>NC_091977.1:532851964-535286264 GCF_044704955.1 Pristiophorus japonicus
TACAGACATTACACTTCTCCCTCCTTAATGAAGAAGTTATTATAACAAACATACATAACTTTCATGTTTATACATAACAGGATATAAACTTTTTTTTTCATATTTACAAATTTAACTTTACCACTTGTTTTCTGTTTCGAAGAGGATACCTTAGCTCTCGAACAGAACCTTCCAAACCTGGTGTCGATTTCACACTCATTCGAGGCTCATCCTGAGGAACGTTTTCTTCCACGGAATTTCCTTGATTTTCATTTGAACTCATTCTAACTTCAGGCTCTTTGTTTTCCTGACTCGGACTCAGACTTTCATTCTGATTCTCTCCTGGATTTGTTTCCAGTACTTTGGATTTAGGATTTGCTACTGGTGTACCAAAACTATCTGCTAAGTCAGAAATAATTGAATCATTCCCACCTTCAACTCCTTCCATGTCTGCAGGTAAAATATGATCAATATGAACAAACCTAACCTGTCCATTATCAAACATCTTTCCCAAATATGTGCGAGGACCACATATCTTCACCACTCTTCCTGGTAACCACTTTAACCATTTATGGTGATGGTTCTTCACTCTCACCTTCTGGTTTATTTCACACTTCTCTCTTTTACTCTACCTCTATCATGATTCTCTTTCCGTCTTAATTGTGTCTCTTCAACGGACTGTGCCAAATTTGGTTTTAACAACGAGAATCTGGTTCATGGCTGTCGTTTGAGAAGCAACTCTGCTGGTGTTCTACCTGTAGTTATATGAGGAGTGTTTCAATATGTAATCAAAAAATTAGCCAATTTGTGATCCAATGACAACTGTCGTTTCCTTGGATTTGGATCTAACATTTGTTTTATGAAGGCACGTTTTACAATTTGTACAATGCGCTCTGCTGCACCATTCGAAGCAGGATGGTATTGTGGGACCTTGGTATGTTTCACACCATTTTTGCTTGTGAATTTTGCAAATTCTTCTGAACGAAATTGTGGTCCATTATCCGAAACAATTTCTTCAGGGAGGCCAAATGAAGAAAATAATTTTCGTAAAATGTCCAATGTCCAACTTGTTGTTATTTTCCACATTGGAAACACCTCAACCCACTTTGAATGGCTATCAATCGCAATGAACGGGATGGTGGGACTGACCTATCAAGAAACACTGGATCAACTGGGCTTGTATTCACTGGAGTTCAGAAGAATGAGAGGGGACCTCATAGAAACGTTTAAAATTCTGACGGGTTTAGAGAGGTTGGATGCAGGAAGAATGTTCCAAATGTTGGGGAAGTCCAGAACCAGGGGTCACAGTCTAAGGATAAGGGGTAAGCCATTTAGGACCGAGATGAGGAGAAACTTCTTCACCCAGAGAGTGGTGAACCTGTGGAATTCTCTACCACAGAAAGTAGTTGAGGCCAATTCACTAAATATATTCAAAAGGGAGTTAGATGAAGTCCTTACTACTAGGGGGATCAAGGGGTATGGCGAGAAAGCAGGAATGGGGTACTGAAGTTGCATGTTCAGCCATGAACCCATTGAATTGCGGTGCAGGCTAGAAGAGCCGAATGGCCTACTCCTGCACCTATTTTCTATGTTTCTATGAACAATTGTTGTCCATTTAACTCAGCAAAATCAATATGTAGCCTTTGCCACACCCTGGGAGGCCATTTCCATGGCTGAAATGGTACTGGTGGTGGTTGCTTCCTTACCGATTGACATGTCGTACACTGACTCACAATGTACTCTATATCTTTATCAAGACCTGGCCACCATAAATACCTGCATGCAAAACTCTTGGTCAAGCACATTCCCAGGTGCTGGTCATGGAGGTCTCCTAATAATTTGGACCTGAATTTATTTGGCATAACCACTCTTGCACCCCACATGATACAATCTTTATCGACTGATAATTCATTCCTATGAATGAAGAATGGATGTGTATCTTTGTCTGTTACCTGGTTTGGCCATCCATTTGCAATATACTCATACACCTTTGACATCATTGGGTCACGTTTGGTTGCTCTACCAGTCTCTTCAGCTGTGACTGGCAGTTCATCAATTTATGAAAAATAAAACACTTCTTCCCTATCGGGTGTAACTTGTGATGGGGAAGGCAATCTAGACATTGCATCAGCATTACTGTGATCTGCTGATTATCTGTATTCAATATCATCTGTATATGCTGACAAAATCAAAGCCCATCTCTGCATTCGAACTGCAGCTAATGTTGGAACTGGGGACTTTGGATGGAAGATTGCTGTTAGGGGCTTATGATCCGTGACGATGGTAAACTTAAGACCATACAACTTTTGTGGAACTTCTTGACCCCAAAAATTAATGCCCAAGCTTCCCTTTCAATTTGCGCATAATTACTCTCACTGGCACTGAGAGTGCGTGAAACAAAAGCAATTGGTCTCTCCTCCCCATTACATGATACATGAGGGATCACTGCCCCAACTCCATACGGAGAGGCATCACATGCTAGCTTAATCTCCTTAGATATGTCACAGTGAACTAACATGGTGCTCTCTACCATTTTGCTTTTACACTCCTTGAATGCTGTATCGCATTCTTTTGACCACTTCCAATGGACCTGTTTTTTCAAAAGTTCATTCAGTGGATGTAATACTGTAGCTAAATTTGGTAGGAACTTCCCATAATAGTTCAAAAGACCCAAGAATGAACGAAGTTCAGTGACATTCCTGGGAGTGTGTGCATTTCTAATTGCATCCAATTTTTCCATGGTTGGATGTAAACCATCTTTGTCTACTCTGTACCCTAAGTACTCCACTAAGTTTTTAAATAACTCACACTTATGAGCAGACACTCGTACTCTGTGCTTCTCTAGCCGTTTGAGGACTTCATTCAATATGTTATGAATTTGCCTATTTGGTGCTGAAATTAGTATGTCATCCAAATAACATACTACCCCTTCAATACCTTGCAAATTCTGGTTCATCCCCCCCTTGGAATATGGCAGGGGCGGAAGACATTCCAAACTGTAGCCTATTACATTGATATAGTCCTAGATGAGTATTTATAGTCAAGCATGACTTGGACTCCTCATCTAGTTCAAGCTGTAAGTAGGCATTCGTAAGATCCAATTTTGAGACGATCTGACCACCTGTCAGTGTTGTGAACAAATCTTCTACATTCGGCAATGTATTGGGGACATTACCCTCTAGAACCTGGTTTACCACATATCTTACCTTACCATTGGACTTAGGTACAACAACAATGGGTGTAGCCCAATTACATCGATCTATCTTACAAATAATGTTCCCAGTCTCTAGTCTTTTGAGTTCTTGCTCAACTTTCTCCTTGAGTGCATATGGTACGGAACGTGGCTTGTAGTTAAACCGATCTAGCGTCCTTCTGTACCCCGACACTCACCTTCAAGCCTTGGATCGGACTGCCTGTTTCACACAACACCTTCGGATACTTCTTGATAACCTCATCCGTTGATGAAAATCTCGCTTCCACACAGAAAATCTTACTCCAATCCAGCTTCAGTGAGCTCAACCAATTTCTTCCAAGTAAGGCAGACTTGTCTCCTTTCACTACTATTAGAGGCAAGTCCTGAAATTAATCTTTATATTTCACCGGTACAGTGATACGTCCTACCACAGGAATTTTCTCTCCTGAGTAGCCTCGCAGCTCCATCTCGGATTTCTCCAGTTGGAAATCACACAATTTGTCGAGGTACAGCGACTCCGGTACTACACTCACGGATGCACCCGTGTCAATTTCCATTGGTATCTTGAATCCTGCAACATATATGTGGATTTTGATGCTTTCCGAATCGCTGTCCGTTAACCTCGTGCTCCTGATGATGTGTAACTCTAACAACATCTCGTCCTGTTGTTCTTCCATGCTATGTAGTCTCTTGAGATTTCTACTCATAGCTTTGAACGCTGGACTCATAGCTTTGGAAGCTGGTTTACCCTTCAGTTGGCATGCCTTCGCAAGATGCCCAGTCTTCCTGCAGAAGAAACACTCTGCCGTCACATATGGACAACTTTGAGCAATGTGTTGTCCCAGGCACCTATAGCACGACTTCGACGCTCTGTTAGAATTTCCAGTTTCTGAGACTTTGGGCCCCCACCGTCTTTTACTTTGAACCTGCAGGTGATTTACCTCGGTTGACTGACGACCATAATTATTATTTAATTCTCGGGAATATTGTTGGCCATGCCCATCGACCTCACTGTCTGACAAGCAATCTCAAAAGTCAAGTTATCCGTCATCAATAACTTCCTTCTGATCGTATCATTTTTCACCCCACAAACAAAACGATCCCGTAATGCTCGGTTTTGAAAGTTTCCAAAATTACAGTGCATCGATAGCTTTTTTAATGCTACGATGTAATCACTGAAACTTTCATCGGCCTTTTGATTCCGAATCCCGAAATGATAGCTTTCAGCAATTTCTAACAGTTTGAGGTTATAGTGCTGCTCCAGCTTTGTTAAAATCTCTTTAAGCATTGTGTCCTTTGGCTCGTCAGGCACAAGCAGATTTGCAAGGGTTTCGTATAATGCCGGACCCGCCTCCGATAAGAAGATCGCTTTCTTATGTTCCAACACAGTCCGGTTCTGGACTGCATTGTCTGGAACTTCGATTATGTTATTTGCAGTGAAATACATTTCTAGCCGATCCACATACGCTTTAAGAAGTTCCCGGTCATGACTATATTCCCCCAAATGTCCGATTACACCTGCCATTTTAATCTCTAGCTGATCACACCGTGTGCTGTATTTTACCTCGGATTTTGTAGCTTTTTTCCAAAGACAGAAACTTCCAAAGTCTCTCTGAAGGCTGGCTGATTCCTTCCCCAACAAAATTTAAGCTTTAAATCATCCGGAAAATCCCACCTCATCGCCAAATGTGATATATTCACAGAGCACAAGCATACACAGCTTCCTACATGGCAGGCAGCTGTCTCGGAAGCCTCTGGAATCTGCCTGGTTCGGTTTATTATTAACTCTGCAGTTGCAGTACACATTATGTCCACATCCACAGTGTGGAGCTACAAACATTACAAGCTTACAGATATTACAAGAGAGAGGGGCTGGGCGGGGGGGGGGGGGGGGAGGGAGAGAGGCTGGGGCGAGGTGGAGGCGGAGGGAGAGAGGCTGGGGCGAGGTGGGGGGGGAGAGAGAGAGGCTGGGGGGGGAGAGGGAGAGAGGCTGGGGGGAAAGGGAGAGAGGCTGGGGGGGGGGAGGGAGAGAGGCTGGGGGAGAGGGAGAGAGGCTGCGGGGGGAGGGAGGCTGGAGGGGGGAGAGATTGCGAGAGAGAGAGGCTGGTGGGGGGAGAGAGAGAGTGGCTGGGGGGTGGGGGGGAGAGAGGGAGAGAGGCTGCGGGGGGAGGGAGGCTGGAGGGGGGAGAGATTGCGAGAGAGAGAGGCTGGTGGGGGGAGAGAGAGAGTGGCTGGGGGGTGGGGGGAGAGAGAGAGAGCGGCTGGGGGGAGAGAGCGAGAGGTTGGGGGCGAGAGAGAGAGTGGCTGGGGGGTGGGGGGAGAGAGAGAGAGCGGCTGGGGGGAGAGAGCGAGAGGTTGGGGGCGAGAGAGAGACAGAGACAGAGAGAGAGGCTGGGGGATCATTGAGAGAGAAAGGCTGGGGGAGGGGGAGGAGAGAAAGGCTTGGAGAAAGAGACTGGGAATGGGGGAATGAGAGGCTGGGGTGGGGGGGAGAGAGAGTGGGTGTGGGGGAGAGAGAAGCTGTGAAAGAGACTGTGGGTGGGGGAAGAGAGAGAGAGAGAGTCGGGGATGGGAGAGAGAGAGAAAGTGGGGGGGGAGAGGGAGAGAGAGGCTGGGGGGGGAGAGAGAGATTTGGGGGGGAAGAGAGAGAGAGGCTTCGGGAGAGAGCGAGAGGGAGGGAGAGAGAGAGGCTGGGGTTGAGAGAGAGAGAGAGGATGGAGAGAGAGAGAGAGAGAGAGAGGATGGAGAGAGAGAGAGAGAGAGGGAGGCTGGGGGGAGAGAGAGAGAGAGGCTGGGGGGGAGAGAGAGCGAGAGGGAGGCTGGGGGGTGCGGGGGTTGGGGGTGGCGGTGGGAGAGAGAGAGGCTGGGGGCAGGGGGAGAGAGAGCTGCTGGTGGGGGGAGAGAGAGAGGCTGGGGGCAGGGGGACAGAGAGAGCCTGGTGGGGAGAGAGAGAGAGCGAGGGTGTGGGGGGCGGCGGTGGGGGGGGGGGGGAGAGGCTGGGGGGAAAGAGGGAGAGAAGCTGGGGGGAGGGAGTGAGAAACATAGAAAATAGGTGCAGGAGTAGGCCATTTGGCCCTTCGAGCCTGCACCACCATTCAATAAGATCATGGCTGATCATTCACCTCAGTATCCCTTTCCTGCTTTCTCTCCATACCCCTTGATCCCTTTAACCATAAGGGCCATATCTAACTCCCTCTTGAATATATCCAATGAACTGGCATCTACAACTCTCTGCGACAGGGAATTCCAGAAGTTAACAACTCTCTGAGTGATGAAGTTTCTCCTCATCTCAGTCCTAAATGGCCTACCCCTTATCCTAAGACTGTGTCCCCTGGTTCTGGACTTCCCCAACATTGGGAACATTCTTCCCGCATCTAACCAGTCCAGTCCAGTCAGAATCATATAAATTTCTATGAGGTCCCCTCTCATCCTTCTAAACTTCAGTTTATAAAGGCCCAGTTGATCCAATCTCTCCTCATCTATCAATGCCGCTGTCATGTATTCAATTATCATTGTAACCCATGTATAAGCTGACCTAAGTTGTACACCTTGAGAACATTGACCACAAGGGGGTGAACTTGTGGGAGACACTCCTAACCTGGACTTTCAGGTATAAAAGCAGAAGCTCCTTCCACCTTCATTACTTGAGGCCTTGGTAATAAAGGTAACTGGTCACAGAGTGACCTTCTCTCAAGTATGGGCCTCGTGTGCATTTATACTGTATAGTAAGGATGTATCATTGGCGACGAGAAACTGGGATTTAAACCACGCGAGCATGGCCACTAGCAGCACAGAAGAAAGGTACTGTGTTGGTGATGATTGGGACGACTTTATTGAGAGACTACAGCAAAGTTTTGTCACTAAGGAATGGTTGGGACAGGATTTGGCCAACAAACGCAGGGCTCATCTCCTGATGGTTTGTGGATCCAGAACGTACTCCCTGATGAAGGACCTTCTAGCGCCAGAGAAGCCGGCGGACAAGATGTTCGAAGAGTTCAGTAAGTTGATCGGGAACACCTTAAACTGGCGAGCAGCATGTGCATGGTGAGACACCGGTTTTACACGCACCGGCGGCGAGAAGGGCAAAGCGTTCCAGACTTCGTGGCAGACCTCCGGCGACTGGCGAGCCTATGTAAGTTCCCAGATGCATGCAGAGCGGAGATGCTGCGAGACTTTTTTATTGAGGGCATCGGGCACGCTGGGGTTTTCAGGGAACTGATTGAGACCAAAGACTTGACCTTGGAAGTGGCGGCTCTGATAGCCCAGACATTTATCTCAGGGGAAGAAGAGACCAGAATGATGTATGACAAAAATCTTGGCTCAAATGCGGCAAATGACCAGAGAGTCAACATTGTTAACGCGGCACACAGTTCTCTAGGTAGACGAGGGCAAACGGACATGCCCCAGCATGTAGCCGAACCCAAAGGGGGAATTCAACAGAGTCAATGGCTAGCTGAACGGTGATTCATGCCATCGCAATGGACAATGCGGCCAGTAATGGGGCCATTAACACCTGTTAATGGTGCGCTTAAGGACAGTTACAGAGACAGTCAGAGATGATCGACTGGTAATGGACCTTTTGTTTTCAACAACGGGGCCTTCAGCTCATGCTGGAGGTGTGGCGGCAAACACCCAGCCAGAGCTTGCAGGTATCAGCAATATACCTGCAGAAACTGTAACGTCAGCAGTCACTTGGCACGTATGTGCAGGAAGCCTGCAGCCAGGTTGATGTACGAGGAGGACGGGCCCGATGTAAGCCCTACAAGGCCAAATGAATACTGGGGGAAATCACTGGAAGCTGAAGTTCAGCGAGTTCATGTGGAGCACATATACAGTTCATATACCAGGACGCCACCGATAATGATGAAAGTGCTCCTCAATGGCAACCCAGTATTAATGGAGCTAGACACGGGGGCCAGCCAGTCCCTGATGAGTATCAAACAGTTTGAAAGGTTATGGGTGTCCAAGGCCAGGAGGCCAAAATTACTTCCAATTGACGCACAGCTACGGACATATACAAAGGAGATCATTCCGGTGCTAGGCAGCACCACGGTAGTCGTGACCCACAAAGGTTGGGAGAACAGGTTGCCACTCTGGATTGTCCCAGGGGACAGTCCCGCACTACTGGGGAGGAGTTGGCTTGCTGTCATGAACTGGAAATGGGGCGATGTCAATGCAATTTCTTCTGTGGAGCGAGTATCATGCTCACAGGTCCTGGACAAATTTGACTCATTATTTCAACCCGGCATTGGCACTTTCATGGGGGCCAAGGTAGTGATTCACATAAACCCGGATGCCAGGCCAGTACACCACAAGGCCAGAGCGGTGCTGTCTGTGATGCGGGAAAAGATAGAAGGCGAATTGGACCACCTGCTGAGGGAAGGCATCATCTCGCCAGTCGAATTCAGTGACTGGGCAAGCCCGATTGAGCTGGTGCTCAAGGCAGATGGGTCGGTTAGGATATGTGGTGATTAGAAGGCCACCATCAATCGGGTGTCACTCCAAGACCAGTACCCGCTACCGAGAGCGGAGGGCCTCTTTGCGACACTATCCGGTGGTGAACCTTTATCAAAATTCTACCTGATCTCAGGAGCTGGCGAGTGAGTTGAAGAAGCTGACCACCATCATGACACACAAGGGGTTGTTTGAGTATAACAGATGTCCGTTCGGGATTCGTTCGGCCGCCCGATCTTTCAGCGAAATATGGAAAGTCTCCGCAAGTTGATTCCAGGGACGGTGGTTTTTCAAGATGACATCCTCATCATGGGTCGCGATACTGAAGAACACCTTCACAACCTGGAGGAGGTGCTACGCAGACTGGACCAGGTAGGTCTGCGACTGAAAAAGGCGAAGTGCGTCTTCTTAGCTCCAGAGGTAGAATTCCTGGGGAGGAGGGTAGCAGCAGACGGGATCAGACCTACTGCGTCCAAAACAGAAGCGATCCAGAGAGTACCCAGACCCCGTAACAGAGCTGCGTTCATTCCTAGGGCTGCTGAACTCTTTTGGTAACTTTCTTCCCAAATTGAGCACGCTGTTTGAGCCGCTACACGTGTTCCTATGCAAAGGTCGCGATTGGATCTGGGGGGACAGCCAAGAAAGGGCTTTTGATAGAGCACGCAATTTGTTATGCTCCAAGAAACTGTTAACGTTATATGACCCGTGTAAGAAACTTGTTTTAACGTACGATGCGTCGTCCTATGGGATCGGGTGTGTGTTGCAGCATCTGAATGCCAATGGTCAGTTACAGCCGGTAGCTTATGCCTCCAGAAGTCTGTCCCGGGCAGAAAGGGGCTACGGGATGGTAGAAAAGGAAGCGCGAGCATGTGTATATGCAGTAAAAAAAAAATGCACCAGTACCTGTTTGGCAGGAAATTTGAGCTGGAGACAGATCACAAACCCCTAACGTCCCTTTTGGCCGACAACATGGCCATAAATGCGAATGCATTGGCCCGCATACAGAGGTGGGCACTCACATTACCTGCCTATGACTACACAATTCGGCACAGACCGGGCACTGAAAACTGCGCCGATGCACTCAGCAGGCTCCCACTAGCCACCACTGAGGGGACAACTGAGCATGATGCTGAGATGGTCATGGCTGTTGAAGCTTTCGAAAGCGAAGGCTCACCTGTGACAGCCCGTCAGATTAAAATCTGGACAAATAAAGACCCGCTACTGTCTTTAGTTAAGAAATGTGTCCTGAATGGGGACTGGGCAGCCACGTATGGGGCATGCCCTGAGGAATTTAAACTATTTCATAGGTGCAAGGATGAACTCTCGATTCAGGCTGATTGTCTACTGTTGGGAAACTGAGTAGTCATGCCCTAGATGGGTAGAGAGGTGTTTATCAGAGAACTTCACAATAAGCACCCGGGCATTGTCATGATGAAGGCAATTGCCAGGTCACATGTTTGGTGGCCAGGGATAGATGCAGACCTGGAACTTTGTGTTCGCAGGTGCAACACGTGTGCTCAGCTGGGCAACGCACGCAGGGAAGCCCCCCTCAGCCCCTGGTCCTGGCCCGCCAAGCCTTGGTCACACATCCATGTGGACTACGCAGGTCCTTTCATGGGAAAAATGATTTTGGTTGTAGTAGACGCCTACTCCAAGTGGATTGAGTGTGCCATTTTAAATTCAAGCATATCCTCTGCTACGGTAGAAAGTTTACAGGTAATGTTCGCCGCCCATGGTCTACCGGATGTCTTGGTCAGCGACAATGGCCCGTGCTTCACAATCACTGAATTCCAGGACTTCATGGAAGGCAATGGAATCAATCATGTCAGAACGGCACCATTCAAGCCGGCCTCAAACGGGCAGTGCAGATAATCAAACGGGATACTCAGAATCCAAGGGGGTTCCCTCCAAAGCCGCTTATCACGTCTCCTGTTGGCCAATAGATCCCGACCACACTCGCTCACAGGGGTTCCATCCGCAGAGCTGCTCATGAAAAGGACGCTCAAAACCAGGTTATCCCTTATACACCCCACCATGAAAGAAATTGTTGAGAGCAGGCGTCAGTCACAATGTGACTACCATGACAGGAATGCGAGGGCGCGATGTATTGATGTCAATGACCCTGCTTTTGTCCTTAATTACGCTGCAGAGCCCAAATGGCTCGCAGGCACTGATTGCCAAAGAGGGGAATAGGGTTTTGGTAGTTAAACTTACCAATGGACAAATCTGCCGCAAACATGTGCATCAAACAAAAAGGAGGTTCAGCAACCCCATAGAAGAAGCAGAGGAAGAACACGATGTAGAGTTCACTCCACCACAGGTGACCGAACACCGGAACCAAGTGGAGGAGAGCCCAGTCACTGTGGGCAGTCCGGACAGGCCTGAGGCACCGCAAACAGCAGACACTCAGGCCAGCGTCCAACAACCAGAGCCCCAACTCAGGTGCTCTACAAGGAAGCGTAAACCACCAGAGAGACTTAACCTGTGATCCCAATAAGACTTTGGAGGGGGAGGTGATGTCATGTATTCAACTATTGTTGTATAAGCTGACCTTGAGAACATTGACCACAAGGGGGTGAACTTGTGGGAGACACTCCTAACCTGGATTTTCAGGTTTAAAAGAGGAAGCTCCACCCACCTTCATCACTTGAGGTCTTGATAATAAAGGTTACCGGTCACAGAGTGATCTTCTGTCAAGTTTGGGCCTCGTGTGCATTTATACTGTATAGTAAGGACGTATCACTCGCCATCCCGAGAGAGAGAGGGAGAGAGATGGGGGGGGAGGAGAGAAATGCTGGGAGAGAGAGATTGGGGGTGGGGGAGTGAGAGACTGGGGAGGAGAGACTGGGGGTGGGGGAGAGAGAGAGACTGGGAGAGGGGGGATGGGAGAGAGAGAAGGGGGATGGGATAGAGGGAGGGGAGAGAGAGAAAGTAGGGGGGAGGGAGAGACTGGGAGAGAGGGGGGTGAGGGAGGCTGGGGGGAGGGAGAGAGGGAGAGGCTGGGGGGGACGGGGAGTGAAAGAGGCTGGGGGGGGAGACTGGGAGCGGGGGAGAGAGGCTGGGTTGAGAGAGAGAGGCTGGGGGGAGAGAGAGTCTGCAGGAGAGAGGCTAGGGGAGAGAGGCTGGGGGCGAGGGGGGGAGAGAGGCTGGGGGAGGGAGAGAGGCTTGGGGCGAGGGGGGAGAGAGGCTGGGGGAGGGGGAGGGAGAGAGGCTTGGGGCGAGGGGGGAGAGAGGCTGGGGGAGGGGGAGGGGGAGGGAGAGAGGCTGGGGGCGAGGAGGGAGAGAGGCTGGGGGAGGGGGAGGGAGAGAGGCTGGGGGAGGGGGAGGGAGAGAGGCTGGGGGAGGGAGAGAGGCTGGGGGAGGGGAGGGAGAGAGGCTGGGGGGAGAGAGTCTTGGGGGGGGAACAAGGGAGAGGCTGGCGGGGAGAGAGTCTTGGGGGGGGGGAAGAGAGTCTTGGGGGGGGAACAAGGGAGAGGCTGGCGGAGAGAGAGAGGGGCTGGGGGAGAGAGAGAGGCTGGGGGGAGCGAGAGAGAGAGGCTGGGGGGAGAGCGCGAGGTTGCGGGGAGAGAGAGAGAGTCTGGGGGGGAGGAGAGAAAGGCTGGGAGAAAGAGACTGGGGATGGGGGAGTGAGAGGCTGGGGGAGAGAGAGGGGGTGGGGTGAGAGAAAGTGGGGGTGGGGGCGAGAGAGGCTGGGGGTGGGGGAGAGAGAGAGGAGGGGAGAGAGAGACTGGGAGAGGGGGGATGGAAGAGAGGGAGGGGAGAGAGAGAGACTGGGAGAGGGGGAATGGGAGAGAGTGAGGGGGAGAGAGAGAGACTGGGAGAGGGGGGATGGGAGAGAGAGAGAGTGGGGAGGAGGGAGAGACTGGGAGAGAGGGGCATGAAGGGGGAGAGAGAGAGGCTGGGGAGGGGGGAGAGGCGGGGGGGGAGGAGCGAGGCTGCGGGAGAGGGAGAGAGAGAGAGAGACTGGGGGTGGGGGAACAGAGAGAGAGTGGGAGAGTGGGAGAGGGGGGAGGGGGGAGAGAGAGACTGGGAGAAAGGAGGGGTGAGAGAGAGAGAGGCTGGGCGGAGAGAGAGTGAGAGGCTTGGAGGAGAGAGACTGGGAGTTGGGGAGAGAGAGGCTGGGAGAGAAAGACTGGGGATGGGAAACATGGATGGGTGAGGGAAGAGAGAGACACGGGTGGGGTGCAGAGACATGGGGGGGCGGAGAGAGACACAGGTGGGGGCGGGAGACATGGATGGGGGGGCAGAGAAACACTGGGGTGGAGAGATACAGGTCGGGGTAGGGGGAGAGACACAGGTGGACGGTGGGGGGGTGGGGGGGGGAGATCGAGGGGAGAGAAGGAACTCAGGGAAGACGGATCATATTCTTCCAACGCCCTACAAGGGACATCGTTGGAGTGGATGATATCCAGAAGTCACGACACTGTCACTATTCACTTCATACCTAATAAACCGGTTAACAATCCGTATACAATGCCCCATCTATGGTGGGAGTGGGGCTGGGTGGAGGATGTACTTGTGCTGGGGTAAGGCCCTTGTGCTGGGGTATGGGACTTCAGCTGGGGGAGGGATGTACTTTGGCTGGGGGAGGGATATACTTGGACTGGGGTAAGGCACTTTGGCTGGCATTTGCTGTCTTCTGGGGAGCTCTGTCCTCTGTCGCTTCAGGAAGTCAAAGTGGTTCGAGTTACAATTTGAAAAGAAAGCGAGACCTTGGGATGGGCGATTCCAGTTACACATTCCAGTGAAACTTCAGGGTGTGGCTTATCCTCTAAGGAGACCAATCATAGACAGAGGGAGGAGCAAGGTGGCCATTTCTGCAGTACAAATAAGCTTGCCCTTGATTTATTGCTTGCATGTTAATTTTGCAGGAGGTGGTTCATTGGGAAGTAAGTGTAATAATAATGTCTCGCTGTATTTTCAAGAGGTCCAGGTTGAACTGCAATGAAGTGAAGAATAAACCACATGAATGCTCTCAATATTGTTGAAAGCTGTTGTATATTTCACATGCTCCAGCATTTACACCTTAAATTAACTCAAAATACAGACCATTGTAAAGAGGTTCGTAGCGAATGTGATGTCGTCATTTCTCACACTTTTTTCTCTTCTAAACATGGGAACAGCCCCCCAAGCCTGTGCTGTCATTCAGTTAGAGCGTGGCTGATCTAGATCTTAACTTCCTTCAGCCACCTTGGTTCTGTAACCCTTAATACACGTGCCTAACAAAAATCTATCAACGTACTTAAATGACTGACATCTGATATGTTAGAGCGGAATATATTCCATAGATATAAAGTCCCATCACTTTTTACGTGTACCCAATAATTTACAAAATTCTGATTCCCCCCCCCTAAAATAATTTGTATGTATGACATTGCATCGCTCATTGCAAAGATAATTTTGATGGAGCAGCTTCTCAAACCTCCTCAACCACAGGGCAGTACCCAGTACTGCGAGCGACTTGGCAGTGCTCCCGAAAGGTCTATCTCCAACAGCAAAGATACACAGTGTAAAGTCCTGTGTAAAGTCATTAGCATGCTTATGTGCAGTGTTACCAAAAAAAATTGCAATTTAAAAAAAAATACTCTATTTTGTACTGTAAGCATAATGAAAAATTATAAAATACTGCCAGATTGTCGCACTTCTCCTTCCATTACAAGATAATTGTACAACGCTTTTGTTCCTAAATTTTTGGTATGTGTCGCTGGTTTTCCTACTGTGAATAACTCCTCGAATTAACAGTTTAGCAACAAACTCTTTCGCCCGCAAGGTCACAGTCCCACATTTGCAGTTACACAGAATGGCTCTTTCCGAGGTTTCCTGGGCTTAAAAGATGGTAAATGTGTAAAATAACGCAGCTCCCGAGAATGAAACGCATACTCTCTTGCCTGTACACCGTGACGCAAGTGGACAGTCAATGGATATCGTGAACACACTGAGCTATCCAATTGAATGGATCGCGTGGCTGTGGCTTGGCAAGTGATGTGTGTAGAAACACCAAGTTAAATGTTGTCGAGTCAAAGCAGGTTCTTCATTTATATTCTGCAGAATTGCCAATGCCTGCTGTTGGAATCTCTTAACATTGAGGGCAGTTAATTGTAGGATATAAAGCAACTGTACAGGTTCCAGGCGAGCAGAAATGTATCTTCAGGAGAACGTTCCAAGGCTGGAATAGCAAAGGTTTAATCCTCCTTACTTTCTGCCACTTAAGAGAAGAAAACATTAAAAGTATGAGTTACTTTACACATTTGTTCAGAAACATAGAAACATAGAAAATAGGTGCTGGAGTAGGCCATTCGGCCCTTCGAGCCTGCACCACCATTCAATAAGATCATGGCTGATCATGCAACTTCAGTACCCCATTCCTGCTTTCTCTCCATACCCCTTGATCCCTTTAGCCGTAAGGGCCACATCTAACTCCCTTTTGAATATATCTAACTAACTGGTCTCAACAACTTTCTGTGGTAGAGAATTCCACAGGTTCACAATTCTCTGGGTGAAGAAGTTTATCCTCATCTCGGTCCTAAATGGCTTACCCCTTATCCTTAGACTGTGACCCCTGGTTCTGGACTTCCCCAACATGTGGACAACAACAACAAGTTGTGCTTATATAGCGCCTTTAACATAATAAAACGTCCCAAGACGTTACACAGGAGCATTCTGAAACAAAATTTGACACCGAGACACTTAAGGAGCCATTAGTGGCAGGGCTTGGACAAAGTGGTAGGTTTTAAAGCGCATCTTAAAGAAGGAAAGACAGGTAGATAGCTGGAGAGGTTTAGGGAGGGAATTCCAGAGCTTAGGGCCTAGGCAACAGAAGTCAGGGTCAGTGATGGTGGCGCAATTAAAATTAGTGATGCGCAGGAGGCCAGAATTAAAGGAGCGCAGATATCTTGGAGGGTTGTGGGGCTGGAGGAGATTACAGATATAGGGAGAGGGCAAGGTTATGGAGGGATTTGTAAGCATTTATTAAAGTCAAATAGAGTCAATTAAAATATTCGAGGGATGCCTATAGTTCTTTATCTTCATAATGTACAGACAACATGTGCAGAATTGCTTTATTAGGGCCTATTTTCGGATATATGCCACAGTACCATATGATACATGAAAAACATTAAAATTGAGTGGGGAGATAATTTTCTGTAGCCATTTCATGACATCAGGAAACTGGGTACAAAACAAAGTGGAAAAGCTTCCCTGACTTAAAAAATAATAAAGCACAGATGATGACCACAAAAAAAGTTTCTACTGAAATATTGACTGGCCATTTGACGATATTAGGAAGGAGGGTGTTGTATATGCAGTCTATTGATGTACTCTATGTGTAGTCACTGCATAAGATGAAGACTGGTTTACGTAATAGACTATCAATAAGGTTTACACTGGCACCACTAGAGGGTGCAACTGGTGGAGACCGGGGGTTTCCTGCCTGGTGGCAGGGCCCAGTATAAAAGGCTGCTCACCATGCTTGTGCCTCACTCTGGAGTTTGGAATAAAGGACCAAGGCCACTCCAGTTTGAATACAACACATTGCCTCGTGCAGTCACTCATAAGTACATTCATAAGTGCAGGCAGCGGAAGGAGCGTGCGGCAAACCAGGCTCCCTGCCCACCCTTTCCCTCAACGACTATCTGTCTGACCTGTCTGACAGAGACTGTGGTTCTCGTATTGGGCTGTACAGCCACCTAAGAACTCATGCTAAGAGTGGATGCAAATCTTCCTCGATTCCGAGGGACTGCATATGATGATGATAGACATAACAGAGGGTGGCGTGGATTTTATTCTGTTTCAAGGAAGATGGCCTCTCAAGTTCATTAGTAAAGTGATAGTGCTGTGCAAAGATTCTGCAGTGTGGTAGGCCAGAACTCAGAGCACCATCACTGTAATTATCGAGGTGAAGGGGTGGGGAGACAGTAACAGCAAATGTAATGGCCCGGAATTTGTGCTCAGTGGTGAAGCGATGCCGTTCACCGCTAACCTCGAAGAAAGCTGCCCACAGAGACCTAGCAATATCTGCGGCATGAATTTCGGTTCTCCCGACCTTTGTTTTAATCTGGCACCAAATCAAGCAGCGTCCAGAACTAGTGATGTCATCAAGCTGGCTTAGCAGCCAATCACATTGAAGAATCCTCACAGACAGCAAACCAGGAAGCAAAATGCACAGATTCGAATTTACTTTTTATAAATTTTACAGAGAACGAATTAAAGATTGTGGACATACACATATGCTTAATGTAGAAGGTGAAATATCATAAACAAACTTAATTAAAAAAAATAATTATATTAAAAGCTTCTAATTCTCAATCTTTATAATGGAAAATTTGACATTCCACAAATATAAAATTTGTTTTTCAGGGCCAGAACGGTTAATCAGCAATCAGTACGCTATTAAAACCCCAGTTACACCCCTTTCAAAAGGGTTTAAAGTTTTAGGGGGTGTTTAACAGCGATATTAGATCGTAAATGCGGAAGTTTTCATCCTTGTATTTGATTTCAACTGTTTGCCGGCTCTGGGGAGTTGCACAGCACTGCCTGCGGCAAAGGAGGGAATGACTGACCACAACTTCAAGATTTCCTTGTTTATCTGCACACACACTAAATCCTGAAGTTGCGGTCAGTTTCAGAGGGGTGATGACGTTGAACACTGACAGTTTTGCCGTCATTACCCACCACAAAATCCGTACCTATATTCTGATTGGTTTCAATAGAAAATTCACACCAGAAGTTTTTTGCTACCTGCTTGAAAGATCTCCACCGTAAGAATTGCTGAAGTGTTTTAGAATTGTGTTTATGGACTCAGGAATAAAACTAGCCTTTGACTGTGCAGTCGGTACCTGAAAGCACTGGAGAAGTACCACCGACGCTGCCTCCGCAAAATCCTACAAATCCATTGGCAGGATAGGCGCACCAACATCAACGTTCTCTCGCTCAGGCCAACATCCCCAGCATCGAAGCACTGACCACACTCGATCAGCTCCGCTGGGCAGGCCACATCGTCCGCATGCCCCACACTAGACTCCCGAAACAAGCGCGCTACTCCGAGCTCCGACACGGCAAGTGAGCCCCAGGTGGGCAGAGGAAACGTTCCAAGGACACCCTCAAGTCCTCCTTGAAAAAGTGCAACATCCCCACCGACACCTGGGAATCCCTGGCTCAAGACCACTCAAAGTGGAGGAGAAGCATCCGGGAAGGCACCGAACACCTCGAGTCTCTTCGGCGGGAGCACGCGGAAGCCAAGCGCAAACAGCAGAAGGAGCGCAAGACAAATCAAGCCCCCCACCCACCCATCCCTCCAACCACTGTCTGCTCCACCTGTGACAGAGACTGTAGATCTGCATCGGTCTCATCAGTCTCCGTAGAACTCATTGTTAGTGTGGAAACAAGTCATCCTCGACTCCAGGGGACTGCCTGAGAAGAAGACTGATTGATTTTAATGGCTGTGAATTGTATTATGTGACTGACGTATTCTGACATACTGTAGAGAATAACCGCGAATACACTTGTCTATGCAATAAAACTGGTTAAAGAAATTTATATTTGAACATTGGAACTGGAAGAACAACAATTTGCATTTATATAGTGCCTTTAACATAGTAAAACATCCTAAGGCGCTGCACAGGAGCGTTATCAGACAAAATTTGACACCGGGCCACATAAGGAGATATTTGGGCAGATGAAGCTAGGTTATAAGGAACATCTTAAAGGATGAAAGAGAGGTAGAGAGGCGGAGAGGTTTAGGGAGGGAATTCAAGAGCTTGGGGCCTCGGCAGCTGAAGGCACGGCCACCAATGGTGGAGCGATCAAAATCAGGGATGCTCAGGAGGCCAGAATTGGAGGAGCGCCGATATATCGGAAGGTTGCGGGACTGGAGGAGGTTACCGGGATAGGGAGGGGGCGAGGCCATGGAGGGATTTAAAACGAAGGATGAGATTTTAAATCCAGCTACGACACAGCATTAGACTGTCAGCTTTCAGCCTCGTGTGGTTTCTACCATTACAGGCACCAGTGTAGAGTCTGGGATTTGAGCCTATCCATTAATGAATAACAAAAGGTACAGAGTGTTATCATATTCAAACACCCAGGCGAAAGGCTACGGTTCACAGAGTAGGAACGCCACTGAGGGAGAAAGATGAGATATATCTCAGGACACAGTGGTTCGGTGACTAGCTTGGGTTTTAAAAGCGGTATCGATGAACCAAAGGAAGGAGTACTGTCATTTTGTTGACCTGGGGGAGGATGGTTAGAGTGGGAGATGGTGTAATGAGTATTGATTTGAACGCAAGTGAGTAGGAGTGGGGTTTTGGGGTGTGGCGGGGGGGAGTGAGTGAGGGATCGAGACAATGAGAAACATGAGACAGGCCATGAGATGTTGTGTTCTACCTGTTGCCAGGGACAATGCTTAATCTGGTGAAAGTAATTGGTACCAACAGTAATTGTTTGATTTTCAACGTACTTATCTCTCTCACTGCAGAAGCCACTGCGTCTTGTGTTTCCTCATCTTTTGTCTCCGCCTCTTCAACCCCGGCATCGACCGTTATCTCACTTTCCACCTTTCCTCCGGTCTCACCTGGATACAGTAACCACGGAATCGCAATCAGAGTTATGCATGCATTATCTACGCACGTTCTTAGCTTGCAGCTGAGCTGACCTTCCGAACGGGTTTATCCCAGAAATATGGAAAAGTAGACAATGCGCACACAAAGCCAGCTGGAGTACTGTGCCCAGTCCTGGGAACCACACTTTAAGAAGGGATGTCAAGGCCTTCGGAGAGGATGCAGAGGAGATTTACCAGAACGGTACAAGGGATGAGGCACTTCAGTTACGTGGAGAGGCTTGGATCATTCTCCTGAGAGCAGACAACGATAAGCGCAGAGTTGAAAGAGGTGTTCAAGTTCATGAAGGGTTTTGATAGAGTAAATAAGGAGAAACTGCTTCTAGTGGCAGAAAGGTTGATAACCAGAGGACACAGCTTTACGTTAATTGACAAAAGAACCAGAGGTGAGATGAGGATAATTATTTATTACTGATCTGGAACGCGCTGCCTGAAAGGGCGGTGGAAGCAGATTCAATAGTAACTTTCAAAAGGCAATTGGATAACTTACTGGAAGGGGTAAAATTGGCAGGGCTATGGGGAAAGAGCAAGGGAGTGGGACTAGTTGGATAGCATTTGCAAAGAGCTGGCACAGGCACATAAGAACATAAAAAATAGGAGCAGGAGTAGACCACATGACCCCTCGAGCCTGCTCTGTCAATAAGATGGTGGCTGATCCAATCATGGACTCGGGTCCACTTCCCCGCCCGCTCCCCATAACCCCTTATTCCCTTATCGGTTAAGAAACTGTCTATCTCTGTCTTAAATATATTCAATGTCCCAGCTTCCACAGCTCTCTGAGGCAGCGAATTCCACAGATTTACAACCCTCTGAGAGAAGAAATTTCTCCTCATCTTAGTTTTAAATGGGCAGCCCCTTATTCTAAGATCATGCCCTCTAGTTCTAGTCTCCTCCATCAGTGGAAACATCCTCTCTGCATCCACCTTGTCAAGCCCCCTCATAATCTTATACGTTTCTATAGAAACATAGACATAGAAACATAGAAAATAGGTGCATGAGTAGGCCATTCGGCCCTTCAAGCCTGCACCGCCATTCAATGAGTTCATGGCTGAACATGCAACTTCAGTACCCCATTCCTGCTTTCTCGCCATACCCCTTGATCCCCCTAGTTGTAAGGACTTCATCTAACTCCTTCTTGAATATATTTAGTGAATTGGCCTCAACAACTTTCTGTGTAGAGAATTCCACAGGTTCACCACTCTCTGGGTGAAGACGTTTCTCCTCATCTCGGTCCTAAATGGCCTACCCCTTATCCTTAGACTGTGACCCCAGGTTTTGGACTTCCCCAACATTGGGAACATTCTTCCTGCATCTAACCTGTCTGAACCCATCAGAATTTTAAATGTTTCTATGAGATCCCCTCTCATTCTTCTGAACTCCAGTGAATACAAGCCCAGTTGATCCAGTCTTTCTTGATAGGTCAGTCCCGCCATCCCGGGAATCAGTTTGGTGAACCTTCGCTGCACTCCCTCAATAGCAAGAATGTCCTTCCTCAAGTTAGGAGACCAAAACTGTACACAATACTCCAGGTGTGGCCTCACCAAGGCCCTGTACAACTGTAGCAACACCTCCCTGCCCCTGTACTCAAATCCCCTCGCTATGAAGGCCAACATGCCATTTGCTTTCTTAACCGCCTGCTGTACCTGCATGCCAACCTTCAATGACTGATGTACCATGACACCCAAGTCTCGTTGCACCTCCTCTTTTCCTAATCTGTCACCATTCAGATAATAGTCTGTCTCTCTGTTTTTACCACCAAAGTGGATAACCTCACATTTATCCACATTATACTTCATCTGCCATGCATTTGCCTAACCTAACCTATCCAAGTCACTCTGCAGCCTCATAGCATCCTCCTCGCAGCTCACACTGCCACCCAACTTAGTGTCATCCGCAAATTTGGAGATGCTACATTTAATCCCCTCGTCTAAATCATTAATGTACAATGTAAACAGCTGGGGCCCCAGCACAGAACCTTGCGGTACCCCACTAGTCACTGCCTGCCATTCTGAAAAGTACCCATTTACTCCTACTCTTTGCTTCCTGTCTGACAACCAGTTCTCAATCCATGTCAGCACACTACCCCCAATCCCATGTGCTTTAACTTTGCACATTAATCTCTTGTGTGGGACCTTGGTGAAAGCCTTCTGAAAGTCCAAATATACCACATCAACTGGTTCCCCCTTGTCCACTCTACTGGAAACATCCTCAAAAAATTCCAGAAGATTTGTCAAGCATGATTTCCCTTTCACAAATCCATGCTGACTTGGACCTATCATATCACCTCTTTCCAAATGCGCTGCTATGACATCCTTAATAATTGATTCCATCATTTTACCCACTGCTGAGGTCAGGCTGACCAGTCTATAATTCCCTGTTTTCTCTCTCCCTCCTTTTTTAAAAAGTGGGGTTACATTGGCTACCCTCCACTCGATAGGAACTGATCCAGTATAAGATCACCTTTCATTCTTCTGAATTCCAGTGAGTAGAGGCCCAACCTCCTCAACCTTTCCTCATAAGTCAACCCCCTCATCCCCGGAATCAACCTAGTGAACCTTCTCTGAACTGCCTCCAAAGCAAGTATATCCTTTCCTAAATATGGAAATATCGCTTTTCCTTTGTTAATTTTCTGCCCTCCGCTCCTGAAACACACATACTGACCGCCAGTGCTTCCATCTACTAATTGCTGGCAAAAAGCAAGGTGATTTTAAACAGCCTCCACAATGACGAGACCAACCCAGAATTTGCAGGGCAAAGTTCTTCTGCAGGCTTGGGTCTTCTGAGATTGCGGGGCCTCTCGATTAGGCGGCTCCTGCGACTGTGAACATCAATGTGTAGCACACAACCAGAGAGTGATTAAAAGAACAACTTAAATTGGCAGTGCCAGATGTAAAAGATTGGTACAAGAGCAAAATACTGCATGGGTTGGAAATCTGAAATAAAAAACAGAAAATGCTGGAAATATTCAGTGGGTCGGGCAGCATCTGTGGCGAGAGAAACAGGGTTAATGTTTCAGGTCGACAACCTTTCGTCAGAACTGGAAAAGTTAGAGATGTAACAGATTTTAAGAAAGTCATCATCATAGGCAGCCCCTCGGAATCGAGGAAGACTTGTTTCCACTCTAAAAGTGAGTTCTCAGGTGACTGTACAGTCCAATACGGGAATTCCCATACCTTGGGAGCCTCTTATCAACAAGAACAGACATTGACGACAAGGTTCAACACCGCCTCCAGTGCAGCCTTTGGCCGCCTGAGGAAAAGAGTGTTTGAAGACCAGGCTCTCAAAATTCCCACCAAGCTCTTGGTCTACAAAGCTGTAGTAATACCCGCCCTCCTGTATCACTCAGAAACATGGACCATGTACAGTAGATACCTCAAGTCGCTGGAGAAATACCACCAACGATGTCTCTGCAAGATCCTACAAATCCCCTGGGAGGACAGACACACCAACATTAGCATCCTCGACCAGGCCAACATCCCCAGCATTGAAGCACTGACCACACTTGATCAGCTCCGTTGGGCGGGCCACATTGTCCACATGCCAGACACGAGACTCCCAAAGCAAGCGCTCTACTCGGAACTCCTTCATGGCAAACGAGCCAAAGGTGGGCAAAGGAAACATTACAAGGACCACCCTCAAAGCCTCCCTGATAAAGTGCAACATCCCCACCGACACCTGGGAGTCCCTGGCCAAAGACCGCCCTAAGTGGAGGAAGTGCATCTGGGAGGGCGCTGAGCATCTCGAGTCTCATCGCCGAGAGCATGCAGAAATCAAGCGCAGGCAGCGGAAAGAGCGTGCGGCAAACCAGTCCTTCCCGCCCTTTCCCCCAACGACTATCTGTCTCACCTGTGACAGGGACTGTGGTTCTTGTATTGGACTTCAGCCACCTAAGAACTAATTTTAAAAGTGAAAGCAAGTCTTCCTCGATTCTAAGGCTCTGCCTATGATAATGATGACGGGAATTACAGTCTCTGTCACATGTGAGACAGACAGTCATTGGAGGAAAGGGTGGGTGGGGAGTCTGGTTTGCCGCACGCTCCTTCCGCTGCCTGCGCTTGGTTTCTGCATGCTCTCGGCGATGAGACTCGAGGTGCTCAGCGCCCTCCCGGATGCTCTTCCTCCACTTAGGACGGTCTTGGGCCAGGGACTCCTAGGTGTCAGTGGAGATGTTGCACTTTATCAGGGAGTCTTTGAGGATATCCTTGAAACGTTTCCTCTGCCTAATTGCGGCTCGCCTGCCGTGGAGGAGTTCCGAGTAGAGCGCTTGCTTTGGGAGTCTCATGTCGGGCATGCGGACAATGTGGCCTGCCCAGCGGAGCTGGTCGAGTGTGGTCAGTGTTTCAAAGCTGGGGATGTTGGCTTGATCGAGAACACTGACATTGGTGCATCTGTCCTCCCAGGGGCAGGGGCAAGGAAAGCAGGAGAAGAGGAAAGAACAAAAGGGCAGGTCTGTGATAGGATGGAAGGTAGAAGAGATTAAATGACAAAAGGGATGATGGTGCGAGGCAAAAGGAGACAGTAATGGGACATGTAAAGGAACAAAAGATGGGTCTAGAGGAGGTGTAAATGGGAATGGCAGAATCAGCAACAGCTGCCATCCGAAAAAATAGGGGCAGGGGTTATGGTCTGAAATTGTTGAACTCGATGTTGAGTCCCGAAGGCTGTAAAGTGCATGATCGAAAGATGAGGTGCTGTTCCTCGAGCTTGCATTGAGCTTCATTGGAACAGTGTAGGAGACCGAGGACGGAGAGGTCAGAGTGGGAGAGGAGCGGAGAATTAAAGTGCTGAGTCGCGCTCTCTCTCTCTCGCTCTATCTCGCTCTTCCCCTTCCTGGCCCACAGTCTTGTTTTTTTTGTCGCGTTCTGAAACCAGTATCACACCACAGCAGCGCCTGCATTATTAACCAAATACAAAATGAAGATCCGTCTTACTCATTGAAACTTATCTTACAACAGTGTACATTTATTTATACAGGGCTTTCGACGTAGCTAAACGTGCTGTACTCAACCTATTGCAAGAGGGATGGAGTATAAAAGCAGGGAAGTCTTGCTACAACTGTACAGGGTATTGGTGAGGCCACACCTGGAGTACTGCGTGCAGTTTTGGCCCCGTATTTAAGGAAGGATATACTTGCATTGGAGGCTGTTCAGAGAAGGTTCACTAGGTTGATTCCTGAGATGAAGGGGTTGACTTATGAAGAAAGGTTGAGTAGGTCGGGCCTATACCATTGGAGTTCAGAAGAATGAGAGGTGATCTTATCGAAACATGTAAGATAATGAGGGGGCTCGACAAGGTAGATGCAGAGAGGATATTTCCCCCCGTGGGGGAATCTAGAACTAGGGGGGCATAGTTTCAGAATAAGAGGTCGCCCATTTAAACCTGAGATGAGGAGGAATTTCTTCTCTCAGAGGGTTGTAAATCTGTGGAATTCTCTGCCCCAGAGAGCTGTGAAGGCTGGGTCATTGAATATATTTAAGGTGGAGATAGACAGATTTTTGAGCGATAAGGGAGTAAAGGGTTATGGGGAGCGGGCAGGGAAATGGAGCTGAGTCCATGATCAGATCAGCCATGATCTTATTAAATGGCGGAGCAGGCTCGAGGGGCCAAATGGCCGACTCCTGCTCCTATTTCTTATGTTCTTATAAAAACTGCAGAGAGGTCGAGAAAGACGAGAAAGGATCGTGCACCAAGCTCACAGTCACAGCGGACGCCATTTGTGACTTTGATTAGAAACCTGATTGGAGAGGTTGAAACAGAAAAGATGGGCACAGATTCGGGAAGCAACAATGTGTTCGTGGGTTAAGCATGGCGAGTGATACGGCTGCCTCATAGTAGGCTGATCAAATTGCTGGGTGCTGTAACAGAAATATGGAAAGACGCTCTATTTTAAAATTGCTTATTCTGAAGCGACTGGTTAATCTTCAGGTTAAGTTGATATATGAGAAGATCTCAACATTCTGTTAAGCCCTGCTGCGACTTGTAACAGAAATAGTTGAAAGAGAGAGGGAGAATTTTTATTTATTTAGTGACTTAACACATCCCCAACCAATGAACCTCTTTTGAAGTGTAGTCACTTGTTCTGCATGCAAACTGGTAGCCAATTCAGACATGGCAAGATCCCATGAGATCATATATATTTATATCTATATATATGTATATAAAATTACTCATACATCAGTTGAGCGATTTTCTTTCGTTTTCAGGGTTTCTTTTATTTTAGAAAATAACTAACAGTTTATTTTAATTGTTATCACTACTTTTAATGAAAATTGTGAGGACTTAGCCCGTGATCTCTCAATGCACATTCCCAGTAGGCAAGGGTCTATGGTGGGAGCATGCATTAATAAATAAAGATGTGATTGGACTAGAGAGGGTACAGAGGAGATTTACGAGGATGTTGGTCAGGACTGGAGAATTTTAGCTATGAAGAAAAATTGGATAGGCTGGGGTTGTTCTCTTTGGAACAGAGGAGGCTAAGGGGAGACCTGATTGAGGTGTATAAAACTATGAGGGGCCCAGATAGAGTGGATAGGAAGGACCTGATTCCCTTGACAGAGGGGTCAACAACCAGGGGGCACAGATTTAAAGTAATTGGGGGGAGGTTTTTAGAGGGGATTTGAGGAGAAATTTCTTCACCCAGAGGATGGTGGGGATCTGGAACTCACTGCCTGAAAGGGTGGTAGAGGCAGAAACCCTCACCACATTTAAAAAGTACCTGGATGTGCACTTGAAGTGCCGTAACCTGCAGGGCTACGGACCGAGAGCTGGAAAGTGGGATTAGGCTGGGTAGCTCTTTTTCAACTGGCACAAACACGATGGGCCGAAATGGCCTTCTTCTATGATTCTACGAAATCTGAAATATTGATTGCCCGTGTAAAACACAGACAGTTTTTATAAATTCATTCATGGGATGTGGGCATCGCTGGCAAGGCCAGCATTTATTGTCCATCCCTAATTGCCCCTCGAGAAGGTGATGGTGAGCCGTCTTCTTGAACCGCCATGATACTTCTTTGTAGAAATTTGATATAATTGAGTGGCTTGCTGGGCCATTTCAGAGGGCAGTTAAGAGTCAACCACACTGCTGTGGGTCTGGAATCATGTCTAGGCCAGGCTGGGTAAGGACGGCAGATTTCCTTCCTTAAAGGATGTTATTGAACCAGTTGGGTTTTTACAACAATCTGGGAGTTTCACAGTCACCAATACTGACACCAGCTTTTTAATCTAGATTTAATTAATTAACTACATTTTTAATTCTCCAGCTGCCATGGTAGGATTTGTACTCATGTCTCTGCATCAATAGTCCAGGCCTCTGGATTATTAGTCCAGTAATATAACCACTGTGCTACAGTACCTATGGAGATGAGGGGGTTGACTGGAGATGAGGGGGTTGACTTATGAAGATAGGTTGGGCCTATACACATTGGAGTTCAGAAGAATGAGAGGTGATCTTATCAGACCATATAAGATAATGAGGGGGTTCGACAAGGTGGATGCAGTGAGGATATTTCCACTCATAGGGGATATTAAAACTAGGGACATAGTCTCAGAATAAGGAGCCGCCCATTTAAAACTGAGATGAGAAGAAATTTCTATCAGAGGGTTGTAAATCTGTGTAATTCTCTGCCCCAAAAGAGCTGTGGAGGCTGGGTCATTGAATATATTTAAGGCGGAGATAGACAGATTTTTGAGTGATAAAGGAGTAAAGGGTTATGGGGAGTGGGCGGGGAAGTGGAGCTGAGTCCATGATCAGATCAGCCATGATCTTATTGAATGGTGGAGCAGGCTCGATGGGCCAAATGGCCGACTCCTGCTCCTTATTTCTTATGTTCTTATGAATGGAGTGATTGCCTCTCATTTTTAATTGGAAATCTCACATTCAGAAGTTCTTTGGTGTAGATAGCCGAGGCTTACAGTGCAGCCTATTCCTCTCTGTTTCAAGAACTAAACCTGCCTGTGAAATAGCCTTTGAGGCTTACCGCCCTTTTGGCTTTCCAGCATGCGGAAAATACAGCTAGTTGCAATTGCCGATCACAGCCTCCGTGTTACCTTCAGTCTGTTCCTCTGTCTCAGAGGGCTGCACCTCCGTGATATCGTCAGCATCAGGAGAGCTCTCTCCCATTGGGGCTGCAGGGATCTCTGGTTCTTCACGATTCACCTCTGAGCTGAGGCAGTCCTCAGCCGCCACCTCCAAAACCCCACCGACCTCTGAAGGGCTCGGTTCACTGGTGATGACCTCGTCGGGGAGAGTGTCGGACTCGTTGTGCTCCAGTAGTTGGGAGTGATCTGGAATTGTTTCACTTTCATCGGTCATCGGGCCATTTATATCTGGAGCTGTTGGTTTTTCCCATGGATCATCATGCCCGTTGAAGAAAAGAGACAAAAAAAAAACATTTTGATCGGTAAAAATATTATGTTTTTAGCTCACATATACACAAGTTGCATTGATGGTAAAATGTCCCAATACACTTTTACGGGAGCGTTTGACACGAGCCACTTGAGATATTAGCGCACGTGACCAAAAGCTTGGTCAAGGTGGTAGGTTTTAAGGAGCGTCTTAAAGGAGGAGAGAGAGGTAGAGAGGCGGAGAGGTTTTAGGGGGTGAATTCCAGAGCTTAGGGCCCCAGCAGCTGATGACATGACTGCCAATGGTGTAGCAAAGAAAAGCAAGAGGCCAGAATTGGAGGAGCGCAGAGATCTCGAGGGTAGCAGGGCTGGAGGAGGTTACAGAGATAGGGATGGTAGAGGCCGTGGAGAGATT
This sequence comes from Pristiophorus japonicus, assembly GCF_044704955.1. NCBI lineage: Eukaryota > Metazoa > Chordata > Chondrichthyes > Pristiophoridae > Pristiophorus > Pristiophorus japonicus. The sequence goes on from NC_091977.1 coordinate 532,879,961, forward strand.
CGAAAACAAGGATGAGAATTTTAAATTCAGGGCGTTGCAGGACCGGGGGCCAATGTGGGTCAGCGAGCAAAGGGGGTGATAGGTGAACAGGACTTGGTGCGAGTTAGGGCACAGGCTGCAGAGTTTTGGATGAGCTCATGGTTTAGGGAGGCTGCAGGGTGGGAGGCCGGCCAGGTGTGCATTGGAATAGTCGAGCCGAGAGGCTCAAATGCATAGGCTGTATTCGTTTATCTTCTCTCCTTCATGAAACATAAAAGGTTAGTATGCAGGTACAGCAAGTGATCAAGAAGGCCAATGGAATCTTGGCCTTTATTGCAAAGGGGATGGAGTATAAATGTAGGGAAGCCTTGCTATAGTTATACAGGGTATTGGTGAGGCCACACCTGGAATACTGCGTACAGTTTTGGTTTCCATATTTACGAAAGGATATACTTGCTTTGGAGGCAGTTCAGAGAAGGTCCACTAGGTTGATTCCGGAGATGAGGGGGTTGACTTATGAGGAAAGGTTGAGTAGGTTGGGCCTCTACTCACTGGAATTCAGAAGAATGAGAGGTGATCTTATCGAAATATATAAGATTATGAGGAGGCTTGACAAGGTGGATGCAGAGAGGATGTTTCCACTGATGGGGGAGACTAGAAATAGAGGGCATAACCTTAGAATCAGGGGCCGTCCATTTAAAACTGAGATGAGGAGGAATTTCTTCTTGTAAAGTCCTGTCCCCTCAGTACAGATTCACACGAGGCATGTAGTGAAATCAAGGTCACTCTGGACCTGCACCTTTATTTCACAGCTCTGGAATGCTGCACTTGCCTGAGACCTGCCCTTATATACCTGTCTCTTGCAAGTGCACCCCCGGTGGTAAGGTATGCTGGTGGTTACAGGTCATATCTTATTACAGTTATGTATAGCATGTTGGGATACAGTTATCATATAATTATGTAAGATACATGACACTTCTCTCAGAGGGTTGTAAATCTGTGGAATTCGCTGCCTCTGAGTGCTGTGGAAGCTGGGATATTGAATGGATTTAAGACAGAATTAGACAGTTTCTTAACCGATAAGGGAATAAAGGGTTATGGGGAACGGTCAGAGAAAGGGACCTGACTCCATGATCGGATCAGCCAGGATAGTATTAATGGCGGAGCAGGCTCGAGGGGCTGTATGGCCTACTCCTGCTCCTATTTCTTATGTTTTTTTTTATCTTAAACATTTGTGATGTCCTCCACTATGTCTGCACTGCACTAACTGGATCTGTAAATCTTAACATTAGAGGGGGAAAAGAACAACTGGAACTCGAAGCTCAGGAAGGAAGGCGGCACTTGACAAGCCTCATTTGAGGAGGTGACAGATATGGTGGATGGGGAACTGCAGCGGATGTGATGTACATGGACGTTCAGAGAGCCTTTGATGAGGTACCACACAGGGGACACTTGGAGAAGATTATAGGATATGAAATTAAGGGATAGGAAGCTAATTGGATCAAAACCTGGCTAGAAGGGAGAAAATAGAGAGCAGGAGTTAGGTTTCTCACTTTGTTTGGAAGTGGGTAGCGGTGCCGTCAAGCCCGTGTGGTGGCTGGTGTGCAATGGTTACCTCACGTTAAAAGAATCCACACACAGGCAGCTTCCACCCTTTAAAATGATCGCATCGGTGCCCTCAATCACCTGAGTGCTCATTTTTGGTGTGGAAGCCATCATCCTCGCCTCGAGGGATTGCCTGTGATGATGACGGTAAGCTGCGCCCTGCAGAACTCTGTTCTGGGACCATTTCTGTTTCATTGATATCACTGATTTGGTTAAAGGGATAGAGGACGGGGTGTTCAGATCTCCAGCTGATGCTAGAATAGGAGGCATCGTGTAACAGTTCGATTTCTAACACCAAATACTCTGCTTTTATTTGAATTCGACCAAGTGCAGGAAAACACAATGGGCTCAATTTTGGCCAGGAGTTGCTCCGTTTTTCTTTTGGAGTAGGTTACTTTTTCTGGCGTAACTTAAAAATCCCCAGTTTCCCCAATCAATTTGCACCAGCATAACTCACTTGGTTATGTTTTTTTTAGGTTAGTTTTTTTTTTCTCAAAAGCGGGCGTTACCAGCCACCGACGCCAGTTCTGGCCATTTCGGCAACTTTGGCCGGCTAATGGTTACTCCATTTCTACTTAGGCCAGAGTATGTGGCCACTCGAGAAAACTCTTGTGGAGAGTTAAAGAAATCGGTGCAGGTAAGGAAGTCAGCGCAGGTAAGTGCAGCAGATGCCCGGACAACAGCAGCAGGAAAGGTAAGAGAGAGGGGTAGAGAGAGATGGGGGAGGAAGAGAGAGGTGGGGGGGAGGGAGAGGGGGTGGGCGGAGGGAGAGGGGGTGGGGGGAAGCCTTTGACTGGGAGGGAGGAGACCACTCGGCCTGGGCTAGGGGTGGGGCAATGGACCAGGAGGCCACTTGGCCAGGGCTCGGGGCGGGCAGGAGAAGTGACAGAACTCACCGGCAGGCAGCAGAACTCACAGGTTACCATGGCAGATCAAGGCTTCACCCCCCCCTCGGGTTAGGTCACGCCAAAATGAAGAGATCCTAAGGGGAAACTTACGATACATTTGTTTTGGCTTACTCGGGCCACATAAAATCGAGCGTAACTCTTCAAATACCCCAAAAAATGCTTTGGGGAAAATTGAGCCCAATATCTTTAACCTTTAACAGAGAAATAAATTATACTACTGTGTGTTCTTTCCCCGGGTAGAGGCGTAGGGGGCGAGATTGCCCTGTTGGGGGCAGTAGCTTGCTGGGACCGGGACTCCCTGTGCCTGGCGCAGAAGTCCCGCCCCGGCTGTTGAAGTGGGCTTACCGCCCCTCAAAGGAAGTGAAGTGCAATCTCGAGCACTCCACTTCCTGTAGGGGCAAGTCCCGGAGTGATTCCGGGGGCGAGCAGATGCTCTGCGTATCGCTGGCGTACTTCAACGCCCCTCCCGCGCACTCCGACGTCCTCCGCTGGACCACCAGGGCAGCGTAGGACCGGCAAACCCAAAACGGAATGCCGGGCTGCACGATGGCGGCCTGGGCCACGGGGCGGGAAGAAACGGTGAGTGAGCCGACCCGAGAGTCAGCGAAAAAAAAAATCATAAACGGCAGCACGCGGCCACTGGCGAGCGTCCCTTTAACTTCCACCCCACGAACGGATGTCGGCCAACTTTACGGCCCGTAAGGCTGGCGCCGACAACCGTTTGCGCCAGTCCCGGGGGCCGTGGGGCGATTTTCCCCTGCAGGATGGTAAGGGGTCATCGCGCGCGCCGCTGAGTGGAGTGCCGCACGTGGTGATGACATCATCGGCAGTTGCGCAGTGGCCTGGAGCGCGGCAATTTCCCAGGAGCCGGTGGCGCCCCTCCCAACCCCAATGGGGCGAAGAGTGTCTTGCCGGGAGGTGCTAACGAACCCCTGAAAAGGGGGCAATTTCACCCCGTAATCTTCGTTGTTGTTCCTTTCCAATCCTCACTCTCTCTCTCGCTATACAAATTGTTACGACGAGCTTGAGATCTTTATTGGCTGTTTTTCACGGAATACTGCCAGTGCTAATTAATTATGGCATGATACGAACCCACCCCCCAGAAAAGATGCACTCCCTTCAAAACAACAGATGCCAAGTTGTTTTCATCCTGTCTCCATTGTTCTATCTCCTTATCTCAAAACTACCTTGGCTACCTGTTTCCCATGTGGCTGTGGAAACAAGGTAAGAGGCACAAATCTTGCACACCTTGTCGTTTCAGCTAATGTTATGTATGTAAGCATTATAACTAAGTAAGACTTGCCACCAGAGGGCGCACCTGTTGGAGGTCCAAGGGTCACCTGCACACCTCGTGCAAGCGAGTATAAAAGGTTGTCTGCCATGCTGCTTAGGCGCTCTGGAGTTTTATTAAAGAGACTAAGGTCACATCAGTTTTAGCTCACAGTACTCAGTCTTGTGGAGTTATTCTAAACTTAACACCTAAACCAGGATTGTACCCTGACAAATCAAATCCTAACGCATCCTGGGAATTAACAACTTTTAACCATTTCATGAAGTAAAATGAAGTCAAAAACTTTATTCACGTGAGATTAAACCAAATCCTAATCCTATATATGTTTACACAACTAGGTTATCTTATAATAGTAAATCAGTCTAAGGACCAAAAGAAGCTGCAAGGGCTATTGATAAGATGGTGCAATTCAATGTCAGCAAATGTGGATTGATACATTTTGATTTTTAAACATTTATTTTCTCACCCCCTTGCCTTCGAGGCTGACCCTTTTTGATTTTGACTTCCCTCCAAGCTCTGGAAGATGATTGGAAGAGGGTGCAGTTCAGGGATGCCTGTGGCCTGCCACTCCCACAATGTTGAGGTGGGCAGTTCCAGGATTCTAACCCAGGGATGATATATGTTCACGTTGGGATGGTGTGTGACTTGGAGGGGAACGTGGAGGTGGTGGTGTTCCCATGCGCCTGCTGCCCTTGTCCTTCTAGGTGGTGAAGGTCATGGGTTTGGGGGCTGCTGTCAAAAAAACCTTTTTTAACCCCCTTGAAACAGCAAAGATGAAGGACAAATGAAAGTTGGCCTTAACTCTACCAAAAGAGACACGTGTATCTTCCTGAGTGAGGAAGTTATGATCACGGCCTGGAGTACTGCTCTTTAGTGGGTTCCAAATGCTAAACTTTGTGCTCTAAAACATGTTGGGTCCAGATTTTGCGGTGGTAATGATGGCAAAACTATCAGCGTTCGCCGTCATTACCCCTCTGAAACTGACCGTCATTTTAGGATTTAGCACATGTGCAGATAAACGTGGAAATCCTGAAGTTACAGTCATTCCTTGCTCTGCCGCACACTATGCTGTGGAGCTCCCCATAGCCGTCAATCAGTGAAATCAGTTGATCCGATGAAAACTTAAGCTTTTCTGCGCTAGTATCGCTGTTAAACACCTCATAAAAAGTTAAGCCTTGTCGGAGTAGGTGTAACTGAGATTTTAACGGCATATTAGCTGCTAAACAACTGTTCTGGCCCTGAAAAACAAATTTTATATTTGTCAAATTTCTCAAAGATGATAAAAATTACTATATTTAAAAAATAATATTAAAATTTTTTTTAAGTTTGTGATATTTCAACTTCTACTTTAACCCCATATGTATGTTCCAATCTTTATTTCGCTCTCTGTAAAAAAAATTAAAAGGTGAGTGATAATCCGTGCCTTTTATTTCCTGGTTTGCTATCTGTGAGTATTCTTCAATGTGATTGGCTGCTTAGACAGCTCTATGACATCACTGCTAATGTACAATGGGGATCCAGTATGTTTATGATATTTCAGTTTTAAGTTTTTATTGAGTCCCATAAACTGACATGAACTAGAAAGTGAACCTAATCACGTTCAATTTTCCTGCGTGATAGTTTTTTTTTTGTGTGCTTTGCTGGTTATTAAAACTTTATGCACAAAGACAACAAAATAAAACATCTCTGACTGCCGCTGATACCAGCGAGGTTTGTAAGCCCCTTTTTACCACTTTGCAGAAACTCAGTCTGGCTCCGCTGGTATTAATTTATTATACACACTTGCTCAATCTTATTGGAATCACACCATTGCAAATTTAGTGCCATGACATGCTTCTGCCCAAAAATCAGAAACATAATAGCGTTTAATCCCCGGACAAAACTTTATTTGATTAGTTCAGCCTGATAGAGGCCACACTGCTGACGCATGTGAATATGGAGAGGTCAGAGCCGTCAGCTCACAGATTAGCGCTCCAACCTCATTGCTGTAAAGACATGCATTTATATAGTGCCTTTCATGACCTCAGGATGTCCCAAAGCGCTTTACAACCAATGAAGTACTTTTGGAGTGCAGTCACTGTTGTAATGTGGATAACACGGCAGCCAATTTGAACACAGCAAGCTCCCACAAACAGCAATGTGATAGTGACCAGATAATCTGTTCTTAGTGATGTTGATTGAGGGCTAAATATTGGTCCCAGGACACTGGAGAAAACTCCCCTGCTCTTCTTCAAAATAGTAGCCATGGGATCTTTTACTTTCACCTGAGAGGGCAGATGGGGCCTCGGTGTAACATCTCATCCAAAAGACGGCACCTCCAACAATCTTTGGAATTCTCTACCCCAGAGTGCTGTGGATGCAGGATTGCAGGATAGCTAAGATGAATACGTGGCTTGAGGAGTAGTGCAGGAGGGAGGGATTCAAATTCCTGGGACATTGGAACCGGTTCTGGGGGAGGTGGGACCAGTACAACCGAACGGTCTGCACCTGGGCAGGACTGAAACCAATGTCCTAGGGGGAGTGTTTGCTAGTGCTGTTGGGGAGGAGTTAAACTAATGTGGCAGGGGGATGGGAACCTATGCAGGGAGAAAGAGGGAAGTAGAATGGGGGCAGAAGCAAAAGATAGAAAGAAGAAAAGCAAAACTGGAGGGCAGAGAAACCCAAGGCAAAAATCAAAAAGGGCCACATTACAGCAAAGGTCTAAAGGGACAAAGTGTGTTAAAAAGACAAGCTTGAAGGCTCTGTGCCTCAATGCGAGGAGTATTCGTAATAAGGTGGATGAATTAACTGCGCAGGCAGCTATTAACGAATATGATATAATTGGGATTACGGAGTCATGGCTCAAGGGTGACCAAAACTGGGAACTCAACATTCAGGGGTATTCAACATTCAGGAAGGATAGACAGAAAGGAAAAGGAGGTGGGGTAGTGTTGCTGGTTAAAGAGGAAATTAACGCAATAGTAAGGAAGGACATTAGCTTGGATGATGTGGAATCTGTATGGGTAGAGCTGCGGAATACCAAAGAGCAGAAAATGATAGTGGGAGTTGTGTACAGACCACCAAACAGTAGTAGTGAGGTTGGTGACAGCATCAAACAAGAAATTAGGGATGCGTGCAATAAAGGTACAGCAGTTATCATGGGCGACTTTAACCTATTTAAAGAAGGAGGGAGAGAGAAAACGGGTAATTATAGACCGGTTAGCTTGACATCAGTAGTGAGGAAAATGTTGGAATTGATCATGAAGGACGAAATAGCAGCGCATTTGGAAAGCGGTGACAGGATCGGATCAAGTCAGCATGGATTTATGAAAGGGAAATCATGCTTGACGAATCTTCTGGAATTTTTTGAGGATGTAATTAGCAGAGTGGACAAGGGAGAACCAGTGGATGTGGTGTATTTGGACTTTCAGAAGGCTTTTGACAAGGTCCCGCACAATAGATTGTTGTGCAAAATCAAAGCACATGGTATTGGGGGTAATATACTGATGTGGATAGGGAACTGGTTGGCAGACAGGAAGCAGAGAGTCGGGATAAACGGGTCCTTTTCAGAATGGCAGGCAGTGACTAATGGAGTGCCGCAGGGCTCAGTGCTGGGACCCCAGCTCTTTACAATATACATTAACGATTTGGATGAAGGAATAGAGTGTAATATCTCCAAGTTTGCAAATGACACTAAACTGGGTGGCGGTGTGAGCTGTGAGGAGGACGCTAAGAGGCTGCAGAGTGACTTGGACAGGTTAGGTGAATAGGCAAATGCATGGCAAATGCAGTATAATGTGGATAAATATGAGGTTATCCATTTTGGGGGCAAAAACACGAAGGTAGAATATTACCTGAATGACGGCAGATTAGGAAAAGGGGAGGTGCAACGAGACCTGGGTGTCATGGTTCATCAGTCACTGAAAGTGGGCACGCAGGTACAGCAGGTGATAAAGAAGGCAAATGGTATGTTGGCCTTCATTGCTAGGGGATTTGAATATAGAAGCAGGGAGGTCTTACTGCAGTTGTACAGGAACTTAGTGAGGCCTCACCTGGAATATTTTGTTCAGTTTTGGTCTCCTAATCTGAGGAAGGACGTTCTTGCTATTGAGGGAGTGCAGCGAAGGTTCACCAGACTGATTCCAGGGATGGTTGGGCTGTCATATGAGGAGAGACTGGATCAACTGGGTCTTTATTCACAGGAGTTTAGAAGGATGAGAGGGGATCTCATAGAAACATATAAGATTCTGACGGGACTGGATAGGTTAGATGCGGGAAGAATGTTCCCGATGTTGGGGAACTCCAGAACCAGGGGACATAGTCTTAGGATAAGGAGTAGGCCATTTAGGACTGAGATGAGGAGAAACTTCTTCACTCAGAGAGTTGTTAACATGTGGAATTCCCTGCCGCAGAGAGTTGTTGATGCCAGTTCACTGGATATATTCAAGAGGGAGTTAGATATGGCTCTTACGGTTAAGAGGATCAAGGGGTATGGAGAGAAAGAAGGAAAGGGGTACTGAGGGAAGATCAGCCATGATCTTATTGAATGGCGGTGCAGGCTCGAAGGGCCGAATGGCCTACTCCTGCAACTATTTTTCTATGTTTCTATGTTTCTATAGATTGGGCTAACCAAACTGGTAGCAGTACGGTGGTGGAGGATTTCCTGGAGTGTATTAGGGATGGTTTTCTCGACCAATATGTCGACGAACCAACTAGAGGGCTGGCCATCCTAGACTGGGTGATGTGTAACGAGAAAGGACTAATTAGCAATCTTGTTGTGCAAGGCCCTTTGGGGAAGAGTGACCATAATATGATAGAATTCTTTATTAAGATGGAGAGTGACACAGTTAATTCAGAGACTAGGGTCCTGAATTTAAGGAAAGGTAACTTCAATGGTATGAGACGTGAATTGGCTAGAATAGACTGGCGAAAGATACTTAAAGGGTTGACGGTGGATAGGCAATGGCAAACATTTAAAGATCACATGGATGAACTTCAGCAATTGTACATGGAGTAAAAATAAAACGGGGAAGGTAAATGGGCTCAACCGTGGCTAACAAGGGAAATTAAGGATAGTGTTAAATCCAAGGAAGAGGCATATAAATTGTCCAGAAAAATCAGCAAACTTGAGGACTGGGAGAAATTTAGAATTCAGCAGAGGAGGACAAAGGGATTAATTAGGAGAGGGAAAATAGAGTATGAGAGGAAGCTTGCTGGGAACATAAAAACTGACTTTAAAAGCTTCTATAACTCTGCCGAACCTCATGCACAGAGCTCTGCAATGATATGTCAATGATGGGATTAGCACTAGTGTGTGAATATGAGATTGTAGTTCAGGTGGTAAATGTACAATTGAATAAAAGGAATTGTTTAACATTTGTTCTTGGGATGTGGGCAATACCTGCAAGGCAGAGGTCTGATGTTTGTGCTGGAGCGGAATGTTTATGGGGCACTTGAGGCTGACCTTGAATGTTGTGGCCAGAGTCAGTCAATCAGGCTAGGGACCTGGCCAATTACCCCCTGTTCATTGGAGACTCGAGGGTGGGAACTTCCATGGTCAGCTTTATGCCAGTAATAGTTCAGCAAGAACTACAAAGGAAAGTAAATTTGACATTTGTGTAGTACTGAATGAGCTGGAGATGCTATTTCTTGGTTGAGATGATAATCTGCCCCTTCAGATGGACATAAGGCATCCCTCTTCAGTTTATGTAATGAAGTAGTAAATAGCAATTGTATATTTCCTCTTCAAATATATAGCTTTGCAAATGTTAACATAACAGCGTGCCCTTTTTGATCTTAGCTGCTATATAGAAATTGATCCATCTTCCTTAGCATTTACCTGGTTATGGCCTTTGGGATAATGTTTTTAGTGAATTATCAGTACTCTTCTATCTGGTTTGTTAGCAGTCTTATAATTTCTGGCTAATACTTTACTATTATACTTATGCTTCTAATTTATCAAAAAAAAAATTTGCATTTAAAAAGAAAGACTTGCATTGATATAGCGCCTTTCACGACCACCGGACTTCTCAAAGCATTTTACAGCCATTGGAGTATAGTCACTGTTGTAATATGGAAAACACAGCAGCAAACGCCCACAAACAGCAATATGATAATGACCAGATAATTGTTTTTGTTATGTTGATTGAGGGATAAATATTGGCCAGGTGTTAAACTTTTCTCCTTAATTAAGACAGAGTCAAGACTTATTTACGATCTGACTAATGTAAAACTTTTCTTAATTAGGACAGAGTCAAAACTTATTTACGACGTGACTGTACACTTTCAGAGTTCGAACTTGTGAGACAAAACAATGCAAAGCCGGATGCCACCCCAATCCCTGGGTTCAATCTTTTATTTGGAATAATCAAAATAAATACAAGCAATACATCATCAGCTCGCACCAACCTATCCCGTTAAATCCTTAGAATGGTTACAATTAACTGTCCCCTAAGTGATTAATAGAAAGCAAAGATTCTCATTAGATATATTCAAGAGGGAGTTAGATATGGCCCGTATGGCTAAAGGGATTAAGGGGAATGGAGAGAAAGCAGGAAAGGGGTACTGAGGGAATGATCAGCCATGATCATATTGAATGGTGGTGCAGGCTCGAAGGGCTGAATGGCCTACTCCTGCACATATTTTCTATGTTTCTGTGGTTCTATGTACAGATATGTGAAGAGAAAAAGATTAGTAAAGACAAACGTAGGTCCCTTGCAGTCAGATTCAGGTCAATTTGTCATGGGGAACAAAGAAATGGCAGACCAATTGAACAAATACTTTGGTTCTGTCTTCACGAAGGAAGACACAAATAACGATCTGGAAATACTAGGGAACCGAGGGCCTAGCGAGAAGGAGGAACTGAACAAAATCCTTATTAGCCAGGAAATTATGTTAGGAAAATTGTTGGTATTGAAGGCAGATAAATCCTCAGGGTCTGATAGTTGGCATGGTACTTAAGGAAGCGGCCCTAGAAATAGTGGATGCATTGGTGATTATTTTCCAACAGTCTATCGACTCTGGATCAGTTCCTATGGACTGGAGGGTTGCTAATGTAACACTACTTTTTAAAAAAGGAGGGAGAGAGAAAACGGGAAATTATGGACCAGTTAGCCTGACATCAGTAGTGGGGAAAATGTTGGAATCAATTATTAAAGATGAAATAGCAGCGCATTTAGAAAGCAGTGACAGGATCGGTCCAAGTCAGCATGGATTTATAAAAGGGAAATCATGCTTGACAAATCTTCTTGAATTTTTTTGCGGATGTAACTAGTAGAGTGGACAAGGGAGAACCAGTGGATGTAGTGTATTTGGACTTTCAAAAGGCTTTTGACAAGGTCCCACACGAGAGACTGGTGTGCAAAATTAAAGCGCATGGTATTGGGGGTAATGTACTGGCGTGGATAGAGAACTAGTTGGCAGACAGGAAGCAGAGAGTCGGGATAAACGGGTCCTTTTCAGAATGGCAGGCAGTGACTAGTGGGGTGCCGCGGGGCTCAGTGCTGGGACCCCAGCTATTTACAACATACATCAATGATTTGGATGAAGAAATTGAGTGTAATATCTCCAAGTTTGCAGATGATACTAAGCTGGGTGGCGGTATGAGCTGTGAGGAGGATGCTAAGAGACTGCAGAGTGACTTGGACAGGTTAGGTGAGTGGGCAAATGCATGGCAGATGCAGTAAAATGTAGATAAATGTGAGGTTATCCACTTTGGTGGCAAAAACATGAAGGCAAAATATTATCTGAATGGCGGCAGATTAGGAAAAGGGGAGGTGCAAAAGACCTGGGTGTCATGGTACGTCAGTCATTGAAGGTTGGCATACAGGTGCAGCAGGTGTTGAAGAAGGCAAATGGCATGTTGGTCTTCAGAACTAGGGGATTTGAGTATAGGAGCAGGGAAATCTTACTGCAGCTGTACAGGGCATTGGTGAGGCCTCACCTGGAATATTGTGTTTCGTTTTGGTCTCCTAATCTGAGGAAGGACGTTCTTGCTATTGAGGGAGTACAGCGAAGGTTCATCAGACTGATTCCCAGGATGGCAGGACTGACATATGAGGAGAGACTGGATCGACTGGGCCTGTATTCACTGGAGTTTAGAAGGATGAGAGGTGATCTCATAGAAACATACAAAATTCTGATGGGACCGGACAGGATGGAGGCAGGAATAACGTTCCCGATGTTGGGGGAGTCCAGAACCAGGGGTCACAGACTAAGGATAAGGGGTAAGCCATTTAGGACTGAGATGAGGAGAAACCTCTTCACTCAGAGAGTTGTTAACCTGTGGAATTCTCTTCTGCAGAGAGTTGTTGATGCCACTTCGTTAGATATATTCAAGGGAGAGTTGGATATGGCCCTTGCGGCTAAAGGGATCAAGGAGTATGGAGAGAAAGCAGGAAAGGGGTACTGAGGTGAATGATCAACCATGATCTTATTGAATGGTGGTGCAGGCTCGAAGGGCCGAATGGCCTACTCCTGCACCTAATTTCTATGTTTCTATGTTTCTCTGCTGAACTTTTGAGTAAATTCAAGGCTGGGATCGACAGATCTTTGGACTCTAGGGCAAACAAGGGATATGGGATTGTGCGAGAAAGTGGAGTTGAGGTCAAAGATCAACCATGGTCTTATTGAATGGCGGAGTAGGCTTGAGGGGCAGTTTGGTTTACTCCCGCTCCTAATTCTTATGTTCTTATGTGACACTAGTTATTCCACTGACACAAAATTCCAGCTTAAAGAGGAGGTTTTTTCTAATGCCACTGGAGACAAGACGGTGCCAGTGGGAAATATAAACAGGCATTAATTTACTCTGGTCACGGACAGGCTCGGCAGAACAACATCGTACCCGACTTCCTGTGACATCCGAGAAGGTCGATGGCCAGAAACAAAAGTGACAATTCGTGCTGGACCGTGATGCAGGTCCCAGTCATCATCATTATCCACTATTATCCAATATTTCTGTAATCTCTGCCCCATATTGTAAACACACAGAAATTCGGAGCCCTAGCAGGGTCACGTCAAGCAGGTTTGCAATATCAAGAGTGATAACCCACCCGAATAAATCAAAAAGCAAAATCTGCATTTGCTGGAAATCTGAAACAAAAGAAGAAAACGCGGGAGACCCTTTGCAGGTCGGGCAGCAGCTGTGGAGAGAACACAACTCAGTCGCCATTTGGGTGTGCAACCTTTCCTCAGAGCTAGAAGATGTTACAGATGAACAGCCTTGGGACGTTTCCACCTCCGTAACATTGCCCGCCTCCGCCCCTGCCTCAGTTCATCTGCTGTTGAAACCCTCATCTGTGCCTTTGTTACCTCTAGATCAGCTTCGCTGGGCAGGCCACATAGTTCACATGCCAGACACGAGACTCCCTAAGCAAATGCTTTATGCGGAGCTCCTTCGGTAAACGAGCCAAAGGTGGGCAGCGGAAACGTTATGAGGACAACCTCAAAGCCTCCCTGGTAAAGTGCGACATCACCACTGACACCTGGGAGACCCTGGCCAAACGCCACCCGAGGTGGAGAAAGTGAACCCGGGAGGGCGTCGAGCTCTTCGAGTCTCAACACAAAGAGCATGAAGCGGTCAAGCGCAGACAGCGGAAGGAGCGCGCGGCAAATCAGCCCCACCCACCCCTTCCCTCGACGAATGTCTGTCCCACCTGTAACAGGGTCTGTGGCTCTCGTATTGGACTGTTCAGCCACCAAAGAACTCACTTTGGGAGTGGAAGCAAGTCTTCCTCGATCCTGAGGGACTGTCTATAATGGATGACCTCTAGACTTGACTACTCCAACGCACTCCTGGCCGGCCTCCCATCTTCCACCCTCCATAAACTTAAGCTCACCAAAATCTCGGCTGTCTGTGTCCTAATTCGCATCGCCCACCCATCACCCCTGTGCTCGCTGACCTACATTGGCTCCCGGTTGAGCAATGCCTCAATTTTAAAGTTGTCATCCTTATTTTCAAATCCCTCCATGGCCTCGCCCCCTCCCTATCTCTGTAATCTCCTCCAATCCCACAACCCCCCGAATAACTGTGCTCCTCTAATTCTGCCCTCTTGCATTTTAATCACTCCACCCTCAGCTGGCAAAGCCCTAAGCTCTGGAATTCCCTCCCTAAATCTCTCCGCCTCTCCCTCCTCCTTTAAGACGCTTCTTAAAATCCACCTCTTTGATCCAGCTTTGGGTCATCTGCCCTAATATCTCCTTATGTGGCTCGGTGTTAAATTTTGTTTGATAATGCTCCTGTGAAGCGCCTTGGAACATTTTAAAGGTGCTATATAAATGTACGCCGTTGTTGTTCTGCAGTGGGCTCACTGCCATCATGGGCAATAGATGAAGAAATGTCTACTTTCTTTACAGGGAGTCAGAGGTTCCAGATTAGATGATAATAATCCTTTGAGCGAGAGACAGAGGGAGAAAACATGAATAATTCATTTTGTAATGTGACCTAATCGAAGATCTCCTCAGTGGAATTAGATCTTCTTTATTATGGTTGTAACAGACCACTAAAGGTCACAAATTAGCCAACAAGCAATGCTCCAAGTAAAATGTGTTTTAAAGTGAATGCATTCTGCAAAATAAGCTCAAAAACATCCCTGTAAATAAAAATAGAAGCTGATCAAATTAATTCTGCTGACAGACATCCGAGGGATCGAATGCCTAATAATTAAACATGTTAGTTACATATTTTTTTTAAATCTTGAAATAAGCCGCAGGTTATCTGAAAGAGAAAGATGTTCTGTGCGTGACCTTTCATCAGAACTGCACGACAAACGGAAAGCGGTTTCTCCAGTCTTATTCAGATGAAGGATCCCGTGCAATGTTCCCTCGAATTTATTTTCCGTGCGCAGTCTCTTTAAGTTGCTTCCAGCGGCAGGAGCTGGTGAGTGGCCCGCACGGGAACTTTTAATTGGTGCATGGCTGCGCATCTCAGGGGGAAAATTGGTCACATTATCAGGTTATCTGGTCATTGTCACATTGTTATTTGTGGGAGCTTGCTGTGCGCAAATTGGCTGCCGCGTTTCCTACGTTACAGCAGTGACTACACTCCAAAAGTACTTCACTGGCTGTAAAACGCTTTGAGACGTCTGGTGGTTGTGAAAGGCGCTATATAAATCCAAGTCTTTCCTTCTTTCGTTTTTCTTTTTCTGATACCAAAGGCAAAATACCGTGTTTACTGCATGATGCACTGCAGCAACTCGCCAAGGCTTCTTCGGCAGCACCTCCCAAACCCGCCACCTCTATTACCTAGAAGGTCAAGGGCAGCAGGCGCATGGGAACACCATCTCCTGCAATTTCCCCTCCAGGTCACACACCATCCTGACTTGGAAATATATCTTGGAAGTATATCGGCCGATCCTTCATCGTCGCTGGGTCAAAATCCTGGAACTCCCTCCCTAACAGTACTGTGGGAGCACCTTCATCACGGTTCAAGAAGGCAATTCACCACCACCTTCTCGAGGGCAATTAGGGATGGGCAATAAATGCCGTCCTTGCCAGCGACGCCCACACCCCATAAATGAATAGAAAAATATATAGATCCCATGGCACTAGTCGAAGAAGAACAGCGAAGTTCTCCCCAGTGTCCTGGCCAATATTTATCCTCCAACCAACATCATCATAGGCAGTCCCTCGAACGAGGATGACTTGCTTCCACGAGTTCACAGATGTTTTGATGAAGGACCTGATGTTCCAGTCCTGAACTCCAATTGAGGGGGTGAAAGATACCTGTGCGTGGATTTTTTTAACGTTGCACACCAGCCACCACACGGACTTGACAGAGCTAGGTCTTGGTCCAGTGACAAGGATTAGCCAAGACGACTGGAAACCTGCTCTACTGGTCAACCAACATCACTCTATTTCTCTCTCCACGGATGCTGCCTGTCCAACCATCTCATCTCAGCATTTTCTGTCTGATCTCAGATTTCAGTATACAGATTTTTTTCTCTACCTATGCATTGCAATTATCGTGCCATTAAAGTTTAATGGCAGTCACAGATTGAAGCAAAGGACAGACAGCGTTGGAAATTAACCGAAGGGTAGGAAATGGGAACTTCTCTGAGAGCTTATGGTGGGGTGGAGTGAGAAATGCTGAACAGGGAGCCCCTGTGTTTTCTCTTTCCACCAGTCCTGTCTCTAATTCACAGATTCAGAAACTCGATGCAAATTAATCAGATTTTCACATCACAACAAACTGGAAAAGGAAGAGTGAAATGTCTTTGCTTCATGGGTTCTTTGCTGAAGAATTCATAGCAATACATTCTTAGCTAGTAAGAACTAGTTGGCTGATTAACAAAGGTTTAACAATCACACGACACATTACCAGTTCATCCATCAGGCTCACAACCACCTGCCTCATCGTGGATCCCCTGAGCCCAACTGGCTGGGGTTTTATTGAGTCTTGCGAACATCATGTGACTGGCTAAGCCACTCACAATGCAACAGCTCTACAACTATTTCAGTTGAAACCATAATCAAGTACCCCCTTATTAAAGGAGCACTAAAACCGACAATTTAAATAAATTAAACGTTTAAACTTTAAACGGTCAAATTAAAATTTGGTTGCCGGTGTTGATGATGCACTCCAGTCCCTCCGGTGCCCACCTCTCACGGAAGGCCGCGAGTGTACCGGTGGACACCGCGTGCTCCATCTCCAGGGACACCCTGGCTCGGATGTAACCGCGGAAGAGAGGCAGGCAGTTTTGCTGAATGACCCCCTTGACCGCCCGCTGCCTGGACGCTGCCCAGGAGCAGTTCTTCGAGGAGGCCCTCCGACCTGCCCGCTCCCCTCCGCACAGGGTGCCCAAAGATCAGGAGCGTGGGACTGAAGTGCAACCAGAATTTGAGGTGCAGCCCCTTTAAATAATGGAATAGTGGCTGCAACCTCACACATACAACGTATACATGGAACACGGAGTCCTCCAGACCACAGAAATTGCAGGCGGCCTGGGAGCCCGTGAACCGACTTAAAAACTTATTGTACGGGACTGCTCCGTGCAACACCCTCCAGGCCAAGTCCCCGATAATTAAAGGGAGGACTCCCGCGTAGAGAGCACTCCACTGGGGACCCCCACCTCCTCCGGACGGCAAGATGTTGTGCCATGGCGTGTCCGGACGGCAGGCGAGGATGGCAAGGTGGAGAGTGTGCAGGAGCAGCCCGTACAGGAAACCCCTCCGCGCAGAACTGAAAGGCACGGAGGGGATTTCCCCGAGGCGGCTCAAGTTGTGAGGCGCTGGCTCCCGAGGGAGGTTTCAGGGCTTGGCGCCGATGAGGAATTCCGTCCGGATGGGGCAACAGCTCTACAAACCTTTAAGCATACTCACAGGTGCGTAGATTACAGAAGAGTTCTGACGAAGGGTCATCGACCTGAAAAGTTAACTCTGTCTCTCTCTCTCTCTCTCTCCACAGATGCTGCCCGACTCGCTGAGAATTCTCAGCGTTTTCTGTTCGTAGTTCAGATTTTTGTGGAAAAGGCAACTGATTCTGAGGAGACAACTGGGGGAAACAGCAACAGCCCTCCCGATGAGGTCTCTGGCCGGTAGAAAATGGCGGCCATGTGGCGGTGCAGAATGGCTGCTGACTCTCCGTGGAGATGGTCGCCATTTTAGAAATGGCCCTACCTCAGGGGCGGAGCGGCGCCCAGGACCGCTCCACCTGTTTTCCTGCCACACCGTGCACGCGCCGAACCCTTACTGTCTGCCGGGGACCCCCCTCGTGAAATTGCCCCTCACAAAAAAACACACTCCACTTTCTCTGTGAGGCGCTAAGGGGACGGAAGCAGAGGGAGCGGGGGGGGGGGGGGGGCGGGGCGCTCTGCACTGGGGAGTGTAGCACTACCAGGTAGGAGGGGGCCGTCCCCTTCATTAAAGGGGAGGGCCATACTGTCGACCGTGCAGGGGCCCGACCTGGACCCACCGGGCATCAGCCGGCACTCGAGCGGAACGCCGAGCTGCCAGATTGCGGCACGGACCCCCTGTTCAAGGAGGCAATGGGCTGCGACGATTTTTTTATTGAGGCGCATTCCACCTCCCCTTTAACTAGCGGCCGGGCGCCATGTACGTCTCCCCTGGAGCCGTCGTTGTCACGGCCCCGCGCAGCTTCAGGGGGTCAGGCCCAATTTTTGCTCCGGGGCGACAATGGTTCACTGGACACGGTGACAATGTCGGCATCGCCAGCGCAGCGGAGTGGGGCCGCTACCGGTTACCGCCACCGCTAAAATCCCGTGGAATTTAGCGGGAGTCGTTATCGGCGCAGTGCCCGGGCAAAATGCCGCTTGCGCTCTGTTAGCACTCCCCAGGAGCATTAATAGGAGGCACAAATAACCCCAATTTCTCCCCTAAATGTTGACATACAAACATTACTAAAAAATGTTTAAATAGGTGGTAACGCTTGTGCTCAGAAATCGCATACATACAAAAAAAATGCTTTTCTTATTATGTAGGTGTGCAAATATGTGATTTCCTGAGACAAGCATTATTTTATTACAGACCTCTCATACTCCATTGGACAAGGGAATATGAATATAAGGGGTGCATAATGTTCATGGTACTGAATTAGTAACTAGATATTGGCCCACTATTTGCGGTCTGCGGTGAAGCAAAGTTGTTTGCTGCTGGCCCCAAAGAAAGTTGCTCACACGATCTTTGTGATGAGAAGATTGCTTTATTCAACGTTCAATTAATTTCAGCGCTCTGTAATGGGAGTTGACCAGCGCAATCTGCCGTGTTGTCAACGTGGAGGCCCCGACCTGTGTGAGAACACCAGCGGCAGGTCGGGGCCATAAAAGGAGCGGCGAGCGGCCTCGGGAGTATTGTGGAGGCCTATTATTTCAGGGAGCAGCACGAGCTGGTGCAGAAGGGTGACAGCAGCGAAGAGTGATGTCATCAAGGTCCAGGTCAGTGATTGGAGCGTGGGCAGGTACAGCAGGAGCGGCGAGAGATTGTAGAGTGATGTGATCGGGGCCCAGGAGAGGCGTGAGTTCGGGGCCAGGGGCCCAGGGGCAGCACGGGCCCAGCCCACACTGCGATATGTGTGCGCACTGGGTCCGTGCAGCAGAGCTGGTCTCCAGTCGTCTTGGTTAACCCTTGCCACTGGACCAAGACCTAGCTCTGTCAAGCCCGTGTGGTGGCTGGTGTGCAACGGCCACCCCACGTTAAAAAAATCCACGCACAGGCATCTTCCACCCTTCAACATGTAGTTCGGGATCCGGAATATTAGGTCCTTCATTGAAACACCTGTGACCTCATCCCTTTTTGGCGTGGAAGCAAGTCATCCTCATTTGAAGGGGCTGCCTATGATGATGATGACGTCAACAAGAGGCTAGAACTTGCGTAGCGTAGCGCCCCATCTGAGGAAGGACGTTCTTGCTATTGAGGGAGTGCAGCGAAGGTTCACCAGACTGATTCCCGGGATGGCAGGACTTGCATATGAAGAAAGACTGGATCGACTAGGCTTATATTCACTGGAATTTAGAAGAATGAGAGGGGATCTCATAGAAACATATAAAATTCTGATGGGATTGGACAGGTTAGTTGCAGGAAGAATGTTCCCGATGTTGGGGAAGTCCAGGGGTCACAGTCTAAGGATAAGGGGTAAGCCATTTAGGACTGAGATGAGGAGAAACTTCTTCACCCAGAGAGTGGTGAACCTGTGGAATTCTCTACCACAGAAAGTAGTTGAGGCCAGTTCGTTAGATATATTCAAAAGGGAGTTAGATGTGGTCCTTACGGCTAAAGGGATCAAGGGGTATGGAGAGAAAGCAGGAATGGGGTACTGAAGTTACAAAAATGATCAGCCATGATCATATTGAATGGCGGTGCAGGCTCGAAGGGCTGAATGGCCTACTCCAGCACCTATTTTCTATGTTTCTATGTTTCTATGTTTAGCGCTCCAAGAAGGAAGTGGAGAGCTAAATCAAGCGCTACCACTTCCCTCAGGGAGCTAAAGGGAGAGAGAGAGGGGCTTTGGCGGCAGAGCGCTGAGAAATGTTCCGTGTAGCGCTGCCGGATTCACAGGCTCCTTCCCTCCCTTAAAGGGAAGGGCCAGTACTGCGGTCATTGGAGGCTAAGGCTGGGAATGGCCATCGACGGCACGTGCGACACGCGCAGTGCAGCCCCAAGCACTCTGAGAGAGAGCATGGCTGATCAATTGCGGGATCAAACACATTAAAACAACTGCACATTGGGGCCAAAGTTAAATTTTGGCCTACCTGACCACCACTGCCTTTAAATATCGCTCCCCAAGCTGCCAGCCGACCTCGACAACACCTCCTGCAGCTGCCGTTGTTGATGCCCGGCGATGCTGTCGGAGGCCGGAAGCGAATTTTACATCCGGGGCGGTGTGCACCGGATGGCGTCACAATCTCCGGGGCGCAGGAGGTCGAGGCGGTAAGTTTTAGCACCAGTGCTAACCCGCCATGGAAGTTCGCGGGCGTCGGTAATTTCGCGGCGCCCGGTCAGTAACCCCTTTGGGCCCCGTGATTGCCCTCCGGAGGTGCAAAGGAGGCCAACTTCTCCCCCATGCTGTCTATGCAGCCAATTACAATGCAAAATTCTCACAGAACGGGAAAAGAAAGACTTGCATTTATATAGCTTCTTTCACAACCACCAGACGTCTCAAAGCGTTTTTCAGACAATGAAGTACTTTTGGAGCGTAGTCACTGTTGTAATGTAGGAAACACGGCAGCCAACTTGCGCACAGCAAGCTCCCACAAACAGCAATGTGATAATGACCAGATAATCTGTTTTTCCTTATGATCATTGAGGGATAATTATTGACCAGGACACCAGGAATAATTCCCCTGCTCTCCTTTGAAATAGTGCCATGGGACATCTTATGTCAACCTGAGAAAACAGTTGGGGCCTCAGTTTAACTGAAAGATGGCACCTCCAGACAGTGCAGCACTCCCTCATTTTTGCAGCCTGGATTTATGTACCCAAGTTGCTGGAGTGGGACTATGAACCTACACCTTCTGACCCCACGGCAAGAGTGCTGCCCACTGAGCCACGGCTGATACTCAGAACCAGGTAATGAGAATCTGCTTTATCCAGACTTTTAAAAACTGTGACAGAAAGTGAAACAAAGATTGGGACTCCCTCATGGAGATTAGGCACAACCTGAAATAACATGAACAAATTATTAAAGTTTTTAAAAAGTTTTTTAAAAATTGTAATTTTTATTATCGTGGGGAAATTTGACACAGTGTATCATTGACTCTTAATGCCTCTAGGGCAGCTAAGGAAAGGCAATAAATGGACCTTATTAATTAATGGCAGTGTAGAACATCAACATTTAGATTTGTTTTGGCTCAGGGATGGAGAAGCATGGGAACCTTTTAAAAAATACATTCTCGTCCATTTCCTCAGTGTATCAGTATATTTTCAACCACTAACCTTGAACCTATATAAAAACACACGTGCCTTCACAACCACAGGACCTCCTGAAGCGCTTTACAGCCAATGAAGTACTTTTAAAGTGTAGTCACTGTTGGAATGTAGGTAATCACCATCATCATCATAGGCCCTCGGAATCGAGGATGACTTGCTTCCACTCCTGAAGTGAGTTCTTTGGTAGCTGAACATTCCAATACGAGAGCCACAGACTCTGTCACAGGTGGGACAGATAGTCGTTGAGGGAAGGGGTGGGTGGGGAGTCTGGTTTACCACATGCTCTTTCCGCTGCCTGCACTTGGTTTCTGCATGCTCTCGGCGATGAGACTCGAGGTGCTCAGCGCCCTCCCGGATGCACTTCCTCCACTTAGGGCGGTCTTGGGCCAGGGACTCCCACGTGTCGGTGGGGATGTTGCACTTTATCAGGGAGGCTTTGAGGGTGTCCTTGTAGCGTTTCCGCTGCCCACCTTTGGCTCGTTTGCCGTGAAGGAACTCCGAGTAGAGCGCTTGCTTTGGGAGTCTCGTGTCTGGCATGCGGACTATGTGGCCTGCCCAGCGAAGCTGATCGAGTGTGGTCAGTGCTTCAATGCTGGGGATGTTTGCCTGGGCGAGGACACTGATGTTGATGCCCTGTCCACCCAGGGGATTTGCAGGATCTTGCGGAGACATCGTTGGTGATATTTCTCCAGCAACTTGAGGTGTCTACTGTACATGGTCCATGTCTCTGAGCCATACAGGAGGGCGGGTATTACTACAGCCTTGTAGACCATGAGCTTGATGGTAGTTTTGAGGGCCTGGTCTTCAAACACTCTTTTCCTCAGGTGGCCGAAGGCTGTACTGGCGCACTGGAGGCAGTGTTGGATCTCATTGTCAATGCCTGCTCTTGTTGATAGGAGGCTCCCAAATGTAGGTAATATAACAAGATCAAACCTCAAAGTTGGCTACTAATCAATATTTATAATTCTTAAGTGCATTCCTCAAAGTATTTGATCTTCTCCTGTTAGAAGTCAGAATAATTTCTACTCCTCAATGTTTGATTTACATTTTAACTTTGTCTTTTCACAATTTGATGGGCTACCGTGTTAAACTGCAGCATATGTACTTGGTTTTAGAATTGGATTTTATACATTTTAGCCATTCTGCAGCTGTTGTTAAATGCTGGATTCAAAAATAAAAGTTTTTTTCCAATTTTAAAATTGTTATTGTTGTTTTCAAATCCCTCCATGTCCCTGCCCCTCCATATCTCCTAACCTCCTCCAGCCCGGCAACCCTCCACTAATTCTGGACACTTGCGTATCCCAGATTTCAATCGCTCCACCATTGGTGGCCGTGCCTTCAGCTGCCTGGGTCCTAAACTCTCGCGTTCCTTCCCTAAACCCTGTCAGCTGCGGCTCAGTGGGTAGCACCCTTGCTTCTGAGTCAGAAGGTTGTGGGTTCAAGTCCCACTCCAGAGACTTGAGTGTAAAAATCTAGATTACAAAAATGAGGGTGCTGCACTGTCAGTGGTGCTGTCTTTTGGATGAGATGTTAAACAGAGGCCCTGTCTGCTCTCTCAGGTGGACGTAAAAGATCCCATGGCACTATTTCGAAGGAGAGCAGGAGAATTATCCCTGGGGTCCTGTCCAATCTTTATCCCTCAGTCAACAATACTAAAAACAGATTACCTGGTCGTTATCTCATTGCTGTTTGTGGGAGCTTGCTGTGCACAAATTGGCTGCTGCGTTTCCTACATTACAACAGCGACTACACGTCAAAATATTACTTCGTTGGCTGTAAAGCGCTTTGGGACGTCCGGTGGTTGTGAAAGGCGCTATATAAATGCAATTCTTTCTTTCTTTTAAGCCTCTTCACCTCTCTCTCCTCCTTTAAGATGCTCTTTAAAACTTACCTCCCTTATTCTAACGTGTAAGTTGTTGTTGTTTGCTCTTCCCCAACCCCTCTCCCCCGAGAATGCTAACGTCTGGTGGGGTATGATTCTACAAGCACCAGTGCCAGTACCTAAACTGAGCGGTCACTGAGCTGAACCCAGACAGCGACCGTCAGCTAGCCATTCGAGCTTCGGGATGAGAAGAAACATTGGGGGAGATAATCGGTGGCACCTCTGTTGCTGTGTTAATCGAGGCGGTGCGGTACTTTTAGCGCCTTGAAAAGGTTTGCGTCTCTCGCCCAGAAATTTGTTCGAATTGGTTGAAGTGCTGACAGGGCACTAAATCAGACCGTTGCACAGCAGAGCTGGAGGGGCGCTAATGAAAGTTTGTGGTCAGTACATTTCACGGACCCAATGAGCATGTGCGGAACTCCGAATCTTAAAGGCACGGCATACAAATGCACCCATTCAAGTTTTCAAAATCACTTGTTTCCAACCTGTACTGTTACGTCTGCCTGCCGCTGCACACGCGGAGGTTCACGCACCGTGCTGTGTGTAAACGTTGCACTGGCTGTGACCTCCGAGGGAAGCGCTTCCTCATCCCTTTAAGTAGCCGCCAGTTAACGACTCTGCGAGCCGGGACCGACCGTTTTCCCAGACGTTGTTATTGGCGGGCGCTCAATGAGGCGCACACACCGAATTTACCGACCGAGGCGCAAGCATGGGTGTTGCACCAGGAATACGACAGGATCATCGCGATCGTCAGCAGCCGGGCGCTAATGGTTTGCACCCCCCGGTGAGCCTCGAACGTATTTTCCGCCGGGCCGCTAAAAGCTGCGTGCCCGGTCGCTAAGCTCCAACGCTCGCATTATCATCGTCATAGGCGGTCCCTCGAACGAGGATGACTTGCTTCCACATCAAAGGGATGAGTTCATTGATGTTTCAATGAAGGGCCCGATATTCCACTCCTGAACTTCAGGACTGGAAGGTGACTGTGCGTGGATTTTTTTAACGTGTGGCGGCCATTACACACCAGCCACCACACGGGCTTGACCGAGCTCGGCCTTTATCCAGCGGCGAGGGTTAACCAGGACGACTGGAGACCTGCTCTGCTGCGCGGTCCTAGTGCGCTCACATATCGCAGTGTGGGCTGGGCCCGTGCTGCCCCTGGGCCCTCGCCTCTCCTGGGCCCCAGACCTGAAACGTTACCTCTGTTTCCCTCCCCACCGATGCTGCCTCATGCGCTGAGATTTCCAGCATTTTCTGTTTTTATTCCAGATTCCAGCAGCCGCTGTATTTTGCTTTTGCGCAAATGGTCACTACCCCACCCCGCAACCCCGCCCCCACACTGCTTCTCTTGACCGCTCGAACAGCCAGATCATTCTACACAGCTCGGTTCATTGCATTCCGTTTATTCAGGGAAAGGCACAAGCACTCATTTAAAAAAAAAATGACCTGCTCACTTTCTCGGACTTCAAAGTGGAAGAAACATTCCATCAATTGTAAATCTGGGCCCAAAGATCCCGGAACAGATGGTCACACCCACCCAGGCGAGTCCATCTTCTACACCGTTGCATTAACGCCCCCTCTGTCCGCTAACTGAGGCGTTAGACAACCAAAAATCCAGGCCATTGGGCCAGAATTTGCTGTCAAACTAACAGTGAGGCTAATGACGGCGCCGTTATTTATGGGTAAACAGTACAGCAACTTCAGACAGGGGAAGGATGTACGGTTAAACGTGAATATCCACAAGTTGCTGTCTGAGTTGCGCCGCTCCGTCATTAGCTTCGCAAAAACGACATCTCATGCTTAGCCTCACCATTTGTTTTAGGAGCTTGCTGTATTTGTCCATTAAATGTCCGCTAAACTCACTACAGAAAACTAAGTCCTGTCATTACATCTGTGAGTACTGGCTCAGGAAATTAACTATTACAAGTGTGGTGTCTCATTGCTTCCGGTTTAGAATTTTTTGAGCCGATTTTAAAAACTGTAAAATTTTACATTTTATTTTCTTACTTTTCTTTTCTGTCTCTTTTTTCCCATCACCCTGATTGAATCTTTCCTTCCCTCCCTTTATTTCTGTGCCTGATTTGACATTGAATTCGCCCACTTTAATTCAACCTCTTTCTCAGTTCCTTCCGCTGTTTATTTCCCAATCCTTCAATCTGGTTGGTTGAGGAGATACACAGTTGCTTTCCCTATTCACTCAGGTCCCAGATGCCCTGTTGCACCGATATCAGCTAGCCATTTCAGCAACTTTGTAGACATTATTTCGGTGAAATTGGGGAAATATGGGGATTTCTGTCCAACTTGCCATTCGAAATACCTGATGTAGTTTCATAGGCAGTCCCTTGAAATCGAGGAAGACTTGCTTCCACTCTAAAAGTGAATTCTCAGGTGACTGAACGGGAATTACAGTCTCTGTCACAGGTGGGACAGACAGTGGTTGAGGGAAAGGGTGGGTGGGGAGTCTGGTTTGCCACACGCTCCTTCCGCTGCCTGCGCTTGTTTTCTGCATGCTCTTGGCGACGAGACTCGAGGTGCTCAGTGCCCTCCCGGATGCTTTTCCTCCACTTAGGGCGATCTTTGGCCAGGGACTCCCAGGTGTCAGTGGGGATGTTGCACTTTATCAAGGAAGCTTTGAGGGTGTCCTTGAAACGTTTCTTCTGCCTACTTGGAGCTTGCTTGCCATGCAGGAGTATAGCGCTTGCTTTGGGAGTCTTGTGTCAGGCATGCGAGCAGTGTGGTCAGTGCTTTGTTGCTGGGGATGTTGGCTTGATCGAAAACAGTGATGTTGGTGCGTCTGTCCTCCCAGGGGATTTGCAGGATCTTGCGGAGACATCGTTGGTTAGCAGCCTTGAATTAATCGCGTTTCAACATTACAATGACAATAATCTCTGAAAGTGATGGTCTTGTGGCTAAAAGCACCACACAAGAGAAGACTAAGGGGCGGCCTGACAGAGGTCTTTAAGATTATGAAAGGGTTTGACGAGGTAGATGTAGAGAAGATGTTTCTACTTGCGGGCAAGACCAGAACTAGGGGCCACCAATATAAGACAGTCACCAATAAATTCAATAGGGAATTCAGGAAAAAACATCTTTACCCAGAGAGTGGTGCAAATGTGGAATTTGCTACCACAAGGAGTGGTTGAAGCAATGCACATGGATGCATTTAAGGGGAAGCTAGATAAACACATGAGGGAGAAAGGAATAGAAGGATATGTTGATGAGATTCGATGAAGCAGGGTGGGTGGAGGCTTGTGTGGTGCATAAACATCGGCATAGACAAGTTGGGCTGCATTGGTGACAGCTGTGGCTTAGTAGGCAGCACTTTGCCTCTGAATCAGAAGGGCGTGGGTTCAACTCCCACTCCAGGGACTTGAGCACAAAATTTAGGCTGACACTCCCGGTGCAGTACTGAGGGAGTGCTGCACTGTCAGAGGTGCTGTCTTTTGGATAAGACGTTAAACCGAGGCCCCGCTCTCTCAGGTAGATGTAAAAGATCCCATGACACTATTTCGAAGAAGAGCAGGGGAGTTATCCCCGGTATTCTGGGCCAATATTTATCCCTCAATCAACATCACTAAAACAGATTATCTGGTCATTATCACATTGTTGTTTATGGGAGCTTGCTGTGCGTAAATTGGCTGCCCCGTTTCCTATATTACAACAGTGACTACACTTCAAAAGTACTTCTCTGACTGTAAACACTTTGGGACATCCTGAGGTCATGTAAGGCGCTATATAAATGCAAGTTCTCCTTTTTCTTATTCTATGTGAATAGAAGACCCCAGGCTCAATTCCTGCTCGACGCTGAGGTGATTGATCCCAGCCGAGGCAGCAGCTGGGGTCCTTCAATTGTCACTGCCTAACCTTTAGCCTCACCGCTCCTGGACTATGGAGAAAGGAAAAATCAGATAGTCTTCATTCTTCAGTTAATTTGAAAGCCTGCATGAAGGCCAGGCTATTGCTCCAGCATTTACTTTGAACCTGTCTTATCTCTCCTTTGAAATCTTCATTGTCTATGGACCTCCAAATCATGCCCTATGCCCTGAAATATCCTCCCTTCTTTATTCCTTCCCAAAAGAGCAGGGGAGTTAGCCCCAGTGTCCAGGGGCCAATATTTATTCCTCAATCAACATCATTAAAACAGATTATCTGGTCATTATCACATTACTGTTTGTGGGCCATGGGAGGGAACAGCGTGAGACAGCCCGGCCCAGAAATCGGCGTGGTCCCAGCCTGCAAGACCATCAGCAGGCCGGGGCCATTGGAGGGAGCAGCGCGTGCTGCTGCAGCAGGTCGACGGTTATGAAGCCAGGTCGCTGATTGCAGTGCGGGCAGGCACAGCAGGAGGGGCGAAGGAGCAGCAAGTGTCCGTAGAGGGACCGGGGCCCAGGAGAGGCGTGAATCTGGGGCCCAGAAGAGGTGAGGGCCCAGGGGCAGCACGGGCCAGCCCACACTGCGATATGTGTGCGCACTAGGTCCGTGCAGCAGAGCTGGTCTCCAGTTAGTCCTGGTTAACCCTTGCTGCTGGACCAAGGCCTAGCTTTGTCAAGCTCGTGTGGTGGCTGGTGTGCAACGGCCACCACACGTTAAAAAAATCCACGCACAGGCATCTTCCACCCTTCAACATGTAGTTCGGGACCTGGAATATTAGGTCCTTCATTGAAACACCTGTGAACTCATCCCTTTTTGGCGTGGAAGCAAGTCATCCTCGTTTCGAGGGACTGCCTGTGATGATGACTGTTTGTGGAAGCTTCCTGAGTGCAAATTAGCTGCAAATTCCTACATTACAACAGTGACTACACTTCAAAAAAGTACTTCATTGGCTCTAAAGCGCTTTGTGAGGTCTTGAGGTTGTGAACATGAAAACATAAGAATTAGGAACAGGAGTAGGCCATCTAGCCCCTCGAGCCTGCTCCGCCATTCAACAAGATCATGGCTGATCTGGCCGTGGACTCAGCTCCACTTACCCGCCCGCTCCACATAATCCTTAATTCCCTTATTGGTTAAAAATCTATCTATCTTTGACTTGAATACATTCAATGAGCTAGCCTCAACTGCTTTCTTGGGCAGAGAATTCCACAGATTCACAACCCTCTGGGAGAAGAAATTTCTTCTCAACTCGGTTTTAAATTGGCTGTGAATCTGGGGCCCAGAAGAGGTGAGGGCCCAGGGGCAGCACGGGCCAGCCCACACTGCGATATGTGTGCGCACTAGGTCCGTGCATTTTTGAGGCTGTGCCCCCTAGTTCTAGTCTCCCCGACCAGTGGAAACAACCTCTCTGCCTCTATCCTGTCTATCCCTTTCATTATTTTAAATGTTTCTATAAGATCACCCCTCATCCTTCTGCACTCCGACGAGTAAAGACCCAGTCTACTCAATCTATCATCATAAGGTAACCCCCTCATCTCCGGAATCAGCCGAGTGAATTGTCTCTGTGCCCCCTCCAAAGCTAGTATATCCTTCCTTAAGTAAGGTGACCAAAACTGCACGCAGTACTCCAGGTGCGGCCTCACCAATACCCTATACAGTTGCAGCAGGACCTCCCTGCTTTTGTACTCCATCCCTTTCGCAATGAAGGCCAACATTCCATTCGCCTTCCTGATTACCTGCTGCACCTGCAAACTAACTTTTCATGCACAAGGATTCATGCACAAGGACCCCCAGGTCCCTCTGCACCGCAGCATGTTGTAATTTCTCCCCATTCAAATAATATTCACTTTTACTATTTTTTTTCCCAAGGTGGATGACCTCACATTTTCCAACATTGTATTCCATCTGCCAAACCTTAGCCCATTCGCTTAACCTATCTAAATCTCTTTGCAGCCTCTCTGTGTCCTCTACACAACCCGCTTTCCCATTAACCTTTGTGTCATCTGTAAATTTTGTTACACTACACTCTGTCCCCTCTTCCAGGTCATCTATGTATATTGTAAACAGTTGTGGTCCCAACACCGATCCCTTTGGCACACCACTAACCACCGATTTCCAACCTGAAAAGGACCCATTTATCCCGACTCTCTGCTTTCTGTTAGCCAGCCAATTCTCTATCCATGCTAATACATTTCCTCTGACTCTGCGTACCTCTATCTTCCGCAGTAACCTTTTGTGTGGCACCTTATCGAATACCTTTTGGAAATCTAAATACACCACATCCATTGGTACATCTCTATCCACCATGCTCGTTATATCCTCAAAGGAGCTATATAAATGCAAGTCGTTCTTTCTTTCACCCTCTACACCGAGCGACTCCTTGTTCCAGCTGCTTTCAATCTATATCAGCGCCCCTTACACTCTCTACTCCAAATTCACAGTCCTCCTGTCCTCTCTAAACTTCTCCCTACATGCACACCATCTTGCAATTATTCACGGCCATCTCCTCTTTGGAACCATCTCCCATTGCCTCTCTGCTCTGATCACTGACAAGGCTGTCTCCGACCAATTCCTTGTATCCCTCACTGCCCCCTCGCCCTCCTCCAACCATACACCCTTCTTCATCTGCCTCTGGAGTCTCATACGACACACTCAAACTCCGTACTGTCCCACCTTTAGCCTTCCATCTTCCACAATAGCTTGTGCAGCTCTTGATTTGCATGACCACTCCCATACAGTATAATGTAGATAAATGTGAGGTTATCCACTTTGATGGCAAAAACAGGAAGGCAGAATATTATCTGAATGGTGACAGGTTAGGAAAAGGGGAGGTGCAACGAGACCTGGGTGTCATGGTACATCAATCATTGAAAGTTGGCATGCAGGTACAGCAGGCGGTGAAGAAGGCAAATAGCGTGTTGGCCTTCATAGCTAGGGGATTTGAGTACAGGAGCAGGGAGGTCTTACTGCAGTTGTACAGGGCCTTGGTGAGGCCACACCTTGAATATTGTGTTCAGTTTTCATCTCTTAATCTGAGGAAGGACATTCTTGCGAGTGAGGGAGTGCAGCGAAGGTTCACCAGACTGATTCCCGGGATGGCAGGACTGACATATGAAGAAAGACTGGATCGACTAGGCTTATATTCAATGGAATTTAGAAGAATTTCATAGAAACATATAAAATTCTGACGGGATTGGACAGGTTAGATGCAGGAAGAATGTTCCTGATGTTGGGGAAGTCCAGAACCAGGGGTCACAGTCTAAGGATAAGGGGTAAGCCATTTAGGACTGAGATGAGGAGAAACTTCTTCACTCAGAGAGTTGTGAACCTGTGGAATTCTCTACCACAGAAAGTTGTTGAGGCCAGTTCGTTAGATATATTCAAAAGGGAGTTGGATATGGCCCTTACGGCTAAAGGGATCAAGGGGTATGGAGAGAAAGCAGGAATGGAGTACTGAAGTTGAATGATCAGCCATGATCATGTTGAATGGTGGTGTAGGCTTCACGAGCCAAATGGCCTACTGCTACACCTATTTTCTATGTTTCTATGTTTTAAGTTCCGATCCAGAGACTTGAGCACGCAATACAGGCTGACGCTCCAGTGTAGTACTGGGGGAGTGCTGCAATGTCAGAAGTATTCTGCGGTATCTGTTTGATTTGGAGGGGAATAACCTTTACAAAAACCTTTCCTAAGAAAGTAAATAGTTTTGGACACAGTCCATGGTAAAATGGATTGTATGTGGCTTGTGGAACGAATGGTCTCGCAGGACTGAATGTTACTTTTCAAGCTATGATTTGCTGTATTTTTGCATTCACCATACCTTGCTCCATCCTCGCAGTTTCTTTTATCAGTCACTGATCTCTCCTTCCCTCCTTCTATCCCTCATTCCCCCGCGCTTTCCTTCCTTTCAATACAACAGTTTCCTGCATTACAACCGTGACTACACTCTAAAAGTACTTCATTGGCCGTAAAGCGCATTAAGACATCCGTAGTCGTGAAAGGCGCTACATAAATCCAAGCCTTTCTTCCTCTGTCTCTCGTTCTCGCCTTACTCAATTATCAATCCATAAATTTAGGAGTGAAAGGAAATAGGAGCAGGAGTAGGCCACATAGCCCCTTCAGCCTGCTCTGCCATTCAATAAGGTAATTGGCAGCACGGGCCAGCCCACACTGCGATATGTGTGCGCACTAGGTCCGTGCAGCAGAGCTGGTCTCCAGTCGTCCTGGTTAACCCTTGCCACTGGACCAAGACCTAGCTCTGTCAAGCCCGTGTGGTGGCTGGTGTGCAACGGTCACCCCACGTTAAAAAAATCCACACACAGGCATCTTCCACCCTTCAGGATGTAGTTCGGGATCTGGAATATTAGGTCCTTCATTGAAACATCTGTGAACTCATCCCTTTTTGGCATGGAAGCAAGTCATCCTCGCTTCGAGGGACTGCCTATGATGATGATGGGCTGATCTTTGACCTCAACTTCACATTCCTGCACGACCCCCATATCCCTTGATCCCCCAAGAGTCCAAAAATCTATCCATTGTCAGCCTTGAATATAGTCAACGACTGAGCAGCCACAGACCTCTGGGGTAGAGAATTCCAAAGATTCACCACCCTCCAAGTGAAGAAATTTCGCATCTCAGTCCTAAATGGCTTACCCCCTTATCCTGAGACTGTGCCCCCTGGTTCCTCGCTCTCCGATCTGTCTGCATCGGGTGATCTGTCTCCACACTGAATGGTGCGTCTGCCCTCCATGATCTGCTTGTACCGCGCCCAACGTGATCCATTTTTATCGCTCTGTACAGAGTGGTCTGCTTCTCTCTGCAGTCAGGGATCTGTTCCTCTCTTCAGGGATCTCCTGTCTTGCTCGGAGATCTGTTAGTCTCGGTGTCAGCTGTGGCTCAGTGGGTAGCACTCTCGCCTCTCGTCCCACGCCAGGGACTTGAGCACAAAATCTCGGCTGACACTCCAGTGCCAGTACTGGGGGAGCGATGAAGGAACGCCGACATATTTCCCTGTCGGCAATACTCAGGGAGCGCTGTGTCGGAGGTGCTGACTTTCGGATGAGATGTTAAACCGAGGCCCGGTCTGCTTTCTCAGGTGGACGTAAAAGATTCCACAGCACTACTTCTTCGAAGAAGAGCAGAGGGAGTTATACCCCACTGTTCTGGGCAATATTTATCCCTCAATCAACATCACTAAATACAGTTTAACTGTTCATTATCTCATCGCTGTGTGTGGGAGCTTGCTGTGTGCAAATTGGCTGCTGCATTTCCCACATTACAACAGTGACTACACTCCAAAAGTACTTTATTGGCTGTAAAGCGCTTTGGGATGTCCTAAAAGTGCTATATAAATGCAAGTCTTTCTTTCTCCCTGAGTGCTCTGGGATCTCTCTCTGGGCACAGCAATGTTTTTTGTTCACACTCAGTGGCCTGTTTTTTTTCTCTCTCCCAGTTGTCTGTGACCTGTTCATCCCCTTTTTCTGAAACAGCTGGAAATATGCCCCCCCCCCCCCCCCAAACTCTGACTCCGAGAAGTCATTGAAAAAACTCCAGGAGAGAACATTTTTTAAAAGAAGACAATCTTCTATAAGACACAAAATCCCCCCCAAAAAATTACTTTCGAAAAATCATGCAAACATTGTATATTTAAAAAAAAAATGAATAACATAAAATATATATTGTGGAAGCAAAACAACTGTAAGATCTAAGTGGTGTTAATGCTGGATCCCAAAGGATTTGGTTTACGGTGACCCTGAGCTGAGGTAAGTCTAGCTGAGAAGATACACTCACCACATTTGCTGGCTCCATTCCGCTCCTCCAGTCGGGAGCTGGGTCTGTTACTATCCTGTAGCTGGGTTTGAGTGCTGCTTGAACACCCCATCGAGCCTGCTCCACAAAACAGTCAGCGACACAGCGAAACAATCCTTCGGGGTGTGGGAGGGAGGTTAAAAACAAAAATCGGTCCAAAGAATTTGGGTTGGCAACCAAAAAGTAAATTAAACTTCAAGAGGAAGGCACTGTGTGTTCTCTCGCTCTCTCTCTCTCTCTCTCTCATGTGTGCCTGCTCTGCACCGCACCTGGGAGAACCAGCAGCTGAATGGGAGCAGCTCACCAGCTTGGGGCAAGGCGGCGAGACAACCGACTTGTTTTCTTACAAGCCGGGCAACTTTATCGCCCATTAACCTTGTTTCCGCTCCAGCGAAGACACAGTGATGATGTGCACTGTGTTGTGATCGGTTGCCATATGAGCAGGGTGCAATTCGCCTGACTAAAGATGGATTGATTTACAATGCTCGCAGTGAGAATGGACTGTGAGGGGGAAGAGCCGCAGAATGGGAAAGGCAGCCCAGTTCCTGGTCGGCATTTTTTTCTTTTTACTTCCAATGCTCCCGTGTCGCCCCCCCCCTCTTTAGTTTTAACCGTCATCTCGTGTTCTGTCAGAAACAAATGGGTCCCATTCAGTGACTCCTCGGTTTCAGAGGGTAGATTGATTAAAAGGCTTGCATTTATACGGCACCTTTCATGGGGATGGAGTATAAAAGCAGGGAAGTCTTGCTACAGTTATACAGGGTATTGGTGAGGCCACACCTGGAATACTGTGTGCAGTTTTGGTTTCCATATTTACGAAAGAATATACTTGCTTTGGAGGCAGTTCAGAGAAGGTTCACGAGGTTGATTCCGGGGATGAGGGCGTTGACTTATGAGGAAAGGTTGAGTAGGTTGGGCCTCTACTCATTGGAATTCAGAAGAATGAGAGGTGATCTTATCGAAACATATAAGATTATGAGGGAGCTTGACAAGGTGGATGCAGAGAGGATGTTTCCAATGATGGGGGAGACCAGAACTAGGGGGCATGAGCTTAGAATAACCGGCCGCCCATTTAAAACTGAGATGAGGAGGAATTTCTTCTCTCAGAGGGTTGTAAATCTGTGGAATTCTCTGCCCCAGAGAGCTGTGGAAGCTGGGACATTGAATAAATTTAAGACAAAAATAGTTTCTTAACCGATAAAGGATTAAGGGGTTATGGGGAATGTGCAGGGAAGTGGAGCTGAGTCCATGATCGGATCAGCCATGATCGTATTAAATGGCCTACTCCTGCTCCTATTTCTTATGTTCTTATGTTCTTCACGATCTCAGGACATCCCAAAGTGTTTTTAACATAAGAATTAGGAGCAGGAATACGCCATTCGGCCCCTCGAGCCTGCACCGCCATTCAATAAGATCACGGCTGATCTACCTCAACTCCACTTTCCTGCACTGTTCCCATATCCCTTGATTCCCATAATATCCAAAAATCTATCGATCTGTGTCTTGAATGTACTCAACATTTTTACAGCCCATGAAGTACTTTTTGAAGTGTAGTCACTGTTGTAATTGGGGAAACACAGCAGCCAATTTGTGCACAGCAAGCTCCCACAAACAGCAATGCAATAATGAGCAGATAATCTGTTTTTTTTAGTGATGTTGATTGAGGGATAAATATTGGCCCCAGGACACCAGGGATAACTCCCCGGCTCTTCTTCGAAATAGTGCCATGGGATCCTTTACATCCACCTGAGAGAGCAGACGGGGCCTCGGTTTAACGTCTCATCCAAAAGACGGCACCTCCAACAGTGCAGCGCTCCCTCAACACTGCACTGGAGTGTCAGCCTAGATTTTTGTGCTCAAATCTCTGGAGTGAGACTTGAACCCACAACCGTCTGACTCAGAGGCGAGAGTGCTACACACTGAGCCACGGATGATTGAGAAGATGTTTTCACTTATGGGGGTGTCAAAAACTAGGGGCCATAAATAAAAGGTTTGAGATTTTGCCGAAACAATCCCCACAAACTGCCGGCCGATTAGCATCCCTCCATCGTGAAACCATGGCCTCAACCTCCCCGTTATTTGAATGAAATAGTCACTAATAAATCAATAGTAAATTCAGGAGACATCGTTGGTGGTATTTCTCCACCGATTTGAGGTGTCTACTGTATATGATCCATGTCTCTGGTCCATACAGGAGGGCGGGTATTACTACAGCCCTGTAGACCATGAGCTTGGTGCCAGATTTGAGGGCCTGGTCTTCGAACACTCTCTTCCTCAGGCGGCCGAAGGCTGCGCTGGTGCACTGGAGGCGGTGTTGAACCTCATTGTCAATGTCTGCCCTTGTTGATAATAGGCTCCCGGGGTATGGAAAGTGGTCCACGTTGTCCAGGACCGCGCCGTAGATCTTTATGATTGGGGGTCAGGTTGGTGGAGGACTTTTGTCTTACGGATGTTTAGTGTAAGGCCCATGCTTTCATACGCCTCAGTGAAGGTGTTGACTATGATTGGAGTTCAGTCTCTGAATGTGCGCAGATGCAAGCATCGTCCGCGTACTGTAGTTCGACGACAGAGGATGGGATGGTCTTAGAAACATAGAAAATAGGTGCAGGAGTAGACCATTCAGCCCTTCGAGCCTGCACCGCCATTCAATGAGTTCATGGCTGAACATGCAACTTCAGTACCCCATTCCTGCTTTCTCGCCATACCCGTTGACCCCCCTTGGATCTGGCCTGGAGATGACGAAGGTTGAACAGGTTCCCACTGGTTCTGTAGTTTAGTTCCACTCCAGCAATGACTCCACAAGATCCTGCAAATCCCCTGGGAGGACAGACGCACCAACGTTAGCGTCCTCGATCAGGTCAACATCCCCAGCATTGAAACACTGACCACACTCGATCAGCTCCATTGGACGGATCTGACACAAGACTCCCAAAGCATGCGCTCTACTTGGAACTCCTACACGGCAAGCGAGCCCAAGGTGGGCAGAGGAAATATTTCAAGGACACCTTCAAAGCTTCCTTGATAAAATGCAACTGTAATGACTCAAGAGTCTGGTTATTGTAAACTCACTCAGGTGCAACCTGATCCAGCTTTATTCCAGCCCAAGAGTACCAGCGTGACAAAGACACCCAGCTTATATACAGGTGACCAAGCACACATGCCACATGCGTACAGCCCGATGACCTCTGACCATGGCGTCCTTTGGTGTCTGGTGACCCCCAAGCATTAATACATAACAACATCCCCCTTTTAAAATCTTAACAACAGTCTTTTTACAAATTAAGATGGTCTGGGGCTTTCCTCTCACGAGTTAATCGTCTAAGTGGGAAAGCGGGTTGTGTAGAGGACACAGAGAGGCTGCAAAGATAGGTTAAGCGAATGGGCTAAGGTTTGGCAGATGGAATACAATGTCGGAAAATGTGAGGTCATCCACTTTGGAAAAAAAAACAGTAAAAGGGAATATTATTTGAATGGGGAGAAATTACAACATGCTGAGGTGCAGAGGGACCTGGGGGTCCTTGTGCATGAATCGCAAAAAGTTAGTTTGCAGGTGCAGCAGGTAATCAGGAAGGCGAATGGAATGTTGGCCTTCATTGCGAGAGGGATGGAGTACAAATCTGTGAGGACTACAAATCTACCATAAACAGAGTCTCCCGACAGGACCAGTACCCGCTGCCCAGAGCGGAGGATTTATTTGCCACATTGGCTGGAGGTAAACTTTTCTCAAAATTAGACCTCACATCTGCGTATATGACGCAAGAATTGACCGATGAATCCAAGCTACTCACCACTATCAATACACATCGAGGTCTTTTCATGTACAATCGATGCCCACCAGCATCAGGTCGGCAGCTGCCATATTCCAGCGCAACATGAAGAGTCTGCTCAAGTCCATCCCGGGGACGGTTGTATTTCAAGACGACATACTTATCACGGGCAGGGACACCGACTCCCATCTCCGTAATTTGAAGGAAGTACTAAAGCGGTTGGATTGAGTAGGCCTACGAGTCAAGAAATCCAAGTGCCTGTTTCTCGCACCCGAGGTTGAATTTTTGGGCAGAAGGATTGCCGCTGATGGAATCCGCCCAACAGAGTCCAAAACAGAAGCAATTCGCCTGGCACCCAGGCCCCGGAATGTCTCAGAACTGCGCGTCTTTCTCGGGCTACTCAATTACTTTGGGAACTTTATGCAGAACTTAAGCATGCTGCTGGAGCCTCTCCACGTGCTCCTCAGGAAGGGGTGCGATTGGTTTTGGGGGGACGCCCAGGAACGCGCCTTCAATAAGGCATACAACCTTCTGTGTTCCAACAGTGTTTTGACTTTCTTTGATCCAGGTAAAAAACTAATTCTCACATGCGATGCGTCAGCATATGGGTCGAGTGCGTTTTGCAACATGTCAATAGTGCGGGCAAATTACAACCCATAGCTTATGCCTCCAGGTCACTTTTGCGGACAGAGCGCGGGTACGGAATGGTAGAGAAGGAGGCGCTCGCGTGCGTGTACGGTGTCAAAAAGATGCACCAATACCTTTTCGGGGCCAAGTTCGCGTTAGAAACCGACCACAAGCCCCTCACGTCCCTCCTATCCGAGAGCAAGGCAATAAACGCCAACGCCTCAGCGCGAATTCAACGGTGGGCACTCATGCTGGCGTCCTACGACTATACCATAAGGCACAGACCAGGCACAGACAACAGTGCCGACGCGCTCAGCAGGCTACCCCTGGCGACCACGGAAGGGTCTGACGAACAGGACTGTGAGATAGTCATGGCAATCAATGCCTTTGAGTCTACAGGTTCGCCCATGACGGCTCGCCAAATCAGAGCCTGGACGGCCAGCGACCCCACGTTATCTTTAGTAAAAAATGTGTCCTAACTCGCGATGCCTGCCCCGAGGAATTAAAACCCTTTCACAGGCACATGCATGAGCTATCACTACAAGCAGACTGCCTGATGTGGGGCAGCCGAGTAGTCATGCCTCTGCGAGGCAGAGAGGCATTTGTCCGGGAGCTCCACCGCGAGCACCCAGGAATCGTTCTCATGAAGGCCATGGCCAGATCCCACGTCTGGTGGCCTGGTATTGACGCGGACTTGGAGCTCTGCGTCCGAAGGTGCACCATTTGTGCCCAACTCAGCAATGCCCCCAGGGAGGCTCCACTGAGCCTCTGGCCCTGGCCTACCAAACTGTGGTCGCAGGTGCACGTAGACTATGCGGGCCCATTCATGGGCAAAATGTTGCTCGTAGTTGTAGATGCA
Organism: Pristiophorus japonicus; assembly: GCF_044704955.1. Taxonomy (NCBI): domain Eukaryota; kingdom Metazoa; phylum Chordata; class Chondrichthyes; family Pristiophoridae; genus Pristiophorus; species Pristiophorus japonicus. The sequence goes on from NC_091977.1 coordinate 532,917,912, forward strand.
TTTTCAAAGTGGATCGAATGCACCGTTTTAAACTCGCACACAACCTCCACCACTGTGGAGAGCCTCACAACCATGTTTGCAACATACGGAATCCCTGACATATTGGTCAGTGACAATGGTCCGTGCTTCACCAGCGCAGAATTCCAAGACTTTATAATTGACCACGGCATAAATCACGTCAACTCGGCACCGTTCAAGCTGGCCTCCAATGGCCAGGCGGAGAGAGCAGTGCAAATCATTAAACAAGGCATGCTTAAAATCCAAGGTCCCACCAGGTCTATGACGGACAATGTCCAAGGTGTCGCGACTGCTGCTGGCATACAGATCTCATCCGCACTCATTGACTGGGATCCCCCCCAAGCAACTGTTGATGAAAATGACTTTAAAACAAGGCTCTCATTAATCCTCCCAGGCATGCACAAAATCATTGAGGCAAAGCGCCGTAAGCTGACTGAGTACCATGACAGAAATTCGAGGGGGAGATGGAATGAGATAGGGGACAAAGTGTTTGTACTAAACTATGGCAGGGGTCCCAAATGGCTTGAAGGGACAGTAACGGGCAAGGAAGGAACCAGGCTACTGGTAGTACAAATGGACAATGGCAAAACATGCCGGAGGCGTGTAGACCAAGTCAAAAGCAGATTTACCAACAACACTGTGGAACCAGAGGCAGACTATAATGTGGAACTCGCACCACACCTGGTGGACAGACAGAGAGAACAACCTGAGGAAAGGGCAATCCCAACAGACAGCCTAGGCGAGTCAACAACAATCACACCAATCGAAACAGACAGCCCAGGCGAGATACCAGCAACCACACCCAAAGAAAAACAGACACCAAGGCAAACAACTGAACCACAACTCAGACGCTCCACACGAGAGTGTAGACCACCTGAGAGATTGAACTTATAAAGACAATAAGACCTTGGGGGAGGGTGATGTCATGTACCTTACATTATTATATATAACTGTATCCTAACATGCTATACATGACTGTAATAAGATATGACCTGTAACCACCAGCATACCTTACCACTGGGGGTGCACTTGCAAGAGAGCGGTATATAAGGACAGGTCTCAGGCAAGTGCAGCATTCCAGAGCTGTGAAATAAAGGTGCAGGTCCAGAGTGACCTTGACTTCACTACATGCCTCGTGTGAATCTGTACTGAGGGGACAGGACTTTACAAACGGCACGCTCTGCTTGACCATTAGGCGCAGGCTTGAATAGAGCTGATCTCACATGTCTGATGCCATTGAGTTTCATGAACTCCTGGAACTCCAGACTTGTGAAGCAAGATCCGTTGTCGCTCACAACCATGAGTAGCAAACATCATACGAAGGCTTTCAATGGTAGCTGTAGACATGCTTGGCGACATAATAACACACTCTATCCATTTAGAATATGCATCCACTATGACAAAAAACATCTTTCCTAGGAACAGGCCCGCAAAATCAATGTGGATCCTCGACCATGGTTTAGATGGCCACGACCAAAGACTCAGCGGAGATTGCGCTGGTACTTTACTTAGCTGCATACAAGTATTGCACTGATGTACGCATGATTCCAGATCAGAGTCAATTCCAGGCCACCATACATGAGACCTAGCAATGGACTTCATCATGACAATACCAGGATAAGTGCTATGAAGTTCACATACAAATTTTTCTCTACCTTTCTTAGACATGATTACACGATTACCCCACAGTAAACAGTCTGACTGAATGGACAGCTCATCCTTGCGACGGTGTAAGGTTTGATCTCCTCATGCATTTCCATAGATATGGCAGACCAATCACCACTGAGTACACATCGCTTCACAACCGATAAAATAGGGTCATGGGTGGTCCAGATCCTAATTTGATGAGCAGTGACAGGGGTTCCTCCACTCTCAAAAGCATCCATTACTAACAATAGATCTGCAGGTTGAGGCGTCTCCATCTCAGTTGTGGGTAAGGGCAGACGACTCAGTGCATCGGCACAATTTTCAGTACCAGGTCTATGACGGACAATGTCAGCGCCCACCTTTGAATACGGGATGATGCGTTGGTATTAATACCTTTGTTTTCCGCAAACAATGAAATGAGTGGCTTGTGATCCATTTCTAGTTCAAAACGAAGCCCAAACAGGTACTGGTGCATTTTTTTACCCCATACACACAGGCCAAAGCTTCTTTCTCTACCATACTGTAAGCTCTTTCCGTTTTACACAGACTTCTTGAAGCATACGCAACAGGCTGTAGCTTGCCCGATTCATTTGTTTGTTGCCAACGCAACCAACCCCATATGATGAAGCATCACAGGCAAATACAAAACGCTTACATGGATCATAATGAACAAGCAACTTGTTTGAACATAGCAGATTCTTGGCTTTCTCAAAGGCTCTATCTTGAGACGCAGTTGTCGCCTTTTCTTAGTAACACATGCAGTGGCTCTAGTAAAGTGCTCAATCTGGATAAGAAATTACCAAAGTAGCTGAATAGCCCAAGGAACGAATGCAGCTCCGTCACATTCTGAGGACTGGGTGCATTTTTGATGGCCTTGGTTTTCGAATCAGTGGGCCTGATGCCATCAGCAGCAATCTTCCTCCCGAGGAATTCAAGTGCCATGAATATACACTTCGAGCGTTTCAGCCTGAGTCCCACTTTGTCCAGATGCTGTAGGACTTCTTCAAGATTGTTCAGATGTTGAGCAGTGTCGCGACCTATGATCAGAATGTTATCTTGAAACACGACAGTTCTAGGAACGGACTTCAGTAAACTCTCCATATTCCTCTGAAATATGGCTGAATCCCAAAAGGATACCTGTTGTAGACGAACAGTCCTTTATGGGTGTTGATGCAGGTGAGTTTCTTCGAAGTATCGACAAGCTCCTGGGTCATATAGGCCAACGTCAGATCCAGTTTCGTGAACGACTTTCCACCAGCTAGCATGGCGAACAGGTCATCAGTCCTCGGTAACGGATACTGATCCTGTTTCGAAAATCGATTAATCGTAACCTTGTAGTCTCCACAAATCCTGACAGTGGCATCACTCTTCAACACAGGAACAATGGGACTAGCCCACTCGTTAAACACGACCGGTGATATGATCCCTTCACACTGGAGTCTGTTAAGCTCAATTTCAACCTTCTCCCTCATCATGTACGGAACAGACCGAGCTTTGTGATAGACAGGCCTTGCATTGGAGTCCAGGTGAATCTGCACCTTGGCTCCCGTAAAATTAACAATGCCCGGTTCAAACAAAGAAGGAAACTTTTTCAATACTTGAGCACACGAAATATCATCCACTGAGGATAACAGCTTGACATCTTTACAGTTCAGCTTGATTTTCTCGAGCCAATTCCTGCCGAACAGCGCTGGACCATTACCTGGGACAATCCATAATGGTAGCTCGTGGACCACGCCGTCGTATGACACCTCGATTGCTGCACTGCCGAGCACCGATAGGAGCTCCTTAGTGTAAGTACGCAACCTGGCATTGACTGGACTCAGCTTCGGTTTCGCAGCCTTAGTGTCCCACAGCTTGTCGAATGTCCCTTGGCTCATTATCGACTGACTCAAGAGTCTGGTTACTGTAAACTCACTCAGGTTCAACCTGATCCAGCTTTATTCCAGCCCAAGAGTGCCAGCGTGACAAAGACACCCGGCTTATATACAGGTGACCAAGCACATATGCCACATGCGTACAGCCCGATGACCTCCGACCACAGTGCCCTCTGGTGTCTGGTGACCCCCAAGCATTAATACATAATAGCAACATCCCCACTGACACCTGGGAGTCCCTGGCCAAAGACCGCCCTAAGTGGAGGAAGAGCATCCGGGAGGGTGCTGAGCACCTCGAGTCTCGTCGGTGAGAGCACGCAGAAATCAAGCGCAGGCAGCGGAAAGGGCGTGCGGCAAACCAGTCCCACCCACCCCTTCCCTCAACAACTGTCCCACCTGTGACAGAGATTGTAATTCCCATATTGGACTGTACAGTCACCTGAGAACTCACTTTTAGAATGGAAGCAAGTCTTCCTCACTTTCGAGGGACTACCCATGATGATGATGAATAAATTCAGGAGAAACTTCTTCACCCAGAGAGTGTTGAGAATGTGGAACTCGCTACCACAGGGAGTGGTTGAGGTGAATAGTATCGATGGATTTAACGGAAAGCTGGATAAACACATGAGGCAGAAATGAAACAAAGGTTATGTTGAAAGAGTGAGTTGAAGTAAGGTGTGAGGAGGCTCGAGTGGAGCAGAAACACCGGCATAGAACTGTTAGGCTGAGTGGCCTGTTTCTGTGCTGTAACGTTCTATGTAATTCTGTGTAAATAATATGCAAATAATGTGCTCTTTCTAATTGCTTGTTATTCACAACAGAAGCACATAATCTAGAATCCCAGTGCAGTACTGAGGGAGCGCCGCACTGTCGGAGGGGCAGTATTGAGGGAGCAGCGCACTGTCGGAGGGGCAGTACTGAGGGAGCACTGCACTGTCGGAGGAGCAGTACTGAGGGAGTGCTGCACTGTCGGAGGGGCAGTACTGGGGGAGCGCCGCACTGTCGGAGGGGCAGTACTGAGGGAGCGCTGCACTGTCGGAAGGGTAGTACTGAGGGAGCGCTGCACGGTCGGAGGGGCAGTACTGAGGGAGCACTGCACTGTCGGAGGAGCAGTACTGAGGGAGCACTGCACTGTCGGAGGGGCAGTACTGAGGGAGTGCTGCACTGTCGGAGGGGTAGTACTGAGGGAGCGCCGCACGGTCGGAGGGGCAGTACTGAGAGAGCTCTGCACTGTTGGAGGGGCAGTACTGAGGGAGATGCGCACTGTGAGAGGAGCAGTATTGAGGGAGCTCCACTGCACTGTCGGAGGGGCTGTACTGAGGGAGCGCCGCACTGTCGGAGGGCAGTACTGAGGGAGCACTGCACTGTCGGAAGGGTAGTACTGAGGGAGTGCTGCACTGTCGGAGGGGCAGTACTGGGGGAGAGCCGCACTGTCGGAAGGGCAGTACTGAGAGAGCTCTGCACTGTCGGAAGGGCAGTATTAAGAGTGCTGCCCTATTGGAGGGGCAGTACTGAGGGAGCGCCGCACTGTCGGAGGGGCAGTACTGAGGGAGTGCTGCACTGTCGGAAGGGCAGTATTGAGAGAGTGCTGCACTGTCGGAGGGACAGTACTGAGGGAGCACTGCCCTGTTGGAGGGGCAGTACTGAGGGTGTGCTGCACTGTGGGAGGGGCAGTACTGAGGGAGTGCTGCACTGGGAAGGGCAGTATTGAGAGAGTGCTGCACTGTCGGAGGGACAGTACTGAGGGAGCACTGCCCTGTTGGAGGGGCAGTACTGAGGGTGTGCTGCACTGTGGGAGGGGCAGTACTGAGGGAGTGCTGCACTGTCGGAAGGGCAGTATTGAGAGAGTGCTGCACTGTCGGAGGGACAGTACTGAGGGAGCACTGCCCTGTTGGAGGGGCAGTACTGAGGGTGTGCTGCACTGTGGGAGGGGCAGTACTGAGGGAGTGCTGCACTGGGAAGGGCAGTATTGAGAGAGTGCTGCACTGTCGGAGGGACAGTACTGAGGGAGCACTGCCCTGTTGGAGGGGCAGTACTGAGGGTGTGCTGCACTGTGGGAGGGGCAGTACTGAGGGAGTGCTGCACTGTCGGAAGGGCAGTATTGAGAGAGTGCTGCACTGTCGGAGGGACAGTACTGAGGGAGCACTGCCCTGTTGGAGGGGCAGTACTGAGGGTGTGCTGCACTGTGGGAGGGGCAGTACTGAGGGAGTGCTGCACTGGGAAGGGCAGTATTGAGAGAGTGCCGCACTGTCGGAGGAGCAGCACTGAAGGAGCCATGCACTGTTGGAGGGGCAGTACTGAGGGAGTGCTGTACTGTCGGAGGGGCAGTACTGAGGTAGCGCTTGTCATGTATTCAACTGTCATTGTAACCCATGTATAAACTGACCTAAGTTGTATACCTTGAGAACACTGACCACTAGGTGGTGAACTTGTGGGAGGCACTCCTAACCTGGACTTTCCGGTATAAAAGAGGAAGCTCTGCCCATCTGCCTCTTGAGGTCTTGGTAATAAAGATAACTCACAGAGTGATCTTTACTCAAGTATGGGCCTCGTGTGCATTTATACTGTATGGGAAGGACATATTATTGACGACGAGAAATTGGGATTTAAACCACGCGAGCATGGCCACGAGCAGCACAGAAGAGAGGTACTGTGTTGATGATGACTTTATTGAGAGACTACAGCAAAGTTTTGTCACTAAGGAATGCTTGGGACAGGATTTGGCCGACAAACGCAGGGCTCATCTCCTGATGGTTTGTGGATCCAGGACATACTCCCTGATGAAGGACCTTCTAGCACCAGAGAAGCCGGCAGACAAGATGTTCGAAGAGCTCAGTAAGTTGATCGGGGAACACCTTAAACCGGCGAGCAGCATGCACATGGCGAGACACCGGTTTTACACGCACCGGCGGCGAGAAGGGCAAAGCGTTCCAGACTTCGTGGCAGACCTCCGGTGACTGGCGAGCCTATGTAAGTTCCCAGATGCATGCAGAGTGGAGATGCTGTGAGAGTTTTTTATTGAGGGCATCGAGCATGATAGGGGTTTCAGGGAACTGATTGAGACCAAAGACTTGACCTTGGAAGCGGCAGCTATGAGAGCCCAGACAATTATCTCAGGGGAGGAAGAGACCAGAATAATTTATGGCAAAAATCTTGGCTCAAATGCGGCAAACGACCAGGGAGTCAACATTGTTAACGCGGCACACAGTTCTCTAGGCAGACAAGGGCAATCGGACATGCCCCAGCATGCAGTCGAACCCAAAGGGGGAATTCAACAGAGACAATGGCTAGCTGAACGGCAATTCATGCCATCGCAATGGACAATGCGGCCAGTAATGGGGCCATCAACACCTGTTAATGGTGCGCTTAAGGACAGTTACAGAGACAGTCAGAGACGATCGACTGGTAATGGACCTTTTGTTTCCAACAACGGGGCCTCCAGCTCATGCTGGAGGTGTGGAGGCAAACACCAGCCAGAGCTTGCAGGTATCAGCAATATACCTGCAGAAACTGTAACGTCAGCAGGCACTTGGCACGTATGTGCAGGAAGCCTGGAGCCAGGTTGATGTACGAGGAGGACGGGCCCGATGTAAGCCCTACAAAGCCAAATGAATACTGGGGGAAATCGCTGGAAGCTGAAGTTCAGCGAGTTCATGTGGAGCACATATACCGTTCATATACTAGGACGTCACCGATAATGATGAAAGTGCTCCTCAATGGCATCCCAGTATTAATGGAGCTAGACATGGGGGCCAGCCAGTCCCTGATGAGTATCAAACAGTTTGAAAGGTTGTGCGTGTCCAAGGCCAGGAGGCTAAAATTATTTCCAATTGACGCACAGCTACGGACATACACAAAGAAGATCATTCTGGTGCTAGGCAGCGCCACGGTAGTTGTGACCCACAAAGATTCAGAGAACAGGTTGCCACTCTGGATTGTCCCGGGGGACGGTCCCGCACTACTGGGGAGGAGTTGGCTTGATGTCATGAACTGGAAATGGGGCGATGTCAATGCAATTCTTCTGTGGAGCGAGTATCATGTTCACAGGTCCTGGACAAATTTGACTCGTTCTTTCAACCCGGCATCGGCACTTTCATGGGGACCAAGGTAGTGATTCACATAAACCCGGACACCAGACCAGTACACCACAAGGCCAGAGCGGTGCCGTACGTGATGCGGGAAAAGATAGAAGGCGAATTGGACCACCTGCTGAGGGAAGGCATCATCTCGCCAGTCGAATTCAGTGACTGGGTGAGCCCGATCATGCCGGTGCTCAAGGCGGATGGGTCGGTCAGGATATGTGGCGATTACAAGGCCACCATCAATCGGGTGTCACTCCAAGACCAGTACCCGCTACCGAGAGCGGAGGACCTCTTTACGGCGCTATCCGGTGGCAAACTTTTTTCAAAATTGGACCTGACCTCAGCTTACATGACCCAGGAGCTGGCGATGAGTTGAAGAAGCTGACCATCATCACGACACACAAGGGGTTGTTTGAGTACAACAAATGTCCATTTGGGATTCGCTCGGCCGCTGCGATCTTTCAGCGAAATATGGAAAGCCTCCTCAAGTCGATTCCAAGGACAGTGATTTTCCAAAAGGACATCCTCATCACGGGTTACGATACTGCAGAACACCTCCACAACTTGGAGGAGGTGCTACGCAGACTGGACCGGGTAGGGCTGCGACTGGAAAAGGCGAAGTGTGTCTTAGCTCCAGAGGTAGAATTCCTGGGGAGGAGGGTAGCAGTAGATGGGATCAGACCTACTGCGTCCAAAACGGAAGTGATCCAGAGAGCACCCAGACCCCGTAACATGACAGAGCTGCGTTCGTTCCTGGGGCTGCTGAACTCCTTTGGTATCTTTCTTCCCAAATTGAGCACGCTGTTCGAGCCGCTACACATGCTCCTACGCAAAGGTCGTGATTGGGTCTGAGGGAGCGCCGCACTGTCGGAGAGGCATTACTGAGGGAGCGCTGAACTGTCGGAGGGGCAGTACTGAGGGAGCGCTGAACTGTCGGACAAGCAGTACCGAGGGAGCGCCGCACTGTCGGAGGGGCAGTACTGAGGGAGCTCCCCACTGCACTGTCGGTGATAATGACCAGACAATCTGTTTTTCAGTGATGTTGGTTGAGGGCTAAATATTGGCTAGGACACCGGGGATAACTGCCCTGCTTAGAACATTGCCATGGGATATTTTACGTCCACCTGTGAGTTTAGACGGGGGCCTCGGTTTAACTTTTTATCCAAAAGAATTTTGATAATAATAAAAAGTACTTTGACATTTTCCTTTTTGTGATATGCAACAAGCACATTGCAGATTGCACATCAGGTATTTTGTCAAGCCCATTCCATTATTTTTATTCTTCAGACCTGAAAGAAAAATGACAGGTGGTGGGATAAATGGTATGATCACATTAACTTATGAGCACATTCATTATCGTGCAACAAAGGTTGTCACTTTTAATATCACAGCTGAGGAGAGATGAATATGGCAGACACCCTGTTTTTCACACTAAGTTGTCAGTATAAATCAATTCAGATCTGATGGAACTGATTCTGATTAATGTGCTATGACAAGGGAGACACATAACTATTATGACTGAATTAACAAGGATAGATAAATAATGACATGAAGCCAACTTGCTCAACTGTGTATTTGTTAACAGATATATTTGGCCTTTGACAACTAGAAATGCCTAATGATTCAAAAGACTTGCATTTATATAACACTTTTGATGACCTCAGGACATCCCAAAGCGCTTTTGAGCCAATGAAGTGCTTTTTGGAGTGTAGTCACTGGTGTAATGTAGGAAATGCCGCAGCCAATTTGAGCACAGCAAGCTCCCACAAACAGCAATGTGATAACGACCAGATAATCTGTTTTAGTGATGTTGGCTGAAGGATAAATATTGGCCCAGGACACCGGGGGAGAATACCCCCTACTCTTCTTCCAAATAGTGACGTGAGATCTTTTACATCCACCTGAGAGGGCAGACGGGGCCTTGGTTTAATGGCTCTGGGCTCAATTTTCCCCAGTTATCTGCGCCGCTTTTTTTGACCCAAATTAAAATATCCAAGTTTCCCCAAAGTTTCTGCGCCAGCGTAACTCAGTTACCATTTTTTTAGGTTAGTATTTTTTCTGTCGTTGGTGGCGTAACCTGCCACCCACGCCAATTCTGGCCATTTAAGCAAGTTGGGCCAGCTCCGATTTACTCCAATTTTTCTTAGGACGGCGTATGTGACCACTCTGGAAAAACCTTCTGGGCAGTTAACAAAATCGGTGCAAGTAAGAGAATCAGCGAACAGATGCAGTTCCACGGCCCGGACAGCAGCAGCAGAGGGGGTGGGGGGGGAGGTGGGGAGAGGGGCGGGAGGGGCGGAGAGAGAGGAGAGTAGAGAGAAGAGAGGGAGGGAGAGGAGAGAGGGGGAGGGAGGGAGAGGAGAGGGGGGGAAGAGGAGAGAAGGGGGAGAGGGGAGAGGAGAGAGGGGGGGGAGGAGAGAGGGGAGAATAGAGAGGGGAGAAAGGGGAGAGAGAGGGGGGAGAGGGAGCGAGAGGAGAGAGGAGGGAGAGGAGAGAAGAGGGGAGGAGGGGGGAGAGGAGAGAGGGGAGAGAGGGGAAGGCTCTTCGGTCAGGGCTAGCAGCGGTAACCGGCACCGGGAGCGGAGGGAGACCCTTCGGCCAGGGTCAGGAGTGGCACTGGGCACCGGGAGGGGGGGGATAGATTTTTGGCATAAACATTTTAATAATGTAATGCTGGAATACTGTTGTAAGGTGCTTGTGAAGGTTGCTGTGAGCTGGCCAGAATGTGTTGTATGTTTCATTTTCCAGTCTCAGCCCGTGGTGTGTACTTCGTTACCCTGGCAACCTGATCTTTTTGGCGCAGATCTTAAGCTCTACCCCCAAAGCTAAAGGACAGGCTAGGCGGCCCCAAACTCAAACGGCGAAAGTTGGATGATTTTTTTGGGGGCGTACTTGGGGCCCCAAAAAACGGGCGTAACTCTTCAAGTGCGCCAAAAAATGGCTTCAGGGAAAATTGAGGCCAGTATCTGTAACTCGGCAACTCCGACAGTGCAGCTGGAAAATCAGGCAGATCCGAAACCGCCAGTTTATGCTTTCGCAGAAGTTTAACGTTGCGACCGTGGAGATTTCATCCTGTGAGACATGTGTATCTCGCATAAGTAGCATTTGTGGTAACTCAAAACTGGACTCAAAACACTTGTGTTGAAAACTGAAATAGGGAGACAGGAAGAGGAGTAGGCCATTCAGCCCCTCGAGCCTGTTACTCCATTTAATTAGATCATTAGCTTCCCATAGTGCTCCACTCAACCTCTTGGGGAGCTAAAACTGAATGTCCCGGTTGGAGTTGGTAAACATCGCCCGGCGCTATAATTAGCGACCAGATGGTGTCACCGCCTCAAACTGGGCTCTACCGAATTTCCACTCCTAAATCTCTGAGGGGAAATTTAATTGAGGTGTATAAAATTATGAGGGGCCTCAATAGAGTGGATAGGAAGGACCTGTTTCCCTTAGCAGCGAGGCCAATAACCAGGGGACATAGATTTAATGTAATTGGTAGAAGGATTAGAGGAAAGTTGAGGAGAACTTTTTTCACCCAGAGGGTGGTGGGGGTCTGGAACTCACTGTGGGAGAGGCAGAACCCTCACCACATTTAAAAAGTACTTGGATGTGCACTTGAAGTGCCGTAACCTGCAGGGCTACGGACCTAGTGCTGGAAAGTAGGATTAGGCTGGGTAGCTCTTTGTCTGCTGGCGCAGACACAATGGGCCGAACGGCCTCCTTCCATGCTGTAAATTTCTATGATTCTATGACCTTTCTTGATTGCAACTGGGGGCGATATGTTAGAAATGGGCTAGGCTAGCACAGTGTGTGGCAGAGAGTAAAAGACACAAGTTTCTGCTTTTAAGAGATGGGATTTGTTGCCAAACCATTCACATGCGAGGTAGATACTGGAGATACTTTTCACTTTGAGCATGGGTAGCAAGCTGACAATTGTGGGTTGGCCGTCCATTAACCATCCCGTCTGATTTTCTTTCACATTGACTCCAATGGCAAGGATAATCGGGCAGAGTGTCCAATGAGCGGATGATCCACAACAGAAAGTTTTATGCCCAAAGCGGAAGTTACCCCCGGTGAAAACAAAGATTGTCAAACATTATCACATTAATGTCCTTGACAGTTACATAAGAATATAGGAAATAAGAGTAGGCCTTAAAGCCCCCCGAGCCTGCTCCGCCATTTAATAAGATCATGGCTGATCTTCTAACTTTACTCCACTTTCCCACCATATCCCCTTTTCCCTTGATTCCCCGAGAGTCCAAGAATCTATCGATCTCAGCCTTGAAAATACTCAACGATTGAGCCTCCACAGCCCTTTGGGGTAGAGAATTCCAAAGATTCACCACCCTCTGAGTGAAGAAATGTCTTCTCATCTCAGTCTCAAATGGCCAACCCCTTATTCTGAGACTGTGAGCCCTGGTTCGAGACTCCCCAGCTAGGGGAAACATCCTCCCTGCATCTACCCTGTCAATCCCTCTAAGAATTTTATACATTTCAATGAGATTACCTCTCATTCTTCTAAACTCCAGAGAATATAGGTCCATTCTACTCAATGTTAAAATTCTACTCAGTTAAAACCTGCCTGCTGAGGCTGGGCCGACTTGGAACAGGTCTCTTCAGGTGCTTAACTAGAATTTGGGTCTGCAGAAAGCACATACCTGGGAATCCTGGCCCTTTTTAAGGTAGAGGAGGTGGATGCATCTCTCCAGACATCAGGAATTAAATTGCAGTTTGTGATGTAAAAGAAAAGAAAGATTTGCATTTCTGTCGCGCCTTTAACAAAAACAGGGCTGTAGTAATACCCGCCCTCCTGTATGGCTCAGAGACATGGACCATATACAGTCGACACCTCAAGTCACTGGAGAAATACCACCAATGATGTCTCCGCAAGATCCGACAAATTCCATGGGAGGACAGACACACCAATGTCAGTGTCCTCAACCAGGCCAACATCCACAGCATTGAAGCACTGACCACACTTGATCAGCTCCGCTGGGCGGGCCACATTGTCCGCAAGCCAGACACAAGACTCCCAAAGCACGCGCTCTACTCGGAACTCCTTCACGACAAGCGAGCCAAAGGTGGGCAGAGGAAACGTTACAAGGACACCTTTAAAGCTTCCCTGATAAAGTGCAACATCCCCACTGACACCTGGGAGTCCCTGGCCAAAGACCGCCCTAAGTGGAGGAAGTGCATCCAGGAGGGCACTGAGCACCTCGAGTCTCGTCGCCGAGAGCATGCAGAAAACAAGCACAGGCAGGGGAAGGAGCGTGCAGAAAACCAGACTCCCCACCCACCCTTTCCTTCAACGACTATCTGTCCCACCTGTGACAGGGACTATGGTTCTCGTATTGGACTGTTCAGCCACCTAAGGACTCATTTTAAGAGTGGAAGCAAGTCTTCATCGATTCTGTGGGACTGCCTATGATGTTGATAACAAAAACAGATTAGCTGGTCGTTATCACATTGCTGTTTGTGGGAGCTTGCTGTGCTCAAACTGGCTGCCGTGTTTCCTATACTACAACAGTGATTACACTCCATAAGTACTTAATTGGCTGTAAAGCGCTTTGAGATGTCCGGTGGTCATGAAAGGCACTATATAAGTCTTTCTTTTTTCTTTCATGACCTCAGGACATCTCAAAGCGCTTTACAGCTAATGAAGTACTTTAGAAGTGTAGTCACTGTTGTAACATGGGAAAGGTGGCAAATTTGCACATTGTACGGTCCAAAAAACAGCAATATAATTATGACCAGATAATCTGAGAGGGTGGATGTTAAAAAACGCAGAGTCAGCATGGTTTTATGAAAGGGAAATCATGTTTGACAAATTTGCTGGAGTTCTTTGAGGATGCAACGAGTAGGGTGGATAAGGGAGAACCAGTCGATGTGGTGTATTTGGAGTTCCAGAAAGCATTCGATAAGGTGCCACATAAAAGGTTACTGCACAAGATAAGAGCTCAGGGGGTTGGGGGTAATATATTAGCGTGGATAGAGGATTGGCTAACTAACAGAAAGCAGAGAGTCGGGATAAATGGGTCATTTTCCGGTTGGCAAACTGTAACTAGTGGGGTGCCACAGGGATCTGTACTGAGGCCTCAACTATTTACAATTCATTTTAATGACTTGGATGAATGGACCAAGTGTAATGTAGCCAAATTTGCTGATGATACAAAGATGGGTGGGAAAATAAGTTGTGAGGAGGACGAAAATAATCTACAAAGGGATATAGACAGGCTAAGTGAGTGGGCAAAAATTTGGAAGATGGAGTATAATGTGGGAAAATGTGAGGTTACCCACTTTGGTAAGAAAAATTTAAAAGCAAGTTTTTATTTAAATGTGAAGAGATTAAACGACGATCCAAATCTCTGTACCGTTCAGCCAGGAAGTCGTCAGGCCCAGGGTGCCTGCCAGTCTGTGAGGAACACATGACTATGGGTAACTCTTCTCTATGGCCACAGGTACATCCAGCATAGTTCAATGCTCCTCCTCCAAATGTATTCATGGACGATTTGGCAGCAAGCAGCGAATAGTCTCGGAGGCGACCTTGGGTTCCAGCCTGTGGAGATCACATTAAGATGGTTAGAATTCACTGTTAATCTCAGGATGAGTCAACTATTCTTCAATTGTAAACATTGTGTAGTCGTGTTGTTGCTTCCAAAAGCCCGAGGGCAGAGGGCACCCCATAGTATCAAGGCGTTCTACATGAGAGACTAACAGTGAGTCTAAATCCTACATTAACTCCAGCAGAGTCAGATGAAAAAGTTCAAGCTAAGGCTTTCCCCTTCTTACTGGAGAATCATAAGATCATAAGAATGTTAGAAATAAGAGCAGGTGTCGGCCATTCGGCCCCTCAAGCCTGTTCCGCCATTCAATAAGATCATGGCTGATCTTCGACCTCAACTTCACTTTCCCGCCTGATTCACATATCCCTTGATTTCCTTAGTGTCCAAAAATATATCGATCTCAGTCTTATATAAACCCAACGACTGAGCATCTACAGCCCTCTGGGGCAGAGAATTCCAAAGATTCACCACCCTCTGAGTGAAGAAATTTCTCCTCATCTCAGTTATAAATAACCAACCCCTTATCCTGAGACTGTGACCCCTGGTTCTGGACTCTCCAGCCAGGGGGTAAAACAGCCTCTCAGCATCTACCCTGTCAAACCCTTGAAGAACTTTATACATTTCAATGAGATCATTCTTCCAGAGAATATAGGCCCGTTCTACTCAATCTCTCCTCATAGGATATTGCTGTGCTGGCTATTTGAAAGAGCTCCAATCAATCCCACTTCCCCACTCTGTCTCCACAGCCCTGTCAGATTTTTTCCCCCTTCAAGTATTCATAGAAACATAGAAACATAGAAAATAGGTGCAGGAGTAGGCCATTCGGCCCTTCTAGCCTGCACCGCCATTCAATGAGTTCATGGCTGAACATGCAACTTCAGTACCCCATTCCTGCTTTCTCGCCATACCCCTTGATCCCCCTAAGTAGTAAGGACTTCATCTAACTCCTTTTTGAATATATTTAGTGAATTGGCCTCAACAACTTTCTGTGTAGAGAATTCCACAGGTTCACCACTCTCTGGGTGAAGAAGTTCCTCCTCATCTCGGTCCTAAATGGCTTACCCCTTATCCTTAGACTGTGTCCCCTGGTTCTGGACTTCCCCAACATTGGGAACATTCTTCCTGCATCTAACCTGTCTAACCCCGTCAGAATTTTAAACGTTTCTATGAGGTCCCCTCTCATTCTTCTGAACTCCAGTGAATACAAGCCCAGTTGATCCAGTCTTTCTTGATAGGTCAGTCCCGCCATCCCGGGAATCAGTCTGGTGAACCTTCGCTGCACTCCCTCAATAGCAAGAATGTCCTTCCTCAGGTTAGGAGACCAAAACTGTACACAATACTCCAGGTGTGGCCTCACCAAGGCCCTGTACAACTGTAGTAACACCTCCCTGCCCCTGTACTCAAATCCCCTCGCTATGAAGGCCAACATGCCATTTGCTTTCTTAACCGCCTGCTGTACCTGCATGCCTACCTTCAATGACTGATTCATCCAATTCCTGTTTGAAAGTAACTTTTGAATCTGCTCCCAGCGTCCTTTCAGGCAGCGCGTTCCAGATCACAACATAGAAACATAGAAACATAGAAAATAGGTGCAGGAGTAGGCCATTCGGCCCTTCTAGCCTGCACCGCCATTCAATGAGTTCATGGCTGAACATTCAACTTCAGTACCCCATTCCTGCTTTCTCGCCATACCCCTTGATCCCCCTAGCAGTAAGGACCTCATCTAACTCCTTTTTGAATATATTTAGTGAATTGGCCTCAACAACTTTCTGTGGTAGAGAATTCCACAGGTTCACCACTCTCTGGGTGAAGAAGTTCCTCCGCATCTCGGTCCTAAATGGCTTACCCCTTATCCTTAGACTGTGACCCCTGGTTCTGGACTTCCCCAACATTGGGAACATTCTTCCTGCATCTAACCTGTCTAACCCCGTCAGAATTTTATATGTTTCTATGAGGTCCCCTCTCATTCTTCTGAACTCCAGTGAATACAAGCCCAGTTGATCCAGTCTTTCTTGATAGGTCAGTCCCGCCATCCCGGGAATCAGTCTGGTGAACCTTCGCTGCACTCCCTCAATAGCAAGAATGTCCTTCCTCAGGTTAGGAGACCAAAACTGTACACAATACTCCAGGTGTGGCCTCACCAATGCCCTGTACAACTGTAGCAACACCTCCCTGCCCCTGTACTCAAATCCCCTTGCTATGAAGGCCAACATGCCATTTGCTTTCTTAACCGCCTGCTGCACCTGCATGCCAACCTTCAATGACTGATGTACCATGACACCCAGGTCTCTTTGCACCTCCCCTTTTCCTAATCTGTCACCATTCAGATAATAGTCTGTCTCTCTGTTTTTACCACCAAAGTGGATAACCTCACATTTATCCACATTATACTTCATCTGCCATGCATTTGCCCACTCACCTAACCTATCCAAGTCGCTCTGCAGCCTCACAGCATCCTCCTCGCAGCTCACACTGCCACCCAACTTAGTGTCATCCGCAAATTTGGAGATACTACATTTAATCCCCTCATCTAAATCATTAATGTACAGTGTAAACAGCTGGGGCCCCAGCACAGAACCTTGCGGTACCCCACTAGTCACTGCCTGCCATTCTGAAAAGTACCCATTTACTCCTACTCTTTGCTTCCTGTCTGACAACCAGTTCTCAATCCATGTCAGTACACTACCCCCAATCCCATGTGCTCTAACTTTGCACATCAATCTCTTGTGTGGGACCTTGTCGAACGCCTTCTGAAAGTCCAAATATACCACATCAACTGGTTCTCCCTTGTCCACTCTACTGGAAACATCCTCAAAAAATTCCAGAAGATTTGTCAAGCATGATTTCCCTTTCACAAATCCATGCTGACTTGGACCGATCATGTCACCTCTTTCCAAATGCACTGCTATGACATCCTTAATAATTGATTCCATCATTTTACCCACAACAACTCGCTGCGTAAATATTTTATTACTCATCTCACCTCTGGTTCTTTTGCTAGTCACCTTAAATCTGTGTGATCTGGTTACCAACCCTTCTGTCACTGCAAACAGTCTCTTTACTTACTCTACCCCTCATGATTTTGAACACCTCGATCAAAACTCCCCTTAACCTTATCTGCTCTAAGGACAATAAACCCAGCTTCCCCAATCTCTGCACATAACTGAAGTCTCTCATGCCTGGTACCATTCCAGTGAAGCTCTTCTGCACCCTCTCTAAAGCCTTTGACACCTTTCCTAAAGTGTGATGGTCAGAATTGAACACATCGTCATCATCACAGGCAGTCCCTCGGAATCGAGGAAGACTTGCTTCCACTCCTAAAGTGAGTTCTTTGGTGGCTGAACAGTCCGATACGAGAGCCACAGACCCTGTTACAGGTGGGACAGACATTCGTCGGGGGAAGGGGTGGGTGGGACTGGTTTGCCACACGCTCCTTCCGCTGCCTGCGCCTGACCTCTTCATGCTCGTGGCGTTGAGATTCGAAGAGCTCAACGCCCTCCCGGATGCATTTGCTCCGCCTAGGGCGGTCTTCGGCCAGGGTCTCCCAGATGTCAGTGGTGATGTCGCACTTTATCAGGGAGGCTTTGAGGGTGTCCTTGTAACGTTTCCGCTGCCTACCTTTGGCTCGTTTGCCGTGAAGGAGCTCCGCCTAGAGCAATTGCTCAGGGAGTCGCTTGTCCGGCATGCGACCTATGTGGCCAGCCCAGCGAAGCTGATCGAGTGTGGTCAGTGCTTCAATGCTGGGGATGTTAGCCTGGGCGAGGCCACTGATGTTGGTGCGCCTGTCCTCCCAGGGGATTTGCAGGATCTTGCGGAGACATCGTTGGTAATATATCTCCAGCGACTTGAGGTGTCTTCTGTACATCGTCCATGCCTCTGATCCATACAGGAGTGTGGGTATTACTGCAACCCTGAAGACCATGTGCTTGGTGGTGCCACAATCCAATACGGAAATTACATTCTCTGTCACAGGTGGGACAGACAGTGGTTGAAGGAAAGGGTGGGTGGGACTGGTTTGCCGCACGCTCCTTCCGCTGCCTGCGTTTGTTTTTTGCATGCTCTTGGCGAAGAGGTTCGCGGTGCTCAGTGCCCTCCTGGATGCTCTTCCTCCACTTAAGGCGGTCTTTGGCCAGGGACTCCCAGGTGTCGGTGGGGATGTTGCACTTTATCAGGGAGGCTTTGAGGGTATCCTTGAAACATTTCCTCTGCCCACCCGGAAGCAGTTCAGAGTAGGGTGCTTGCTTTGGGAGTCTCATGTCGGGCATGCGAACAATGTGGCCCGCCCAACGGAGCTGGTTGAGTGTGGTCAGTGCTGCTATGCTGGGGTTGTTGGCCTGATGGAGAACATTTACTTTGGTGCGTCTGTCCTCCCAGGGGATTTGCAGGATTTTTCAGAGACATCGTTGGTAGTATTTCTCCAGCTGAGGCCTAATCAGTATTTCATAAAGGTTCAGCATAACTTCCTTGCTTTTGTACTCTATGGCCTAGAAATACGGGTCGTTTGTGCCTCACGTTAGTGCCCCCGCGGCGCACAAACCACTTTTCACTCAGGCGCGACACCGTTAACGACTCCTACTAAATTCGGCGGGAGTTTAGCGGTGCCGATAACCCGTAGCGCCCTTCTCCGCTGCTGACATCATTACCGTCGCAGCGCCCTGTTAGTGTCCCAGACCCTAAATCGAGTAGCGCCCTGTGAAGCTGCACTGGGCGATGTCAGCCACAGCTTCACAGGACGGGAACCGGGTGGCAGGCCGCTCGCGGGGCGCAATTTAAAGGGGAGGTGAGGGCCTTGAAATAAAATTATGCCGATTTTTTTCCTGCACCCCCGTTGGCGCTTTGAATGCGGGGTCCGTGCCGTGATCGGTCAGCCCGGCACTCTGCCGGACCGTTGGCACGGCAACCCTGCTCCCCAGTGGTCCAGGTAGGACTCATTCATCCCTGCAGAGTTTGCAGCTTAAGTCCTTCCTTTTAATTATGTAAGAACGTAAGAAATAGGAGCAGGAGTAGACCATTTGACCCCTCGAGCCTGCTCCGCCATTCAATAAGATCATGTCTGATCCGATCATGGACTCAGCTCCACTTCCCTACCCACTCCCCATAACCCCTTATCCCCTTATCGTTTAAGAAACTCTCTAGTTCTGTCTTAAATTTATTCAATGACCCAGCCTCCACAGCTCTCTGAGGCAGCGAATTCCACAGATTTACAACCCTCTGAGAGAAGAAATTTCTCCTCATCTCAGTTTTAAATGGGCGGCCCCTTATTCTAAGATCATGCCCTCTAGTTCTAGTCTCCCCCATCAGTGGAAACATCCTCTCTGCATCCACCTTGTCAAGCCCCTTCATAATCTAATACGTTTCGATAAGATCACCTCTCATTCTTCTGAATTCCAATGAGTAGAGGCCCAACCTACTCAACCTTTCCTCATAAGTCAACCCCCTCATCCCCGGAATCAACCGAGTGAACCTTCTCTGAACTGCCTCCAAAGCAAGTATATCCTTCCGTAAATATGGAAACCAAAACTGCGCACTGCATTCAGGTGTGGCCTCACCAATACCCTGTATAACTGTAGCAAGACTTCCCTACTTTTATACTCCATCCCCTTTGCAATAAAGGCCAAGATACCATTGACCTTCTTGATCACTTGCCGTACCTGCATACTATCCTTTTGTGTTTCATGCACCAGGACCCCCAGGTCCCGCTGTACTGCAGCATTCTGCAATTTTTCTCCATTTAAATAATAACTTGCTCTTTGCTTTTTTTCTGCCAAAGTGCATGACCTCACACTTTCCAACATTATACTCCATCTGCCAAATTTTTGCCCACTCACTTAGCCTGTCTATGTCCTTTTGCAGATTTTTTTGTGTCCTCCTCACACATTGCTTTTCCTCCCGTCTTTGTCATCAGCAAACTTGGCTACGTTACACTCGGTCCTTATCAATCAGGGAAGAGCCCATCCTACGCGGCAGTGCTACACGGCCCGTTCCTGACGCATCCGTTATTTTACACTCCACTTTCTTTCGGGGGGCGGTAACCCCAATTTCTCACGCCTCGCGAGTGTCACTGCCCCCAAATGGGGCACAACTGAATTTTCCCCCCATGCCTCTATTGTGAAAGCCCGTGTGCATTTTTAGCAGCCTCCTCAAACTGCCCTGTTACCTTCAAAGATTTGTGTACATACACACCCAGGTCTCTCTGTTCCTGCACCCCTTTTAAAATCGTCCCATTTAGTTGTTATTACAGAAATAGGCAGCAGTGCCACCATGTAAAGGTGTCTGTGCTATAATTGTTCTCCACACAAACGACTAAAACAAGTATCTAGAAATAAAAAGCTGGGGTCAATAAAAGTGACTGTGAAGCAATTGAATTGTCGTAAAAACCCATCTGGTTCACGAATGTCCTTCAGGGAACGAAACAACAACAACAACTTGTATTTATATAGAGCCTTCAACGTAGTGAAATGTCCCACGCCGCTTCTGTTGCTAGGCCCCAAGCTCTGGAACTCCCTGCCTAAACCTCTCTGTCTCTCTTTGCTCCTTCAAGACGCTCCTTAAAACATACCATAGGAGTATGACGAGATAAAAATTTGACACTGAGCCGCATAAGTAGATATTAGCGCAGGTGACCAAAAGCTTGGTCAAAGAGGTATGTTTTAAGGAGCGTCTTGAAGGAGGAACGAGAGGCGGAGAGGTTTAGGGAGGGAGTTTCAGTGCTTGGGGCCCAGGCAACAGAGGCACGGCCACCAATGGTTGAGCGATTATAATCAGGGATGTTCAAGAGGGCAGAATTGGAAACCTGCCGTCCTTATCCGGTCTGAGCCCATATGTGACTCCACTCTCACATCAATGTCTTCTGAAGTAGCCTCACAAGCCACTCAGTTGTATCAAGTTGCCACAATGGTTCAAGAAGAAGGCAGTCTAGGGATCTAGGGCAACTAGGGATGTGTAATGCCCTTACACACTACTATAAATTCACACGAGGCATATTCTGCAGACACGATCACTCTATGACCCGAACCGTTATTCACAGGACTAAGAAGTGATGACCCTGCGTGGGACCTCCCATTATATACCTGGATGACCAGGTGAGGAGTGTCTCCCACAAGTTCACCCCCTGTGGTCACGGTGTGCATTTCTTAGGTGTATATAGTATGCAATGTTGCTACATGAAGGTTACAGTTACATGAAAGTTACATACATGACATCACTTCCCCCCCCCCCCCCGCCCCAACGTCTTATGGGGTCAAAGATTAAGTCTTTCAGGCGGTCGACGCTCTCTCGTGGAGCGCCGCAGTTGGGGCTCTGGTTGTTGAGCCTTGGTATGCGTGTCTGTCACCTATGGTGATTCCGGCCTGTCCGGGCTGGCCGCAGGGACTGTGCATGCTGCTGAATGTTCTTGTTGCTCGTTCACTGGCGGTGGTGTGAGCAACATCTCATTCTTCCTCAGTGTCCACGCTGAACCTTTTTTTTACTTGGTCCAGATGCTTGCGGCATATCTGTCCATTGTTAAGTCTGACCACTATGACCCTATTCCCCTCTTTGCCAATTACAATACCCTCAAGACACTTGGGCCCCAAAGCGTGATTAAGAACAAATACAGGGTCATCGATTTCTATACATCTCCCCTTTGAGTTACGGTCATGGCACTCATTTTGGGCCTGCACTTGCCCTCAACAATGTCTGACAGGACTGGATGAATGAAGGACAGCCGAGTTTTAAGTGTACGTTTCATGAGTAGTTCCGCGGGCGGGACTCCCATGAGCGAATGCGGTCGGGACCTATAGGCCAGCCGGAGGCGCCATAGGCGGCATTGAAGGGAGGGTCCTTGAATCCGGAGCATGCCTTGTTTTATGATTTGGACCGCACGTTCTGCCTGGCCATTGGAAGCCGGCTTGAACGGTGCCGTCCTGACATGTTTGATGCCATTACCTGACATGAACTCCCGGAATTCATAGCGAGTGAAACACGGGCCGTTGTCGCTAACCAGGATGTCCGGCAAGCCATGGGTCGCAAAGACCGCACGCAGACTCTCCACAGTGGTGGATGCCGTGCACGAATTCAATATGATGCACTCGATCCATTTCGAGTACGCATCAACAAAATGAGGAACATTTTTCCCATGAACAGGCCCGCGAAGTCGACGTGAATACGTGACCATGGCCTGGTGGGCCAGGGCCACGGGCTGGGTGGGGCCTCCCTGGGGGCATTGCCCAGCTGGGCACATGTCGTGCACTTGCGAACCCAGTGTTCCAGGTCTGAGTCAACTCTCGGCCACCATACATGTGACCGGGCAATGGCCTTCATTAACACGATGCCTAGGTACTCGCTGTGGAGTTCCCTGATGAAAGCTTCCCTGCCCCTCTGGGGCATGACTACCCGGCTGCTCCATAGTAGGCAGTTGGCTTGGATGGAGAGCTCATCCATCCGTCTGTGAAACGGTCTGACTTCCTCGGGGCATGCTCCGTGTGCGGGCGCCCAATCCCCAGTCAGGACACATTTCTTTATCAAGGATAGGAGAGGATCTCTGTTGGTCCAGATTTTGATCTGATGGGCTGTGATGGAGGAGCCTGCGCTATCAAAGGCATGACCATCTCCGCGCTTTGCTCCACTGCCCCCTCGGTGGTGGCCAGTGGAAGCCTGCTGAGCGCATCAGCGCAATTTTCGGTGCCTGGCCGGTGCCGTATGATGTAGTCATACGCAGCCAGCGTGAGAGCCCATCGCTGTGTCCGAACTGACGCATTGGCATTGACAGCTTTGCTGTCTGACAACAGGGATGTTAACGGCTTGTGGTCCGTTTCTAACTCGAACCTTCTGCCAAAAAGATACTGGTGCATCTTTTTCACCCCGTAGACACATGCGAGTGCTTCCTTTTCAACCATCCCATATCCCTGTTCTGCTTGGGAGAGCGACCTGGAGGCATAAGCCACAGTTTGGAGTTGGCCCTCATCAATACTCTGCTGCAACACACATCCAACCCCATCACATGTCAAAACCAATTTCTTACAGGGGTTGTACAGGGTCAACAGCTTAGTAGAACAAAGCAGGTTCCGCGCCCGATTGAAAGCCCGTTCCTGACAGTCCCCCCAAAACCAATTGCAACCCTTACGCAGGAGCACGTGTAGCGACTCCAACAATGTGCTTAAGTTCGGCAGAAATTTCCCGAAATAGTTCAAGAGTCCCAGAAAAGAATGCAACTCCGATGTGTTGCCGGGCCTGGGGGCACGACGAATCGCCTCCGTTTTGGATTCGGTGGGCCGGATCCCATCTGCGGCAACCCTCCTGCCCAAAAACTTGACCTCTTGGGCCAAAAACACACACTTGGACTTTTTTAGTCGCAGGCCTACCCGGTCCAGTCAGCGTAGCACCTCCTCCAGGTTGTGGAGGTATTCCTCGGTGTCTCGACCCGTGATAAGGATGTTGTCCTGAAATACGATTGTTCCGGGGGTAGATTTGAGCAGGCTTTCCATGTTCCTTTGAAAGATAGCAGCCGCTGATCGAATGCCAAACGAACACCTGTTGTAGACAAACAGCCCCTTGTGCGCGGTGATGGTGGTCAGTAGCTTGGATTCTTCGGCCAGTTCCTGGGTCATGTAGGCTGAAGTGAGGTCCAACTTGGTGAACAGCTTGCCGCCTGCCAGTGTGGCAAAAAGATCCTCCGCTCTCGGAAGCGGGTATTGGTCTTGTAGTGACACTCGGTTGATAGTGGCCTTGTCGTCGCCACAGATCCTGACCGAGCCATCCGTTTTTAGGACAGGGACAATGGGGCTTGCCCAGTCGCTGAATTCAACTGGCGAAATTATGCCCTCTCTTCGCAACCTGTCCAACTCACTCTCAATTTTCTCCCGCATCACATACGGCACAGCTCTGGCTATGTGGTGCACTGGTCTGACGCCCGGGGTGATGCGTATCACTACTTTGGTACCCTTGAAAGTCCCGACACCAGGTTGAAATAGTGACTCAAATTTCTGTAGGACCTGTGAGCATGAACTTCGCTCCACAGATGAAATGGCGTGCACATCCCCCCATTTCCAGTTCATCTCGGCTAGCCAGCTTCTCCCCAAAAGCGTGGGACCATTTCCAGGGACAATTCAGAGTGGCAGCCAGTTCTCTGATCCATTATGTGTGACCACCAACATTGCACTGCCTAGCACTGGGATGATCTCTTTGGTGTATGTCCATAATTGCATGTCAATGCGTTCTAATTTGGGTCTGCTAGCTCTGAGTGGCCATAGTTTCTTGAATTGTTGGACACGCATAAGTGACTGGCTGGCCCCTGTGTCCAGCTCCATGCGTACTGGGATGCTGTTTAATAGGACTTTCATCATCATAGGTGGCGTTTTGGTATATGAGCTGTGGATGTTTGCCACATGAACCCGCTGAACTTCAGCGTCCATTGCTTTGTCCAAGCATCAACCTGCCTTGCAGACCCCTCTTCTAGTTCATCTGCCTTGTAAATTAGCCTCGCTGCGGGCTTCCTGCACATTCTGGCTAAATGTCCACTGAAGTTACAATTTCTACAGATAAATTGTTGAAACCTACAGGTTTTTGCAGCATGTCTGCCCCCGCACCTCCAGCATGAGCTGAGATTGTTATGAACAAAAGGGCTGTTACCAGGCATTCCTCTCTGATTGTCTCTTTGATTACTCTTGAGCACTCTGTTAGTGGGTGTCAATGGCCCCATCCCGGGACGCATTGTCCACCGTGATGGCGTAAATGTCCGTTCAACCTGCCATTGTCTCTGTTGAGGACCCACTCTAGAGTCTGTTGCTGCCTTGGTGGTGTCGAATTGCCCTTGCCTGCCTGCGGGGTTCTGAGTCGCGTTTACAATGTTAACTCCCTGATCCATCACCACGTTGGAAGCAGAGTTGCGCGCGTATATTATCTTGGTTTCCTCCTCCCCCACCATGAAGATCTGAGCCATCAACGCCGCCGCTTCCAAGGTCAAGTCCTTGGTCTCAATTAGCTTTCTGAAAATCCTGGCATGACCAATGCCCTCAATAAAGAAATCCCTTAACATCTCCCCCCTGTAGGCGTCTGTGAACTTGCAGAGGCTGGCCAAGCGCCGAAGGTCCGCAACGAAGTCCAGTATGCTCTGTCCTTCCCGACTTTGGTCTGTATAGAATCGGTGTTGGGCCATGTTTATACTGCTCGCCGGATTGAGGTGCTCACCGATCAGTTTGCTGAGCTCTTCAAAGGTTTTGTCCGCCGGCTTCTCGGGTGCGAGCAGGTCTTTCGTCAGTGCAAACGTCTTAGGTCCACAGCTGGTCAGTAGATGCGCCCTTCGCTTGTCAGCCGCTGCATCTCCCAGCCAGTCCTTTGTGACAAAGCTCTGCTGAAGCCTCTCAACGAAATCGTCCCAGTCCTCACCAACACATCTGTACTATCGGTGGCCATTCTCGTGAGTCGTTGATTCCCATTTCTCGTCGCCAAATGTAATATCCTTGCACACTACTATAAATTCACACGAGGCACATTCTGCAGACAAGGTTACTCTGTGACCCGAACCTTTATTTACAGGACCAAGAAGTGATGACCCTGTGTGGGACCTCCCTTTATATACCTGGAGGACCAGGTGAGGAGTGTCTCCCACAAGTTCACCCCCTATGGTCAAGGTGTGCATTTCTTAGGTGTATACAGTATGCAGTGTTGTTACATGAATGTTACAGTTACATGAAGGTTAAATACATGACAGGATGGGCAATAAGTGCTGGTTTTGCCACATCCTGAAAATGAATTTAAGAACCGCCGTGGCTCTGAGTCATGAAAGTTGTGGGTTCAAATCCCACTCCAGAGACTTGAGTGAGTACAAAATTCTAGGCTGACACTCCCAGGGCAGTGCTCTCTCAAGTGGCTGTAAAAGATCCCATGGCACACTTTTGAAGAAGAGCAGGGAGTTATCCCCGGTATTCTGGCCAATATTTATCCTTCAATCAACTTCACTAAAAACAGATTATCTGGTCATTATTGCATTGCTGTTGGTGGGAACTTGCTGTGTGCCAATTGGCTGCCGTATTTCCCACATTGCAACAGTGATTACACTTCAAAAAGTACCTCAAGTGCTTTGGGATGTCCTGAGGTCATGAAAGGTGCTATAGAAATGAAAGTATTTCTTTATCGACATAGAGACACCCAGCTAATCTTATTAATAGCAGCAGGTAAAAATATGAGCGATGAAATGGTATGTTCCATGGGTTAATGATTGACATTGTGTTCAATTCCTGTGGGGACAACACTGGGAATGTAGTGAACACCCAAGCTGTTGTACGTAGAGCAAAAGCATTGGTGCATAGCACCCTCTAGAGAGACTAGAATAGCATTGTTTGGCCATCTAGTTTGTTCAATGTGTAATTAGTTAATACAGCACTATTAAAACAGAATCATGCCGACAATTCATCAGAACATGAGAAATTATTGGAGGAGCAAAGACTATTCAGTCATAAAGCCTGTTCCTACTTGCAGACATTCATTCACAGGCAGTCCTTCGGAATCGAGGAAGACTTGCTTCCACTCTTAAAATGAGTTCTTATGTGGCTGAACAGTCCAATATGAGAATCACAGTCCCTGTCACAGGTGGGACAGACAGTCGTTGAGGGAAAGGGTGGGTGGGACTGGTTTGCCGCACGCTCTTTCCGCTACCTGCGCTTGATTTCTGCATGCTCTCGGCGCTCTCCCGGATGCACTTCCTCCACTTAGGGCAGTCTTTGGCCAGGGACTCCCAGGTGTCAGTGGGGATGTCGCACTTTATCAGGAAGACTTTGAGGGTGTCCTTGTAACGTTTCCTCGGCCCACCTTTGGCTCGTTTGCCGTGAAGGAGTTCCGAGTAGAGCGCTTGCTTTGGGAGCCTCATATCTGGCATGCGAACTATGTGCCCTGCCCAGCGGAGCTGATCAAGTGTGGTCAGTGCTTCAATGCTGGGGATGTTGGCCTGGGCGAGGATACTAATGTTGGTGTGTCTGTCCTCCCAGGGGATTTGTAGGATCTTGCAGAGACATCGTTGGTGATATTTCTCCAACGACTTGAGGTGTCTGCTGTACATGGTCCATGTCTCTGAGCCATACAGGAGGGCGGGTATTACTACAGCCCTGTAGACCATGAGCTTGGTGGCAGAAGGCTGCACTGGCGCATTGGAATCTCGTCATCAATTTCTGCGCTTATTGATGGGAGGCTCCCAAGGTATGGGAAATGGTCCACATTGTCCAGGGCCGCGCCATGGATCTTGATGACTGGGGGGCAGTGCGGCGAGGACAGGCTGGTGGAGGATCTTTGCCTTACAGATGTTTAGCGTAAGGCCTATGCTTTCGTACGTCTCAGTAAATATGTCGACTATGTCCTGGAGTTCAGCCTCTGTATGACCATGGGGTGGATTTCACCCCTATCCACCTCCCCACCCATCCCCGAGCAGATTTGGGTGGCTGACTGACAGAATGGCGAGTTCACTTTGTGGGTTTGGATCTCATTGGCACTGGGCTGAGTAGCCTGCAGCTGGAGGTTGGGCTTCCCTGGGTCGTCGCAATATCGGGCGGCCCAACATCAACAACTTGTATTTATATAGCGCCTTTAACATAGTGAAATGTCCCAAGGTACTTCACAAGAGTATAATGAGACAAGCGGCAAGAGATTGTGGTGGAGGTGCGGTGAATGAGGGTACGGGGTCCAGAAGAGCCGAGGGCCCAGGGGCAGCACGGGCCAACCCACACTGCGATATGTGTGCGCACTAGGTCCGTGCAACAGAGTAGGTCTCCAGTCGTCCTGGTTAACCCTTGCCACTGGACCAAGGCCGAGCTCTGTCAAGCCCGTGTGGTGGCTGATGTGCGACGGTCACCACACGTTAAAAAAATCCACGCACAGGCATCTTCCACCCCCTCAATTGGAATTCAGGACTGGAACATCGGGTCCTTCATTGAAACATCTGTGAACTCTTGTGGAAACAAGTCATCCTCGTTCGAGGGACTGCCTATGATGATGCTATGAAATAAAAAATTTGACACCTAGCCGCATAAGTAGAAATTAGCGCATGTGACCAAAAGCTTGGTCAAAGAGGTATGTTTTAAGGAGCGTCTTGTCTTGAAGGAGGAAAGAGAGGTAGAGAGGCTGGGAGGTTTAGGCAGGGAGTTCCAGAGTCTGGGGCCTCGGCAACAGAAGGCATAGCCACCAATGGTTGAGCGATTATAATCAGGGATGCTCAAGAGGGTTGAATTAGAGGAGTGCAGACATCTCCGGGGGTTGTGGGGCTGGAGGAGATTCGAGATAGGGAGGGGCGAGGCCAGGGAGTTATTTTGAAGATAAGGATGAGAATTTTGAAATCGAGGTGTTGCTTAACCGGAAGCCAATGTAGGTCAGCGAGTACAGGGGGTGATGGGAGAGCGGGATTTGGTGCGAGTTTTGGATCACCTCTAGTTTACGTAGGATAGAATGTAGGAGGCCAGCCAGGCGTGCGTTGGAATAGTCAAGTCTAGAGGTAATAAAGGCATGGATGAGGGCTTCAGCAGCGGATGAGCTGAGGCAAGGTGCTTCACAGGAGCGATTATCAAACAAGGTTTGATGCCGAGACACATAAGGAGATATGAGGGCAGGTCAGAAAAAGCTTGGTCAAAGAGGTAGGTTTTAAGGAGCGTCTTAAAGGAGGAAAAAGAGATGGAGAGGTTTAGGGAGGGAATTCCAGAGCTTCGAACCAAGGCAGCTGAAGGCACGGCCACCAATGATGGGGCAAAGGAAGTCAGGGATCTGCGAGAGGCCAGAATTGGAGGAGCGCAGAGAGCTCGGAGGGGTGTGGGGCTGGAGAAGATAAGAGAGATAGGGAGGGGTGAGATTATGGAGGGATTTGGTCACAAGGATGAGAATTTTAAATTTGAGGTGTTGCCGGACCGGGAGCCAATGTAGATCAAGGAGCATAGGGGTGATGGGTGCACAGGACTTGGTGTGAGTTAGGATACGGGCAGCCAAGTTTTGGTTGAGTACAAGTTTATGGAGGGTGGAAGATGGGAGGCTGGCCAGGATGTGACAAATCTGGAGCTAACAAAAGCATAGGACACCAACTAACATTTTAAATAGGCGTATCCCCTGACACAGGGCTCCGCTCCAGTTATTTCCCACTGTCTTCACGGTCCAACTGTCCTGTTACCGCTGGTCAGGAGACCCGAAAATTCCCCCAATATTTCTATGGTTGAAATCACTGTCAGCAAAGTTACCCTTTCAATCCTTAACGTTGCTTTACCAATTTCTTCCCTCCATTATTTTACAGAGGCATTAATCTGGTCAAAATAACCTGTTTTAAATTGAACATGTTAGCGCCTCCAGTGGCAGAAAGTAGCAAATGAAATTCAATCCGGAGAAGTGTGAGGGAATGCATTTGGGGAGGGGCAACAAGGCAAGGGAATACACATTAAATGGTAGGACACTGAGAGTTGTGGAGGAATAAAGGGACCTTGGAGTGTATGTTCACAGATCCTTAAAGGTAGCAGGCCAGGTAGATAAGGTTGTTAAAAAGGCATACGGAATTCTTGCCTTTATTAGCCGAGGCATAGAATACAAGAGCAGGGAGGTTATGCTTAAACTGCATAAAACACTATTAGGCCAAAGCTTCAGTACTTCGTGCAGTTCTGGTCACACGTTACTCATCATCACAGGCAATCCCTCAAATCGAGGATGACTTGCTTCCACGTCAAAAAGTTCACAGGTGTTTCAATGAAGGACCTAATATTCCAGGTCCTGAACTACATGTTGAAGGGTGAAAGATGCCTGTGCGTGGATTTTTTAACGTGTGGTGACCGTTGCACACCAGCCACCACACGGGCTTGACAGAGCTAGGTCTTGGTCCAGTAGCAAGGATTAATCAAGATGATTGGAGACCAGCTCTGCTGCACGGACCTAGTGCGCACACATATCTGGGCCTCGAACTCACGTCCCTCTACAATCTCTCACCGCTCCTTCGCCCCGACCTCGCCGCTCCTGCTGTATCTGTCCACGTCCAATCACCGACCTGGACCTTGATGACGTCCCTTTTCACTGCCGTTGCTCTCCTGCTCCAGCACGTGCTGCTCCCTGGTGTGGTACACCGCCACGCTGCTCCTTCAGCTCTCCGGCCTGCTCCGATGATGCTCACAGGCCGGGGGCCGTGCAGACTGCGATCACTCAATTGGTCAGGTGGGCAGAACTGTGGCAAATGGAATTTAATACAGAGAAGTGTGAGGTAATGCACTTTGGGAGGGCTAATAAGGAAAGGGTATACACATTAAACGGTAGGCCACTTAGAAGTGTAGATGAACAAAGGGACCTTGGAGTGCTTGTCCACAGATTCCTGAAAGTAGCAGGCCAGGTGGATAAGGTGGTTAAGAGGGCATACAGAATGCTTACCTTTATTGGCATAGAATACAAGAGCAGGGAGGTTATGCTTAAATTGTATAACATTCTGGTTAGGCCACAGCTGGAATACTGCGTGCAATTCTGGTCACCGTATTATAGGAAGGATGTGATTGCACTAGAGAGGCTGCAAAGCAGATTCACCAGAATGCTGCCTGGAATGGAGAATCTTAGTTATGAGGAACTAACTAGCCACGTTACAGGAAAGATGTGATTGCACTAGAAAGGGTGCAGAGGAGATTTACGAGAATGTTGCCAGGTCTGGAAAACTTTAGCTATGAGGACAGATTGGATAGGCTGGGGTTGTTTTCCTTGGAACAGAGGAGGCAGAGAGGAGATTTAAGTGAGGTGTCTAAAGTTATGAGTGGCCTAGATAGAGTGGATAGGAAGGACCAATTTCCCTTCGCAAATAGGTCAATAACCAGGGGGCATAGATTTGAAGTAACTGGTAGAAGGATTAGAGGGGTGATGAGGAAAAATGTGGGTGATAGGGGTCTGGAACTCACTGACCGAAAGGGTGGTAGAGACAGAAGCCCCCTTCACATTTAAAAAGTACTTGGATGTGCACTTGAAGAGGCGTGACCTACAGGTCTACGGACCTAGTGCTGGAAAGTGGGATTAGGCTGGGTAGCTCTTTTTCGACCAGCACGGACGGCCTCCTTCTGTGTCGTAATTTTTCTATGATTTTATGATTAAAATAGTAGAGAGAGGCACTTTGTATTAAGCATTTGTATGACATCAATGCCGACAGAAATTTCCTCTATCTCGCAAGGGCGGATTCTGCAAACTTCCTCAATTCTTTCTCCTTCCCTCAAAAATTTACTCAAATGAATTTCCAAAATAACTATTTTATATCCTGCTTCAGGCATCCTAGATTAGCTGCTTTTTCTTGGCATACAATTCTCATGGCCCTAGAAGGTCAGCAACTACCATGTTCCACATAGTATTACATAGAATGTACAGCACAGAAATAGGCCACTTGGCCCAACTGGTCTAGGCCGATATAAAAACAGAAAATACTGAAAGTACTCACTCAGCAGGTCAGACGGTAGTAATTTCCTTCAACTAAATATTAGCCATTGTCTTTGGTTCCCACCACAAACTCCGTTTCCGAGCGACCAGTTCCATCAGTGATGAAGGGTCATCGACCTGAAACGTTAACTCTGTTTCTCTCTCCGCTCATGCTGCCTGACCTGCTGAGTCCTTCCAGCATTTTCTGTTTTTATTTCAGATTTCCAGCATCCGCAGTATTTTGCTTTGCATTAGTCTTGCTTGTGTTTATAGCTCCTCCCACCTTATTCCCTCCCCACCCCGCCCCCAGCGACATCATCTGAAAACATATCAGGTTCCACATGTATGCTGATGAAAACCAACTCTACCTCATCATCATCACAGGCAGTCCCTCGAAATCGAGGAAGACTTGCTTCCACTCTAAAAGTGAGTTCTCAGGTGGCTGAACAGACCAATACGGGAATTACAGTCTCTGTCACAGGTGGGACAGACAGTGGTTGAAGGAAAGGGTGGGTGGGGAGTCTGGTTTGCCGCACGCTCCTTCCGCTGCCTGCGCTTGTTTTCTGCATGCTCTCGGCGATGAGACTCGAGGTGCTGGAGGAAGATGCTCTTCCTCCACTTAGGGCGGTCTTTGGCCAGGGATTCCCAGGTGTCGGTGTGATTTTGCATTTTACCAGGGAGGCTTTGAGGCTGTCCTTGAGACGTTTCCTCTGCCCACCTGCGGCTTGCTTGCCATGTAGGAGTTCCGAGTAGAGCGCTTGCTTTGGAAGTCTTGTGTCAGGCATGCGAACAATGTGGCCTGCCCAGCAGAGCTGGTCGAGTGTGGTCAGTGTTTCGATGCTGGGGATGTTGGCCTGATCGAGGATGCTAATGTTGGTGCGTCTGTCCTCCCAGGGGATTTGCAGGATCTTGCGGAGACATCGTTGGTGGTATTTCTCCAGCGATTTGAGGTGTTTACTGTATATGGTCCAGTTGCAAGAAAAATTCAGGGAACAGCACCAACCCTTGTACATGGCCTTCCTTGACCTTACAAAGGCCTTTGACACTGTCAATCGCGAGGGACTATGGAGCGTCCTCCTTCATTTCGGCTGCCGCCAAAAGTTCGTCACTCTACCTCACCACCACCTCTCTCAACCCTTCCACTGTCTGATTTCTCACACTGCTTGTCCGACATCCAATCCTGGATGAGCAGTCATTTCCTTCAACTAAATATTTGGAACACTAAAGCCATTGGCTGGAATTTTCCCCTAAAAAAACAGGTGGGTAGGAGCAGTTAACTCAATTATAAAATTCTCATCCTTGTTTTCAAATCCATCCATGGCCTCGTCCCTCCCGATCTCTGTAACCTCCTCAAGCCTCACAATCCTCCGAAATCTCTGCACTCCTCCAATTCTGACCTCTTGCATATCTCTTATTTGAATCATCCCATCATTGACGGCCATGCTTTCAGTTGCGAGGGTTCTAGGCTCTGTAATTCCCTCCCTGAACCTCTCCACCTCTCGCCTTCTTTAAGATGCTCTTTAAAATCTATTTTTGACCAAGCTTTTGGTAACCTGTCCTAATATCTCCTTATGTGGCTCGGTGGCACATTTTGTTTTATAACACTCCTGTGAAGCGCTTTGGGAGAATTTACGATGTTAAGGGTGCTATATACAACTGTTCGCAACCTAGATGTCATATTTGCCCTGAAATGAGTTTCCAGCCACATATCCGCGACATAACTAAAACCACCTTTTTCAACCTCCGTAACATTGCCCGCCTCCGCCCCTGCCTCAGCTCTTCTGCTGCTGAAACCCTCATTCATGCCTTTGTTATCTGTAGACTTAACTACTCCAACTCACTCCTGGCCGGCCTCCCACATTCCACACTACGTAAACTTGAGGTCATCCAAAACTCAGCAGTCTGTGTCCTAACTCACGATCACCTATCACTCCCTGTGCTTTCTGACCTACATTGGCTCCCAGTTAAGTAATGCCCCGATTTCAAAATTCTCATTCTTTTTACAAATCCCTCCATGGCCTCGCCCCTCTCTATCGCTGTAATCTTTTTCAACCTCACAATCCCATAATGCTCCTCAGATTCTGCCCTCTTGAACATCCCTCACTATAACTGCTCAACCATTAGTGGCCGTGCCTTCAGCTGTTTGGGCCCTAAGCTTGGAACTCCCTCCCTAAACCTCTCCGCCTCTCTACCTCTCTTTCCTCCTTTAAGATGCTCGTTAAAACCTACCTCTTTAAACAAGCTTTTGATCATCTGCCTTAATTTCTTTTGTGGCTCGGTGTCAAATTTATCTGTTTGTCTGTAACACTGTTGTGAAGCGCCTGGGGACGTTTTACTACATATATAGGCGCTATATAAATAAAAGTTATTATTATTAAATAATTGCAATTTTGTTGTTGTTATTACTTGATCTAACCCGATCAGCATATCCTTCAGTTAGGCACTTTACAAACTTGAGTTCAACAATTTCAGATGATAACTACTGCTCCCATTTTTCCGGGCAGCAGATGGTTCCGCTGTTATCATTTCCAGCTCCTCTAGACCCACCTTTTGTTTCTATACTTGCCCCATTCCCACCCCCTTTTGCCGCCCCCCTCTCCGCTCCCTTTCCTACCTCCCTCCCCCTCCCCCAGTGGGTTGCCTCAGTGGCATCAATCAATCGTAATTTTTTTCAAAGAGCCTCCTTTTTAAATGGGCACAAACAGTAAGCACCAAATTGTACATGAAAAAACAAAGGAAACATGATCTTGTTGAATGGCGGAGCAGGCTCGAGGGGCTAGATGGCCTACTCCTGTTCCTAATTCTTATGTTCTTATGTTATTATGTGAAATTAAATATTGATATCTTAATTAATTCTCGAACACTGAATTCTCCTTGAGCCTGGGGGAACTGACTGCTTAACCTCTCAGGGTTGCCATGGTGTTTGATGGATCAGGTGACCTCAAATGAATCTCCAAAGTAACTCACCTTATATCCCGCATTAAAGAAAGACTTTCATTTATATAGCGCCTTTCACAACCTCAAAGCGCTTTACAGCCAATGAAGTACTTTTCAAGTGTAGTCACTGTTGAGCGATAAATTTTGGCAGAAACACCAAGGAGAACTCCCCTGCACTTCTTCGAAATAGTGCCATGAGATCTTTTACGTCCACCTGAGAGGGCAGATGGGACCTCGGTTTAACATCACATCCGAAAGACAGCACCTCCGACAGTGCAGCACTCCCTCAGTGCTGCACTGGAAAGTCAGCCTAGATGTTTGTGCTCAAGTCTCTGGAATGGGACTATGAACCTACAACCTTCTGACACTTGGTTGTCCCAGTGTCATCAACAAAGCCTATTTTCGGAGGGATACAACTAATAAAGAACTTAAATATAAAACCTATTTATAAAATTAAACAATAATGTTATTCCCAGTGTCCTCTATGCCCTCCAGTCCCTGTGGTGCCCACCGGTAGTGGAAGGCCTCAAGCGTACCAACGGGCACCATGTGCTCCCTCTCCAGGGGCACCAGGGCGCAGAAAAGGCAGATAGCCATGCCGAACACCCCCATGGGCCTTGTAAGGAAGGATATTAGCTTGGATGATGTGGAATTGGTATGGGTGGAGCTACGGAATACCAAAGGGTAGAAAATGCTAGTGGGAGTTGTGTACAGACCGCCAAACAGTAATAATGAGTATGGGGACAGACAGCATCAAACAAGAAATTAGGGATGCATGTAATAAAGGTACAGCTGTTATTTTGGGTGACTTTACTCTACATATTGACTGAGCTAACCAAACTGGTAGCAATGCGGTGGAGGAGGATTTCCTGGAGTGTATTAGGGATGGCTTTCTAGACCAATATTTCGAGGAACCAACTAGATGGCTGGCCATCCTAGACTGGGTGATGTGTAATGAGAAAGGACTAATTAACAATCTTGTTGTGCAAGGCCCCTTGGGGAAGAGTGACCATAATATGGTAGAATTCTTTATTAAGATGGAGAGTGACACAGTTACTTCAGAGACTAGGGTCCTGAACTTGGGGAAAGGTAACTTCGATGGTATGAGACGTGAATTGGCTAGAATAGACTTGCGAGTGATACTTAAAGGGTTGATGGTGGATAGGCAATGGCAAACATTTAAAGATCACATGGATGAACTTCAACAATTGTACATCCCTGTCTGGAGTAAAAATAAAACGGGGAAGGTGGCTCAACCGTGGCTAACAAGGGAAATTAAGGATAGTGTTAAAACCAAGGAAGAGGCATATAAATTGGCTCGAAAAAGTAATAAACCTGAGAACTGGGAGAAATTTAGAATTCAACAGAGGAGGACTAAGGGTTTAATTAAGGGGGGAAAATAGAGTACGAGAGGAAGCTTGCAGTGAACATAAAAACTGACTGCAAAAGCTTCTATAAATATGTGAAGAGAAAAAGATTAGTGAGGACAAATGTAGGTCCCTTGCAGTCGGATTCAGGTGAATTTATAATGGGAAACAAAGAAATGGTAGACCAATTGAACAAATACTTCGGTTCTGTCTTCACGAAGGAAGACACGAATAACCTTCCGAATGTACTCAGGGACAGTGGGTCTAGTGAGAAGGAGGAACTGAAGGATATCCTTATTAGGCGGGAAATTGTGTTAGGGAAATTGATGGGATTGAAGGCCGCTAAATTCCCAGGGCCTGAAGGCCGATAAATCCCCGGGGCCTGATAGCCTGCATCCCAGAGTACTTAAGGAAGTGGCCTTAGAAATAGTGGATGCATTGGTGATCATTTTCCAACAGTCTATCGACTCTGGATCAGTTCCTATGGACTGGAGGGTAGCTAATGTAACACCACTTTTTAAAAAAGGAGGGAGAGAGAAAACGGGTAATTATAGACCGGTTAGCCTGGCATCAGTGTTGGGGAAAATGTTGGAATCAATCATTAAGGATAAAATAGCAGCGCATTTGGAAGCAGTGACAGGATCGGTCCAAGTCAGCATGGATTTATGAAAGGGAAATCATTCTTGACGAATCTTCTAGAATTTTTTGAGGATGTAACTAGCAGAGTGGACAAGGGAGAAGCAGTGGATGTGGTGTATTTGGACTTTCAAAAGGCTTTTGACAAGGTCCCACACAAGAGATTGGTATGCAAAATCAAAGCGCATGGTATTGGGGATAATATACTGACATGGATAGAGAACTGGTTGGCAGACAGGAAGCAGAAGGTCAGGATAAACAGGTCCTTTTCAGAATGGCAGGCAGTGACTAGTGGAGTGCCGCAGGGCTCAGTGCTGGGACCCCAGCACTTTACAATAATCATTAACGATTTGGATGAAGGAATTGAGTGTAATATCTGCAAATTTGCAGCTGACAGTAAACTGGGTGGCGGTGTGAGCTGTGAGGAGGACGCTAAGAGGCTGCAGGGTGACTTGGACAGGTTAGGTGAGTGGGCAAATGCATGGCAGATGCAGTATAATGTGGATAAATGTGAGGTTATCCATTTTGGGAGCAAAAACACGAAGGAGAATATTATCTGAATGGCGGTAGATTAGGAAAAGGGGAGGTACAACGAGACCTGAGTGTCATGGTTCATCAATCATTGAAGGTTGGCATTCAGGTACAGCAGGCGGTGAAGAAGACAAATGGTATGTTGGCTTCCATAGCTCGGGGATTTGAGTATAGGAACAGTGAGGTCTTACTGCAATTGTATAGGGCCTTAGTGAGGCCTCAGCTGGAATATTGTGTTCAGTTTTGGTCTCCTAATCTGAGGGAGGACATTCTTGCTATTGAGGGAGTGCAGCGAAAGTTCACCAGATTAATTCCAGGGATGGCTGGACTGTCATATGAGGAGAGACTGGATTAACTGGGCCTTTATTCACTGGAGTTTAGAAGGATGAGAGGGGATCACATAGAAACGTATAAGATTCTGACGGGACTGGACAGCTTAGATGCGGGAAGAATGTTTGCAATGTTGGGGAAGTCCAGAACCGGGGACATAGTCTTAGGATAAGGGGTAGGCCATTTAGGACTGAGATGAGGAGAAACTTCTTCACTCAGAGAGTTGTTAACCTGTGGAATTCCCTGCCGCAGGGAGTTGTTGATGCCAGTTCATTGTATATATTCAAGAGGGAGGTAGATATGGCCCTTACGGCTAAGGGATCAAGGGGTATGGAGAGAAAGCAGGAAAGGGGTACTGAGGGAATGATCAGCCGTGATCTTATTGAATGGTGGTGCAGGCTCGAAAGGCCGAATGGCCTACTCCTGCACCTATTTTCTATGTTTTCTATAATATTCTGCAACTACCATGCATTCTGGTACCAAATTCAATTTTCTATTACATAGAAACATAGAAAATAGGTGCAGGAATAGGCGATTCGGCCCTTTGAGCCTGCACCGCCATTCAATGATTTCATGGCTGAACATGCAACTTCAGTACCCCATTCCTGCTTTCTCGCCATACCCCTTGATCTTCCTAGTAGTAAGGACTACATCTAACTCCTTTTTGAATTATATTTAGTGAATTGGCCTCAACAACTTTCTGTGGTAGAGAATTCCACAGGTTCGCCACTCTCTGGGTGAAGAAGTTTCTCCTCATCTCGGTCCTAAATGGCTTACCCCTTATCCTTAGACTGTGGCCCCTGTTTCTGGACTTCCCCAACATTGAGAACATTCTTCCTGCATCTAACCTGTCTAAACCCGTCTGAATTTTAAACGTTTCTATGAGATCCCCTCTCATTCTTCCGAACTCCAGTGAATACAAGCCCAGTTGAAGTCTTCCTTGATATGTCAGTCCCGCCATCCCGGGAATCAGTCTGGTGAACCTTCGCTGCACTCCCTCAATAGCAAGAATGTCCTTCCTCAAGTTAGGAGACCAAAACTTTGCACAATACTCCAGGTGTGGCCTCACCAAGGCCTTGTTCAGTTATCGTAACTCCTCCCTGCCCCTGTACTCAAATCCCCTCGCTATGAAGGCCAACATGCCATTTGCTTTCTTAACCGCCTGCTGTACCTGCATGCCAACCTTCAATGACTGATGTACCATGACACCCAAGTCTCGTTGCACCTCCCCTTTTCCTAATCTGTCACCATTCAGATAATAGTCTGTCTCTCTGTTTTTACCACCAAAGTGGATAACCTCACATTTATCCACATTATACTTCATCTGCCATGCATTTGCCCACTCACCTAACCTATCCAAGTCATTCTGCAGCCTCATAGCATCCTCCTCGCAGCTCACACTGCCACCCAACTTAGTGTCATCCGCAAATTTGGAGATACTACATTGAATCCCTTCGTCTAAATCATTAATGTGCAATGTAAACAGCTGGGGCCCCAGCACAGAACCTTGCGGTACCCCACTAGTCACTGCCTGACATTCTGAAAAGTACCCATTTACTCCTACTCTTTGCGTCCTGTCAGCACACTACCCCCAATCCCATGTGCTTTAACTTTGCACATTAATCTCTTGTGTGGGACCTTGTCGAAAGCCTTCTGAAAGTCCAAATACACCACATCAACTGGTTCTCCCTTGTCCACTCTACTGGAAACATCGTCAAAAAATTCCAGAAGATTTGTCAAGCATGATTTCCCTTTCACAAATCCATGCTGACTTGGACCTATCATGTCACCTCTTTCCAAATGCACTGCTATGACATCCTTAATAATTGATTCCATCATTTTACCCACTACCGATGTCAGGCTGACCGGTCTATAATTCCCTGTTTTCTCTCTCCCTCCTTTTTTAAAAAGTGGGGTTACATTGGCTACCCTCCACTCCATAGGAACTGATCCAGAGTCAATGGAATGTTGGAAAATGACTGTCAATGCATCCGCTATTTCCAAGGCCACCTCCTTAAGTACTCTGGGATGCAGACCATCAGGCCCTGGGAATTTATCGGCCTTCAATCCCATCAATTTCCCCAACACAATTTCCCGACTAATAAGGATTTCCCTCAGTTCTTCCTTCTTACTAGACCCCCTGACGGTTGTTTGTGTCCTCCTTAGTGAATACCGAACCAAAGTACTTGCTCAATTGGTCTGCCATTTCTTTGTTCCCTGTTATGACTCTCCCTGATTCTGACTGCAGGGGACCTACGTTTGTCTTTACTGATCTTTTTCTCTTTACATATCTATAGAAGCTTTTGCAGTCCGTCTTAATGTTCCCTGCAAACTTCCTCTCGTACTCTATTTTCCCTGCCTTATTCTTTAGTTGACAATTAGGATGACCCAGGTGTCAAAAAAGACGTGCATTTCTATAGCGTCTTTCATGGATGTCCCAAAGAGCTTTACAACCAATGAAGTACTTTTGGAGTGTAGTCACTGTTGTAATTTGGGAAACGCGGCAGCCAATTTGCGCACAGCAAGCTCCTACACACAGCAATGTGATAATGACCAGAGAAACTGTTTGTGATGTTGATTGAGGGATAAATATTGGCCAGGATACTATTATATTCTGCATCTACAACACTCTTGGCCCCAAATTCAATTCTCTATTCTTCTAATTGCCAAGTAGGTGTCATCAATCAGAAAACAATTGAATAGTGCTCACTGAACAATAAAATGCAAATTACAAATAAAAACAAAAGGAAAATTATCAAAAGCAAAAGCTCCCACTTCAATTCTCTCAGTCTGGAGTCTGGGAACTGCTGTCAGCGTTGCCATGGAGCTTGGCGGGGTCACGTGATAACATGCAACCGGCTGGGGGTCACGTGTGTGCATGCGTCTGCCCCCATGCAAATCACGTGTGCGCATGCTCGCCCCCGGTCCGCGTGGTGTGCGGCACGTGTCCCCACCCCAAGGCGACTGTGGGTCACGTTTGCGCATGCTCTGCTACTCGGGCCGGGCGGTGTGCGGCACGTGTCCCTCCCCCGCCCCCACCACACCCCAAGGCGAGTGCGGGTCACCTTTGCGCAAGCTCCTCGTCTAGCCTTGCCCTGGGAGAGGGAGTGGACCGAGACATCAGCCAGCTCTCGCGAGAGCTGGGCGCTGGAAGGCGGCGCGGCCATCTTGGTGTCGGCTGGCGGTGCGAGGAGCTCCCTCCCTCCCTGCCACACACACACACACACAGCGGCTGCCCGCCCCGACAACCCTCTCACACTTGAGCCTCCTCGTTCCAGTCGGAGAAATCAAAGCGAGACGCGGCGGGCAAGATGGTGGCGGCGGCGAAGAAGACGGTGAGGCCCGGGCCTGGGTGTGCGCGGGGAGGGAGCCGGGCCCCAGGGAGTGGATTTTACTCTCGGTTGCGCAGCGTTGATCCCGCCCCCCCGAGTGCTTGAGGGAGGAGGGGGAACCTGCTTTTACCCCGGGACCAGGCCTCCCCCGCACTCGCCCGGTGTCTCTCTCTCACTGGCACAGTGCTGCTGCTGCTGCCCGGGCCCTTGGGACACGGGGGTGGGGGGGGACATTCAGCCCATCGTGTCCGCACCGGCCGACCCAGAGCTACCCAGCCACTTTCCAGTTCTAGGTCCGTGGCCCTGCAGGTTACGTCACTTCAGGTGCACATCCAAATACTTGTTAAATACGATGAGGGTTTCTGCCTCTACCACCCTTTCAGGCAGCGAGTTCCAGACCCCCACCACCCTCTGGGTGAAGACATTTCCCCTTTAAACCTCCCCCCAATTACTTTTAATCTGTGCCCCCTGGTTGTTGACCTCTCTGCCAAGGGAAACAGCTCCGTCCTATCCACTCTATCCAGGCCCCTCATAATTTTATGCACCTCAATCAGGTCTCCACTCAGTCTCCTCTGTTCCAAAGAAAACAAACTCAGCATCACCAATCATAGAAACATAGAAAATAGGTGCAGGAGCAGGCCATTCGGCCCTTCTAGCCTGCACCGCCATTCAATGAGTTCATGGCTGAACATGAAACTTCAGTACCCCATTCCTGCTTTCTCACCATACCCTTGATT
Organism: Pristiophorus japonicus; assembly: GCF_044704955.1. Taxonomy (NCBI): domain Eukaryota; kingdom Metazoa; phylum Chordata; class Chondrichthyes; family Pristiophoridae; genus Pristiophorus; species Pristiophorus japonicus. The sequence continues at coordinate 532,959,333 of NC_091977.1, forward strand.
CCCCTAGTAGTAAGGACTTCATCTAACTCCTTTTTGAATATATTTAGTGAATTGGCCTCAACAACTTTCTGTGGTAGAGAATTCCACAGGTTCACCACTCTCTGGGTGAAGAAATTCCTCCTCATCTCGGTCCTAAATGGCTTCCCCCTTATCCTTAGACTGTGTCCCCTGGTTCTGGACTTCCCCAACATTGGGAACATTCTTCCTGCATCTAACCTGTCTAACCCCGTCAGAATTTTAAACGTTTCTATGAGGTCCCCTCTCATTCTTCTGAACTCCAGTGAATACAAGCCCAGTTGATCCAGTCTTTCTTGATAGGTCAGTCCCGCCATCCCGGGAATCAGTCTGGTGAACCTTCGCTGCACTCCCTCAATAGCAAGAATGTCCTTCCTCAGGTTAGGAGACCAAAACTGTACACAATACTCCAGGTGTGGCCTCACCAAGGCCCTGTACAATTGTAGCAACACCTCCCTGCCCTTGTACTCAAATCCCCTCGCTATGAAGGCCAACATGCCATTTGCTTTCTTAACCGCCTGCTGTACCTGCATGCCAACCTTCAATGACTGATGTACCATGACACCCAGGTCTCTTTGCACCTGCCCTTTTCCTAATCTGTCACCATTCAGATAATAGTCTGTCTCTCTGTTTTTACCACCAAAGTGGATAACCTCACATTTATCCACATTATACTTCATCTGCCATGCATTTGCCCACTCACCTAACCTATCCAAGTCGCTCTGCAGCCTCATAGAATCCTCCTTGCAGCTCACACTGCCACCCAACTTAGTGTCATCCGCAAATTTGGAGATACTATATTTAATCCCCTCGTCTAAATCATTAATGTACAGTGTAAACAGCTGGGGCCCCAGCACAGAACCTTGCGGTACCCCACTAGTCACTGCCTGCCATTCTGAAAAGTCCCCATTTACTCCTACTCTTTGCTTCCTGTCTGACAACCAGTTCTCAATCCATGTCAGCACACTACCCCCAATCCCATGTGCTTTAACTTTGCACATTAATCACTTGTGTGGGACCTTGTCGAAAGCCTTCTGAAAGTCCAAATATACCACATCAACTAGTTCTCCCTTGTCCACTCTACTGGAAACATCCTCAAAAAATTCCAGAAGATTTGTCAAGCATGATTTCCCTTTCACAAATCCATGCTGACTTGGACCTATCATATTACCTCTTTCCAAATGCACTGCGATGACATCCTTAATAATTGATTCCATCATTTTACCCACTACCGATGTCAGGCTGACCGGTCTGTAATTCCCTGTTTTCTCTCTCCCTCCTTTTTTAAAAAGTGGGGTTACATTGGCTACCCTCCACTCGATAGGAACTGATCCAGAGTCAATGGAATGTTGGAAAATGACTGTCAATGCATCCACTATTTCCAAGGCCACCTCCTTAAGTACTCTGGGATGCAGTCCATCAGGCCCTGGGGATTTATCGGTCTTCAATCCCATCAATTTCCCCAACACAATTTCCCGACTAATAAGGATTTCCCTCAGTTCCTCCTCCTTACTAGACCCTCCGACCCCTTTTATATCCGGAAGGTTGTTTGTGTCCTCCTCAGTGAATACCGAACCAAAGTACTTGTTCAATTGGTCCGCCATTTCTTTGTTCCCCGTTATGACTTCCCCTGATTCTGACTGCAGGGGACCTACGTTTGTCTTCACTAACCTTTTTCTCTTTACATATCTATAGAAACTTTTTGCAATTTCTTACTTGCAGTTTCCACTTTGGTGTCAGGAGTGAGTCCGATCTATTTCATGGTCCACCATATCAGTTGGTGTTTCCACGGCTTCCAATTAGTTCTGTTTCAAGGAGTTATCATTGGAAACTGCACCAGGGGAGGGTAATGGTGCTCAATTCTCAGCTCTGACAGTACTAAAATAGAAAATAGTGTTGGACAGAGTATTGTTACTTCACCTTTCTATACAATAATGTTGACCATTTGGTCAGTGAGCAAAGCCTCCATTACGTGCAACATTTCCACTGGCACCTGGCAATCCCTGACCCAAGGCCGCCCAAAGTGGACGAAAAGCATCCAAGAACACCAAGTCTTTTCGCCGAGAGCATGCAGAAGCCAAACGCAAACAGCGGAAGGAGCGCATGACAACTCAAGCACCCGACCCACCCATCCATCCCTTCAACCACCATCTGCCCCACCTGTGACAGAGACTGTAGGTCCCGCATTGGTCTCTTCAGTAACTTGAGAAATTATTAGTATGGAAGCAATTCATCCTCTACTCCGAGGGACTGCCTAAGAAAAGATGATATTAATGACTTGGATGAATGGACCAAGTGTACTGTAGCCAAATTTGCTGATACAAAGATAGGTGGGAAAGCAAATTGAGGAGGAGACACAATCTGCAAAGGGATATCGATAGGTTAATTAGTGGGTAAAAATTTGGCAGATGGAGTATAATGTGGGAAAATGTTAGGATATCCTTGGTTGGAAGAATATAAAAGCAAACAATTTTAAATGGAGACTACAAAATGCTATGGTACAGAGGGATGAAACGCAGCTAGCATGCAGATACAGCAAGTAATTAGGAAGGCAAATGGAATGTTGGCTTTTATTGCAAGGGCAATAACTGTACAGGTGAGACCACACTTGGAACACTGTGTACAGTTTTGGTCTCTATTTAAGGAAGAATATTGTAAGGAATGTAAATTATAGCAGGCAAAAGAGCAGACAGGTGGTCAGAACACAATGCTGAAGGTGGTGAACTAATCAGTATTAGATCTGAGGAATTGCCTATGTATATAACACTTGTTTATGTAGGTATAGCACACTTATAACTCATTAAAACTGTATCCTTAACCTTAGTAACACATAACAAGTCAGCAGTTACAATTTAGATAAGGAAGCCAGTATTTTGAGAAGTTACTTTAGGCGACATACAGACTGTGGCAAAGTACAAATGATGGAACAACACAATGATGGGAGATGCATGTACCATTCCGCCAGTCTGATAAGAGTTGACAAACCAATGTAACTCCGCTGATACGATAGACCTATCGATGATTTTGTAGGATGGTAGCTCCTCTCCCAAACCTGTATAAATTATACTTGAAACCTCTTGTATTTTGAAGGTTCCACGACTGAACCTTCCCTTGCATTGCTCGAAATAAAGCCGGTTAAACCTGAGGTTTCGTTTGTTTACTTCTGTTTTCGTTAGAGGGTGAAGGGCAAGGTGTCGATTACTTATGGTATTATGCCCCGAGGGAGAGAAGCTTTCCTTTTATCCCAACAATTGGTGCGAACAGGGTGTAGACCCTCCGACCTGGATGATGTGACAGCTAGCAATGGCAGTGAGTATGATTTTGTACCACCTGCAGCTGTAGCATTGATGGAGAAGGAGGTAATCTGTATAAAGAATTAGAAGGGGTAATCTGTAGAACAAAGTTATGGCGAACCATGAAAGGATGAAAACCAAGGTTGGGGATAGGTGTATTGCCTGAAAAAGAAGGTATACAACCTAAAAGGTGGGGGTGGGTGGGGGAGATTCTCATATTGGGAAAGGTTTAAAAATTACACAAAGTCACATCGTGACGTCAGGCCGCCTTATAAACCTGTAAAGGAGATAACCCTTTCCATTGACAGCTGTTTTATACTGGACATTATTAATTTGGGTTTCTTAATAAAAGAAATGAAAAAGCAAGGATGGCAGCCAGAAGACTCACCAGATGGACAGAGAAAATGGTGGGATAGTCAGAATAAAAATAAAACTGAACCAGTCTATGTAATAATACTCGCCTGCTACAGAGGACAGATAAAAGAAATAGATGCTCAAACAAAACAAATTCAAGAGTTAGAAGCTAAGATAAATAAGCTGGAAGAGATAAAAAGGGACCAGATGGATAGTGCAGTGCGCAGCCATAGCACCATCACTTATGGCAATAGAGCTGATGTTGTGATTAAGTGTAGTCCACAAACCCAACCTAACAGTAAACCAGACTGGGATAACGACTGCGGAGTAGAGTGGCCCCCGGCATATGATGGCTATCTATCAGCGGCACCAATATGCACTACTACAATTCCCACCAATGGATGTAGAGCAGCCCACGTTACCATGCAGGAGGTACCCCTCAGCCCACAGGAGAGACAAATTCTTTTGAATGAGTTACCAACCCCTAAAGCAAATAGTAGGAATACAGAATTCTGGCAAAAGAACTGCTAGATGCCAATAACCTAACCATAGCAGACATTCACAATCTGGTAAAAGCCAAAACGGGTCCGATAAGTTGGCACAAAGCGATACCAGAGGTACAAAATGAGGAATGGCAGAATAAGGGAAGAGCAGATCCAGCAAAAATGCAAAGATTGGAATTCCTCAAGCACGGGATGTTTAAAGACAAGCTAGGAGAAGCCCATCAAAAGTTTGGATTTAAAGTGGGGCAAGGTTACGATGAAACTTGAGCGGGCAAAACACGTAGAGGAGTTAAAGTCAGAACAAAGGGAGAAAATAGCAGAGAGGAAGGGGTAGGAGATATACCCCTTGTGCAGCTCCCTTGATTTGTTTTAGCTGCAATAAGGGAGGGGGGCACAAGAAGACGAGGCTCCCAACCGGCAAAGAAGAAGGGAGCACCCTTTTGCAGTATGTGGATGATATCCTTATTGCCTCCAGAACAGAACAACAACATGTGCTAGCTTTAACTACAATGTTAGGAGCTCTACAGAGTGCAGGACTAAAAATAAATCCTAGGATGCTGCAGGTGGGAAGGAGCAAAGTAATATATCTGGGATGCATAATATCACAAGGTAAGAGACACATGCCTGAGAGCAGAAAAGAAGCAATTTGATCAATGCCCAGGCCAGGAAAGAGGTTAGGCCAGTACTAGGGCTATTCAACTACTGCAGAAAAAACAAGCTCTCAAGTGCTCCAGCTCTGGGATTACCTGAGCAGCATAGGCCCTTTCACATCTATACCCACCACAGTCAAGATCATTACATGGGGACAGGCATAGGCCAGTGGCATAGAAATGTCGGGACACGTACCCAGCATACCTTAGTAGAATTGCTTAACACAGGAAGGCTAAAAACGGTATCCGACATGCGAATGGCTAGGTGGGAAGCAATGCTCTTGCGTGTGTTCCCCCCCCCCCACCACCAAACGGGACGGTAATAAAAGACAACTAACAACCTTGCAGGATGGATCATTACTCGGGGAAAGGAGCATCAGTATAGCCCAACGGGAGAAGACCAGGGCAGTAGTCAGGCTTGAGGAGGCAGACGTTGATCTATACGTAGATGGGTCTCGGCGCTATATCAACAGGATACCATGGACGGAATGGGCAGTGGTAGATAGCAGTGGACAGGTTAGAAGGGAAGGACGGTTAGAAGGGGCTGATCAGCTCGAGTGGCTGGATTGGTGGCCCTCACTGAGGCTGGCTAAGGGAAAAAGAGTAAACATATATACATACAGTCAGTATGCTTTTGGAGTAGTGCATGATTATATGATAGCCTGGAACATGACTTCAGGATGAAGGACAAAAAAACACTGATCAACATCAACAGGGAAATGCATGGGCAGACGAGGCAGCCAAGCTGGTGGTGGAGAAGGATACACTGGCCGGGGAAGCCCGGGTCAGAGCATCGTGCCTGAGGAATTAAACATGTCTTAAGGTACCAGCAGAGAGGGGACCGACGGGATATGGAGGAAAGATGGGAATGGGGTGGCCCCGGAATGCATTCAGGGGAGCCTATTAAATTTATACCACGGATATGTCCATACAGGTAGAACCAACTGATAAGCTCGATGTCCAGGTGATGGTGATGGAAGGGAATGGGTAGAGATATAGAGGACCACTGTAGAAGGTGCGTGACATGCGCAAAATACAACCCAGGGGGGAAAGTAAAGGTCAGAATGGGACATCAGCCCTGACCGAAAGGACCCTGGGAAAACTTACAGGTAGATTTACTGGACTGTTACCTAGCAACAAGGGGAAGACATACTGCCTAGCGATAGACCAGTTTACAAAGTGGGTAGAAGCTTTCGCCACTAGAAATTGTTCAGCAAAAACCGTGGCCAGGATCCTAGCAGAAGAAATCAAGGTATCCACTTCACAGGGAAGATAATGAAACAGGCCTGCGCTTTACCAGGGATCAGGCAAAAATCAAAGAGACTGGAAAGGGATGGGTAGACAGGTTACCCCGAATACAGATGAAGCTCAGGGCAACCCCTGATCAGATGACAGGAATGACACTCTTTAAACTAATGAGACTGCCAGAAGGCTTGGTTACAGGAAGCGAGGACAAAGGACCTTTATAAAGACAGGATACGAAGGTCCAAATGGAGCTCTAAGCAGTTACATGATTTAAAATCACAGGCTAGAGATCAGCAAGTAATCAAGGATTGCGAGAACGACACTAAGGAACAGAAGGTCCAAATACCCCAAAGGGAATCAGGTGATGACGAGGACGGTAAGGCACATGTACGCCTGCGTAGTTATAAGGGGTATCGGCAAGTGGAAACACGGCCCAGTTAAAAAAGCATGGTCACTAACTAACTGGTGACGACTGGGAAATAGTGTTTTTTTGCAGGACTAGTGCTTGTGGAAACAACCTGGGGTAACGCAGCCTCATATCAAGGACAACAGGCTAAGGGACGGCAAGGTCTGTATTACAGGGACTCGGGCGACATTAGTTTAATAAAGAATCAAAAACACTGATGGTGACGGACGGAGCAACAGTAGACTTAAATAACGGGCTAGTAAAAGATCCTCTTGGAATGAGTGATCACAGTATGGTTGAATTTGTAATACAGATTGAGGGTGAGGAAGTAGTGTCTCAAACGAGCGTACTATGCTTAAACAAAGGGGACGACAGTGGGATGAGGGCAGAGTTGGCTAAAGTAGACTGGGAACACAGACTAAACGGTGGCACAATTGAGGACCACTGGAGGACTTTTAAGGAGCTCTTTCATAGTGCTCAACAAAAATATATTCCAGTGAAAAAGAAGGGTGGTAAGAGAAGGGATAACCAACCGTGGATAACCAAGGAAATAAAGGAGAGTATCAAATTAAAAACCAATGCATATGAGGTGGCCAAGGTTAGTGGGAAACTAGAAGATTGGGAAAATTTTAAACGACAGCAAAGAATGACTAAGAAAGCAATAAAGAAAGGAAAGATAGATTACGAAAGTAAACTTGCGCAAAACAAAAACAGATAGTAAAAGCTTTTACCGATATATAAAACGGAAAAGAGTGACTAAAGTAAATGGGAAATGTGGAAATGGCTGAGACATTAAACAATTATTTTGCTTCAGTCTTCACAGTGGAAGACACAAAAACCATGCCAAAAATTGCTGGTCACGGGAATGTGGGAAGGGAGGACCTTGAGACAATCACTATCACTAGGGGGGTAATGCTGGACAGGCTAATGGATCTCAAGGTAGACAAGTCCCCTGGTCCTGATGAAATGCATCCCATGGTATTAAAAGAAATGGCAGAAGTTATAGCAGATGCATTCGTTATAATCTACCAAAATTCTCTGGACTCTGGGGAAGTACCATCAGATTGGAAAGCAGCTAATGTAACGCCTCTTTAAAAAAAGGGGGCAGACAAAAGGCAGGTAACTATAGGCCGGTTAGTTTAACACCTGTAGTAGGGAAAATGCTTGAAGCTATCATCAAGGAAGAAATAGTGGGACATCTAGATAGGAATAGTGCAATCAAGCAGACGCAACATGGATTCATGAAGGGAAAATCATGTTTAACTAATTTACTGGAATTCTTTGAGGATATAACGAGCATGGTGGATAGAGGTGTACCGATGGATGTGGTGTATTTAGATTTCCAAAAGGCATTCGATAAGGTGCCACACAAAAGGTTACTGCAGAAGATAAAGGTACGCGGAGTCAGAGGAAATGTATTATCATGGATCGAGAATTGGATGGCTAACAGAAAGCAGAGAGTCGGGATAAATGGGTCCTTTTCGGGTTGGAATTCGGTGGTTAATGGTGTGCCACAGGGATCGGTGCTGGGACCACAACTGTTTACAATATACATAGCTGACCTGGAAGGACAGAGTGTAGTGTAACAAAATTTGCAGATGACACAAAGATTAGTGGGAAAGCGGGTTGTGTAGAGGACACAGAGAGGCTGCAAAGAGATTTAGATAGGTTAAGCGAATGGGCTAAGGTTTGGCAGATGGAATACAATGTCGGAAAATGTGAGGTCATCCACCTTGGGGGAAAAAAACAGTAAAAGGGAATATTATTTGAATGGGGAGAAATTACAACATGCTGCGGTGCAGAGGGACCTGGGGGTCCTTGTGCATGCATGAAACTCTTTTAGAGTCTACCTGCAAAACATAAAACATGTATCCGTGCCACCCGACCTGGATGACACACCAGACATTTACAAGGCCCTTTTTTTTTTTTTTTTTTTGGGCACTAAAATCAAATTTTTTCCTTTTTCCAGTGCCCCCTATAAAAGGAGAGGGGGACACTAAAAGCACCGGCAATTAAAACAAATTAAACTTTAAAACGTAAAATCAAATTAAAATTTGGTTGCCGGGCGTGATGGTGCACTCCAGTCCCTCCGGTGCCCACCTCTCGCGGAAGGCCGCGTCCCAAAAAGTTAGTTTGCAGGTGCAGCAGGTAATCAGGAAGGCGAATGGAATGTTGGCCTTCATTGCGAGAGGGATGGAGTACAAAAGCAGGGAGGTCCTGCTGCAACTGTACAGGGTATTGGTGAGGCCGCACCTGGAGTTACTGCGTTCAGTTTTGGTCACTTTACTTAAGGAAGGATATACTAGCTTTGGAGGGGGTACAGAGATGATTCACTAGGCTGATTCCGGAGATGAGGGGGTTACCTTATGATGATAGATTGAGTAGACTGGGGTGATCTTATAGAAACATTTAAAATAATGAAAGGGATAGACAAGATAGAGGCAGAGAAGTTGTTTCCACTGGTCGGGGAGACTAGAACTAGGGGGTACAGCCTCAAAATACTGGGGAGCTAATTTAAAACCGAGTTGAGAAGGAATTTCTTCTCCCAGAGGGTTGTGAATCTGTGGAATTCTCTGCCCAAGGAAGCAGTTGAGGCTAGCTCATTGAATGTATTCAAATCACAGATAGATAGATTTTTAACCAATAAGGGAATTAAGGGTAATGGGGAGCGGGCGGGTAAGTGGAGCTGAGTCCACGCCCAGATCAGCCATGATCTTGTTGAATGGCGGAGCAGGCTCGAGGGGCTAGATGGCCTACTCCTGTTCCTAATTCTTATGTTCTTATAAAACAACGTAACAAGGAAATGAAACAACATTGGGGATGGGCCAGTAATACGGGACCAATAATTAGTGGGAATAAGACCGCGGTGTGTTTTATAATCGGGAAGGACAAGGATACTGCCTCTGGGGGATAGGGGTGCCGATTTCACTTACGAATGATGGTAGAGGGGTATCTCCCGAGAGAGACTCACCAACACGGCCCCACCCACTACTTTAGCAACAGTGAGAACTACCAGGGCCCCGACCACCACACCCTCAGCGCCACAAACATGTCCAACTATGAACGCTGGGGCAAAAGGGGGATTGATAAGGCAGACCAAGGATAAGATACACTTTGGGGTACGTCAGCGAATAATTACTGTATTCCCAAATTTAACAGACTTAACCATCCCCAACTTCTGCGGGTTAAACACGATATAAAAACCTGACCCTGCGAACACTTACAAAGGCCCTGAATCAAAAACCATGAAGTTTAATGTGGAAAGAGGGTCAGGTAAAAAGCAGGACCAGGGAAAAAGAGGGATACTAGAAATGGTACGCGGCAGGAGTAGCAACAGTAAACATTATAGACCTGCACACGATAGATGATTGAGTTGACGCCCTTACACGAACTTTACAGGGATTGTTGGAGAGAAATCCAGGAATGTAACAAGAGATCCAGCATAGATGATTGTTATAAAAATAATCAAGTTTTATGTCGAGATCCACTACGAATGGTCAAAGATGACTGTGGATATGACCAAGTGGACGGGTGCACCTTGAGTATCACGCCCCTAACACAGGACTACAAAATTATCGCTATTCCACGAGGAAGTGGAGATTGATGTGTGAGCACCACGGCAACGGAAATGAAGAAAGGAACACCTCATGCACCATTATGGATACTGACTTCTGCTTTACTCCGCTTGATGAGACAGATATAAACGGATTTATTATAACCCCTGAGCTAAAGGAGGAAACCATCAATGGGACAATAATGGACGTTACCTGAGGAGGTTATGCGAAGGCCATCGGGCCGCAAGGAAAACCGATACTCGAACTGTGAAAGAGGAACAAGCTCAACTGAATTGGACACCATTTGACAACATAGAGGATACCCCAGGCAGGGCAGAAATTCGGCAAAATAAAGAAGACCCCAAGTGGAGGCGGGGCATAATTCAAACACCGAGGAAATGTTGGCTAGAAGGGACTTTCTTAGTATAACCTTGATGGGAAAGCCAACAGGTAGGTCCTGCAGCTTGGGAAGTAGCGCTACCCAAGCGAAAGGACAATCCTGGAAGCTCACCCATGAGGAATTAATTGGGAAATGGCCTATCTTGGTGAGGCCACACCTGGGGTATTATGTACAGTTTTGGTCTCCTAACTTGAGGAAGGATATTCTTGGTATTGAGGGAGTGCAGCGAAGGTTCACCAGACTGATTCCCGGGATGGCGGGACTGACATACCAAGAAAGACTGGATTAACTGGGCTTGTTGGAGTTCAGAAGAATGGGAGGGGATCTCATAGAAACGTTTAAAATTCTGATGGGTTTCGACAGGTTAGATGCAGGAAGAATGTTCCCAATGTTGGGGAATCCAGAACCAGGGGTCACAGTCTAAGGATAAGGAGTAAGCCATTTAGGACCGAGATGAGGAGAAACTTCTTCACCCAGAGAGTGGAATTCTCTTTATTAGTCGGGAAATTGTGTTGGGGAAATTGATGGGATTGAAGGCCGATAAATCCCCAGGGCCTGATGGACTGCATCCCAGAATACTTAAGGAGGTGGCCTTGGAAATAGCGGATGCATTGACAGTCATTTTCCAACATTCCATTGACTCTGGATCAGTTCCTATGGAGTGGAGGGTAGCCAATGTAACCCCACTTTTTAAAAAAGGAGGGAGAGAGAAAACAGGGAATTATAGACCGGTCAGCCTGACCTCAGTAGTGGGTAAAATGATGGAATCAATTATTAAGGATGTCATAGCAGTGCATCTGGAAAATGGTGACATGATAGGTCCAAGTCATCATGGATTTGTGAAAGGGAAATCATGCTTGACAAATCTTCTGGAATTTTTTGAGGATGTTTCCAGTAAAGTGGACAAAGGAGAACCAGTTGATGTGGTATATTTGGACTTTCAGAAGGCTTTCGACAAGGTCCCACACAAGAGATTAATGTGCAAAGTTAAAGCACATGGGATTGGGGGTAGTGTGCTGACGTGGATTGAGAACTGGTTGTCAGACAGGAAGCAAAGAGTAGGAGTAAACGGGTACTTTTCAGAATGGCAGGCAGTGACTAGTGGGGTGCCGCAAGGTTCTGTGCTGGGGCCCCAGCTGTTTACATTGTACATTAATGATTTAGACGAGGGGATTAAATGCAGTATCTCCAAATTTGCGGATGACACTAAGTTGGGTGGCAGTGTGAGCTGCGAGGAGGATGCTATGAGGCTGCAGAGTGACTTGGATAGGTTAGGTGAGTGGGCAAATGCATGGCAGATGAAGTATAATGTGGATAAATGTGAGGTTATCCACTTTGGTGGTAAAAACAGAGAGACAGACTATTATCTGAATGGTGACAGATTAGGAAAAGGGAAGGCGCAACGAGACCTGGGTGTCATGGTACATCAGTCATTGAAGGTTAGCATGCAGGTACAGCAGGCGGTTAAGAAAGCAAATGGCATGTTGGCCTTCATAGCGAGGGGATTTGAATACAGGGGCAGGGAGGTGTTGCTACAGTTGTACAGGGCCTTGGTGAGGCCACACCTGGAGTATTGTGTCTCCTAACTTGAGGAAGGACATTCTTGCTATTGAGGGAGTGCAGCGAAGATTCACCAGACTGATTCCCGGGATGGCGGGACTGACCTATCAAGAAAGACTGGATCAACTGGGCTTGTATTCACTGGAGTTCAGAAGAATGAGAGGGGACCTCATAGAAACGTTTAAAATTCTGACGGGAAGTCCAGAACCAGGGGTCACAGTCTGAGGATAAGGGGTAAGCCATTTAGGACCGAGATGAGGAGAAACTTCTTCACCCAGAGAGTGGTGAACCTGTGGAATTCTCTACCACAGAAAGTAGTTGAGGCCAATTCACTAAATATATTCAAAAGGGAGTTAGATGAAGTCCTTACTACTCGGGGGATCAAGGGTTATGGCGAGAAAGCAGGAAGGGGGTACTGAAGTTTCTTGTTCAGCCATGAACTCATTGAATGGCGGTGCAGGCTAGAAGGGCTGAATGGCCTGCTCCTGCACCTATTTTCTATGTTTCTATGTTTCTACCACAGAAAGTTGTTGAGGCCAATTCACTAAATATATTCAAAAAGGAGTTAGATGAAGTCCTTACTACTAGTGGGATCAAGGGGTATGGTGAGAAAGCAGGAATGGGGTACTGAAGTTGCATGTTCAGCCATGAACACATTGAATGGCGGTGCAGGCTCGAAGGGCCGAATGGCCTACTCCTGCACCTATTTTCTATGTTTCTATGATGATTTTGTAGGAAGGTAGCTCCTCCCCAAAGCCTGTACAAATTATACTCAAAATCTATTGTATTTTGAAGGTTCCACGACTGAACCTTCCCATGCATTGCTCAAAATAAAGCCGGTTAAACCGGAGATTTCATTTGTTCACTTCCGTTTTCGTTATATAGAGGGCGAAGGGCGAAATGTTGATTATTTATATTGGGTAATCCACCCTGAGGAAGTGCAGCCTTCCTTTTACCCCAACAGAAGGGCGAGGTGTCGATTACCTATATCAAGTAGTCCGCCCCGAGAGAGAGAAGTCTTTCTTTTACCCCAACAGATATACTTGCATTGGAGGCAGTTCAGAGAAGATTCACGAGGTTGATTCTTGAGATGAGGGGGTTATCTTATGAGGAAAGGTTGGGCCTATACACATTGGAATTCAGAAGAATTAGAAGTGATCTTAGTGAACATATAAGATTCTGGGGCTTGACAGGGTAGATGCAGAGAGGATGTTTCCTTTCGTGGGGGAATCTAGAACTAGGGGGCATTGTTTCAGAATAAGGGCTCGCCCATTTAAAATGGAGATGAGGAGGAATTTCTTCTCTCGGAGGGTCGTAAATCTATGGAATTCTCTGCTCCAGGTGTTCATGGATCCTGCCTTACTCTGGGTCATTGATGCATGCAACGAAGTACCATGGTGCATGTATTAGTGACCCTCACCCAGTCTGGATCCATGAATAACTTAGTCTGATTGTCCACCTAAGCACTCCAACACACCCAGACTCCAGTTAAACATTCAAGATTTGTGGTGAGAATATTTAATAAACATAAGCTTATGTCCATCTAAACACTCCAACACTCCTTTAAAATGTAAAAGATTGGCGGAGGGAATATTTAATAGCCATTATGTGATGTCCACCGAAGCACTCCCAACACTCCCTTGAACCATAATAAAATTTATGGTGGTAACATTTAATATAAATTACATATTTTCCACTTAGGCACTCTATAAAAACCTAAAATATCTGTAGTGGGATTATGTTTTTTTTAAATTTACAGTTCCACCTTTGAGCCTGGAGTGTCTTACATAAGAATATAAGGAGCAGGAGTAGGCCATACGGCCCCTAGGCCTGCTCCGCCATTTAATAAGATCATGGCTGATCTGATCATGGACTCGGGTCCACTTTGCTGCCCATTCCCCATATCCCCTTATTCCCTTATCGGTTAAGAAACTGTCTATCTCTGTCTTAAATCTATGCAATGTCCCAGCTTCCACAGCTCTCTGGGGCAGAGAATTCCACAGATCCACAACCCTCTGAGAGAAGAAATTGTTCCTCATCTCACTTTTAAATGGGCGGCTCCTTACTCTTAAGACTATGTCCCCTTGTTCTAGTCTCCCCCATCAGTGGAAACATTCTCTCTGCATCCACCTTGTCAAGCCTCCTCATAATCTTATACGTTTCGATAAGATCACCTCTCATTCTTCTGAATTCCAATGAGTAGAGGCCCAACCTACTCAACCTTTCCTCATAAGTCAACCCCCGCATCTCCAGAATCAACCTAGTGAACCTTCTCTGAACTGTCTCCAAAGCAAGTATATCCTTTCGTAAATACGGAAACCAAAGCTACACGCAGTATTCGAGGTGTGGCCTCACCAATACCCTGTATAACTGTAGCAAGACTTCCCTGCTTTTATACTCCATCCCCTTTGCAATAAAGGCCAAGATTCCATTGGCCTTCCTGATCACTTGTTGCACCTGCATACTAACCTTTGGTATTTCATGCACAAGTACCCCCAGATCCTGCTGAACTGCAGCACTTTGTAATCTTTCTCCATTTAAAAAATAACTTGCTCTTGATTTTTTTCTGCCAAAGTGCATGACCTCACACTTTGCAACATTATACTCCATCTGCCAAATTTTTGCCCACTCACTTAGCCTGTCTATGTCCTTTTGCAGATATTTTTGTGTCCTCACACATTGCTTTTCCTCCCATTTTTGTATCATCAGCAAACTTGGCTACGTTACACTCAGTCCCTTCTTCCAAGTCGTTAATACAGATTGTAAATAGTTGGGGTCCCAGCACTGATTCCTGCAGCACCCCATTAATTTCTGATTGCCAACCCGAGAATGAACCATTTATCCCTACCCTCTGTTTTCTGTTCGTTAGCCAATCATCTACCCATGCCCCCAACACCGTGAACTTTTATCTTATGCAGTAATCTTTTATGTGGTACCTTGTCAAATCCCCCTACAAAACAGATACACCGCTTTGGGTACTGTTGAGGGGGATGACTCATCAGGGGAGAGCAGCAGCAGCCAAGTTCATGGCACCGTGGGTGGCTCTGCTGCACAAGAGGGCAGGAAAAAGAGTGGGAGAGCTATAGTGGTAGGGGATTCTTTTGTAAGGGGAATAGATAGATGTTTCTGCGGCCGCAATCGAGACTCCAGGATGGTATGTTGCCTCGCTGGTGCAAGGGTCAATGATGTCTCAGAGCGGGTGCAGGACATTTTGAAGGTAGAGGGTGAACAGCCAGTTGTCGTGGTGCATATAGGTACCAACGATACAGGTAAAAAACGGGATGAGGTCTTACAAGCTGAATATAGGGAGCTAGGAGTTAAATTAAAAAGTAGGACCCCAAAGATAGTAATCTCAGGATTGCTACCAGTGCCACATGCTAGTCAGAGTAGGAATCGCAGGATAGCTCCGATGAATACGTGGCTTGAGCAGTGGTGCAGAAGGGAGGGATTCAAGTTCCTGGCACATTGGAACCGGTTCTGGGGGAGGTGGGACCAGTACAAACCAGATGGTCTGCACCTGGGCAGGACCGGAACTAATGTCCGAGGGGGAGTGTCTGCTCGTGCTGTTGGGGAGGGGTTAAACTAATATGGCAGGGGGATGGGAACCTTTGCAGGGAAACAGAAGGAAGTAGAATGGGGGCAGAAGTAAAAGATAGAAAGAAGAAAAGTAAAAGTGGAGGGCCGAGAAACCCAGGGCAAAAATCAAAAAGGGCCACTTTGCAGCAAAATTCTAAAAGGGCAAAATGTTAAAAAGACAAGCCTGAAGGCTCTGTGCCTCAACGTGAGGAGTATTCGTAATAAGGTGGACGAAATAACTGTGCAGGCAACAATTAATGAATATGATATAATTGGCATCACGGAGACATGGCTCCAGGGTGACCAAGGCTGGGAACTCAACATCCTTTCAACATTCAGGAAGGTTTGACAGAAAGGAAAAGGAGGTGGGGTAGCGCTGCTGGTTAAAGAGGAAATTAACGCAATATTAAGTAAGGACATTAGCTTGGATGATGTGGAATCTGTATGGATGGAGCTGCGGAATACCAAAGGGCAGAAAACGCTAGTGGGAGTTGTGTACAGACCACCAAACAGTAGTAATGAGGTTGGGGACAGCATCAAACAAGAAATTAGGGATGCGTGCAATAAAGGTACAGTAGTTATCATGGGCGACTTTAATCAACATATAGATTGGGCTAACCAAACTGGTAGCAATACGATGGAGGAGGATTTCCTGGAGAGTATTAGGGATGGTTTTCTGGACCAATATGTCGAGGAACCAACTAGAGAGCTGGCCATCCTAGACTGGGTGATGTGTAATGAGAAAGTACTAATTAGCAATCTTGTGCGAGGCCCCTTGGGGAAGAGTGACCATAATATGGTAGAATTCTTTATTAAGATGGAGAGTGACACAGTTAATTCAGAGACTAGGGTCCTGAACTTAAGAAAAGGTAACTTAGATGGTACGAGACGCGAATTGGCTAGAATAGACTGGCGAATGATACTTAAAGAGTTGACGGTGGATAGGCAATGGCAAACATTTAAAGATCACATGGATGAGCTTCAACAATTGTACATCCCTGTCTGGAGTAAAAATAATACGGGGAAGGTGGCTCAACCGTGGCTATCAAGGGAAATTAAGGATAGTGTTAAATCCAAAAAAGAGGCATATAAATTGGCCAGAAAAAGCAACAAACTTGAGGACTGGGAGAAATTTAGAATTCAGCAGAGGAGGACAAAGCATTTAATTAGGAGGGGGGAAATAGAATATGAGAGGAAGCTTGCTGGGAACATAAAAACTGACTGCAAAAGCTTCTATTGATATGTGAAGAGAAAAAGATTAGTGAAGACAACCGTAGGTCCCTTGCAGTCAGATTCAGGTGAATTTATAATGGGGAACAAAGAAATGGCAGACCAGTTGAACAAATACTTTGGTTGTCTTCACAAAGGAAGACTCAAATAACCTTCCGGAAGTACCAGGGGACCGAGGGTCTAGTGAGAAGGAGGAACTGAAAAATATCTTTATTAGGCGGGAAATTGTGTTCGGGAAATTGATGGGATTGAAGGCCGATAAATCCCTGGGGCCTGATAGTCTGCATCCCAGAGTACTTAAAGAAGTGGCCCGAGAAATAGTGGATGCATTGGTGATCATTTTCCAACAGTCTATCGACTCTGGATCAGTTCCTATGAACTAGAGAGTAGCTAATGTAACACCACTTTTTCAAAAAGGAGGGAGAGAGAAAACAGGTAATTATAGACCGGTTAGCCTGACATCAGTAGTGGGGAAAATGTTGGAATCAATTATTAAAGATGAAATAACAGCGCATTTGGAAAGCAGTGACAGGATCGGTCCAAGTCTACATGGATTTATGAAAGGAAAATCATGCTTGACAAATCTTCTGGAATTTTTTGAGGCTGTAATTAGTAGAGTGGACAAGGGAGAACCAGTGGATGTGGTGTATTTGGACTTTCATAAGGCTTTTGACAAGGTCCCACACAAGAGAATGATGTTCAAAATTAAAGCACATGATATTGGGGGTAATGTATTGACGTGGCTAGAGAACTGGTTGGCAAACAGGAAGCAAACAGTAGGAATAAACGGGTCCTTTTCAGAATGGCAGACAGTGAACAGTGGGGTGCCGCAGGGTTCAGTGCTGGGACCCCAGCTATTTACAATATACATTAATGATGTAGACGAAGGAATTGAATGTAATATCTCCAAATTTGCAGATGACACTAAGCTGGGTGGCAGTGTGAGCTGTGAGGAAGATGCTAAGAGGCTATAGGGTGACTTGGACAGGTTAGGTGAGTGGGCAAATGCATGGCAGATGCAGTATAATGTAGATAAATGTGAGGTTATCCACTTTGGTGGCAAAAACACGAAGGCAGAATATTATATGAATGGTGACAGATTAGGAAAAGGCAAGGTGCAACGAGACCTGGGTGTCATGATTCATCAGTCATTGAAAGTTGGCATGCAGGTACAGCAGGTGGTGCAGAAGGCAAATGGTATGTTGGCCTTCATAGCTAGGGAATTTGAGTATCGGAGCAGGGAAGTCTTACTGCAGTTGTACAGGGCCTTGGTGAGGCCTCACCTGGAATATTGTGTTCAGTTTTGGTCTCTTAATCTGAGGAAGGATGTTCTTGCTATTGAGGGAGTGCAGTGAAGGTTCACCAGACTGATTCCCGGGATGGCTGGACTGACATATGAGGAGAGACTGGATCGCCTGGGCCTTTATTCACTGGAGTTTAGAAGGATGAGAGGGGATCTCATAGAAACATATAAAACTCTGACGGGACTGGACAGGTTAGAAGCAGGAAGAATGTTTCTGACGTTGGGGAAGTCCAGAACCAGGGGACACAGTCTAAGGATAAGGGGTATGCCATTTAGGACTGAGATGAGGAGAAACTTCTTCACTCAGAGAGTTGTTAACCTGTGAAATTCCCTACCGCAGAGAGTTGTTGATGCCAGTTTGTTGGATGTATTCAAGAGGAAGTTAAATATGGCCGTTACGGCTAAAGGGATCAAGCAGAGGGATGGAGAGAAAGCAGGAAAGGGGTACTGAGGTGAATGATCAGCCATGATCTTATTGAATGGTGGTGCAGGCTCGAAGGGCTAAATGGCCTACTCCTGCACCTATTTTCTATGTTTCTATGTTTCTATGCCTTCTGGAAGTCCAAATACACCACATCCACTGGTTCCCCTTTATCCACCCTCTTCAATACATCTTGCACTGTCCTTTGTGTGCAGACCTTCGGCCTGAGATAACAGCGGCTCCAGTTGACGTCGAGGAGCGTGGTGAGAAGGCTGTACTGGATCCCAGAAGAAGAGGAGGAGGATTTGTATGGTGATTATGTATTTTTGGAACTATTTAATATTTTCCTTAGACTTTTTGGGCCGTGAGGACAATGGAAAAAGGTAAGGATTTAAAAAAAATTTTGTGCCATCATTCGTTTTTCATCGCAGGATCATCAGTATGTGTGAGTTTTTTATTTATTTTATATTTATACCTGTTTATAGTTTAAATTTTGTCTTAAACTGTAAGGTAAGTTAAATTGTAGACCAAATGAAAGTCCCTTTGGCCGGGGATAGCAGCGGGCCAGCGAGGATTCTCTAACTGCAGCTAAGGGTTTTTCTTCCGGTGTTTCTAGGGTCTGTGTGCTGGTTTAAAAAATATTGTAGGTGGGGAAAGTTTGACTTACTGTGAAAATGGTGTTGAACCTTGTTTTAAAGGTACACCAGCGCCAGAATATATGGCGCCAAACATTCTGGCGCTGGTAATAGACCCCGGCACCCTGACACTGGGGAAGGTTTGGAGTAAGCTTTGGCGCAAAAAGATTCACTGGGCGCTGATAAAACGGTGCCCAGTGATGGGCAAAGTTGGGCCCATAATCTCTTTCAAGATTAATCTTCATTGCACCAATATGAATCTGGTAATCATGTGACCTCTAAGTGAAACGCCCAACTTCTGGTCAGTTTTGCACTCTGGACCATATGGACCATATCCACCACTATTTGGGTTGTGATTGTACAGCGTTATTTCATATCAAATTACAATGGTCAAGAAAAGCCTTGGATTCCATGTGGACAATATTTTGTGTGTCAGTGTGCTAACCCAACGAGATATGGCTACACGTGAGCATTGCAATAGATTCCAGGGAGCATAAAGCTGACTAGAATGTTGTGATAAGGTCATTTAGAAAAGAATGGCTAATATCATTCAAGCTGGTGTGTCTAAATGGAAACATAGAAACATAGAAAATAGGTGCAGGAGCTGACCATTCGGCCCTTCCAGCCTGCACCACCATCCAATATGATCATGGCCGATCATTCAACCTCCGTACCCCACCCCAACCTTCTCTCCATATCCCCTGATCCCTTTAGCCGTAAGCACCACATCTAACTCCCTTTTGAATATATCCAACGAACTGGACTCAACAACTTTCTATGGCAGAGAATTCCACAGGTTCACAACTCTCTGGGTGAAAAAGTTTTTCCTCATCTCGGTCCTAGAAAGCAGAGCATTTAACTATCACCAATACCTTTGTCCTGTGAACGCTGTTCTTTGCAGGTTATGTGAAAGTCAAAGTTGACTTGGAGAGATGCAAAGCTGACATAATTTTTTTTTTAAAAGAGGGCATCTAATTCTGCTGAGTTGGTGGTGCTGTATAATTCTCAGTAGACCCAGTCTCCATCAGGAAGGCTGGTAATTTAAACAGGTTTTTTAAAATACAGAAGAGTTACTATTCCCTGTTACATGAATGTGTTGAATAATTTGTGGTGTTTCTTTTCATAGAAACGGATCTGAAGCATGTGCTTGTCACTCGTACAACAAAAGTCTCCAGAATTGTAATGGGTAGGTGTCAAAATAGCTAATCATTGATTATAATAAAAAACAGAAAATACTGGGAACACTCTGTGGAGAGAGAAACCGAGTTAAAGACCTGAAACAACCCGAGTGTTTCCAGCATTTTGTTTTTATTTCAGATTTCCAGCATCCAGAGTATTTTGCTTTTGTAACCATTGTTTATAATGGATGCATTAAATATATTAATCCTATAATAAGTACTGCCTTAAATATCTATTAATATCGATAGTTTTTAAAATTCGTTCCGGGATGTGGGCGACGCTGGCAAGTCCGGCATTTATTGCCCATCCCTAATTGCCCCTTGAGAAGGTTCCAGGATTTTGACCCAGTGACGATGAAGGAACGGCAGATATATTTCCAAGTCAGGATGGTGTGTGACTTGGAAGGGAACGTGGAGGGGGTGGTATTCCCATGCGCCTGCTGCCCTTGTCCTTCTAGGCGGTAGAGGTCACAAGTTCAGGAGGTGCTGCCGAAGAAGCCTTGGCGAGTTGCTGAGTGCATCTTGTAGATGGTGCACACTGCAGCCACGGTGCGCCGGTGGTGGAGGGAGTGAATGTTTGAAGGGGTGTCAATCAAACGGGCTGCTTTGTCCTGGATGGTGTCGAGCTTCTTGAGTGTTGTTGGAGCTGCACTAATCCAGGCAAGTGGAGAATATTCCATCACACTCCTGACTTGTGCCTTGTAGATGGTGGAAAGGCTTTGGGGAGTCAGGAGGTGAGACACACCACAGAATACCCAGTCTCTGACCTACTCTTGTTGCCAAGGTATTTATGTGGCTGGTCCAGTTAAGTTTCTGGTCAATGGTGAACCCCCCCCACAGAATGTTGATCAGGCTCGAGGGGCCGTATGGCCTACTCCCGTTCCTATTTCTTATGTTCTTATGGATACAACATTGGCTAAGGAATAGAAATTGGAAGTTGTGCTGAATGTTTTCCGGACTGGAGGGAGGTATACAGTGGTGCTCCCCAGGGTTCAGTACTAGTGCAACTGCTTCTTTTGATATACATTAATGACTTGGACTTGCTTTAGGGCACCATTTTGAAATTTGTAAAATTCTCATGTTAAAGCAATTGAGGTTCTCTGGTTACTGGAAATCACCTAAATACACTCGCCTTCTGACTCAGAGGTGAGAGATGACATGAAACTTGGCAGTGAGTAAACAGTGAGGAAGATAGTAATAGACTTCAAGAGGACATAGGCTGGTGGAATGGGTGGACATGTGGCAGATAAAATTCAATGCAGGAAAGTGTGAGGTGATGCATTTTGGTAGGAAAAATGAGGAGAAACAATACAAGCTGAACGCATATTAGCAATCTCGTTGTGCGAGGCCCCTTGGGGAAGAGTGACCATAATATGGTGGAATTCTGCATGAGAATGGAGAATGAAACAGTTAATTCAGAGACCATGGTCCAGAACTTAAAGAAGGGTAACTTTGAAGGTATGAGGCGTGAATTGGCTAGGATAGATTGGCGAATGATACTGAAGGGGTTGACTGTGGATGGGCAATGGCAGACATTTAGAGACCGCATGGATGAACTATAACAATTGTACATTCCTGTCTGGCATAAAAATAAAAAAGGGAAGGTGGCTCAACCGTGGCTATCAAGGGAAATCCCCCGGGATAGTATTAAAGCCAAGGAAGTGGCATACAAATTGGCCAGAAATAGCAGCGAACCCGGGGACTGGGAGAAATTTAGAACTCAGCAGAGGAGGACAAAGGGTTTGATTAGGGCAGGGAAAATGGAGTACGGCAAGAAGCTTGCAGGGAACATTAAGACGGATTGCAAAAGTTTCTATAGATATGTAAAGAGAAAAAGGTTAGTAAAGACAAACGTAGGTCCCCTGCAGTCAGAATCAGGGAAAGTCATAACGGGGAACAAAGAAATGGCAGACCAATTGAACAAGTACTTTGGTTCGGTATTCACTAAGGAGGACACAAACAACCTTCCGGATATAAAAGGGGTCAGAGGGTCTAGTAAGGAGGAGGAACTGAGGGAAATCTTTATTAGTCGGGAAATTGTGTTGGGGAAATTGATGGGATTGAAGGCCGATAAATCCCCAGGGCCTGATGGACTGCATCCCAGAGTACTTAAGGAGGTGGCCTTGGAAATAGCGGATGCATTGACAGTCATTTTCCAACATTCCATTGACTCTGGATCAGTTCCTATGGAGTGGAGGGTAGCCAATGTAACCCCACTTTTTAAAAAAGGAGGGAGAGAGAAAACGGAATTATAGACCGGTCAGCCTGACCTCAGTAGTGGGTAAAATGATGGAATCAATTATTAAGGATGTCATAGCAGCGCATTTGGAAAGAGGTGACATGATAGGTCCAAGTCAGCATGGATTTGTGAAAGGGAAATCATGCTTGACAAATCTTCTGGAATTTTTTGAGGATGTTTCCAGTAGAGTGGACAAGGGAGAACCAGTTGATGTGGTGTATTTGGAATTTCAGAAGGCTTTCGACAAGATCCCACACAAGAGATTAATGTGCAAAGTTAAAGCACATGGGATTGGGGGTAGTGTGCTGACGTGGATTGAGAACTGGTTGTCAGACAGGAAGCAAAGAGTAGGAGTAAATGGGTACTTTTCAGAATGGCAGGCAGTGACTAGTGGGGTACCGCAAGGTTCTGTGCTGGGGCCCCAGCTGTTTACATTGTACATTAATGATTTAGATGAGGGGATTAAATGTAGTATCTCCAAATTTGCGGATGACACTAAGTTGGGTGGCAGTGTGAGCTGCGAGGAGGATGCTA
Organism: Pristiophorus japonicus; assembly: GCF_044704955.1. Classification (NCBI taxonomy): domain Eukaryota; kingdom Metazoa; phylum Chordata; class Chondrichthyes; family Pristiophoridae; genus Pristiophorus; species Pristiophorus japonicus. The sequence goes on from NC_091977.1 coordinate 532,982,429, forward strand.
TGAGACTGCAGAGTGACTTGGATAGGTTAGGTGAGTGGGCAAATGCATGGCAGATGAAGTATAATGTGGATAAATGTGAGGTTATCCACTTTGGTGTAAAAACAGAGAGACAGACTATTATCTGAATGGTGACAGATTAGGAAAAGGGGAGGTGCAACGAGACCTGGGTGTCATGGTACATCAGTCATTGAAGGTTGGCATGCAGGTACAGCAGGTGGTTAAGAAAGCAAATGGCATGTTGGCCTTCATAGCGAGGGGATTTGAGTAAAGGGGCAGGGAGGTGTTGCTACAGTTGTACAGGGCCTTGGTGAGGCCACACCTGGAGTATTGTGTAAAGTTTTGGACTCCTAACTTGAGGAAGGACATTCTTGCTATTGAGGGAGTGCAGCGAAGATTCACCAGACTGATTCCCGGGATGGTGGGACTGATCTATCAAGAAAGACTGGATCAATTGGGCTTGTATTCACTGGAGTTCAGAAGAATGAGAGGGGACCTCATAGAAACGTTTAAAATTCTTATGGGTTTAGACAGGTTAGATGCAAGAAGAATGTTCCCAATGTTGGGGAAGTCCAGAACCAGGGGTCACAGTCTAAGGATAAGGGGTAAGCCATTTAGGACCGAGATGAGGAGAAACTTCTTCACCCAGAGAGTGGTGAACCTGTGGAATTCTCTACCACAGAACGTTGTTGAGGCCAATTCACTAAATATATTCAAAAAGGAGTTAGATGTAGTCCTTACTACTAGGGGGATCAAGGGGTATGGCGAGAAAGCAGGAATGGGGTACTGAAGTTGCATGTTCAGCCATGAACTCATTGAATGGCGGTGCAGGCTAGAAGGGCCGAATGGCCTACTCCTGCACCTATTTTCTATGTATGTTTCTACGATTTTAACGGGGGTGTAAGAACAGAGAGACTTGGGGATGTTTGAGCACAAAACTTCGATGGTGGCAGTTATTAAAGCATAGTGGATCCTGGGCTTTATAAAGAGACATACAGTACAAAAGCAAGGAAGCTAAGCTAAAGGAAGTTATAAAACTGGACTACAGTTCTGGACACCACACTTTAGGAAGGTCGTGAAGACTTTGGAGAGGATACAGAAGCGATTTATTAGAATGGTTCTGGGGATGAGGGATTACAGTTACGTGTATAGACGTGTAGGAGAAGCTATACAGGAAGAATTTAGGGAGCCAGGAAGAAAATTAAAGGGTAGGACCTTAAAGGTAGTAATCTCTGGGTTACTACCGGTGCCACGTGCTAATGAGTATAAGAATAGAAGGATAGAGAGGATGAACACGTGTCTGGAAAATTGGTGTAGAAGGGAGGCTTTAAATTCTTGAGGCATTGGGACCGCTTCTGGGGGAGATGGGACCTGTACAAACCGGATGGGTTGCACCTCAACAGCACCGGGACCAATATCCTCATGCGGAGTGTTGCTAGTGCTGTTGGGGAGAGTTTAAACTAGCTTGGCAGTGGGATGGGAACCTGAGAACAAATTCAAAAGGGAAGGAAGTAAAGCAGAAGTTGGATAGCAAGAATCTAGAAAGCGAATCTGTAAGACAGAGGAAACAAGGCTTAGTATGTAGTAAGCAAGGAGGTCTTCCTGTGCTCAATGGTATATACTTTATAGCGAATAAGGCGGATGAGCTAAGAGCACAGGTAGACACTTGGGAGTATGACATTATAGCCATTACAGAAACATGGCTGAAAGAGGGGCAGGTTTGGCAGATCAATATTCCTGGTTGCAGGATTTTTAGACAAGATTGAGAGGGGGTGTAAAAGCGGGGGGGAGTTGCGGTACTGATTAAAGAAACTATTACAGCGGTGAGGAGGGATGATATGTTAGAGGGATCATATGGGTCTAATTGAAAAATAAAAAAGGGGTGATCACACTGCTGAGAGTGTATTATAGACCCTCAAATAGTGGGAGAGAGATAGAGGAGCAAATATGTAGGCAAATTGCTGTGAAGTCTAAAAACCATAGGGTAGTAATAGTAGAGGATTTTAACTATCCACATATTGATTGGGACAAATTTGGTGTGAAGGGTATAGAGGGTGCGGAATTCTTGAAATGCATTCAAGAGAACTTTTTTAGTTGGTATGTATCAAGTCCAGCACGAGAGGGGGCGGTCTTGGATTTAGTTTTGGGGAATGAAGCTGGGCAGGTTGAAGGGGTATCAATGGGGGAGCACTTGGGTGCCAGTGAACATAATTCATTCAGATTCAAGGTGGTTATCGATAAGGACAAGAATAAGCCTGGAATTGGGGAAAGCCAATTTTGCTAAGTTAAGGAGTGATTTGGCCATAGTGGACTGGAAACAGCTACTTGTGGGTAAATCGGAAACAGTGGGAGGCATTCAAGGAGGAGATCCGAAAGGTTCAGGCCAAACCTGTGCCCTTAAAGAAAAAGGCTGGAAAAAATAATTCGAGAATCCCTTGGATGTCAGGGGAGGATTAAGAAAAAAAGGGATGCTTATGTCAGATATCAACGGCTAAATACCTCAGAATCTTTAGAGGAATATAGAAAGTTAAGAGGCAAAATTAAAAAGAATATTAGGAATGCTAAGAGAGAGCATGAGAAATTCTTGGCCAGCAAAATTAAGGAAAACCCTAAGATGTTCTATAAATATATTAAGAGTAAGAGGGTAACTAAGGAAAGAGTAGGGCCTATTGGAAATCATGAGGGTAATCTTTGTGGAGGCGGAAGATGTTGGTAGGGTTCTTAACGAATACTTTGCATCTGTTTTCACAAAGGAAAGAGGTAATGCAGATACTGCTAGAGAGGAGGAGTGTGATATTCTGGATGAAATAAATATAGTTATAGAGGAAGTATTAAGGGGTTTAGCAGCTTTGAAACTAGATAAATCCCCAGGCCTGGATGAAATGCATCCCAGGTTGTTGAGCGAAGTAAAAGAGGAAATAGCAGAGGCCTTGACCATCATTTTCCAGTCCTCTTTTGATATGGGCATGGTGCCAGAGGATTGGAGGACTGCTAATGTAGTACCCTTGTTTAAGAAGGGAAAAAGGGATAGGCTGAGTAATTACTGGCCTGTCAGCCGAACGTCAGTGGTGGGAAAATTATTGGAAAAAATCCTGAAAGACCGGATAAATCTGCATTTGGATCGGCAAGGATTAATTAGGGACAGTCGGCACGGATTTGTTAAGGGAAGATCGTGTTTGACTAACCCGATTGAATTTTTTGAGGAGGTAACCAAGAGGTCGATGAGGGTAGTGCGCACGATTTGGTATATATGGACTTTAGCAAGGCTTTTGATAAAGTCCCGCATGGTAGACTGGCCATGAAGATTAAAGCCCATGGGATGCAGGGCAAAGTGGCAAGTTGGAGGTAGGAAACAAAGGGTAATGATTGATGTATGTTTTCGTGACTGGAAGGATATTTCCAGTGGGGTTCCGCAAGGTTCAGTATTGGGTCTGTTATGTATGGAGAAAGAGTCAGACTGAACACTGTGAGCTCAAAGTAAAGGGTGACCTTAGTCTTTTATTGCAGGTCTCCAGAGTGCCTCTCCAACCTGTGAAGCCACCTTAAATACCTGTGCTCCCTAGGGATTATGGGATCTCTTGGGACTCCAGTGGATGAGCCCTCTGGTGGCTGTACAGAATAAATACAAGTTTACATATATAACAGGGTCCCTTGCTTTTTGTGGTATATATCAACGATTTAGATTTGAATACAGGGAGTATGATTAAGAAGTTTGCAGATGACACTAAAATTGGCTGTGTGGTTGATAATGAAGAGGAAAGTCATGGGCTGCAGGAGGATATCAATCTGCTGGTCAGGTGGGCAGAGCAGTGGCAAATGGAATTTAATTCAGAGAAGTGTGAGGCGATGCACTTTGGGAGGGCTAATAAGGAAATTCCGCCACCTCCAGCGGGATCCCATCACCAATCACATCTTCCCCTGCCCTCCATTTTCATTCCGAAGGGACCACTCCCTCCGCGACACCTTGGACCATTCCTCTCACCCCCAGCACCTTCCCACGTGGCACCTTCCTGTGCAAGACAGGAGATGCAACACCTGCCCTTTTACCCTCTCCCGTTCCTCTGTCCAAACACTCTGTCCAGGGTGAAACAGCGATTTACTTACACATCTTTCAATTTAATATACTGTATTCGCTGCTCACAATGTGGTCTTCCCTACATTGGGGAGACCAAACGCAAATTGGGTGACCGCTTTGCGTAACATGGAAACATAGAAACATAGAAAATAGGTGCAGGAGTAAGCCATTCGGCCCTTCTAGCCTGCACCGCCATTCAATGAGTTCATGGCTGAACATGCAACTTCAGTACCCCATTCCTGCTTTCTCGCCATACCCCTTGATCCCCCTAGTAGTAAGGACTACATCTAATTCCTTTTTGAATATATTGAATGTAACACCTCCGTTCAGTCCGTAAGCGTAACCCCGAGCTTCCAGTCAGTCACCCTCCATTTTAATTCTCTGCCCCACTCCCACTGTGACCTCTCTGTCCTTGATCTCCTGCACTGTTCCAATGAAGCTCAATGTAAACTTGAGGAACAGCACCTTCCCTTTCAATTAGGCACTTTACAGTCTTCCGGACTTGACATCGAGTTCAACAGTTTCTGATCATAACGTCTGCCTCCATTTTTCCACATGGTAGCTGTTGATAATTCTGATATTACTATTTATACCCTTCTCGACTCACCTTTTATTTCTTTATTTGGCCCATTACCATCTCCTTTTGCCTCGCACTATCATCCCTTTGGTATTTTAGTCTCTCCTGCCTTCCACCCTATCACAGACCTTCCCTTTTGTTCTTTCCTGTCCTCTGCTTTCCCCGCCTCTGCACTTGCTTAAAACCTGTTACATCTCTAACTTTTTCCAGTTCTGATTAAAGATCATCGACCTGAAACGTTAGCTCTGTTTCTCTCTCCATAGATGCTGCCTGACCCGCTGAGTATTTCCAGCATTTTCTGTTTTTAGATTTCCAGCATCGGCAGCATTTTGCTTCTGTAATACATAGGATACTGAAAGCATGTATTTAATATTTTCACTCAAACTGCTTTTGATTTCAATTGTTTTCAGACGAGTTAAAAAAGCTTCGATTGGAAGAATGGGACGAAAACCACGTGCGGACCTGGTTAAAATTGATTCGGGTCAAAGATGCGCATGTACAAAAGTTATATGATGAAGAAGTAACTGGTGCGGTGCTACAAGCGATAGACGCCGATGGCCTTAACGATCTGAATGTAAAAAAAGGTCAAATACAATTGATTTTGAAAAAACGGAATGAACTATTGAATAGTCAGAGTTTAGAGTGTAGCACAAGTGAAGTGAGAGAGAGTGAAAAGGCTTCTTTAACACGGGATAGTCAGAAAACTGCTCCTACTCAAACACCACAGACAGAGGCTCTGCCAAGCAAAGAGAGATTAAAAAGTCAGGATCATGTTGCTGCATTAGCATCAGATCCTTTTGACACTTCTGCTGATTCACAACTCGCGAGCGCAACTGAAAAAGGTGTGAAGGAAAATAAGCCTCACAATCAATGCAACCCTCGTCCATTTGGCAAGGACGATATCAACTTTAAATATGTAAAAAACCAAGTTCTTCCACCGGAAACTGGGGTTAAAAACTTAATGTCCCCCTGTCATGAATATAAATCTCTTGCCACAGCTGTGACACTGGACAGACAACGGCTACAAGCAAAGTTTGCTCGCGAAGTTATCAAATTTGCCTCTGGATGCATGAATGTTCGGACTAACGGTACAATACATTTTGGGGTTGAGGATAGTAATAGTTCTGGGTACACACATGGTGAAATAATAGGTGTACCTGTAAAAGATCCAGACATCTATGTTGATGCATTGGATTATATAGACAAATGCTTCAGACCCCATGGTGAGATTGCAAGGCTTTGCATTGAGCAACCCAAATTTGTGGAAGTGATTACCAAAGATGGAAGTGAGAAAAGATTTGTTATTGAGATTGATGTAAACCCATCAGTGGAGATTGTGAAAAACAAAACGTTTAGAGTTCGTCTTCCAAATTTTAGTGAAAACAGAAATAAAATAGAAAATGAAAAAGCAACCATCTACAGAAGGAACGGAGCCAAAACTGAGCCCATCTGTGAAGAAAGCCAGGATGACTTTATTTCAGGTATGCAAGAGAGAGACAAAAGGAGAGAAGCAGCTGAAAACTCAGAGAAGCCAAGGAACAGAATCTGTGAGGATCTTGGAAGAAAACTATCAGTTCTTCTAACCGGTGGCAAGAAGTACATGGATAACAGCCAGTGGTATGTAGTTGTCACAAACAAATGCCAACCGGAAGATTTACAGAAGTTAAACTTCTTATTGCACGTGAATATTTTTTGTGTGTTTGACTTTGATCCTGATTCTAAAATCGATGGTTTCTTTCAGCACTATCTGAAACATCACACAGCCAATGTTCACTTCTTGCAGGATTACAAATATGAAGACAAAGAGAGCACGAGTGACTTCAGGAGACGTTTGTGTTTGTTTGATCAGACTAGCTGGATATTCTGTAACGGGTGTAACGATTATGCTGGTGATGAAAGACCATGTGATGTGAATACATGGGTGAAGAGCAGAAAAAAGCACTTGAAGAGGACAGTGTCCCTGATCTGCAATGACATTCTGCCAGCTGGTTCTTTTGTTGTTCTTTTCCTCCTTTTGTCACAAGTAGAACAGCCTCTGGTGGACACATTCCATGAATTCTATGCAGAAATGAATGGCAGAAATGACATCATTTGTATTGCAGAGTGTGAAGAAAACTACCAGAAATGGGCCAATCTTGCACAGCCCTCGTGCAGTCTTGAAACTACTGACAAGATGAGCATTGTTGGGATGAAACTGAACCATGTAAATGACACAATCCAAACTATGCTGCCAACATTAATAGACAGTGCCAGGCATTTACCGGTGTCAACAAGGGGTCTGTGTTTACTCAAAGCTGCAGATGAAGAAAGAATGTCCACCCTTGAAATACTGAGTATAGATCAGTGTGAAGATTATAAAGTTGATGTTCGGGATCCTGATTGTGAGAGACAAATCATCAAAATCGAGAGAGACTTTTATCGGGGTGGTAAAGTCAGCTGGCTGAATTTCATGTTGGCAGAAAAAGGATATTGTGGAGAGGTTATACAGCGGGATGCATACAAAGATGTTGTTAAAATTGTAGATGGAATGCTAAGGGGCCCACCAGTGAAGCAGTTAGTTGCCACAGTACGCATACTTCATCAGCCTGGCAGTGGAGGAAGTACCCTAGCACGACAGGCTTTGTGGAATTTTCGAAAGGACCTGCGATGTGCAGCTATCAAGCCATCATGTGCTGTTGGGAAAGTCTGTGAACATGCCATCCAGCTGCTTGAATATGAAGAAAATGATATTAATCAGTGCTTGCCCGTGTTACTACTTGTTGATGACTCTGATGAAGATTGCTTTGATGAAATTAAGCATGAATTAATAGCTGCAGTTGGCTCGAAGAAAGTCAGCACTGTGAGGCCTCGCTTTATATTTCTGAGCTGTATGAGATCCCATAATCCTGAAAAACAGTGCAAAAATATCCCACTGGAAGCGGTAGCTGTTACCCACAAATTAACAGAGGAAGAAAAAAGATTGTTTTCTAACAAGCGTAAAATACTCATAGAACATTTTGAGCCAGAGTTTATATTGACATTTGTTCTAATGAGTGAAGAGTTTCAGGAAGAGTACATCCAGGACTTCGTGAAACATTTACTCGAAGGCATTGATCATTCTTCTCTTGTCACTCGACTGATAAAGTATGTTGCCTTACTGAATCACTATGTAGAGAATTCAAACATTTCACTGTCTCATTGTGAAGCATTTTTGGGTCTTGGTACTCAGATAGATCACTTGCGCCAGCAGAGCTTTGAAATCTCCTTGACTGATCAGGCCCGCCTTTTGTTCATACACTTCAGCGACTGCACAACTGAGATTAAGTCGATCCGAATTGTACACCCACTTGTTGCGAAGGAAATACTGCGTCAGTTATCAGATCAGTCTGTGAATCAAATTGCGATGGACCTTCTTCAGGAAAAGGCATTTTTTAAACACAGATTTGGTCATGATGAGTTCATTAAATTCATTAGAGACTTGTTCATACGACGTCACAGAAAAAGTAAAGGTGACAGTACAGATACCTTTTTTTCTCCTCTCATTGAAGATATATGCAATGAGGAGAAAGGTCTAGAAAAGGCTGTGGATGTTCTGAAAGCAGCTTATGAATGCCTTGGGAAAGACCCATATTTTGCTCAGCAGCTTGCTCGACTACATTATTCACATGAAAAATTTGAGGAAGCAGAATACTGGGCCAAAGATGCAAAACGTCAATTGCCATCTAATTCGTACATTTTGGACACAGAAGGGCAAGTGTACAGAAAAATGCTTTACATGAAGTTTGACTTAACACATTTGGAAAATGAAGTGGTTACCCCATACAAGCTCACAGAAGCAATAGGAATAGCTCTAAAGGCGATTGAGTGCTTCAGGGCTGCTCAAAAGGCAGCACAATCAGAGGCGGATTCTATGAATAACTCTGGTTTTGTTGGCGAAGTAGAGGTTGGATGCTATCTATTGCAACTTCTTTCACTACTAGACATCTTTGCAAAGGATAAAGATGGCAGCTACAGAGAATTAGTATGCTATCTTCTGGGCAAAAACATTCCTGAAGAAATTACAGAGCCTTGGAAAAGCTTCCACGGCAAATTAAAAGGACTGCAGAAAGGAATATATGAGGCACTTGAAAGGATATCTGAAGATATAAGCTATTTTCAAACTGACAAAAGTGAAGATGATGAAAATAAAACCAGTAATGTTGAGGACCATCTGCATAATCTTAGGAAATGGTTGATGAGAAAAGCATCAATATATGCACGTTACTTTGTCTGTTGGTTTACAGAACAGGAAGAACAAGACCTAAAACAGGGTTCAAATTGTTCTTTATCCTTACTGATAAGACGCCTTGAGATTTACAGATCTGGTGGTGGAAACATTACAATGCTTCTTTCAGTGTTGTCTGACCAGAACACTGATCGTGCTGCAAAAAAACTTGAGAAGATAATCTCCATGTATCCAGAAGATCCTCAAAAAGACAAACTAGATCTGATTGATCTTGTCAATTACATATTGAGTCACATTGCACTCGCATGTGTGGCACCAAGGTCTTCAAATCTGGTAATATATCAGAAACTGAGGAAACTAAGTCTACAATTTCAGAAAGAAAAACATTGCAATTCAAATGCCTGGTTTTTACTTACACTGTTGTATTGGCCAGATGATGCCTATGACAAGGAACCCAGTGAACAAAAAGTGGCCATCCTAAATACAGCACTTGCAACACTAAGAAGATTGTATGACGTCAAAATCAAGAACTTGCCTCCCAGAAAAAAGCGGATCTATACTCAATTTTTCTTGGGAAATGGACACGGGCTGGACAAGTTCATTCACAGAAATGTGCTTGAAAAGCTTATTGATAGCCGCTTAAATGAAAGAAGAATGACATGGCTCACGGGGGATGTGTGGAAGAACCCCAATGTCACCAGAAAGTTGAAGCGTGTCAAAGGATGGACTGAAAAAGGAAACATATTTGTACATGATCACTGCAATCACAGCAAGATCAGAATCTTGCCCCTACATTCTGCATCCATGCCTTGTGGCAATGAGAATGTAACCTTTTACCTAGGGTTTACATATGGTGGACTTTTTGCTAACGATATCCAAGTGGAACGTTGAACTGAACTGTTAATATTCCGCCCCCAAGATATGCCTTTCCCTGCCAGGATTGATGACCTAGTTTGGCAGGACCTGCTGGGTTTATTTTAGTGGACTTCTTGTCATGCAATAATTCATACTAGCAGAGGCCCGCAAAATATCTTTATTGCAACAGTACTTGGTTAGACAGTTATCATCATCTCCATCTGTAGAATCAATGCTTATGTCTCTCTCTCCCTCCTTCTCTGACTCTCCCTCCCTCCCCCTTCACCCCTCCTTCCCCCTTCACCCCTCCTTCCGCCTTCACCCCTCCCTCCCCCTTCACCCCTCCCTCCCCCTTCACCCCTCCTTCCCCCTTCACCCCTCCTTCCGCCTTCACCCCTCCCTCCCCCTTCACCCCTCCCTCCCCCTTCACCCCTCCCTCCCCCTTCACCCCTCCCTCCCCCTTCACCCCTCCCTCCCCCTCTCTCCCTCCTCTCTCCCCTTCTCCCTCCGTCCCTTCTCCCTCCGTCCCTCCTCTCTCCCCCCTTCTCTCCCTTCTCCCTCCGTCCCTTCTCCCTCCACCCTCCGTCCCTCCTCCCTCCCCTTCTCCCTCCGTCCCTCCTCCCTCCCCTTCTCCCTCCGTCCCTCTCTCCCTTCTCGCCCCTCCCCCGTCTCTCACTTCCCCCCCCCACTCTCTCACCCCAACTCTCCCCCCACTTCTCTCCCCCCCCACCCCACTCTCTCTCCCCCCCACCCCCACCTTCTCTCCCCCCACCCACTCTCTCCCCCCCCCACCCACTCCCTCCCCCCCCCTCCTCCCCCCCACTCTCTCTCCCCCCCCACCCACTCTCTCTCCCCCCCCCACCCCCTCTCTCCCCCCCCACCCCACTCTCTCTCCCCCCCCACCCCACTCTCCCTCCCCCCCACCCACTCTCTCTCTCCCCCACCCCACTCTCTCTCTCCCCCCCACCCCACTCTCTCTCCCCCCCACCCCACTCTCTCTCCCCCCCTCCCCCACCCCACTCTCTCTCCCCCCCCACCCCACTCTCTCTCCCCCCCTCACCCCACTCTCTCTCCCCCCCCACCCCACTCTCTCTCCCCCCCCACCCCACTCTCTCTCCCCCCCCACCCCACTCTCTCTCCCCCCCCACCCCACTCTCTCTCCCCCCCACCCCACTCTCTCTCCCCCCACCCCACTCTCTCTCCCCCCCACCCCACTCTCTCTCCCCCCCACCCCACTCTCTCTCCCCCCCACCCCACTCTCTCTCCCCCCCACCCCACTCTCTCTCTCCCCCACCCCACTCTCTCTCCCCCCCCACCCCACTCTCTCTCCCCCCCCCACCCCACTCTCTCTCCCCCCCCCCACCCCACTCTCTCTCCCCCCCCCACCCCACTCTCTCTCCCCCCCCCACCCCACTCTCTCTCCCCCCCCACCCCACTCTCTCTCCCCCCCACCCCACTCTCTCTCTCACCCCACCCCACTCTCTCTCCCCCCCCACCCCACTCTCTCTCCCCCCCACCCCACTCTCTCTCCCCCCCCCACCCCACTCTCTCTCCCCCCCCACCCCACTCTCTCTCCCCCCCCACCCCACTCTCTCTCCCCCCCCACCCCACTCTCTCTCCCCCCCCACCCCACTCTCTCTCCCCCCCCCACCCCACTCTCTCTCCCCCCCCACCCCACTCTCTCTCCCCCCCCCACCCCACTCTCTCTCCCCCCCCACCCCACTCTCTCCCCCCCCACCCCACTCTCTCTCCCCCCCCCACCCCACTCTCTCTCTCCCCCCACCCCACTCTCTCTCCCCCCCACCCCACTCTCTCTCTCACCCCACCCCACTCTCTCTCCCCCCCCACCCCACTCTCTCTCCCCCCCACCCCACTCTCTCTCCCCCCCCCACCCCACTCTCTCTCCCCCCCCACCCCACTCTCTCTCCCCCCCCACCCCACTCTCTCTCCCCCCCCACCCCACTCTCTCTCCCCCCCCACCCCACTCTCTCTCTCCCCCCCCACCCCACTCTCTCTCTCCCCCCACCCCACTATCTCGCCCCCCTCCATTTCCCCCCCCCCTTTGAGCACCTCGTGTCTCGTCGCCGAGAGCGTATAGAAACCAAACGCAGGCAGCGGAAGGAGCATGCGGCAAACCAGACTCCCCACTCACCCTTTCCCTCAACCACTGTCTGTCCCACCTGCAACAGAGACTGTAATTCCCGTATTGGACTGTTCAGTCACCTGAGAACTCACTTTTGGAGTGGAAGCAAGGCTTCCTCGATTTCGAGGGACTGCCTATGATGATGACCTCTCTCAACCCTTCCACTGCCTGATTTCTCACACTGCTTGTCCGACATCCAATCCTGGATGAGCAGTCATTTCCTTCAACTAAATATTTGGAACACTAAAGCCATTGGCTGGAATTTTCCCTCGAGAAACAGGTGGGTTTGGAGCGTGGGAGCAGTTAACTCCTCGATTATAAAATTCTCATCCTTGTTTTCAAATCTCTCCATGGCCTCGTCCCTCCCTATCTCTGTAACCTTCTCAAGCCACACAACCCTCCGAGATCTCTGCACTCCTCCAATCTGACCTCTTGCGCATCTCTTATTTGAATCACCCCATCATTGATGGCCATGCTTTCAGTTGCCATGGTCCTAGGCTCTGTAATTCCCTCCCTGAACCTCCGCCCTCGCCTTCTTTAAGATGCTCTTTAAAATCTACCTGTTTGACCAAGCTTTTGGTAACCTGTCCTAATAGCTCCTTATGTGGCTTGGTGGCACATTTTGTTTTATAGCACTCCTATGAAGCGCTTTGGGAGAATTTACGATGTTAAGGGTGCTATATACAACTGTTCGCAACCTAGGTGTTATATTTGACCCCGAAATGAGTTTCCAGCCACATATCCGCGATATAACTAAAACCGCCTTTTTCCACCTCCAAAACATTGCCCGCCTCCGCTCCTGCCTCAGCTCTTCTGCTGCAGAAACCCTCATTCATGCCTTTGTTACCTCTAGATTTAACTACTCCAACTCACTCCTGGCCGGCCTCCCACATTCCACACTACGTAAACTTGAGGTCATCCAAAACTCAGCAGCCTGTGTCCTAACTCGCACCAAGTCACGATCAGCCATCATCCCCTGTGCTTTCTGACCTACATTGGCTCCCAGTTAAACAACACTTTGATTTCAAAATTCTCATCCTTGTTTACAAATCACTCCATGGCCTCGCCCCTCTCTATCGCTGTAATCTTTTTCGGCCTCACAATCCCACAAGATGTCTGTGCTCCTCAAATTCTGGCCTCTTGAACATCCCTGATCATAACTGCAGCAGCCTGGGCCCTAAGCTCTGGAACTCCCTCCCTAAACCTCTACCACCTCTCTACCTCTCTTTCCTCCTTTAAGACGCTCATTAAAACCTATCTCTTTAAACAAGCTTTTGATCATCTGCCTTAATTTCTTCTGTGGCTCGGTGTCAAATTTATCTGTTTGTCTGTAACACTGCTGTGAAGCACCTTGGGACGTTTTACTATGTTAAAGGCATTATATAAATAAAAGTTATTATATAATTGCAATTTTGTTGTTATTACTTCATCAGCATATCCTTCAGTTCGGCACTTTGCAACCTTCCAGACTATTGAGTTCAAGAATTTCAGATCATATCTTCTAGAATTTTTTGAGGATGTAACTAGTAGAGTGGATAAGGGAGAACCAGTGGATGTAGTGTATTTGGACTTTCAAAAGACTTTTGACAAGATCCCACACGAGAGATTAGTGTGCAAAATTAAGGCACATGGTATTGGGGGTAATGTATTGATGTGGATAGAGAATTGGTTGGCAGACAGGAAGCAAAGTGTGGGAATAAACGGGTCCTTTTCAGAATGGCAGACAGTGACTAGTGGGATGCCGCAAGGTTCAGCACTGGGACCCCACCTATTTACGATATAAATGATTTAGATGAAGGAATTGAGTGTAATATCTCCAAGTTTGCAGATGACACTAAGCTGGGTGGCAGTGTGAGCTGTGAGGAGGATGCTAAGAGGCTGCAGAGTGACTTGGACAGGTTAGGTGAGTGGGCAAATGCATGGCAGATGCAGAATAATGTGGATAAGTGTGAGGTTATCCACTTTGGTGGCAAAAACAGGAAGGCAGAATATTATCTGAATGGTGACAGATTAGTAAAAGGGGACCTGGGTGTCATGGTACATCAGTCATTGAAAGTAGGCGTGCAAGGTATAGCAGGCAGTAAAGAAAGCAAATGGCATGTTGGCCTTCATAGCTAGAGGATTTGAGTATAGGAGCAGGGAGGTTGCACAGGGCCTTGGTGAGACTACACCTTGAGTATTGTGTACAGTTTTGGTCTTCTAATTTGACGAAGGACATTCTTGCTCTTGAGGGAGTGCAGCGAAGGTTCACCAGACTGATTCCCGAGATGGCAGGGCTGACATGAAGAAAGACTGGATCAACTGGGCTTATATTCACTGGAATTTAGAAGAATGAGAGGGGATCTCATAGAAGCATATAAAAGCCTGACGGGATTGGACAGGTTAGATGCAGGAAGAATGTTCCCGATGTTGGAGAAGTCCAGAACCAGGGGTCACAGCCTAAGGATAAGGGGTAAACCATATAGGAGCGAGATGAAGAGAAACTTTCACCCAGAGAATTGTGAACCTGTGGATTTCTCTACCACAGAAAGTTGTTGAGGCCAGTTCGTTAGATATATTCAAAAGGGAGTTAGATGTGGCCCTTACGGCTAAAGGGATCAAGGGGTATGGAGAGAAAGCAGGAATGGGGTACTGAAGTTGCATGATCAGCCATGATCATATTGAATGGCGGCGCAGGCTAGAAGGGCCGAATGGCCTACTCCTGCACCTATTTTCTATGTTGCTATAACTGCTGCTCCCATTTTTCCGGGCAGCAGATGGTGATCGTGGTTCTGCTGTTGTCATTTTGAGCTGCTCTTGACCCACCTTTTGTTTCTATACTTGTCCCATTCCCACCCCCTTTTGCCCCCCCCCTTCTCCGCTCCCTTTAATACCTCCCTCCCCCTCCCCCAGTGGGTTGCCTCAGTGTCATCAGTCAATAGTATTTTTTTTCAAAGCGCCTCCTTTTTAAATGGGCACAAACAATAAGCACCAAATTGTACATGAAAAAACAAAAAGGGCACTTGTTAGAGAATTAATTGAAATATCAGTTTAACCCTGAATTCTCCTTGAGCCTGGGGGAACTGACTGCTTAACCTCTCAGGGTTGCCATGGTGTTTGGCGGATCACCTGACCTCAAATGAATCTCCAAAGTAACTAACCTTATTATCCTTCGTTAAAGAGAGACTGCATTTATATAGCGCCTTTCACAACCTCAGGATGTCTCCCCGTGCTGCTCTTCAAAATAGTGCTTGGGATCTTTTACATCCACCTGAGAGAGCAGACGGGGCCTCGGTTTATCGTCTCATTCAAAGGAAAATTTGAAAATTAATCCATAACTATTTGTTTAAAGGGGCACAAACAATACATACCCACAATATAAATAAAACAAAGGAAACATATCAAATTAAATCTTAATTCTATAATTCTCTGATATTAAATTCTGCATCTACAACACTCTGGTAGCCAATGTAACACCACTTTTTAAAAAAGGTGGGAGAGAGAAAACAGGGAATTATAGATATCGGTAGTGGGTAAAATGATGGAATCAATTATTAAGGATGACATAGCAGCGCATTTGGAAAGAGGTGACATGATAGGTCCAAGTCAGCATGGATTTGTGAAAGGGAAATCATGCTTGACAAATCTTCTGGAATTTTTTGAGGATGTTTCCAGTAGAGTGGACAAGGGAGAACCAGTTGATGTGGTATATTTGGACTTTCAGAAGGTTTTCGACAAGGTCCCACACAAGAGATTAATGTGCAAAGTTAAAGCACATGGGATTGGGGGTAGTGTGCTGACGTGGATTGAGAACTGGTTGTCAGACAGGAAGCAAAGAGTAGGAGTAAATGGGTACTTTTCAGAATGGCAGGCAGTGACTAGTGGGGTACCACAAGGTTCTGTGCTGGGGCCCCAGCTGTTTACATTGTACATTAATGATTTAGACGAGGGGATTAAATGTAGTATCTCCAAATTTGCGGATGACACTAAGTTGGGTGGCAGTGTGAGCTGCGAGGAGGATGCTATGAGGCTGCAGAGTGACTTGGATAGGTTAGGTGAGTGGGCAAATGCATGGCAGATGAAGTATAATGTGGATAAATGTGAGGTTATCCACTTTGGTGGTAAAAACAGAGAGACAGACTATTATTTGAATGTGACAGATTAGGAAAAGGGGAGGTGCAACGAGACCTGGGTGTCATGGTACATCAGTCATTGAAGGTTGGCATGCAGGTACAGCAGGCGGTTAAGAAAGCAAATGGCATGTTGGCCTTCATAGCGAGGGGATTTGAGTACAGGGGCAGGGAGGTGTTGCTACAGTTGTACAGGGCCTTGGTGAGGCCACACCTGGAGTATTGTGTACAGTTTTGGTCTCCCATCTTGAGGAAGGACATTCTTGCTATTGAGGGAGTGCAGCGAAGGTTCACCAGACTGATTCCCGGGATGGCGGGACTGACCTATCAAGAAAGACTGGATCAATTGGGCTTGTATTCACTGGAGTTCAGAAGAATGAGAGGGGACCTCATGGAAACGTTTAAAATTCTGACGGGTTTAGACAGGTTAGATGCAGGAAGAATGTTCCCAATGTTGGGGAAGTCCAGAACCAGAGGTCACAGTCTAAGGATAAGGGGTAAGCCATTTAGGACCGAGATGCGGAAGAACTTCTTCACCCAGAGAGTGGTGAACCTGTGGAATTCTCTACTACAGAAAGTTGTTGAGGCCAATTCACTAAATATATTCAAAAAGGAGTTAGATGAAGTCCTTACTACTAGGGGGATCAAGGGGTATGGCGAGAAAGCAGGAATGGGGTACTGAAGTTGCATGTTCAGCCATGAACTCATTGAATGGCGATGCAGGCTAGAAGGGCCGAATGGCCTACTCCTGCACCTATTTTCTATGTTTCTATAGTCCCAAATTCAATTCTCTATTCTTCTAATTGCCAAGTAGGTGTCATCAATCAGAAAACAATTTAAGAAAATGCCCCCTAAACAATAAAATGCAAGTTACAAATAAAAACAAAAGGAAAATTAGCAAAAGCAAAATCTCCCAGTCACAATTCTCTCAGTCTGGAGTCTGGGAGCTGCTGTCAGCGTTGCCATGGAGCTTGGCGGAGCTTGATATCGTTCAACCGGTGGGTCACGCGTGCGCATGCGTCTTCCCCAATGTGGATCACGTGTGCGCATGCTCACCCCTGGCTCGCGTGGTGTGGGTCACGTTTGCGCATGCTCCTCCAAGGTGTGGGTCACGTTTGCGCATGCTCAGGCTCCCCCCCCACCCCCCCCCGTGTCGCCTCCCCCCAAGGCGAGTGCGGGTCACCTTTGCGCATGCTCCTCCTCTAGGCTTGCCGTGGGAGAGGGAGTGGACGAGACGTCAGCCAGCCCTCGCGAGAGCTGGGCGCTGTAAAGCGGGCGGCGGGGCGGCCGCCCCTTCCTTTGGTGTCCGCGGCCATCTTGGTGTCGGCTGGCGGTGCGAGGCGCTCCCTCCCTCCCTCACACACACACAGCGGCTGCCCGCCCCGATAACACTCTCACACGCACTCTCCTCTCACACACTCTCTCCCTTGAGTCTCCTCGTTCCAGTCGTAGAAATCAAAGCGAGACGCGGCGGGCAAGATGGTGGCGGCGAAGAAGACGGTGAGGCCCGGGCCTGGTGTGCGCCGGGGGGGGGGGGAAGACCTTCACGTGGAGCGGGGGAAGGGAGCCGGGGAGTGGGTTTTACTCTCGGTTGCGCAGCGCTGATCCCGCCCCAGCAGGCCCGAGGCCTCAGCCCCCGAGTGCTGAGCCTGACGGGCGGGTGGGTGAGGGAGGAGGGGGACCTGCTTTTACCCCGGGACCAGGCCTCCCCCCTGTACTCGCCCGGTGTCTCTCTCTCTCACTGGCACCGTGCTGTTGCCCGGACCCTTGGACACGGGGGGGGGGGGGGGGATATTCAGCCCATTGTGTCCGCGCCGGCCGACCGAGAGCTAGCCAGCCTAATCCCGCTTTCCAGCTCTGGGTCCGTGGCCCTGCAGGTTACATCTCTTCAGGTGCACATCCAAGTACTTTTTAAATGCGATGAGGGTTTCTGCCTCTACCACCCTTTCAGGCAGTGAGTTCCTGACCCCCACCACCCTCTGGGTGAAGACATTTCCCCTCATACCTCCTCTAAACCTTCCCCCCAATTACTTTAAAACTATGCCCCCTGTTTGTTGACCCCTCTGTCAAGGGGAATAGGTCCTTCCTATCCACTCTATCCAGACCCCTCATAATTTTATACACCTCAATTCAGTCTCCCCTCAGCCTCTGCTCCAAAGCAAACAGACCCAGTCTATCTAATCTTTCCTCATAGCTGAGATTCTCCAGCCCCGGCAACATCCTCGTAAATCTCCTCTGCACCCTCTCCAGTGCGATCACATCTTTCCTGTAATGCGGTGACCAGAACTGCACGCAGTACTCCAGCTGTAGTCTAATGTGTTTTATATAGTTCAAGCGTAACCTCCCTGCTCTTGTATTCTATGCCTCAGATAATAAAGGCAAGCGTTACATATGCCTTCTTACCCACCTTCTGGGCATCTGTGAACCTGCACTCCAAGGTCCCTTTGTTCCTCTACACTTTTCAGTGTTGTACTATTTAATGTGTATTCCCTTGCCTTTAGACCTCCCCAAATGCATTCCCTCACACTTCTCCGGATTGAATTCCATTTGCTGCTGTTCTGCCCACCTGACCAGTACATTGATATCTTCCTGTGGTAACCAGAATTTCTTTAGTTGGTTGGTCCAGTGGCTTGCTGGGCCATTTCATAAGGCAGTTATGGGTCTGGAGTCACATAGGCCAGACTATAAGGACTGCAGATTTCCTTCCCTAAAGGACATTATCTGGTAGTTTCATGGTCACCATTGTGAATGCTAGCTTTTTATTCCAGTTTTATTTAATTGAATTTAAATTCCCTAGCTGCCGTGGTGGGATTTGAAGCCTTCTCCAGATCATTAGTCCAGTAACATAACCATTATGATTCCGTATCTCATGATTTGGAACGCACTGCCTGAAAGGATGGTGGAAGCAGATTCAATAGTAACTTTTTTTCAAATGTGGAATTGAATGTGCTTAAAATGGAGACATTTGCTGGACTATGGGGAAAGCCCTGAAAGAGTGGGACTGCTTGTCTTGTCTCAGTTGAGATGGCATGTGAAGCCTAACTACCTGCCCACTTTGTAAAGGATTGGCCAGGGATAACTCCCCTGCTCTTCAAAATAGTGCCACAGGATCTTTTACATTCACCTGAGAGCAGACAGGGCCTCGGTTTGGCCCTCATCTGAAAGTCGACGATTTGGGCTAAGTAGCTGTTTCTGCTGCAATATAACGTTTAGCTAACGTTTTGGTGCTGTGTAGTTCTAAATATATTCATCTAATGTAGTACATTTCCTCTGTCCTATATTTAGAGAAAAATTATATATCTGACCATTAGAGTTTTGGAGTTGTTGATTGAACTCCATTGTTTTGTATTGTGTACTTTTTGTGTCCGTAGATTTTTTTTTAAAGAAAAGACTTGCTTTTTTTTAATGCAGAAAAAGTCCTTGGAGTCCATCAACTCCAGACTCCAGCTCGTTATGAAAAGTGGCAAATATGTGCTGGGCTACAAACAGACTTTGAAAATGATTCGTCAAGGCAAAGCCAAACTGGTTATTCTTGCCAACAACTGCCCAGCATTGAGGTAAGCTGAGCCATTTCAAGAAGTAAACAGCAGAAAAATAATATGTCCATCTTTAAATATACACTTGCTGACTTTTAGTAATAGCCAAATGTCTTAAGAATTTAGTCTGTTTTGGAATAGGAACATCAGGAACAGGCCGTTCAGCCCCTCGAGCCACTCTGCCATTCAATAAGATCATGGCAGACTTTTTACCTCAATTCCACTTTCTCGCCCTATCCCTTGATTCCCTGAGACTCCCAAAATCTATTTGCCTCAATTTTGAATATACTCATCGACTGAGCATTTTAGGGTAGAGAAATCCAAAGATTCACAACCCGCTTGAGTAAAGAAATTTCTCCTAAAATGACAGACCCCTTATCCTGAGACTGTAAGCCCTAGTTCTAGATTCTCCAGTCAGGGGAATCTGCCTCTCAGCATCTACCCCCTCAATCCCTCTCAAAATCTTGTGTTTCAATGAGATCACCTCTCATTCATCTAAACGCCAGAGAATATAGGGCTATTCTACACGATAAGGTCATCAATGACCATCATTCCAACATAGGGTCAGAGGTGGGTATGCTTGCTGATGATTGCAGAGTGTTTGATGCCATTCGTAAATCCTCAGATAATGAAGCAGTCCATGCCTGCATGCAGCAAGACCCGGATGACATTTGGGCTCGGGCTGATAAGTGGCAAGTAACATTCGTGTCACACAAGTGCCAGACAATGACTACAATAACAACTTGTGTTTACATAAATACCTCCAACAAGCGAGAGTCTAACCACCGCCCCTTGACATTCAATGGTATTACCATCGCTGAATCCCTCACCACCAACATCCTGGCGGTTACCATTGACCAGAAACCTAGCTGGACCAGCCATGTAAATACTGGCAATAAGAGCGTGTCAGAGGCTGGGTATTCTGTGGTGAGTGTCTCACCTTCTAACACCCCAAAGCCTTTCCACCATCTACAAGGCACAAGTCAGGAGTGTGATGGAATACTCTCCACTTACCTGGATGAGTGCAGCTCCAATAACACTCCAGAAGCTCAACACCATCCAGGACAAAGCAGCCCGCTTGATTGGCACCCCATCCACCAACTTCAACATTCACTCCCTCCACCACTGGCGCACCATCTACAAGATGCACTGCAGCAACTCGCCAGGGCTTCTTAGGCAGCACTTCCCGAACCTGCAACCTCTGCCAGAAGAACACGCACATGGGAACACCATCTGCAAATTCCCCTTCCAAGTTAGACTGTCCTGACTTGGAAATATATTGGTCGGTCGTTCCTTCATCGTCGCTTGGTTAAAATCCTGGAACTCCCTCCCTAACAGCACTGGGAGTTCCTTAACCACACGGACTGCAGTGGTTCAGGAACGTGGCTTACCGCCCCCTTCTTGAGGGGCAATTAGGGATGGGCAATAAATGCTGCCCTTACCAGCGATGTCCACATCCCATGAGCAAATTAAAAAAAAAACATTCCTCATAGGATAACCTTCCTATCCTGGGAAATACTGGCCCCGAACTTGTGTGTATGATGGCGTACTCTTAGTACACCAACGTATTCCCTTTGAAATGCCCTGGAAGTTCGGGATTAGTGCGGCCTGTCTACGTACGTATGGACAGGCCATCTGCACGGGCCACGACAAAGCAATAGCTGGTGCTGAGTTGGACTATTTGCCCAGCGACTGGCCAATTATTGCTAATGGAAATCATGAGCAGGGCCTGTTTGAATCAGGGTAAGCCATTAATTAAACATTTTCACATCCTATATTATGCACTGCATAAAGTGAGTTTATTTTAATAAATTAATGTATTATACATTAACGCAGCTAATGTATAAAAATTCAAAAAAATAAATTGAGGTTGGTGGACTGAAGGTACTTCTGAATAAAATTTCAATTCTGTACATTGTATAAATAGCTTTCGGGATTCTGTTGCATCTCATTAGGGGATTCCCTTCGTAAATGATTGAAATGAAATTCTGCTGCTTGGTTGGAGGACCAGGCCCACATGATCCCAGGTGCACTTCCGAACTGCCTGGGATCCGTGGGCCATTACACTGCCCTCCGCCTCAAGGCCCGAGACTGCAGCCTGAGCACCAGGAGGTACTTTCGGAATTCTTTTCTCTGGTCGGAGGTGTACTCCAGAGCTACGCTTCCGACCGCAATTTCTGGTCCACATTGTGCAGCATGCCTCTGTGAATAATGGGGACTAAGGCACCCATGACTGGTCACTATCATTGGTTTTTACAATCTACTTCAAGCTCAGTTGCCTGTCTTTTTTTTTTAAAACTCTTGCAGCTACGCAGTCAATATTTTCCATTATAAATTCTCGGGCCCACATTTAACTGTAAACCTGTTGACAAATTTACACAGCAGGTTCCATCATAAATCTTATCAATGGGGATTATAGTTGAAATATGAATGTTAAGGATAAACTGTGACTTTAAATGGAGACTGAATGACTTTGATATGTCCTGGTCCTGTAAGCCCCGTTTGATCCACTTTTAGACTTGACTCCCTGGTGAGTTGCTACGGTGAATTGACTAGATTATATATTTGCACATCAAAGAATTTTCTTCAGCTGCTATTAATGTTCATGATATCCACTCAAATGTCTTAAGATTTCAGCACTTAAAACGGGCATTTTGACGCAGTACTGTGGAAATGCTGCATTATTAGAATGCTGTCTGTTGGGTGAGATGTTAAACCTGTTTGAGATGGATTTAAAATATCCCATGGCACCCAACTAACACAACCAGATCTTTGTAAAGCTTTGCTGTGTGCAAATTCACTGCAGCATTTGTCTATTTGTGAAGCACTTTGGAACATCCTTATTTAACCATGATCATATTGAATGGTGGTGCAGACTCGAAGGGCTGAATGGCCTACTCCTGAATCTATTTTCTATGTTTCTATGTTAACTGTGCATTGTTCTCTCTTGACTGCGAAATAGGAGATGTGAACCAAGGCACAAGGAACTTTTCTGTCTCCATTTTATACCCCCACCCCACCAAAATAAGTTTGCCAGCTAAAAGGCTCCATTTGGGGAAGTCAGTAATGTGTACAGACCACGGCAGTTTCTACATTTGTATTGGTATTTTGGCCCACAAGGTCTGTCTGGTATTCTGTGGCTCTCCATTGATTTGAGGGCCTTGTTCATGACCATTGAGTCCAAATTACAATTTGCAGTTATACTTGGATCTGCTTGTGCCAAATTTCTTTGCTGTTTCAGTGCAGGTGTTGAGTAACTAGTTGGTGTTAAATTTAGTCCCAAGTTTCTGCACAAGATTGTCTGAGTGTAATATATATCCTCAAATCAGTCCATTTGAGAGCTCCAAACCAGCGGCACTGCTGACTGGAGGGGTAAGTTTCTACTAATAAGGCACCATGGTAACATCTGAATAGCTTTCTTTGCCTCCTTTACACAAAATGGCTAAGTTTGGATGGATCACTTAGTGGTATAAAGCCAATCCTTTAACTTTTTTTTAAAGGTGTTTTCCTTCAGTTGTCCATATTTGCAGCGCCTCATTTTGCATTGGAGTAATTTGTCTGTTGTAATGGAGAGCCTTGTCTCTCAAAGGATATGAAATTGTAATGTTTCTGTTTCAGGAAATCAGAGATTGAATACTACGCTATGTTAGCCAAGACTGGTGTGCATCACTACAGCGGCAACAATATTGAGCTAGGAACAGCTTGTGGTAAATACTACAGAGTGTGCACACTGGCTATCATTGATCCTGGTAAGTTCTTCCAAAAACATGCATTTCTTTGGGGTGCCCATTGAAAGTAAACCAGTGAATTGGATCAGATTGATGTCGTACAGTTCTAATGTATGCTGTTATATTCTGAGGTTGAAAGTAGCCATGGGGTTCTATGTCTGGTTGCTGTTCTGAATTGCATACATACTCGGTATATGAATGAGTGGTGTGTCACTTGCATGCTCAGTCGTTGATACTTAAATATATACAATAATTTACTTACAATGCGAATAATTCTCGCTGGCTTGGTTTTTTATCTCCGATCAAGTCAGGCTAGACATTCGCTAGATTAATGCTGTGCTCATTGTCCGTGGGGCTAGTTCGCAAAGTCCTGCTGTAATATTTGCCAGCAACAACTTTATTATCTAATCTTCTCACATCTGAAAGGGTTTTGTTCCACGTGGTATGAAACAGCACATTTTAATTGGGAACGGACTTGGAGTGATGTAGACAGGTCTCTCTCACCAATACCGTGGATTGGCTTCGAGCAGCGGGCACGGGGGCTTTGAATTGTGCCAATATTCTGGCCACACAGCGCTCCGGAGATCCCGTGCAGGTCGCTCGCTGGCTTTTCAATGGGAGAAACCATTTTAATGGGCTGTGCACCTAGAAAAAGTGAGGGAACATTGCACCTGTCTGCCGTGGGGGGTTTTTTGGTTTTCGGTTGGGAATATTTTTATTTTGATTTTTTGGAAGCGAACTCGTGGCTATTCTCTTGATGCTTGGTGCATTAATGTGGAATATGTGGAGATGTTGCAAGGTGTAGCCTCATCCATAAATTGGTGTAGGGATGACGTTGGTGGTCTTTGCACTTCTGAGGTAAAGGCCAACATTTTGACCAAGTCTTCACATCCAGTTATTCTGGGTGAAATTTGCACTGACTGATCGGAGATCCATTTCACTATAAAGGCTTCTGAGTGTAATTTGGTATCTTGTCTCTTTTTTCAGGTGACTCGGACATCATCAGAAGCATGCCGGAGCAGATCAGTGAGAAATAAATTTGCTGTGACTCTGAAATATTTTACAAATAAAATTATTCTGTAAAAAGACATACGGTTGCTTTTGTTTTTAATTATGTGCACAACATTGACATGTAGTGTCAACGGGAATCAACGTTCATGCCTTTTGGAGCTGCATTCACGTGATTCAGGAAATACATGAGTCTCGGCTAAAGGGTTAAATTGAGGGCAGGGTTTGTACACTTTTTTATTTTCTTGTGTTCAGACGGTTGATGAGTAATCTAATGAAGGGTTTTGATCGAGTAAATAAGGAAAACTTTCCACTGGCGGAAGTGTTAGTAACCTCTGCCGCTGCCTCAGAGCTGTGGAAGCTGGGACATTGAATAAATTTAGGACAGTAATAGTCAGCTTCTTAAACTATACGTGGTTATGGGGAGTGGGCAGGGAAGTGGACCTGAGCCCATGATCGGATCAGCCATGATCGTATTAAATGGTGGAGCGGGCTCGAGGGGCCGTATGGCCTACTCCTGCTCCTATTTCTTATGTTATGCAACCAGAGGACAGATTTAGGTAATTGGCAAAAGAACCATAATCTTGAAAGAAATTACACAGTGAGCTGTTGTGATCTGGAACACGCTGCCTGAAATGGTGGTGGAAGCAGATTCAATAACTTTCAAAAGAGAATTGGATCAATACTTGAAGAGAGAACATTTGTAGGGCTATGGGGAAGAGTGGGACTAACTGCAATGCTTAGTGTCAAATTTATCTAACACTGGTGAAGCGCCTTGGGATGTTTTACTGCATTAAAGACGCTATATAAATAAGTCATTATTATTATCACAAAGAGCTGGTACAGGTGTGATGGGCTGAATGGCCTTTGCTGTATGATTCCGGGGTGTTTCAAATGATAAATGGATTTGATCATTTCTCTTATCCTATCTACTTGTGGGAAATGTAGACTGACGGGGCATAATAAAGTTAGAGCGACACCAGTTACAAGTGAAATAAAGAAACAAATTTCTGTAGTTGTGTGAATCTGGAATTACCCCACCCCCAAAGATTGGGTGCTGAGTCAATTGAAATTTTAAAAACTGGGATCAATAGATTTTTGCTTGGTCACGGTAAAAAGGGATATGGAGCAGAGGTATAAGTCAGCCATGATCTTGTGGATTAGAGGAATAGTCGGGCTGAATAACCTGATCCTATGAGCCATGTGTATGCAGTGCCTTGCTGATACTGTACTGTACTCACAGTTAAATAGTCCATAATTGCACGTGTTGCAATAGAACTTTTTGTCGTCCCCCCCGGGTTATTGTATCTAAACATATCTTTAAGGGTGTGGAGGGAGAGATTTGAAAGATAACTTTTACCATAAGATTTGGGAACGGCGACCCTGATCTATATCTTTGCAGATTAATATATCTGCGGACAAAGTTATTACTTTTGAGTCTTCCAATGTGAATTGCACCTCATCAATGTTCCCCTCATTTTGTTTTGGGTGCGCGGCCCATTCAAAATATGTCTCCCATTTGAAAAGCTGACTCCGAGCTGCGTGGGATGTCCAGGCAGCTGTAGTGGCAATGTTGCTCCTAGTGATTCGAGTGTGTCGATGTTTGATGTCTCCAAGATAAGAGGAGACTAATTGATGTCCTGTATCTGACTGCTCCATTTTTGATTGGGGCGGAGGAGCGTTGAGAGATCGGGGCCCAGGCGAGGCGAGGGTTCGGGGCCCAGAAGAGGCGAGGGCCCAGGGGGAGCACGGGCCAGCCCACATTGCGATCTATGGATCGTAGGAGCATGCGTGCGCTCTCTGTCCATGCAGCAGAGCTTGGTCTCCAGTCGTCTTGGTTAACGCTTGCCACTGGATCAAGACCTAGCTCTGTCAAGCCCGTGTGGTGGCTGGTGTGCAACGGCCACCCCACGTTAAAATAATCCATGCACAGGCATCTTCCACCCCTTCAGTATGTAGTTCTGGACCTAGAATGTCAGGTCCCTCATTGAAATATCTGTGAACTCATCCCCTTTTGGTATGGAAGCAGGTCATCCTCGATACGAGGGACTGCTTAATTCGCTTTCTTGTACTATTGTGTTTAGCTTGATTTTAAACCGTTGCACTATTTGCACTGCGGAAGTTACTTTAAATACTAGTGTGTTCTATCATTCTTGTAAATCTTCTCTGCACCCTCTCCAGTGCTTCTATATCCTTTTTATAATATGGCGACCAGAACTGTACGCAGTACTCTTAAGTGTGGTCTAACCAAAGTTCGATACAGGTTTAGCATGACTTCCCTACTTTTCAATTCTATACCTCTAGGACTAAACCCTAGTGCTTGGTTTGCTTTTTTTATGGTCTTGTTAACCTGTGTTGCAACTTTTCGTGATTTGTGTATTTGTACTCCCAAGAACCCTTTGTTCCTCTACCCCACCTAGACTCACACCCTCCAAGTAATGAATGAAATCCCTATTCTTCCTACCAAAACGTAATACCTCACATTTATCTGTGGTGGTCTTCATTTGCCAATTATATGCCCATTCTGCAAGTTTATTAATGTCCTGTAATGTGTTGCAGTCCTCCTCAGTATTGACTCTCTCCCTCCCCATTCAATTTGATGTAATCTGCAAATTTAGAAATTGTATTTTTGATTCGTAAGTCTAAATCGTTTATGTAAATTGTGAACAGTGGTCCCAGCACGATCCTTGTGGGACTCCACTACCCACCTTCTGATTAGCTACCATTTTTCATAAGAACATAAGAAATAGGAGCAGGAGTAGGCCACACAGCTCCTCGAGCCTGCTCCGCCATTTAATACGATCATGGCTGATCCGATCATAGTCTCAGCTCCACTTCCCTGCCCGCTCTCCATAGCCCCTTATCCCCTATCGGTTAAGAAACTGTCAATTTCTGTCTTAAATGTATTCAATGTCCCAGCTTCCACAGCTCTCTGGGGCAGAGAATTCCACAGATTTACAACCCTCAAGAAATTCCTCCTCATTTCGGTTTTAAATGGGCGGCCTCTTATTCTAAGATTATGCCCCCGAGTTCTAATCTCCCCTATCAGTGGAAACATCCTCTCTGCATCCACCTTGTCAAGCCCCCTTATAATCTTGTACATTTTGATAAGATCACCTCATTCTTCTGAATTCCAATGAGAAGAGGCCCAACCTACTCAAACTTTCCTCATAAGTTAACCCCCTCATCCCCGGAATCAACCTTCTCTGAACTGCCTCCAAAGCAAGTATATCCTTTCTGAAATATGGAAACCCAAACTGTATGCAGTATTCCAGGTGTGGCCTCACCAATACCTTGTACAGTTGTAGCAAGACTTCCCTGCTTTTATACTCCATCCCTTTTGCAGATTCCGTTGGCCTTTTCATTTGCTGTACCTATTCTGTTGGCTAGATATTTTTGTGGGGGGGGTGGGGTGGGAGTTGGGGAGAGAAAGGCTGTAAAGTGGATTCAAGACAAACTCATTGCATTTGGGCAAATTTTCCTCATTTTTATTTGCTTAAACTTAATATAAACAGACTGGTGCATATGTTTAATCGCTTTTTGGAAACCGGGTCATCAGTGGTGGAAAAATGATTAGAAGAAATGTCTTATGCAGCAGAAGACAAACACCCCATAATATTTAGTGTTTGCCACAGAATTATAGCAATATGCATAAAGTACACAGGTTGCAGTGATACGGAGCTACGATAGCTTGTTTTCAAAAATAAAATATTTTGTAAAACATCCTGTTAAAATGTTAGTGCAAAAGCAAGATACAGCGGATGCTGGAAATCTGAAATACAAGTTGAAAATGCTGGAAATACTCAGCAGGTTGGGCAGCATCTGTGGAGAGATAAAGATTTAACCTTTCAGGTCGATGACCCTTCGTCAGAACTGGGAGGTCCAACCTGAAACGTTAACTTGTTTCTCCACAGATGCTATCTGACCTAAATATTTCCAGCATTTTCTGCCCTTTAAAATGTTAGATCCTGGTCTGTGATGAACCTAGAAGTGGGGTAGTTCTTACTGGATGTATTGAACTTAAGTATAAACTTTCCGGCACTTTATTATAGCAGTGTTAGATTAACTTTTTAAAAGTATATAAGTTGCCGACTTGCTAATGTGGCATATAAATGTAAAAAAAAATGTACAATTTGTTTCACAAAGGTGGGTAATAGAGGCAGTAATATCATTTTTCCTTTACCGGTTTTGACATAATTACCATGGCATCCATAAAATATGTATAATGAGTGTTTGGTTACCAGATTGGAAGACAACACAATGCATCAAACTACAGTCTTTTTTACAGAGGAAAAGGGCAAATGTATTACTTTTGCTTGTCTACTTGGCTTTCAAATAGTTCTCCACAGTCTTCAGCCTGTTCATCACTTCATCTAGTGGTTCTCGTTAAGGAACTCAAGTTAAAATGCTGATAATTGCAGGTGGTTATTGTATTTAAACGTCTTTGTATCTATAAGGATGTGGAGGGAGAGATTTGAAAGGTAACTTTAACCACAAGATTTGCAGATTAATATATCTGCAGACAAACCATTATTACTTTTGAGTCTTCCAATGTGAATTGCACCTCATCAATGTTCCCCTTATTTTGTTTTGGGTGCGCGGCCCATTCAAAATAATCATGTTTCCCATTTGGAAAAGCTGGCGCTGGACTGCGTGGGACATCCAGGCAGCTGTAATGGGAATGTTACTCCTAGTGATTTGAGTGTGTCGATGTTTGATGTCTCCAAGATAAGAGGAGACTAATTGATGTCCTGTTACTGACAGCTCCATTTTTGATTGGGGCGGAGGAGAGGTGAGAGATCGGGGCCCAATAGAGGCGAGGGCCCAGGGGCAGCACAGGCCAGCCCACACTGCGATATGTGTGCGCACTAGATCCGTGCAGCAGAGTTTGGTCTCCAGTCGACTTGGTTAAACTTTGCCACTGGACCAATACCTAGCTCTGTCAAGCCCGTGTGGTGGCTGGTGTACAACGGCCACCCCACGTTAAAAAAATCCACGCACAGGCATCTTCCACCCTACAATATGTAGACCTGGAATGTCAGGTCCCTCATTGAAATACCTGTGAACTCTGCTCTTTTTGGTGTGGAAGCAAGTCATCCTCGCTACGAGGGACCGCCTAATACTATACCTTTTTTGCAGGTCACAAAACTCATGGTCTACAGGGCTGTAGTAATACCCGCCCTCCTGTATGGCTCAGAAACATGGACCATGTACAGTAGACACCTCAAGTCGCTGGAGAACTACCACCAATGATGTCTCCACAAGATCCTACAAATCCCCTGGGAGGACAGACGCACCAACGTTGGCGTCCTCGACATCCAACATCCCCAGCATTGAAGCACTGACCACACTTGATCAGCACCGCTGGGCAGGCCGTATAGTTCGCATGCCAGATACGAGACTCCCAAAGCAAGCGCTCTACTCGGAACTCCTTCACGGCAAGCGAGCCAAAGGTGGGCAGAGGAAACGTTACAAGGACACCCTCAAAGCCTCCCTGATAAAGTGCAACATCCCCACCGACACCTGGGAGTCCCTGGTCAAAGACCGCCCTAAGTGGAGGAAGTGCATCCGGGAGGGCGCTGAGCACCTCGAGTCTCGTCACTGAGAGCATGCAGAAATCAAGTGCAGGCAACGGAAAAAGTGTGTGGCAAACCAGTCCCACCCATTCTTTCCTTCAACCACTGTCTCTCCTGTGACAGGGACTGTGATTCTCATATTGGACTGTTCAGCCACCTAAGAACTCAAGAATGGAAGCAAGTCTTCCTCGCTTCCGAAGGACTGCCTCTGATGATGACCTTTGTGCAATGATCACATACAGTGTACTTGTATAAATTGCTTCAACAATTCCAGGGTTAACAAATTTCTACACTTTGAGTGCACGTTTTGTTCTCGATTTGTAGTTAAAGGAAAAATAGGTGGTTAACGTTGCTGTTGTACTGTGCTGTGGATTCATAAGAACATGTCGGAGTAAGCCGTACAACGCCTCAAGCTTGCTCCACCATTCAATAGACCATGGCTGAACTTCCAGTTTCACACCCTATCCCCATATCTCTTGATTCCCTTAGTGCCCAAAAATTTATCGATCTCAATCTTTAATATACTCAACAACTCGGCATCCACAGCCCTCTGGGTAGAGTATTCCAAAGATTCACAACCCTTGAAGTAGAGAAGTTCCTCCTCATCTCAGTCCTAAATGGCCGAGCCCTTATCCTGAGACTGACCCTTAGTTCTTGTCTCTCCAGCCAGGGGAAACAGCCTCCCAGCATCTATCCTGTCAATCCCTCTTAAGAATTTTATACATTTAAACGAGATCTTCTCTCATTCTTCTAAACTCCGGAGAATATCGGCCCATTCTACTCTATTTCCCTTCATCCCAGGAATCATACCGTTTCCCCTCCCCTATAGGAGGTGTTCAAAATCATGAATCTAGACAAGATAGCTAGAGAGAAACTGTTCCCATTGGCGGAAGGGCTGAGAACAAAAGGACACAGATTTAAGGCGATTGGCAAAAGAACCAAAGGCGACATGAGGAAAAACTTTTTTTACGCAATGAGTGGTTAGGATCTAGAATGCACTGCCTGAGAAGGTGGGCAGATTCAATCGTGGCTTTCAAAAGGGAATTGGATAAGTACCTGAAAGGAAAAAAATTGCAGGGCTACGGGGAAAGGGCGGGGGAGTGGGACTGGCTGAGGTGCTCTTGCAGAGAGCCAGCATGGGCTCGACGGGCCGAATGGCCTCCTATGATGTAACTTGAGGTCATACAAAACTCGACTGCCTGTGTCCTAACTCGCACCAAGTCCCGTTCACCCATTACCCCTGTGCTCGCTGACCTACATTTGGACCTCATTCTGCAATTCTCAGCCTTGTTTTCAAATCCTAGAAGTTTACAGCATGGAAGGTCATTTCGGCCCATCGTGTCTGCGCCGGCCGACAAAGAGCTATCCAGCCGAATCCCACTTTCCAGCACTTGGTCCATAGCCCTGTAGGTTATGGCACTTCAAATGCACATCCAAGTACTTTTTAAATGTGAGGGTTTCTGCCTCTAACAAGCCTTTCAGGCAGTGAGTTCCAGACTCCCACTACCCTCTGGGTGAAGATATTTCCCCTCGTATCTCCTCTAAACACCCCCCCCAATTACTTTCAATCTATGCCTCCTGGTTGTTGACCCCTCTGTTAAGGGAAATAGGCCCTTTCTATCCACTATATCTAGGACCCTCATAATTTTATACACCTCAATGAGGTCTCCCCTCAGCCTCCTCTGATCCAAGGAAAACAAACCCAGCCTATCCAATCTGTCCTCATAGCTAAGATTCTCCACTGCCGGCAACATCCTCGTAAATCTCCTTTGTACCCTCTCCAGTGCAATCACGTCCTTCCTGTAATGCGGTGACCAGAACTGTACGCAGTACTCCAGCTGTGGCCTAACCAGTGTTTTATACAGTTCAAGCATAACCTCCCTGCTCTTATATTCTATGCCTCGGCTAATAAAGGCAAGCATTCCGTATGTCTTCTTAACCACCTTATCTACCTGGCCTGCTACCTTCAGGGATCTGTGGACCTGCACTCCCAGGTCCCTCTGTTCCTCTACTGTGATGCAACAGCTCCATTGCCCGTTGCCATCAAAATGTCTATAAATCAATTTGAAACTCGTCTGCCCACGCAGAACAAAAATGTGATTTTATTTCACTGTGGCGGAGAAGAAAATCAAAATCAACAAAATACTGTTGCACGATATATGAAAAGGATATATTTGTGGGTTAACCTTCGTATTTCTTCATTGGCATGAATCTGGAATGTCATAACTGCTTCACACTTGCATTGGTCCCCCAGTGACAGGTTTCCTGTAAACAATTAATATACGTGTATTCATAGAATCATAGAAAATAGGTGCAGGAGTAGGCCATTAGGTCCTTTGAGCCTGCACCATTTTTGCAACTTCAGTAACCCATTCCTGCTTTCTCTCTATATCCCCTGATCCCTTTAGCCATAAGGGCCACATCTAACTCCCTTTTGAATATATCGAACAAACTGGCCTCAACACCTTTCTGTGGTAGAGGATTCCACAGGTTGACAATTCTCTGAGTGACTGTGTGGATGGTTCACAGGGTGTAAAACGGCCGGTGATGGATCAACCACCCACCAGTTGTCCTTTCCATTGGCTCCTCTTATTACACCCCTGCTGAGATTGAACGTTCCGTCTGCAATTCCCTTTGGCACTTGCCTTTCACCGACTCCAGTCGTACGTGCCGTCGAATTTCATATAGGTGGAGTTACATGAGAAATCGATGGGCGGGCAGTAACAGGCCAGTGGTCCCATCAGGCTGGCCCCACACCATGGTGATCGGAGCATCCGGGCCAAACACTTCCTCCCACCAATTACATAGGATCTACCGCCCTGAAACAGGCCATTCGGTGCCGGTGTTTATGCTCCATGCTGATCTCGCCCTACTCTAATTACGTCTTCCAGTCCTGCCTCTTCCCTGCTCCCTCATGTATGCATCAGACCTCTGCTTAAATGCATTCACGCTGTCTGCTTCAACCATTCCATGTGGCAGCGAGTTCCACATTCTCAGCACATTTAAATTGAAAAATTCCTCTCCCAGGATTTTTTTTTTAAACCTTAAATTTACAACTAATTATATCTAGAAACGCATAGGGCTGGATTTTTGGTTCGTTGCCACCTCTGTTTTCACCCCTGAGATGATGGCGCCTGTATGGCTCAGAGACATGGACCATATACAGTAGACACCTCAATTCGCTGGAGAAATACCACCAGCGATGTCTCCGCAAGATTCTGCAAATCCCCTGGGAGGACAGACACACCAACGTTAGTGTCATCGATCAGGCCAACATCCGAAGCACTGACCACACTCGACCAGCTCCGCTGGGCGGGCCACATTGTCCGCATGCCTGACACGAGACTCCCAAAGCAAGCGCTCTACTCGGAACTCCTACACGGCAAGCGAGCCCCAGGTGGGCAGAGGAAACATTACAAGGACACCCTCAAAGCCTCCCTGATAAAGTGCAACATCCCCACCGACACCTGGGAGTCCCTGGCCAAAGACCGTCCTAAGTGGAGGAAGAGCATCCGGGAGGGCGCTGCGCACCTCGAGTCTCGTCGCCGAGAGCATGCAGAAATCAAGCGCAGGCAGCGGAAGGAACGTGAGGCAAACCAGACTCCCCGCCCACCCTTTCCTCCAACCACTGTCTGTCCCACCTGTGACAGAGACTGTAATTCCCCTATTGGACTGTTCAGCCACCTGAGAACTCACTTTTAGAGTGGAAGCAAGTCTTCCTCGATTTCGAGGGACTGCCTATGATGATGAATGGCGGCGGAAAGCATTTCCGGGCGGGTGGCCAGCATCCAGTGACCCGCCGGGATATTCGGTGCCGGGTTTGCGGGGGTGAGGAGCAGTAACGCCCGGGAGAGGCGAGCCGGTGTGCAACGCCCCCTAGTGGCCACACCGGCTCGAAATTTGATTCGCGCCCGACGTGTCGTGCCCCGAAACGCCCCCTTGGTGGGACTGCCAGGGAAAGCGGGCGGTCCGAGCTGTAGCGGCCACAGTGAGAGAAGGAATGTCGGCCTGAGGTCAGTGTGATTGTTTCTTTGTGTTTGCGATTCATGTTGATGTGGCGTCAATAATGTTTTGGGTGCTTTTTTTTTCAATTCTTTATTCCACGGAAGCCTCTCTTAGGGCACTCCGAGGCCGGCTGTTTAGCTCGTGATTTTCAGTTGCTCAGCCGGCCTAGCGCCCCGAGAGAGATGTAGAACGCCTCCCTGAGCGCCCCGCCCCACACTCAGGGCCCAGCTGCTGAATTTTGTCACTGGCGACGCAAACCATTTCCCGCGCAAAATTTACCGCCCCACCCGGATCAACGCCGCATTTCCACCCCAAACTGTTTATAGGAAAGAATAATACCTCCTGTAAATGGGTAATGAGTTACTTGCTATATTCTAGCTGATTGGAGACACTG
This sequence comes from Pristiophorus japonicus, assembly GCF_044704955.1. Lineage (NCBI taxonomy): Eukaryota > Metazoa > Chordata > Chondrichthyes > Pristiophoridae > Pristiophorus > Pristiophorus japonicus. Next base: position 533,016,636 of record NC_091977.1, read on the forward strand.
TTAATACTCTCTCCAATGTTCTTCCGACTTTGCTTATGGCAGGAATGGTGCTTCTCAAGTCTGAATGTTACTTGTATGAATTCTAGCAGGAATTTACAGTGCATGTCGCTTGAAGTACCTTTGCAAATCTGTGCTTTCAGTTTTTCAGCAATTTCGCCCATGGTCCTGACGTCCTTTGCATAATACAAGTGTTCGTCTTGTGGAAATGAAGCAATTTGTTGCAGTACTGCTTCAATTGCCTTGCCAACTCCAACAGCATATATATTGACACCTGTCAAGACAGTTTCATGAGTGTGTTATATATTACATAAGAAATAAGAGCATAAGAACATAAGAACATAAGAATTAGGAACAGGAGTAGGCCATCTAGCCCCTCGAGCCTGCTCCGCCATTCAACAAGATCATGGCTGATCTGGCCGTGGACTCAGCTCCACTTACCCGCCCTCTCCCCGTAACCCTTAATTCCCTTATTGCTTAAAAATCTATCTATCTTTGACTTGAAAACATTCAATGAGCTAGTCTCAACTGCTTCCTTGGGCAGAGAATTCCACAGATTCACAACCCTCTGGGAGAAGAAATTCCTTCTCAACTCGGTTTTAAATTGGCTCCTCCGTATTTTGAGGTTGTGCCCCCTAGTTCTAGTCTCCCCGACCAGTGGAAACAACCTCTCTGCCTCTATCTTGTCTATCCCTTTCATGATTTTAAATGTTTCTATAAGATCACCCCTCATCCTTCTGAACTCCAACGAGTAAAGACCCAGTCTACTCAATCTATCATCATAAGGTAACCCCCTCATTTCTCAAATCAGCCTAGTGAATTGTCTCTGTACCCCTTCCAAAGCTAGTATATCCTTCCTTAAGTAAGGTGACCAAAACTGCACGCAGTACTCCAGGTGCGGCCTTACCAATACCTTATACAGTTGCAGCAACACCTCCCTGCTTTTGTACTCCATCCCTTTCGCAATGAAGGCCAACATTCCATTTGCCTTCCTGATTACCTGCTGCACCTGCAAACTAACCTTTTGGGATTCATGCACAAGGACCCCCAGGTCCCTCTGCACCCAGCATGTTGTAATTTCTCCCCATTCAAATAATATTCCCTTTTACTGTTTTTTTTCCCAAGGTGGATGACCTCACACTTTCCGACATTGTATTCCATCTGACAAACCTTAGCCCATTCGCTTAACCTATCCAAATCTCCTTGCAGCCTCTCTGAGTCCTCTACACAACCCGCTTTCCCACTAATCTTAGTGTCATCTGCAAATTTTGTTGCGTTACACTCTGTCCCCTCTTCTAGGTCATCTATGTATATTATAAACAGTTGTGGTCCCAGCACCGATCCCTGTGGCACACCACTAACCACTGATTTCCAACCCGAAAAGGACCCATTTATCCCGACTCTCTGCTTTCTGTTCGCCAGCCAATTCTCTATCCATGCTAATACATTTCCTCTGACTCCGCGTACCTTTATCTTCTGCAGTAACCTTTTGTGTGGCACCTTATCGAATGCCTTTTGGAAATCTAAATACACCACATCCATCGGTACACCTCTATCCACCATGCTCGTTATATCCTCAAAGAATTCCAGTAAGTTAGTTAAACATGATTTCCCTTTCATGAATCCATGCTGTGTCTGCTTGATTGCACTATTCCTATCCAGATGTCCTGCTATTTCTTCCTTAATGATAGTTTCAAGCATTTTCCCCACTACAGATGTTAAACTAACCGGCCTATAGTTACCTGCCTTTTGCCTGCCCCCTTTTTTAAACAGAGGCGTTACATTAGCTGCTCTCCAATCCGCTGGTACCTCCCCAGAGTCCAGAGAATTTTGGTAGATTATAACAAATGCATCTGCTATAACTTCCGCCATCTCTTTTAATACCCTGGGATGCATTTCATCAGGACCAGGGGACTTGTCTACCTTCAGTCCCATTAGTCTGTCCAGCACTACCTCCCTAGTGATAGTGATCATCTCAAGGTCCTCCCTTCCCACGTTTCTATGACCAGCAATTTTTGGCATGGTTTTTATGTCTTCCACTGTGAAGACGGAAGCAAAATAATTGTTTAAGGTCTCAGCCATTTCCACATTTCCCATTATTAAATTCCCCTTTTCATCTTCTAAGGGACCAACATTTACTTTAGTCACTCTTTTCCGTTTTATATATCTGTAAAAGCTTTTACTATCTGTTTTTATGTTTTGCACAAGTTTACCTTCGTAATCTATCTTCCCTTTCTTTATTGCTTTTTTAGTCATTCTTTGCTGTTGCTTAAAATTTTCCCAATCCTCTAGTTTCCCACTAACCTTGGCCACCTTATACACATTGGTCTTTGATTTGATACTTTCCTTTATTTCCTTGGTTATCCACGGCTGGTTATCCCTTCTCTTACCGCCCTTCTTTTTCACTGGAATATATTTTTGTTGCGCATTATGAAAGAGTAGGAGTAGACCATTTGGCCCCTCGATAATTCCCCTCAGCCATTCAATAAGATCATGGCTGATCTGATCCTGGCCTCAACTCCACTTCACCACCCGCTCCCTTGACTTCCTTACCGTTCAAAAATCTGTCTCTCTCCACCTTAAATATATTCGAAGACCCAACCTCCACACCACTTATTCTTCTAAACTCCAATGTGTATAGGCCCAACCTATTCTTTATTTTGTTACTCTTTGCCGTCTGTGTCATATGGTGTGTTGGCCTTTATTACAAGAGGGTTTGAGTATAAGAGTAAAGACGTCTTACTGCAATTATATAGGGCCCTGGTGAGACCGCACCTGGAGTATTGTGAACAGTTTTGGTCTCCTTACCTAAGGAAGGATATACTTGCCATAGAGGGAGTGCAACGAAGGTTCACCAGACTGATTCCTGGGGGATTGTCCTACGAGGAGAGATTGAGTAGACTATATTCTCTAGAGTTTAGAAGAACGAGAGGTGATCTTATTGAAACAGACAGCATTATTACAGGGCTTGACAGGGTAGATGCAGGGAGGATGTTTCCCTTGTTTGAAGAGTCTCGAACCAGGGGTCACAGTCTCAGAATAAGGGGTCGGCCATTTAGGACTTAGATGAGGAGAAACTTCTTCACTCAGAGGGTGGCGAATCTTTGGAATTCTCTACCCCAGAGGACTGTGAAGACACAGTCATTGAGTATATTTAAGACCGAGATCGACAGATCTTTGAATGTCAAGGGAATCGAGGGATATGGGGATCGGGCGGGAAAGTGGAGTTGAGGTCGCAGATCAGCAATGATCTCATTGAGTGGCGTAGCAGGCTCGAGGGGCCCAAAGGCTCCTAATTCATGCATATGTTCTGTGAGATGCCATCACTGCTGTTGCTGCAGCTGTCAGAAGTTGCACAAACAGTTTTGGTAACTGGCTTTTGAATTTTCCCTCCCTTCCTGTGAGGAGGTGCCTGGACTTGGGCTTGTTCGATTAAAAAAAATTCTCACCCTTGTTTTCAGTTCCCTCCATGCGATGCTCCCTTTAAGTTGTGTGGCCGGGCAGTGCTCTGGAGGTCCCGCCCAGCCAGCTCACCGGCTTTTAAATAGGAAAACCTGCGCCTCCGCGGTATTTTGAACGGGCCGCACAATCCCTTAAAGGGGCCGTGCACCCCACAAAAATATTAAAGGGAACACTGACTCCACGGCCTCGCCCCTCCCTGTCTCTGTCACCGACCCTACAACCCTCCGAGATATCTCCACTCCTCCAACTCTAGGTGCATCTCCGATCTGCATCGCTCCACCATCGGTGACCGTGCCTTCAGCTGCCAAGGCCCTAAGCTCTGGAATTCCCTCCCAAAACCTCTCCGGCTCTCTCGTCTTTTAAGGTGCTCCATAAAATCTACCATTTTGACCAAACCCTGTCGTCATATCTCCTTACATAGGCCCCAAGTTTCCACATGATTTGCTCCTGATTTTTAAGAGCAACTGGTGTAGAACGGAGTATCTTAGAAATCGTAATTTTCGTCATTTAGTTTGCTCCAGTTCTAGTCAGTTAGAACAGTTTCACTTTGGAACAGAATTTTTTTTTTCAAAAGGGGGCGTGTCCAGCCACTTACGCCTGATTTCAAAGTTTCGTGAGTGAAAACTTACTCCAAACTAACTTAGAATGGAGTAAGTGAAGATTTTTGTACGCTCAAAAAAACCTTGTCTACACTTTAGAAAATCAGGCGTAGGTTACAAATCAGGCGTAGGGAATGGTGGTGGGGGGGGTTTAAAGGGAAGTTTACAAAAATTAAACACTTCAGTTTTACAAATAAAGAGCCATCATCAATAATAAATGATAAATACATCAATAAATCAACCAATAAATCAATCAAAAAAAATTAATCAATAATTTTTTTAAAAAATCAATAAATAAAAAATTTTCTACTTACCGACTGCAGCACCGGGAGCCCTCCAACAGCGTGCTGGGATGCCCCCCCCCCCCCCAAGTGTGTCTCTGTCAGTGTCTCTATCTCTCTGTCTGTCTTTCTGTCTGTGTTTCTGACAGCGAGGGGAGGGGGGGAGCAGAGGGAGGGAAGGGGGGATGGGGGGATAAAGGGGAGAAGGGGGAGAAAGGAGATTGGGGGGAAGGAGATTTGGAGGGGGGAAGGAGATTTGGAGGGGGGAAAGGAGATTTGGGGGGGGAAGGAGATTGGGGGTGGGGGGAAGGAGATTGGGGGTGGGGGGAAGGAGATTGGGGGTGGGGGGAAGGAGATTGGGGGTGGGGGGAAGGAGATTGGGGGTGGGGGGAAGGAGATTGGGGGTGGGGGAAGGAGATTGGGGGTGGGGGGAAGGAGATTGGGGGTCGGGGGAAGAAGATTGGGGGTGGGGGGAAGAAGATTGGGGGTGGGGGGAAGAAGATTGGGGTGGGGGGAAGAAGATTGGGGATAGGGGGAAGAAGATTGGGGGTGGGGGGAAGGAGATTGGGGGGGGATGGAGATTAGGGGGGGGGAAGGAGATTGGGGGGGGGGAGGGAGAAGGGGGAGGGAGGCTGAACGGGCCGGGCCCGAGATTTCGGGCAGGGCCCGTCCCCAGCACCAGATTTACAGGTAGGTGGCGTTGGGTCGGGTCGGAGGGGGTGGTGGGAGGGAGGTCGGTTCGGGTCGGGGAGAGAGAGGGAGAGGGAGGTCAGGTCGGGGGGAGGGAGGTCAGGTTGGATCCAGTCCGGGGGCTGGGAGCGGGGGAAGCGGGAGTCGGGTCGGTGTCAATGTCGGGTCCGATCCGGAGACGGGGGGGGGGAGCGGGAGTCGTGTCGGGTCCGGGGGCGAGGGGGAAGCGGGAGTCAGGTCGGTGTCGGGTCCAGGATGGGGGCGGGGAGCGGGAGTCGTGTCGGTGTCAATGTCGGGTCCGGGGTGGGGGCGGGGAGCGGGAGTCGGGTCGGGGGCGGGGGGAAGCGGGAGTCAGGTCGGTGTCGGGTCCAGGATGGGGGCAGGGAGCGGGAGTCGTGTCGGGTCCGGTCCGGCGGGGGAGCGGGAGTCGAGTCGGTGGGGGGGGGAGCGGAGTTGGTGTCGGGTCCGGTCCGGAGGCGGGAAGCGGGAAGCGGGAGTCGAGTCGGGTCGGGAGGAAGTAGGAGCTGGCCGTGGAAGGAGCCTTATTCACGCAGCCCCAGTGAGGCCATTGGGCCAGGGCTAGGGGCTGCGTGCTGCAGGCCCCTCCCACACAGTTATGGGTGCCTGGAGCTACTGCACATGCGTGCCCACTGTAGCGCGCATGTGCAGAGGTCCCGGCACTGTTTTCAGCGCAGGGACCTGGCTCCGCCCCCTACAGCTCCTGCTGCGCTGCGCCGAGGGCCAGAGGACCTGCAGGGAGCCGGAGAATCTGGAGGGTTTTTTTTAGGCGCACTTTGTGGCGCGAAAAACGGGCGTCCAGGTCGGGACTGCGCCGTTCTAGGCGCGGCTCGAAACTTGGGCCCTATAGTTTGGTGTCAAACTTTGTCTGATTATATTCCTGAGAAGCAGCTTTGAACATTTTACTGAGTAGAATCATAGAAGTTTACAGCATGGAAGGAGGCCATTTCGGCCCATTGTGTCTGTGCCGGCCAAAAGAGGCTATCCAACCTAATCCCACTTTCCAGCTCTAGGTCCATAGCCTTGTAGGTTGCAGCACTTCAAGTGCACATCCAAGTACTTTTAAAATGTGGTGAGGGTTTCTGCCTCTACCACCCTTTCAGGCCGTGAGTTCCAGACCCCCACCACCCTCTGCGTGAAGAAATTTCCCCTCAATACCCTCTAAACCTTCTACCAATTTAAATTTATGCCCCCTGGTTATTGATCCCTCTGCTAAGGGAAATAGGCCCTTTCTATCCACTATATTTAGGCCTCTCATAATTTTATATACCTCAATGAGGTCTTCCCTCAGCCTCCTCTGTTCCAAGAAAAACAGACCCAGCCTATCCAATCTGTCCTCATAGCTTAGATTCTCCACTCCCGGCAACATCCTCGTAAATCTTCTCTGTACCCTCCCCAGTGCAATCACGTCCTTCCTGTAATGCGGTGACCAGAACTTCACGCAGTACAAAGTTAAAGGTTTTGTGGAAACGCGAGTCGTTGTTGCTTTTGGTCTGAGGATATGACTGAAATTGGGAAAGTCCACAGTCCCAGATCAACGTCCCAGCCACCTGTTAAATGGCACATTGGAGCCTCAAACTTGCCATTGATTATCAGTATATCGTGAAGGCCTCCAATAATGCATTGTAAAGGATGGTGTAACAATATAAAATAATCATTACTGTATGTGCCTTTTAATTTATCAGGCTCTGAAAATAATATCATATCGGAATTAGGTAAGTCGTTTTTTTTTGGAAGCACATTTTTATGCACACAAATTAAATCCACAAAAATCCCTCGGCTGGAGAGGACAGAGAGTGGGTACATCACCCACGGGGGGCGGGGGGGGGGGGGCGAGACTTTGGGTTGGACCCTCTTCTGATTCTGTAACCTCTGCCAGCACAGTTGGACTGCAGAATTAATTGCTTGGTAAGTTTTGTAACAAGTACAATTTCAATAGAAAATAAGTTACATTTAAAGGATGTAACATTCATTCTGAATAGTGTTACTTCATAGAAAGTGGTTACGTTATTTATATTATTGGACTTGCTTTGGTAACTCGCGTGTAATTTGTTCCAAAACTCTTAGTCCGCAGGATTTATATCGTTTCTTTCACAACCTCAGGACATCCCAGACAGCACTACAACCCATGTATTACATTGAAGTGTAACCACTGTTCAAGGCAAACGCAGCAGCCAACGGGCGCATAGCAAGATCCCGCAAACAGCAATTGCCAGTTAATTGTCTAGGGGCATTGATCGGGACACCAGGAGAATTCCCTGCTCTTTGAGTAGCCTTTTGGAATCTTGTCGATCTGGACAGGCAGACTAGGGCCTCGGTTTAACGTTTCATCCCAAAGGGCACTGAGGCAATCTGACAACGGGTCATCGACTTGAAACGTTAACTCCCTTTCTCTCTCCACAGATGCTGCCTGACCTGCTGAGATTTCCAGCATTTTCTGTTTTTATCTCAATACTACACTGAAGTGTCCTTTGCAAATGTGCCATGTTATTGAGTTTCATGAGTGGGAATAACAACGATAGGGTAATTATTGTGGAGTATGTCAGTTTGTTTCAGTGCTGCTTTATCCACAATTGGACACCAGTATTCCTAAATGATTAGCTTTTAAATAAGTTAAAAGATTGAGTCAAGAGTATGACTATGATTCTGTTTATGTTCAAAATTTACAACAACCTTGACTCGGCATATGCAGTATAGCTGTACTCCACCAGCTTTTTTTGGCCAGGTCACTGAGGAGAACGCCCCTGCTCTTCTTCCAAATAGTGCCCCGGGATCTTTTGCATCCACCTGAGAGAGCAGACAGGGCCTCGGTTTAATGTCTAATGCCTAAGCCTTTCTGCCTTTCTTTCCTCCTTCAAGACGCTCCTTAAAACCTACCTCTTTGCTCACCTACGCTAATTTCTACTTAATGCGGCTTGGTGTCAAATTTTCAGCTTGTAACACTCCTGCAAAGCACCTTGGGACGTTAAAGGAGCTATATAACCGCAATTGTTGTTGTAATCTTTTTTTTAAAAAAAACGGCACCTCCGACAGTGCAGCACTCCCTCAGCACGACAATGCAATGTCAGCCAAGATGTTTGGGCTCAGGTCTCTGGAGCGGGACTTGAACCCACAACCTTCGCACTCCCGAGGCGAGGGTACTACCCACTGAGCCACGAGTTTGACATAGTAAAACATCCCAAGGCACTTTACAGGAGCGATTATCAAACAAAATTTGACACCGAGCCACTTGAGGAGAAATTATGACATGTGACCAAAGGCTTGGTCAAAGAGGTCGGTTTTAAGGAGCGTCTTAAAGGTGGAAAGCGAGATAGAGAGATGAGTGCTATCTGCTGAGCCACAGCTGACACATCTGATCTGGATTGGATAAATACTTCAAGAAAAAATTGGCAGCACCATAGAGAAAGAGTAGAGGGGTGTGGGACTAATTGGACTGCTCTTTCAGAGAGCCAACACAGGCACGATGGGCCGAAAGGCCTCTTGTGCTGTGTGATTCTGTGGGGGATCATCCTTTCTAGCTGTCGCTACAACGTTGAAATGCGGCGGTGCTCGTTACCGTTCTGCTTTGCTTTATTGGCCCACACCGCGAGGTCGTCCTGCGCCCGCCCGTCGGTGAACACGACCACCACCTTCGGGATGTTCTCCGCAAGCGCCCGAGCCCCCTCGGCCACCTTGAAGCTGTGTTTGAAGATCTGCCCGAGAGCCAGGCCTGCCACGGGTCCTCGGCCAATGTACCTGGCCCGGCTCACGGCTGCCTTGACGTCACTCGCCGTGCTGTAGCGCCGGAGGGGGAACTCGGTCCGCACTTTGGTGGAGTACTGCACCAGACCCACGCGGGTTGCGTTTGGCGCCACTTCCAACGCGTCCACCATGCTGCTGACAAACTGTTTCACCGACTGGAAGTTCTGTGCCCCCAGGCTCCTGGATCCATCAATGATGAAGACAAGGTCCATCGCTCCATTGAAACACTCTGCAGCGGCCAAACAGAAGAATGGACAGTAAGAACAAAACGTAAGAAATAGGAGCAGTAAAAGACCCCTCAGCCCCCTTGAGCAACAAGATCACGGCTGATCTTCTACCTCAACCCCACCTTCCCGCACTATCCCCATATCACTTAATTCCCAAACATTTATCGACCTCTGTCTTGAATATACTCAACAACCATCCACAGCCCTTTGGGGGAGAGAATAGCAAAGATTCACCATCCTCTGAGTGAAGAAATTTCTCCTTATCTCAGTCCTAAATGGCCGACCCCTTATCCTGAGACCATGACACCTAGTTCTAGATTCCCAGCCAGAGGAAACATTTTCTCACCATTAACTCTGTCAAGCCCCTTAAGAGTGTTATATGTTTCAATGGGATCACCTCTCATTCTTCTCGGGAATATAGGCCTAGTCTACTCGATCTAGGAAATCTTGTCTTTGGCTAACAGTTATGAAAGTAACCGGTTGCTCCGGTTGGGGTGGAGTGTAGAATGTTTCGGTGTAAGGGGTGTCGCAGTTGTGTGAGGTGGACTGGTTGGGCTGGATGCTCTTTACCTTTCTGCCATTGTTCATTTTTCATAGTTTAAATGGGTGGCACCTTATTCTAAGACTATGTCGCAGAGGGTTGTGGGGATCTGGAACTCGCTGCCTGGAGGAGTGGTGGATGCAGAAATCCTCATCACTTTCAAGAGATGGTTGGATGGGCACTTCAAGTGCTGTAACCTGCAGGGTTACCGACCTAGAGCTGGTAATTGGGATTAGACTGGATAACCTTTTGTTGGTCAGCGCAGATATAATGGTAAGTACTGCAGGGAATCAAAAAAGGCCAGGGTGATCTCCTAGTGTCGATCGCCTGGATGGGTTGGAGAGGAATTTTCCAGATTTTTTCTCCCTAAATTGGCCTGGGTTTTGATCTGGTTTTTGCCTCTCCCAGGAGATCACATGGCTCGGGTTGGGGTGGAGTGTAGAATGTTTCAGTGTAAGGGGTGTCGCAGTTGTGTGGGGCGGACTGGTTGGTCCGGGTGCTCTTTACCTTTCCACCATTGTTCATTGTTCATAGGTTTATATGTAACCTTCAGGGCTGCTGGCCGAGGGCCGTGTGGCTCTTTGTCGGCCGGCGCGGACACGATGGGCCAAAATGGCCTCCTTCTGCGCTGTTTCTATGTTTTTATGTTTCTAAAGCAGTATGGGATGGCTTTGACGTTTTAAAACTTGGATTTTAGACTGCAATTCCCTACTCCAGTGAGTTGGGCTGAATTTCCTGCACCTTCTGTGTGATGTCTCAGAGGTTGTGGTCAGCAGTGAAGCGACAGCACTCGCTGCTGGCCCTGAAGTGAGCTGCCCGCCGAGATCTCACGATCCCTGTGGCGAGAAGCTTGCCTTTTTCACCGAGCAGTTGAGAGCAGTGAAGCGGGAAGTAACGTTACCTGTAAGGCCAGCGTTGGCGTACTCGAAACTGCGAATAAAGGGGCTGTGTGCTCCCCCCCTCACCAAAATAAATAAGTTGGTGGGAATCCCACAGCGCGAGAGCCCCCATGGCCACCTTCTAAGCAGCCAATCACAACGCAGAATTCTTACAGACCAGGAAGTAAAGAAGCTGCTTTCATTCTGAATTTTTCAAAATGTTACAGAGAGCAACACAAAGATTTGGGGCTCTCGCGTGGGGATAAGGTCAACCTGAAATAAAGATGAACAAACTTAAAAAAATATAATTTTAAGTTTCATTAAAAAATTGTCATTTTTATTATCGTGGAGAAATTTGACTCACAAAATTAAAATTAGTGTTTCAGGGCCACAACTTTTGTTTAGCAGCCCATACGCTGTTAAAACCCCAAGTTACACCGAAGTCAACAAGGCCTAACTTTTGATGGTGGTATTTAACAGCGCTATTACCGCAGAAAAGCCCAAATTTTCGTCAGTTTGTCTGCTTACATGGATGGCCGGCGATGGGGGGGGAGGGAGCAGGGGGCGGGACCGCACAGTGCAGCCAATGTCGGAGCAGTGAACGACTGGCCCGCAACTTCAGCGTGACAATGCGCATGTGCTGCGTGCTGAAGTTGCGGTCAGTTTCAAAGCGGCAGCGGCAATGCTGCTCGTTCACCGTTAGAGTGGATGGGAAGGACCTATTTCCCTCAGCAGAGGCGTCAATAACTAGGGGGCAGAGACTTAAAGTCATTGGGGGGAAGTTTAAAGGGGAGTTTAGGGGAAATTTCTTCACGCAGAGGGGGGGTGGGGGTCTGGAACTCACTGTCTGAAAGGGTGGTAGAGGCAGAAACCCTCACCGCATTTAAAAAGTACTTGGAGATGCACTTGCTATATAGTTGCAAGTCGTTATTGTTGTTAAAGTGCCGTGACCTACCGGGCTACGGACCCAGTGCTGGAAGGTGGGATTAGGCTGGGTAGCTCGTTTTCGACCGGCACGGACACGATGGGCCGAATGGCCTCCTTCTGTGTCATCATTTTTCTTTGATTCTATTACCCAGTGCAAATTCCAGGCCATTGTGTAGAGTTTACTGAGTAAATTGATCTATACTGGGAGGGGAATGGCTGTCAGGCCCATTCTCAGTGAAAACTTCAGTATTCCATCTCTCGCACACACTGCCACTCTTGTGCCAGGCACAAACACACTCCGAGTCTCAAATCAGACACATACCAGGCCCGAGTGAGAATAGTTCTTGTAGTGAATACCGTTACAGGCACCAATGACAATCTTCTGGCAATTCACGTGGTTTTTGTTTTCCCCAGCTAATGTTCGCTAAGCAATTTATTTTAAGAATGTTCTACCTATTTATTTAATTATACGGTGTGGCCTTAAAAAAAATATATATTTGTTACTAGGCCCTCGAATAGTTTCAGTCCACTTGGTCAGGTAAGATTTACGTTCAGTGTTTAACCAGCATAGTGTTGTAGTGAGCTCTCCGTCCTGTAGAGGGAGTGCCTGAGCTAGGTGAATATAAAGTACATGAAATGGCCGAGGAGTGTTGAGCACGTTCGAGTATTCTTGGGTTTGGGGAGGGAGGCTCAGGAAATTACATAGGATGCACAGCACACAAACCGATCACTCGGCCCACCAATCCGTGCCGGTGTTCATACTCCACACGAGCCTCCTCTTCATCTCATCCCATCAGCATAACCTATTCCTTTCTACCTCATGTGTTTCTCCAGCTTCCCTTTAAATGCATCCATGATAGAATTGGTTGCCGTGCTTGAAACATAGAAATATAGAAAGTAGGTGCAGGAGTGGGCCATTCGGCCCTTCGAGCCTGCACCACCATTTAATAAGATCATGGCTGATCATTCAACTTCAGTACCCCTTTCCTGCTTTCTCTCCATACCCCTTGATCCCTGTAGCCGTAAGGGCCACATCTAACTCCCTCTTGAATATATCTAACGAACTGGCCTCAACTACTTTCTGTGGTAGAGAATTCCACAGGTTCACCACTCTCTGGGTGAAGAAGTTTCTCCTCATCTCGGTCCTAAATGGCTTACCCCTTATCCTTAGACTGTGACTCCTGGTTCTGGACTTCCCCAACATCGGGAACATTCTTCCTGCATTCTTCCCACACAACAACAGCGACCACACTTCAAAACAGTAACCCGCTGGCTGTGAAAAGCTTTGGGACAACAACAACGGCAACTTGCATTTATATAGCACCTCTGACAGAGTAAAACGTCCCCAAGGTGCTTCACAGGGGAAGAGTGACCATAATATGGTAGAATTCGTTATTAAGATGGAGAGTGACACAGTTAATTCAGAGACTAGGGTCCTGAACTTGGGGAAAGGTAACTTCGATGGTACGAGACGTGAATTGGCTAGAATAGACTGGTGAATGATACTTAAAGGGTTGACGGTGGATAGGCAATGGCAAACATTTAAAGATCACATGGATGAACTTAAACAATTGTACATCCCTGTCTGGAGTAAAAATAAAACGGGGAAGGTGGCTCAACCGTGGCTAACAAGGGAAATTAAGGATAGTGTTAAATCCAAGGAAGAGGCATGTCAATTGGCCAGAAAAAGCAACAAACCTGAGGACTGGGAGAAATTTAGAATTCAGCAGAGGAGGACAAAGGGTTTAATTAGGAGGGGAAAATAGAGTATGAGAGGAAACTTCCTGGAAACATAAAAACTGACTGCAAAAGCTTCTATAGATATGTGAAGAGAAAAAGATTAGTGAAAACAAACGTAGGTCCCTTGCAGTCAGATTCAAGTGAATTAATAATGGGGAACAAAGAAATGGCCGACCAATTAAACAAATACTTTGGTTCTGTCTTCACGAAGGAAGACACAAATAACCTTCTGGAAATATTAGGGAACCGAGGGTCTAGTGAGAAGGAGGAACTGAAGGAAATCCTTATTATGCGGGAAATTGTGTTGGGGAAATTGATGGGATTGAAGGCCGATAAATCCCCAGGGCCTGATAGTCTGCAACCCAGAGTACTTAAGGAGGTAGCCCTAGAAATAGTGGATGCACTGATGATCATTTTCCAACAGTCTATCGACTCTGGATCGGTTCCTATGCACTGGAGGGTAGCTAAAGTAACACCACTTTTTAAGAAAGGAGGGAGAGAGATAACGGGTAATTATAGGCTGGTTAGCCTGATATCAGTAGTGGGGAAAATGTTGGAATCAATTATTAAAGATGAAATAGCAGCACATTTGGAACGCAGCGATGGGATCGGTCCAAGTCAACATGGATTTATGAAAGGGAAATCCTGCTTGACAAATCTTCTAGAATTTTTTGAGGATGTAACCGGTAGAGTGGACAAGGGAGAACCAGTGGATGTGGTGTATTTGGACTTTCAAAAGGCTTTTGACAAGGTCCCACACAAGAGATTGGTGTGCAAAATTAAAGCACATGGTATTGGGGGTAATGTATTGATGTGGATAGAGAACTGGTTGGTAGACAGGAAGCAGAGAGTCGGAATAAACAGGTCCTTTTCAGAATGGCAGGCAGTAACTAGTGGGGTACCGCAGGGCTCAGTGCTGGGACCCCAGCTATTTACAATATACATTAATGATTTGGATGAGGGAATTGAGTGTAATATCTCCAAGTTTGCAGATGACACTAAGCTGGGTGGCAGTGTGAGCTGTGAGAGGATGCTAAAAGGGTACAGGGTGACTTGGACAGGTTAGGTGAGTGGGCAAAAACACGAAGGCAGAATATTATCTGAATGGTGGCAGATTAGGAAAACTGGAGCTGCAGCGAGACCTGGGTGTCATGGTACATCAGTCATTGAAAGTTGGCATGCAGGTACAGCAGGTGGTGAAGAAGGCAAATGATATGTTGGCTTTCATAGCTAGGGAATTTGAGTACAGGAGCAGGGAGGTCTTACTGCAGTTGTACAGGGCCTTGGTGAGGCCACACCTTGAATATTGTGTTCAGTTTTCATCTCTTAATCTGAGGAAGGACATTCTTGCGAGTGAGGGAGTGCAGCGAAGGTTCACCAGACTGATTCCCGGGATGGCAGGACTGACATATGAAGAAAGACTGGATCGACTAGGCTTATATTCAATGGAATTTAGAAGAATTTCATAGAAACATAAAATTCTGATGGGACTGGACAGGTTAGATGTAGGAAGAATGTTCCTGATGTTGAGGAAGTCCAGAACCAGGGGTCACAGTCTAAGGATAAGGGGTAAGTCATTTAGGACTGAGATGAGGAGAAACTTCTTCACTCAGAGAGTTGTTAACCTGTGGAATTCCCTACCGCAGAGAGTTGTTGATGCCAGTTCATTGGATATATTCAAGAGGGAGTTAGATTATGGCCCTTACGGCTAAAGGGATCAAGGGGTATGGAGAGAAAGCAGGAAAGGGGTACTGAGGTGAATGATCAGCCATGATCTTATTGAATGGTGGTGCAGGCTCGAAGGGCCGAATGGCCTACTCCTATACCCCGGGAGGCCGGAATTTCTGCCCCATTAAGTCGTGAGGTGGATAGCGAAGGACATACCCAGGCAAGTCTTTCCGTCGGGGTTCAGTATGTATCCTTTCCGACATCTGCAGAGGTAACTGTCTTCTGTGCTCACACAGTCATGTTCACAGTTGTGCCTGGCCAGGACACAGAAGTCAATTCCTGTAACGTGGGCAGAAAATAACGTGATTTACAACACAATAAGGCAGCTGTTACTGTTCTCTCCGCAGTCACGGTATTATAAACAGATTTGAAAGAAATCACAAGTGAACATCTAATGACTTTCCGTACGTACCCCTAGGAATTCAGTACTACAATCTCCCCCACCCCTCAAACAAAAAGCAGACTTGTGCCGTTTTGAGTTTTCAATAGAGGTCTTTAAGATTATGAATGGTTTTTGTTGTGTAAGCAATAACTGTTAGACTGAGTACTATTTAACTCCAAGAGGTATGAACTTGGCTCTGCTTTATTAAGGCCCAAAGTGACTAATCTACAAAATGGCTGGCCTTTTATACTTGGGCTGCACACACGTGCGTGCAGCCCAATGGCCTCCAACAGTGACGCCATCTAGTGGCTAGTGATCCCAAAAGTACATACATGACAATACCACACTCTGAGATATTAACACAGTCTTTTACAAATTGAGACGGTCTGGTGTTTTACACTCCCGGGTTGACCCTCTCAGTTCAATTCTGGCCTTGGGTGAGTGTTCAGAGTCTGTTGTGACTGGTGGCAGGGTGGCTGACCTGGTGGGAGTGGCAATGGCCATGTCAGGGATTGAAATTCCCCGATTCACTGATGACCACCGAGTCCTTTGATGACTGGGGGGGTAGGTTTCTTGGTCGTTGATTGTCTCTTCCTCCGACTGTTCCGGTTCGTCTGTGTGCCACAGCTTTGTCTGATCCATATGTTTCCTGCATCTTTGCCCATTTCTGAGCTTGACAATAAATACTCTGGAGCCCTCCTTGTCCATGACAATACCAGCGATCCACTTAGGTCCCTGACCATAATTCATGGCGAGGAGTCGGGAGGTGGAGCGGCAGTTCGTGAGGCCTACAAGAGGCCAGCGTCGAGTTGGGAGGCCCAGCATCGAGTTGGGAGGCCCAGCATCGAGTTAGGAGGCCCAGCGGGGAGACAGGAGGCGGAGTGGCAGTGTGGTGAGGCCTACAAGAGACCAGCGTCGAGTTGGGAGGCCCAGCATCGAGTTGGGAGGCCCAGCGGGGAGACAGGAGGCGGAGCGGCAGTGTGGTGAGGCCCAGCGGGGAGACAGGAGGCGGAGCAGCAGTGTGTTGAGGCCCAGCGGGGAGACAGGAGGCGGAGCAGCAGTGTGGTGCGGCCCAGCGGGGAGATGGGAGGCGGAGCGGCAGTGTGGTGAGGCCCAGCGGGGAGATGGGAGGCGGAGCGGCAGTGTGGTGAGGCCCAGCGGGGAGATGGGAGGCGGAGCGGCAGTGTGGTGAGGCCCAGCGGGGAGATGGGAGGCGGAGCGGCAGTGTGGTGCGGCCCAGCGGGGAGATGGGAGGCGGAGTGGCAGTGTGGTGCGGCCCAGCGGGGAGATGGGAGGCGGAGTGGCAGTGTGGTGAGGCCCAGCCGGTGCAGCTGCAGCAGGGATGCAAAAAAGTAGAAAGAAATCGAAAGGTGACGTCACAGCCAAGGGGGTAAGTGATTGGCTGGTGATTGGTAAGTAGTTTTTCTTTTTCTTTTCTTTATCAATGAGTAACCATTAGCATTGTTGTTGCCAATTTAAGTTTATCTAGGGGTTAAGTCATGGCAGGACAGCTCTGACACGTGTTATGCTCCCCCTGTACTATGTGGGAAGTCAGGGACGCTTTCGGTGTCCCTGATGACTACGTGTGCGGGAAGTGTATCCCTGACACACCGCATTGCGGCACTGGAGCTGTGGGTGGATTCACTCTGGAGCATGCACGCTGCTGAGAATGACGTGAATAGCACGTTTAGTGAGTTGGTCTTACCGCAGGAAAAGGGTCCACAGCCAGATAGGGAATGGAAGACCAACAGGAAGAGCAGTGCAAGGAAGGTAGTGCAGGGGTCCCCTGCGGTCATCCCCCTGAAAAACAGATACATCGCTTTGGGTACTGTTGAGGGGGATGACTCTTCAGGGGAGGGCAGCAGCAGCCAAGTTCATGGCACCATGGGTGGCTCTGCTGCACAGGAGGTCAGGAAAAAGAGTGGGAGAGCTATAGTGATAGGGGATTCGGTTGTAAGGGGAATAGAAGGGGAATAAAAGGGGAGGTGCAAAGAGACCTGGGTGTCATGGTACATCAGTCATTGAAGGTTGGCATGCAGGTACAGCAGGCGGTTAAGAAAGCAAATGGCATGTTGGCCTTCATAGCGAGGGGATTTGAGTACAGGGGCAGGGAGGTGTTGCTACAATTGTACAGGGCCTTGGTGAGGCCACACCTGGAGTATTGTGTACAGTTTTGGTCTCCTAACCTGAGGAAGGACATTCTTGCTATTGAGGGAGTGCAGCGAAGGTTCACCAGACTGATTCCCGGGATGGCGGGACTGACCTATCAAGAAAGACTGGATCAACTGGGCTTGTATTCACTGAAGTTCAGAAGAATGAGAGGGGACCTCATAGAAACGTTTAAAATTCCGACGGGGTTAGACAGGTTAGATGCAGGAAGAATGTTCCCAATGTTTGGGAAGTCCAGAACCAGGGACACAGTCTAAGGATAAGGGGGAAGCCATTTAGGACCGAGATGAGGAGGAATTTCTTCACCCAGGGAGTGGTGAACCTGTGGAATTCTCTACCACAGAAAGTTGTTGAGGCCAATTCACTAAATATATTCAAAAAGGAGTTGGATGAAGTCCTTACTACTAGGGGAATCAAGGGGTATGGTGAGAAAGCAGGAATGGGGTACTGAAGTTGCATGTTCAGCCATGAACTCATTGAATGGCGGTGCAGGCTAGAAGGGCCGAATGGCCTACTCCTGCACCTATTTTCTATGTTTCTATGTTTCTATGTTTCTGCGGCCGCAACCGAGACTCCAGGATGGTATGTTGCCTCCCTGGTGGAAGGGTCAAGGATGTCTCGGAGCGGGTGCAGGACATTCTGAAAAGGGAGGGTGAACAGCCAGTTGTCGTGGTGCATATAGGTATCAACGATATAGGTAAAAAACGGGATGAGGTCCTAAGAGACGAATTTAGGGAGCTAGGAGTTAAATTAAAAAGTAGGGCCTCAAAAGTAGTAATCTCAGGATTGCTACCAGTGCCACGTGCTAGTCAGAGTAGGAATCACAGGATAGCTCAGATGAATACGTGGCTTGAGCAGTGGTGCAGCAGGGAGGGATTCAAATTCCCGGGACATTGGAACCGGTTCTGGGGGAGGTGGGACCAGTACAAACTGGTACAAGCCTGCACCTTGGAAGGACCGGAGCCAATGTCCGAGGGAGAGTGTTTGCTCGTGCTGTTGGGGAGGAGTTAAACTAATTTGGCAGGGGGATGGGAACCTATGCAGGGAGACAGAGGGAAGTAGAATGGGGGCAGAAGCAAAAGATAGAAAGAAGAAAAGTAAAAGTAGAAGGCAGAAAAACCTAAGGCAAAAACTCTGCAGTTTTGGTCACCTTACTTAAGGAAGGATATAGTAGCTTTGGAGGGGGTACAGAGACGATTCACTAGGCTGATTCTGGAGATGAAGGGGTTACCTTATGATGATAGATTGAGTAGACTGGGTCTTTACTCGTTGGAGTTCAGAAGGATGAGGGGGGATCTTATAGAAACATTTAAAATAATGAAAGGGATAGACAAGATAGAGGCAGAGAGGTTGTTTCCACTGGTTGGGGAGACTAGAACTAGGGGGCATAGCCTCAAAATATGAGGGAGCCAATTTAAAACCGAGTTGAGAAGGAATTTCTTCTCCCAGAGGGTTGTGAATCTGTGGAATTCTCTGCCCAAGGAAGCAGTTGAGGCTAGCTCATTGAATGTATTCAAATCACAGATAGATAGATTTTTAACCAATAAGGGAATTAAGGGTTACGGGGAGCGGGCGGGTAAGTGGAGCCGAGTCCACGGCCAGATCAGCCATGATCTTGTTGAATAGCGGAGCAGGCTCGAGGGGCTAGATGGCCTACTCCTGTTCCTAATTCTTATGTTATTTAAAGCAAAAAGGGCCACATTACAGCAAAATTCTAAAGGGGCAAAGTGTGTTAGAAAGACAAGCCTGAAGGCACTGTGCCTCAATGCGAGGAGTATTCGGAATAAGGTGGATGAATTAACTGCGCAGATAGCAGTTAACGGGTATGATGTAATTGGCATCACGGAGACATGGCTTCAGGGTGACCAAGGCTGGGAACTCAACATCCAGGGGTATTCAATATTTAGGAAGGATAGACAGACAGGAAAAAGAGGCAGGGTGGCATTGCTGGTTAAAGAGGAAATTAATGCAATAATAAGAAAGGACATTAGCCTGGATGATGTGGAATCGGTATGGGTTGAGCTGCGGAATACCAAGGGGCAGAAAACACTAGTGGGACTTGTGTACAGACCTTCAAACAGTAGTAGTAAGGTTGGGGACAGCATCAAACACGAAATTAGGGATGCATGCAATAAAGGTACAGCAGTTATCATGGGTGACTTTAATCTACATATTGATTGGGCTAACCAAACTGGTAGCAATGCGGTGGAGGAGAATTTCCTGGAGTGTATTAGGGATGATTTTCTAGACCAATATGTCAAGGAACTAACCAGGGAGCTGGCCATCCTAGACTGGGTGATGTGTAATGAGAAAGGACTAATTAGCAATCTTGTTGTGCACTCTTCCCTTGGGAAGAGTGACCATAATATGGTAGAATTCTTTATTAGGATGGAGAGTGACACAATTAATTCAGAAACTAGAGTCCTGAACTGAAGGAAAGGTAACTTCGATGGTTTGAGGCGTGAACTGGTGAATGACACTTAAAGGGTTGATGGTGGATAGTCAATGGCAAACATTTAAAGATCACATGGATGAACTTCAGCAATTGTACATCCCTGTCTGGAGTAAAAATAACACGGGGAAGGTGGCTCAACCGTGGCTAACAAGGGAAATTAAGGATAGTGTTAAATCCAAGGAAGAGGCATATAAATTGGCTAGAAAAAGCAGCAAACCTGAGGACTGGGAGAAATTTAGAATTCAGCAGAGGAGGACAAAGGATTTAATTAAGAGGGGGAAAATAGAGTATGAGAAGAAACTTGCCAGGAACATAAAAACTGACTGCAAAAGCTTCTATAGATATGTGAAGAGAAAAAGATTAGTGAAGACAAACATAGGTCCCTTGCAGTTAGATTCAGATGAATTTATAATGGGGAACAAAAAAAATGGCAGACCAATTGAACAAATACTTTGGTTCTGTCTTCACGAAGGCAGCCACAAATAACTTTCCGGAAGTACTAGGGGACCGAGGGTCTAGTGAGAAGGAGGAACTGAAGGATATCCTTATTAGGCAGGACATTGTGTTAGGGAAATTGATGGGATTGAAGGCCGATAAATCCCCGGGGCCTGGTAATCTGCATCCCAGAGTACTTAAGGAAGTGGCCCTAGAAATAGTGGATGCATTGGTGATCATTTTCCAACAGTCTATCGACTCTGGATCAGTTCCTGTGGACTGGAGGGTAGCTAATGTAACACCACTTTTTAAAAAGGGAGGGAGAGAGAAAATGGGTAATTATAGACCGGTTAGCCTGACATCAGTGTTGGGTAAAATGTTGGAATCAATTATTAAGGATGAAATAGCAGCACATTTGGAAAGCAGTGACAGGATCGGTCCAAGTCAGCATGGATTTATGAAAGGGAAATCACGCTTGACAAATCTTCTGGAATTTTTTGAGGATGTAACTAGTAGAGTGGACAAGGGAGAACCAGTGGATGTTGGTATTTGGATTTTCAAAAGGCTTTTGACAAGGTCCCACACAAGAGATTGGTGTGCAAAATCAAAGCGCATGGTATTGGGGGTAATATACTGACGTGGATAGAGAACTGGTTGGCAGACAGGAAGCAGAGAGTCAGGATAAACGGGTCCTTTTCAGAATGGCAGGCAGTGACTAGTGGAGTGCCGCAGAGCTCAATACCCTGCGGCACTCCACTAGTTCCAGTTCTTTACAATATACATCAATGATTTGGATGAAGGAATTGAGTGTAATATCTCCAAGTTTGCAGATGACACTAAACTGGGTGTCGGTGTGAGCTGTGAGGGGTAAGAGGCTGCAGGGTGACTTAGACAGGTTAGGTGAGTGGGCAAATGCATGACAGATGCAGTATAATGTGGATAAATGTGAGGTTATCCACTTTGGGGGCAAAAATGCGAAGACAGAATATTATCTGAATGGTGGCAGATTAAGAAACGGGGAGGTGCAACGAGACCTGGGTGTCATGGTACATCAGTCATTGAAAGTTGGCATACAGGTACAGCATGCGGTGAAGAAGGCAAATGGTATGTTGGCCTTCATAGCTAGGGGATTTGAGTATAGGAGCAGGGAGGTCTTACTGCAGTTGTACAGGGCCTTGGTGAGGCCTCACCTGGAATATTGTGTTCAGTTTTGGTCTCCTAATCTGAGGAAGGACGTTCTTGCTATTGAGGGAGTGCAGTGAAGGTTCACCAGACTGATTCATATGAGGAGAGACTGGATCAACTGGGCCTTTATACATTGGAGTTTAGAAGGATGAGAGGTGATCTCATAGAAACATACAAGATTCTGACGGGATGGGACAGGTTAGATGCAGGTAGATTGCTCCCAATGTTGGGAAAGTCCAGAAGGGGACACAGTCTTAGGGTAGAGGGTAGGCCATTTAGGACTGAGATGAGGAGAAACTTCTTCACTCAGAGAGTGTTAACTTGTGGAATTCCCTGCTGCAGAGAGCTGTTAATGCCAGTTCATTGGATATATTCAAGAGGGAGTTAGATATGGCCCTTACAGCTACGGGGATCAAGGGGTATGGGTAGAAAGTAGGAAAGGGATACTGAGGGAATGATCAGCCATGATCTTATCGAATGGTGATGCAGGCTCGAAGGGCCGAATGGCCTACTCCTGCACCTATTTTCTATGTTTCTACGTTTCTATGTTTCTATGTAGTACATATACAAGATCATTTACAGGAATATCGCGTGACACAGCTGCGCGATCATTATATCCTTGTAGATTTTTTCTTCTATATTCAACATGATTATTCAAGTCAGAGTGTACAAGAGCTAGCTTGGTCTTAAGACCCCTGTTCATCATTAGTTTGGCAGGCGAGACACCAGTAAGCGTGCGTGGTCTTGTCCTGTAACTAAGCAGTATGCATGACAGGCGGGTCTGTAATGACCCTTGGGTTACTCGCTTCACACTCTGCTTAATGATTTGGAAAGCACATTCTGCTTGCCCATTGGATGCAGGTTTGAACGGTGCTGACCTTACATGTTTGACACCATTGAGTTTCATGAACTCTTGAAACTCCTGACTGGTGAAGCACGGTCCGTTGTCGCAAACAACGATGTCAGGCAGACCATGTGTCGCGAACATGACACTGAGATTCTCAATGGTAGCTGTGGATGTACTGGATGACATGATTATACACTCGATCCACTTCGAATATGTATCCACCACAACTAAAAATATCTTCCCCAGGAAGGGACCTGCAAAGTCTATGTGGATCGTGGACCATGGTTTGGATGGCCACGACCACAGACTCAACGGCGATTCCGCTGGTGCTTTGTTGAGCAGCGTGCAAGTGTTGCACTGATGCACACATGATTCCAGCTTAGAGTCAATTCCCAGCCACCATACATGAGACCTGGCAATGGCTTTCATCATTACAATGCCGGGATATGTGCTATGTAGCTCACATACAAATTTCTCTCTCCCTCTCTTGGGCGTAACAACACGATTGCCCCACAGTATACAATCCGATTGAATACACAGTTCGTCTTTGCGAATGTAAGGTTTGGTCTCCTCGCACATTTGCTTGGGTATGGCAGACCAATCACCTTTGAGGATGCAACTCTTCACCACCGATAAAATCGGGTCCTGGCTGGACCAGGTCTTAGCTTGTTGAGCCGTGACAGGGGTTCCTTCACTTTCAAAAGCATCCATAACTAACAATAGATCCGCCGGTTGTGGCATTTCCACCTCCGGTGTGGGCAACGGCAGACGGCTCAAAGCATCGGCACAATTCTCGGTGCCAGGTCTATGGCGAATGACATATTCATAAGCAGATAATGTCAGCGCCCACCTCTGGATGCGGGACGATGCATTGGTATTGATACCTTTGTTTTCAGAGAACAGTGAAATGAGCGGCTCGTGATCTGTCAAACCAGTTCAAGCCGAAGACCAAACAGGTACTGATGCATCTTTTTAACCCCATACACACAGGCTAGTGCTTCTTTCTCTATCATGTTGTAGGCTCTTTCCGCTTTAGACAAACTTTTTGAAGCATACATGACTGGTTGAAGGTGACCTGACTCATTAGCTTGTTGGAGTACGCAACCAATTCCATATGACGAAGCACCACAGGCCAATACTAAATGTTTACATGGGTCATAATGTACCAGCAACTTGCTAGAGTAAAGCAGATTAGTGGCTTTCTCAAAGGCTATGTCTTGAGACGCACCCTACACCCAGTTGTCGCCTTAGCAGCATGTGTAGTGGTTCTAATAAGGTGCTCAATTTAGGTAGGAAGTTACCGAAGTAGTTGAGTAGACCCAGGAACGAACGCAGCTCCATCACATTCTGAGGCTTGGGTGCATGCTTGATGGGCGTGGTGTGTCGCAGCACGCTTGCTCATCTGCGGACATTTGCGCTGGAGATGCCCCGCTCTCAGACAGCCTTTGCAACTATATTGCTTAAATCGGCACTGCTGGTGCCGGTGATTTCCCCCACAACGGCAACACGGAGAAATCGGATGCATTCCCGGTGACGGACTTTGAGCAGCCACAGGTTTCGTGTACGCAGTCGGGTAAGGCCTTGCCATGTGCCGCTCTGCCGAACAACGAATTAATCATATTTACAGTACTTGCCGAGTTTTGATTTTTCACTGATATCTGCTTTAGACTTCTATCCGTCGTCATGCATGACTGAGCGATCGTGATGGCCCTGTTCAAGTCCAACGTCTCCACCGCCAGTAGCTTACGCAGGATCACCTCGTGGTTGATGCCGATTAAAAGAAGTCCCGCAGCATGTCTGCCAACACAGCCCCGAACTTACATGGTCCCGCTAGACGTCTCTGGTCGGCAACGAATTCCGCCGCATTCTGGCCCTCTGAGCGAACGTGCGTGTAAAATCTGTATCTCAAGATGATGATGCCTTCGTCTGGCTTAAGGTGGTCCTGTACCAGTGTACACAATTCTTCATATGTCTTCTCTGTTAGACTCACAGGCAGGAGTAGATTCTTTATCAGACCATAAATTTTCGGACTGCAAACCATGAGGAACACCACCCGGCGCCGATCTGCGTCACTGACCTCCTCCATTTTGTTGGCCACGAAGAACTGGCTCAAACAGCTCACAAAGTCTGCCCAATCTTCTCCTTCCACCAATCGCTCCAACAATCCAATTGTGCTCATTTTTGCATGCAAAGGTTCTTGTTGCCTAGTCACCAAATGTTGTGTGTCCAATAACTGTTAGACTGAATACTGTTTAACTCCAAGACCTTGGCTCTGCTTTATTAAGGCCCAAAGTGACTAATCTACAAAATGGCTGGCCTTTTATACTTGGGCTGCACACACACGGCATCCAACAGTGATGCCATCTAGTGGCTAGTGATCACAAAAGTACAGTTTTGGACCACTGGACCAAGACCTAGCTCTGTCAAGCCCCTGTGGTGTCTGCAACGGCCACCACATGTTAAAAAATCCACGCACAGGCATCTTCCACCCTTCAGGATGTAGTTCTGGACCTGGAATATTAGGTCCTTCATTGAAACACCTGTGAACTTATCCCTTTTTTGATGTGGAAGCAAGTCATCCTCGTTTAGAGGGACTGTCTATGATGATGATGGTTTTGATACAGCAGGCCTAGAGAAGG
Source organism: Pristiophorus japonicus (assembly GCF_044704955.1). Classification (NCBI taxonomy): domain Eukaryota; kingdom Metazoa; phylum Chordata; class Chondrichthyes; family Pristiophoridae; genus Pristiophorus; species Pristiophorus japonicus. The sequence goes on from NC_091977.1 coordinate 533,041,577, forward strand.
CGTTGCTGGACTGGGAGCTAACTTATGATGGTGAGTACAGGGGTGATGATGGGTGAACGGGACATTGTGTGAGTTAGGACATGGGCAGCAGAGATTTGGATGAGCTGAAGGTTACTGAGGGTGGAAGATGGGAGGCCGGCCAGGAGTGCGTTGGAATCGTCGAGTCTGGAGATGACAAAGGCAGGGATGAGGGTTTCAGCAGCAGATGGACTGAGGCAGGGGTGGAGACAGGGAGATATTACGGAGGTGGTCTTAGTGATGGGGAGGATATGGGGTCTGAAGCTCAGCGCAGGATCTAACAGGACGCCAAGGTTGCAGACAGTCTTGGGTTGAGAGAAGTGGTGGTGAGGAAGAGCTGGGTGTCGTCCATCAGTGTCTCCAGCTCCATATCAGTGAACCTGTTGGCTCTCCTTGCACCTCTTACACCAGCCAACCTTCCAACCTCCTTCCCCCCCCCTCAGGGCCTTGCTGCAAACCCTTACCGGCATGCTGAATTTCTCAGTGGTGATAACGCTCAAATTAAGACAGCCACACCGCTGAAAAACTCCACTTTGGAAGGGTTCATTAGTGCTGGAAACCCATTTGTTCACTTTTGGAGCTGAATATGGGGTGGCCCAGCCACGGAAAAATTTTGGCGCTAATTTTCACAAAAAGGTGGGGGGGGAGCACCAGCTTTCCAGCGGTACTGAATCTCGGGCCCGATATTTCCACTTACAGGGGAGACCAGAACTAGGGGCCATAAATAAATCCAATATGGAGTTCAGGAGAAACGTCTGCACCCAGAGAGTGGAGAGAATGCGGAACTCGCTGCCACAGGGAGTGGTTGAGGTGAATAGTATCGATGCATTTAAAGCAGCTAAAAAAAAAAACACACGAGGGAGAAAGGAATAGAGGGATATGTTGATGGGGTGAGATGAAGAGGGGGGATGGGAGGAGTCTCGTGTGGAGGATAAACACCGGGACAGACCAGCTGGGTTTCCTTCTGCACTGTAAATTTCTATGTTTCTATATCCTCCAGCCCCTTCTAAGGGCAACTGTGGAAAGACCATAAATCCGGCCTGATCAGTGTCACCCACATTATGAGAAAATATATATTTAAAAAAAAAAATTTCAGACACAGATCAGCCATGATATCATTGAATGGTGGAACAGACTCGAGGGGCTGAATGGCCAATGCTCATAGACTCATAGATGGTTACAGCACAGAAGGAGGCCATTCGGCTCGTCGAGCCCTTGCCGGCTCTCTGCACGAGCACTTCAGCTAGTCCCACTCCCTCCACCCTTTCCCCGTAGCCCTGCGAAATCTTCTTCCTTCAGGTACTTATCCAACTCCCTTTTCCCACATTACAACAGTGACTACACTCCAAAAATACTTTATTGGCTAAAGCGCTTTGAGACATCCAGTAGTCGTGAAAGGCGCTATATAAATGCAAGTCTTTCTTTCTTTTGAAAGCCGGGCTTGAATCTGCCTCCATCTTTTCAGGCAGTGCATTACTGCGTGCAGCTTTGGTCTCCGATTTAAGGAAGGATATACTTGCATTGGAGGCTGTTCAGAGAAGGTTCACTCGGTTGATTCCGGAGATGAGGGGGTTGACTTACGGAGAAAGGTTGAGTACGTTGGGCCTATACACATTGAAGTACAGAAGAATGAGACGTGATCTTATCGAATCATATAAGATAATGAGGGGGCTCGACAAGGTGGATGCAGAGAGGATATTTTCACTCATAGGGGAAACTAAAACTAGGGCCCATAGTCTTAGAATAAGGGGCCGCCCATTTAAAACTGAGATGAGGAGGAATTCCTTCTCTCAGAGGGCTGTAAATCTGTGGAATTCTCTGTCCCAGAGAGCTGTGGAGGCTGAGTCACTGAATATATTTAAGACGGAGATAGACAGATTTTTGAGTGATAAGGGAATAAAGGGTTATGGGGAGCGGGCAGGGAAGTGGAGCTGAGTCCATGATTGGATCAGCCATGATCTTATTGAATGGTGGAGCAGGCTCGAGGGGCCAAATGGCCTACTCCTGCTCCTATTTCTTATGTTCTTATTCCAGTTTTTCCTCATGTCGCCTTTGGTTCTTCTGCCAATCACTTTAAATCTGTGTCCTCTGGTTCTCGACCTTTCCACCAATGGGAGCAGTTTCTCTCTATCTACTCTGTCCAGACCCCTCGTGATTTTGAACACCTCCATCAAATCGCCTCTCAACCTTCTCTGCTCCAAGGAGAACGACCCCAGCTCCTGTTCTTATGTCTGTGCTGACTGTCGATCTGGTTTTTGAACTGCGTTGTTAAATTCATGGGGTGAGAAATTTGGTCGCGCCTGGTTTGGGGCGGTAACCCAGGCGGAGCGGTAAATTTAGCGCCTTGAAAAAGTTAGCGCCCTCTGTCCAGAAATTCGGTCGAAGAGCTGACGGGGCGCTAAATCAGCTGATGCACACTACAGCTGGGGGGGCGCTAATGAGAGTTTGGTCAGTAAATTTGGCGAATTAGATCCTGGGAATAGCCGAGTCTTAAAGGCACGGCATAGTAATGCATCCGTTAAAGTTTTCGCAATCGCTTTTTCTGAAACTGAACTTTTATATCTCTCTGCCGCTGCACACGCGGAGGCTCACGCACCGTGCTGTGTGTAAACGTTGCACTGACTGTGACCTCCGAGGGAAGCGCTTCCTCATCCCTTTAAGTAGCCGCCAGTTAACGACTCTGCGAGCCGGGATCGACCGTTTTCCCAGACGTTGTTATTGGCGGGCGCTCAATGAGGCGCACGCACCGAATTTACCGACCGGGGCGCAAGCGTGGGTGTTGCACCAGGAATACGACAGGACCGGAGCGATCGTCAGCAGCCGGGCGCTAACGGTTTGCGCCGCCGGTGAGCCTCTAACGAATTTTCCGTCGGGGCGCTAAAAGCTGCACACCCGGTCGCTAAGCTCTAACGCTTGCATGAACGCCTCCTCTGGCCGCTAACTGAGGCGTTGGGGGTTGATTTGTGAAGATAGGTTGGGCCTATACTCATTGCAGTTCAGACGAATGAGAGGTGACCTTATCGAAGCATATAAGATAGCGAGGGGGCTCGACAAGGTGGATGAAGAGAGGATATTTCCACTCATAGGGGAAACTAAAACGAGGGGACATAGTCTCAGAATAAGGGGCCGCCCATTTAAAACTGAGATGAGGAGGAATTTCTTCTCTGAGGGTTGTAAATCTGTGGAATTCTCTGCCCCAGAGAGCTGTGGAGGCTGGGACATTGAATATATTTAAGGCGGAGATAGACAGATTTTTGAGCAATAAGGGAGTAAAGGCTTATGGGGAGCGGGCAGGGAAGTGGAGCTGAGTCCATCAGCCATGATCTTATTGAATGGCGGAGCAGACTCGAGGGGCCGTATGGTCAAATCCTGCTCCTTATTCTTATGTTCTCATGTTAGACAACCGAAAATTGTTAGCGTTCATTTCTTCATTGCTCCTTTTCATTAACCTTTCACAGAGCCTCACATCGCTGCAGAGGTTTCTGCACTTAGACCAGTCCAGGCGATGACTGCTGTCACTGCAGCTTTGCGATTAGGAAGTGCACTTGTGGTGAAGTGAGGGACAGCCACCATCATTCTGCAGTGCTCTACACCATCGAGGACCTGAGCCAAGTACCTGTAAAACACAGTCAAGTGCCAGTGTGCTTGAAAAAAAGCACTGCCTTGCAGCTTAAACCTCAGTTATTTCACAAGTCTCTGTGGTGCAATCCATTAAAGTGCTGGGCTGTTACCTGAAAGCTTGGTGGTTCGATCCCACCCAGGGATGGAACCTGTAACTGTTGGCTACCTTAGTCTGAAAATGTCTGATTTTAGAAACTAAGCAGAGTCAGGCCTGGTTAGTACGTAGATGGGAGACTGCCAGGGAATAGCAGGTGCAGTAGGCTTTATGGCCATATGAGTCTGAAAAAGCCTGGTCTCCGATATAAAGCAGCGTAAGGCCTGGTTAGTACTTGGAAGGGACACCGACTGGGAATACCTGGTGCTGTAGAGTTTTTTATAAAACATTTTTCACACATGCCACAGGAACAGCAGGAGGCCATTCAGCCCTCGAGCCTGTTCCACCATTCAATGGAAAAAAGAAAGTCTTGCATTTATATAGCACCTTTCACGCCTGCTGGACTTCCCAAAGCATTTTACAGTCAATAGAAACATAGAAAATAAGTGCAGGAGCAGGCCATTCGGCCCTTCGAGCCTGCACCGCCATTCGATAAGATCATAGCTGATCATTCCCTCAGTATCCCTTTCCTGCTTTCTTTCCATACCCCTTGATCCCTTTAGCCGTAAGGGCCATATCTAACTCCCTCTTGAATATATCCAATGAACTGGCATCAACAACTCTCTGCGGCAGGGAATTCCACAGGTTAACAACTCTCTGGGTGAAGAAGTTTCTCCTCATCCTCAGTCCTAAATTGCCTACCCCTTATCCTAAGACTATGTCCCCTGGTTCTGGACTTCCCCAACATCAGGAACATTCTTCCAGCATCTAACCTGTCCAGTCCCATCAGAATTTTATACGTTTCTATGAGATCCCCTCTCATCCTTCTAAACTCCAATGAATAAAGGCCCAGTTGATCCAGTCTCTCCTCATATGACAGTCCAGCCATCCCTGGAATCAGTTTGATAAACCTTCGCTGCACTTCCTCAATAGCAAGAATGTCCTTCCTCAGATTAGCAGACCAAAACTGTACACAATATTCCAGGTGAGGCCTCACTAAGGCCCTGTACAACTGCAGTAAAACCTCCCTGCTCCTATACTCAAATCCCCTAGCTATGAAACCAACATACCATTTGCCTTCTTCACCGCCTGTTGTACCTGCATGCCCACTTTCAGTGACTGATGAACCATGACACTCAGATCTTGTTGCACCTCCCCTTTTCCTAATCTGCCGCCATCCAGATAATATTCTGCCTTCGTGTTTTTGCCCCCAAAATGGATAACCTCACATTTATTCACATTATACTGCATCTGCCATGTATTTGCCCATTCACCTAACCTGTCCAAATCACCCTGCAGCCTCTTAGCATCCTCCTCACAGCTCACACCGCCACCCAGCTTAGTGTCATCTGCAAACTTGGAGATATTACACTCAATTCCTTCATCTAAATCATTAATGTATATTGTAAAGAGCTGGGGTTCCAGCATTAAGCCCTGCGGCACTCCACTAGTCACTGCCTGCCATTCTGAAAAGTACTTTTGGAGTGTAGTCACTGTTGTAATGTAGGAAACGCGGCAGCCAATTTGCACACAGCAAGCTCCCACAAACAGCAATGAGATAATGACCAGATAATCTGTTTTCAGTGATGTTGATTGAGGGATAAATATTGGCTCCAGGACACCGGGGATAACTCCCCTGCTCTTCTTCAAAATGGTGCCACGAGATCTTTTCCTGAGAGCAGACGGAGACTCGGTTTAACGTCTCAACCGAAAGACGACACCTCCGACAGTGCAGCGCTCCCTCAGCACTGCACTGGGAGTGTCAGACTAGATTTTTATGCTCAAGTCCCTGAACCCACAACCTTTTGACCCCGAGATTGGGGTGCTACCTGTCATGTATTCAACCAGCATTGTAACCCATGTATAAACTGATCTAAGTTGTACACCTTGAGAACACTGACCACTAGGTGGGAGACACTCCTAACCTGGACCTTCAGGTACAAAAGGGGAAGCTCCACCCACCTTCATCACTTGAGTGCTAAGGAATAAAGGACAGGTCAGAGACTGACCTTCTCTCAAGCATGGGCCTCGTGTGCATTTATACTGTGTAGTAAGGACGTATCAATGGCGACAAGAAACTGGGATTTAAACCATGCGAGCATGGCCACTAGCAGAACAGACGAGAGGTACTGTGTTAAGGAATGGTTGGGACAGAGATTCAACATTGTTAAAGCAGCACACAGTTCTCCAGGCAGACAAGGGCAGTCAGGCATGCCCCAACATGTAGTCAAACCCAGAGGGGGGAGTTCGACAGAGACAATGGCAAGCTGAACAGCGATTCACGCCATTGCAAGGGACAATGCGGCCAGTAATGGGGCCATCAACACCTGTTAATGGTGCACTCAAAGACAATAACAGGGGCAATCAGGGACGATCGACTGGCAAGGGACCTTTTGTTTCAAACCGTAACTCATGCTGGAGGCGTGGAGGCATACATTCAGCCGGAGTTTGCAGAGATGAGCAAAGTACCTGCAGAAATTGCAGAAATGGACACTGGGGGAAATCGCTAGAAGCTGAAGTTCAGCGAGTTCATGTGGAGCACGTATACAGTTCATACACCAGGACACTACCGATAATGATGAAAATGCTCCTCAATGGCATCCCAGTATCAATGGAGTTAGACACGGGTGCCAGTCAGTCCCTGATGGGTATCAAACAGTTCAAAAAGTTGTGGGCATCCAAGGCCAGGAGGCCAAAATTATCGGCGATTGACGCATAGCTACGGACTTACACAAAGCAGATCATTCCGGTGCTAGGCAGCACCATGGTAGTCGTGACCCACAAAGATTCGGAGAACAGGTTGCCACTCTGGATTGTCCCAGGTGACGGTCCCGCACTACTGGGGAGGAGTTGGCTTGCTGTCATGAACTGGAAATGGGGCGATGTCAATGCAATTTCCTCTGTGGAGCGAATATCATGCTCACAGTTCCTGGACAAATTTGACTCATTATTTCAACCCGGCATTGGCACTTTCATGGGGGCCAAGGTAGTGATTCACATAAACCCGGACGCCAGGCCAGTACACCACAAGGCCAGAGCGGTGCCGTACGTGATGCGGGAAAAGATAGAAGGCGAATTGGACCGCCTGTTGAGGGAAGGCATCATCTCGCCAGTCGAATTCAGTGACTGGGTGAGCCCGATTGTGCCGGTGCTCAAGGCGGATGGGTCGGTCAGGATATGTAGCGATTACAAGGCCACCATTAATCGGGTGTCACTCCAAGACCAGTACCCGCTACCGAGAGCGGAGGACCTCTTTGCGACGCTATCCGGTGGCAAACTTTTTTCAAAATTGGACCTGACCTCAGCTTACATGACCCAGGAGCTGGCGAGCGAGTCGAAGAAGCTGACCACCATCACGACACACAAGGGGTTGTTTGAGTACAACAGATGTCTGTTCGGGATTCGCTCGGCCGCCGCGATCTTCCAACGAAATATGGAAAGCCTCCTCAAGTCGATTCCAGGGACGGTGGTTTTTCAGGACGACATCCTCATTACGGGTTACGATACTGAAGAACACCTCCACAACCTGGAGGAGGTGCTACGCAGACTGGACCGGGTAGGTCTGCGACTGAAAAAGGCGAAGTGCGTCTTCCTAGCTCCAGAGGTAGAATTCCTGGGGATGAGGGTAGCAGCAGACGGGATCAGTCCTACTGCATCCAAGACGGAAGCAATCCAGAGAACACCCAGACCCCGTAACACGACGGAGCTGCGTTCGTTCCTGGGGCTCCTGAACTATTTTGGTAACTTTCTTCCCAAATTGAGCACGCTGCTAGAGCCGCTACACGTGCTCCTACGCAAAGGTCGTGAATGGGTCTGGGGGGACAGCCAGGAAAGGGCTTTTAATAGAGCACGCAATTTGTTATGTTCCAACAATCTGTTAACGCTATATGACCCATGTAAGAAACTTGTGTTAACGTGCGATGCGTCGTCCTATGGTGTCGGGTGTGTGTTGCAGCATGTTAATGCCAAGGGTCAGTTACAGCCAGTAGCTTATGCCTCCAGAAGTCTGTCCCAGGCAGAAAGGGGCTACGGGATGGTAGAAAAGGAGGCGCTCGCATGTGTATATGCAGTAAAGAAAATGCACCAGTACCTGTTTGGCAAGAAATTTGAGCTGGAGACAGATTACAAACCCCTAAAGTCCCTTTTGGCCGACAACAAGGCCATAAATGCAAACGCATCGGCCCGCATACAGAGGTGGGCACTCACGTTAGCTGCCTATGACTACACAATTCGGCACAGACCGGGCACCGAAAACTGCGCCGATGCACTCAGCAGGCTCCCACTAACCACCACTGAGGGGGCTACCGAGCATGGTGCTGAGATGGTCATGGCTGTTGAAGCTTTCGGAAGCGAAGGCTCACCCGTGACAGCCCGTCAGATTAAAGTCTGGACAAATAGAGACCTGCTATTGTCTCTGGTCAGGAAATGTGTCCTGAATGGGGACTGGGCAGCCACATACAGGGCATGCCCTGAGAAATTTAAACCATTTCACAGGCGCAAGGATGAACTCTCGATTCAGGCCGATTGCCTACTGTGGGGAAGTCATGCCCCAGATGGGCAGAGAGGTGTTCATCAGAGACCTCCACAATGGGCACCCGGGCATTGTCACGATGAAGGCAATTGCCAGGTCACACGTTTGGTGGCCAGGGATAGATGCAGATCTGGAACTTTGTGTTCGCAGGTGCAACACGTGTGCCCAGCTGGGCCATGCGCCCAGGGAAGCCCCCCTTAGCCCCTGGCCATGGCCCGCCAAGCGTTGGTCACGCATCCATGTGGACTACGCAGGTCCTTTCATGGGGAAAATGTTTTTGGTTGTAGTAGATGCCTACTCCAAATGGATCGAGTGTGACATTTTAAGTTCAAGCACATCCTCTGCCAGGGTAGAAAGTCTACGGGCAATGTTCGCCGCCCACGGTCTACCAGACATCTTGGTCAGCGACAATGGCCCGTGCTTCACAAACACTGAATTCCAGGACTTCATGGCAGGCAATGGAATTAACCATGTCAGAACGGCACCGTTCAAGCCGCCTCAAACGGCCAGGCAGAACGAGCAGTGCAGATAATCAAACAGGGGATGCTCAGATTCCAAGGGGGTTCCCTACAAACCCGCTTATCACGCCTCCTGTTCGCCTATAGATCCCGACCACACTCGCTCACAGGAGTTCCACCCGCAGAGCTACTAATGAAAAGGACGCTCAAAACCCGATTATCCCTTATACACCCCACCATGAAAGAAATTGTCGAGAGCAGGCGCCAGTCACAATATCACTACCATGACAGGAATGCGAGGGCGCGATGTATTGATGTAAATTATCCTGTTTTTGTCCTCAACTACGCTGCAGGGCCCAAATGGCTCGCAGGCACTGTGGTTGCCAAAGAGGGAAATAGGATTCTGGTAGTTAAACTTACCAATGGACAAATCTGCCGCAAACATGTGGATCAAACAAAAAGGAGGTTCAGCAACCCCATAGAAGAAGCAGAGGAAGAACACGATATAGAGTTCACTCCACCACAGGTGACCGAACATCGGAACCAAAGGGAGGAGAGCCCAGTCACTGTGGGCAGTCCGGACAGGCCTGAGGCACTGCAAACAGCAGACACTCAGGCCAGCGCCCAACAACCGGAGCCCCAACTCAGGCCATCTACAAGGGAGCGTAAACCACCAGAGGGACTCAACCTGTGATCCCAATAAGACTTTGGTGGGGGAGGTGATGTCATGTATTCAACCAGCATTGTAACCCATGTATAATCTGACCTAAGTTGTACACCATGAGAACACTGACCACTAGGTGGGAGACACTCCTAACCTGGACCTTCAGGTATAAAAGGGGAAGCTCCACCCACCTTCATCACTTGAGTGCTAAGGAATAAAGGACAGGTCACAGACTGACCTTCTCTCAAGCATGGGCCTCGTGTGCATTTATACTGTGTAGTAAAGACGTATCACTACCAACTGAGCCACGGCTGACATTACAGTGAGATCATGGCTGATCGGTATCTCAACCCCATTTACACGCCTTGGTTCCATCACCCTTAATCGAGGATGTTTCCACTGATAGGGGAGACTAGAACTAGAGGGCATAATCTTAGAATAAGGGGCTGCCCATTTAAAACTGAGATGAGGAGGAATTTCTTCTCTCAGAGGGTTGTAAATCTGTGGAATTCGCTGCTTCAGGGAGCTGTGGAAGCTGGGTCATTGAATAAATTCAAGACAGAGTTAGACAGTTTCTTAACCGATAAGGGAATCATCATAGGAAGTCTTGCTTCCATTCCTGAAGTGAGTTCTTTGGTGGCTGAACAGTCCAATACGAGAGCCACAGTCCCTGTCACAGGTGGGACAGATGGTCATTGAGGGAAGGGGTGGGTGGGACTGGTTTGCCGCACGCTCTTTCCGCTAACTGTGCTTGATTTCTGCATGCTCTCGGCGTTGAGACTCGAGGTGCTCAGTGCCCTCTCAGATGCAGTTCCTCCACTTAGGGCGGTCTTTGGCCAGGGATTTCCAGGTGTCGGTGGGGATCTTGCACTTTATCAGGGAGGCTTTGAGGGTGTCCTTGAAACATTTCCGCTGCCCACCTTTGGCTCGTTTGCCGTGATGGAGTTCCGAGTAGAGCACTTGCTTTGGGAGTCTTGTGTCTGCCATGTGAATAATGTGATCTGCCCAACAGAGCTGATGGAGTGTGGTCAGTGCTTCAATTGCTGGGGGATGTTGGCCTGGTCGAGGACGCTAATGTTGGTGTGTCTGTCCTCCCAGGGAATTTGTAGGATCTTGCGGAGCCATCGTTAGTGATATTTCTCCAGCGACTTGAGGTGTCTACTGTACATGGTCCATGTCTCTGAGCCATACAGGAGGGCATTGAAAACATTTAAGACAGAGATAGATAGTTTCTTAACTGATCAGGGAATACGAGGTTATGGGGAGTGAGCAGGGAAGTGGAGCTGAGTCCATGATTGGATCAGCCATGATCTTATTGAATGGCGGAGCGGGCTCGAGGGGCCATATGGCCTACTCCTGTTCCTATTTCTTATGTTCTTAATACCCTTACCTCCACAAAATTCTGTCGCTTGACCTAGCCTCAACAGCTTTTGCGGGGAGGGGAGTTCCAGATTAATTCTCAGAAGAAAAGTGAGAAACAAAATAGATGTCTGAGACAGCTCACCAGTGATGGGAATCCTGCCCTGAGGAAATAAATACAGATGATACGAGTTAAATTCTCAGCAAAGGCGAGCGCCTTGATGGACACTTACGTCGGCAAGTCTTCTTGTCTGGATTCAGTGTGTATCCTGTACGGCATCGGCAGATGTAGGAGGTTTCTATGTTGGTGCATTCGTGCTCACAGCCATGGTTTCCAAGACTGCAGTGGTCAATCCCTGTCAACAACAACACAACTTGTATTTATATAGTGCCTTTAACACAGTAAAATGTCCCAAAGGCTTCATCATCATCATCATAGGCAGTTCTTCAAAATCGAGGAAGACTTGCTTCCACTCTAAAAGTGAGTTCTCAGGTGACTGAACAGTCCAATACGGGAATTACAGTCTCTGTCACAGGTGGGACAGACAGTGGTTGGAGGAAAGGGAGGGTGGGACTGGTTTTCTGCATGCTCCTTCCGCTGCCTGCGCTTGTTTTCTGCATGCTCTCGGTGACGAGACTCGAGGTGCTCAGCGCCCTCCCAGATGCACTTCCTCCACTTAGGGCGGTCTTTGGCCAGGGACTCCCAGGTGTCAGTGGGGATGTTGGACTTTATCAGGGAGACTTTGAGAGTGTCCTTGTAACGTTTCCTCTGCCCAACTGGGGCTCGCTTGCCGTGTAGGAGTTCCGAGTAGAGCGCTTGCTTTGGGAGTCTCGTGTCGGGCATGTGGACAATATGGGCCACCCAATGGAGCTGGTCGAGTGTGGTCAGTGCTTTGATGCTGGGGATGTTGGCCTGGGCAAGGATGCTGAATGTTATCAAACAAGATTCGACACCGAGCAACATAAGGAGATATTAGGACAGGCTTTGTCAAAGAGGTAGGTTTTGAGGAGCGTCTTAAATGAGGAGAGAGAGGCGGAGAGGTTTAAGGAAGGGAATTGCAGAGCTTGGGGCTCAGGCAGCTGAAGGTGGAGCGATTAAAATCCAGGATGCGCGTGAGGCCAGAATTGGGGGAGTACAGAGATCTCGGAGTGTTGTGGGGGTGGAGGAGGTTACAGAGATAGGGAGGGGGCGAGGCCATGGAGGGATTTAGAAACAAAGACGAGAATTTTAAAATCGAGGTGTTGTCGGAGTGGGAGTCAATGTAGGTCAGCGAGCACAGAGGGTGATGGGTGAGCGGAACTTGGTGCCAGTTAGGACATGGGTCAGCGAGTACAGGGGGTAATGGGTGAGCGGGACTCGGTACGAATTAGGACACAGGGCAGCGAGCACAGAGAGTGATGGGTGAGCGGAACTTGGTGCGATTTAGGACACGGGGCAGCGAGCACGGTGGGTGATGAGTGAGCAGGACTCGGTGCGAGTTAGGACATGGGGCAGCGAGCACAAGGGGTGATGGGTGAGCGGTACTTGGTGCGAGTTAGGACATGGGGCAGCGAGCACAGTGGGTAATGGGTGAGCGGGATTTGGTGCGAGTTAGGACATGGGTCAGCGAGCGCAGGGGGTAACGGGTGAGCGAGACTCGGTGCGAGATAGGACACGGGTCAGCGAGCACAGGGGGTAATGGGTGAGCGGGACTTGGTGCGAGTTAAGATAGGGGTCAGCGAGCGCAGGGAGTAATGGGTGAGCGGGACTCGGTGTGAGTTAGGACACGGGTCAGCGAGCACAGGGGGTAATGGGTGAGCGGGACTTAGTGCGAGTTAGGACACGGGCCGCCGAGTTTTAGATGAGATGAAGTTAATGGAGAGTGGGAGTCCGGCCAGGGGAGCATGGGAATAGTCGAGTCTGGAGGTAACATGGAACGGGTGAGGGTTTCAGCAGCAGATGAGCTGAGGCAGGGGTGGAGACGGGCGACATTGCGGCGGCGGAAATAGGCGGTCTTGGCAATGGAGCGGATATAGGGGCGAAAGCTCGGTTGCTCCCTCTCTGCCCTATCAAAGCTCCTCATTATCCTGCGAGTGTGGCTAATTTGTGTGGCGGCAGGGAATTTCCAGTCCCAGCACACCAGGAGCTGCTGTGCACACTAAGCTTTCGTGGGCCACCCCAACCTGCGAGAGGACACCACCACAGGTCGGGTGTATAAGAGCTGGAGCACGGCCACTCCAGTGTGCGACGACTTCGAGGTGGGCGACTGGGTGAAGTCATCAAGGCCCAGGTCGCTGGTGAGGGCGGGAGCTGGAACATCGGCAGGGCCCAGGTACAGCGGAGGAGCGGGAAGGTCGGGGCGGCGAATGAGGGTATGGGGCTCAGAAGAGCCCAGGGCCCAGGGCCAGCACGGGCCCAGCCCACACTGCGATACATGTGCACACTAGGTCCATGCAGCAGAGCAGGTCTCCAGTCGTCCTGTTTAACCCTTGCCACTGGACCAAGACCTAGCTCTGTCAAGCCCGTGTGGTGGCCAATGTGCAACGGTCACCACACGTTAAAAAAATCCACGCACAGGCATCTTCCACCCCCTCAACTGGAGTTCAGGACTGGGACATTGGGTCCTTCATGGTGTGGAAGCAAGTCATCCTTGTTCGAGGGACCACCTATAATGCTGATGATCCCCTCACACATTGTCACATCTTCTCGTAACCTTTAACATTTATAAGGACCACGAGGCCTTCAAGTAGCATCAATGTACAGTTTATATTCAAATCTATTCAAAGATATTTAACTTTAAAACATCAACCCGTCTTACTTCTGCAGGTTTTCTGATCATTATTTAGGATGAATCCTTCTTTACATTTACAAATGTAAGACCCAGGCGTGCTAATACAGATCTGTTCACATCCATGGTCAGTCACTCCACAAAGGTCCGTGTCTACATACAGTAAAAAAGAGAATGGTTTACCATTAGTACAATTCAAGGTATTGGTGAGGCCACACCTGGAATACTGCGTACAGTTTTGGTCTCCGCATTAAAGGAAGGATATACTTGCATTGGAGGCTGTTCAGAAAAGGTTCACGAGGTTAATTCCGGAGATGAGGGAGTTGGCTTATGAGGATAGGTTGAGTAGGTTGGGTCTATACATATTGGAGTTCAGAAGAATGAGAGGTGATCTTATCGAAACATTTAAGATAATGAGGGGGCTTGACAAGGTGGATGCAGAGAGGATATTTCCACTGATTGGGGAAACTAAAACGAGGGGACTATAATCTCAGAATAAGGGGCCGCCCATTTAAAACTAAGATGAGGAGGAATTTCTTCTCTCAGAGGGTTGTAAATCTGTGGAGTTCTCTGCCCCAGAGAGCTGTGCAGGCTGGGTCAGTGAATCTATTTAAGGTGCAGATGGACAGATTTTTGAGCGATAAACATAGAAACATAGAAACATAGAAAATAGGTGCAGGAGCAGGCCATTCAGCCCTTCTAGCCTGCACCGCCATTCAATGAGTTCATGGCTGAACATGAAACTTCAGTACCCCCTTCCTGCTTTCTCGCCATAACCCTTGATCCCCCGAGTAGTAAGGACTTCATCTAACTCCCTTTTGAATATATTTAGTGAATTGGCCTCAACTACTTTCTGTGGTAGAGAATTCCACAGGTTCACCACTCTCTGGGTGAAGAAGTTTCTCCTCATCTCGGTCCTAAATGGCTTACCCCTTATCCTCAGACTGTGACCCCTGGTTCTGGACTTCCCCAACATTGGGAACATTCTTTCTGCATCTAACCTGTCTAAACCCGTCAGAATTTTAAACGTTTCTATGAGGTCCCCTCTCATTCTTCTGAACTCCAGTGAATACAAGCCCAATTGATCCAATCTTTCTTGATAGGTCAGTCCCGCCATCCCGGGAATCAGTCTGGTGAACCTTCGCTGCACTCCCTCAATAGCAAGAATGTCCTTCCTCAAGTTAGGAGACCAAAACTGTACACAATACTCCAGGTGTGGCCTCACCAAGGCCCTGTACAACTGTAGCAACACCTCCCTGCCCCTGTATTCAAATCCCCTCGCTATGAAGGCCAACATGCCATTTGCTTTCTTAACCGCCTGCTGTACCTGCATGCCAACCTTCAATGACTGATGTACCATGACACCCAGGTCTCGTTGCACCTTCCCTTTTCCTAATCTGTCACCATTCAGATAATAGTCTGTCTCTCTGTTTTTACCACCAAAGTGGATAACCTCACATTTATCCACATTATACTTCATCTGCCATGCATTTGCCCACTCACCTAACCTATCCAAGTCACTCTGCAGCCTAATAGCATCCTCCTCGCAGCTCACACTGCCACCCAACTTAGTATCATCCGCAAATTTGGAGATACTGCATTTAATCCCCTCGTCTAAATCATTAATGTACAATGTAAACAGCTGGGGCCCCAGCACAGAACCTTGCGGCACTCCACTAGTCACTGCCTGCCATTCTGAAAAGTACCCGTTTACTCCTACTCTTTGCTTCCTGTCTGACAACCAGTTCTCAATCCACGTCAGCACACTACCCCCAATCCCATGTGCTTTAACTTTGCACATTAATCTCTTGTGTGGGACCTTGTCGAAAGCCTTCTGAAAGTCCAAATATACCACATCAACTGGTTCTCCTTTGTCCACTTTACTGGAAACATCCTCAAAAAATTCCAGAAGATTTGTCAAGCATGATTTCCCTTTCACAAATCCATGCTGACTTGGACCTATCATGTCACCATTTTCCAGATGCACTGCTATGACATCCTTAATAATTGATTCCATCATTTTACCCACTGCTGAGGTCAGGCTGACCGGTCTATAATTCCCTGTTTTCTCTCTCCCTCCTTTTTTAAAAAGTGGGGTTACATTGGCTACCCTCCACTCCATAGGAACTGATCCAGAGTCAATGGAATGTTGGAAAATGACTGTCAATGCATCCGCTATTTCCAAGGCCACCTCCTTAAGTACTCTAGGATGCAGGCCATCAGGCCCTGGGGATTTATCTGCCTTCAATCCCATCAATTTCCCCAACACAATTTCCCGACTAATAAAGATTTCCCTCAGTTCCTCTTCCTTACTAGACCCTCTGACCCCTTTTATATCCGGAAGGTTGTTTGTATCCTCCTTAGTGAATACCGAACCAAAGTACTTGTTCAATTGATCCGCCATTTCTTTGTTCCCCGTTATGACTTCCCCTGATTCTGACTGCAGGGGACCTACGTTTGTCTTCACCAACCTTTTTCTCTTTACATACCTATAGAAACTTTTGCAATCCGCCTTAATGTTCCCTGCAAGCTTCTTCTCGTACTCCATTTTCCCTGTCCTAATCAAACCCTTTGTCCTCCTCTGCTGAGTTCTAAATTTCTCCCAGTCCCCAGGTTCGCTGCTATTTCTGGCCAATTTGTATGCCACTTCCTTGGCTTTAATACTATCCCTGATTTCCCTAGATAGCCACGGTTGAGCCACCTTCCCCTTTTTATTTTTACGCCAGACAGGAAAGGGAGTAAAGGGTTATGGGGAGCGGGCGGGGAAGTGGAGCTGAGCCCATGATCAGATCAGCCATGATCTTATTGAATGGCAGATCAGGCTCGAGGGGCCAAATGGCCGACTCCTGCTCCTATTTCTTATGATCTTATATACAACATATCCAAACATGCTAAATGAAACAGAGGTGGAGATGGTGAAATTTGTTTTTTTACGCAGCGAGTTGTTGTGATCTGGAACCCGCTGCCTGAAAGGACGATGGGAGCAGATTCAATAGTAACTTTCAAACAGGGAATTGGATAAATACTTGAACGGGAAAAAATGTACAGGGCTATGGGGGAAAGAGCAGGGGGAGTGGGACTAAGTGGATCGCTCTTTCAAAGAGCCAGCACAGGCACGATGGGCCGAATGGCCTCCTTCTGTGCTTTACCTACAATAACGATGCATTAAACTCACCACCATTCAATTCTAGCCAATCACTACTATAATTTTGGGCTATGAGATACTGATTGGATAGAACTGAACGGTCGTGAGTTTGATGCATCTGTATTGGAGGCCAAACTGAACTCGGCCAGTAAGTTTAAAAAGACTTACTCATTCCTAACAGCTAATGGCAGAGTTGGACTTTTATGTAATGACTTCTCAAATCTAATTTAAAGAAAGAAAGACTTGCATTTATATAGCGCCTTTCATGACCACCGGACGTCTCAAAGCACTTTACAGCCAATGAAGTGCTTTTGAAGTGTAGTCACTGTGGGAAACACGGCAGCCAATTTGCGCACAGCAAGCTCCCTCAAGCAGCAATGTGATAATGACCGGATAATCTGTTTTAGTGATGTTGGTTGTGGAATAAATATTGGCCCCAGGACACCGGGGATAACTCCCCTGCTCTTCTTCGAAATAGCGGCATGGGATCTTTTACATCCACCTGAGAAAGCAGACGGGGCCTCGGGTTAATGTTTGATCCGAAAGACGGTACCTCCGACAGTGCCGCACTCCCTCAGCACTGCACTGTGAGGGTCAGCCTAGATTATTGTGCTGTAAGTCTCCGGAGTGGGACTTGAACCCACGACCTTCTGTCTCAGAGGCGAGGGTGAGCCAGCTACTTTTTGTGAGGCGGATAACTTTTAAACACTCGGCTTAAAACATGACACTGCAAAACTCTGGAAGCGTACCACATATCTTGGTCTGGAACTCGGAGAGGAGGGTTTGGATCATACTGAAGTTCTGCACAAAGAACACGTGCTTTTCATGTGGCTCGCTCCCTAACAGCCGGAGAGTCTTCATGTCGACTCTTCCCACGCCCACGGCAAAGATGAGGATACCAGAGTCCCGAGCTTGAGCTGCCACTTCCGCCACCTGGTCCTGGGGCCTTCCGTCTGTCACTATAATGGCCACCCGCGGTACATTCCTCTCCCACGGCCGTGCCCCGGCTTGCGTCGAGAACGCCACGTTCATCGTGTATTCGATGGCCAGCCCCGTCATGGTGCCCGTGGCCAGGTGAACCATGTCCTTGACGGCCCGCATCATGTCCGTCACCTTCCTGTGGGTCTTGAGGGAGAACACGCTCTCGACGGTGCTGCCGTAGAGGACGAGGCCGACTCTGGTCTTGTCCAGGCCGATGTCCAGGAACCGGAGAATATTATTGAGGAACTCCTTCACTCTCTCAAAGTCAGCAGGGAGTATGCTCCGTGAGCTGTCAATGAGGAAAACCAGGTCCAAGGCCTTGCCAACGCATCCTTTCTCTGGAAGGAAACACAATAGTTTACTTCAAAAATAAATAATAATACACAAAGCTAAAACTTCAGTCGTAAGTACCAATGGAGAACCATAAAAACCATCACTTCATAGGGGGAGAAATTCAGCTGCTTTGCGCCTCCCGTTAGCGCCTGCAGGGGGCGCGAATTTCAGCCATGATCTTTGTCATGTATCTTACATTATTATATATAACTGTATCCCAACATGCTATACATGACTGTAATAAGATATGACCTGTAATCACCAGCATGCCTTACCACCAGGGGTGCACTTGCAAGAGACAGGTATATAAGAACAGGTCTCAGGCAAGTGCAGCATTCCAGAGCTGTGAAATAAAGGTGCAGGTCCAGAGTGACCTTGACTTCACTACATGCCTCGTGTGAATCTGTACTGAGGGGACAGGACTTTACAATCTTATTAAATGGCGGAGCAGGCTCGATGGGCCAAATGTCCTAATCCTGCTCCTATTTCTTATGTTCTTATGTTCTTATCCTTCCTTACGGCTAAAGGGATCAAGGGGTATGGAGAGAAAGCAGGAATGGGGTACTGAAGTTGCATGATCAGCCATGATCATATTGAATGGTGGTGCAGGCTCGAAGGACCGAATGGCCTACTCCTGCACCTATTTTCTATGTTTCTACGTTTCTATGTTTCCTAAGGTGCCCAGAACTGCTCACATTACTCCAGGTGTGGTCTACCCAGGGATTTGTATAGGTGCAGCATAACTTCTATCCCCTTGTACTCTAGTCCTCTCGATATAAAGGCCAGTATTCCATTAGCCTTTTTGATTATTTTCTGTACCTGTTCATGACATTTTAATGATCGATGTACCTGGACTCCCAAGTCTCTTTGGATCTCCACTGTTTTTAGCTTTCTCATCATCATAGGCAGTCCCTCAAAATCGAGGATGACTTGCTTCCACTCTAAAAGTGAGTTCTCAGGTGACTGAACAGTCCAATACAGGAATTACAGTCTCTGTCACAGGTGGGACAGACAGTGGTTGAGGGAAAGGGTGGGTGGGGAGTCTGGTTTACCGCACGCTCCTTCCGCTGCCTGCGCTTGTTTTCTGCACGCTCTCGGCGACGAGACTCGAGGTGCTCAGCGCCCTCCCGGATGCTCTTCCTCCACTTAGGGCGGTCTTTGGCCAGGGACTCCCAGGTGTCGGTGGGGATGTTGCACTTTATCAGGGAGGCTTTGAGGATGTCCCTGAAACATTTCCTCTGCCCACCTGGGGCTCGCTTGCCGTGAAGGAGTTCCGAGTCGAGCGCTTGCTTTGGGAGTCTTGTGTCTGGCATGTGGACAATGTGGCCCGCCCGACGAAGCTGGTTGAGTGTGGTCAGTGTGTGCTTCAATGCTGGGGATGTTGGCCTGGTCGAGGACGCTGACATTGGTACGTCTGTCCTCCCAGGGGATTTGCAGGATCTCGCGGACACATCGTTGGTGGTTGTTCTCCAGCTTTACACCATTTAGAAAGTACCCTGTTCTATGCTTGTTAGGCCCAAAGTGAATGAGCTCACATCTGTCTACATTGAAATCCACGTACTGGAGGGGAGAGACAGATAGTGTTGGTGGGAGGGAACAGTGGGAGTACGACCCTCCGGACAGAGCGGCTGAAGAAGGAGGCCTTCGCGAGGGACAAGGAAGAGGGAGGGAGATGGCGCTTGGAGGGAGAGGCAGACAGGAGACTTGGGGATCTGCTGAGGGGGAGCGCGTAGGCAACGAGACTCAGAGACTTTGCTGTGGTGGGAATGAGAGGCAGAGACCCTGTTCAGGGTGGCCGACAAACGGGAAATCCTGCAAAGCAAAGGGTGAGTCACAAGAGGGAGAAAACCACATCTTATCTTCTGACTGTCACCAACACCCACACAGGAGACCCATTCGTGCTTTAAACGCAAGGTGATACCCGGCTCTATTCAAAAGACTAAAGCTTCAGAATTCGTGGAATCATACGGGCTAGAAATGCGCTGGGAAACCGCCCTATCGCGAGCGTTGGCATTCGCGCTGCTCGGTAAATTCTGCGTGCCAGTACCGACGGCGCTGAGCAGTAACGTCCGTGCCGACACGGAGGCAACATTAGTTTGCGCTGCACCTGCAGCGCCCCCTAGTGACCCCGTTGGAGAAAGCCTGGTGTGCAGAGCTGCCCCGGGGCAGGGGGGGGGGGGGGGGAGGGGAGGGGGGCGCGAAGGGAAGGAACGACTGCGTGAGGTAAGTGCGATCGATATATTTTTCTTTTTGCGATTTCACTTTATTTGGGCCGAGCAGTGTACAGGCAATGTTTTTTTTATGTTTTTTGTTCCGATTTTTTTGTTTTTTGCCGGGAAGTCTCTCTCAGGGCGCTGCAAATCCTGCTCTTTAGCACGGGATATTCGGTTACTCCCCCCCCCGGCCCAGCGCCCCGAGAGAGGTGTGGAACGCCTCCCTTGTCATTCCACCCCACTCTCAGGGCCCAGCTGCTGAATTTTTTGGCTGTCTTTTTGATTATTTTCTGTCCCTGTTCAGGACACTTTAATGATCTATGTTCCTGAACCCCCAACTCTTTGGACCTCAGCTGTTTTTAGCTTTACACCATTTAGAAAGTAGCCTGCTCTATGCTTGTTAGGCCCAAAGTGGATGACCTCACATCTGCCGACATTGAAATCCATGTACTGGAGGGGAGAGACGGACAATGTTGGTGGGAGGGCACAGCGGGACACCATTTCCATCGCCCGACGTTAAGGCCTTAAAATAAACGTTAAGCTAATTGCCAGATTCATAGAATAGGAAACATAGAAACATAGGAAATAGGTGCAGGGGTAGGCCATTCGGCCCTTCGAGCCTGCACCACCATTCAATAAGATCATGGCTGATCATTCCCTCAGTACCACTTTCCTGCTTTCTCTCCATACCCCTTGATCCCCTTAGCCGTAAGGGTCAAATCTAACTCCCTCTTGAATATATCTAATGAACTGGCCTCAACAACTCTCTGCAGCAGAGAATTCCACAGGTTAACAATTCTCTGCGTGAAGAGGTTTCTCCTCATGTCGGTCCTAAATGGTCGACCCCTGGTTCCTGGTTCTGGACTTCCCCAACATCGGAAACATTCTTCCCACATCTAACCTGTCCAGTCCCGTCAGAATCTTATACATTTCTATGAGATCCCCTCTCATCCTTCTAAACTCCAGTGAATAAAGGCCCAGTTGATCTGGTCTCTCCTCATATGACAGTCCAGCCATCCCTGGAATTAGTCTGGTGAACCTTCGTTGCACTCCCTCAATAGCAAGAATATCCTTCCCCAGATTAGGAGGCCAAAACTGAACACAATATTCCAGGTGAGGCCTCACTAAGGCCCCGTATAACTGCAGTAAGATCTCCCTGCTCCTATACTCAAATCTCCTAGCTATGAAGGCCAACATACCATTTGCCTTCTTCACCGCCTGCTTTACCTGCATGCCAACCTTCAATGACTGATGAACCATGACACCCAGGTCTCGTTGCACCTCCCCTTTTCCTAATCTGCCGCCATTCAGATAATATACTGCCTTTGTGTTTTTGCCCCCAAAATGGATAACCTCACATTTATCCACATTATACAGCATCTGCCATGCATTTTCCCACTCACCTAACCTGTCCAAGTCACACTACAGCCTCTTAGTGTCCTCCTCACAGCTCACACTGCCACCCAGTTCAGTGTCATTTGCAAACTTGGAGGTATTACACTCAATTCCTTCATCCAAATCGTTAATGTATATTGTAAAGAGCTGGGGTCCCAGTACTGAGCCCTGCGGCACTTCATTAGTCCCTGCCTGCCATTCTGAAAAGGACCCGTTTATCCCGACTCTCTGCTGCCTGTCTGCCAACCAGTTCTCTTATCCATGTCAGTACATTACCCCCAATACCATGCGCTTTGATTTTGCACACCAATCTCTTGTGCCCCTCGAGCCTGCTCCGCCATTCAATACGATCATGGCTGATCCGATCATGGACTCAGCTCCACTTCCCTGCCCGCTCCCCATAACCCCTTATTCCCTTATCGGTTAAGAAACTGTCTATCTCCGTCTTAAATCCATTCAATGTCCCGGCTTCCACAGCTCTCTGAGGCAGCGAATTCCACAGATTTACAACCCTCTGAGAGAAGAAATTCCTCCTCATCTCGGTTATTCTAAGATGGTTACAGGAAGGCTTGGAAGAGCGCAAGAGCTCAAGTTGAGGTTCCACACCCACCTCCCTGCTGCTCCAAAACTGTTTCATACACATGCCTCCACTTCACTGAGATTTCCCCCGCTCCCTCGCCACCCCCCCCGCCCCACTCCACCCAACCCTGCCGCGCTGCTTTATCACCGAGGCTCGGCCTCCCCACTGCTACTCTAGCCAGGCTTCTCACCTCCATCTGCCACACATTACAGCTCACTCAGAATGGAGAAGGTGAGCATGGATTGAACGTGAACAATTTTGCAACCAGCCGCCGTGGCGAAGGGAGCTCGCCGCGTTTGGAAAGGTGACGGTGGTGTGAGACATTACGAACATAAGAAATAGGAGCAGGAGTCGGCCATACGGCCCCTCGAGCCTGCTCTGCCATTCAATACGATCATGGCTGATCCGATCATGGACTCAGCTCCACTTCCCCGCCCGCTCCCCATAACCCCTTATCCCCTTATCGGTTAAGAAACTGTCTATCTCCGTCTTAAATCCATTCAATGTCCCGCCTTCCACAGCTCTCTGAGGCAGCGAATTCCACAGATTTACAACCCTCAGAAGAAATTCCTCCTCATCTTGGTTATTCTAAGATTATGCCCCCTAGTTCTAGTCTCCCCCATCAGTGGAAACATTCTCTCTGCATCCACTCCACTGAGATGGTTTTGAACACCTCTATCAAATCTCTCCTTGACCTTCTCTGCTCCAAGGAGAACAATCCCAGCTTCCCTCGTCTCTCTACAGAACTGAAATCTCTCATCCCTGGTATCATTTTAGTAAATCTCCTCTGCACCTTTAATCCCCTCGGGTTGTTACCACCCTCCCTAAAACCCTCCTCAAAACCCACCTTCTTCATTTTTAGTCCTCCCCTGACATTTTTCACTTTCTTTCTACTCTTCCTGTTCAGCGTCCGTTGATTTTCTTCCCAATTGCCAATACTTTGAGCCCTTTTCCTGGACACAAGGAGCATGGGAGGAAGGTAAGTCGCTGCTTCCCCTTTAACTTGCTCAGAGTTCCCGCACACGGTGATTTAGTAAGATCTTCCTCACACAGAGACCCTTTGCAGATGCATCAGTGATTTCGATGGGGGCCTGTTGTCCAGACCAATGCTGAAGACATATCTCACCACCTACCGATATCTTGCTGGACATTAGCTTTGTCTCCCTTGCTCGCTCTGGATCGCTTTGTAAGCTGCGTTTTACTGCCCAACACGACATTCTCAACCAGCACAACTTCCAAAAGAAGAAGGAGAAAGATACAGCGAGATGCCATCTTCATATCTGAGGAGATAAAAGAACAGAAAATTAGGAGACGCCTCGAGCCTACTCCGCCATTCAATAAGATCACGGCTGATCTTCAACCTCAACTCCACTTTCCCGCCCGATCCCCATATCCCTTGATTATCTTAGTACCTGAGAGAAGAAATTCCTTTAAATAGGTGGCCCCTTATTCTAAGACTATCTCCCCTAGTTTTAATTTCCCCTATGAGTGGAAATATCCTCTCTGCATTCACCTTGTTGAGCCCCCTCATTATCTTATATGTTTTGATAAGATCACCTCTCATTCTTCTGAACTCCAATGGGTATAGGCCCAACCTACTCAACCTATCTTCAAGTCAACCCCTGGAATCAACCTAGTGAACCATCCCTGAACAGCCTCCAATGCAAGTATATCCTTCCTTAAATACGGAGACCAAAACTGTGCACAGGACTCTAGGTGTGGCCTCACCAATACCCTGTACAGTTGCAGCAGGACTTCTCTGCTTTTATACTCCATCCCCCTTGCAATAAAGGCCAACATACCATTCGCCTTCCTGATTACTTTCTGTATCTGCATACTAACTTTTTGTGTTTCATGCACAAGGACCTCCAGGTCTCTCTGTACTGCAGCACTTTGCAATTTTTGTACATTTTAAATTATAATTTGCTTTTCTATTTTTTCTGCTAAAGTGGGTAACCTTACATTTTCCCACATTATAATCTGTCTTGAATATAAGAACATAAGAAATAGGAACAGGAGTAGGCCACACGGCCCCTCGAGCCTGCTCCACCATTTAATAAGATCATGGCTGATCCGATCATGGACTTGGGTTCGCTTCCCTGCCGCTCTCCATAACCCCTTATTCCATTATCAGTTAAGAAACTGTCTATTCCCTTCCCTTATAACCAATGACTGAGCATCTGTAACCCTCTTGGGTAGAGAATTCCAAAGATTCACCACCCACTGAGTGAAGAAATGGCTGACTCCCTCTCCTGAGACTATGCCCCCTGTTACTAGACACTCCAGCCAGGGTAAACAACTTTTCAGCATCTACCCCATCAATCCCCTTCAGAATCTTACATGTTTCAATGAAATCACCTCTCAATCTTCTAAACTCCAAATCCGGTGTAAATTGGAATCAATTGGCATGCAAAACTGTCAGATACAGTCGAGGTACATTCCCACTAAGGGGGAAAGATAGGGCAACTAAAGTCAGAGCTGTGTTAGGGAAATTGATGGGATTGAAGGCCGATAAATCCCCAGGGCCTGATAGTCTGCATCGCAGAGTACTTAAGGAAGTGGACCTCAAAATAGTGGATGCATTGGTGGTCATTTTCCAACATTCTATTGACTCTGGATCAGTTCCTATGGATTGGAGGGTAGCTAATGTAACCCAACTTTTGAAAAAAGGAGGGAGAGAGAAAACGGGTAATTATAGACCGGTTAGCCTGACATCAGTAGTGGGGAAAATGTTGGAATCAATTATTAAAGATATAACTGTTGTGTCTGTAAGCACTCTAGTAATGACTCCATGAGGTTGCACTTTAACTGTTGTGACCTTAGTCCATTTATTGCAGCTCCTGAATGAAGGTACAGTAAGCTGAGCTCCCTTTTATACTTGGTTACCTGCGGTGTGCAGTGACCTCTAGGTCTCCACCAGTTGCACCCTCTTGTGGTACAGGCATATTGTATACAGTGTAAAGATACATTCAATGGTCTTATGTAACTGTATATTGAGTGTACAGGGTATATACATACACAACATCACTCCCCCCCTAAGTCTTGTGCCACTGGCCTTTGCACTGTGTGCTCTGGCCCTCAACCCGAGTGTCCAAAGCCCTTGCACGTTGTTTGTGCTTGGGAATGGCTCTCTCCCTGTGGACCCCCAAGTCCTTATTGCCACAACATTGGGAAATGGTCAGCAGTGGACGGTTGGAGGGTGCAGTGGGGTTCTGGGTGTGGTCCCTGTGTGTCCATGGCTACATACCCCCATTTCCCCCCCCCCCCCCTCCATACATAGACCGTGTGTGTGGCTTGACATCTGCATTTACATACATGTACAGAGAGTGGAGAAAAAAAAGTAGGATTGGTTATATCACTGTTTGGGTTTTGCAGAAGTGGAACGAGTACATACGACAGGTAATGTACATACGTGGTATCACAGTCTTGCCCCTGGGTTGTGTAGGTGCAGGTGGGTGAGGACGCTAGTTCCAGAGTAATCGGACTGTGTCCAGGTTGTCTGATGGCGGCGCTGCACCCCCTGCCAGCTGGGTGGGCTCGGATCGCTCCCTTGGCTGAGTCTCAGGGCCTTTGCCGTTGCCTAGTGGTGGGCAGAGCCACAGGAATGTGTGGCCTCCCTGTCCTCCTTTGAGGGCTGCAGGGTCTCCCTGCTGCCCTTCAGCGGTAGTGGGAGCCTGGTCGTCCCAGGTCCCGTTGGAAAGGCTGGAGGGTGCTGGCCTCTTGCTCCCGGTGCTGGCCCTGGTGGCCAGAGAGGTAGGGCCGATCTGGGGCAGGGTGCCAGTGGTGGTGCCTGTGCCATCTGCTGATCGCTGGCCCTGCAGTGGGTATGCTCCCACTGTGTGTGGCCACGCTCCCTGGTGCATCACATTGGTCACGGAGGCGCAGGCTACATGATTGGGTTGCCCGCTGGACCTTCAAACGGGAGGTTGCCCTTGATTTTGTCGGCGTGCATATTGAACCCGGCATCACACATTATTCCATCGTTTACATTCATGATACATTGGCTCCGATCGCACTCAGGTACGAATTCACATTCGTCAATTACACCTTTTCCCTCAATTACATATTTTCCCTGTATATTACCAGCATCGCTGTACAATATTACAGTTAGACACTTGTAGTCATCAATTACATCTTTTCCACATATCCTACCAGCATCGCTGATCAACTTTTAGATACTTGCATTTGTTAATTACATCTCTTACATTAGTATCACTGGCATCGCTGTACAAAAAGTGGAACTGTCCCTTTAATTGTTCTGGGTTGCCGGTCCCCTTTAAGAGGGCCTTGCAATCTTTACCCCAATCCGTTTCGCTGCTTGGCATCACGTGTTGCTCCCTCAACACTGCCCCTCGTGGTCTGGTTGTGGCCATCTTGATTTCAGGCGCTTCACGTCGTGGTGAGGGCGCCATCTTCTTTCTCTCCAGATTCTGCCACTGAAGCCGGGAATTTACCTTCTGCGTCGATCTTCTTCCTTCGGAGTCCTGCCACAGCCCGGAAGGTGAGGTCTGGTCGTTCGGGTTGGATCATCTCGCCATTGGGTCGTGCGATCTGTGTCGTCGCTGCGCAGTCGAGTTGGACGGTAGGATCTCCAGGTGCTGAGCTGGATCCAAATTTGGGGCCGCCGTAGGACGTCGATCGCCGGGACCTGGAGGCTTTCCCACCTCCAACAGATTTGGATCTCTTTCATCCATCTTCTTCCTAGCAGCGTTGGACCATCACCAGCAACGATCCACAAAGGTAACTTGTGCATCGCGCCGCCATGGGACACCTGGACATCCACGCTGCCAACGACTGGGATGGTGTCGTTTGTGTAAGTGAGTAGCTTCGCCTGGATTGGTAGCATTTTGGGTTGTTCAATAGGATTGTCCCGGAGTTTCTCGAAGGCCACCTGGTTCATCAGCGATTGGCTCGCCCCTGTGTCGACCTCCATCGGGACTGGAACACCGTTGATTTCGACTTCTATTTTCAACGGGGAGCTCTCAGTCGAGCAGGTAAACACTCCGTACACCTCTTCCTGGGGCTGAGCTGCCTCCTGGACTCTCGCTTCCTCTTCATCAGCGCTGGAGCCCGGGTGATCGGCCAACTCTTCAGCGACTCGGTAAGTAAAATTTCATTTACACATTTGCTGGAGATGGCCTTTAGTGTTACAGCCTTTGCAAGTATAGTCTCTGTAGCGGCACTAGTGGGCTCTGTGATTTCCTCCACAGCACCAGTATGGGGCTGACTGGTTGACCCCCTGCGGCGGACTCAGGGTTGCGGGACTCGGGGTCGCAGTCTTGCCTCTGAAAGGCGCCATTCGATTCACTGTACTTGCCGGGTTAGAGTCCTGGAGTTGAGTCATCATCCTTCTGGAATCGCAAGCCGAGGCCATGAACGCCTGGCTCACGTTAATTGGCTTCTGCAGGGTGAACGTGGTGTCCGCAGAGAGCAGCCTGTGGAGGAGGCCTTCATGGCCGCTTCCAAAGATGTCCCTCAGTGCTTCGGTGAGGTGGTCACCAAAATCACACGGGTGCAGTCAATCGTCTGAGGTCTGCAGCATGTTTTGCGATTTCTTGGCCTTCGGGCCGCCGGTGTGTGTAGAACAAGTGTCTGGCTGTGAGGATGCTCTCTTTAGGCTTGAGCTGTTCCTGTATCAACGTTACGAGCTCCGCAAATGTTTTGGTTGTTGTCTTCTCTGGGGCTAGTAAGTCCCTGACAAGGCCATAAATGGTGGGCCCACAACTGCTGAGCAGGATAGCTCTGCACTTATCAGCCAGCGAGGTCGGTGTATCTCCAGTCAGGTCGTTCGCGATGAAATAGTGTTCGAGCCTTTCCACAAAGGCATCCCAATCTTCCCCATCAGAAAATTGTTGAAAGTTGCCAAGGTTAGCCATTTCTCGTGTGGAAATTCGTATTCTCGTCACCAATTATTGTGTCTGTAAGCACTCTAGTAATGACTCCACAAGGTAAGGTATTGCACTTGAACTGTTGTGACCTTAGTCCATTTATTGCAGCTCCTGAATGAGGTTACAGTAAGGTGAGCTCCCTTTTATCCTTGGTTACCTGCGGTGTGCAGGTGACCTTAAGGTCTCCACCAGTTGCACCCTCTGGTGGTACAGGCATATTGTACACAGTGTGAAGATACATTCAATGGTCGTATGTAACTGTTCATTGAGTGTACAGGGTATATACGTACACAACAGTAATATCAGAGCATTAGGGAAGCAGTGACAGGATCGATCCAAGTCAGCATGGATTTATCAATGGGAAATCATGCTTGACAAATCTTCTAGAATTTTTTGAGGATGTAACTAGTAGAGTGGACAAGGAAGAACCAGTGTATGTGGTGTATTTGGACTTTCAAAAGGCTTTTGACAAGGTCCCACACAAGAGATTAGTGTGCAAAATTAAAGCACATGGTATTGGGGGTAATGTATTGACGTGGATAGAGAACTGGTTGGCAGACAGGAAGCAAAGAATAGAAATAAATGAGTCCTTTTCAGAATGCCAAGCAGTGACTAGTGGGGTGCCACAGGGCTCAGTGCTGGGTCCCCAGCTATTTACAATATACATTAATGATTTGGATGAGGGAATTGAGTGTAATATCTCCAAGTTTGCAGATGACACTAAGCTGGGTGGCGGTGTGAGCCATGAATAGGACGCTAAGAGGCTGCAGGGTGACTTGGACAGGTTAGGTGAATGGGCAAACGCTTGGCAGATGCAGTATAATGTGGATAAATGTGAAGTTATTCACTTTGGTGGCAAAAACACGAAGGCAGAATATTATCTGAATGGCAGCAGATTAGGAAAAGGGGAGGTACAACGAGACCTGGGTGCTATGGTACATCAGTCATTGAAAGTTGGCATGCAGTACAGCAGGCGGTGAAGAAGGCAACTGGCATGTTGGCCTTCATAGCTAGAGGTTTTGAGTATAGGAGCAGGGAGGTCTTACTGCAGTTGTACAGGGCTTTGGTGAGGCCATACCTGGAATATTGTGTTCAGTTTTGGTCTCCTAATCTGAGGAAGGACATTCTTGCTATTGAGGGAGTGCAGCGAAGGTTCACCAGACTGATTCCCGGGATGGCTGGACTGACATATGAGGAGAGACTGGATCGACTGGGCCTGTATTCACTGGAGTTTAGAAGGATGAGAGGGGATCTCATAGAAACATGTAAAATTCTGACGAGACTGGACAGGTTAGATGCCGGAAGAATGTTCCCGATGTTGGGGAAGTCCAGAACCGGGGACATAGACTTAGGATAAGGGGTAAGCCATTTAGGACTGAGATGAGGAGGAAATTCTTCACTCAGAGAGTTGTTAACCTGTGGAATTCCCTGCCGCAGAGAGTTGTTGATGCCAGTTCATTGGATATATTCAAGAGGGAGGTAGATATGGCCCTTATGGCTAAAGGGATCAAGGGGTATGGAGAGAAAGCAGGAAAGGGGTGCTGAGGTGAATGATCAGCCATGATCTTATTGAATGGTGGTGCAGGCTCGAAGGGCCGTATGGCCTACTCCTGCACCTATTTTCTATGTTTCTATGTTTCTATATTTCTCACCGGATGACGAAAGAGATAGAGAGTAAGATGAAGCAGAAAAAGAGATGTCAGATGTATGACAGATGTCAAGTCGAAAAAGCATCTGAGAATCAGGCTAAATATGGAAAGTTCAGAGAAGTGAAAAAGAAAATAAGAGGGGCAGAGAGAGGTTATGAGAATAGAATGGCAGCTAACAAAAAAATAATGCAACAGTCTTCTATTGGCATATAAATAGTAATCGGGTATAGTACGGGTGCCGGGTGGGCAGGGGAAACGTTACAGGGACACCCTCAAAGCCTCCCTGATAAAGTGCAACATCCCCACTGACAACTGGGAGTCCCTGGCCAAAGACCGCCCTAAGTGGAGGAAGAGCATCCGGGAGGGCGCTAAGCACCTCGAGTCTCGTCGCCGAGATCATGCAGGAAACAAGCGCAGGAAGCGGAAGGAGCGTGCGGCAAACCAGACTCCCCACCCACCCCTTCCCTCAACCACTGTCTGTCCCACCTGTGACAGAGACTGTAATTCCCGTATTGGACTGTTCAGTCACCTGAGAACTCACTTTTAGAGTGGAAGCAAATCTTCCTCGATTTCGAGGGACGGCCTATGATGATGTGGCCGATTAAGGACCAAGAAGTAGACCCGTGCATGGAGGCAGAGGGTATGGCTGAGGTACTAAATGAGTACTTTGCATCTGTCTTCACCAAGGAAGAAGATGCTGCCATAGACACAGTAAAGGAAGAGGTGGAGGCCATACTGGATGGGATAAATATTGATAAAGAGGAGGTACTAGAAAAGTTGCCTGTACTTAAAATAGATAAGTTACCAGGACTGGATGGGATGAGGAAGTGAAGGAAGAAATCGCGGAGGTATTGGCCATAATCTTCCAATCCTCCTTCGAAACAGGGGTGGGGCCAGAGGACTGGAAAATTGCAAACGTTACACCCTTGTTCAAAAAAGGGTGTTAAGATAAACCCAGCAACTACAGGCCAGTCAGTTTAACCTCGGTGGGAAAGCTTTTAGAAAGGATAATCAGGGACAAAATTACCAGTCACTTGGACAAGTGTGGATTAATTAAGGAAAGCCAGCACGGATTTGTTAAAGGCAAATTGTGTTTAACTAACCAGATCGAGTTTTTTGATGAGGCAGCAGAGAGGGTTGATGAGAGCAATGTGGTTGACGTGGTGTACATGGATTTCCAAAAGGCGTTTGATAAAAGTGCCACATAACAGGCTTGCCAGCAACGTTGAAGTCCATGGAACAACAGGGACAGTGGCAGCATGGATATGGAATTGGCTCAGTGACAGGAGACAGAGAGTAGAGGTGAACGGTTGTTTAGACTGGAGGAAGGTATACAGTGGTGTTCCCCGGGGTCGGTACTGGGACTACTGCTTTTCTTGATGTATATTAATGGCTTGGACTTGGGTGTACAGGGCACAATTTCAAAATTTGCAGATGGCACAAAACTTGGAAGTATAGTGAACAGTGAGGAGGATAGTGATAGACTTCAGGAGGACATAGACAGGCTGGGGGAATGGGCAGACACGTGGCAGATGAAATTTAATGCAGGAAAGTGTGAAGTGATACATTTTGGTAAATTTTTATAAACTAAAGGGCACAATCCTAAAGGGGGTGCATGAACAGAGAGACCTGGGGGAACAAAAGCAAAATACTGCGGATGCTGGAAATCTGAAATATAAATATAAAACGCTTAAAATACTCTGCGGGTCAGGCAGCATCTGTGGCGAGAGAAACCGAGTTAATGTTTCAGGTCGATGACCCTTCATCAGAACTGGAGAAAGTTAGAGGTGTAACAGGTTCTTAAGCAAGCGCAGAGGCCGGGAAAGGGGGGGGGAGGGAGGAAAGAACAAATGGGAAGGTCTGTGACAGGGTGGAAGGTAGGAGAGATTAGAGAGACAAAAGGGATGATGGTTCGAGGCAAAAGGAGATGGTAATGGGACAAGTTAGGAAACAAAAGATGAGTCTAGAGGAGGTGCAAATGGCAGAATCACCAACGGCCGCCTTGGGAAAGAGAGAAAAAAAGACAGAGAAAAAAATATAGGGGCAGGGGTTATAGTCTGAAATTGTTGAACTCGATGTTGAGTCCAGAAGACTGTAAAGTGCCAAAACGAAAGATGAGGTGCTGTTCCTCGAGCTTGCGTTGAGCTTCATTGGAACAGTGTAGGAGACCGAGGATGGAGAGGTCGGAGTAGGAATGGAGCAGGGAATTAAAGTGACAGGTGACCGGAAGCTCAGGGTCACACTTACGGACTGAATGGAGGTTTCCGCAAAGCGGTCACCCAGTCTACGCTTGGTCTCCCCAGTGTAGAGGAGACCGCATCGTGAGCAGCGAATACATTAGGGCCGAAATTCAGCTCCGCCCAAAACGGGGTGTGCCTACCGCTGTTTGGCCACCATTACCACCGCCATTAAAAAAGAAAATGGCGGCCAGCGGTTTTGGCCGGCAGGAATCGGCACGTTGCCACGGTGTGGGTGAGGAGCTCGGAGCAGAGTTTGCCACAGGGAAATTTACCTTCTGCTAATTTGACCTTAAAGGCCGGGGTTTGTAGCTCGGCCCTGAGGGAGTAAGGCATTTCAGTGAAGGCCATGGCTGCTGCCCCTGTACCAAGGAGGGCCACCCGTTTATCAGATGCCGAGGCGGAGACACTGATGCGGGCTGTGGGGGGAAGGAGGCACAGTGATCCAACACAAAGAGCTGTCGGGGACACCGACAGGAAGCAGGTTGTTTCATGCTGAATATCACTTCCGGGGCGGAGAGGCAGCGGTGCGTGCTCTGACTGCGTCATTACGGCCACACACACAATACCGCGGCGGGGTGGGGGAGTGGGGGGAGCAGGGGGAGCGGGGGAGAGCGGGGGGAGCGAGGGGAGTGGGGGGGAGCGGGGGGAGCGGGGTGAGTGGGGGGGAGTGGGGGGGGAGCGGGGGGAGTGGGTGGAAGTGGGTGGGAGTGGGGGGAGCGGGACGCGAGTGGGGGGAGCGGGACGCGAGTGGGGGGAGCGGGGGGAATGGAGGGAGCGGGGGGAGCGGTGGGAGTGGGGGGAGCGGGGGGGAGCGGGGGGAGTGGGGGGAGCGGGGGGAGTGAGGGGAGCGGGATGCGAGTGGGGGAGCGGGGGGTATTGGGGGGAGCGGGGGGTAGTGGGGGGAGCGAAGGAGAGTGGGGGAGCGGAGGGAGCAGGGCGGGAGTGGGGGAAGCGGGGGGCAGTGGAGGGAATGGGATGGAGTGGGGAGATCAGGGGGTTGTGGGGGAATCGGGGAGGGTGTGGGCGGAATGCGGGAGTGGGGGGGAGTGGGGGGATTGGGGGTAGCGGGGCGGTAGCGGGGGGGGAGTGGGGGGAGCAGGGCGTGAGTGGGGGGATCAGGGGGAGCAGGGAAGGAGTGGGGGGAGTGGGGATTGGAGTGGGGGGAGCGAGGGGAGAGTGGGGGGAGTGGGGGGAGCAGGGCAGGAGTGGGTGGAATATGGGAGCGGGGGGGGAGTGAGGGGAGCGAGGGGAGAGTGAGGGGAGAGTGGGGGGAGTGGGGGGAGTGGGGGGAGCAGTGGGTAGTGGGGGGAGTGGGGGGAGCAGGGCAGGAGTGGGTGGAATATGGGAGCGGGGGGGGAGTGAGGGGAGCGAGGGGAGAGTGAGGGGAGAGTGGGGGGAGTGGGGGGAGTGGGGGGAGTGGGGGGAGCAGTGGGTAGTGGGGGGAGTGGGGGGAGCAGGGCAGGAGTGGGTGGAATATGGGAGCGGGGGGGGAGTGAGGGGAGCGAGGGGAGAGTGAGGGGAGCGAGGGGAGAGTGGGGGGTGTGGGAGGAGTGGGGGGAGCGGGGGGAGCAGGGCGGGAGTGGGGGGAGCAGTGGGTAGTGGGGGGAGCGGGGCAGAAGTGAGCAAAAAAAACCCCGAGAACAATTTCGCGTCTCCTCCAATTGGTTGGTGCTCTCCGAAGGTAACAGACCTTTTCACGAGGCTGAATTTTGGCCCCACAGTATAATAAATTGCAAGAAGTAAATCGGTGTTTCACCTGGGAGGAGTGTTTGGGGCCCTTGACAGCGAGAAGGGAGGAGGTAAAAGGGCAGGTGTTGCATCTTCTGCGCTTGCATGGGAAGGTGCCGTGGGAAGGGGAGGGGGTGCTGGGGGTGATTGAGGAGTGGAGCAGGGTGTCAGGGAGGGAGTGGTCCCTTCGGAATGCTGAGAGGGAAGGGGAAGATGTGATTGGTGGTGGGATCATGCTGCAGGTGGTGGAAATGGCGGAGGATGATCCGTTGAACATGGAGACTGGTGGGGTGAAAGGTGAGGACAAGGGGAACCCTGTCATGGTTCCGGGAGGGAGGGGAAGGGGTGAGAGCAGAATTGCGGGATATTTAACAGACACAGTCGAGGGTCATGTTAACCACGGAGGAGGGGAATCCTCGGTTGAGGAAAAAGGAAGACATGGCAGAGGCACTTGTGTGAAAGATGGCGTCGTCAGAGCAGATGCGATGGAGATGGAAAAACTGGGAGAATGGAATGGAGTCCTTACAGGATGCGGGGTGGGAGGAAGTGTAGTCTAGGTAGCTGTGGGAGTCAGTGGGCTTGTAGTGAATGTTAGTCAATAGTCTATCCCCAGAAATGGAGGCAGAGAAGTCGAGGAAGGGAAGGGTCGGAGATGGACCTTGTGAAGGTGAGGGAAGGGTGGAAATTGGAGGCAAAGTGAATGAAATTTTCTAGTTCAGGGCGAGAGCAGGAAACCGATACAGTCATCAATGTACCGGAAATAGAGGGAGGGCCCGATTAGGGCTGGACCAAAGAATGTTCCACATATCCCACCAAACCTAGGTGTATATGTACACAAATCGTTGAAGGTGGCAGGACAGGTTGAGAAAGCCGTTAAAAAAAGCTTACAGGATTCTGGGCTTCATAAATAGAGGCACAGAGTACCAAAGGAGGAAGTTATGACAAACCTTTATAAAACACTGGTTCGGCCCCAACTGGAGTATTGAGTCCACCTGGGCACCACACTTTAGGAAGGATGTGAAGGCCTTAGAGAGGGTGCAGAAAAGATTTACGAGAATGGTTCCAGGGATGAGGGACTTCAGTTACAGGGATAGACTGGAGAAGCTGGGGCTGTTCTCTTTGGAGCAGAGAATATTGAGAGGAGATTTGATCGAGGTGTTCAAAATCATGAGGGGTCTGGACAGAGTAGAGAGAGAGAAACTGTTCCCATTGCCGGAAGAGTCGAGAACCAGAGAACACAGATTTAAGGCGATTGGCAGAAGAACCAAAGGCGACACAGTGAGTGTTTGGGGTCTGGAATGTACTGCCTGAAAGGGTGGTGGAGACAGCCTCAATCGTGGCTTTCAATGTGATCCAGACCTAAAATGGGTGCCGCAAGATCCAATATGGCGGGAGGGGTGCGCGCGCGCTGAATCCGCACCGGAAGTGCACCGTCCGCCATATTGGATCGTAAGTCCAGGGCGGGTGTTGGAAAATCAAAAAGCTGCGTTCAAATATTTCGTACTCTTGCTGTAGGATCCTTTTGTGATATTGGGAGTTGGATAAGTACCTGAAGAAAAAGATTTGCAGGGCCACGGGGAAAGGGCGGGGTGTGGGACTAGCTGAGGTGCTCTTGCAGAGAGAACATAAGAAAGAGGAGCAGGAGTAGGCCATATGGCCCCTCGAGCCTGCTCCGCCATTCAATAAGATCATGGCTGATCTGATCATGGACTCAGCTCCACTTTCCTACCCGCTCCACATGACCCTTCACTCCCTTATCATTCAAAAATCTGTCTTTCTCCGCCTTAAAATTATTCAATGAGCCAGCACTGCTCAATGGGCCAAATGGCCTTGTTCGGCACTGTAACTATTCTATATTCTATGAGTACAGGCCCAATTGGCTCAATCTCTCCCCATAGGGCAATCCTCTCTTCCCAGCAATTTAAGCCTACCTGTTACTAGATGGTGCAAGCATCATCAGAGGCAGTCCCTCGAAATCGAGGAAGACTTGCTTCCACTCTAAAAGTGAGTTCTCAGGTGACTGAACAGTCCAATACAGGAATTACAGTCTCTGTCACAGGTGGGACAGACAGTGGTTGAGGGAAAGGGAGGGTGGGACTGGTTTGCCGCAGGCTCCTTCCGCTGCCTGCGCTTGTTTTCTGCATGCTCTCGGCGACGAGACTCGAGGTGCTCAACGCCCTCTCAGATGCTCTTCCTCCACTTAGGGGGGTCTTTGGCCAGGGACTCCCAGGAGTCAGTGGGGATGTTGCACTTTATCAGGGAGGCTTTGAGGGTGCACTTGAAACGTTTCCTCTGCCCACCTGGGGCTCGCTTGCTGTGCAGGAGTTCCGAGTAGAGCGCTCGCTTTGGGAGTCTCGTGTCGGGCATGCGGACAATGTGGGCCGCCCAGCGGAGCTGGTCGAGTGTGGTCAGTGCTTCGATGCTGGGGATGTTGGCCTGGACGAGGACGCTGACGTTGGTGCGTGTGCCGTCCCAGGGGATTTGCAGGATCTGAAGGACAGTGCAATATGCAGAGGCTGAACGGCTTTTATACTTGGAACTGAGCCAGAGACTTTTGCAACTAGGTTGATGCAGCATCACTGGCGTTTGATGAGTTCCTGGTTGCCATGAGCTCCATGTTCTGGTACCAAGCCCATCCGTCTACAGTGCCCAGGATTTCAGCTGTCTGCCCATCACCACCAAGATAGGGTGCTGGGGCCGGGAGGGGGCGGTGGGAGGGGATGGTGTGTAGCTGGATGAAGGGGAAGAGACATACAGCTCAGGGATGCTAGAATCTGTATTATACTTGGTCTGGGAATGGTTAATGGTCCAATGCCAGCAATTACATACCTTACCTTGATCATCGGATCATACTAGGGGCCATTTGGCCCATCGTGACTGTACCGGCTCTTTGAATGAGCGAACCGATTAGTCCCACTCCCCTGCTCTTCCCCCACATCCCTGTAAATGCTTCCCGTTTGAGTCTTTATCCAATTCCCTGTTTGAAAGTTACTATCAAATCTGCTCCCACCGACCTTTCAGGCAGTGCGTTCCCGATCACAATAACTCGCTGTGTAAATAAACTCTCCTCATCTCCCCCCCAGCTCTTATGCTAATTATCTTAAATTTGTGACCTCTGGTTATAGATGTTAGTATTCCAACGGTTACACGCCATTGATTAAAATTCCAAATAATCGATAGATCACACCAGTGAATTCCTTTGCACAAATGTATTTCTTCATAAAAAGGCCAGACTTGCATTTATATAGCACCTTTCACAATCATCTGATATTTCAAAGCACTTTACAACCAATGAAGTACTTCTGAAGTGTAGTCACTGTTGTAATGTAGGAAACGCAGCAGTCAATTTGCGCACAGCAAGCTCCCACTAACAGCTATGTGATAATGACCAGATAATCTGCTTTTAGTGATGGGAATTGAGGGATAAATATTGGCCAGTACACCGGGGATAACTCCCCTGCTCTTCTTCGAAATAGTGCCCTGGGATCTTTTACACCCCCCCCTCCCCCCATGAGAGATGATCAAGGTAAGGTTTAAAATCTGCGACACCTCCGACAGTACAGCGCTCCCTCAGTGCTGCATTGCAGAGTCAGCCTAGATTTCTGTGCTCATGTCTCTGGAGTGGGACTCGAACCATAATCTCATGGCTCACGGGCGATTATGCCCATTGAGTTACTTTCTGCCACTGAGAGTGTCACATTGCTGTTTGTGGGAGCTTGCTGTGCAAAAATTCACCACCACATTTCCTATATCACAACAGTGACTACACTTCTTAGAATCATAGAATGGTTAAAGCACAGAAGGAGGCCATTCGGCCCGTCAAGCCCGTGCAGGCTCTCTGCAAGAGCATTTCAGCTAGTTCCACTCCCCGTAGCCCTGTAATTTCTTTTACTTCAGGTACTTATCCAACTCCCTTTTGAAAGCCACGATTGAGTCTGCCTCCATCATCCTCTCAGGCAGCACATTCCAGATCCTAACCACTCGCTGCGTAAAAAACATTTTCCTCATGTTGCCTTTGGTTCTTCTGCTAATCACCTTAAATCTGTGTCCTCTGGTTCTCGACCCTTCCACCAATGGGAACAGTTTCTCTCTCTCTACTCTGTCCAGACCCCTCATGATTTTGAACACCTCGATCAAATCTCCTCTCAACCTTCTCTGCTCCAAGGAGAACAACCCCAGCTTCTCCAGTCTATCCATGTAACTGAAGTCCCTCATCCCTGGAACCATTCTTGTAAATCTTTTCTGCACCCTCTCTAGGGCCTTCACATCCTTCCTAAAGTGCGGTGCCCAGAATTGGACTCAATACTCCAGTTCAGGCCGAACCAGTGTTTTATACAGGTTCATCATAATTTCCTTGCTTTTGTACTCTGTGCCTCTATTTATGAAGCCCAGGATCCTGTATGCTTTTTAAATCGCTTTCTCAACCTGCTCTGCCACCATCAACGATTTGTGCACATGTACCCCCAGGTCTCTCTGTTCATGCACCCCCTGTAGCTTTGTACTCTCTAGTTTATATTGCCTTTTCTCATTCTTTCTACCAAAATGTATCACTTCACACTTTTCTGTGTTAAATTCCATCTGCCACGTGACCGCCCATTCCCCCAGCCTGTCTATGTCTTCCTGAAGTCTATCACTATCCTCCTCACTGTTCGCTGTTCACAAGTTATGTGTCACCTGCAAATTTTGAAATAGTGCCCTGTGCACACAAGTCTAAGTCATTAATATATATCAAGAAAAGCTGTGGTCCCAGTACCGACCCCTAGGGAACACCACTGTATACCTTCCTCCAGTCCGATAAACAACCGTTCACCACGACTAAGGGGACACAGTCTAAGGATAAGGGGGAAGCCATTTAGGACCGAGATGAGGAGGAATTTCTTCACCCAGAGAGTGGTGAACCTGTGGAATTCTCTACCACAGAAAGTTGTTGAGGCCAATTCACTAAATATATTCAAAAAGGAGTTAGATGAAGTCCTTACTACTAGGGGAATCAAGGGGTATGGTGAGAAAGCAGGAATGGGGTACTGAAGTTGCATGTTCAGCCATGAACTCATTGAATGGCGGTGCAGACTAGAAGGGCCGAATGGCCTACTCCTGCACCTATTTTCTATGTTTCTATGTTTCTATGACTCTCTGTCTCCTGTCACTGAGCCAATTCTGTATCCATGATGCCACTGTCCCTGTTATTCCATGGGCTTCAACTTTGCTGGCAAGCCTGTTATGTGGCACTTTATCGAACGCCTTTTGGAAATCTATGTACACCACGTCCACCACATTGCCCTCATCAACCCTTTCTGTTACCTCATCAAAAAACTCGATCAAGTTGGTTAAAGACAATTTTCCTACGTTAAAAAAATACTTCAATGACTGTATAAAATATCATCTCTACTTACACCGCATTTGGTCACTTACTGTAAGAGTTTATCATCATCATATACAGCCCCTTAAAATCGAGGAAGACTTGCTTCCACTCTAAAAGCTAGTTCTCAGGTGACTGAACAGTCCAATACGGGAATTACAGTCTCTGTCACAGGTGGGGCAGACAGTGGTTGGAGGAAAGGGTGGGTGGGACTGGTTTGCCGCACGCTCCTTCCGCTGCCTGCGCTTGTTTTCTGCATGCTCTCGGCGATGAGACTCGAGGTGCTCAGCGCCCTCCCGGATGCACTTCCTCCACTTAGGGTGGTATATGGCCAGGTATCGGTGGGGATGTTGCATTTTATCAGGGAGGCTTTGAGGGTGTTCTTGTAACGTTTCCCCTGCCCACCTGGTGTTTAATGCTAATTTGACATGGCTGAACGTCTACAAGCTTCCGTTTTGTTGATTACAATAAAATGAAATGTTAACAGGCCGATACATAATCTTGGGTGTAAGACACAGTTGGCAGTAAACACGATGTAAATAACCGATTGCTCGAGGGATCGCAATCCTGTTATATTAACATCGGAACTGTCATATTCCCCCTCACTCAGACCGTCAGCCCATCCATTACCGACTAGCTGGGAGAGAGAGAGAGACTGGGTTAAAATTCACCAAGGTAGGCTCTTATTGCAATATAAATGGATTTTCCAATTCATTCTGCCGCAAATCTGAAATCCAGAATTTTGAAAAGACAATCCTCTGTCACTTAGACACAAGTAACAGTACAGACCTTTCATTAGAATGTAGCTGGATGTAGTTCAGAAACTTTAGCCAACATTTTAGCAGAAAGAAGAAAGAAAGACTTACATTTACAAAACACCTTTCACGACCACCGGATGCCTTAAAGCGCTTTACAGCCAACAAAATACTTTTTCAAGTGTTGTAATGTGGGAAACGCGGCAGCAATTTGTGCACAGCAAGCTCCCACATACAGCAACATGGTAATGACCAGATAATCTGTTTTTGATAGCATTAATAACTCTGCCGTATTGTCCAGCTAACATTAACGATCAGAAGTCCCGGTGAATGGAACTCGGTACCTGCTGTTGGGTGGAAACTCCCGCTTTCACTCCGAACCAAGAGTTGCTTTTGCTACTGTATTCAAAGTCACTTCAGAATCGTGAGCCCCTGTCAGGTGTTGCTGCCTCGCTTGGCTGAGATGAAGTAGGAAATACTCCAGAAGCAGAACGCAAAGCACTCTTAAGAAATATATTTAAAAAAAACACACCCCTGGTTTTGTTTGTGGAGCCGTCTATTCCATCAGAGAAGACCTCAATCATTTTTTTTTGCTTGTTGCTAAAGTGGACCATTCTGGCTCATTCGCACATTGCCAGGACAAATCACGGACAATATTATGATTTCCATTAAGGCTAGAAAAAAGCTGTAGACGAGATGGAAATATTGAGCTCAAAGTCCCTCCGATCGCCAAAAGAAATACTCTAGAGAGATAAAACACAAGTTCAAAACGATTAGGCAGAAAGCAACTCAATGTGAAAAAATTGTTTTTCAGTAGAATACACATGAGCACAAATAAAGACTTGCATTTATATAGCGCCTTTCACGACCACCGGACGTCCCAAAATGCTTTACAACCAGAGATGTGCTTTTTGGAGTGGAGTCACTGCTGTAATGTAGAAACCGCGGCAGCCAATGTGCGCACAGCAAGCTCCCACAAACAGCAATGTGATAATGACCAGATCATTTGCCTTAGTGATGTTGGTTGAGGGATAAATATTGGCCCCAGGACATCGGGGATAACTCCCCTGCCCTTCTTCAAAATAGTGCCATGGGATCTTTTACATCCACCTGAGAGAGCAGATGGGGCCTTGGTTTAAAATCTGATCTGAAACATAGCACCTCCAAGTGCAGCACTCAGCTGAAGTGTCAGCCTGGATTATTTTTGTGCTCAAGTGGGACTTGAACCCACAATATTGTGACTCAGAGGGGAGGGTGCTACTCACTGAGCCACAGCTCACACACTAGTGTTCCAAAGCATGGCGTTGAAAGCTGCTGTGCTCCACTGCACATCTTCAGACAGACTTTGCAGTGTCGATTTTTGTACGTTCTGATGCTCACAAGGCAACTGGCTTTTTATGGTAGGATTACATAAGAACATAAGAAATAGGAGCAGGAGTAGGCCATTCGGCCCCTCGAGCCTGCTCCGCCATTTAATACAATCATGGCTGATCCGATCATGGACACAGGTCCACTTCCCTACCCGCTCCCCATAACCCATTATTCCTTTATCAATTAAGAAACTGTCTATCTCTGTCTTAAATTTATTCAATGTCCCAGCTTCCACAGCTCTCTGAGACAGCAAATTCCACAGATTTACAACCCACTGAGAGAAGAAATTCCTCCTCATCTCAGTTTTACATGGGTGGCCCCTTCTTCTAAGATTATGCCCCCTAGTTCTAGTCTCCCCCATCAGTGGAAACATCCTCTCTGCATCCACCTTGTCAAGCCCCCTCATAATCTTATACGTTTCAATAAATCCACCTCTCATTCTTCTGAATTCCAATGAGTATAGACCCAACCTACTCAACCTCTCCTCGTAAGTCAACCCCCTCATCCCCGGAATCAACCTAGTGAACCTTCTCTGAACTGCCTACAAAGCAAGTTCCACCATTCAATGAGATCATGGCTGATCTTCTACCTCAACTCCACTTTCCTGCACTATCCCCATATCCCTTGATTCCCTTAATATCCAAAAATCTATCGATCTCTGTCTTGACTATACTCAACGACTGAACCTCCACAGCCCTCTGGGGTAGAGATTTCCAAATATTCAACACCCTCTGAGCGAAGAAATTTCTCCTCATCTCAGTCCTAAATGGCCGACCCCTTATTCTGAGACTGTGACCCCTGGTTCTAGACCCCTCCCAGCCGGGGGGAAACATCCTCCCTGCATCTACCCTGTCAAGCCCCGTTTCAATGAGATTATAATATAGCTTCCCCTAGTGGATTACTACTCCACCTAGTGGACTACTGTGATAATGCAATAAAAGGGTCATGTGGCAAAGTCACATGATGACAGGTTTTGTCGAAATCTCAATCTCCGATAAACGACTCAGACACCTTCAGCTCCGGCAGAAGTTTCTTTAATTTACTTGCTAGCAAGGGAAAGGTCTCACTCAGTCAATGGCTAAGTGAACACCTTCGCAATGGTACAATTTCACAAGATATTTATACAGTAAAACCCAAGTTATGGCCTCTCCCTGTGTATTGGCTCTGTCTCGCAGTCAGTGAATACAGATAAAGAGTTAATTACTACATCCTTGTCCTGACATGGTTTCCAGATATTTCCTTTTGTCAGGGTTATTAGTTGGCCAGCCAGCCATTACTTGATGAGAGTGTGGTAATGAGCTATTACCTGCCTTGCATTGTGTCAGGATGGTCCAGTTTTCTGGTCAGTTTATCTGTTTGCATCAAATGGATGAGGTCTCTACAAGAGATAATGGCTGGTGGTTTGAGTACTTTGAAAAGGGTGGGGTGGAGTGGAACTGGTGTCATATAGACAATAGGAGAGCACCATGGATGGTACTTGTCTTCAGCAGGATTTGTCTCCTAGCTGTCTGGTGGCTATCAGCCATTTCAAGCCAGGTTTAGTTGTTTATGCAAGCCGACTGCTTTATGCAGAAAGTTCTGGAAGGGCCAGGACTCCATTTTGTTATATATTGCAAAGGGCACAAAAATACCATGTGGTATCAGCTTAGATAAAAATACATTTCCACATTCCCCCATTTTGTCCTTCACAAGGACAACTTAATCCATTCTGATCTTGTACAGTCTCTCTATTTCCATTTCCACACAAGAGCCTTCAGTAGTTGTTGCTACCATAACTCTAGCCGTGGTCTCGGTAGGTAACATGGTTTTTCCCACCCTGGCACAGCAACACTTAACCAAGATAAATAATAGATACAAGGCGAAGACTATCAGCAGGAATATGATCAAACCCTGTACCACAGATCTCCCTAGGGATCCCAACCATCCCGATGCCCAACCCCACAAGGTGATACCGTCCTGGCCAACTGTGTGTTTATACTCTATTACCTTTTTTCTAATGTATTCAACTAGACTGCCGATTTCTTCTGATTTATCCGGGATATACGTACAGCATTCTCCACCTATTAATGCGCATATCCCTCCTTCCTTGGCTAGGAGATAATCTAAGGCCATACAATTTTGGAGAGCCACTGTTCGAATAGCTACCATTTCATCATTCACCCCTTCAAAGGCTTGGGAAGTTGCGTTGGCTACTGATTCGACTAAGTTAGCCAGTTCCCGTAACTGCCATTCAGTTGATGCTATTCCATAGGGTGGCACCATTACCTTGAATATTCCGTTTAGCCATGTCAACTCCCGTTTAACTCTATGACTTCCATAGGCATCCCTTAGAGTTTTTATTGATCTGATAAAAGGGTACCACACATCCTAAGTAACAGGACCCTGTCCAGTTGGCTGGTAACCATGGGTAGGCTTTATGGCCACTAATAAAGT
The DNA here is from genome assembly GCF_044704955.1 of Pristiophorus japonicus. NCBI lineage: Eukaryota > Metazoa > Chordata > Chondrichthyes > Pristiophoridae > Pristiophorus > Pristiophorus japonicus. Next base: position 533,085,160 of record NC_091977.1, read on the forward strand.
AGGTGCAATTACAGGACATCAGCTCCTGGTCCTTTCGCGCCATCCATACTCGAGTGGTCTCACCTTCCCACCCTTCACCTGGGGCTTTGTTATGGACCATTGTCCAGTTAACGGTTGCTATCTTTCTCCCATCAGTGGGATTTGTTGTGGCTTGCCATTTAGTCATTTGGGAACACTTGCTGCGTCCCATTTCTGGTCCTTTAGTCTCATTACTCACTAGGCATATTATACCCTCAGGATTTCCTATTCTGAGAGTAATGCTTAGGAAGGGAGGCTGACGGTTATTATTATAATTTGGTTGGTACCATCCCTGGAAGTTGTAAGTTTATACCCTGTTGACCTCCATTCTGTTTGCTCCTTCGTTTCTGACACCTTGGTTAGGTTTGTCCTATTTTGCACTATCAACCATTCTACCATTTCTGATTCGTTAAAGGGGACAGATAGAAACATAGAAACATAGAAAATAGGTGCAGGAGTAGGCCATTCGGCCCTTCTAGCCTGCACCGCTATTCAATGAGTTCATGGCTGAACATGCAACTTCAGTACCCCATTCCTGCTTTCTCGCCATACCCCTTGATCCCCCTAGTAGTAAGGACTTCATCTAACTCCTTTTTGAATATATTTAGTGAATTGGCCTCAACAACTTTCTGTGGCAGAGAATTCCACAGGTTCACCACTCTCTGGGTGAAGAAGTTTCTCCTCATCTCGGTCCTAAATGGCTTTCCCCTTATCCTTAGACTGTGACCCCTGGTTCTGGACTTCCCCAACATTGGGAACATTCTTCCTGCATCTAACCTGTCTAAACCCATCAGAATTTTAAACGTTTCTATGAGGTCCCCTCTCATTCTTCTGAACTCCAGTGAATACAAGCCCAGTTGATCCAGTCTTTCTTGATAGGTCAGTCCCGCCATCCCGGAAATCAGTCTGGTGAACCTTCGCTGCACTCCCTCAATAGCAAGAATGTCCTTCCTCAGGTTAGGAGACCAAAACTGTACACAATACTCCAGGTGTGGCCTCACCAAGGCCCTGTACAACTGTAGCAACACCTCCCTGCCCCTGTACTCAAATCCCCTCGCTATGAAGGCCAACATGCCATTTGCTTTCTTAACCGCCTGCTGTACCTGCATGCCAACCTTCAATGACTGATGTACCATGACACCCAGGTCTCGTTGCACCTCCCCTTTTCCTAATCTGTCACCATTCAGATAATAGTCTGTCTCTCTGTTTTTACCACCAAAGTGGATAACCTCACATTTATCCACATTATACTTCATCTGCCATGCATTTGCCCACTCACCTAACCTATCCAAGTCGCTCTGCAGCCTCATAGCATCCTCCTCGCAGCTCACACTGCTACCCAACTTAGTGTCATCCGCAAATTTGGAGATACTACATTTAATCCCCTCGTCTAAATCATTAATGTACAGTGTAACTAGCACAGAACCTTGCGGTACCCCACTAGTCACTGCCTGCCATTCTGAAAAGTACCCATTTACTCCTACTCTTTGCTTCCTGTCTGACAACCAGTTCTCAATCCACGTCAGCACACTACCCCCAATCCCATGTGCTTTAACTTTGCACATTAATCTCTTGTGTTGGACCTTGTCGAAAGCCTTCTGAAAGTCCAAATATACCACATCAACTGGTTCTCCCTTGTCCACTCTACTGGAAACATCCTCAAAAAATTCCAGAAGATTTGTCAAGCATGATTTCCCTTTCACAAATCCATGCTGACTTGGACCTTTCATGTCACCATTTTCCAAATGCGCTGCTATGACATCCTTAATAATTGATTCCATCATTTTACCCACTACCGATGTCAGGCTGACCGGTCTATAATTCGCTGTTTTCTCTCTCCCTCCTTTTTTAAAAAGTGGGGTTACATTGGCTACCCTCCACTCGATAGGAACTGATCCAGACTCAATGGAATGTTGGAAAATGACTGTCAATGCATCCGCTATTTCCAAGGCCACCTCCTTAAGTACTCTGGGATGCAGTCCATCAGGCCCTGGGGATTTATCAGCCTTCAATCCCATCAATTTCCCCAACACAATTTCCCGACTAATAAGGATTTCCCTCAGTTCCTCCTCCTTACTAGATGCTCTGATCCCTTTTATATCTGGGGAGATCTAAGGGGAATACCCCCTTCGGAGTGGATAGGTACATGGGAACATATCCAACAACTTGACAAGCTTCTTTCTTGAGCATACTTATGACTCAGTGCCATAAATACGCTTACTTGCAGTTCCCTTCGGTGGCGTGTCTGTACCCCTGGTATAATCAATAATGCAAAGTAAAACCCTGTCAAGCCCAGCACCATCAGTCCCCATAGTCCATACAGTTCCTTATTCAGTCTTCCTTTTTCTGTTCCTCTGGTTCCTTCTTCCCTTCCTCCTGGTTGGGTGCCCTTTTGCAATGGGACTCATGGATCCATGTTGGTCTTTCCTTTACCTTGATTGCAGTATTAGTCGCCAGTAAGACCTGGTATGGTCTTTCAAATCTTGGTTGTAGACTGCTTTTTCTTTTAAAGATTTTGATGTAAACAAATTCCCCGGGCTCCAGGTTATGACACTTCCCTTCCCCTGGCTTGACTTGAGCTTCCTTTACTTGTGAATGAAAGCTGGAAATACATTTGGTTAGTGCAATACAATAATTCAACATATTTTCCTCCATTTTGTGGATGTCCATTTGTTTTGCAGTAAATGGTGCTGTAAAAGGTAGTCATTGGGGACGTCCCATAACTATCTCATGCGGTGACAGGCCTGTTGTTCCGTTGGTTGCAGATCGCATTACCATCAAAGCTAAGGGCAGCAGTTCTGTCCATTTCAGTCCAGTGTCATTGCATAATTTTGCCAGCTTATTTTTAAGCATTCCATTATATCTTTCAACAAGTCCAGCTGATTGTGGATGATAACTGCAATGAAAACGTTGATTAATCTGCAAAGCTTTACACATTTCTCTTCTAACAGTTCCCGTGAAATGTGACCCGTTATCACTAGAAAGGAATTCTGAAGCGCGGTACGATTTCTTTTAACAAACATTTAGCAACAGTAGTGGCATCGGCTTTTTTACATGAAAAGGCTTCAATCCATCTAGAGAACACATCTACAATAACTAATACATACTTGAATCCCATACACATAACTAATTCAATAAAATCCATTTGTAAATGTACAAAAGGCCCCAGTGGATTTGGGTGGGAGGCAGATTCTACTTTTTCCGTCTTACCCGGATTCATTGTCTGACAGGTAACACAAATTTCACAGGTTTGTTTTGCAATTGCCAAAATACCTGGTGCATACCAAGTTGCCAAGATATAACCTGCCAATCCCCCTTTGCCTGCATGTGTCAATGTATGAACACATCGGGCAATCCATGGAAGTAAGGATCTGGGCGCCACCACGTGGCGTCGTGGTGAACCCATATTCCTTCTGGATTTTTATAACATTGATCCTTTGTCCAGGTCAACACCTCCTCCGTACTGGCCTGTGTCTGAAAGGCCAGCACGTCATTAATAGTGGGTGGCGGGTCTGAGCAATTATTTTTTTCTCAGTGGGAATAATGACACCTGCATCCCCCCTTTTGACAGAGCTGCTGACTTAGCTGCATTATCAGCTCTGGCGTTCCCAAGTGCCACCTCATTCGACTGGCATTTGATAATGGCAAGTTTCAAGGGGCATTGAATGGCTCGCAGGAGATTTTCCACTTGTTCTGCATTTTTGATAGTGGTTCCTGAAGAAATCAGGTACCCGCGAATTTTCCAAATTTGTCCATCGTCATGTGATACCCCAAAAGCATACCTGGAGTCGGTGTAGATATTAACTGTTTGTCCTTCAGCCAGACTACAGGCTCGAGTTAACGCAAACAATTCGGCTTGTTGGGCTGAAAAGGAGTCTGGAAGAGAGGCTTTTTTGACAACATTAAACTGGGTTACAATTGCATAAGCCGTTCTAGGTTGGCCCCTATTATTTCGTAAGGCTGATCCGTAAACATAGTACACTAGATCAGGGTTACACATTGGTACATCTGTTAAATTGATACATGGTTTAGTCACTAATTCGTTTACCATTTCACATGAATGGGGTTTGCCGTCTTCTTCCGTGGGGAGTAGAGTGGCTGGATTTAAGGTAGTACATCTTTTAATAAGGTTCGGATTTGATAACAGTTCGACTTCATATTTAGTGGTTCTTGCAGAGGTTAGATGTTGGGTGGCACATTTAGTAAGTAAAATCTCGACAGAGTGTGGGATGTATAGAATGGTTTGATGATTTAGAGTTATTGTCTGAGCCTGTTGTACAGCATAATAAGCTGCTGCCAATGAAGGAAGACATCCTGGTAGTCCGCGTGCCACTGGGTCTAGTTGGGCACTGAAATACGCTACCGGTCGCTGCCTGTCCCCATGTAACTGAGTCAAAACAGATTGTGAAAAACCCGACTTGTGATGAACAAATATGTTGAATGTCTTAGTGTAATCTGGTAATCCCAAGGCTGGTGCTGAAGTGAGGGACTGCTTAAGACTCTGGAAAGCATTCTTGGATAATTCATTCCAAATCCTTCTTTAAGCATTGTGAGAATATAGTAGATTTATTCACAGCTTGTAGGTCTTGGACAAACCTCCATTTGTCACTATTGGGCTTCTGAACCGGAAGAATCGGTGTGTTACACGGACTTCTCATTTATGCTTATAGTGATTCCCAGATCACAGAATGTAAAGTAGTTGTTTTATAATTTTATTAAAAGGCTTCCAAACCCAAGATTTTTCCAATACACCCAAAATGTTGATCAAGGAGATCACCTGAAATATCTCAAAATCCCAATTACTGCCACTCTTTATCTAAAAAACAAATCCTCTTACTGAGCTAGAAGCTTTCGCGTCAAGATTTTACACCAAGGACAATGGGAACGTACTCTCCCAGCCTGCAGCCTCGAGAGACCCACAAAGGCTTTTTAAAAAAAAAGGCATTACAACTTCCCTTCCCCATTCTTTATCTTACTCCTAGACTAAATTTATGTCTTTCATACTAATGTAATCAATGATTGCTTGTCTTCTTTCGACAAGTAAGTGAGCGTGTCAAATAAATTCTCTTTTTTTTAAACCAGGACCATGTCTCAACAAACCTATCCTTTGTGCATTTCCTAGCTCCGTAACTTCCCAAGGCATTACATTCCGAATAAATCCACATCTGCGTTTCTAACTTAAAATGTCTTAAACTTCCCACATACAGGACAGCACTATGAAGGGTTAAAAAAAAACTTCACTCTGTTTGAAAAAGTGGGTGGAGCTAAAACAAACAGGCAGTTCCACAACCTTTCCAAACAGGTTTCCAGACACATGAGAAAAAAAAACACAGAAGCACTCTCATTCAAAGACAGACATTCACAAAAGTGTCTCTTCATTCAATAAAGCTTTTTTTTTGTTGGCCAGCTTTATTTCTTTTTGAATCCATAAGTCACTATCGGGTTCTCTTTTTTTTTTACATATTAATTTTACATGGGCTTGAAGAATCGGAACACAGGCCTTTTCTATTACTTTCCTTTTTTTTTCCTTTACCTCTTCTACCTGGATGTCTGTTTATAAGACACTCCTCTAGACATGTTGTTCTCTCTAAATTAAATGAACCATCGGGTGGAAATGGCCTGTTTTCACCCTTAGTCCACTTTACCCATTTTTTTTTTTGCTCAATTGAAGACTGATCATAATTCTGGAGCATAAAATGGGCTGGTGTGCCCTTTGGTGGTGGTTTACTTGCTCCGACACCCATTCTGGATGATTAAGATTTTCCACAGTTTCTGATCTCACAATCCTTTCGGCCAACTGAGTTCTCTACGCCCACTTCTCCTGGCCGTTACGTGGCCTGAAAAGGCACTTAATTCGGGCTCAGTCTGGGCGTGTGAGATATGTTGGCACGAACCAACCGTAGTTGATCAATCAGTTACTGTGTCTTTTCTTAATCAATCCTTGTTTTTCAAAATCACAATTTTCCCTAGTGACTCTTCCCGTTTCTCTAATTGCAATGTCGCACAAAGATATTGCACACAACAGTATAACAAGGACAACTAGGACAAACAACATTCATGCGAGTACACAAATCATAACCTTAAACTCTATCTAAACAAATAATCAATTCTCAGTCTGCGTTGTACGCCACTACAGACCGAGTTCTTAACTTATCCTAATAAAACTTATAAAACTTATAAAACTTATGGTCCCATTACCTTAACTCTTATCACATAAGAACCTTCGATCGATTAGCACTTTTTTCCCTAATCTTATCACATAAGAACCTTTTTTTTTCTAATCTTATCACATAAGAACCTTCGATCGACTAGCGCTGTTTTTACCTTACCTACTGAAACCTTCCCCGGGCTGTTTCAAGATATTTCCAGAACCAGATCTCTTCTGCCTGCGAGCTGAGAAAGAAATGATCACAAAAAATATTTTTAGCTTTTAAATGTCGAGTCTCGTAGATTGCAGTACCTCCCCTGTGGACAACAGATTACATATGCGATTCAACAGTGAAGATCTTGTTTTGGCCACTGAAGCCTTTCACTGGAGAGGCACTATGCCTGTATCCATTTTACTCACAGGGCAGAGTATGCACCTCGGTGGAACCTCCAAAAAGTAACTGTCGAAATCTCGACCTCCGATAAATGACTCAGACACCTTCAGCTCTGGCAGAAGTTTCTTTAATTTACTTGCTAGCAAGGGAAAGGTCTCACTCAGTCAATGGCTAAGTGAACACCTTCGCAATGGTACAATTTCACGAGATATTTATACAGTAAAACCCAAGTTATGGCCTCTCCCTGTGTATTGGCTCTGTCTCGCAGTCAGTGAATACAGATAAAGAGTTAATTACTACATCCTTGTCCTGACATGGTTTCCAGATATTTCCTTTTGTCAGGGTTATTAGTTGGCCAGCCGGCCATTATTCGATGAGAGTGTGGTAATGAGCTATTACCTGCCTTGCATTGTGTCAGGATGGTCCAATTTCCTGGTCAGTTATCTTTTTGCATCAAATGGATGAGGTCTCTACAAGAGATAATGGCTGGTGGTTTGAGTACTTCGAAAAGGGTGGGGTGGCATGGAACTGGTGTCGTATAGACAATAGGAGAGCACCATGGGGGGGGTACTTGTCTTCAGCAGGACTTGTCTCCTAGCTGTCTGGTGGCTATCAGCCATTTCAAGCCAGGTTTAGCTGTTTATGCAAGCCGACTGCTTTATGCAGAAATTTCTGGAAGGACCAGGACTCCATTTTGTTATATATTGCAAAGGGCACAAACATACCGTGAGATATCAGCTTAGATAAAAATACATTTCCACAGTTTCTGTGAAGGAGCCATCTTGGAAGAGGGGACAGAGTGTAGTGTAACAAAATTTGCAGATGACACAAAGATTAGTGGGAAAGTGGGTTGTGTAGAGAACACAGAGAGGCTGCAAAGAGATTTAGATAGGTTAAGCGAATGGGCTAAGGTTTGGCAGATGGAATACAATGTCGGAAAGTGTGAGGTCATCCACCTTGGGAAAAAAAACAATAAAAGGGAATATTATTTGAATGGGGAGAAATTACAACATGCTGAGGTGCAGAGGGACCTGGGGGTCATTGTGCATGAATCCCAAAAAGTTAGTTTGCAGGTGCAGCAGGTAATCAGGAAGGCGAATGGAATGTTGGCCTTCATTGCGAGAGGGATGGAGTACAAAAGCAGGGAGGTCCTGCTGCAACTGTATGGGATATTGGTAAGGCTGCACCTGGAGTACTGCGTGCAGTTTTGGTCACCTTACTTAAGGAAGGATATACTGGCTTTGGAGGGGGTACCGAGACGATTCACTAGGCTGATTCCGGAGATGAGGGGGTTACCTTATGATGATAGATTGAGTAGACTGGGTCTTTACTCGTTGGAGTTAGAAGGATGAGGGGTGATCTTATAGAAACATTTAAAATAATGAAAGGGATAGACAAGATAGAGGCGGAGAGGTTGTTTCCACTGGTCGGGGAGACAAGAACTAGGGGGCACAGCCTCAAAATACGGGGGAGCCAATTTAAAACCGAGTTGAGAAGGAATTTCTTCTCCCAGAGGGTTGTGAATCTGTGGAATTCTCTGCCCAAGGAAGCAGTTGAGGCTAGCTCATTGAATGTATTCAAGTCACGGGTAGATAGATTTTTAACCAATAAGGGTTACGGGGAGCAGGCGGGTAAGTGGAGCTGAGTCCACGGCCAGATCAGCCACGATCTTATTGAATGGCGGAGCAGGCTCGAGGGGCTAGATGGCCTACTCCTGTTCCTAATTCTTATGTTCTTATGTTTTTTGTGTGGAATGTGTTTGTTAGTGATGTAGTCATGTAGTAATGAATCGTCACCACCTTCACCGAAGCAAATGAGAGCATGGGCCTTACACTAATCATCCGTAAGACAAAGATCGCCTACCAACCTGACCCCACCACACAGCACTGCCCCCAATCATCAAAATTCACGATAAGGCCTTGGACAAAGTGGACCATTTACCATGCCTCGGGAGCCTACTGTCTACAAGGGCAGACATCGCCGACGAGGTCCAACACCGCCTTCAGTGCGCCAGTACAGCCTTCGGTTGTCTGAGGAAGAGAGTGTTTGAAGACCAGGACCTCAAACCCAGCACCAAGCTCATGGTCTACAGAGCAGTGGTGATACCTGCCCTCCTATATGGCTCAGAGACATGGACTATGTACAGCAGGCACCTCAAAGCACTGGAGAAGTACCACCAACGCTGCCTCCACAAGATCCATTGGCAGGATAGTCGCACCAACATCAGTGTTCTCGCTCAGGCCAATATCCCCAGCATCGAAGCACTGACCATGCTCGATCAGCTGCGATGGATGGGCCACATTGTCCGCATGCCCGATACGAGACTCCCAAAGCAAGCGCTCTACTCGGAGCTGCAACGAGGCAAGCGAACCCCAGGTGGGCAGAGGAAACGTTTCAAGGACACACTCAAAGCCTCCTTGAAAAAGTGCAACATCCCCACCAACACCTGGAGTCCCTGGCCCAAGACTGCCCTAAGTGTAGAAGAACTATCTGAGAAGGCGCTGAACACCTCGATTCTCATCGCTAGGAGCAAGCTGAAGCCACACGGCAACCCAGGCTCCCAACTCCCGTCCCTCCAACCACTGTCTGCCCCACCTGTGACAGAGACTGTAGGTCCCGCATTGGTCTCTTTCGTCACCTGAGAACTCATTGTTAGTGTGGAAGCAAGTCATCCTCGACTCCGAGGGACTGCCTAAGAAGAAGAGTAAGAATATATCACAGACGTCACCTCTCATTCTCCAAAACTCTAAAGAATATAGGCCTAGTCTACTCAATCTCTCCTCATCCCAGAAATCAGTCTGCTGAACCTTCGTTACACAGGATTCCTGAGATCACTGTATGAATGCTCAACAGCCAGGGCCTAACATCTCCTGAGCCTCTTGATTGGCTTTAAATCCTTGCATGCTCTTCATCCGCCTCCTCATGTATTTTCCGGGCCTCCTGGTGTAAGTAGCCAATTACTGGCGGAACATGTGCCTTTGGGCCACTGGACAAAGGTTGTGCACCACTCTGTTTACAGCAATGGATCGTGAGGCTTGGAAATTTGTGATCATGGGGGGGCTGAAATTGACCCCTTTTTTAAGGCCCGGTAATGGTGCGGTGAGGCCTTACCGACCATTGGGCAGATGAAGGGTGCGACCCATTCACAATTGGCCCCAGGCCGGGGTGGGGGGGGGGGGGTGAGGAGGGGGATGGTGGAACAAGTTTCCGCCATGCCCTGACTTTCTCCCCCGCCCAGCGCTCCGACCCATTGTCGGCCGCGTACCGACTCATTACCGCCGCCGGCAGCGGCCCCTTTGCTGCCCTGTGACGGCGTGACCGCCCCCTGACAGCTTCATACGGTGGGAAGCTGCCACTGGGTGGGTGGTATGGCCGCCCTTAAAGGAGGTGGGCGCACCGCGGCGGATGCCGTTTTGTCATCAATGGCGCCCACAGTAGGTTCAGCCGGGCTGCCAACAGGTCCCCCAGTACCCCCCCCCCCACCCCCCACCACCCACCCGGCCGAACCCTTCCCTGGTGGTCCAATGGGCACCCAGGAGGCCTCACTGGGCCTCACAGCGCACCGTCCCTTTAAGTGAAAGGGAGGGGCCTTGCTACGTGTTGGCGCGACACGTCCCCGGCCGCTGACAACATCACTGCTGCGCTGACATGCCCAGTGTTGTGCTGACGGACTCCGCCCCCCCTTCCCGACCCGAACCCACCCCTACACCACCGCAAACAGCGCCCCCCAGCGCTGGGAGGTGGCGTCACAGTTAAAGAGCCGAATTTTCCCCACTTCCCTCTGACTCCCGCCAGACAGCGATAATTCGAATAATCAACCCCAAATAGGTTGGGGGGCAACTTCCAGCCTCATGGTTCCTTCAGTCGACATAAGTGACTACATTGAGTTCTCGGCCCCGCAGCTCAGGAAGGAGATTTTGGCCTTGGAAGGAGCTCAGATTGACCAGAATGATACCGGGAGCTAAATAGGTTCAATTATGAGCACAGATTGCATTGATGAGGCTTGTATTCCCTGGAGTATCGATGATTAAGGGGTGATCTAATTGAGGTGTTTAAGATGATTAAAGGGGTTGATAGGGTAGATAGAGAGGTACTGTTTCCTCTGGTGGGGCGAGTCCAGAACAAGGGAGGCATCACCTTAAAATTAGAGCCAGGCCGTTCAGGGGTGATGTCAGGAAGCTCTTCTTCACACAACGGGTAGTGGGAATCTGGAACTCTCTCCTGCAAAAAGCTGTTGAGCCTGGGCGGTCAATTGAAAATTTAATAACTGAGATTCATAGATTTTTGTTGGGGTTATGAGTTACGGACCCAAGGTGAGTAAATGGAGTTACGATACACATCATCCATGATCGACTTGAATGGCGGAACAGGTTCGATGGGCTGAGTGACCTCCTCCTGTTCCTATGACTGGATGTAGCACAGCATTTTTTTTTTGTACATTCACTGGATTTGGGTGTCATTCACAAGGCCAGCATTAATTGCCCACCCTTGTGGTACAACTGAGTGTCTCGCTAGGCCATTTCACAGGGCAGTTAAGAGTCAACCACATTGCTATGGGTTTGGAGTCACATATGAACCACATATACGGGATTCAGGAACAGAGAGACCAAGGGCTGCATGTGCACAAATTGTTAAAGGTGGCAGAGCTGGTTGAGAAAGCGGTTAAAAAAAGCATTCGGGATCCAAGGCTTCAGTTTTGGTTTCCATATTTACGAAAGGATATACTTGCTTTGGAGTCAGTTCAGAGAAGGTTCACGAGGTTGATTCCGGAGATGAGGGGGTTGACTTATGAGGAAAGGTTGAGTAGATTGGTCCTCTACTCATTGGAATTCAAAAGAATGAGAGGTGATCTTATCGAAACGTATAAGATTATGAGAGGGCTTGACAGGGTGGATGCAGAGAGGATATTTCCACTGATGGGGGAGACTAGAACTAGAGGACATAATCTTAGAATAAGGGGCCGCCCATTTAAAACTGAGATGAGGAGAAATTTCTTCTCTCAGAGGGTTGTAAATCTGTGGAATTCGCTGCCTCAGAGAGCTGTGGAAGCTGGGATATTGAATAAATTTAAGACAGAAATAGACAGTTTCTTAAACGATAAGGCATTATGGGGAACGGGCGGGGAAGTGGAGCTGAGTCCATGATCAGATCATCCATGATCTTATTAAATGGCGGAGCAGGCTCGAGGGGCCAAATGGCCAACTCCTGCTCCTATTTCTTATGTTCTTATCTAGCTTCCCCTCAAATGCATCAATGATAGAATTGGTTGCTGTGACTATTCTTCAAGCCAGTAACCCACTGGCCGGGAAAAGCTTTGGGACAACAACAACAACTTGCATTTATATAGCGTCTTTAATGTAGCAAACAACCATTGAACCCACTGTGCTTGGAACCTACTCCCTCATCGCTAACTTCCCTTTCCTCTCCAAAGTCCTTGAACGTGTTGTCGCCTCCTAAATCCATGCCCACCTTTCCCAGAACTCCATATTTGAATCCTTCAATCTGGTTTCCGCCCCTGCCACAGTACGGCTCTCATCAAAGTCACAAGTGTGACTGTGACAAAGGTAAACTATCGCTCCTCGCCCTCCTGGATCTGTCTGCAGCCTTTGACACGGTTCACCACTCCATCCTCCTCCAACGCCTCACCACCATCATCCAGCTGGGTGGGACTGCACTCGTCTGGTTCCATCCTTACCTATCTCATCAGCATAGGCAGTCCCTCGAAATCGAGGAAGACTTGCTTCCACTCTAAGAGTGAGTTCTTAGGTGGCTGTACAGTCCAATGCAGGAATTAGTCTCTGTCACAGGTGGGACAGACAGTGATTGGAGGAAAGGTTGGGTGGGGAGTCTGGTTTGCCGCACGCTCCTTCCGCTGCCTGCGCTTGTTTTCTGCATGCTCTCGGAAATCTGCTCTAAACAGATGGATAATCCCGCTGTGCAATCATTTCAACAACAACCTGCGTTTATGTAGCGGCTTTGACGAGACTCGAGGTGCTCAGCGCCCTCCCGGATGCACTTCCTCCATTTAGGGCGGTCTTTGGCTAGAGACTCCCAGGTGTCGGTGGGGGGATGTTGCACTTTATCAGGGAGGCTTTGAGGGTGTCCTTGAAATGTTTCCTCTGCCCACCTGGGGCTCGCTTGCCGAGAAGGAGTTCTGAGTAGAGCGCTTGCTTTGGGAGTCTCGTGTCAGGCATGCGGACAGTGTGGCCCGGAGAGGTTTAGGGAGGGAAGGGCTTGGGGTCCAGGCAGCTGAAGGCACGGCCGTCAATGGTGGAGCGATGAAAATCAGAGATGCTCAAGAGACCAGAATTAGAGGAGTGCAGACATCTCGGAGGGTTGTGGGGCTGGAGGAGATTACAGAGATAGGGAGGGGAGCGAGGCCATGGAGGGATTTGAAAGCAAGGATGAGAATTTTAGAATCGCGGTGTTGCTTAACCGGAAGCGAGCACGGGGTGATGGATGAAGACATGAAACGCTATGATACGTCCTTACTATACAGTATAAATGCACACGAGGCCCATGCTTAAGAGAAGGTCAGTCTGTGACCTGTCCTTTATTCCATAGCACTCAAGTGATGAAAGTAGGTGGAGCTTCCCCTTTTATATCTGAAGGTCCAGGTTAGGAGTGTCTCCCATAAGTTCACCACCTAGTGGTCATTGTTCTCACAGTGTACAACTTAGGTCAGATTATACATGGGTTACAATGCTGGTTGAATACATGACACGCTATTTACAAATACAAGCTCTTTCTTTCTTGCTAGCACGAGTGACGTTCAAAGTACCTTTCGCTGACTACCTGAGAATAACAGCAGCATTAGTCACGCTAGGTGCCCCTGTTTCTGAATCGTTCCCTGTGCAGAGATTTTGTCTGACAGCAAATGTAAAAGTTGATGCCAACATCGAACAGCTGATGTCAATGTACTACATCATCAGCATTATCACAGGCCCCTAATATTCCAGATCCTGAACTACATCCTGAAGGGTGGAAGATACCTGTGCGTGGATTTTTTTAACGTGGGGTGACCGTTGCACACCAGCCACCACACGGGGCTTGACAGAGCTCGGTCTTGGTCCAGTGGCAAGGATTAACCAGGACGACTGGAGACCAGCTCTGCTGCACGGACCTAGTGCGCACACATATCGCAGTGTGGGCTGGGCCCGTGCTGCCCCTGGGCCCTCGGCTCTTCTGGGCCCCGAAACTTGCGCCTCTCCCGGGTCCCGATCACGTCGCTCTGCAGTCTCTAGCCGCTCCTTCGCCCCGACCTCGCCGCTCCTGCTATTCCTGCACTTTGGCTGGGGGAGGCAGCGAAGAGTGACGTCATCAAGGTCCAGATCGACGATTGAAACGTGGGCACGTACAGCAGGAGCGGCGAGGTCGGGGTGCTATATTAGCACTGCTGGTGACACCATCCGTGCTCAAAATAGCTGGTATTTTATCAGGTACTTCTTGTACCTCAGTTCTGCCTGGACTTGGTTTTCGTGTGTGTGGAGGTTCAGTCTAATGGGTCTGAGTCACTAATGTCAACTTAGAAGGATCCTCCTCAGAAATAATCTCATACACGGTGTTCTTCACACTCAACATTTATTATAAACATCGTATTTCACATCTTCGGAACTCGCACACCCATCACCCCCTGTGCTCGCTGACCCGTGTCCTAACTCGCACCGAGTCCCGCTCACCCATCACCCCCTGTGCTTGCTGACCCGTGTCCTAACTCGCACCGTGTCCCGCTCACCCATCACCCCCTGTGCTCGCTGACCCGTGTCCTAACTCGCACCGAGTCCCGCTCACCCATCACCCCCTGTGCTCACTGACCTACATTGGCTCCCGGTCCAGCAACGCCTCCTTTTTAAAATTCTCATCCTTGTTTTCAATTCCCTCCATGGCCTTGTTCCGCTCCCGATCTCTGTAATCTCCTCCAGCCCCACAACCGCCGCCCTTCCCCCATCCCCCCCCCCCCCGCCTCCCTCGGGATCTCTGCGCTCCTCCAACTCTGACCTTTTCAACATTCCTGATTTTACACCCTCGCCTCTGAGTCAGGAGGTTGTGGGTTCAAGTCCCACTCCAGGAACTTAAGCACAAAAATCCAGGCTGACAATCCCAGTGCAGTGCTGAGGGAGCACCGCGCTGCTCAAAGTGCCGTCTTTCGGATGAGACGTTAAACCGAGGTCCCGTCTGCTCTCTCAGGTGGATGTAAAAGATCCCATGGCCACTATTTCGAAGAAGAGCAGAGAAGTTATCCCCGGTGTCCTGGGGCCAATATTTATCCCTCAATCAACATCACTAAAACAGATTATCTGGGTCATTATCACATTGCTGTTTGTGGGAGCTTGCTGTGCATAAATTGGCTGCCACATTACAACAGTGACTACACTCCAAAAGTACTTAATTGGCTTTAAGACGCTTTGAGACTGTAGAAGAAAAGAAAAACCCAATCCTTGTCCTAGGTTAAAGGAAGGGTTAAGTTCACTTTTGCTGACTCTGTGCAATTCACGAAGCTGGAGAGAATTACCGAACCTTATCAACCTCAAAGAACAGAAAATTCTATATACATGACTATCTGGTGTTTACATGAGTATCCAGATAGCTGGGTATCAAAAGAAGGACAGGGAGAAACTATGCAAGAAAGAGATAAAATGTGCCTACCGGGATGACCTTTGTAATGTATGAATAATGCTCATGTATAATAGATGACCTTTGTACTCACGGGATATATTAACTTCCTGTTTCAATAGTATAAGAATAGAGCACATTTGCCTGTTAACTTCAGAGTTCTGCCTTGGTACGGACTAAGCGGGCTCTCCAAGATATCTTGCTAGTTTTAGTAATAAACTTCTCTCGAAGCAAATTCTGAAAGTCTCCGCCTGAGTTAATTTAAGCTAAGTTTCCTCGACAGAGACGTCTGGTGGTCGTGAAAGGCGCTATATAAATGTAAGTCTTTCTATCTTTCTTTAATTGCTCCGCCATTGGTGGCCGTGCCTTCAGCTGCCTGGGCCCTAAGCTCTGGAACTCCCTCCCTAAACCTCTCCGCCTCTCTACTTCTCTCTCCTGCTTTGGACCCTCCTTAAAACCTATCTCTTTCACCAAGGTTCTCTGCCCTTATAACTTCTTTTGTGGCTCGATTTTGTTTGATAATTGCACCTGCGAAGCACCTTCGGATAATTTACTATATTAAAGGTGCTATATAAATACAAGTTGTTGTTGTATAATGTAGACCAGGTGTTAAAACCTGTTCCATACAAAATCTGCGGATAAAATTAGCTGCCCAAATACGCATTCTGATGGGCTAAACTACTTCCTTCTAATCGGTTGCCAACCTAATTCCTTCCAACAGATTAATTAGTTCTCATCCTTTAAGTTCACGGATGGAAATTGATGCTGCTAATTGTATTTGCATGAATGATTAAAACACTCATATCAAATCGCAACCTCTGCTATTTAAGGGAGATGGCTGCATTTAATCTCATTCTGTCGCCCAGTTAAACATACTGCACCGCATTTACTCAGCCGATCGAATGATGCTTGTCCCATTACCACTTCTGGTCGGGCAATGCGATCCGGACCTAAAACGGGTGCCGCAAGCTCCTATATGGCGGGAGGCATGTGCGCACGCGCCCAATCCGCGCCGGAAGCGCACCGTCCACCATATTGGATCGTAAGTGCAGGGAGGGTGTTGGAAAATTAAATATTTTGCACTCGTGTTGTAGGATCCTTTTGTGATATTGGGAGTTGGATAAGTACCTGAAGGGAAACAATAGGGACGAACCAGAGTGCTCTGGTAGAACCAAAGGCGACACGAGGGGAAATCTTTTTAACGCAGCGAGTGGTTAGGATCTGGAATGCACTGCCTGAAAGGGTGGCGGGGGCAGGCTCAATCGTGGCTGACCAAAGGGAATTGGATAAGTACAGAAGAACATCAGAAATAGGAGCAGGAGCAGGCCATACGGCCCCTCGAGCCTGCTCCGCCACTTATCATCATCATCGAGGATGACTTGCTTCCACGCCCCCCAAAAAAAAGGGATGAGTTCACAGGTGTTTCAATGAAGGGCCTAATATTCCAGATCCCGAACTACACGTTGAAGGGTGGAAGATGCCTGTGCGTGGATTTTTTTAACGTGGGGTGACCGTTGCACACCAGCCACCACACGGGCTTGACAGAGCTAGGTCTTGGTCCAGTGGCAAGGGTTAACCAGGACGACTGGAGACCTGCTCTGCTGCACGGACCCAGTGTGCACACATATCGCACTGTGTGGGCTGGGCCCGTGCTGCCCCTGGGCCCCTGGCATAGAATCCCAGTAAATCCATTTAATTATTGAGAGATTAATGCGATATAAATGAACTTGAATAGCTAGTTCCAAGCAGTTTTCACAGCATCTGCTACTCAAAAGCAATACTTCTGACTATATATTAAAGATTACTATTGTACGTAATGTCAGACCACCATTGGGAACTAAATAACAACTTAATAGAGAGAAATTCCAAGAGGTGTCCATTTGACAAGGGTAATTAGTTGTGGAAATGGTTTTCTAAAAATATATTTCTACTTATAATTCTTACAGCCATTCAATAAGATCACGGCTGATCTGATCTTGGCCTCAGCTCCACTTCCCCGCCCGCTCCCCATAACCCTTGACTCCCTTAGCGTTAAAAAATCTGTCTATCTCCACCTTAAATATATTCAATGGGCTGGCATGGGCTTGACGGGCTGAATGGCCTCCGTTCCATGCTGTAACCATTCTATATTCTAAGAGTACAGGCCCAATCGGCTCAATCTCTCCCCATAGGACAACTCTCTCACCCCAGGAATCTAAGCCTACCTGTTACTAGACAGTGCAATACACAGAGGCTGAAAGGCTTTTCTACTCGCCCGCGCTCAAACCGCGCCGGAAACGCACCAGCCGCCATATTGGATCGCGTGTCCAGGGCGGGCGTTGGAAAATTAAAAAGCTTCATCCACATATTTTGTACTCTTGTTGTAGGATCCTTCTGGGATATTGGGAGTTGGATGAGAAGGTGAAGGAAAACGATTTTCAGGGCAATGGGGAAAGGGCGGGGGGAGTGGGACTAGCTGAGGTGCTTTTGCAGAGAGCCGGCACGGGTTCGATGAGCCGAATGGCCCCCTTCTGTGCTGTAACCGTTCTATGGTTCGACGGTTCTATGGTCTACCCTCCCCCCAGCGCTTGTCTCGGCACACAATAAACCCGCTCAGCAACTCGTGGTGCTAACAGGCAGCAAGGGCCCTCCAGCAGCCATAGGTAAAGGGCTGCTTTGTCCTGAAAGGCTGCTGCCTGCCCGACACGAGACTCCCAAAGCAAGCGCTCTACTCGGAGCTCCTTCACGACAAACGAGCCAAAGGTGGGCAGGGGAAGCGTTACAAGGACACCCTCAAAGCCTCCCTGAAAAAGTACAACATCCCCACTGACACCTGGGAGTCCCTGGCCAAAGGCCGCCCTAAGTGGAGGAAGTGCATCCGGGAGGGCGCTGAGCACCTCGAGTCTCGTCGCCGAGAGCATGCAGAGAACAAGCGCAGGCAGCGGAAGGAGCGTGCGGCAAACCAGACTCGCCACCCACCCTTACCTTCAACCACTGTCTGTCCCACCTGTGACAGAGACTGTGGTTCTCGTATTGGACTGTTCAGCCACCTAAGGACTTATTTTTAAGAGTGGAAGCAAGTTTTCCTCGATTCTGAGGGACTGCCTATAATGATGATGATGAAGGCATATGGAATACTTGCCTTTATAGCTGAGGCATAGAATATAAGAGCAGGGGAGTTATGCTTGAACTGTATAAAACACTGGTTAGGCCGCAGCTGGAGTACTGCGTGCAGTTCTGGTCACCACATTGCAGAAAAGATGTGATTGCACTCGAGAGGGTACAGAGGAGATTTACGAGGGAGTGGAGAATCTTAGCTATGAGGAAAGATTGGATAGGCTGGGTTTGTTTTCATTGGAACAGAGGAGGCTGAGGGGAGACCTCATTGAGGTGTATAAAATTATGAGGGGCCTAGATATAGTGGATAGAAAGCGCCTATTTCCCTTAGCAAAGGGGTCAACAACAAGGGGGCACAAATTTAAAGTAACTGGGTGGAGGTTAAGAGGGGATTTGAGGGGAACTTTCTTCACGCAGAGGGTTTTGGGGGTCTGGAATTTACTGCTTGAAAGGGTGGTAGAGGCAGAAGCCCTCACCACATTTAAAAGGTGCTTGGATGTGGCCTGCCCAGCGGAGCTGATCGAGTGTGGTCAGTGCTTCAGTGCTGGGGATGTTGGCCTGGTCGAGGACGCTAATGTTGGTGCGTCTATCCTCCTTGGCTAAGAAAGGCAAGCATTCCGTATGCCTTCTTAACCACCGTAACAACTCTTTGCTGTTGCTGCCCAGCCTTCAGTGCAGTTTCCTTCCAGTCAGAGGTTGTCTGGTAGGGCTGCCTTTGCGTCTGGAGGACAAGGAGGGTGGGGGTGGGGGGGAGCAGACAGGAAGACAGGAGAGAGCACCTGGGAGAGAGGTAAGAGGAGGAGGAGGCAGAAGGCACAGCTCAGGGGGACAGACCCACAGTGGGTCTTCAGGGAACATTTCTCCCAACTCAACATCACTGAGGAGCAATGTGTGAGGAGCCTGCACTTCACCCAGGAGGCTGTCACCGAGCTATTGTCATCTGATGTAGGCTGGGTATTCTGCGGCGAGTGTCTCACCTCCTGACGCCCCAAAGCCTTTCCACAATCTCCAAGGGACAAGCCAGGAATGCGATAGAATATTCACCACTTGCCTGGATGAGTGTAGCTCCAACAACACTCAAGAAACTCAACACCATCCAGGACAAAGCAGCCGCTTGATCGGCACCCCATCCACCACCTTCACCATTCACTCCCTCCACCACCGGCACACCGTGGCTGCAGTGTGTACCATCTACAAGATGCACTGCAGCAACTCGCCAAGGCTTCTTCAGCAGCACCTCCCAAACCCGCGACCTCTACCCCTAGAAGGACAAGGGCAGCAGGCGCATGGGAACACCATCACCTCCACGTTCCCCTCCAAGTCACACACCATCCTGACTTGGGAAATATATCGGCCGTTCCTTCATCGTCGCTGGGTCAAAATCCAGGAACTCCCTCCCTAACAGCACTGTGGGAGCACCTTCACCACACGGACTGCAGCGGTTCAAGAAGGCGGCTCACCACAAGGGGCAATTGGGGATGGGCAATAAATGCCGGCCTTGCCAGCGACACCCACATCCCGTGAATGAATATGTACGAGGGCATGCACAGCACTGCCTGTGGCTGTCAATGTCACCTTGGCCCTTAACAGTTAAGCCATGGGTTCCTCCTGTGCTACATCATCACCATCATAGACAGTCCCTCGGAATCGAGGATGACTTGCTTCCACTCCCAAAGTGAATTCTCTGGCGGATGAACAGTCCAATATGTAAAGTCCTTACTCTACTGCATGAAACCACACGAGGCACATTCCAGGGACAAGGTCACTCAGTGACCTTAACTCTTTATTACAGCACTCCAGAAGTGATGACCCTGCGTGGGAACCTCCCTTTATATACCTGAGAGATCAGGTAAGGAGTGTCTCCCACAAGTTCACCCCCTGTGGTCAAGGTGTGCATCTGTGTTGAGTGTATACAGTAATACAGTGGTGTTACATTGTAGTTACAAACATGACATCACCTTCCCCCCCCCCAGAGGCTTATTGGGATTATAGGTTTAGTCTTTCAGGTGGTCTACGCTCCCTCGTGGAGCGCCGCAGTTGGGGCTCTGATTGTTGGACACTGATGTGAGTGTCTGTCACCTGTGGTGATTCCGGCCTGTCCGGGCTGACCGCAGGGACTGTGCATTCTTCTGATTGCTCTTGTTGCTCGTTCGCTGGCGGTGGTGTGAGCTCCATCTCATGGTCTTCTTCAGGTTCCTCCGTGTCGATGCTGAACCTTTTTTTTACTTGGTCCAGATGCTTACGGCATATCTGGCCATTGTTGAGTTTTACCACAATGACCCTATTCCCATCTTTGTCAATTACGGTACTCTCGAGCCATTTGAGCCCCATGGCGTGATTAAGGACGAATACAGGATAATTTATTTCTATACATCTCCCCCTCAAATTATGGTCATGGTACGCATTTTGTGTCTTGCGCTTGCCCTCAACTATGTCGGTCAGGACTGGGTAGATGAGGGACAACCGAGTTTTGAGTGTCCGTTTCATGAGTAGCTCTGCGGGCGGGACCCCCGTGAGCGAGTGCGGGCGTGACCTATAGGCCAGCAGGAGGCGCGATAGGCGGCAATGTAGGGAGAGTCCTTGAATCCTGAGCAACCCTTGCTTAACGATTTGGACCGCATGTTCTGACTGGCCATTGGAGGCCGGCTTGAACGGCGCAGTCCTGACGTGGTTGATGCCATTGCCCGACATAAACTCCCGGAATTCGTAGCTTATGAAACATGGGCCATTATCATTAACCAGGATGTCCGGCAAACCATGGGTTGCGAAGATCGCACATAGGCTTTCCACGGTGGTGGATGACGTGCATGAATTCAGGATGATGCACTCGATCCATTTCAAGTACGCATCTACAACGATAAGTAACATCTTACCCGTGAACGGGCCCGCGTAGTCAACGTGAATGCGTGACCATGGCTTGGTGGGCCAGGGCCACGGGCTGAGCGGGGCCTCCCTGGGGGCATTGCCCAGCTGGGCACATGTCGTGCACCTGCGAATTCCAGGTCTGAGTCAATTCCAGGCCACCAAACGTGTGACTGGGCAATGGCCTTCATCATCACAATGCCTGGGTGCTCGCTGTAGAGTTCCCTGATGAATGCCTCCCTGCCCTTCTGGGGCATGACTACCCGGCTGCCCCATAGTAGGCAGTCGGCTTGGATGGAGAGCTCATCCATCCGTCTGTGGAATGGTCTGACCTCCTCAGGGCATGCTCCGTGTGCGGGCACCCAATCCCCAGCATGTGTAGCGGCTGCAACAATGTGCTCAAGTTTGGCAGAAAGTTCCCGAAATAGTTCAACAGTCCCAGGAATGAACGCAACTCCGATGTGTTGCAGGGCCTGGGTGCTCGTCGAATCGCCTCTGTTTTGGATTCGGTGGGCCGAATCCCATCTGCAGCAACCCTCCTGCCCAGGAACTCAATCTCAGGAGCTAAGAACATGCATTTAGACTTCTTGAGTCGCAGGCCTACCCGGTCCAGTCAGCGTAGCACCTCCTCCAGGTTGTGGAGGTGTTCCTCAGTGTCTCGACCCGTGATGAGGATGTCGTCCTGGAATACAATCTTTCCAGGGATGGATTTAAGCAGGCTTTCCATGTTTTATTGAAATATCGCGGCCGCTGATTGAATACCAAAAGGGCACCTGTTATACGCAAACAGTCCCTTGTGCGTGGTGATGGTGGTCAGTAGTTTAGATTTGTCGGCCAGTTCCTGGGTCATATAGACTGAAGTGAGGTCCAACTTGGTGAACAGCTTGCAGCCTGCCTGCGTGACGAAAAGGTCCTCCGCTCTTGGGAGCGGGTATTGATCTTGTAGGGACACCCGATTGATGGTGGCCTTGTAGTCGCCACAGATCCTGACAGAGCCATCCGCTTTAGGAATGGGGACGATGGGGCTCGCCCAGTCGCTGAATGCAACAGGCGAGATGATGCCCTCTCGCAACAGCCGGTCCAATTCGCTCTCGATTTTCTCCCGCATCACATACGGCACCACTCTGGCTTTGTGGTGCACTGGCCTGGCGTCCGGAGTGATGTGTATCACTACTTTAGTGCCTTTGAAAGTCCTGACGCCCGGTTGGAAAAGTGACTCGAATTGTTGTAGGACTTGTGAGCACGAACTTCGCTCCACCGAGGACATTGCGTGAACATCCCCCCATTTCCAAGTTCATCTTGGCTAACCAGCTCCTCCCCAACAGTGCGGGACCATTGCCCGGGACAATGCAGAGCGGCAGCCGGTTCACTAAGCCATCGTGCGGGACAGCCAACATTGCACTGCCTAGCACCAGAACGATTTATTTGGTGTAAGTCCTTAATTGTGTCTCGATACGTTCTAATTTGAGTCTACTGGCTTTGAGTGGCCATAGTTTCTCGAACTGTTGAACGCCCATGAGTGACTGGCTGGCCCCCGTGTCCAGCTCCATGCATACTGGGATACCGTTCAATAAAACCCTCATCATCATTGGTGGCATTTTGGTGTATGAACTGTGAAAATTCGCCGTATGGACCCGCTGAACCTCGGCTTCCATCGATTTGCTCCAAAAGTCATCCTGCCTCAAAGAACCCTCTTCTGGTCCATCCGCCTCATATATTAGTCTGGTTCCTGCACATTCGAGCTAAATGGCCACTGAGGTTTCAGTTTCTGCAGACAAACTTTTGAAATCTGCAAGATCTGGCTGAGTGTTTTCCCCCACACCTCCAGCACGAGTTAAAGTTTCCATTGTTGGGAACAAAGGGACTATGACCAGGAATTCCGCCCTGACTGTCCCTCTGACTGCTCTTAAGTACCCTATTAGTGGGTGTCAATGGTCCCATCCCGGGCCACATTGTCCACTGTGATGGCATGAACGTCCGTTCAGCCTGCCATTGTCTCTGTTGAGGTCCTACTCTGGGGTCTATTACTGCCTGATGAATGTCGGACTGCCCCTGCCTGCCTGCGGGGCTCTGAGTAGCAGTGAGAACGTTGACTCCCTGATCCATCGCCGCGTTAGAGGCAGAATTGCGTGCGTAAATCATTTTCATCTCTTCCTCCCCCGCCATGAAAGTCTGAGCCAACAACGTCGCCGCTTCCAAGGTCAAGTCCTTGGTCTCAATTAACTTGCGAAAAATTCCCACATGACCGATACCCTCGATAAAGAAGTCCCTTAGCATCTCCCCCCTGCAGGCGTCTGTGAACTTACAGAGTCTGGCTAAACGCCTGAGGTCCGCTACAAAGTCCGGTATGCTCTGTCCTTCACCACGTCGGTGGGTGTAGAATCTGTGTCGAGCCATGTGTGTGCTGCTCGCCGGTTTGAGGTGCTCCCCAATCAACTTGCTAAGGTCTTTAAAGGTTTTGTCCGACGGCTTTTCGGGTGCCAGTAAGTCCTTCATAAGCGCATAAGTCTTTGGCCCGCAGCTGGTCAAAAGATGAGCCTGATGCTTGTCGGCCTCTGCATCCCTCAGCAAGTCTTTCGTGGCAAAGCTTTGCTGAAGCCTCTCAACAAAATCGTCCCAGTCTTCCCCAAACACAGTACCGTTCATCTGTGCTACCGGTGGCCATTCTCGTGGGTCGTGAATTCCCGAGTCTCGTCGCCAATGTAAAGTCCTTACTCTACAGCATGAAACCACACGAGGCACATTCCAGGGACAAGGCCACTCAGTGACCTTAACTCTTTAATACAGCACTCCAGGAGTGATGACCCTGTGTGGCACCTCCCTTTATATACCTGAGTGATCAGGTAAGGAGTGTCTCCCAAAAGTTCACCCCCTGTGGTCAAGGTGTGCATCTGTGTTGAGTGTATACAGTAACACAGTGGTGTTACATTGTAGTTACAAACATGACTCAATACGAGAGCCACAGACTCTGTCACAGGTGGGACAGACATTCGTCGAGGGAAGGGGTGGGTGGGGCTGGTTTGCCGCGTGCTCCTTCCGCTGTCTGCGCTTGACCTCTTCATGCTCTTTGCGTTAAGACTCGAGGTGCTCTGCGCCCTCCCGGATGCACTTTCTCCACCTCGAGCGGTCTTCGGCCAGGGTCTCCCAGGTGTCAGTGGTGATGTCGCACTTTACCAGGGAGGCTTTGAGGGTGTCCTTGTAACGCTTCCGCTGCCCACCTTTGGCTCGTTTACAACAGATGACATCAGCAACATCTCCCAGGTTGCTGTTCACCATTGTATCAGGGAGATCACCGAGACTCTCGACACCAGGGGGAACAGCGACATCTCTTTCCCGACGGGCAGAGCACGTGCCCCAGTCCGGTTGGCAAGCTTCCCCAGGGCGCAAAAAGCCGGAGACTATTCTCCTCGGTGCAGAGAAGGCTAAGAGAAGATTTGATAGGCGTGTTCAAAACCATGAAGGGTTATGATAGATTAAATAAAGAGAACCTGTTTCCAATGGCTGAAGGATCGATAATCAGAGGGTACAGATTTAAGGTGATTGGCAAAGGAACCAGAGGCGACATGAGGAGAAACGTTTACGCAGCGAGTGGTTAGGATCTGGAATGCACTGCCGGATAGGGCGGTGGAAACAAATCCAATGGTAGCCTTCAGAAGGGAATTAGATGAATACTTGAAAGAGAAAATATTGCAGAGATATGGGGAAAGAGCGTGGGGAGTGGGACTGACTGGGTTACACTTCAAGGGGTAGGTTTGAGGGAGGGATGGGGGGAGATGGGGAGGGGTTTAGAGAGGTGGAGAGAGGGGTGGGAGAGGAGGGGGGGGAGGTGGGTGATGGATGGAAGGAGTGGGGGGTGCGGAGGGAGGGGGAGGCGGGGGAGAGATGGTAGGAGGTAGGGAAGGAGTGGGGGGAGGGTTGGAGTAGGGGAGAGAGGGAGGTGTGGGGGGAGGGGTTGGGGTGAGGTGGGGGAGGAGTGGGGGGAGGGGTGGGAGGAGTGAGGGGAGGGGTGGGGGAGCTGGGGGAGGGGAGGAGTGGGGAGGAGTGAGGGTGGAGTGGGGGTGGAGTGGGGAGAGGGGTGGAGGGATGGGGGGAGGTGTGGGGGAAGTGTGGGGGAAGTGTGGGGGGGAGGGGTAGGGGGGAGGGGTGGGGGAAGTGGGGGGAGTTGTGGGGAGTTGGGGGGAAGGTGGGGGGAGTTGGGGGAGAGGGTTGGGGGGAGGTGGGGGGGAGGTGTGCACTCCTCAGACAGAGGTTCAGTTTTCGAAAACAGGATCCTCTCAGGGACATAAAAACATAGAAACATAGAAAATAAGTATAGGAGTAGGCCATTCAGCCTTTGAGCCTGCACCACCATTCAATAAGATCATGGCTGATCATTCACCTCAGTACCCCTTTCCTGCTTTCTCTCCATACTCCTTGATCCCTTTAGCCGTAAGGGCCATATCTAACTCCCTCTTGAATATATCCAATGAACTGGCCTCAAGAGCTCTCTGCGGTAGGTAATTCCACAGGTTAACAATTCTCTGAGTGAAGAAGTTTCTCCTCATATCAATCCTAAATGGTTTACCTCTTATTCTTAGAGTATGTCCCCTGGTTCTGGACTTCCCCAACATAGGGAATATTCTTCCCGCATCTAATCTGTCCAATCCTGTCAGAATCTTATAAGTTTCTATGAGAGCCCCTCTCATCCTTCTAAACTCCAGTGCATAAAGGCCCAGTTGATCCAGTCTCTCCTCATATGTCAGTCCAGCCATCCCGGGAATCAGTCTGGTGAACTTTCGCTGCACTCCTTCAGTAGCAAGAACGTCCTTCCTCAGATTAGGAGACTAAAACTGAACACAATATTCCAGGTGAGGCCTCACTAAGGCCCTGTACAACTGCAGTGAGACTTCCCTGCTCCTATACTCAAATCCTCTCGCTATGAAGGCCAACATGCCATTTGCCTTCTTCACCACCTGCATGCCAACTTTCAATGATTGATGAACCATGACACCCAGGTCTTGTTGCACCTCCCACTTTCCTAATCTGCTGCCATTCATAGAAACATAGAAACATAGAAAATAGGTGCAGGAGTAGGCCATTCGGCCCTTCGAGCCTGCACCGCCATTCAATGAGTTCATGGCTGAACATGCAACCTCAGTACCCCATTCCTGCTTTCTCGCCATACCCCTTGATCCCCCTAGTAGTAAGGACTACATTTAACTCCTTTTTGAATATATTTAGTGAATTGGCCTCAACAACTTTCTGTGGTAGAGAATTCCACAGGTTCACCATTCTCTGGGTGAAGAAGTTTCTCCTCATCTCGGTCCTAAATGGGTTACCCCTTATCCTTAGACTGTGACCCCTGGTTCTGGACTTCCCCAACATTGGGAACATTCTTCCTGCATCTAACCTGTCTAAACCCGTCAGAATTTTAAACGTTTCTATGAGGTCCCCTCTCATTCTTCTGAACTCCAGTGAATACAAGCCCAGTTGATCGAGTCTTTCTTGATATGTCAGTCCCGCCATCCCAGGAATCAGTCTGGTGAACCTTCGCTGCACTCCCTCAATAGCAAGAATGTCCTTCTTCAAGTTCGGAGACCAAAACTGTACACAATACTCCAGGTGTGGCCTCACCTGTACAACTGTAGCAACACCATTCAGATAATATTCTGCCTTCGTGCTTTTGCCCCCAAAGTGGATAACCTCACATTTATCCACATTATACTGCATCTGCCATGCATTTGCCCACTCACCTAACCTGTCCAAGTCACCCTGCAGCCTTTTAGTGTCCTCCTCACAGTTCACACCGCCACCCAGTTAAATGTCATCTGCAAACTTGGAGATATTACACTCAATTCCTTCATCTAAATCATTAATATATATTGTAAAGAGCAGGGGTCCCAGCACTGAGCCCTGCGGCACTCCACTAGTCACTGCCTGCCATTCTGAAAAGGACCCGTTTATCCCGACTCTCTGCTTTCTATCTGCCAACCAATTCTCTATCCACGTCAGTACATTATCCCCAATACCATTTGCTTTGATTTTGCACACCAATCTCTTGTGTGGGACCTTGTCAAAAGCTTTTGAAAGTCCAAATACACCACATCCACTGGTTCTCCCTTGTCCACTCTACTAGTTACATCCTCAAAAAATTCTAGAAGATTTGTCAAGCATGATTTCCCTTTCATAAATCCATGCTGACTTGGACCAATCCTGTCACTGTTTTCCAAATGCGCTGCTATTTCATTAATAAATGATTCCAACATTTTCCCTCCTACCGATGTCAGGCTAACTGGTCTATAATTATCCATTTTCTCTCTCCCTCCTTTTTTAAACAGTGGTGTTACATTAGCTACCCTCCAGTCCATAGGAATTGATCCAGAGTCGATGGACTGTTGGAAAATGATCACCAATGCATCTACTATTTCTATGGCCACTTCCCTAAGTACTCAGGGATGCAGACTATCAGGCCCCAGGGATTTATCGGCCTTCAATCCCATCAATTTCCATAACACAATTTCCTACTTTATAAGGATATCCTTCAGTTCCTTCTTCTCACTAGACCCTCTGTAAGGGGTTCTCAGGGAGTGTTGTTGTGCCTTTGTGTCTCTCTCTGGGCTTCTGCCCTCACAGCTTATGCCTGGCCTGTGAGGTACCCTGGGTGCTGCAAGAGCACACCTGGAGAGACTGTGTCCACAGCTTATGAAGGGGGTTTTGAAACTCGTGCATCCCCACAGCTTATGCCTAGCCTGTGAGGCACCTGTGAGTGTCAAACACTCCTAACCCCTTCTTCCCTAGCCTGTGACACACAGTTGAGCGTTTTCGAGGCGCTCCTAGCTTCCCTTACACTGTTCTGACATAAGACTCACGATCAGGAGATGTAATACAATAGAACTGAGACAAGGTGATTCCAAGAGGAACTTTAGGCTTCCAATTTATTTGACAAGGTGTAACTCAACAAACAGCAATACACCAACAAAACAATCCCCCTAAATCCCACTAAACGGACACAACGAAAATCTTTACACCAGTTTAGCAGTACAATGCCCAACTTCCCACCTTTCCTGGCCTAACTGAGTTGGGAGTTCCGGGGACCAGAGGTTATACTCACTACTGTGCCTTCTGCAGTCTGGTGGTTTGTTTCATCTATCTTCGGTGTCTTCGGACACTGGTTTTCCTTCAGTGTCGAGAGGCTTGCTGATTGTTGGATCACAAAAGCAGAACACACACACTGGGTCATAAACCCCTTTTTATAGCCAGATTATCCAGTCCGCCTCTCGTGCTGAAATCGATCCTTCCCATTGGTGGGCTTTGTGATTTTGAAAAATGCAGCAGTTTTAGATTATTGCGGGTTTTTTCCACTGATGTTAACCTACTCAAGGTTTGAGTGGGTGTTGATTGGGTTGGCCTCCTGCAGCCATTGTGTAGGCCCTTGGGTTGTTTTGGGTTCCCTAGCTTTCTGAAGGTCTGCATAATTTCCCTCCATAGTGTAAACATGTGGACGACAATAGCCCGATAATGGCGATGAGTCAGTCCCACAGTTTTCGAGCAAGTGCTCTCCCATTGGCTTGAAAGCCTCATGCTTCGGGCTGACTCTGTCCCACCATTGGCCCTCCGGTGTCCTCCCCCGTCCAATCACTGCTCTGCCAAGGTCAAACCGTCTCGGTTTCAATTCACAGCACAGACTGATCCCACAGCCCTTTTCCTTCTGGGTAAAATGAGGGGGTTTTCATCCTCCCCGACATAATCCCCCATCTGACGCAGTCAGACACCACTCAAGTGTGTCAAAGTTCAGGGTAGTGAGAAAACCCTAAGTCTCCCAAATTGCCCAACTTTCCCCAGTTTAACTCTAAACTGATCCCGTCGATATATATCGTAATTCCTTTTAACGCGGTACAAAACACAGAATCCAACAGGTTACAATATACGACAGCAATATACATATATGTACTTAAGGTTACAGCAGCAATTGTACATTGAGTCTCATTTCAGTCTTAACCATAAAACAAAAAAACCTGCCCTGCAAACTCCCCAGGGGCCATGTATGAAAACGCAGTCATTCCTGGGAATAACAAAACCGCCTAAGTGTCGCGGTCAAGCTTTGTTTACACGCCTTGAGTGTTTAGCAACGGTTCTCCTGTCTGTAGCCTGAGGAACTGCTTTCTTTTTCTTTTTCTCCTGAGCTTACAGTTTGTAACTAGCAGATAAGCTACAATCAGGAGTTGGCCGATTACTAAGGCACACGATCCCACCCGGATCCACGCAGGTATGTCTGCCCGTATCCCCAAATCCCACCATGCTCGGGGTTTAATCTGGGCAATCTCCCCTGATAGCATTTCAGTTTTCTGCTCCATGGTGTAAAAATGTTTTTGAGACAAATCCACTGCCTGGAGGAGGGCTGTAAGTTTCTCAGGTAGTGGGGCAATGGGATAGCCAAAATGGGCGACATACTGTTGTAGGTGGCTGAGGTTGTTTTGTACTGTGAGGTGAATCGTGGAAGGTTTAGGGATGGGTGTGATTCTGGTGTGTGCCACTTGAACCTCTGCCCTGGGTTTAAAGCAAAAGCTGCTGTACGGTATTGGACACCACCTTCCCGGTCCGTGTTCATACCGTTGGGCACTTGTGGTGACACAAAATGTCCCACTGCCTACATATGCTACCTGTGGAGGCATGTGGTTAGGGGCCATTATCTCCATTGTGCAATTGATAGGCTCTGTCCCAGCAGTGCTGAACCCGCATTGTGGCCTTGCAAAAGGATTACCTGTGCTCCCCTGCTCCGACAACCTGAGAGGTCTGTACCTGTCAATGTGCTCCCACATTGTGACATAAGGTGGGACCTCTTGGAATCGAACATGCACCCCTCCACGAATGACTCCCACATTCTCCACTCGGTACAGGGGTGCTGGTCGTGGGGACGCGCCCATCACGGGCATCCTGACCACCACACCCATGATGGTATTGTTTGACTTTCCACAGTCCACCGGTACCGGGTAGGCTTCCGACGCTACACGAAGTTGGCAAGGACTCAAAACATTATCATAAGGGTGCAGTGCTGCTAAGTGCTGGTTGCTGATCCAGGAGGGGACCTGTCCCTGTCTCAGATCCTCGAGGTTACTCCGTCCCTCTCCCAGCAACCAGGCTCCATAGAGCACGCACACCTCATTTTGGCGGCTTGATCGGAGGCGTTTCTATCCTCCCGAATCAAGGCGTTTACAGCTCTGGCCTGTGCCTCCAATTGAGAGATAATCTCCTTTAAGTGAACTGTCATTGCCACCTCTTCGTGGAGCACGGATCCCACTACGGTATTCTCGTTCCCCAGGACTTTGTGCAGCTGATTCTTTAACCCATTTATCTGGAGGGCCAGCTGCATGTTATCCAAACTGTTTATGGCGGACGCCCTGGTGTTAAACCCCGTGAAAATGTCATTTAAAGTGCCTCGCCTCTGCCTGCCCGGTTCGGCCCTATCCCACTGTTTATACAAGTCTGTCACTTTGACATCCCTGAAGTCCAGTTCATAGAACTTCCGGAACATCTCCCGCAGCAGAGCCTGGTATAACAGCTCGGTTTCCCGGGGACACCACGGAGGTAGGCGGACTTCTGTCAGATTTAGCACCACTGATGCCACTGCGTAGTGTACCCCCTGATAAAGTAGTTTCTCGGTAGGGACCAACACTAAACCATTCCCCCGGCCCCCTGGTTGTTGTTGGGCACCCGTGTGGGACGGTGGGCTTGGCCGTGGGTGGGGGTTTTCTTTCCCGAACTACAAGTTCAGTGGCATTTACTGGTACCCGGGGATTGGGGGTCACACACGCCTCCCCGCTGCGATCCCATACCACCCCATCCCCAACATCCTGCTACCACCTATAGAAAGCATACATACACAAATAAATTCCTTGGTCGTACGCCCACCATTTCTCCCAGCACACCGTGATCCCGCCAGATGACCCCATGATGGTTCGGTAGCTATCATTATCCAGATGTTCCCAGTCCGAGTGTCGGCTCCCACGTCCCTCTTGAGCTTTCTGAGCCACCTCCACCGTCCTAGAGGTATGTTCCCTTGGCAAGTTAGGCATACCTTCCTGCCTTCTGTCACTCTCACTCTGGAAGTGGCCACAGTGATCTCCGGGCAGGGGATGGAGGCCTCTCCGTAGGTGAAGCCTTCGTGGTTGGAGTACTTGGTGGAGTTCAATCCCAACCACCCAGGCCATCTCCCCTCGTGGAAGTAGGTGTCCCGGCCATCCGCCGCCGGAGCCCCTTCTCCTGTGGTCACTGTCGGCGCTCTGCCCACAGAGCATCCGAAAACCAGGGAGTCCTCGGTGTCCCCTCGATGCCCGGTGCAGATCCTTAGCGATACCAGCATCACTAACATCCAATAGGGAGGTGTTGACATCTGAAAGGCAAGAAGAACATGGCCTTGCCTTGAGAGACCTCTCCAGGCTCGGCCCGCGTAACATGTTCCAATCACAAAATGCTGTATCCAACCGTCACTGCCTTACCTAAACACATAAACTCACAACACAAAGTAACAAAACAGAAAGGGAAAATATACACCGCCACCCGTCCCCGGGTGGCCAGGCTACATCCTGTCACTGTACAGGCGTCGTCGACCACTCGGCTGACCGTACCCTGGGGACCAGGATGTCCTCCGCTGAGGGGCTCGTATAGTCCCCCTTAATGAGTCTTGTGCTGCCATCCAAGGCCCTCCCGAGCCCCAGATAATCGGTGGGAGACCCTTGCTGGTGCAACAGAGCACCCTCCCTGTTGTCTTTCGCCTTCTCGGTCTGGGGCGGGGAGCTAAGTAAACAGGGGACCACGGCGCCCTGGGCTGTGGCACTCTGTCACCCCTCCTTACTGTCGGTGCAGAGTCCCACGTTATGGGCTGCAATGCTATCTCCTCCAGCTCCTGGGCTAGCCCCAGCTGATCCACCATGGGAGGTTCAGCTTCCCCTTGGACCTTTCTAACTACTTCTGTTAGTGGGCTGGGAACCTCTACCCAGTGGTGGGATAGCCTTACAGGAGCAATGAACCATCCCCGGCTGTAGAGCTTCGGGGCCCGCTGCCTCCTCCGGAGCCTCCAAATCCACCGGGACCTGTTCTTCCCCCAGTGCCTCATTCCCTTCCCTCGCTCGTCCCCTCTGTTTTTTTACCTCTTTTGGGGTCAAACAACTTACACTGATTAATGTGATACCACTTCACCCGGCGAGGCAGTCGAACCGCATAGACCATAGGGCTAGCCTTGTCGACTATGCTGCATGGTCCCATATACAGTGGTTCAAATACCCCGACCCGGGCGAAGCTTCTCACCATCACCTGGTCGCCCACCTCCCAATCATGGTGACTGCAGGGTTCCAGCAGCAGCCGATTGGCACGGTGCTGTTTACCCATGTTGTTGGCCGCCTGCCAGTGAATCTGTTGAATCTGTTCGAACAGATTCCTGACGAAGTGGTCCCGGTTCACCTCTCGAAGCTGCCCTTCGGTGAGAACCTGCTGTTCCCAGAAGGTGAAGGCAAACTTGTACTGGTCTTCCCTCCGTACAGGGATAGACCAGAACCCGTTGGATATGTCCAACACTGTGAACGTGGTTGCGGATGCAGGGATTTCCCCGATCAGATCCGCAACCGCCGCTACTGTGGGAGCACAAGCTGGGATGTTTTTATTGAGCACCCTATAATCCACCGTCGCCCTCCAAGAATTGTCCGGTTTCCTAACTGGCCAAAGCAGGGAGTTGACATGGGTGGCTCCGGGTCTCAAAACACCCTGCTCGACAAGCGAGCTTAAAGCTATCTCCAAGTCCGCTTCTGCCTCTCGGGGAAAGCCATACTGCTTTTGCGGGCGGGACATGGGATCCCCATCTATTCTAACCTCCACTCCTGTGACTCTCCCACAATCGTGTTTATGGGTGGCAAATGCTGCAAGATTTGCTTGCACATAGGCCCGGTACTCGGCCGGGGTGTTACCGACCAGAACCTCCAGGTCGTAACCCCCTTTTGGCTTCATTGTACACAGAGTCCCTTTTCCCTGTTTCTTATCAATAACCATGATTTCTCCCTCTGCTCCCGTGCCCACTGTGCCCCATAGACAGTGATTCCTCAAGTCTACGAGGATCTGGCGAGCGATGATGAAATCAGCCCCCAAGATCCCTTTTCCCACCTGCTCCCAGTTCATCAGGACGCACTTCCATTGTGTTTGGAGTGCTCCCAAACGAACTGCGAGCGGGACTGAGAAAAACCCAGCCTTCTCATTTCCTGTGAACCCAACTCGTTGATACAGCACCCCGTTTGATAGAGGTGAGGTTGAGGGGTCCTCCGAATGGACTATCGTGCTGGAAGCACCAGTGTCCAAAAGGTAAGTACCCAATACACCCTCAACCTCCATGTTGACCCAGGGTCGTCCCCAGGGGTCGTATTCTAGTGGGCACAGGTATGCAGGCTGTGTCTGGGCTAGTCACGGCCTCTGTACTGGCAGGGTTGCTGGTGCTTCCCTGCCTGTTGCCGTGGCTACCTTCCCAGTCCCCTCCAGCGCTGTCCTCCCTGCAGCTACTATCTGGTCTAGGGATGGTGAGGAGCTCCCTCCACTTCCCCCACTCTGGGCGGCTCCTGAAGGACTTCTCCCCCCATATCTCTTTACTGGGCTCCTGCAATCCCTTTTAAAATGCCCAGCTTTCCCGCACCGTAGCACACTCCCTCCTTATCAGACGAGCGGCCACCCTCCTGGTGCCATTCCCTTTTGGGAATCGAGTTGGGTTTTACTTCATTTACCCGATCTTTGGAGGTTTTCTCCTCCTCCCCTCCTCCATTCCATTGGACCAGGGCCAGTTGCCTGACCACTGCTTCCTCTGTGAGGTTGGGGTCCCGGGAATCGAACCACAGTTCTGCCCTGGCCTTGAGCCGGGGCAAGCAGTTTGCCACCAGCATCCTCAGCCAGCGACCAGTCTGTACCGCGGAAAGATTCGCCCGGTCGAGGAGCTCCCCACAGGCTGCGTGGTATACCACCACAGCCTGTCCGCAAACGCCTGCGGGGTTTCCCCTGCGAGCTGCCTTGTCCTTTTGACCCGTTCGAAAGGACTGCCGTCATCGAAGCCCATAGCCTCAAGGACGGCCCTCTGGACCTCAGTAAATGTCACAGGAGAGAGAGTGGAGAGCAGCAGTTCCCACTGTCACAGGACAGAGAGTGGAGAGCACCAATTCCCACTGTCACAGGACAGAGAGTGGAGAGCACCAGTTCCCACTGTCACAGGACAGAGAGTGGAGAGCACCAGTTCCCACTGTCACAGGACAGAGAGTGGAGAGCACCAGTTCCCACTGTCACAGGACAGAGAGTGGAGAGCACCAGTTCCCACTGTCACAGGACAGAAAGTGGAGAGCACCAGTTCCCACTGTCACAGGACAGAGAGTGGAGAGCACCAGTTCCCACTGTCACAGGACGGGAGAGTGGAGAGCACCAGTTCCAACTGTCACAGGACAGAGAGTGGAGAGCACCAGTTCCAACTGTTACAGGACAGAGAGTGGAGAACACCAGTTCCCACTGTCACAGGACGGGAGAGTGGAGAGCACCAGTTCCCACTGTCACAGGACAGAGAGTGGAGAGCACCAGTTCCCACTGTCACAGGACAGAGAGTGGAGAGCACCAGTTCCAACTGTCACAGGACAGAGAGTGGAGAGCACCAGTTCCCACTGTCACAGGACGGGAGAGTGGAGGGCACCAGTTCCCACTGTCACAGGACAGAGAGTGGAGAGCACCAGTTCCAACTGTCACAGGACAGAGAGTGGAGAGCACCAGTTCCCACTGTCACAGGACAGAGAGTGGAGAGCACCAGTTCCCACTGTCACAGGACAGAGAGTGGAGAGCACCAGTTCCCACTGTCACAGGACGGGAGAGTGGAGAGCACCAGTTTCCACTGTCACAGGACAGAGAGTGGAGAGCACCAGTTCCCACTGTCACAGGACAGAGAGTGGAGAGCACCAGTTCCCACTGTCACAGGACAGAGAGTGGAGAGCACCAGTTCCCACTGTCACAGGACGGGAGAGTGGAGAGCACCAGTTCCAACTGTCACAGGACAGAGAGTGGAGAGCACCAGTTCCCACTGTCACAGGACAGAGAGTGGAGAGCACCAGTTCCCACTGTCACAGGACAGAGAGTGGAGAGCACCAGTTCCCACTGTCACAGGACAGAGAGTGGAGAGCACCAGTTCCCACTGTCACAGGACAGAGAGTGGAGAGCACCAGTTCCCACTGTCACAGGACGGGAGAGTGGAGAGCACCAGTTCCAACTGTCACAGGACAGAGAGTGGAGAGCACCAGTTCCCACTGTCACAGGACAGAGAGTGGAGAGCACCAGTTCCCACTGTCACAGGACAGAGAGTGAGAGCACCAGTTCCCACTGTCACAGGACAGAGAGTGGAGAGCACCAGTTCCCACTGTCACAGGACGGGAGAGTGGAGAGCACCAGTTCCCACTGTCATAGGACGGGAGAGTGGAGAGCACCAGTTCCAACTGTCACAGGACAGAGAGTGGAGAGCACCAGTTCCCACTGTCACAGGACAGAGAGTGGAGAGCACCAGTTCCCACTGTCACAGGACAGAGAGTGGAGAGCACCAGTTCCCACTGTCACAGGACGGGAGAGTGGAGAGCACCAGTTCCAACTATCACAGGACAGAGAGTGAAGAGCACCGGTTCCCACTGTCACAGGACAGAGTGGAGAGCACCAGTTCCCATTGTCACAGGACAGAGAGTGGAGAGCACCAGTTCCCACTGTCACAGGACAGAGAGTGGAGAGCAGCAGTTCCCACTGTCACAGGACAGAGAGTGGAGAGCACCAGTTCCGACTGTCACAGGACAGGAGAGTGGAGAGCACCAGTTCCCACTGTCACAGGACAGAGAGTGGAGAGCACCAGTTCCCACTGTCACAGGACAGAGAGTGGAGAGCACCAGTTCCCACTGTCACAGGACAGAGAGTGGAGAGCACCAGTTCAAACTGTCACAGGACGGGAGAGTGGAGAGCACCAGTTCCCAATGTCACAGGACGGGAGAGTGGAGAGCACCAGTTCCCACTGTCACAGGACAGAGAGTGGAGAGCACCAGTTCCCACTGTCACAGGACAGAGAGTGGAGAGCACCAGTTCCCACTGTCACAGGACAGAGAGTGGAGAGCACCAGTTCCCACTGTCACAGGACAGAGAGTGGAGAGCACCAGTTCAAACTGTCACAGGACAGAGAGTGGAGAGCACCAGTTCTACCTGTCACAGGACAGAGAGTGGAGAGTACCAGTTCCCACTGTCACAGGACAGAGAGTGGAGAGCACCAGTTCCCACTGTCACAGGACAGAGAGTGGGGAGCACCAGTTCCCACTGTCACAGGACAGAGAGTGGAGAGCACCAGTTCCAACTGTTACAGGACAGAGAGTGGAGAGCACCAGTTCCCACTGTCACAGGACAGAGAGTGGAGAGTACCAGTTCCCACTGTCACAGGACAGAGAGTGGAGAGCACCAGTTCAAACTGTCACAGGACAGAGAGTGGAGAGCACCAGTTCCCACTGTCACAGGACAGAGAGTGGAGAGCACCAGTTCCCACTGTCACAGGACAGAGAGTGGAGAGCACCAGTTCCCACTGTCACAGGACGGGAGAGTGGAGAGCACCAGTTCCCACTGTCACAGGACGGGAGAGTGGAGAGCACCAGTTCCAACTGTCACAGGACAGAGAGTGGAGAGCACCAGTTCCCACTGTCACAGGACAGAGAGTGGAGAGCACCAGTTCCCACTGTCACAGGACAGAGAGTGGAGAGCACCAGTTCCCACTGTCACAGGACAGAGAGTGGAGAGCACCAGTTCCCACTGCCACAGGACGGGAGAGTGGAGAGCACCAGTTCCAACTGTCACAGGACAGAGAGTGGAGAACACCAGTTCCCACTTTCACAGGACAGAGTGGAGAGCAGCAGTTCCCACTGTCACAGGACAGAGAGTGGAGAGCACCAGTTCCCACTGTCACAGGACAGAGAGTGGAGAGCACCAGTTCCCACTGTCACAGGAAAGAGAGTGGAGAGCACCAGTTCCCACTGTCACAGGACGGGAGAGTGGAGAGCACCAGTTCCCACTGTCAAAGGACGAAGAGTGGAGAGCACCAGTTCCCACTGTCACAGGACGGGAGAATGGAGAGCACCAGTTCAAACTGTCACAGGACAGAGAGTGGAGAGCACCAGTTCCCACTGTCACAGACAGAGAGTGGAGAGCACCAGTTCCCACTGTCACAGGTCAGAGAGTGGAGAGCACCAATTTCCACTGTCACAGGACAGAGAGTGGAGAGTACCAGTTCCCACTGTCACAGGTCAGAG
Source organism: Pristiophorus japonicus (assembly GCF_044704955.1). Classification (NCBI taxonomy): domain Eukaryota; kingdom Metazoa; phylum Chordata; class Chondrichthyes; family Pristiophoridae; genus Pristiophorus; species Pristiophorus japonicus. Next base: position 533,122,595 of record NC_091977.1, read on the forward strand.
AGTGGAGAGCACCAGTTCCCACTGTCACAGGACAGAGAGTGGAGAGCACCAGTTCCCACTGTCACAGGTCAGAGAGTGGAGAGCACCAGTTCCCACTGTCACAGGAGCATCCTGTCGTGCCCCGGTAACTGCCCCCAAAGGAAGTGGAGTGTGGGAAATTGCACTCCACTTCCATTGAGTTGTGGTAAGGCCAATTCTGCGGCAGGAGCAGGACTTCCACGCTGGGGGCTAAACTTCCCGGCCCCAGAAGGTTACCGCCCCCAAGCTGGGAGCCTGTTCGGGGAGGCATAGGGAAGTTGAGGGGAGACGGGGGCGGGTGATGGAGGGGAGAGTGGTGGAGGTAGGGGGCCGGATAAACCCAGGGCGGGGGACAGGAGGGGCCACATTGCAGTGAAGGTCTGGGGGGGGAGAAGTGTGTTGGAGGGGCGGGCCTGGGGGCTCTGTGCCTCGGTGCGGGGAGTGTTCAGAGTGGGGTGGGGGGGTTGACTGCGCAGATGGCGGTTGGTGGATGTGGTGTGGTTGGTGTCGGGGGTGGAGGGGTTCGGGGTGGCCGGGGCTAGGGGCTTGACATCCGGGGGTGTTCGGCATTTGGGAAGGATTCTGACGGGTCGGGGCGGGTTGCGTGCGGGGGGTGTGTTCCCGGTGTTGGGTGGGTACGGAGCCGGGGGGGGGGGCACGCTCTTGGGATGGGGGGGTGGGCTGTTTGGGGCTGGGATTGGGAGAGACTTCTTCACTCGGGGAGTTGTTGGCCTGTGGGGTTCCCTGCCGCGGAGAGTTGTTGCCAGTTCATTGGATGTGTTCGGGAGGGAGTTGGATGTGGTCCTTGTGTCTGGGGGGGTCGGGGGGGGTGTGGAGGGTGGGGGGGGGAGGTGCTGGGGTGGGTGATCAGCCATGATCTTGTTGAATGGTGGTGCAGGCTCGAAGGGCCGAATGGCCTACTCCTGCACCTATTTTCTATGTTTTCTATGTTTTTTCTAAATGTGCGCTGTCCCCTCCGGCATTCTGCCGGTAGGGCCTGGTATAATTTGCTGTCCAGAGAGAAGAGCAGCAGCTTGGCTGTCTCTTCCTCGTCGCACCCATTCATTTCCCCTGCCTGCATCACCTCCATGAAGTGGATAGACGGGTCCCTGCTGCGAGTGAGTTTGGCCAAATGGGCCACCATGGCCCTGAGTGATTGAACTCCATGGGGAATAATAAAGTCGCTCTCCAGCGCTCCCCGACCTTGGCCACCTCCCTGTGGAGGACCGTACTTGCGCTGCCTGACCGGGCACATCCGCCCTGGTTCAGGATCTTTCTGCGCTGGTACCTCTACCTCCGGCTGTCCCACCAAACCCGGTGCAGCAGACAGTGCCTGGTCGCCTGATCCAGCCCTTAACTGACCCTCGGCTGGAGCCTCACATCCCAGCTGCCGAGCGGGACACATTGGTCCTGCCCCCAGCCCTGGGTATGCTACTACCTGCGTGCCCCGCTCCTCCTGGTACCCCACAGGACAAACCACCGGTGCCTCAGGAGGTGGTCGGGCGTCTCTTGCCTTTGCATTCTCCTCTAACCCCCAATACTCTCCTTTGTCCCCTGTGGACCCTCCAGGTCCTATCAGGGCGACCATCCCCTTTTCCTGGGATAGAGCGTGGGTGAGAGTTTTAATCCTCGCCTGGCAGGGACCGTGATCTGCAAACTCACTGCTACTGGCCACTTTGTACGCTGCCTGTACGTCTTTTAATTTATTCTCTAGTTCCAAAATTTTCTGGGTGTGCCGAGAGTTCTGTTCCCGGAGGGACCCCTCACTACCCTTGGCCTCAGTGACCTGACACTGAAGATAGTCCCGGCTATTTCAGAAGGTCTCCTCCAACTGCCTCTTCCCTTGCTACTCCACAGCTAATTCGGCCAGCAGGTTGTCCCCAACCGCAGCCCGGATAGCAGAGAGCTCCTCTGATTTCTGAAGACTCTGTTCCAAGTCCTTCACCCGCTGGTCGAGCTTTCGGACTTGGCGGGTGAAGCAGATAAGCCAGATGGCCTTTTCCACCCTGCGGTTGTGGGCCTTCCCTGCTGTCCACTGGGCAGCAGCATCCACTGGGCGCTCTGCCCGAGTGAGGGCTTGCACCCAAGGTTTGGTGAGGTTCACCTTGCCAAAATTGTATGAGGAAATTCTCTCCTCCATTTTAGTTTCCTCTCTTATCACCTCATCTGTTATATTAACATCTCCTGTTTGCTTATGTCCTGCCACGGTCACCATGTTCTGTAAGGGGTTCTCAGGGAGTGTTGTTGTGCCTTGGGTGTCTCTCTCTGGGCTTCTGCCCTCACAGCTTATGCCTGGCCTGTGAGGTACCCTGAGTGCTGCAAGAGCACCCCTGGAGAGACTGTGTCCACAGCTTATGAAGGGGGTTTTGAGACTTGTGCGTCCCCACAGCTTATGCCTAGCCTGTGAGGCACCTGAGTGTGTCAAACACTCCTAACCCCTTCTTCCCTAGCCTGTGACACACAGTTGAGCATTTTCGAGGCGCTCCAAGCTTCCCTTACACTGTTCTGACATAAGACTCATGATCAGGAGATGTAATACAATAGAACTGAGACAAGGTGATTCCAAGAGGAACTTAGGCTTCCAATTTATTTGACAAGGTGTATCTCAACATACAGCAATACACCAACAAAACAATCCCCCTAAATCCCACTAAACGGACACAACGAAAATCTTTACACCAGTTTAGCGGTACAATGCCCAACCTCCCACCTTTCCTGGCCTAACTGAGTTGGGAGTTCTGGGGACCAGAGGTTATACTCACTACTGTGTCTTCTGCAGTCTGGTGGTTTGTTTCTTCTATCTTCGGTGTCTTCGGACACTGGTTTTCCTTCGGTGTCAAGAGGCTTGCTGGTTGTTGGATCACGAGGGCAGGGAACCACCCACACTACGTCAGAAACCCCTTTTTATAGCCAGATTATCCAGTCCGCCTCTCGTGCTGAAATCGATCCTTCCCATTGGTGGGCTTTGTGATTTTGAAAAATGCAGCCGTTTTAGATTATTGCGGGTTTTTTCAACTAATGTTAACCTACTCAAGGTTTGAGTGGGTGTTGATTGGGTTGGCCTCCTGTAGCCATTGTGTAGGCCCTTGGGCTGTTTTGGGTTCCCTAGTTTTCTGAAGGTCTGCCTAATTTCCCTCCATAGTGTAAACATGGGGAAGACAATAGCCCGATAATGGCGATGAGTCAGTCCCACAGTTTTCCAGCAAGTGCTCTCCCATTGGCTTGAAAGCCCCATGCTTCGGGCTGACTCTGTCCCACCATTGGCCCTCCGGTGTCCTCCCCCGTCCAATCACTGCTCTGCCAAGGTCAAACCGTATCGGTTTCAATTCACAGCACAGACCGATCCCACAGCCCTTTTCCTTCTGGGTAAAATGAGGGGGTTTTCGTCCTCCCCTACATACTTGGACTCCAAGTATTTCTGGAAGGTTATTTGTTTCTTCCTTCGTGAAAACAGAACCAAAGTATTTGTTTAACTGGTCTGACATTTCTTTGTTCCCCATTATAAATTCACCTGAATCTGACTGCAAGGGACCTACGTTTGTTTTCTCTAATCTTTTTCTCTTCACATATCTATAGAAGCTTTTGCATTCACTTTTTATGTTCCCAGCAAGCTTACTCTCATACTCTATTTCCCCCCACCTAATTAAACCCTTTGTCCTCCTCTGCTGTATTACAAAATTATCCCAGTCCTCATGCTTGCTGCTTTTTCTGGCCAATTTATATGCCTCTTCCTTGGATTTAACACTATCCCTAATTTCCCTTGTTAGCCACGGTTGAGCCACCTTCCCCATTTTATTTTTACTCCAGACAGGGATGTACAATTGTTGAAGTTCATCCATGTGATCTTTAAATGTTTGCCATTGCCTTTCCACCGTTAACCCTTTGAATATCACTCGCCAGTCTATTCTAGCCAATTCACGTCTTATACCATCGAAGTTACCTTTCCCCAAATTCAGGACCCTAGTCTCTGAATTAACTGTGTCACTATCTTAATAAAGAATTCTGGTCACCCTTTCCCAAGAGGCCTCGCATAACAAGATTGTTAATTAGTCCTTTCTCATTACACATCACCCAGTCTAGGATGGCCAGCCCTCTAGTTGGTTCCTCGACATATTGGTCGAGAAAACCATCCCAAATACACTCCAGGAAATCCTCCTCCACCGCATTGCTACCAGTTTGGTTCGCCCAGTCAATATGTAGATTAAAGTCGCCCATGATAACTGCTGTACCTTTATTGCACACATCCCTAATTTCTTGTTTGATGCTGTCCCCAACCTCACTACTACTGTTTGGTGGTCTGTACACAACTCCCACTAGCGTTTTCTGCCCTTTGGTATTCCTTAGCTCCACCCATACAGATTCCACATCATCCAAGCTAATGTCCTTCCTTACTATTGCATTAATTTCCTCCTTAACCAGCAACGCCACCCCACCTCCATTTCCTTTTTGTCTACCCTTCCTAAATGTTGAATGCCCCTGTATGTTGATTTCCCAGACTTGGTCATCCTGGAGCCATGTCTCCGTAATCCCAATTGTATCATAATCGTTATCCCGAGGCGCTGTGCAGGAATGTTATCAATCAAAATTTGACACCGAGCCACATAGGGAGAAATTAAGGCAGGTGACCAAAAGCTCGGTCAAAGAGGTAGGTTTTAAGGAGCGTCTTAAAGGAGGAAAGAGAGGTAGAGAGGTTTAGGCAGGGAATTCCAGAGCTTGGGGCCCTGGCAGCTGAAGGCACGGCCACCAATGGTTGAGCGATTACAATCAGGGATGTTCAAGAGGGCAGAATTAGAGGAGCGCAGACATCTCGGGGTGGGGGTGGGGGGGAGGCGGTGGCGGGGGGGAGCGGTTGTGGGGTTGGAGGAGATTACAGAGATAGGGAGGGGCGAGGGCATGGAGGGATTTGTAAACAAGGATGAGAATTTTGAAATCGAGGCATTGCTTTACCGGGAGCCAATGTAGGTCAGAGAGCATATAGAAACATAGAAAATAGGTACAGGAGTAGGCCATTTGTCCCTTCGAGCCTGCACCGCCATTCAATAAGATCATGGCTGATCATTCACCTCAGTACCCCTTTCCTGCTTTCTCTCCATCTCCCTTGATCCCTTTAGCCGTAAGGGCCATATCTAACTCCCTCTTGAATATATCCAATGAACTGGCATCAACATTTCTCTGCGGTAGAGAATTCCACAGGTTAACAATTCTCTGAGTGAAGAGGTTTCTCCTCATCTTGGTCCTAAATGGCTTACCGCTTATCCTTAGACTATGTCCCCTGGTTCTGGACTTCCCCAACGTCAGGAACATTCTTCCTGCATCTAACCTGTCTAGTCCCGTCAGAATTTTATATGTTTCTATGAGATCCCCTCTCATCCTTCTAAACTCCAGTGAATACAGGCCCAGTCGATCCAGTTTTTCCTCATATGTCAGTCCTGCCATCCCGGGAATCAGTCTGGTGAACCTTCGCTGCACTCCCTCAATAGCAAGAACGTCCTTCCTCGGGTTAGGAGACCAAAACTGAACACAATATTCCAGGTGAAGCCTCACCAAGGGCCTGTACAACTGCAGTAAGACCTCCCTGCTCCTACACTCAAATCCCCTAGCTATGAAGGCCAAATGCCATTTGCCTTCTTCACCGCCTGCTGTACCTGCATGCCAACTTTCAATGACTGATGTACCATGACACCCAGGCCTCGTTGCACCTCCCCTTTTCCTAATCTGCCGCCATTCAGATATTATTCTGCCTTCATGTTTTTGCCACCAAAATGGATAACTTCACATTTATCCACATTATACTGCATCTGCCATGCATTTGCCCATTCACCTAACCTGTCCAAGTCACCCTGCAGCATTTTAGCATCCTCCTCACAGCTCACAGCGCCACCCAGCTTAGTGTCATCTTCAAACTTGGAGATATTACACTCAATTCCTTCATCTAAATTATTGATGTATATTGTAAAGAGCTGGGGTCCCAGCATTGAGCCCTGCGGCACCCTACTAGTCACTGCCTGCCATTCTGAGAAGGACCCGTTTATCCCGACTCTCTGCTTCCTGTCTGCCAACCAGTTCTTTATCCACATCAATATATTACCCCCCAATACCACATGCTTTAATTTTGCACACCAATCTCATGTGTGTGACCTTGTCAAAAGCCTTTTGAAATTCCAAATACACCACATCCACTGGTTCTCCCTTGTCCACTCTACTAGTTACATCCTCAAAAAATTCTAGAAGATTTCTCAAGCATGATTTCCCTTTCAGATATCCATGCTGACTTGGACCGATCCTGTTACTGCTTTCCAAATGCGCTGCTATTTCATCTTTAATAATTGATCCAACATTTTCCCCACAACTGATGTCAGGTTAACGATCTATATTTTCTCTCTCCCTCCTTTTTTTAAAAGTGGTGTTACATTAGCTAACCTCCAGTCCATAGAAACTAATCCAGAGTCGATAGACTGTTGGAAAATGATCACCAATGCATCCACTGCTGATCACTTCCTAAGTACTCTGGGATGCAGACTATCAGGCCCTGGGGATTTATTGGCCTTCAATCCCATCAATTTCCCTAACACAATTTCCTGACTAATAAGGATTTCCTTCAGTTCCTCCTTTTCGCTAGACCCTCGGTCCCCTAGTATTTCTTGAAGGCTATATGTTTTTTCCTTCGTGAAGACAGAACCAAAGTATTTGTTCAATTGGTCTGCCATTTCTTTGTTCCCCATTATAAATTCATCTGATTCTGACTGCAAGGGACCTATATTTGTCTTCACTAATCTTTTTCTCTTCATGTATCTATAGAAGTTTTTGCAGTCACTTTTTATGTTCCCAGCAAGCTTACTCTCATATTCTATTTTCTGCCTTCTATTTAAACCCTTTGTCCTCCTCTGCTGAATTCTAAATTTCTCCCAGTCCTCAGGTTTGCTGCTTTTTCTGGCCAATTTATATGTCTCTTCCTTGAATTAACACTATCCCTGATTTCCCTTGTTAGCCACGGTTGAGCCGCCTTCCCCATTTTATTTTTACTCCAGACAGGGATGTATAATTGTTGAAGTTCATCCATGTGATCTTTAAATGTTTGCCATTGCCTATCCACCATCAACCCTTTAAATATCATTTGCCATGTCTATTTTAGCCAATTCACGTCTCATACCATCGAAGTTAACTTTCCTTAAGTTCAGGAACCTAGTCTCTGAATTAACTGTGTCACTCTCCATCTTAATAAAGAATTCTACCATATTATGGTCACTCTTCCCCAAGGGGCCTCGCACAACAAGATTGCTAATTAGTCCTTTCTCATTACACATCACCCAGTCTAGGATGGCCAGCCCTCTAGTTGGTTCCTCGACATATTGGTCGAGAAAACCATCCCTAATACACTCCAGAAATCCTCCTCCATCGTGTTCCTACCAGTTTGGTTCGCCCAATCAATATGTAGATTAAAGTCACCCATGATAACTGCTGTACCCTTATTGCACACATCCCTAATTTCTTGTTTGATGCTGTCCCCAACCTCACTACTACTGTTTGGTGGTCTGTACACAACTCCCACTAGCGTTTTCTGCCCTTTGGTATTCCGTAGCTCCACCCATATAGATTCCACATCATCCAAGCTAATGTCCTTCCTTACTATTGCATTAATTTCCTCTTTAACCAGCAACGCTACCCCACATCCTTTTCCTTTCTGTCTATCCTTCCTGAATATTGAATACGCCTGGAATTTAAGGAGCACAGGGGTGATGGGTGAGCGGGACTTGGTGCGAGTTAGGACACAGGCTACCGAGTTTTGGATGACCTCAAGTTTACGTCGGGTAGAATGTGGGAGGCCAGCCAGGAGTGCTTTGGAATAGTCAAGTCTAGAAGTAATAAAGGCATGGATTAGGGTTTCAGCAGTGGGTGAGCTGAGGCACGGGCGGAGATGGGCGATGTTACGGAGGTGGAAGTGGGTGGTGCTGGTGATGGTGCGGAGATGTGGGCGGACTCTCATCACGAGATCCGCAGAGACCAGTGGTGGCAAGCTGAGGGCACGTTAGGCCGAGAGCTCAGACTGTCCAGACTGTCCCTCCCCCCCCTCCCTACCACTGTGGAATTGCCCCCGCGGTTTGCGTGGCCCTGAGAAGATGCAAACAAGTTAACAAGTTTCACGAATCCGCAGTCCCAGTTCAGACTCTTGCTCGAAGGGAGAGTAGATTGGACAATTGGGCAAGGGGTACACGCTCCTAATTTTCAAGCCATAGGATCATAACAGCACAGAAGGAGGCCGTTCAGCCCTGTGTGCCGGCTCTTTGACGGAGCTATCGGGCTAGATTTTACACTTTTGTGCAGATCGTCCAAAATTGGGCGGTATTTCAGGCATGGGCGGTAAAAATGGGTTTTCAGATCACCGGCTTGTCGCTCATTCTCAAAGTACCTAGTCTCCATTTTTGAAATTGGGCGTTACCACGAGCAATATGTAATGGACGGTAGCGTTAAATCTCTCTGACCTTCTGACGTAAAGTGTCGTCGTCCTTAGCACCTTGAATATTGTGTACAGTTTTGGTCTCCTAATCTGAGGAAGGACATTCTTGCTATTGAGGGAGTGCAGCGAAGGTTCACCAGACTGATTCCCGGGATGGCAGGACTGACATATGAAGAAAGACTGGATCGGCTAGGCTTATATTCACTGGAATTCAGAAGATTGACAGGGGAGCTCATAGAAACATATAAAATTCTGACGGGATTGGACAGGTTAGATGCAGGAAGAATGTTCCTGATGTTGGGGAAGTCCAGAACCAGGGGTCATAGTCTAAGGATAAGGGGTAAGCCATCTAGGACCGAGATGAGGAGAAACTTCTTCACTCAGAGAATTGTGAGCATGTGGAATTCTCTACCACAGAAAGTTGTTGAGTCCAGTTCGTTAGATATATTCAAGAGGGAGTTAGATGTGGTCCTTATGGCTAAAGGGATCAGAGGGTATGGAGAGAAGGCTGGGGTGGGGTACTGTAGTTGCATGATCAGACATGATCATATTGAATGGTGGTGCAGGCTCGAAGAGCCGAATGGCCTGCTCCTGCACCTATTTTCTATGTTTCTATGTTTCTATGGCAATGCTTGATTCCCACGATTCAGAGTTCAAGGGTCATCATGATGGAGTATAATGTTGGAAAGTGTGAGGTCACGCACTTTGGCAGAAAAAAAATCAAAGAACATGTTATTATTTAAATGAAGAAAGATTGCAAAGTGCCGCAGTGTAGCGGGACTTGGGGGTACTTGTGCATGAAACACAAAAGGATATTGTGCAGGTACAGCAAGTGTTCAGGAAGACCAATGGTATTTTGGCCTTTATTTGCAAAGGGGATGGAATAAAGAAGCAGGGAAGTCTTGCTACAGTTATACAGGGTATTGGTGAGGCCACACCTGGAATACTGCGTGCAGTTTTGATTTCCATATTTACGAAAGGATATACTTGCTTTGGAGGCAGTTCAGAGAAGGTTCACTAGGTTGACTCCAGGGCTGAGGGGGTTGACTTATAAGGAAAGGTTGAGTAGGTTGGGCCTCTACTCGTTGGAATTCAGAAGAATGAGAGGTGATCTTATCGAAACGTATAAGATTATGAGGGGGCTTGACAAGGTGGATGCAGAGAGGATGTTTCCACTGATGGGGGAGACTAGAACTAGGGGGCATGATCTTAGAATAAGGGGCCGCCCATTTAAAACAGAGATGAGGAGAAATTTCTTCTCTCAGAGGGTTGTAAATCTGTGGAATTCGCTGCCTCAGAGAGCTGTGGAAGCTGGGACATTGATTAAATTTAAGACAGAAATAGACAGTTTCTTAAACGATAAGGGGATAAGGGGTTATGGGGAGCGGGCAGGGAAGTGGGGCTGAGTCCATGATCGGATCAGCCATGATCTTATTGAATGGCGGAGCAGGCTCGAGGGGCCGTATGGCCTACTCCTGTTCCTATTTCTTATGTTCTTATGGCATGTGCAGAAGAGGAGACAGAGAGAGAGGGAGCTGAGAGGTACTGAAGGCGTGTGTGGGTGTGGTGTGGATGCTTTGGAAGGAGGAAGAGAGAGTTTAGAGCTTTAGAGCAAATAGGGAAACAAAAATGAGCTGTTACCAGCCAGATATTTGCCCGAATTTGGCCTATAATGGGAAAAGAGGAGGTGACACAGCACGCTGTGGAGACTGACACTGACGAGAGCAGTGAGCTGAGAGAGGAGCACATTGGAGGGCGCAATAGAGCGAGGAGGTTCTCAGATGAGGCAAATGAGGCCTGCAGGAGGTCGAGTTATGCTGGGGTGATTTGACACAAGGAGTGTGTGGGAAGCCCTCCCCAAAGGCCTACCAGAGGATGGACCGAGATAGCAGAGGTGGTCTCGTCGGCAACCAACGAGGTGTATGAGGGCAACCAATGCCGCAAACGATGGAACGACCTTGTGGGATCCGCAAGAGTAAATATTACATTTATTTACATGTACTTATGCATTTATATAATTTGATTTGTCACAGTCATGAGTGATTATGAGCAGATGTGAGGTCTTGCACTTTTACCGGGAATGTTTTACTCAAAGCCTGCGGTCACGTTGTACGTCTTTAGGTAAAGAATCATAATAATCATGATTACATCTGTCGGTTATGTGTTGTATCAGTGTCTGTGACAGTACCTAGCAATGATATCACGCAATGATCTCATGCCATGTCGTCCTGTCACCTTTTACAGAAGAAGCTATTGACGATGAGGTCCGTGTAGAGGCGAACGGGTGGGGGGCCACCAGTCCCCAGCGACATCACTGACATGGAGGAGCGGGTGCTCGCACTCGTGGGGAAGCACACCCAGACAGTCACGGAAGCATCTGCAGACCCTGAAGTGATGCCACGTGAGTAAAGCTTACACCATTGGGAACCAATGCAGGGAGACAGAGGGAAACAAAAAGGAGGCAAAAGCAAAAGACAGAAAGGAGATGAGGAAAAGGGGAGGGCAGAGAAACCCAAGGCAAAGAACAAAAAGGGCCATTGTACAGCAAAATTCTAAAAGGACAAAGGGTGTTAAAAAAACAAGCCTGAAGGCTTTGTGTCTTAATGCAAGGAGTATCCGCAATAAGGTGGATGAATTAACTGTGCAAATAGATGTTAACAAATATGATGTGATTGGGATTACGGAGACGTGGCTCCAGGATGATCAGGGCTGGGAACTCAACATTCAGGGGTATTCAACATTCAGGAAGGATAGAATAAAAGGAAAAGGAGGTGGGGTAGCATTGTTGGTTAAAGAGGAGATTAATGCAATAGTTAGGAAAGACATTAGCTTGGATGATGTGGAATCTATATGGGTAGAGCTGCAGAACACCAAAGGGCAAAAAACGTTAGTAGGAGTTGTGTACAGACCTCCAAACAGTAATAGGGATGTTGGGGAGGGCATCAAACAGGAAATTAGGGGTGCATGCAATAAAGGTGTAGCAGTTATAATGGGTGACTTTAATATGCACATAGATTGGGCTAGCCAAACTGGAAGCAATACGGTGGAGGAGGATTTCCTGGAGTGCATAAGGGATGGTTTTCCAGACCAATATGTTGAGGAACCAACTAGGGGGGAGGCCATCTTAGACTGGGTGTTGTGTAATGAGAGAGGATTAATTAGCAATCTCATTGTGCGAGGCCCCTTGGGGAAGAGTGACCATAATATGGTGGATTTCTGCATTAGGATGGAGAATGAAACAGTAAATTCAGAGACCATGGTCCAGAACTTAAAGAAGGGTAACTTTGAAGGTATGAGGCATGAATTGGCTAGGATAGATTGGCGAATGATACTTAGGGGGTTGACTGTGGATGGGCAATGGCAGACATTTAGAGACCGCATGGATGAATTACAACAATTGTACATTCCTGTCTGGCGTAAAAATAAAAAAGGGAAGGTGGTTCAACCGTGGCTATCTAGGGAAATCAGGGATAGTATTAAAGCCAAGGAAGTGGCATACAAATTGGCCAGAAATAGCAGCGAACCTGGGGACTGGGAGAAATTTAGAACTCAGCAGAGGAGGACAAAGGGTTTGATTAGGGCAGGGAAAATGGAGTACGAGAAGAAGCTTGCAGGGAACCTTAAGGTGGATTGCAAAAGTTTCTATAGGTATGTAAAGAGAAAAAGGTTAGTAAAGACAAACGTAGGTCCCCTGCAGTCAGAATCAGGGGAAGTTATAACGGGGAACAAAGAAATGGCAGACCAATTGAACAAGTACTTTGGTTCGGTATTCACTAAGGAGGATACAAACAATCTTCCGGATATAAAAGGGGTCTGAGGGTCTAGTAAGGAGGGGGAACTGAGGGAAATCTTTATTAGTCGGGAAATTGTGTTGGGGAAATTGATGGGATTGAAGGCCGATAAATCCCCAGGGCCTGATGGACTGCATCCCAGAGTACTTAAGGAGGTGGCCTTGGAAATAGCGGATGCATTGACAGTCATTTTCCAACATTCCATTGACTCTGGATCAGTTCCTATGGAGTGGAGGGTAGCCAATGTAACCCCACTTTTTAAAAAAGGAGGGAGAGAGAAAACAGGGAATTATAGACCGGTCAGTCTGACCTCAGTAGTGGGTAAAATGATGGAATCAATTATTAAGGATGTCATAGCAGTGCATCTGGAAAATGGTGACATGATAGGTCCAAGTCAGCATGGATTTGTGAAAGGGAAATCATGCTTGACAAATCTTCTGGAATTTTTTGAGGATGTTTCCAGTAAAGTGGACAAGGGAGAACCAGTTGATGTGGTATATTTGGACTTTCAGAAGGCTTTCGACAAGGTCCCACACAAGAGATTAATGTGCAAAGTTAAAGCACATGGGATTGGGGGTAGTGTGCTGACGTGGATTGAGAACTGGTTGTCAGACAGGAAGCAAAGAGTAGGAGTAAACGGGTACTTTTCAGAATGGCAGGCAGTGACTAGTGGGGTGCCGCAAGGTTCTGTGCTGGGGCCCCAGCTGTTTACATTGTACATTAATGATTTAGACGAGGGGATTAAATGCAGTATCTCCAAATTTGCGGATGACACTAAGTTGGGTGGCAGTGTGAGCTGCGAGGAGGATGCTATTAGGCTGCAGAGTGACTTGGATAGGTTAGGTGAGTGGGCAAATGCATGGCAGATGAAGTATAATGTGGATAAATGTGAGGTTATCCACTTTGGTGGTAAAAACAGAGAGACAGACTATTATCTGAATGGTGACAGATTAGGAAAAGGGAAGGTGCAACGAGACCTGGGTGTCATGGTACATCAGTCATTGAAGGTTAGCATGCAGGTACAGCAGGCGGTTAAGAAAGCAAATGGCATGTTGGCCTTCATAGCGAGGGGATTTGAATACAGGGGCAGGGAGGTGTTGCTACAGTTGTACAGGGCCTTGGTGAGGCCACACCTGGAGTATTGTGTACAGTTTTGGTCTCCTAACTTGAGGAAGGACATTCTTGCTATTGAGGGAGTGCAGCGAAGATTCACCAGACTGATTCCCGGGATGGCGGGACTGACCTATCAAGAAAGACTGGATCAACTGGGCTTGTATTCACTGGAGTTCAGAAGAATGAGAGGGGACCTCATAGAAACGTTTAAAATTCTTATGGGTTTAGACAGCTTAGATGCAGGAAGAATGTTCCCAATGTTGGGGAAGTCCAGAACCAGAGGCCACAGTCTAAGGATAAGGGGTAAGCCATTTAGGACCGAGATGAGGAGAAACTTCTTCACCCAGAGAGTGGTGAACCTGTGGAATTCTCTACCACAGAAAGTAGTTGAGGCCAATTCACTAAATATATTCAAAAGGGAGTTAGATGAAGTCCTTACTACTCAGGGGATCAAGGGTTATGGCGAGAAAGCAGGAAGGGGGTACTGAAGTTTCATGTTCAGCCATGAACTCATTGAATGGCGGTGCAGGCTAGAAGGGCTGAATGGCCTGCTCCTGCACCTATTTTCTATGTTTCTATGTTTCTATGTAAAGTCAATAGATGCCACACCCACTCATATCTGAACTATCATATATGATAGATAATTTTTAAAAGTGTCATAGAATAATGCTGGCCTAATGAAAATCATTGCAATGCACCATGTGTTGATGGTCATGAAATGTGATGTCTGCGATGATTTTGAGAATGGTGGTGCTTTTGTCGTGCATATGCTGTGTATAGCGTTGGACTCACCTTGTGACCCTAGCACCCACTTCTCCTCTAATAACTTAATTTGTGTTTTGCAGCTCAGCCAGCAGCGCGGCCCCAGGCAGGACCACCGAGGCCAGAAGGTGGGGGCGTGGGGCCGGTCTTACTGGACGATCCTATCTCTGGTGCTGAGGAGCTCCGATTCTCACCCGTCAATCCCTGGGTCTGTTCTCTATGGATGAGAGCGCAGAATTTGAGGAACCTGCATCGGCAGGCTCCAGAAGCCATTCCACCCCAAGGCCATCTAGGACTCCTCCAGTCATTCCCGCCTCCACTCTGGAGGTTCCGGCCCCAAGCACCTTGCCACAGGGCACCCCATTTGTCCCCAGGACAGCGCCGACCCCGCGGAGGTCTCGTGGATGCGGCAGGTCTGTTCCACGAGCGAGAGATGGTACGGTTGTCCAGGAGGACTGTAGATATTGGTGACCAGCTCCTCGAAGCATTGGGGGGCATATCCCGTCAGCTGGCCACCATGACTGAGTACGTTCCACAGATGGTGGAGGCCCTGGAAGCGATATCCAGAAACACTGGTGGCACAGACCTCCCAGTGTTCCCTGAGCGCGGCACTCCACCCCTGGGTTCCACAGCACCACTGCGAATGACAGATGAGAGGTAGGACCAAGATCCTGCTTCTGGATCAGAGAATGTTGTCCCCTCAGCACTCACCCCCCCCCCGCTCCCGTACCCGTACAACCACCGTCTCTGCTTTCATACCCCCTGTTATGTATGTATGTAGACCTTACCCAAATGTAAGACTTGCCATCAGGGGGCACACCTGCGCACCCTGGGGCAAGCAGGTATAAAAGGTAATCTACCATGCTGCTTCCTCACTCTAGAGTCTGAAATAAAGAGACCAAGGTCACAACAGTTTGAGCTTGCGATATAGTCCTGTGGATTTATTCTGAACATAACAAATTGGCGACGAGTAACGGATCACGAACTTTCACGTGGTAATGGCTGTCGTTGGTATTCTTGAAAGATTTGTTGAGGGTGATGATTGGGAAGCCTTCGTTGAGCACCTCGACCAGTACTTCATGACCAACGAATTGGACAAGGCTGAGACGGCGGCCAAGTGCAGGGTGATTCTCCTCACTGTATGTGGGTCATTGGTATATGGTCTCCTAAAAACTTGCTGGCACCGGTCAAAATAAGGGACAAATCTTACGCAGAGCTGTGTACGCTGGCTAAGGAACATCTCAAGCCAAAGGAGAGCACCCTGAGGTACGGCTTTTACATGCACCGTCGCTCCGAGGGCCAGAATGTGGTGAGTTTTGTCGCCGACCTGAGACGCCTTGCGGGACAGTGTGAATTTGCAGGATCCTTGGGGGAAATGTTGTGGGACTTTCTCGTGCTTGGAATCGGCCACGAGGTCATTCTTCGCAAACTGCTGTCTGCCGAATCTCTAGATCTGAGCAAGGCCATCACGATAGCCCAGGCCTTCATATCCACCAGCGATAACACGAAACAGATAACTTCACAGAATCGAAGCTCACTGGCGAGCACCGTACACAAAATAATGTTTGCAGCAGGCAGAACTGTACAGGGCAGGTCCCACATGACTGCAGAGGCCAGACCTAGGCCTAGAGTGACTCAGAGTCCGCCGTGGGGTGTGAATACGTATCCATTAGCACCATGTTGGCGCTGCGGGGGCAGTCATAGAGATCATCAATGTCAATTCAAGCCCTGTGTGCAAGGGCTGTGGAACAATGGGGCACCTCCAGCGAATGTGCAAACGACCTCTGACTCACCACGTGGCAGAGTCAGGAGAGGACGACCGATCCAGTGAGGATCACGCTGAACGAGCAGGAGAGGCAACTCAACCTGAGGATGAAGAGGAAGTATATGGGATAGACACCTTCACCACCAAAAGCCCTCCGATAATGTTAAAAGTTGAACTTAACAACACTCCAGTCTCCATGGAACTAGACACGGGGGCGAGTCAATCAGTCATGAGCCAGAAGGCATTCGAGTGGAGCGACAAAGCACAGCGACCCGAGCTGATCCCGATTCAGGCAAAGCTGCGCACCTACACCAAGGAACTGATACCAGTTATTGGTAGTGCGGACATAAGAGTATTCCATGAGGGAGCGGTGCATGATTTACCACTGTGGATTGTTTCAGGTAATGGGCCAACGCTGCTTGGCAGGAGGTGGATGGGGAAGCTTTAATAGAACTGGGAAGACCTCTTCGTACCTTCTCCGGCGAACGAGGCCTCCCTTTCCCAAAGACCAAACAAACCCCCTCTTCCAGCTGAACCAAGCATCGAAGTGCAGATCCATTTGCAGATCCCCGAGGCACAGGCCTCTCGTCACAATTACGAGCTGGTTAAGATCAACCGAGCAGTGGTACAGGCGCGGTACCCACCACCCGAAGCCGGCGACCCCTTCGCGACGATGGAAGAGGCTCCAGGTCAATCATGTGGAGTGGGACTCCGGCCGAAATGATCCGAATGCGTCTTCCCGACACCAGAGGCAAAATACCTGGGGAGGAAGATCACGGCATCACGGACACGGATGAGAGGGCGTCCAAACCTCGGGACGAGAGAGCATCCAGACCACGGGACGAGAAAGTGTCCAGACCACGGAAGGTCGCCGCAACGGAATGGAGGAATGTGTCACCCAGCAAGGAAGATGACTGGGTTTGGGGCAAAGGTAAAGGGGCAGCCACGGTGAAGGCCAGGAACCCACAATGCTCAAATAAATTGTGTGCCCCATGTAACCCTTGCGAGCGGTCTTTTGAGGCCAATGATGTACCATTGTATGGGGTCAGGGGTACTTTACAACAAGCCAAAGTAGCGGGTGAACAACAACCGATCATATATGGTCGCTGAGGCGTGAGTCCGGGGATCGGCAGAGGCCTATAAAAGGCAGCGGGAGTTCGTGGTCGCTGAGGCGTGAGTCCGGGGATCAGCAGAGGCCTATAAAAGGCGTGACTTGTGCAGCTACAGGGAGAAGGCAAAAAAGAAGTAGAAAGAAACAGAAATATGACATCACAGCCTCGGGGGTAAGTGATTGGCTGGTGATTGGTGAGTAGTTTTTCTTTTTCTTTTTTATATTAGTCAGTAACTTTTAACATTGTTGCCAATTTAAGTGTCCCAAAGTAAGGGTTAAGTCATGGCAGGAGAGCTCGGTCGGGTGTTATGCTCCTCGTGTACCATGTGGGAACTCAGGGACACTTCCGGTGTCCCTGACGACTACGTGTGCGGGAAGTGTATTCGCCTCGAGCTCCTGACGGTCCGCGTTGCGGAGTTGGAGCTGAGGGTGGATTCACTCTGGAGCATCCACGATGCTGAGAATGACGTGAGTAGAACGTGCAGCGAGTTGGTCTTACCGCAGGAGAAAGGGTCCACAGCCAGATAGGGAATGGAAGACCAGCAGGAAGAGTAGTGCAAGGAAGGTACTGCAGGGGTCCCCTGTGGTCATCCCCCTGCAAAACAGATACACCGCTTTGAGTACTGTTGGGGGGGATAACTCATCAGGGGAGGGCAGCAGCAGCCAAGTTCATGGCACCGTGGGTGGCTCTGTTGCACAGAAGGGCAGGAAAAAGAGCGATAGTGATAGGGGATTCAATGGTGAGGGGAATAGATAGGCGTTTCTGCGGCCGCAACCGAGACTCCAGGATGGTATGTTGCCTCCCTGCTGCAAGGGTCAAGGATGTCTCAGAGCGGGTGCAGGACATTCTGAAAAGGGAGGGAGAATAGCCAGTTGTCGTGGTGCACATTGGTACCAACGACATAGGTAAAAAAAGGGATGAGGTCCTACAAAACGAATTTAAGGAGCTAGCAGCTAAATTAAAAAGTAGGACCTCAAAAGTAGTAATCTCGGGATTGCTACCAGTGCCACGTGCTAGTCAGAGTAGGAATCGCAGGATAGCGCAGATGAATACGTGGCTTGAGCAGTGGTGCAGCAGGGAGGGATTCAAATTCCTGGGGCATTGGAACCGGTTCTGGGGGAGGTGGGACCAGTACAAACCGGACGGTCTGCACCTGGGCAGGACCGGAACCAATGTCCGAGGGGGAGTGTTTGCTAGTGCTGTTGGGGAGGAGTTAAACTAATATGGCAAGGGGATGGGAACCAATGCAGGGAGACAAAGGGAGACAAAAAGGAGGCAAAAGCAAAAGACAGAAAGGAGATGAGGAAAATTGGAGGGCAGAGAAACCCAAGGCAAAGAAAAAAATGGCCACTGTACAGCAAAATTCTAAAAGGACAAAGGGTGTTAAAAAAACAAGCCTGAAGGCTTTGTGTCTTAATGCAAGGAGTATCCGCAATAAAGTGGATGAATTAACTGTGCAAATAGATGTTAACAAATATGATGTGATTGGGATTACGGAGACGTGGCTCCAGGATGATCAGGGCTGGGAACTCAACATCCAGGGGTATTCAACATTCAGGAAGGATAGAATAAAAGGAAAAGGAGGTGGGGTAGCATTGCTGGTTAAAGAGGAGATTAATGCAATAGTCAGGAAAGACATTAGCTTGGATGATGTGGAATCTATATGGGTGGAGCTGCAGAACACCAAAGGGCAAAAAACGTTAGTGGGAGTTGTGTACAGACCTCCAAACAGTAGTAGTGATGTTGGGGAGGGTATCAAACAGGAAATTAGGGGTGCATGCAATAAAGGTGCAGCAGTTATAATGGGTGACTTTAATATGCACATAGATTGGGCTAGCCAAACTGGAAGCAATACGATGGAGGAAGATTTCCTGGAGTGCATAAGGGATGGTTTTCCAGACCAATATGTTGAGGAACCAACTAGGGGGGAGGCCATCTTAGACTGGGTGTTGTGTAATGAGAGAGGATTAATTAGCAATCTCATTGTGCGAGGCCCCTTGGGGAAGAGTGACCATAATATGGTGGATTTCTGCATTAGGATGGAGAATGAAACAGTAAATTCAGAGACCATGGTCCAGAACTTAAAGAAGGGTAACTTTGAAGGTATGAGGCATGAATTGGCTAGGACAGATTGGCGAATGATACTTAAGGGGTTGACTGTGGATGGGCAATGGCAGACATTTAGAGACCGCATGGATGAACTACAACAATTGTACATTCCTGTCTGGCGTAAAAATAAAAAAGGGAAGGTGGCTCAACCGTGGCTATCAAGGGAAATCAGGGATAGTATTAAAGCCAAGGAAGTGGCATACAAATTGGCCAGAAATAGCAGCGAACCCGGGGACTGAGAGAAATTTAGAACTCAGCAGAGGACAAAGGGTTTGATTAGGGCAGGGAAAATGGAGTACGAGAAGAAGCTTGCAGGGAACATTAAGGTGGATTGCAAAAGTTTCTATAGGTATGTAAAGAGAAAAAGGTTAGTAAAGACAAATGTAGGTCCCCTGCAGTCAGAATCAGGGGAAGTCATAACGGGGAACAAAGAAATGGCAGACCAATTGAACAAGTACTTTGGTTCGGTATTCACTAAGGAGGACACCAACAACCTTCCGGATATAAAAGGGGTCAGAGGGTCTAGTAAGGAAGAGGAACTGAGGGAAGTCCTTTTTCGTCGGGAAATTGTGTTGGGGAAATTGATGGGATTGAAGGCCGATAAATCCCCAGGGCCTGATGGACTGCATCCCAGAGTACTTAAGGAGGTGGCCTTGGAAATAGCGGATGCGTTGACAGTCATTTTCCAACATTCCATTGACTCTGGATCAGTTCCTATGGAGTGGAGGGTAGCCAATGTAACCCCACTTTTTAAAAAAGGAGGGAGAGAGAAAACAGGGAATTATAGACCAGTCAGCCTGACGTCAGTAGTGGGTAAAATGATGGAATCAATTATTAAGGATGTCATAGCAGTGCATTTGGAAAATGGTGACATGATAGGTCCAAGTCAGCATGGATTTGTGAAAGGGTAATCATGCTTGACAAACCTTCTGGAATTTTTTGAGGATGTTTCCAGTAAAGTGGACAAGGGAGAACCAGTTGATGTGGTATATTTGGACTTTCAGAAGGCTTTCGACAAGGTCCCACACAAGAGATTAATGTGCAAAGTTAAAGCACATGGGATTGGGGGTAGTGTGCTGACGTGGATTGAGAACTAGTTGTCAGACAGGAAGCAAAGAGTAGGAGTAAATGGATACTTTTCAGAATGGCAGGCAGTGACTAGTGGGGTACCGCAAGGTTCTGTGCTGGAGCCCCAGCTGTTTACATTGTACATTAATGATTTAGACGAGGGGATTAAATGCAGTATCTCCAAATTTGCAGATGACACTAAGTTGGGTGGCAGTGTGAGCTGCGAGGAGGATGCTATGAGGCTGCAGAGTGACTTGGATAGGTTAGGTGAGTGGGCAAATGCATGGCAGATGATGTATAATGTGGATAAATGTGAGGTTATCCACTTTGGTGGTAAAAACAGAGAGACAGACTATTATCTGAATGGTGACAGATTAGGAAAAGGGGAGGTGCAACGAGACCTGGGTGTCATGGTACATCAGTCATTGAAGGTTGGCATGCAGGTACAGCAGGCCGTTAAGAAAGCAAATGGCATGTTGGCCTTCATAGCGAGGGGATTTGAGTACAGGGGCAGGGAGGTGTTGCTACAGTTGTACAGGGCCTTGGTGAGGCCACACCTGGAGTATTGTGTACAGTTTTGGTCTCCTAACTTGAGGAAGGACATTCTTGCTATTGAGGGAGTGCAGCGAAGATTCACCAGACTGATTCCAGGCATGGTGAGACTGACCTATCAAGAAAGACTGGATCAACTGGGCTTGTATTCACTGGAGTTCAGAAGAATGAGAGGGGACCTTATAGAAACGTTTAAAATTCTTATGGGTTTAGACAGGTTAGATGCAGGAAGAATGTTCCCAATGTTGGGGAAGTCCAGAACCAGGGGTCACAGTCTAAGGATAAGGGGTAAGCCATTTAGGACCGAGATGAGGAGAAACTTCTTCACCCAGAGAGTGGTGAACCTGTGGAATTCTCTACCACAGAAGGTAGTTGAGGCCAATTCACTAAATATATTCAAAAGGGAGTTAGATGAAGTCCTTGCTACTCGGAGGATCAAGGGGTATGGCGAGAAAGCAGGAATGGGGTACTGAAGTTGCATGTTCAGCCATGAACTCATTGAATGGCGGTGCAGACTAGAAGGGCTGAATGGCCTACTCCTGCACCTATTTTCTATGTTTCTCTATGTTTAACCAAGTACTTGTAACAAGTGATATGTTATCACACGGGGTCAGGTGTGTTGTACAGCAAGCCAAAATAGCGGGCAAGACCCAACCAGTTGTATATGTATCTAACAAAGTATTCGTTGCAAGTGAGATGTTACCGCACGGGGTCGGGAGTGTTGTGCAGCAAGCAAAAGTAGCGGGCAAGACCCAAATGATTGAACATGTGTCAAAGAAGTTAAACAAAGCAGCAGCCTGTGTTCACGGGACTGAAGAGACGCACCAAAGAGGGTCCCAATATGTGCTCGAGTCAGACAAGTTGCTCATCCCACGAGCTCGGGAGAGCAGAGGCACTATTATCGATGCATTGTTTTGAGAATGTCCAACACTGTCTGTGTACTGTAACATGATCCGCCTCGGGCCAGGCACAGAGAGCGGCACCCATGTTCTCAGTTGGCCACCGTTGCCCACCCCCGGGGTGGAAACGGCACAGCCTGCAGATCCACTCGCGGTCGTGGACGTGTTAGAAAGCGAGGGGTCAACCGTAACGACCCCCAGCTTAGGACCTGGACCAGCCAGGATCCCATGTTACAGCCTGCCAAAGGTGAACTGCTAGACGGGATGTGGCAACCTATCCGTCGCAGAGACGATAGACCCATCCCAATGGTGCAAAGCAAGGCAGGGCGGCTACACACAGTCAGTGGTCCGGGGCCCCCATACTACGGCCCAATGTCCATGGGGACCACTAGGCCTCCCGCCACTACCAAAAGTCTCAAGGCCATTGCGGCCACCCTGGGCTTGCCAGACCTCAGGGTCAGCGCCCAAGTCACTAAACCTAGCACCACGCGTTCCACGGTGGACTCCCGACAGACCCGGCCATCCTGGGTGTTACACAATCACCAGACTGAATCACTCAGAACCAAGCCTTCCGCACGCCATCAGCACCAAGTGTGCACACCCCCTCCACAACATCAGAATAAGTGATGTAGACCATGTTCAGGGCCCCAGTTTGGGCCGCTAGTACTGCATTAGCCAAGGGGGGAATGGAGTGTGTGTGATGAAAACGGAGTTCTTGATTGTGAAACCAAGTACCGGGCTAACAAGTAAAGCAGTGGGATGAGACCAAACGGCGAACAACGGATAACCAGGAACCACACTGTAAGGACCTGGCCCCCAGCGACCTACCAACACGATCAACTTCACTGTTAACCACAAGGATGAACCCACCATGTCAAGACTTCAACCCAGGTGATCGACCCGGGGGCGCGGGATGCCAAATCGCCTCAACTTGCAAATAACTTGCACAATAAGACTTTGGGGGGGGAGTGATGTTATGTATGTATGTAGACCTTACCCAAATGTAAGACTTGCCACCAGGGGGCACACCTGTGGGAGACCTAAGGGTCACCTGTGCACCCTGGGGCAAGCAGGTATAGAAGGTGATTCACCAAGCTGCTTCCCCACTCTGGAGTCTGAAATAAAGGGACCAAGGTCACAACAGTTTTGAGCTTGCGATATAGTCCTGAGGATTTATTCTGAACATAACACTCCCAATGAGGCACCGCCTGAGGAGCTCCTCGGCCAGGCACCGTGGAGCGAGGAGGGGAAGGGGTAGAGATGGGGAGAAGAAGGGGAGGGGGGAAGGAAAGTGAGGTGCATGTGAGCAGGTGATGACTGTGTTATATCTCCAGCTGGCTGTATGCAATTTGTTGCAATGTATGGGGGGAAGGGACCACACTCCTGCTTTGCCTTTGTCTTCTGTGTTGCTGGACATGTTGAACATGTGATTGATGTCAATGGTGGAAAAAGTGGGGTGTGGGCGGGGGTTGGGTGTTTTTGCCTGTGATACTTATGATTTCAGACCAATGTTGATATAAACTTTTTTTAATTAAACATAACCTTGTTGCGCATTGTCTCAGATAGCTAAACAGTTACACACTGGTGATTCCTTAACATGAAAGGGTTAAATAAAACTTCAATCAACGTAAACTTTAACTGGTACCAAGTGATGGGAACCATTGATGTCTGAGCTGCACACACAGAGCAGTGTGTCAGCGTTGTCACTCACAGCAACGTTCTTTCAGGCAAATCGTTCAGATATTAGCTCCTCGCGTAAGACTCTTGCAGCTATGTAGCCACCACGGGCCCTTTCCTGCGGTCTGGAGGGGGTCGTGGACATGGTTGCATAGCCAGCCTGATTGTCTGGCCCGAGGTCAGCATCCAGCCCCTCGGCCAGCATCCAGCCCCTCGTCCTCCTCTTCCTCTCTCTCCTGAGGTGGAGCATCCCTTCTGGCAATTCTTGGCCCCTCCTGATAGCCAGATTGTGCAGCATGGAGCACACGACCACGAATTTACCTACTTGCTCAGGATTGTATTGTAGCTCCCCTCCTGAGTGGTCCAGACATCTGAAGTGCTGCTTAAGCACAGTTGTTATTTTGTGGACCACATTGCGTGTGTCTCTGTGGCTCTGGTTGTATCGCTTTTCGGCCTCGGTGTGGGTGTCACGCAGTGGGGTCATCAGCCAGGTGGCTAGGCCATATCGGTTATCACCAAGCATCCAGCATTGTCCTTGTGGCTGACTCTTAAACATGTCAGAGACAGCGCTCTCACGCAGGATGTGAGCCTCATCGAAGCTGCCCGGATATTTGGCATTCACTGCCATTATGATCTGGTTGTGGTCAACAACTAGTTGGACCTTCAGGGAGTGAAACATAGAAACATAGGAAATAGGTGCAGGAGTAGGCCATTTGGCCCTTTGAGCCTGCACCGCCATTCAATAAGATCATGGCTGATCATTCCCTCAGTACCCCTTTCCTGCTTTCTCTCCATACCCCTTGATCCCTTTAGCTGTAAGGGCCATATCTAACTCCCTCTTAAGTATATCCAATGAACTGGCATCAACAACTCTCTGCGGCAGGGAATTCCACAGGTTAACAACTCTCTGAGTGAAGAAGTTTCTCCTCATCTCAGTCCTAAATGGCCTACCCCTTATCCTTAGACTGTGCCCCTGGTTCTGGACTTCCCCAACATCGGGAACATTCTTCCCGCATCTAACCTGTCCAGTCCCATCAGAATCTTATACGCTTCTATGAGATCCCCTCTCATCCTTCTAAACTCCAGTGAATACAGGCCCAGTTGATCCAGTCTCTCCTCATATGACAGTCCAGCCATCCCTGGAATCAGTCTGATGAACCTTCGCTTCACTCCCTCAATAGCAAGAACGTCCTTCCTCAGACTAGGAGACCAAAACTCAACACAATATTCTAGGTGAGGCCTCACTAAGGCCCTGTACAACTACAGTAAGACCTCCCTGCTCCTATACTCAAATCCCCTAGCTATGAAGGCCAACATACCATTTGCCTTCTTCACCGCCTGCTGTACCTGCATGCCAACTTTCAATGACTGATGAACCATGACCCAGGTCTCGTTGCACCTCCCCTTTTCCTAATCTGCCGCCATTCAGATGATATTCTGCCTTCGTGTTTTTGCCCCAAAAATGGATCACCTCACATTTATCCACATTATACTGCATCTGCCATGCATTTGCCCACTCACCTAACCTGTCCAAGTCACCCTGCAGGCTCTTAGCGTCCTCCTCACAGCTCACACCGCCACCCAGTTTAGTGTCATCCGCAAACTTGGAGATATTACACTCAACTCCTTCATCTAAATCGTTAATGTATATTGTAAAGAGCTGGTGTCCCAGCACTGAGCCCTGCGGCACTCCACTAGTCACTGCCTGCCATTCTGAAAAGAACCCATTCATCCCGACTCTCTGCTTCCTGTCTGCCAACCAGTTCTCTATCCACGTCAATACATTACCCCTAATATCATGTGCTTTGATTTTGCACACTAATCTCTTGTGCGGGACCTTGTCAAAAGCCTTTTGAAAGTCCAAATACACCACATCCACTGGTTCTCCCTTGTCCACTCTACTAGTTACATCCTCAAAAAATTCCAGAAGATTTATCAAGCATGATTTCCCTTTCATAAATCCATGCTGACTTGGACCGATCCTGTCACTGCTTTCCAAATGCGCTGCTATTTCATCCTTAATGATGGATTCCAACATTTTCCCCACTACTGATGTCAGGTTAACCAGTCTATAATTACCCGTTTTCTCTCTTTCTCCATTTTTAAAAAGTGGTGTTACATTAGCTACTCTCCAGTCCATAGGAACTGATCCAGAGTCGATAAACTGTTGGAAAATGATCACCAATGCATCCACTATTTCTAAGGTCACTTCCTTAAGTACTCTGGGATGCAGACTATCAGGCCCCGGGTATATATTGGCCTTCAATCCCATCAATTTCCCTAACACAATTTCCCGCCTAATAAGGATATCCTTTAGTTCCTCCTTCTCACTAGGCCCACTGTCCCCTAGTACATTCGGAAGGTTATTTGTGTCTTCCTTCGTGAAGACAGAACTGAAGTTTTTGTTCAATTGGTCTGCCATTTCTTTGTTCCCCATTATAAATTCACCTGAATCCGACTGCAAGGGACCTACGTTTGTCTTCACTAATCTTTTTTCTCTTGACGGAATGAAATCTTTTTCTGTTACAAAAAAGCTCTGGGTCCTGAGAAGGTGCCCAAATGGTGATGTGAGTGCACTGTATAGCTCCTTGCACCCTGGGGAACTTAGCAATGCGGTAGAATGCTCCAGTCCTGTCAGTCTGAGCCTCTGTGGTCATGGGGAAGCTGATAAAGTCCATCCTTCGAGTGTACAGGGCCTCCGTGACCTGTCTAATGCACCGATAGGTTGCATGGTGACACAGAGGTTGCATGGTGAGACCGCGGAGGCCCGAAAGGAACCGGACGCGTAGAAAGACAGTTCCGCGGTGACCTTGACCTCGACCGACACTGATATCCTGATGGCAGGCTGCATATGTGGCCTGATGAGCTCACATATTTCGTTGATCACCACCTTGTGGAAACGCCAGTCTCCGAAGGCAGGTGTGCTCGGACATGTCGATGTAACACTTCTTTTCCCTATAAATGCGGGGTGCGTAGGTCTGGACCTCCTCCTCATTCTTGCACGTCTTAAATTGGGGCCATAATGATGTGCATCACACATTGAGCCATTTGCACTCTGCAGCACCTGCAGGCTGAGAAACGGCTGGCCCCATTACAATGAAAGTATAATAGTGATTGATCAGAAGCAATAACTTCCTCACTAACATACACCTAGAGTAAACCCCCAATAGTCCAGAGTCTGAAAATATATCTGTTGAGATGGTCACTTCACCTGAGAAGAACTCCAGAGTCAATGCAAACTCCCCTGCAGTTGAAGCAGCCTTTTGAATGAAGCGACCTGTGATTTTAAAAATGGCGCCCACACCGCTGTGATTCGTTCAGAACAGTTTTTCTGAGCGGTGCTTTGGGCAATCATTCAATAAGATCATGGCTGATCATTTACTTTGTATTGGGTTAATTTCCATGCCTGGTTGTCCATTGTACCCTCCCATCTAGCAAGGGTTGGATCGGGAGTGTTGCCTCATACAATTTACCTCACACATCACACGACCTTCAGCTCAGGAAGTTCCACTGCACCAGTAAACATTTCTAAGTTATACTTCATTTCTAAAATGCCAATTGGAGTCAATCAATAATCCATTCTGAGGGCCATATGCAAAGCCATACAACAACAACTTGCATTTTTAATGGCACCTTTCACTTAATCAAATGTCCAAAGTCACTCCACAGGGGGTTTGCGAGACCCGGAAATAAAGACTTGCATTTATATAGCGTCTTTCACAACGCTTTACAGCCATGGCTGATCTGATCATGGACTCAGCTCCACTTCTCTGCCCTCTCCCCATAATCTTTTATTCCCTTATCGCTCAAAAATCTGTCTATCACTGCCCAAGGACAGCAGGTATCCTTCCCCAAAGGACATTAATGACAATCCGGTAGTTTTATCGTCATCATTACCGAGACTAACTTTTTATTCCAGAATTATTTAAATACTTAAATTTGAATTCCCCAGCTGCCATGGTGGGATATGAACTCATGTCTATCTGGAGCATTATTCCAGACCTCTGAATTACTTGCCCAATAACATAACCACTATGCTATCATACTCCCAGAATGGGAGCACCTTCACCACACGGACTGCAGCGGTTCAAGAAGTTGGTTCACCACCACCTTCTCAAGGGCATCAAGCGAATGGACAATAAATCTCCTCGTGTTTTTCTGTGAAAGTTTTGTCCTTAAATATTTACAATGTTAAACATAGAAACATAGAAAATAGGTGCAGGAGCAGGCCATTCGGCCCTTCGAGCCTGCAGCACCATTCAATATGATCATGGCTGATCATGCAACTTCAGTACCCCATTCCTGCTTTCTCTCCATACCCCTTGATCCCTTTAGCTGTAAGGGCCACATCTAACTCCATTTTGAATATATCTAACGAACTGGCCTCAACAACTTTCTGTGGTAGAGAATTCCACAGGCTCATAATTCTCTGAGTGAAGAAGTTTCTCCTCATCTCGGTCCTAAATGGTTTACCCCTTATCCTTAGACTGTGACCCCTGGTTCTGGACTTCCCCAACATTGGGAACATTCTTCCTGCATCTAACCTGTCCAATCCCGTCAGAATTTGATATGTTTCTATGAGATCCCCTCTCATTCTTCTAAATTCCAGTGAATATAAGCCTAGCCAATCCAGTCTTTCTTCATATGTCAGTCCTGCCATCCTGGGAATCAGTCTGGTGAACCTTCGCTGCACTCCCTCAATAGCAAGAATGTCCTTCCTCAGATTAGGAGGAAAACTGCAGCGAGTGGGAGCAGCTGGTGCAGGGGCCGAAGGTAAAACAAAGAAGTAGAAAGAAATCGAAGGGTGACATCACAGCCAAGCGGGTAAGTGATTGGCTGGTGGATTGGTGAGTATTTAACCTTTTTTTCTTCTTTTTATTTCATTATCAGTAGTTAACCTTTGACATTGTTCCCAAATTAAGTTAATCTAAGGGTTAAGTCATGGCAAGAGAGCCCAGACCCATGTCATGCTCCTCCTGTGCTATGTGGGAAGTCAGGGACGCTCCCAGTGTCCCTGACTGCTATGTGTGCAGGATGTGCATCCAGCTGCAGCTTCTGACAGACCGCATTGCGGCACTGGAGCTGTGCATGGATTCACTCTGAAGCATCCACAATGCTGAAGGTGTCGTGAATAGCACATTTAGTGAGTTGGTCACACCGCAGGTAAAGATTACTCAGGCAGATAGGGAATGGGTGACCACCAGGCAGAGCAGCGGAAGGAAGGTAGTGCAGGGGTCCCCTGCGGTCATCCCCCTCCAAAACAGATGCATCACCTTGGGTGCTATTGGGGGGGATGACTCATCAGGGGAGGGCAGCAGCAGCCAAGTTCATGGCACCGTGGGTGGCTCTGCTGCACAGGAGGGAAGGAAAAAGAGTGGGAGAGCTATAGTGGTAGGGGATTCTATTGTAAGAGGAATAGATAGGCGTTTCTGCGGCCGCAATCGAGACTCCAGGATGGTATGTTGCCTCCCTGGTGCAAGGGTCAAGGATGTCTCGGAGCGGGTGCAGGACATTTTGGAGGGGGAGGGTGAGCAGCCAGTTGTCGTGGTGCATATAAGTACCAACGATATAGGTAAAAAATGGGGTGAGGTCATCCAAGCTGATTTAGGGAGCTAGAAATTAAATTAAAAAGCAGGACATCAAAGGTAGTAATCTCAGGATTGCTACCAGTGCAAAGTGCTAGTCAGAGTAGGAATGGCAGGATAGCTAAGTTGAATACGTGGCTTGAGGAGTGGTGCAGGAGGGAGGGATTCAAA
This sequence comes from Pristiophorus japonicus, assembly GCF_044704955.1. Classification (NCBI taxonomy): domain Eukaryota; kingdom Metazoa; phylum Chordata; class Chondrichthyes; family Pristiophoridae; genus Pristiophorus; species Pristiophorus japonicus. The sequence continues at coordinate 533,151,672 of NC_091977.1, forward strand.
TTCCTGGGGCATTGGAACCGGTTCTGCGGGAGGTGGGACCAGTACAAACCGGACAGTCTGCACCTGGGCAGGACCGGAACCAATGTCCAAGGGGGAGTGTTTACTAGTGCTGTTGGGGAAGGGTTAAACTAATATGGCAAGGGGATGGGAACCTATGCAGGGAGACAGAGGGAAGTAAAATGGGGGCAGAAGCAAAAGATAGAAAGAAGAAAAGTAAAAGTGGAGGGCAGAGAAACCCAAGGCAAAAATCAAAAAGGGCCACATTACAGCAAAATTGTAAAGAGGCAAAGTGCGTTAAAAAGTCAAGCCTGAAGGCTCTGCGCCTCAATGCGAGGAGTATTCGTAATAAGGTGGACGAATTAACTGCGCAGGCAGCTATTAGCGAGTATGATATAATTGGGATTACGAAGACATGGCTCCAGGGTGACCAAGGCTGGGAACTCAACATTCAGGGGTATTCAACATTTAGGAAGGATAGACAGAAAAGAAAAGGAGGTGGGGTAGCATTGCTGGTTAAAGAGGAAATTAACGCAATAGTAAGGAAGGACATTTGCTTTGATGATGTGAAATCTGTATGGCTAGAGCTGTGGAATAACAAAGGGCAGAAAACACTAGTGGGAGTTATGTACAGACCACCAAACAGTAGTAGTGAGGTTGGGGACAGCATCAAACAAGAAATTAGGGATGCGTGCAATAAAGGTACAGCAGTTATCATGGGCGACTTTAATCTACATATAGATTGGGCTAACCAAACTGGTAGAAATACGGTGGAGCAGGATTTCCTGGAGTATATTAGGGATGGATTTCTAGACCAATATGTCGAGGAACCAACTAGAGGGCTGGCCATCCTAGACCTGGTGATGTGTAATGAGAAAGGACGAATTAGCAATCTTGTTGTGCGAGGCCCCTTGGGGAAGAGTGACCATAATATGGTAGAATTCTTTATTAAGATGGAGAGTGACACAGTTAATTCAGAGACTAGGGTCCTGAACTTAAGGAAAGGTAACTTTGATGGTATGAGACGTGAATTGCCTAGAATAGACTGGCGAATGATACTTAAAGGGTTGACGGTGGATAGGCAATGGCAAACATTTAAAGATCACATCGATGAACTTCAACAATTATACATCCCTGTCTGGAGTAAAAATAAAATGGGGAAGGTGGCTCAACTGTGGCTAACAAGGGAATTTAGGGATAGTGTTAAATCCAAGGAAGAGGCAAATAAATTGGCCAGAAAAAGCAGCAAGCCTGAGGACTGGGAGAAATTTAGAATTCAGCAGAGGAGGACAAAGGGTTTAATTAGGAAGTGGAAAATAGAGTATAAGAGGAAGCTTGCTAGGAACATAAAAACTGACTGCAAAAGCTTCTATAGATACGTGAAGAGAAAATGATTAGTGAAGACAAACTTAGGTCCCTTGCAAGTCAGATTCAGGTGAATTTATAATGGGGAACAAAGAAATGGCAGACCAATTGAACAAATACTTTGGTTCTGTTTTCACGAAGGAAGACACAAATAACCTTCCAGAAATACTAGGTGACCGAGGATCTAGTGAGAAGGAGGAACTGAAGGAAATTCTTATTAGTCAGGAAATTGTGTTAGGGAAATTGATGGGATTGAAGGCTGATAAATCCCCAGGGCCTGATAGTCTGCATCCCAGAGTACTTAAGGAAGTGGCCCTAGAAATAGTCGATGTATTGGTGATCATTTTTAACTATCGACTTTGGATCAGTTCCTATGGACTGGAGGGTAGCTAATGTAACCCCACTTTTTAAAAAAGGAGTAAGAGAGAAAACAGGGAATTATAGACTGGTTAGCCTGACATCAGTAGTGGGGAAAATGTTGGAATCAATTATTAAAGATGTAATAGCAGTGCATTTAGAAAGCAGTGACAGAATTGGTCCAAGTCAGCATGGATTTATGAAAGGGAAATCATGCTTGACAAATCTTCTAGAATTTTTTGAGGATGTAACTAGTAGAGTGGACAAGGGAGAACCAGTGGATGTGGTGTATTTGGACTTTCAAAAGGCTTTTGACAAGGTCCCAATAAGAGATTGGTGTGCAAAAGGTATTGGGGGTAATGTATTGGCGTGGATAGAGAACTGGTTGGCAGACAGGAAGCAGAGAGTCGGGATAAACAGGTCCTTTTCAGAATGGCAGGCAGTGACTAGTGGGGTGCCGCAGGGCTCATTGTTGGGGCTCCAGCTATTTACAATATATATTAATGATTTAGATGAAGGAATTGAGTGTAATATCTCCAAGTTTGCAGTTGACACTGAGCTGGGTGGCGGTGTGAGCTGTGAGGAGGATGATAAGAGGCTGCCGGGTGACTTGGGCAGGTTAGGTGGTGGGCAAATGCATGGCAGATGCAGTATAATGTGGATAAATGTGAGGTTATCCACTTTGATGGCAGAATATTATCTGAATGGCGGCAGATTAGCAAAAGAGCATGTGCAACGAGACCTGGGTGTCATGGTACATCAGTCATTGAAGGTTGGCATGCAGGTACAGCAGGCGGTGAAGAAGGCAAATGACATGTTGGCCTTCATAGCTAGAGGACTTGAGTATAGGAGCAGTGAGGTCTTACTGCCGTTGTACAGAGCCTTGGTGAGGCCTCACCTGGAATATTGTGTTGAGTTTTGGTCTCCTAATCTGAGGAAGGACGTTCTTGCTATTGAGGAAGTACAGTGAAGGTTCAGCGGACTGATTCCCGGGATGGCAGGACTGACATATGAGGAGAGACTGGATCGACTGGGCCTATATTTACTGGAGTTTAGAAGAAACATTTAAAATTCTGACGGGACTGGACAGGTTAGATGTAGGAAGAATGTTCCCAATGTTGTGGAAGTCTAGAACCAGGGATCGCAGTCTAAGGATAAGTGGTAAACCATTTAGGACCCAGATGAGAAGAAACGTCTTCACCCAGAGAGTTGTTAACCTATGGAATTCCCTGTCGCAGAGAGTTGTTGATGCCAGTTCATTGGATATATTCAAGAGGGAGTTATATATGGCCCTTACGGCCATCAAGGGGTATGGAGAGAAAGCAGCAAACTTAGAAACATAGAAACATAGAAAATAGGTGCAGGAGTAGGCCATTAGGACCTTCGAGCCTGCACCATGATTCAATAAGATCATGGCTGATCATGCATTTCACTACCCCATTCGTGCTTTCTTTCCATACCCTTTGATCCCTTTAGCCGTGAGGGACTAGACCCCTGGTTCCTGACTTCCCCAACATCCGGAACATTCTTCCTGCATCTAACCTGTCCAGTCCCGTCAGAATTTTATTTGTTTCTATGAGATCCCCTCTCATTCTTCTAAACTACATTGAATACAAGCCTAGTTGATCCAGTTTTTCTTCATATGTCAGTCCTGTCATCCCGGGAATCAGTCTGATGAACCTTTGTTGGACTCCCTCAATAGCAAGAATGTCCTTCCTCCGATTAGGAGACCTAACCTATACATAATATTCCAGGTGTGGCCTCACCAAGGCCCTTTACAACTGCAGTAAGACCTCCCTGCTCCTATACTCAAATCCTCTAGGTATGAAGGCCAACATGCCATTTGCTTTCTTTACTGCCTGTTGCTCATGTATGCCATCCTTCAATGACTGGTGTACCATGACACCCAGGTCTTGTTGCACCTTCCCCTTTACCAATCTGTTACCATTCAGATAATAATCAGCTCTCCTGTTTTTATCATCAAAGTGCAAAACCTCACATTTATCCACATTATACTGCATCTGCCATGTATTTGCCAACTCACCTAACCTGTCCAAGTCACCCTGCAGCCTCTTAGCATCCTCCTCACAGCTCACACTGCCACCCAGCTTAGTGTCATCTGCAAACTTGGAGATATTACATTCAATTCCTTTGTCTAATTCATTAATGTATATTGTAAATAGCTGGGGTCCCAGCACTGAACCTTGCAGTACCCACTAGTTACTGCCTGCCATTCTGAAAAGGACCCGTTTATTCCTACTCTTTGCTTCCTGTCTGCCAACCAGTTCTCTATCCACGTCAGTACATTACCCCCAATACCATGTGCTTTAATTTTGCACACTTATCTCTTATGTGGGACCTTGTCAAAAGCCTTTTGAAAGTCTAAATACACCACATCCACTGTCCATTCTAATAGTTACATCCTCAAAATCTTCTAGAAGATTTGTCAAGCATAATTTCCCTTTCATAAATCCATGCTGACTTGGACCGATCCTGTCACTGCTTTCCAAATGCGCTGGTATTATATCTTTACTAATTGATTCCAACATTTTCCCCACCACCGATGTCAGGCTGACCGGTCTATAATTCCCTGTTTTCTCTCTCCCTCCTTTTTTAAAAAGTGGGATTACATTAGCTACCCTCCAGTCCATAGGAACTGGTCCAGAGTCTATAGACCACCAATGCATCCTCTATTTCTAGGGCCACTTCCTTAAGGGGTACTGAGGTGAATGATCAGCCATGATCTTATTGAATGGTGGTGCAGGCTCGAAGGACCGAATGGCCTGCTCCTGCACCTATTTTCTATGTTTCTATGTTTCTACAATATTCAAGGTGTGGCCTCAGCAAGGCCCTGTACAATTGCAGTAAGACCTCCCTGCTCCTATACTCAAATCCTCTTGCTATGAAGGCCAACATGCCATTTGCCTTCTTCACTGCCTGCTGTATCTGCATACCAACTTTCAATGACTGATGTACCATGACACCCAGGTCTCGTTGCACCTCCCCTTTTCCTAATCTGTCAACATTCAGATAATATTCTGCCTTCCTGTTTTTGCCACCAAAGTGGATAACCTCACATTTATCTACGTTATACTGCATCTGCCATGCATTTGCCCACTCACCTAACCTGTCCAAGTCACCCTGCAGCCTCTAAGCATTTGCTTTCAGAAGGACCTTCTGTTTAACGTCACAACCTAAAGACGGCAGCTCCGACAGTTCAGCACTCTCTCAGTACTGCCCCTCCCACAGTGCAGCACTCCCTCTGTATTGCCCTTCCGACAGTGCAGCACTCCCTCAGTACTGCCCCTCCCACAGTGCTGCACTCCCTCAGTACTGCCCCTCCGATAGTGCAGCACTCCCTCAGTACTGCCCCTCCCACAGTGCAGCACTCCCTCAGTACTGCCCCTCCGATAGTGCAGCACTCCCTCAGTACTGCCCCTCCCACAGTGCAGCACTCCCTCAGTACTGTCCCTCCGACAGTGCAGCACTCCCTCTGTATTGCCCTTCCGAGAGTTCAGCACTCTCTCAGTACTGCCCCTCCCACAGTGCAGCACTCCCTCTGTATTGCCCTTCCGACAGTTCAGCACTCTCTCAGTACTGCCCCTCCCACAGTGCAGCACTCCCTCAGTACTGCCCCTCCAACAGTGCAGTGCTCCATCAGTACTGGTACTCCCACAGTGCAGCACTCCCTCAGTACTGATCCTCCGACAGTGCGGCACTCCCTCAGTACTGCACCTCCGACAGTGCAGCACTCCCTCCGTACTGCACTGGGAGTGTCAGCTTAGATTTTGCGCTCGAGTCTTTGGATTCCATGATCAGATCAGCCATAATCGTATTAAATGGTGGAACAGGCTTGAGGGGCCGTATGGCCTAATCCTGCTCCTATTTCTTATGTTCTTATGTTCTTATCATGGAGTGAGCTGGAGTGCAGGCAATTGCTGCTCATACTATGAACACTATAATACTGTAGCTTTGGGCAAAAGTTACAGAAATAATTTTTGACAATTTACCTTGTTTAGGTACCGTACAATTTTCTAACCGTGTCCAAGAGGCCTGTCACATAATTAATTTTCCATTTACTTGCTGGAGAAACCTCGACACAAGGCTTATAGTATGTCTTATATTTACTTAACTTAAGGGAAGAAACATTATTTGCCAAATATTTCATTTCCGCTCCGAAATTTTAACTTTAAAAAGTTGGCACAATTCTGTGGATCTGATAATATATTGCAGGAATTCTGAATGGAAAATAGGTTGCCGGTCTACTGTTAACCTCAACCTCCTGTCTCACACACATGCAATATAGGACATATTTTCCATTTTGCATAGTCATTGACACCTGCTGAAAGAATAAGAGGGTTTGGGGGATCAGGAGGCCCATCACAGTCTCAGAATAAGAGGTAGGCCATTTAGGACTGAGATGAGGAGGAATTTCTTCACTCAGAGGGTGGTGAATCTTTGGAATTCTCTGCTCCAGAGGGCTGTGGAGGCTCAGGCATTGAGTATATTCAAGGCTGAGATCGATAGATTTTTGGATATTAAGGGAATCAAGGGATATGGGGATAGTGCAGGAAAGTGGAGTTTAGGTAGATCAGCCATGATCTTATTAAATGGCGGAGCAGGCTCGAGGGGCTGAATGGCCTATTCCTGCTCCTATTTCTTATGTTTTATGTCCACATCACTGGATATCTGTCCATATGTGCAATGGTTTACCCCCCTATTGACCCTGTGGATCACCATTGACCAAAAACGTAACTGGACCAGCCACATAAATACTGCGGCCACAAGAGCAGGTCAGAGGCTGGGTATTCTGTGGTGAGTGTCTCACCTCCTGACTCCCCAAAGCCTTTCCACCATCTACAAGGCACAAGTCAGGTGTGTGATGGAATACTCTCCACTTACCTGGATGAGTGCAGCTTCAACAACACTCAAGAAGCTGGGAGAACCTTCACCACACGGACTGCAGCGGTTCAAGAAGGCAATTCACCACCAACTTCTCAAGGGCAATTAGGGACGGGCAATAAATGCCGGCCTTGCCAGCGATGCCCACATCTAGTGAATGAATATTTTTTTTTCAAAACGCATCATTTTACAATCAGCTTTTTAGGTCAACCCCAAGTATTATCGCAAGAAATGTGCGAGAGCTTCATTTAAATAGTTAAATCTAATGTGATGGACGTAATCTCCCCGTGACCTCCTCCAGCACTACAACCCTGCGAGATCTCTGCGCTCCTCCAATTCTGGACTCTTGCGCATCCCTGATTATAATCGCTCCGCCATTGGTGGCCGTGCCTGCAGCCGCCTGGGCCCTGATCTCTGGAAGTCCCTGCCTAAACCTCTCCGCTTCTCTACCTCTCTCCTCCCTTAAGATGCTCCTTAAAACCTGCCTGTGTAGACCTTACCCAACTGTAAGACTTGCCACCAGGGGGCACACCTGTGGGAGACCTAAGGGTCACCTGGGGCAAGCAGGTATAAAAGGTGACTCACCAAGCTGCTTCCTCACTCTGGAGTCTGAATAACGAGACCAAGGTCACGACAGTTTGAGCTTGCGATATAGTCCTATGGATTTATTCTGAACATAACACTGCCGTAATTTCTCCGTGTGTGGTTCGGTGTCAAATCTTGTTTGATTACACTCCCAAGAAGCGCCTTGGGACCGTTTTGCCACGTCAAAGCCGCTACATAAACGCAGGTTGTTGTTGAAATGATTGCACAGCGGGATTATCCATCTGTTTAGAGCAGATTTCCGAGAGCATGCAGAAAACAAGCGCAGGCAGCGGAAGGAGCGTGCGGCAAACCAGACTCCCCACCCACCCTTTCCTCCAACTGTCTGTCCTACCTGTGACAGAGACTGTAATTCCCGTATTGGTCTGTTCAGTCACCTGAGAACTCACTTTTAGAGTGGAAGCAAGTCTTCCTCAATTCCGAGGGACTGCCTATGATGATGATGATGATTGGTACACTCATAATAAAGGATGAAACTGAGTACTGTGTACAATGAGCAAGTGTGACCTTAACTCCTTTAACAAGACTCCAGAGTGCAGGTACCTCGTGGGTGGCCTGCTTATATACCGTGCTCCCAAGGGATGCTGGGATCCCTTTTGGACTCCAACAGGTGGGCCCTCTGGTGGTCAGGTGTCATGCAGGTTACAAGGGGTTAAATACATTACAATGATGAGAGCAGGTCATGTGTGTATCTTGCTCACCCATCAGGAGTGAGCAACTCAGCTCGAAGTGGGTAGACAGACTTCTTTTGGGGTCATTTTTCAATTGTCCAAGTATGTTTTCAGTACTTTCTCTAAAATCTTTTACTTCTCAACATTTTTTTTTGCGTTTTAAAAAATTATTTTGGGGGATTTTTTTTCAGAACATGTTGATGGTGAAAGAGTTGCAAGATGGTTCCTGGGCTGGCTGCTCTCTGGGGCGGAGGGCAGAGGGGTGGGGGGGGGAGTGCTCCTTTGCTGTGCAACTCTATATAGCTATTGAGCAAAAGTTCCAAACTAACTTAGAAACATAGAAATTTATAGCGCAGAAGGAGGCCATTTCGGCCTATCGTGTCCGCGCCGGCCGACAAACAGCCGCACGGCCCTCGGTCAGCAGCCCTGAAGGTTACATATAAACCTATGAACAGTGAACAATGGCGGCCAGGTAAAGAGCACCCGGCCCAACCAGTCCGCCCCACACAACTGCGACACCCCTTACACTGAAACATTCTACACTCCACTCCACTTCTGGCAATTTACCTTGTTTAAGTTATGCAGACTATAGATATACTCTCTGCGTAGTCACTGTATAGTTGCATAAGATGGAGACTTGTTTACCTGATGTATTATCAATAAGGTTTACACAGTGTATATACTATGCTGGCACTACTAGAGGGTGCAACTGGTGGAGACCGGGCTTTCCAGCCCCTGTGGCAGAGGCTGTCCACCAGAGGGCACTATTGGTGGGAGACCTGAGGGTCACCTGCATAGGTGTGCAGGGCCCAGTATAAAAGGCTGCCCACCATGCTTGTGCCTCACTCTGGAGTTACGAATATGGGATTAAGGTCACTACAGTTTGAGTACAATATATTGCCTCGTGGAGTTATTCATAAGTGATTACAGACATAATAAGCACTGTACAAGTTTCCCTACAGGGTCAAGGAAGACAAGCAAGTTGTCAATCTTGCCACCAGGCCTATGTAACTTCAGTTTGTCTGAGGGCTAGATTGTCACCTTCATTTTCGGCGTTTTTCTCAGCTGTTTTTTAATGAGAAACCGCCCGGCGAAAGTTTCCCCTTTTATTTTTTAAAGTCCCGCCCCCATTTTGAAAAGCCCGCCGGGAGGAAACCGCTCAGAAAACCACAAGGATCCAAGTTTGGCCTCAACAGGGGCCTGTAGACACCGCTGAGGGAACCGCCCAGGAAAAGCTGCCGGAAACAGGGCGATAGGTGAGCACCCTTCAAAGAAAGGTAAGTTAGAGGTTTTTTTCATTATTATTTTCAAAATTCTTCAACGGCGATTACCTTAAAAACTGTGTTGAGAATATTTTTTAAAATAGCTTATAAAATTCTGACAGGATTGGACAAGTTAGATACAGGAAGAATGTTCCCGATGTTGGGGAAGTCCAGAACCAGGGGTCACAGTCTAAGGATAAGGGGTAAGCCATTTAGGACCGAGATGAGGAGAAACTTCTTCACTCAGAGAATTGTGAACCTGTGAAATTCTCTACCACAGAAAGTTGTTGAGGCCAGTTCGTTAGATATATTCAAAAGGGAGTTAGATGTGGCCCTTACGGCTAAAGGGATCAAGGGGTATGGAGAGAAAGCAGGAGTGAGGTACTGAAGTTGCATGATCAGCCATGATCATATTGAATGGTGGTGCAGGCTCGAAGGGTCGAATGGCCTACTCCTGCACCTATTTTTCTATGTTTCTATGTTTCTATAATTTTTATTTTTAAGTAAAAAAATATTTTTGGAGTTTTCCCCCCCTCCCTAGGCCCGAACACAGCCTCGGACTAAATTTTAAATACATCCCGTCCATTCCGGTAAGAACTGCCCGCTTTCCCTAGTTTCGTCTTTAACCACCGAGAAACCGCCGAGAATCCTGGTGCAAGATCCATTTTCTCGCCGGATGATATTTCTTACCTATATTTGGAAATTGGCGTTAGTTTCAGAGTCTTAGTGGTGTTTCTGGCTGGCAGTCGGGTGGTGAGGGGCTTTGGGGAAGGTCCAGTCCTCTATGTGTTTTTTCTATTCGTTCAGGGGATGTTGGTGTCGCTGGCAAGGCCGGCATTTATTGCTCATCCCCTAATTGCCCTCGAGCAGGTGGTGGTGAGCCGCCTTCTTGAACCACTGCAGTCCACGATACTTCTTTGTAGCGGCTAGGTGCAACTGAGTGTATCGCTGGGTCATTTCAGAGGGACAGCTTAGAGGCAACCACATTGCTGTGGGTCTGGAGTCACATGTAGGCCAGACCGGGTAAGGACGGCAGATTTCCTTCCCTAAAGAACATTAGTGAACCAGATGGGTTTTTATGACCATCCTGCTGACTAACTTTTAATTCCAGATTTATTTAATTAACTGAATTTAAATTCCTCAGCTGCCATCATCGCTCCAGATCAGCAGTCCAGTCCTCTGGATCACTAGTTAACTAACATAACCACTAAGCCACCGTACCCCTACCTTGTGTTCATTCAATAAGATCGTGGCTGATCCGATCATGGACTCAGCTCCACTTCCCCGCCCGCTCCCCATAACCCCTTATTCCCTTATCGTTTAAGAAACTGTCTATTTCTGTCTTAAATTTATTCAATGTCCCGGCTTCCACAGCTCTCTGAGGCAGCAAATTCCACAGATTTACAACCCTCTGAGAGAAGAAATTCCTCCTTGTTATATATGTAAACCTGTAAATACCTTGTTTAACCACCAGAGGGCTCATCCCCTGGAGTCCCAAGGGAATCCCTTGGGAGCACCAGTACTTAAAGAAGCCTCACAGGCTGGAGAGGCACTCTGGAGACTTGTAATAAAAGACTACGGTCACACTTTACTTTGAGCTCACAGTATCTGGTCAGACTCTTTCTTCATACATAACAACTGGCGACGAGATACAGATGACAAATCTACCGCAACGATGCAGCGAACAGTGGCCATCCTGGAGAAATTTTCGGAGGGAGATGATTGGGAAACCTTCGTGGAACCACTCGACTGAGAGTTCGTAGCCAATGAGCTGGAAGGAGAAGCGAACGCTGCCAAAAGAAAGGGAGATCCTCCTCACCGTTTGCAGGACACCAATGTATGGCCTCATGAAAAATCTGCTTGCTCCAGCGAAACCCATAGAAAAATCGTACGACGATTTGTGCTCACTGGTCCGGGAGCATCTGAACCCGAAGGAAAGCGTTCTGATGGCGAGGTACCGGTTCTACACATACAAAAGGTCTGAAGGCCAGGAAGTGGCGAGTTATGTCGCCGAGCTAAGACGCCTTACAGAACATTGCGAATTTGAAGGACGTTTGGAGCACATGCTCAGGGACATCTTTGTACTTGGCATTGGCCATGAAGTGATACTTCGCAAACTTTTGACTGTAGAGACCCCAACCTGGAGTAAAGCCATAGCGATAGCCCAGGCGTTCATTGCCACCAGTCACAATACCAAGCAAATCTCTCAGCACACGAGTGCTGCTATAAGTACTGTGAACAAAGTAATGTTGTTTTCGAATCGCAACATACAGGGCAGGCCTCACATGCCTGCAGCTGCATGTCCGCAGATGACTCCGAGTCCACCATCAAGGGTGATGAATGCTAGGCCATTAACACCTTGTTGGCACTGCGGGGGTGATAATCGTTTCCAGTCATGCCGTTTCAAAGGATACGTTTGCAAGGGCTGTGGAACAATGGGACACCTCCAATGTATGTGCAGACGAGCTGCAAACCCTGCTAATTCTGCAAACCACCATGTTGCAGAGGAAGACATATCCACGGCGGAACACGATGAACCAGAGCCTTAGACCAAGGAGGCAGAGGTATATGGGGTGCACACATTTACCACAAAGTGTCCCTCGATAATGCTGAAGGTTGAATTAAATGGACTCCCGCTGTCAATGGAGCTGGATACGGGCGCGAGCCAGTCCATTATGAGCAAAAAGACTGTCGATAAATTGTGGTGCAGCAAGGCCTCAACACCAGTCCTGACTCCCATTCACATTAAACTGAGAACGTACACAAAGGAACTGATTCCTGTAATCGGCAGTGCTACCGTAAAGTTCTCCTACGATGGTGTGGTGTACAATTTACCGCTCTGGATGGTACCGGGCAATGGCCCCACGCTGCTTGGCAGGAGCTGGCTGGGGAAGGCACGCTGGAACTGGGATGACGTCCGAGCGCTCTCATCCGTCGACGACACTTCGTGTGCCCAGGTCTTAAACAAATTCCCCTCACTGTTCGAATCAGGCATCGGGAAGTTCCAAGGAGCAAAAGTGCAGATCCACCTAATTCTGGGGGCGCGACCCATCCATCACAAGGCGAGAGCAGTATCGTAAATGATGAGAGAGAGGGTGGAGATCGAGCTGGACTGGCTGCATCGAGAGGGCATCATTTCGCCAATTGAATCCAACGAGTGGGCCAGTCCGATTGTTCCAGTCCTCAAGGGAGATGGCACCGTCAGAATCTGTGGTGATTACAAAGTAACTATCAATCATTTCTCCCTGCAGGATCAATACCAACTACCAAAGGCAGACGACCTTTTTGCAACGCTGGCAGGAGGAAAGATGTTCACGAAGCTGGACTTGACCTCGGCCTACATGACGCAGAAGCTGGAAGAATCATCGAAGGGCCTCACCTGCATCAACACGCACAAAGGTCTCTTCATTTACAACAGATGCCCGTTTGGGATTCGGTCAACCACAGCGATTTTCCAGAGAAACATGGAAAGCTTACTGAAGTTGGTCCCGCGCACCGTGGTCTTCCAGGACGACATCTTGGTTACAGGTCAGGACACAGTCGAGCATCTGTAGAACCTGGAGGGGGTTCTCAGTCGGCTTAACCGCGTGGGGCTCAGGTTAAAACGCTTGAAGTGCGTTTTCCTAGCGCCTGAAGTGGAGTCCCTGGGGAGAAGAATCGCGGCGGACGGCATCAGGCCCACCGATTCGAAGACGGAGGCAATCCAGAATGCACCGAGGCCACAGAATGTGACGGCGCTGCGGTCATTTCTAGGACTCCTGAACTACTTTGGTAACTTCTTACCGGGTCTCAGCACACTGTTAGAACCCCTGCACGCCTTACTGCGTAAAGGAGATGAATGGGCATAGGGTAAAAGTCAAGAAAATGCCTTTGTAAAAGCTAGAAAACTGTTATGTTCAAACAAATTACTTGTGTTGTACGATCCATGTAAATGTTTGGTACTAGCATGTGATGCGTCGTCATACGGTGTCGGGTGTGTATTGCAACAAACTAACCTGAGCCCCACGCGGTTAAGCCGACTGAGAACCCCCTCCAGGTTCTACAGATGCTCGACTGTGTCCTGACCTGTAACCAAGATGTCGTCCTGGAAGACCACGGTGTGCGGGACCAACTTCAGTAAGCTTTCCATGTTTCTCTGGAAAATCACTGTGGTTGATCGAATCCCAAACGGGATTGCAACCGGTTGCTTATGCATCCAGGAGTCTGTCTAAGGCTGAGAGAGCCTACAGCATGATTGAAAAAGAAGCGTTAGCGTGTGTTTATGGGGTAAAGAAAATGCATCAATATCTGTTTGGGCTCAAATTTGAATTAGAAACTGACCATAAGCCACTGATATCCCTCTTTTCTGAAAATAAAGGGATAAATACAAATGCATCAGCCCGCATCCAAAGATGGGCGCTCACGTTGGCCGCATACAACTTGGCCAGCCGCCACAGGCCAGGCACAGAAAACTGTGCCGATGCTCTCAGTAGGCTGCCATTGCCCACCACGGGGGTGGAAATGACACAGCCCGCAGATTTAGTCATGGTAATGGAAGCATTCGAGAGTGAGCAATCACCCATTACCGCCCGACAGATTAGAACCTGGATGAGCCAGGACCCCTTACTGTCTTTAGTAAAAAAATCTATGTGCTTTACGAGAGCTGGTCCAGTGTCCCGTTAGAAATGCAGGAAGAGATAAAGCCGTACCAGCGGCGCAAAGATGAAATGTCTCTACAGGCAGACTGCCTCCTGTGGGGTAATCAGGTAGTGGTACCCAAAAAGGGCAGGGACACTTTCATTAGTGATCTCCACAGTACCCACCCAGGTATTGTAGTGATGAAAGCGATAGCTAGATCCCACGTGTGGTAGCCCGGTATCGATGCGGACTTAGAGTCCTGCATGCACAAATGCAACACATGTTCACAGTTAAGCAATGCACCCAGGGAGGCGCCACTAAGTTTATGGTCTTGGCCCTCCAAACCGTGGTCCAGGGTTCATGTTGACTATGCAGGCCCGTTCTTGGGTAAGGTGTTCCTAGTGGTTGTAGATGCATACTCCAAATGGATTGAATGTGAGATAATGTCGGGAAGCACAGCCACTGCCACCACTGAAAGCCTGCGGGCCATGCTTGCCACGCACGGCCTGCCTGATGTCCTTGTGCATGACAACGGGCCGTGTTTCACCAGTGCCGATTTCAAAGAGTTCATGTTCCGCAATGGGATTAAACATGTTACATCTGCCCCGTTCAAGCCAGCATCCAATGGTCAGGCAGAGAGAGCAGTGCAAACAATCAAACAGAGCTTGAAGAGGGTAATTGAAGACTCGCCTATCCCGAGTCCTGCTTAGCTACCGCACGAGACCTCACTCGCTCACTGGGGTTCCCCCCGCTGAACTGCAAATGAAAAGGGCATTTAAGACAAGGCTCTCGTTAGTCCATCCTGATCTACACGAACAGGTAGAGAGCAGGCGGCTTCAACAAAGTACATATCATGATCGCGCAAATGTGTCACGCAAAATTGAAATTAATGATCCTGTATTTGTGTTGAACTATGGACAATGTCCCAAGTGGCTTCCCAGCACTGTCGTGGCCAAAGAGGGGAGCAGGGTGTTTCGGGTCAAACTTTCAAATGGACTCATCTACAGGAAACACTTGCACCAAACCAAACTTAGATTCACGGACTAACCAGAGCAACCCACATTAGACCCTACCTTTTTTGACCCCCCAACACACACACCAGTGGCAACTAGCACCACGGTTGACCACGAAGCAGAACCCATCACCCAACAGGACTCACCACACCAGGTAGCCCAGCGAGGGCCCAACAAACGACTCACCAAAACCAGCATTTGCACTGAGACGATCAACCAGGGAAAGATCGCCTTGTAAATAGTTACACTATTGACTTTTGGGCGGAGGCAATGTTGTTATATATGTAATCCTGTAAATACCTTGTTTAACCACCAGAGGGCTCATCCCCTGGAGTCCCAAGGGATCCCACAATCCCTTGGGAGCATCTGTAATTAAGGAGGCCTCACAGGCTGGAGAGACACTCTGGAGACCTGTAATAAAAGACTACGGTCAACTTTACTTTGAGCTCACAGTATCTGGTCAGACTCTTTATTCATACATAACACTTCTCATCTCAGTTTTAAATGGGCGGCCCCTTATTCTAAGATTATGCCCTCTAGTTCTAGTCTCCACCACCAGTGTAAACATCCTCTCTGCATCCACCTTGTCAAGCCCCCTCATAATCTTTTATGTTTCGATAAGATCACCTCTCATTCTTTTGAATCCCAATGAATAGAGGCCCAACCTACTCAACCTTTCCTCATAAGTCAACCCCCTCATCCCCGGAATCAACCTAGTGAACCTTCTCTGAACTGCCTCCAAAGCAAGTATATCCTTTCGTAAATATGGAAACCAAAACTGCACGCAGTATTCCAGGTGTGGCCTCACCAATACCCTGTATAACTGTAGCAAGACTTCCCTGCTTTTATACTCCATCCAGAACGGTCTCTCCCCAGTGTGAACTCGCTGGTGTGTGATCACTCAGTCACCCACCCTGCTGAGACACCAGCGAGTTCACAAGTGATTGCAGCGTTTGGATTCTATTGTTATTCACATCCTTCTCAACTGTTTGTTTCTGCTGATGTTAATAACCCTTCAACTAGGCTGGAGATTAATATTTTGATATTTCAAATAACAGTGTCGATATTTGATGTCGCCAAGATAAGAGGAGTCTAATTGATGTCCTGTTTCTGACTGCTCCAGGGCGGAGGAGCGATAAGAGATCGGGACCCAGGAGAGTCCAGGGCCTAGGAGTGAGGGTTCAGGGCCCAGGAGAGGTGAGGGCCCAGGGCCTCCACGGGCCAGCCCAAACTGCGATCTATGGATAGTAGGAGCATGCGTGTGCACTAGGTCTGTGCAGCAGGGCTGGTCTCCAGTTGTCTTGGTTAAGCCTTGCCACTGGACCAACACCTTGCTCTAGCCCGTGTGGTGGCTGGTGTGCAATGGCCACCACACATTAAAAAAATCCACGCACAGGCATCTTCCACCCTTCAACATGTAGTTCAGGACCTGGAATATTAGGTCCTTCATTGAAACACCTGTGAACTCATCCCTTTTTGCCGTGGAAGCAAGTCATCCCCGCTTCGACATACTGCCTAATAGTATATACTACTCCATCTCCCTTGCAATAAAGGCCAAGATTCCATTGGCCTTCCTGATCACTTGCTGTACCTGCATACTAGCC
Organism: Pristiophorus japonicus; assembly: GCF_044704955.1. Classification (NCBI taxonomy): domain Eukaryota; kingdom Metazoa; phylum Chordata; class Chondrichthyes; family Pristiophoridae; genus Pristiophorus; species Pristiophorus japonicus. Next base: position 533,168,063 of record NC_091977.1, read on the forward strand.
TTTTGTGTTTCATGCACAAGTACCCCCAGGTCCTGATCATCGAATCCTGCAGCAGAGGAGGAGGCCATTCTGCCCATCGCGCCTGGGCTGGATCGTTGTGAATGAGCGATCACATTGGTCGCACTCCCGCTGCTCTTGCCACGTAGTCCTTGCTGTAACCAATACAAGTTACACTTAGCAACGGGTGATGGTATTCAACTGCCACTACAGCTAATAGAATTTGTCAGGACTGAAAAGCGAGACAAGACCAAGGAAAGCATTGCAATGAGATGAGCAGGCACCAGAGCTGGTCTATCTGCACATATCATCATCATTATAGTCCCTCGGAGTTGAGGAAGACTTGCTTCCACTCTAAATGTGAGTTCTCAGGTGACTGAACAGTCCAATACGGGAATTACAGTCTCTGTCACAGGTGGGACACAGTGGTTGGAGGAAAGGGTGGGTGGGGAGTCTGGTTTGCCGCACGCTCCTTCCGCTGCCTGGTTTTGATGAAAACCCCACCCAGAGTACCGCGAGGGACCTCGGCGGCCACCGGCAGTCCTTTGGACGGCCCTTGGGCAGGCGGGGGCCTTCAGCAAATTCGGGCCCTGTGATTCTAAACTGTTAAATCAGAGCCTTCAGCAGCTGTGCTGGGTCTTTCACAGGTATGTGTACCTGGACCTACAGGTACGTTTGATAGCACAATGGGTATGTACAAATCCCCTGGGATGCATGCCAGGCACGAGACTCCCAAAGCAAGCGCTCTACTCGGAACTCCTTCACGGCAAACAAGCCCCAGGTGGGCAGAGGAAACGTTACAGGGACACCTTCAAAGCCTCCCTGATAAAGTGCAACATCCCCACTGGGAGTCCCTGGCCAAAGACTGCCCTAAGTGGAGGAAGTTCATCCGGGAGGGCGCTGAGCACCTCGAGTCTCGTCGCCGAGAGCATGCAGAAACCAAGCGCAGGCAGCGGAAGGAGCGTGCGGCCAACCAGTCCCACCCACCCTTTCCCTCAACGACTATCTGTCCCACCTGTGACAGAGACTGTAATTTCCGTATTGGACTGTTCAGCCACCTGAGAACTCATTTTTAGAGTGGAAGCAAGTCTTCCTCAATTCCGGGGCATTGCCTATGATGATGAGAGGGTGAACTATACCCAAACCGTGCCACAGAAATGATTCGGACAGTGAAAGGCCAGGTTACCACAACCACCTATTTTCTGCTTTTGCCTCATTCGAGAGCAGCGTATCGATCAGCTGACAGCGTGAGCCAACATGTTGCCCACATGCAGGGTTGACTGATGCATTGATCGGCACTGTCATCTCTAACAACACCATCTTGCATTCATATAGCACCTTTAACATAGTGAAACATCCCAAGGTGCTTCACAGGAGCGATTATCAGTCAACATTTGACAACGAGCCCCATAAGGAGAAATTAGGGCAGGTTTGGCCAAAGAGGTGGCTTTAAAGAGGAGGGAAAGGCGGAGAGGTTGAGGGAGGGAGTTCATGGGTTTGGCACAGCTGCCAATGACGGAGCGATGAAAATTGGGAATGTACAACACACTGAAATGTCAGCTAGATTGTGTGCTCAAGTCCTGGGGTGCGTCTGTAACTACAGCCTTCTGACACTGAGGCAAGGGTGCTACCCACTGAGGCAAGGGTGCTACCCACTGAGGCAAGGATGCACCATCACCCCCGGCAACCAAATTTTTATGTAATTTAAGTTTGTGGTCAAAAGTTAATTTGTTTAAATTGGCGGTTTTAGTGCCAAGGGGGCACTTGATTATTGTTTCTACAAAATAGTTGCATTGTGAGTGGCTTAGCCAGTCACGTGATGTTCACAAGACTCAATAAAACCCCAGCCAGTTGGGTCTCGGTCATCCACGATGAGGTATGCAGTTGTGAGCCTAGTGGATGAACTGGTAATGTGTCGTCTGATTGTTAAACCTTTGTTAATAAACCAACCAGTTCTTAATAGCAATGTGTTGCTATGAATTCTTAAGTAAAAACCCCATGAAGCAAATACATTACAGGTTCCTAATCATGTCATAGGACTCCGCAGCCCCCAACCACATCCCCCACCCCAATGTTTGTCCTGCTCTTGTCCCATTCCACTGAAAGTCAGGGGAGAAGGCATGTGTCCATCCCCCCAACCACCACTCCTGCCTAAGTTAGCTCACCTTTGCGCTGTTAAGATCTTAATAGGCTGCTTGGTCTGTCGTGGAAAGAGCATTATATTGTTCAGTGGAATGTCTGAAAGCGCTGTGGCCAAGCTTTGCTCAATAATATTTGGATACGATGTATTTTTAAAATTGTACTGGCTAAAACAAATTCTCTGTCAGGTCTCTGGCGTCGATGGTACTTTTCTGGTTTAAGTCCTCGGCTCAAGAACAGGGGCATTGTACAGATTGTGGCCCCAAGCCAACCGGCAAGTGGCGAGGTGCGAGGGAGCGAAGATTGCTGGTTAACAAAGTATCAATGCAGACCGAGAGGGGTATGTGTCACCCGTGTTCCCGCTGAGCTGTGCACAGCACCCGCCCAGGACCGCCTGCCAGCTTCGTAATGGAAAAACTGCACTTGGGCGGAAATGTGAATGGGCCGCCGCCCTCCTCCCCTCCCCCACACCCCCTCCCCCCTTCCCCACCATTCCCCCTCTCCCCTTCCCCACCATTCCCCCCGCCCTCCTCCTTCCCCACCATTCCCCCTCCTCTTTCCCCACCATTCCCCCTTTCCCCTTCCCCACTCTTCCCCCCGCCCCCCCCTTCCCCACCATTCCCCCTCTCCCCTTCCCCACCATTCCCCCCGCCCTCCTCCTTCCCCACCATTCCCCTTCCTCCTTCCCCACCATTCCCCCTCTCCCCTTCCCCACTCTTCCCCCCACCCCCCCCTTCCCCACCATTCCCCCTCTCCCCTTCCCCACCATTCCCCCCGCCCTCCTCTTCCCCACCATTCCCCCTCTCCCCTTCCCCACCATTCCCCCCGCCCTCCTCTTCCCCACCATTCCCCCCACCCTCCTCCTTCCCCACCATTCCCCCTCCTCCTTCCCCACCATTCCTCCGCTCCCCCCCACCATTCCTCCGCCCCCCCCCTTCCCTCCTCCCTCCTCGCTCCCCAAAGAAATTAGAGGGATCATAAAAAAGAAAGACTTGGATTTATATAGCGCCTTTCACGACCATCAGACGTCTCATAACACTTTACAGCCAATTAAGTACTTTTGGAGTGTAGTCACTGTTGTAATGTGGGAAACACGGCAGCCAATTTGCGCACAGCAAGCTCCCACAAACAGCAATGTGATAATGACCAGATAATCTGTTTTTTTTGGTTATGCTGAATGAGGGATGAATATTGGCCAGAATACAGGGGATAACACCCCTGTTCTTCTTCCAAATAGTGCCATGGGATCTTTTACATCCACCTGAGAGAGCAGACAGGGCCTCGGTTTAACATCTCATCCGAAAGTCAGTACTTCCAACAGTGCGGTACTCCCTCAGTACTGCACTGGCGTGTCGGTTTAGATTTATGTGCTCAAGTCCCTGGAGTGGGACTTGAACCGACAACCTCTGGCTTAGAGGCGAGTGTGCTGCCCACTGAGCCACAGCTGACACTATATAAGCATGGTTAATAGTTTATCATTCCCCTTTACTGTGGATCTGATGGTTATAGATTTTACAGATGTTTTTGAGATGAGATTTGATAAAGGTGTTCAAAATGGTCAACGTTTTTGATCCAGTAAATAAGGAGAAACTTTTTCGGTGGCAGGAGGGTCGATAACCATTGGACACAGGTTCTTCCCCGGAGCGAGCATAAGAACATAAGAACATAAGAATTAGGAACAGGAGTAGGCCATCTAGCCCCTCGAGCCTGCTCCGCCATTCAACAAGATCATGGCTGATCTGGCCGTGGACTCAGCTCCACTTACCCGCCCGCTCCCCGTAACCCTTAATTCCCTTATTGGTTAAAAATCTATCAATCTGTGACTTGAATACATTCAATGAGCTAGCCTCAACTGCTTCCTTGGGCAGAGAATTCCACAGATTCACAACCCTCTGGGAGAAGAAATTCCTTCTCAACTCGGTTTTAAATTGGCTTCCCCGTATTTTGAGGCTGTGCCCCCTAGTTCTAGTCTCCCCAACCAGTGGAAACAACCTCTCTGCCTCTATCTTGTCTATCCCTTTCATTATTTTAAATGTTTCTATAAGATCACCCCTCATCCTTCTGAACTCCAACGAGTAAAAAAACATAGAAACATAGAAAATAGGTGCAGGAGTAGGCCATTCGGCCCTTCTAGCCTGCATCGCCATTCAATGAGTTCATGGCTGAACATGCAACTTCAGTACCCCATTCCTGCTTTCTCGCCATACCCCTTGATCCATCTAGTAGTAAGGACTTCATCTAACTCCCTTTTGAATATATTTAGTGAATTGGCCTCAACTACTTTCTGTGGTAGAGAATTCCACAGGTTCACCACTCTCTGGGTGAAGAAGTTTCTCCTCATCTCGGTCCTAAATGGCTTACCCCTTATCCTTAGACTGTGAGCCCTGGTTCTGGACTTCCCCAACATTGGGAACATTCTTCCTGCATCTAACCTGTCCAAACCCGTCAGAATTTTAAACGTTTCTATGAGGTCCCCTCTCATTCTTCTGAACTCCAGTGAATACAAGCCCAGTTGATCCAGTCTTTCTTGATAGGTCAGTCCCACCATCCCGAGAATCAGTCTGGTGAATCTTCGCTGCACTCCCTCAATAGCAAGAATGTCCTTCCTCAGGTTAGGAGACCAAAACTGTACACAATACTCCAGGTGTGGCCTCACCAAGGCCCTGTACAACTGTAGCAACACCTCCCTGCCCCTGTACTCCATCCCTCTCGCAATGAAGGCCAACATTCCATTTGCCTTCCTGATTACCTGCTGCACCTGCAAACTAACTTTTTTGGATTCATGCACAAGGACCCCCAGGTCCCTCTGCACTGCAGCATGTTGTAATTTCTCCCCATTCAAATAATATTCCCTTTAACTGTTTTTTTTTTCCAAGGTGGATAACCTCACACTTTCTGACATTGTATTCCATCTGCCAAACCTTAGCCCATTCGCTTAACCTATCTAAATCTCTTTGCAGCCTCTCTGTGTCCTCCACACAACCCGCTTTCCCACTAATCTTTGTGTCATCTGCAAATTTTGTTACACTACACTTTGTCCCCTCTTCCAGGTCATCTATGTATATTGTAAACAGTTGTGGTCCCAGCACCGATCCCTGTGGCACACCACTCACCACCGATTTCCATCCCGAAAAGGACCAATTTATCCCGCGGAATCGATGGGCCGAATCGCCTCTTTCTGTGCTGTACTATTCTATGATTCTATTGATCATCATCATAGGCAGTCCCTCATGTCGAGGATGACTTGCTTCCATGCCAAAAAAAGGGATGAGTTCACAGGTGTTTCACTGAAGGACCTAATATTCCAGGTCCCGAACCACATGTTGAAGGGTGGAAGATGCCTGTGGGTGGATTTTTTTAACGTGGGGTGGCCGTTGCACACCAGCCACCACACAGGCTTGACAGAGCTAGGTCTTGGTCCAGTGGCAAGGGTTAACCAAGACGACTGGAGACCAGCTCTGCTGCACGGACCTAGTGCGCGCACATATCGCACAGTGTGGGCTGGGCCCGTGCTGCCCCTGGCCCTCGGCTCTTCTGGGCCCTGAACTCACGCCTCCCCTGGGCCCCGATCACGTCTCTCGCCGCTCTTTCGCCCCGACCTCGCCGCTCCTGCTGTATCTGCCCACGCTCCAATCACCGACCTGGACCTTGATGACGTCACTCTTCGCTGCTGTCGCCCTCCTGCACCAGCTCGCGCTGCTCCCTGAAGTAGTACGCCTCCACGCTGCTTATGATTGCCAAAAGAACCAGGAGTCATATTTGGAGACGTTTCTATACGCAGCGAGTTGTTGTGATCGGGAACGCGCTGCCTGAAAGGGCGGTGAGAGCAGATTCAATAATAACTTTCAAACAGGGAATTGGATAAATACCTGAAGGGGAAACGTTTGCAGGGCTGTGGGGAATGGGCAGATGATAGTTCTGTCAGAGAGCCGGCACATGCACGATGCGACAAATGGCCTCCTTCTGTGCTGTGTCATTCCATGATTCTTTGAAAGCAGATTTGAAAGAATAAATCTGTTGTGTATCTGTAAAGCATGCACTCCCATGTTCCGCCACCAGGGAGCGCATCCGCTGAAGTCCCAAGGGATCCCAGCATCTCTTGGGAGCACTGTATATAAGCCGACCCCTAAGGACTGCTCCTCACTCTTGAGTATCTTATTAAAGACTAAGGTCACTGTTACTTCAACCTCCCTGTGTGCAGTCTCATCTGTGTTAGGAACACAATAACTGGCGACGAGTATACGAATCCAACGCAAAGATGCAGCAAACTGTGGGCATGCTGGAGAAGTTCTCAGAGGGTGAGGACTGGGAAGCCTATGTCGAACGGCTAGACCAGTACTTTGTGCCAACTAGCTGGACGGAGAAGGAAGCACTGCAAAAAGGAGAGCGGTCCTCCTCACGGTCTGCGGGGCACCGACCTACAGCCTCATGAAGAATCTTCTGGCTCCAGTGAAACCCACAGATGTGTCATATGAGGAGCAGTGTACAGTGGTTCGGGAGCATCCTAACCCGAGGGAGAGCGTGCTGATGGTGAGGTATCGGTTCCACATATGCCAGCGATCTGAAGGTCAGGAAGTGGTGAGCTACGTCGCCGAGCTAAGGACATGATGGCTACCTGGAGCAGATGCTCAGAGACTTTTTTGTACTGGGCATTGGCCATGAGACCATCCTACGAAAACTTTTGACTGTAGAGACACCGACCCTCAGTAAGGCCATTGCGATAGCACAGGCGTTAATGTCCACCAGTGATAACACCAAATAAATCTCTCAGCACACAAGTGCTAGCAATGTTCATAAATTAACTGGAACTGTGTTTATGAGCAGAAATGTACAGGGCAGAAACCACGAGTCCGCAACTGCCAGCAGGCCTCAGGTGAACAACATGACTGAGTCCGTGACAAAGGATGAATGCAAGGCAATTTACACCTTCTTGGCATTGTGGAGGCTCCCATTCAGCCTATTCATGCCGCTTCAAAGGGTATGTTTGCAAGAGCTGTGGAACAATGGGGCACCTCCAACGAGCTTGCAGACGAGCTGCAAGCTCTGCAAAACCTGCTAACCACCACATGGCAGAGGAAGATCGGCCCATGGTGGATCAAAGCAATTTTGATCCTCAGAGAGAGGAGGCAGAAGCTGAAATACACGGGGTGCACACATTTTCGACGAAATGTCCACCTATAATGCTAAATGTAAAATTGAATGGCTTACCTGGAACTGGACACTGGCGCTAGCCAATCCATCATGAGTAAAAAGATATTTGAGAGACTGTGGTGCAACAAGGCACTCAGACCAGCCCTGAGCTCCATCCACACGAAACTGATAACGTACACCAAAGAGCTTATCACTGTCCTGGGCAGTGCCATGGTCAAGGTCACCTACGAGGGCACGGTGCACAAACTGCCACTCTGGATTGTCCCAGGTGATGGTCCCACACTGCTTGGAAGGAGCTGGCTGGGCAAAATCTGCTGGAACTGGGATGACATCCGAGTGCTATCACACGTCGATGAGGCCTCATGTACCCAGGTTCTTAACAAATTTCCTTCCCTTTTTGAGTCAGGCATTGGAAACTTTTCCATGGTGAAGGTATGGATCCACTTGGTCCCAGAGGCACAACCCATTCACCAGAAGGCGCAAGCAGTACCTCACATGATGAGGGAGAGAGTGGAAATTGAGGTGGACAGGCTGCAACATCTCCCCAGTGGAATTCAGCAAGTGGGCCAGCCTGATTGTTCCAGTACTCAAAAGTGATGACACGGTCAGGATTTGTGGCAATTATAAAGTAACTATTAATCGTTTCTCGCTACAGGACCAATACCCGCTACCTAAGGCAGATGACCTATTTGCGACGCTGGCAGGAGGCAAGACATTCACCAACCTCAACCTGACTTTAGCCTACATGACGCAGGAGCTGGAGGAGTCTTCGACGGGCCTCACCTGCATCAACACGCACAAGGGATTGTTCATCTCCAACAGATGCCCGTTTGGAATTCAGTCGGCTGCAGCGATCTTCCAGAGAAACATGGAGAGCCTACTCAAGTCGGTACCACACACGGTGGTTTTTCAGGACGACATATTGGTCACGGGTCGGGACACTGTCGAGCACCTACAAAACCTGGCGGAGGTCCTCCAGCGACTGGATCGCGTGGGGCTGCAGCTGAAGAGGTCGAAATGCGTCTTCATGGCAACAGAAATTGAGTTTTTGGGGAGAAAGATCGCGGCGGACGGCATTCGGCCCACAGACGCCAAGACAGAGGCTATCAGGAACGCGCCCAGGCCACAGAATGTCACGGAGCTGCGGTCGTTCCTGGGACTCCTCAACTATTTTGGTAACTTCCTACCGGGGTTAAGCAACCTCTTAGAGCCCCTACATGTGTTATTGCATAAAGATGAGAACTGGATATGGGGAAAAAAACAAGTAATTTCTTTTGAGAAAGCCAGAAACATTTTATGCTCCAACAGCTGCTTGTATTGTATAACCCGTGTAAAAGAGTTATGCTAACATGTGACGCGTCGTCGTACGGAGTCAGGTGTGTATTACAACAAGCTAACGTTGCGGGGAAGTTGCAACCTGTCGCCTATGCCTCCAGGAGCTTTTCTATGGCCGAGAGGGACTACAGCATGATTGAGAAAGAGGCTTTAGCGTGTGTATTCAGGGTAAAGAAAATGCATCAGTACCTGTTTGGCTTCAAATTTGAGCTGCAAACCGATTACAAGCCCCTCATATCCCTGTTCGCTGAAAACAAGGGGATAAATACTAATGCCTCAGCCTGCATACAAAGGTGGGCACTCGTGCTATCAGCGTATAACTATACCATCCGCCACAGGCCAGGCACCGAGAACTGTGCAGATGCTCTCAGTCGGCTACCATTGCCCACCACGGGGGTGGAAATGTCGCAGCCCGCAGACTTGTTGATGGTCATGGAAGCGTTTGAAAATGATAAATCACTTGTCACGGCCCGCCAGATTAGGACTTGGACCAGCCAAGATCCTCTGCTGTCCCTAGTAAAAAACTGTGTACTGCATGGGAGCTGGGCCAGCAAGAGCTAATCAAGCCGTTCCAGCGGCGAAAGGACAAGCTGTCCATTCAGGCAGTCTACCTGCTGTGGGGCAACCGTGTAGTGCTACCCAAAAAGGGCAGAGAGAAGTTCATCTCAGATCTCCACAGCACAAACCCGGGTATAGTAATGATGAAAGCGATAGCCAGATCCCACGTGTGGTGGCCCGATATCAACTCTGACTTAGAGTCCTGTGTACGGCAATGCAGCGTGTGTGCTCAGTTGAGCAATGCGCCCAGAGAGGCACCACTAAGTTTGTGGTCCTGGCCCTCCAGACCATGGTCGAGGATCCATGTCGACTATGCAGGCCCGTTTCTCGGTAAAATATTCACGGTGGTGGTGGATGCTTTTTCAAAATGGATTGAATGTGAAATAATGTCGGGAAGCACCGCCACCACCACCATTGAAAGCCCGAGGGCCATGTTTGCCACCCACGGCCTGCCTGACATACTGACCCGTAATGGGATCATACATGTCACCTCGGCCTCGTTTAAACCAGCCTCCAATGGGCAGGCAGATCGGGCAGTACAAACCATCAAACAGAGCATTAAACGAGTTAGAGAAGGTTTACTCCAAACCCGCCTGTCCCGAGTACTGCTCAGCTACCGCACGAGACCCCCACTCGCTCACAGGGGTGCCCCTGGCTGAGATACTCATGAAAAGGACACTTAAAACCAGACTCTCGCTGGTTCACCCCAACCTGCATGATCAGTTAGAGAGCAGGCGGCAGCAACAAAATGTAAACGATGGTCGCGTCACTGGGTTACGGGAAATTGATCTGAATGACCCTGTGTATGTGCTAAACTATGGACATGGTCCCAAGTGGATCGTGGGAACGGTGATAGCTAAAGAAGGAAGTAGGGTGTTTGTAGTCAAACTAGACAATGGACAAATTTGCAGAAAGCCCCTGGACCAAACGAGGCTGCGGTTCACAGACTGCCCTGAACAACCCACAGCAGACACCACCTTTTTCGAGCCCACAACACACACCCAAAGGATCAACGACACCACCCCGGACCAGGAAATCGAACCCATCACGCCCAACAACCCAGCAAGGCCAGGCTCACCCAACAGCCCTGCAGGGCCAACAACACGCCAGCCCAGCGAGGGCACAGCCAACACACCAGAACAGACATTTGTACCGAGGCGGTCCACCAGGGAATGAAAGGTTCCTGACTGCCTCACCTTGTAAATAGTTTTCACTTTGACTTTGTGGGGGGAGTGATGTTGTGTATCTGTAAAGCATGCACTCCCATGTTCCGCCACCAGGGAGCACATCCCCTGAAGTCCCAAGGGATCCCAGCATCCCTTGGGAGCACTATATATAAGCCGGCCCCTAAGGCCTGTTCCTCACTCTGGAGTGTCTTAATAAAGACTGAGGTCACTGTTACTTTAACCGCCCTGTGTGCAGTCTCATCTGTGTTAGGAACACAATAAAATCCACTTATACTATCACACCATCGTATTGACAAATTAATCTTGTAATTCTGAAGTGCACTGCTGTAAATAATTACTTCTGAGCGATACCCGTCCGATTCAAAGTGTAAATGAGGAGCAGTAACTTGATTTTTAGTTACTTCAAGATTTTCCAAAAGAAAAGCACGTTCACAAGTTACAGTAAAAGCAAAAAATATCCCACAACATAGCCATAACCACAACCAGCCCCAGGCTTCTGAAAACTATTGCCTTGGACCCACTTCACTTCTTGTAATGCCTCGATGCAAAAGGATAAGGAACAGGGAAAAACGCTTCCGTCTTCAGCTTAGAAAACAACTTTCTTACTGAACAACAAATACAGGCAGGGCTTGGTCAGCCTTGCTCAGTGGGTAACATCTTTGGCTCAGTGACTAGCACCCTTGCCTCAGTGGGTAGCACCCTTGCCTCAGTGGGTAGCACCCTTGCCTTAGTGGGTAGCACCCCTGCCTCTGTGTCAGAAGGCTGTAGTTACAGACGCACCCCAGGACTTGAGCACACAATCTAGCTGACATTTCAGTGTGTTGTACATTCCCAATTTTCATCGGTCCGTCATTGTCAGCTGTGCCTGCGGCTGCATGGGTCCCAAACCCATGAACTCCCTCCCTCAACCTCTCCACCTTTCCCTCCTCTTTAAAGCCACCTCTTTGGACAAACCTGTCCTAATTTCTCGTTATGGGGCTTGCCTGGGAGTATGGTAGCATAGTGGTTATGTTATTGGGCTAGTAATTCAGAGGTCTGGAATAATGGTCCAGATAGATATGAATTCAAATCCCACCATAGCAGCTGGGGAATTCAAATTTAAGTATTTAAATAATTCTGGAATAAAAAGTTAGTATTAGTAATGGTGACTATAAAATTACCGGATTGTCATTAATGTCCTTTGGGGAAGGATACCTGCTGTCCTTGGACAGGTCATTGCATATATTTAAGGCAGTGATAGACAGATTTTTACATTAATGATTTAGACGAGGGGATTAAATGTAGTATCTCCAAATTTGCGGATGACAGTGTGAGCTGCGAGGAGGATGCTATGAGGCTGCAGAGTGACTTGGATAGGTTAGGTGAGTGGGCAAATGCATGGCAGATGAAGTATAATGTGGATAAATGTGAGTTTATCCACTTTGGTGGTAAAAACAGAGAGAGACTATTATCTGAATGGTGACAGATTAGGAAAAGGGGAGGTGCAACGAGACCTGGGTGTCATGGTAAATCAGTCATTGAAGGTTGGCATGCAGGTACAGCAGGCGGTTAAGAAAGCAAATGGCATGTTGGCCTTCATAGCAAGGGGATTTGAGTACAGGGGCAGGGAGGTGTTACTACAGTTGTACAGGGCCTTGGTGAGGCCACACCTGGAGTATTGTGTACAGTTTTGGTCTCCTAACTTGAGGAAGGACATTCTTGCTATTGAGGGAGTGCAGCGAAGGTTCACCAGACTGATTCCCGGTGATAAGTCCTTACTATACATTATAAATGCACACAAGGCCCATGCTTGAGAGAAGGTCAGTCTGTGACCTGTCCTTTATTCCTTAGCACTCAAGTGATGAAGGTGGGTGGAGCTTCCCCTTTTATACCTGAAGGTCCAGGTTAGGAGTGTCTCCCACCTAGTGGTCAGTGTTCTCACGGTGTACAACTTAGGTCAGTTTATACATGGGTTACAATGCTGGTTGAATACATGACATCACCTCCCCCCCAAAATCTTATTGGGATCACAGGTTGAGTCTCTCTGGTGGTTTACGCTCCCTTGTAGAGCGCCTGAGTTGGGGCTCCGGTTGTTGGGCGCTGGCCTGAGTGTCTGCTGTTTGCAGTGCCTCAGGCCTGTCCGGACTGCCCACAGTGACTGGGCTCTCCTCCCTTTGGTTCCGGTGTTCGGTCACCTGTGGTGGAGTGAACTCTATATCGTGTTCTTCCTCTGCTTCTTCTATGGGGTTGCTGAACCTCCTTTTTGTTTGATCCACATGTTTGCGGCAGATTTGTCTATTGGTAAGTTTAACTTCCAGAATCCTATTTCCCTCTTTGGCAACCACAGTGCCTGCGAGCCATTTGGGCCCTGCAGCGTAGTTGAGGACAAAAACAGGATCATTTACATCAATACATCACGCCCTCGCATTCCTATCATGGTAGTGATATTGTGACTGGCGCCTGCTCTCGACAATTTCTTTCATGGTGGGGTGTATAAGGGATAACCGGGTTTTGAGCGTCCTTTTCATTAGTAGCTCTGCGGGTGGAACCCCTGTGAGCGAGTGTGGTCGGGATCTATAGGCCAACAGGAGGCGTGATAAGTGGGTTTGTAGGGAACCCCCTTGGATTCTGAGCATCCCCTGTTTGATTATCTGCACTGCTCGTTCTGCCTGGCCGTTTGAGGCCGGCTTGAACGGTGCCGTTCTAACATGGTTAATTCCATTGCCTGCCATGAAGTCCTGGAATTCAGTGCTTGTGAAGCACGGGCCATTGTCGCTGACCAAGATGTCCGGTAGACCGTAGGCGGCGAACATTGCCCGTAGACTTTCTACCGTGGCAGAGGATGTGCTTGAATTTAAAATGTCACACTCGATCCATTTGGAGTAGGTATCTACTACAACCAAAAACATTTTCCCCATGAAAGGACCTGCGTAGTCCACATGGATGCGTGACCAAGGCTTGGCGGGCCATGGCCAGGGGCTAAGGGGGGCTTCCCTGGGCGCATGGCCCAGCTGGGCACACGTGTTGCACCTGCGAACACAAAGTTCCAGATCTGCGTCTATCCCTGGCCACCAAACGTGTGACCTGGCAATTGCCTTCATCGTGACAATGCCCGGGCGCCCATTGTGGAGTTCTCTGATGAACACCTCTCTGCCCATCTGGGGCATGACTACGCGGTTTCCCCACAGTAGGCAATCGGCCTGAATCGAGAGTTCATCCTTGCGCCTGTGAAATGGTTTAAATTTCTCACGGCATGCCCTGTACGTGGCTGCCCAGTCCCCATTCAGGACACATTTCTTGACTAGAGACAATAGCGGGTCTCTATTTGTCCAGACTTTAATCTGACAGGCTGTCATGGGTGAGCCTTCGCTTCTGAAAGCTTCAACAACCATGACCATCTCAGCAGCATGCTCGGTAGCCCCCTCAGTGGTGGCTAGTGGGAGCCTGCTGAGTGCATTGGCGCAGTTTTCGGTGCCTGGTCTGTGCCGAATTGTGTAGTCATAGGCAGCTAACGTGAGTGCCCACCTCTGTATGCGGGCCGATGCGTTTGCATTTATGGCCTTGTTGTCGGCCAAAAGGGACGTTAGGGGTTTGTGATCTGTCTCCAGCTCAAATTTCCTGCCAAACAGGTACTGGTGCATTTTCTTTACCGCAAATATACATGCGAGCGCTTCCTTTTCTACCATCCCGTAGCCCCTTCCTGCCTGGGACAGACTTCTGGAGGCATAAGCTACTGGCTGTAACTGACCCTTGGCATTAACATACTGCAACACACACCCGACACCATAGGACGACGCATCGCACGTTAACACAAGTTTCTTACATGGGTCATATAGCGTTAACAGATTGTTGGAACATAACAAATTGCATGCTCTATTAAAAGCCCTTTCCTGGCTGTTCCCCCAGACCCATTCGCGACCTTTGCGTAGGAGCACGTGTAGTGGCTCTAGCAGCGTGCTCAATTTGGGAAGAAAGTTACCAAAATAGTTCAGGAGCCCCAGGAACGAATGCAGCTCCGTCGTGTTACGGGGTCTGGGTGCTCTCTGGATCGCTTCCGTCTTGGATGCAGTAGGGCTGATCCCGTCTGCTGCTACCCTCAGCCCCAGGAATTCTACCTCTGGAGCTAGGAAGACGCACTTCGCCTTTTTCAGTCGCAGACCTACCCGGTCCAGTCTGCGTAGCACCTCCTCCAGGTTGTGGAGGTGTTCTTCAGTATCGTAACCTGTAATGAGGATGTCGTCTTGAAAAACCACCGTCCCTGGAATCGACTTGATGAGGCTTTCCATATTTCGTTGGAAGATTGCGGCGGCCGAGCGAATCCCGAACGGACATCTGTTGTACTCAAACAACCCCTTGTGTGTCGTGATGGTGGTCAGCTTCTTCGACTCACTCGCCAGCTCCTGGGTCAGGTCCAATTTTGAAAAAGGTTTGCCACCGGATAGCGTCGCAAAGAGGTCCTCCGCTCTTGGTAGCGGGTACTGGTCTTGGAGTGACACCCGATTGATGGTGGCCTTGTAATCGCCACATATCCTGACCGACCCATCCGCCTTGAGCACCGGCACAATCGGGCTCGCTCAGTCACTGAATTCGACTGGCGAGATGATGCCTTCCCTCAGCAGGCGGTCCAATTCGCCTTCTATCTTTTCCCGCATCATGTACGGCACCGCTCTGGCCTTGTGGTGTACTGGCCTGGCGTCCGGGTTTATGTGAATCACTACCTTGGCCCCCATGAAAGTGCCGATGCCGGGTTGAAATAATGAGTCAAATTTGTCCAGGACCTGTGAGCATGATACTTGCTCCACAGAGGAAATTGCATTGACATCGCTCCATTTCCAGTTCATGACAGCAAGCCAACTCCTCCCCAGTAGTGCGGGACCGTCCCCTGGGACAATCCAGAGTGGCAACCTGTTCTCCGAATCTTTGTGGGTCACGACTACCGTGGCGCTGCCTAGCACCGGAATGATCTGCTTTGTGTAAGTCCGTAGCTGTGCGTCAATCGGCGATAATTTTGGCCTCCTGGCCTTGGATGCCCACAACTTTTCGAACTGTTTGATACCCATCAGGGACTGACTGGCACCCGTGTCTAACTCCATTGATACTGGGATGCCATTGAAGAGCACTTTCATCATTATCGGTGGCGTCCTGGTGTATGAACTGTATACGTGCTCCACATGAACTCGCTGAACTTCAGCTTCCAGCGATTTCCCCCAGTGTCCATTTCTGCAATTTCTGCAGGTATTTTGCTCATCTCTGCAAACTCCGGCTGAGTGTATGCCTCCACGCCTCCAGCATGAGTTGCGGTTTGAAACAAAAGGTCCCTTGCCAGTCGATCGTCCCTGACTGCCCCTGTTATTGTCCTTGAGTGCACCATTAACAGGTGTTGATGGCCCCATTACTGGCCGCATTGTCCCTTGCAATGGCGTGAATCGCTGTTCAGCTTGCCATTGTCTATGTCGAACTCCCCCTCTGGGTTCGACTACATGTTGGGGCATGCCTGACTGTCCTTGTCTGCCTGGAGAACTGTGTGCTGCTTTAACAATGTTGAATCTCTGTCCCAACCATTCCTTAACACAGTACCTCTCGTCTGTTCTGCTCGTGGCCATGCTCGCGTGGTTTAAATCCCAGTTTCTTGTCGCCATTGATACGTCCTTACTACACAGTATAAATGCACACGAGGCCCATGCTTGAGAGAAAGTCAGACTGTGACCTGTCCTTTATTCCTTAGCACTCAAGTGATGAAGGTGGGTGGAGCTTCCCCTTTTATACCTGAAGGTCCAGGTTAGGAGTGTCTCCCACCTAGTGGTCATTGTTCTCACAGTGTACAACTTAGGTCAGTTTATACATGGGTTACAATGCTGGTTGAATACATGACACCTGGGATGGTGGGACTGACCTATCAAGAAAGACTGGATCAACTGGGCTGGTATTCACTGGAGTTCAGAAGAATGAGAGGGGATCTCATAGAAACGTTTAAAATTCTGACGGGTTTAGACAGGTTAGATGCAGGAAGAATGTTCCCAATGTTGGGGAAGTCCAGAACCAGGGGTCACAGTCTAAGGATAAGGGGGAAGCCATTTAGGACCGAGATGAGGAGAAACTTCTTCACCCAGAGAGTGGTGAACCTGTGGAATTCTCTGCCACAGAAAGTTGGTGAGGCCAATTCACTAAATATATTCAAAAAGGAGTTAGATGAAGTCCTTACTGCTAGGGGGATCAAGGGGTATGGCGAGAAAGCAGGAATGGGGTACTGAAGTTGCATGTTCAGCCATGAACTCATTGAATGGCGGTGCAGGCTAGAAGGGCCGAATGGCCTACTCCTGCACCTATTTTCTATGTTTCTATATTTGTTGTCAAATGTTGTCTGATAATCGCTCCTGTGAAGCACCTTGGGATGTTTCACTATGTTAAAGGTGCTATATGAATGCAAGATGTTGTTGTTAGAGATGACAGTGCCGATCAATGCATCAGTCATCCCTACGTGTGGGCAACATGTTGGCTCACGCTGTCAGCTGATCGATACGCTGCTCTCGAATAAGGCAAAAGCAGAAAATAGGTGGT
Organism: Pristiophorus japonicus; assembly: GCF_044704955.1. Classification (NCBI taxonomy): domain Eukaryota; kingdom Metazoa; phylum Chordata; class Chondrichthyes; family Pristiophoridae; genus Pristiophorus; species Pristiophorus japonicus. The sequence goes on from NC_091977.1 coordinate 533,184,967, forward strand.
TGTGGTAACCTGGCCTTTCATTGTCCGGACCATTCCTGCGGCACGGTTTGGGTATAGTTCACCCTCTCATCATCATAGGCAGTGCCTCGGAGTTGAGGAAGACTTGCTTCCAATCTAAAAATGAGTTCTTAGGTGACTGAACAGTCCAATACGAGAGGCACAGTCCCTGTCACAGGTGGGACAGATAGTCGTTGAAGGAAAGGGAGGATGGGACTGGTTTGCCGCATGCTCCTTCCGCTGCCTGCACTTAATTTCTGCGTGCTCTCGGCGATGAGACTCGAGGTGCTCAGCGCCCTCCCGGATGCACTTCCTCCACTTAGGGAGGTCTTTGGCCAGGGACTCCCATCATTTCACCGTCCTCTGGTCTAACGAAGGTTCTATACAAGTTTAAATGAACTTCACTGGTTTTCAAGTCTATTCCTCGAGCAATGAACCAACAGTGCATGGTTTGCATTTGTTAAGTACTATCACACCTTTTAGTGATCTGCCTCCGTAAATCCCGCTGCTCCTTGAACCCATTGTAATGTTTGCACCTGTGAGCTTGTAGAGCTGTTGGTATTGGGGACTTGGCCTGGAGGGTGGTGCACGGGACAATCCTGTGCAATAAGTTTTTAAGTCGTTTCACGGACTCCCAGGCCACCTGCAATTTCTGCGGTCTAGAGGAGTCTGTGTTCCATATTTATGTGGAATGTGTCAGGTTGCAGCCCCTATTCCATTATTTGAAGGGGCTGCTCCTCAAATTCTGGTTGCACTTCAGTCCCATGCTCCTGATCTTTGGGCACCCTGTGTGGAGGGCAGCGGGCAGGTCAGAGGGCCTCCTCGTAGGACTGTTCCTGGGCATGGCCAAGGTGGCCATCAGCCGGTCCAGGCAGCGGGCGATCGAGAGGTCATTCAACCTGACTGCCTGCCTCTCTTCCGCGGTTACATTCAAGCCAGGGTGTCCCTGGAGATGGAGCATGCCGTGTCCACCGGTACGCTCGCGGCCTTCCGCGAGAGGTGGGCGCCGGAGGGGCTGGAGTGCATCATCACCCCGGGCAACCAAATTTTAATTTGATTCTTAATCTCTAAAGTTTAACTTGTTTAAATTGTCGGTTTTAGTGCCCATTTAATCATGGGGCACTTGATTTATTGTTTTACAAAAAGTAGTGTAGAGCTGTTGAGTTGGGAGTGGCTTAGCCAGTCACATGATGTTCACAAGACTCAATAAAACCCCAGCCAGTTGGGATCGGAAATTCCATGATGAGGCAGGTGGTTGTGAGCCTGGTGGATAAACTAGTAATGTGCAGTGTGATTGTTAAACCTTTTGCTAATAAACCAACTAGTTCTTAATAGCAATGTGTTGCTATGAATTCTTCAGCAAGGAACATAAGAACATAAGAATTAGGACCAGGAGTAGGCCATTTGGCCCCTCGAGCCTGCTCCGCCATTCAATACGATCATGGCTGATCTGATCCTGGCCCTAACTCCACTTCCCTGCCCGTTCCCCATAACCCTTTACTCCCTTATCGTTCAAAAATCTGTCTCTCTCCACCTTAAATATATTCAATGACCCAGCCTCCACAGCTCTCTGGGATAGATAATTCCAAATATTCATGACCCCATGAGAGAAGAAATTTCTCCACATTTCCATTTTAGATGGACAACCTCTTATTCTGAAACTATGCCCCCTAGTTCTAGATTCCCCCACAAGGGGAAATATCTTCTCTGCATCCACCTTGTCAAGTCCCTTCAGAATTTTATAGGTTTCAATAAGATCACCTCTCAGTCTTCTAAACTCCAATGCGTATATGTCCAACCTGCTCAATCGTTCTTCATATGACAACCCCCTCATCTCAAAAATCAACCTAGTGCACCTTCTTAGAACTGTCTCCAATGAAAGTATATCCTTCCTTAAATAAGGAGACCAAAACTGTACGCAGTACTCCAGCTATTTTTTTAGAAATAGGAGCAGGAGTAGGCCATTTGGCCCCTCGAGCCTGCTCCGTCATTTAATGAGATCATGGCTGATCTGATCATGGACTCAGCTCCACTTCCCTGCCCGCTTCCCATAATCCTTTATTCCCTTATCGCTCAAAAATCTATCTGTCTCCCCCTTAAATATATTCAATGAACAAGCCTTCACAGCTCTCTGGGGCAGAGAATTTTACAGATTCACAACCCTCTGAGAGAAGAAATTCCTCCTCATCTCAGTATGTCCCCCAGTTTTAATTTCCCTCATGAGTGGAAATATCCTCTCTGCATCCACCAGCTGTGGTCTTACCAAGGCCCTGCACAGCTGTAAGGTCAACATCTTCAGTGAGGCGTACGAAAGCATAGGCCTTGCACTGAGCATCCATAAGAAAAAAGGTCCTCCACCAACCTGACATCGCCACAATGCAACATCCCCACCAACACCTGGGAGTCCCTGGCCAAAGACCGCCCTAAGTAGAGGAAGAGCATCCGGGAGGGTGCTGAGCACCTCGAGTCTCGTCGCCGAGTTCAAGCAGAAAACAAGCGCAGGCAGCGGAAGGAGCGTGCGGCAAACCAGACCCCCCACCCACCCTTTCCCTCAACCACTGTCTGTCCCACCTGTGACAGAGACTGTAATTCCCGTATTGGACTGTAGCAGGACTTCCCTACTATAAACTCCATCTCTCTTGCAATAACGGCCAACATTCCCATGAAGCAAATACATGACACCCATTTACATTCTTATTTGGCAAGGCATGTGTGAGCTCCTTATTCCTCGTATCCCCCGTGTACTTGCCTCGTGAGTTCGCTCAGGAGCTCCTGCTCTGTGGTCGCAGTGCGCTATAGGCAGATCCTTGGGCAGCCCGCACTCGCATTGGGAGGACTACTGGGCCTCCGTATTTGAGGAGAGGCGGGGAGGGAGTGAGGGCGAGGGGGGAGGGGGGGAGGGGCAGTGTAGCGGTCGGGAAACCCAGAAGAACAGGTTTCCCTCAGGTGCTGCTGAATTAAACGGCGGGACCTGATTAGCAATTTCTGGAATCTGTTTCCCGGCCACAGACAGCCAGATTTGAGAGGCCGGCTGTCGGGTGGCGAGGCCTGTGACACTAGGCCCCAACTGGGGAGTGGAGAGGAGGGAGGGAGGGTGAGATCGGAGGTCGGGGGGGGGGATATCGACGGGGGCGTGGGGCGGCACAGAGATCGGAGGTCGGGAGGATATCGACAGGAGGATGGGGGGGGGGGGAAACAGAGATCGGGGGTTACGGCGGGCATCGCTGGGGGTTGGGAAAGATCACGGGAGGAGAGAAGTTCGCGAGGGAGATATCGGGCGGAGGGGAGAGAAGGTGGCGGGGGGCCTCCGGAGGACTTTGGGAGGGCATTGGGTGACGAGGAGGGGGCCCGATCGCTGGGGAGATTAACAGGTGTGCATGGTGGGGTGGAGGAAGCAGTCCTGCTCCATGCAGCGATCCTTGCCTCCCTTTAAGCTGCCGCGTTTCCCGTGGCCTGGGAAACCCGGATGACCAGGGTTAAAGCTAGAACATGCAGCCTCATTAAAATATTTAAATGAGCGACCTGCTTCCACTATAACTGGTCGTGGGCAGGCTCGAGGCAGTTTCGAATTGGGTTTGAAATTTTTTAAATTGTAATCTCCCACCCGACCCAAACCCACCCATTTTTGGGGGTTAAAATTACCCGCTTGGAGTCCTCAAGTATCCCTCCTGGGATGAGAGTGTTGTCCTATGATGAGACATTGTGTAGAATAGACCGATACTCTCTGGAGTTTAGAAGAATGAAAGGTGATCTTATTGAAACATACAAGATTCTGAGGTGACAGGGTAGATGCTGAGAGGTTGTTTCCCCTGGCTGGAGAGTCTAGAACTAGGGGGCACAGTCTCAGGATAAGGGTTTGGCCATTTAAGACAGAGATGAGGAGGAATTTCTTCACTCAAAGGGTTGTGAACCTTTGGAATTCTCTACCTCAGAGGGCTGTGGATACTGAATCGTTGAGTATATTCAAGGCTGAGATCGATAGATTCTTGGTCTCTAGGGGAATCAAGGGATATGGAGAGAAGGGCGGGAAAGTGGAGTTGAGGTAGAAGATCAGCCATGATCTTACTGATTGGCGGAGCAGGCTCGAGGGGCCGAATGGCCTACTCCTGCTCCTAATTCTTACATTCTTGCACCAATTCATGAACTTCATTGGCGCTAAACAGCGGTTCAGTAATAATTGTGCTCTGTTTTACCTGCCTTCTCTAAGCTAATGCTTCAATTAGGTTTAGCAGTTTCTTAAAGTAGCTGAGACTAGAGAAAGAGTGGGGCCTATTAGAGACCACAAAGGAAATCTGTCTGTGGAGGCGGAAGACGTGGGTATGATTCTTAATGAATACTTTGCATCCATTTTCACAAAAGAGAGGGGTGATGCAGACTTTGCAATGAGGGAGGAAGAGTGTGAAATATTAGACAAGATAAAAATAGTGAGAGAGGAAGTATTAAGGGGCTTAACAACTTTGAAAGTGGATAAATCCCCAGGCCTGTATGAAATGTATCCCAGGCTGTTAAGTGAAGCAAAAGAGGAAATAGCAGTCGCTCTGACCATCATTTTCCAATCCTCTCTGGCTACATGTGTGGTGCCAGAGGACTGGAGGACTGCTGATGTGGTACCTTTGTTTAAAAAGGGAGAAAGAGACAGACTGAGTAATTACAGGCTGGTCAGCCTAACTTCGGTGGTGGGAAACTTATTGAAAAAAATCCTGAAGGACAGAATAAATCTTAATTTGGAAAGACGTGGATTAATCAAGGATAATCAGCAATAATTTGTAAAGGGAAGGTTGTGTCCGACTAACCTGATTTAATTTTTCGAGGAGGTAACCAGGAGGGTCGATGAGAGCAGTGCATATGATGTCGTGTATATGGATTTTAGCAAAGCTTTTGATAAGGTTCCACATGGCAAACTGGTCACAAAAGTAAAAGCCCATGGGATCCAGGGCAAAGTGGCAAGTTGGATCCAAAATTGCACAGAGGCAGGAAGCAAAGGGTAATGGTTGATGGGTGTTTTTGTGACTGGAAGGCTGTATCCAGTGGGGTTCCGCAGGGCTCAGTGCTGGGTCCCTTGCTTTTTGTGGTATATATTAATGACTTGGACTTGAATGTTGGGGTTATAATGAAGAAGTTTGCAGATGACACTAAAACAGGCTGTGTGGTTGATAATGAAGAAGAAAGCTGCGGACTGCAGGAAGATATCAATGTTCTGATTAGTGGCAAATGGAATTCAATCCGGATAAGTGTGTGGTAATGCATTTGGGCAGGTCTAACAAGGCAAAGTATTATGTATGCAATAAAGGTTCAAGCTGAGTACTGTTTAACTAAGCAAGGTACGACCTTGTCTGTGCTTTATTTAGTCTCAAAGTGCCTGACTCTCAAAATGGCTGGCCTTTTATACCTGAGCAGCACCATGTGTGTGCTGCTCAGTGGCCTCCAACAATGACACCATCTAGTGGCTACAAACAGCATGTACATAGAAAGATAGAAACATAGAATAAAATAGGTGCAGGAGTAGGCCATTCGGCCCTTCATGCCTGCACCACCATTCAATATGATCATGTCTGATCATGCAACTTCAGTACCCCATTCCTGCTTTCTCTCCATATCCCCTGATCCCTTTAGCCGTAAGGGCCACATCTAACTCCCTTTTGAATATATCCAATGAACTGGCCTCAACAACTTTCTGTGGTAGAGAATGCCACAGGTTCACAATTCTCTGGGTGAAAAAGTTCCTCCTCATCTCAGTCCTTACCCCTTACCCCAGGATGGCAGGACTGACATATGAGGAGAGACTGGATCGACTGGGTCTGTATTCACTGGAGTTTAGAAGGATGAGAGGGGATCTCATAGAAACATATATAATTCTGATGGGACTGGACAGATTAGATGCAGGAAGAATGTTCCCCGATGTTGGGGAAGTACAGAACCAGGGGACATAGTCTAAGGATAAGGGGTAAGCCATTTAGCTCCGAGATGAGGAGAAACTTCTTCACTCAGAGAGTTGTTAACCTGCGGAATTCCCTGCCGCAGAGAGTTGTTGATGCCAGTTCGTTAGATATATTCAAGAGGGAGTTAGATATGGCCCTTGCGGCTAAAGGAATCAAGGGGTATGGAGAGAAAGCAGGAAAGGGGTACTGAGGGAATGATCAGCCATGATCTTATTGAATGGTGGTGCAGGCTCGAAGGGCCGAATGGCCTACTCCTGCACCTATTTTCTATGTTTCTACGTTTCTATGATTCTATCCTTAGACTGTGACCCCTGGTTCTGGACTTCCCCAACATCGGGAACATTCTTCCTGCATCTAACCTGTCTAATCCCGTCAGAATTTTAAATGTTTCTATGAGATCCCCTCTCAATCTTCTAAATTCCAGTGAATATAAGCCTAGTCGATCCAGTCTTTCTTCATATGTCAGTCCTGCCATCCTGGGAATCAGCCTGGTGAACCATCGCTGCACTCCCTCAATAGCTAGAATGTCCTTCCTCAGATTAGGAGACCAAAACTGCACAAAATACTCAAGATATGTGGTCTCACCAAGGCCCTGTATAACTGCAGCAAGGCCTCCCTGCTCCTAAACTCAAATCCTCTAGCTATGAAGACCAACATGCTATTTGCTTTCTTCACCGCCTGCTGTACCTGCATGCCTACTTTCAATGACTAATGTACCATGACACCCAGGTCTCGTTGCACCTCCCCTTTTACTGATCTGTCACCAATCAGATAATAATCTGCCTTCCTGTATTTGCCACCAAAGTGGATAACCTCACATTTATCTACATTATACTGCATCTGCCATGCATTTGCCCACTCTCCTAACCTTCCAAGTCACCCTGCAGCCTCTTAGCATCCTCCTCACAGCTCACACCACCACCCAGCTTAGTGTCATCTGCAAACTTGGAGATATTACATTCAATTCCTTCATCTAAATCATTAATATATATTGTAAATAGCTGGGGTCCCAGCACTAAATCTTGCAGTACCACACTAGTCACTGCCTGCCATTCTGAAAAGGACCCGTTTATTCCCACTGTTTGCTCCCTGTCTGCTCTATGTGCTTTAATTTTGCACACTAATCTCTTGTGTGGGACCTTGTCAAAAGTTTTTTGAAAGTCTAAATACAGCACATCCACTGATTCTCCCTCATCCACTCTACTAGTTACATCCTCAAATAATAATTCTAGAAGATTTGTCAAGCATGATTTCCCTTTCATAAATGCATGCTGACTTGGACCGATCCTGTCACTGCTTTCCAAATGCGCTGCTATTGCATCTTTAATAATTGATTCCAGCATTGTCCCCATTACCGATGTCAGGCCTATACTTCCCTGTTTTCTCTCTCCCTCCTTTTTTAAAAAGTGGGGTTACAGTAGCTACCCTCCAATCCATAGGAACTGATCCAGAGTCCATGGAATGTTGGAAAATGACCACCAATGCATCTACTATTTCTAGGGCCACTTCCTTAAGTACTCTGGGATTCAGACTATCAGGCCTTGGGTATTTATCGGCCTTCAATCTCATCAATTTTCCTAACACCATTTCCTGACTAATAAGGATTTCCTTCAGTTCCCTCAGTTCCTCCTTCTCGCTAGGCCCTTGGTCCCCTCGTATTTTCGGGAGATTATTCGTGTCTTCCTTAGTGAAGACAGAACCAAAGTAGTTGTTCAATTGGTCTGCCATTTCCTTGTTCCCCATTATGAATTCATCTGATTCTGACTGCAAGGGACCTACATTTGTCTTCACTAATCTTTTTCTCTTCACATATCTATAGACTCTTTGGCAGTCAGTTTTTATGTTCATGCAAGCTTACTCTCATACTCTATTTCCCCCCTCTTAATTAAACCCTTTGTCCTCCTCTGCTGAATTCTAAATTTCTCCCTGTCCTCAGGTTTGCTGCTTTTTCTGGCCAATTTATATGCCACTTCCTTGGATTTAACACTATCCCTAATTTCACTTGTTTCCCATGGTTGAACCACCTTGCCCGTTTTATTTTTACGCCAGACAGGGATGTACAATTGTTGTAGTTCATCCATGTGATCTTTAAACGTTTACCATCGAAGTTACCTTTCTTTAAGTTCAGGATCCTAGTCTTTGAATTAACTGTGTCACTCTCCACCTTAATGAAGAATTCTACCATATTATGGTCACTCTTTCCCAAGAGGCCTCGCACGAGCAGATTGCTAATTAATCCTGTTTCATTACACAAGACCCAGTCTAGGATGGCATGCTCTGTAGTTGGTTCCTCGACATATTGATCTAGAAAACCATCCCTTATACACTCCAGGAAATCCTCCTCCACCGTATTGCTACCAGTTTGGTTAGCCCAATCTATATGTAGATTAAAGTCACCCATGATAACTACTGTACCTTTATTGAACGCATCCCTAATTTCCTGTTTGATGCCATCCCCAACCTTACTACTACTGTTTGGTGGTCTGTACACAACTCCCACGAATGTTTTCTGCCCTTTGGTGTTTCGCAACTCGACCCATACAGATTCCACATCATCCAAGCTAATGTCCTTCCTTACTATTGCGTTAATCTCCTCTTTAACCAGTAACGCTACCCCACCTCCTTTTCTTTTCTGTCTATCCTTCATGAATATTGAATACCCCTGGATGTTGAGTTCCCAGCCTTGGTCACCCTGGAGCCATGTCTCCATAATCCCAATTATATCATATCCGTTAACAGCTATCTGCGCAGTTAATTTATCCAGCTTATTACGAATGCTCCTCGCATTGAGGCACAGAGCCTCCAGGCTTGTTTTTTTAACACTTTGTCCTTTTAGAATTATGTTGTAATATGGCCCTTTTTGATTTTTGCCCTAGTTTTCTCTGCCTTCCAGTCTTACTTTTCTCCTTCCTACCTTTTGCTTCTGCCCCCTTTTTATTTCACTCTACCTCCCTGCATAGATTCCCATCCCCTTGCCATATTAGTTTAAATCCTCCCCAACAGCACTAGCAAACACTCCACCTAGGACATCGGTTCCGGTCCTGTCCAGGTGCCGACCGTCCGGATTGTACTGGTCCCACTTCCCCCAGAACCGGTTCCAATGTCCCAGGAATTTGAATTCCTCCCCCTTGCACCATTCCTCAAGCCACGTATTCATCTGAATTTTCCTGCTATTCCTACTCTGATGAGCACGTGGCACTGGTAGCAATCCTGAGATTACTACCTTTGAGGTCCTACTTTTTAATTTAACTCCTTGCTCCCTAAATTCAGCTCGTAGGACCTCATCCCACTTGTTACCTATATCATTGGTACCTATATGCACCACGACAACTGGCTGTTCACCCTCCCCCTCCAGAATGCCCTGCACCCGCTCTGAGACATCCTTGACCCTTGCACCAGGGAGGCAACATACCATCCTGGAGTCTTGTTTTTGGCCGCAGAAACGCCTATCTATTCCCCTTACAATAGAATCCCCTACCACTATAGTTCTCTTTTTCCTGCCCTCCTGTGCAGCAGAGCCACCCACGGTGCCATGGACTTGGCTGCTGCTGCCTTCCCCTGATGAGCCACCTCCCTCAACAGTATCCAAAACGGTATATCTGTTTTGGAGGGAGGTAACCGCAGGGTACCCTCACACTACCTTCCTTCCCCTGCTCTTCCTGATGGTCACCCATTCCCTATCTGCCTGTGTAACCTTTAGCTGCGGTGTGTCCAACTCACTGCACGTGCTATCCACGACATCTTCAGCATCGCGAATCCTCCAGCGTGGATCCATCCGCAGTTCCAGCAATGCGGTCTGTCAGGATCTGCAGCAGGACACACTTCCCACACACATAGTAGCCAGTGACACTGGAAGTGTCCCTGACTTCCCACATGGCACAGGAGGAGCATGACATGGCTCTGGGCTCTCCTGCCATGACTTAACCCTTAATTTGGCAACACTGCCAAAGATTTCCTACTGATAAGAAAAGAAAAAGAAAAAGAAAAAATATTCACCAATCACTTACCTGCTTGGCTGTGATGTCACGCTTCGATTTCTTTTTACTTCTACTTTGCTTTTTGTCCCTGCACCAGCTTGCTGCTCCCGACTGCTCCCGACTGCTGCTCCCGACTGCTCCCGATTGCTGCTCCCGACTGCTGCTCCCGACTGCTGCTCCCGACTGCTGCTCCTCCCAATCTGCCGCTGGCCTTTTTTAGGTCTCGAGCCTCCCGCTCCCGCTGGCTCTTCCTCCTCCAGCATATATGACAATACCCTCCTCTGAGATCTTATCACAGTCTTTCACAGGTTGAGACGGTCCGATGCTTTACGCTCCCAGGTTGACCGTCTCAGTTCGATTCTGGCCTTGGGTGAATGTACGGGGTCTGTTGTGGCTGGTGGCTGGATGGCTGACTTGTCAGGGGTGGCAGTGGCCATGTCAGGAATTGCAAGTCCATTTTTATTGAGCAGGTCTGTGATGGAAATTCCGGGTTCACTGATGATCCTTGAGTCCACTGAAGGCTGGTTGGTTGGTTGGTCGTCGATGGTTTCTTCGTCCGACTGCTCTGGCTCGTCTGTGTGCCTCAGCGATGTGTTTCCTGCAAGTTTTCCCATTCTTCGGCTTAATAACGAATACTCTGTTGCCCTCCTTGGCCATGACCGTACCAGCAATCCATTTGGACCCTGACCATAATTCAACACATAGACAGCATCATTAACAGAAATCTCGCATGCCACTGATAGTGATGCATCTTTTTAACACCGTACACACACGCTAAAGCTTATTTTTCTACCATACTGTAGGCTCTTTCTGCTTTAGACAAAATTTTGGATGCATGCGAGACAGGTTGAAGTTTCCCTGGCTCATTGGCTTGTTGTAACCCGCAACCAGTTACATAAGGCAATGCGACACAGGCCAAAACTAAACGTTTACATGGGTCATAATGTACCAGCAGCTTGTTTGAGCAAAGCAGATTGGTGCCTTTCTCGAAAGCTCTGTCGTGTGATGCGCCCCACACCCAGTTGTCACCTTTTCTCAATAGCATGTGCAGTGGTTCAAGTAAGGTGTTCAATTTAGGTGGGAAGTTACCAAAGAAGTTGAGTAGACCCAGGAACGAACGCAGCTCCATCACTTTCTGCGGCTTGGGTGCATTCTTGATGGCCTTGGTTTTCACGTCAGTAGGTCTGATACCATCAGCGGCGATTTTCCTCCCGAGAAATTCGACCTCCGGTGCCATGACGATGCACTTCGAGTGTTTAAGTCTGAGTCCCACTCTGTCCAAACGCAATAGAACCTCTTCCAGGTTGTTCAGATGTTCCTTGGAGTCACAACTGGTGATCAGGATGTCATCTTGGAACACGACGGTTCTGGGAACGGACTTCAGTAGACTTTCCATATTCTTCTGGAATATTGCTACAGCCGAGCGAATTCCAAAATGGGCAGCTGTGGTAAATAAACAGTCCTTTGTGCGTGTTAATGCATATAAGTCTCTTTGACGTCTCAATCAACTCCTGTGTGATATAGGCCGATGTCAAGTCCAGTTCTGTGAACGACTTCCCTCCGGCTAGCGTCGCAAACAAGTCATCAGCCTTCGGTAACGGGTACTGATCTTGTTTCAAAACCCTGTTGATCGTAGCCTTGTAGTCGCCACAGATTCTGACTGTGCCATCACTTTTCAGCACAGGAACAATGGGGCTGGCCCATTCATTAAATTCGACTGGTGATATGATCCCTTCACGCTGGAGTCTGTCCAGTTCAACTTTGACCTTCTCCCTCATCATATACGGCACTGCCCGAGCTTTATGATGGGTCTTGCATCTGAGTCCACGTGGATCTGCACCTTGCTCCGGTAAAGTTGCCGATACCCGGTTCGAACAGCAAGGGAACTTGTTCAATACTTGGTCACATGTATCTTCCTCCGATGACAACACCTTTATGTCATTCCAGTCGCATCTGATTTTCTCCAACCAGCTCCTGCCGAGCAGCTTTGGGCCATTGCCTGGAACAATCCACAGCGGTAACTCGTGAACCGCAGCGTTATACGACGCATTAATTTGTGCACTGCCAATCACCTTTATCAGTTCTTTGGTGTACGTGCTCAGCTTGGCGTTAACAGGGCTCAGCCTGGGCCTTGCAGTCTTAGTATCCCACAGCTTATTGAATGCCCTCTCGTTCATGATCGATTGACTCGCCCCCGTGTCCAGTTCCATCGATACCGGTATCCCGTTAAACTTCACCTTAATCAAAATTGGTTTACTCTTGGTTATGGAAGAGTACAGTCCATACACTTCCTCCTCTGGCATCTCAGATTGCGTATCCAGATCCACGCTAGTCTGACTCTCATCCTCCACGTGGTGTGTCGCAGCACGCTTGCTCATCTGCGGACACTTTCAGACAGCCTTTGCAACTATATTGCTTAAATCGTCACTGCTGGTGCCGATGATTTCCCCCACAGCGCCAACACAGAGAAGTCGGATACATTCCCTCTGGCGGACTTTGGGCAGCCACAGGTTTCGCGAACGCAGCTGGATAGGCCGTGCCATGTGCCGCTCTGCCGAACGCCGAATTAATCGCATTTACAGTACTTGCCGAGGTTCGGTTCTTCACCGCTATTTACTTTAAACTCCTGTCCGTCGTCACACATGATTGAGCGATCTGGATGGCCCTTTTTAAATCCAACTCCTCCACCGCCAGAAGTTTGCACAGGATCACCTCGTGGTTGATACCGATAACAAAGAAGTCCCGCAGCATGTCTGCCAACACCGTCCCGAACTTGCATGGTCCCGCGAGACGTCACAGGTCGGCAACAAATTCCATCGCGCTCTGGACCTCCGATCGAACGTGTGTATAAAACTTGTATCTCGAGATGATCTTATAGAGACATTTAAAATAATGAAAGGGATAGACAAGATAGAGGCAGAGAGGTTGTTTCCACTGGTCGGGGAGACTAGAACTAGGGGGCACAGCCTCAAAATACGAGGGAGCCAATTTAAAACCGAGTTGAGAAGGAATTTCTTCTCCCAGAGGGTTGTGAATCTGTGGAATTCTCTGCCCAGGGAAGCAGTTGAGGCTAGCTCATTGAATGTATTCAAATCACAGATAGATAGATTTTTAACCAATAAGGGAATTAAGGCTTATGGGGAGTGGGCGGGTAAGTGGAGCTGAGTCCACGGCCAGATCAGCCATGATCTTGTTGAGTGGCAGAGCAGGCACGAGGGGCTAGATGGCCTACTCCTGTTCCTAATTCTTATGGTTCTTATGTTCTATGATGCCATCATCTGGCTTGAGGTGCTCCCATACCAATGTACACAACTCCTCATATGTTTTCTCTGTTAGATCACTAGGCATGAGTAGATTCTTTGAACCGCACACAGTGAGGAACACGGCCCGGCGCCGATCTGCATTGTCGACCCCCTTCATTTTTTTGGCCACGAAGTACTGCTTCAAAGGGCTCACAAAGTCTGCCCAATCTTCTCCCTCCAAGAATTGCTCTAAAAATCCAATCGTGCTCATTTTGCAAACAAAGGTTCTTGTATCTCGTCGCCAAATGTTATGTATGCAATAAAGGTTCAAACTGAGCACTGTTTAACTAAGCAAGCCTGTGCTTTATTTAGTCCCAAAGTGCCTGACTCACAAAAATGGCTGGCCTTTTATACCCGAGCAGCACCATGTGCGTGCTGCTCAGTGGCCTCCAACAATGACACCATCTGGTGGCTACAAACAGCATACATACATGACAGAAAGGAATACACATTAAATGGTACAACACTGAAAAGTGTAGAGGAACAAAGGGACCTGGGAGTGCAGGCCCACAGATCCTTGACGGTAGCAGGCCAGGTAGATAAGGTGGTTAAGAAGACATATGGAATACAAGAGCAGGGAAGTTATGCTTGAACAGTATAAAACACTGGTTAGGCCACAGCTGGAGTACTGTGTGCAGTTCTGGTCACCACATTACAGGAAGGATGTGATTGCACTGGAAAGGGTGCAGAGGACATTAACAAGAATGTTGCCTGGACTGGAGAATTTTGGCTATGATGAAAGATTGGAGATGCTGGGTCTGTTTTCTTTGGAACAGAGGAGGCTGAGGGGAGACCTGATTGAGGTGTATAAAATGATGAGGGGCCTGGATAGGGTGGAGAGGAAGGATTTGTTTCCCTTGGCAGAGGGGTCAACAACCAGGAGGCATAGAGTTAAATTAATTGAGGGGAGCTTTCAAGGAGATATTTCTTTACCCAGAGGATGGTGGGGGTCTGGAACTCACTGCCTGAAAGGGTGGGAGAGGTAGAAACCCTCACCACATTTAAAAGATACTTGGATGTGCACTTAAAGTGCTGTAACCTACACGGCTACGGACCAAGAGCTGGAAAGTGGGATTAGGCTGGATAGCTCTTGGTCAGCCGGCACGGACACGATGGGCCGAAATGGCCTCCATCCGTGCTGTAGATTTCTATGATTCTATGAAAAGTTGAGCAGAGAGAGTCAGCTTTAGTTACCAGCCCATGTCTCCCCAGTCTGTGCCACTACACGGAGAGGAGTCAAAACGTTGCACCTCCCAAGGTGCCAAGCTTGTGTCGGTGATCATGGAGTCAAATGGCAAATGACACGAATTGAATGAATCCTTATCAACAACGGCCTACATTTATACAGCATCACCTTTAAATTAGAGCCTGGCCGTTCAGGGGGTGATGTCGGGAAACACTTCTTCACACAAAGGGCTGTGGAAATCTGGAGTGTCAGCCTAGAGTTTTGTGCTCCAGTCTCTGGACTGGGACCTGAACCCACAACCTTCTGACTCAGAGGCAAGGGTACTCTCATCACAGGCAGTCCCTCGGAATCGAGGGAGACTTGCTTCCACTCTAAAAGTGAGTTCTCAGGTGACTGAACAATCCAATACGGGAATTACAGTCTCTGTCACAGGTGGGACAGACAGTGGTTGGAGGAAAGGGTGGGTGGGACTGGTTTGCCGCACGCTCCTTCCTCTGCCTGCGCTTGATTTCTGCATGCTCTCGGCGACGAGACTCGAGGTGCTCAGCGCCCTCCCGGATGCTTTTCCTCCACTTAGGGTGGTCTTTAGCCAGGGACTCCCAGGTGTCGGTGGGGATGTTGCATTTTATCAGGGAGACTTTGAGGATGTCCTTGTAATATTTCCTCTGCCCACCTGGGGCTTGCTTGCCGTGTAGGAGTTCCAAGTAGAGCACTTCTCTGGGAGTCTCGTGTGTTACCCACTAAGCGTTGGCTGACTCAGTGATTGAAGAGGTCATACCCTGAAATGGTTATTATTACGCTCATCATAAAGGATGAAACTGAGTACTGTAAGCAATGAGTAAGTGTGACCTTAGCTCCTTTTAATTAGACCCCAGAGTGCAGGTACAGCGTGGGAGGTCTGTTTATATACCGTGCTCCCAAGGGATGCTGGGATCCCTTGGGACTCCAACAGGTAGGCCCTCTGGTGGTGGTGTAATCCAGGTTGCTAAGGGTTAAATACATAACAGTTACCAATCCTGTGAAATTATTGTGTGTACTACGCCTGTACAACTTCCTCCGTCGTCCCTGTTGTCCAAGGAGACAAACTATTTCTTTTGGAAGCACAAGGTGACACAGGAATCAAACACAAGACTTACAGAGTCTGCTTGTCCAGCATTTATTGAACCAGAAGTATTTACAGGCAAGTCCGTGTATAAACAGACAAGTTTTCAGTAAAGGTGCTGTGATTTCATTCATTAACAATCAGACCTATGGTACATTACGTGCAAGTAAGTGATTCATTTTTACGCTTTATTTCAGCATACATATAAACAGCTCTTTAAATGCTCACAGTTCAGACAAATTCGTAGGTTTATTTTCGTTCCCAGGATTAAATAGGCCCAAAAGCAAAATCCCGCGGATGCTGGAAATCTGAAATAAAAACAGAAAATGCTGGAAACACTCAGCGGGTCAGGCAGCATCTGTGGAGAGAGAAACAGAGTTAACGTTTCCAGTCGGTGATCCTTCGTCAGAACTGGAAAAAGTTAGAGGTGTAACAGGTTTTTAAGCAAGTGCAGGGGCAGGGTAAGTGGGGAGGGGAGGAAAGAACAAAAGGGAAGGTCTGTGATAGGGTGGAAGGCAGGAGAGATTAGAGAGACCAAAAGGATGATGGTGCGAGGCAAAGGGAGATGGTAATGGGACAAGTTAAGAAACAAAAGATGCATCTAGATAGGGTGTAAATGGGAATGGCAGAATCATCAACAGCTGGCATCCAAAAAAATAAGGGCCGAGGTTATGGTCTGAAATTGTTGAACTCGATGTTGAGTCCAGAAGGCTGTAAAGTGCCTAAACGAAAGATGAGGTGCTGTTCCTCGAGCTTACATTGAGCTTCGTTGGAAAAGTGCAGGAGGCCAAGGACGGAGAGGTCGGAGTGGGAGTGGAGCGAGGAATTAAAGTGACAGGTGACCGGAAGCTTGGGGGTCACACTTACGGACTGAACGGAGGTGCTCTGCAAAGCGGTCACCCAATCTGCGTTTGGTCTCCCCAATGTAGACGAGACCACATTGCAGAACTTTTTTGATCAGCTCTGACAAAAGGTCACCGACCTAGAACGTTAACTCTGTTTCTCTCTCTCCACAGACCCTGCCCGACCTGCTGAGTATTTCCAACATTTTCTGTTTATAATTTAAATAGTTCTGCCCTAGTTTCAACCTGATTCACCTTGAAGGTTTGGCGGGTGTTCACAGTAGAACAAAAGTCAGCCGTGAAGTTTAACGAGCAAGAAATAAAATTTATAAATCTATAAAAATAGATTTGTTTAATTAAATTTGATTGAGGCGTTCAAATTTATGGAGGGGTTTTTGATCAAATAAATAAGGAGAAGCTGTTTCCAGCGGCAGAAGGGTTGATCATCAGGGGACACGGATTTAAGATAACTGGCGAAAGAATCAGGGGCGAGATGAGGAGAATGTTTTTTTATGTTGGACTGGACAGGTTAGATGCAGGAAGAATGCTCCCGATGTTGGGGAAGTCCAGAACCAGGGGACACAGTCTAAGGATAAGGGGTAAGCCATTTAGGACCGAGATGAGGAGAAACTTCTTCACTCAGAGTGTTGTTAACCTGTGGAATTCCCTACCGCAGAGAGTTGTTGAGGCCAGTTCATTGGATATATTCAAGAGGGAGTTGGATATGGCCCTTACGGCTAAAGGGATCAAGGGGTATGGAGAGAAAGCAGGAGTGGGGTACTGAGGTGAATGATCAGCCATGATCTTATAGAATGGTGGTGCAGGCTCAAAGGGGCGAATGGCCTACTCCTGCACCTATTTTCTATGTTTCTATGTTTACGCAGCGAGTTGTTGAGATCTGAGACGCGCTGCCTGAAAGGGTGTTGGGAGCAGATTCAATAGTAACTTTCAAAAGGGAACTGGATAAATACTTGAAAGCCCTGTAATTTTGTTTCCTTTCAAGGGAAAGAGTCGGGGGAGTGGGACTGATTGGAGAGCTCTTTCATAGAGCCGGCACAGGCACGATGGGCCGAATGGCCCCCTGCCATGCTGTAAGATTCTGTGACATCTTACCCTAGGCTGATGATCAATGAAAGATGAACATTTGTACCTTTTATAATGGTGACGCGCAAACAAGTGTTACCAACAAAAATAAACTACTCAAAACAACTACCAAGAATCAAAGTGCTCAAAAATGTCGGCCTATTCTTCGCATTGACAAAATAGTCTGCTTGTAAAATACTGAATATGGTCATTTTTTTTTCCCTCTTTGAAATCTGTATTCAGACGCACTACAATAATCTCCGACGTGGCAGGGAATTATTACAATAGGGTTTGTGATCAATTTCAGATGATGCATCGCATTCTCAACATTAAAATAAATGATAAAACGCAGATAAATAGTCTCGATTTCTATTTCTGATACCATCAACCAAAATCACAACAAAAAAAAATCTTAATGAAAGAACGCTTCACTCCCAGAACAACAAAAATGCCATGGACAATGGATGGGACGTGTTTCTTAAATAGTTTTTGGTCTGACAATGTTGTTTCAATTCTTGCCCAGGTTTTCTGATATGTTCTTGTGTTTACGACCTTTAAGTTGACATATAAGGTGGAGGTGGATCTTTTGTCGGCATCATCACGGCCTCCTCGTAGGGCGGCAGAAGGATCTAAAATTAAAAATAAACAGTTTATTAAAAGAAAGAAAAAGAAAGAAATAAAGAAAGACTGAATCATAGCAGAATCGTAGAATCATAGAAGTTTACAGCACGGAAGGAGGCCATTTCGGCCCATCGTGTCCGTGCCGGCCGACCAAGAGGCTATCCAGCCTAATCCCACTTTCCAGCTCTAGGTCCATGGCCCTGTAGGTTACGGCACTTCAAGTGCACATCCAAGTACTTTTTAAATGTGGTGAGGGTTTCTGCCTCTACTACCCTTTCAGGCAGTGAGTTCCAGACCCCCACCACCCTCTGGGTGAAGAAATTTTCCCTCAAATCCCCTCTAAACCTTCTACCAATTACTTTAAAACTATGCCCCCTGTTTGTTGACCCCTCTGCTGAGGGAAATAGACCCTTTCTATCCACTATATCGAGGTAGCCCTCATAATTTTATACACCTCAATGAGGTCTCCCCTCAGCCTCCTCTGTTCCAACGAAAACAAACCCAGCCTATCCAATCTGTCCTCATAGCTTAGATTCTCCACTCCCAGCAACATCCTCGTAAATCTCCTCTGTACTCTCTCCAGTGCAATCACGTCCTTCCTGTAATGTGGTGACCAGAACTGTATGCAGTACTCCAGCTGTGGCCTAACCAGTGTTTTATACAGTTCAAGCATAACCCACCTGCTCTTGTATTCTATGCCTTGGCTAATAAAGACAAGCATTCCATATGCTTTCTTAACCACCTTATTTACCTGGCCTGCTACCTTCAGGGATCTGTGGACCTGCACTCCAAGGTCCCTTTGTTCCTCTACACTTCTCAATGTCCTACCATTTAATGTATATTCCCTTTCATTGTTAGCCCTCTCCAAATGCATTACCTCACACTTCTGAAAGAAAGAAAAGAAAAGGCTGAAAGAACATATGTTCCAATCACCATGTGCTCCAACACTTGACTATGCTGATTACGTTGAATGAAAGAAAGAAAGACTTGCATTTATATAGCGCCTTTCACAGACTCGGTATGTCCCAAAGTGTTTTGCAGCCAATGAAGTACTTTTAGAGTGCTGTCACTGTTGTAATGCAGGAAATGCAGCAGCCAATTTGCGCACAGCAAGCTCCCACAAACAACGTGATGACGACAAGATAATCTATTTTAGTGATGTTGATTGAGGGATAAATATTGGCCCCAAGACACCGGGGATAACTCCCCCTGCTCTTCTTCAAAATAATGTCATGGGATCTTTTACATCCACCTGAGAGGGAAGAAGGAGCCTCGGTTTAACGTCTCATCTGAAAGACAGCACCTCCGACAGTGCAGCACTCCCTCAGCACTGCACTGGAGTGTCAGCCTAGATTAATGAGCTCAAGTCCCTGGAGTAGGACTTGAACCCACAACCTTCTGACTCAGAGGCAAGTTTGCTACCCACTGAGCCACGGTTAATATTAATTCTTCATGGTTTTTAAAACATTTTAGTTTTCAGGTAGAATTGTTCATCTTCAACAGTATAAAAATGTAACACAAACTAAACTTAACGATACCTTTCACAGCCAAGACTGGACATAATTTAAAGCGACAAGTAACACCAATTTCTTTAGGAATTCAGGCTGAATACAGAAGTGCTTTTTATAGAGACATATATAAAGGTGTATGATCTTTTCTTTGCACTGCAAATGCCATCACTAAATTTCTCGAAGAATGCATGACTTTTCTGACAAGGCTATGGAAAATAAAATGCATTAATGATCCTCTTATGTATAGAGTGGAATCTTAATGGTGTAAAAGAACAAGTTTAAAGTGGTGGGGGTGAGGTGGTTACTTGTAATATAAATGAACTCTTCCATCTCTATACCAACAACATGGTGTAAAATTTCCATTTCCCGACAAACCAGGGAACACTGTCTTTTGTAGGTATGTGAAAAAGCAACTCCATAGGGAATCCAAGTAATTAACACCCAACACCAGTCTGAATGGTTGCATAGTGGTTATGTTACTGGACTAATAATCCAAGGCGTTGGGCAGGCCACATTGTCCGCATGCCCGACACAAGACTCCCAAAGCAAGCGCTCTACTCGGAACTCCTACACGGCAAGCGAGTCCCAGGTTGGGCAGAGGGCACGTTTCAAGGACACCCTCAAAGCCTCCCTGATAAAGTACAACATCCCCACTGACACCTGGGAGTCCCTGGGCAAAGACCCCTCCAAATGGAGGAAGAGCATCCGGGAGGGCGCTGAGCACCTCGAGTCTCGTCGCCGAGAGCATGCAGAAATCAAGCGCAGGCAGCGGAAGGAGCGTGCGGCAAACCAGACTCCCCACCCACCCTTTCCTCCAACCACTGTCTGCCCCACCTGTGACAGAGACTGTAATTCCCATATTGGACTGTTCAGTCACCTGAGAACTCACTTTTAGAGTGGAAGCAAGTCTTCCTTGATTTCGAGGGACTATCTATGATGATGTATAATCCAAGGACCAGGACATGGGTTCAAATACCACCATGGCAGCTGGGGAATTTAAATTCCGTTAATTAAATAAATTGTAATTTAAAAAAAAATTAGTAACTATGACCATGCAAATGCCACATTGACCTGAGAAGGCAGATGAGACTTTATTTGATCATCTCATTCAAAAGTCAGTACCTCCTACAGTGCTGCACTCCCTCAGCACTGCACTGTGTCCTAAGACGATAAGAGTGTAAGAGTTAGGAGCAGGTGTCGGCCATTTGGCCCCTTGAGCCTGCTCCGCCATTCAATGAGATCATGGCTGATCATCTACCTCAACTCCACTTTCCTGCATTATCCCCATATCCCTTGATTCTCTTAATATCCAAAAATCTATCGATCGCTGTCTAGAATATACTCAAAGACTGAGCCTCCACAGCCCTCTAGGGTAGAGAATTCCAAAGATTCACCACCCTCTGAATGAAGAAGTTTCCCCTCATCTCAGTCCTAAATGGCCGACCCCTTATTCCAATCCCAGATCAGCCATGATCTTATTGAATGTCGGAGCAGACTCAAGGGGCTAGATGGCCTACTCCTGTTCCTAATTCTTATGTTCTTATTAATTCTAGACTCCTCAGCAAGGGGGAAAGATACTCCCTGCATCTACCCTGTCAGAATGTTGTATGTTTCAACACAATCACCTCTCAATCTTCTAAACTACAGAGAATACGGGCCTAGTCTACTCAATTTCTCCTCACAGGAATCAGCCTGCCTATATTTTTGTGCTCAAACCTCTGTGGTGGGACTTGAGCCCACAACCTTCTAACACAGAGGCGAGAGTGTTACCCACTGAGCCATGGTATTGGACAGGAGACTGGGCAAAACTGCCCTGGTCTTTAATTAGTTAACCAAAAAAAAAAAGAGAGGGTTTGAAAATGCTTTGTGCAAATGGTATCAATAGTTCATTGTAAAGTTGATTGCACTTTAATGACTTCACAGATTCTGCCCAGATAAGCAGCCTGGAGGTACGATTCATTAGTGGAAACATTTTTAAAAATGCAATTTCAACCACTGATATATTTACATCTTCCAAAAATCACATTTCAATGTAATGCTCTATTTCAAAACAATTCTAGCCTATCCTACTCCTTGGCATAAAAAACATTTTGTACTGAATTCTTATTTAGTTGCTAGCATTGCAACTTCTGTTTTAGTTTGCCTTTAAAGGGGCTTAAATACACATTGTGGGGGTGAATTTTCAGCCGATTTGCGCCCCATTTAGCACCTGGGCGGGGCGCAAAAATGATATTTTGGGCGTGAAACGAGGCGCACAAGATTTTGCGCCCGGGCGGAACTTTAGTCAATGGTGTTGCGGCGACGTTAAAACTTACCGTCCCGCCGCTGTTTTCACCGCTGGGGTGACGTAAATCGCCGTGCATCGCTGCGCTCGCGCCCCGGGCGGAACTTTCCAGAATTTTTCCCGGTTTAGCGTCCGCCCGGGAACCCGCCCAGAAAAACCAGACGGGCCCCGGGCGCTAACGCCGCCATGTCGAAAGGCGAGGAGGAAGTCACAGTTGTGAGCGATTACACGGATTGGGAGAAGGAACGCTGCGTTACTGCACACCTCTCATTGTGAAGTTTATCTGAGTTTCTAGTTTAGAAACATAGAAACATAGAAAATAGGTGCAGGAGTAGGCCATTCGGCCCTTCGAGCCTGCACCACCATTCGATAAGATCATGGCTGATCATTCACCTCAGTACCCCTTTCCTGCTTTCTCTCCATACCCCTTCATCCCTTTAGCCGTAAGGGCCACATCTAACTCTCTCTTCAATATATCTAACGAACTGGCCTCAACAACTTCCTGTGGGAGAGAATTCCACAGGTTCACAATTCTCTGCGTTTGTTTTATAAACGACATTTAAGGACATTTTAAAAGATGGGGGCCATGCTAGATCGGGAGCCAGTAATCCTGGCTGCTATTGCCATACGGCTTCAAGCTGGAAGAAGACTTATTGTTGATCGATTGCAACGTAATCGAAGAGGTCGCAGACTTATGGGGAGGAGGCCTTACCCCCCACGGGGTTTACAGGGAACACGCTCATACCTCCAGCTCTCTGAGGCACAGTGCGTTAGAAGGCTGCACTTCAGAAAAGAGGTGGTCACAGAGATACACCAACTCATCATCGTAGGCAGTCCCTCGGAATCGAGGAAGACTTGCTTCCACCAATGAGTCCTTAGGTGGCTGAACAGTCCAATACGAGAACCACAGTCTCTGTCACAGGTGGGACAGACAGTCATTGAGGGAAAGGGAGGGTGGGGAGAAACATAGAAACATAGAAAATAGGTGATGGAGCAGGCCATTCGGCCCTTCGAGCCTGCACCACCATTCAATAAGATCATGGCTGATCATTCCCTCAGTACCCCTTTCCTGCTTTTTCTCCATACCCCTTGATCCCCTTAGCCGTAAGGGCCATATCTAACTCCCTCTTGAATATATCCAATGAACTGGCATCAACAACTCTCTGTGGCAGGGAATTCCACAGGTTAACAACTCTCTGAGTGAAGAAGTTTCTCCTCATCTCAGTCATAAATGGCCTACCCCTTATCCTAAGACTGTGTCCCCTGGTTCTGGACTTCCCCAACATCGGGAACATTCTAACCTGTCCCGTCCCATCAGAATCTTATATGTTTCTATGAGATCCCCTCTCATCCTTCTAAACTCCAATGTATAAAGGCCCAGTTGATCCAGTCTCTCCTCATATCTCAGTCCTGCCATCCCGGGAATCAGTCTGGAGAACCTTCGCTGCACTCCCTCAACAGCAAGAACGTCCTTCCTCAGATTAGGAGCAAGAACGTCCTTCGTCAGATTAGGCTGATTTGCCGCACGCTCCTTCCGCTGCCTTGCGCTTGGTTTCTGCATGCTCTCGGCGACGAGACTCGAGGTGCTCAGCGCCCTCCCGGATGCACTTCCTCCAATTAGGACTGCCTTGGGCCAGGGACCCCGAGGTGTTGGTGGGGAGGTTGCACTTTATCAGGAAGGCTTTGAGGGTGTCCTTGTAACGTTTCCTCTGTCCACCTTTGGCTCATACAGGCAGACCTACAGCCTAACAACGGTGCAGCACTTGCCTTCTATGAGCTGGACAGTGGGATTAGGCTGGATAGCTCTTTTTCGACTGGCTCAGACACGATGGGTATCCTTCTGTAAATTTCTATGATTATTTGATTCTATGATAAAAGCTCCCCTGTCTGTTCAGCCTTTCCTGATAAATATATCCTCTCAGTTCTGGTATCATCCTTGTGAATCTTCTTTGCACTTTCTTCAATGGCACTATATCCTTTTTGTAATATGGAGTCCAGAACTGTGCACAGTGCTCTAAGTGTGGTCTAACCAACAGAATAAATAGCAAGAGAATCAAGGGCTATGGGGAGCGGGCAGCAAAGTGGAGTTGAGGTTAAAGGTCAGCCCATCATCATCATCATCATAGGCAGTCCCACGAAGCGAGGATGACTTGCTTCCACGCCAAAAAGGGATGAGCTCACAAGTGTTTCAATGTTCCAGATCCATAATTAATATTCCAGATCCCGAACTACATGTTGAAGGGTGGAAGATGCCTGTATTTTTTTAACGTGGGGTGGCCGTTGTATACCAACCACCACACGGACTTGACAGAGCTAGGTCTTGGTCCAGTGGCAAGGGTTAACCAAGATGAAGATCTCCAGTTGAAGATCAGCCATGATCTTATTGAATGGCGGAGCAGGCTCGAGGGGCTGTATGGCCTACTCCTGCTCCTATTTCTTATCTTCTCATCAAACGTGTCATGTATGTACATGCTGGTTGTAGCCACCAGATGGTGTCATTATTGGAGGTCACTGAGCAGCACGCACATGGTGCTGCTCTGGTATAAAAGGCCAGCCACTTTGTGAGTCAGGCACTTTGGGCCGTAATGAAGCAGAGCCAAGGGTGTACTTTGTTCAGTTAAACAGTACTCAGTTTGTACCTTTTTCGCATACATAACAAAACGTGACAGCTCATGTTCACCTTTTACCAAAAGCAATACATTCTGTAAACATTTTTATCCAAATGTTACTGAAACAAAACCAGAAGAAAAAATAATTTAAATCTGGTCAGTAACCAGGGGAAACAGATTTAAGATAATTGGCAAAAAGTACAGGGAGGAACTCGGAAGAGTTATTTTTACGCAGCGAGTTGTGATCTGGAACGCGCTGCCTGAAAGGAGGTGGAAGCAGATTCAAGAGTAACTTTCAAAAGAGAATTGTATAAATACTTAAAAAGGAGATATTTAAGGGCTATGGGGGAAGGGCGGGGAGTAAATTGGATTGCTCTTTCAAAGGGATGATGGGCCGAATGGTTTCTGCTGCGCTGTATAATTGTATGATAAAACTGAGATTAATTTTTGACATAACATTGTTGAATTATCGAACAAGCTCCATCTCCACCCATCTGCAAATAGGGAAAAACAACAGGTGAAAGAAAGATTTCTAATTTTTGCCTTTCCTGGTTTTCTCATACTGTTCACGGGGTTGGAGGTAATATATTAGCATGGATAGAGGATTGGCTAACTAACAGAAAACAGAGAGTCAGGATAAATAGTTCATTCTCGGTTTGGCAACCAGTAACTAGTAGGGAGCCGCAGGGATCAGTGCTGGGACTATTTACAGGGACAAAACTATTTACAATCTATATTAACGACTTGGAAGAAGGGACCGAGTGTAACGTAGCCAAGTTTGCTGACGATACAAAGATGGGAGGAAAAGCAATGTGTGAGGAGGACATGAAAAATCTGCAAAAGGACATAGACAGGCTAAGTGAGTGGGCAAAAATTTGGCAGATGGAGTATAATGTTGGAAAGTGTGAGGTCATGCACTTTGGCAGAAAAAAAATCAAAGAGCAAGTTATTATTTATGTGGAGAAAAATTGCAAAGTGCCGCAGTACAGCAGGACCTGGGGGTACTTGTGCATGAAATACAAAAGGTTAGTATGCAGGTACAGCAAGTGATCAGGAAGGCCAATGGAATCTTGGCATTTATTGCAAAGTGGATGGAGTATAAAAGCAGGGAAGTCTTGCTACAGTTATGCAGGGTATTGGTGAGGCCACACCTGGAATACTGCATGCAGTTTTAGTTTCCATATTTAAGAAAGGATATACTTGCTTTGGAGGAGTTCAGAGAAGGTTCACCAGGTTGATTCTGGAGACGAGGGGGTTGATTTAAGAGGAAAGGTTGAGTAGATTGGGCCTCTACTCATTGGAATTCAGAAGAATGAGAAGTGATCTTATCAAAACGTATAAGATCATGAGGAGGATTGACAAGGTAGAGAGGATGTTCCCACTGATGGGGGAGACTAGAACTAGGGGGCATAATCTCAGAATAAGGGGCCGCCCATTTAAAACTGAGATGAGGAGGAATTTCTTCTCTCAGAGGGTCGTAAATCTGTGGAATTCGCTGCCTCAGAGAGCTGTGGAAGCTGGGACATTGAATAAATTTAAGACACAGACAGACAGTTTCTTAACCGATAAGGGAATAATGGGTTATGGGGAGCGGGAGTGGAAGTGGACCTGAGTCCATGATCGGATCAGCCATGATCGTATTAAATGGCGGAGCAGGCTCGAGGGGCCGTATGGCCTACTCCTGCTCCTATTTCTTATGTTCTTATACCAAGCTGCGGGATACGCAGGTGGCCTGATCTTTGTATTTATTAATTCCTGGGATGTGGGCGTCGCTGACAAGGCCAGCATTTATTGCACATCCCTAATCACCTTTGAGAAGTTGATGAATACAGCAGAGTGGCAGAGGACAGTTCAGAGTCAACCACATTGCTGTGGTTCTGGAGTCACCTATAGGCCAGACCGGGTAAGGACGGCAGATTTCCTTGCCTAAAGGGCATTAGTGAACCAGTTGGGGTTTTTACGACAATCCAGTAGTTTCATGATCACCATTACCGGCACTAGCTTTTTATTCCAGATTTATTTAATTAACTGAATTTAAATTCCCCAGCTGCCATTGTGAGATTTGAACTTATGTCCCCAGATCATTAGTCCAAGCCTCTGAACTACTAATCCAGCAATATAACCACTATGCTACCATATCCCAGCTCTGCCAATGCCCACCAGGAACAACCAACAACTTGCATTTATATAGCGCCTTTATCGTAGTAAAAATTTCCCAAGGTGCTTCGCAGGAGCGTTATCAAACACAATTTGACACCGAGTCACAGAAGGAGATATTAGGGCAGGTGATCATAAGGAGCGCCTTAAAGGAGGAAAGGGAGGGAGAGAGGCGTGAGTGGGGTTTAGGGAGGAATTTTCAGAGCTTGGGGCCCAGGCAGCTGAAGGCAGGGCCACCAATGGCGGAGCGATGGAAATTGGGGATGCACAAGAGGCCAGAATTGGATGAAAGGAATGCGGCCTAGTTAGGGGGAGGCGGCTGATTTTCAATTCTTCCTTCCCTCTTTATTCAGAAGAATCTCAATGCTTTCTCACAACAGTGCAGCTCAGTTCAGGAAAACATAAGAAATAGGAGCAGGAGTAGGCCTGCTCCGCCATTCAATGAGATCATGGCTGATCTTCGACCTCAACTCCACTTTCCCGCCCAATCCCCATATCCCTCGATTCTCCGTGTCAAAAAATTTATCGATCTCAGCCTTCATCATCATCATCATCATTATAGGCAGTCCCTCGGAATCGAGGAAGACTTGCTTCCACTCTAAAAATGAGTTCTTAGGTGACTGAACAGTCCAATACAGGTGGGACAGATAGTCGTTGAGGGTAAGGAAGGGTGAGACAGGTTTGCCGCACGCTCCTTCCGCTGCTTGCACTTGGTTTCTGCATGCTCTCGGCGACGAGACTCGAGGTGCTCAGCGCCCTCCCGGATGCACTTCCTCCACTTAGGGCGGTCTTTGGCCAGGGACTCCCAGGTGTCGGAGGGGATGTTGCACTTTATCAGGGAGGCTTTGAGGGTGTCCTTGTAACGTTTCCTCTGCCCACCTGGGGCTCGCTTGCCGTGAATGAGTTCCGAATAGAGCGCTTACTTTGGGAGTCTCCTGTCTGGCATGAGAACTATGTGGCCCGCCTAGCGGAGCTGATCAAGTGTGGTCAGTGCTTCAATGCTGGGGATGTTAGCCTGGTCGAGGACACTAATATTGGTGTGTCTGTCCTCCCAGGGGATTTGTAGGATCTTGTGAAGACATCGTTGGTGGTATTTCTCCAGTGACTTGAAGTGTCTACTGTACATGGTCCATGTCTCTGAGCCATACAGGAGGTTGGGTATCACCACAGCCCTGTAGACCATGAGCTTGGTGGTAGATTTGAGGGCCTAGTATTCGAACATTCTTTTCGTCAGGTGGCTGAAGACTGCACTGGCGCACTGGAGGCGGTGTTGAATCTCGTCATCAATGTCTGTTCTTGTTGATAAGAGACTCCCGAGGTATGGGAAATGGTCCATGTTGTCCAGGGCTGCACCGTAGATCTTGATGACTGGGGGGCAGTGCTGTGCGGTGAGGACAGGCTGGTGGAGGATCTTTGTCTTACGGATGTTTAGCGTAAGGCCCATGCTTTCATACGCCTCAGTAAATAAGTCGACTATGTCCTGGAATTCAGTCTCTATATGTGCGCAGACGCAGGCGTTGTCCGCGTACGGTAGCTCGACGACAGAGGTTGGTGTGGTCTTGGACCTGGCCTGGAGGCAGAGTAGGTTAAGCAGCTTCCCACTGGTTCTGTAGTTTAGTTCCACTCCAGCAGGGAGCTTGTTGACTGTGAGGTTGAGCATGGCAGCGAGGAAGATTGAAAAGAGGGTTGGGACGATGACGCAACCCTGTTTGACCACGGTCCATATTGTGTTCCTAACACAGGTGAGGCTGCACATAGGGAAGTTAAAGCAACAGTGACCTCAGTCTTTAATAAGACACTCCAGAGTGAGGAACAGGCCTTAGGGGCCGGCTTATATACAGTGCTTCCCAAGGAAGCTGGGATCCCTTGGGACTTCAGGGGATGAGCTCTCTGGTGGCGGAACATGGGAGTGCATGCTTTACAGATACACAACATCACTCCCCCCCACCCAAAGTCAACGTGAAAACTATTTACAAGGTGAGGCGGTCGGGAGCCTTTCTTTCCCTGGTGGACCGCCTCGGTACAAATGTCAGTTCTGGTGTGTTGGCTGTGCCCTCGCTGGGCTGGTGTGTTGTTGGCCGTGCAGGGCTGCTAGGTGAGCCTGGCCTTGCTGGGCTGTTGGGCGTGATGGGCTCGATTTCCTGGTCCGAGGTGGTGTCGTTGATCCTTTGGGTGTGTGTTGTGGGCTCGAAAAAGGTGGTGTCTGCTGTGGGTTGTTCAGGGCAGTCTGTGAACTGCAGCCTCGTTTGGTCCAGGTGCTTTCTGCAAATTTGTCCATTGTCTAGTTTGACTACAAACACCCGACTCCTTCTTTAGCTATCACTGTGCCCGCGATCCACTTGGGACCATGTCCATAGTTTAGCACATACACAGGGTCATTCAGATCAATTTCCCATGACACAGTGGCGCGACCATCGTTTACATTTTGTTGCTGCCGCCTACTCTCTACCTGATCATGCAGGTTGGGGTGAACCAGCGAGAGTCTGGTTTTAAGCGTCCTTTTCATGAGTAGCTCAGCCGGGGGCACCCCTGTGAGCGAGTGGGGTCTCGTGCAGTAGCTGAGCAGTACTCGGGACAGGCGGGTTTGGAGTGAGCCTTCTGTGACTTGTTTAAGGCTCACTTTGATGGTTTGTACTGCCCGCTCTGCCTGCCCAATGGAGGCTGGTTTAAACGGGGCCGAGGTGACATGTTTGATTCCATTGCGGGAATGTCAGGCAGGGCGTGGGTGACAAACATGGCCCTCAGGCTTTCAATGGTGGCAGTGGCGGTGCTTCCCGACATTATTTCACATTCAATCCATTTTGAAAAAGTATCCACCACCAGCAGGAACATTTTACTGAGAAACGGGCCCGCATAGTCAACATGGATCCTCGACCATGGTCTGGAGGACCAGGACCACAAACTTAGTGGTGCCTCTCTGGGCGCGTTGCTTAACTGAGCACACATGCTGCATTGCCGTACACAGGACTCTAAGTCAGAGTCGATACTGGGCCACCACACGTGGGATCTGGCTATCGCTTTCATCGTTACTATACCCGGGTGTGTGCTGTGGAGATCCGAGATGAACGTCTCCCTGCACTACGCAGTTACCGCACAACAGGCAGTCTGCCTGAATGGACAGCTCGTCCTTTTGCCGCTGGAACGGCTTGATTAGCTCTTGCATTTCAACGGGGATGCTGGCCCAGCTCCCATGCAGTACACAGTTTTTTAATAGGGACAGCAGAGGATCTTGGCTGGTCCAAGTCCTAATCTGGCGGGCCGTGACAGGTGATTTATGATTTTCAAACGCTTCCTTGACCATTAACAAGTCTGCGGGCTGCGCCACTATCAACAAGTTTGCAGGCTGCGCCATTTCCACCCCCGTGATGGGCAATGGTAGCCGACTGAGAGCATCCGCACAGTTCTCGGTGCCCGGCCTGTGGCGGATGGTATAGTTATACGCTGATAGCGTGAGTGCCCACCTTTGTATGCGGGCTGAGGCATTAGTATTTATCCCCTTGTTCAGCGAACAGGGATGTGAGGGGCTTGTGATCGGTTCCCAGCTCAAATTTGAGGCCAAACAGATACTGATGCATTTTCTTTACCCCGAACACACATGCTAATGCCTCTTTCTCAATCATGCTGTAGGCCCTCTCGGCCTTGGACAAGCTCCTGGAAGCATAGGCAACAGGTTGCAACTTCCCCGGCTTATATACAGTGCTCCCAAGGAATGCTGGGATCCCTTGGGACTTCAGGGGATGAGCTCCCTGGTGGCGGAACATGGGAGTGCATGCTTTACATATACACAACAGGAAGGATATATTGGCCTTGGACGGAGTGCAGTGTGGGTTTACCAGAATGATACCCGGACTTCAAGGGTTACGTAACGAGGAGAGATTACACAAACTAAGGTTTTATTCCCTAGAAGTTAGAAGGTTAAGGGGTGATTTGATCGGAGTTTTTAAGATATTAAGGGGAATAGATAGAGTACATAAGAAGATAAGAACATAAGAAATAGGAGTAGGAGTAGGCCATACGGCCCCTCAAGCCTGCTGTGCCATTTAATACGATCATGGCTGATCCGATCATGGACTCACAGTAGATCGAGAGAAACTACTTCCGCTGGTTGGGGAATCGAGGACTCGGGGGCATAGTCTAAAAATTAGAGCCAGACCTTTCAGGAGTGAAATTAGGAATCCCTTCTACACACAAAGGGTGGTAGAGGTTTGGAACTCTCTTCCGCAAATGGTAATTGATGTTAGATCAATTGTTAATTTTAAATCTGAGATTGATTGATTTTTGTTAATTGTTAACCTATTTCTTAAAGCTATTAAGGGATATTGGGACAAAGGCGGGTAGATGGAGTTAGGTTCTCAGATCATCCATGATCTCATCAGATGGCGAAACAGGCTCGAGGGGCTCAATGGTCTCCTCCAGTTCCTATGTTCCTATGAAAAGGGGTCCATCAACTGAAAAGGTTTGAGAACGCTGATCTGTTTCACCGATGGAAAATGCAACTCGTCGTTCAAAATTCTCAACACACAACCCACTGGAAGGCAACCTTGGGAGGCTGGAAACTTACCCATTCATCTTCATCTTCCTATCCAAACCACGAGCTGGAATAAAAGGCGCTGCTTGCCACTGCGGTTAACTTGACTGCTAAAGTGTTTGGCAACAGAAGTGCTTCAATTCCTGGGTATCAAATTCTTTCATTGATCCCGGCCAGCTTGGCACTGGCCAAAGACATGTGTTTGAAGTATTAATCCACATGGCGGAGTGAGACACAAGCTGCATTTAGACACTA
The DNA here is from genome assembly GCF_044704955.1 of Pristiophorus japonicus. Taxonomy (NCBI): domain Eukaryota; kingdom Metazoa; phylum Chordata; class Chondrichthyes; family Pristiophoridae; genus Pristiophorus; species Pristiophorus japonicus. The sequence continues at coordinate 533,216,360 of NC_091977.1, forward strand.
TCGCTTTGAGCTTTTGTAAATTCATTAAGAACAGGGCCAGGTTGCGTTTCATTAATAAACTATAAGCACTGCTGAAGGTTGCAAGAGAGCAGGGTTCAAGTAAAAGGTAATGCTTAGCCTTCCCAACAATTTATTGGATGCCAATTATATTTCTCAAAAGAATCAACATTTTTTGGTCCCATTCCATTCCTGGTAAGGCCAGCATTTATTGCCCATGGGCACTTAAAGTGCCGTAATGCAGGGTTACGGACCCAGAGCTGGTAATTGGGATTAGACTGGATAACCTCTTGTTGGCTGGTGCAGATACGATGGTAAGTACTGCAGGGAATCGAATGTGGCCAGGGTGATCTCCCGGACTAGTTTCGATCGCCTGGATGGGTCGGAGAGGAATTTTCCCAGATTCTATCCCCAATTTGCCTGGGTTTTTTATCTGGTTTTTGCCTCTCCCAGGAGATCCCATGGCTCCGGTTGGGGTGGAGTGTAGAATGTTTCAGTGTAAGGGGTGTCGCAGTTGTGTGGGGTGGACTGGTTGGGCTGGGTGCTCTTTACCTTTCCGCCATTGTACATTGTTCATAGGTTTATATGTAACCTTCAGGGCTGCTGACCGAGGGCCGTGCGGCTCTTTGTCGGCCGGCACGGACACAATGGGCCGAAATGGCCTCCTTCTGCGCTGTAAATTTCTATGTTTCTATGTTTCTATCCCTAATTGCCCCTTGAGAAGGTGGTGGTGAGCCGCCTTCTTGAACCGCTGCAGTCCGTGTGGTGAAGGTGCTCCCACAGTGCTGTTATGGAGGGAGTTCCAGGATTTTGACCCAGCGATGATGAAGGAACGGCGATATATTTCCAAGTCAGGATGGTGTGTGACTTGGAGGGGAACGTGGAGGTGGTGGTGTTCCCATGCGCCTGCTGCCCTTGTCCTTCTAGGTGGTAGAGGTCGCGGGTTTCGGAGATGCTGCCGAAAAAGCCTATTCTATTCCTAAATTGTCTAAGTTCTCCCTCAGTTGTCATGTGACTTGAAATGGAGATTGGGAGTACGGGTTTGTGGTGGGGGAGGCGGGGGAAGAATGTCCAAACTTTTGTTTAATTAAAACAGATTGTAGTTTTCTCCCAGTGTGTTTCTATATATTTGATTTATCCACAATCAGCAAACTATGGTGAACAGTGAGGAGGATGGTGATAGACTTCAAGAAGACATAGACAGGCTGATCGAATGTGCGGACTCGTGGCAGATGAAATTTAACGCAGAAAATTGCGAAGTGATACATTTTGGTTGAAAGAATGAGGAAAGGCAATATAAACTAAAGGGTACAATCCTAAAGGGGGTGCTTAGGCCTTAACTGGAGTATTGTGTCCAATTCTGGGCACCGCACTTTAGGAAGGATGTGAAGGCCTTAGAGAGGGTGTAGAAAAGATTGATGAGAAAGGTTCCAGGAATGAGAGACTTCAGTTATATGGACAGACTGGAGAAGCTGGGCTTGTTCTCCTTGGAGCAGGCAAGGTTGAGAGGAGTGTTCAAAGTCATGAGGGGTCTGGACAGAGTAGACAGAGATTGGCAGAAGGGTCGAGCACCAGAGGACACAGATTTAAGGTGATTGGCAAAAGAACCAAAGGCGACATGAGAAAAAATGTTTTTTACGCAGCAAAAAATTTGCAGGGCTACGGAGAAAAGGCGGGGGAGTGGGACTAGCTGAAGTGAATATAAGAACATAAGAAATAGGAGCAGGAGTAGGCCATTTGGCCCCTCGAGCCTGCTCCACCATTCAATAAGATCCGATCATAGACTCAGCTCCACTCAGAGAACCTATGGAATTCCCTACCGCAGAGAGTTGTTGAGGCCAGTTCATTGGATATATTCAAGAGGGAGTTAGATATGGCCCTTACGGCTAAAGGGATCAAGGGGTATGGAGAGAAAGCAGGAAAGGGGTACTGAGGGAATAATCAGCCATGATCTCATTGAATGGTGGTGCAGGCTCGAAGGGCCGAATGGCCTACTCCTGCACCTATTTTCTATGTTTCTATGTTATCGAATGTCTTCTGGAAGTCCAAATACACCACATCCACTGGTTCCCCCTTATCCACCCTGCTCATTACATCCTCAAAGAAAGCCAGCAAATTTGTCAAACATGATTTCCCTTTCATAAAACCATGCTGACTCTGCCTGACTGTATTATGCTTTTCCAAATGTCCTGCTTTTGATTCCTTAATAATGGACTCTTTCAAAGAGCCGGCACGGGCTTGAATTGGCTCCTTCTGTGCTCTAGCCATTCTATGATTCTAAGGAGATTTGTTTGCTACGTAAGTGACTGGAGCTCAAATTTAACGTGCGCCACTTTCCTGAGTAATTAGCAAGATTACTGAGGTGGACATTATTTAGTTACGTTTATTTTATCAATGCAAGTTCTCTCTTTACTCACAATAACATTCAACCATTCATTCATGCTTTGATGCTGCAACGCAATATTAAAAGGAGCTTGCTCATAATTATATTGATAAATCTGAGAATATAAGAATTAGGACCAGGAGTAGGCCCTATGGCCCCTCGAGCCTGCTCCGCCATTCAATAAGATCACGGCTGATCTTCGACCTCAACTCCACTTTCCCGCCCGATCCCCATATTCTTTGATTCCCCTCGAGTCCAAAAATTTATCGATCTCGGCCTTGAATATACTCAACGAATCAGCAGCCACAGCCCTCATGGGGTAGATAATTCCAAAGATTCACAACCCTCTGTCAGTATGTCAGCCGTGTCTCAGTGGGTAGCAACTCCAGGGACTTGAGCACACAAATCCAGGCTGACACTCCAGTGCAGTGCTGAGGGAGCGCTGCACTGTCGGAGGTGCCGTCTTTCGGATGAGACGTTAAACCGAGGCCCCATTCTCATCCGAAAGACGGCACCTCCGACAGTGCAGCGCTCTCAGGTGGATGTAAAAGATCCCATGACACTATTTCGAAGCAGAGCAGGGAAGTTATTCCCAAGGTCCTGGCCAATATTTATCCCTCAATCAGCCTCACTAAAAAGCAGATCATCTGGCCATTGTCACATTGCTGTTTGTGCGAGCTTGCAATGTGCAAATTGGCTGCTGCGTTTCCGACATTACAACAGTGACTGCACTTCCAAAAAGTACTTTACTGGCTGTAAAGCACTTTAAGATGTCCAGTGGTCGTGAATACACTAAGTCTTTCTTTCTGTGAGTGAAGAAATTCCTCCTCACCTCGGTCTTAAATGGCTAAGACTATGACCCCTGGTTCTAGACTCTCCAGCCAGGGGAGACAGCCTCTCAGCATCTACCCTGTCAATGCCCCTCAGAATCTTATATGCTTCAGTGAGATCACCTCTCATTCTTCTAAACTCCAGAGAGTATCAGCTCATTCGACACAATCTCTCCTCATAGAACAATCCTCTCATCTCGGAGTCTATCCAGTGAATCTTCATTGCAATGCCTCTAAGGCAAGGATATCCTTCATTAGATACGGAAATCAAAACTGTGTTAATTATGTTCATGGATTATGCTGATAGCTACAATATGTAAATAGCTATTAGCAAGTTAATTAATTATGGACTAAACAGCTGCTGAGATAGTTCCCGTACTCCGTGATAGGTGCGTTACATTTGATTCTGTCAGCCTCACATGCAACTAATTAACTTCTTGTACCTTGTGATTAATATAGATTAACTGCTATTAAGATATGCCCTAAAAGCAAACACTGAAGGCATCCATTAAACATTTTAAAGTAGCTGATGAGGCAATTTTTCTCTTGAAGTCTTATGAAACCTTTACATTTTGGCTTCTGTAGAAATTATTTATGTGACGAAAAGAAAGACAATGAAAGTGGCAAAAAAAAGGATGTGCATTTATATAGGGATGTGTCTATTTGTACTGCCAAAATGGCCACCTTGTCTCTGATTGGCTCTCCAATATCACTTGATCTATTGCTGATTGGTCCACGGAGGATAAGCCACACCCTGACGTTGCTCTGGAATGTGTGACTGGAACTTCCCAGCCCAAGTTCTGAGTGACTTTCCAATTTATAATTCAATCCATTTTGATTTCAGAAGCCACAGAGGATAGATCTCCCCGAAACCGCCAAGTTTCGGCCGGTCCATTACCCCAGCGCAAGTACTGCCTCCACCCCCCCCGCCCATCCATCTCCCCTCCCCCTGCCATAGATGGGGCACTGTGTGTGGATTGTTAACAGGTTTATTGGGTATGAAGTGAATAGTGACAGTGTCGTGACCTCTGGAATTCATCCACCCCAACGATGTCCCTTGTAACACACGCACCGAGCTTTCCGAAAAATCAGGTGTGGGTGTAAAGTGGGTTGGAAGAACATGATCCGTCTCCCCTCCGATCCCCCCTCCCCGTGTCTCTCTCTTCCCCCATCTAGTCTCTCTTCCCCCCCCATGGCTCTCTCGCTCCCACCCCCCCCCCATGTGTCTCTCTCTCTCTTGCTCCGCACCACCCCCCCCATGCTCTCTCTCTCTCATTCCCTCCGAATCCAGGCTTGCTCTCTCTCCCCCCCCCTCCCCACCCCCTGGCTCTTTCTCTCCAACCCCCCTTCCCCTCCAAGTCTCTCTCTCTCCATACCCGCCGCCCCCCCCACCGACTCTCTCTCTCTCTCTCTCCACCGCCCCTCCCCCCATGCTCTCGCTCTCCCTCCCCCCCCCCCCGCCCCAAGTCTCTCTCTTCCCACGCCTGCCGCCCCCTCCCCGGCTCTCTCTCTCTCCCTCTCTCTCCCTCCACCGTCCCCCGCACCCCCCCCCCCCCAGCATCTGTCTCTCACTCCCTGCCCCCCACCCACCGGCTCTTTCTCTTTCTCTCTCTCTCTCTCTCGCTCTCTCTCTATCTCTCTCTCTCCTTCCCCCCCAGGCTCTCTCTCCTCCCTCCCCTCCCCCAATGCTCTCTCTCCCTGCCGCTTCTCTCCACGCTGCCCTGCTTCTTTCCTGAGGAACGACGTGGTCGGACTGATTGCGGCCCCCACTTCCGGCTCCTGTTACGGTTTTGGGCGGGAGGCATCGGGGGAAGAGTCCCGAGAGGACGCAAGCGCAGAAGGACAGAACAAATAGTCAGTCCATTTATATAGCGCCTTTCACAACCTCAGGATGCCCCAAAGCTCTTTACAGCCAATAAAGTACTTTGGGATGTAGTCACTGTTGTAATGTAGGGAACGCAGCAGCCAATTTGTGCACAATTTGCAATGTGATAATGACCAGATAATGAGTGATGTTAATTAAGGGATAAATATTGGGCCCGGGACACCGGGGATAACTCCCCTGATCTTCTTCGAAATAGTGCCATGGGATCTTTTACATCCACCTGAGAGAGCAGACGGGGCCTCGGTTTAACGCCTCATCCGAAAGACGGCACCTCTGACAGTGCAGCGCTCCCTCAGCACTGCACTGGGAGTGTCAGCCTAGATCTTTGTGTTCAGTTTCTGGAGTGGGACTTAAACCCATGACCTTCTTGACCCAAAGGCAAGGTACCCACTGAGCCACAGCTGACAAAACTTTACTTGTAAACTGTGCCATAATCTGAAGAAATTATACTCCACTTTCAGATAGCAGAGGTAGAAAAAATAAAGTGATTATAACATTAAGACTGAATTCTTTGCTTATCAACTGGAGAACAGAAGATTGTTTAAAACAACGTTTGTGGGTCAGTTGCTCTAAATAAATCACACATACACGATACCTGTGGGACAGCCAGTACCAGCATTATTGTGCTGTGTCCATGCACGATTAGACTGAACATTGATCAATAATACGGTAGAAAGTAGTCACGCCCCTGTGTGATGGAACACTCTGAGCTTAGTCGATCAAGTTTAAAACTAGATGTGGAACTTATTGTAAAACGCAAGATATTATTTAAAGCAGCGGAAACTATTAGGTGATAACATTAACCCTTGTCTTAAATTCTCCCTTAAAATAATGAGGTGAGGGTTTCTACCTCTACCATCCTTTCAGGCAGTGAGTTCCAGACTCCCACCAAGTTGTGGTTCATTCATCCACCATCCGAGCTAAGGGGGGCGGTTGTGATCAGGCAAACCTTCCCCTCAAGGAGAAAAACAGATAGGAACAAAAAAAATGCAACTTGAACAGAAATGAAAGCCCTAGGCTCAATGATAATGCTTACCGCAGTGTCATTGGTGACATAGACTAAAACATCTACTGAAGTCCTGCCATTGATGTACCTGTAGCAGTTCCAGACGCAGCCGATTAGGTAAGCCTACAAAGTACAGAAGATTACATTTATATTTCAACACAGATACAGTGTATGCTTTATAGAATCATAGATATTTACAACTTGGAAGGAGGCCATTTCGGCCCATCGTGTCCGCTCCGGCCGACCAAGACCTACCCAGCCCGATCCCACTTTCCAGCTCTCGGTCCGTTGCCCTGCAGGTTACGGCACTTCAGGTGCACATCCAAGTACTTTTTAAATGTGGTGAGGGTTTCTGCCTCTACCACCCTTTCAGGCAGTGAGTTCCAGACCCCCACCACCCTCTGGGTGAAGAAATTTCCCTCAAATTTCCTCTAAATCTCCTACCAATTACTTTAAATTTATGCCCCCTGGTTGTTGACCCCTCTGCCAAGGGGAATAGGTCATTCCTATCCACTCTATCTAGGCCTCTCATAATTTTATACACCTCAATTAAATCTCCCCTCAGCCTCCTCTGTTCCAAAGAAACCAAATCCAGCCTATCCAATCTTTCCTCATAGTTAAAAATTCTCCAGTCCAGGCAACATCCTCGTAAATCTCTTCTGTACCCACTCTAGTGCAATCACATCTTTCCTGTAAAGCAGTGACCAGAACTGCATGCAGTACTCCAGCTGTGGCCTAACTAGTATTTTATACAGTTCAAGAATAACCTCCCTGCTCTTATATTCTATGCCTCGGCAAGCATTCCGTATGCCTTCTTAGCCACCTTATCCACCTGGCCTGCTACCTTCAGGGTTACCTCCGTAAGATCCTGCAAATTCCCTGGGAGGCCAGGTGCACCAACGTTAGTGTCCTCATTCAGGCCCACATCCCCAGCATCGAAGCACTGACCACACTCGACCAGCTCCGTTGGGCGGCCCACATTGTTTGCATGCCCGACACGAGACTCCAAAAGCAAGTGCTCTACTCGGAACTCATACACGGCAAGCGATCCCAAGGTGGGCAGAGGAAACATTTCAAGGACACCCTCAAAGCCTCCTTTATAAAGTGCAACATCCCCACTGATCCCCAAAGACCGCCCCAAGTGGAGGAAGTGCATCTGGGAGGTCGCTGAGCACCTCGAGTCTCATCGCCGAGAGAATGCAGAAACCAAGCGCAAGGAGCGTGCGGTAAACCAGACTCCCCACCCACCCTTTCCCTCAACCACTGTCTGTCCCACCTGTGACAGAGACTGTAATTCCTGTATTGGACTGTTCAGTCACCTGAGAACTCACTTTTAGAGTGGAAGCAAGTCTTCCTCGATTTTGAGGGATTGCCTATGATGATACCTTCAGGGATCTGTTAACCTGCACTCCAATGTCCCTTTGTTCCTCTACACTTCTCAGTGTCCTACCATTTAATGTGTATTCCCTTTCCTTGTTAGCCTCTCCCCAAATGCATTCATCTTAGACAGTCCCTTGTATCGAGGATAACTTGCTTTCACGCCAAAAAGGATGAGTTCACAGGTGTTTCAATGAAGGACCTAATATTCCAGATCCCGAACTACATGTTGAAGGGTGGAAGATGCCTGTGGGTGGATTTTTTTAACGTGGGGTGGCCGTTGCACACCAGCACCACACGGGCTTGACAGAGCGAGGTCTTGGTCCAGGGGCGAGGGTTAACCAGGACGACTGGAGACCTGCTCTGCTGCACAGACCTAGTGCGCGCACATATCACAGTGTGGGCTGGGCCCGTGCTGCCCCTGGGCCCTCGCCTCTTCTGGGCCCCGAACTCACGCCTCTCCTGGGCCCCGATCACGTCCCTCTACAATCTCTCGCCGCTCCTGCTGTACCTGCCCACGCTCCAATCACCGACCTGGATCTCGATGACGTCACTCTTCGCTGCCATCACCCTCCTGCACCAGCTCGCGCTGCTCCCTGAAGTAGTACGCCTCCACGCTGCTCTCGGGGCTGCTGTACCTCAAATGCATTACAGTCTGCTGTGTTACACAACCTCGACAGACTCAACGGAATAAGCGATAACGGGGCCCTAAATTAACCCCCTCCTCAAGCTCCATTAGGTGGTAATGAATCAGCTAGGCCTTAGCGAGCGGGGGCAGATGGATCTTTCTCCATTGCCCCCCGGGCCGGGAAGGCGGGGTTTACCGGGCCGCCGTGCTGCCGCCCACCGGGCACGCGCCGACCCCCTTCCTCTCGGCGGTGACTCCTCTCCGCCCGGCGCGGGAAATCGCCGGTCGGTGCCCCCTACAGCTCTGCCCCGGCGGGAAGCTGCGTGTGGCCTTCCTTAAAGGGGAAGGCGCGGTCAAATCAAGGGACAAGACTTACACAGAACTGTGTATGCTGGTTGGAGAACACTTCAAGCCGAAGGAGAGCACCCTGATGGCCAGGTACGGCTTTTACACGCACCGTCGCTCCGAGGGCCAGAACGTGGCGAGTTTTGTCGCCGACCTAATACGCTTTGCGGGACAGTGTGAATTTGCAGGATCCTTGGGGGAAATCTTGTGGGACTTTTTCATGCTTGGAATTGGCCACGAGGTCATCCTTCTCAAACTGCTGTCTGCCGAATCCCTAGATTTGAGCAACGCCATCACGATAGCCCAAGCTTTCATATCCATCAGCGATAACACGAAACAGATATCTTCACAGAATCAAAGCTCACTGGCAAGTACTGTGCATAAAATAATGTTTTCAGCAGGCAGAACTGTACAGGGCAGGACCCACCTGCAGAGGCCAGACCTAGGCCTAGAGTGACTCAGAGTCCACCGTGGGTGTGAATACGTATCCATTAGCACCATGTTGGCACTGCGGGGGCAGTCATAGAGATCATCAATGTCAATTCAAGCCCTGTGTGCAAGGGCTGTGGAACAATGGGGCACCTCCAGTGAATGTGCAAACTATCTCTGACTCACCACGTGGCAGAGTCAGGAGAGGACGACCGATCCAGTGAGGATCACGCTGAACGAGCAGGAGAGGCAACTCAACCTGATGATGAAGAGGAAGTATATGGGATATACACCTTCACCACCAAAAGCCCTCCGATAATGTTAAAAGTTGAACTTAACAACACTCCAGTCCGCATGGAACTAGACACGGGGACAAGTCAATCAGTTATGAGCCAGAAGGCATTCGAGAGGCTGTGGGACGACAAAGCACAGCGACCCAAGCTGATCCCGATTCAGGCAAAGCTGCGCACCTACACCAAGGAACTGATACCAGTTATTGGTAGTGCGGACATAAGAGTATTCCATGAGGGAGCGGTGCATGATTTACCACTGTGGATTGTTTCAGGTAATGGGCCAACGCTGCTTGGTAGAAGGTGGATGGGGAAGCTTTGATGGAACTGGGAAGATCTCTGCGTACCTTCTCCGGCGAACGACGTCTCCCCTTCTCAATGGCTGAGCAAACCCCCACCTTCAGCTGAACCAGGCATCGAAGTGCTAATACCCGAGGCACAGGCCGCTCATCACGACCATGAGGAGGTGAAGATCAACCGAGCAGCCGTACAGGCACGGTACCCACCACCCAAAGCCGACGACCTCCGCGACGTGGAAGAGGCTCCAGGTCGACCATGCAGAGTGTGCCTCCGGCCGAAACGATCCGAATGCGTCTTCCCGACGCCAGAGGCAAAATCCCTGGGGAGGAAGATCACGGCAGTCGGCATCACTGACACGGACGAGAATGCGTCCAGACTACGGGACAAGAGTGCGTCCAGACCACGGGACGAGAGAGCGTCCAGACCACGGGAGCACCACATCGGAACAGAGAAATATGTTGCCCAGCAAGGAAGACGACTGGGTTTGGGGCAAAGGTAAAGGGGCGGCCACTGAGAAGGCCAGGAGACCACCACATTCCAATAAGCGTTCTTTCGCGGCCAATGATGTACTGTCATATGGGGTCGGGGGTACTTTACAACAAGCCAAAGTAGCGGGAGAACACCAACCGGTTGTATATGTATCTGACAAAGTACTTGTAACAAGTGATGTGTTATCACACGGGGTCGGGTGTGTTGTACAGCAAGCCCAAAGTAGCGGGCGAACCCCAAACAGCTGTATATGTATCTAACAAAGTATTCGTAGCAAGTGATGTGTTACCACTTAGGGCGGTCTTTGGCCAGGGACTTCAGGTGTCGGTGGGGATGTTGCATTTTATCAGGGAGACTTTGAAAGTGTCCTTGAAACATTTCCTATGCCCACCTGGGGCTCACTTGCCGTGTAGGAGTTCCGAGTCGAGCGCTTGCTTTGGGAGTCTCGTGTCAGGCCCGCCCAACGGAGCTGGTCAGTGCTTCGATGCTGGGGATGTTGGCCTGATCGAGAACACTGACGTTGGTGCGTCTGTCCTCCCAGGGGATTTGTAGGATCTTGAGGAGACACAAACTCACAAACTCAAACATACTCCTTCCTTCGTTCTTCCCGCAGGACCTCTCTCTACATGGAATTCATAGGCCAATATATCCTTCCTAAGGTGTGGTGCCCACAACTGCTCACAGTGCTCCAGATGTGGTCTAACCAGGGTTTTGTACAGCTGCAGCATAACTTCTGCACTATAGCACATAATATGGTCCTAGCATCTTGCCCTCCTTTAGTTTAATTAACTTGTCCAATATTTTCCTTTGATTGTGAGATCCCTCGCCTCACTTTTAATGAATTCAGGATTTGCTTCCTCCACAATATCCTTTGCTGATTTACACTTGCACAGCTTGAGAGGGGTAAAAAAACATGACTGGAGAATGTCACCTTTAAACGGTTCGCAAAGAGATGATTGACCATTAATTTCCATGTTCCATCTTACCGCACAGAAAGAGGCCATTGGGCCCAACAGGTCCGTGCCGGTGTGTATGCTCCACACAAGCCTCCTCCCACCCCTCTTTATCTCACCCTATCGTCAAATCCTTCTATTCCTTTCTTCCTCATGTGTTTATCTAGCCTCTCCTTAAACGCACAGTTTTCAGTGATAAGGGGTAGCGCTGTAACCCACCTGTTCAGGCAGGGGATCGTTTCTGTAGAAAAGAGAAGGTTGACGGGTGACCTAACAGAGGTCTTTAACATAGAAACATAGAAAATAGGTGCAGGAGTAGGCCATTCAGCCCTTCGAGCCTGCACCACCATTCAATAAGATCATGGCTGATCATTCACCTCAGTACCCCACTCCTGCTTTCTCTCCATGCCCCTTGATCCCCTTAGCCGTAAGGGCCATATCTAACTCCCTCTTGAATATATCTAACGAACTGGCATCAACAACACTCGGCGGTAGAGAATTCCACAGGTTAACAACTCTTTGAGTGAAGAAGTTTCTCCTCATCTCGGTCCTCAATGGATTACCCCTTATCCTTAGACTGTGACTCCTGGTTCTGGCCTTCCCCAACATCGGGAACATTTTTCCTGCATCTAACCTGTCCAATCTCGTCAGAATTTTATACGTTTCTATGAGATCCCCTCTCATTCTTCTAAACTCCAGTGAATACAGGCCCAGTCAATCCAGTCTCTCCACTATGTCAGTCCTGCCATCCCGGGAATCAGTCTGGAGAACCTTCGATGCACTCCCTCAATAGCAAGAACGTCCTTCCTCTGATTAGGAAACCAAAACTGAACACAATATTTCAGGTGAGGCCTCACTAAGGCCCTGTACAACTGCAATAAGACCTCCCTGCTCCTATACTCAAATTCCTTATCAATGAAGGCCAACATACCATTTGCCTTCTTCACCACCTGATGTACCTGCATGCCAACTTTCAATGACTGATGTACCATGACACCCAGGTCTTGTTGCACCCAGGTCCCCTTTTCCTAATCTGCCACCATTCAGATAATATTCTGTCTTCATGTTTTTGCCATCAAAGTGAATAACCTCACATTTATCCACATTATACTGCATCTGCCATGCATTTGCCCACTCACCTAACCTGTCCAAGTCACCCTGCAGCCTCTTAGCATCCTCCTCACAGCTCACACCGCCACCCAGCTTAGTGTCATCTGAAAACTTGAAGATATTACCTTCAATTCCTTCATCTAAATCATTGATGTATATTGTAAATAGCTGGGGTCCCAGCACTGAGCCCTGCGGCACCCCACTAGTCACTGCCTGCCATTCTGAAAAGGACCTGTTTATCCCAACTCTCTGCTTCCTGTCTGCCAACCAGTTCTCTATCCACGTCAGTACATTACACCCAATACCATGTGCTTTAATTTTGCACACCAATCTCTTGAGTGGGCCCTTGTCAAAAGCCTTTTGAAAGTCCAAATACCAACATCCACTGGTTTTCCCTTGTCCACTCTACTAGTTACATCCTCAAAGAATTCTAGAAGATTTATCAAGCATGATTTCCCTTTCATAAATCCATGCTGACTTGCACCGATCCTGTCACTGCTTTCCAAATGCGCTGCTATTTCATCTTTAATAATTGATTCCAACATTTTCCCCACTACTGATGTCAGGCTAACCGGTCTATAATTACCCGTTTTCTCTCTCCCTCCTTTTTTTAAAAGTGGTGCTACATTAGCTACCCTCGAGTCCATAGGAATTGATCCAGAGTCGATAGACTGTTGGAAAATGACCACCAATGCATCCACTATTTCTAGGGCCACTTCCTTAAGTACTCTGGGATGCAGACTATCAGGCCTTGGGGATTTTTGGCCTTCAATACCATCAATTTCCCTAATACAATTTCCTAACTAATAAGGATTTCTTTCAGTTCCTCCTTCTCACTAGTCCCTCGGTCCCCTAGTATTTCCGGAAGGTTATTTGTGTCTTCCTTCGTGAAGACAGATCCAAAATATTTGTTCAATTGGTCTTCTATTTCTTTGTTCCCCATTATAAATTCACCTGATTCTGACTGCAAGGGACCTACGTTTGTCTTCACTAATCTTATTCTCTTCACATATCTATAGAATTAAGATCCTGAAAGTGTTTGATAGGGTAGATGTAGAGAAGATATTTCCACGTGTGGGTGAGACCAGAACTAGGGACTATCAGTATAAGACAGTCACTAATAAGTCCAATGGGGAATTCAGGAGAAACCTCTTTACCAGAGAGTGGTGAGAATGTGTCACTTGCTTCCACAGGGAGTGAGTGGTTGAGGCGAATAGTATCGATGCATTTAAGGGAGAAAGGAATAGAAGGATATGGTGATGGGGTGAGATGGAGAGGGGTGGGAAGAGGCTCGAGTGGAGTATAAACACCGGCACGAACCCGTGGAGCCGAATGGCCTGTTTCGGTGCTGTAAATACTGTGTAATACAAATGCCAATGAAGCAAATTCCACCGAACATCCTCCATAATATTCTCTTACATTGGCTCTAGGATGTGAGCATTGCCGACTAAGTAGCAAGGTTACAGTTATTGCCTTGTCCAGTGCCTTGAGAAAGTGGTGGCTGGCTAGGTCACTTCCGAGAGTGTTAAGAGTCAACCGAACAGTGTGGGACTGGAGTCATAGAAACATAGAAAATAGGTGCAGGAGTAGGCCATTCGGCCCTTCGAGCCTGCACCACCATTCAATATGATCATGGCTGATCATTCACCTCAGTACCACTTTCCTGCTTTCTCTCCATACCCCTTGATCCCTTTAGTCGTAAGGGCCACATTTAACTCCCTCTTGAATATATCTAACAAACTGGCCTCAACAGCTTTCTGTGGTCGAGAATTTCACAGGTTAACCATTCTCTGAGTGAAGAAGTTTCTCCTCATCTCGGTCCTAAATGGCTTACCCCTTATCCTTAGCCTGTGATCCCTGGTTCTGGACTTCCCCAAAATCAGGAACATTCTTCCTGCATTTAACCTGTCCAGTCCCGTAAGAATCTTATAGGTTTCTATGAGATCCCCTCTCATCCTTCTAAACTCCAGTGTATAAAGGCCCAGTTGATCCAGTCTCTCCTCATATGTCAGTCTAGCCATCCCGGGAATCAGTCTGGTGAACTTTTGCTGCACTCCCTCAATAGCAAGGCCTCTCGGGTATGAATGGAAGGTGCCATTTCCAGAAGGACAGTTGGGCTTTTTCAACAACCTGGCATTTTTCCCACATTACAACAGTGACTACACTCCAAAACTACTTAATTGGCTGTAAAGCGCTTTGAGACGTCCGGTGGTCGTGAAAGGCGCTATATAAATATAAGTCTTTCTTTCTTCTTTCAATGTTGACTCCTGTTTCACAGCTTGGCACAGTGGCATTGAATCTCCGGGTTACTGGTCCACATCCCACGACCGCCACAGTAACATATCCATTTACTGGGCAGAGGAAACGTTTCAAGGACACCCTCAAAGCCTCCTTGATAAAGTGCAACATCCCCACCGACACCTGGGAGTCCCTGGCACAAGACCGCCCTAAGTGGAGGAAGAGCATCCGGGAGGGCGCTGAGCACCTCGAGTCTCGTCAGCGAGAGCATGCAGAAACCAAGCACAGGCAGCGGAAGGAGCGTGCGGCAAACCAGTCCCACCCTCCCTTTCCTCCAACCACTGCTTGTCCCAACTGTGACAGAGACTGTAATACCCGTATTGGACTGTTCAGTCACCTGAGAACTCACTTTTAGAGTGGAAGTAAGTCTTCCTCGATTCTGAGGGACTATCTATGATGATGATGACCATGTCCATAGCACAACCCTTCCCTCCCTAAACCAAACTAAAGCTGGAATTTCCTGCATTCCCTTTACACTGCCAACTGAAAATAAACTCACTGTCTTGTATTCCCCGCCACACTACGCAGTTCCAACCAAACTCCAAAATCAAAAGCCAAGTACATTTTACACGGAGCTGCACAATATGCAACCCGGTGACCCAGTAAAACAAAGTGGCTGAATGCAAACATCATAAAGGCAGACAATGCTGGAAATACTCAGCAGGTCAGGCAACCTTTGTGGAGAGAGGAACAGGATTAACGTTTCATAGAAACATGGAAACTAGGAGCAGTAGTAGGCCATTCGGCCCTTCGAGCCTGCACCGCCATTCAATATAATCATGGCTGATCCTCTATCTCAACACCATATTCCCATTTTTTTCCCCATATTCCTTGATGCCTTTTGTTTCTAGAAATCTATCTATCTCCCTCTTAAATATATTCAGTGACTATGTCTCCACAGCCTTCTGTGGTGGAGAATTCCACAGGTTCACCACCCTCTGAGTGAAGAAATTTCTCCTCATCTCGGTCCTAAATTTCCTACCCCGTATCCTGAGACTGTGACCCCTTGTTCTAGACTTCCCAGCCAGGGGGAAACATCCTCCCTGCATCCAGTCTATCCAACCCCGTCAGAATTTTATACATTTCAATGATATCTCCTCTCATTCTTCTAAACTCCAATGAATGCAGCCCTAGTCGGCCCAATCTCTCCTCATACGACAGTTCTGCCATCCCAGGAATCAGTCTGGTGAACCTTCACTGCACTCCCTCTATGGCACGGTCCCAGCCTGCAAGACCA
This sequence comes from Pristiophorus japonicus, assembly GCF_044704955.1. Taxonomy (NCBI): domain Eukaryota; kingdom Metazoa; phylum Chordata; class Chondrichthyes; family Pristiophoridae; genus Pristiophorus; species Pristiophorus japonicus. Next base: position 533,231,917 of record NC_091977.1, read on the forward strand.
TCAGCAGGCCGGGGCCATTGGAGGGAGCAGTGTGCGGCGGTATACCACTGCAGGGAGCAGCGCGTGCTGCTGCAGGAGGGTGACGGTTACAAAGCCAGGTCGCTGATGTGGAATTCTCTACCACAGAAAGTTGTTGAGGACAGTTCGTTAGATATATTCAAAAGGGAGTTAGATGTGGCCCTTACGACTAAAGGGATCAGGTGGTATGGAGAGAAAGCAGGAGTGGGGTACTGAAGTTGCATGATCAGCCATGATCTTATTGAATGGTGGTGCAGGCTTGAAGGGCCGAATGGCCTGTTCCTGCACCTATTTTCTATGTTTCTATTGCAGTACGGGCAGGTACACCAGGAGGGGCGAAGGAGCGGCAAAAGTCCATGGAGGGAAGTGATCGGGGCCCAGGAGAGGCGTGAGTTTGGGGCCAGAAGAGGCGAGGGCCCAGGGGCAGCATGGGCCCAGCCCACACTGCGATGTGTGTGCGCACTGGGTCCGTGCAGCAGAGCTGGTCTCCAGTCGTCCTGGTTAACCCTTGCCACTGGACCAAGACCTAGCTCTGTCAAGCCCGTGTGGTGGCTGGTGTGCAACGGTCACCCCACGTTAAAAAAATCCACGCACAGGCATCTTCCACCCTTCAACATGCAGTTCGGGACCTGGAATATTGGGTCCTTCATTGAAACACCTGTGAACTCATCCCTTTTTGGCGTGGAAGCACATCATCCTTGATAGGGGGACTGCCGATTATTATATTCAAGAGGGAGTTAGATATGGCCCTTACGGCTAAGGGGATCAAGGGGTATGGAGAGAAAGCAGGAAAGGGGTACTGAGGGAATGATCAGCCATAATCTTATTGAATGGCGGTGCAGGCTCGAAGGGCCGAATGGCCTACTCCTGCACCTATTTTCTATGTTTCTATGATGATGATGATGGCATGTATTTCCTTACTTCGTGTCTAGTGTCCTGAGAGAAAGGACTTTGCATTTCTCTAGCATCTGTCAGGGCCTCCCAAAGCGATTTACAACCAATGAAGTACTTTCCGAAGTGTAGTCACTTTTATATCCACCTGCAAGTTCGAGCATTCAGGTTTCAAAGCCTAGTCCTTCCGCGAACAGGTTACGAAATTTGAAATTAAATCCTAATTTGAAAAAGGAAAGGATATACTTAGTGGAAACGTAATAATGCAATAGTTTAACGTCTCATCTGAAAGGCGGCACCTCCGACAGTGCAGCGCTCCCTCGGCACTGCACTGGGTGTGTCTCAGAGACGAAAGTGCTCCCCCTGAGCCAAGGCCGACAGCTTACAATGGAACTCAAGCTTCAGGTGGTAGGTGTCTGCAGCTCAAAGGGCTCACACAATTGGCACCAATCTTCTCTCCGAAAAAAAACTGTGTGCGTGGTGCCTTTAAATTTGCCGCGCGGTATCTTAGTGGGAGGGGTTTGTGAGCGGCTGCGTGGGACTTTCCCCAGCGCTGCTCCACCGCGCACGAGTGCAGGTTGGAGGGAACATTGCTTGACGGCATTGTCTGAATCTCCTGAGGAGATTACTGCCGTGTAATCTCACTTCTGTCCGTCTTTGTCACATCGTAAACAAAACTGCGGGGCGGGTGGCGGGGGGGAGAGTGAGGTGGGGGGGTCCGATGAGGATCGGGGGCACAGGGTGCAGTAGCAGCAGCAGAAAGTCGGGGGTGGGGGGGCGTCAGGAGAAGCTTGGGTGTAGGAGCAGTGCAGGGAGGTCTGGAGGAGTGAGGGGTCGGGGAGGAAGGACTGTGGGGAGGGGGATTTGGAAGCATTGTGGGGGAGGGAAGAGTCAAAGGCCTAGGGGTAGCCCTGGGGGAGGGTGTGATCGAAGGTCTGCGGGTGTGATCGGGGGTTTGTGGGGTGTGATCGGAGGAGTGGGGGTGTGATCGGGGGTTTGGGGGTGTGATCGGGGGTTTGGGGGTGTGATCGGGGTTTTGGGGGTGTGATCGGGGGAGTGGGGGTGTGATCGGGGGAGTGGGGGTGTGATCGGGGGAGTGGGGGTGTGATTGGGGTTTTGGGGGTGTGATCGGGGGAGTGGGGGTGTGATTGGGGTTTTGGGGGTGTGATCGGCGGAGTGGGGGTGTGATCGGGGGAGTGGGGGTGTGATTGGGGTTTTGGGGGTGTGATCGGGGGAGTGGGGGTGTGATCGGGGGAGTGGGGGTGTGATTGGGGGAGTGGGGGAGTGATTGGGGTTTTGGGGGTGTGATCGGCGGAGTGGGGGAGTGTTCGGAGGAGTGGGGGTGTGATCGGGGCTTTGGGGTTGTGATCGGGGGAGTGGGGGTGTGATCGGGGTTTTGGGGGTGTGATCGGGGGAATGGGAGTGTGATCGGGGGAGTGTTCGGAGGAGTGGGGGTGTGATCGGGGGAGTGGGGGTGTGATCGGGGGAGTGGGGTTGTGATCGGGGGAGTGGGGGTGTGATCGGGGTTTTTGGGGTGTGATCGGGGGTTTGGGGGTGTGATCGGGGGAGTGGGGGTGTGATCGGGGAAGTGGGGGTGTGATCCGGGGTTTCGGGGTGTGATCGGGGGCGTGGGGGTGTGATCGGGGGCGTGGGGGTGTGATCGGGGGTTTGGGGTGTGATCGCGGGTTTGGGGATATGATCGGGAGAGTGGGGGTGTGATCGGGGGTTTGGGGGTGTGATCGGGGGAGTGGGGGTGTGATCGGGGGTTTGGGGTGTGATCGGGGGAGTGGGGGTGTGATCGGGGGTTTGGGGGTGTGATCCGGGGTTTGGGGGTGTGATCGGGGGAGTGGGGGTGTGATCGGGAGTTTGGGGAAGTGATCCGGGGTTTGGGGGAGTGATCGGGGGAGTGGGGTTGTGATCGGGGGTTTGGGGGTGTGATCGGGGGAGTGGGGGTGTGATCGGGGGAGTGGGGATATGTTCGGGGGAGTGGGGGTGTGATCGGGGGTTTGGGGGTGTGATCGGGAGAGTGGGGGAGTGATCGGGGGTTTGGGGGTGTGATCGGGGGTTTGGGGGAGTGATCAGGGTTTGGGGGAGTGATCGGGGGTTTGGGGGAGTGATCGGGGTTTGGGGGAGTGATCGGGGTTTGGGGGAGTGATCGGGGGTTTGGGGGAGTGATCGGGGGTTTGGGGGAGTGATCGGGGGTTTGGGGGTGTGATCGGGGGAGTGGGGGTTTGGGGGAGTGATCGGGGGTTTGGGGGTGTGATCGGGGTTTGGTGGTGTGATCGGGGTTTGGGGGTGTGATCGGGGGAGTGGGGGTGTGATCGGGGGAGTGGGGGTGTGATCGGGGGTGTGCGGGTGTGATCGGGGGAGTGGGGGTGTGATCGGGGGAGTGGGGGTGTGATCGGGGGAGTGGGGGTGTGATCGGGGGAGTGGGGGTGTGATCGGGGGAGTGGGGGTGTGATCGGGGGAGTGGGGGGTGTGATCGGGGGTTTGGGGGAGTGATCGGGGGAGTGGGGGTGTGATCGGGGGTGTGGGGGTGTGATCGGGGGAGTGGGGGTGTGATCCGGGGAGTGGGGGTGTGATCGGGGGAGTGGGGGTGTGATCGGGGGAGTGGGGGTGTGATCGGGGGAGTGGGGGTGTGATCGGGGGTTTGGGGGAATGATCGGGGGAGTCGGGGTGTGATCGGGGGAGTGGGGATTTGATCGGGGGATTGGGGGTGTGATCGGGGGCGTGGGGGTGTGATCGGCGGAGTGGGGGTGTGATCGGGGGAGTGGGGGTGTGATCGGGGGAGTGGGGCGTGATTGGGGGTTTGGGGTGTGACCGGGGGAGTGGGGGTGTGATCGGGGGTTTGGGGGTGTGATCCGGGGTTTGGGGGTGTGATCGGGGGAGTGGGGGTGTGATCGGGAGTTTGGGGAAGTGATCCGGGGTTTGGGGGTGTGATCCGGAGTTTGGGGGTGTGATCGGGGGAGTGGGGGTGTGATCGGGGGAGTGGGGGTGTGATCGGGAGTTTGGGGGTGTGATCGGGGGAGTGGGGGTGTGATCGGGGGAGTGGGGATATGATCGGGGGAGTGGGGTTGTGATTGGGGGTTTGGGGATATGATCGGGGGAGTGGGGGTGTGATCGGGGGTTTGGGGATATGATCGGGGGAGTGGGGGTGTGATAGGGGGAGTGGGGGTGTGATAGGGGGAGTGGGGGTGTGATAGGGGGTTTGGGGATATGTTCGGGGGAGTGGGGGTGTGATCGGGGGAGTGGGGGTGTGATCGGGGGAGTGGGGGTGTGATCGGGGGTTTGGGGATATGATCGGGGGAGTGGGGGTGTGATAGGGGGAGTGGGGGTGTGATAGGGGGTTTGGCGATATGATCGGGGGAGTGGGGGTGTGATCGGGGGAGTGGGGGTGTGATCGGGGGAGTGGGGATATGATCGGGGGATTGGGGGAGTGATCGGGGGAGTGGGGGTGTGATCGGGGGAGTGGGGGTGTGATAGGGGGAGTGGGGGTGTGATAGGGGGTTTGGCAATATGATCGGGGGAGTGGGGGTGTGATAGGGGGAGTGGGGGTGTGATAGGGGGTTTGGCGATATGATCGGGGGAGTGGGGGTGTGATCGGGGGAGTGGGAGTGTGATCGGGGGAGTGGGGATATGATCGGGGGATTGGGGGAGTGTTCGGGCGAGTGGGGGTGTGATCGGGGGAGTGGGGGTGTGATCGGGGGTTTGGGGGTGTGATCGGGGGTTTGGGGGAGTGATCGGGGGAGTGGGGGTGTGATCGGGGGTTTGGGGTGTGATCGGGGGTTTGGGGTGTGATCGGGGGTTTGGGGGTGTGATCGGGGGTTTGGGGGTGTGATCGGGGGTTTGGGGGGAGTGATCAGGGTTTGGGGGAGTGATCGGGGTTTGGGGGTGTGATCGGGGTTTGGGGGAGTGATCGGGGGTTTGGGGGTGTGATCGGGGGTTTGGGGGAGTGATCGGGGGTTTGGGGGTGTGATCGGGGTTTGGGGTGTGATCGGGGTTTGGGGGTGTGATCGGGGGTTTAGGGGTGTGATCGGGGGAGTGGGGGTGTGATCGGGGGTTTGGGGGAGTGATCGGGGGAGTGGGGATATGATCGGGGGATTGGGGGAGTGATCGGGGGAGTGGGGGTGTGATCGGGGGAGTGGGGGTGTGATCGGGGGAGTGGGGGTGTGATCGGGGGTTTGGGGGAGTGATCGGGGGAGTGGGGGTGTGATCGGGGGAGTGGGGGTGTGATCGGGGGTTTGGGGGAGTGATCGGGGGAGTGGGGATATGATCGGGGGAGTGGGGGTGTGATCGGGGGAGTGGGGGTGTGATCGGGGGAGTGGGGGTGTGATCGGGGGAGTTGGGGTGTGATCGGGTGTTTGGGGGAGTGATCAGGGGTTTGGGGGAGTGATCGGGGGAGTGGGGGTGTGATCGGGGGAGTGGGGGTGTGATCGGGGAAGTGGGGGTGTGATCGGGGGAGTGGGGATATGATCGGGGGTTTGGGGGTGTGATCGGGGGAGTGGGGATGTGATCGTGGGAGTGGGGGTGTGATCGGGGTAGTGGGGATATGATCGGGGGAGTGGCGTTGTGATCGGGGGAGTGGGGATATGATCGGGGGAGTGGGAGTGTGATCGGGGGAGTGGGGATGTGATCGGGGGAGTGGGGGTGTGATCGGGGGAGTGGGGGTGTGATCGGGGGAGTGGGGATATGATCGGGGGAGTGGGGGTGTGATCGGGGGAGTGGGGATATGATCGGGGGAGTCGGGTGTGATCGGGGGAGTGGGGTATGATCGGGGGAGTGGGGGTATGATCGGGGGAGTGGGGATATGATCGGGGGAGTGGGGTGTGATCGGGGGAGTGGGGTGTGATCGGGGGAGTGGGGATATGATCGGGGGATTGGGGGAGTGATCGGGCGAGCGAGGGTGTGATCGGGAGTTTGGGGGTGTGATCGGGGGTTTGGGGGAGTGATCGGGGGAGTGGGGGTGTGATCGGGGGTTTGGGGGAGTGATCGGGGGTTTGGGGTTGTGATCGGGGGTTTGGGGTGTGATCGGGGGTTTGGGGGTGTGATCGGGGGTTTGGGGGTGTGATCGGGGGTTTGGGGGTGTGATCGGGGGTTTGGGGGTGTGATCGGGGGTTTGGGGGAGTGATCAGGGTTTGGAGGAGTGATCGGGGGTTTGGAGGAGTGATCGGGGTTTGGGGGAGTGATCGGGGGTTTAGGGGTGTGATCGGGGTTTGGGGGAGTGATCGGGGGTTTGGGGGAGTGATCGGGGGTTTGGGGGAGTGATCAGGGGTTTGGGGGTGTGATCGGGGGAGTGGGGGTGTGATTGGGGGTTTGGGGGAGTGATCGGGGGTTTGGGGGTGTGATCGGGGTTTGGTGGTGTGATCGGGGTTTGGGGGTGTGATCGGGGGAGTGGGGGTGTGATCGGGGGAGTGGGGGTGTGATCGGGGGAGTGGGGGTGTGATCGGGGGTTTGGGGGAGTGATCGGGGGAGTGGTTGTGTGATCGGGGGAGTGGGGGTGTGAACGGGGGAGTGGGGGTGTGATCGGGGGAGTGGGGGTGTGATCGGGGGTTTGGGGGAGTGATCGGGGGAGTGGGGGTGTGATCGGGGGAGTGGGGATTTGATCGGGGGAGTGGGGGTGTGATCGGGGGAGTGGGGGTGTGATCGGGGGAGTGGGGGTGTGATCGGGGGAGTGGGGTGTGATCGGGGGTTTGGGGTGTGACCGGGGGAGTGGGGGTGTGATCGGGGGTTTGGGGGTGTGATCCGGGGTTTGGGGGTGTGATCGGGGGAGTGGGGGTGTGATCGGGAGTTTGGGGAAGTGATCCGGGGTTTGGGGGTGTGATCCGGAGTTTGGGGGTGTGATCGGGGGAGTGGGGGTGTGATCGGGGGAATGGGGGTGTGATCGGGGGTTTGGGGGTGTGATCGGGGGAGTGGGGGTGTGATAGGGGGAGTGGGGGTGTGATAGGGGGTTTGGGGATATGATCGGGGGAGTGGGGGTGTGATCGGGGGAGTGGGGGTGTGATCGGGGGAGTGGGGGTGTGATAGGGGGTTTGGCGATATGATTGGGGGAGTGGGGGTGTGATCGGGGGAGTGGGGGTGTGATCGGGGGAGTGGGGGTGTGATCGGGGGAGTGGGGATATGATCGGGGGAGTGGGGGTGTGATCGGGGGTTTGGGGGAGTGATAGGGGGTTTGGCGATATGATCGGGGGAGTGGGGGTGTGATCGGGGGAGTGGGAGTTTGATCGGGGGAGTGGGGATATGATCGGGGGATTGGGGGAGTGATCGGGCGAGTGGGGGTGTGATCGGGGGAGTGGGGGTGTGATCGGGGGTTTGGGGGTGTGACCGGGGGTTTGGGGGAGTGATCGGGGGAGTGGGGGTGTGATCGGGGGTTTGGGGTGTGATCGGGGGTTTGGGGGTGTGATCGGGGGTTTGGGGGTGTGATCGGGGGTTTGGGGGAGTGATCAGGGTTTGGGGGAGTGATCGGGGGTTTAGGGGTGTGATCGGGGTTTGGGGGTGTGATCGGGGGTTTGGGGGAGTGATCGGGGGTTTGGCGGTGTGATCGGGGTTTGGGGGAGTGATCGGGGGTTTGGGGGTGTGATCGGGGGTTTAGGGGTGTGATCGGGGTTTGGGGGTGTGATTGGGGGAGTGGGGGTGTGATCGGGGTTTGGGGGAGTGATCGGGGGAGTGGGGATATGATCGGGGGATTGGGGGAGTGATCGGGGGAGTGGGGGTGTGATCGGGGGAGTGGGGGTGTGATCGGGGGAGTGGGGGTGTGATCGGGGGTTTGGGGGAGTGATCGGGGGAGTGGGGGTGTGATCGGGGGAGTGGGGGTGTGATCGGGGGAGTGGGGGTGTGATCGGGGGTTTGGGGGAGTGATCGGGGGAGTGGGGGTGTGATCGGGGGAGTGGGGGTGTGATCGGGGGAGTGGGGGTGTGATCGGGGGTTTGGGGGAGTGATCGGGGGAGTGGGGGTGTGATCGGGGGAGTGGGGGTGTGATCGGGAGTTTGGGGAAGTGATCCGGGGTTTGGGGGTGTGATCCGGAGTTTGGGGGTGTGATCGGGGGAGTGGGGGTGTGATCGGGGGAATGGGGGTGTGATCGGGGGTTTGGGGGTGTGATCGGGGGAGTGGGGGTGTGATAGGGGGAGTGGGGGTGTGATAGGGGGTTTGGGGATATGATCGGGGGAGTGGGGGTGTGATCGGGGGAGTGGGGGTGTGATCGGGGGAGTGGGGTTGTGATAGGGGGTTTGGCGATATGATTGGGGGAGTGGGGGTGTGATCGGGGGAGTGGGGGTGTGATCGGGGGAGTGGGGGTGTGATCGGGGGAGTGGGGATATGATCGGGGGATTGGGGGAGTGATCGGGGGAGTGGGGGTGTGATAGGGGGTTTGGCGATATGATCGGGGGAGTGAGGGTGTGATCGGGGGAGTGGGGGTGTGATAGGGGGAGTGGGGGTTTGATAGGGGGTTTGGCGATATGATCGGGGGAGTGGGGGTGTGATAGGGGGAGTGGGGGTGTGATAGGGGGTTTGGCGATATGATCGGGGGAGTGGGGGTGTGATCGGGGGAGTGGGAGTTTGATCGGGGGAGTGGGGATATGATCGGGGGATTGGGGGAGTGATCGGGCGAGTGGGGGTGTGATCGGGGGAGTGGGGGTGTGATCGGGGGTTTGGGGGTGTGACCGGGGGTTTGGGGGAGTGATCGGGGGAGTGGGGGTGTGATCGGGGGTTTGGGGTGTGATCGGGGGTTTGGGGGTGTGATCGGGGGTTTGGGGGTGTGATCGGGGGTTTGGGGGAGTGATCAGGGTTTGGGGGAGTGATCGGGGGTTTAGGGGTGTGATCGGGGTTTGGGGGTGTGATCGGGGGTTTGGGGGAGTGATCGGGGGTTTGGGGGTGTGATCGGGGGTTTGGGGGAGTGATCGGGGGTTTGGGGGTGTGATCGGGGGTTTAGGGGTGTGATCGGGGTTTGGGGGTGTGATTGGGGGAGTGGGGGTGTGATCGGGGTTTGGGGGAGTGATCGGGGGAGTGGGGATATGATCGGGGGATTGGGGGAGTGATCGGGGGAGTGGGGGTGTGATCGGGGGAGTGGGGGTGTGATCGGGGGAGTGGGGGTGTGATCGGGGGTTTGGGGGAGTGATCGGGGGAGTGGGGGTGTGATCGGGGGAGTGGGGGTGTGATCGGGGGAGTGGGGGTGTGATCGGGGGTTTGGGGGAGTGATCGGGGGAGTGGGGGTGTGATCGGGGGAGTGGGGGTGTGATCGGGGGAGTGGGGGTGTGATCGGGGGTTTGGGGGAGTGATCGGGGGAGTGGGGGTGTGATCGGGGGAGTGGGGGTGTGATCGGGGGAGTGGGGGTGTGATCGGGGGAGTGGGGGTGTGATCGGGGGAGTGGGGGTGTGATCGGGGGAGTGGGGATGTGATCGGGGGAGTGGGGTGTGATCGGGGGAGTGGGGTGTGATCGGGTGAGTGGGGGTGTGATCGGGGGAGTGGGGGTGTGATCGGGGGAGTGGGGGTGTGATCGGGGGTTTGGGGGAGTCATCGGGGGAGTGGGGGTGTGATCGGGGGAGTGGGGGTGTGATCGGGGGAGTGGGGGTGTGATCGGGGGAGTGGGGATATGATCGGGGGAGTGGGGATATGATCGGGGGAGTGGGGGTGTGATCGGGGGAGTGGGGGTGTGATCGGGGTAGTGGGGATATGATCGGGGGAGTGGGGTGTGATCGGGGGAGTGGGGTGTGATCGGGGGAGTGGGGGTGTGATCGGGGGAGTGGGGATGTGATCGGGGGAGTGGGGATATGATCGGGGAAGTGGGGGTGTGATCGGGGGAGTGGGGTGTGATCGGGGGAGTGGTGGTGTGATCGGGGGAGTGGTGGTGTGATCGGGGGAGTGGGGTGTGATCGGGGGAGTGGGGGTGTGATCGGGGGAGTGGGGATTTGATCGGGGGAGTGGGGGTGTGATCGGGGGAGTGGGGGTGTGATCGGGCGAGTGGGGATGTGATCGGGGGAGTGGGGTGTGATCGGGGGAGTGGGGTGTGATCGGGTGAGTGGGGGTGTGATCGGGGGAGTGGGGGTGTGATCGGGGGTTTGGGGGAGTGATCGGGGGTTTGGGGGAGTGATCGGGGGAGTGGGGGTGTGATCGGGGGAGTGGGGGTGTGATCGGGGGAGTGGGGGTGTGATCGGGGGAGTGGGGATATGATCGGGGGAGTGGGGATATGATCGGGGGAGTGGGGGTGTGATCGGGGGAGTGGGGGTGTGATCGGGGTAGTGGGGATATGATCGGGGGAGTGGGGTGTGATCGGGGGAGTGGGGTGTGATCGGGGGAGTGGGGATGTGATCGGGGGAGTGGGGATATGATCGGGGAAGTGGGGGTGTGATCGGGGGAGTGGTGGTGTGATCGGGGGAGTGGTGGTGTGATCGGGGGAGTGGGGTGTGATCGGGGGAGTGGGGGTGTGATCGGGGGAGTGGGGTGTGATCGGGAGAGTGGGGGTGTGATCGGTGGTTTGGGGGAGTGATCGGGGGTTTGGGGGAGTGATCAGGGTTTGGGGGAGTGATCGGGGGTTTGGGGGAGTGATCGGGGTTTGGGGGAGTGATCGGGGGTTTGGGGGAGTGATCAGGGTTTGGGGGAGTGATCGGGGGTTTGGGGGAGTGATCGGGGGTTTGGGGGAGTGATCGCGTTTTGGGGGAGTGATCGGGGGTTTAGGGGTGTGATCGGGGGTTTGAGGGTGTGATCGGGGGTTTGGGGGAGTGATCGGGGGTTTGGGGGAGTGATCGGGGGTTTGGGGGTGTGATCGGAGGTTTGGGGGAGTGATCGGGTGTTTGGGGGAGTGATCGGGGGTTTGGGGGAGTGATCGGGGGTTTGGGGGTGTGATCGGGGGTTTGGGGGAGTGATCGGGGGTTTGGGAGTGTGATCGAGGGTTTGGGGGTGTGATCGGGGGTTTGGGGGAGTGATCGGGGGTTTGGGGGAGTGATCGGGGGTTTGGGGGTGTGATCGGGGGTTTGGGGGAGTGATCGGGGGTTTGGGGGTGTGATCGGGGGTTTGGGGGTGTGATCGGGGGTTTGGGGGAGTGATCGGGGGTTTGGGGGTGTAATCGGGGGTTTGGGGGAGTGATCGGGAGTTTGGGGGTGTGATCGGGGGTTTGGGGGAGTGACCGGGGGTTTGGGGGAGTGATCGGGTGTTTGGGGGTGTGATCGGGGGTTTGGGGGAGTGATGGGGGGTTTGGGGGAGTGATCGGGGGTTTGGGGGTGTGATCGGGGGTTTGGGGGTGTGATCGGGGGTTTGGGGGAGTGATCGGGTGTTTGGGGGTGTGATCGGGGCTTTGGGGGAGTGATCGGGGGTTTGGGGGAGTGATCGGGGGTTTGGGGGTGTGATCGGGGGTTTGGGGGAGTGATCGGGGGTTTGGGGGTGTGATCGGGGCTTTGGGGGAGTGATCGGGGGTTTGGGGGAGTGATCGGGGGTTTGGGGGTGTGATCGGGGCTTTGGGGGAGTGATCGGGGGTTTGGGGGTGTGATCGGGGGTTTGGGGGTGTGATCGGGGGAGTGGGGGAGTGATCGGGGGTTTGGGGGTGTGATCGGGGGTTTGGGGGTGTGATCGGGGGTTTGGGGGAGTGATCGGGGGTTTGGGGGTGTGATCGGGGGTTTGGGGGAGTGATCGGGGGTTTGGGGGAGTGATCGGGGGTTTGGGGGTGTGATCGGGGGTTTGGGGGTGTGATCGGGGGTTTGGGGGAGTGATCGGGGTTTTGGGGGAGTGATCGGGGGTTTGGGGGTGTTATTGGGGGCCTGCGGGGGTGACCTTGAATTGCAGGAAGTGGTTTGTGCCGGTCCCTTGGATTCAGGCACTTACCTCCTGGACCCAGACGGGTTACACGAGACGTGCAAAACCCGACCCGCTAAAGCTAAATTCAAAATGGTGCTTGAAGAAGCAGCTTCCAGCCTCATTATAATATTTAAATCAACGCCCCTCCTCCTTGCAGCGGATTGGCTGCCTGCCCTCTGTCCCGCCTCCGTTAAAATCGGAAGTGGGCGGGTTGGAGGCGTGTTGAGGTCAGGATTGAGGTTGTTAACACATTAACTTCCCACACGGCCCCAACCCCTAACGCTCCCCACCCCCCCGTATCTTGGGCTAAAATTCCCGCCCATTGATAGAGGTTCGATGCCCGCCATTCGCCCGCAGGTCGATGCGACCTACCACGCCAGCGATGGCAGAGGGCGAACTGGACAGACCTCGCAAGTGCTATGTCACTATATTGGGACGAGGAATTGGCCCCTCGCCCATCCTCATCGGGGCTTGAAAGGTTTCCACTGACAACCTGCTCGATCAGGTCCCGACTGCCTTGCTGTGTGCACTGGCATCATTTTCCATTCGTTTTTCCTCCATTTGTGGGTTTTCTTTTCATCTCCCGCACGTTGCTATTTCAAGCGCATTCGTAGATGAGTTGCGGCTGTGACTTAACGCAGGGTCAAATATCATCATCATAGGCAGTCCCTCGGAATCGAGGAAGACTTGCTTCCACTCTAAAAATGAGTCCTTAGGTGGCTGAACAGTCCAATACGAGAGCCACAGTCCCCGTCGCAGGTGGGACAGATAGTGGTTGAGGGAAAGGGAGGGTGGGACTGGTTTGCCGCACGCTCTTTCCGCTGCCTGCACTTCTTTTCTGCATGCTCTCTGTTGTGTATGGAGAAAGAGTCAGACTGAACACTGTGAGCTCAAAGTAAAGTGTGACCTTAGTCTTTTATTGCAGGTCTCCAGAGTGCCTCTCCAACCTGTGAAGCCTCCTTAAATACCTGTGCTACCAAGGGATTATGGGATCCCTTGGGACTCCAGGGGATGAGCCCTCTGGTGGCTGTACAGAGTAAATACAAGTCTACCTATATAACAACATTCCCCCCCCCTCCAAAGTCAATAGTGTAACTATTTACAATGTGAGTCAATCGGGGGCCCTTCTTGCCCTGGTTGATCGTCTCGGTGTGAAAGCTGGTGGTGTTGAATCACTTGTTGGGCCCTCGCTGGGCTGCTGTGCAGCCAGCCTTGCTGGGCTGCCTGGTGTGTTGGGCCCTGCTGGGCTGCTGTGGATGATGGGTTCTGCTTCGTGGTCAACCGTGGTGCCGGTTGCCACTGGTGTGTATGTTGGGGGATCAAAAAAGGTAGGGTCCAAGGTGGGTTACTCAGAGTAGTCCATGAATCATTTTACCCAAGAACGGGCCTGCATAGTCGACGTGTACCCTAGACCATGGTTTGGAGGGCCAAGACCATAAACTTAGTGGCGCCTCCCTGGGTACATTGCTTAACTGCGAGCACGTATTACATCTGTGAACGCAGGACTCTAAGTCCGCATCGATACTGGGCCACCACACGTGGGATCTGGCTATCGCTTTCATCATTACGATGCCTGGGTGGGTATTGTTGAGGTGATGATGAAGGGGTAGTCTGCCTGTATAGACATTTCATCTTTGTGCCGCTGGAACGGCTTTATCTCTTCCTGCATTTCCACTGGGACACTGGACCAGCTCCCGTGAAGCACACAGCTTTTGACTAGAGATAATAAGGGGTCCTGGCTTGTCCGGGTTTTGATCTGTCAGGCAGTGATGGGTGATTGCTCACTCTCAAATGCTTCCATAACCATGGCTAGATCTGCGGGCTGCAATGGTGGGCAATGGCAGCCTACTGAGAGCATCGGCGCAGTTTTCTGTGCCTGGCCTGTGGCGGATGGCGTAGTTGTATGCGGACAACGTGAGCACCCATCTCTGGATGTGGGCCGATGCGTTGGTATTTATCCCTTTACTGTCGGAAAACAGGGATATTAGAGGCTTATGGTCAGTTTCCAATTTGAATTTTAGCCCAAACAGATATTGATGCATTTTCTTTACCCCATAGATACACGCTAACGCTTCTTTCTCAATCATGCTGTAGGCTCTCTCAGCCTTAGACAGAACCCTGGATGCATAGGCAACCGGTTGCAGTTTCCCGAAATCATTAGCTTGTTGCAATACACGCCCGACGCCATATGACAACGCATCACATGCTCGTACCAAACGTACCAAATGGATCATACAACACAAGCAATTTGTTTGAGCAGAACAATTTTCTCGCTTTTACAAAGGCATTTTCTTGGCTTTTGCCCCAAACCCATTCGCCCCCTTTTCGTAGTAAGACATGTAGTGCTTCGAGCAGGGTGCTGAGACCCGGTAAGAAGTTACCAAAGTAGTTCAGGAGTCCCAGAAACGACCACAGCTCCGTCACGTTCTGTGGCCTCGGTGCGTTCTCGATTGCCTCCATCTTCACGTTGGTGGGCCTGATGCCGTCCGCCGCAATCCTCCTTCCCAGGAACTCCACTTCAGGCATCAGGAAAATGCACTTCGAGCATTTTAACCTGAGCCCCATGCAGTTGAGTCGACTAAGAACCTCTTCCAGGTTCTGCAGGTGCTCGACTGTGTTCCGACCTGTGACCAAGATGTTGTCCTGGAAGACCACAGTGTGTGGGACCGACTTCAGTAAACTTTCCATGTTTCTCTGGAATATCGCCGCCGCTGATCGGATTCCAAACGGGCATCTGTTATACAAAAAGACCTTTGTGCGTGTTGATGCAGGTGAGGGCCTTCGATGATTCCTCCAGTTCCTGCGTCATGTAGGCTGAAGTCAGATCCACCTTCGTGAACGTCTTTCCTCCCGCCAGCATTGCAATGAGGTCATCGGCCTTTGGTTGTGGGTATTGGTCCTGTTGGGAGAAACGATTGATAGTTACTTTGTAATCGCCACAGATTCTGACGTTGCCATCTCCCTTGAGGACTGGGACGATAGGACTGGCCCACTCGCTGAACTCGATCGGTGAAATGATGCACTCTCTTTGCAGCTGGTCTAGCTCGATCTCTACCCTTTCTCTCATCATGTACGATACTGCTCTCTCCTTGCGATGGATGAATCGCACCCCCGGAATTAGGTAGATCTGAACTTTTGCTCCTTGGAATTTCCCGATGCCTGGTTCGAACAGCGAAGGAAATTTGTTTAAGACCTGAGCACACGAAGTGTCGTCAGCGGGCGATAGCGCTCAGACGTTGTCCCAGTTCCAGCGTATCTTTCCCAGCCAGCTCCTGCCGAGCAGCGTGGGACCATCGTCTGGTACCACCCAGAGTGATAGCTTGTGCACCGCTCCATCGTAGGAGACCTTTACGGTAGCACTGCCTATTACAGGAATCAGTTCTTTAGTGTAAGTTCTTAGTTTTGTGCGAACTGGAGTTAAGACTGGCCTTGAGGCCTTGTTGCACCACAACCTTTCAAAAGTCTTTTTGCCCATGATGGACTGGCTCATGCCTGTGTCCAGCTCCATTGACACCGGGAGTCCATTTAGTTCAACGTTCAGCATTATCGGGGGATAATTTGTGGTGAATGTGTGCACCCCATGTACCTCTGCTTCCTCGGTCTGAGGCTCTGGTTCGTCGTGATCCTCTGTGGATCTGTCCTCCTCTGCAACATGGTAGTTTGCAGGTTTAATGGGATTTGCAGCTCACCTGCACACACGTTGGAGGTGTCCCATTGTTCCACAGTCCTTGAAAACGTATCCTTTGAATCAGGATGAATGGAAACGATGATCACCCCCGCAGCGCCAACAAGGTGTTAATGGCCTTGCATTCATCACCCTTGATGGTGGACTCTGAGACATCTGCGGACTTGTAGCTGCAGGTATGTGTGACCTGCCCTGTACGTTACGATTCGAAAACAACATCACTTTGTTCACAGTACTTGTAGCAGCACTGGTGTGCTGAGAGATTTGCTTTGTATTGTCACTGGTGGCAATGAACGCCTAGGCTATCGCTATGGCCTTATTCAAGGTTGGGGTCTCTACAGTCAAAAGTTTGCAAAGTATGGTTTCGTGGGCAATGCCAAGGATGAAAAGTTCTCTGAGCATGTGCTCCAAATGTCCTTCAAATTCGCAATGTCCTGCAAGGAGTCTTAGCTCGACGACATAACTCACCACTTCCTGGTCTTCAGACCTATTGTAGGTGTAGAACCGGTACCTCGCCATCAGAACGCTTTCCTTCGGGTTCAAATGCTCTCGGACCAGCGTGCACAAATCATCGTACGATTTCTCCGTGGTTTTCGCTGAAGTGAGCAGATTCTTCATGAGGCCTTACGTTGGTGCCCCACAGACAGTGAGGAGGATCTCCCTTCATTTGGCAACGCTCTCTTCCCCATCTAGCTCATTGGCCACGGCGTATTGGTCGAGTCGCTCCACAAAAGTTTCCCAATCATCTCCCTCCAAGGATGCCCACTGTGAGCTCAAAGTAAAGTGTGACCTTAGTCTTTTATTGCAGGTCTCCAGAGTGCCTCTCCAACCTGTGAGGCCTCCTTAAATACCTGTGCTCCTTGGGATTATGGGATCCCTTGGGGCTCCAGGAGATGAACCCTCTGGTGGCTGTACAGAGTAAATAAAAGTTTACAAATATAACACTCTCGTCGACGAGACTCGAGGTGCTCAGCGCCCTCCCGGATGCACTTCCTCCACGTCAGGCGGTCTTTGGCCAGGGACTCCCAAGTGTCGGTGGGGATGTTGCACTTTATCAGGGAGGCTTTGAGGGTGTCCTTGTAACGTTTCCGCTGCCCACCTTTGGCTCGTTTGCCATGAAGGAGTTCCGAGTAGAGCGCTTGCTTTGGGAGTCTCGTGTCAGGCATGCGAACAATGTGGCCCTGCCCAGCGGAGCTGATCGAGTGTGGTCAGTGCTTCGATGCTGGGGATGTTGGCCTGGTCGAGGACTCTGACGTTGGTGCGTCTGTCCTCCCAGGGGATTTGCAGGATCTTGCGGGGGGACATCATTTGTGGCATTTCTCCAGTGACTTGATTGAGAGTTAAACATTGGCCAGAACAACGGGGATAACCCGTCTGCTCTTCTTCAAAATAGGATCTTTTATGTCCACCTGAGAGGGCAGACAGAACAGAACTTGGTAGATATCATCAATCTTCTGATCCTGACACGGGACTGCAACGACTGTACGGAGGCTCGAGTCCAGTTACCAACACGAGAAAATGTTCAACTCCAGCCAGCAACAATATTATTCTGCGACTTGTGCCGATTCCAGTTCCTTCAACATCGGTTAAATCCATTGACTATTAATTTTCTTTGGCACGCTTACTAAAACATATGTATAAAGATATATAAATATTTTAAATCTCCTGCTGTGATGTACAAATCTGAACATTATAAAAAATGCAGGAAGAGGCTCCAATTCAAATAACACAGAAATGTGTCGCTTGATCTTTGAAAAGTGCAACAGCGTTTCTGCTCCACCTCCATTAATAATCTTAGAAATAAAAACACGTCCGTTTTATTGGCGACTTTTTTTTTTTCACCATGTCCGCTGTGGTTCAGTGGGCAGCACCCTCACATCTGAGTCAGAAGGTCGTGTGTTCACGTTCCACTCCGAGAGACTTGAGCACATAAATCTAGGCTGACACTCCCCGTGCAGTGCTGAGGGAACGAAACACTGTCCCGTCTGCCCTCTCACAGGGACATAAAAGATCCTATTTCGAAGAAGAGCAGGGGTAGTTATCCCTGGTGTCCTGGCCAATATTTATCCCTCAATCAACATCACTAAAAAATAGATTATCTGGTCATGATCACATTGCTGTTTGTGGGAGCTTGCTGTGCGCAAATTGGCTGCCGCGTTTCCTACATTACAACAGTGACTACACTTCAAAAGTACTTCATTGGCAGTGAAATGCTTTGGGACATCCAGTGGTCGTGAAAGGCGCTATTTAAATGCAAGTTTATCTTTCTTTCCCCCGCCTCTAATTTTCTATAATCAATATTAGGGTTCAAAGGGTTTCTGCATAGAAACAGAAGGAGGCCATTTCGGCCCATCGTGTCCGTGCCGGCCGACAAAGAGCCGCACGGCCCTCGGTCAGCAGCCCTGAAGGTTACATATAAACCTATGAACAATGGCGGAAAGACAAAGAGCACCCAGCCCAACCAGTCCGCCCCACACAACTGCGACACCCCTTGCACTGAAACATTCTACACTCCACCCCAACCGGAGCCATGTGATCTCCTGAGAGAGGCAAAAAAAACCGGATAAAAAGCCAGGCCAGTTAGGGAACAAAATCTGGGGAAATTCCTCTCTGACCCATCCAGGCGATTGAAACTGTCCAGGAGATCACTCTGGCCGTATTCGATTCCCTGCAGTACTTACCACTATATCTGCGCCAGCCAACAAGAGGTTATCCAGTCTAATATCAATTACCAGCTCTAGGTCCGTAATCCTGCAGGTTCCGGAACTTCAAGTGCCCATCCAAACACCTTTTAAATGAGGTGAGGGTTTCTGCATCCACCACTCTTCCAGGCAGCGAGTTCCAGATCCCCACAACCCTCTGCATAAAGAAGCCCCCCCTCAAGTCCCCTCTAAACCTTCCACCAACCACCTTAAGACTATGTCCCTTTGTAATAGACCCCTCCACCAATGGAAATAGACCCTTACTATCCACTATGTCCAGGCACCTCAATATCTCAACAATGAGGTCTCCTCTCAACCTTCTCTGTTCCAATGAGAACAAACCCAGCCTATCCAATCTGTCCTTATAGCCAAGATTCTCCATTCCAGGCAGCATCCCAGTAAATTTCTTCTGCACCCTCTCGAGTGCAATCACGTCCTTCCTATAATACGGCGACCACAACTGCACGCATGAAAAATATGTCTCTAAAATTGCTTTTATTTTGATTTGTGAGAAGGAATATCTAGAAAAGGTGTGTGACATTTTCATCAATTTGACACCATATGCAAATTATATGATGATGCATTGCGACATGAGGAAAAACATTTTTACAGGTTTGGAACGTACTTCCTGATAGGGCTGTGGATACAGACTCAATAGCAGCCTTCAAAAGGGAATTGATAAATACTTGAAGGAGAAATCATAGAAACATAGAAAATAGGTGCAGGAGTAGGCCATTCAATAAGATCATGGCTGATCATTCCCTCAGTACCCCTTTCCTGCTTTCTCTCCATTCCCCTTGATCCCTTTAGCCATAAGGACCATATCTAACTCCCTTTTGAATATATCTAATGAACTGGCCTCAACAACTTTCTGTGGTAGAGAATTCCACAGGTTCACCACTTTCTGAGTGAAGAAGTTTCTCCTCATCTCGATCCTAAATGGCTTACCCCTTATCCTTAGACTGTGACCACTGGTTCTGGACTTCCCGAACATCAGGAACATTCTTCCTGCATCTAACCAGTCCAATCCGGTCAGAATTTTATATGTTTCTATGAGACCCCCTCTCATTCTTCTAAATTCCAGTGAATATAAGCCGAGTTGATCCAGTCTTTCTTCATCCCGGGAATCAGTCTGGTGAACCTTCGCTGCACTCCTTCAGTAGCAAGAATGTCCTTCCTCAGATTAGGAGACCTAAACTGAACACAATATTGCAGGTGTGGTCTCACCAAGGCTCTGTACAACTGCAGTAAGACCTCCCTGCTCCAAACTCAAATCCCCTAGCTATGAAGGCCAACATACCATTTGCCTTCTTCACTGCCTGCTGCACCTGTATGCCAACCTTCAATGACTGATGTACCGTGACACCCAGGTCTCGTTGCACCTCCCCCTTTACCAATCTGTCACCATTCAGATAATATTCTGCCTTCATGTTTTTGCCACCAAAGTGGATAACCTCACATTTATCCACATTATACTGCATCTGCCATGCATTTGCCCACTCACCTAACCTGTCCAAGTCACCCTGCACCCTCTTAGCATCCTCCTCACAGCTCACACCGCCACCCAGCTTAGTGTCATCTGCAAACTTGGAGATATTACACTCAATTACTTTGTCTAAATCATTAATGTATATTGTAAATAGCTGGGGTCCCAGCACTGAGCCCTGTGGCACTCCACTAGTCATGGCCTGCCATTCTGAAAAGGACTCGTTTATCCTGACTCTCTGCTTCCTGTCTGCCAACCAGTTCTCTATCCACGTCAGTACATTACCCCCAATACCATGCGCTTTAATTTTGCACACTAATCTCTTATGTGGGTCCTGCCAAAAACCTTTTGAAAGTCTAAATACACCACATCCACTGGCTCCCCCTTGACCACTCTACTAATTACATCCTCAAAAAATTCTAGAAGATTTGTCAAGCATGATTTCCCTTTCATAAATTCATGCTCACTTGGACCGATCTTGTCACTGCTTTCCAAATGCGCTGTTATTTCATCTTTAATAATTGATTCCAATATTTCCAAGCTCACTATAACTGTTTGGTGGTCTGTACACAACTCCCACTAGTGTTTTCTGCCCTTTTGTAATTCGCAGCTCTACCCATACAGATTCCACATCATCCAAGCTAATGCCCTTCCTTAACATTGCGTTAATCTCCTCTTTAACCAACAACGCTACTCCACCTCCTTTTCCTTTCTGTCTATCTTTCCTGAATATTGAATACCCTTGGATGTTGTGTTCCCAGTCTTAGTCACCCTGGAGCCATGTCTCCATAATCCAAATTATATCATATCCGTTTTATCTGAGCAGTTAATTCATCCACCTTATTAAAAATGCTCCTCACATTGAGACACAGAGCCTTCAGGCTTGTTGTTTTAACACTCTTTGTCCTTTTAGAATTATGTTTCATCTTTGTCTTTGATTTCTCTGCCCTCCACTTTTACTTTTCTCCTTTCTATCTTTTGCTCCTGCCCCCATTTTACTTCCCTCTGTCTCTCTGCATAGATTCCCATCCTCCTGCCATATTAGTTTAACCCCTCCCCAACAGCACTAGCAAACACTCCCCCTAGGACATTGGTTCCGATCCTGCCCAGGTGCAGACCATCCGGTTTGTACTGGTCCCACCTCCCCCAGAACCGGTTCTAATGTCCCAGGAATTTGAATCCCTCTCTTCTGCACCACTCCTCAAGCCACGTATTCATCTGCGCTATCTTGCAATTCCTACGGCCTGGTAGGGTGGTGGAGGCAGATTCATTAGTAGCCTTCAAAAGGGAATTGGATAAATTCTTGAAGGAGAAAACATTGCAGTGATACTGGGAAGGAGCAGGGAGAGTGGGACTAACTGGATCACTCTTTGAAAGAGCCGGCGCAGACTCGATGGGCCGAATGGCCTCATTCTGTGCTGTACCATTCTATGATTCAACGATTCCATGCTGTTTTACGAACAAAATTAAAAAGGATTACCATGCATTTGTTCGTGATGACTCTCATCGCTTTAAAAAAAATTGAAAGGTTTGAGAACTTTTGAAAGTTTACAGCATCGTGTCCGTGCTGGCCAACAAGAGGCTATTCTGCCTAATCCCACTTTTCAGCTCTTGGTCCGTAGCCCTGTAGGTTACGGTGCTTCAAGTGCACATCCAAGTATTTTTTAAATGTGGTGAGGGTTTCTGCCTCTCCCACCCTTTCAGGCAGTGAGTTCCACCACCCTCTGGGTGAAGACATTTCCCCTCAAATCCCCTCTAAATCTTCTACCAATCACTTTAAATCTATGCCCCCTGGTTGTTGACCCCTCTGCTAAGGGAAATAGGCCCTTTCTATCCAGGCCTCTCGTAATTTTATACACCTCAATGAGGTCTCCCCTCAGCCTCCTCTGTTCCAAGGAAAATAAACCCAGCCTATCCAATCTGTCCTCATAGCTAAGATTCTCCATTTCCGGCAACATCCTCGTAAATCTCCTCTGTACCCTCCCCAGTGCAATCACGTCCTTGAACTGCACGCAGTACTCCAGCTGTGGCCTAACCAGTGTTTTATACAGTTCAAGCATAACCCACCTGCTCTTGTATTCTGTGCCTCTGCTAATAAAGGCAAGCATTCTGTATGCCTTCTTATAAGGGCTAGACATTGCTTAGCGCCCCGGTTGGGACGATAACTTTTGCGGGAGCCCAGAAGTATCGGCGGAAGAATAAGATTTGCAGCTGATGGGAAATTCCGCTTTAGCGCTCCAAGAGAGAAGTGGAGCTCTGAATCGAGCGCTACCACCTCCCTCAGAGCGCTAAAGGGAGTGAGGGGGGCAGTTTCGGCAGAGCGCTGAGTAACGTTCAGTGCAACGCTGCCGTCTGTACAGGCTCATCGTGGGGGCCCCGACCTGCGTGACAACACCAGCGGCAGGTCGGGGCCATGAAAGGAGCGGCGAGCGACCCTGGGAGCAGCGTGGAGGCCCCGGGAGCAGCGCGATGGCGTACTACTTCAGGGATCAGCGCGAGCTGGGGCAGGAGGGCGACGGCAGCGAAGAGGGACGTCATCAAGGTCCAGGTCGGTGATTGGAGCGTGGGCAGGTACAGCAGGAGCGGCGAGGTCGGGGCGAAGGGGCGGCGAGAGATTGTAGAGGGACGTGATCGGGGCCCAGGGGAGGCGTGAATCTGAGGCTCGGAAGAGGCGAGGGCCCAGGGGCAGCACGGGCCCAGCCCACACTGTGCGATATGTGCGTGCGCACTGGGCCCGTGCAGCAGAGCTGGTCTCCAGTCGTCCTGGTTAACCCTTGCCACTGGACCAAGACCTCGCTCTGTCAAGCCCGTGTGGTGGCTGGTGTGCAACGGTCACCCCACGTTAAAAAAATCCACGCACAGGCATCTTCCACCCTTCAACATGTCGTTCTGGACCTGGAATATTAGGTCCTTCATTGAAACACCTGTGAACTCATCCTTTTTTTGGCGTGGAAGCAAGTTATCGTCGATATGAGGGACTGCCTATGATGATGATGATGACAGCTTCCTTCCCTCCTGTCCTGTATGTACATTCTATTTGTAGCCACCAGATGGCGTCATTGTTGGAGGCCACTGAGTAGCATGCACATGGTGCTGCTCAGGTATAAAAGGCCAGCCATTTTGAGAATCAGGCCCTTTGGGTCTAAATAAAGCACAGCCAAGGTTGTAGCTTGCTTAGATAAACAGTACTGAGTTTGAACCTTTATTGCATATATAACACCTCCCTTAAAGGGAAGGGCCATTTTTGGTTTTATTCAATCTGCATCCTGTCTCTGTTGGGCCATGGGACCCGCGCTATGTGTATGACAGCCCCAAGCACGCCGAGAGAGAGCAGGGCTGACCAATCGCTGGTTCGAGAAAAAAGCAAAAGACACCAGACTGGGGGGATTAACAAACTTTGCCCTACCTGACTGCCTTTAAATAACGCTCCCCAAGCAGCCAGCCGAGGTGACCACGCCACCTGCAGCTGCCGCTGTTGACACCCAGCGATGTGTCAGACGGCGGGAGCGAATATTGCATCCGGGACGGTAACGGGGCGCCTTTTCTGGGCCCCGAACTCACGCCTCTCCCGGGCCCCGATCACGTCCCTCTACAGTCTCTGGCCGCTCCTTCGTCCCGACCTCGCCGCTCCTGCTGTACCTGCCCACGCTCCAATCACCGGCCTGGACCTTGGTGACGTCACTCCTCGCTGCCGTCGCCCTCCTGCGCCAGCTCGCGCTGCTCCCTAAAGTAGTGGGCCTCCACGCTGCTCCCAGGGCCGCTGACCGCCAACCACCACACGGGCTTGACAGAGCTCTGCTACGATCTACGGGGCGCTACAGAGCGAGGCGGTAAGTGTTAGCGTCAGCGCAAAACCGCCAAGGAAGTTCGCGAGCGTCGGTGAATTCGCCGCGCCCGGTCGGTAACCCCTTAGTGCCCTGTTACCGCCCCTCCCGTAGGCACTAACGGGAGGCACATACCGCCCCTCAGACTTCAGCGAGGTTAATAGCTCTAAATTGTTAAATCGGGATTATAAAGCTAATTTCAGCTATCGAACCGTAGTGAGCATGGGTTGAGAAAAAAGCTATTAGACCAATCAAAATGTTGTTTACACAGATTTCCATTCATTAATGGAGTCTAACCACGTTTCATTTCCTGAGGAAAATCTCCGCAAAGCTCCTCTCAAAGGCAAACCAAGTAAACGTTCAAAATAGAAAGAAAGAACTTACATTTATATAGCGCCTTTCACGACCACCGGACGTCCTAAAGCACCTTACAGCCAATGAAGTACTTTTGGAGTGTAGTCACTGTTGTAATGTAGGAAACGTGGCAGCCAATTTGCGCACAGCAAGCTCCCACAAACAGCAATGTGATAATGCCCAGCTAAACTGTTTTACTGATGTTGATTGAGGGATAAATATTGGTACCAGGACACCGGGGATAACTCCCCTGCTCTTCTTCGTAATAGTGGCCATGGGATCTTTTACATCCACTTGAGAGAGCAGACGGGGCCTCGGTTTAACGTCTCATTTGAAAGACGGCACCTCCGACAGTGCGGTGCTCCCTCAGCACTGCACTGGGAGTGTCAGCCTAGATTTTGTGCTCAACTCCCTGGAGAGGGACTTGAACCCACAACCTTCTGACCCACTGAACCACAGCTGACACCTGATGATCTTTGCATCCAAATGACTTATCCTTAACCTGGTGGCATAACATATCCACGATCAGCTCAGGACCATAATATTCCTCACAGCATTCAATATCTCTATTTTCTTTTATCCCATTGCTAACCAGATATTTATCCAACCCTTTTTAAAAGGCGTTGGTTGACATCAATAATTACTTTAATTAGGTGTCTGTTTCAAAGGATTATGAGGAAATAATTTTGGTACTTGTTTTGCTTGAAGCTTGTTATTTTGTAATCGTAAAGATTTACGGCACAGAAGGAGGCCATTCGGCCCATCGTGTCCGCACCGGTTGAAAAAAAGAGCTATCCAGCTTAATCCCACTTTCCAGCTCTTGGTCTGTAGCCCTGTAGGTTACGGTGCTTCAAGTGCACATCCAAGTATTTTTTAAATGTGGTGAGGGTTTCTGCCTCTACCACCCTTTCAGGCAGTGAGTTCCAGACCCCCACCACCCTCTTGGTGAAAAAAGTTCTCCTCAAATCCCCTCTAAACCTCCCCCCAATTACTTTCAATCTGTGCCCCCTGGTTATTGACCCTCTGCTAAGGGAAATAGGTCCGTCCTATCCACTCTATCCAGACCCCTCATAATTTTATACACCTCAATTAAATCTCCCCTCAACATACTCTGTTCCAAAGAGTGCATCGCGTAAACTTAAGTCTTGTGCTCTTAATCCGATTTAAGTCATCTACTTGTATCTAAATGAGCAATTATTTGCCAACCTCTAAATAAACTGGATTAAGTCTCATCTTAAGTCTCTGTCTGACATTCCCTCTCTATACTAGAGTGTCTTGCTTTGGAATGATCATTTCTCTTCTTTGAACCCTCCCAACACATCATCGTCGTTCAGAAGGTAAAACTCCACGTGTGGTGTGACCAATGATTTGTATAAGGTGAGAAAAACTTACTTCAATTTACAGGTAAATACCCTTGAAATGGGAGCTCCAGTAAAACTGAAGTCAATGGGAATCAGGGGGAAAACTCTCCACTGGCAGGAGTTATACTAACACAAAGGAAGATGGTTGTGGTGGTTGGAGGCCAATCATCTCAGCCCCAGGACATCGCTGCAGGAGTTCCTCAGGGCAGTGTCCTAGGCCCAACCATCTTCAGCTGCTTCATCAATGACCTTCCCTCCATCATAAGGTCAGAAGTGGGGATGTTCGCTGATGATTGCACAGTGTTCAGTGCCATTCACAACTCCTCAGATAACAGAGCAGTCCATGCCCGCATGCAGCAAGACCTGGACAACATTCAGGCTTGGGCTGATAAGTGGCAAGTAACATTCGCACCACACAAGAGCCAGGCAATGACCATCTCCAACAAGCGAGAGTCTAACCACCGCCCCTTGATATTCAACGGCATTACCATCGCCAAATTCCGCACCGTCAACATCCTGGGGATCACCATTGACCAGAAACTTAACTGAACCAACCACATAAATACTGTGGCTACAAGAGCAGGTCAGAGGCTGGGTATTCTGCGGCGAGTGTCTCACCTCCCGACTCCCCAAAGTCTTTCGACCATCGACAAGTCACAAGTCAGGAGTGTGATGGAACACTCTCCACTTGCCTGGATGAATGCAGCTCCAACAACACTCAAGAAGCTCAACACCATCCAGAACAAAGCAGCCCGCTGATCAGCACCCCATCCACCACCTTCAACATTCACTCCCTCCACCACCGGCGCACCAAGGCTTCTTCGGCAGCACCTCCCAAACCTCTACCCCCTAGAAGGACAAGGGCAGCAGGCGCATGGGAACACCATCACCTCCACGTTCCCCTCCAAGTCACACACTATCCTGACTTGGAAATATATCGGCCGTTCCTTCATCGTCACTGGGTCAAAATCCTGGAACTCCCTCCCTAACAGCACTGTGGGAGTACGTTCATCACACGGGACTACAGCGGTTCAAGGCGGCTCACCACCACCTTCTCAAGGGGCAATTAGAGATGGGCAATAAATGCCGGCCTTACCGGCGACGCCCACGTCCCAGGAATGAATTTAAAAACTACATCTCTATACACAAACAATAGCATGATATGACTGAATACTTTCACTGAATGGTCAAACCTATCTACTCTTGCTGATAGACAAATTTATAACCAGATACTTACCCACCTCAAACCCCATCCCAAAATCCATTTAATTGCTCCATAGCAACAACAACTTGTATTTATATAGCGCCTTTAACATAGTGAAACGTCCCAAGGTGCTTCACAGGAGTATTATGAGATCAAAAAATTTGACACCAAGCCGCATAAGTAGAAATTAGCGCAGGTGACCAAAATAGGGCAACAGTAGCATAGTGGTTATGTTACTGGACTAGTAATCCTGTGGCCTGGGTTAATGATTGGGTGACTAAGTTCAAACCCCACCATGGCAGCTGGGGAATTTAAATTCGGTTAATTTTTTTTCTAAGTCTGGTATTAAAAAGCTAGTATCATTATCATCATCATAGACAGTCCCTTGAAATCAAGGAAGACTTGCTTCCACTCTAAAAGTGAGTTCTCAGGTGACTGAATAGTCCAATTCGAGAATGACAGTCTCTGTCACAGGTGGGACAGACAGTGGTTGAAGGAAAGGGTGGGTGGGGAGTCTGGTTTGCCACACGCTCCTTCCACTGCCTGCCCTTGTTTTCTGCATGCTCTCGGCGACAAGACTCGAGGTGTTCAGCGCCCTCCCGGATGCACTTCCTCCACTTAGGACAGTCTTTGGCCAAGGACTCTCAGGTGTCAGTGGGGATGTTGCACTTTATCAAGGAGGCTTTGAGGGTGTCCTTGAAAAGTTTCCTCTGCCCACCTGGGGCTCGCTTGCCATGTAGGAGTTCCAAGTAGAGCGTTGCTTTGGGAGTCTTGTGTCGGACATGTGAACAATGTGACCCACCCAATGGAGCAGATCGAGTGTGATCAGTGCTTCAATGCTGGGGATGTTGGCCTGAATGAGGACACTAACGTTGGCATGTCTGTCCTCCCAGGGGATTAGCAGGATCTTGCAGAGACAACGCTGGTGGTATTTCTCCAGCGATTTGAAGTGACTACTGTACATGGTCCACATCTCTGAGCCATACAAGAAGGGGGTATTGTTTTGTATGGAGAAAGAGTCAGACTGAACACTATGAGCTCAAAGTAAAGTGTGACCTTAGTCTTTTATTGCAGGTCTCCAGAGTGACTCTCCAACCTGTGAAGCCTCCTTAAATACCTGTGCTCCCAAGGGATTATGGGATCCCTTGGGAGTCCGGGGAATGAGCCCTCTGGTGGCTGTACAGAGTAAATACAAGTCCACATATATAACAGGTATCACTACAGCCCTGTAGACCATAAGCTTGGTGGTAGATTTGAGGGCCTGATCTTCGAACACTCTCTTCCTCAGATATACATTTGATCAAATATCTTTCATATCTATGTGTAAATAATAATACTGCATTTGTCAGCTACTCAGTATAAGGTTATTTGAATTGTGCCCATAAAGTAGCAAACCCCAAGTCAAAACGTTTTTGTAAATCAGTAGTTTAAAAAAAAATTGTAATATGTTGAGAAATAGTCGTCACCCAAAAACTTGGATTCAAAAACTCAGCGTAAAAGTTTACATGAACAGAGCTTTGTGTGTGGCCAGTAAATGTTCAGTCAGAAGTGGGCGAAGGTGCAGGGCCCAGAAGAGCCAAGGGCCCAGGGTCAGCACGGGCCCAGCCCACACTGCAATACATGTGCGCACTCGGTCCGTGCAGCAGATCAGGTCTCCAGTCGTCCTGGTTCAACCCTTGCCACTGGACCAAGACCTAGCTCTATCAAGCCCGTGTGGTGGCTGATGTGCAAAGGCCACCACACGTTAAAAAAATCCACGCACAGGCATCTTCCACCCCCTCAATTGGAGTTCAGGACTGGAACATCGGGTCCTTCATTGAAACATCTGTGAACGCTTGTGGAAGCAAGTCATCCTCGTTCGAGGGACCGTCTATGATATGAGTCAGAAAATGCTGGAGACGCTGAATCTGGTCAGACGTCGCACTGACGTCATGACTGCCCCGCCCCCTCGCGATCCTGCCCCGACACCATCGCAAAACGACGCTCCAAGCGCTGGGCGGCGGTGTCAGAGTTAACGAGCCCAAGGTTCCAGTTCTTCCCTCTGACTCCCGCCGGGCGGTAAATTTCCGGTTAATTCAATGTGCCCACCCCAATTTCCCGCCGAGTGCAATTTCGGCCGCTACTTCTTTGAGAATTAAGAGTCATTCATAAAAATGATGGATTATGATATCGGAGGCAAAATCAGTGCCAACAGCCCACTGGCCATGAAACTAAGTCATCATCATAAGCAGTCCCTCGGAATCGAGGAAGATTTGCTTCCACTCTAAAAGTGAGTTCTCAGGTGACTGAACAGTCCAATACGGGAATTACAGTCTCTGTCACAGGTGGGACAGACAGTGGTTGGAGGAAAGGGAGGGTGGGACTGGTTTGCCGCATGCTCCTTCCGCTGCCTGCGCTTGCTTTATGCATGCTCTCGGCGATGAGGCTCGAGGAGCTCAGCACCTTCAGCAATAAACCAAGCAAGGACAGGCAGTATCGATCATGCATCTTTCTAACAGTTCAGCAATCTTTCATGTTAACCGGGTCTGATAAATTCAGAGTTCAAACTTACCTTAAAGGCCAGAATGATACCAATGAAGAGAAGAACTACAAACACCAGGCATGTTGGGTTCATCGACATAATATCCTCCTTGTAAGGGGTATTCGCTGGCTGTGGAAACAGAATGTGGAAAACGAATTATTCCTGGAACGCTTGTACACTGATTATACAAGAATATAGTTAGGAGGGAGTTAGATAAATTTCTAGACACAAAAGGCATCAAGGAATATGGGGAGAAAGCGGGAATATGGTACATAAGAACATAAGAACATAAGAATTAGGAACAGGAGTAGGCCATCTAGCCCCTCGAGCCTGCTCCGCCATTCAACAAGATCATGGCTGATCTGGCCGTGGACTCAGCTCCACTTACCCGCCCGCTCCCCGTAACCCTTATTCCCTTATTGGTTAAAAATCTATCTATCTGTGACTTGAATAATTCAATGAGCTAGCCTCAACTGCTTCCTTGGGCAGAGAATTCCACAGATTCACAACCCTCTGGGAGAAGAAATTCCTTCTCAACTCGGTTTTAAATTGGCTCCCCCGTATTTTGAGGCTGTGCCCCCTAGTTCTAGTCTCCCCGACCAGTGAAAACAACCTCTCTGCCTCTATCTTGTCTATCCCTTTCATTATTTTAAATGTTTCTATAAGATCACCCCTCATCCTTCTGAACTCCAATGAGTAAAGACCCAGTCTACTCAATCTATCATCAATCCCTCATCTCCGGAATCAGCCGAGTGAATCGTCTCTGTACCCCCTCCAAAGCTAGTATATCCTTCCTTAAGTAAGGTGACCAAAACTGCACGCAGTACTCCAGGTGCGGCCTCACCAATACCCTATACAGTTGCAGCAGGACCTCCCTGCTCTTGTACTCCATCCCTCTCGCAATGAAGACCAACATTCCATTCGCCTTCCTGATTACCTGCTGCACCTGCAAACTAACTTTTTGGGATTCATGCACAAGGACCCCCAGGTCCCTCTGCACCGCAGCATGTTGTAATTTCTCCCCATTCAAATAATATTCCCTTTTACTGTTTTTTTTCCCCAAGGTGGATGACCTCACACTTTCCGACATTGTATTCCATCTGCCAAACCTTAGCCCATTCGCTTAACCTATCTAAATCTCTTTGCAGCCTCTCTGTGTCCTCTACACAACCCGCTTTCCCACTAATCTTTGTGTCATCTGCAAATTTTGTTACACTACACTCTGTCCCCTCTTCCAGGTCATCTATGTATATTGTAAACAGTTGTGGTCCCAGCACCGATCCCTGTGGCACACCACTAACCACCAATTTCCAACCCGAAAAGGACCCATTTATCCCGACTCCCTGCTTTCTGTTAGCCAGCCAATTCTCGATCCGTGCTAATACATTTCCTCTGACTCCGCGTACCTTTATCTTCTGCAGTAACCTTTTGTGTGGCACCTTATCGAATGCCTTTTGGAAATCTAAATACACCACATCCATCAGTACACCTCTATCCACCATGCTCGTTATATCCTCAAAGAATTCCAGTAAATTAGTTAAACATGATTTCCCCTTCATGAATCTATGTTGCGTCTGCTTGATTGCACTATTCCTATCTAGATGTCCCGCTAGTTCTTCCTTAATGATAGTTTCAAGCATTTTCCCCACTACAGATGTTAAACTAACCGGCCTATAGTTACCTGCCTTTTGTCTGCCCCCTTTTTTAAACAGAGGCTTTACATTAGCTGCTTTCCAATCCACCCCAGATTCCAGAGAATTTTGGTAGATTATAACGAATGCATCTGCTATAACTTCTGCCATCTTTTTTAATACCCTGGGATGCATTTCATCAGGACCAGGGGACTTGTCTACCTTGAGTCTCATTAACCTGTCCAGCACTACCCCCCTAGTGACAGTGATTATCTCAAGGTCCTCCCTTCCCACATTCCTGTGACCAGCAATTTTTGGTATGGTTTTTGTGTCTTCCACTGTGAAGACCGAAGCAAAATAATTGTTTAAGGTCTGAGCCATTTCCACATTTCTCATTATTAAATCCCCCTTCTCATCTTCTAAGGGACCAACATTTACTTTAGTCACTCTTTTCCGTTTTATATATCTGTAAACGCTTTTACTATCTGTTTTTATGTTTTGCGCAAGTTTACTTTCATAATCTATCTTTCCTTTCTTTATTGCTTTCTTTGCTGTCGTTTAAAATTTTCCCAATCTTCTAGTTTCCCACTAACCTTGGCCACCTTATACGCATTGGTTTTTAATTTGATACTCTCCTTTATTTCCTTGGTTATCCACGGCTGGTTATCCCTTCTCTTACCGCCCTTCTTTTTCACTGGAATATATTTTTGTTGAGCACTATGAAAGAGCTCCTGAAAAGTCCTCCACTGTTCCTCAATTGTGCCACCGTTTAGGCTGTGTTTCCAGTCTACTTTAGCCAACTCTGCCCTCATCCCACTGTAGTCCCCTTTGTTTAAGCATGATATGCTCGTTTGAGACACTACTTCCTCACCCTCAATCTGTATTACAAATTGAACCATACTTTGATCACTCATTCCGAGAGGATCTTTTACTAGGAGATCGTTTATTATTCCTGTCCCATTACACAGGACCAGATCTAAGAAAACTTGCTCCCTTGTAGGTTCTGTAACATACTGTTCTAAGAAACAATCCCGTATGCATTCCACGAATTCTTCCTCCAGGCTACCCCGTGCGATTTGATTTGACCAATCGATATGTAGGTTAAAATCCCCCATGATTACTGCCGTTCCTTTTTCACATGCCTCCATTATTTCCTTGATTATTGTCTGCCCCACCGTGAAGTTATTATTTGGGGGCCTATAAACTACTTCCCCTTACTATCTCTAATCTCCACCCACAATGATTCAACATTTTGTTCATTAGAGCCAATATCGTCTCTCACAACTGCCCTGATATCTTCTTTTGTTAACAGAGCTACCTCACCTCCTTTCCCTTCTTGTCTATCTTTCCGAATTGTCAGATATCCCTGTATGTTTAATTCCCAGTCTTGGCCACCCTGCAACCACATTTCTGTAATGGCGTTGAGATAGAGCCATGATCATATTGAATGGTGGTGCAGGCTCGAAGGGCCAAATGGCCTACTACTGCTCCTATTTTCTATGTTTCTATGAGCTACCCAAAATTATTTTACAGCACAGAAACAGGCCATTTGGACCAACAGGTCCATGCCGGTGTTTATGCTCCATACCATCCTCCTCCCATAGAATCACAGAATGGTTACAGCACAGAAGGAGGCCATTCGGCCCGTCGAGCCCTTGCCGGCTCTCTGCAAGAGCACCTCAGCCAGTCCCACTCCCCCCGCCCTTTCCCCGTAGCCCTGTAAATTTTTTCTTTCAGGTACTTATCCAACTCCCTTTTAAAGCCACGATTGAGTCTGCCTCCACCACCCTCTCAGGCAGCGCATTCCAGATCTGACCACTCGCTGCGTAAAAAAGATTTTCCTCATGACACCTTTGGTTCTTCTGCCAATCACCTTAAATCTGTGTCCTCTGGTTCTCCACCCTTCTGCCAATGGGAACTGTTTCTCTCTAGCTACTCTGTTCAGACCCCTCATGATTATGAGTGTTTCTGCTACACACGGGTCTCCTCCAACCCTACCTCATCTAACCCTATCTGCATTGCCCTTCTGTTCCTTTCTCCTTCACCAGATGCTGTTTTTGTTTAGAAACATTTTGATACCGCAGTTGTCAGGAAGGATATGTTGGCCTTGGAGGGAGTGCAGTGATACCGGGACTGGAATGGAAAAATTATGAGGACTGGTTGCATAGACTAGGCTCGCACTCCCCTGAATTATCGAAGGTTAAGGGGTGATATAGTGAAGGTGTTTGAAATGATTAAGGGAGCTGATACGGTGGTGTAATGTATGCTCACAGGCTTGTAGAGCTATTGCCTGGGCATAGCCTAGGTGGCCATCAGCCGGTCCAGGCAGCGGGTGGTCGAGGGGGTCGTTCAGCCCGACTGCCCGCCTCTCTTCCGTGCTTACATCCGAGCCAGGGAGTCCCCGGAGATGGAGCACGCGGTGTCCACCGGTACGCTTATGGCCTTCCGCGAGAGGTGGGCGCCGGAGGGGCTGGAGTGCATCATCACCCCCGGCAACCACATTTTAAGTTGATTTAAGTTTCAGTTAAAGTTTTATTTCGAAATTTGTGGGTTCTAGTGCCCTTGCCAAAAGGGTGCTCTTGATTTAAATTTTCTACTAAAATAGTTGCAGAGCTGTTGCATTGTGAGTGGCTTAGCCAGTCACATGATGTTCACAAGAGGAGGAACTTCTTCTCTCAGAGGGTTGTAAATCTGTGGAATTCTCTGTCACAGAGAGCTGTGGAGGCTGGATGATTGAATACATTTAACGCGGAGATAGACAGATTTTTGAGCAATAATGAAATAAAGGGTTATGGGGAGCGGGTGGGAAGTGGAGCTGAGTCCATGATCAGATCAGTCATAATCTTATTGAATGGCGGAGCAGGCTCGAGGGGCTGAATGGCCTGCTCCTGCTCCTAATTCTTAAATTCTTATGTTATTAAGACTCAATAAAACCCCAATCAGTTGGGTCTGGATCACCCACGATGAGATATGCAGTTGTGAGCCAGGTGGATGAACTGGTAATTGTTAAACCTTTGTCAATAGACCAACTAGTTCTTAATAGCTATGTGTTGCTATGAATTCTTTAGCAAAGAATCCGTGAAGAAAATACATTACAGGTGGGATTGAGAGAAACTTCTTCCACTGGTGGGGTGAGTCCAGAACAAGGGGACATAACCTTAAAGTTAGAGTCAGGCTGTTCAGGGGCGATGTCAGGAAGCACTTCTTCACACAAAGGGCATTTTAATCTGGAACTCTCCCCCCCAATCAGCTGTTGAGGCTGGGGGTCAATTGAAAATTTGATATATTTTTGTTCGGCAAAGGTATCAAGTGATACGGAGCAAAGGTGGGTAGATGGAGTTAAGATACAGATCAGTCATGATCTAATTTTTGGGGAATTCTCTACCCCAGAGGGTTGTGGAGGCTTAGTCATCAGGGATCGACAGATTGCTGGATACTGAGGGAATCAAGAGATATGGGGATCGGGCGGGAAAGTGGAGTTGGGGTCGGAGATCAGCCGTGATCTTATTGAATAGCGGAGCAGGCTCGAGGGGCTGTATGGCCTACTCCTGCTCCTATATAAGAACATAAGAAATAGGAGCAGGAGTAGGCCATATGGCCACTCGAGCCTGCTCCGCCATTTAATACGATCATGGCTGATCCGATCATGGACTCAGGTCCACTTCCCTGCCCGCTCCTCATAACCTCTTATTCCCTTATTGGTTAAGAAACTGTCTATCTCTGTCTTAAATTTATTCAATGTCCCATCTTCCACAGCTCTCTGAGGCAGCGAATTCCACAGATTTACAACCCTCAGAAGAAATTTCTCCTCATCTCAGTTTTAAATGGGCGGCCCCTTATTCTAAGATTATGCCCCCTAGTTCTAGTCTCCCCCATCAGTGGAAACATCCTCTCTGCATCCACCTTGTCAAGCCCCCTCATAATCTTATACGTTTCGATAAGATCACCTCTCATTCTTCTGAATTCCAATGAGTAGAAGCCCAACCTACTCAACCTTTCCTCATAAGTTAACCCCCTCATCCCCTGAATTAACCGAGTGAACCTTCTCTGAACTGCCTCCAAAGCAAGTATATCCTTTTGTAAATATGGAAACCAAAACTGCACACAGTATTCCAGGTGTGGCCTCACCAATACCCTGTACAACTGTAGCAAGACTTCCCTGCTTTTTTACTCCATCCCCTTTGCAATAAAGGCCAAGATTCCATTGGCCTTCCTGATCACTTGCTGTAATCTGATTTTATCTTATAATCTGATGTTCTAATCGGATGGCGGAACAGGCTTGAGGGACTGAACGGCCTGCTCTTGTTCCTAGGTCCTGAGATATTATAATCCCTTTTGGTCTTTCAACAGTAAACTATTTGAGCTGAAATTGTCCATTTCGTACCAGTTGCCGCAGGTAGTCCTGAATAGAGTTTGGATAGACGACCACACTGATCAGTACAAGAGTGTTCAGGGCAAAGTCAAAGATCTGGTAACAGAAGAATGGGATGATCCAAGCGCTGTGTTGCTGGAAAACAAGGAGGAAACAAATATGTAAGTTTTGCAAACGGCAAGTCTAGCACAGTTGGATGGGCTTTCTCTCTGACGCACTTTTTATTGACTCTGGAACCAGAAAGTGCAGTACTGCTAAAGATTCACCCCAGAACAAGTGACCACACTGTGAGCACCCCCAAATCGTATCCCCGATCATCACGCACATAATCGACATCTTCAATCTCTTTGTGGCGCCGAGGGTTAAACAGAGTCATGTCGGAGCGGAAGAAACCCGTAACAATTTCTACCTCTTAGTGGTGTGCCAGAAAAGCTGTTCACTGGCCACCAGGAGAGGAGTATTACAATTTTCTCATATTTATCAAAAGGAGAGAAGGATGTACTTGCACAGAAATCAAAGGAAAATTACGACACGGAAGGAGGCCATTTCGGCCCATCGTGTCTGCGCCGGCCGACCAAGAGGCTATCCAACCTAATCCCACTTTCCAGCTCTTGGTCCGTAGCTCTGTAGGTTACGGCACGTCAAGTGCACATCCAAGCACTTTGTAAATGTGAGGGTTTCTGCCTCTACCACCCTTCCAGACCCACACCACCCTCTGGGTGAAGAAATTTCTCCTCATCTCCCCCGTAATCCTTCTACCAGTGACTTTAAATCTATGTCCCCTGGTTGTTGACCCTTCTGCCAAGGGAAATAGATCCTTCCTATCCACTCTATCCAGGCCCCTCAGAATTTTATACACCTCAATTAAATCTCCCCTCAGCCTCCTCTGTTCCAAGGAAAACAACCCCAGCCTATCCAATCTTTCCTCATAGCTAAAGTTTTCCAGTCCTGGCAACATCCTTGTAAATCTCCTCTGTACCCTCTCTAGTGCTAATGCTAAGTTTTTTTCATACGACAGATTCAATTCTCGGTGACCTCTACCACCTAGAAGGACAAGGGCAGCAGGCGCATGGGAAAATCAACTTCTGCAAGTTCCCCTCTAAGTCACACACCACACTGACTTGGAAATATATCGGCCGTTCCTTCATCGTCGCTGGGTCACAATCCTGGAACTCCCTCCCTAACAGCACTGTGGGAGCACCTTCACCACACGGACTGCAGCGGTTCAAGAAGGCGGCTCACCACCACCTTCTCAAGGGGCAATTAGGGATGGGCAATAAATGCCGGCCTTGCCAGCGATGCCCACATCACATGAACTAATTTTTTTTAAAAGGTGAACATCTTATAATTTGTTAAACATACCTCTCAGAAAGTATGAAACCACTTTTCATTTCAAGACATAAGATTTGCAAAAATTGCAGTCACTTGCTCCAAATTGAATATCTTATCAAATGCAAAATTAGTCACAATAATTCTCAGTGAAGCGAAAGCCGTCAAATTTTAACTGTGAAGTATTGGAGCTCCATTTCTGCTGGTAACTTACTCTACCTTATATGCGCCGTAAGTGGCCATTCCACAGATCGTTATCATAAGGAGGGAAATTGCCGTCGCGATGTATATGTCTGGAATAGAAAATGGGAGTTATACACTTTAGGAAGCATACATTAAATGGGGGCGATTCCCCACTTGCGCAGCAGAAATCCGGGTGGAGTGGACAGTTAAAATCGCCCCTGAGCTCGTACCTGTCCGAAGGTCGCCACAATCGCAACATCTGCAATTTTAACCTGCTCCCCTGAACAGGCAGTGAGGACACCCGGTCGGAGCCAACAGGGTCCTTCTTTGCATGTACAGGTTGCGGCCCGATGACATCATTGAGACCCGACTGTAATTTTAACTCAGGCCTGAGCAGAGAATCCACCTGGGGTTAAAATCAGGATCCTGGGCGCTATGTAAGTGCAAGGTGTTGTTGTTGTAAAGTAAGAAAACAGACCAACCTCAGAAGCGGCAGGAGGGTTTAATTTGCCCTTAACACACCGTGCATTAAATAAGTTGATTGGGCAAGCTAGCCCCAGGTGGGCAGAGGAAACATTACAAGGACACCCTCAAAGCCTGCTTGATAAAATGCAACATCCCCACCGACACCTGGGAGTCCCTGGCCAAAGACCGCCCGAAGTGGAGGAAGAGCATCCAGGAGGGCGCTGAGCATCTCGAGTCTCGTTGCCGAGAGCATGCAGAAAACAAGCGCAGGCAGCGGAAGGAGCGTGCGGCAAACCAGACTCCCCACCCACCCTTTCCTTCAACCACTGTCTGTCCCACCTGTGACAGAGACTGTAATTCCCTTATTGGACTGTTCACTCACCTGAGAACTCACTTTTAGACTGGAAGCAAGTCTTCCTCGATTCCGAGGGACTTCCTATGATGATGATGATAAATAAGTTTATTATTTTTCTTCCTTTTTATGAGCGAACTCGCATAAATAGTGAGATTAACTCAGTAACTCGTTGCTCATTCATACGAAGCAATGAATGCATAACTGAGCAGCCAATCGGGTGGGGGTCGGAGGGTGGGTGGTTATAAAATCCTCCAAAGCAATAATGGAAATTAGGGATAGTGTTAAATCCAAGAAAGAGGTATATAAATTGGCCAGAAAAAGCAGCAAACCTGAGGACTGGGAGAAATTTAGAATTCAGCAGAGGAGGACTACGGTTTTAATTAGGAGGGGGAAAATAGAGTATGAGAGTAAGCTTTCAGGGAACATAAAAGCTGACTGCAAAAACTTCTATAGATATGTGAAGATAAAAAGAATAGTGAAGACTAATGTAGGGCCCTTGCAGTCAGAATCAGGTGAATTCATAATGGGGAACAAAGAAATGGCAGATCAATTGAACAAATACTTTGGTTCTGTCTTCACTAACGAATAACCTCCCAAAAATAATAGAGGACCGAGGATCCAGCAAGAAGGAGGAATTAAAGGAAATCCTTATTAGTCAGGAAATTGTGTTCGGGAAATTGATGGGATTGAAGGCCGATAAATCCCCAGGGCCTGATGGTCTGCATCCCAGAGTACTTAAGGAAGTGGCCCTAGAAATAGTAGATGCATTGGTGGTCATTTTCCAACATTCTATAGACTCTGGATCAGTTCCTATGGTTTGGAGGGTAGCTAATGTAACCCCACTTTAAAAAAAAAAGCGGGAGAGAGAAAACGAGTAATTATAGACCGGTTAGCCTGACATCAGTAGTAGGGAAAATGTTGGAATCAATTATTAAAGATGTAATAGCAGCGCATTTGGAAAGCAGTGATAGGATCACTCCAAGTCAGCATGGATGTATGAAAGGGAAATCATGCTTGAGAAATCTTTTAGAATTTGTTGAGGATTTGTAGAGTGGACAAGGGAGAACCAGTGGATGTGGTGTATTTGTACTTTCAAAATGCTTTTGACAAGGTCCCACACAACAGATTAGTGTGCAAAATGAAAGCACATAGTATTGTGGGTAATGTATTGACATGGATAGAAAACTAGTTGGCAGACAGGAAGCAGAGAGTAGGAATAAACGGGTCCTTTTCAGAATCACAGGCAGGGATTAGTGGGATACCACAGGGTTCAGTGCTGGACCACAGTTTTTACAATATACATTAATGAGTTAGACGAAGGAATTGAAAGTAATAACTCCAAGTTTGCAGATGACACTAAGCTGGGTGGCAGTGTGAGCTGTGAGGAGGATGCTAAGAGGCTGCAGGGTGACTTGGACAGGTTAGTGGGTAAATGCATGGCAGATGCAGTATAATGTAGATAAATGTGAGGTTATCCAATTTGGTGGCAAAAGCAGGAAGGCAGAATATTATCTGAATGGTAACAGATTCTTATTTCCTTATCAGTAGGTAACCTTTGGCATTGTTGCTAAATTAAGTTAATCCAAGGGTTAAGTCATGGCAGGAGAGCCCAGACACGTGTCATGTTCCTCCTGTGCTATGTGGGAACTCAGAGACGCTTCCAGTGTCCCTGACTACTATGTGTGCAGGAAGTGTGTCCAACTGCAGCTCCTGACAGACCGCATTGCGGCACTGGAGCTGCGCATGGATTCACTCTGGAGCATCCACGATGCTGAGGATGTTGTGAATAGCACGGTTAGTGAGTTGGTCACACTGCAGGCAAAGGTTACTCAGGCAGATAAGGAATGGGTGACCATCAGGGAGGAAGGAACGTAGTGCAGGGGTCCCCTGCGGTCATCCACCTCCAAAACAGATACACCATTTTGGGTACTGTTGGGGGGGATGACTCATCAGGGGAAGGCAGCAGCAGCCAAGTTCATGGCACCGTGGGTGGCTCTGCTGCACAGGAGGGCAGGAAGAAGAGTGGGAGAGCTATAGTGGTAGGGGATTCTATTGTAAGGGGAATAAATAGGCATTTCTGCGGCTGCAATCAAGACTCCGGGATGGTGTGTTGCCTTCCTGGTGCAAGGGTCAAGGGTCTCGGAGCGGCTGCAGGACATTTTGGAGGGGGAGGGTGAACAGCCAGTTGTTGTGGTGCATATTAGTACCAACGATATAGGTAAAAAACGGGATGAGATCCTACAAGCTGAATTTAGGCAGCCAGGAGTTAAATTAAAAAGCAAGACCTCAAAGGTAGTAATCTCAGGATTGCTACCAGTGCCACGTGCTACTCAGAGTAGGAATTGCAGGATAGCTAAGATGAATACGTGGCTTGAGGTGTTATGCAAGAGGGAGGGATTCAAATTCCTGGGACATTGAAACTGGTTCTGGGGGAGGTGGGACCAGTACAAACCGGACGGTCTGCACCTGGGCAGGACTGGAACCAATATCCTAGGGGGAGTGTTTGCTAGTGCTGTTGGGGAGGGGTTAAACTAACATGGCAGGGGGATGGGAACCTATGCAGGAAGACAGAGGGAAGTAAAATGGGGGCAGAAGCAAAAGATAGAAAGAAGAAAAGTAAAAGTGGAGGGCAGAGAAACCCAAGGCAAAAATAAAAAGGGCCACATTACAGCAAAATTCTAAAGGGACAAAGTGTGTTAAAAAGACAAGCCTAAAAGCTCTGTGCCTCAATGCGAGGAGAATTTGTAATAAGGTGGATGAATTAACTGCGCAGGCAGCTATTAACGATTATGATACAATTGGGATTACGGAGACATAGCTCCAGGGTGACCAAGGCTGGGAACTCAACATCCAGAGGTATTCAACATTCAGGAAGGATAAACTGAAAGGAAAAGGAGGTGGGGTAGCGTTGCTGGTTAAAGAAGAAATTAACGCAATAGTTGGGAAGGACATTAGCTTTGATGATGTGGAATCAAAAAGGGCAGAAAACGCTAGTGGGAGTTGTGTA
Source organism: Pristiophorus japonicus (assembly GCF_044704955.1). Lineage (NCBI taxonomy): Eukaryota > Metazoa > Chordata > Chondrichthyes > Pristiophoridae > Pristiophorus > Pristiophorus japonicus. The sequence goes on from NC_091977.1 coordinate 533,272,084, forward strand.
CAGACCACCAAACAGTAGTAGTGAGGTTGGGAAGAGCATCAAACAAGAAATTAGGGATGCATGCAATAAAGGTACAGCAGTTATCATGGGCGACTTTAATCTACATATAGATTGGTCTCACCAAACTGGTAGCAATACGGTGGAGGAGGATTTCCTGGAGTGTATTAGGGATGGTTTTCTAGACCAATATGTCGAGGAACCAACTCGAGGTCTGGCCAGCCTAGACTGGGTGATGTGTAATGAGAAAGGACTAATTAGCAATCATGTTGTGCGAGGCCCCTTGGGGAAGAGTGACCATAATATGGTAGAATTCTTTATTAAGACGGAGAGTGACACAATTAATTAAGAAACTCAGGTCCTGAATTTAAGGAAAGGTAACTTCGATAGTATGAGACGTGAATTGGCTAGAATAGACTGGCGAATGATACTGAAAGGGTTGATGATGGATAGACAATGGCAAACATTTAAAGATCACATGGATGAACTTCAACAATTGTACATTCCTGTCTGGAGTAAAAATAAAACGGGGAAGGTGGCTAAATCATGGCTAACAAGGGAAATTAGGGATAGTGTTGAATCCAAGGAAGAGGCATATAAATTGGCCAGAAAAAACTGCAAACCTGAGGACTGGGAGAAATTTAGAATTCAGCAGAGGAGGAATAAGGGTTTAATTAGCAGGGGAAAAATAGAGTATGAGAGGAAGCTTGCTGGCAACATAAAAACTGACTGCAAAAGCTTCTATAGATATGTGAAGAGAAAAGATTAGTGAAGACAAACATAGGTCCCTTGCAGTCAGAATCAGGTGAATTTATAATGGGGAACAAAGAAATGGCAGACCAATTGAACAAATACTTTGGTTCTGTCTTCACGAAGGAAAAACCTTCCGGAAATACTAGGGGACCGAGGGTCTAGCGAAAAGGAGAAACTGAAGAAATCCTTATTAGCCAGGAAATTGTGTTAGGGAAATTGATGGGATTGAAGGCCGATAAATCCTCAGGCTGCATCCCAGAGTACTTAAGGAAGTGGCCCTAGAAATAGTGGATGTATTGGTGATCATTTTCCAACAGTCTACGACTCTGGATCAGTTACTATGGACTGGAGGATAGCTAATGTAACACCACTTTTTAAAAAACGAGTAAGAGAGAAAACAGGGAATTATAGACCGGTTACGTGACTTCAGTGGTGGGGTAAATGTTGGAATCAATTGTTAAAGATGAAATAGCAGCACATTTGGAAAGCAGTGACAGGATCGGTCCAAGTCAGCATGGATTTATGAAAGGGAAATCATGAAATCATGCTTGACAAATCTTCTAGAATTTTTTGAGGATGTAACTAATAGAGTGGACAAGGAAGAACCAGTGGATGTGGTGTATTTGGACTTTCAAAAGGCTTTTGACAAACTCCCACACAAGATATTGGTGTGCAAAATTAAAGCACATGGTATTGGGGGTAATGTATTGACGTGGATAGAGAACTGGTTGGCGGACAGGAAGCAGAGAGTCGGGATAAACAGGTCCTTTTCAGAATGGCAGGCAGTGACTAGTGGGGTGCCGCAGGGCTCAGTGCTGGGACCCCAGCTATTTACAATATACATCAATGATTTAGATGAAGGAATTGAGAGTCATATCTCCAAGTTTGAGATGACACTATGCTGGCTGGCAGTGTGAGCTGTGAGGAGGACGCTAAAAAGCTGCAGGGTGACTTGGACTGGTTAGGTGAGTGGGCAAATGCATGGTAGATGCAGTATAATGTGGATAAATGTGAGGTTATCCAATTTGGTGGCAAAAACATGAAGGCAGAATATTATCTGAATGGCGGCAGATTAGGAAAAGGGGACCTGGGTGAAACGAGACCTGGGTGTCATGGTACATCAGTCATTGAAAGTTGGCATGCAGGTACAGCAGGCGGTGAAGAAGGCAAATGGCATATTGGCATTCATAGCTAGGGAATTTGAGTATAGGAGCAGGGAGGTCTTGCTGCAGCTGTACAGGGCCTTAGTGAGGCCTCACCTGGAATATTGTGTTCAATTTTGGTCTCCTAATCTGAGGAAGGACGTTCTTGCTATTGAGGGAGTGCAGCGAAGGTTCACCAGACTGATTCCCGGGATGGCAGGACTGACATATGAGGAGATACTGGATCAACTGGGCCTGTATTCACTGGAGTTTAGAAGAATGAGAGGGGATCTCATAGAAACATATAAAATTCTGACGGGATTGGACAGGTTAGATGCGGGAAGAATGTTCCCGATGTTGGGGGAGTCCAGAACCAGGGGTCACAATCTATGGATAAGGGGTAAGCCATTTAGGACCGAGATGAGGAGAAACTTCTTCACTTAGAGAGTTGTTAACCTATGGAATTCTCTTCCGCAGAGAGTTGTTGATGCCAGTTCATAGAAACATAGAAACATAGAAAATAGGTGCAGGAGTAGGCCATTCAGCCCTTCTAGCCTGCACCGCCATTCAATGAGTTCATGGCTGAACATGAAACTTCAGTACCCCCTTCCTGCTTTCTCGCCATAACCCTTGATCCCCCGAGTAGTAAGGACTTCATCTAACTCCCTTTTGAATATATTTAGTGAATTGGCCTCAACTACTTTCTGTGGTAGAGAATTCCACAGGTTCACCACTCTCTGGGTGAAGAAGTTTCTCCTCATCTCGGTCCTAAATGGCTTACCCCTTATCCTCAGACTGTGACCCCTGGTTCTGGACTTCCCCAACATTGGGAACATTCTTTCTGCATCTAACCTGTCTAAACCCGTCAGAATTTTAAACGTTTCTATGAGATCCCCTCTCATTCTTCTGAACTCCAGTGAATACAAGCCCAGTTGATCCAATCTTTCTTGATAGGTCAGTCCCGCCATCCCGGGAATCAGTCTGGTGAACCTTCGCTGCACTCCCTCAATAGCAAGAATGTCCTTCCTCAAGTTAGGAGACCAAAACTGTACACAATACTCCAGGTGTGGCCTCACCAAGGCCCTGTACAACTGTAGCAACACCTCCCTGCCCCTGTATTCAAATCCCCTCGCTATGAAGGCCAACATGCCATTTGCTTTCTTAACCGCCTGCTGTACCTGCATGCCAACCTTCAATGACTGATGTACCATGACACCCAGGTCTCGTTGCACCTTCCCTTTTCCTAATCTGTCACCATTCAGATAATAGTCTGTCTCTCTGTTTTTACCACCAAAGTGGATAACCTCACATTTATCCACATTATACTTCATCTGCCATGCATTTGCCCACTCACCTAACCTATCCAAGTCACTCTGCAGCCTAATAGCATCCTCCTCGCAGCTCACACTGCCACCCAACTTAGTATCATCTGCAAATTTGGAGATACTGCATTTAATCCCCTCGTCTAAATCATTAATGTACAATGTAAACAGCTGGGGCCCCAGCACAGAACCTTGCGGCACTCCACTAGTCACTGCCTGCCATTCTGAAAAGTACCCGTTTACTCCTACTCTTTGCTTCCTGTCTGACAACCAGTTCTCAATCCACATCAGCACACTACCCCCAATCCCATGTGCTTTAACTTTGCACATTAATCTCTTGTGTGGGACCTTGTCGAAAGCCTTCTGAAAGTCCAAATATACCACATCAACTGGTTCTCCTTTGTCCACTTTACTGGAAACATCCTCAAAACATCCTTAGCTATATTCAAGAGGGAGTTGGATATAGCCCTTATGGCTAAAGGGATCAAGGGGTATGGAGAGAAAGCAGGAAAGGGGTACTGATGTGAATGATCAGCCATGATCTTATTGAATGGTGGTGCAGGCTCGAAGGGCCGAATGGCCTATTACTGCACCTATTTTCTATGTTTCTATGAAAAGGGGAGGTGCAACGAGACTTGGGTGTCATGGTACATCAGTCATTGAAGGTTGGCATGCAGTTACAGCAGGCGGTGAAGAAGGCAAACGGCATGTTGGCCTTCATAGCGAGAGGATTTGAATATAGGAGCAGGGAGGTCTTACTGCAGTTGTACAGGGCCTTGGTGAGACCACACCTTGAATACTGTGTACAGTTTTGGTCTCCTAATCTGAGGAAGGACATTCTTGCTATTGAGGGAGTGCAGCGAAGGTTCACCAGACTGATTCCCGGGATGACAGGACTGACATATGTGGAAATACTATTAGGGTGGAGAATGAAAAAGTTAATTCAGAGACCATGGTCCAGAACTTAAAAAAGGGTAACTTTGAAGGTATGAGGCGTGAATTGGCTAGGATAGATTGGCGAATAACACTTAAGGGGTTGACAGTGGATGGGCAATGGCAGACATTTAGAGACCGCATAGATGAACTACAACAATTGTACATTCCTGTCTGGCGTAAAAATAAAAAAGGGAAGGTGGCTCAACCGTGGCTATCAAGGGAAATCAGGGATAGTATTAAAGCCAAGGAAGTGGCATACAAATTGGCCAGAAATAGCAGCAAACCCGGGGACTGGGAGAAATTTAGAACTCAGCAGAGGAGGACAAAGGGTTTGATTAGAGCAGGGAAAATGGAGTACGAGAGGAAGCTTGCAGTGAACATTAAAATGGACTGCAAAAGCTTCTATAGATATGTAAAGAGAAAAAGGTTAGTAAAGACAAACGTAGGTCCCCTGCAGTCAGAATCAGGGGAAGTCATAACTGGGAACAAAGAAATGGCAGACCAATTGAACAAGTACTTTGGTTCGGTATTCACTAAGGAGGACACAAACAACCTTCCGGATATAAAAGGGGTCAGAGGGTCTAGTAAAGAGGAGGAACTGAGGGAAATCCTTATTAGTCGGGAAATTGTGTTGGGGAAATTGATGGGATTGAAGGCCGATAAATCCCCAGGGCCTGATGGTCTGCATCCCAGAGTACTTAAGGAGGTGGCCTTGGAAATAGCGGATGCATTGACAGCCATTTTCCAACATTCCATAGACTCTGGATCAGTTCCTATGGAGTGGAGGGTAGCCAATGTAACCCCACTTTTTAAAAAAGGAGGGAGAGAGAAAACAGGGAATCAGCCTGACATCGGTAGTGGGTAAAATCATGGAATCAATTATTAAGGATGTCATAGCAGCGCATTTGGAAAGAGGTGACATGATAGGTCCAAGTCAACATGGATTTGTGAAAGGGAAATCATGCTTGACAAATCTTCTGGAATTTTTTGAGGATGTTTCCAGTAGAGTGGACAAGGGAGAACCAGTTGATGTGGTATATTTGGACTTTCAGAAGGCTTTCGACAAGGTCCCACACAAGAGATTAATGTGCAAAGTTAAACCACATGGGATTGGGGGGTAGTGTGCTGACGTGGATTGAGAACTGGTTGTCAGACAGGAAGCAAAGAGTAGGAGTAAGTGGGTACTTTTCAGAATGTCAGGCAGTGACTAGTGGGGTACCGCAAGGTTCTGTGCTGGGGCCCCAGCTGTTTACATTGTACATTAATGATTTAGACGAGGGGATTAAATGTAGTATCTCCAAATTTGTGGATCACACTAAGTTGAGTGGCAGTGTGAGCTGCGAGGAGGATGCTATGAGGCTGCAGAGTGACTTGGAGGTTAGGTGAGTGGGCAAATGCATGGCAGATGAAGTATAATGGGATAAATGTGAGGTTATCCACTTTGGTGGTAAAAACAGAGAGACAGACGATTATCTGAATGGTGACAGATTAAGAAAAGGGGAGGTGCAACGAGACCTGGGTGTCATGGTACATCAGTCATTGAAGGTTGGCATGCAGGTACAGCAGGCGGTTAAGAAAGCAAATGGCATGTTGGCCTTCATAGCGAGGGGATTTGAGTACAGGGGCAGGGAGGTGTTGCTACAGCTGTACAGGGCCTTGATGAAGTCACACCTGGAGTATTGTGTACAGTTTTGGTCTGCTAACTTGAGGAAGGACATTTTTGCTATTGAGGGAATACAGTGAAGGTTCACTAGACTGATTCCCGGGATGGCGGGACTGACATATCAAGAAAGACTGGATCAACTGGGCTTGTACTCACTGGAGTTCAGAAGAATGGGAGGGGATCTCATAGAAACATTTAAAATTCTGATGGGTTTAGACAGGTTAGATGCAGGAAGAATGTTCCCAATGTTGGGGAAGTCCAGAACCAGGGGTCACAGTCTAAGGATAAGGGGGAAGCCATTTAGGACCGAGATGAGGAGAAACTTCTTCACCCAGAGAGTGGTGAACCTGTGGAATTCTCTACCGCAGAGAGTTGTTGAGGCCAATTCACTAAATATATTCAAAAAGGAGTTAGATGTAGTCCTTACTACTCGGGGGATCAAGGGGTATGGCGAGAAAGCAGGAATAGGGTACTGAAGTTGCATGTTCAGCCATGAACTCATTGAATGCCGGTCCAGGCTCGAAGGACCGAATGGCCTACTCCTGCAACTATTTTCTATGTTTCTATGTTTCTATGACTGGATCAACTCGGCTTATATTCACTGGAATTTAGAAGAATGAGAGGGGATCTCATAGAAACATATAAAATTCTGACGGGTTTAGACAGGTTAGATGCAGGAAGAATGTTCCCGATGTTGGGGAAGTCCAGAATCAGGGGTCACAGTCTAAGGATAAGGGGTAAGCCATTTAGGACTGAGATGAGGAGAAACTTCTTCACTCAGAGAGTTGTTAACCTGTGGAATTCTCTACCACAGTTCGTTAGAGATATTCAAAATGGAGTTAGATATGGCCCTTACGGCTAATGGGATCAAGGGGTATGGAGAGAAAGCAGGAAAGGGGTACTGAGGGAATGATCAGCCATGATCATATTGAATGGTGGTGCAGGCTCGAAGGGCCGAATGGCCTGCTCCTGTACCTAGTTTCTATCTTTCTAACAACAACTTGCATTTATATAGCGCCTTTAACATACTAAAACATCCCAAGGCGCTTCACAGGAGCGGTTATCAAACCAAATTTGACACCGAGCCGCATAATTAGGGCAATTAGGGTAGATGACCAACAGCTCGGTCAGAGAGGTTGGTTTTGAGGAGCGTCTTAAAGGAGGACAGAGAGGTAGCGAGGTGGAGAGGTTTACAGAGGGAGTTCCAGAGTTTAGGCCTTAGGCAGCTGAAGACATGGCCACCGATGGTGGAGCGATTGAAATCAGGGATGCTCAAGAGGGAGAATGGATTGTAGGGCTGGAGGAGGTTACAGAGGTGGGAGAGCGGGGGGGAGGGGGTGCGGCGAGGCTGGGGAGGGATTTGAACAGAAGAATGAAAAAAAAATCAGAGAACTATTCTGGGCTATTCTTGTGTATTCTCTAGTGGCCAGCTTGGCATTGGCTGACATTTGACAGTACATTGCATATTCGTTGTCTCAAGCCAAGGATTGTTGTCGAGAATTGTTGGTAATGGAGGAGGAGAAGAAATGGTTGTATCATTGTAAGTTCCTCTAATACGTGGAGGCCCCGACCTGCCTGAGAACACCAGCGGCAGGTCGGGGCCATAAAAGGAACGGCGTGGAGGCCTCGGGAGCAGCGTGGAGGCGTACTGCTTCAGAGAGCAGAGCGAGCTGGTGCAGGGGGGCTACGGCAGCAAAGAGTGACTGCAGTGCGGGCAGGTAGAGCAGGAGCGGCGAGGTCGGGGCCGAAGGAGCAGCGAGAGATTGTAGAGGGTCGTGATCGGGGCCCAGGAGAGGCGTGAGTTCGGGGCCCAGGGGCAGCACGGGCCCAGCCCACACTGCGATATGTGTGTGCGCACTGGGTCCGTGCAGCAGAGCTTGGTCTCCAGTCGTCCTGGTTAACCCTTGCCACTGGACCAAGACCTAGCTCTGTCAAGCCCCGTGTGGTGGCTGGTGTGCAACGGTCACCCCACGTTAAAAAAATCCACCCACAGGCCTCTTCCACCCTTCAAGATTGAGTTCGGAACCTGGAATTTTAGATCCTTCATTGAAACACCAGTGAACTCATCCCTTTTTGGCGTGGAAGTAAGTCATCCTCGTTTCGAGGGACTGCCTATGATGATGAATACATCATCATAGGCAGTAGCTCGAAATCGAGGAGAACTTGCTTCCACTCTAAAAGTGAGTTCTCAGGTGACTGAACAGTCCAATACGGGAATTACAGTCTCTGTCACAGGTGGGACAGACAGTGTTTGGAGGAAAGGGTGGGTGGGGAGTCTGGTTTGCCGCACGCTCCTTCCGCTGCCTGCGCTTGTTTTCTGCACGCTCTCGGCGACGAGACTCGAGGTGCTCAGCGCCCTCCCGGATGCACTTCGTCCATTTTGGGCACCAACGTTTAATACATTGACTGTATTTTCAGATAAGAATAACAAACTTGATCTAACAGGCTGTGTGTTGACACAATAGGGCTTTTCTCAGTCTCTGTTACAGCTGAACTGAAATGTTATACTCAAATTATTTTTTGTACTTCAGTTGATTTATATCGGATCTACTGGTTCTGCTCTTCATCTTAAACTTAACAGCCAGATTTGTACATCTCCAAGATTCATGTGATACCAGCATAGGAAGAGGAGGAGGCCATTCAGCCCCTCAAGCCTATTCCACCATTCAATTCAATCACGGCTGATCTGTATCTTAACTCCATTTTCCCGCCTTGGTTCCCTAACCCTTCATACCCTTTCCTAACAAAAAATTCTCAATCTCACTTCTGAACGTTTCAATTGACCCCACCCCCCCAGCCTCAACAGCTTTGAGGAAGAGAGTTCCAGATTCCTACTGCCCTTTGTGCTTCCTGACAACACCCCTGAACGGCCTGGCTCTAATTTTAAGGTTATGCCCCCGTGTTCTGGACTCCCTCCACCAGAGGAAACAGTTTCTCTCTATCTACCTCTATCAATCCCTTTAATCATCTTAAACACCTCAATTAGATCACCCCCTTAATAAGAACATAGGAAATAGGAGCAGGAGTCGGCCATTCGGCCCCTTCGAGCCTGCTCCGCCATTCAATAAGATCGTGGCTGATCTTCAACCGCAACTGCACTTTCCCGCCCGATCCCTATTTCCCTTGATTTCCATAGTGTCCAAAAATCTATCGATCTCTGTCTCTGAATATACTCAATCATTCAACATCCACAGCCCCCTGGGGTAGAGAGTTCCAAAGATTTACAACCCTTTGAGGGAAGAAATTCCTCCTCATCTCAGTCCTAAATGGCCATCTCTTTATTCAAAGACTGTGACCCCGAGTTCTCGACTCCCCAGACAGGGGAAACAACCTCTCAACATCTACCCTGTCAATCCCCCTCAGAATGTTGCGCGTTTCAATGAGATCACCTCTGATTCTTCTAAGCTCTATTAATCTTCAATATTCAAGGGGACACAAGCCGAGCCGATGCAATCTTTTTAGCTACCAGTATCATTCTGGTGAATCTGCACTGCACTCTCTCCAAGGCCAACATATCCTTCCTGAAGTAGTTTTAAATAACTGTAACGTAACTTCCACCCTTTTGTATTGCAACCCCCTTGAGATAAAGGCCAATCTAAACCTTAGCAACCGTTGCCCTTGACGTGTTGCCAGGCACAAATTGTGCTCATCATCGGCAGTTCCTCGGAATCGAGGAAGACTTGCTTCCACTCTTAAAATGAGTCCTTAGGTGGCTGAACAGTCCAATATAGGAACCACAGTCCCTGTCACAGGTGGGACAGACAGTGGTTGAGGGAAAGGGTGGGTGGGACAGGTTTGCCGCACGCTCCTTCCGCTTCCTGCGCTTGATTTCTGCATGCTCTCGGCGATGAGACTCGAGGTGCTCAGTGTGCTAGTGTACGAGTGTGTCAAACTGGAGGCGTACAGAAATATTGATGCGTAGTAAATTCAAATACTTTTCTATACAGAACAGCATAATTCACAGGAGGTAGGTCGTTGTTTTAAGTCTGCCAACAGTTCAGGTTGTAGTGTCTAGAAGTGGTCTGATAACATATTTCAGATTGTTCTTATACAACTTTAGTTATGACTACACTGGCTAGTGTTGGTGTTCAGCAGGAGCTGGGTGTCCTTGTACACGAATCACTGAAAGTTAACATGCAGCTGCAGCAAGAAATTTGGAAAGCAAATGGTATGTTATCCTTCATTACAAAAGGATTGGATTAGAATTCGGTCCATCGAGCCCGTACCGGCTCTCTGCAAGAGCACTCCAGCTAGTCCCACTCCCCAGGATATGAAAGCATAGGCCTTACGCTTAACATCCGTAAGACAAAGGTCCTCCACCAGCCTGTCCTCACCGCACAGCACTGCCCCCCAGTCATCAAGATTCACGGCACGGCCCTCGACAACGTGGACCACTTGCCATACCTCGGGAGCCTCTTATCAACAAAGGCAGACATTGATGCGGAGATTCAATGGCCCCATTTTTCGCCATGATTTGCTCCTGATTTTTAGGAGCAACTGGTGTAGAACGGAGTATCTTAGAAATCGGAATTCTCGCCATTTGGTTTGCTCCAGTTCTAGTCAGTTAGAACAGTTTCACTTTGGAACAGAATTTTTTTTTCAAAAGGGGGCGTGTCCGCCCACTTACGCCTGTTTTCAAAGTTTCGGCAGTGAAAGCTTACTCCAAACTAACTTAGAATGGAGTAAGTGAAGATTTTTGTACGCTCGAAAAAACCTTGTCTACACTTTAGAAAATCAGGCGTAGGTTACAAATCAGACGTAGGGAATGGTGGGGGGGTGGGGAGAGGGGGGGAAAGGGAAGTCATTAAATTCTACAATCAATCCTTAGTTATACTTATACAAATATTATACAAATAAATCCAACCTGAATAAAAATTTATAAGCAAAGAAAAGATTAAATAAACCATCTTCCTACCTGCGTGAAACAGCAGCACCATTCGAGCTGCTGTGCTTCAGGCAGGCCTTTCATGTTGGAGACAGGCAGGGGTGTGGCGTCAGTGTCTCGACGGCAGCGGTAGGCAGCAAGCAGCCTTCGAGCTGAGCTGCGGTGCTTGAGGCAGGCCTTCATTCCCCGCGAAGATGCAGCACCCGGACGGACATGAGGCCATTCGGCCATGGGATTGCAGCGCCGTCAGTGGCTGGCCGGGAGCCGAAGAAAGAACACAGGACACACGCAGCTGATTAAGATTCTTTAGGCCGTTCGGCTACGCTTATGGGGCGGCGTCAGTGGGTCCAAGAAACAAATCTTCACTTTTTCTGCAGTCCTTTTAAAAATGGCCAAGTGCCAATGTTTGTTTGAGACTGCGCATGCGCGCACGCTCCAACACGCACGCGCAGGTTTGCCGGCACCACGAAGGCTAATTTAAATTGTACCCGCCCCCTGCTACTTAGAAAATCGGCGTGAGTGTTAGGCTCCGCCCCCTGCTGCGAAGAGCGCGCCGCGCCAAGCAGACATCGAGCTCCGAATATCGGACTTTTTTTTAAGCACAGTTTACGGCGCGAGTAACAGGCACCCAGCTCGGAAACTTGGGGCCAATATCACCGCCAGTGCACCAGTGCAGCCTTCTGCCGCCTGAGGAAAAGAGTATTCGAAGACCAAGCTCTCAAATTACCACCAAGCTCATGGTCCACAGGGCTGTAGTAATACCCGCCCTCCTGCATGGCTTAGATGCATGGACGATTTACAGAAGACACCTCAAGCCGCTAGAGATATATCACCAACGATGTCTCCGCAAGATCCTGCAAATCCCCTGGGAGAACAGGCGCACCAACATCAGTGTCCTCGACCAGGCTAACATCCCCAGCATTGAAGCACTGACCACACTCGATCAGCTTCGCTGGGCAGGCCACATAGTTCGCATGCCAGACACGAAGCTTCCTAAGCAAGTGCTCCATGCGGAGTTCCTTCACGGCAAACGAGCCAAAGGTGGACACCCTCAAAGCCTCCCTGGGGAAGTGCGACATCACCACTGACACTTGGGAGTCCCTGGCCGAAGACCGCCCTAGGTGGAGAAACTACATCCGGGAGGACTTTGATCTCTTCGAATCTCAACGCCACGAGTGTGAAGAGATCAGGCACAGGCAGCGGAAGGAGCGTGCGGCAAATCAGTCCCACCCACCCCTTCCCCCGACGAATGTCTGCCCCGCCTGTGACAAAGTCTGTGGCTTTCGTGTTGGACTGTTCAGCCACCGAGGGATTCACTTTAGGAGTGGAAGCAAGTCTTCCTCGATTCCAAGGGACTCTCTATGATGATGATGATGATGACTCCTGCATCCCTTCCCCGTGGTTCGGCAAATTATTTTCCTTCATGTACTTCAACCAACTTGATTGAGTTTTTTGATGAGGCAACAGAGAGGGTTGATGAGAGCAATGCCATTGATGTGATATACATGGATTTCCAAAAGGCGTTTGGTAAAGTGCCACATAAGAACATAAGAAATAGGAACAGGAGTCGGCCATTTGGCCCCTCGAGTCTGCTCCGCCATTCAATAAGATCATCATGGACTCAGCTCCACTTTCCTGCCACTCCCCATAACCCTTTACTCCCTTATCGCTCAAAAATCTATCTATCTCCGCCTTAAATATATTCAATGACCCAACCTCCACAGCTCTCTGGGGCCGAGAACTCCACAGATTTACAACCCTCTGAGAGAAGAAATTCCTCCTCATCTCAGTTTTAAATAGGTGGCCCTTATTCTAAGAGTACCATATTGTGAGAGAGAATGTGTGTGAGAGAGAGAATGAGCAAATATAAATGAGCACAGTGTTTGGAAGATGATTTTTTTCAAAGTATTTGGAGCTGTCTTTTCACTTGTTAGCAACAGAATTTTAATCCCGTTCCAACGGTTTCCCATTGGATCCGTGTACGGATAATCGAGAGTTGCCTGTATATCCTTTCTTAAATACAGAGCCCAAAACTGTAAGCAGTACTCCAGGTAAGACACATAATAGACTTGCCGGCAAAGTTGAAGCCCATGGGATAAAAGGGACAGTGGCATCATGGATATGGAATTGGCTCAGTGACAGGAGACAGAGAGTAGTGGTGAGCGGCTGTGTTTCGGACTGGAGGAAGGTATACAGTGGTGTTCCCCAGGGGTCGGTACTGGGACCACTGCTTTTCTTGATGTATATTAATGACCTGCACTTGGGTGTACAGGGCACAATTTCAAAATTTGTAGATGGCACAAAATTTGGAAAGTATAGTGAACAGTGAGGAAGATAGTGATAGTCTTCAGGAGGACACAGACAGGCTGGGGGAATGGGCGGACACGTGGCAGATTAAATTTAATGACATTTAAAGTACCTGAAGAAAAATAATGAGACATTAAACCGAGGCCCTGCCTGCTCTCTCAGGTGGATGTAAAAGATCCCATGGCACTATTTCAAAGAAGAGCAGGGGGAGTTATCCCCGGTGTCCTGGGGCCAATATCTACCCCTCAATCAACAGATTATCTGGTCATTATCACATTGCTGTTAGTGGAAGCTTGCTGTGCGCAAATTGGCTGCCGCGTTTCCCACATTACAACAGTAACTACGCTTCAAAAGTACTTCATTGGTTGTAAGGCGCTTTGGGACGGCCGATGGTTGTGAAAGGCGCTATAGAAACGCAAGTCCCGGGATGGCGGGACTGACCTATCAAGAAAGATTGGATCAACTGGGCTTGTATTCACTGGAGTTCAGAAGAATGAGAGGGGACCTCATAGAAACGTTTAAAATTCTGACGGGTTTAGACAGGTTAGATGCAGAAAGAATGTTCCCAATGTTGGGGAAGTCCAGAACCAGGGGTCACAGTCTGAGGATAAGGGGTAAGCCATTTAGGACCGAGATGAGGAGAAACTTCTTCACCCAGAGAGTGGTGAACCTGTGGAATTCTCTACCACAGAAAGTAGTTGAGGCCAATTCACTAAATATATTCAAAAGGGAGTTAGATGAAGTCCTTACTACTCGGGGGATCAAGGGGTATGGCGAGAAAGCAGGAAGGGGGTACTGAAGTTTCATGTTCAGCCATGAACTCATTGAATGGCGGTGCAGGCTAGAAGGGCTGAATGGCCTGCTCCTGCACCTATTTTCTATGTTTCTATGTTTCTAAGTCTTCCTTTTTGTATATTGACGTGCAGTAAATTTGTAAAATGCTTTGGGAGCTCCGGTGATCCTGAAAGGCACTATATAAATGCAAGTCTTTCTTTTGCTTTTCACCTGCGCGACATAATACCCTTGCTTAACGAAAAGCGATTAATCTGGGTTTCGAAAGTATCAGTTTGACAACAGCTTTTGGGGGCAGAGTTCCAGTCAAGATCTACCCCACAGACTGAGGGGGAGAGAGAGAGGAGGTTATGAATTTGTGCTCCTGCTGTGGAGTACATTTTGAGACGTTGGAGGAGTGGCTAGACAGAACACTTTGTGGGGCTAAGTGACCTGCGCACTCGATGCGTGTCAGGCTCTCTGCCAGGAATGTAAATTCACCACGTTTACCATAACGCTCCAGCATTATCCCCTGGATCAGGAGTTTTATATGGAAAAAGTAAATGGGAATTTCCCTCTCTCATGGCAGAACTCTCCTCTGAAGCAGTTCCCCTCCAAGCCACACACCAGCCTGACTTGAGAATATATCGCCCGTTCCTTCATCGTCGCTGGGTCACAATCCTGGAACTCCCTCCCTAACAGCACTGTGGGAGCACCTTCACCACATGGACTGCAGCGGTTCAAGAAGGCAGCTCACCACCACCTTCTCCAGGGTAATTAGGGATGGGCAATAAATGCCGGCCTTCATCCCATGAATTAATTTTAAAAAGTCTAATTTCACTCGGTGAGGAATAGCTCTTTGCTTTTCTTATTGAGCTGCTGGAGATACGAAGCAAGCCGGTGTATAGTTCTGTAATGTCAGAGTTGACAATGGATATTGCCAACTAACTGAACCCTGTAGTTGCTGCCATGACAGAAAGACTTGCAATAACGTAGCTCCTTTCCCTACCCCAGGACATCCCAAAGTGCTGCACTGTCGGAGGAGCCGTCTTTCGGATGAGACATTAAACCGAGGCCCCCGTCTACTCTCTCAGGTGGACGTAAAAGATCCCATGGCCACTACTTCGAAGAACTGGGAGTTATCCCCAGTGTCCTGGCAAAGGTCCTAAACCAGTACTGTTGAAACAGATTATCTCATCATTTGAAGATCTTTTCTGGTGGCCTTTGATTTCTGTGCGGTGACTGTGGAATCTCCATAAACACCAATGAGTTTAATGATCTCATCTTTCTGTGCGCAAATTGGTTGCCGCATTTCCTACATTACAATAGTGACTACACCACGAAAAATACTTCATTGGCTGTAAAGCACTTTGGAAGGACTGATAGTTATGAAAGGTACTATATAAGTGCACGTCTTCCTTTTTTTATATTGACGTGCAGTAAATTTGCAAAAGATATATTTGCCTTGCGTTTATAATAATGGCTATTGATTTTATTAATATCAAAAGGATGTGAAGGCCTTAAAGAGGGCGCAGAAAAGATTCACGAGAATGATTCCAGGGATAAGGGACTTGAGTTACGTGGATAGACGGAAGAAGCTGGAGTTGTTCTCCTTAGAGCAGAGAAGGTTGAGAGGAGATTTGATAGAGGTGCTCGAAATCATGAGTGGATAGCTGTTCCCATTGGCGGAAAAGTCAAGAACCAGAGGACACAGATTTAAGGTGATTGGCAGAAGAACCAAAGGCGACATGAGGAATAACCTTTACACGCAGCGAGTGGTTAGGATCTGGAATACACTGTCTGAAATGGGGGTGGAGGCAGACTCAATCCTATCTTTCAAAAGGGAACTTGATAAGCGTCTGAAGGAAAAAACTTTATAGGGCTACGGGGAAAGGGCGGGGGAGTGGGACTAGCTGAGGTGCTCTTGCAGAGAGCCGGCACGGGTTCAATGGGCTGCATGGCCTCCTTCTGTGCTGTAATCATTCTATGATTCTATAGAAACATAGAAAATAGGTGCAGGAGTAGGCCATTCGGCCCTTCGAGTCTGCACCACCATTCAATATGATCATGGCTGATCATGCAACTTCAGTACCCCATTCCTGCTTTCTCTCCATACCCCTTGATCGCTTTAGCCGTAAGGGCCACATCTAACTCCCTTTTGAATATATCTAACAAACTGGCCTCAACAACTTTCTGTGGTAGAGAATTCCACAGGTTCACAACTCTCTGAGTGAAGAGGTTTCTCCTCATCTCGGTCCTAAATGGCTTACCCCTTATCCTTAGACTGTGACCCCTGGTTCTGGACTTCCCCAACATCAGGAACATTCTTCCTGCATCTAACCTGTCCAATCCCGTCAGAATTTTATATATTTTTATGTGATACCCTCTCATTCTTCTAATTCTAATTCTCACAATTCTATGAATATGTTTCCTGCATGGTTTAACCACAATTCAAACCACTAATTGGTACCAGGTAGTCTTGGTCCCAACTTGGTCCTCCCACTCATATATGAAAAACGCTGAGCAGATTGCAACATTCTCAAAATGTACTAAAACCTTCTCTATTAGGCTTTGCAAATGGAACACCCAGTTTAAAAGTGTCAACAGTGACATTTACTCCTGTAGGTGGTTCTGTGCCTGGTCCTTCCAATGTGAAAAAGCTGTCACATAACGTTAGCTGTAGTACGGCCATTAGTGGTTCTACATTTCAGCTTCCTCATTCTTGAACTTCTACTGTAGAGGCACTGGGTGGCAGTGCAGGAATGTGTAAGCTCAAATTTCAGAGTCTTGGTATGAGAACATAAGAACATAAGAAATAGGAGCAGGAGTAGACCATTTGGCCACTCGACGCTGCTCCGCCATTCAAAAATTCATGGCTGATCTGATCCACTCAGCTCCACTTCCCCGCCCGCTCCCCATAACCCTTCACTTCCTTATCGTCCAAAAATCTGTCTATCTCTGCCTTAAATATATTCAATAACACAAGAAAGAAGAAAGACTTTGTGTCCAATTAAAAATCTAAAAATAACATTCAGTACTAAAAGAGGTTAAATACGGAACAGAGCCACAGGCTTCTTTAATTATATATCATTTTCCAAGTCTTTGCAGCAAGAATCACTAAGGATGTGGTATTCAGTAAGATAATGGGACTAAAGGCGAATAAATCCCCTGGACCTGATGGCTTGCATCCTAGGGTCTTGAGAAGTAGCGGCAGGGATAGTGGATGCATTGGTTGTAATTTACCAAAATTCCCTGGATTCTGGGGAGGTCCCAGCAGATTGGAAAACTGCAAATGTAACGTCCCTATTTAAAAAAGGAGGCAGACAAAAAGCAGGAAACTATAGACCAGTTAGCCGAACATCTGTGGTTGGGAAAATGTTGGAGTCCATTATTAAAGAAGCAGTAGCAGGACATTTGGAAAAGCAAAATTCAGTCAGGCAGAGTCAGCATGGATTTATAAAAGGAAGTCATGTTTGACAAATTTGCTGGAGTTCTTTGAAGATGTAACGAACAGGATAGATAAAGGGGAACCAGTGGATGTATTTGGACTTCCAGAAGGCATTTGACAAGGTGCCACATAAAAGGTTAAAGCACAAGATAAAAGTTCATGGGGTTGGGGGCAAAAAATTAGCATGGATAGAGGATTGGCTAACTAACAGAAAATAGAGAGTCAGGATAAATGGTTCATTCTGGGTTGGCAATCAGTAACTAGTGGGATGCCGCAGGGACCCCAACTATTTACAATCTATATTAACGACTTGGAAGAAGGGACCGAGTGTAACGTAGCCAAGTTTGCTGATGATACAAAGATGGGATGAAAAGCAATGTGTGAGGAGGACATTAGAAAATCTGCAAAAGAACATAGACAGGCTAAGTGAGTGGGCAAAAATTTGGCAGATGGAGTATAATGTTGGAAAGTGTGAGGTCATGCGCTTTGGCAGAAAAAAAATCAAAGAGCAAGTTATTATTTAAATGAAGAAAGATTGCAAAATGCTGCAGTACAGCGGGACCTGGGGGTACTTGTGCATGAAACACAAAAGGATAGTATGCAGGTACAGCAAATGATCAGCAAGACCAATAGAATCTTGGCCTTTATTACAAAGGGGATGGAGTATAAAAGCAGGGAAGTCTTGCTACAGTTATGCAGGGTATTGGTGAGGCCACACCTGGAATACTGCGTACAGTTTTGGTTTCCATATTTAAGAAAAGATATACTTGCTTTTGAGGCAGTTCAGAGAAGGTTCACTCGGTTGATTCCGGGGATGAGGGGGTTGAATTATGAGGAAAGGTTGAGTAGGTTGGGCCTCTACTCTTTGGAATTCAGAGAAATGAGAGATGATCTTATTGAAACATATAAGATTATGAGGGGGCTTGACAAGGTGGATGCAGAGAGGATATTTCCACTGATAGGGGAGACTAGAACTAGAGGGCATAAACTTAGAATAAGGGGCCGCCCATTTAAAACTGAGAGGAGGAGAAATTTCTTCTCTCAGATGGTGATAAATCTGTGGAATTCGCTGCCTCAGAGAGCTGTGGAAGCTGGGACATTGAATAAATTTAAGACAGAGATAGACAGTTTCTTAAACGATAACAGGATAAGGGGTTATGGGGAGCGGGCGGGGAAGTGGACCTGAGTCCATGATCGGATCAGCCATGATCTTATTGAATGACGGAGCAGGCTTGAGGGGCCGTATGGCCTACTCATGCTCCTATTTCTTATGTTCTTATGTTATGTTCTTATTGGCGGAAGAGTCGAGAACCAGAGGACACAGATTTAAGGTGTTTGGCAGAAGAACCAAAGGCGACATGAGGAAAAATATTTTTACGCAGCGAGTGGTTAGGATCTGGAATGCACTGGTGGCGGAGACAGATTCAATCCTGGCTTTCAAAAAGGAATTGGATAAATACCAGAAGGAAATAGATTTGCAGGGCTATGGGGAAAGGGTCTAGCTAAAGTGCTCTTGCGGAGGGTTGGCCGGGCTCGACGGGCCGAATGGCCTCCTTCTGTGCTGTAACCATTCTATAATTATTATTTCATTTATGTAGCGCTTTTCACAACCACTGTAGGGGAGGACGAAAACCCCTCATTTTACCCAGAAGGATGAGAGCTTTGGGATCTGTCTGTGCTGGGATAGGCCAGTGTCCTGGAAGGAACAGGGAACTCAGAGCCAGATGTGGATTGAAACCGAGACGATTTGGCCTTGGCAGGGCAGTGATTGGATGGGGGAGGACACCGGAGGGCCAATGGTGGGACAGAGTCAGCCCGAAGCAAGGGACTCCAAGCCAATGGAAGTGCCCTTGCTCGAAATCGCAAGACTGACTCATCACCGATACCAGGCTATTGTCTCCCCCACGTTTACACTATGGAGGGATATTATACAGGCCTTAAGAAAACTAGGGAACCCAAAACAAACCGAGGGCCTACACAACGGCTACAGGAGGCCCACAACCTGCCAACTTAATTAACACCGACTCAACACTTGATTAGGTTAACATCAGGGATGGCCAGTGGAAAAACCCCCCGCGAAATCCAACACAGCTGCATTTTTCAAAAATCACAAGCCCACCAATGGGAAGGATTTATTTCAGCACGAAAGTCTGGCTGGATAACTGGATATAAGAAAGGGTTTCTGCCTCGACAAGTTGTTCCGTTCTCGTGTTCCAGCAAGCAGTCAGCCTTTCGACACAGAAGGAAGTCCAGTGTCCGAAGACACCGAAGACAGAAGAAGCAAACCACCATCCCGAGACGGCATCAGTTCAGCCTCCTCTCGCTACTGGAGACTGAACCTTTTCCGTTTTTTCCACAAGGATCTTCCCCTGAGAGCTGGACTCAGGTAGATCCACAGCAACAACAACCAAGTTTCCAAGAAAATCACAACCGAAAAAGTAACTTCAAGATCCTGAAGATAGCAAAAGGAGAACCCCGAAACCACGTTTTGACCTGGAAAGACTGTAAAGGCTGTGGTGAGTATAATCTCTGGTCCCCAGAACTCCCAACTCAGTTAGGTCAGGAAGGTGGGAGGTTGGGCATTGCACTGCTGTTAAACTTGTGTAAAAATTTTCGTTGTGTCCGTTTAGTGGGATTTAGGGGGATTGTTTTGTTGGTGTATTGCTGTTGTTGAGATACATCTCGTCAAATAAATTGGAAGCTTAACGTTCCTCTTGGAATCGCCTCGTCTCAGTTCTGTTGTATTACATCTCCTGATCGTGAGTCTTATGTCAGAACAGCGTAAGGGAAGCTAGGAGCGCCTCGAAAACGCTCAACTGTGTGTCACAGGCTAGGGAAGAAGGGGTTAGGAGTGTTTGACACACTCAGGTGCCTCACAGGCTAGGCATAAGCTGTGGGGACGCACGAGTCTCAAAACCCCCTTCATAAGCTGTGGACACAGTCTCTCCAGGGGTGCTCTTGCAGCACTCAGGGTACCTCACAGGCCAGGCATAAGCTGTGAGGGCAGAAGCCCAGAGAGAGACACCCAAGGCACAACAACACTCCCCAAGAACCCCTTACACCACCAGATGTCACAAAGTACTTTACAGCCAATTATGTACTTTTGGAGTGTAGTCATGGTTGTAATGTAGGAAACAAGGCAGCCAATTGGTGCACAGCTAGCTCCAACAAACTTCAATATGATAATGACCAGATAATCTGTTTTTTAATGATATTGATTGAGGGGTAAATATTGGCCCCAGGACACCTGAGATAACACCCCTGCTCTTCTTCAAAATAGTGCCGTGGGATCTTTTACGTCCAGCTGAGAGAGCAGACAGGGCCTCGGTTTAACGTCTCATCCGAAAGACAGCACCTACTGATAGTGCGACACTCCCTCAGTACTGCACTGTGAGTGTCAGCCTAGATTGTTGCACTCAAGCGGGTCTTGAACCCACAGCCTTCTGACTCAGAGACAAGGGATGCTGCCCACTGAGCCACAGCTGACATGGTGGGTGCTGTGTTTAAAAAATCCGAAACCTGTGGGCTTGTACTGTTAATCTGTAGTGGAGGCCATCAGAGGCAGTGAAGGGCGTTGAAACACGTCAGCGTCTCGCGGAGCATCCACGTCGCGCTGATGATTGCGCCCCGTTAGCGCCCCGCTGGACCCGCCCCAAGAGGAAGTGGAGTACAACCTGAGGGGCAGTAACGGTTAAATCCGCGGCTGGGCCGAGACTTCCGTGCCGGGCGCAGGAAGTACTGCTCCGTGCAGGTTACTGCCCCCAATCGGAGCGCAGGGCAATTTCTCCCCCGATGATTCTATGATGCGGCTGGGAAATTAAGTATACTGCACATGTTCAGACTGCACATAGAAACATAGAAACATAGAAAATAGGTGCAGGAGCAGGACATTCGGCCCTTCGAGCCTGCACCACCATTCAATATGATCATGGCTGATCATTCACCTCAGTACTCCATTCCTGCTTTCTCTCCATACCCCGTGATCCTTTTTGCCGTAAGGCCTAATATAAATTCTGCTCACAGTCAACGCTCTGGGTAAAAACATCAAGTTCAAGAACGAGGTTTTGTGAGAGGCTGAGGTTTCAAGTATTATTTTTAACGAAGGCATTAAAAGATACAAAAGACAATTCTACAGCTTAAATTATTCATCTTATTGCAAGATACATAATTTTTCATTTATTTTTTATTTTTTTGTTAAATCTGTATTTTGGACATTAGAAATTTCAGTTACTGAAAAAATGGGAGTGAAACATTTTTTCAGAAAGTATTCTAAGCAATTTTAAGCAATCTGGCAGACATATTACACAAAAGAGCTTACATAGGAAAGATCCCATTTTACATTTGGACTTAGGAATTTGTGATGGAAACAAGTCAATGCAGAAAATGTGACAAGCAGTCAAGTTGTGTGGACAGGAAGTATGTGCAGATGTAAAGCTTTAAATATACAAGGCAAAGGAAGCCTTTCCTTTTGGCAGCCACGATGTTAGAGCTGTACAAACGTGGTAGAGGAGCAAGATGTGAGGGGTGGAATGGCGGAATAGCACTGCTATGCAACTTATAATTGGCAACTGAATTTCAACACAGATAAATACAAGCTATTACTTTTCGGTAACAAAAATAAGGAGGTCACTTATTACTTGGAAAATAAGAATCTAATTTAGATTTACGGTAGAAAAACAAAGGGATCTCGGAGTACAAATACACAAATCACTAAAAGTGCTGACACAGGTTAATAAGGCCATAAAAAAGCAAACCAAGCACTAGGGTTTATTTATTTCACCCTATGTGGAAATATCCTCTCTGCATCCACCTTGTTGAGTCCCCTCATTATCTTATATGTTTCGATAAGATCACGTCTCATTCTTCTGAACTCCAATGAGTATAGGCCCAACCTACTCAACCTCTCTTCATAAGTCAACCACCTCATCTCCGGAATCAACCTAGTGAACCTTCTCTGAACAGCCTCCAATGCAAGTATATCCTTCCTAAAATACGGAGACCAAAACTGTACGCAGTACTCCAGGTGTGGCCTCACCAATACCCTGTACAGTTGTAGCAGGACTTCTCTGCTTTTATATTCTATCCCCCTTGCAATAAGGCTAACATTCCATTTGCCTTCCTGATCACTTGCTGTACCTGCATACTAACTTTTTGTGTTTCATGCACAAGGACCCCCAGGTCCCTCTGAACTGCAGCACTCTGCAATTTTTCTCCATTTAATTTGCTTTTCTATTTTTTATCTGCCAAAGTGGATAACCTCACCTTTTCCCACATTATACTCCATCTGCCAATTTTTTGCCCACTCACTTAGTCTGTCTATGGGCCCAAGTTTCGCTGAAGAAAAAACAAAATGGCGCTCACTTACCTGGACGCCTGTTTTTTTTCAGCCCCTCAGCGCTGAAAATAAAAATGCAGAGTTTTCTCGCCACATGCACACCCTCTGGCACCAGCACTACCCGATCCAAACTCGCAGGCCGGAGCCTCCAAAGCGCATCTAAACCGCACAGCACGTGCGCTGGAAAAATAACGGGCGCCAATCACGCATGCGCGTCGCACTCAAAAGAAAAATGTTTTTAAACCCACTGGGCACGCGGACAAGACAAAAAAAATATCCATTTGCGCATGCGCTGTAGAAAGTATTAAAAAAAAGCACGTGTGGGGACTGTGTGGATCACAGTTGAGATCCATTGGTGGCAGAGCTAGTTTCACAGGTAGGAAATGCAGCTTCGATCCGCGAGATGGCTGCAATGGAGGGGCGTGGAGAAGGCGAAAGGGCCAGGGACGGAGAAGGGGAAACCGTGAGGGTGAGGAGATTTCGCGCAGGTGAAATTGAGCGCCTGGCAGACTTAATCGAGAGTAGATGGGGAGTTCTTGAGAACAAGGGGAGCTTCGGCGAAAATAAGCTCAAACCGTCTGCAGTCGCAAAAGTTTGGGACCAGGTCACGGTCGAGTTTAATGGAATGTCCATGACCCCGAGAACCAGTGCGCAGGAGTGGCAAGACCTCAGACAAGCAGTGACTCTGTGTGCGTGCGTGCGTGCGTGCGTGCGTGCGTGCGTGCGTGCGTGCGTGCGCGCGCGTGCGTGCGTGTGTGTGTGTGTGTGTGTGTGTGTGTGTGTGTGTGTGCGTGCGTGTGTGTGTGTGTGTGTGTGCGTGCGTGCGTGCGTGTGTGTGTGTGTGTGTGTGTGTGTGTGTGCGTGTGTGCGTGCGAGCGTGCGTGTGTCCATTTTGATCTTTGCAAAAGATGTTGTCACAGATCAGCCGTGGAGCAGAGGATAGCGTCAATGATTAAATGTCACAGGAGAAGACCAGCAACCAATGCGGAAGCTGGGCCCAGTTTTCCATTAGAGGGTAAGCCCTGCAAATTGCACATTCTGGGTTGGCTGAATGTTACGTACTGCGTGGGCTGCCTACCTCAATGCTGATAACCAAGCATCTATCTTTTGTTTCGCAGAGGCTGAGAATCAGGAGGAGACCGAAGGTGCACCTGAAGTTGAAGGAGAGAATGTTCAAGGAAACGCCACGCCAGATATTCCAACTCGGGCAGCAAGAAGTCATAGATGACGAGATGGCTACCCTGGATTTGGAGGTGCTGAACCCCTCGAGGATTCCAAGCCCTTTCATGAGCGAATCAAGCGAGAGGACTTTTCTCGGTGTGACGTCTGAGGCTGCGGGGCTGTGTGTCACAGCAAGCCACACCTACGAGACGTCATAGGAGGGCGAACTCCAGACCTGATGCAGAAACACTGGACTCTGAGAACATCGGACATCTTGTGGGGATGAGCGGGGAGAACATCCAACAATCTCGATTGCTCCTGGAAGCCTTTGGTGAGGTGAGGGAGATGTGGGGGAACTGTCATTACAGGTGGAAAGACTTTCAGGACGGTTGAACGAGGTAGTATCGGCAATAGCTGGGCCCACTCAGGCTGTCCTTAATGTGAGGAACGGTTTCTGTTCTGCACCAAAATCAAGGGTTGATCCTGAGGCTGAGGTTGACTAGAAAGAGGAACCTGGGCCTTCCACAATGACACATTTTGGCTCTGTCCCTGTTGTAGCCCAGCATCAAGAAACGCCGCGCCGGAAAATAAACAGATTACACCCTGGGGGGTACAGGGGGCAAGGAAGCAAAAGTCTGCAACTACGGGCACACGCAGGGGTAGTGGCATCTACTGGGGCAGGATTGGCGCACAGCGCTAAGGAGGAGGATCAATGGCTTGTTTGTTTTTTGGTTACTTTAGTTGATTGTTCTTTGTAAAGTTTGCCAGGGTTTTGAATAAAGCTTTTAAAGTTATGAAGGTTTAAAGATAAGTAATGTTAAGCTAATTATAACTGGGCTGTCCAAATGTTTAATAAACATTTTAATTTTGGACTTTTAACCTGACTCCTGCACCATTTTTTAATGCTGCACTAATAAATATCATAGGATAACCGGACTCAATGTGTAAAATGGCCTCAGCCCTTGCAATCGATTGGTTTAAATGATACAGGGGCAGGTTCCAGTGCTAAGGTGTTCATGGGGCCTGCCTTGTTCTGGGTCACTGATACATGCAACGAAGGACCATGGTGCGTATGTCAGTGACCCTCACCCAGTCTGGATCCATGAATAACTTGGTATTGTTGTCTACCTAAGCACTCCAACACTCCAACCCTTCATTAAAACATACAAGATTTGTGGTGAGGATATTTAATACACATAATGTAATGCCCACCTAAGCACTCCAGTACTCCATTAAAACATAAAAGATTTGTGATGGAACTATTTAATAAACATAATGTAATGTTCACCTAAGCACTCCAACACTCCTTTAAAATAAAAGATTTATGGTGGGAATATTTAATATAAATATGTAGTTTCCACCCAAGCACTGGGCCGCGTGGTGGAGGGCCTTCGGCCTGGGATACCAGCGGCTGAGGTCGATAGCGTGGAGAATCGGGGGAAGGCTGTACTCGCTGGCAAAAGAAGAAGACTTCAATTTGTCTGCTGCTTTTTCAGTATTGGAGGTTTCAAAAGGTTTGGATGATTTTGGGCAGTGAGAACATCGATGGAAAAAGCTAAAGGTTTTTTCTTTGTTTGCCAGCGTTCATTTATCATCGCACGGAGCATCAGTATTGGTATGTTTATATTTATTTTTAATTATAAAGTTAGTGTTCGCTTTTTAAATTACCTTAAAGTTTATTTGTAAGAGACAGGGAGTGCCTTCAGCCGGGGTTAGGAGCGGGCCAGCGTGGATTTCTCGAACTGCAGGTAAGAGTTTTTCCTCCGGGGCTTCTAGGGTCTGTGTGCCGGTTTAAAAAATGTTGGTGGGGAAAGTTGGCCTTATGCCCAGAAATGGCACGCAACCTTCTTTTACAGGTACACCAGCGGCAGAAGGTATCGCGCCAAACATTCTGCCACTTGTAGTAGACGCCGGTGCCCCGGCACTGGGGAATCTTTCAATTGGGCTTCGGCGTCAAAAAGATTCACTGGGCGCCGAAAAATCAGCAGCCAATGCTGGGCAAGCTTGCAGCCATGTGTCCTCCTCTCAATTTGCTTTCCCACCCATCTTTGTATCATCAGAAAACTTGGCTACATTACACTCGGTCCCTTCATCCAAGTCATTAATATAGATTGTAAATGGTTGAGGCCTCAGCACTGATCCCTGCGGCACCCCACTAGTTACCGTTTGCCGACCTCAAAATGACCTATTTATCCCAACTCTCTGTTTTCTGTTAGTTAGCCAATCCTCTATCCATGCTGATATATTACCCTCAACCCCGTGAGCTTTTATCTTGTGCAGTAACCTTTTATGTGGCACCTTAGCGAATGCCTTCTGGAAATCCAAATACACCACATCCACTGGTTCCCCTTTATCCACCCTACTCGTTACATTCTCAAAGAACTCCAGCAAATTTGTCAAACATGATTTCCCTTTCATAAAACCATGTTGACTCTGCTTGATTGAATGATGCTTTTCCAAATGTCCTGCTACTGCTTCCTTAATAATGGACTCCAGCATTTTCCCGAGGACAGATGTTAGGCTAACTGGTCTATAGTTTCCTGCTTTTTGTCTGCCTCCTTTTTTAAACAGGGGCGTTACATTTGTCGTTTTCCTATCCGCTATGACCTCTCCAGAATCCAGGGAATTTTGGTAAATTACAACCAATGCATCCATTATCTCTGCAGCCCCTTCTTTTAAGACCCGAGGATGTAAGCCATCAGGTCCAGGGGACTTGTCCACCTTTAGTCCCATTATTTTACCGAGTACTGCTTCTTTAGTGATAGTGATTGTATTAAGTTCCTCCCTCCCTATAGCCACTTGATTAGCAACTATTGGTATGTTTTTAGTGGCACAGCACTGCCTCCCAGTCATCAAGATCCACGGCGCGGCCCTGGACAACGTGGACCATTTCCCATACCTCGGGAGCCGCATATCAACAAAAGCAGACATTGATGAGGACAATCAACACCGCCTCCAGTGCACCAGCGCAGCCTTCGACCGTCTGAAGAAAAGAGTGTTCGAAGACCAGGCCCTCAAATCTACCACCAAGCTCATGGTCTACAGGGCTGTAGTAATACCCGCCCTCCTGTATGGCTCAGAGGCATGGACCATGTACAGTAGGTACCTCAGTCGCTGGAGAAATACCACCAACGATGCCTCCACAAGATCCTACAAATCCCCTGAGAGTGCAGACACACCAACATTAGCGTCCTCGTCCAGGCCAACATCCCCATCATCGAAGCACTGACCACACTCGATCAGCTCCGCTGGGCAGACCACATAGTCCGCATGCCAGACACGAGATTCCCAAAGCAAGCGCTCTACTTGTAACTCCTTCATGACAAACGAGCCAAGGGTAGACAAAGGAAATGTTACAAGGACACCCTCAAAGCCTCCCTGATAAAGTGCAACATCCCCACCGACACCTGGGAGTCCCTGGCCAAGACCGCCCTAAGTGGAGGAAGTGCATCCGGGAGGGCGCTGAGCACCTCGAGTCTCGTCGCCGAGAGCATGCAGAAACCAAGCGCAGGCAGCGGAAGGAACGCATGGCAAACCAGTCCCACCCTCACTTACCGTCAACGACTGTCTATCCCACCTGTGGCAGGGACTGTGGCTCTCGTATTCAGCCTAAGGACTCATTCTAAGAGTGGAAGCAAGACTTCCTCTATTCCGAGGGACTGCCTATGATGATGAGTGTCTCATCCGAAGATGGCACCTCCGACAGTACAGCACCCCCTCAGCACTGAACTGGAGACCAAAGTTTTGTTATTTTAAAAAGACCTTAAGAGATAACAACAACAACAACGTGTATTTATATAGCGCCTTTAAGGTAGTGAAACGTTCCAAGGTGCTTCACAGGAGTATTACGAGATTAAAAAAACTTCACAGCAAGCCGCATAAGGAGAAATTAGGGCTGGTGACCAAAAGCTTGGTTAAAGAGATAGGTTTTAAGGAGCGCCTTGAAGGAGGAAAGAGAGGTGGAGAGGTTTAGGCAGGGAATTCCGGAGCTTGGGGCCCAGGCAGCTGAAGGCACGGCCACTGATGGTTGAGCGATTATAATCAGGGATGCTCAAGAGGGCAGAATTAGAGGAGCGCAGACATCTCAAAGGGGTGGGGTTAAGCAAAGGTGGGGTGGTGCGGGGAAGAGGGCGAGGGAGAGCGAGAGTGAACAAACGAATGGACTTACTGGCATCATCGGTGAATTCAAAGTCACTGCCTAGTTCAGCACGGGGAAGGTGGTACCATTCTGGGTCGCTGAGAGCAGACAGTAAGATCAGCAGCGCCACACCATTGATCAGCTGATAGAAGAGAAGAACAAGTCAGTCAATAACACAGATCGAAAGCAGATCGACAAAAAAACACAACCTTCCTTCTCAAATGCGGTCCCTCTCTCTCTCTCCCTCCCTTTGTCTTCTGAGCATGCGCAGATGACCCCTGACCTCCTGAATCGCAGAAAAAGTTCTTTGCCTGATTTTTTAAAAAACGCGCATGCGCAGCACGGCCGTTGCTATGGACGCCAGCCTTGCACGACTGAATACATCGCTAAGGCCCATTTCACATCGCTGAGGCTATCGCCCAAATTAAAAAGGCGAAACTAGCGGTTTTTAAAATGGACGATATTCTGGCGATCCTGAAAAATAAAACAACCACGAACGTTGCACATTTTTGGGCGATAATAATCAGAATGGAAAGTCTAGCCCAATGCCTTTTAAGAAAATCCAATTTGTTTTCAATAGTCCAATTAATCAATGTTAACATATTTAATTGTCACCTATAAATCATATAACGTTATATATATCCTGTACGTGGTCTCTATGAAATGACAACATTTATAGAATGTGAGAAGAATCTGATACCATTCAAAAGATTTGCTTTAATACAGATCAGAGATCAGTTTATAAATCACTGGTTAGACATCAACTGGTGTATTCTGTCCAATTCTGGACAACACACTTCAGGAAGGGTGTTGTAATGTATGCACCTGTGAGTATGCTCAGAGGTTTATAGAGTTATTGACCGGAGGAGGCGGGGGTCCCCAATGGAATGCATTCTACGCGGGAGTCCTCCGTCTATTTATTGGGGACTTGGCCTGGAGGGTGTTGCACGGAGCAGTCCCGTGCAATAAGTTTTTAAGTCGGTTCACGGACTCCCAGGCCATCTACAATTTCTGCGGTCCGGAGGAGTCCGTGTTCCATGTTTATGTTGAATGTGTGAGGTTGCAGCCCCTGTTCCATTATTTGAAGGGGCTGCTCCTCAAATTCTGGTTGCACTTCAGTCCCACGCTCCTGATCTTTGGGCACCCTGTGCGGAGGGGAGCGGGTAGGTCCGAAGGCCTCCTCGTAGGACTGCACCTGGACATGGCCAAGGTAGCCATCAGCTGGTCCAGGCAGTGGGTGGTCGAGGGGGTCGTTCAGCCCAACTGCCTGCCTCTCTTCTGCGGTTACATCTGAGCCAGGGTGTCTCTGGAGATGGAGCACGCGGTGTCCATCGGTACGCTCGTGGCCTTCCGCGAGAGGTGGGAGCCGGAGGGACTGGAGTGCATCATCACCCCCGGCAACCAAATTTTAATTTGATCTAAGTTTCCGTTAAAAGTTTTATTTGGAAATTTGTGGGTTCTAGTGCCAAAAGGGGGCACTTGATTTAAAGTTTCTACTTAAAATAGCTGTAGAGTTGTTGAGTCGTGAGTGGCATGGCCAGTCACGTGATGTTCACAAGACTCAATAAAACCCCAGCCAGTTGGGTTCACGATGAGGCAGGTGGTTGTGAGCCTGGTGGATAAACTAGTAAACTAGTAATGTGTCGTGTGATTGTTAAACCTTTGCTAATAAACCAACTAGTTCTTAATAGCAATGTGTTGCTATGAATTCTTAAACAAAGAACCCTTGAAGCAAATACATTACAGATGTCAAGACCTTGGGGAGGGTGCAGAGGCGATTTACCAGAATGATGGCAGGGATAAGGGACTTGAGTTACATAGAGAGACTGGAGAACAATGGGATTGTTCTCCTTAGTACAGAGGAGGTTAAGGGAAGATTTGATCAAGGTGTATATAATTATGAAGGGTTTTGAAAGAGTAAATAAAGAGAAACTGTCTCCAGTGGCAGATGGGTCGGTAACCAGAGGACACAGATTGGCAAAAGAACCAGAGGGGGAGATGAGGAGAATTTTCTTTATACAGCGAGTTGTTGTGATCTGGAACGTGCTGCCCGA
Organism: Pristiophorus japonicus; assembly: GCF_044704955.1. NCBI lineage: Eukaryota > Metazoa > Chordata > Chondrichthyes > Pristiophoridae > Pristiophorus > Pristiophorus japonicus. The sequence continues at coordinate 533,301,996 of NC_091977.1, forward strand.
AAGGGCGGTGGAAGCAGATTCAATAATAACTTTCAAAAAGCAATTGGATAGATACTTAGAAACATAGAAACATAGAAAATAGGTGCAGGAGTAGGCCATTCGGCCCTTCGAGCCTGCACCACCATTCAATATGATCATGGCTGATCATTCCCTCAGTACCCCTTTCCTGCTTTCTCTCCATACCCCTTGATCCCTTTAGCTGTAAGGGCCAGATCGAACTCCCTCTTGAATATATCCAACGAACTGGCCTCAACAACTTTCTGTGGTAGAGAATTCCACAGGTTCACAATTCTCTGAGTGAGGAAGTTTCTCCTCATCTCAGTCCTAAATGGCTTTCCCCTTTTCCTTAGACTGTCACCCCTGGTTCTGGACTTCCCCAACATTCTGCCTGCATCTTGAAAAGGAAATATTGGCAGGGCTATGGGGAAAGTGCAAGGGGGTGAGTGGGACTGATTGGATAGCTCTTTCAAAGAGTCGGCACAGGAGCGATGGGCCGAATGGCCTCCTTCTGTGCTGTGTGATTCTAAACTTGAGTTCCAGGTTATAAATGCACAAGCTTAAAAATTGTGTGGTGAATGTGAACTATGAACTCTTTACCCAAACTCTTAACCCTAACCTAATCTAACCCCAAGCTATTCACAGAGGCAGAAGGTGGGTTCCACCAGGATCAGGGCCGGAACCCACTGTCGTTCGCAATTTATATTAACGATTTAGACTTTGGAAACAAAAACACAATTTCTAAATTTGCAGATGACACCAAATTGGGGGCGTTAGTCAATACTGAGGAGGACTGCCACAAATTACAGGAGGACATTAATAAACTTGCAGAATGGGCATCTAATTGGCAAATGAGGTTCAACACAGATAAATGTGAGGTATTACATTTTGGTAGGAAGAATAGGGAGGTCACTTATTACTTGGAGAATAAGGATCTAAATGGGGTAGAGGAACAAAGGGATCTCAGGGTACAGATATAAAAATCACTAAAAGTTGCGACACAGGTTAGCAAGGCCATAAAAAGCAAACCAAGCACTAGGGTTATTTCTAGAGGTATAGAACTGAAAAGCAGCGAAGTTATGCTAAACTTGTATCGCACCTTGGTTTGACCACACTGGGAGCACTGTGTACAGTTCTGGTCGCCATATTATAAAAAGGATATAGAGGCACTGGAGAGGGTGCACAGAAGATTTACAAGGATGTTACCAGAAATGCGAGGGTATACATATAGGGAGGATCAGAAGAAACTTCTTTACCTAAAGAGTGGTGAGAATGTAGAACTTGTTACCACAGGGAGTGGTTGAGGCGAATAGTATCGATGCATTTAAGGGGAGTCTAGACAAGCACATGAGGGAGAAGGGAATAGAGGGTTATGCTGATTGATTTAGATGAGGAAAGACAGGAGCATAAAAGCCGGCATGGAGTTTCTGTGCTGTATACCCTATGTAATCCTATGTAATAGAATCTCATCATCATAGGCAGTCCCTTGAAATCGAGGAAGAACTGCTTCCACTATCAAAGTGAGTTCTCAGGTGACTGAACAGTCCAATACAGGAATTACAGTCTCTGTCACAGGTGGGACAGACAGTAGTTGAAGGAAAGGGTGGGTGGGGGGTCTGCTTTGCCGCACGCTCCTTCCGCTGCCTGCACTTGATTTCTGCATGCTCTCGGCGATGAGACTCGAGGTGCTCAGCGCCCTCCCGGATGTTCTTCCTGCACTTAGGGCAGTCTTTGGCCAGGGACTCCCAGGTGTCGGTGGGGATGTTGCACTTTATCAGGGAGGCTTTGAAGGTGTCCTTGAAATGTTTCCTCTGCCCACCTGGGGCTTGTTTGCCGTGAAGGAGTTCCGAGTGGAGCACTTGCTTTGGGAGTCTCGTGTCTGACATGCGAACAATGTGGCCTGCCCAACGGAGCTGGACAAGTGTGGTCAGTGCTTCGATGCTGGGGATGTTGGCCTGATCGAGAACATTGATGTTGGTGCATCTGTCCTCCCAGGGGATTTGCAGGACCTTGCGGAGGCAGCGTTGGTGGTATTTCTCCAGCGATTTGAGGTGTCTACTGTATATGGTCCATGTCTCTGAGCCATACAGGAGGGCGGGTATTACTACAGTCCTGTAGACCATGAGCTTGGTGCCAGATTTGAGGGCCTGATCTTCGAACACTCTCTTCCTCAGGTGACAGAGGGAGGGAGTTCCAGGATTTTGACCCAGCGACGATGAAGGAACAGACGATATATTTCCAAGTCAAGATGGTATGTGACTGGGAGGGAAACGTGGAGTGGTGGTGTTCCCATGCGCCTGCTGTCCTTGTCCTTCTAGGCGGTAGAGGTCGCGGGTTTGGGAGGTGCTGCCGAAGAAGCCTTGGCGAGTTGCTGCAGTGCATCTTGTAGATGGTCCACACTGCAGCCACGGTGCGCTGGTGATGAAGGGAGTGAATGTTTAAGGTGCTGCATGGGGTGCCAATCAAGCGGGCTGCTTTATCCTGGATGGTGTTGAGCTTCTTGAGTGTTGTTGGAGATGCAACCATCCAGGCAAGTGGAGAGTATTCCATCACACTCCTGACTTGTGCCTTGTAGATGGTGGAAAGGCTTTGGGGAGTCGGGAGGTGAGACACTTGCCGCAGAATACCCAGCCTCTGACCTGCTCTTGTAGCCACAGTATTTATGTGACTGGTCCAGTTAAGTTTCTAGTCAATGGTGACCCCCAGGATGTTGATGGTGGGGGATTCGGCGATGGTAATGCCGTTAAATATCAAGGGGCGGTGGTTAGACTCTCGCTTGTTGGAGATGGTCATTGCCTGGCACTTGTGTGGCACGAATGTTACTTGCCACTTATCAGCCCAAGCCTGAATGTCGTCCAGGTCTTGCTGCATGCGGGCATGGACTGCTCCATTATCTGAGGAGTTGCGAATGGCACTGAACACTGTGCAATCATCAGCGAACATCCCCACTTCTGACCTTGCACCATTCTAGAAGAACAAGTAAAGAGAAAAACGAAGATGGTTTCCTGAGCACGGCTCACAAATCTCATTCAGTAGGAATGACAGGAAGGTTGTCCATGATATGGTTTACCAGCAGTTAACAAAGGGGACAATAGGGAGAGAGCAGAGCATCATGGGGAACCCATAGCTGGCACATGCATTCCTACTTTCCCATCTCCACGTCCTCGATGGCCTCCCTCTCCAGGATGAGCAGCCATGTAAGGGTACGGTAGCATAGTGGTTGTGTAACTGGACTAGTAATCCCGAGGTCTGGATTGATGATCAGATTCATTATCGAATCCCACCACGGCAGCTGGGAAATTTAAATTCAATCAATGTTAAAGAAATTTTCAAAAGGGGATAAAAAAGCTGAGGAGTTGCCTGTGTGGCTCAGAGATGTGGACCATGTACAGTAGATACCTCAAAGGGCTGCAGAAATACCACCAGCGCTGCCTCCGCAAGATCCTGCAAATCCCCTGGGAGGACAGACGCGCCAACATCCCCAGCATCGAAGCACTGACTGCACTCGACCAGCTCTGTTAGGCGGGTCACATCATCCGCATGCCCGACAGATCAACCATGATCTTATTGAATGGCAGAGCAGGCTCGAGGGGCCAAAAGGCTTTCGCCTGCTCCTATTTTTTATGTTCTTATCAGTAATGGTGACCATGAAACTACTCGTTTATCACTAAAAACCCATCTGGTTCACTAATGTCCCTTTACGGAAGGAATTCTGCCGTGAGATGTGAGATTAAGGGTAGTGTTAAATCCAAGGAAGAGGCATATAAATTGGCCAGAAAAAGCAACAAACCTGAGAACTGGGAGAAATTTAGAATTCAACAGAGGAGAACAAAGGGTTTGATTAGAGCAGGGAAAATGGAGTACGAGAAGAAGCTTGCAGGGAACATTAAGGCGGATTGCAAAAGTTTCTATAGGTATGTAAAGAGAAAAAGGTTAGTAAAGAAAAACGTAGGTCCCCTGCAGTCAGAATCAGGGGAAGTCATAACGGGGAACAAAGAAATGGCAGACCAATTGAACAAGTACTTTGGTTCGGTATTCACTAAGGAGGACACAAACAACCTTCCAGATATAAAAGGGGTCAGAGGGTCTAGTAAGGAGGGGGAACTGAGGGAAATCTTTATTAGTCGGGAAATTGTGTTGGGGAAATTGATGGGATTGAAGGCCGATAAATCCCCAGGGCCTGATGGACTGCATCCCAGAGTACTTAAGGAGGTGGCCTTGGAAATAGCGGATGCATTGACAGTCATTTTCCAACATTCCATTGACTCTGGATCAGTTCCTATCGAGTGGAGGGTAGCCAACGTAACCCCACTTTTTAAAAAAGGAGGGAGAGAGAAAACAGGGAATTATAGACCGGTCAGCCTGACCTCAGTAGTGGGTAAAATGATGGAATCAATTATTAAGGATGTCATAGCAGCGCATTTGGAAAATGGTGACATGATAGGTCCAAGTCAGCATGGATTTGTAAAAGGGAAATCATGCTTGACAAATCTTCTGGAATTTTTTGAGGGTGTTTCCAGTAAAGTGGACAAAGGAGAACCAGTTGATGTGGTATATTTGGACTTTCAGAAGGCTTTCGACAAGGTCCCACACAAGAGATTAATGTGCAAAGTTAAAGCACATGGGATTGGGGGTAGTGTGCTGACGTGGATTGAGAACTGGTTGTCAGACAGGAAGCAAAGAGTAGGAGTAAATGGGTACTTTTCAGAATGGCAGGCAGTGACTAGTGGGGTGCCGCAAGGTTCTGTGCTGGGGCCCCAGCTGTTTACATTGTACATTAATGATTTAGACGAGGGGATTAAATGCAGTATCTCCAAATTTGCGGATGACACTAAGTTGGGTGGCAGTGTGAGCTGCGAGGAGGATGCTATTAGGCTGCAGAGTGACTTGGATAGGTTAGGTGAGTGGGCAAATGCATGGCAGATGTAGCATAATGTGGATAAATGTGAGGTTATCCACTTTGGTGGTAAAAACAGAGAGACAGACTATTATCTGAATGGTGACAGATTAGGAAAAGGGAAGGTGCAACGAGACCTGGGTGTCATGGTACATCAGTCATTGAAGGTTAGCATGCAGGTACAGCAGGCGGTTAGGAAAGCAAATGGCATGTTGGCCTTCATAGCGAGGGGATTTGAATACAGGGGCAGGGAGGTGTTGCTACAGTTGTACAGGGCCTTGGTGAGGCCACACCTGGAGTATTGTGTACAGTTTTGGTCTCCTAACTTGAGGAAGGACATTCTTGCTATTGAGGGAGTGCAGCGAAGATTCACCAGACTGATTCCCGGGATGGCGGGACTGACCTATCAAGAAAGACTGGATCAACTGGGCTTGTATTCACTGGAGTTCAGAAGAATGAGAGGGGACCTCATGGAAACGTTTAAAATTCTGACGGGTTTAGACAGGTTAGATGCAGGAAGAATGTTCCCAATGTTGGGGAAGTCCAGAACCAGGGGTCACAGTCTGAGGATAAGGGGTAAGCCATTTAGGACCGAGATGAGGAGAAACTTCTTCACCCAGAGAGTGGTGAACCTGTGGAATTCTCTACCACAGAAAGTAGTTGAGGCCAATTCACTAAATATATTCAAAAGGGAGTTAGATGAAGTCCTTACTACTCGGGGGATCAGGGGTTATGGCGAGAAAGCAGGAAGGGGGTACTGAAGTTTCATGTTCAGCCATGAACTCATTGAATGGCGGTGCAGGCTAGAAGGGCTGAATGGCCTGCTCCTGCACCTATTTTCTATGTTTCTATGTTTCTAATTAAGAGGGGGAAAATAGAGTACGAGAAGAAGCTTGCCGGGAACATAAAACTGACTGTAAAAGCTTCTATAGATATGTGAAGAGAAAAAGATTAGTAAAGACAAACGTAGGTCCCTTGCAGTCAGATTCAGATCAATTTGTCATGGGGAACAAAGAAATGGCAGACCAATTGAACAAATACTTTGGTTCTGTCTTCACGAAGAAAGACACAAATAACCTTCCAGAAGTACTAGGGGACCAAGGATCTAGTGAGAAGGAGGAATTGAAGGATATCCTTATTAGGTGGGAAATTGTGTTAGGGAAATTGATGGGATTGAAGGCCACTAAATCCCCATGGCCTGATAGTCTGCATCCCAGAGTACTTAAGGAAGTGGCCCTAGAAATAGTGGATGCATTGGTGATAATTTTCCAACAGTCTATTGACTCTGGATCAGTTCCTATGGACTGGAGGGTAGCTAATGTAACACCACTTTTTAAAAAAGGAGGGAGAGAGAAAATGGGTAATTATAGTCCGGTTAGCCTGACATCAGAAGTGGGGAAAATGTTGGAATCAATTATTAAGGATGAAATAGCAGCGCATTTGGAAAGCAGTGACAGGATCGGTCCAAGTCAGCATGGATTTATGAAGGGGAAATCACGCTTGACAAATCTTCTGGAATTTTGTGAGGATGTAACTAGTAGAGTGGACAAGGGAGAACCAGTGGATGTGGTGTATTTGGACTTTCGTAAGGCTTTTGACAAGGTCCCATACAAGAAATTGGTGTGCAAAATCAAAGCACATGGTACTGGGGGTAAAATACTGACATGGATAGAGAACTGGTTGGCAGACAGGAAGCAGATAAATGGGTCCTTTTCAGAATGACAGGCAGTGACTAGTGGAGTGCCGCAGGGCTCAGTGCTGGGACCCCAGCTCTTTACAATATACATCAATGAATTGGATGAAGGAATTGAGTGTAATATCTCCAAGTTTGCACTAAACTGGGTGGCGATGTGAGCTGTGAGGGGGATGCTAAGAGGCTGCAGTGTGACTTGGACAGGTTAGGTGAGTGGGCAAATGCATGGCAGATGCAGTATAATGTGGATAAATGTGAGGTTATCCACGTTGGGGGCAAAAACACAAAGGCAGAATATTTTCTGAACGGCGGCAGATTAGGAAAGGGGGAGGTGCAACGAGACCTGGGTGTCATGGTTCATCAGTCATTGAAAGTTGGCATACAGGTACAGCAGGCGGTGAAGAAGGCAAATGGTATGTTGGTCTTCATAGCTAGGGGATTTGAGTATAGGAGCAGGGAGGTCTTACTGCAGTTGTACAGGGCCCTGGTGAGGCCTCACCTGGAATATTGTGGTCAGTTTTGGTCTCCTAATCTGAGGAAGGATGTTCTTGCTATTCAGGGAGTGCAGCGACGGTTCACCAGACTGATTCCCGGGATGGCAGGACTGACATATGAGGAGAGACTGAATCAACTGGGCCTTTATACATTGGAGTTTAGAAGGATGAGAGGTGATCTCATAGAAACGTATAAGATTCTGATGGGACGGGACAGGTTAGATGCGGGAAGAATGTTCCCGATATTGGGGAAGTCCAGAACCAGGGGACACAGTCTGAGGATAAGGGGTAGGCCATTTAGGACTGAGATGAGGAGAAACTTCTTCACTCAGAGAGTTGTTAACCTGTGGAATTCCCTGCCACAGAGAATTGTTGATGCCAGTTCATTGGATATATTCGAGAGGGAGTTAGATATGGCCCTTACGGCTAAGGGGATCAAGGGGTATGGAAAGGGGTACTGAGGGAATGATCAGCCATGATCTTATTGAATGGCGGTGCAGGCTCGAAGGGCCGAGTGGCCTACTCCTGCACCTATTTTCTATGTTTTTATGACTCCAGACCCACAGCAATGTTGTTGACTCTTAACTGAGAGTGGCAGCTCACCACTACCTTCCTGGGGGCAATTAGGGATGGGCAATAAATGCTGGCATTTCCAGCAATGCCGGCATTCTATGATCGAATAAAAAAAATGTCCCCCTAATAAAAGGGCTTCATCTCATTGTGTTGTTACGGATTATCTTGACCTTGTGAAAGGATAAACTGTATTAGTTTCATGCACCCAGGTGTCAATGTGCAGCCCATAATGAACGTGATGACAGATACATTCAACCGACAACGACATTTCATGGGATGACCGCATCCAAGGATGTGAGTGGATGATCAGTCCCAGAGGAAGGCTGGGGTGTAAAGGGCCTAGTGGATGGTGAGCCATGCAAGCGTTTCGATACATAGAAACATAGGAACATAGAAAATAGGTGCAGGATTAGGCCATTCGGCCCTTCGAGCCTGCACCGCCATTCAATATGATCATGGCTGATCATGCAACTTTAGTAATCCATTCCTGCTTTCTTTCCATACTCCTTGATCCCTTTAGCTATAAGGCCCACATCTAATGTGATGGGGAGGTCACTGTCAGTGGCTTAAGCACCTTAAAAGATGTGGCTGACTTGCCTGGCCTGGTAAGGTCATTAAACATCTTCCTGTAGAGTAGAAGTGCTAGGGTGCTTTAAGTTCGCACCAGTTGCCCGGGTCATCTCCTTCTATTGACTGTGAGCTGCTCTCATTGTAGCCTCTTTTGGTCCATCCCAAACAGCATCATCATCCTAGTAGTCCCTCGAAATCGAGAAAAACTTGCTTCCACTCTAAAGTGAGTCCTCAGGTGACTGTACAGTCCAATATGGGAATTACATTCTCTGTCACAGGTGGGACAGACAGTGGTTGAAGGAAAGGGTGGGTGGGACTGGTTTGCCACACGCTCCTTCCGCTGCCTGCGCTTGCTTTCTGCATGCTCTCGGCGACAATACTCGAGGTGCTCAGCGCCCTCCCGGATGCTCTTCCTCCACTTAGGGCGGTCTTTGGCCAGGGACTCCCAGGTGTCGGTGGGGATGTTACACTTTATCAAGGAGGCTTTGAGGGTGTCCTTGAAACATTTCCTTTGCCCACCTGGGCCTCACCTGCCATGTAGAAGTTCCAAGTAGAGTGCTTGCTTTGGGAGTCTTGTGTCGGGCATGCGGACAATGTAGCCCGCCCAACGGAGCTGGTTGACTGTGGTCAGTGCTTCGATGCTGGGGATGTTGGCCTGATCGAGAACGCTGATGTTGGTGCGTCTGTCCCCCCAGGGGATTTGCAGGATCTTGTGCAGCGCTGGTGGTATTTCTCCAGCACTTTGAGGTGTCTACTGTATATGGTCCACGTCTCCGAGCCATACAGGAGGGCGGGTATCACCACTGCTCTGTAGACCATGAGCTTGGTGCCAGATTTGAGGTCCTGGTCTTCAAACACTCTCTTCCTCAGGCGACCGAAGGCTGCGTTGGCACACTGGAGGTGGTGTTGGACCTCATTGTCGATGTCTGTCCTTGTTGACAGTAGGCTCCTGAGGTATGGAAAATGGTCCACGTTGTCCAAGGCCACGCCATGGATTTTGATGACCAAGGGGCAGTGCTGTGTGGTGGGGTCAGGTTGGTGGAGGACCTTTGTCTTATGGATGTTTAGTGTAAGCCCCATGCTTTCATATGCCTCAGTGAAGATGTTGACGGTGGCTTGGAGTTCAGCCTCTGAATGTGCGCAGACAGTCAAGCGTGGTCCGTGTACTGTAGCTCAATGACAGAGGTTGGGGTAGTCTTGAATCTGGCCTGGAGGCGACAAAGATTGAACAGGTTCCCACTGGTTCTGTAGTTTAGTTCCAGCGGGGAGCTTGTTGAGAGTGAGGTGGAGCATTACAGCGAGGAAGATTAAGAAGAGGGTTGGCCCATTGACACAGCCCTGTTTGACCCCGGACCGGATGTGGATTGGGTCTGTGGTGGATCCATTGGTCAGGATCACGGCCTGCATGTCGTCGTGGAGCAGGCGGAGGATGGTGACAAACTTTTGCGGGCATCTGAAACGGAGTACGACGCTCCATAATCCCTCGCGGGTAACAGTGTCAAAGACATCCCAAACAACGCCTCCTTCCTATACCTAACCAATGTGTCGGCTGTGGCTGAGGGAGCGCTGCACTGTCAGAGGCGCCTTCTTTCAGATGAGACGTTAAACCGAAGCTCCTGTCTGCTCTCTGAGCTGGGTGTGAACAATCCCATGTCACTATTTGGAAGAAGAGCAGGGGAGTTATCCCCGGTGTCCTGGCCAATATTTACCCCTCAATCAATATAACAAAAAAACCCAGTTTATCTGGTCATTATCACGTTGCTGTTTGTGGGAGCTTGCTGTGCGCAAATCGTTTCCTACATTACAACAGTGACTACATTCCAAAAGTACTTCATTGGCTGTAAAGCGCTTCGAGACGTCCTGAGGTTGTGAATCATCGTAGGCAGTCCCTCGGAATGGAGGAAGACACTTGCTTCCACTCAAAAATAAGTCCTTAGGTGGCTGAACAGTCCAATACGAGAGCCACAGTCCCCGTCACAGGTGGGACAGATAGCTTGTGAAAGGCGCTATATAAATACAAGGCTTTCGTTCTTTCTAATCTGCGGCAGTATTTCCACATCAGGATCCATATATCAGCGAACTCTGCAGCAGTCCACACATCTTTACAAGCCTGTGTTCCTGTGCTTCAGCCAGAAGTGATTATGATGACGTCGAGCCCTTTAAGCTGCCGCAGCAGGCAATTTCGGCAGGCAAGTGGGCAAGCTTCCCCACGACAGGACTTTCCAATCCCCGAGCTAACTGTTCAAAGGATGTAGAGAAGATGCTTCCCCTTGTCGGGGCGGGGGGGCGCAGGGGGCAGGGTTGGGGTGGGAGGGCAGCGGGGGGGGGGGGGGGGGGGGGATAATTCCAAAGCTACCGGGCCATAAACATAAGACAGTCACGAAGAAACCCAATGGGGAATTCAGGAGAAACTTCTTTACCCAGAGTGCGGTGAGAATGTGGAACTCGCTGCCACAGGGAGTGGCTGAGGCGAATAGTATCGATGCATTTAAGGGGAAGATAGATAAGCATATGAGGGAGAAAGGAATAGAGGGTTATGTTCAGAAATTTACAGCACGGAAGGAGGCCATTCGGCCCGTCGTGTCTGTGCCGGCCGACCAAGAGCTATCCAGCCTAATCCCACTTTGCAGCTCTCGGTCCGTAGCCCTGTAGGTTACGGCACTTCAGGTGCACATCCAAGTACTTTTTAAATGTGTGAGGGTTTCTGCCTCTACCACCCTTTCAGGCAGTGAGTTCCAGACCCCCACCACCCTCTGGGTGAATAAGGTGCTCCTCAACTCCCGTTACTTGTTGACGGGGTTTGATGAAGAGGATTGGGAGGAGGCTTGCATGGAGCGTAAACGCCAGCACGGACCAGTCTGGCTGAATGGTCTGTTTCGGTGACGTACGTTCTGTGCCATTCTATGTAAAATGAGGCTGATCCCAGAGATCCCAGCGGGAGTCGGCACTGCACGAGGTCAGACAGGCAGATGTCCCACTCGGTCACACATCTGGTGCAGGTTACGTCTCAGACTGATTCCCGGGATGGTAGGTCTGACATATGAAGAAAGACTGGATCGATTAGGCTTATATTCACTGGACTTTAGAAGAATGAGTGGGGATCTCATAGAAACATATAAAATTCTGACGGGGTTGGCCAGGTTAGATGCAGGAAGAATGTTCCCGATGTTGGGGAAGTCCAGAACCAGGGGTCACAGTCTAAGGATAAGGGGTAAGCCATTTAGGATCGAGATGAGGAGAAACTTCTTCACTCAGAGAATTGTGAACCTGTGGAATTCTATACCACAGAAAGTTGTTGAGGCCAGTTCGTTAGATATATTCAAAAGGGAGTTAGATGTGGTCCTTACGGCTAAAGGGATCAAGGGGTATGGAGAGAAAGCAGGAATGGGGTACTGAAGTTGCATGATCAGCCATGATCATATTGAATGGTGGTGCAGGCTCGAAGGGCCAAATGGCCTACTCCTGCACCTATTTTCTATGTTTCTCCCCCGAAATCTCGGATCGTGAGTCTTGTGCATTTGTAAGTGTCACGTCTCAAACCTGTCCGATGCTGTGATGAAGACTGATCCCACAAATAGCGCTGCTTACTCCTAAGCCCTCACTGATACATCAGCAGGATTGGCAGTGACCTTTACCTGTCTGCACCAGTTGCCCTGGGCAGTACTTCAGCTGTCTTAACCCGTCATTGACATTAATTAGCTCCGCAATGTTGGGTATTCTGCGGCGAGTGTCTCCCCTCCTGACTCCCCAAAGCCTTTCCACCATCTGCAAGGCACAAGTCAGGAGTGTGCTGGAACACTCTCCACTTGCCTGGATGAGTGCAGCTCCAACAACACTCAAAGAAGCTCGACACCATCCAGGACAAAGCAGCCGCTTGCTCGGCACCCCATCCACCACCTTCAACATTCACTCCCTCCACCACCGGCGCACCGTGGCTGCAGTGTGTACCATCTACAAGATGCACTGCAGCAACTCGCCAAGGCTTCTTCTGTAGCACCTCCCAAACCCGCGACCTCTACCACCGAGAAGGACAAGGGCAGCAGGCGCATGGGAACACCATCACCTCCACGTTCCCCTCCAAGTCACACACCATCCTGACTTGGAAATATATCGGCCGTTCCTTCATCGTCGCTGGGTCAAAATCCTGGAACTCCCTCCCTAACAGCACTGTGGGAGCACCTTCACCACACGGACTGCAGCGGTTCAAGAAGGCGGCTCACCTCCACCTTCTCAAGGGGCAATTAGGGATGGGCAATAAATGCCGGCCTTGCCAGCGATGCCCACATCCTGTGAATGAATATTAGAAGAATCTGACACAGTATATTTTCAATTCGTCACCCAGGTGCAGATTGGCCATTACAGAAACCACCTGATTTTCATTTGTACCGATTGCAATAAAATTCCAGTTTTACTCCCAGGCGCCAACTTGAAAATCTACCCTGTTATGCAATGAAATACAGTGCTGCATCTTATAGAATAGTATAGCACAGGAGGTGGCCGTTCAGCCCATCGAGTCTGTGCCGGCAATTGTACTGACACCTTATCACCTGAACAGCACTATCGAGGCTACCACATGGAAGCAACCTTTTTGAAAGTTCTCAAAAGTAACAACTTGCATTTATATCGAGCCTTTAACGTACATAATCAGCCTCACTTTCAAATCCCTCCATGGCCTCGCCCCTCCCTATCGCCGTAACCTCATCCAGCCTCTACAACCCTCTGAGATCTCTGCGCTCCTCCAGTTCTGGGGGCAGAAATTAACCCCCAACGGAAAAGTGCCACACTCAAGGGGCCGAGATTGGCCACTGCTGGAAACGGGGCACACCTGCTGTGTTTCTGTTGTTTTTACCGGCGCAGTGGGTGCAGTGGCCTCTTGAGCGAAATTCTGCTCCTCGGCTTTTTTCCGAGCGGCCCGGAAGTCGGTCCTAACGAGGGTGGAATGTGCGGTGGTGAGCCGAGGTTATGCACTGGAGGGGCGGAGGTTGGGGGCGGGCGGAGTGTCCGCCGCTGTCAGTCATCAGCGTAGCGCTGATGATGTCATCACGTCACCACGGCGCTCCTCTTCACTTAAAGAGCCTGCGCGATTCTTTAAGTTCGATCCGCTGGGCCACCAGCGAGGGTTTCAGCCGGGCCAGTGGCCTGGCACCCAAGAGGGGGCCGCCAGGCTGCCAACAAAGCCGACGACAAAAAAAAAACATGGCGGCAGCGGCAGTGGGGATCCCCCCCCTCCTCCCCTTTAACGGGAGCCGCTCCGCCATTTTACCTGGATTCCATGCTCAGCGCACCGGCAGAAATCGCTGCCATTGGCACCGAGCGGCGGGCGCAAGATTTTTTTCGGCGGAATTTCGCGTTCGGTGGGGGGGGGGGGCCGGAACATCGGCAGTGCGCGCTCTGATGACGCACTTAGGACGGATCGGCAGCAGCGAAGCGGTAGCGGGGGGAGCGGGTCACCGCCGGGATACCGCAGGAGCGGAATTTTCAAAATGGCGGCCGTTCCACGAGAAATCGGCGCCCATTGCGCTCCGCTGATGACTGACGGCGGAGGACAGTCCGCCCGCCCCCAACAGGCCTTAAGGGAAGGGGCAATTTCGGGCCCTTGTAGTTTTTTCTTCGCTCCAGTCCATGGAGCGGAGACTCGAGCGATGTTCAGCTGCTTGTTTAGTTTTTGGGGTGGGGGGGTGGGGGGGGCGGTCTTGCTGTCGGCTGCGGGGCAGATGTGCCCTCGGATCGGAGCGGGCCGTCACTCCGAGTCACCAGCACAGCCCTTTCCCCGGAGCCCTGCAAAATGATTTCCTTCAGGTACTTATCCAATTCTCCTTTGAAAGCCACGATTGAGTCTGCCTTCCTTTCAGGCAATGAATTCCAGGTCCGAACCATTCGCTGCGTAAAAAGGTTTTTCCTCGTGTCGCCTTTGCTTCTTCTGCCAATCACCTTAAATCTGTGTCCTCTGGTTCTCAACCCCCACACCAATGGGAACAGTTTCTCTCCATCTACTCTGTCCAGACCCCTCATGATTTCCAACACCTCGATCAACACTCCATGACCAACATCCAATCCCACACTAAGTCCTACTCATCCATCAAATTCATCATAGGCAGTCCCTCAGAATCGAGGAAGACTTGCTTCCACACTAGAACTGAGTTCTCAGGTGACTGTACAGTCCAATGTAGGAATTACAGTCTCTGTCACAGGTGGGGCAGACGGTGGTTGGAGGAATGGGTGGGGGCGGGAGTCTGGTTTGACACACGCTCCTTCCGCTTGGTTTCAGCTTGCTCCTGGCGATGAGACTCGAGCTGCTCAGCGCCCTCCCGGATGCACTTCCTCCACTTTGGGCGGCCTTAGGCCAGGGACTCCCAGGTGTTGGTGGGGATGTTAAATTTTTTCAAGGAGGCTTTGAGGGTGTCCTTGAAGCGTTTCCTCTGCCCACCTGGGGCTCGCTTGCCTTGTCGGAGCTCTGAGTAGAGCGCGTGCTTTGGGAGTCTTGTGTCAGGCATGCAGATGATGTGGCCAACAGAGCTGGTCGAGCATGGTCAGTGCTTCGATGCTGGGGATGTTGGCCTGAGCGAGGACGTTAATGTTGGTGCGCCTATCCTGCCAATGGATTTGCAGGATCTTGCGGAGGCAGCGCTGGTGATACCTCTCCAGTGTTTTGAGGTGCCTGCTGTACATAGTCCATATCTCTGAGCCATACAGGAGGACGAGTATCACCACTGCTCTGTAGGCTACGAGCTTGGTGCTGGGTTTGAGGTCCTGGTCTTCAAACTCTCTCTTCCTCAGGCGGCTGAAGGCTGCACTGGCACACTGGAGGCGGTGTTGGACTTCGTCATCAATGTTTGTCCTTGTTGACAGAGGCTCCCGAGGTATGGAAAATAGTTCTCCGTGACCTACATCCAATCCCACACTGAGTCCTGCCCATCCATCACCCCTATCCTCACAGACTTCAAGATTCTTGGGCCTGGTTTGGATATTTCTCCACGGCCTAACTCCACCTTATCTCTATAACCTCCTCGCGCTCTTCTGAATCTGCACAACTATGTGTTCCCCCGCTCCCCTCCATCCACCATCAGTCGCGTAGCTTTCAACCATCCGGGCTCTGCTCTCAGGTTTTGTCTTAGATTTCTCCCCTCTGTCAAATGTTTCCTCACAACCTCGGCCTTCGGTCTTGCCTCATATTTTTCTCTCCCAATCCCTGCTCCGTCTCCCATCCCACTGCAGCACCTCGGGAAGTAGGGCTTCTTTAAATACAATGTATAAGTGCATTTAAGTTGTTGTCTCACTTCGAGAGGCCATAACAAACTTCTTCTTGTGGAAAGAAAGAAAGTCCTGCATTTATATAGCACCTTTCACAACCACCGGACCTCCCAAAGCGCTTTACAGCCAATGAAGTACTTTGTGGAGTGTAGTCACTGTTGTAATGTAGGAAACGCGGCAGCCAAAATTGCACACAGCAAGCTCCCACACACAGCAATGTGCTAATGACCCAGATAATCTGTTTTAGTGATGTTGATTGAGGGATAAATATTGGCCCCAGGATATTGGGGATAACACCCCTGCTCTTCTAGGAAATAGTGCCGTGGGATCTTTTATGTCCACCTGAGGGAGCAGACAGGGCCTCGGTTTAACGTCTCATCTGAAAGACGGCACCTCCGACAGTGCAGCACTTCCTCAGCACTGCACTGGGAGTGTCAGCCTAGATTTTTGTGCTCAAGTCCCTGGAGTGGGACTTGAACCCACAAACCTTCTGACTCCGAGGCGACGGAGCTACCCACTGAGCCACGGCTGACACTAAGCAGGAAGTGGGATGTTATTCTGAGGTCAGAGATACACTGTTGGATTAGAGTAGAGGGAGATTTATTTTACCAGTGATGTTGATGGCCGCAAAAAAAAGGGTAGAATGTTCCGTTCCAGAATACTGACATCCTTCACTATGATTCACCCAAATAAATAAAAGATGCAGTGAGATAGAATCATAGAATTGTTGTGTATGTATAACATAAGTATACTCCCTGTACACTCAATGTATAGTTACATAAGACTATTGTACCTTCACACTGTATACAGTATGCCTGTACCACCAGAGGGTGCAACTGGTGGAGATCTAGGGGACACCTGCACACGACAGGTAACCAGGTATAAAAGGGAGCTCACCTTACAGTACCCTCACTCACGAGCTGCAATAAATGGACTAAGGTCACCACAGTTCAAGTACAATACCTTACCTCGTGGAGTCATTACGAGAGTGCTTACAGACACAATAAGAATTTTACAGAAGAAGGCCATTCAGCCCATTGTACTGATGCTGGTTCTATGAGAGAGCGGTCCAATTTAGTCCCACACCCCAGATTTTTACCCTTAATCCTACAAAATTAGTTCTCTTGAAGCAAATTGTGCAGCTATAGTGATGGCAATAAGTGCCATACTGACTCTCCAAAAAATCAAAGCATAGATTGAAATTCAAAATTGTAACTTAATTTTACTTAAACTTTGCCCACCTTAGACTTAACTATGGAAATGATCTCGAAGTTTAACGTCTTTTGGGTGAGACGTTAAACCGAGGCCCCGCCTGCTCTCTCAGGTGGACGTAAAAGATCTCACGGCACTAGTTCGAAGAAGAGCAGGGGAGTTCTCCCAGTGACTTCGCCAATATTTATCCCTCACTAAAACAGATTATCTGGTCATTATCTCATTGCTGTTTGTCTGAGCTTGTTGTGCACGAATTCTCCACCACATTTCCTACATCTACAAGATGCACTGCAGCAACTCGCCAAGGCTTCTTCGGCAGCACCTCCCAAACCCGCGACCTCTACCTCCTAGAAGGACAAGGGCAGCAGGCGCATGGGAACACCATCACCTCCACGTTCCCATCCAAGTCACTCACCATCCCGACTTGGAAATATATCGACCGTTTCTTCATTCTGAACTCCCTCCCTAACAACACTGTGGGAGCACCTTCACCACACGGACTGCAGCGGTTCAAGAAGGCGGCTCACCACCTTCTCAAGGGGCAATTAGGGATGGGCAATAAATGCCGGCCTGGCCAGTGATGCTCACATTCCGTGAACAAATTTTTAAAAATTACAACAGTGATTTCACTTCAAAAGAATTTAATTGGTTTTAAAGCGCTTTGGAAGATCCTATGGCTGTGAAAGGTCCGATATAAGACAAGTTCTTTATTTATAGAGTTTTTAAATATCTTAATGCAAATGTGAATTGAAACTAATCAAATGATGTCACTCGGGAGTCTGTCAAAGCCAGAATTCTTATAGCCTACCTTAGAATCAGGAATTTAAGTTGGGGGAACTAAATGATGCAATAATTACATACTCCACCAGGTATCGTTTGGACTAATGTAATATTTACTAAAATGTGTTGGCTATATGGAGCCACACCGTTTGAGACTATACCATGCGACCAATTTGGTCTTTCCTATGATATTAATTGTCCAGCTTACACAGCGACACATGGGCAGATGTAAGAGTGCTCACAACCTTTCACACCCATCTTGTAGAGGATCCGTTTCTCTTCCCTATTGACGTTAAATACAAAATTCATTAAATGCAATTAACTATATGGGATACGGTAGCATAGTGGTAAAGTTAGAACCTGTGTGAGAACATCAGCGGCCGGTCAGGGCCATAAAAGGAGCGGTGAGCGACGGCCTGGACAGCCTGGAGGCGTACCACTTCAGGGAGCAATGCAGGCTGGTGCAAGATGGCGACAGCAGTGAACTGGTCGACTGGACTGGATGTCACCAAGGTCCAGGTTGGTGATTGGAGCGTGGGCAGGTGCAGCAGGAGCGGCGGGGTCGGGACGAAGGAGTGGCGAGTGATCGTAGAGCGATGTGATCGGAGCCCAGGAGAGGCGAGGGCCCAGGGTCAGCCCACACTGCGATATGTGTGCGCACTAGGTCCGTGCAGCAGAGCTGGTCTCCAGTCGTCTTGGTCAACCCTTGGCGCTGGACCAAGACCTAGCTCTGTCAAGCCCGTGTGGTGGCTGGTGTGCAACGGTCACCCCACGTTAAAAAAATCCACACACAGGCATCTTCCACCCTTCAACGTGTGGTTCAGGACCTGGAATATTAGGTCCTTCATTGAAACACCTGTGAACTCATCCCTTTTTGGCGTGGAAGCAAGTCATCCTCACTTCGAGGGACTGCCTAAGAGCAGGTTAAGTTACTGGACTAATGATACAGAGGCCTGGACTAATGATCTGGTGACATGAGTTCATAGAAATATAGAAACATAGAAAATAGGTGCAGGAGTAGGCCATTCGGCCCTTCGAGCCTACACCACCATTCAATATGATCATGGCTGATCATGCAAATTCAGTACCCCATTCCTGCTTTCTCTCCATACCCCCTGATCCCTTTAGCCGTAAGGGCCACATCTAACTCCCTTTGGAATATATCTAACAAACTGGCCTCAACAACTTTCTGTGGTAGAGAATTCCACAGGTTCACAATTCTCTGAGTGAAGAATTTGCTCCTCATCTCGGTCCTAAATGGCTTACCTCTCATCCTTAGACTGTGACCCCTGGTTCTGGACTTCCCCAACATTGGGAACGTTCTTCCTGCATCTAACCTGTCCAATCTGATCAGAATTTTATATGTTTCTATGAGATCCCCTCTCATTCTTCTAAATTCAAGTGAATATAAGCCCAGTCGATCCAGTCTTTCTTCATATATGTCAATCCTGTCATCCCGGGAATCAGTCTGGTGAACCTTCGCTGTACTCCCTCAATAGCAAGAACGTCCTTCCTCAGATTAGGAGGCTAAAACTGTACACAATATTCAAGGTGTGGCCTCACCAAGGCCCTGTACAACTGCAGTAAGACCTCCCTGCTCCTATACTCAAATCCTCTCGCTATGAAGGCCAACATGCCATTTGCCTTCTTCACCGCCTGCTTTACTGCATGCCAACTTTCAATGACTGATGTACCATGACACCCAGGTCTCGTTGTACCTCCCCTTTTCCTAATCTGTCAGATAATGTTCTGTCTTCCTGTTTTTGCCGCCAAAGTGGATAACCTCACATTTATCCACATTATACTGCATCTGCCATGCATTTGCCCACTCACCTAACCTGTCCAAGTCACCCTGCAGCCTCTTAGCGTCCCCCTCACAGCTCACACCGCCACCCAGCTTCGTGTCATCTGTAAACTTGGAGATATTACACTCAATTCCTTCGTCCAAATCATTGATGTATGTTGTAAATAGTTCAAATTCCACCATGGCAGCTGGGGGAATTTAACTTCAGTTAATTAAATAAATCAGGAGTTTAGAAAGTATCAGTAATGGTGACCATGAAACTATCGTAAAAACCTAACTGGTTCACTAATGTCCCTTTAAGGAAGGAATTCTGCCGTCCTTACCCGGTCTGGCCGATATGTGACTCCAGACCCACAGCAATGTGGTTGACTCATAACTGCCCTCTGAAATGTCCCAGCGAGACACTCGGTGGACCACCTTCTCCAGGGCAATGAGAGATGTCCAATAAGTGCTGGCCTAGCCGGCGATGTCCACATCCCATAAATGGATTAAAAAAAATTAAGCATCCCCGATTTTCATCGCTCCACCATCGGCGGCCATGCCTTCAGCTGCCTGGGCCCCAAGCTCTGGAATTCCCTCCCTAAACCTCGCTGCCTCTCCACTTCTATCTCCTCCTTTAAGTCGCTCCTCAAAACCTACCTCTTTGACCAAGCTTTTGGTGATCTGCCCTAATATCTCCTTATGTGACTCGGTGTTCAATAATCGCTCCTGTGAAGCGCCTTGGAACATTCTACAACATTAAAGGCGCTATATAAATGCAAGTTGATGTTATTGAAAAACATCCCAAGAGGGGAGAACAAGAGTAGATTCCCAGCATTCACAACGGGTTAGGAGAGGGGGCCGTAAGCTTGAGCAAAGAGTTGTGCTTACAGCAGGCTGGTGAAGAAGGGGAGACACTGTAGAGATGGAGATGCTTGGCAAGTGAGCCCCAAAGAGCAGGCCTGAGATCTGCTGGAACAGTGGGAGGGACTGAGTCACAAGAACATAGGATACGGGAAGGGACCAAGGGCTGGAGATGTAGAATTGGAGCTACATTAGGAAGGATGGAACATAAGAACAGGAGGACATTCAGCCCCTCAAGCTTGTTCCGCCATTCATCATCATCATAGGCGGTCCCTCGAACGAGGATGACTTGCTTCCACAAGAGTTCACAGATGTTTCAATGAAGGACTCGATATTCCAGACCTGAACTCCAGGGGTGGAAGATGCCTGTGCATGGATTTTTTTAACGTGTGGTAGCTGTTGCACACCAGCCACCACACTGGCTCAACAGAGCTCGGCCTTTATCCAGTGGCAAGGGTTAACCAAGATGACTGGAGACCTGCTCTGCTGCACGGACCTAGTGCGCACACATATCGCAGTGTGGGCTGGGCCCGTGCTGCCCCTGGGCCCTCGGCTCTTCTGGGCCCCGTACCCTCATTCGCCGCACCTTCGCCACAATCACCCACCACACCTCCGCACCAAACATTCGCCCGAATCTCAGCCACAATCCCTCAACGCTCCTCCGCCTCGATCAGTCGTCGCACCTCCGCCATTCAGTGCATCCTGCCTGATCCGTATCTTAGCTCCATCCACCTGCCTTGGCTCCATAATCCCTTAATGCCCTTGTCTAGAAAAAAATCTACCCATCTCAGATTTAAAATTATGAGTTGCTTTTTATGGGATGGAGTTCCACAGTTCTACCACCCTTTATGTGAAGAAGTGTTCCCTAACTTCTCTCCTGAATGGTCTGACTCTGATTTTAAGGTTGTGTTCCCTTGCCCTCCACCCCCCCGCCACCCCCCCACCCCCCCCAAGCCACCAGCAGAGAAACGTTCTCTCTATCTACCCTATCAATTCCTTTCAAAATCTTAAAAACCTCAAATCAAATATGGATGGGGTGATGGTGAGCAGGACATCGCGCGGGTCAGGATGCAAGCGATGGGTTTAGGGCTTATGTAGGATGCAGGACAGGAGACAGGCAATGAAGGCATTGGAGAATATAAAGGGGTGGAAGTTAAGCTGCAGTTGTATAGAGCTCTGGTCAGACCCCATCGGGAGTAACTGTGTTCAATTCTGGGCCCCGCCGCTCAGGAAGGATATATTGCCCTCGGAGGGGAGCAACGCAGATTCACCAGAATTATAAGGATGAGTTGCACAGACTGGGCTTGTATTCCCTGGAGTGTAGAAGATTAAGGGGTGATCTAATTGAGGTGTTTAAGATGATTAAAGGAGTTGACGGGGTAGATCGAGAGAAACTGTTTCCTCTGGTGGGGGAGTCCGGAACAAGGGTGCGTCACCTTAAAATTAGAGCCAGGCCGTTCAGGGGTGATGTCAGAAAACCCTTCTTCACACAAAGGGTTGTGGGAATCTGGAACTCTCTCCCTGTTGAGGCTGGGGCTCAACTGACAATTTCAAAACTGAGATTTTTGTTAGGCGAAGGGAATTAAGGGTTACGGAACCAAGGTGGGTAGATGTGGTTAAGACATATAAATCAGCCATGATGTCTTTGAATGTCGGAATAGGCTCGAGGGGCTGAATGGCCTGCTCATGTTCCGATGTTCTTAGATGTCGTGTCTAGAAACAGTAAAGGAATGGGAAAGGCTTTTGACAACAATGAGGGTGGTGGGGATCTGGAGCTCACTGCTTGAAAGGGTGTTAGAGGCAGAAACCCCTCAAGTACTTGGATGAGCACTTGAAGTGCCGTAACCTGCAGGGCTACGGACCTAGAGCAGGAAAGTGGGATTAGACTGGTAGCCTCTTGTTGGCCGGCGAGGACACAATGGGCCAAAATGGCCTCCTTCCTTGCCGTAAACCTCTGTGATTCTGTGAGCGTAAAATACCGACGGAGGAGAGAAATTAGCCAAGTTGCATAGAAACATAGAAAATAGGTTCAGGAGTAGGCCATTCGGCCCTTTGAGCCTGCACCGCCATTCAATGAGTTCATGGCTGATCATGCAACTTCAGTACCCCATTCCTGATTTCTCTCCATACCCCTTGATTCCTTTAGCCATAAGAGCCACATCGAACTTCCTTTTGAATATATCTAACGAACTGGCCTCAACAACTTTCTGTGGTAGAGAATTCCACAGGTTCACAATTCTCTGAATGAAGAAATTTCTCCTCATCTCGGTCCTAATGGCTTACCCCTTATCCTTAGACTGTGGCCCCTGGTTCTGGACTTCCTGCATCTAACCTGTCCAGTCCCGTCAGAATTTTATATGTTTCTATGAGATCCCCTCTCATTCTTCTAAATTCCAGTGAATATAAGCCTAGTTGATCCAGTCTTTCCTCATATGTCAGTCCTGCCATCCCAGGAATCAGTCTGGTGAACCTTTGCTGTACTCCCTCAAAAGCAAGAATGTTCTTCCTCAGATTAGAGACCAAAACTGTACACAATATTCAAGGTGTGGCCTCACCAAGGCCCTGTACAACTGCAGTAAGACCACCCTGCTCCTATATTCAAATCCTCTCGCTATGAAGGCCAACATGCCATTTGCCTTCTTCACCGCCTGCTGTACCTGCATGCCCACTTTCAATGACTGATGTACCATGACACCCAGGTCTCGTTGCACCTCCCCTTTTCCTAATCTGTCACCATTCAGATAATATTCTGCCTTCGCTTTTTTGCTACCAAAGTGGATAACCTCACATTTATCCACATTATACTGCATTTGCCCACTCACCTAAACTGTCCACATCACCCTGCAGCCTCTTAGCATCCTCCTCACAGCTCACACCGCCCCCCAGCTTAGTGTCATCTGCAAACTTGGAGATATTACACTCAATTCCTTCATCTAAATCATTAATGTATATTGTAAATAGCTGGGGTCCCAGCACTGAGCCCTGCGGCACCCCACTAGTCACTGCCTGCTATTCTGAAAAGGACCCGTTTATCCCGACTCTCTGCTTCCTGTCTGCCAACCAGTTCTCTATCCACGCCAGTACATTACCCCCAATACCATGTGCTTTAATTTTGCACACCAATCTCTTGTGTGGGACCTTGTCAAAAGCCTTTTGAAAGTCCAAATACAGTTGGAACGTAAACATTTGAAGAGCTGGAAAGATGTGACATAAAATCTATTTCAAATGTCAGAAGCGATCCCCTGCGAGGTGATTTCAATTTAATTGGAGGCCGTTATTTTTTGCAGGGGGCCCGGGCTGGAGATAAGGGAAACTTGCCCAATCACAAGAGCAGCAGCTTAGCTCAAAAATAATTTGCAACTGCAAAGTGCAAAATCACCAGCAATCTACAGCAAAAAATGCAATTTAGGAATGGTTACGTGCCTTTCAAATGGAGAATCGCCCTTTGCCAATTCAAGTCTTGACAGGCGATGGATTCAATGAAAATATGAGTATTTTATTGCCTCATTTCACCGTGTCAATTATCTTGCCAAGGCTTAAAGGGGCTGCTGAAAATTTAATGGTGATAGTGTTTCAGTTTCCTTGATCAGCTTTCCACGTGACTCATGCACTCTGATGCCGATCAGGGTGGATATAAATTACTACTTGCACGTTACGGGCAGACTTAACTCTGCCACATTTGCTGAACTGCTGGACAGCCGCCTTCATCGTCAATGAGTCAGTCTTCAAATACAAAGCTGGCTGAAGTAACGAATCCCAGTAATGAATCTTCCCAACAGCTCAAATTCCAGTCCTTGCATTTCCAACACAATTGCAGCTCATGTTGCAATTTTTCCGACATCTAAAGACCTGTCAATCATTTGTTGACCCGCGCCAAACTGTCCTGAAACCTTTTTTCTTATTCGTTCACAGGATGTGGGCATCACTGGCAAGGCCGGCATTTATTGCCCGTCCCATATGGGCCTTGAGAAGGTAGAGTCGAGCCTCCTTCTTGAACCACTGCAGTCCGGGTGAAAATCTTGCAAATTCATTGGTAGGATAGGTGTACCAATGTCAGCGTTCTCTCTCAGAGGCGAGGGCCCAGGGGCAGCACAGGCCCAGCCCACACTGCGATATGTGTGCTCACTAGGTCCGTGCAGCAGAGCTGGTCTCCAGTCGTCCTGGTTAACCCTTGCCACTGGACCAAGACCTAGCTCTGTCAAGCCCGTGTGGTGGCTGGTGTGCAATGGCCACCGCACGTTAAAAAAATCCACGCACAGGCATCTTCCACCCTTCAGGATGTAGTTCGGGACCTGGAATATTAGGTCCTTCATTGAAACACCTGTGAACTCATCCGTTTTGGTGTTAAAGCAAGTCATCCTCACTTTGAGGGACTGCTATGATGATGATGGTCTCTCTCAGGCCATCATCATAGGTGGTTCCTCGAACGAGGATGACTTGCTTCCACATGAGTTCACAGATGTTTCAATGAAGGAGCCAATGTCCCAGTCCTGAACTCGAAGGATGGAAGATGCCTGTGCGTGGATTTTTTTAACGTGGGGTGGCCGTTGCACACCAGCCACCACACGGGGCTCGACAGAGTTCGGCCTTTATCCAGTGGCAAGGGTTAACCAGGGTGACTGGAGACCAGCTCTGCTGCACGGACCTAGTGCGCACACATATTGCAGTGTGGGCTGGCCCGTCCTGCCCCTGGGCCCTTGCCTCTTCTGGGCCCCGTACCCTCATTTGCCACATCTCCGCCACGATCTCTCGCCGCTCCTCCGTCACAAACCAATGCACCAATACTGAAGCACTTTAAGAGGCTGTGGACATTATGCACAACTAATAAAGCAAATATGCATAACTAACATCCCTAGCATAGAAACATAGAAACATAGAAAATAGGTGCAGGAGTAGGCCATTCGACCCTTCGAGCCTGCACCACCATTCAATAATGGCTGATCATTCACCTCAGTACCCCTTTCCTGCTTTCTCTCCATACTCCTTGATCCCTTTAGCCGTAAGGGCCATATCTAACTCCCTCTTGAATATATCCAATGAACTGGCATCAACAACTCTCTGCAGTAGGGAATTCTACAGGTTAACAACTCTCTGAGTGAAGAAGTTTCTCCTCATCTCAGTCTTAAATGGCTTACCCCTTATCCTTAGACTATGTCCCCTGGTTCTGGACTTCCTCAACATCGGGAACATTCTTCCTGCATCTAACCTGTCCAGTCCCATCAGAATTTTATATGTTTCTATGAGATCCTCTCTCATCCTTCTAAACTCCAGTGAAGACAGGCCCAGTTGATCCAGTCTCTCTTCATATATCAGTCCTGCCATCCCAGGAATCAGTCTGGTGAACCTTCGCTACACTCCCTCAATAGCAAGAACGCCCTTCCTCAGATTAGGGGACAAAAACTGAACACAATATTCCAGGTGAGGCCTCACCAAGGCCCTGTACAACTGTAGAAAGACCTTCCTGCTCCTATACTCAAATCCTCTAGCTATGAAGGCCAACATGCCATTTGCCTTCTTCACCGCCTGCTGTACCTGCATGCCAACTTTCAATGATTGATATACCATGACACCCAGGTCTCGTTGCACTTCCCCTTTTCCTAATCTGCTGCCATTCAGGTAATATTATGCCTTCGTGTTTTTGCTACCAAAGATAACCTCACATTTATCCACATTATACTGCATCTGCCACTCATTTGCCCACTCACCTATCCAAGTCACCCTACAGCCTTTTAGCATCCTCTTCACAGCTCATACTGTCACCCAGCTAAGTGTAATCTGCAAACTTGGAGATATTACACTCAATTCCCTCATCCAAGGCACTGACCACGCTCGACCAGCTCCGGTGGACGGGCCATATTGTCCACATGCCCGATACTAGACTCCCGAAACAAGCGCTCTACTCCGAGCTCCGTCACAGCAAGCGAGCCCCAGGAGGGCAGAGAAAACGCTTCAAGGACACCCTCAAAGCCTTCTTAAAAAAATGCAACATCCCCACCAACACTGGGAGTCCCTGGCCGAAGACCGCTCAAAATGGAGGAGAAGCATCCGAGAAGGCGCCGAACACCTGAGTCTCTTCACCGGGAGCACACGGAAGCCAAGTACAAACAGCGGGAGGAGCGCACGACAAACCAGGAACCCCACCCACCCGTCCCTTCAACCACCACCTGCCCCACCCGTGACAGAGACTGTAGGTCCCGCATTGGTCTCATCAGTCACCTGAGAACTCATATTCATGTGGAAGCAAGTCACCCTCGACTCCGGAGGACGCCTAAGAAGAAGAGAAGAAGAAAATACTCCCACAGTCATCATCATCATAGGCAGTCCCTCGGAATCGAGGAAGACTTGCTTCCACTCTTAAAATGAGTCCTGAGGTGGCTGAACAGTTCAATACGGGAACCACAGTCCCTGTCACAGGTGAGACAGATAGTCGTTGAGGGAAAGGGTGGGTGGGACAGGTTTGCCGCACGCTCCTTCCGCTGCCTGCGCTTGGTTTCTGCATGCTCTCAGCAATGAGATTCGAGGTGCTCAGCGCCCCCCTCTAAACCTTCCACCAACCATCTTAAAACTATGCCCCCTCATAATAGACCCCTCCACCAATGGAAATAGGCCCTTACTATCTATTATGTCCAGGCCCCTCAATATTTTGTACACCTCAATGAGGTCTCCTCTCAACCTCCTCTGTTCCAATGAGAACAAACCCAGCCTATCCAATCTGTCCTCATAACTAAGATTCTCCATTCCAGGAAGCATCCTAGTAAATCTCCTCTGCACCCTCTCGAGTGTAATCACGTCCTTCCTATAATACGGCGACCAGAACTGCACCAGTACTCCAGCTGTGGCCTAACCAAAGTATTATACAATTTAAGCATAACCTTCCTGCTCTTATATTCTATGCCTCGGCCGATAAAGGCAAGCATTCTGTATGCCTTCTTAACCACCTTATCTACCTGCCTGCTACTTTCAGGGATCTGTAGACAATCACTCCAAGGTCCCTTTGTTCATCTACACTATTAAATGGCCTACCGCTTAATGTGTATACCTTTTCCCTATTAGCCCTCCCAAAGTAGGGTTCTGAGCTCTTCAAAAACTCTGATCGTATCCTAACTCGCACCAAGTCCCGTTCACCTATCATCCCTGTGCTCGCTGACCCCTACATTGGCTCCCGGTCCGGCAACACCTCAATTTTGAAATTCTCATCCTCGTTTTCAAATCTCTCCATGGTCTCGCCCCTCCCTATCTCTGTAACCTCCTCCAGCCCTACAACCTCCTGCGCTCCTCTAATTCTGGCCTCTTGAGCATCCCCGATTTTCATCACTCCACCATTGGTGGCCATGCCTTCTGTTACCTGGGCCCTAAGCTCTGGAATTTCCTCCCTAAATCTCTCTGCCTCTCTTTCCTCCTGTAAAATGCTCGTTAAAATCTGCCTCTTTGACCCACCTTTTGGTCAGCTGCCCTAACATCTCATTATATGGCTCTATTTCAAATTTTGTTTGATAATCGCTCCTGTGAAGCGTCTAGGGACATTTTACTACGTTAGAGGCGGCTATATAAATATAAGTTATTGTTGGTGTTGTTCAGTAAATAAGAAATGGTAGATTTTGAAGTTTCTGTAAATTAGTTACTCAAAAAATTCTAGAATATTTGTCAAGCATGATTTCCCTTTCATAAATCCATACTGACTTGGACCGATCCTGTCACTGCTTTCCAAATGTGCTGCTATTTCATCTTTAATAATTGATTCCAACATTTTCCCCACTACTGATGATAGGCTAACCGGTGCAAAAATATAGAGACATTGTGAATAACTTGCACTGCATCAGAAATGCTTCTTAAACATGTTTGAACTAAGTGCCCTGAGAAACATCAGAAATAGGAGCAGGATTATGGCACATGGTCCTTTGATTCACAACCCTCTGAGTGAAGAAATTCCTCCTCATCTCAGTCCTAAATAGTGGATGCATTGGTGGTCACTTTCCAACAGTCTATCGACTCTGGATCGGTTCCTATGGATTGAAGGGTAGCTAATGTAACACCACTTTTTGAGAAAGGAAGGAGAGAGAAAACGGGTAATTATAGACCGGTCAGCCTGTCATCAGTAGTGGGGAAAATGTTGGAATCAATTATTAAAGATGAAATAGCAGCACATTTGGAAAGCAGTGACAGGATTGGTCCAAGTCAGCATGGATTTATGAAAGGGAAATCCTGCCTGACAAATCTTCTAGAATTTTTTGACGATGTAATTGGTAGAGTGGACAAGGGAGAACCAGTGGATGTGGTGTATTTGGACTTTCAAAAGGCTTTGGACAAGGTCCCACACAAGAGATTGGTGTGCAAAATTAAAGCACATGGCATTGGGGGTAATGTACTGAGGTGGATAGAGAACTGGTTGGCAGACAGGAAGCAGAGAGTCGGGATAAACGGATCCTTTTCAGAATGGCAGTCAGCGACTAGTGGGTGCCGCAGGGCTTAGTGCTGGGACCCCAGCTATGTATAATATAAATTACTGATTTGGATGAGGGAATTGAGTGTAATATCTCCAAGTTTGCAGATGACACTCAGCTGCATGGCGGTGTGAGCTGTGAGGAGGACGCTGAAAGGCTGCAGGATGACTTGGACAGGTTAGCTGAGTGGGCAAACGAGTGGCAGATGCAGTATAATGTGGATAAATGCGAGGTTATCCACTTTGGTGGCAAAAACACGAAGGCAGAATATTATCTGAATGGCAGCAGAATAGGAAAAGGGGACCAGGGTGTCATGGTACATCAGTCATTGAAAGTTGGCATGCAGGTACAGCAGGCGGTGAAGAAGGAAAATGGTATGTTGGCCTTCATAGCTAGGGGATTTGAGTATAGGAGCAGGGAGGTCTTACTGCATTTGTACAGAGCCTTAGTGAGGCCTCACTTGGAATATTGTGTTCAGTTTTGGTCTCCTAATCTGAGGAAGGACATTCTTGCTATTGAGGGAGTGCAGCGAAGGTTCACCAGACTGATTCCCAGGATGGCGGGACTGATATATGAGGAAAGACTGGATCGACTGGGCCTGTATTAACTTATAAAATTCTGACGGGACTGGACAGGTTAGATGCAAGAAGAATGTTCCCGATGTTGGGGAAGTCCAGAACAGGGGACATAATCTAAGGATAAGAGGTAGGCCATTCAGACTGAGATGAGGAGAAACTTCTGCACTCAGAGATTGTTAACCTGTGGAATTCCCTACCGCAGAGAGTTGTTGATGCCAGTTTATTGGATATATTCAAGAGGGAGTTAGATATGGCCCTTACAGCTAAAGGGATCAAGGGGTATGGAGAGAAAGCAGGAAAGAGGTACTGAGGTGAATGATCAGCCATGATCTTATTGAATGGTGGTGCAGGCTCAAAGGGCCGAATGGCCTACTCCTGCACCTATTTTCTATGTTTCTATGTTTCTAAATGGTCAACCCTTTATCCTGCGACTATCTCCCCTGGTTCTAGGCTCTCCAGCCAGGGGGAAACAACCTCTCAGCATCTACCCTGCCAATCCCCCTCAGAATCTTATATATTTCAATAAGATCACCTCTCATTCTTCTAAACTCAGGTCTGTTCTGCTCAATCGCCCCTCAACGGACAAACCTCTAATCCCAGGAATCAGTCTGGTGAACCTTTATGCACTCCCTCTAAGGCAAGTATATTCTTCCTTAGGTCAGGAGAACAAAACTGTTCACAGTACCCCAGGTGTGGTCTCACCAATGCCTTATATAATTGCAGCAAGACTTCCTTACCCTTATACTCCAACCCCCTTGCAATAAAGGCCAACATACCATTTGCTTTCCTAATTGCTTGCTGTACCTGCACACTAACTTTCTGTATTTCGTGTACACACACACCCAAATCCCTCTGAACACCAACCTTTACTAGTCTCTCACCTTTTAAAAAAGATTCTGCTTTTCTATTATTCCTACCAAAGTAGATCATTTTACATTTCCCTATGTTATTCTCCACCTGCTACCTTCTTACCCATCACTTAGCCCGTCTATATCACTTTGCAACCTCCTCCTCACAGCTGACAGTCCCACCTAGCAATGTAACATCAGCAAACTTGAGATACATTAAACTCGGTGCCCTCACCCAAGTCCTTGATGTAGACTGTACATAGCTGAGTCCCAAGCACTGATTCTTGAGGCATTAGCTTCAGATAAAGGTCTTCATTCTTGAGGAAACCATGACTTTAAATCTGACAGGATTGGACAGGTTAGATGCAGGAAGAATGTTCCCGATGTTGGGGAAGTCCAGAACCAGGGGTCACAGTCTAAGGATAAGGGGTAAGCCATTCAGGACCCAGATGAGGAGAAACTTCTTCACCCAGAGAGTGGTGAACCTGTGGAATTCTCTATCACAGAAAGTTGTTGAGGCCAGTTCGTTAGATATATTCAAAAGGGAGTTAGGTGTGGCCCTTACGGCTAAAGGGATCAAGGGGTATGGAGAGAAAGCAGGAAAGGGGTACTGAGGTGAATGATCAGCCATGATCATATTGAATGGTGGTGCAGGCTCGAAGGGCCGAATGGCCTACTCCTGCACCTATTTTCTATGTTTCTATGTTCTAACTCTTAAGCAACTTTATATCTTAAAGAATTAGCATTGAATCATAGAAATAACAACACAGAAGGAGGCCATTCGGCCCATTATGTCCACGCTGGCAGACAAAGAGCTACCCAGCCTAATCCCACTTTCCAGCTCTTGGTCCGTAGCCCTGAAGGTTACGGCACTTCAAGTGCACATCCAAGTCCTTTTTGAATGTGATGAGGGTTTCTGCCTCTGCCACCCTTTCAGGCAGTGAGCTCCAGCACCCTCTGGGTGAAAAACATTTTGCTCATCTCCCCTCTAATCCTTCTACCAACTACTTTAAATCAACACCACCTGGTTATTGACCCCTCTGCTAAGGGAAACAGTTCTGTCCTATCCACTCTCTCTTGGCCCCTCATAATTTTATACACCTCAATAAAGCCTCCCCTCATGACCGACTGGTCACAAAAGTAAAAGCCCATGGGATCCAGGGCAAAGTGGCAAGTTGGATCCAAAATTGGCTCAGAGGCAGGAAGCAAAGGGTAATGGTTGATGGGTGTTTTTGGGACTGGAAGGCTGTTTCCAGTGGGGTTCCACAGGGCTCAGTGCTGGGTCCCTTGCTTTTTGTGGTATATATCAATGATCTCGACTTGAATATAGGGGTATGATTAAGAAGTTTGCAGATTATACTAAAATTGGGTGTGAGGTTGATAATGAAGAAGAAAGCTGCAGATTGCAGGAAGTTATCAATGTACTGGTCAGGTGGGTAGAACAGTGGCAGATGGAATTTAATTCAAAGAAGTGTGAGGTAATGCATTTGGGGAGGACTAACAAGGCAAGGGAATACAGATTAAATGGTAGGATACTGAGAAGTGTAGAGGAACAAAGGGACCTTGGAGTGCAGGGCCACAGATCGCTGAAGGTAGCAAGTCAGGTAGATAAGGTGGTTAAAAAGGCAAACGGAATGCTTGCCTTTATTAGCCAAGGCATAGAATACAAGAGCAGGTGGGTTATGCTTGAAATGTATAAAACACTGGTTAGGCCACAGCTGGAGTACTGCGTGCAGTTCTGGTCACCGCATTACAGGAAGGACGTGATTTCACTGGAGAGGGTACAGAGGAGATTTACGAGAATGTTGCCGGGAGTGGAGAATCTAAGCTATGAAGACAGATTGGATAGGCTGGATTTGTTTTTATTGGAACAGAGGAGGCTGAGGGGAGACCTCATTGAGGTGTATAAAATTATGAGGGGCTTAGATATAGTGGATAGAAAGGGCCTATTTCCCTTAGCAGAGGGGTCAACAACCAGGGAGCATAAATTTAAAGTAATTGGGGGGAGGTTTAGAGAGGATTTGAGGGTAAATTTCTTCACGCAGAGGGATGTGGGGGTCTGGAACTCACTGCCTGAAAGGGTGTTAGAGGCAGAAACCATCACCACATTTTAAAAGTACTTGGATGTGGACTTGAAGTGATGTAACCTGCAGGGCTTCGGACCTAGAGCTGGAAGATGGGATTAGGCTGGATAGCCTCTTGTTGGCCGGCGCGGACACGATGGGCTGAAATGGCCTCCTTCCGTGCTGTAAACCTCTATGATTCTCAGTCTCCTCTGTTCCAAAGAAAACAACCCCAACTTATCCAATCTTTACTCGTCGCTAAAATGTCCTCATTGACACCAACAGGAATTTCTGCTTTGCTTTTGTGCATTCTTTCCGATTTCATGACGAAGGCAATTATTTTCACTCGCCTGTAGATTTAGTGTTGGGTCAACATATTAAGAGGAAGGAAAATGCTTCTGCAGCAGTTTGCAGTAAACCACAAACGAACAAATTATCTGACACAGTAATTATGTTTGCTGGAACACCATTTTCATTATAAAGCACTTTTCGCTAAGAGATACAGACCGAGGGAATTCCTTTGGCTTGTTTCAGTAACTCATGCAGCCCCGCCACACGTTTCATTATGTTTTGGAGGCAGTGGGTAGAGAAACCGATAACTGGGATTCTGTGTGAGATAAAGTATGAGGAGATGGTTGTCAGGTAGAATTCCAAGCCCATCAATGAATGGAACAGTAGCCCAACTACCTACATAAAAGAATCCATTTGATAGAAACATAGAAACATAGAAAATAGGTGCAGGAGTAGGCCATTCGGCCCTTCGAGCCTGCACCACCATTCAATGAGTTCATGGCTGAACATGCAACTTCAGTACCCCCTTCCTGCTTTCTCGCCATACCCCTTGATCCCCCTAGTAGTAAGGACTACATCTAACTCCTTTTTGATTTGCACTGTGCTTTTATCTACAAGCACAACGAATTGACTGCGGAATAATGCCGAGCTTAAAAAAAACACACACTTCAAAATAATTAATCCAACCCTGGGGACACCGTGGGCAGATCGAACACCGACACTTCACTTTTTAACTCACATAGAATCATAGAAATTTACAGCACGTAAGGAGGCCATTTCGGCCCATTGTGTCCGCACCTGCCGACCAAGAACTACCCAGCCTAATCCCACTTTCCAGCTCTAGGTCCGTAGCCCTGTAGGTTACGGCACTTCAAGTGCACATCCAAGTATTTTTTAAATGTGGTGAGGGTTTTTGCCTCTACCATCCTTTCAGGCAGTGAGTTCCAGACTCCCACCATCCTCTGGGTGAAGAAATTTCCCCTCATAACCCCTCTAAACCTTCTACCAATTACTTTAACTCTATGCCCCCTGGATGTTGACCTCTCTGCCAAGGGAAACAGGTCCTTCCTATCCACTCTATCTAGGCCCCTCATAATTTTATACACCTCAATCAGGTCTCCCCTCAGCCTCCTCTGTTCCAAAGAAAACAGACCCAGCATCTCCAATCTTTCCTCATAGCTAAAATTCTCCAGTCCAGGCAACATTCTTGTAAATCTCCTCTGCACTCTCTCTAACGCAATCACATCTTGCCTGTAATGTGGTGACCAGAACTGCACGCAGTACTCCAGCTGTGGCCTAACCAGTGTTTTATACAGTTAAAGCACAACACCTTTTATAATATTTTTTATTTAATTCAGTTGGTTCACTGACGGAAACACTGTTTTAATTCTTTGAAGTAGGATGTGCACAAATTGTGAAATAGCCGTGCTATAAATGTGCATTTTCTACTTTATCCGAGGAATTCAATTTGTGCCGTTTTACCCAGTCGTGCTTATCCAACCTATTGCAATACATTATAAGATATTCTGAGACTTACAAGGAGCGTATAATCTAAAGTATTATCTTAATAACGCTCGGGATATAAAGCCGTATGACGGTTACACAGTTCCAGAAATATCCATCCAAGGCCATTAATAGTCCGGCTTTCAATAAGCTGCATTTTCACCACTGTATGGGGGATAAATGATACCAAATGTACAATCTCGAGTTACCCCAAGACTGAGAGACCTTTCACAGTGACCGGGGAGATCTCCCTGCCCAGCGGTGGGGCTGAAGATGAACAGTTACTTTCTGCATTTTTGTCCAACAGACTGCAGTCATAAACATCACAACCGCGCGAGATCGCATCGCCTTATCTGGGTGTTTATCAGGATTAGGCTGGGCTGGCCCCACAGATCGCCAGCTCACTGAGAGAGCATCATGATAGAGACAGTAACCTGGCCCTTCCGCCTGGCACTCAACTCTCGCACACCATCCCTCCCTCCTCACTCACTCCCTCAACTCATTCACTCCCCTCCTCACTCACTCTCCTCCCCACTCATCCTCCCTCACTCACTCCTCCCTCCCACTCACTCCCCTCCCCACTCTCTACCTCTGTCCCCTCCACTCACTCACTCCACTCCTCACTCACTCCCCTCCTCACTCACTCCCTCCACTCACTCACTCCCCTCCCAACTCACTCCCCCCCGCTCACTCCCCCCGCTCATTCACTCCCTCTCCATTCATTCACTACCCACCCCACTCCCTCCCTCCACTCACTTACTCCCTCCTCACTCACTTCCCTCCCCACTCACTCACTCCCCTCCTCACTCACTCCTCCCTCCACACTCACTCCCCTCCCCTCACTCCTCCCTCACTCACTCCCCTCCCCACTCACTCTTCCCTCCTCACTCACTCCCCCTCCTCACTTACTCCCCGCCTCACTCACTCTTCCCTCCTCACTCACTCCTCCCTCCTCACTCATCCCTCCTTACTCACTCCCCCTTCATTCACTCCCCTCCCCACTCACTCCTCCCTCCTCATTCACTCCCCTCCTCACTCATCCCCCCCTCACTCACTCACTCCCTCCACTCATTCCCTCCACTCACTCCCCTTCTCACTCACTCATCCCTCCCCACTCCTCCGTCCTCACTCCCTACCTCTGTCCCCTCCTCATTCGCTCCCTCCACTCGCTCACTCCCATCCTCACCCATTCCATCTCACTCCTCTCCCCACATTCCCCACCATCACTCACTCCATCACTCCCACCTCACTCCCCTCCCCACACACTCCCTCCCTCCTCACTCACTTCCCCTCCACTCACTCCCCTCCTCACTAACATCCTCCCTCACTCACTCCCTCCCACTCTCCCTTCCTCATACCTTCACTCCCTCACTCCCTCCCTTCCACCCTCACTCCCTCACTCATTCCCTCCCTCCCATCCTTCCTACCTCACTTCCCGCATCCATCACTCCCTCACATCCTTCCTCCGACCTGCTCTCCTCCACTCCCTCACATCCTCCCTACCTCACTCCCCCCCCATCCACCGCTCCCTCACACCATTCCTTCAACCCGCTCTCCCCCACTCATTCACTCCCTCCCTCACTTACTCACTCACCATGTACCAGACTCCCTACCTCACTCTCCCCCCATCCATCACTCCCTCACACCCTTTCTCCGACCCGCTCTCCCCCACTCCCTCACTCCCTCGCCCCCTCACTCACCATGTACCAGACTCCCAGGATGATGGTGCCTGTACGGACATGGCAGCAGAAGCAGCAGCTGTTTGAATACCAGCGATCCAAGGGCGAAATCATCCTCATGACTCCTGACCCCCCCCCAAAAAAAACACAAAACCGAGCGAGCCCCACACTCTCACACAGACCCGAGATTAGAAAACTGCTCTGTGCAGCAGCCCGCAGAGCTGGAAATGATGTGTGGTCTGTCTATGTGTGTCACTCTCTCAGCAACACTGACAATGCACCGCTCTCCTGTCGCTGATTCCCTTCCCAGGCTCTGCCCTGTCACTCAGTACCTCGTGTACCGCCTGTCGCAGACGGGCAGGGGGAGGAGAGAGCCACAGTTAACCCTCTCCCCACCCACAGTCCTCCCATCCATGTATTGAAATCGAGCTTTTAGACAGCCTCTCTTCATCCTCTCCTCCATAGCTTGTATGCTGCATCTTCCCTCGCCCCTTCCCCCCCGACTCTTCTTTCTTTCTTGCCCCCTGGACAAGTATTTTCTGGTAAATATACACAAACACTACAGCAAATGCAAATCAGCAAATGTCCTTAACGACCGAGCATTCACTTCCCATTGGACAGTCGCTGCTCTCAAAGAACAGATTCCTCCCCACCCCCCTTGCTAAAAATCACAGGTTCAGGGGTCAAATCTCTCAGTCGGATTTGCATCTCATCCTCATCATTTCCTCTCTTAAAACGAGGCCAGGCCTCTTTCATTCCTTTTGCTTTTAACCCTATCTACCAGTTTTTTCTAAAATCTCAAAAACATTTTTTGCATAGAAACATAGAAAATAGGTGCAGGAGTATGCTGTTCGGCCCTTCGAGCCTGCACCACCATTCAATATGATCATGGCTGATCATGCAACTTCAGTACCCCATTCCTGCTTTCTCTCCAGACCCCTTGATCCCTTTAGCCGTAAGGGTCACATCTAACTCCCTCTTGAATATATCTAACGAACTGGCCTCAACAACTCTCTGTGGTAGAGAATTCCACAGGTTCACAATTCTCTGAGCATCTGCAATAACCATTGGGACAGAGCCAAATATCTTTACAATCACAGCACAGAAGGAGACCATTCGGCCCATCGTGCCTGTGCCGGCTCTTTGAAAGAGCGATCCAGTTAGTCCCACTCCCCCTGCTCTTTCCCCACAG
This sequence comes from Pristiophorus japonicus, assembly GCF_044704955.1. NCBI lineage: Eukaryota > Metazoa > Chordata > Chondrichthyes > Pristiophoridae > Pristiophorus > Pristiophorus japonicus. The sequence continues at coordinate 533,338,705 of NC_091977.1, forward strand.
CCCTGTACATTTTTTCCCGTTCAAGTATTTATCCACTTCTCTTTTTAAAGGTTATTATTGAATCTGCTTCCATCTGATTCCATTCAGGCAGAAAAAATAGAAAAGCAAATTATAATTTAAATGAAGAAAGATTGCAAAGTGCTGCAGTATAGCGGGACCTGGAGGTCCTTGTGCATGAAACACAAAAGGTTAGTGTGCAGATACAGCAAGTGATCAGGAAGGCCAATGGAATGTTGGCCTTTATTGCAAGGGGGATAGAGTATAAAAGCAGTGAAGTCCTGCTACAACTGTACAGGGTATTGATGAGGCCACACCTGGAGTACTGCACACAGTTTTGGTCTCCTTATTTAAGGAAGGATATACCTGCATTAGAGACAGTTCAGAGAAGGTTCGCTAGGTTAATTCCGGAGATGAGAGGGTTGACTTATGAAGATAGGTTGAGTAGGTTGGGCCCATACACATTGGAGTTTAGAAGAATGAGAGGTGATCTTATCGAAACATATAAGATTATGAGGGGGCTCGACAAGGTTGGATGCAGAGAGGATATTTCCACTGATGGGGGAGACTAGAACTAGAGGGCATAATCTTAGAATAAGGGGCCGCCCATTTAAAACTGAGATGAGGAGGAATTTCTTCTCTCAGAGGGTTGTAAATCTGTGGAATTCTCTGCCTCAGAGAGCTGTGGAGGCTGGGTCATTGAATGTATTTAAGACGGAGATAACACATTTTTGAACGATAAAGGAGTAAAGGGTTATGGGGTGTGGGCAGGGAAGTGGAGCTGAGTCCATGAACAGATCAGCCATGATTGTATTAAATGGCGGAGCAGGCTCGAGGGGCCGTATGGCCTACTCCTGCTCCTATTTCTTATGTTCTTATATCACAACAACTCGCTGTGTAAAAAAAAATGTTAGCTCGTGCCCCCTCTGGTTACCGACCCTCCTGTCAGTGGAATCAGTTTCTCCTTATTTATCCTATTAACTGATTTTGAACACCTCGATCAAATCTCCTCTTAACCTTCGTATTTCTGAGGAGAACCTGCTTATTGTCAAAAAAGAGAAGACTCCACTTTCGAATCAAATCTCCTCTGATTCACTTCAGTCGCTTTTATTGCAGTGAAATCATATAAACGATAATAGACAATTAGAAAGCTCTTGTTATGAAACACTGTGGCCATGTGGGAGCTTAGTTAGTGATTACGCAGCGAGTTGTTGTGATCTGGAACGCACTGCCTGACTTTCAGGGCGGTGGAAGCAGATTCAGAGTAACTTTCAAAAGGGAATTGGATAAATCCTTCACGTGGAAATATTTGCAGGGCTACAGAGAAAGAGCAGGGGAGTGGGACTAATGGGATTTTCTGTTATAGAATGGTTACAGCACGGAAGGAGGCCATCCAGCCTGTCGAGCCCGTGCTGGCTCTCTGCAAGAGCACTTCAGCCAGTCCCACTCCCCCGCCCTTTCCCCGTAGCCCTGCGAAAATGTTTCCTTTAGGGACTGATCCAATTCCCCTTTGAAAGCCACGATTGAGTCTGCCTCCACCACCCTTTCATCTTAGATTGCCAGCATCAGCAGTTGTTTGATTTTGTAGCATGCTAGCCTGCTGGTTATGCTGCTGGACTAGCAGCCCAAAGAGTCATAGGGCCCGAATTTGGTCAAAGCCTCCGCCTGCCCAAATACCGCCCAAAGCGCCGTCAATGGCCAGCGGGGTGCCAGACGGTACTTTGGGCGGGATTTTCATCGCCGAGGTCCCTCGAAGGTCGGCAGGCGGCAAACTAACGACGTACGCCGACAATCTGGGCGGCAGTGGGCGATAAATTCATCAAAATTGGCCCCTCATGAGTCCAAATTCCACCATAGCAAAGTATAATAATCAGTAAATGTGGTAATCTGCGGGCTGCTACTGGAACACTGACACTTGGAAGCGGCTGGGTTGTTTTAAAGACCCAACTGCTTCACTGATCGTGTTGGTAAAAAAAAAACAGATGCCAGGGCAAAACAGGCTTGGAATGGACAAGCAAAATAGCAGGCCAAGAAATGAGGTAACGATAGGGTTGGACATATTCCTGGAGGTGCCACCATATGACCTCCAATTGCCCAAACCCCACTATCCTGCCCAATATGCCCAAACTTCCCACACCAATTGGAAAGCAAATAGACTCGTTACTATTATGTCTGTAATGCACTTATGAATGGCTCCACGAGGCAATGTGTTGTACTCAAACTGTAGTGACCGTGGTCCTTTATTCGTAACTCCAGAGTGAGGCACAAGCATGGTGGGCAGCCTTTTATACTGGGCCCTGCAAACCTATGCAGGTGACCCTCAGGTCTCCCACCAATAGTGCCCTCTGGTGGACAGCCTCTGCCACAGGGGCAGGAAACCCCGGTCTCCACCAGTTGCACCCTCTAGTGGTGCCAGCATAGTATGTACACAGTGTAAACCTTATTGATAGTACATCCGGTAACAAGTCTCCTCCATCTCAGGCAGCTAGACAGTGACTACACAGAGAGTATATCTATAGTCTGCATCTATAGCAGTTACCCAATGGAAAGATCTTTCGACCAGGCACATTACAGCCTTCTGGACTCAACATCGAGTTCAACAATTTCAGACCATCACCTCTGCTCCTATTTTTTCACATGGCAGCTGTCGATGATTCAGCCATTTCCATTTCCATCTCTTCTAAACTGGCTTTGGATAGGGACCTGAAGGAAAAAAACAGTTACAAGGCTACGGACAAAGAGTGGGGGAGTGGGACTAGCTGAAGTGCTCTTGCAGAGAGCCGGCACAGGCTCGATGGACTGAATGGCCTCCTTCTGTGCTATAACCATCTTTCGGATGATGTGTTAAACTGAGGCCCCATCTGCCCTCTCAAGTGGACGTAAAAGATCCCCCAGCACTATTTTGAAGAAGAGCAGGGGAAGTATCCCCGGTGTCCTGGGGCCAATATTTATCCCGCAATCAACATAACAAAATAACAGATTATCAGGTCATTATCACATTGCGTATGTGGGAGCTTGCTGTACACAAATTGGCTGCCGCGTTTCCTACATTACAACAGTGACTACATTTCCAAAAGTACTTCATTGGCTGTAAAGCGCTTTGGGACTTTATAGCTAGGGGATATGAGTATAGGAGCAGGGAGGTCTTACTGCAGTTGTACAGGGCCTTAGTGAGGCCTCACCTGGAATATTGTGTTCAGTTTTGGTCTCCTAATCTGAGGAAGGACGTTCTTGCTATTGAGGGAGTGCAGCGAAGGTTCACCAGACTGATTCCTGGGATGGCTGGACTGTCTTATGAGGAGAGACTTGATCAACTGGGCCTTTATTCACTGGAGTTTAGAAGGATGAGAGGGGATCTCATAGAAACATATAAGATTCTGACGGAACTGGACAGGTTAGATGCGGGAAGAATGTTCCCGATGTTGGGGAAGTCCAGAACCAGGGAACATAGTCTTAGGATAAGGGGTAGGCCATTTAGGACTGAGATGAGGAGAAACTTCTTCACTCAGAGAGTTGTTAACCTGTGGAATTCCCTGCCGCAGAGAGTTGTTGATGCCAGTTCATTGGATATATTCAAGAGGGAGTTAGATAAGGCTCTTACGGTTAAGGAGATCAAGGGGTATGGAGAGAAAGCAAGAAAGGAGTACTGAGGGAATGATCAGCCATGATCTTATTGAATGGCGGTGCAGGCTCGAAGAGCCGAATGGCCTTCTCCTGCACCTATTTTCTATGTTTCTATGTTCTATGTTTCTATGGGACGTCCGGTGGTCGTGAAAGGCGCCATATAAATCCAAGTCTTTTCTTTTTATAACCATTCTATGATTCTAGACTTATCTTTTGTTTCTTTACTTGTCCTATTACCATGTCCTTTTGCTTTACACTATCTTACCTCTTCTCATTTAATCTCTCCTGCCTTCCATCCTATCACAGCCCTTCCCTTTTGTTCTTTTCTCCCCTCCCCCTTTCCCTGCCCCTGCAGTTGATTAAAAACCTGTTACACCTCCAGTTCTGACAAAGTGTCATCGACCTGAAACGTTAACTCTGTTTCTCATTCCACAGATGCTGCCCGAACCCGCTGAGTATTTCCAGCATTTTTGTTTTTTACTTATGAAAGATTCTTGACTGTCAGTTTTTCCCACGTCCAATATTACTAATTAAAGATTCTTTTTAAAAACACAATTTTTAATTGGTCCTATGATTTTTCTGCTGGGTTGCTCATAGCAGTGTCCTGGAAATAAGGAATGAATGACTTGGGGCCCAAAATTGGAAAGGTTGAGTAGGTTGGGCCTCTACTCATTGGAATTCAGAAGAATGAGAGGTGATTTTATAGAAACATATAAGATTATGATGGGGCTTGACAAAAGGAATGCAGAGACAATATTTTCACTGATAGGGGAGACTAGAACTAGGGGGCATAATCTTGGAATAAGGGGCCACCCATGTAAAACTGAGATGAGGAGGAATTTCTTCTCTCAGAGGGTTGTAAATCTGTGGAATTTGCTGCCTCAGAGAGCTGTGGAAGCTGGGACATTGAATACATTTAAGACAGAGATAGACAGTTTCTTAACCGATAAGCGATTAAGGGGTTATGGGGAGCGGGCAGGGAAGTGGACCTGAGTCCGTGATCGGATCAGCCATGATCGTATTAAATGGCGGAGCAGGCTCGAGGGAACGTATGGCCTACTCCTGCTCCTATTTCTTTTGTTTTTATGTTCTTATGACTTACTGTCCGTTGCCAGCCAAGTTTTCTCAGCGGTATTATGTCTGTACTGTATTTATGAATGACTCCACAAGGCAATGTGTTGTACTCAAACTATAGTGACCTTGGTCCTTTATTCCAAACTCCAGAGTGAGGCACAAGCATGGCGAGCGGCCTTTTATACAGCCCCTGCCACCAGGGCAGGAAACCCCCGGTCTCCACCAGTTACACCCTCTAGTGGTGCCAGCATAGTATATACACAGTGTAAACCTTATTGATAGTACATCAGGTAAACAAGTCTCCATCTTATGCAACTATACAGTGACTACACAGAGAGCATATCGATAGTCTGCATATATAACAGGCGGTACCCTGGTTTCTGTGCGAGTTTGGTGGAGACCTCCCGCCGGCGGGGAGTGAAGACTGCTGGGGACCGTCCGTTGGTGTGCGCCGGCGTGCAATGCCCACAAGAGTCCTCCCGGCTGCCACGTTGCCAGTTTGGTCCGGGCAGTCCTCCGCTGCAGCAGGGGAAGAGACCGTCGTGCGAAGGCAGGTCTAACCTCATCATCATCATCATCATAGGCAGTCCCTCGGAATCGAGGAAGACTTGCTTCCACTCTAAAAGTGAGTTCTCAGGTGACTGAACAGTCCAATACAGGAATTACAGTCTCTGTCACAGGTGGGACAGACAGTGGTTGAGGGAAAGGGTGGGTGGGGAGTCTGGTTTGCCGCACGCTCCTTCCGCTGCCTGCGCTTGTTTTCTGCATGCTCTCGGCGATGAGACTCGAGCTGCTCAGCGCCTTCCCGGATACTCTTCCTCCACTTAGGGCGGTCTTTGGCCAGGGACTCCCAGGTGTCGGTGGGGATGTTGCATTTTATCAGGGAGGCTTTGAGGGTGTCCTTGAAACGTTTCCTCTGCCCACCTGGGGCTCGCTTGCCGTGTAGGAGTTCCAAGTAGAGCGTTTGCTTTGCAAGTCGTGTGTCAGGCATGCGGACAATGTGGCCCCCCCAGCGGAGCTGATCGAGTGTGGTCAGTGCTTCGATGCTGGGGATGTTGGCCTGGTCGAGGACGCTAACGTTGGTGCGTCTGTCCTCCCAGGGGATTTGCAGGATCTTGCGGAGACATCGTTGGTGGTATTTCTGCGTACAGTTTTGGTCACCTTACTTAAGAAAGGACATACTAGCTTTGGAGGGGGTACAGAGACGATTCACTAGGCTGATTCCGGAGATGAGGGGGTTACCTTATGGTGATAGATTGAGTAGACTGGGTCTTTACTCGTTGGAGTTCAGAAGGATGAGGGGTGATCTTATAGAAACATTTAAAATAATGAAAGAGATAAACAAGATAGAGGCAGAGAGGTTGTTTCCACTGGTCAGGGAGACTAGAACTAGGGGGCACAGCCTCAAAATATGGGGGAGCCAATTTAAAACCGAGTTGAAAAGGAATTTCTTCTCCCAGAGGGTTGTGAATCTGTGGAATTCTCTGCCCAAGGAAGCAGTTGAGGCTAGCTCATTGAATGTATTCAAGTCACAGATAGATAGATTTTTAACCAATAAGGGAATTAAGGGTTACGGGGAGCGGGCGGGTAAGTGGAGCTGAGTCCACGGCCAGATCAGCCATGATCTTGTTGAATGGCGGAGCAGGCTCAAGGGGCTAGATGGCCTACTCCTGTTCCTAATTCTTATGTTCTTATGTTCTCCAGCGACTTGAGGTGTCTACTGTACATGGTCCATGTCTCTGAGCCATACAGGAGGGCGGATATTACTACAGCCGTGTAGACCATGAGCTTGGTGGCAGATTTGAGGTCTTGATCTTCGAACACTCTTTTCCTCAGGCGGCTGAAGGCTGCGCTGGCGCACTGGAGGCGGCATTGGACCTCATCGTTACCTCAACGGTAAGTATGAAGACCTGCAAAAAAAGGTTAGTTCATTTCTTTTCTTTATTTTTTGCAGGGAATCAGCTGGATAGGGTCCCCTGAAGGATTTCTAGTGTTTTTTAAAAATATTTTGAAAATATTTTATTTGATCAGTTCTCGCCTCCCTGGACCCGACTCGGTTTTTGGCGGTACTTTGCCGAAGATCGCATTTGCCGCCCAGAATGGGAGCTGCCGCCCAGAATCGCCCATTTTTCCCAGATTTTTCCATGAAACCTCCGCCCAACGTACTGTCAGAATCCCAGCGGTCCTGTGGACGGTGGCAGAATTTAGCTTCCACCAAACTCAGGCCACAAGTGCATTTATATAGCTCCTTTCAGAATCACCTGATGTCCCAAAGCGCTTTGCAGCCAATGAAGTACTTTCTGAAGTGTAGTCACTGTTGCAATGTAGGAAACGCGGCAGCCAATTTGCACACAGCAAGCTCCCACAAACAGCAATGTGATAATGATCAGATAATCTGTTTTTTAGTGATGTTGGTTGAGGGATAAATATTGGCCCCGGGACACCGGGGATAACTCCCCTGCTCTTCTTCGAAATAGTGGCCATGGGATCTTTTACGTCCACCTGAGAGAGCAGATAGGGCCTCGGTTTAACGTCTCATCCGAAAGACGGCACCTCTGACAGTGCAGCACTCCCTCAGCACTGCACTGGGAGTCTCAGCCTAGGTTTTTTGTGCTCAAGTCCCTGGGTTGAGAGTGGGGCTCCTGACCTTCTGACTCCGAAGTGAGGGTGCCACTGACTGAGCCTTGCCTGATATTTTGATTTAATCTGTAATTCCTGGAGACTCCAGGACAACCCTGGAGGGTTGGCAACAGCCCAGGTAAAGGTGGCAGAGCTATGAAAAAACAGAGCAGGTCAGGCAGGGCAATCGTTGGAAGATGATTAGTCAGGGTGCAATAGCACCACCAACTGTTGGGAGGCCTGCACTGCATGGTAAGTCATGATGAGTCGGTCGGTATTGAAACTTTGAAAAATAAAAGTACCACAGGCGTTAACACATAAAACAAGAGTGACAAACCAGAAGTGTAGGCAGTTGCAATATTTTTAATAAATTACAGATATACTGTCAGAAATGTTATATTCGAGTCATCCGTAGCTCAGTGAGTAGCGCTCTTGTTTTATGTGTTAACGCCTGTGGTACTTTTATTTTTCAAAGTTTCAATACCGACCGACTCATCATGACTTACCATGCAGTGCAGGCCTCCCAACAGTTGGTGGTGCTATTGCACCCTGACTAATCATCTTCCAACGATTGCCCTGCCTGACCTGCTCTGTTTTTTCATAGCTCTGCCACCTTTACCTGGGCTGTTGCCAACCCTCCAGGGTTGTCCTGGAGTCTCCAGGAATTACAGAGTCACTCCAGAGACTTGAGCACAAAAAATCTAGGCTGACACTACAGTGCAGTGCTGAGGGAGTGCTGCACTGTCGGAGGTACTGTCTTTCAGATGAGGCGTTAAACCGAGGCCCCGTCTGCTCTCTCAGGTGGACGTAAAAGATCCCATGTCACTATTTCAAACAAAAGCAGGGGAGTTCTCCCCGGTGTCCTGGGGCCAATATTTATCCTTCAATCAATATCACCAAAAAACAGATTATCTGGCCTTTATCACATTGCTATGGTCTACAGGGCTGCAGTAATACCCGCCCTCCTGTATGGCTCAGAGACGTGGACCATGTACAGCAGACACCTCAAGTTGCTGGAGAAATACCACCAATGGTGTCTCCGCAAGATCCTACAAATCCCCTGGGAGGACAGGCGCACCAACATCAGTGTCCTCGTCCAGGCTAACATCCCCAGCATCGAAGCACTGACTACACTCGATCAGCTCCACTGGGCAGGCCACATTGTCCGCATGCCAGACACGAGACTCCCAAAGCAAGCGCTCTACTCGGAACTCCTTCACGGCAAATGAGGCAAAGGTGGGCAGCGGAAATGTTACAAGGACACCCTCAAAGCCTCCCTGATAAAGTACAACATCCCCACCGACTCCTGGGAATCCCTGGCCAAAGACCGCCCTAAGTGGAGGAAGTGCATCCGGGAGGGCGCTGAGCACCTTGAGTCTCAACACCGAGAGCATGCAGAAAGCAAGCACAGGTAGCGGAAAGAGCGTGCGGCAAACCAGACTCCCCACCCACCGTTTCCCAATTGTGACAGAGTCTGTGGCTCTCGTATTGGACTGTTAAGCAACCAAAGAACTCACTTCAGGAGTGGAAGCAAGTCTTCCTCGATTCCAAGGGACTGCCTATGATGATGATGATGATGATGATGATGATTTGTGGGATCTTGCTGTGCACAATATGGCTGCCGCACTTTCTGCATGTTACAACAATGACTACACTTCAAAAAGTGCTTCATTGGCTCTACAGCGCTATGGGAGGTCCTGAGGTCATGAACGGCGCTACAGAAATGCAAGACCTTTTTTAAACGATAAGGGTTATGGGGAGCGGGCAAAGAAGTGGAATTGAGGCCAGGATCAGATCAGCCATGATCTTATTGAATGGCGGAGCAGGCTCGAGGGGCCAGATGGCCTACTCCTGATCCTAATTCTTATCTTATGTGCATTCTTTCTTCGAAGAGGCAAAAAGAAAAATCCAGGAAGGATCCGAGGTCAGTTTCGGAAAAACTCTGGAACATTCGCCTCTGACTCAGTAAGGAAAGCAAGCAAACTCCAGGAGGCCAAGGCTTGTCGAACCTCATGATTCTCAGGCATGCTGAGGTTTACCCGTTATAATTTGCAAATGTCTCGTCCCTCAGGAATGTATCAAGTTTCTTCATGAAGGACTGCAGGGAGTCCAAACTCACCACATGCCTTGGTAATCTGTTCCAGAGGGCGAACAATATTCGTGAAAAGGAATACGTAGCCACATCTATCTTACCGCTTTGTCTACAGATTTTTCACACATGCCCCTTAGTTCTGACGGGATTGGACAGGTTAGATGCAGGAAGAATGTTCCCGATGTTGAGGAATTCCAGAACCAGGGGTCACAGTCTAAGGATAAGGGGTAAGCCATCTAGGACCGAGATGAGGAGAAACTTCTTCACTCAGAGAGTTGTTAACCTGTGGAATTCTCTACCACAGAAATTTGTTGAGGCCAGTTCGTTAGATATATTCAAAAGGGAGTTAGATGTGGCCCTTACGGCTAAAAGGATCAGGGGATATGGAGAGAAAGCAGGAATGGGGTACTGAAGTTGCATGATCAGCCATGATCATATTGAATGGTGGTGCAGGCTCGAATGGCCTATTCCTGCATCTATTTTCTATGTTTCTATGTTTCTCACATCCTTATCCATCTCGAATGACCTACATTAATGGATGGAATTAAGTTAAAGCTTCAATCGGAGCTCCTCTAACCTTGTGTTTCTCCAATGAAAGAAGTCTCACCTCCTTGAGCCCATCGTGATAACTGAGCACTAATTCTAGGCATTGTTTTAATCATCCTTCTCTGTCCCTTTGACTGGGCCGTGATACCTTCTCAATTTGTGGGGACCAAAACTGGAGAAATAGTGGCCCTACCCTACAGCACAGGCCAGCCCACACTGCGATATGTGTGTGCACTAGGTCCATGCAGCAGAGCTGGTCTCCAGTCGTCTTCGATAACCCTTGCCACTGGACCAAGACCGAGCTCTGTCAAGCCCGTGTGGTGGCTGGTGTGCAACGGTCACCCCACGTTAAAAAAATCCACGCACAGGCATCTTCCACCCTTCAACATGTAGTTCAGGATCTGGAATATTAGATCCTTCATTGAAACACCTGTGAACTCATCCCTTTTTTGGCGTGGAAGGAAGTCATCCTCGATACGAGGGACTGCCTATGATGATGATGATGATGACAGTCCAAGTTGATGCATAAGAACATAAGAAATAGGAGCAGGAGTAGGCCATACGGCCCCTCGAGCCTGCTGTGCCATTTAATACGATCATGGCTGATCCGATCATGGACTCAGGTCCACCTCCCTGCCCGCTCCCCATAACCCCTTATCCCCTTATCGGTTAAGAAACTGTCTACCTCTGTCTTACATTTATTCAATGTCCCAGCTTCCACAGCTCTCTGAGGCAGTGAATTCCACAGATTTACAACCCTCTGAGAGAAGAAATTTCTCCTCATCTCAGTTTTAAATGGGCGGCCCCTTATTCTAAGATCATGCCCTCTAGTTCTAGTCTCCCCCATCAGTGGAAACATCCTCTCTGCATCCACTTTGTCAAGCCCCCTTATAATCTTATACGTTTCGATAAGATTAACTCTCATTCTTCTGAATTCAAATGAGCATTTAAGGGGAAGCTAGGTGAATATATGAGGGAGATAGGAATTGTCATATATGTAACCTTTATGTAACATCACTGCAATACTGTATATATGTAAGAAATGCACACCTTGACCACAGGGGGTGAACTTGTGGGAGACACTCCTCACTTGGTCACCCAGGTATATAACGGGAGGTCCCACGCAGGCTCATCACTTCTTGGTCCTGTGAATAAAGATTCAGGTCATGGCGAGACCTTGTCCATAGAATGTGCCTCGTGTCTATTTGTGGTATTGTGTAAGGACTTTACATTGGCGACGAGAAACGGGAATCAACAACCCACGAGAATGGCCACCGGCAGCACAGATGAACGGTATTGTGTTGGTGAGGACTGGGAGGATTTCATTGAGAGGCTCCAGCAGAGTTTTGTCACAAAAGACTGGCTGGGAGACGCAGCGGCCGACAAGCGAAGGGCTCATCTGCTGACCAGCTGTGGGCCTAAGGCTTACGTGCTCATGAAAGACCTGCTAGCACCCGAGAAGCCGGCGGACAAAACCTTCGAAGAGCTCAGCAAACTAATCGGTGAGCACCTCAAACCAGCGAGCAGCGTACACATGGCCCGACACAGATTCTATACACACCGACGTCGGGAAGGACAGTGCATATCGGATTTCGTTGCGGACCTCCGGCGCTTGGCCAGCCTCTGTAAGTTCACAGACGCCTGCAGGGGGGAGATGCTAAGGGATTTCTTTATTGAGGGCATCGGTCATGCTGAGATTTTCAGAAAGCTAATCGAGACCAAGGACTTGACCTTGGAAGCGGCGACGTTGATGGCTTAGACTGTTATGGCGGGGGAGGAGGAAACCAAGATAATATATGCGCGCAACTCTGTCTCCATGGATGGATCAGGGAGTCAATATTATAAATGCGACACAGAGCCCCGCAGGCAGGCAAGGGCAGTTCGATGCACCCCAGGCAGCAACAGACCCAAGAGTAAGCCTCCAACAGAAACAGTGGCAGGCTGAACGGACATTTACGCCCCCCCAGTAGACAATGCGGCCCGGGATGGGGCCATTGACACCCACTAACAGGGTGCTCAAGAGCACTCAAAGGGACAATCAGCGAGGAATGCCTTGCAACAGCTCTTTTGTTCACAACAATGGGAATCTCAGCCCATGCTGGAGGTGTGGGGGCAAACACTCTGCCAGGACTTGCAGGTTTCAACAGTTCGTCTGCAGAAATTGTAACCTCAGTGGCCATTTAGCCAGAATATGCAGAAAGCCTGTAACCAGGCTAATATACGAGGCGGATGAACCAGATGAGGGGTCTGCGAGGCAGGATGACGCATGGGGCAAATCAATGGATGCTGAAGTTCAACGGGTTCATGTGGCAAACATTCACAGCTCATATACCAAAACGCCACCTATGATGATGACATAAAGATTAGTGGGAAAGCAGGTTGTGTAGAGGACACAGAGAGGCTGCAAAGAGATTTGGATAGGTTAAGCGAATGGGCTAAGGTTTGGCAGATGGAATACAATGTCGGAAAGTGTGAGGTCATCCACCTTGGGAAAAAAAACAGTAAAAGGGAATATTATTTGAATGGGGAGAAATTACAACATGCTGAGGTGCAGAGGGACCTGGGGGTCCTTGTGCATGAATCCCAAAAAGTTAGTTTGCAGGTGCAGCAGATAATCAGGAAGGCGAATGGAATGTTGGCCTTCATTGCGAGAGGGATGGAGTACAAGAGCAGGGAGGTCCTGCTGCAACTGTATAGGGTATTGGTAAGGCCGCACCTGGAGTACTGCGTGTGGTTTTGGTCACCTTACTTAAGGAAGGATATACTGGCTTTGGAGGGGGTACAGAGACGATTCACTAGGCTGATTCCGGAGATGAGGGGGTTACCTTATGATGATAGGTTGAGTAGACTGGGTCTTTACTCGTTAGAGTTATGAAGGATGAGGGGTGATCTTATAGAAACATTTAAAATAATGAAAGGGATGGACAAGATAGAGGCGGAGAGGTTGTTTCCACTGGTCGGGGATACTAGAACTAGAGGGCACAGCCTCAAAATACGGGGGAGCCAATTTAAAACCGAGTTGAGAAGGAATTTCTTCTCCCAGAGGGTTGTGAATCTGTGGAATTCTCTGCCCAAGGAAGCAGTTGAGGCTAGCTCATTGAATGTATTCAAGTCACAGATAGATAGATTTTTAACCAATAAGGGAATTAAGGGTTACGGGGAGCGGGCTGGTAAGTGGAGCTGAGTCCACGGCCAGATCAGCCATGATCTTATTGAATGGCGGAGCAGGTTCGAGTGGCTAGATGGTCTACTCCTGTTCCTAATTCTTATGTTCTTATGTTCTTATGATGAAAATCCTATTAAACTTCATCCCTGTATGCATGGAGCTGGACATGGGGGCCAGCCAATCACTCATGAGTGTTCAACAATTTGAAAAGCTGTGGCCACTCAAAGCCAGCAGACCCAAACTAGAATGCATTGAGACACAATTACGGACGTACACCAAATAAATGATTCCAGTGCTAGGCAGTGCAATGTTGGCGGTCATACACAATGGATCGGTGAACCGGCTGCCGCTCTGGATTGTTCCGGGAAATGGTCCCACACTGTTGGGAAGGAGCTGGTTAGCTGAGATGAACTAGAAATGGGGGGATGTGCACGCCATGTCGTCTGTGGAGTGAAGTTCATGCTCACAGGTCCTACAGCAATTTGAGTCACTATTTCAACCTGGCGTCGGGACGTTCAAAGGTACCAATGTAGTGATACGCATCACCCCAGATGCCAGACCAGTGCACCACAAAGTCACAGCTGTGCCGTATGTAATGCGGGAAAAAATTGAGAGCGAGTTGGACCGGTTGCTGAGAGAGGGTATCATCTCGCCCGTTTAATTCAGTGACTGGGCGAGCCCCATCGTTCCCGTCCTAAAAGCGATGGCTCTGTCAGGATCTGTGGCGACTACAAGGCCACCATCAATCGGATGTCCCTACAAGACCAATACCCGCTCCCGAGAGTGGAGGACCTCTTCGCCACGCTGGCAGGCGGCAAGCTGTTCACCAAGTTGGACCTCACTTCAGCCTATATGACCCAGGAACTGGACGACGAATCTAAACTACTGACCACCATCACCACGCACAAGGGAGTGTTCGTTTATAACAGGTGTCCGTTCGGCATTCGATCAGCGGCCGTAATTTTTCAATGAAACATGGAAAGCCTGCTTAAATCCATTCCGGGAACAATCGTATTTCAGGACGACATCCCGATCACCGGTCGTGACACCGAGGAACACCTCCACAACCTGGAGGAGGTGCTACGCTGACTGGACCAGGTAGGCCTGCGACTCAAGAAGTCTAAATGTGTGTTTTTGGCTCCCGAGGTTGAGTTTCTGGGCAGGAGGGTTGCTGCAGATGGGATTCGGCCTATCGAATCCAAAACAGAGACGATTCAATGAGCACCCAGGTCCTGCAACACATCGGAGTTGCGTTCATTTCTGGGACTCTTGAACTATTTCGGGAACTTTCTGCCGAACTTGAGCACATTGTTGGAGCCGCTACACATGCTCCTGCGTAAGGGTTGTGATTGGTTTTGGGGGGCCTGTCAGGAACGGGCTTTCAATCGGGCGCGGAACCTACTTTGTTCTAATAAGTTGTTGACCCTGTACGACCCCCGTAAGAAATTGGTTCTGACGTGTGATGCATCGTCCTATGGGGTTGGGTGCGTGTTGCAGCAGGGCAATGCTGAGGGCCAACTACAAACTGTGGCTTATGTCTCCAGGTCGCTCTCTCAAGCTGAACGGGGACATGGGATGGTCGAGAAGGAAGCGCTTGCATGTGTCTATGGGGTGAAAAAGATGCATCAGTACCTTTTTGGCAGGAGGTTCAAATTAGAAACGGACCACAAGCCGTTAACATCCCTGCTGTCAGAGAGCAAGGCTGTCAATGCCAATGCGTCAGCTCGCATACAGCGATGGGCTCTCACGCTCGCTGCGTATGACTACACCATCCGGCACTGGCCCGGCACTGAAAATTGCGCTGACGCGCTCAGCAGGCTTCCACTGGCCACCACCAAGGGGGCAGCGGAGCAAAGCGCTGAAATGGTCATGGCTGTCGATGCCTTTGACAGTGCAGGCTCCCCCATCACAGCCCGCCAGATCAAAATCTGCACAACCCCCCTGAGTTCAAAATCTGGACAAACCCCCTCCTTTCCTTGATTAAGAAATGTGTCCTGACTAGGGATTGGGCATGATACGTCCTTACTATATAGTATAAATGTACATGAGACCCATGCTTGAGAGAAGGTCAGTCTGTGACCTGTCCTTTATTCCTTAGCACTCAAGTGATGAAGGTGGGTGGAGCTTCCCCTTTTATACCTGAAGGTCCAGGCTAGGAGTGTCTCCCACCTAGTGGTCAGTGTTCTCACGGTGTACAACTTAGGTCAGTTTATACATGGGTTACAATGCTGGTTGAATACATGACATCACCTCCCCCCCAAAGTCTTATTGGGATCACAGGTTGAGTCTCTCTGGTGGTTTACGCTCCCTTGTAGAGCGCCTGAGTTGGGGCTCCGGTTGTTGTGCTGTTTGCAGTGCCTCAGGCCTGTCCGGACTGCCCACGGTGACTGGGCTCTCCTCCCTTTGGTTCCGGTGTTCGGTCACCTGTGGTGGAGTGAACTCTATATCGTGTTCTTCCTCTGCTTCTTTTATGGGGTTGCTGAACCTCCTTTTTGTTTGATCCACATGTTTGCGGCAGATTTATCCATTGGTAAGTTTAAGTACCAAAATCCTATTTCCCTCTTTGGCAACCACAGTGCCTGTGAGCCATTTGGGCCCTGCAGCGTAGTTGAGGACAAAAACAGGATCATTTACATCAATACATCGCGCCCTCGCATTCCTGTCATGGTAGTGATATTGTGATTGGCGCCTGCTCTCGACAATTTCTTTCATGGTGGGGTGTATAAGGGATAACCGGGTTTTGAGCGTCCTTTTCATTAGCAGCTCTGCGGGTGGAACCCCTGTGAGCGAGTGTGGTTGGGATCTATAGGCCAACAGGAGGCGTGATAAGCGGGTTTGTAGGGAACCCTCTTGGAATCTGAGCATCCCCTGTTTGATTATCTGCACTGCTCGTTCTGCCTGGCCGTTTGAGGCCGGCTTGAACGGTGCCGTTCTAACATGGTTAATTCCATTGCCTGCCATGAAGTCCTGGAATTCAGTGCTTGTGAAGCACGGGCCATTGTCGCTGACCAAGATGTCCGGTAGACCGTGGGCGGCGAACATTGCCCGTAGACTTTCTACCGTGGCAGAGGATGTGCTTGAATTTAAAATGTCACACTCGATCCATTTGGAGTAGGCGTCTACTACAACCAAAAACATTTTCCCCATGAAAGGACCTGCGTAGTCCACATGGATGCATGACCAAGGCTTGGCGGGCCATGGCCAGGGGCTAAGGGGGGCTTCCCTGGGCGCATGGCCCAGCTGGGCACACGTGTTGCACCTGCGAACACAAAGTTCCAGATCTGCGTCTATCCCTGGCCACCAAACGTGTGACCTGGCAATTGCCTTCATCGTGACAATGCCCGGGTGCCCATTGTGGAGTTCTCTGATGAACACCTCTCTGCCCATCTGCGGTTTCCCCACAGTAGGCAATTGGCCTGAATCGAGAGTTCATCCTTGTGCCTGTGAAATGGTTTAAATTTCTCAGGGCATGCCCTGTACGTGGCTGCCCAGTCCCCATTCAGGACACATTTCTTGACTAGAGACAATAGCGGGTCTCTATTTGTCCAGACTTTAATCTGACGGGCTGTCACGGGTGAGCCTTCGCTTCTGAAAGCTTCAACAGCCATGACCATCTCAGCACCATGCTCGGTAGCCCCCTCAGTAGTGGCTAGTGGGAGCCTGCTGAGTGCATCGGCGCAGTTTTCGGTGCCCGGTCTGTGCCGAATTGTGTAGTCATAGGCAGCTAACGTGAGTGCCCACCTCTGTATGCGGGCCGATGCGTTTGCATTTATGGCCTTGTTGTCGGCCAAAAGAGACGTTAGGGGTTTGTGATCTGTCTCCAGCTCAAATTTCCTGCCAAACAGGTACTGGTGCATTTTCTTTACCGCATATACACATGCGAGCGCCTCCTTTTCTACCATCCCGGAGCCCCTTTCTGCCTGGGACAGACTCCTGGAGGCATAAGCTACCGGCTGTAACTGACCCTTGGCATTGACATGCTGCAACACACACCCGACACCATAGGACGACGCATCGCACGTTAACACAAGTTTCTTACATGGGTCATATAGCATTAACAGATTGTTGGAACATAAGAAATTGCGTGCTCTATTAAAAGCCCTTTCCTGGCTGTCCGCCCAGACCCATTCGCGACCTTTGCATAGGAGCACGTGTAGCGGCTCTAGCAGCGTGCTCAATTTGGGAAGAAAGTTACCAAAATGGTTCAGGAGCCCCAGGAACGAATGCAGCTCCGTCGTGTTACGGGGTCTGGGTGCTCTCTGGATCGCTTCCGTCTTGGATGCAGTAGGGCTGATCCCATCTGCTGCTACGCTCATCCCCAGGAATTCTACCTCTGGAGCTAGGAAGATGCACTTCGCCTTTTTCAGTCGCAGACCTACCCGGTCCAGTCTGCGTAGCACCTCCTCCAGGTTGTGGAGGTGTTCTTCAGTATCGTAACCCGTAACGAGGATATCGTCCTGAAAAACCACCGTCCCTGGAATCGATTTGAGAAGGCTTTCCATATTTTGTTGGAAGATCACGGCGGCCGAGTGAATCCCGAACGGACATCTGTTGTACTCAAACAACCCCTTGTGTGTCGTGATGGTGGTCAGCTTCTTCGACTCACTCGCCAGCTCCTGGGTCATGTAAGCTGAGGTCAGGTCCAATTTTGAAAAAAGTTTGCCACTGGATAGCGTCGCAAAGAGGTCCTCCACTCTCGGTAGCGGGTACTGGTCTTGGAGTGACACCCGATTGATGGTGGCCTTGTAATCGCCACATATCCTGACTGACCCATCCGCCTTGAGCACCGGCACAATCGGGCTTGCCCAGTCACTGAATTCGACTGGCGAGATGATGCCTTCCCTCAACAGGCGGTCCAATTCGCCTTCTATCTTTTCCCGCATCACTTACGGCACCGCTCTGGCCTTGTGGTGTACTGGTCTGACGTCCGGGTTTATGTGAATCACTACCTTGGCCCCCATGAAAGTGCCAATGCCGGGTTGAAATAATGAGTCAAATTTGTCCAGGATCTGTGAGCATGATATTCGCTCCACAGAGGAAATTGCATTGACATCGCCCCATTTCCAGTTCATGACAGCAAGCCAACTCCTCCCCAGTAGTGCGGGACCGTCCCCTGGGACAATCCAGAGTGGCAACCTGTTCTCCGAATCTTTGTGGGTCACGACTACCGTGGCGCTGCCTAGCACCGGAATGATCTGCTTTGTGTAAGTCCGTAGCTGTGCGTCAATCGGCGATAATTTTGGCCTCCTGGCCTTGGATGCCCACAACTTTTCGAACTGTTTGATACCCATCAGGGACTGGCTGGCACCCGTGTCTAACTCCATTGATACTGGGATGCCATTGAGGAGCACTTTCATCATTATCGGTGGCGTCCTGGTGTATGAACTGTATACGTGCTCCACATGAACTCGCTGAACTTCAGCTTCCAGCGATTTCCCCCAGTGTCCATTTCTGCAATTTCTGCAGGTACTTTGCTCATCTCTGCAAACTCCGGCTGAATGTATGCCTCCACGCCTCCAGCATGAGTTGCGGTTTGAAACAAAAGATCCCTTGCCAGTCGATCGTCCCTGACTGCCCCTGTTATTGTCTTTGAGTGCACCATTAACAGGTGTTGATGGCCCCATTACTGGCCGCATTGTCCCTTGCAATGGCGTGAATCGCTGTTCAGCTTGCCATTGTCTCTGTCGAACTCCCCCTCTGGGTTCGACTACATGTTGGGGCATGCCTGACTGCCTTTGTCTGCCTGGAGAACTGTGTGCTGCTTTAACAATGTTGAATCTCTGTCCCAACCATTCCTTAACACAGTACCTCTCGTCTGTTCTGCTAGTGGCCATGCTCGAGTGGTTTAAATCCCAGTTTCTTGTCGCCATTGATGCGTCCTTACTACACAGTATAAATGCACACGAGGCCCATGCTTGAGAGAAGGTCAGTCTGTGACCTGTCCTTTATTCCTTAGCACTCAAGTGATGAAGGTGGGTGGAGCTTCCCCTTTTATACCTGAAGGTCCAGGTTAGGAATGTCTCCCACCTAGTGGTCAGTGTTCTCACAGTGTACAAGTTAGGTCAGTTTATACATGGGTTACAATGCTGGTTGAATACATGACAGGGCGCCCGCACATGGAGCATGCCCAAAGGAGGTCAGACTGTTTCACAGGCGGATGGATGAGCTCTCCATCCAAGCCGACTGCCTACTATGGGGCAGCTGGGTAGTCATGGCCCAGAGGGGCAGGGAAGCATTCATCAGGGAACTCCACAGCAAGCACCCAGGCATCATGCTGATGAAGGCCATTGCCCGGTCACATGTGTGATGGCTGGGAATTGATTCGGACCTGGAACACTGTGTTCGCAGGTGCACGACGTGTGCCCAGCTTGGTAATGCCCCCAGGGAGGCCCCGCTCAGCCCGTGGCCCTGGCCCACCAGGCCATGGTCACGTATTCACTTAGACTACGCGGGCCCGTTCATGGGAAAAATGTTTCTCATTGTGGTTGATGCCTACTCGAAATGGATCGAGTGCATCATTTTGAATTCGTGCACGATATCCATCACCGTGGAGAGTCTGCGCGCGGTCTTTGCGATTTGCCGGACACCCTTGTTAGCGATAATGGCCCATGTTTCACAAGCTACAAATTCCTGGAGCTCATGTCGGGTAATGGCATTAATCATGTCAGGACAGCACCGTTCAAGCCGGCCTCCAATGGCCAGGCGGAACGTGCGGTCCAAATCATAAAGCAAGGCATGCTCCGGATTCAAGGACCCTCCCTTCAATGCCGCCTATCGCGCCTCCTGCTGGCCTATAGGTTCCGACCGCACTCGCTCACAGGAGTCCCACCTGCAGAGCTACTCATGAAACGAACACTCAAAACTCGGCTGACCCTCATTCATCCAGTCCTGTCCGACATTGTTGAGGGCAAGCGCCAGTCCCAAAATGAGTACCATGACCGAAATTCAAGGGGGAGATGTATAGAAATTGATGACCCCGTATTTGTTCTCAATCATGCTGTGGGGCCCAAATGGCTTGAGGGTACTGTAATAGACAAAGAGGAGAATAGGGTCATATGGGTTAAACTTAACAATGGGCAGATATGCTGCAAGCATCTGGACCAAGTAAAAAAAAGGTTCAGCATGGACACTGAGGAACCTGAGGAAGATCGTGAGATGTTGCCCACACCACCGCCAGTGAACGAGCAACAAGAACATTCAGCAGCATGCACAGTCCCTGCGGCCAGCCCGGACAGGCCGGAATCACCACAGGTGACAGAGACGCATACCAAGGCTCAACAACCAGAGCCCCAACTGCGGCGCTCCACGAGAGAGCGCAGACCACCCGAGAGACTTATACTATGACCCCAATAAGATGTTGAGGGGGAGATGATGTCATGTATGTAACCTTTATGTAACAACACTGCAATACTGTATATACATAAGAAATGCACACGTTGACCACAGGGGGTGAACTTGTGGAAGACACTTCTCACCTGGTCATCCAGGTATATAAAGGGAGGTCCCACGCAGGGTCATCACTTCTGGGTCCTGTGAATAAAGGTTCAGGTCATGGAGTGACCTTGTCCATAGAATGTGCCTCGTGTGGATTTGTGGTATTGTGTAAGGACTTTACAGGAATAGAGGCTATGTTGTTAGGGTGAAAGAAAGACTTGGATTTATATAGCGCTTTTCATGAACACCGGACGTCTCAAAGCGCTTTACAGCCAATGAAGTACTTTTGGAGTGTAGTCACTGTTGCAATGTAGGAAACGTGGCAGTCAAATTTTCACACAAGCAAGCTCCCACAAATAGCAATATGATAATGACCAGATCATCTACCTCTTGACCAGGGTGAGATGAAGCAGGGTGGGAGGACGCTCATGTGGAGAATAAACAACAGCACGGAGCAGTTGGGGCAGAGTGCCCCTTTGTGAGCTGTAAAAGGCTACGGGCTGGAAATGCCACGTTGAAAAATAGCTCCATTTGTTTAGCGCTATAGAAACATCAACACATAGAAAAAAGGTGCAGGAGTAGGCCATTCGGCCCTTCGAGCCTGCACCACCATTCAAAATGATCATGGCTGATCATTCACCTCAGAACCCCTTTCCTGCTTTCTCTCCATACCCCTTGATCCCTTTAGCCGTAAGGGCCATATCTAACTCCCTCTTGAATATATCCAATGAACTGGCCTCAACGACTCTCTGCGGCAGGGAATTCTACACGTCAACAACTCTCTGAGTGAAGCAGTATCTCCTCCTCATATAAGAACATAAGAACATAAGAATTAGGAACAGGATTGGCCATCTAGCCCCTCGTGCCTGCTCCGCCATTCAACAAGATCATGGCTGATCTGGCCGTGGACTCAGCTCCACTTACCCGCCCGCTCCCCGTAACCCTTAATTCCCTTATGGTTAAAAATCTATCTATCTGATTTGAATACATTCAATGAGCTAGCCTCAACTGCTTCCTTGGGCAGAGAATTCCACAGATTCACGACCATCTGGGAGAAGAAATTCCTTCTCAACTCAGTTTTAAATTGGCTCCCCCGTATTTTGAGGCTGTGCCCCCTAGTTCTAGTCTCCTCGACCAGTGGAAACAACCTCTCTGCCTCTATCTTGTCTATCCCTTTCATTATTTTAATTGTTTAATTGTTTCTATAAGATCACCCCACATCCTTCTGAACTCCAACAAGTAAAGACCCAATCTACTCAATCTATCTCATCTCCGGAATCAGCCTAGTGAATCATCTCTGTACCCCTCCAAAGCTAGTATATCCTTCCTTAAGTAAGGTGACCAAAACTGCACGCAGTACTCCAGGTGCGGCCTCACCAATACACTGTACAGTTACAGCAGGACCTCCCTGCTTTTGTACTCCATCCCTCTCGCAATGAAGGCCAACATTCCATTCACCTTCTTGATTACCTGCTGCACCTGCAAACTAACTTTTTGGGATTCACGGCCAAGGGTGCCATCAGCCGGTCCAGGCAGCGGGCGGTCGAGGGGGTCGTTCAACCTGACTGCCTGCCTCTCTTCCGCTCTTACATCCAGTCCAGGGTGTCCTTGGAGATGGAGCACGCGGTGTCCACCGGTACGCTCGCGGCCTTCCGCGAGAGGTGGGCACCGGAGGGACTGGAGTGCATCATCACGCCCGGCAACCAAATTTTAATTTGATTTTACGTTTTAAAGTTTAATTTGTTTTAATTGCCGGTGCTTTTAGTGTCCTCCTTCCCTTTTATAGGGGGCACTGGGGAAAAATTGTGATTTTAGCGCCCAAAAAAAAAAACCAAAAAAAAAAGAAAAACAAAAAAAAAACACAAAGAAGAAAAAAAAAAGGGGCCTTGAAAATGTCTGCCGTGTTTTTTTTCAGGTAAACTCAAAAGAGTTTCATGCACAAGGACCCCCAGGTCCCTCTGCACCTCAGCATGTTGTAATTTCTCCCCATTCAAATAATATTCCCTTTTACTGTTTTTTTTCCCCAAGGTGGATGACCTCACACTTTCCAACATTGTATTCCATCTGCCAAACCTTAGCCCATTCGCTTAACCTATCTAAATCTCTTTGCAGCCTCTCTGTGTCCTCTACACAACCTGCTTTCCCACTAATCTTTGTGTCATCTGCAAATTTTGTTACACTATACTCTGTCCCCTCTTCCAGGTCATCTATGTATATTGTAAACAGTTGTGGTCCCAGCACCGATCCCTGTGGCACACCACTCACCACCGATTTCCAACCCAAAAAGGACCCATTTATCCCGACTCTCTGCTTTCTGTTAGCTAGCCAATTCTCGATCCATGCTAATACATTTCCTCTGACTCCACGTACCTTTATCTTCTGTAGTAACCTTTTGTGTGTCACCTTATCAAATTCCTTTTGGAAATCTAAATACACCACATCCATCGGTACACCTCTATCCACCATGCTCGTTATATCCTCAAAGAATTCTAGTAAATTAGTTAAACATGATTTCCCCTTCACAGTCCTAAATGGCCTACCCCTTATCCTAAGACTATGTCCCTTGGTTCTGGACTTCCCCAACATCGGAAACATTCTTCCCGCATCTAACCTGTCCCGTCCTGTCAGAATCTTATACGTTTCTATGAGATCTCCTCTCATCCTTCTAAACTCCAGTGTATAAAGGCCCAGTTGATCCAGTCTCTCATCATATGTCAGTCCAGCCATCCCTGGAATCAGTCTGGTGAATCTTCGCTGCACTCCTTCAATAGCAAGAACGTCCTTCCTCAGATTAGGAGATCAAAACTGAACACAATATTCCAGGTGAGGCCTCACCAAGGCCCTGTACAATTGCAGTAAGACCTCCCTGCTCCTATACTGAAATCCTCTCGTTATGAAGGCCAACATGCCATTTGCCTTCTTCAACACCTGCTGCACCTGCATGCCAACTTTCAATGACTGATGAACCATGACACCGAGGTCTCGTTGCACCTCCCCTTTTCCTCATCTGCCGCCATTCAGAGAATATTCTGCCTTCGTGTTTTTGCCACCAAAATGGATAACCTCATATTTATCCACATTATACTGCATTTGCCATGCATTTGCCGACTCTCCTAACCTGTCCAAATCATCCTGCAGCCTCTTAGCATCCTCCTCACAGCTCACACCGCCACCCAGTTTAGTGTCATCTGCAAACTTGGAGCTATTACCCTCAATTCCTTCATCCAAATCATTAATGTATATTGTGAAGAGCTGGGGTTGAATTTGTAAGACATATTGAGGGTGAGGACGTAATGTCTCAAACGAGCGTACTATGCTTAAACAAAGCGGACTACACTGGGATGAGGGCAGAGTTAGCTAAAGTAGACTGGGAACACAGACTAAACGGTGGCACAATTGAGGAACAGTGGAGGACTTTTAAGGAGCTCTTTCATAGTGCTCAACAAAAAATATATTCCAGTGAAAAAGAAGGGCGGTAAGAGAAGGGATAACCAGCCGTGGATAACCAAGGAAATAAAGGAGAGTATCAAATTAAAAACCAATGCGTATAAGGTGGCCAAGGTTAGTGGGAAAATAGTAGATTGGGAAAATTTTAAACGACAGCAAAGAATGACTAAGAAAGCAATAAAGAAAGGAAAGATCGATTACGAAAGTAAACTTGCGCAAAACATAAAAACCGATAGTAAAAGCTTTTACCGATATATAAAATGGAAAAGAGTGACTAAAGTAAATGTTGGTCCCTTAGAAGATGAGATGGGGGATTTAATAATGGGAAATGTGGAAATGGCTGAGACCTGAAACAATTATTTTGTTCGGTCTTCACAGTGGAAGACACAAAAACCATGCCAAAAATTGCTGGTCACGGAAATATGGGAAAAACATAGAAACATAGAAAATAGGTGCCGGAGCAGGCCATTCAGCCCTTCTAGCCTGCACCGCCATTCAATGAGTTCATGGCTGAACATGAAACTTCAATACCCCCTTCCTGCTTTCACGCCATACCCCTTGATCCCCCGAGTAGTAAGGACTTCATCTAACTCCCTTTTGAATATATTTAGTGAATTGGCCTCAACAACTTTCTGTGGTAGAGAATTCCACAGGTTCACCACTCTCTGGGTGAAGACGTTTCTCCTCATCTCGGTCCTAAATGGCTTACCCCTTATCCTTAGACTGTGACCCCTGGTTCTGGACTTCCCCAACATTGGGAACATTCTTCCTGCATCCAACCTGTCCAAACCCGTCAGAATTTTAAACGTTTCTATGAGGTCCCCTCTCACTCTTCTGAACTCCAGTGAATACAAGGGAGGACCTTGAGATAATCACTATCACTAGGAGAGTAGTGTTGGACAGGCTAATGGGACTCAAGGTAGACAATTCTCCTGGTCCTGATGAAATGCATCCCAGAATATTAAAAGAGATGGCGGAAGTTATAGCAGATGCATTCGTTATAATCGACCAAATTTCTTTGGACTCTGGGGAGGTACCAGCGGATTGGAAAGCAGCTAATGTAACGCCTCTGTTTAAAAAAGGGGGAAGACAAAAGGCAGGTAACTATAGGCCGGTTAGTTTAACATCTGTAGTGGGGAAAATGCTTGAAGCTATCATTAAGGAAGAAATAGCGGGACATCTAGATAGGAATAGTGCAATCAAGCAGACGCAATGTGGATTCATGAAGGGGAAATCACGTTTAACTAATTTACTGGAATTCTTTGAGGATATAACGAGCATGGTGGATAGAGGTGTACCGATGGATGTGGTGTATTTAGATTTCCAAAAGGCATTCGATAAGGTGCCACACAAAAGGTTACTGCAGAAGATAAAAGTACGCGGAGTCAGAGGAAATGTATTAGCATGGATAGAGAATTGGCTGGCAAACAGAAAGCAAAGAGTCGGGATAAATGGGTCCTTTTCGGGTTGGAAATCGGTGGTTAGTGGTGTGCCACAGGGATCGGTGCTGGGACCACAATTGTTTACAATATACATAGATGACCTGGAAGAGGGGACAGAGTGTATTGTAACAAAATTTGCAGATGACACAAAGATTAGTGGGAAAGCGAGTTGTGTAGAGGACACAGAGCGGCTGCAAAGAGATTTAGATAGGTTAAGCGAATGGGCTAAGGTTTGGCAGATGGAATACAATGTCGGAAAATGTGAGGTCATCCACCTTGGGAAAAAAAAGGGAATATTATTTGAATGGGGAGAAATTACAACATGCTGAGGTGCAGAGGGACCTGGGGGTCCTTGTGCATGAATCCCAAAAAGTTAGTTTGCAGGTGCAGCAGGTAATTAGGAAGGCGAATGAAATGTTGGCCTTCATTGTGAGAGGGATGGAGTACAAAATCAGGGAGGTCCTGCTGCAACTGTACAGGGTATTGGTGAGGCCGCACCTGGAGTACTGCATGCAGTTTTGGTCATCTTACTTAAGGAAGGATATACTAGCTTTGGAGGGGGTAAAGAGGCGATTCACTCGGCCGATTCCGGAGATGAGGGGGTTACCTTATGATGATAGGTTGAGTAGACTGGGTCTTTACTCGTTGGAGTTCAGAAGGATGAGGGGTGATCTTATAGAAACATTTAAAATAATGAAAGGGATAGACAAGATAGAGACAAAGAGGTTGTTTCCACTGGTCGGGGAGACTAGAACTAGGGGGCACAGCCTCAAAATACGGGGGAGCCAATTTAAAACTGAGTTGAGAAGGAATTTCTTCTCCCAGAATCTGTGAATCTGTAGAATTATCTGCCCAAGGAAACAGTTGAGGCTAGCTCATTGAATATATTCAAATCACAGATAGATAGATTTTTAACCATAAGGGAATTATGGGTTATGTGGAGCGGGCGGGTAAGTAAAGCTGAGTCCACGGCCAGATCAACCATGATCTTGTTGAATGGCGGAGCAGGCTCGAGGGGCTAGATGGCCTACTCCTGTTCCTAATTCTTATGTTCTTATGTTCTTATGACCCAGCACTGAGCTCTGCGGTACTCCACTAGTTACTGACTCCCATTCCGAAAAGGACCCGTTGATCCCGACTCTGCTTTCTGCCTGCCAACCAATTCTCTGTCCACGCCAGTACATTATCCCCAATACCATGTGCGTTGATTTTGCACACCAATCTCTTATGTGGTACCTTGTCAAAGGCCTTTTGAAAGTCCAAATACACCACATCCACTGGTTTTCCCTTGTCCACTCTACCAGTTACATCTTTAAAAAATTCTAGAAGATTTGTCAAGCAGGATTTCCCTTTCATAAATCCATGCTGACTTGGACCGATCCTGTCACCACTTTCCAAATGTGCTGCTATTTCATCCTTAATAATAGATTCCAACATTTTCCCCACTACTGATGTCAGGCTAACCGGTCTATAATTACCCATTTTCTCTCTCCCTCCTTTTTTTAAAAGTGGTGTTTCATTAGCTACCCTCCGGTCCAAAGGAACTGATCCAGAGTAGATAGACTGTTGGAAAATGATTACCAATGCATCCACTATTTCTAGGGCCACCTCCTTAAGTACTCTGGGATGCAGACAATCAGGCCCTGGTGATTTATCGGCCTTCAATCCCATCAATTTCCCCACCACAATTTCCCGCCTAATAAGGATATCCTTCAGTTCCTCCTTCTCACTAGACCCTCGGTCCCATAGTACATCCGGAAGGTCATTTGTGTCTTCCTTCGTGAAGACAGAACCAAAGTATTTGTTCAATTGGTCTGCCATTTCTTTGTTCCCCATTATAAATTCACCTGATTCTGACTGCAAAGGACCTACGTTTGTTTTCAACAATCTTTTTCTCTTCACATATCTATAGAAGCTTTTGCAGTCAGTTTTTATGTTCCCAGCAAGCTTCCTCTCATACTCTATTTTCCCCCTCCTAATTAAACCCTTTGTCCTCCTCTGCTGAATTCTAAATTTCTCCCAGTCGTCAGGTTTGCTACTTTTTCTGGCCAATTTATATGCTTCTTGGATCTAACACTATCCTTAATTTCCCTTGTTAGCCACGGTTGAGCCACCTTCCCTGTTTTATTTTTACTTCAGACAGGGATGTACAACTGTTGAAGTTCATCCATGTGATCTATAAATGTTTGCCCTTGCCTCTCCACCGTCAACCCTTTAAGTATCATTTGCCAGTCTATTCTCGCCAATTCATGCCTCATGCCATCGAAGTTAGCTTTTCTTAAGTTCAGGACTCTAGTTTCTGAATTAACTGTGTCACTCTCAATCTTAATAAAGAATTCTACCATTTTATGGTCACTCTTCCCCAAGGGGCCTCGCACAACAAGATTGCTAATTAGTCCTTTCTCATTACACATCACCCAGTCTAGGATGGCCAGCTCTCTTGTTGGTTCCTCGACATATTGGTCCAGAAAACCATCCCTAATACACTCCAGAAAATTCTCCTCCACCGTTTTGCTACCAGTTTGGTTAGCCCAATCTATATGTAGATTAAAGTCGCCAATGATAACTGCTGTACCTTTATTGCACACATCCCTTATTTCTTGTTTTATGCTTTCCCCAACCTCACTACTATTGTGGCCTGTACACTTCTCCCACCAGCGTTTACTGCCCTTTGATATTCCGTAGCTCCATTCATACCGATTCCACATCATCCAAGCTAATGTCCTTCCTTACTATTGCATTAATTTCCTCTTTAACCAGCAACGCCACCCCACCTCCTTTACCTTTCTGTCTATCCTTCCTAAATGTTGAATACCCCTGGATGTTGAGTTCTCAGCCTTGGTCACCCTGGAGCTATGTCTCCATGATGACAATGACATCGTATCCATTAACTGCTATCTGCACAGTTAATTCATCCACCTTATTCTGAATACTCCTCGCATTGAGGCACAGAGCCTTCAGGCTTGTCTTTTTAACAAACCTTGCGCCTTTAGAATTTTGCTGTAATGTGGCCCTTTTTGTTTTTTGCCCTAGGATTCTCTGCCCTCCACTTTTACTCATCTCCTTTCTATCTTTTGCCTCTGTCTCCCTTTTATTTCCCTCTGTCTCCCTGCATTGGTTCCCATCCCCCTGCCATGTTAGTTTAACTCCTGCCCAACAACACTAGCAAACACTCCCCCTCGGACATTGGTCCCGGTCTTGCCCAGGTGTAGACCATCCGGTTTGTACTGGTCCCACCTCCCCCAGAACTGGTTCCAATGCCCCAGGAATTTGAATCCGTCCCTTCTGCACCACTCCTCAAGCCACGTATTCATCTGAGCTATCCTGCGATTCCTACTCTGACTAGCACGTGGCACTGGTAGCAATCCTGAGATTACTACTTTTGAGCTCCTACTTTTTAATTTAGCTCCTAGCTCCCTAAATTCGTCTCGTAGGACCTCATCCCGTTTTTTACCTATGTCGTTGGTACCTATGTGTACCATGACAACTGGCTGTTCACCCTCCTTTTTCAGAATGTCCTGCACCTGCTCCGAGACATCCTTGACCCTTGCACCAGGGAGGCAACATACCATCCTGGAGTCTCGGTTGCGGCCGCAGAAACGCCTATCTATTCCCCTTACAATCGAATCCCCTATCACTATCGCTCTCCCACTCTTTTTCCTGCCCTCCTGTGCAGCAGAGCCACCCACGGTGCCATGAACTTGGCTGCTGCTGCCCTCCCCTGATGAGTCATCCCCCTCAACAGTACCCAAATATTTCCGAGTAACGGACAATTTTTTAAATTCCGAGATAGCGCCAAAAAAATAAGGACCAAGTTTTGACAAAAGATGTTTTAATTTCGTCGCGGCGCTAAAATACCTTTGTTTTTTAAGGATGGAGCTAAAAAATTTTGCGTTTAAAAATAACAACCGTTCTGCGCATGCGCAAAACTAAAAGAAGAAAAAAAAATCGTCCGTTTCCCACGTGAAGGGTGTGCCCGCACATGCTCAGTACACTTCCTGGCCTGGATCAGCCAATTTTTTAAAGGCAGCTGTAACTAGCAGGAGATTTCTGAGTATTTCCACACAAGAGCTGCGAAACGAAAAATAGATCGTGAATTGGAAAGGAAAAGGGCCAGAAAATTCACACAAGATGCCAGTGATGCCCTGGTAGCCGCTGTAGAAAGTGGATGGCGAGACATTGGCAGGAAGGGTGCTGGTAAACTGAAACCTGCAGCAATGGCTCAAGCTTGGGAGCGGGTTGCAGAGCAGATTTCAGCAGTGGCACCCATCCAGGGGGACGGCAAGCTGTGCCAGAAAAGTGCCAGGACTTTCGCCAAGTAGTTAGAGTAAGTAATGTTTTTATTTATGCACTACAATTACTTGAATTGTAAATGTGATTATCTGTGTGTGCCACGACAGCAGAAGGCCCCTCTGTTCTTACTCAGGAGCAGCAAGAGACTGTGGAGGACTGTGATCGGGGCCCAGCAGAGGCGCGAGTTCGGGGCCAAGAGCCCAGGGGCAGCACGGGCCCAGCCCACTCTGCGATGTGTGCGCGCACTAGGTCCGTGCAGCAGAGCTGGTCTCGAGTCATCCTGGTTAACCCTTGCCACTGGACCAAGACCCAGCTCTGTCAAGCCCGTGTGGTGGCTGGTGTGCAACGGTCACCCCACGTTAAAAAAATCCACCCACAGGCATCTTCCGCCCTTCAACATGTAGTTCGGGACCTTCATTGAAACTCCTGTGAACTCATCCTTTTTTTTGGCGTGGAAGCACGTCATCCTTGTTTCGAGGGACTGCCTTTGATGATGACCCTCTGTTAAAAATTTCTATTGCCATCTTTGCATAAGAAGTTGTCCGACAGCGGATGAAAACCGGTGGAGGTCCGGCAAGGGTGTGCCCACTAACACCCCTGGAAATGAGGATCGCAGGCATTATTGGTTAGTGCCAGAAGATCAACCACCCTTGCAGAAGCTGGGTCCAGGTTACAGAGAGCGGGTAAGTCCTGCAAATACCACAGTCCGGTTTGGCTCAATGTTAAGTACTGTGTGGGCTACGCTTCGGTTTATGCGATGTACTCTCAGTCGGCTAAGCTTTGGTTTGTGGGATGTACTGTCATTCGTCGCGGTCCCGTCAAATGAGCCTGCGCTGCGTGAGCCTACCCTTGTCACCCTGCCCCCTCCCCTGATTGCTAACCATTCGCCTGTTCTGTTATATTTTGGAGATGTTGCACAGACATCCAATAATGAAGGTCAAGACTCCTCCACCTTGCCACAACCAGAATTGGATGAGCTCGCCGAACTCGGCTATAATGAAGAAGTTGCAGAGGCGGCCAATCAGATCGAGGAACAGAATCAGGAGGAGCAGGGAGAGGACGAGGATATTTTTATTCGGGCGGTGGTTGGGGTTGGGGTTTGAGACGGCGACGTTGCAATCGGAGGCGGCGCACGACACGCATGTTCCAAGCGCTTTCGGCAGCTGTCTGCTCGAGGGGACATTCCATGGTTGTACACCCTCCGAGATCGCGGCGGGTCCCAATGGGTTGCAGCACAGCACACCCAGGGGCAGCATCAGCAGGCCTGTCTGTATGGGAGAGGAGGAGGAAGGGACCTGAACAGCGCTCTCCTGAAATGCAGGCTACACGGGGGGTGTTAGAGCTCATGGTAATGAGCGGGGAGAGAATTGAGCTTAACAGATCGCTCTTGGAGGCCATTGGTGGGATCAAGGGAGAAATCGGAGCACTGGAGTATAAAAGCAGGGAAGCCTTGCTACAGTTATACAGGGAATTGGTGAGGCCACACCTGGAATACTGCGTGCAGTTTTGGTTTCCATATTTACGAAAGGATATACTTGCTTTGGAGGCAGTTCAGAGAAGGTTCACAAGGTTGATTCCGGGGACGAGGGGGTTGACTTATGAGGAAAGGTTGAGTAGGTTGGGCCTCTACTCACTGGAATTCAGAAGAATGAGAGGTGATCTTATTGAAACGTATAAGATTATGAGGGGGCTTGACAAGGTGGATGCAGAGAGGATGGTTCCACTGATAGGGGAGACTAGAACTAGAGGGCATAATCTTAGGATAAGGGGCCGCCCATTTAAAACTGAGATGAGGAGGAATTTCTTCTCTCAGAGGGTTGTAAATCTGTGGAATTCGCTGCCTCAGAGAGCTGTGGGAGCTGGGACATTGAATACATTTTTAAGACAGAGGTAGACAGTTTTTTAAAGCGATAAGGGAATAAGGGGTTATGGGGAGCGGGCAGGGAAGTGGACCTGATCAGATCAGCCATGATCCTAATAAATGGCGGAGCAGGCTCAAGGGGCCTTATGGCCTACTCCTGCTCCTATTTCTTATGTTCTTATGTCTAGAGGACTGGCAGCAAACTCTGCTGACATTAGGGAGGGCATGTCGGGGTAAATAGCAGCAATATCTGCACCGATTAGGGAGTGTATGTCGGAGATGGCTACTGCAATGCGGGAGCATACCCAGGCTGTCATTACCCAGCGGCAATCAAGTGATGCCAATCCCACTCCAATCCCCAAGACCAACCTCAGCACTCAGTGTCAGTGTGCCGGTTGCTCGACAGGCTGAGGAGTCCCAAGCCAGGCCTTCCGCAGGTTTTCAAGAGCTCCCATTACCGCCTCCTGGGTCTGTTCCCCCCTCCCCTCCCCCAACAAAAGCAGCATCCTACCTCAGACACTTGTCAAAAACCTTGGGCTCACCGGGAATAGGGCTAAGGGCAAGGGTCAAGGGAAAGGGCGGGTGGGGGGGGGCACGGTGGTCTTTAAATAGGGAGGGTGGGGGAGAGATGGCTGCAGCTGAAGTTTGTTTGCTGCTGTTGTTGTTGTTTTGTTGCTTTTTTGTTCTTTTATTGTTATTTAAATGTTGTTAAGTGAAAAGTTTGAAGTTTATCATAAAACTTTTTTACTAAAGTTAAGTGAAGTGTACAAATATTTAATAAACTGCAAATCATTTTCTCAACGAGAACGACATTATGTATATTATTTTTTCAAGTAAAACAATTATTTACATGATTTCTTCAACTAAACCAAACTTATTTACCAGATTTTTTTCAACTTAGGTAGTGTCGCATTTCATTCACAGAATTGGAAATAGTCAACATGTTGGGTACACACGCTGATCAAACGTGTCGTTCAGCCGTCATACAAAGCGGTGAAGTATCAGATGCTGACTCAAGGCTGGTACAATGGCGTATGGTGTACGAGGTCTCCTCTCCCGTCCTCCTGTAGGTTGTAGTGATTCCTCGTCCTCCTCCCTCCCTCCCTGCCCCCCCCCACCCCCAGTCCCGTCGCCGGAGCTGGTTCTGCAATGTCCTCCAGTGGGAATATCTATCCCCTCATAATGGCTAAATTGTGTAGCATGCAGCACACCACAGTGAACTCAGAGACCTGCTGAGGGGAGTATTGTGGGTAGCCTCCAGAGTGGTCCAGGCATCGAAAACGCTGCTTGAGCACTCCAATTGTCTTCTCCACGATGTCTGGTGTGGCTATATGGCTGTCATTATAGCGCTGCTTGGCTTGTGTCCGAGGGTTCCGGAGGGAGGTCATGAGCCAAGTGGCGGGGCAGTGACCTTTGTCCCCCAGCATCCAGCTCTGCCCTTCTGGCTGCTGTTGAAACATCTGTGACACACTGCTCTCTCGGAGGATCAAAGCAGACGATCGTCACGTCGAACGAGTGGAATCCAATTGTGTTTCAGTAATGCTCCTGATCCTCCGAAGCCTGCACCTTAGGGAAGCCAGCAATTCGAGCAAAGCCTAAAGCCCTGTCTTGTTGTGCCTCCCTTGTAACTGGGAAATTTATAAACTCCATCCTGCGTGCGTGCTGGAGAAATACCACCAACGATGTCTCCGCAAAATCCTGCAAATCCCCTGGGAGGACAGACGCGCCAATGTTAGCGTCCTCGACCAGGCCAACATCCCCCAGCATCGAAGCACTGACCACACTCGACCAGCTCCGTTGGGCAGGCCACGTTGTTCGCCTGCCTGACACAAGACTCCTAAAGCAAGCGCTCTACTCAGAGTTCCTACACGGCAAGCGAGCCCCAAGTGGGCAGAGGAACCGTTTCAAGGACACCCTCAATGCCTCCTTGATAAAATGCAACATCCCCACTGACACCTGGGAGTCCCTGGCCAAAGACTGCCCTAAGTGGAGGAAGTGCATCCGGGAGGGCGCTGAACACCTCGAGTCTGATCGCCGAGAGCATGCAGAAATCTAACACAGGCAGCGGAAGGAGCGTGCGGCAAACCAGTCTCCCCACCCACCCTTTCCTTCAACCACTGTCTGTCCCACCTGTGACAGAGACTGTAATTCCCGTATTGGACTGTTCAGTCACCTGAGAACTCACTTTTAGAGTGGAAGCAAGACTTCCTCGATTTCGAGGGACTACCTATGATGATGATGAGTCACTTGTCGCATGCAGCTATGAGTAGCGTGCTGCGAAATGCATACTGTCCCTCAGTCAGGTGGAGGTATGAGAGCCTCTCCCTGTAACCTCGTTCGGGCCTCCTCCCCATTCTGTGAGCTCTTCTCCGATAACACTCCCGAATAAAGCCCCCCTCGATGATAGGTGAGGACAGTTTAAGCATGCTCAGAGATAGAATGCCACCCATTCTTTCAATTTCGTCAAATGGCCTTAACATGTCCTTAATAACGATTTTAGACTCACAAGAAGCTCAATTATTAAATGCAGCCTTCCCTCCAAAAGCTTTCTCTCAGCTCCGTTTTCCAAGATGGCGGTGTTGACGTTTTACAACTTTTTAAAACTGTTCAGAAAACAGCCGTTTTAACACCCAACCTGCAAAGGCTGCATCTATAACGAATTTCTTATTTATCAGCTGCTCCTGTTCTTTTTATAACAGACCTTTGATTTAAAAGAGGAACTTTGATGTGTGGAAATTGCAGAGAGGTAAAAATATTGTCCCATAAAATAATTTTATTATTTTCTTCAAAGTGACAATTAAAAAAAAAATACCAGGTCATTCGGAGTGCTTTGCTGTGATTTCATTTTAACGGATCCATTGTAAAGGTGCCAGTGAATGCATTTATGTTGAAGATAGCCCAAGATGGTGCCGTTAGGGCGGATTTCCTTCCGATTCCACCAGGTAAGGCAAGCTTTTCCAAATTGGCATTTAGCACTGTCCTTAAAAATGTCCTTATTGGCAAAACTCACAAAAAGTGGCTTTCTAAGAACATAAGAAATAGGAACAGGAATAGGCCATATGGCCCCTCGAGCCTGCTCCGCCATTTAATATGATCATGGCTGATCCGATCATGGACTCAGTTCCACTTCCCCGCCCACTCCCCATAATCCCTTAGTCCCTTATTGGCTAAGAAACTGTCTATTTCTGTCTTAAATTTATTCAATGTCCCAGCTTCCACAGCTCTCTGAGGCAGCGAATTCCACAGATGTACAACCATCTGAGAGAAGAAATTTCTCCTTATCTCAGTTTTAAATGGGCAGCCCCTTATTCTAAGATTATGCCCTCTAGTTATAGTCTCCCCCATCAGTGGAAACATCCTCTCTGCATCCACCTTGTCAAGTCCCCTTGTCAAGACTGGATCAACTGGGCTTGTATTCACTGGAGTTCAGAAGAATGAGAGGGGACCTCATAGAAACATTTAAAATTCTGACGGGGTTAGACAGGTTAGATGCAGGAAGAATGTTCCCAATGTTGGGGAAGTCCAGAACCAGAGGTCACAGTCTAAGGATAAGGGGTAAGCCATTTAGGACCGAGATGCGGAGGAACTTCTTCACCCAGAGAGTGGTGAACCTGTGGAATTCTCTACCACAGAAAGTTGTTGAGGCCAATTCACTAAATATATTCAAAAAGGAGTTAGATGAGGTCCTTACTACTAGGGGGATCAAGGGGTATGGCGAGAAAGCAGGAATGGGGTACTGAAGTTGAATGTTCAGCCATGAACTCATTGAATGGCGGTGCAGGCTAGAAGGGCCGAATGGCCTACTCCTGTACCTATTTTCTATGTTTCTATGTTTCTAATCTTATATGATTCTTCTGAATTCCAATGAGTAGAGGCCCAACCTACTCAATCTTTCCTCATAAGTCAACCCCCTGATCGCTGGAATCAACCGAGTGAACCTTCTCTGAACTGCCTCCAAAGCAAATATATCCTTTTGTAAATATAGAAACCAAAACTGCACGCAGTATTCCAGGTGTGGCCTCACCAAAACCCTGTATAACTGTAGCAAAACTTCTCTGCTTTTATGCTCTATTCCTTTTGCAATAAAGGTCAAGATTCCATTGGCCTTTCTAATCATTTGCTGTACCTACATACAAATCTTTTGTGTTTCATGCACAAGTACCCCCAGATCCCACTGTACTGCGGCACTTTGTAATCTTTCTCCATTTAAATATTAACTTGCTCTTTGATTTTTCTGCCAAAGTGCATGACCTCACACTTTCCAACATTATACTCCATCTGCCAAATTTTTGCCCACTCACTTAGCCTGTCTATGTCCTTTTGCAGATTTATTGTGTTCTCCTCACAGATTGCTTTTCCTCCCAAATTTGGATCGTCGGCAAACTTGGCTACGTTACACTCAGACCCTTCCTCCGAGTCGTTAATATAGATTGTAAATAGTTGGGGTCCCAGCACTGATCCCTGTGGCACCCCACTAGTTACTGGTTGCCAACCCTTGAATGAACCATTTATCCCGACTGTCTGTTTTCTGTTCGTTAGTCAGTCCTCTATCCATGCTAATATATTACCCCAACCCCATGAACTTTTATCTTGTGCAGTAACCTTTTATGTGGTACCTTGTCAAATGACTTCTGGAGGTCCAAATACACCAAATCCACTGGTTCCCCTTTAACCACCCTGTTCGTTACATCCTCAAAGAATTCTAGCAAATTTGTCAAACATGATTTCCCCTTCATAAATCCATGCTGACTCTGCCTGACCTATCGGTGGGTTTGACACTGAGTGAGGTCAGAAAATCCTCCCTGGAAAAAAATCGGCTCTTATTTTTTAAGGGCAGCGTTAGATCACTGGTGAATTTATAATGGGGAACAAAGAAATGTCAGACCAATTGAACAAATACTTTGGTTCTGTCTTCACTAAGGAAGACACAAATAAACCTTCCGGAAATACTAGGGGACCGAGGGTCTAGCGAGAAGGACAAACTCAAGGAAACCCTTATTAGTCAGGAAATTGTGTTAGGGAAATTGATGGGACTGAAGGCCAATAAATCCCCAGGGCCTGATAGTCTGCATACCAGAGTACGACCCAACGGAGCTGGTCGAGTGTGGTCAGTGCTTCGATGCTGGGGATGTTGGCCTGATCAAGAACACTGATTTTGGTGCGTCCCAGTATATTTGTGGAAGCTGAATTATTGAATAAGTTTAAGACAGAGATAGACAGTTTCTTAACCAATAAGGGAATAATGGGTTATGGGGAGCGGGCAGGAAAGTGGACCTGATTCCATGATCAGATCAGCCATGATCGTATTAAATGGCGGAGCAGGCTCGAGAGGCCGTATGGCCTACTCCTGCTCCTGTTTCTTATGTTCTTATTAATCCCCCTCAGAATCTTATATGTTTTAATGAGATCTCCTCTCATTCTTTCAAACTCTAGAGAATATAGGTTCAATCTACTCTATCCCTCCTCATCCCAGGAATCAGTATTAAACCCTCGTTGCACTCCCTCTAAGGCAAGCATATCCTTCCTTAGCTAAGGAGACCAAAAAAAAACAATAGTATTTAGCTGGGTCCATACAGATCTATTCCCATTTATGACAACCTTCTGAATATGAGATGACAACCAATTTCCTAACCGGCACAACAGCTGACCAACAATCACATGAAAGAACATAAGAACATACGAATAGGAGCAGGAGTAGGCAATTTGGCCCCTCGAGCCTGCTCCGCCATTCAATAAGATTATGGCTGATCTGATCATGAACTCAGCTCCACTTCCCTGTCTGCTCCCCATAACCCTTCACTCCCTTATCACTCAAAAATCTGTCTATCTTTGTCTTAAATATATTCAATGACCCAGCCTCCACAGCTCTCTCGGGCAGAGAATTCCACAGATTTAGAACCCTCTGAGAGAAGAAATTCCTCCTCATCTCAGTTTTAAATGGGCGGCCCCTTATTTTAAGACGATGTCCCCTAGTTTTAGTTTCCCCTATGAGTGGAAATATCCACTCTGCATCCACCTTGTCAAGCCCCCTCATTATATTATAAGTTTCAATAAAATCACCTCTTATTTTTCTGAACTCCAATGAGTACAGGCCCAACCTACTCAATCTATCCTCATAAGTCAACCCCCTCATCTCCGGAATCAACCTAGTGAACCTTCTCTGAACAACCTCCGTATTTATCCTTCCTTAAATATGGAGACCAAAACTGTACGCAGTACTCCAGGTGTGGCCTCACCAATACCCTGTACAATTGTAGCAGGACTTTTCTGCTTTTATACTCTATCCCCCTTGCAATAAAGGCCAACATTCCATTTGCCTTCCTGATTACTTGCTGTACCTGCATACTAACCTTTTGTGTTTCATGTGATGACATATTTTCCAGTAGCACTTTATCAAAGGTTTTCTGGAAATCTAGCTATTTAACTTCTGCTGCACTGCCATCATCCACTTATTTGCAGTCCTTGAAGAACTCATTCTGGACCTCGGTTTCCTAAAGCTGTGCTGCGATTCTCTCTGAGTTAGATTAGATTACATTCCTTATTATCCCTTCCAGCAATTCCCCGTCAACCAACATCAAACTAATAGGCTGATCATTTCAAGGTTCTGATTACTTTGCTTTCCTAAACACTAGGACCACACAAGTCACTTGCCAGTTCGTTGGAACGAGCCCAGATCTTAAGGAGCTAATAAATGTATTAATCAATACCTTGTAAAATGTATCTTCAGTTCAAACAGTACTCTAGATTAATGGCATCAGGTCCAGCAGTCTCGAGGGCCTTGATCCTAACGATGCCCATCACAGCATTTACAATCAATTTTATTGTCAATCATCTTCAACAATGGAAACAGATATCCCTTTACCCTGGTCCTCAAACCCAACATGCCCTATGCTCTATGCTCTCTGGCTTCTGATCAAACTGGAGGAAATGTTGCCATTGATATTCATTAACGGGATGTGGGCGTCGCTGCAAGGCCGGCATTTATTGCCCATCCCTAATTGCCCTTGAGAAGGTGGTGGTGAGCCGCCTCCTTGAACCGCTGCAGTCCGTGTGGTGAAACATAGACATAGAAACATGGAAACTAGGTGCAGGAGTAGGCCATTCGCCCTTCGAGCCTGCACCACCATTCAATAAGATCATGGCTGATCATTCACCTCAGTACCCCTTTCCTGCTTTCTCTCCATACCCCTTGATCTCTTTAGCCGTAAGGGCCATATCTAACTCCCTCTTGAATATATCCAATGAACTGGCCTCAACGACTCTCTGCGGCAGGGAATTCCACAGGTTAACAACTCTCTGAGTGAAGAAGTTTCTCCTCATCTCATTCCAAAATAGCTTACCCCTTATCCTTGGACTATGTCCTCTGGTTGTGGACTTCCCCAACATCGGGAACATTCTTCCTGCATCTAACCTGTCCCGTCCCATCAGAATTTTATATGTTTCTATGAGATCCCCTCTCATCCTTCTAAACTCCAGTGAATACAGGCCCAGTCGATACAGTCTCTCCTCATATGTCAGTCCTGCCATCCCGGGAATCAGTCTGGTAAACCTTCACTGCACTCCCTCAATAGCAGTAATGTCCTTCCTCAGATTAGGAGACCAAAGACGCTCCTTAAAACCTACTTCTTTGACCAAATTCCCTACGCTAATTTTTACTTATACGGCTCGGGGTCAAATTTTTATCGCATAATACTCCTGTGAAGCGCTTTGGGACGTTTCATTAAGTTAAAGGCGCTACATAAATACAAGTTGTTGTTGTTGTTGTTGTAGATGGTTTGCTAGCTGGCAATGTGGAGCTGCTGCTGCCTGCAAGAGATGGATGGGTGCAAAGGAGGATTTCCCTGCCAGACACGGCAGGGCACTCTTCCCGAAGGACAGCAGTTCACCTGTCCTGCCACCAGACTGTTTACACCAACTGTTTAAAATTCTGACGGGGTTGGACGGATTAGATGCAGGAAGAATGTTCCCAATGTTGGGGAAGTCCAGAACCAGGGGACACAGTCTAAGGGTAAGGGGTAAGCCATTTAGGACCGAGATGAGGAGGAATTTCTTCACCCAGAGAGTGGTGAACCTGTGGAATTCTCTACCACAGAAGGTTGTTGAGGCCAATTCACTAACTATATTCAAAAAGGAGTTAGATGAAGTCCTTACTACTAGGCGGATCAAGGGGTATGGTGAGAAAGCAGGAATGGGGTACTGAAGTTGCATGTTCAGCCATGAACTCATTGAATGGCGGTGCAGGCTAGAAGGGCCGAATGGCCTACTCCTGCACCTATTTTCTATGTTTCTATGTTTCTATGTTCTCCCTTGTCCACTCTACCAGTTACATCCTCAAAAAATTCTAGAAGATTTGTCAAGCAGGATTTCCCTTTCATAAATCCATGCTGACTTGGACTGATTCCGTCACTGCTTTCCAAATGTGCTGCTATTTCATCTTTAATAATTGATTCCAACATTTTCCCCACTACTGATGTCAGACTAACCGGTCTATAATTACCCATTTTCTCTCTCCCTCCTTTTTTAAAAAGTGGTGTTACATTAGCTACCCTCCAGTCCATAAGAACCGATCCAGAGTCGATAGACTGTTGGAAAATGATCACCAATGCATCCACTATTTCTAGGGCTACTTCCTTAAGTACTCTGGGATACGACTATCAGGCCCTGGGGATTTATCGGCCTTCAACCCCTTCAATTTCCCTAACACAATTTCCCGCCTAATAAGGCTTTCCTTCAGTTCCTCCTTCTCACTAGATCCTCGGTCCCCTAGTATTTCCGGAAGGTTATTTGTGTCTTCCTTCGTGAAGACAGAACCAAAGTAGTTGTTCAACTGGTCTGCCATTTCTTTGTTCCCCATTATAAATTCACCTGAATCTGACTGCAAGGGACCTACATTTGTTTTCACTAATCTTTTTCTCTTCACATATCTATAGAAGCTTTTGCAGTCAGTTTTTATGTTCCCAGCAAGCTTCCTCTCATACTCTAATTAAACCCTTTGTCCTGCTCTGCTGTATTACAAAATTCTCCCAGTCCTCAGGTTTGCTGCTTTTTCTGGCCAATTTATATGCCTCTTCCTTTAATTTCCCTTGTTAGCCACGGTTGAGCCACCTTCCCCGTTTTATTTTTACTCCAGACAGGGATGTACAATTGTTAAGGTGCTCCCACAGTGCTGTTAGGGAGAGAGTTCCATGATCTTGACCCAGCGATGATGAAGGAACGGCCGATATATTTCCAAGTCAGGATGGTATATGACTTGGAGGGGAACGTGGAGGTGGTGGTGTTCCCATGCGCCTGCTGCCCTTGTCCTTCTAGGTGGTAGAGGTCGCGGGTTTGGGAGGTGCTGTTGAAGAAGCCTTGGCAAGTTGCTGCAGTGCATCTTGTAGATGGTACACACTGCAGCCACGGTGCGCCGGTGGTGGAGGGAGTGAATGTTGAAGGTGGTGGATGGGGTCTCAATCAAGCGGGCTGCTTTGTCCTGGATGGTGTCGAGTTTCTTGAGTGTTGTTGGAGCTGCGCTCATCCTGGCAAGTGAAGAGTATTCCATCACACTCCTGACCGTTCCCTCGATACCGACTCCATCCCTCTCCCCAACTCCTGTCTGAGGCGGAACCAGACTGTTCGCAACCTTGGTGTCACATTTGACCCTGAAATGAGCTTTCGCCGACGTATTCGCAGCATAACTAAGACCGCCTATTTCCATCTCCGTAACATCGCCCGTCTCCACCCCTGCCTCAGCTCATCCGCTGCTGAAGCCCTCATCCATGCCTTTGTTACCTCTAGACTTAACTATTCCAACGCACTCCTGGCTGGCGTCCCACATTCTACCCTACGTAAACTAGAGGTGATTCAAAACTCAGCTTCCCCTGCCCTAATCCTCACCAAATCCCGCTCACCCATCATCCTTGTACTCGCTGACCTACATTGGCTCCCGGTTAAGCAACGCCTCGATTTCAAAATTCTCATCCTTATTTTCAAATCCCTCCATGACCTCGCTCCTTCCTATCTCTGTCATCTCCTCCAGCCCCACAACCCCCCGAGATGTCTGTGCTCTCCAAATTCTGCCCTCCTGAGCATCCCTGATTATAATCGCTCAACCATTGCTGGCCGTGCCTTCAGCTGTCCGGGGCCCCAAGCTCTGGAACTCGCTGCCTAAACCTCTCTGCCTCTCTATCCTCCTTCAAGACGCTCCTTAAAACCTACTTCTTTGACCAAATTCCCTACGCTAATTTTTACTTATACGGCTCGGGGTCAAATTTTTATCGCATAATACTCCTGTGAAGCGCTTTGGGACGTTTCATTAAGTTAAAGGCGCTACATAAATACAAGTTGTTGTTGTTGTTGTAGATGGTTTGCTAGCTGGCAATGTGGAGTTGCTGCTGCCTGCAAGAGATGGATGGGTGCAAAGGAGGATTTCCCTGCTAGACACGGCAGGGCACTCTTCCCGAAGGACAGCAGTTCACCTGTCCTGCCACCAGACTGTTTACACCAACTGCAGGGACTTGGGATCAAATGCAGCAAACAGCACATTTTAAGAAGGACTTGCATTTCTGTAGTGCCTTTCACAACCACCGGTCGTCCCAAAGCGCTTCACAGCCAAGTACTTTTGGAGTGTAGTCACTGTTGTAATGTAGGAAACGCAGCAGCCAATTTGCGCACAGCAAGCTCCCACAAACAGCAAGGTGATAATGACCCAAATAATCTGCTTTTAGTGATGTTAATTAAGATATATCATCATCATCATAGGCAGTCCCTCGAACGAGGATGACTTGCTTCCACGAGAGTTCACAGATGTTTCAATGAAGGACCCGATGTTCCGGTCCTGAACTCCAATTGAGGGGGTGGAAGATGCCTGTGCATGGATTTTTTCCACGTGGGGTGACCGTTGCACACCAGCCACCACACGGGCTCAACAGAGCTGGGCCTTTATCCAGTGGCAAAGGTTAACCAGGACGGCTGGAGACCTGCTCTGCTGCACGGACCTAGTGCGCGCACATATCGCAGTGTGGGCTGGGCCCGTGCTGCCCCTGGGCCCTCGCCTCTTCTGGGTCCCGTACCCTCATTTGCCGCTTACGCCACAATCTCTCGTCGCTTCTCCGTCACAAATATTCACCTCACCTCCGCCACGATCTCTCAGCGCTCCTCCAATTGAGATATATTTATCTATAATGGTCAGGACACCAGCGATAACTCCTCTGCTCTTCTTCGAAATAGAGCCCTGGGATCTTTTACATCCACCTGCGAGAATAGACGGGGCCTCGGGTTTAACGACCAACTGAAATACGGCCGACACTAAGGAATCTGCCAGGTTGCGATGACCAGACATTACCCTGTAGACAGTCTGAGATTGTATGTCACAAGGTATGGGCTCTCAACATATTTCACATTCCCTGATCACCCATCACCCTTACACAAACTCGCAGCTCTTTCGTAGGATCATTTGCATGTAAGCCAGTGGCTCAGTGGGTCGCACTCTCGCCTGTAAGTCGGAAGGTTGTGGATTCTGTTATGTCTTTAGATGCTCTGATAATGACTCCACGAGGCTATGTATTGTACTTGAACTGTAGTGACCTTAGTCCTTTATTGGTAACTCCAGAGTGAGAATCACACCTGGTGGCCTGCCTTTTATACTAGGCCAGGCACACCTGTACAGGTAACCTACAAGTCTCCCACTGCAGTGCCCTCTGGTGGCACATCTGAGTGACCATACAGCTGGTGTACAAGTTTCCCATAGTAGTGCCCTCTGGTGGCACATCATATGTAATAGTACAAGCAGTAAACATGTCTGGATCCATGACAGATTCAAGTCCCTCTCCAGAGACTTGAGCACAAAAATCCAGGCTGACACTCCCAGTGCAGTACTGAGGGAGTGCTGCACTGTCGGAGGTGCCGTCTTTCGGATGAGACATTAAACCGAGGCCCCGTCTGCTCTCTCGGGTGGATTTAAAAGATCCCACGGCACTATTTCAAAGTAAACGTCACAAGGCGCTTTACAGGAGCATTATCAAACTAAATTTGACATCGAGCCTTGTAAGGAAATATTAGGGCAGATGACCAAAAAGTGGGTCAAAATGGTAGGCTTTGAGGAATGTCTGAGAGGCGGAGAGGTTTTAGGGAGGGAATTCCAGAGCTTAGGGCCTAGGCAGCTGAAGACACGGCCACCGATGGTGGAGCGATGCAAATCGGGGACTGCAAGAGGTCAGAATTAGAGGAGCGCAAAAATCTCAGGGGGGGTTATATTCCTACCCCCAAATACAAATTAACATTCTGATTTTGGCCTCTTAACATCAGTCTCTTTAAAAAAAAATGGACTTATTGCAATGCTTGTTTAACTTTAGTAATCATTCAATGTTATCAGAGCATATTGTAAATTCTCTTCTCAGTGTTTTTTTTGGCAAATTGCAACCTGCACGATCAAAGCTAGCCCACTCACAGCCGACTTCTTGGACAGGCAGAATAATTGGGGCTCGTTTAATTATCTAGCCCTTTAAATTTAATGCAGCCTTCAGTAAATAATGTTTGAATATTTTAAAATGAATGATGACATTTTTATGGGTTATTTCTGGAGGGAGGATGAAAACAATCTGTGTGTTACTGACTGCCAAAACCAGGAAGAATATCGGTGCATCAATAATAATTATTGAAGTTGGGTTTACTAACCAATTTAAAAGCCTTTTTTTTTTAAATCAGAATTTATTTGTAGTACAAAAAAAAATCCCAGGAGAAAACTAGGTTCCAAGAAACTCAGGTAAATTCTGACAAATTCAATAAAATATATTTTTTTATTTTGAACGTGGCCAATACCCAAAGGAAATAGCGAGGGACTTCAAAATTGTAAAC
Organism: Pristiophorus japonicus; assembly: GCF_044704955.1. Lineage (NCBI taxonomy): Eukaryota > Metazoa > Chordata > Chondrichthyes > Pristiophoridae > Pristiophorus > Pristiophorus japonicus. Next base: position 533,383,134 of record NC_091977.1, read on the forward strand.
TCTAGTTAATTGATAACTCAGAATTATTTAGTTCACAGACACCACTTTTATAAGGCTCAGCAACAGACTCTTACTTAACTCCTGGAATATTTAGATAAAAAAATAACTTAAAGTAAAATTGAAGACACGTCGCTCCAGCCACTTACCTGCTAAAAGAAGAACTTGCATTTCTATAGCGCCTTTCACAACCTCAGGATGTCTATACATAAGACTAACTTTTTAGTTCTTATTCACATTTTACTTCAATTACTGAAGTTAAAAAATTACGGATCTCTTTCTTTTTTGACCTTAACGTCCCCTGCTAAGATTGTAGCTCACTCCTTGCATGTACAGCCTGACAGCCAATGAAGTGTAGTCACTATTGTAATGTAGGAAACGCAGCAAGCCAATTTGCGCACAGCAAGCTCCCACAAGCAGTAATGTGATAATGACCAGATCATCTGTTTTAGTGATGTTGGTTGAGGGATAAATATTGGCCCCGGGACACCGGGGATAACTTCCCTGCTCTTCTTCGAAATAGTGCCATGGGATCTTTTATGTCCACCTAGAGAGCAGACGGGGCCCTCAGTTTACATAAGAACATAAGAAATAGGAGCAGGAATAGGCCATTCGGCCCTTCGAGCCTGCTCCGCCATTCAATAAGATCATGGCTAATTCTTCTACTTCAAATCCACTTTCCTGCACTATCCCCATACCCCTTGATTTCCTTAATATCTATCGATCTCTACCTTGAATGTACTCAATGACTGAGCCTCCACAGCCCTCTGGGGCAGAGAATTGCAAAGATTCACCACTCTCTGAGTGAAGAAATTTCTTCTCATTTCAGTCCTAAATAGCCAATCCCTTATTCTGAGACTGTGACCCCTGGTTCTAGACTCCCCAGCCCCGGGAAACATTCTCTCAGCATCTATCCTGTCAAGCCCTGTAAGAATATTTGATTGCAGTAAGACATCTTTACTCTTATACTCAAATCCTCTTTCACGTTTCATCCGAAAGACGGCACCTCCGACAGTGCGGCACTCCCTCAGCACTGTACTGGGAGTGTCAGCCTAGATTTTTGTGCTCAAGTCTCTGGAGTGGGACTTGAACCCATAACCTTCTGACTCAGAGGCGAGTGTGTTGCCCACTGAGACCCAGCTGACCATGAAGATGGGATAATAAAATTGTTTGGATTATGTTTTTTGTTGCCTCCAGACTCGACTATTCCAATTCTCTCCTGGCCGGCCTCCAACCTCGCACCCTCCATAACTCCAAAACCCTGTTGCCCATATCCTAATTCAAATCAAGCCCTATTCACAGATCACCCATGTGCTCACTGACCTACCTTGGGTCCCAGTCCATCAATGCCTCAATTTTAAAATTCTCATCCTTGTGTTCAAATTCCTCCATTCCTCACCCTTCCCTATCTCCATAATCTTCTCCAACCTCACAACCCTCTAAGATCTCTGCACTCCTCTAATTCTGGCCTCTTGCACATCCCTGATTATAATCGCTCCACCATTGGCGGCTGTGCCTTCAGCTCTAGAATTTCCTTCCTAAACTTCTCTGCCGTTCTCTCCTCCTTTAAGATGCTCCTTAAAACCTACCCCATTGACCAAGCTTTTGATCATCTGTCCTAATATCTCCTTACGTGATCCTGCAGATCCTCTGGGAGGACAGGCGCACCAACGTCAGTGTTCTCGATCAGGCCAACATCCCCAGCATCGGAGCACTGACCACACTCGCCCAGCTCCATTGGGCGGGGCCACATCGTCCGCGTGCCTGACACAAGACTTCCAAAGCAAGCGCTCTACTCGGAACTCCGACACGGTAAGCGAGCCCCAGATGGGCAGAGGAAACGTTTCAAGGACACCCTCAAACCCTCCCTGATAAAGTGTAACTTCCCCACTGACACCTGGGAGTCCCTGGCCAAAGACCGCCCTAAGTGGAGGAAGAGCATCCAGGAGGGCGCTGAGCACCTCGAGTCTCGTCGCCGAGAGCATGCAGAAAACAAGCGCAGGCAGCGGAAGGAGTGTACGGCAAACCAGACTCCCCACCCACCCTTTCCCTCAACCACTGTCTGTCCCACCTGTGACAGAGACTGTAATTCCCGTATTGGACTGTTCAGTCACCTGAGAACTCACTTTTAGAGTGAAAGCAAGTCTCCCTCGATTTCGAGGGACTGCCTGTGATGATGATTTCGTGGCTCGGTGTTAATTTTTTTTAGCAACCTAGGAACAGGAGGAGGCCATTCAGCCCCTTGATCCTGTTCCTCCATTCATTCAGATCATGGATGAGCTGCGACCTAACTCCATAAACCCACCTTTGGCCCATATCCATTAATACCTTTGGTTAACAGAAAGCTATCAATCTGCGATTTAAAATTAACAATTGATCGAGCATCAATTGCCGTTTGCGGAATAGAGTTCCAAACTTCAACCACCCTTTGTGTGTAGAAGTGTTTCCTAATTTCACTCCTGAAAGGTCTGGTTCTAATTTTTAGATTATGCCCCCTAGTCCTAGAATCCCCAACCAGCAGAAATAGTTTCTCTCTATCTACCCTATCTGTTCCCCTTAATATCCTGAAAACTTCAATCAGACCACCCATTAACATTCTAAATTCCAGGGAATACAACACTAATTTGGTAACCGCTTCTTGTAACCCTTGAAGTCAGGGTCTTCTTCTTAGGCAGTCCCCTGGAGTCGAGGATGACTTGCTTCCACACTAAAATGAGTTCTACGGAGACTGATGAGACCAATGCGGGATCTACAGTCTCTGTCACAGGTGGGGCAGACGGTGGTTAGAGGGACGGGAGGGCGGGGTTCTTGATTTGCCGTGCGCTCCTTCCGCTGTTTGTGCTTGGCTTCCGCGTGCTCCCGGCAAAGAGACTCGACATGTTCAGCGCCTTCCCGGACCTCCACTTTGAGCGGTCTTGGGCCAGGGATTCCCAAGAGTCGGTGGGGATGTTACATTTTTTCAAGGAGGCTTTGAGGATGTCCTTGAAGCGTTTTCTTTGCCCTCGTGGGACTCGCCTGCCGTGACGTAACTCAGAGTAGAGCGCCTGTTTCAGGAGTCGAGTATTGGGCATGCGGACAATGTTGCCCGTCCATCGGAGCCAATCGAGTGTGGTCAGTGCCTCGATGCTGGGGAGGTTGGCCTGAGGGAACGCTGACGTTGGTGTGCCTATCCTCCCAGTGGAGTTCCAGGACTTTGCGGAGGCAGGTTCGTGGTACTTCTCCAGTGCCTTGAGGCGCCTACTATACATATTCCATGTCTCTGAAGCATATAGGAGGGCGGGAATCACTACTGCTCTGTAGACCAAGAGCTTGGTGTCAGGTTTGAGATCCTGGTCTTCGAACCTCTTTTCCTCAGGCGGCCGAAGGCTGCACTGCCACACGGATGGCGGTTCTTCATCATCCTTGCTGACAGTAAGCTCCCAAGGTATGGGAAGTGGTCCACATTGTCCAAGGTCTCGCCATGGATCTTGACAATCGGGGAGCAGTACTGTGTGGTGGGGCAGGTTGGTAGCGAACCTTTATCTTACTGATGTTTAATGTAAGGCCCAGACTCTCGTATGCTTCAGTGAAGGTGTCAATGATGGTTTGGAGTTCGGACTCCGGGTGTGCATAAACGCAAGCGTCGTCTGCATATTGTAATTCAACGACAGACTCATTCTGGTAAACCTACGGTGCACCACTCACAAGGCCAATATATCATTCCTAAGGTGTGGTGCCCACAACTGCTCACAGTGCTCCAGGTGTGGTCTAACCAGGGTTTTGTACAGCTGCAGTATGACTTCTATCCCACTATATTCTTGTCCTCTAGATATAAGGGCCAGCATCCAATTAGCCTTTTTGATTATTGTCTGTGCCTGTTCATGACATTTTAATGATCTATGTACCGGAACCCATAACGTCTCTTTGGATTCCACCGTTTTTAGCCTTTCACCATTTAGAAAGTACCCTGTTCTATCCTTTTTAGGTCCATAGTGGATGACTTCACATTTGCCTACTTTGAACTCCATTTGCCACAGTTTACAATGACCACTACATTAAAGACGCTATGTAAATACAGGATGTAGTTAGAATTTTACACAACTCAACATTGCAGCTATTATCTTCTGCACCTGCATTGGTGGGAGCCTTTCACTGCCTTGTCCCCTACTCTCTCAGCACTTTTAAAAACATTCTCAATGCCCATCTCTTCGCCCCAGACGCTCTCTCTGTGCAAGACAGCCATGCACCTGCTGCGTCTAAGCCAATGGGCTAAACGTTTCTTGCGTTTTCGGCGATTTTCTCGGCGGTACAGCTGTTTTTCCGCCCGGCAAAAGTTTCCCCCTTCGTTTTTTAATGGTATCACACAAATCTGAAAATGCCCGCCGGGACCAAACCACCGACATGCACCGCCGAGAAAATCGGCAGGGAGTAAGTTTGGCCTCAACGGAAGCCCGTCCAGATCGCCGCGGGAACCGCCCTGTGAAAGCTGCTCCAACAGGGCGGTCAGTGAGCACTCTGCAAAGAAAGGTAAGTTAAAGGTTCTTTATTATTTAAAAAAAATTTTTAAATGGCGATTATGTGTAAAAGTGTCATGGGAATGTTTTTAAACTTTTTTTTAGTGAAAATTTTTTTTTAAAGTTTTCCCCCCTCCCTCGGCCCAACCACAGCCTCGGACTAAATTTTTAATAAAACGCCCATTTTACTTAGTTTCCCCTTTAACCGCCGAGAATAATGGTGCAAGACCCATTTTCTCGCTGGGCGATTAGTTTTAACATAGAAACATAGACAATAGGTGCAGGAGCAGGCCATTCGGCCCTTCGAGCCTGCGCCACCATTCAATATGACCATGGCTGATCATGCAACTTCAGTACCCCATACCTGCTTTCTCTCCATACCCCTTGATCCCTTTAGCTGTAAGGGCCACATCTAACTCCCTTTTTAATTAGCTTTAACTTAAAAGTGCAAATTTTCACCAGCGTTACTTACCAAATGTTACCGGTTTTTCTGAACGGGCAATCGGGCGTTGAGGGGCTCTCGGTAAAGTCTAGCCCAATGTGTTGCATTGGCTGTTCACGGTGTGTACCCCTCCAAGTTGGAAGATCAAGTGCAGATTAGGGGCCACTTTCCACCTCAGTTGTTTCCACGAATGTGACCCTAAGCTCACTGTGCCTTGCCACCTTCAGCTCGTCCTTCCATTTCCACTCCGTCCTCGACTCTTGTACATTGTTTAAAACCAGGTCAACAAAAGCTTCAGGAAATTTTCAATTCTCTGCTCCCAATAATGGCCTGGCTTTTGTGGCGGTGATGACGGTGAATGTGTCAGCCTCTCCTCTGAAAGTCACCGCAATTTCCAGAGTCAGCTCATGTGCAGATACATGTGGAAACCCAGAAGTTGCTGTCAGTCATTCCCTGCTCCACCACAGGATTTCACTGTGGAACTCCCCGGAGCCAGCAATCAATTCAAATCACAGTTCCTGGCGAAAACTTCCCCTACTACTCTGGACTATCGCTGTTAAAACCCCCAGAAAAGTTAAGCTATATTGAAATAGGGGTAACTGGTTTTTTTTAACAGTGTACTGATTTCAGAACAGCCATTCTGTACTGAAAAACTAATTTTGTATTTGTGGGACGTCAAATTTTCCCATTAATATAAAAAGAATTACATGGCTTTTAAGCTATTTTTAAAAAAAGTTTGTTGAATTTAATCCCATGTGTATGTCCCAATCTTTATTTTGCTCTCTGTAAAATTTATAAGAAGTAAATTATCTATGCATCTTACTTCCTGGTTTGCTATCTGAGAATTCTTCAATGTGATTGGCTGCTTAGCCAGCTTGATGACTCTGGTCGCTTAGGATTTGCTTGATTTGGCTTCAGATTCAAACAAAGGTCGAAAGAGCTGAACTCGACGCCACAGAGACCGTTAGATATCGCTAGCTTGTGGGCAGCTTTCTTCAATGTTAGCTTCACCGCTGACCGCAAATTCCGAGCCATTGACTTTCGCAACGTCCGATCTTAGCTACACGCTCCATTTCCCAGCACCAGAGTTTTAATTCTAGGTTTTCTCCGTATTTTTACAATGCTCCAACATTTTCTCAACTATATGCACGTTCAACCGTTTCTTTAACTTACGCCTATCGCTTGACTGAGATGATCCTTCGTATCATCCAACAATCACCTGCTTTTATTTCAGTTTGAAGGCCATTCAACTACCAACGACCTCTCTGTGATTCCACAATCTGTTGTCGGTTTCTACACAGCCTGATTGTGTTAGAATGTGTAATCGTTTTCCACTCTTCAGTTCTGAAGGACACTTTCCGAATTACGAAGCAGTTTTTTTTCTCTCGACAGATGTTGACTGACTTGCAAACTTTTGTTTTTGCTTCAGTTCTGCATGTGGCTAGTTTCTTACTCGCTAGTTTGTCTGGCGAGAATGGTGGCTGGGAAAAGACAGCTTTCCACCCTATCACGGCCCTTCCCCATTCCACCCTATCACGGCCCATCCCCATTCCACCCTATCACATCCCGTCCCCATTCCACCCTATCACGTCCCTTCCCCATTCCACCCTATCACAGCCCATCCCCATTCCACCCTATCACAGCCCGTCCCCATTCCACCCTATCACGTCCCGTCCCCATTCCACCCTATCACGTCCCGTCCCCATTCCACCCTATCACGTCCCTTCCCCATTCCACCCTATCACGTCCCATCCCCATTCCACCCTATCACAGCCCATCCCCATTCCACCCTATCACGACCCGTCCCCATTCCACCCTATCACAGCCCATCCCCATTCCACCCTATCACGACCCATCCCCATTCCACCCTATCACGTCCCATCCCCATTCCACCCTATCACGACCCGTCCCCATTCCACCCTATCACAGCCCATCCCCATTCCACCCTATCACGTCCCATCCCCATTCCACCCTATCACGTCCCATCCCCATTCCACCCTATCACGTTCCATTCCCATTCCACCCTATCACGTCCCATCCCTATTCCACCCTATCACAGCCCATCCCCATTCCACCCTATCACGACCCGTCCCCATTCCACCCTATCACGTCCCATCCCCATTCCACCCTATCACGTCCCATCCCCATTCCACCCCATCACAGCCCATCCCCATTCCACCCTATCACAGCCCATCCCCATTCCACCCTATCACAGCCCATCCCCATTCCACCCCATCACTGCCTTCCCCATTCCACCCTATCACGTCCCATCCCCATTCCACCCTATCACAGCCCATCCCCATTCCACCCCATCACTGCCTTCCCCATTCCACCCTATCACAGCCCATCCCCATTCCACCCTATCACAGCCCATCCCCATTCCACCCTATCACGTCCCATCCCCATTCTACCCTATCACGGCCCTACCCCATTCCACCCTATCACGGCTCTTCCTCTATTAATCTTTCCTCCCCCTTCCCGTACTTGCTTAAAAACTGTTAAATCACACCTTCCAGTTCTACTGAAAGGTCATCGACCCGAAACGTTAACTCTGTCCCGCTCTCCACAGATATTGCCTGACCTGCTAAGTGTTTCCAGTATTTTCTATATTTTTTAAATTTCAGATTTCCAGCATCCACAGTACTTTGCTTTTAAGATCTTTTTGTATTTGAGATGCATACAAATTAATGTGCGTGGAATTAAACTTTATCGGGGTAAAATGTGCCTTGGCTGGTATCGCGCGACGGTCCATAGTGAATTGGCCGTTGGTTTGACACGTGGCCCGATTTCCATCAAAGTCAATGGATATTAACAATCAGGCGGTGTGTAAATTGGGCGGATGACAGTCGTTGAGGGAAAGGGTAGTTGGGCCCGGTTTGCCGCATGCTCCTTCCGCTGCCTGCGCTTGTTTTCTGCATGCTCTCAGCGACGAGACTCGAGGTGCTCAGCGCCCTCCCGGATGCTCTTCCTCCACTTAGGGCGGTCTTTGGCCAGGGACGCCCAGGTGTCGGTGGGGATGTTGCACTTTATCAAGGAGGCTTTGAGGGTGTCCTTGAAATGTTTCCTCTGCCCACCTGGGGCTCGCTTGCCGTGTAAGAGTTCCGAGTAGAGCGCTTGCTTTAGGAGTCTTGTGTCGGGCATGCGGACAATGCGGCCCACCCAACGGAGCTGGTCAAGTGTGGTCAGTGCTTCGATGCAGTCTGAGACTCCATGGTGCGCACTGGTGTAACAGTGAAGACAAAGAGCTTAGACACGCTGGTGTAAAGCATCCAGCAATTTGCAAGGGAAGCATTTTATACAATTACATAATCCAGCCATTGTGGTATTTTTCTCCCTATTTGAAGCGTCACCACAACCTCCCCATCTCACTCAGTTTTTTTTTTTTACAAGTTAAGTTGAGGCACTTAAGTCTCTCGATGTATGATACCGCCCTCCCCGCTCATGAAAAATGTATAACTCACCTTCCCCTGCTGTCTGCTTCGGTACAAACACATTTCCCTTTTGCCCGAAGCAGCTTGGTTAGCTTGAGAGAGCCACATGCACCTTGCAGGAACGATTGTGACCCATGCCCCAACCAACTTGGAAACTCGGTCCTCGCCCTTTCAACAGCTGGACTGAAAAATGCCACACTCCCAAAATGTTCATATAGTGCAGGAGAAAAAGCTGAGAATCGCCCCCAAAGCCGCTATCAAAAGTAACCAGAATAGGGTTCTTGGATAGTTATAAAAACATCGCACCTTGCCATTGGGCACGTTATCACCCTGCAAATCTGCAGAGCTAAAATTTGGCCCATTTCTCGCTGAATGAACATTATTCTACGTTCTCTCCCCCCCCCACCCCCCCCCAACCACATTAACAAGATTTCAAACTCCACCCCTTGCGGTTACATTTCCCATCTCAACCCATGCACTGGCTGCCAATCCCTCCGGCTCCCCCTCCCACCTCGTTCAGTTGTCTCTCCAGATTACTCCTACCCCACTTCAATTCCTTTTTTTTTTATAAACAGTAGCCCCTCCCCACATTTCCCCCTCCACAGTATTCCCACGACTGACTGTATTCCTCATCCCCCTCAATGGCCGGCTGTTCTATGCCACCAAGCCCCCCCCCCCCAAATGCACTGAATTCCATTTCCTCAGTTCGCTCTCCCTCCCCACTTCCACTTTTCCTTCCCCCTCTCCCACTTTTTCTTCCCTCTTCCACTTTTTACATAAGAACATAAGAAATAGGAGCAAGAGTAGGCCATACGGCCCCTCGAGCCTGCTCCGCCATTTAATACAATCATGACTGATCTGATCATGGACTCAGCTCCACTTCCCTGCCCGCTCCCCATAGCCCCTTATCATTTAAGAAACTGTCTATTTCTGTCTTAAATTTATTCAATGTCCCAGCTTCCACAGCTCTCTGAGGCAGCGAATTCCACAAATTTACAACCCTCAGAAGAAATTTCTCGTCTCAGTTTTAAATGGGCGGCCCCTTATTCTAAGATCGTGCCCTCTAGTTCTAGTCTCCCCTATCAGTGGAAACATCCTCTCTGCATCTAATATGTCAAGCCCCCTCATAATCTTATACGTTTTGATATCACCTCATTCTTCTGAATTCCAATGAGTAGAGGCCCAACCTACTCAACCTTTCCTCATAAGTCAACCCCCTCATCCCCGGAATCAACCGAGTGAACCTTCTGTGAACTGCCTCCAAAGCAAGTATATCCTTTCATAAATATGGAAACCAAAACTGCACACAGTATTCCAGGTGTGGCCTCATCAATACCTTATATAGCTGTCGTAAGATTTCCCTGCATTTATACTCCATCCTCTGCAATAAAGGCCAAGATACCATTGGCCTTCCTGATCACTTGCTGTACTTGCATACTAACCTTTCGTGTTTCACGCAGAACACAAAAGGATAGTATGTAGTCCCGCTGCACTTCGCAATCTTTCTCCATTTAAATTATAACTTGCTCTTTGCTTTTTCCTGCCAAAGTGCATGACCTCACACTTTCCAACATTATACTCCATCTGCCAAATGTTTGCCCACTCACTTAGCCTGTCTATGTCCTTTTGCAGATTTTTTGTGTCCTCCTCACTCATTGCTTTTCCTCCCATCTTTGTATCGTCAGCAAACTTGGCCAAGTTACACTCAGTCCCTTCTTCCAAGTCGTTAATATAGATTGTAAATAGTTGGGGTCCCAGCACTGATCCTGCGGCACCCCAACCAGAGAATGAACCATTTATCCTGACTCTCTGCTTTCTGTTAGTTAGCCAATCCTCTATCCATGCTAATATACCCCCAACCCCGTGAACTTTTATCTTGTGCAATAACCTTTTATGTGGCATCTTGTCAAATGCTTTCTGGAAATTCAAATACACCACATCCACTGGTTCCCCTTTATCCACCCTGTTTGTTGCATTCTCAAAGAACTCCAGCAAATTTGTCAAACATGACTTCCCCTTCATAAATCTATGCTGACTCTGCCTGACCGAATTTTGCTTTTCCAAATGTCCTGCTACTACTTCTTGATTAATGGACTCCAACATTTTCCCAACCACAGATGTTAGGCTAACTGGTCTATAGTTTCCTGCTTTTTGTCTGCCTCCTTTTTTTAAATAGGGGTGTTATATTTGCAGTTTTCCCAATTTGCTGGGAACTCACCAGGATCCATGGAATTTTAGTAAATTACAACCAACCAATGCATCCACTATCCCTGCCACTACTTCTCTTAAGACCCTCCTCTCCCCTTCCACTTTTTCTTCCTTCCCCCTCTCCCTCCCCCTAATTTTAACACCTCTCCTCCTCCCTCACAGCCAAGTTGCCTCCAACCTCATTTCCTTCCTTCCTCCCCACCCTCTGAACCCTGCGTGACCTGAAAAATCCAAATGGGCCTCTACTACCTGTACGCGACGCCGCAGAAATTTTTGGATAAAAAAAATATACAATGCATACATATTAATTTGCTAAATTTATTTGAACAAATCAACTTAGAAATTCATTGCATTTTAACAAACTTTAGAACATGTAAACATACTTGCTATGTTTCTGGAACAGGTATAAATACATTTGTTTAACTTTAGTAATCAAGGTAATTACGAAAGCACAACAAATACCACGTCATAACCAATTAAGGCAGGTTACTGGGAACATAATGACACTCATTATTTAAACTTTGCAAAACCGTAGGAATCTGGTTGCCACAAACTAAGTAACAGTCAATGGACAGTAGATTAGAGGACAAGGACCTTCAGTCTCAGCTTGTTTTAAACTTGTGCTCCATTTTCTTTCACTTGCAGCACGAACATCTTACACCGATTCAAAAAAAACAATAATCATGGCTTACGATGATTAGGTTAACTCAAGTAGGTGGTGTAAAATACCATGGTCCTCAGAGAGAATGTACATTTGGTGAAGTTATTAAACAATGCACATGGCAATGCATGCACAAGTGATCTCCATAACAATACTCAGATGCCAACACTGCAAAGTCAAAACTGGAATTTTACCTGCAGGGTTCGAACCAGACTATTTAACTTTTAATATTTGGGATTTTTCTCTAATATCTGTGCTTTAAACTCAGACCACTTTTTTCCCCCCCCTCTCTTTAAAAAAAACTTTTATTTCAAGTATTTCTATTTGTTCTAAGCCAATTTAATTTCCACTCCCCCTCTCGCGCTGGCTTTCCCAACTGTTTGCAAGCACTAGTAACGGGGGCCCTCTAACCAACCGTCCAGTCTGCTGCTAACGATCGTTTGATTTATGCTGTTTACCGAAGTCGAGTGACTGACTATTGAACGATTAAACAGTGTCGACACCCACGTGGGTGCCCTTTGGGGGCAGGGCTGGGGGGGGGGGGGGGGGGGAAACTTTTGACAGAACCAAATTGCAGGTTAGACTATCCCACATTAATCTTTAGCAGGATGACATCTTGATATTGCGGTTGTTTTTTTTTTAAAGAAAATATCTGTCTAAACAGCTGGATATCTTGCAGTGCCTGTCCAATGTTAATTGACGCTAAACACCATCCCACCATTTGCAACTGGTAACTTCTCCCTCACCCTCCCTCCCACTGTTATGAATCAGCATTTAATGATTCTTAGAAAACTGTAATTTCCCTTTATGTTATCTAAACACATTTCTCTCTACACACTACAGGTTAAGGCAGTAAAATGTCATTCCTGATATAAATTGAAATTCTGTCCACAAATATTAAAGCTATCTAAGTGTCTTCTTCCCTTTATCCTTCTGCTTTGTGCTCCACCCTATACCATTTCAACAGCGGGTGATCTACATTTAACTGTGGTTTCCCAAAGCAATGCAGTCTCTCCCGCCCCTCCCAGAAACAACTGCAGCCTTAATGCCGTTGAAATTAAACCCAAGTTTTGGGGAAGGGCGGAGGGCAGAAATCGAAAAGAAAAATCTCGCTGCAAATTAATCTTCCTGTGGCCCAGTTTCTGAATTTAAAAATCGACTTTTAGTTGTAAGTTTCTAGTGTGGAGCTAATGGTCATAATATATGATTTGGTTCTGCACAGATCTTTTTCCTAAACCCTTAAAAAAAATTAAAGAAAAGATGAAAAAAAAATCACACGTTTCCTAGTGTCAACAAACTTAGACCCAGCATTAAAGTGGCTGTAGACAGCATCAGTGTGTTTAACTTGAAGTTTGTTACATTGTACCAAATCAAGTTGCTCATGCGCATCGCAATAGGTTTTAATAAAAATTACAGTCAAATTTTCTTCTATAAAATTCTGTACATTTTCACAAATTATTGCATAAACAGATTTTTTTTCTTCAAGATCATTTTGCATAACAACTGACCACTGAATACAAAAAAACTCATGTTTCCCTTCTTGCTCGCTTCTTCTTCTTGATCTGTTTCGGTGACTCCCAGCTCTCTTCACCTTTCGCTGAAACAAAGAAAATACAGTATTACACAAGAAATAGGAGCAGGAGTCGGCCATTTGGCCCCTCGAGCCTGCTCCACCATTCAATGAGATCATGGCTGATCTGATCATGGACTCAGCTCCACTTCCCTGCCCGTTCCACATAACCCTTTACTCCCTTATCGCTCAAAAATCTGTCTATCGCCGCCTGAAATATATTCAATGACCCAGCCTCCACAGCTCTCTGGAGCAGAGAATTCCAAAGATGCACAAGCCTCAGAAAAAATTCCTCATGTGTGTTTTAAATGGCCGACCCCTTATTCTGAAACTATGCCCCCGAGATCTAGCTTGCCCCACAAGGAGAAACATCCTCTCAGCATCTACCCCTGTCAAGCCCCCGCAGAATCTTACATGTTTCAATAAGAACATAAGAAATAAGAGTAGGCGGCCATACAGCCCCTCGAGCCTGCTCCGCCATTTAATAGGATCATGGCTGATCCGATCATGGACTCAGGTCCACTTCCCTGCCTGCTCTCCATAATTCCTTAATCTCTTATCGTTTAAGAAACTGTCTATCTCTGTCTTAAACTTATTCAATGTCCCGGCTGCCACAGCTCTCTGAGGAAGCGAATTCCACAGATTTACGACCCTCAGAGAAAAAATTTCTCCTCACCTCAGTTTTAAATGGGCAGCTCCTTATTCCAAGATCATGCCCCCTAGTTCTAGTCTCCACTATCAGTGGAAACATCCTCTCTGCATCCACCTTGTCAAGCCCCCTCAATCTTAAACGTTTCGATAAGATTACCTCTTAGAGAATTCCAAAGATTCATGACCCTAAGAAATTCCTCCACACTTCTGTTTTAAACGGGCAACCCCTTATTCTGAAACTATGCCCTCTAGATTCCCCCATGAGGGAAACATCCTCTCAGCATCTACCCGTGACAAGCCCCCCTCAGAATCTTACATGTTTCAATAAGATCATCTCTCTCTTCTAAATGCCAATGAGTATAGGCCCAACCTGCTCAACCTTTCTTAAGATATTGGGACAGCGGACTGTATTGGTCACCATACTGTGAGAAATGTATTCGTTCGTGGGAGGCGGGCCTTGCTGGCAAGGCCGTCTTTTATTGCCCATCCTTAATTGCCCTAGAGAAGGTGGTGGTGAGCCGTCTTCTTGAACCGCTGCAGTCCGTGCGGTGTTTCAACTCAGTGACTTTGTCGTAGCGGGTTTTGGTACAACTGAGTGGCTCGCTGGGCCATTTCAGAGGGCAGTTAAGAGTCAACCACACTGCTGTGAGTCTGGAGTCACGTTCAGGCCAGACCGGGTAAGGACGGCAGATTTCCTTCTCTAAAAAGGACATTAGTGGGGTTTTTACGACAATCCGGTAATTTCATGGTCACCATTACTGATACTAGCTTTTTTTTTTGATGTACATCATTGAGTAAAAGTATGATCTCCATAAATAGAAAGCACTGCAGTAGGAAAAGCAGCAACTCCACATTAATCATCTTTTGAATATTTAACCAGAAGCCATGTTAACAGAGCAGCAATGTTCCCTTTTACGACCACTTCTCCCGACCCCGCCAGTCTCTAAATTGTCAGACTGCTTGTCTGACATGCAGTTCTGGATGAGCAGAAATTTTCTCCAATTGAATATTGGGAAGAATTAAGCCACTGTCTTTGGTCCCCACCACAAACTCTGTTCCCTAGCCACTGACTACATCCCTCCCTAGTACCTGTCTGAGGCTGAACCAGACTGTTGGCAATGTTGGTGTCATATTTGACCCTGAAATGAGCTTTCAACCAACATATCCACAGAACAGACTGCCCATTTCCACCTTCGTAACATCGCCCGTCTCTGCCCTTGCTTCAGCTCATCTGCTGTTGAAACCCTCACCCATGCCTTTGTTACCTCTAGACTTGACTATTACAACGCACTCCTGACCGGTCTCCCACATTCGACCCAATGTAAACTAGAGATGATCCAAAACTTGGCTGCCCATGTCCTAACTCGCACCAAGTCCTGGTCACCCATCACCCTGTGCTCGCTGACCTACACTGGCTCCTGGTTAAGCAACACCTCGATTTCAAAATTCTCAAATTCCTCCATGGCCTCGCTTCTCCCTATCTCTAATCTCCAACCCCAGATGTCTGCACTCCTCTAATTCTGCCCTCTTGAGTATCCCCGATAATCACTCAATCATTGGTGGCCGTGCCTCCTGTTGCCTGGGCCCCAAGCTCGAACTCTCTGCCGAAACTTCTCCACAAACTTCTCCACACCTCTTTCCTCCTTCAAGACGCTGCTTAAAACATACCTCGTCACCTGCGCTACTTATGCGGCTCGGTGTCAAATCGCTATCTCGTAATATTCATGTGAAGCGCCTTGGGACATATCACTACTACATCAAAGAGCAAGTTATTGCTTAAATGGAGAAAGATTGCAAAGTGCTGCAGTACAGCGAGACCTGGGGGGTGTACTTGTGCATGAAACACAAAAGGATAGTATGCAGGTACAGCAAGTCATCGGGACGGTCAATGGTAGGCCTTTATTGCAAGGGGGATGGAATATAAAAGCAGGGAAGTCTTGCTACAGCTGTATAAGATATTGGTGAGGTTACACCTGGAATACTGCGTGCAGTTTTGGTTCCCATATTTATTGAAGATATACTTGCTTTGGAGGCAGTTCAGAGAAGGTTCACGAGGTTGATTCCAGGCATGAGGGGGTTGACTTATGAGGAAAGGTCGAGTAAGTTGGGCCTCTACTCATTTGAGTTTAGAAGAATGAGAGGTGATCTCATAGAAACATATATAAGATTATGAGGGGGCTTGACAAGGTGGATGCAGAGAGGATGTTTCCACTGATGGAGGAGACTAGAACTAGGGGGCATGACCTCAGAATAAGGGGCTGCCCATTTAAAACAGATGGAGAAATTTCTTCTGAGGGTTGTGAATCTGTGGAATTCACTGCCTCAGAGAGCTGTGGAAGCTGGGTCATTGAATAAATTGAAGACAGAAATAGACAGTTTCTTAAACGATGGAGGTAAGGGATTATGGGGAGCGGGTAGGGAAGTGGACCCGAGTCCATGATCAGATCAGCCATGAGAAATAGGAGCAGGAGTAGGCCACACAAGGGGCCGTATGGCCTACTCCTGCTCCTATTTCTTATGTCAAAGGCACTATATAAATACACGTATTTTTGGTGCACAAACCTTCCATTCAAATATCTGCGCATGCGCAGTTATTTCTATTGAAAAGCCGGACTGTGTGGGACCTGCACAGCTCTACGTGGCTCAACAGGAACCTTGCAGAGCACTACTGCTTCATTCTGCATTGACTGATGAAACAAACATGAAAGATATTTACAGAATCAAATGATTTTTAAAGCTATATGAACATACAAGCAATCATGATTTTAAAGTTATTGCACTGAGCTTTTTATTCATTGAAGTGTTGTTCTTTACATGACGCACTGCTTCTGCCGCTAACAGGAATTGTCCCTTTTGTAATCCGCTTCAAAATTATTTTCTTCTTGTTTACATAGGTGGTCACATTATAGACACGTGACCGGGCCCACATGTTTACAAGTACATAAGAAATAGGAGCAGAAGGCCATTCGGCCCCTCGAACCTGCTCCGCCATTCAATGAGATCATGGCTGATCTTCAACCTCAACTCCACTTTCCCGCCCGATCCCTCGATTCCCTTCATTCCCCCAAATCTTTGAATATACTCAACGGCTGGGCATCCGCAGCTCTCTGGGGTAGAGAGTTCCAAAGATTCACAACCCAATGAGTGAAGAAATTTCTCCTCACCTCAGTTCTAAATGGCCGATTCCTTATCCTGAGACTGTGTCCCCTGGAGCAGAGTAGCACTGGGGTAAGTGTAAACCACAAGGTGATAGGAAGGGACAATATGTATGAATATAAAGGGCGGCAGGAGGGGTCAAAACTAAAAATCATAGTTTAAAAACTAGTATTAAAATACTCTACCTAAACGCAAGCAGCATTCGAAATAAAGTAAATGAGTTGACGGCACAAATCATTACAAATGGGTATGATTTGGTGGCCATTACAGAAACGTGGTTGCAGGGTGGCCAAGACTGGGAAGTAAACATACAGGGGTATCTGACAATTCGGAAAGACAGACAAGAAGGGAAAGGAGGTGAGGTAGCTCTGTTAACAAAAGAAGATATCAGGGCAGTTGTGAGAGACGATATTGGCTCCAATGAACAAAATGTTGAATCATTGTGGGTGGAGATTAGAGATAGTAAGGGGAAAAAGTCACTGGTGGGCATAGTTTATAGGCCCCCAAATAATAACTTCACGGTGGGGCGGGCAATAATCAAGGGAATAATGGAGGCATGTGAAAAAGGAACGGCAGTAATCATGGGGGATTTTAACCTACATATTGATTGGTCAAATCAAATCGCACGGGGTAGCCTTGAGGAGGAATTCATAGAATGCATACGGGATTGTTTCTTAGAACAGTATGTTACAGAACCTACAAGGGAGCAAGCGATCTTAGATCTGGTCCTGTGTAATGAGACAGGAATAATAAACGATCTCCCAGTAAAAGATCCTCTCGGAATGAGTGATCACAGTATGGTTGAATTTGTAATACAGATTGAGGATGAGGAAGTAGTGTCTCAAACGAGCGTACTATGCTTAAACAAAGGGGACTACAGTGGGATGAGGGCAGAGTTGGCTAAAGTAGACTGGAAACACAGACTAAATGGTGGCACAATT
The DNA here is from genome assembly GCF_044704955.1 of Pristiophorus japonicus. Taxonomy (NCBI): domain Eukaryota; kingdom Metazoa; phylum Chordata; class Chondrichthyes; family Pristiophoridae; genus Pristiophorus; species Pristiophorus japonicus. The sequence continues at coordinate 533,400,684 of NC_091977.1, forward strand.
GAGGAAGAGTGGAGGACTTTTAAGGAGCTCTTTCATTGTGCTCAAAAAAAATATATTCCAGTGAAAAAGAAGGGTGGTAAGAAGGGATAACCAGCCATGGATAACCAAGGAAATAAAGGAGAGTATCAAATTAAAAACCAATGCGTATAAGGTGGCCAAGGTTAGTGGGAAACTAGAAGATTGGGAAAATTTTAAACGACAGCAAAGAATGACTAAGAAAGCAATAAAGAAAGGAAAGATAGATTACGAAGGTAAACTTTCGCAAAACATAAAAATGGATAGTAAAAGCTTTTACAGATATATAAAACGGAAAAGAGTGACTAAAGTAAATGTTGGTCCCTTAGAAGATGAGAAGGGGGATTTAATAATGGGAAATGTGGAAATGGCTCACACCTTAAACAATTATTTTTGCTTCGGTCTTCACAATGGAAGACACAGAAACCATGCCAGAAATTGCTGGTCACAGGAATGTGGGAAGGGAGGACCTTGAGATAATCACTATCACTAGGGGGGTAGTGCTGGACAGGCTAATGGGACTCAAGGTAGACAAGTCCCCTGGTCCTGATGAAATACATCCCAGGGTATTAAAAGAGATGGCGGAAGTTATAGCAGATGCATTCGTTAGAATCTACCAAAATTCTCTGGACTCTGGGGAGGTACCAGCGGATTGGAAAGCAGCTAATGTAACGCCTCTGTTTAAAAAAGGGGGCAGACAAAAGGCAGGTAACTATAGGCCGGTTAGTTTAACATCTGTAGTGGGGAAAATGCTTGAAACTATTAAGGAAGAAATAGCGGGACATCTAGATAGGAATAGTGCAATCAAGGAGACGCAGCATGGATTCATGAAGGGGAAATCATGTTTAACTAATTTACTGGAATTCTTTGAGGATATAACGAGCATGGTGGATAGAGGTGCACTGATGGATGTGGTGTATTTAGATTTTCAAAAGGCATTCGATAAGGTGCCACACAAAAGGTTACTGCAGAAGATAAAGGTACGCGGAGTCAGAGGAAATGTATTAGCATGGATAGAGAATTGGCTGGCTAACAGAAAGGAGAGAGTCAGGATAAATGGGTAATTTTCAGATTGGAAATCGGTGGTTAGTGGTGTGCCACAGGGATTGGTGCTGGGACCACAACTGTTTACAATATACATAGATGACCTGGAAGAGGGGACAGAGTGTAGTGTAACAAAATTTGCAGATGACACAAAGATTAGTGGGAAAGCAGGTTGTGTAGAGGACACAGAGAGGCTGCAAAGAGATTTAGATAGGTTAAGCGAATGGGCTAAGGATTGGCAGATGGAATACAATGTCGGAAAGTGTGAGGTCACCCACCTTGGGAAAAAAAAAAAAACAGTAAAAGGGAATATTATTTAAATGGGGAGAAATTACAACATTAGGCGGTGTAGAGACCTGGGGGTCCTTATGCATGAATCCCAAAAAGTTAGTTTGCAGATGCAACAGGTAATCAGGAAGACGAATGGAATGTTGGCCTTCATTGCGAGAGGGATGGAGTACAAAAGCAGGGATGTCCTTCTGCAACTGTATAGGGTATTGGTGAGGCCGCACCTGGAGTACTGCGTGCAGTTTTGGTCACCTTACTTAAGGAAGGATATACTAGCTTTGGAGGGGGTACAGAGACGATTCACTAGGCTGATTCCGGAGATGAGGGGGTTACCTTATGATGATAGACTGGGTCTTTACTCGTTGGGAGTTCAGAAGGATGAGGGGTGATCTTATAGAAACATTTAAAATAATGAAAGGGATAGACAAGATCGAGGCAGAGAGGTTGTTTCCACTGGTCGGGGAGACTAGAACTAGGGGGCACAGCCTCAAAATACGGGGGAGCCAATTTAAAACCGAGTTGAGAAGGAATTTCTTCTCCCAGAGGGTTGTGAATCTGTGGAATTCTCTGCCCAAGGAAGCAATTGAGGCTAGCTCATTGAATGTATTCAAATCACAGATAGATAGATTTTTAATCAATAAGGGAATTAAGGGTTACGGGGAGCGGGCGGGTAAGTGGAGCTGAGTCCACGGCCAGATCAGCCATGATCTTATTGAATGGCGGAGCAGGCTCGAGGGGCTAGATGGCCTACTCCTGTTCCTAATTCTTATGTTCTATGTTCTTGACTCTCCAGCCCGGGGGAAACCGCCACTCAGCATCTACCCTGTCAAGCCCTCCAAGAACTTTACACATTTCAACGCGATCACCTCGCATTCTTTTAAACTCCAGCGTTTTGTGTTCAATGAACCTCCCCGAGCCCTTTCAGGGTGCATCTGGCATGGTCATGAATGGGGGCTTAGAACTATTGTTATACACGTCCGAAATATGATTCTGCCATGCCCGTGCCTGGCAAACGTCGACTGTCTGCTTGATAATTCTCTGCTCTGTCCTTCCCCTCCCTCAAGCCGATTCCAGCCCGGCTGTGCAGAGTGAGCGTGTTTCATGATTTCTTGGCACGGCACTTGAAGCCACTTAAATTCTCTCTGGCTACAATAGCATTTTAATAGATTGTGTTGTACGAGGAGTGATCTTTGGAAGGTTAGAATCAGCCTCGGGACTGTTAAAGACATTCTAGCTCAATTAAAAGATATTACTGAAGCATCTCAAACTGCTTTTCCGAAATTCCGAAATGTGCTGCTCATAAAACTGCACAATCTGTGCCTTTAAAGTTAAACTAGTTTCTTTCCATTTATATAGCGCCTTTCACGACCCCACGTCGTCCCAAAGTGCTTTACAGCCAATGAATGCCACGCCAGACACGAGATTCCCAAAGCAAGCGCTCTACTCGGAACTCCTTCACGGCAAGCGAGCCAAAGGTGGACAGAGGAAACGTTACAAGGACACCCTCAAAGCCTCCCTGATAAAATGCAACATCCCCACCGACACCTGGGAGTCCCTGGTCAAAGACCGCCCTAAGTGGAGGAAGTGCATCCAGGAGGGCGCTGAGTACCTAGAGTTTGCATCGCCGAGAGCATGCAAAAATCAAGCTCAGGCAGCGGAAAGAAAGTGCGGCAAACCTGTCCCACCCTCCCTTTCCCTCAACGACTATCTGTCCCACCTGTGACAGGGACTGTGGTTCTCGTATTGGACTGTTCAGCCACCTAAGGACTCATGTTAAGAGTGGAAGCAAGTCTTCCTCAATTCCGAGGGACTGCCTATAATGATGATGATGATGACGACAGCCAATGAAGTAATTTTAGAAGTGCAGTCACTGTTGTAATGTGGGAAACGCGGCAGCCAATTTGTGCACAGCAAGCTCCCACAACCAGCAAAGTGATGACGACCAGATAATCTGTTTGCGATGTTGATTGAGGGATAAATATTGGCCAGGACACCAGAGAACACTCCCCTGTTCCTAGGACTCTACGGACTTCATCTTTAGCTATTTCAATACTATTCATGGAGTACATGTTCACTTATTTTTAATCTTTCTTGGTAAAGTATTTTGACTTGTCTGAATTAAGCTTCATCTGTCATCATCCTGCTCACTTGCACGTTTTATCCAGATTATTCTGCAATTTCTAAGCTACCTCTATTCCACAGGCATCCTAGTCTAGAATCAGCTGCAAATTTGATCACTTCATAGAATCATAGAATGGTTACAGCACGGAAGGCGGCCATTCGGCCCATTGAGCTACTGGGATCAAGTTTCTGAATTAGGACATTTAGATAAACCAGAAACAGCAGTAGTCTCAACACTGAGTACTAGGCACCTGATGACTCAGTATTTCCTTTCCGCCTCGATTTAAAAAAAAAGAAAAATTTGTTCCTGGGATGTGGGCGTCGCTGGCAAGAATGGCATTTATTGCCTATCCCTAATCGCCCCTCGAGAAGGTGGTGGTGAGCCGCCGCCTTGAACTGCTGCAGGCCGTGTGGTGAAGGTGCTCCCAGAGTGCTGTTAGGAAGGGAGTTCCAGGATTGTGACCCAGCGACGATGAAGGAAAGGCCGATATATTCACAAGTCAGGATGGCATGCGACTTGGGAGGGGAACTTGCAGGTGATGGTGTTTCCATGCCCTACTGCCCTTGTCCTTTTATGAGGTAGAGGTCACAGGTTTGGGAGATCAAATGTGGAGTCTCATCACATTTATGAAGCATTCATAAGAAATAGGAACCGTAGGCCATACGGCCCCTCGAGCCTGCTCTGCCATTTATACGATCATGGCTGATCCGATCATGGACTTGGGTTCACTTCCCTGCCCACTCCCCAAAACCCCTTATCGGTTAAGAAACTGTCTATTTCTGTCTTAAATTTATTCAATGTCCCAGCTTCCACAGCTCTGAGGCAGCGAATTCCACAGATTTACAACCTTAAGAAATTTCTCCTCAACTCTTGTATTCTCAGATCATGCCCCCTAGTTCTAGTCTCCCCGATTAATCCTCTCTGCATCCACCTTGTCAAGGCCTCTCATAATCTTATACATTTCAATAAGATCACCTCTCACTCTTCTGAATTCCAATGAGTAGAGGCCCAACCCATCTTCATGTTGTCAACCCCCTCATCTCTGGAATCAACCTTCTCTGAACTGCCTCCAGAGCAAGTATATCCTTTCGTAAATATGGAAACCAAAACTGCACGCAGTATTCCAGGTGTGACCTCACCAATACCTTGTATAACTGTAGCAAGACCTCCCTGCTTTATACTCCATTCCCTTCGCAATAAAGGCCAAGAGATTCCATTAGCCTTCCTGATCACTTGCTGTACCTGCATACTAACCTTTTGTGTTTCATGCACCAGGACCCCCAGGTCCTGCTGTACTGCAGCACTTTGCAATTTTTCTCCATTTAAATTCTAACATTCACAGGAGATGGTGTTCTGGGCTTATTCTGTTGTTACATGGGAAATAGGAGAAGTAGGCCACTCGAGACTGTTCCACCATTCAGTATCATGGCTGATCTGCCTCAACTCCACCTTCCCGCACTATGGTCTGCTGGTGTATCAGGTGGGCGATTAGAATTCCTCGGTGGGTACAAACTAGACTTTGCCAGTACATTTCGCCCTAATTTCTCCATGCTAAAGAGAGACTTTGTAAGTTGTAGCTTAATGTACCTTAAAACTTGTCAGATCTTCATTACATCACACATACACACATTTACGGTAACATACATGACTGGACTTGTAATAGAAACATAGAAAATAGGTGCAGGAGTAGGCCATTCGGCCCTTCGAGCCTGCACCGCCATTCAAAGAGTTCATGGCTGATCCAGAAGCCTGGAGTAAAGATCCAGACACGTGGTCAAATCACCATGGCAGCTGGGAATTTAAATTCAGTTAATTAAATAAATCTGGAATAAAGCGCCAGTATCACTAACAGCGACCATAAAACTACTGGATTGTTGTAAAAACCCATCTGGTTCACTAATGTCCTTGGCGAAGGAAATCTACCACCCTTACCCGGTCTGGCCCATCATCATCATAGGCAGTCCCTCGAATCGAGGATGACGTGCTTTCATGTCAAAAAGTTCACAGGTGTTTCAATGAAGGACCTAAAATTCCAGATCCCGAACTAAATCTTGAAGGGTGGAAGATGCCGGTGTGTGAATTTAAAAAAAAAATGTGTGGTGGCCATTGCACACCAGCCACCACACGGGCTTGACAGAGCGAGGTCTTGGGCCAGTGGCAAGGGTTAACCAGGACCAGGATGACTGGAGACCTGCTCTGCTGCACGGACCTAGTGCGCACACATATCGCAGTGTGGGCTGGCCCGTGTGGGCCCTCGGCTCTTCTGGGCCCCGAACTCTCGACTCTCCTGGGCCCCGATCACGTCCCTCTACAATCTCGCGCCGCTCCTGCTGTACCTGCCCACGCTCCAATCACCGACCTGGATCTTGGTAACATCCCTCTTGGCTGCCGTTGCTCTCCTGCTCCAGCACGTGCTGCTCCCTGGAGTAGTAACGCCGCCACGCTGCTCATTCCAATCCCCGGCCTGCTCCGATGGTTCTCGCAGGCTGGGGGCCGCTCAGCCTGCTGGAAAGAGGCAATCACCAGTTCCCCGGCTGTCTGCTGAGGTTGTCTGGACTGTGTGATTCTAGACACACAGTAATGTTGCTGGCTCTTAACTGCCCTCTGAAATGGCCCAGCAAGTCGCTCAGTTGTACAAGACGGCTCACCAGCACCTTCTCGAGGGCAGTTAGGGATGGGCAAGAAATGGCTGGCCTTGCCGGCGACGCCTCATCACATGAATTATTATTTTTTTATTGTCTGATCTGCGTCACATATATACATAGAACCCTGGCCACACTTAGAGAGATTTCGAACACTGACCTTGTGAAGGAGGCAGACTGTTCTGTTTAGTGGCAGAGGTGGATGGTTCCGACTCCGATAGTGTGTCTGGCACTTGGGAAGGGATATCCTGGGAAGAGCTTTCCACAATTACAGCTGGTTCTTCGGCGACAACTACTGTCTGTTCCTCTTCAATCTGCAAGGAAGTGACAAATTAAAAAAGGTTTCATAAGAAATAAGAACTAGGAGCAGGAGTAGGCCATTTGGCACCTTGTGCCTGCTCCGCCATTCAGTAAGATCACGGACTCAGCTCCACTTCCCTGTCCGCTCTCTATAACCCTTTATTCCCATATCGCTCAAAAATCTGTCTATCTCTACCTTAAATATGAAGGCAATTTTAAAAAAGCACACACAATTCTGGAAACAAAAAGCAGGAAATGCTCGACATACATGGACGGATGAAGGATCCCACCTGAAACATTAACACATCTTTCTCTTTTAACAACTTCCATTGCTCATCAAATTTAACGTCAAAAAACATCCCATGGCGCGTCACAGAGGCTTAAAGATGTGGAGTCCCAGAAAAGATGGGGGGGGGGGGGGAAGAAAGCTTAGTCAAAAAGATAGGTTTTAAGGAGGAGGAGAGGTTTAGGGAGAGAATTACAGAGCCTAGACAGCTGAAGGCATTGCTACCAACGACGGATGAATAGAGTGGAGGATGTACAGGAGGCCAACGTTGGAGGAACGCAGAGTTCTCGACGAAATTTCTCCTCATCTCAAATGGCTGACCCCCTTATGCTGAGACTATATGGGGCCCCAGGTTTCCCAAATAAAAAATAATGGCGCTCACTTACCTGGACGCCCATTTTTATTTGGCCCCCTCAGCGCTGAAAATAAAAACCGGAAGTTTTCTTCCACCATGTGAACCTTCTGGCGCCAGCTCTACCCGAGCTGGTCTCGCTGGGCGGTACCACACAGCGCACGCGCTCCAACAACAAACGGGCAACTAAATGCGCATGTGCAAAATTTTTTTTTATTTTTATAAACAGAACTACGCATGAGCGTGGGTGCAGGACCTTTGGCCCTGGGCTAGCAGTGGCTGCAGTCGACGCCCTGGAGAATCGGGTGAAGGCTGCATTGGCTGGTTAAAGACGACTTAGATTTGTCTGCTACTTTTTCTAATCCTGGTAATTGTAAAAGGTTTCCCTGCACTTTGTGGAAGATTTTTTTTGGGGGGAGTGAGAAGTTCGCAGGAAAAAGGTAAAGATCGTTTCTTTCACTGCAAGATGACATTTATCATCGCAGGAGCAGCATTAATGGTAAGTTTACATTTATTTTTTTTTATACTTGCCTAGTTATTGTTTGCCTTTTAAATTCCCTAAATGGTTATTTAGAAGAGATTGGGAGTCCTTTTGGCCGGGGATTTCTCGAACTGCAGGTAAGGGTTTTTCCGAGGGTCGGTTTTAAAAATTTCGTTGGGTGGGGAAAGTTTGCCTTACGTACAGAAATGGCGCGCAACTTTCTTTTACAGGTACACCAGCGGCAGAAATTCCGCCGTTGGTAGTAGACGCCGGCGCCCCGACATTGGGGGAATCTTTCAACTGGGCTTCAGCGCCAAAAAATTCACTGGGCGCCGAAAAAAACAGTACCCAGTCAAACTCAGCTCTCTCTCTCTATATCCCCTAGTTGTAGCCAGGGGAAACAGCCTCTCAATCTTGTGTTTCAATGAGATCACCACTTACTCTTCTAAACTCCGGATATAGGTCCATTCTACTCGATCGCTCTTCATCGGTCATCCCCCTCATCCCAGGAATCAATCTAGTGAACCTTTGCTGCACCCCCTCTAAAGGCAAGTATATCCTTCCTTGGGTACGGAAACCATAACTGTGCACACCACTCCAGGAGTGGTCTCACCAAATCCCAGAACAAATGCAGCAAGATTTCCTTACTCTTGTACTCCAACCCCCTTGCAACAAAGGCCAACATACCATTCGCTTTCCTAATTGCTTACTGTACCTGCATATTACCGTTCTGTGATTCGTGCACAAGGACACCATAAATCTTTCCGAACACCAACTGCTAATAGTTTCTCACCATTTAAAAAAATATTCGGTTTTTCTATTCTTTCTACCAAAGTAAATAACCTCACATTTCCCCACATTAAACTCCATATGCCACCTTATTGCCCATTCAAGTAACCCGGTCTATATCTCTTTGCAGTCTGTGTCTTCCTCACATCGTACTTTCCCACCTAGCTTTGTAACAAAAATCTAACAATCCCAGACTGATCCAGCATCAACTGTCATTTGCGGAGAGGAGTGCCAAACGTCAATCACCCTTTGCGTGTAGAAGTCTTTCCTAACTTCACTGCTGAAAGTTCTGGCTGGACTTTTCATGCTATGTACCCCAAGACCGAGGCTCCCTTCCCAACCAGCGGAAAGAGTTAATCTCTGCAGTAACGAGCGGCACACAGCAAGAAGGAACACGCACATTCCGTGATTGTTGTTGAAACAGCCGAGAATGAAACAGAAACAGAGCTGTGCGCGTCTTTGTAAACTCAGTGCTCCATGTATCCAACCAATGCAAGGCAGTCAACAATGGCACATTGATGTTGAACTGTCTAGTCAAGAAGAACCTGGGACCAAATTGTATCGTGCTGTGGTCACACTGCATACATATCTCGCCAAGATGAAAGGGAGAAATTCAAGTGCTGGAGACAATGTGAAGAGGAGGGAGAGGTGAGAATGCACTAAAGGCCAGAGAAAGAAAAGAAAGACCTGCATTTATATAGCGCCTTTCACGGCCAACGGATGTCTCAAAGCGCTTTACTGCCAATGAAGTACTTTTTGAAGTGTAGTCACTGTTGTAATGTGGGAATCGCGGGAGTCAATTTGCACGCAGTAAGCTCCCACAAACAACAATGTGATAATGACCCAGATAATCAGTTTTTTTGTTATGCTGATTGAGGGATAAATATTGGCTAGGACACCAGGGATAACTCCCCTCATCTTCAAAATGGGATCTTTTACATCCACCCGAGAGAGCAGACAGGGTCTCGGTTCAACGTCTCATCCGAAAGACGGCACCTCCGACATTGCAGCACTCCCTCAGCACTGCACTGGGAGTGTCAGCCTAGGTTTTTGTGCTGAAGTCCCTGGAGTGGGACTTGAACCCACAATCTTCTGACTCAGTGGTGAGAGTGCTACCCACTGAGCCACAACTGACACCTTGTCAGAGTCAGAGAAATGGAGTGGGAGTGGGTGGTAGATTACATCATTGCAGTTGGTTACAGAGATTAAAAGGCACAAAGCCATGGAGGGACTTGCACATGAATTTTAAATGAGGCATTGATGGACCGGGACTAAAACAGATGTAGTTCAGCAAGGGCAGGGGTGATACGCAAGATACAAGAATAGAAGAAATAGGAGTAGGAGGCTATATGGCCCCGCACGCCTGTTCCGCCATTTAATACGATCATGGCTGATCCGATCATGGACTCAGGTCCACTTCCCTGCCCGCTCCCCATAACCCCTTAGTCTCTTATTGTTTAAGAAACTGTCTATTTCTGTCTTAAATTTATTCAATGTCCTAGCTTCCACAGCTCTCCGAGGTAGCGAATTCCACAGATTTACAACCTCAGAGAAGAAATTCTTCCTCATCTCTGTTTTAAATGCTCGGCCCATTATTCTAAGATCATGCCCCCTAGTTCTAGTCTCCCCTATCAGTGGAAACATCCTCTCTGCATCCACCTTGTCAAGCCCCCTCATAATCTTATACGTTTCGATAAGATCACCTCTCATTCTTCTGAATTCCAATGAGTAGAGGCCCAATCTACTCAACCTTTCCTCATAAGTCAACCCCCTCATCTCCGGAATCAACCTAGTGAACCTTCTCTGAACTGCCTCCAAAGCAAGTATATCCTTTCGTAAATATGGAAACCAAAACTGCACGCAGTATTCCAGGTGTGGCCTCACTAATACCCTGTATAACTGTAGCAAGACTTTCCTGCTTTTATACTCCATCCCCTTTGCAATAAAGGCCACGATTCCATTGGCCTTCCTGATCACTTGCTGTACCTGCATACTAACCTTTTGTGTTTCATGCACAAGTACCCCCAGGTCCCACTGTACGGCAGCACTTTGCAATCTTTCTCCATTTAAATAATAACTTGCTCTTTGATTTTTTTCTGCCAAAGTGCATGACCTCACACTTTCCAACATTATACTCCATCTGCGGGACAGGAAAGAGCGAGAGAGAGCAGAGTTTGGGATTTGCTGTCGTTAACTGAAGGTGGACGGCGAGACACAGCAAAAGGAGGCGCTAAATTTTGATCTTGGAAGAGAAGCTCAGTCTCGGTCACATCAATTTAAATCCTGTGTCTCTGGAATCGCATCACATGAAATCCAACTTTCAAGTCCACCATTTATTAAAAACAGGCACACACTCTGCGATGTGAATTCTTACCTCAGCTGGTTCACTAGTGCATATGGTTTCAACGGCTGGAGCAGTCTCCTTTTCAGGCTGCGCTGGTACAACAAGCTGCTCCTGGTCTCCACTAATGGGCTCCTTGTCTTGCTCCTCCACCTCCTTTCATAAATTCAGAAAACATTTCAAACATTTAGAAACAGAGGCGAGAACGGCTTAATTTTCAAAAATTGTCTGAAGGGAATAAAAGTTAGCGAAACAGAAAATTGCTTAATTATTGGCCTGGAAATCCGGGACTCCCCAGGTCCGTACGGGGTGTGTACGAAGTTTCTACAGACCCGGGAAGGCATCGCAAAAGCCGGTTTTCAGTGGACAATGCGCATGAGCTGAAAACCGGCTTTTCCGATCAGTCACGCTGGAGCTCGACGGATCCTCCGTATAGTGAGCCAGGACATTTGCAAGGGAAGGACTGCGGGATTTACCCATATCATGCCCAGCAAATGCCCTCATACTCTTGCGCCTGATAAAAGCAGGCACATAACCTACTGTTATAGGCGCAAGTTTTATAAAACATAAGAAAATTTAAAAAACACATTTTATTGTTTAAAAACCCTGCCCACTGCGGTAAGTTTATTTTAAACCATAATTAAAAATTTTTTTAAATCGGAATTTTTTTTTCCTAAGACATTTATTAACTTTAATTTCAATGAATGTTAATTATGTGAGGTGTATTTTTTAATTATGGTGTTTAATATGTTTAGCTTTTCTGGTAGATACAGAGCTCCCATTGCTATTAATGAGAAAGCTGTGGAATACTGTACCTGATTAGCTGAACAGTCACACGTGATGCACCGTCTGCGTGGGAACCCGAAGGACGGGAGTGCGCTTCGCAGCGCGGGAAGAGAAGACCTCCCCACCGGAATCCCACGCTCCTCCGGGACCACCTGGTACTTTCGTAGAAATGTTTCAGGTAAGAGACTTCTTTCGGACGAATTTCAGGGGAAGTATTTTGGCATTCTAGTCCCTGCACGTAACTGAGGATTGTCCCTTTAAAAAAAGGTGAAACTCACTCCCTTTCTTTCCCACCAAACCCTCATTTATCTTGCCCCCTCCCATGCAAGCTATGGCTCAGTGGGCAAGTCATCCTAGACTCCGAAGGACTGCCTATGATGATGATGGGTAGCACACTCGCCTCTGAATCAGGTGGTTATGGGTTCAAGGCCCACTCTATGGACTTGAGGCCCCCCTCCCCCCAAAATCGAGGCCGACACTTCCAGTGCAGTGCTGAGGGAGTGCTGCACTGTCGGAGGTGCCGTCTTTCTGATGAGATGTTAAACCGAGACCCCATCTGCTCTCAGGTGGACGTAAAAGATCCCATGGCCACTATTTTGAAGAGTAGCAGGGGAGTTATCCCCGGTGTCCTGGTTAATATTTATCCCTCCACTACCACCACAAACAGATTTTCTGGCCGGAGTTTGCTGTGTGCAAACTAGCTGTCGTGTTACCTACATTACAACTGTGACTACACTTCAAAAAAGTATTTCACTGGCTGTAAAGCACTTTGGGATGCCCTGAGGTGGTGAAAGGCAATATAGAAATGCAAACCGTTCTTGCTTTCTAGGGATGGAATCACATCACTTGTGATTAGGACTATACTACGATCAAGCAAGGAGCTACTGTGTGCAAACCACTAGGATTCTAGTAATTGCAGCGTTAATAAAATTAATGTTTTCCAATAAAAGCTACAAGATAAAACGCATCATGGTGATGTTTAAATAGAAATTACATTTCATTACTATTTCTGTGACTAATTTAACCCAAGGCAAAAACCAAAAAGGACCGATCCAAACCAGTAAAGCCACATATTGTACCATTACTATCCAATGCAACAGGTTTAAAAAAAAAACTTGGTCATGGGCCATTTATACGTGACAGCTTTATTATGCATCACATTGCCTTTGGCTGCCAAGGCTCTAAGCTCTGGAATTCCCTCCCTAAATCTCTCCGCCTCTCTCTCCCCTCCTTTAAGATGCTCCTCAAGACTTACCTCTTTCTGCCCTAATATCATGTGGCTTGGTGGCAAATTTTGTTTGTTAACGCTTCTATGAAGCGCCTTGGATCGTTTTACTAAGTTATAGGCGCTATATAAATACAAGTTATTGCGCACTATTAGCTCTGGTTTTCCACATGGTCTTTTCCCTCTGCAAAGCCATTCCATTACCTTTGGAAGGCATCAATCAAATGCAAGGTCCACATATCCTGGCTATCTAAAATCTTCTCCTGGCAACTGCATGCAAGTCTCTCCTTCTCATAACACTAGTGCTAGTTATTTTGTCCCTTGTAGCTCGCATTCAACATCCTATTTGTACCCACCCCTCTCCCTCCCCTTTATTTCCTTCAGCAGCCAGGTCATTTATGACAACCAATGTTGACTGGGAATGGCCGGTCCCTTACTGGGCTCTGGGCTGTCCTGTCCTTAGCCTTCAGACTCATTCACATTCACTGTTTCGTTCACAATCCCTGGATCATAACAATACCCCTGAATGTGGGTGATGAGATGCAGTCTTGAAAGACTTTGGTCTTCACGGCAAACCTTTCCCTTCAATCATCTCCTTTAGTAGCCAAGTTATCTTTCAAGTTGCGCCCAGGAACCACAGGGGCAATTTTCATCTTAACCTGCCCATCAGGAGACCGAATGCCACACTGGTTTTACCCTCCACCCCCACTCACTCAATGCCACACTCTGTTGAAGTCAGTGTAGAGCGATACTGGGCGTGGTGTAAAACTGGCATTCCACCCACCGCAGAGTTACCTACCCTCAATGCAGCGGCACAGCAATCTCGTGCAGGCCGCTCACCGGCTTTTATAGGGGAGAAACAGAAATTTACAGCGCAAAATGTGGCCATTTCGGCCCATCGGGTCCGCGCCGGCCAACAAAGAGCCGCACGGCCCTTGGTCAGCAGCCCTAAAGGTTACATATAAACTTATGAACAATGACGGAAAGGTAAAGAGCACCCAGCCCACCTCACACAAGTGCGACATCCCTTATACTGAAACATTCTACACTCCACCCCAACCGGAGCCATGTGATCTCCTGGGAGGCGCAAAAAACAGATTAAAAACCCAGGCCAATTTAGGGAGAAAAAATCTGGGAAAATTCCTCTCCGACCCATCCAGGCGATCGAAACTAGTCCAGGAGATCACCCTGGCCGTATTCTATTCCCTGCAGTACTTACCATTATATCTGCGCCGGCCAACAAGAGGTTATCCAGTCTAATCCCAATTACCAGCTCTGGGTCCATAACCCTGCAGGTTACTGCACTTTAAGAGCCCATCCAACCATCTCTTAAAAGTGGTGAGGATTTCTGCATCCACCACTCTTCCAGGCTGCGAATTCCAGATCCCCACAACCCTCTGCGTAAAGAAGCCGCCCCTCAAATCCCCTCTAAACCTTCCACCAACCACCTTAAAACTATGCCCCCTCGAAATAGGCCCTTGCTATCCACTATGTCCAGGCCCCTCAATATTTTGCACACCTCAATGAGGTCTCCTCTCAACCTCCTCTGTTCCAATGAGAACAAACCCAGCCTATCCAATCTGTCCTCATAACTAAGATTCTCCATTCCAGGCAGCATCCCAAGTAAATCTCCTCTGCACCCTCTCCAGTGCAATCGAGTCCTTCCTATAATACGGTGACCAGTAGTGCATGCGGTACTCCAGCTGTGGCCTAACCAAAGTATTATACAATTTAAGCATAACCTCCCTGCTCTTATCTTCTTTGCCTCGACCAATAAAGGAAAGCATTCCGTATGCCTTCTTAACCACCTGGCCTGCTACTTTCAGGGATCTGTGGACAAGCACTCCAAGGTCCCTTTGTTCATCTACACTATTAAGTGACCTACCGCTTAAATGTGTATGCCCTTTCCTGGCCAGCCCTCCCAAAGTGTACTACTTCATGCTTCTCTGCATGCGCAAAAATTTGAATGGGCCGGGCACCAAAAAATACGAGGGAACATTGCACGTCTCCACACTCGAGTTTTACACTCGGGACTTGCTAGATGAAAAAAGACCAAGGTCCGTAAGTTCGCCCTTCTGCTATCCTGGTAGTTGCGTCATACAGCAATAATGGAGTTGTTGACGAATCATGGCAATCGATCTCTATTAGTCTACAACCAATCCAGAAATGACACGAGAAAAACCTCAAATGGTGGAGAGCTTTAGGAACCACGTCACCCTTCCCTCCTGTGCATGCTACACTTACACTATATGTCATGTCTCAAATTACTTATATAAATATATTCCAAAAGATAGATTTTTTTGAAACAAGTCGATTTAATTTGCATTTGAACGAATCAACATCTACTTTCACGGTCTCCCGAGAGAACCAGTTTCATAGATTTACCACTCGCTCACCAAAATATTTCTGCAGATTCATTGTTAATTCTCCCCCCCCCCCCCACCCCTTCAAGAGCAGGCCGTGTCCTCTGGTTTTACTGTTCTGGATGAGGTGAAATAGCTGTTCATTATCTAGTCCTTTTAGAATCCTATGCAGCCATGTGGCTCAACCTTCTGCTTTCCAGTGAGAACATGCCCAATTTATGTAATCGCTCATTATATTCCAATCTATCTATCCATCCATCCCCTCAACCCCTCCCCTGGTCAGTTGTGGCTCAGTGGGTAGCACACTCGCCTCTGATTCAGAAGGTTGAGGGTTCAAGTCCCACATTTGTGCAGTACAAAAAGGATATTGCAGCGCCTGCAAGGATACAGAAAGATTTGCATTTCTGTAGCGTCTTTCACGACCGTTGGACGTCCCAATGCAATTTTCAGCCAATGAAGTACTTTTTGAAGTGTAGTCACTGCTGGAAGAGCCGCTTTTCAGGTGAACTGAGGCCCCGTCTGCTCTCTCGGGTAAAAGATCCCACGGCCACTATTTCTTAGAGGAGCAGGGGAGTTATCCCCGATGTCCTGGCCAATATTTATCCCTCAATCAACATCACAAACTAATTATCTGTTTGTGAGAGTTTGCTTTGCGCAAATTGGCATTTCCCACATTGCAACAGTGACTACACTTCAAAAAGTACGTAATTGGCTGTAAAGCACTTTGGGACTTCCGGTCGGCGTGAAAGGCGCTACAGAAATGCAAGTCTTTCTTTTTGCAGCCTTTTTGTACTGAAGTGCGCACACCATACCAAGTCTCATCGCCGAGAGCATGCAGAAACCAAGCTCAGGCAGCGGAAGGAGCGTGCGGCAAACCAGTCCCACCCACCCTTTCCCTCAACCACTGTCTGTCCCACCTGTGACAGAGACTGTAATTCCCGTATTGGACTGTTCAGTCACCTGAGAACTCACTTTTAGAGTGGAAGCATGTCTTCCTTTTTTTCGAGGGACTGCCTATGATGGGATACCAAGTTCAGTTGTAGCAATGATGTATAAAGCCGCATGATTACTTCACAATTTTGGCTAATATTAAGCTTTCAATGTATCCCATCATCTCACCGGTTTCACTCATCGAGCATTGAAGAGATAGTTTCAATTTATTGTCACAAGATACCTCGGGATACCTTTCATTTTCCAGACATGTTATTTTCTTTCCATTTAAGTAATGGTCCTTTCCTGGGCTTTTGTCCCCATGTGAAGTAATTTACATTCCTCTGTATTGAATTTCATGTGTCATCTGTCTGCCCAATTCCCAAGTACATTGCGGCTTATTCTGTTCAGCTTTGCAGCCGACCACCTCTATTAGCTTTGCGTCGGCTGCAAATGGAGCCACTGGGCTTGTGAATCTCAGCTCCAGATAATTTATCATTCCCAACACTTTCCCACAATATCTCAGCGTGATGATCTGGTTAGGGCATCCACATCTCATTTTGAAGACACCCCCCCTAATTTTCCTGTGGCCTTTCACCCTAGCGAGGAACATTCCAGCCAACGTCTTACAGTCCCTTTTTCACCTGTAACAAAACTATTGCTTCGTTACAAAGCGAAATATTTTCTGGGTCTCCAGTCGGTTTTGGGTGACCCGCTGAAGCTTGTATACCGCCATAAATATTTTGGTGGCACACAGTCAAGACTTCATCCCTCTTCCGCTGCTCTGCTATTTGTGCAACCTCCACCATCATAACTTCTGTCACAATGTGTCACGACCATAACCAGCTCGCCATTGTCTCCATCTCTCATCTCCACCAGATCGATCATCACTGGAGCCATTTCTGCTCTGGAACTCCCTCCCTAAACCTTTACACCCCTCCACCTTTCTTTCCTCCTTTAAGATGCTCATTAAAACTTACTTCTTTATACAAGTTTTTGATCATCTGCCTTAACTTCTTCTGTGGCTCGGTGTCAAATTTGATCTGTTTGTCTGTAACACTGTGTTGAAGCGCCTTGGGATGTTTTACTACGTTAAAGGCGCTAAATAAAAAAGTTATTATTATTTCATAGAGTCATACAGCACAGTAGGAGGCCATTCGGCCCACCGTTGCCACCTCTTTGAAAGAGCTTTCCACTTTGTCATAGAAATCACAGAAATTTACAGCATGGAAGGAGGCCATTTCAGACCAGTGTGTCTGCTCCGGCCAATTGCCCCTGCTCTTTCTCCAATAGCCATGTAATGCTTTCCCTTTCAAAAGTATTTATCCAATTTCCTTTTGAAAGTTACGATTGAATCGGCTTCCACCGCCCTTCCAGATTATGACAACACGCTGCGTAAAAAAAGATCTCTCTTCTCCCCTCTGATTAGGGAAGTGGAGCTGAGGCCAGGATCAGAACAGCCATGATCTTATTGAATGGCGGAGCAGGCTCGAGGGGCCAAATGGCCGACTCCTGCTCCCATTTCTTAGGTTCTTATTAAACCTGTGCCCTCTGGTTACCAACGCCTCTGCCACTGGAAACTGTTTTTCCCTATTTCTCAAAAGCCCTCAATTTTATTTTTCCATTTCCACATTCTCTCTCTGTAGCGAGTACCCCACTTACCGTCTCTACCACAGCCCCCCTTTAAAACACGAGACCAGAGGCTGGTTTTTATAGTTCACTGAGCAACGCGAGGGTGCTTACTTGTGCAGGAGTATTCGTCTCTTCGCCCTTCTTCTTCTTCTTTTTCTTCTTTTTTGATTTGCTGCCTGCGGAGCCCTGCACACCCGAGTCTGCTTTTTCTTTATCTTCATCGGACAGCTGCAAATGCAACACATCAGTTTTTAAAAAACATTCTG
Organism: Pristiophorus japonicus; assembly: GCF_044704955.1. Classification (NCBI taxonomy): domain Eukaryota; kingdom Metazoa; phylum Chordata; class Chondrichthyes; family Pristiophoridae; genus Pristiophorus; species Pristiophorus japonicus. The sequence goes on from NC_091977.1 coordinate 533,418,546, forward strand.
TAACTTCATCAACACTACAGTTCAGTCCGCTGCAAAATTGTAATTCTCTTTCTCTGGCCGCTGGGCGGGCCGGTTTTATTTTCAGGTAAGGGTGGAATGAGCACAAACCAGAAATGAAAAAACTTTGCATTCCGTTCCTGGAATCCAAGCTTTCGTTACACATTCAATTTACATAAGAACATAAGAAATAGGAGCAGGAGTCGGCCATACGGCCCCTCGAGCCTGCTCCGCCATTCAATACGATCATGGCTGATCCAATCATGGACTCGGGTCCACTTCCCTACCTGCTCCCCATAATCCCTTAATCCCTTATCGGTTAAGAATCTGTCTATCTCTTTCTTAAATTTATTCAATGTTCCGGCTTCCACAGCTCTCTGAGGCAGCGAATGCCACAGATTTACAACCCTCAGAGAAGAAATGCCTCCTCATCTCAGTTTTAAATGGGCGGCCCCTTATTCTAAGATTATGCCCCCTAGTTCTAGTCTTCTTTATCAGTGGAAACATCCTCCAAGCATCCACCTTGTTAAGCCCCCTCATAATCTTATACGTTTTGATAAGATAGGTTAATTCAATAATTTGATTCTAATCCTGCATGCATTACTTCAAACTCACCCTTTTGAAATGATCAATTTATCTTGTACAGAATCATACAGTATAGGAGACCGCCAATTGGCCCATTCTGCCTGTGTCGGACCTTTGAAAGAGCTATCAATCAGTCCCACTCCCCCCTGCTCTTTCCGCATAGCCCGGAAAAATTTAAAGCAGAGATCCAATTCCCTTTTGAAAGTTATTATTGAATCTGCTTCCACCGCCCCCTCAGTCAGCGCGTGCCAGATCATCATAAGATGCTGAGCAAAAAGAATTCTCATTTCCAATGTTGCTGCTAATTCTTTTTTTGGGGTGCGTAGCCTCTTTAAGGGGATGCGCGGCCTCTAACGGCCCATTCAATTTCCTGCGCACGTGCGGTTATTTCCATTTAAAGCCATTAAGCAGCCTGCGCGGGAGCGTAAGAAATAGGAGCAGCACGAGGCAATTTGGTCCTTCGAGCCTGCTCCACCATTCAATAAGATCGGGGCTGATCATCTACCTCAACTCCACCTTCCTGCACTGTCCCCATATCCCTTCATTCCCCCAAATTTAGCGACCCCTGTCTTGAATATAACAACTGAGCAGCCACAACTCCAAAGATTCACCTCTGGAGTAAAGAAATTTCTCCTCTCAGTCCTAAATGGCCAACCACTTAACATAAGAAATAGGAGCAGTAGGCCCCTCGAGCTTGCTCCGCCATTCAATACAATCATGGCTGAACCGATCATGGACTCCGGTCCACTTCCCTACCCGCTCCCCATAACCCATTATTCCCTCATCGGTTAAGAAACTGTCTTATCTCTGTCTTAAATTTATTCAATGACCCAGCTTCCACAGCCCTCTGAGGCAGCGAATTCCAGAGTTTTCGCAGGGCAGGAAAGGCTAGTGGGAGTTGTGTACAGACCACCAAACAGTAGTAGTGAGGTTGGGGACAGCATCAAACAAAAAATTAGGGATGCATGCAATAAAGGTACAGCAGTTATCATGGGTGACTTTAATCTACATATAGATTGGGCTGAACAAACTGGTAGCAATACGGTGGAGGAGGATTTCCTGGAGGGTATTAGGGGTGGCTTTCTAGACCAATATGTCGAGGAACCAACTAGCGGGCTGGCCAACCTAGACTGGGTGATGTGTAATGAGAAAGGACTAATTAGCAATCCTGTTGTGCGAGGCCCCTTGGAGAAGAGTGACCATAACATGGTAGAATTCTTTATTAAGATGGAGAGTTAATTCAGAGACTAGGAGCCTGAACCTAAGGAAAGGTAACTTCGATAGTATGAGAGGTGAATTGGCTAGTATAGACTGGCAAATGATACTTAAAAGGTTGACGGTGGATAGGCAATGGCAATCATTTAAAGATTTCATGGATGAACTTAAACAATTGTACATCCCTGTCTGGAGTAAAAATAAAACAGGGAAGGTGGCTCAACCGTGGCTAACAAGATAAATTAAGGATAGTGTTAAATCCAAGGAAGAGGCATATAAATTGGCCAGAAAAAGCAAACCCAAGAACTGGGAGAAAGTTAGAATCCAACAGGAGGACAAAGGGTTTAATTAGGAGGGGGAAAATAGAGTATGAGACGAAGTTTGCTGGGACCATAAAAACTGACTGCAAAAGCTTCTATAGATATGTGAAGTGAAAAAGATTAGTGAAGACAAACGTAGGTCCCTTGCAGTCAGATTCAGGTGAATTTATAATGGGGAACAAAGAAATGGCAGACCAGTTAAACAAATACTTTGGTTCTGACTTCACGAAGGAAGACACAAATAACCTTCCGGAAATACTAGGGGACCGAGGGGCAAGTGAGAAGGAGGAACTGAAGGAAATCCTTATTAGACTGGAAATTGTATTAAGGAAATTGATGGGATTGAAGGCCGATAAATCCCCGGGGCCTGATAGTCTGCATCCCAGAGTACTTAAGGAAGTGGCCCTAGAAATAGTGGATATATTGGTGATCATTTCCCAAAAGTCTATCAACTCTGGATCAGTTCCTATGGACTGGAGGGTAACTAATGAAACACCACTTTTTAAGAAAGGAGAGAGAGAAAACAGGTAATTATAGACCGGTTAGCCTGACATCAGTAGTGGGGAAAATGTTGGAATCAATTATTAAAGATGAAATAGCAGTGCATTTGGAAAGCAGCGACAGGATCGGTCCAAGTCAGCATGGATTTATGAAAGGGAAATCATGCTTGACAAATCTTCTAGAATTTTTTGAGGATGCAACTTGTAGAGTGGACAAGGGAGAACCAGTGGATGTGGTGTATTTGGACTTTCAAAAGGCTTTTGACAAGGTCCCACACAAGAGATTGGAGGGCAAAATTAAAGCACATGGTATTGGGGGTAATGCACTGACATGGATAGAGAACTGGTTGGCAGACAGGAAGCAAGAGTAGGGATAAACGGGTCCTTTTCAGAATGGCAGGCAGTGACTAGTGAAGTGTCGCAAGGCTCAGTGATGGGATCCCAGCTATTTACAATATCCATTGATGATTTAGATGAAGGAATCGAGTGTAATATCTCCAAGTTTGCAGACGACACTAAGCTGGGTGGCGGTTTGAGCTGTGAGGAGGACGCTAAAAGGCTGTAAGGTGACTTGGACAGGTTAGGTGAGTGGGCAAATGCATGGCAGATGCAGTATAATGTGGATAAATGTGAGGGGGCAAAAACACAAAGGCAGATTATCTGAATGGCGGCAGATTAGGAAAAGGGGAGGTGCAACGAGTGTCATTGTGCATCAGTCATTGAAAGTTGGCATGCAGGTTCAGCAGGTGGTGAAGGCAGCAAATGGTATGTTGGCCTTCATAGCAAGAGGATTTGAGTATAGGAGCAGGGAGGTCTTACTGCAGTTGTACAGGGCCTTGGTGAGGCCATGAGGCCACACCTTGAATATTGTATACAGTTTTGGTCTCGTAATCTGAGGAAGGACATTCTTGCTATTGAGGGAGTGCAGCGAAGGTTCACCAGACTGATTCCCGGGATGGCTGGACTGACATATGAGGAGAGACTGGATCGACTGGGCCTGCATTCACTGGAGTTTAGAAGGATGAGAGGGGATCTCATAGAAACATAAAATTCTGACGGGAATGGACAGTTTAGATGCAGGAAGAATGTTCCCAATGTTTTGGAAGTCCAGAACCAGAGGACACAGTCTAAGGATAAGGGGTAAGCCATTTAGGACTGAGATGAGGAGAAACTTCTTCATTCAGAGTTGTTAACCTGTGGAATTCCCTACCGCAGAGAGTTGTTGATGTTAGTTCATTGGATATATTCAAGAGGGAGTTAGATATGGCCCGTACGGCTAAAGGGATCAAGGGGTATGGAGAGAAAGCAGGAATGGGGTGCTGAGGTGAATGATCAGCCATGATCTTATTGAATGGTGGTGCAGGCTCCAAAGGCCAAATGTCTTACTCCTGCACCTATTTTCTATGTTTCTATTTACAACCCTCAGAGAAGAAATTCCTCCTCATCTCAATTCTAAATGGGCAGCCCCTTATTAACATAGAAAATAGGTGCAGGAGTAGGCCATTCGGCCCTTTGAGCCTGCACCACCAGTCAATGAGGTCATGGCTGAACATGCAACTTCAGTACCCTATTCCTGCTTTCTCACCATATCCCTTGATCCCCCTAGTAATAAGGAGTACATCTAACTTCTTTTTGAATATATGTGACTGTGACCCAGTGTTCTAGATTCCCCAGCCAGGAGAAACATTTTCCCAGCATTAACTCTGTCAAGTCTCTTAATAATTTTATATGTTTCAATTAGATCACCTCTCATTCTTCTGAACTCCAGGGATGGTGAGTCTAGTCTCAATGTTCTTCTTGCCTTTTTTTTGGCCAATTAATCATTTTTTTTGCCTAAATTTAACATTGATCTTATAGGAGATACTTTACATTGTTATTTACTCTTCTGTAGAACTCTGCTATTTTCACATTTGCAGTCAGAAGGGAGTTGCCCAGCTGACATCACTGAACGTCTCACTGGGAATCAATGCTAATTGATGTCTTTTTTTAAAGCTCTGGGTGCCCTCTGGGAAGTGCCACTTGAGATCAGTAGTTACTGAAGGTCTGCAACTCGGATGGCTCCCCAATGGCATCGGGAAGCATTAAGGACACCGATTTACGTTACTCCTGTGGTGCCATCAGACACGCATTGTTGCTCATGACAGCTGAGCAGATCTCCACCGAATACAGTTGCCCAAAATAGAAAATCTCTGCGGCAGAGAGAAATCAAAATATTGCAAATATCAAAGCATCTGCGTGATAGAACTACACCAAGACTCTCGGTGGGTTTGAAGAGATGCGCTTGATACTGCAAAGTACTACTAATCCCCTTCAAACATGTACCCAAAAATCAAAAGAAGGACATGTGGTAAGAAAAGGCCAAGGTGGCTGACTGGATATGTACAAAGACAAATAAGATGTAAACAGAAATGTTTCTATAAATTAAAGAAATTTAACACTCAAATAAATCATCACAGGCATCTAGGAAGACTTGCTTCCACTCTAAAAGCGAGTCCTCAGGTGACTGAACAGTCCAATACGGGAATTACAGTCTCTGTCACAGGTAGGACAGACAGTGGTTGAGGGAACGTGTGGGTGGGAAGTCTGATTTGCCGCGCACTCTTTCCGCTGCCTGCGCTTGATTTCTGCATGCTCTCAGCGACGAGACTCGAGGAGCTCAGCGCCCCTCCCAGATGTTCTTCCTCCACTTAGGGCAGTCTTTGGCCAGGGACTCCCAGGTGGTCGGGATGTTGCGCTTCATCAGGGAGGCTTTGAGGGTGTCCTTGAAACGTTTCCTCTGCCAACTTGGGGCTTGCTTGTCGAGTAGAGCGCTTGCTTTGGGAGTCTTATGTCGGGAATGCGGACGATGTGGCCTGCCCAGTGGAGCTGGTCGAGTGCGGTCAGTGCTTCGATGCTGGGGATGTTGGCCTGATCAAGAACATTGACATTGGTAATAAATAAATAGGGTTGAATACAAAGAACTCAAGAAAACAAAGGCTGAGATTAGATCAGCAAAAAGGGTAATGGAAAAAAGGATTGTAGACAACTGTGGCGGTAATAGGAAGAGTTTGTTTTAGTTATGTGAAGAGTCAGAACTATCAAAGACTATTGGGCCACTGAAGGGTGTTCAAGGATAGGTTACAAAATACTGAGTGTGGCGGAAATATTAAATGAGTACTTTGCATCAGTATTCAATCTTGATGATCAAATATTAAAATTTAATACTAGTTTTATCAGTAACATTAACATAGATAAGCGTATTGTTTTAGAAAGAATTAAGAACTTAAAAATAGATAGAGCAGCAGGCCGGATGATATCCATCCGATGGTCCTCCAGGAGATGGGACATGTGCTGTGTGAGCCCCTTCGGGAGATGGGACACGTGTTGTGCGAGGGTCCTCCGGGAGATGGGATATGTGCTGTGCGAGCTCCTCCGGGAGATGGGACATGGGCTGTGTGAGTGTCCTCCGGGAGATGGGACATGTGCTGTGTGAGGGTCCTCCGGGAGATGGGACATGTGCTGTGTGAAGGTCCTCCGGGAGATGGGACATGTGCTGTGTGAAGGTCCATCGGGAGATGGGACATGTGCTGTGTGAGCCGCTGGTCTGATGCTTAATAGCTCACTGCACTCTGGAATGATTCCTACAGATAGGGAGGTGGCTAATGTAGTCCCCATTTTTAAAAAGGTAAGAAGGCAGACCCGGATAACTAAAGGCATCATCAGTTTAACATCAGTAATAGGGAAGATGCCTGAAAAACCATAAGGGATGCAATGTATGAATACTTGGGAAGGGTGGGACATATTGGAGACACTCAACATGGCTTCATAAAAAAAGGTTATGTCTCACAAATTTAATCGTATATTTTTTTAAGAAGTTGGTGGATGAGGGAAGCCCAGTAGACATTGTCGACTTAGATTTCCAAAACGCATCTGACAAGATACCACACAAGAGGCTTCTCTATAAGATCGGAACCTCTGGTATGAGTGGAAATATATTGAGCTGGATATAGAACTGGCTGGCAGGACGCAGACAGAGTAGTTATAGATGGATTTGGATCTGTTTGAAGACCGGTCACCAGTGGTGTCCTGCAGGGATTAGTGCTGGGACCGGTGCTTTTTACTATTTTTATTAATGATCTGGATTCCGGGGTTGGCGGCAAAATTTGCAGATGATACCATGATCTGTGCGAGTGCTAGAACTATAGAAGAGGCTCGACTGATGCATGTAGAACTTAATGTGTTTGGAGACTGGGCTCAAGACTGGAAAATGATGTATAACTTAGATAAGTGCACTGTTATGCAGGTGGGCAGGGCAAATGCTCAACATTCATACACCCTCCAGGAAAAGGCATTAAAGATGGTGGAGATAGAAAAAGATTTGGGCATTTTTGCGCATACATCCTTAAAGGTACACGAGCATTGCTGTGCAGCGATAGCTAGAGCAAATAGGGTATTGGGGCATATCCATAGGACAATTGAGTACAAGACCATAGTCAGGCCGCACTTGGAACACTGTGTCCAGTTTTGGTCTCCTCACATGGTGGGTGATATTGAGGTTCTGGAAAGGGTGCAGAAGACGGCCACTGGACTGATTCCAAGCATCTTAGTTATCAAGATAGGTTAAGAGAGTTAGCACTCTTTTCCTTCGAGCAGCATGACTTGAGGGAGGGGGGGTATGACTGAGGATTATAAGATAATGAAGGGAATAGACAGTGTTCCAGCTGACAGTTTATTTCAATTAAATAGGTTAGGCAGGACCAGGGGTCACAAATTTAAGCTGTACAAGGCTGGACCTTGGTTAGTCATCAGGAGGTGGTTCGTTTCCCAGAGAATAGTAGACCCCTGGAACAAGCTGCCGTTCCATGTGGTGGATGCAGACTCACTGAATTCCTTCAAGCAAAAGCTAGATTTGTTTCTGGCTGTGGCAGAGATGCATTCTTACAGAAGGTAGGTACTGCAGGGAATTTAAGGCTAGAGTGATCTCCTGGACTAGTTTCGATCGCCTAGATGGGTTGGAGAGGAATTTCCCAGAATTTTTACTCCCAAATTGCCTGGATTTTTAAAAACTGTTTTTTTTGCCTCTCCCAGGAGATCACATGGTTTGTGGGTGGGGTGAACAGTATATGTTATGATACACAAGGTATTGCAATTGTATGGGACAAGCTTGATGGACCAGAAAATAGGAGAACATAGGAAAACGCTGTCCGTCATTTTCCCATGTTCTCCTATTTTCATTATTTACTAGCTTCTGAGCTGAGCCCAAGATCAGATCAGCCATGATCTTATTAAATGGCAAGAGCAGGCTCCTGGGGCCAAGTGACCTACTCCTGCTCCTATTTCTTGTATTATGTTCACATTTAAGAAAAATCTTGTTGCTAAAAATAACTAGCGTTATTAAAATATTTTTTACTCATTGTGTTTTGGTGCTGGAGGTAGCTGCAGAATTGGCAATCCCCAAGACAATTAACACACATTCCCAACACTGTTTGTTACATAAATGCACTTGCATTAGTGCAGATTGAACAAGTACACTCAAGTATCTGTACGTAAAGATTATATTCACCGCGATCTCTCAGCACCGTGAATTTACTTGCTTCTGTTTAAGCGGTCTGCAATCCATTTTGAGCACAGCACGCTGCCGAAGCAATGAAAGATGCTCAGAATGGTTTCCTGGGAGAAGCAATCCACCCACGCCCCCAAAGAAAAATTCATGTGCTCCATAGCTCAACACAGCTGGGAATTCCTCAGTAACACATGGCACAGCTGCAAATGTGACAGCCCTGCTACTTCAGCTCGACCCTGCTTAGGAGTTTCTAGTGTTGAAAGAAGTAATGGTGAAATCTGGCTAACTGCAGTTTTCCAATGAGAGTAGAACCTCTTTAGCTTACCTTGATTCTGGAGTGGGGAGCGGTCGGGTGGGGGGTGCAAGAGAAATTTGGCATTAGGGGTACCAGTGGGACAAGGGTTAAAGTGCTGGTTCCTGCACCGACCCATAAGGAGGTAAAAGGCCTCTCTTCGGCCTTGTACCAAGGCTCCAGAAGTTATTAATTCAGTAATATTCCGACAGGATATGATGTGAGAACCTAAACAGACATTGATAAGACTTTGCGAAGAGGCTCGAGGCAGACTCACGGGAATCAAGGAGAATCAACAAATTCTGACCTAATGAAGTCATTCTAGTCACAGCCTAAGGTGGTCACGAAGGTCTTGGCCTGCCAATACAAAGTAGCACTAATAAGGTAGTCGAATTAGAGAAGTAGCACTGATAAGGCAGTCCAATTAGAGATCTAGGGAGGTCTTACCAGGGAACAGAGGGGTTTTCGAAATGTATGAAAGTTGTATGATTGTGCTGTTCGGGGAGCATCTCCACTCATAGGCGGCTGTGATGAGAGGTGTTCCCGGGCGTTCGTAATAAAAGATCGTTATACCTTGCCATCTGTCTCTGTCTGCTAACTCCGGGGGCTGTTACGCAGGTTGGGGCGAGCGTCGACCCGCTATATCAGAGGCCCGCTCGTGGGAGGAGAAGCCTTCCTATTTTCCCTTACAGGGGCGTCAAAGAAGCAGACATCATCAGATCTGTCTAATTCAACCATTTTCCCATCTTATTTACTTTCCTTCTTATCTTTACTTATTTATTGACTGAAATTATTTTCCTTTGGGCTTTGATTTGCTTATCTAGCTTTTGCAATCCTTTATCTTTCCTCCACCAGTTTCTCATATTTGCCCTTTCACTCTTTGATTTCTCTGTTTTCTTTAAATGGTGTGTATTTTCTGTTATTTGCCCCTTGCCGCCTCCACAGCAGATTCCATCCGCTTCATCCCTAATTGCCCTTAACTGAGTGGCTTGCTTAGCCATTTCAGAGGGGCAGTTAAGAGTCAGCCACATTGCTGTGGGTCTGGAGTCCCATATAGGCCAGACCAGGTAAGGGTGGCAGATTTCCTTCCAGATGGATTATGACGACAATCCGGTCACCATTACTGAGAGAGTGTTCTCGCTTGTGGGGAGTCCTCCGTATGACAGTCACCAAGAAATCCAATAGGAATTCAGAAGAAACTTCTTTACCCAGAAAACGTGGAACTCACTACAATATGAGTTGAGGCGAATATGATAGATGCATGTAAGGGGAGGTTAGAGTAGCAAATGAGGGAGAAGGGAATCATCATCATAGGCAGTCCCTTTAAATTGAGGAAGACTTGCTTCCACTCTAAAAGTGAGTTCTTAGGTGACAAGAATTACAGTCTCTGTCACAGGTGGGTCAGACAGCGGTTGAGGGAAAAGGGTGGGTGGGGAGTCTGGTTTGCCGCACGCTCCTTCCGCCTACGCTTGTTTTCTGCATGCTGTCGGCGACAAGACTCGAAGTGCTCAGCACCCTCCCGGATGTTCTTCCTCCACTTAGGGTGGTTTTGGGCCAGGGATTCCCAGGTGTCGGTGGGGATGTTGCACTTTATCAGGGAGGCTTTGAGGGTATCCTTGAAGCGTTTCCTCAGTCCACCTTTGGCTCGCTTACCGCGTAGGAGCTCCGAGTAGAGCGCTTGCTTTGGGAGTCTCGTGTTGGGCATGTGAACAAAGTGGCCTGCCCAGCGGAGCTGGTCGAGTGTGGTCAGTGCTTCGATGCTGGGCTGGTCGAAAACACTGACGATGTGTCTATCCTCCCAGGGAATTTGCAGGATCTTGCAGAGGCAGAGCTGGTGGTATTTCTCCCAAGGCTTTGAGGTGTCTACTGCATATATGGAAGGTGATGCTGATACAGTTAGAAGATAGATAGGAGGAGACTCGAGTGGAGCATAAATGCCAGCATGGACTGGTTGAGCCAAATGGCCTGTTTCTGTGCCGTATAGCCCGTGTAATCCTGTGAAAAATGCTAAAGGAGACAGTCCCTGCTGTGGTTCATTGCTGTTTGAACTCATGCCAAAACCCCAGATGCGCGTCCATGAGCATTTGCGAACAAGCGCCCCCTCTGTTGAGACGAGTGTGTCACCTTGCATACTGGGGCGGAGTGAAAGTCGCGGAAGGAGGTTTGTAAATCTGTGGAATTCGCTGCCTCAGAGACCTGTGGGAAACGGGACACTGAATAAATTTAAGGACAGAGATAGACAGTTTCTTAAGCGATAAGGGGAGCGGGCAGGGAAGTGGACCCGAGTCCATGATCGGATCCACCACGATCGTATTGAATGGCGGAGCAGGCTCGAGGGACCGTATGGCCTACTCCCGCTTCGATTTCTTATGTTCTTAAGGAGAACTCAGCCACAGTGGCCAGGGCTACTAACCTTCTGAGCTTCTGCGACAACCTCCTCGGGCTGCACAGTCGCAGTGGCTTCCTCCGCCAGCCAGTTTCCCCACTCTTCTGTCGGGGCGTTCCAGTCAGAGCTCGGGTCAGCTGTTGAAATTCCATCTGGAGAACGACAAGGCAAAATAGGAAATCAAATCAATCCAAACAACTGCTGTGGAAATTCAGCTTTGACTTCTTTTAAGTCTGTACGATATAAATACACAGTGAAGATTTAAGGGCTGCAATTCTCAAGGGTTTTATTTTAAAGTTCTTCAAATGGGAGATCAATTGTACATTTTAAAAAGGAGGTAAAATATTGGACGTAGCAATTATTCTGATTTCAAATGTGAAATATTTGAACTTGGTTCTCAGCATTTATCAAGGCAGGCACACAATTCTTGGGTTAACCACCAACTGGGAGGATGACAGATAAATTAAACTGTGGCTATTTCTATCAATGCCATCCATCTGTCTTTATCTTATCCAGCTTTTCAAAAAAAACAGCCAATTAGGGAGCCAGATTCAGACAGATGGATCATTGCAAATTAAAAAAAAGTTAGCATGGAAAAGTTACCATCCAAAGATGGAAATAGCCAGTGAAGGCACAGATAAGAATCAACTTATAATACAACAAGCCAGTTGCAGAACAGACAGAAACAAATTGCAAATTCAAGACCTTTGATTAAGGTAGAGTTTAAATCGCGTATCCTTTCATTTACGTACAAGGTTTCAGAACATTAAACACTGAAAAAGTCGAAAGACAAACAGGAAGAAAGGGAAAAAAAACAAGACACTCGAGACACACAAGTTGGAACATTTTTTTTTAAACACTACCGTTGCTTTGAGCTGCCATTGGTTTTGGAGTTAATATTGACAGAGCAATAGACCCCGAAAATAAATCGTGGAGGGAATTCCATTAGTAGTAAACAACAGTTTAGAACCACGCTGGGGAAAACAGCAATTATAACTGCAACTTGCAAAGGCTGCATAATAGGCCCATGTAAGGGCACACTTGTATAAAGTACACACCCATGATATACATCAAAACAGCAGCTGCTAAATATGCCGTAGCCATTCAGAGTTAGCTACTGTTCGAAGGCACCTCTGGAAAGGTAACTGGGGGTTATTTCACCTCAGGAGATTAAATGTAGACATGCCCCCGGCCAGAGAAACCCTACAGTGACATCGGATAGCCAGGAGCAAATTTAACAAAGGGGATGGAGTATAAAAGCAGGGAAATCTTGCGACAGTTAATACAGGGTTTTGGTGAGGCCAGTGATGAGGAAGGCCAATGGAATCTTGGCCTTTATTGCAAAGGGGATGGAGTATAAAAGCAGGGAAGTCTTGCTACAGTTATACAGGGTATTGGTGAGGCCACACCTGGAATACTGCGTGCAGTTTTGGTTTCCATATTTACGAAAGGATAGACTTGCTTTGGAGAAGGTTCACTCGGTTGATTCCGGAGATGAGGGGGTTGACTTATGAGGAAAGGTCGAGTAGGTTGGGCCTCTACTCATTGGAATGAAGAATGAGAGGCAATCTTATCGAAACGTGTAAGATTATGAGGGGGCTTGACAAGGTGGATGCAGAGAGGATGTTTCCACTGATAGGGGAGATTAGAACTAGAGGGCACAATCTTAGAATAAGGGGCCGCCCATTTAAAACTGAGATGAGGAAGAATTTCCTCTGAGGGTTGTAAATCTGTGGAATTTGCTGTCGCAGAGAACTGTGGAAGCTGGGACATTGACTAATTTTAAGGCAGAGATATCAGTTAAGAAATTGTCTAAGGGAATAAGGGGTTATGGGAAGGGGTTATGGGGAGCGGGCAGGGAAGTGGACCAGAGTCCATGATCGGATCAGCCATGATATTAAATGGCGCAGCAGGCTCGAGGGGCCATATGGCCTACTCTTGCTCTTATTGCTTATGTTCTTATGAAGGAAAAAGGCCACACAATGGGCAGAGATTGGTGAAATCATGAGCAGGGATGAGTATCCAAATATTGGATACCAAACTTGGCACTGATCTCAACAAGTCAGGAAAAAGTTCAGTGCTAATTATAAACCAATCATTGAATGGCACAGCATAGAAGCAGTCATTCGGCCCATCGAGTCTGCGCCAGCTCTTTCAAAGAGCAATCCAGTTAATCCCGCTCCCTTGCACTTTCCCCATATCCCCGTAATTTTTTTCTCCAATATTTATCTTGGTTTGCACCCGCTCTGACCGGAATCTGTTTCAGGATCAAGGGATCAGCTTTGATGTGCCGAATGGCCTTATGGCTCCTGGACCCGTGTCCTTACAATAATTATTTCGGCTAGGAATTATGAATTCACGTGTTGCAACTGTCAATTGAAGGCATCCCCACCGACTGATCACTCGTGAACTGGATAAACCTGAATAGCTACAAGACTTTAAAAAAAAATAAGCACAAGTGGAAAATTTCCACATAGGAGCTCGAGCCAGTGCTTACCTGACATAGGAACAGAGGAAGAGTAGGCCATTCAACCCTTCGAGCTTGTTCCGCCATTCTATGAGATCATGTCTGATCCATTTCCCAACTCCATCTTCCTGCCTTGGCTCCATATCCCTTAATACCCATGGCTCGCAAAAATCTAGCATCTTGGATTGAAAATTATTAGCTAGCATCTACTGCTTTTTATGGGACAGTTCCATCCTGGTTTTCAAATCCCTCCATGGTCCCGTCCCTCCCTATCTCTAATCTTCTCCAGCCCCACAACACCTCCTCCTCCCCCCCCACAACAACTCTTCTTCTCCGCCCCCCTCCTGAGATGTCTGCGCTCCTCTAATTCTGACCTCTTGATCATCCCTGGTTATAATCGCTCAATCATTGGTGGCCGTGCCTTCTATTGCCTAGGCCCCAAGCTCTGAAATTCCCTGCCTAAACCTCTCCGCCTCTCTCCTCCTCCCTCCCACCACCCCCCCCCCAACCCCCCTTGCCCACCCCCCCCTTCAAGATGCTCCTTAAAACCTACCTCTTTGACCAAGCTTTCAGTCATCTGCACTAATTTCTCCTTATGTGGCTCAGTGTCAATTGTGAAACGCCTTGGGACATTTCACTACCTTAAAGGCACTATATGAATACAAGTTGTTCTACCATCTTTAACTTGAAGAAATTATCCTTAACTTCTCTCCTGAATGGTCCTGAATTTAAGGCCATGTCCCCTTGTCCCAGACTCCCCCCACCAGCAGAAAAAGTTTCTCTCTATCTACCCATTATCAATTCCTTTCAAAATCCTAAAAATCACACATCAAAATACCCCTTAACCTTCTATATTCCAGGAAATACAAGTCGACATTTGCTTTCAACATGGGTCTCCAGTTAGTGATCATAAATCCCGACCAATTTTAAATGATTTACTTTGTGGCGAATACTTCAGAATAGAAATAGTTCTTCCATCAAGAGAAATTTCCTTTAAAAAAAAACTCGAGCCAGCAAGACTTTAATCATAACTTCTTCCTTCCTTCCTTTCCAGCCAATGTTCCACCTTTTTCCTCTTCTGGAGTTTTAACTCCTCGATGGGGCATGCCCTCCAACACCTTTTATCAAGTGGCCGTTGTTGATTTTTGAGCCTCGACAGTGAGGTATGGCAAGCTATTCAATTGTGTGTGTGTGTGGGGAGGGGGGCCTATGGGGAAATCAATGTTCCCTTTAAGTTGCTCTGCCGCACAGTGGTCTGGAGCTCCCTTGAAGGCTGCTTGACGGCTTTTCAATTGGAAAAACTGCATGCGCGAAAATTGGACTACGTACACAAAAGAAATTACAGGGAACACTGGGAGAGATCAAATACGAGCTCGAACCAGGCACCCACACACATTCGCTTTCAATATGGGTCTCTGGCCAGCGATCGAGAATCCCGGCCAATTCTTAAACCAGCCTAAACAGGGCACCGTAGCAAGTTACTCATGGTCTTAACAGACAGAAACGGGAGAATTTGTAATGGGGAACAAGGAAATGGCAAATTAAGTAAATACTTCAGTTCTATCTTCACGGAGGAGGACACAAATAACGTCCCAGAAATTTTAGGGAACCAAGGGTCTAGTGAGCAAGAGGAATTAAAGGAAATGATTATTAGTAAGAAAATAGTGCTGGAGAAACTAATGGAACTGAAGACTGATAAATCCCCAGGCCCTGATGATCTGCATCCCAGAGTACTAAAAGAGGTAGCCATGGAAATAGTAGATGCATTGGTTGTAATCTTCCAAAATTCTATAGATTATGGAACAGTTCCTGCAGATTGGAGGGTGGCAAATGTAACTTCACTATTTAAAAAAGGAGGGAGAGGAGAAACAGAGAACTACAAACCGGTTAAGCCTAATATCAGTAGTAGGGAAAATGCTAAAGTCTATTATAAAGAGTGTGATAATGGCACACATTGTTTAATCCCGTTGATATTATCTAAGACAACATGGATTTATGAAAGGAAAATCATGTTTGACAAACCTACTGGAGCTTTTTGAGGATGTAACTGATAGAATAGATAAGGGAGAACCAGTGGATGTAGTGTATTTGGATGTTCAGAAGGCCTTTGATAAGAGGTTAGTGTGCAAAGTTAAAGCACATAGGGTTGGGGGTAATGTATTGGCATGGATTGAAAATTGATTAACTGACAGGAAAAAGAGTGTAAGAATAAACTGGTCTATTTCAGGGTGGCGGGCAGTGACTAGTGGGGTGCCACAGGGATCAGTGCTTGGGCTCCAGCTATTCACAATATATACAAATGATTTGGATGAGGCAACCAAATGCAATAGTTCCAAGTTTGCTGACGACACAAAACTAGGTGGGATTCAGAGTTATGAGGAGGATGCAAAGACACTGCAAGGCAATTTAGATAGGTTGAGTGAGTAGGCAAACACATGGCAGATGCAGTATAATGTGGATAAATGTGAAGTTATCCACTTTGGCAGGAAAAACACAAGGACAAAGTATTATTTAAATGGTGATGGCTTGGGAAGTGTCGATGTACACAGGGACCTGGGTGTCCTTGTACACTAGTCATTGAAAGCAAACATGCAGGTGCAGCAAGAAGTTAGGAAGGCAAATGGTATGTTGGCCTTCATTGCAAGAGGATTGAAGTACAGGAACAAGGATGTCTTACTACAGTTATGCAGGGCCTTGTTGAGACCACACCTGGAATAGTGTGTTCAGTTTTGGTCTCCTTATCTTAGAAAGGATATACTTTTCATTGAGGGAATGCAGCGAAGGTTCACCAGATTGATTCTTGGGATGGCAGGACTGTCGTATGAGGAGAGATTGGGTCGACTAGGCCTGTATTCACTAAAGTTTAGAAGAATGAGAGGGGATCTCATTGAAACGTATAAAATTCTGACGGGATTGGATAGACTGGATGCGGGGAGGATGTTTCCCCGGGGCTGGGAAGTCTAGAACAAGGGGTCACAGTCTCAGGATACGGGGTAGGAAATGTATGACATGATGAGGGGAATTTTTTTTACTCAGAGGGTGGTGAAGCTGTGGAATTCTCTACCACAGAAGGCTGTGGAGGCCAAGTCACTGAATATATTTAAGAGGGAGATAGATTTCTCGAAATAAAAGTCATCAAGGGGTATGGGGAAAAAGTGGGAATATGGTGTTGAGATAGAGGATCAGCCATGATCATATTGATGGCGGTGCAGGCTCGAAGGGCCCACTCTTGCTCCTATTTTCTATGTTTCTATGTTAATTTGCTGAACCACCCAGGGAGAGAGGAGGGGGTGGGAGCCAAACTGAAATGAGTTTCACGCAGGCTGAAGCCAGTTCTCGGTTAACAGATTTTAATGGCAAAACCAGCCTCCAATTTAGAGATTTGACTCAAAGGGCAGTACCAGTACAGTGCACACACTGATCCTTATGGCACAATTGTCTGCGGTTTAACTATGTGGTCCCGATCAGAGATTTTGTTGGTTTAGTAGCATGAGGTCATTTAATACAGCCAGTGCTATTTTTTGATTAGCTGGGTGGCTACAATACACTGCAGGTCAAGAACTATTTAACAACCTCTTGCTTTTTCTCCCCTCTTGGGTCATGAATCACCCAGTTTACTTTGTCCCAAGTTCAGCACGGGATTTACGAGCAATTGAAACACACAGGACGGGATCACGTACTTATTCCCGACCAGGCGTCGTCAATGGAGCTGGGGGCTGGGTTGGCTTCCCTCGGACGATCAGCGGTGCTGGGCTGGGAGGCCGGCTCACTGGTGGGAGCTGGAAAAGGGAGATGAGGAAATTATACATGATCACAGCGACATGAAATAACAGCTTTCAAACATAACTCAAACTGGCTGGGATGGCATATTTGGACGCTCAATTCTGGTTGACTGATGGGGGATTTGTGGCGAGAAGAAATGTCAAAGGAACCAACTTTTGTTGGCGTGACTCAGTGGGCAGCAACCTCGCCTGAGTCAGAAAGTTGTGGGCTCAAGTCCCACTCCAGAGACTTGAGCTCACAAACCTAGGCGGACATGCCAGTGCAGTGCTGAGGGAAGAGCTACACTGTCAGAGATGCCTTCTTTCGGATGAGATGTTAAACCGAGGCCCTGTCTGCTCTCTCAGGTGGATGTAAACGATCCTATGGCACTATTTCAAAGAGCGAGGAGTTATTCCCGGTGTCTTGGCCAATATTTATCCCTCAATTAGCACCAGAAACAGATCATAGAATCAGACAGTTAGAGCACAGAAGGAGGCCATTTCGGACCATCATGTCCGTGCTGGCCAACAAAGAGCTATCCAGCCAAATCCCACTTTCCAGCTCTTGGTCCATACTCTGTAGGTTAAAGCACTTCAAGTGCACAGCCAAGTATTTAATTTTTTAAAATGTGGTGAAGGATTCTGCCTCCACTACCCTTTCAGGCAGTGAGTTCCAGACCCCCACCATCCTTTGGGTGAAACAATTCTTGTCAAATCCCCTCTAAACCTTCTACCAATTACATCTATGCTCCATGGTTGTTGAGCCTTCTGCTAAGGAAAGAGGTCCTTCCTATCCAATCTATCTAGGCCCCTTATAATTTTATATACCTTGATTAGGTCTCCCCTCAGCCTCGTCCGTTCCAAAGAAAACAAACCCAGCCTATCCAATCTTTCCTCATGGCTAAAATTCTCCACTTCAGGCAACATCCTCGTAAATATCCTCTGTACCACGTCGTTCCTGTAATGTGGTGACCAGAACTGCTGCACTACTCTAGCTGTGGCCTAGTGTTTTATACAGTTCAAGCATAAGCTCCCTGCTCTTGTCTTTTATGCTTTGGCTATTAAAGAAAGTATTCCGTATGCCTTCTTAACCACCTGATCTACCTGGCCTGCTACCTTCAGAGATCTGTGGACCTGCACTCCAAGGTCCCTTTGTTCCTCTACATTTCAGTGTCCTACCATTTAATATATATTCCCTGGCCTTGTTAGCCCTCCCCAAATGCATTACCTCACACTTCTCCGGATTGGAATTTACCCAGTTCCCTTTCTGCCCACCTGACCAGTTGATTATCTTCCTGCAGTCTGCAGCTTTCTTCTTCATTATCAACCACACATCTGATTTTAGTATCATCTGCAAACTTCTTAATCATACCCCCTATATTCAAGTCTCAATCATTGATATGTCACAAAAAGCAAGGGACCTCGTACAGAGTCCCGCGGAACCCCATTGGAAACAGCCTTCCAGTCACAAAAACATCCTTCAACCATAACCCTTTGCTTCCTGCCTCTACATCCAACTTGCCACTTTGCCCTGGATCCCATGGGCTTTTACTTTCGTGACCAGTCTGCCATGTGAGACCTTATCAAAAACTTTGCTAAAATCCATATACACAACATCATATGCACTGCCCTCATCGACCCTCCTGGTTACTCCCTCGAAAAATTCAATCAAGTTCGTCAGACACGACCTTCCCTCAACAAATCCATACTAACTGTCCTCGATTAATCCCAGTCTTCTAAATTAAGCTTTATCCTGTCCCTCAATGTTTTCCAATAATTTTCCCACCACTGAGGTTAGGCTGACTGGCCTGTAATTACTCGGTCTATCCCTTTCTCCCTTTTTAGACAAAGGTACAACATTAGCAGTCCTCCAGTCCTCTGGCACCACACCTGTAGCCAGAGAGGACTGGAAAATGAGAAGAACTGTAAAAGATGCGCTGACTAACAGCCTGGGATACATTTCATCCAGACCTGGGGATTTATCCACTTTCAAAGCTACTAAGCCCCTTAATACTTTCTCTCTCAGTATGTTTATTTTATCTAATATTTCACACTTCTCCCTGATGCAATGTCTGCATCGCCCCTCTCGTGAAAACAGATGCAAAGTATTCATTAAGAACCAAACCCACGTCTTTTGCCTCCACACACAGATTACCTTTATGGTCTCCAATAGACCCTACTCTTTCTTTAGTTATCCTCTTGCTCTTAATGTATTTATAAAACATCTTTGGGTTTTCTTTGATTTTACTTGCCAACATTATTTCATGCTCTCTCTCTGCTTTCCTAATTTACTTTTTAAATTACAACCCTGCAATTTCTGGTCATTATTGGGTGCGGTAGCATAGTGGTTATATTACTGGACTAATAATCCAGAGACCAAGACTAATGATCTGGAAACACGAGTTTAAATCCCAGCACAGCAGCTGGGGAATTTTAAATTCAGCTAATTAAATAAATCTGGAATTTAAAAAAAGCTTACATCAATGTCTGATTGTCATCAAAACCATCTGGTTCACGAATGTCCTTTAGGGAAGGAAATCTGCCTTCCTTACCCGGTCTGGGCCTATATGTGACTCCAGACCTAGAGCAATGTGGTTGGCTCTTAAATACCCTCACAAGCCACCCAGTCATACCAGAGTACTACAAAGTAGTATCACCACACGGACTGCAGCGGTTCAAGAAGGTGGCTCACTACCACCTACTCGATGACAAGTAGAGATGGGCAATAAATGCCAGCGAGGCCCATAATCCCGTGAACAAATAAATAAAAATTGCATTGCTGTTTGTGGAAGCTTGCTGTGCGCAAATTGGCTGCTGCGTTTCCTACATTACAACAGCGACTGCACTTCAAAAAAATACTTCATTGACTGCAAAGCGCTTTGGGACGTCCAGTGATCAAGAAAGACACTATATAAATGCAAGACTTTCTCACGGCAAAAACTTAATTATATTCTATTCATTTACATTTATTTCTTAAATGGTTACTAGTAGTTACTCAAGACCAGCAAGCAGAATGCTAAACAATCGGAAGTGTCGAGAATGCTCTTTTAAAAAAAACAAAGAAATGGACAACGATTTTGGCTGGTAATAATAGTTGGGTACAATTTTAAAAATCAAATTGAAATTCAACTTAATAATAAACAGTTCGTTATCATCAATTCTAAACTCAAGAGGTATCATTGACTTGACTGTCAGAAGTCGATTGGAATGACCCATCCACCAGCAGTGCTGGAATCCAAGATGTTCAACTGGAACATTACCTGATGAATGATTTTGTTTAGCAATTGAAGAATTGGAGGAGTTATTAATGTATTGCTCAAGACATTCTCAACTACAGTTGGGCATTTTCCTTTATAAACAAAAAGAAGGGCTTTGTTGTGGATGAAATGTAGAAAGCAGCCTCGGGCACTCTCAACGTCACAAGTGTCAATATTCAAGGGCCCAGCCATCACTAAGGTCTGGGTTGTCATTTATAAAATACATGCACGTGCCTTTAAAAAGCCACTACAAGATTGCCAGGTTTGATTTAACTCGAGCTTATCATCTTGCACTATTCTGACAATTTGAATCCATTTTTAGAAAGGAACCAACGCTAGATAAACATTTCCTCTCGTTATAAATCAGCAACTTGACATTTCAAAACAATACAATTGGACCCATTTTGAATTTCCCTCTCCATTCCAAAGGAATAAAGGAACACAAACAGGAGCAGCCCAGTCAGCCCCTCGAGCCTGTTCTGCCATTCAGTTGATCCAATTACCTGGCGGAGCTCTATATCCCTTGGTAGTATTCATAGAAAAGCAGGGAAGCTCTCTCGACGTCCAATCTAACATTCATCCCTCAACCCTCACAAACAGTTTATCTGGTTATTTATCTCATTGCCATTTATGGGACCCTGCTGTGTGCAAATTGGCTGCCAAATCTGCCTACATCAGTGACTGCACTTAAAAATAATTTGTTGGTTGTAAAGCATTTAGGGCACCTTTAAGGACACAAAAGGTACTTCATAAATTTAAGTTGCTCTATTTCTTTGCAACTAAAAGGAAAAAAGAATTGCGCTTACATAGCACCTTTCACGACCACTGGACGCCTCAAAAGGACTTTACAGCCAATTAAGTACTTTTTGAATTCTTGTCACTGTTGTAATGTGGAAAAAGCCATTCAGCAAAGGAAGAAATATAGAAACATAGAAAATAGGTGCAGGAGTAGGCCATTCGGCCCTTCTAGCCTGCACCGCCATTCAATGAGTTCATGGCTGAACATGCAACTTCAGTACCCCATTCCTGCTTTCTCACCATACCCCTTGATTCCCCGAGTAGTAAGGACTTCATCTAACTCCTTTTTGAATATATTTAGTGAATTGGCCTCAACAACTTTCTGTGGCAGAGAATTCCACAGGTTCACCACTCTCTGGGTGAAGAAATTCCTCCTCATATCGGTCCTAAATGGCTTCCCCCTTATCCTTAGACTGTGTCCCCTGGTTCTGGACTTCCCCAACATTGGGAACATTCTTCCTGCATCTAACCTGTCTAACCCAGTCAGAATTTTAAACGTTTCTATGAGGTCCCCTCTCATTCTTCTGAACTCCAGTGAATACAAGCCCAGTTGATCCAGTCTTTCTTGATAGGTCAGTCCCGCCATCCCGGGAATCAGTCTGGTGAACCTTCGCTGCACTCCCTCAATAGCAAGAATGTCCTTCCTCAGGTTAGGAGACCAAAACTGTACACAATACTCCAGGTGTGGCCTCACCAAGGCCCTGTACAATTGTAGCAACACCTCCCTGCCCCTGTACTCAAATCCCCTCGCTATGAAGGCCAACATGCCATTTGCTTTCTTAACCGCCTGCTGTACCTGCATGTCAACCTTCAATGACTGATGTACCATGACACCCAGGTCTCTTTGCACCTCCCCTTTTCCTAATCTGTCACCATTCAGATAATAGTCTGTCTCTCTGTATTTATCACCAAAGTGGATAACCTCACATTTATCCACATTATACTTCATCTGCCATGCATTTGCCCACTCACCTAACCTATCCAAGTCGCTCTGCAGCCTCATAGCATCCTCCTCGCAGCTCACACTGCCACCCAACTTAGTGTCATCCGCAAATTTGGAGATACTACATTTAATCCCCTAAATCATTAATGTACAGTGTCAACAGCTGGGGCCCCAGCACAGAACCTTGCGGTACCCCACTAATCACTACCTGCCATTCTGAAAAATCCCCATTTACTCCTACTCTTTGCTTCCTATCTGACAACCAGTTCTCAATCCATGTCAGCACACTACCCCCAATCCCATGTGCTTTAACTTTGCACATTAATCTCTTGTGTGGGACCTTGTCGAAAGCCTTCTGAAAGTCCAAATATACCACATCAACTGGTTCTCTCTTGTCCACTCTACTGGAAACATCCTCAAAAAATTCCAGAAGATTTGTCAAGCATGATTTCCCTTTCACAAATCCATGCTGACTTGGACCTATCATATTACCTCTTTCCAAATGCACTGCTATGACATCCTTAACAATTGATTCCATCATTTTACCCACTACCGATGTCAAGCTGACCGGTCTATAATTCCGTTTTCTCTCTCCCTCCTTTTTTTTTTTAAAAAGTGGGGTTACATTGGCTACCCTCCACTCCATAGGAACTGATCCAGAGTCAATGGAATGTTGGAAAATGACTGTCAATGCATCCACTATTTCCAAGGCCACCTCCTTAAGTACTCTGGGATGTAGTCCATCAGGCCCTGGGGATTTATCGGCCTTCAATCCCATCAATTTCCCCAACACAATTTCCCGACTAATAAGGATTTCCCTCAGTTCCTCATCCTTACTAGGAAGGTTGTTTGTGTCCTCAGTGAATACCGAACCAAAGTACTTGTTCAATTGGTCCGCCATTTCTTTGTTCCCAGTTATGACTTCCCCTGATTCTGACTGCAGGGGACCTACGTTTGTCTTTACTAACCTTTTTCTCTTTACATATCTATAGAAAATTTTGCAATCCGTCTTAATGTTCCCTGCAAGCTTCTTCTCGTACTCCATTTTCCCTGCCCTAATCAAACCCTTTGTCCTCCTCTGCTGAGTTCTAAATTTCTCCCAGTTCCCGGGTTCGCTGCTATTTCTGGCCAATTTGTATGCCACTTCCTTGGCTTTAATGCTATCCTTGATTTCCCTTGATAGCCACGGTTGAGCCACCTTCCCTTTTTTATTTTTACGACAGACAGGAATGTACAATTGTTGTAGTTCATCCATGCGGTCTCTAAATGTCTGCCATTGCCCATCCACAGTCAACCCCTTCAGTATCATTCGCCAATCTATCCTAGCCAATTCACGCCTCATACCTTCAAAGTGACCCTTCTTTAAGTTCTGGACCATGGTCTCTGAATTAACTGTTTCATTCTCCATCCTAATGCAGAATTCCACCATATTATGGTCACTCTTCCCCAAGGGGCCTCGCACAACGAGATTGCTAATTAATCTTCTCTCATTACACAACACCCAGTCTAAGATGGCCTCCTCCCTAGTTGGTTCCTCGACATATTGGTCTCGAAAACCATCCCTTATGCACTCCAGGAAATCCTCCTCCACCGTATTGCTTCCAGTTTGGTTAACCCAATCTATGTGCATATTAAAGTCACCCATTATAACTGCTGCACCTTTATTGCACGCACCCCTAATTTCATGTTTGATGCCCTCCCCAACATCACTATTACTGTTTGGAGGTCTGTAAACAACTCCCACTAACGTTTTTTGCCCTTTGGTATTCTGCAGCTCTACCCATATAGATTCCACATCATCCAAGCTAATGTCCTTCCGAACTATTGCCTTAATTTGCTCCTTAACCAGCAATGCTACCCCACCTCCTTTTCCTTTTATTCTATCTTTCCTGAATGTTGAATACCCCTGGATGTTGAGTTCCCAGCCCTGATCATCCTGGAGCCACGTCTCCGTAATCCCAATCACATCATATTTGTTAACATCTATTTGCACAGTCAATTCATCCACCTTATTGCGGATACTCCTTGCATTAAGACACAAAGCCTTCAGGCTTGTTTTTTTAACACCCTTTGTCCTTTTAGAATTTTGCTGTACAGTGGCCCTTTTTGTTCTTTGCCTTGGGTTTCTCTGCCCTCCACTTTTACTCATCTCCTTTCTGTCTTTGGCTTTTGCCTCCTTTTTGTTTCCCTCTGTCTCCCTGCATTGGTTCCCATCCCCCTGCCATATTAGTTTAAATCCTCCCAACAGCACTAGCAAACACTCCCCCTAGGACATTGGTTCCGGTCCTGCCCAGGTGCAGACCGTCCGGTTTGTACTGGTCCCACCTCCCCCAGAACCGGTTCCAATGCCCCAGGAATTTGAATCCCTCCCTGCTGCACCACTGCTCAAGCCACGTATTCATCTGCGCTATCCTGCGATTCCTACTCTGACTATCACGTGGCACTGGTAGCAATCCCGAGATTACTACTTTTGAGGTCCTACTTTTTAATTTAGCTCCTAGCTCCTTAAATTCGTTTCGTAGGACCTCATCCCTTTTTTTACCTATGTCGTTGGTACCAATGTGCACCACGACAACTGGCTGTTTTCCCTCCCTTTTTAGAATGTCCTGCACCCGCTCCGAGACATCCTTGACCCTTGCACCAGAGAGGCAACATACCATCCTGGAGTCTCGGTTGTGGCCGCAGAAACGCCTATCTATTCCCCTCACCATTGAATCCCCAATCACTATTGCTCTCCCACTCTTTTTCCTGCCCTCCTGTGCAGCAGAGCCAGCCATGGTGCCATGAACTTGGCTGCTGCTGCCCTCCCCTTATGAGTCATCCCCCTCAACAGTACCCAAAGCAGTGTATCTGTTTTGCAGGGGGATGACCACATGGGACTCCTGCACTACCTTCCTTGCACTGCTCTTCCTGTTGGTCTTCCATTCCCTATCTGGCTGTGGACCCTTCTCCTGCGGTACGACCAACTCGCTACACGTGCTACTCACGTCATTCTCAGCATCGTGGATGCTCCAGAGTGAATCCACCCTCAGCTCCAACTCCGCAACGCGGACCGTCAGGAGCTTGAGGTGGATACACTTCCTGCAGATAGTCATCAGGGACACTGGTGTCGTCCCTGAGTTCCCACATGGTACAGGAGGAGCATAACACCCGACCGAGCTCTCCTGCCATGACTTAACCCTTAGATACACTTAAATTGGCAACAACAATGTTAAAAGTTACTCACTGTTATAGAAGAGAAAAAAGAAAAACTACTCACCAATCACCAGCCAATCACTTACCCTCTTGGCTGTGACGTCACCTTTTGATTTCTTTCTACTTCTTTTTTGCCTTCTCCCTGTAGCTGCACAAGTTACGCCTTTTATAGGCCTCACCTCCTCGACGCTGCTCCCGACTGCCGCTGGGCCCCGGACTCCCTGCTGTGCCTTTTATAGGCCTCACCTCCTCGACGCTGGGCCCCGGACTCCCTGCTGTGCCTTTTATAGGCCTCACCTCCTCGACGCTGGGCCCCGGACTCCCTGCTGTGCCTTTTATAGGCCTCACCTCCTCGACGCTGGGCCCCGGACTCCCTGCTGTGCCTTTTATAGGCCTCACCTCCACGACGCTGCTCCCGACTGCCGCCGACGCTGGGCCCCGGACTCCCTGCTGTGCCTTTTATAGGCCTCTCCACGCACCTCCTCGACGCTGCTCCCGACTGCCGCCGACGCTGGGCCCTGGACTCCCTGCTGTGCCTTTTATAGGCCTCTCCACGCACCTCCTCGACGCTGCCGACGCTGGGCCCCGGACTCCCTGCTGTGCCTTTTATAGGCCTCTCCGCGCACCTCCTCGACGCTGCTCCCGACTGCCGCCGACGCTGGGCCCCGGACTCTCTGCTGTGCCTTTTATCGGCCTCTCCGCGCACCTCCTCGACGCTGCTCCCGACTGCCGCCGACGCTGGGAAAGGGATGTATCTTTACATCCACGTTAATTGTCCAGGTTCACACGCCCTCAAATCAATAGTTTTTTCCCCTGACAGTCAAGATGAGTGAATTTGAGTAGGGAGTGAGACATTTATCACGCAATTTCAGATTCATGAACTTCCAGGGCAGATATAACCAAGGCCAGAGACCAAGCAAAGTACTCTTTATTCTGCTCAACAATCTGCCTTATTTTCAATATCAGAACGCCCCAATGTACCAGCATGGAAAATTTTAATTTGCTACAATAGCCGTCAATCAACCTCAGTATGACTGGCAATTTAATCATCTTTGGTGAAAATTATAAGGGACCTGTGCTACCAGGAACATAAAAATTAAACAAAAATCAAAAACTTACTTTAGCAGTGCGGAGCATGTAAAAGGGTACAGAGATAAACACCTATACATCTGATCGATGAATTGAGCAATAATAAAGACTAGCATTTGTATAGTAGTGCCGGACATTCCAAAGCGCTTTTCAGTCAAATGAAGGACTTTTTGAAGTGTAGCCACTGTTGTAATGCAGGAAATGCGGCAGCTAATTTGCGCACAGCAAGCTCCCACACACAGAAATGTGATGATGATGATTAGATCATTTTTTTTTTTTTTAAAAGTGATGTTGATTGAGGGATAAATATTGGCCAGGACACAGAGGATAACTCCCCTGCTCTTCTACAAAAATAGATCTTTTATTTCCACTTGAGAGCGCAGACAGAGCCTCGATTTAACGTCTCATTCGAAAGACGGCACCTCCGACACTGCAACGCTCCCTCAGCACTGCACTGGCGTGTCAGCCAGGATTATTGTGGTCAAGTCTCTGGAGTGGGACTTGAACCCACAACCTTCTGACTCAGAGGAGAGGATGCTGCACACTGAGCCACAGCTGACAGAACAACGATTGACGTAACCAGAACAAGTTCATCAGTAACATGAAACGCAAGGCAAATTTCTGACCGTACATTTGCAAAGGAGTGGATTCAAAACAGATTTCAGATTAAATATCAAACATAAAAGCACTATTTACTGGCAACTGCAGCTTTCTCCCCCAGAGTCGAGAAAGAAGGTTTCTGCTCTGATGTAGTCATCCTTTCATTGACGCCTGCCCAAGCCCCTGAAAGAACAAAATATATATTTAAGAGTTTTTCTGGAAAGACAGAACAACTTGCATTTATAATAACACCTTTAACATAGTAAAACATCGCAAGGCTCTTCATGGACAAGGGAGAACCAGTGGATGTGGTGTATTTGGACTTTCAAAAGGCTTTTGGCAAGGTCCCACACGAGAGATTGGTGTGCAAAATTAAAGCACATGGTACTGGGGGTAATGTACTGACGTGGATAGAGAACTGGTTGGCAGACAGGAAGCAAAGAGTCGGGATAAACGGGTCCTTTTCAGAATGGCAGGCAGTGACTAGTGGGGTACCACAAGGTTCAGTGCTGGGACCCCAGCTAGTTACAATATACATCAATGATTTATACAAAGGAATTGAGTGTAAATCTCCAAGTTTGCAGATGACACTAAGCTGGGTGGTGGTGTGAGCTGTGAGGGGGACGATAAGAGGCTGCAGGGTGACTTGGACAGGTTAGGTGAGTGGGCAAATGCATGGCAGATGCAGCATGTAGATAAATGTGAGGTTATCCATTTTGGTGGCAAAAACAGGAAGGCAGATTATCTGAATGGTGACAGATTAGGAAAAGGGGAGGTGCAACGAGAGCTTGGTGTCATGGTACATCAGTCAGTGAAAGTTGCCATGCAGGTACAGCAGGTGGTGAATGTGGCAAATGGCATGTTGGCCTTCATAGTGAGGGGAATTAAGTTTAAGAGCAGGGAGGTCTCACCACAGTTGTACAGGGCCTTGGTGAGACCACACCTTGAATACTGTGTACAGTTTGTCTCTTAATCTGAGAAAGGAAATTCTTGCTATTGAGCGAGTGCAGCGAAGGTTCACCAGACTGATTCCCGGGATGGCAGGACTGACATATGAAGAAAGACTGGATCGACTGGACCTGTATTCACTGGAGTTTAGATGAATGAGAGGGGATCCCATAGAAACATAAAATTCTGATGGGATTGGACAGGTTAGATGCAGGAAGAATGTTCCCAATGCTGGGAAAGTCCAGAACCAGGGGACACAGTCTAAGGGTAAGGGGTAAGCCATCTAGGACCAAGATGTGGAGAAACTTCTTCACTCAGAGTGGTGAACCTGTGGAATTCTCTACCACAGAAAGTTGTTGAGGCCAGTTCATTGGATATATTCAAAAGGGAGTTAGATGTTGCCCTTATGGCTAAAGGGATCAAGGGGCATGGAGAGAAAGCAGGAATGGAGTACTGAAGTTGCATGATCAGCCATGATCATATTGAATGGTGGTGCAGGCTCGAATGGCCTACTCCTGCACCTATTTTCTATGTTTCTATGGGTATATCAGCAAAATTTGACACCGAGCCATGGAAAGCAATATTAGAACAGAGGTAGGTTTTATGGAGCATCTTAAAAAGGAGAGGGGTAGAGAGGGACAGGTGATAAACATGAACTTTGAAGTGATATACACAACAATAATTAAGTAATGCCAGGCATCACACTAAAGAGGATAGTGCCCCAAGCTTTGCTAACAGCAGCAACTTGGATTAGGCAAATAGAAATTCCATCTTCAGCTCCAGAAAATGTCTGCCTGGTCACAAAACAGTGAAGTAATGAGTCAGTTTAATTTCTGCACCACCCGCAGCCCCAGCCAGTCAGCAATTCTGTTCACGTGTCCTGCTGGGCAAAAAGCAGATCATCCTGAGAAGTGCTTGCAGCACTGTCTGAGTTTTCTCTGCTCGCACTTCTAAAATAGTCGAGATCTGAAGCGAAAAATTATCCAAGCCAGTTTTGGAGGCACCAAAATAGCAACCAGATTCACATCCAGTTTTTTTTTTTAAATAGTTAAAATCTATTGCCTCCCAGTTACATTTCCCAACTCCAAAGGGTTCAAATAGCGGATGGCACAGCACATTCCAATTTAAAACATGTAGAGATAATAAAGTCTTCAAAGCCAGGAAACGTATCAATGATGCGCCTTTTAGCCAGAAGAGTTTATTTTCAAATAAACACAAAAACGTGGAACATGAAACTGTGCACACTAAAATGCTGCACTACATACTGTATATCCAAAGTTCCCCACCTTAGTCTAAAAGTTGAGAGCCAAGTGCAGTGTTTCACTGCCACTCTCACGGTTATAGCTAAGTAAAACACCACTTGCTGAATAACCCTGTACTTATCGGGTTATATTTCGTACACATCTTGCACAAAACCACCCAAACTCTCACTTCACACAATGCCTTCATCCCATGAGCAACAGCACCTTAAACTGCCCAGCTTTCCTCCCAATTTTCTAACCTTTTTTCTTTTTCCTTTCCAGCTCTTATTGAACCTAAACCAAGCTATTTTTGAAAGGAACCAGTAAGAACATTAGAATCAGGAGCAGGAGTAGGCCATACAGCTACTCAAACCTGCCCCAATATTCAATAAGATCATGGCTGATCTTCGGCCTCAACTCCACTTTCCCGCCTGATCCCCATTTGCCTTGATTCCCTTAAGAGTCCAAAAATCTATCGATCTGTCTTGAATATACTCAATGACTGAGCATCTACAGCCCTCTGGGGCAGAGAATTCTAAAGATTCACAAAACTTTTGAGTGAAGAAATTTCTCATCTTAGTTCTAAATGACCGACCCCTTATCCTGAGACTATCACCCCTAGTTCTAGACTCTCCAGCCAGGGGAAACAACCGCTTAGCATCTACCCTGTCACTCCCTCTCAGGATCTTGTATGTTTCAATGAGATCACCTCTTATTCTTTTAAACTCGAGAGTATAGGCCCCATTCCACACAATCTCTCATCCTAGCAATCGATTTGGTGAACCTTCGTTGCACCGCCTCTAGGGCAAGTATATCCTTCCTTAGTTACGGAATTTATTTGAGATCAAACAACAATATTTGATGAAAAAGAAGCTCTTAAAAATACCTTGGGTTTATAGAGTTATTAAATATTGGATGTCCACATAGAGGGATAGAATATAAAAGCAAATAGATCACGCTCGAACTTTATAAATCACTGGTTAGGCCTCAGTTTAAGTAGTGTGGACAATTCTGGACACCACACTAAGATATAAAGGCCTTAGAGAAAGGATGCAGGAAGTTTATCAGGATGTTACCAGGGATGAGGAACATCAGTTATGAGGAGAGACTGGTAAAGTTAGGACTGTTATTGGACCAGAGAAGGGTAAGAGGTGACCAAAGAGGTTTTCAGGATGAAGAGAGGTTTTGATAGAATAGAGAGAGAGAAACTATTCCCTCAGGCGAGTGGGTCAATAACCAGAGGTCATAAATTTAAAATTATTGGAAAAAGATCGAGGCACTCAGAGTTGCCAGGATCTGGAACGCTCGACCTGAAAAAATGATGGAAGCTGAATCCATAAATAACTTTAAAAGGGAGTTGGACAGGCACTAGAGGATCAGGTTTTGGACAACAAGCAGGATGTGGGACTAAGCAGGACTGCTCTTTGAGAGCCGGCACGGGCACGCCGGGCCGAATGGCCCCCTCCTGTGCTGTAACTTTCAATGATCTTTAAAATTATTGTGGCAAGAATCTCAAATAATATTGTGGAAGAACACTAGAATGATCAAAAATAATTGTCCACAAACACAACTTGTAATATTTTTGCTGCATCTTGCATTTTCTTTGTGGTGACTGGGTTACTATTATACACCAGAGTACAGCAGCCAAGATATCCAGAAACATGGTTTACAGTCAGTCATTCACGTGCAACTTGTCGTGTTCCGTCCCACATCCCCGCTTTGTGGCCGCAACCTTGCAAGTTCCTCATCCCCCAGTAACCCTCCAATATCCCCAGCATCGAAGCACTGACCACACTTGATCAGCTCCGCTGGGCGGGCCACATTGTTCGCATGCCAGACACGAGACACCCAAAGCAAGCGCTCTACTCAGAACTTCTTTACAGCAAGCGAGCGCCAGGTGGGCAGAGAAAACGTTACAAGGACACCCTCAAAGCCTCCCTGATAAAGTGCAACATCCCACCGACACCTGGGAGTCCCTGGCCAAAGACCGCCTTAAGTGGAGGAAGAGCATCCGGGAGGGTGCTGAGCACCTTGAGTCTCGTCGCCGAGAGCATGCAGAAACCAAGCGCAGGCAGTGGAAGGAGCGTGCGGCAAACCAGTCCCACCCTCCCTTACCCTCACCGGCTATCTGTCCCACCTGTGACAGGGACTGTGGATCTCGTATTGGACTGTTCAGCCACCTAAGGACTCATTTTAAGAGTGGAAGCAAGTCTTCTTCGATTCCGAGGGACTGCCTATGATGAGTACCCCTCCAACTCCCTTTTAAATGTATTTATGGAAATAGCTTCCATCTTTTCAGGTTGAGCGTTGCAGACCCCGACAACAACGTCCCCGTTAAGCTGTGCCGTCGTCTCGAGATCCCGCGCAGGTTGCTTTCCGACTTCACAATGGAAAAACCGCTCGCGTGTAGAAATTTGAATGGACCGCCCGCCAAAAAAATTGAGAGGGAAACATTGCCAGACAGGTGAGTGAGAATATGTAAATAAATGTTGAATGCTACTTGTTGAATGATGCATGAAACACAAAATGTTAATATGCAGGTACAGCAGGTGATCACGAAAGCCAATGGTATCTTGGCCTTTATTGCAAAGGCAATGGAATATAAAAGTAGTGAAGTCTTGCTACAGTTATATAGGGTATTTGTGAAGCCACACCTGGAATACTGTGTGCAGTTTTGGTTTCCATATTTACAGAAGGATAAACTTGCTTTGGAGGCAGTTCTGAGAAGGTTCACTAGGTTGATTCCGGGGTGAGGGGGTTGACTTATGAGGAAAAGTTGAGTAGGTTGGGCCTCTAGTCATTGGAATTCAGAAGAATGAGAGGTGATCTTATTGAAATGTACAAGATTATGAGGGGACTTGACAAGGTGGATGCAGAGCAGAGAGGATGTTTCCACTGATGAGGGAGACTCGCATTAGAGGGCATAATCTTAGAATAAGGGGCCGCCCATTTAAAACAGAGATGAGGAGGAATTTCTTCTCAGGGTTGTAGATCTGTAGAATTCGCTGCCTCAGAGAGCTGTGTAAGCTGGGTCATTGAATAAATTTAAGATAGAAAGAGACAGTTTCTTAAACGATAAGAGAATAAGGGGTTATGGGGAGCGGACAGGAAAGTAGACCCGAGTCTATGATTGGATCAGTCATGATCGTATTAAATGGCGGAGCAGGCTCGAGGGGCCGTATGGCCTACTCCTGCTCCTATATCTTATGTTCCCTGAATAGCTGGATGCTGATGAAATTAGTTACTACATATACATATCCCAAATTCTACTGAAGGATCTTTAACTTAAATCCTCAACTACCTTTAAAAGGTTTGAATCTAAATAGGAACCACAAGGTTGGTATTTTTTTTTTGATTTTGAAATCTTCTGCACCCTACAATGAGATGGTTACTTGCTCAATCTCAACCCTTCCATTCATTATTCAGCTACTATTATTATTCATTCGTTTGCCAATAAAAAGGATTATTTTGGCAATAACGCGTAAAAATAAATCAACGCTGTAAATAGAGGTTTTTATCTATGCGGTCAGACTGCAAATTAGTTAACTTGGGATAGTCTTCAACAGAGCATTCCTTTTAAACACGAAAATTGTTAAATATTAAATACGTTAATACATGCATGCATGTTAACTTGCTAGCAGAGGGCAGCCCCAGAGAGACAATTGTACAGTGGTTAATCTCAGTGTAATCCTAGAGAGCAGGCGTTTAATTAGCAATGGAGGGCTCAGTCTTCACTCCACACCAATGTAAGCTGCACTTTTGCTCTGCGCGACCAGTGTCTCAGTGCGTGGTCCCTTTACATTTATAAGAACATAAGAAATAGGAGCAGGAGTAGGCCACCTGGCCCCTCGAGCCTACTCCGCCATTTAATATCATGGCTGATCTGATCATGGACTCGGCTCCACTTCCCTGCCCGCTCCCCAGAACCCTTTACTCCCTTATCGCTTAAACATCTGTCTATCTCCGCCTTAAATATATTCAATGACCCAGCCTCCACAGCTCTCTGGGGCAGAGAATTCCAGAGTTACAACCCTCATGAGGAGGAATTTCTTCTCTGTTTTAAATGGGCTGCCCCTTATTCTACGTCCCCTAGTTTTAGATTCCCCTATGAGTGGAAATATCCTCTCTGCATCCATCTTGTCGAGCCCCCTCATTATCTTATATGTTTCGAGAAGATCACCTCTCATTCTTCTGAAGTCCAATGAGCATAGGCCCTCAACCTATCCTCATAAGTCAACCTCTTGAACAGCCTCCAATGCAAGTTTTTACCGAGGCGTACAAAAGCATCAGCCTTACGCTAAACATCCGTAAGACAAAGGTCCTCCACCAGCCTGTCCTCACTGCACAGCACTGCCCCCCAGTCATCATAAGAACATAAGAATTAGGAACAGGAGTAGGACATCTAGCCCCTCGAGCCTGCTCCGCCATTCATCAAGATCATGGCTGATCTGGCCGTGGACTCAGCTCCACTTACCCGCCCGCTCTCTGTAACCCTTAATTCCCTTATTGGTTAAAAATCTATCGATCTGTGATTTGAATACATTCAATGAGCTAGCCTCAACTGCTTCCTTGGGCAGAGAATTCCACTGATTCACAACCCTCTGGGAGAAGAAATTCCTTCTCAACTTGGTTTTAAATTGGCTCCCCCGTATTTTGAGGCTGTGCCCCCTAGTTCGAGTCTCCCCGACCAGTGGAAACAACCTCTCTGCCTCTATCTTGTCTATTCCTTTCATTATTTTAAATGTTTCTAAAAGATCATCCCTCATCCTTCTGAACTCCAACGAGTAAAGACCCAGTCTACTCAATCTATCATCATAAGGTAACCCCCTCATCTCCGGAATCAGCCTAGTGAATCGTCTCTGTAACCCCTCCAAAGCTAGTATATCCTTCCTTAAGTAAGGTGACCAAAACAGTACGCAGTACTCCAGTACCATATACAGTTGCAGCAGGACCTCCCTGCTTTTGTACTCCATCCCTCTCGCAATGAAGGTCAACATTCCATTCGCCTTCCTGATTACCTGCTGCACCTGCAAACTAACTTTTTGGGATTCATGCACAAGGAAAAAAAAGGGCCTTGTAAATGTCTGGTGTGTCACCCAGTTCGGGTGGCACGGTTTAATGTTTTGTTTTACAGATAAACTCTAAAAGAGTTTCATGCACAAGGACCCCCAGGTCCCTCTGCACCGCACCATGTTGTAATTTCTCCCCATTCAAATAATATTCCCTTTTACTGTTTTTTTTCCCAAGGTGGATGACCTCACACTTTCCGACATTGTATTCCATCTGCCAAACCTTAGCCCATTCGCTTAACCTATCTAAATCTCTTTGCAGCCTCTCTGTGTCCTCTACACAACCCGCTTTCCCACTAATCTTTGTGTCATCTGCAAATTTTGTTACACTACACACTGTCCCCTCTTCCAGGTCATCTATGTATATTGTAAACAGTTGTGGTCCCAGCACCGATCCCTGTGGCACACCACTAACCACCGATTATCAACCCGAAAAGGACCCATTTATCCCGACTCTCTGCTTTCTGTTAGCCATCCAATTCTCGATTCATGCTAATACATTTCCTCTGACTCCGCGTACCTTTATCTTCTGCAGTAACCTTTTGTGTGGCACCTTATCGAATGCCTTTTGGAAATCTAAATACACCACATCCATCGGTACACCTCTATCCACCATGCTCGTTATATCCTCAAAGAATTCCAGTAAATTAAACATGATTTCCCCTTCATGAATCCATGCTGCGTCTGCTTGATTGCACTATTCCTATCTAGATGTCCCGCTATTTCTTCCTTAATGATAGCTTCAAGCATTTTCCCCACTACAGATGTTAAACTAACTAGCCTATAGTTACCTGCCTTTTGTCTGCCCCCTTTTTTTTTTTAAAAAACAGAAGCGTTACATTAGCTGCTTTCCAATCCGCTGGTACCTCCCCAGAGTCCAGAGAATTTTGGTAGATTATAACGAATGCATCTGCTATAACTTCCGCCATCTCTCTTAATACCCTGGGGATGCATTTCATCAGGACCAGAGGACTTGTCTACCTTGAGTCCCATTTGCCTGTCCAGCACTACCCCCCTAGTGATAGCGGTTATCTCAAGGTCCTCCCTTCCCACATTCCCGTGACCAGCAATTTTTGGCATGGTTTTTGTGTCTTCCACTGTGAAGACCGAAGCAAAATAATTGTTTAAGGTCTCAGCCATTTCCACATTTCCCATTATTAAATCTCCCCTCTCATCTTCTAAGGGACCAACATTTACTTTAGTCACTCTTTTCCATTTTATATATAACTAAAAGCTTTTACTATCTGTTTTTATGTTTTGCGCAAGTTTACTTTCGTAATCTATCTTTCCTTTCTTTATTGCTTTCTTAGCCATTCCTTGCTGTCGTTTAAAATTTTCCCAATCTTCTATTTTCCCACTAACCTTGGCCACCTTTGATACTCTCCTTTATTTCCTTGGTTATCCACGGCTGGTTATCCCTTCTCTTACCGCCCTTCTTTTTCACTGGAATACATTTTTGTTGAGCACTATGAAAGAGTTCCTTAAAAGTCCTCCACTGTTCCTCAATTGTGCCACCGTTTAGTCTGTGTTCCCAGTCTACTTTAGCCAACTCTGCCCTCATCCCACTGTAGTCCCCTTTGTTTAAGCATAGTACGCTCGTTTGAGACACTACTTCCTCACCCTCAATGTTTATTACAAATTCAACCATACTGTAATCACTCATTCCGAGAGGATCTTTTACTAGGAGATCATTTATTATTCCTGTCTCATTACACAGGACCACATCTAAGATAGCTTGCTCCCTTGTAGGTTCTGTTACATACTGTTCTAAGAAACAATCCCGTATGCATTCTATGAATTCCTCCTCAAGGCTACCCCGTGCGATTTGATTTGACCAATCGATATGTAGGTTAAAATTCCCCATGATTACTGCCATTCCTTTTTCACATGCCTCCATTATTCCCTTAATTATTGCCCGCCCCACCGTGAAGTTATTATTTTGGGGCCTATAAACTACACCCACCAGTGACTTTTTCCCCTTACTATCTCTAATCTCCACCCACAATGATTCAACATTTTGTTCATTAGAGCCAATATCGTCTCTCACAACTGCCCTGATATCATCCTTTATTAACAGAGCTACCCCACCTCCTTTCCCTTCTTGTCTGTCTATCCGAATTGTCAGATACCCCTGTATGTTTAATTCCCAGTCTTGGCCACTCTGCAACCACGTTTCTGTAGTGGCCACCAAATCATACCCATTTGTAATGATTTGTGCCGTCAACTCATTTACTTTATTTCGAATGCTGCGTGCATTTAGGTAGTGTTTTAATACTAGTTTTTAAACCATGATTTTTAGTTTTGACCCCTCCTGCAGCCCCTTTATATTCATACATATTGTCCCTTCCTATCACCTTGTGGTTTACACTTACCCCAGTGCTACTCTGCTCTGTTGCCTCCTGCCTTTTGCATTCTTTCTTGGGGTCCTGTTCATCTGAGCTCTCACCCACTCTAACTAGCTCAGAGCCCTCTCCTGGGTTCCGAATACTACTTGCATTGAGGCACCGAGCTTTCAGGCTTGCCTTATTACACTTTGACCTTTTAAAATTTTGCTGTACAGTGGCCCTTTTTGTTTTTTGCCTTGGGTTTCTCTGCCCTCCACTTTTACTCATCTCCTTTCTGTCTTTTGCTTTTGTCTCCATTTTGTTTCCCTCTGTCTCCCTGCATTGGTTCCCATCCCCCTGCCATATTAGTTTAACTCCCCCCCCCCCCCCCCCCCCCCACTCCCACCCCAACAGCACTAGCAAACACTCCCCCTAGGACATTGGCTCCGGTCTTGCCCAGGTGCAGACTGTCCGGTTTGTACTGGTCCCACCTCCCCCAGAACCGGTTCCAATGCCCCAGGAATTTGAATCCCTAACTGCTGCACCACTGCTCAAGCCACGTATTCATCTGAGCTATCCTGCGATTCCTACTCTGACTAGCTCGTGGCACTGGTAGCAATCCCGATATTACTACTTTTGAGATTCTATGTTATAATTTAGCTCCTAAAATTCGTCTCGTAGGACCTCATCCCTTTTTTTTTAAAACCTATATCGTTGGTACCAATGTGCACCACGACAACTGGCTGTTCACCCTCCCTTTTCAGAATGTCCTGCACCCACTCCGAGACATCCTTGACCCTTGCACCAGGGAGGCAACATACCATCCTGGAGTCTCGGTTGCTGCCGCAGAAACGCCTATCTATTCCCCTTACCATTGAGTCCCCTTTCGCTATTGCTCTCCCACTCTTTTTCCTGCACTCCTGTGCAGCAGAGCCAGCCATGGTGCCATGAACTTGGCTGCTGCTGCCCTCCCCTGATGAGTCATCCCACTCAACATTACTCAAAACGGTGCATCTGTTTTGCAGGGGGATGACCGCAGGGGACCCCTGCACTACCTTCCTTGCACTGCTCTTCCTGCTGGTCTTCCATTCCCTCGCTGGCTGTGGACCCTTCGCCTGCGGTAAGACCAACTCGCTGCACGTGCTACCCACGTCATTCTCAGCATCGTGGATGCTTCAGAGTGAATCCACCCTCAGCTCCAACTCCGCAACGCGGACAGTCAGGAGCTGGAGGCGGTTACACGTCCCGCACACGTAGTCGTCAGGGACA
This sequence comes from Pristiophorus japonicus, assembly GCF_044704955.1. Taxonomy (NCBI): domain Eukaryota; kingdom Metazoa; phylum Chordata; class Chondrichthyes; family Pristiophoridae; genus Pristiophorus; species Pristiophorus japonicus. The sequence continues at coordinate 533,456,344 of NC_091977.1, forward strand.
CCGGAAGTGTCCCCGAGTTCCCACATGGTACAGGAGGAGCATAACATGTGACGAGCTCTCCTGCCATGACTTAACCCTTAGATACACTTAAATTGGCAACAACAATGCTAAAGTTTACTCACTGTTATAGAAGAGAAAAAAGAAAAACTACTCACCAATCACCAGCCAATCACTTACCCCCTTGGCTGTGACGTCACCTTTCTGTTTCTTTCTACTTCTTTTTTACCATCTCCCTGTAGCTGCACAAGCTCGCCTCTTGCCGACCCCGGACTCGCGCTGCTCCCGACTCAGCGACGCACCTCCCGACCTTGCGGCCTTTTATAGGCCTCACCCTGCTCCCGACCTTTTATAGGCCTCACCAACGGACTCGCTCTGCTCCAGACTCAGCGACGCACCTCCCGACCTTTTATAGGCCTCACTAACTGACTCTCTCTGCTCCCGACTCAGCGACGCACCTCCCGACCTTTTATAGGCCTCACCAACGGACCTCACCATCAAGATCCATGGCGCGGCCCTGGACAACGTGGACCATTTCCCATACCTCGGGAGCCTTTTATCAACAAAAGCAGACATTGACGTGGATATTCAACACCGCCTCCAGTGCGCCAGCGCAGCCTTCAGCCGCCTGAGGAAGAGAGTGTTCGAAGACCAGGCCCTCAAATCCACCACCAAGCTCATGGTCTACAGGGCTGTCGTAATACCCACCCTCCTATATGGCTCACCTCATGTCGCTGGAGAAATACCACCAACGATGCCTCCACAAGATCTTACAAATCCCCTGGGAGGATAGACGCACCAACATCAGCGTCCTCGTCCAGGCCAACATCCCCAGCATTGAAGCACTGACCACACTTGATCAGTTCCATTGGGCAGGCCACATTGTCCGCATGCCAGACACGAGACTCCCAAAGCAAGCGCTCTACTTGGAACTCCTTCATAGCAAACGAGCCAAAGGTGGGCGGCAGAAACATTAAAAGGACAATCTCAAAGCCTCCCTGATAAAGTGCAACAGCCCCAGTGACACCTGGGAGTCCCTGGCCAAAGACCGCCCGAAGTGGAGGAAATGCATCCGGGAGGGCGCTGAGCACCTCGAGTCTCATCGTCGAGAGCGCGCAGAAATCAAGCGCAGCAAACCTGTCCCACCCACCCTTTCCCTCAACGACTATCTGTCCCACCTGTGACAGGGATTGTGGCTCTCTTATTGGACTGTTCAGCCACCTAAGGACTCATTCCAAGAGTGGAATCGAGTCTTCCTCGATTCCGAGGGACTGCCGATGATGATCCTTCCTTAAATACGGAGATCAAAATTTCTGCGCATTGGCGGTATTTACAATGGAAAAGCCACTGAGCGGTCTGCGCGTGACCTTTTCATCACTGCGCGGCTTACAGGGAGCATTGCTCCACACTTGGCATTCAACAACAAAAACTGCAGCTCATATTCCCCTCTCCCGGAGCCGGAGCACATAAATCTAGGCTGACACTCCCGGTGCAGTGCTGAGGGAGCGCTGCACTGTCGGAGGTGCCATCTTTCAGATGAGACGTTAAACCGAGGCCCCGTCTGCTCTCTCAGGTGAACGTGAAAGATCCCGTGGCACTACTTCGAAAAGCAGCAGGGAGGTTAGCCCCGGTGTCCTGGTCAGTATTTATCCCTCAATCAACATAACAAAACCAGATCATCACATTGCTGTCTGTGGGAGCTTGCTGTGCGCAAGTTGGCTGTCGCATTTCCCACATTACAACAGTGACTGCACTTCATTGACTGTAAAGCGCTTCGAGACATCCTGTGGTAATGAAGGCGCAATATAAAAGCAGGTCTGTCTTTCTTTCTCTCTAGCCCAAGGATGTCAGAAGTTGTGGTTCCCAAGTGCAGTCCTAGCTGAGACCAAATGACTCAGGAACTAACCCGGGACAATTTGTTCTATCGCGCATCAACATTTACCTACAAAACCATCACAGGCGTACACATGGCTTTCAAACTTTTAAAATGAAATAATTTCATTTTCTCTCATTGTGCTCGCTGACCTCGATTTTAAAATTCGCATCCTTGTTTTCAAATCTCTCCATGGCCTCGCCCCCTTCCCTATCTCTAATCTCCTCCAGCACCACAACACCCCTCTCCCAACATCTGCATTCTTCTAAATTTGGCCTTGAGCATCCCCGATTTTAATCACCCAATCATTGGCAGCCTTCAGCGGCCTGGGCCTCAAGCTCTGGAATTCCCTCTGTAAACCTCAACACCTCTCTTTCTTCCTTCAAGGCTCTCCTTAAAATCTACTTCTTTGACCAAGCTTTTGGTCATCTGCCCTAATATCTCATGTGCTCGGTGTCAAATCTTGTTTTATAACACTCCTGTGAAGCGCCCTTGGGATGTTTTACTCTGTTAAAGGCGCTATATGAATACAAGTTGTTGGTTATTTCTAATTTAAGAAATTTTAATTAAGAGGGGTGCAAGATTCAAAACTGAACAACTCACCGATGCTAGGGAACAGCGCATGCTCACTCCAAGTCTTGTCAACTAAGGGTACAGTCCATTCTTTTGCCCCTGCATTGGCATCACTGCTTTCCTGGCCCCAAGCAGGCTGATCCGGGCTTCTTTTTGAATTTGCCAGTACTGGGAGTGGTCTCCATTTATCATCCTTGGTGGCGCTGATCTGAGTGGGCAGCTTCGCTGGGATATCACCCCAGCCTCCTCCATTCACCGTTAGCGGTTCACCCCATCCGGGAGCAACTGTGAAGCAAAAGCAAAAGCACATCAACAAAGCCTTATTCAGCATCATGCGTGTCAGCCGTGGCTCAGTGGGCAGCACCTGCCCCTTGGAGTCAGAAGGTTGTGGGGTTCACAGTCCCACTCCAAGGACTTGAGCACATAAATCTAGTCTGATACGCCAGTGTAATGCTGAGAGAACTGTACTGTCGAAGGGGCCGTCTTTCAGACGAAACGTTAAACCGAGGCCCCACCTGCTCTCTTAGGTGAAAGTAAAAGATCCACACAGCATTATTTCGAAAAGCAGCAAGAGATATCCCTAGTGTCCTGGCCAATACTTATCTGGTCATTATCACATTGCTGTGTGTGGGAGCTTGCTGAGCCCAAATCGGCTGCTATGTTTCCTACATTATAACAGCGACGACACTTCAAAAGTACTTTGTTGGCTGTAAAGTGCTTTGGGACATCCAGTGGTCGTGAAAGATGTGGTGGAAATATCTTCACCACCAGAAAATTGACTGGGCCTGAAATACTCGCTGCATTCACCATAAACGTGTTTCACCAAAAAGACAATTTATTTTTACCATAGAAAGCCACATCTTGATACTGAAATTTAAAAAAAATTATCTGCACTCATTTATGAATCGAAGCAACAATCCAAGTAAATTAATCCAGACATCCTTCTCCACCCCCACCCCCAACCTCAGACCGCTGACCTCCCCTCATCCGGCAAAATCCCTTATTTGGCACAGGCCAGGACCCGAGAGTGCCGGGTAAGGGAGGTTCAACCTGCAATTCCTTCCTCGACAGACCAACCTGCTGTTTCTACTCCTTTGGCCTTCCGAGGGCCCAGCCCAGCTGAGACTAACGTGTGTTGCTGTGAAGAAACCGCTTCAGCTGCAACGGCAGGAAGACTGGAATCCACCAAGGAAGTTTCATTGATTCCTTTATCGCGCCTGCGTTGTTGTCGCTTTTCCCGGCTGCTGATTTTCTTTTCCCACGCACCTGTGAAAGAATCAAAGGAAGCCCAGATAACATTTGGAAATTTAAAAAAAAAGAGAACTTGCAAAAATGAATTGGATAAATACTTGGAGAAAAATGTGCAGGGTTATGGGGGAAAAGTGGGCCTAATTGGATAACTCGTTCGAAGAGTCGGTATGGCACGATGGGCCGAAATGCCTCCTTTTGTGTTGTGTCATTCTATGATTCAATAAAAAAAGACTTGTATTTATATAGCGCTTTTCATGACCACCGGACATCTCAAAGCACTTTACAGCCAATGAAATACTTTTGGACTGTTTACACCAACTGCAGGGACTTGGGATCAGATGCAGAAAACACCACATTTTAAGACAGACTTGCATTTATATAGCGCCTTTCACAACCACCGGCCGTCCCAAAGCGCTTCACAGCCAATGAAGTAGTGTAGTCACGGTTGTAATGTGGGAAACGCGGCAGCCAACTTGCACACAAGCAAGCTCCCACAAACAGCAATGTGATAATGACCAGATAATCTGTTTTTTGTGATGTTGATTGAGGGATAAATATTGGCCCCAGGACACCGGGGATAACTCCCCTGGCTCTTTGAAATAGTGCCGTGGGATCTTTTACATCCACTTGAGGGGGCAGACGGTTTTATGTCTCATCCGAAAAACAGCATATCCGACAGTGCAGCACTCCACTGGAGTGTCAGCCTAGATTTTTGAGCTCAAGTTCCTGGAGTGGGACTTGAACCCACAGCCTTCTGACTTAGAGGCAAGTGTGCCACTCACTGAGCCACTGAAAGAGGAGGAATGGGACTAAGGTGCTCTTTCAAAGGTGTGGCACAGGTTACAATGGATCTCCTCCTGCACTGTAAAACTATCCATGATAACATTCGTTAGGGTTACATCTTGCCCAATATTTCTTATGCAGAAAGTGTAAATGTGGACATGCTCTAGACATCTGATTCAATACCCAATTCTAAGCGATCAAAAAAGCAGAAACATTCCTTCATCATATGTTTAATGCAATCATTTAGCTGTATGGATCAGAGCATTTAACTGGGTGTTCTCGTCTAAAATATTGGATTAAATTACCTTGTTTTGACAGGTGATTTGTCAGCTTAAAGTGCTGCACAGTATAAGACAGGTTATCTCTGAATTTCTTGCAACTTTTCTTGTACAGGTAATATGCAACTCAACTGGTATAAAATGACCAAAAATTAAAATTTAGTACATATTTTTAAACCCATCTCATTTTTCAGATGAGTCATTAAAGGGAGACTGAATACAAATAGTTACTGTGAATATTTATCCCTCAATCAGCATCACTAAAAACAGATTATATGGCCATTATCATGTTGCTGTGTGTGAGATCTTGCTGCATGCAATTGGCTGCCACGTTTCCGACATTACAACACTGACTGCACTTCAAAAAGTGGCTGGAAAGCGCTTTGGGGAATGAGGCAGGCGTGAAAGGCACTACATAAATCCAAGTCTTTCTTTTTCTTTCTAATAATGAGTGGATCTCGCGAAGTGCTGCTCATGGGAAGGTGGTCAATATGGCAGCTATTTTGTCACAGGCGCTATGACCAGAATAAGTTGGAGGAGGACACTGTAGTGAAGAGTCTGGATTTCAATACAATTGGGATGGAGGAAGTAATCGTATGGCTAGTTTAAGAGAGTTTGAAAGAGATGGAGAAGAAAATGTCATAGCTGCCACCCATGTCCATACGGACATAGCTAAGAGTAACAAGGAGTGATAATCTCAACACGTCAGTTGATTGTGGGTTCATAGAAACATAGAAAATAGGTGCAGGAGCAGGCCATTTGGCCCTTCGAGCCTGCACCACCATTCAATATGATCATGGCTGATCATGCACTTCAGTACCCCATTCCTGCTTTCTCTCCATACCCCTTGATCCCTTTAACCGTAAGGCCCACATCTAACTCCCTCTTGAATATATCCAATGAACTGGGATCAACAACTCTCTGCGGTAGAGAATTCCACAGGTTAACAATTCTGAGTGAAGAAGTTTCTCCTCATTTCAGTCCTAAATGGCTTACCCCTTATCCTTCGATTGAGACCCCTGATTCTGGACTTCCAACATCGGGAACATTCTTCCTGCATCTAACCTGTCCAATCCCATCAGAATTTTACATGTTTCTATGAGATCCCCTCTCATTCTCTAAATTCCATTGAATATAAGCCTAGTCGACCCAGTCTTTCATCATATGTCAGTCCTGCCATCCCGGGCATTAGTCTGGTGAACCTTCGCTGCACTCACTCAAAAGCAACAATGTCCTTCCTCAGATTAGGAGACCAAAACTGGACACAATATTCAAGCTGTGGCCTCACCAAGGCCCTGTACAACTGCAGTAAGACCTCCCTGCTCCTATACTCAAATCCTCTCGCTATGAAGGCCAACATGCTATTTGCCTTCTTCACCGCCTGCTGTACCTGCATGCCTACTTTCAATGACTGATGTTTTAAAAATGTGGTGAGGGTTTCTGCCTCTACCCCCTTTTAGGCAATGGGTTCCAGGCCCCCACCACCCTCTGGGTGAAAACATTTCCCCTCAAATCCCCTCTCAACCTCCTACTTTAAATCTATGCTCCATGGTTGTTGATCCCTCTGACACCCAGGTCTTGTTGCACCTCCCCTTTTCCTAATCCGTCACCATTCAGATAACAGTCTGCCTTCCTGTGCGCTGCTTCTTTTGAAATTGGGTAGCTCTTTCAAAACAGCCAGCAGAGACGTGATGGGCTGAATGGCCTCTTTCTGTGCTGCATTATCTGAAGCTTCTAAATCGCTGTCTCACCCAGGAGTATAGCAGCAGGCTTCGGGAGGACAGAGGCAGACTGGTGAAATAGCCAGACACATGGAAGATGATATTTAACGCAGAGAAGGTTAAGGGGAGATTTAATATTGCGTTAGGGGCCCTGGATGGTGCACTCACACAGGAAGGAGAGCAGTTGTTGGGGGTGACTGATAGCAGGTGGGCATCACAGAGGGAATGGCCCTTTTGGATTGGTGAAAGGGGTGGGGACTGGAACGACTTGTTTGGATTGTGTTGGAGGTGACAGAAATGGTGGAGGATGATGTGTCAAAATCAAACATGTTAAAAGTTTTGAATAATCTATTATGACTGGACTTATGAAAACATGAGAGAGTTTAACAGCTATTATACAGGGACGGAAGCTATCGCACTTCAGCAGAAAAATATTTACTTCCATAAGTACATAATTGAATGTAGTGTGAATAATACATCCAACTCAAAATCATAGAAATTTATAGCACGGAAGGAAGCCATTTCGGCTCATCACACTCGTGCCGGCCGACAAAGAGTTACCCAGCCTAACCCTACTTTTCAGCTCCTGGTCCATAGCCCTGTAGGTTACAGCACTTTAAGTGTACAGCTAAGCTCTTTTTAAAAATGTGGTGAGGGTTTCTGCCTCTACCTGCTTTTAGGCAATGGGTTCCAGACCCCCACCACCCTCTGGGTGAAAACATTTCCCCTCAAATCCCCTCTCAACCTCCTACTTTAAATCTATGCTCCATGGTTGTTGATCCCTCTGCTAAGGGAACTAGGTCCTTCCCATCAACTCTATCCAGGCCCCCCATAATTTTATACACCTCAATAAGGTCTCCCCTCAGCCTCCTCTGTTCCAAAAGAAAACAAACCCAGCCTATCCAATCTTTCCTCAGTTAAAATTCTCTAGTCCAGGCAACATACTCATAAATCTCCTCTGTACCCTCTCTAGTGCAATCACATCCTTCCTGTGACGTGGTGACCAGAACTGCACACAGTAACGTATTTTATGCAGTTCAAGCATAACCTCCCCCTGCTCTTGCATTCTATGCCTCAGCTAATAAAGGCAAGCATTCCGTATGCCTTCTTAACCGCCTTATCTACCTGGCCTGCTACTTTCAGGGATCTGTGGACTTGCACTCCAAAGTCCCTTTGTTCCTCTACACTTCAGTATCGTACCATTTAATGTATATTCCCTTTCCTTGTTAGCCCTCCCAAAATGCATTACCTCACACTTCTCCGGATTGAATTCAATTTGCCACTGTTCTGCCCACCTGACCAGTTGATTGATATCTTCCTACAGCTTTCTTCATGATCAACCGCACAGCCAATTTTTGTATCATCTGCAAGCTCCTTAATTATACCCAAGTGCATACTTAAATAACAAGTACATTTTCTCTTGGGAACTGCAAATTTCTCAGATCGCTGGCTTTACTTTGCATATAAACAGAAAGAAAATGTTTCATAGCACATATTCAAAAAGGAGTCCCAGAATCAAAAACAGGACATCTGCTTGTATATAAATTAGGACTACAAATTCAAGAACCAGCCCCAGGCTAACAAAACAAGATCGGTTACCAAACCTTAAGTTAGAAGAGTGGCTATTTGTTTTCCATGCAACAGCAAATAGGAACACAGGAACAGGAAGTGGCCATTTAAAAAAAATAATTTGTTCATAGAAAATAGCAGCAGTAGTAGGCCATTCGGCCCTTCGAGTCTGCACCGCCATTCAATATGATCATGGCTGATCCTCTATCTCAACACCATGGGCCCAAGTTTCCACATGATTTGCGCCTGATTTTTAGGAGCAACTGGTGGAGAACGGACTATCTTAGAAATCGCAATTCTCCACATTTTGTTTTCTGCAGTTCTAGTCAGGTAGAACAGTTCTACTTTGGTAGAACAGTTCTACTTTGGAACAGAATTTTTTCTTCAAAAGGGAGCGTGTCCGGCCACTGACGCCTGATTTCAAAGTTTCCAGTGAAAACGTACTCCAAACTAAAGTAGAATGGAGCAAGTGAAGATTTTTGTAGAACTGAAAAAACCTGTTCTACACATTAAAAAAATCAGGCGCAGGTTACAAATTAGGCGTCCAGAACGAGGTGGGGGGGGGAGGGGGGGGGGAAGGGAAGTCATTAAATTCTATAATAAATCCTTATTTATACTTCTACAAACATTATACAAATAAATCCAACCTGAATAAACATTTATAAGCAAAGAAAAGATTAAATAAACCATCTTCCTACCTGTGTGAAAGTGCTTCAGGCAGGGAGAATGCTGCAGTCAGCCTCACAAAACGAGGCAGCTGTTACCGAACGCGGGTGGGAGGGAGGGAGCCGACTGAACGTGGGGGTGGGGAGGGAAGGGAGCCGACCCGACCGAACGCGGGGGGGGCGGAAGCCGTTCCAGATGGCAAGCGGGAGGGAACCGACCGAACGCGGGGGGGGGGGGGGGGGGGAGAAGAAAGGAAGCCGGTCCAGACGGCGAGTGACCGAACGCGGGGGGGGGGGGGGGGGGGGGGAGCTGTTCCAGACGGCAGGAGGGAGGGAAGGACAGAAGGCTGCAGGAAGCCTCAGAAATTGAGGAGCCATTTCCCGACGGCAAAAGGGGAAGGTTGTCGGGAAACGGCTGCCTCAACTTTGAGGCTTCCTGCAGCCTTCTCACTGCTGCAAGAAACCTCTGTGCTGATGGCAATGTGCTTTTATTAAAAAATGTTCAAAAACTAAACCTACCTACAAAGAACTACAAAAATGGTGGAGTGCCAATGTTTTTTTTCACACTGCGCGTGCGCGAACGCTCCAACGCGCACGCGCAGCGTTGCCGGCAGGAAAAAAACTATTTTAAATAGTACCCGCCCCCTCCCACTTACAAAATCGGCGCGAGTGTAGGCTCCGCCCCCCCTGGGCGCCGCGCCAAACAGACAAGGAGCTGCAGAACGCTCCAGAATCGCGATTTTTGTTTCTGCCGCCGTTTTAGGCGCAAAAAACGGGCGCCCAGCTCGGAGGGGCGCCCGTTTTTTTATCGTGTGGAAACTTGGGCCCATATTCCCACTTTCTCCCCATACCCCTTGATGCCTTTTGTGTCTAGAAATCTATCTATCTCCCTCTTAATACATTCACTGACTTGGCCTCCACAGCCTTCTGGGGTAGAGAATTCCACAGGTTCACCACCCTCTGAAGAAATTTCTCCTCATCTCAGTCCTAAATTTCCTACCCCATATCCAGAGACTGTGACCCCTTGTTCTAGACTTCCCAGCCCAGGGGAAACATCCTCCCCGCATCCAGTCTGAGCAAACCCATCACAATTTTATATGTTTCAATGAGATCCCCTCTCATTCTTCTAAACTCCCCATATACGACAGTCCTGCCATCCCTGGAATCAGGCTGGTGAACCTTCGCTGCACTCCCTCTATGGCAAGTATATCCTCTCTTGGGTAAGGAGACCAAAACGGCACACAATGGGCTCAAATTTGGCTCACCCCATTTTTTGGCGTCGCTTTTCTCCGTTAAGTGCGCCGAAAAAAATTGTTCCCCATTCTGGCGGCTGTCCGGTCTCTCCTCGGTCTTCGCGCACCGTGGCCAGTCGGGCCGGGGGCGGAGCCAGCGTCCTGCACTGAAAACAGTGCCGGGACGTATGCACGTGCGCACTGGAGTGGTTGCACATATGCAGTAGCTCCTCGCCCCCAGCCTCTCAGTATTGTGCTGCAGCCACTGTGTGTGTGGGGGACCCGATGCCCACTCCTATCCCTGGCCGAGTGACCTCCTGGTGCGATCGACCTCAGGTTTGAAATTTTATGCACTGTAGCTATTTTTCAACTTTCTTAATAGCTTGTCATTTTCCTGGACTTTTGGATATTTTGAAAAAATTATGTAATACGTTTTGTCTCGTGAATAGTGGTGACCATTTGTCGAGCCTATTCACCTGGTGCTATTGTGAAAGAACATAAGTGACGGAGGAACACAGAGAATATCTTATTTATTGAAGTAGACTTTATTTAGATAATGTGGGCTCAATTTTGGCCCAGTATAATCATTGCAAACAAATAGTTTTTTAAATTAGTTGAGAGATTAGGGCAATTTAATTCAACTATCTTTTACTACTTTTATTTTTGTAGTTTAAGCTTCCATGAATGCTTCTGTTGTATAATAAATTAACTTTGCGAAGTTTATCATATGATGTCCTGTATAGCTGTTTGATCCTATTTATATTCTTTAGTCGAGTCATTAAGTTCTGCTGGCCTCCGATGTACCTACCTGCGCTGATTTCTTAACTCTCAGCAAGGGCTTTCTGTGCGGCCATATACGCTGGCCTTAGATTTGGAATAACTATTAGCTGGCCAAAGTGGCTTAAATGGCCAAAATTGGCTTAGGTGGCTGGTAACGCCCCCTTCTGAGTAAAAAAAAAACTTTAAAAATCCTAATTAACTCACTTACACTGGCTCAAATTGAATGTGCAAAATGGGAATTTTTAAGATACTCCAGAAAAATCAAGTTGCTCCAATTTCTGGCCAAAATTTACCTCATAACTCCAGGTGTGGTCTCACCAAGGCCCTGTATAACTGTAGTAAGACATCCTTGCCGCTGTACTCAAATCCTCTTGCAATGAAGGCCAACATACCATTTGCCTTCCTACCTGCTTGCTGCACCGGCATGTTTGCTTTCAATGACTGGTGTACAAGGACGTGTGTTCAGGGAATGTGGTGTCGCCGGCAAAGCCTGCATTCATTGCCCGTCCCTAACTGCCCTCGAGAAGGTGGATTACTATTCCAGTAACATAACCACTATGTTACTGTACCCCATTCAGCCCCTCGAGCCTGTACCACCGCTCAATGAGATCATGACTGATCTGCGACTTAACTCCATATATCTGCCTTTGGCCCATATCCTTCAATACCTTTGGTTAACAAGAAGCTATCAATCCGATTTAAAATCAATTGATCTAGCATTAATTGACATTGTGGAAGAGAGAGTTCCAAAACTTCTACCATCCTGTGTGTGTAGAATCATTTCCTAATTTCACTTTTGAAAGGTCTGGCTCTAATTTATAGACTATGCCCCCGAGTTCTACAATCCCAGAGTCCTTTTTAAACATTCAAACCGTATTGACCTCCTGAGTGAGGAACGAATCCATCACATTTGAAGCTGGGCACAGAAATGAGCTTTCTTTCTTCAGCCTTGGTTCTTGCCTTTATTGTGGTACTGAACATAGGATGGTTACTGGGAGTCGAGGCCAAGTGGTGGGTGGAACGGAATCACATTCCCAAACATCTCAAACATAATGAAGAGCGAGATTTTTTACAATTTAACTTACAATTCAAACTAAAAGCTACAATTAAAACCATCTTGTCTAAGCCTTTGAGAGGTTAGGCAAAAGGCCAGTGGTTGTGGTCTTTGAGGGAAGTAATGGTATTGGTGGGACCAAGAAAGGCATCCTGTGTAACGAATGTGAGCTAGTAAGAAGCAAGAGCACAAGGCTAGTATTCTCAGGAACTAACCTCTGCCATGTGAAAAACCCGAGAGGCGGAGAGAAAGATTAAACAGCTGAACGAGCAGCTGCAAGAGTGTTTTTTTGGTGAGAGTTTCACGTTAGAGATACACTGGGCCATATTGGGAACAGGAGTTGGTTGGAGAGGAGCAGAATGCCCAAGATCCTCGATAAAAGTTGCGGCAGTTAAGTTAAACTGGCAAACTCAGGTGGGATAGAGAGACTTAACAGATTGGAGAGAACATAAGAATTAGTCGGCCACACAGCCTGCTCCGCCATTCAATAAGATCACGGCTGATCTTCGACCTCAACTCCACTTTCCCGCCCGATCCCCATATCCCTTGATTCACCTAGAGTCCAAAAATCTATCGATCTCAGCCTTGAATATACTCAATGAGTCAGCGTCCACAGCCCTTTGGGGAAGGGAATGCCAAAGATTCACAACCCTGTGAGTGAAGAAATTCCTCATCTCAGTCTCAAATGGCAGACCCCTTATCCTGAGACTATCACCCCTGGTTCTAGACACTCCAGCCCCTGGTTCTAGACACTCCAGCCAGGGGAAACAACCTCTCGGCATCTACTCTGTCAAACCCCCTCAGAATCGTATGTGTTTTAATGAGAGCACCTTTCGTTCGTCTAAACTCTAGAGAGTATCTACTCAATCTCTGCTCATAGGATAATCCACTCATCCCAGGAATCAATCTGGTGAACCTTTGTTGCACTGCCTCCAAGGCTAGTATATCCTTCCTCAGATAAGGAGACCAAAACTGTACACAGTACCCAAGTGTGGTTTCACCAAAGTCCTGTACAATTGTAGCAAGACTTCCTTGCTCCTGTATTCCAACCCCGTGCAATAAAGGCCAAGATGCCATTTGCCTTCCGAACTGCTTGCTGTACTTGCACGCTAACTTACTGTACAAGAACACGGCCAAGTCAGAGTATATTTAAGAGGGAGATAGATTTCTAGACAAAAAAAGACATCAATGGGTATGGGGAAAAAGCGGAAATATGGTGGATAGCAGGATCAGCCATGATCATATTGAATGGCGGTGCAGACCCGAAGGGCCGAATGGCCTACTACTGTTCCTATTTTCTATGTTTCTAACATCTAAATCGCTCTGAACATTCAATAGTTTCTCACCATTTAAAAAAATATTCTGTTGTTCTATTCTTCCTACCGAAGTGAGTAACCTCAGCAGCATCAACAAGTAGTAAAGTTAACAGGCAAAGCAGGTGAAAATAATGGCCTAGAAATTGCAGTCGGAGGCTTCCCGCGGGCAATTGCCTCCGACCTGATATTTCTACCAAAGTACCTGGTGGCCCGGGAGGAGCGTGGGATCCCGGTGGGAAGGCCTTCTCGTCCCGGAAGGAACGCGAAACGCGCTCCCGTCCTCCAGGTTCCCATGCAGAAGGTGCAGTCACATGTGACTGCTCAACCAGATACAGTATTTCAGAGTTTTCTCATTAATAGCAATGGGAACTCCGTATCGACCAGTTCTCATTGCAATGAGAAGAAAACTCACTAAACACAATAAAAACTAAAAAAAGACACCTCACAATTAAAATTAATTGAAATTAAAGTTAATGAATATCTTAGAGGAAAAACTTTTAAAAGTTTTAATGATGGTTTAAAATAAATTTAACGTAGTGAGCAGAGTTTTTAAAAATAGTGTTTTTTAAAATTTAATTTAATTATATTTTTGTATGTTTTAAAACTCCACGCCTGCTTTTATCAGGCGCAAGAGTTTTGAGGACATTTGCTGGGCAAGATATGGGTAAATCCCGCAATCTTGCCGAAGCAGATGTCCTGGCTCCCGATATGCACTGGAAGAGTCAGTTTTTAGCACATGTGCATTGTGCGCTGAAAACCGGCTTTTGTGATGCCTTCCCGAGTCCATGCACTCCGTACGGATCCGGGATGGCCGGAATTTCCAGACCAATAGAGGAGGTGTAGAGAGATGTACACCCTCAACTTTTTATTTTAAATATTTGTTCCTGGGATGTGGGCGTCACCAGTAAGGCCGGCTTTTATTGCCCATCCCGAATTGCCCACGAGAAGGTGGTGGTGAGTCGCCTTCTTGAGACACTGCACTCCTTATGTTGAAGGTGCTCCCACAGTGCTGTTAGGGAGTTCCAGGATTTTGACCCAGTGACGATGAAAGAACAGCGATATATTTTCAAGTCAGGATGGTGTGGAACTTGGGAGGTGGTGGTGATCCCATGCGCCTGCTGCCCTTTTCTTTCTTGGTGGTAGCGGTCGCGGTTTTGAGAGGAACAAACTAGTCAGTAACCTACAAACATTATCTACGGAAAACGGGTGAGAAAGTCAAAACCCCAAACTTGCCCGCTCTGCCTGCGAGGGAACACCTCCACTTTACGCTCACCTTATCTTGCGCTCTGCTATTCACAGTTGCAGAATATTACGCTCCTGTTTGGGCACACTCTCACGCTAAGCTGGTGGATACTCAACTGCATTCTACCACGTGCCTCGAGTCATGCACATTGTGCCCTCCCGCAGTTGCCAGTCCTCTGCAACATAGCTTCCTCCATATTGTCATTGAGATTCAGTAACAAAACTAGTGAAAAGACTGTGACAAAATCATGTCGCCAATTCGCTCAGAGGGATATGGGGATCGGGCGTGAAAGTGAGAGTTGTGGTCGAAGATCAGCCATGATCATATTGAATGGCGGAGCAGGTCGAGTGGCCGTATGGTCTACTCCTGCTCCCAATTCCTGTAGTCTGATGCCCAACAGTGAGGCTCTCTTCGAGGCACCCAGGATGGCCAACCTTGCACGATTCCATTGCCTTTCCCTCAACAACATACTGTCGTGAACACTGGACAGCAGGTGCCGTTATAAAATCATCATCTCCGACCCTGCTGTCCATCAACTAGGATTGAACTGGCCACGTCATGGCTGAGGAATTCTCAACCGTTTCATACTGGACAGGGTAGTGCACCTCAAATCTTCCCATAGAAGGCTTTTGAGTCAACGACAAATGTCCTCATGGCTGATTTTGACTCAGTGATGATGGAGGAGTGGCGATATACTTCCAACACTCAGGATGGTGTAGAGAGAGATTTACCTCAGGGCACCCTTAACTCTTTATTTTAATTATTTGTTCATGGGATGTGGGTGTCAACTTGCAGGTCAAGATGTTCCCATGCGCCTGCTGCCCTTGACCTTCTACGCAGTAGAGGTCGCAGATTTGGGAGGTGCTGTCGTAGAAGCCTTGGCCATGATGCACACTGCAGCCACGGTGTGCCGGTGGTGGAGGGAGTGAATGTTTAAGATGGTGGATGCGGTGTCAATCAAGCGGGCTGCTTTGCCCTGGATGCTGCCGAGCTTCTTGATTGTTGTTTCAACAACTTTTATTTATATAGCGCCTTTAACGTAGTAAAACGTCCCAAGGCGCTTTTCAACAGTGTTAGACAAAACAGATAAATTTGACACTGAGCCACAAAAGAAGAAATTAAGGCAGATGGTTAAAGTAGGTGGTTTTAAGGAGCGTCTTAAAAGGAGGAAAGAGAGAGGTAGAGGGGTTTAGGGAGGGAGTTCCAGAGCTTAGGGCCCAAACAGCTAAAGGCACGACCACCGATGGTTGAGCAGTTATCAGGGATGCTCAGGAGGGCAGAATTTGAGGAGCGTAGACACCTTGTGGGGTTGTGAGGCTGAAATAGATTACAGGGATAGGGAGAGGCAAGGCCATGGAGTGATTTACAAACAAGGATGAGAATTTTGAAATTGAGGCGTTGTTTAACTGGTCAGAAAGCACAGGGGATGATGGGTGATCGCGACTTGGTGTGAGTTAAGACACGGGCTGCCAAGTTTTGGATGACCTCAAGTTTACGTAGTATAGAAAATGGGAGGCCACCCAGGAGCAAGTTGGAGTGGTCAAGTCTAGAATGAGGGTTTCAGCAACAGAAGTGCTGAGGCAAGGGCAGGGGTGGAGGTTTCAGCTGCACTCATCCAGGCAAGTGGAGAGTATTCCATCACATTCCTGACTTGTGCCTTGTAGATGGTGGAAAGGCTTTGGGAAGTCTGGCAACCGAATATCCAGCCTCTGACCGGCTCTTGTAGCCACAGTTATATGTGGCTGGTCCAGTCATGTTTTTGGTCAATGGTGACTCCCCGGGATGTTGATGTTGGGGGATTTGGCCATGGTAATGTAATGCCGTTGAATGTCAAAGGGCAGCGGTTAGTCACTCTCCTGTTTGGTCATTACCTAGCACTTGTGTGGTGTGAATGTTACTATATCAGGAATAGTCCAGTACTGGACCAGACTTGCACTTGCACAACTGTACTCCAGCATGGGGTCAATACCTTCAGAAGCTGAGGGCGGGGAGGGGAGGAAGAGAAAGTAAGCAAATGTCAATTCAAAAAAAGGACGGAATGATTTCCATCGTGCAGTACAGACCTTCTTTTCATTCCCCTTCCAAAAACAGCAAAATTCCTTTCCTGTTAGCTAAACTGGAATCACAAGCCAGATTAATATATATTTCATACAAGGAATGTCAGCTGGTGAACCAATTCTCCTCTTGCGGCTGTTGCTAGAATGCAGTTCCACATAGCACCTAATCCAACTCAGCCCTGCAGCAACTCGCCAAGGCTTCTTCGGCAGCACCTCCCAAATCCGCGATCTCTACCGCCTCGAAGGACAAGGGCAGCAGGCACATGGGAGTATCATCAAAGTTCCCGTCCAAGTCACACACCATCCTGACTTGCAAATATATTGTCGTTTCTTCATCTTCGCGGGACCAAAACTCCGTTCTTAACAGCACTAAAATCCTGGAACTCCCTCCCCAACAGCACTGTGGGAGCACCTTCACCACACGGACTGCAGCGGTTCAAGAAGGCGGCTCACCTCCAGCTTCTCAAGGGCAATTGGGGATAGGCAATAAATGCTGGCCTTGCCAGTGATACCCATGTCCTGTGAATGAATAATTTTTTAAAAAGCCAACATTCTTGTTTGACCCTAAATAGGGAGTGCAGGCAGATTACAAACTATTCAATGCAAATGATTGGGAGTTGAATAAATTGATATATTCTAGACGGAGAATAGATTTCTGGATACTAAGGGAACCAAGGGGATAGGGCGGGAAAGTGGAGTTAAAAGTAGAAAGATCAGCCATGATCTTATTGAATGGCGAAGCAGGTTCAAAGAGCCGAGTGGCCTACTCCTGCTCCTATTTATCTTTTTAAACTTTTCCTTCGTAAAAATGTTGAGCGACACTGGGCATAAATCGAAGAGAAATGTGTGGACATGTACCAAAGAGATTTAACAGCCAAGGAAAGATCTGGCTTAGTAATAGTCCTCCTAAATCCTGAGGGACCATATGAAAACTGTATCAGTTACTTCCCATGACTTTCTTTTTCCAATGATCAGTAGCTATTTGCTTTACTGGAGGGCTCCGATATATTAATTCATTGTGGTCCTGTATGTTTGATTATTAGTTTATAGTTAAATTCTTGCACATCTCGTGTAACTTGTCACTTAGCATTAGAACTACAATTTTTCCAGAGATTCTTTCCATCCACAAGGAAGAAAAGTATTTTTTTTTCCAAAAAAAAGACAACTTCGCAAAACAGTTATATAAAGTTCATCTTTTGTGAACTATTACAAGCACATTCTACTCCTCTTCATTCAAATTATGTTAATTTGAATTGAAATTGTACAAAAAATATCTCTTGGGTTGTTTTATTCAAACTGCTCAATACACACTACTTGATCATTTGAATTTGAGTAAAAGTTGATTTTTAAATCAACAGCGGTATTTTCGGTGTCCACATCACCCACCTTCATCAGGTTCTTTGCCTTCAGCCCGATTCTGCGGTTCATCCTGCAGTTGTTTCATCTCCGCCTTTGGCTTCTTCTTGTTTTTCTTGGTCTATTTAAAAAAAAAAGAAACCAAGGACCATTTAAAAAAAAATAAACAGCCAACTCACTACACGGAGCTGTTGAATATGGAAAGCCTCAATCTATATTTGCGCACTGTGCCTATGAAGCATTAAAAGTGCTGTGTGAACTTTTCAGCGACGGTTTACTAAAGCAGCTCATTTCAAGAGATAAAATAGTGTTTGCGAAGATGGTGTTAAATAAAACGGAGAAGGGCGGTGTTTAAAACAATGTACAAAAAAATGCAGCGATTGGAAACGTTATCTGCGTTATGTCAGGTTGGGGCTATAAATAGAGCTGGAGCGCCGGGCCCGGGAACATCGCGGGTGAAGGTGCGGCGAATAAGGGAACGGGCCCAGAAGAGGCGAGGGCCAAGGGGCAGCACGGGCCCAGCCCACACTGCGATATGTGTGCGCACTTGGGCCATGCAGCAGAGCAGGTCTCCGGTTGTCCTGGTTAATCCTTGCCACTGGACCAAGACCGAGCTCTGTCGAGCCCGTGTGGTGGCTGGTGTGCAACGGTCACCCCACGTTAAAAAATCCACGCACAGGCATCTTCCACCCCTTCAATTGGAGGTCAGGACTGGAACATCGTGTCCAGTGAACTCTTGTGGAAGCAAGTCATACTTGTTCAGGGACCGCCTATGATGATGTGACTAAAACAGCATGGTACGAATAGATGTACTGCTCTACAAACAGCCAATTTTATATTGGCCTGTTGCTATGCTGCAAAAACAGTCATCCAAGTCCCACTCACCCATCACCCCTGTGCTGGCTGACCTGCATTGGCTCCCGGTTAAGCAATGCCTCAATTTCAAAATTAACATCCTTACTTTCAAATCGTTCCATAGTCTCATCACGCATGGCCCCTCCCCACTTTTTCTCAACTCCTCCAGCTCCAGAACCCTCCGAGATATCCGTGTTCCTCCAATTCTGGTCTCTGGAGTATCCCGGATTTTAATCGCTAAACCAGCGGCAGCTGTGCCTTCAGCTGCCAAGGCTTTAAGCTCTGGAATTTCCTCCCTAAACACCTCTGCGCCTCTCTCCTACTTAAAACTTACCTCTTTGACCAAGATTTGGGTCATCTACCCCAATATCTCATGTGGCTCGCTGTCAAATTTAGTTTTAGAAAGCTCCTCGAGATGTTTACCCATGTTAAAGGCGCTATATAAATATAGGTTGTTGATCATCTTAAATGCACCAACATTATAGTTCTATATTTAAGCTAGGAATTTATTTTAATTACATGAAATTACTGAAATAGTTTCAGCACTTTGGTCTAGCTGTACATTTGAAAAAACAAGCAACATGTTAAAAGCTTGACTGCATCTTGTACATTAAGCAACTTCATTAAAAGGAAACATTGGAGAGCATGGGCCTTACGCTGAACATCCATAAGACGAAGGTCCTCCACTAGCTTGACCTCGCTGCACAGCACTGCCCTCCAATCATCAAGATCCACGGCGCGGCACGCGGCAATGTGGACCACTTCCCATACCTCGGGAGCCTCTTATCAACAAAGGCAGACATTGATGCGGAGATTCAACACCGCCTCCAGTGCGCCAGTGCAGCCTTCAGCCGCCTGAGGAAGACAGTATTCGAAGACCAGGCCCTCAAATCTACCACCAAGCTCATGGTCTACAGGGCTGTAGTAATACCCACCCTCCTGTATGGATCAGAGGCAAGGACGATGGATGTACAGAAGACACCAAGTCGCTGGAGATATATCACCAACGATGTCTCCACAAGATCCTGCAAATCCCCTGGGAGGACAGGCGCACAAGCATCAAGTGTCCTCGACCAGGCCAACATCCCCAGCATTGAAGCACTGACCACACAGGAGACCGTACCAAGTACCCAAGGGCACACAAGCCGATTCCCTCATTCACATCTGTACACAATGTGCAACTGTAGCTTGGATACGGTAGTGTAGTGGCTTTGTTACTGGACTAATAATCCAGAGAACGTAGATTTAAATCCTACCATGGCCCTTAGGGATTTTGAATCCAGTTAAAACCTCGGTTCAAAAAGAGCTGGCATCAGTAAAAAAAAGTGACAAAGTATTGTATTGTCTTAAAAACCCAACTACCTGCTTGTCCAACTTGCAGCCCTGAAGAAGCTGCAATTTCCTACAATTAAACATTAAGACAGAAGTCATTTGGCTCCTGCCACAAACTTCATTGATTCCACCCCCTCTCCCTGGGCACGGTCTCAGGCTGGGCATCATACCGGACTTTGAGCGGAGCTTCCAACCCGATATTGTCTTCATCACAGAGACCACATTCTTCCACCTCAACAGCGTTCATCTCCGCTCCCGCCCTGCTGAAACCCCCAGCCATGCGTCTGTTACCGTCAGAGCTCCCCTCTACTCCAATACCTTCCACAAACCTGAACTCATCCAAAACTCTGATGTCCGCACCCATTCTCGCTTATCCATCACCTGTGCTCACTGACCTACAGTATTTCCTGGTCCATAAACGCCTCGAATTTGAAATCCTCGATCTTTTTTGCCCAAATTCCTCAATGGCCTCACCTATCTCTAACCACAATCCTTCAAGAGCTCGGCATTTCTCCAACTTTGGCTCCTTTCACCCCACCACTGGCGACCATGCCTCCAGGCATCTTGACTCTAACCTCGAATCCCCTCCCCGACACTCACTCACCCTTCAAGACCCTCCTTAAAACCCACTCCTTTCACCAGCTTTTAGTCATTCCGAATATCTCCTCTTGCCTCTGGTCAATTTTTGTCTATTTACGCTCCTCTGAAGTGCCTTGGGAAGAGCTTGGTCAATGAGGTAGGTTTGAAGGAGCATCTTAAAGAGAGAGTTAGAGAGGCGGCGAGGTTTAGGGAGGGAATTCCAGAGCTTAGGGCCCAGGCAGCTGAAGGCACAGCCGCCAATGGTGGGGAGATTAAAATCCGGAATGCTCAAGAGGCCAGAATTAGAGAACTGCAGATATCTTGGAGGGTTGTAGGGCTGGAGGAGGTTACAGAGATAGGGAGGAACGAGGCCATGGAGGGATTTGAAAAAAAAGAATGAGAATTTTTAAATCGAGGCATTGCTTAACCAGAAGCCAGATTAAGTCAGCATGCACAGGGTGATGGGTGAGCGGGACGTAGTGCGAGTTAGTGCGAGAAGATCGGCCAGGAGTATGTTGGAATAGTCAAGTTTAGAGGTTACAAAGGCATGGATGAGGGTTTCGGCATCAGATGAGCTGAGGCAGGGCTGGATGTTACGGAGGTGGAAATAGGTGGTATTTGTGATGGCACAAGTTGTTGGTTAACTAATGCCTTTTACGGAATTAAATCTGCCTTCCTTACACAGTCTGGCCAATACATGACCCAAGTCCCACACCAACTTACTTGACTCTTAACTCTCCTCTGGGGTGGCCTAGCAAGCCATTCGGTTGTATCAAACAGGTTCAAAGATCATCATCATCATAGGCAGTCCTTCAGAATCAAGGAAGACTGGCTTCAACTCCCAAAGTGAGTTTTCTGGTGGCTGAACAATTCAATACAAGAGCCACAGACAGACCCTGTCACAGGTGGGACAGACATTCGTCGAGGGAGGGGGTGGGTGGGGCTGGTTTGCCGCGCGCGCCTTCCGCTATCTGCGCTTGACCTCTTCACGCTCTTTGCGTTGAGACTCGAAGAACTCAATGGCCTCCCGGAACTTTCTCCACCTCGGGCGGTCTTCGGCCAGGGTCTCCCAGATATCAGTGGTAATGTCGCAATTTACCAGGGAGGCTTTGAGGGTGTCCTTGCAACGCTTCTGCTGCCCACCTTTGGCTCGTTTACCATGACGGAGCTCCGCATAAAGCATTTGCTAAGGGAGTCTCGTATCTGGCATGCAAACTACGTGGCCTGCCCAGCGAAGCTGATCAGAGTGTGGTCAGTGCTTCAATACTGGGGATGTTAGCCTGGACGAGGACACTGATGTTGGATAACGAGCATTGCGGGAGCATCTTCATCACACAAGACTGTAGCTGTTCAAGGGTGACCCCCCCCCCGCACCAATCGGGTGATCTCGCGCAGGTCACTCAACCACTGGTGCCTCAGGAAGAGATACCACGCACGCACGGCCACTCAGCGAATGTAAAGGGATTGCGCATGTACAAAAGACTGGAGGGAATATTTAATACTACCTTCTCTGGGGAACTAGGTATCGGCAAATAAATGACGGCGACTTAACCGATCCCATGGCATATTCAAAGACAACATTCCTCCCACAAACCACCACTGCCAACACCACTAATTGGCCATTCGTCTCATTTGCTGCTTGTGGGATCTTGCTGTGTAAAAATTGTCTCCGGTATTGACCTACATAATAAACAGGGTTTACACGTTAAAAATAACTGGTTGTAAAGCACTTCGAGAATCCCGAGGCCACAATAAGATGCCATATAAAAGTTATTTCTTTTATTGGTTTCCTCGCTGCCGAGCCAAGCCACGCGCCTCGGCTCTTCAGTGAATCAGTGGTCGACTCAATTGCTGTTGAGACTCTTCAGCCGACCCTATAGTCACTTTGCGAGGTGGTAATTTGCTCCGTATGTTCCTCGAGTGTGAACCAGCTGCTCAGTTACAATTACTTCCCATTCTCCTCGGTCTGTAATTTTGCCGTTGTAAATTTTGGATACAATCATGCATTACCATGATTGGAGCATGGGCAGATACAGCAGGAGCAGCGAGAGACAGTGGAGGGATGTGATCGGGGCCCAGGAGAGGCATGAGTTCAGGGCCAGGGGCAGCATGGGCCAGCCCACACTGTGATATGTTCACGCTCGGCCTGTGCAGCAGAGCAGGTCTCCAGTCGTCTTGGGTAATCCTCGCCACTGGACCAAGACCTCGCTCTGTCAAACCCGTGTGGTGGCTGGTGTGCAACGGCCACCACACATTAAAAAAATCCACGCACAGGCATCTCCCACCCTTCAGGATGTAGTTCAGGACCTGGAATATTAGGCCATTCATTGAAACACCGGTGAACTCATCCTTTTTTGGCGTGGAAGCAAGTCATCCTCGTTTCAAGGGACTGTCTGACAATGATGACCACAAAAAGAACTCTTAGTAAAAATTATGCAGTGATCAACTAACCATTACCTCTCACTTGCTGTCCCTTCGACATTAAATCTATATTAACTACAGCACAGAAACAGGCCATTCGACCTAACAAGTGCTTATGCTCCACACGAGCCTCCTCCTACTCTAATTACCTCTTCCCACCCTGCGCCCATATCCCTCTACTTCCTTCACACTCATGCATTCATCAATTGTCCCTTTAAATACATCAATGCAATCTGCTTCACCCACTGCTCATTTCTCTTGGTCAGTGCTACGCTCATCTTGGAATTTTGCCTTTTTATTTTTCTTATTTTGCTTCCATTTTCTTATAAAAGGCAGATTTAAAAAGAGAATAAGAACATAAGAAATAGGAGCAGGAGTAGGCCATACGGCCCTTCGAGCCTGCTCTGCCATTTAATAAGATCAAGATCCTATAAATCCCCATGGGAGCACAGGTGCACCAACATCAGTGTCCTCGCCCAAGCCAACATCCCCAGCATTGAAGCACTGACCACACTCGATCAGCTCCGCTGGGCAGGCCAGACACGAGACTCCAAAAGCAAGTGCTCTACTCGGAGCTGCATCACAGCAAACGAGCCAAAGGTGGGCAGCGGAAACATTTCAAGGACACCCTCAAAGCCTCCCTGATAAAGTGCAACATCTCCACCGAATCCTGGGAGTCCCTGGCCCAAGACCGCCCCAAATGCATCCGAGCGGGCGCTGAGCACTGAGTCTCGTCGCCGAGATCATGCAGAAATCAAGCACAGACAGCAAAAAGAGCGTGCGACAAACCAGTCCCATCCACCCTTTCCCTCAACGACTATCTATCCCACCTGTGACAGAGTCGGTGGCTCTCATATTGGACTGTTCAGCCACCAAAGAACTCATTTCAAGAGTGTAAGCAAGTCTTCCTCGATTCTGAGGGACTGCCTATGATGATGATGGCTGATCCGATCATGGACCCAGGTCCACCTCCCTGCCCACTCCCCATAGCCCCTTATTCCCTTATCATTTAAGAAACTGTCTATTTCTGTCTTAAATTTATTCAATGTCCCAGCTTCCACAGCTCTGAGGCAGTGAATTCCACAGATTTACAACCATCAGAAGAAATTTCTCCTCATCTCAGTTTTAAATGGGCGGCCCCTTATTCTAAGATCGTGCCCTCTAGTTCTAGTCTCCCCAATCAGTGGAAACATCCTCTCTGCAGCCACCTTGTCAAGCCCCCTCATAATCTTATACGTTTCAATAAGATCACCTCTCATTCTTCTGCATTACAATGAGTAGAGGCCCAACCTATTCAACCTTTTCTCAAAAGACAACCCCTCATCTCCAGAATCCACCTTGTGAACCTCCTCTGAACTGACTCCAAAGCAAGTATATCCTTTCGTAAATATGGAAACCAAAACTGCACACAGTATTCCAGGTGTGGCCTCACCAATACCCTGTACAACTGTAGCAAGACTTCCCTGCTTTTATACTCCATCCCCTTTGCAATAAAGGCCAAGATTCCATTGGCCTTCCTGATCACTTGCTGTACCTGCATACTATACTTTTGTGTTTCATGTACAAGTACCCCCAGGTCCCACTGTACTGCAGCACTTTGCAATCTTTCTCCATTTAAATAATAACTTGCTCTCTGATTTTTTTTCTGTCAAAGTGCATGACCTCTCACTTTCCAACATTATACTCCATCTGCCAAGTTTTTGCCCACTCACTTAGCCTGTCTATGTCCTTTTACAGATTGTGTGTGTCCTCCTCACACATTGCTTTTCCTCCCATCTTTGTATCGTCAGCAAACTTGGCTACGTTACACTCGGTCCCTTCTTCCACGTCGTTAATATAGATTTTACATAGTTGGGGTCCCAGCACTGATCCCTGCCGCACCCCACTAGTTACTGATTGCTAACCCGACACTCAGTTTTCTGTTAGTTAGCCAATCCTCGAACCATGCTAATATATTACCCCCAGATATTTTATCTCTGCAAGTCATCAATGGTTGGGCGGAGGTGCATCACTGGGACATGGGTGGATGCAGGCAGTATCACTGGGAGTCGCTCTGCCGAGAGCGCTGAAACTATTGCCTACCTGGAGGAACCACTGCAGTCTCGTCCTCAGAGACTTTTTAAAATAAAAATAATACAATACGCAACACCTGCTTCACCCAAATCTAATTGTTCTCAGGGCCCCAACTGCAGTCTTTTTCCAACTAAACAGGTTTGTACTCTATTTGCGGTACAAGGAAGTGATGTACAGATTCTTGCCCAAAGGCAATTAAAACTCCGCTGGGCGGGCCACAATGTCCGCACGCCAAACATGTGACTCCCAAAGCAAGTGCTCTACTCGGAACTCCTTCACGGCAAACGAGCCAAAGGTGGGCAGAGGAAACGTTACAAGGATGCCCTCAAAGCCTCCCTGATAAAGTGTAACATCCCCACCGACACCTTGGAGTCCCTGGGCAAAGGCCACACGAAGTGGAGGAAGAGCATCCGGAGAGCGCTGAGCACCTCGAGTCTCATCGCCGAAATCAAGCGCAGGCAGCAGAATGAGCGTGCGGCAAACCAGTCCCACCCACCCTTTCCCTCAACCACTGCCTGTCCCACCTGTGACAGGGACTATGGTTCCCGTATTGGACTGTTCAACCACCCAAGGACTTGTTTTTTTTTTTTTAAAAAGAGTGGAAGCAAGTCTTCCTCGATTCCGAGGGACTGCCTAGGATGATGAAAGAGTAAATGCTGGGTTTGGTATGAGGAACGGTGCAGCGTCGAGATTTTGGCTATCATCCAGAGTGGCTGCAGCCCATCTGCTTTACAGCCAATGAAGTAGAAACATAGAAAATAGGTGCAGGAGTAGGCCATTCGGCCCTTCGAGCCTACACCGCCATTCAATGAGTTTACGGCTGAACGTGCAACTTCAGTACCCCATTCCTGCTTTCTCGCCATACCCCTTGATCCCCCTAGTAGTAAGGACTTCATCTAACTCCTTTTTGAATATATTTAGTTAATTGGCCTCAACAACTTTCTGTGGTAGAGAATTCCACAGGTTCACCACTCTCTGGGTGAAGAAGTTTCTCCTCCATCTCGGTCCTAAATGGCTTACTCCTTATCCTTAGACTGTGACCCCTGGTTCTGGACTTCCCCAACATTGGGAACATTCTTCCTGCATCTAACCTGTCTAAACCCGTCAGAATTTTAAACGTTTCTATGAGGTCCCCTCTCATTCTTCTGAACACCAGTGAATACAAGCCCAGTTGATCCAGTCTTTCTTGATATCGTCAGTCCCGCCATCCCGGGAATCAGTCTGGTGAACCTTCGCTGCACTCACTCAATAGCAAGAATGTCCTTCCTCAAGTTAGGAGACCAAAACTGTACACAATACTCCAGGTGTATACTTTTTGGAGTGTAGTCACTGTTGTAATGTGGGAAACGTGGCAGCTAATTTATGCACAGCAAGCTCCCACAAACAGCAATGTGACAACGACCAGACTATCTGTTTTGTTAATTGAGGGATAAATATTGGCCCAGGACACGGGGATAACTCCCCTGCTCTTCTTCAAAATAGTGCCATGGGATCTTTTACATCCACTTGAGAGGAGCAGACGGGGCCTCGGTTTAACGCCTCATCTGAAAGACGGCACCTCCGACAGTGCCGCGCTCCCTCAGCACTGCACTGGAGCGTCAGCCTAGCTTTATGTGCTCAAGTCTCTGGAATCCACAAACTCTGACTGTCAGGCAAATGTGCTGTCCACTGAGCCGCTGGCTGACACACGTCTCTGCAAGTTGTGGATTTAGCACTCCACTACAGAGTTCAAGGTTTGAGGAAGCTGTTGGAACAAAAAAATAAAAGTCAGATTTTAAAAAAGTTGAAGTTGCACTGGCTGGAGCTACAGCAGTTTGTATAACAAAGTTGCTTTGGAAAAGATTATGACCTCTAATTTGCAGTCAGCGGAAAAGCAAAGGCGTTCACCGCTTGTCCCGAAGAAAGATTCGCACAAAGATCTCACAACCTTTGTTGAAATCGGTGCAAGTTTCTGGGGAATCCCTAATTTGAGCTGATGTGACATCAACAAGCAGCCAATCACAGTGCAGGATTCTCACAGACTGGGAACCAGAAAGTAAATAAACTCCTTTGATTTTAACTTATTAAAAATGTTAGAGAGCAAAACAAAGATTGGGGCTCTCACCGGGAATAATGAACAAACTTTAAAAATTAAAAAAAGATGTTTCTTAAAAAGTGTAACTTTTAATAAAATGGAAAAATTTGACACTAGACAAAATTAAAATGGGTTTTTCAGGGCCATAACGTTTGTTTAGCAGTCAATACTGTTGATTGGTACCCCATCCATCATCATAAACATTCACTCCCTCCACCATGGCTGCAGTGTGTACCATCTATAAGATGCACTACAGCAACTTGCTAAGGCTTTTTCAGAAGGTTGTCCCACTCCAGAGACTTGAGCACAAAATCTAGGCAATACTGAGGGAGCGCTGCACTGTCGGAGGTGCCGTCTTTCGGATGAGACGTTAAACCGAGGCCCCGTCTGCTCTCAGGTGGATATTAAAAGATCCCATGGCACAATTCTGAAGAGGAGCAGGGGAGCTCTCCCCGGTGCCAATAATTATCCCTCAATTATCAATATAAAAAAAAGTGATCTGGTCGTTATCACATTGCTGTTTGTGGGAGCTTGCTGTGCGCAAATTGGCTGCTGCATTTCCTACATTACAAGTGACTACAATTCATATAAACAAGCACCTCTCAAACCTGCGACCTCTACCACCGAGAAGGACAAGGGCAGCAGGCGCATGGGAACACCACCACCTGAAAGTTCCCCTCCAAGTCTCACACCATCCTGACTTGGGAAATATATCGGCCGTTCTTTCATCGTCGCTAGGTCAAAATCCTGGAACTCCCTCCCTAACAGCACTGTGGGAGTACCTTCACCACATGGACTGCAGCGGTTTAAGGCGGCGGCTTACCACCACCTTTTCAAGGGCAATTAAGATGGGCAATAAATGCCGGTCTTGCCAGCGACGCCCACATCTTGGAAGGAATTTTTTTTGAATACGCTGTGAAAACCCATTACACCTGATCCAAAAGGTAACGAGGTATTTAACAGCTATATTTGCGCGGAAAAGCCCAAGTTTGGCAGTTTCCTTGATTTCACAGATTACACAGATTGCTGGCTGTGGAGGGATGGGGAACGAGAGAGACACAGCGCAGCCAATATCGGATCAGTGACTGACCGCAACTTCAGAATGTCTGCGGTCTGCACATGTGCTAAGTTCTGAAGCTGTGGTTGGTTTCAAAGAGGTTACAACGGCGAACACTGTTCATTCGCTGTTATTACCCACCTCAAATTCCGGGCCTTTTATTCCTGCTGAAACTTTACTGGGGTAGCTTTGTGCCGGGGAGTAAAACAAAGTGCTTCACTACCTAAACGGCGTGGCAGAAGAGTGGCTCCAATTTGGTAGCAGCTGCTTGGACTTTCTGCACTGCTTCCAGGTCGAGGCAGAACTCGCATCTGAAGATCTATCCCAAAAACAGATCTCCCATGTTTCAACAGGAACAAATGGGTCACGTTTATAGATTCGACTGCTGGTTTTGAGATTAGCCTTTAGTGTCAGCTGCGGCTCAGTGGGCAGCACCCTCGCTTTGGAGTCAGAAGGTTCAAGTCCCACTCCAGAGACTTGAGCACAAAAATCT
Source organism: Pristiophorus japonicus (assembly GCF_044704955.1). NCBI lineage: Eukaryota > Metazoa > Chordata > Chondrichthyes > Pristiophoridae > Pristiophorus > Pristiophorus japonicus. Next base: position 533,484,976 of record NC_091977.1, read on the forward strand.
AGGCCGACACTTCAGGGCAGTGCTAAGGGAGTGCTGCACTGTCGGAGGTGCCGTCTTTCGGGTGAGACGTTAAACCGAGGCCCTTTGGCCATCTGCTCGCTCAGGTGGACACAAGATCATCCTATGGCACAATTCCGAAGAAGAGCAGGGGAATTCTCCCCGGTGCCAATATTTATCCCTCAATCAACATCAATATAAAAAAAATGATCTGGTCGTTATCACATTGCTGTTTGTGGGAGCTTGCTGTGCGCAAATTTCCTACATTACAACTGTGACTACAATTCAAAAAAAAAAATAAGTACTTTATTGGCTGTAAATGCTTTGCGACATCTGGTGTTTGCGAAAGGTGCTATATAAAGGTCTTTCTTTTTTTAAACTAAATGAGAGTTCTGGCTACACTTTAAGTAATGCCCCTCCTGCTCTGCTCAACCATATTAATAGCACGTACCATCTCAGGTCTTCAACAATTTGAATAGTGTAACACATCGAATTTAATTCTGCATTTTAAAACATTACTCCAGCACATATGAACTTGTCAAAAACAATGAAAAAAAAAATTCTAATGAAGGATATTCACGTGCAAATACTGTTCGTTTTTAAAAATTCATTCTCGGGTTGTGGGCGTCGTTGGCAAGGCCGGTATTTATTGCCCATTCTCTAGTTTCCCCACTATGGTTTGTGTGGTTATTACTGGATGGAAAGACTCATTCACGCTCAATCTTTCCATTATTTTCAAATACCTCATGTAGCTGAAGTCAATCCTGGTTAATCCACACTTGGTACAGCACCATTTTGGAATACATCTTGTAATTTACAGCACAGAAGGAGGCCATTCGGCCCATCGTGTTCGTGCCGGCCGACAGAGCTACCCAGCCTAATCCCACTTTCCAGCTCTTGGTCCCTCGCCCTGGAGGTTACAGCACTTCAAGGGCATATCCAAGTACTTTTCAAGAGGGTATCTGTCTCTACCACCCTTTCAGACCCCCACTGGGTGAAAAAAGTTCTCCTCAACTCCCCTCTAATCCTTCCACCAATTACTTTAGTCAGCAGTTGCAGATTTGAGACAGTTTGTTTAGGTTTGATATTAGCTTACACAAACACCATACCTGAAAATCAAAAGTTATCGGAGACACACTACAAACCAACCTTTTCAGTTTTCCTCTCAGCGTCTAGTTGTTGCTTTACAAATAATTGAAGAATTTCCTCCTCCAATGGTTCGGCTCCTGCTCGTCCATTCGGCTGTGATTTCTGGAAATCAATGACCAACCATGAGCGTATTACATTTAGATTCTGCACCAAGGTTGATACAAGTAATGTTGACTTTTCAATCGTTCTCAAGTGGCACATACAGCTCAAATAGCTCAAAATTAATGGCAAAACCATAGTAACTGTTTATCCTGGACACAACTTACCATGAAAATTCCTGGGATAAGTATTGCTCAAAATATTACTCAATTGAATTTTTTTTTAAATTAGTTCATGGGATATGGACATTGCTGGCATGGCCGGCATTTATTGCCCATCCCTAATTACCCTTGAGAAGGTGGTGGTGAGCCGCCTTCTTGAACCACTGCAGTCCATATGGTGAAAGTGCTCCCACAGTGCTGTAAGGGAGAGAGTTCCAGGATTTTGACCCAGCGACAATGAAGGAACGCCGATATATTTCCAAGCCAGGATGGTGTGTGACTAGGGAGGGGAACTTGCAGGAGATGGTGTTCCCATGCGCCTGCCGTCCTTGTCCATCTAGGTGGTAGAGGTCGCGAGTTTTGGGAGGTAAATAGTTCCACAAATTAATCAGGACTCTCACGGGAAGACAATAAATTCAAGCACGATGAAAATATGTCCTGCGGCTACAACTTATACAAAGTTTCAACTGCATCAAGCCAAGCTATATTTAGAATGGAGCTGGGATTACCAACGCATCTTTCAATGCCTGTCCAAAAGACAGAGATGCTTTGCCAATTTCGTTATACTCCAATAGAGAGTAGCAAAATGATCTACACAGCACCCACCATAGAACTAACCATATGGGATAAAGGGGCTTTCGACAAGGTCCCACACAAGAGATTAATGTGCAAAGTTAAAGCACATGGGATTAGGGGGTAGTGTGCTGACACGGATTGAGAACTGGTTGTCAGACAGGAAGCAAGGAGTAGGAGTAAATGGGGACTTTTCAGAATGGCAGGCAGTGACTAGTGGGGTACCGCAAGGTTCTGTGCTGGAGCCCCAGCTGTTTACATTGTACATTAATGATTTAGACGAGGGGATTAAATGTAGTATCTCCAAATTTGTGGATGACACTAAGTTGGGTGGCAGTGTGAGCTGCGAGGAGGATGCTATGAGGCTGCTGAGTATCTTGGATAGGTTAGGTGAGTGGGCAAATGCATGGCAGATGAAGTATAATGTGGATAAATGTGAGGTTATCCACTTCGGTGGTAAAAACAGACACAGACTATTATCTGAATGGTGACAGATTAGGAAAAGGGGAGGTGCAAAGAGACCTGGGTGTCATGGTACATCAGTCATTGAAGGTTGGCATGCAGGTACAGCAGGCGGTTAAGAAAGCAAATGGCATGTTGGCCTTCATAGCGAGGGGATTTGAGTACAGGGGCAGGGAGGTGTTGCTACAGTTGTACAGGGCCTTGGTGGGGCCACATCTGGAGTATTGTGTACAGTTTTGGTCTCCTAACCTGAGGAAGGACATTCTTGCTATTGAGGGAGTGCAGCGAAGGTTCACCAGACTGATTCCCGGGATGGCGGGACTGACCTATCAAGAAAGACTGGATCAACTGGGCTTGTATTCACTGGAGTTCAGAAGAATGAGGGGACCTCATCGAAACGTTTTAAAATTCTGACGGGGTTAGATGCAGGAAGAATGTTCCCAATGTTGGGGAAGTCCAGAACCAGGGGTCACAGTCTAAGGATAAGGGGGAAGCCGTTTAGGACCGAGATGAGGAGGAATTTCTTCACCCAGAGAGTGGTGAACCTGTGGAATTCTCTGCCACAGAAAGTTGTTGAGGCCAATTCACTAAATATATTCAAAAAGGAGTTAGATGAAGTCCTTACTACTAGGGGGATCAAGGGGTATGGTGAGAAAGCAGGAATGGGGTACTGAAGTTGCATGTTCAGCCATGAACTCATTGAATGGCGGTGCAGGCTAGAAGGGCCGAATGGCCTACTCCTGCACCTATTTTCTATGTTTCTATGTTAATCCTGGAATTACATAACCTCACAACTCCCTGCATGGAGATTTTTCTTGCTCTGTCCTGTATCTCTGGCTCGATATTATTGACACCTCAATTACTGCAGATACTTGGCTTCTGTCCAGCCTTTCACAATTTTAAACACATTTCTTACATAATTTGCACCAGAAGAGCCCCATTCCCCTCCCCCCAACTTCTTTGTTGTATTTTTATTTCCTCATACCAGCCATAGTTCCGTTGGTCTCACTCTCACCTGAGTCAGAAGGCTGTGGTTCAAGTTCCACTTCAGAGACTGGAGCACATAAATTTAGGCCGACACTCCCAGTGCACTGCTGAGGGAGTGCTGCACTGTCAGAGGTGCCGTCTTTCGGATGAGACGTTAAACCAAGGCTCCGTTTGCTCTCGCAAGAGATACCATGGTGCTATTTGAAAGAGCAGCCAATATTTACCCCTCAAATCAACATCACAGAGAGATTATCTGGTTATCACATTGCTGTTTTTGCGAGCTTGCTGTGTACAAATTAATTATGCATTTATTACAACAGTAATGTGCTTCATGGTAAAGCATTTGGGAGGTCTAGTGGTCATGAAAGGCGCTAAACTGCCGAGGGCCCAGGGACAGCACGGTCCAGCCCACACACCGATATATGCGCGCTAGGTCCATGCAGCAGAGCAGGTCTCCAGTCATCCCGATTAATCCTTGCCATTGGATAAAGGCCTAGCTCTGTCAAGCCCATCTGGTGGCTGATGTGCAACGGTCACCACACGTTAAAAAAATCCATGCACAGGCATCTTCACCTCTTCCATTGGAGTTCAGGACTGGAATATCGGGTCCTTCATTGAAACATCTGTGAACCCATGTGGAAGCAAATCATCCACGTTCGAGGGACCGCCTATGACGATGATGATAGGAACAGCAGCCGACCATTTAGCCCCTCCAGCCTGTTCCGCCATTCAATGAGATCATGGCTGATCTGCTACCTAACTCCATATATCCGCCTTTGCCCCATATCCCTTAATATCTTTGGTTAATAAAGATCTATTAATCTCAGATTTAAAATGAATTGATCTAGCATCAATTGCCATTTGCAGAATACAGTTCCAAACCTCTACCTCCCTGTGTGTAGAAGTGTTTCCTAATTTCACACCTGATAGGCCTGGCTCTAATTTTTAGACTAGGTCTCCTAGTCCTAGAATCCCCAACCAGCGGAATTAGTTTTTCCCTATCTGTGCTCCTTAATATCCTGATAACTTCAATCAGATTACCTCTTAACCTTCAAAATTCTAGGGAATAAAACTCTAATTTGCTGATCACTCCTCGTAACTTACCCCTTGGAGTCCAGGCATTATTCTGGTAAACCTACACTGCACTCCCTCCCTAAGGTGTGCTAATCAGAACTGCTCACAGTGCTCCAGGTGTGGTCTAACCACAGCTTTGTATAGCTGCAGCTTAACTTCTACCGCCTTGTACTCTAGTCCTCTAGATATCAAGGCTGCATTCCATTAACCTTTTTGATTATTTTCTGTACCTGTTCAGGACATTTTAATGATCGATGCACCAGGACTCCCAATTCTCTTTGAACATCCGCTGTTTTTAGCTTTGCACCATTTAGAAAGTAGCCTGTTCTATCCTTTATCATAGGCAGTCCCTCAGAATCGAGGAAGACTTGCCACACAAAAGGTTACTGCAGAAGATAAAGGTACGCGGAGTCAGAGGAAATGTATTAGCATGGATAGAGAATTGGCTGGCTAACAGAAAGCAGAGAGTCGGGATAAATGGGTCCTTTTCGGGTTGGAAATCGGTGGTTAGTGGTGTGCCACAGGGATCGGTGCTGGGACCACAACTGTTTACAATATACATAGATGACCTGGAAGAGGGGACAGATTGTAGTGTAACAAAATTTGCATCTGACACAAAGATTAGTGGGAAAGCTGGTTGTGTAGAGGACACAGAGAGGCTGCAAAGAGATTTAGATAGGTTAAGCGAATGGGCTAAGGTTTGGCAGATGGAATACAATTCGGAAAATGTGACATCTACCTTGGAAAAACAACACAGTAAAAGGGATTATTATTTGAATGGGGAGAAATTACAACATGCTGCGGTGCAGAGTGACCTGGGGGTCCTTGTGCACGAATCCCAAAAAGTTAGTTTGCACGTGCAGCAGGTAATCAGGAAGGCGAATGGAATGTTGGCCTTCACTGTGAGAGGGATAGAGTACAAAAGCAGGGAGATCCTGCTGCAACTGTACAGGGTATTGGTGAGGCCGCACCTGGAGTACTGCGTGCAGTTTTGGTCACCTTTCTTAAGGGAGGATATACTGGCTTTGGAGGGGTTACAGAGACGATTCACTCGGCTGATTCCGGAGATGAGGGGGGTTACCTTATGATGATAGATTGAGTAGACTGGGTCTTTACTCGTTGGAGTTCAGAAGGATGAGGGGTGATCTTATAGAAACATTTAAAATAATGAAAGGGATAGACAAGATAGAGGTAGAGAGGTTGTTTCCACTGGTCAGGGAGACTAGAACGAGGGGGCACAGCCTCAAAATACAGGGGAGCCAATTTAAAACACAGTTGAGAAGGAATTTCTTCTCCCAGAGAGTTGTGAATCTGTGGAATTCTCTGCCCAAGGAAGCAGTTGAGGCTAGCTCATTGAATGTATTCAAATCACAGATAGATAGATTTTTAACCAATAAGGGAATTAAGGGTTACGAGGAGCGAGCGGGTAAGTAGAGCTGAGTCCACGGCCAGATCAGCCATGATCTTGTTGAATGGCGGAGCAGGCTCGAGGGGCTAGATGGCCTACTCCTGTTCCTAATTCTTCTGTTTAGAGTGGAACATAACATGAGTCCTTAGGTGGCTGAACAGTCCAATACGAGAACCACAGTCCCCGTCACAGGTGGGACAGATAGTCGTTGAGGGAAAGGGCGGGTGGGACTGGTTTGCCGCACGCTCTTTCTGCTGCCTGCGCTTGGCAATGAGACTAGAGATGTTCAGCGCCCTCTCTGATGCACTTCCTCCACTCAGGGAGGTCTTTGGCCAGGGACTCCCAGGTGTCGGTGGGGATGCCACACTTTATCAGGGAGGCTTTGAGGGTGTCCTTGTAATCTTTTCTCTGCCCACCGTTGGCTCGTTTGCCGTGAAGGAGTTCAGAGTAGAGCGCTTGCTTTGGCAGCCTCGTGTCTGGCATGCTAACGATGTGGCCTGCCCAGCGGAGCTGATCGAGTGTGGTCAGTGCTTCATTGCTGGGGATGTTGGCCTGGTCGAGGGCGTTAACGTTGGTGTGTCTGTCCTCCCAGGGGATTTGTAGGATCTTGCCAAGACATCGTTGACGGTATCCTTTCTAGGTCCAAAGTGGATGAGCTCACATTTGCCACAGTTTTGCTCATTTACTTAATCTATCAACATCCCTTTGTAATTTTATTCTTTCATCTACACTGCCTACAACGCCGCCTACCTTTGTCTCATCGGCAAATTTGGATATGCGGTTTTCTACCCATCATCTAAGTCGTTAATAAAGTGGATAGTTGATGCGCCAACACAGATCCCTGCAGGGCACCACTAGTCACATCCTGCCAAATTAAGTCCCTATCCATTATCCCTATTCTGTCTCCTGCTGCTCAGACAAGTTCCTAACCAGGTTAATAATTTGCTCTCAGTTCCGTGGGCTTCTACCTTAGATAACAGTCCCACCCTTTCCCTCAACGACTATCTGTCCCACCTGTGACAGAGACTGTTGGTCTCGTATTGGGCTGTTCAGTCACCTATGAGCCCATGTTAAGAGTGGAAGCAAGTCTTCCTCGATTCCGGGGGACTGCCTATGATGACGACTTTAGCCACCTCTTCAAAAAATGCAATCAGGTTTGTCAGGCATGACCTATCTTTTACAAATCCATGCCGGCTCTCTCTGATCAGCTGAAACTTTGTGATCAGTCACTATCGTTAATTATGAGGGGGCTGGACGGAATAGATGCAGAGAGGACGTTTTCCCTCGTGGGGGAATCTGGAACTAGGGGGCATGGTTTCAGAATAAGGGGTCGCCCATTTAAAACGGAGATGAGGAGGAATCTCTTCTCTCTAAGGGTTGTAAATCTTTGGAATTCTCTGCCCCAGAGAGCTGTGGAGGCTGGATCATTGAATATATTTAAGGTGGAGACAAGACAGACTTTTGAACTATAGGGGAGTCGAATGTTATGGGGAGCTGGCAGGAAAGTGGAGTCAAGGCCAAGATCAGATCAGCCATGATCTTATTGAATGACAGAACAGGCTCGAGGGGCCAAATGGCCTACTCCTGCTCCTATTTCTTATGTTCTTACAGATTCTTAGTAATTTCCCAACAGGTTAGGCTAACCGGTCTATAATTTCCTGGTTTCCCTCTCTCACCATTCTAAATAGCGGAGTAACACGTGCAATTTTCCAATCTAAAGGAACGGTTCTGAATCGAAAGAACATGGAGGGCATCTGAATATGACCTTAATGTATCTATTACAATTTAATTCATTTAATTATTGGATTAAATAAATAGAGCAAAACCTTCACATTTATCTCATGAAATATCAGTGCAATGTTACCAATGCTTCACTTTGAGATTATTGAGAATAATAGCAACAGGAGTTGCACTCTGTGCCTACACCATCTACTGGAAAATACAATTGAAACATCACCGATTTTATTGCACTGCCTGTTACTGGAGTTCTCAATCTTACAGCACAAAAGGTGGACTTTCCACACACTGCTATCCAATTCGACCCGCTCTTTCCCCAGAGCCCCGCATTTTTTTTTCCCTTTTCAAGTACTTATCCAATTGCCGTTTGAAAGTTACTATTGAATCTGCTTACCCCCACCCTTTCAGACAGCGTATTCCAGATTATAACACACTGCTTAAAATAAATCTTATCTGGGGCACGAGCAGGGGAATGGGACTAACCGAATGGTTCTTTCAAAGAGCCAGCACCGGTACGGTGGGTCGCATGGCCTCTTTCTGTGCAGTACGATTCTTTGATGATGCTATCACCCCCCTCTGGCTCTTTTGCCAATGACCTCTGTTTCCCGACCCTCCTGTTAAGAGTCTGATCTCGTGGATCAATTAGCAACAAGCAGCCTCTAATTGACACAAGAAAGACAAACCAGACCTTCCAATTGACTTTGGGAGCCCATTTTAGAAAAATAAAGTATATATTATTATTTTTTTTTAATAAAAGTATCCATTAAAAAAAATCTAGTGCAACCTTCAACGATCTGAGAATCTCCAAACAGCAATTAGCATCTAATCGCTGAGGAAGCAGCAATTGCACTGCAATTACACTGCTTACCCTTAAAAGACCACACCAAGATACACTCTGTTGCACTTTAACTAAATGTGTGCGCTACGTGACAGAATGTTACTATGCTTATAAAATAGCATATACTCCAACCTTCTGTGAACAGATACTTCACATGTATAAAACTTATTAAAATTAGATGAATAGAACATTGAAATATTAAGTATTTTAGGAATATTTTATCTTTTGCTGCCGACCTATAAAAAAAGTTAAAACAAGTGGATGGTATTTTTGTATTCGAGTAAGTTAGTTGCCATTTTGTGCACACAATTATGGGAAATAAAGACTGCGGCCTCACATTCCTTCCCACCTGCTACCCGATGACATTTCCCTCTCGCAACATGGGTAATAACAAATGTGACAAATTAGACTGTTTTTTAATTCATTCCTGGGATGTGGGCATCGCTGATTTGTCAATCCTAATCGCCCTTGAGATGGTGGTGAGCAGCCTTCTTGAACCGCTGCAGTCCGTGTGGTGAAGGTACCCCCACAGTGCTGTCAGGGAGGGGTTCCAGGATTTTGACGATGAGGGAACGGCAAAATATTGCAGGATGGTGTGTGACTTGGAGGGGAATGTGCAGGTGATGGTGTTCCCACGTGCCTGCTGCCCTTGCCCTTCTCGGCGGTAGAGGTCGCAGGTTCGGGAGGTGCTGTCGAAGAAGCCTTGGCGAGTTGCTGCAGTGCATCTTGTAGATGGTACACACTGTAGCCACGGTGCGCCGGTGATGGAGGGAGTGAGTGTTGAAGGTGGTGGATGGGGTCAAGCGGGCTGTTTTATCTTGGATGGTGTTGAGCTTCGAGTGTTGTTGGAGCTGCACTCGTTCAGCCAAGTGAAGAGTATTCCATCACTCTCCTGACTAAGGGAAGCTTATGACGAATACCGAGGGCTCAATACCGCAGAAACCCTAACGCGGCGAGCTGGTCTCCAGTCGTCTTGGTTAACCCTTACCACTGGACCAAGACCTAGCTCTGTCAAGCCCATGTGGTGGCTGGTGTGCAAAGGCCACCGCACGTTAAAAAAATCCACGCAGGCATCTTCTACCCTTCAGGATGTAGTTTGGGATCTGGAATATTAGGTCCTTCATTGAAACACCTGTGAACTCATCCCTTTTTTGGCATGGAAGCAAGTCATCCTCGATACGAGGGACCGCCTATAATGACTTGTGCCTTGTAGATGGTGGAAAGGCTTTGGGGAGTCAGGAGGTGAGAGACTGGTGAGACCAACTGTCTTTTCTGTCGAATTTACCTGACTTGGAAGGAAGCTGGGAAGAGGTAGGATTGGCTAGTTATAGGTGCATTAAGGTAAAATAATTTTAAAACATATATAAAATGAATGAGGCTACATTATAGGCTTTTGGACACTGAGGAAATCAAGAGATATGGGGTTAGGGCAAAAAAGTGGTGTCGAGTTTGAAGATCAGCCATGATCTTATTGAACGGTGGAGCAGGCTCAAGGGGCCATGTGGTCTACTCCTATTCCTTATGTTTTTGTGCTCCATTAAAAAATATATATACTTCTTCCAAAGTCCCTTGTCGGCCTCAATTATTCAGCAAGCTAAATAATCTCAATCAGAGATGAGTTTTGCAAAAAAAGAATTCCAACAGGTTTGTCAATTTGTGATGCCACCTCAGGGGCGAGTTATTCTCAAGTGGAGTAAGTCCCTCCCCAAATCCTAGCCCATGACTTCCTGCTCGTCTGACAGTTACTTGCCGTTTTGTTACTACAGGTGCCAGCAGCTGTCCTGTTTTCATTCATGTATGACCTTGAGCAGCAAGTGTTGTCAAAATCTTCGATCGACCACGTCATCACCTCACTTTGACACACAGGGACATCACCACATAGCAAACACAAGTAGGAACACTGACAGTTCTTTTTTCTTCCCAAGTTTATGCTGGGATCGAACCAGGACCTTTCTGGTCTGAAACACACCAAGAGGTGTGCTTGCAAAGAGCTAGATGCAACACAAAATCTGTCCTCAAGACATGTGACAAAAAATAACTTTACTTCTTGTTAGCAGAAAAGACGAAGCCACACGGCACCTCGAGCCTGCTCCTACATTTAATAAGATCATGGCTGATCTTCGACCTGAACTCCACATTTTTACCCAATGCCCATTTGCCTTGGTTCCCTTAGTATCCAAAAATCTAGCGATCTCAGCCTTGAATATATTTAACAACTTAGCATCACCCACAGCCCTCTGGGGTAGAGAATTCCAAAGATTCACAACCCAATGAATGAAGAAATTCCTCCTCATCTTAATCCTAAATGGTCCTTTAATGCTATAAACTATTTGCACTTGTGTAGAATATGAAGGTTACTTTCTGGTGAAATATTAGCACTCATCAGTGCTGTGGGAAGGGCAGGAATGCGTTTCTACTTTTGGCACGCAGTATTCAACATTCCAATGAAATACCTTTGAATTGTAGTAATGTAGGAACTGCGGCAGCCAATTTGCACTCAGCAAGCTCCCACAAACAGCAATGTGATAATGACCAGATAATCTGTTTTTTTATTATGTTGATTGAGGGATAAATATTGGCCAGGACACCAGGGATAACTCCCACTGCTCTTCTTTGAAATAGTGTCGTGGGATCTTTTACATCCACTGGAGAGAGCAGACGGGGCCTCGGTTTAACGTCTCATCCGAAAGACGGCACCTCCAACAGTGCAGTGTTCCTTCATCACTGCATTCCTTCATCACTGCATTGGACAAATCATAGAAATTTATAGCACAGGGGGCAGCCACTTCAGCCCATCGTGTCCGTGCTGATGCTGGCATCAGCCAAGATTGTTATGCTCAAGTCCTCAGAGTGGACATGAACCCACAATCTTCTGACTCAGAGAAATCCCTTCTATTTTACCCCAACAATGGTCTTTAACTCCAGTCTTAGAACTGACTGAATGTGACAATTTATAATACCAGCCATTCTGAGCCCAGAATGAGACAGCTAATTTAGCTCACCCCACCCCAGGGACTAATGGTAGAAACTCATTTCACTCAGGATCAGCTAGGAGTTGAATTGCCATATGTAATGAGAAATGCAAAAGAATTGCTGACTGACCGGTTAAGGTTTTTTTTTAAAAAAGTCAAAAATGCAACAAAGTATATTTGACAAATGAATGATTGGGGCCATTATACTGTGTCTACAGGTGGACTAGTGTACCCAATTCTCCACATTTTAGGAAGGATGGGAAGGTTTTGGAGAGGGTAGAGAGAGATTTACTAGAATGGTTGCAGGGATGAGGAACTTCAGTCATGTGGAGACTGGAGAAGCTGGGGTTGTTCTCGGGGCAGAGAAGGTCAAGAGGAGATTTGATGGAGGCGTTTAAAATCATAGAGGGTTTAGAGAGAGTAAATAAAGAGAACTTGTTTCCAATCGCTGAAGGGTCGATAACCAGAGGGCACGGATTTAAGGTAACTGGCAAAAGAACCAGAGGCAACATGAGGAAAAATGTTTTTACACGAGTGGTTAGGATTTGGATCGCATTGCCTGATAGGGTGGTGGATACAGATTCAATAGTAACCTTCAAAAAGGAAATTGGATAAATATATGAAGGAGAAAACAATTGTCGGGATATGGGGAAAGAGCGGGGGAGTGGGACTAACTGGACAGCTCTTCGAAAGAGCCGGAGCAGACTCGATGGGCCGAATGGCCTCCTTCTGTGCTGTACCATTCTATGATATTACTATATCTACACAATTATAACTGTTAGAGGTCATTAAAATTATTAAAAAAAGGTTCGATAGGGTAGATATAGAGAGGACTTTTTTTTTTTATTTGTGGAGGAGTCCCAAAATAGGGACCATAAATATAAGATAGTCACTAATAAATTCGATTAAGAATTCAGAAGAAACTTCTTTACCAGGAGAGTGGTTGTAATGTGGAACTCACTTCCACAGGGAGCAGTTGAGGTGAATAGCATGGATGTATCTAAAGGAAGGCTAGATAAGTGCATGAGGAAGAAAGGAATAGAAGGCGTTAGATGAAGTTGGGCAGGAGGAGGCTCGTGTGGAGCCAAAGCACCGACAGAGATCAGATGGGCCGAATGGTCTGTTTCTGTGCTGTAAACCCTATGTAAAAGTAGACTTGACTTTCAGTGGTGTAATGCTGTAAAACATCAGTAGTAGACTAGGATATATATCCAAAACATTAGAGGACACGTTTGCTCAAGCTCTATAATACACTGGTTAGCCCAAACCTAGAACACTGTACTGAATCATGGTCATTAGGATATAGTTTCCTTTGAAAGGATGTAATATCTCCAAGTTTGCAGATGACACTAAGCTGGGTGGCGGTGAGAGCTGTGAGGAGGACGCTAAGAGGCTGCAGGGTGACTTGGACAGGTTAGGTGAGTGGGCAAATGCATGGCAGATGCAGTATGTAAATAAATGTGAGGTTATCCACCTTGGTGGCAAAAGCAAGAAAGCAGATTATCTGAATGGTGACAGATTAGGAAAAGGGGAGGTGCAACGAGACCTGGGTGTCATGGTATATCAGTCATTGAAAGTTGGCATGCAGGTACAGCAGACAGTGAAGAAGGCAAATGGCATGTTGGCCTTCATAGCGAGAGGATTTGAGTATAGGAGCAGGGAAGTCTTACTGCAGGGCCTTGGTGAGGCCACATCTTGAATATTGTGCACAGTTTTGGTCTCCTAATCTGAGGAAGGACATTCTTGCTATTGAGGGAGTACAGCGAAGGTTCACCAGACTGCAGAAGATAAAGGTATACGGAGTCAGAGGAAATGTATTAGCATGGATAGAGAATTGGCTGGCTAACAGAAAGCAGAGAGTCGGGATAAATGGGTCCTTTTCGGGTTGGAAATCGGTGGTTAGTGGTGTGCCACAGGGATCGGTGCTGGGACCATAACTGTTTACAATATACATAGCTGACCTGGAAGAGGGGACAGAGTGTAGTGTAACAAAAGTTGCAGATGACACAAAGATTAGTGGGAAAGTGGGTTGTGTAGAGGCTGCAAAGAGATTTAGATAGGTTAAGCGAATGGGCTAAGGTTTGCCAGATGGAATACAATTCGGAAAATGTGACATCTACCTTGGAAAAAAAACACAGTAAAAGGGAATATTATTTGAATGGGGAGAAATTACAACATGCTGCGGTGCAGAGCGACCTGGGGGTCCTTGTGCATGAATCCCAAAAAATTAGTTTGCACGTGCAGCTGGTAATCAAGGCGGCGAATGGAATGTTGGCCTTCATTGTGAGGGGGATGGAGTACAAAAGCAGGGAGGTCCTGCTGCAACTGTACAGGGTATTGGTGAGGCCGCACCTGGAGTACTGCGTGCAGTTTTGGTCCCCTTACTTAAGGAAGGATATACTAACTTTGGAGGGGGTACAGAGACGATTCACTAGGCTGATTCCGGAGATGAGGGGGTTACCTGATGATGATAGATGGAGTAGACTGGGTCTTTACTCGTTGGAGTTCAGAAGGATGAGGGGTGATCTTATAGAAACATTTAAAATAATGAAAGGGATAGGCAAGATAGAGGCAGAGGGGTTGTTTCCACTGGTCGGGGAGACTAGAATTAGGGGGCACAGCCTCAAAATGCGGGGGAGCCAATTTAAAACCGAGTTGAGAAGGAATTTCTTCTCCCAGAGGGTTGTGAATCTGTGGAATTCTCTGTCCAAGGAAGCAGTTGAGGCTAGCTCATTAAATGTATTCAAATCACAGATAGATAGATTTTTAACCAATAAGGGAATTAAGGGTTATGGGGAGCGGGTAAGTGGAGCTGAGTCCACGGCCAGATCAGCCATAATCTTGTTGAATGGCGGAGCAGGCTCGAGGGGCTCGATAGCCTATGCCTGTTCCTAATTCTTATGTTCCTGGAATGGCAGACTGGATCAACTCGGCTTATAGTCACTGGAATTTAGAAGAATGAGGAGGGACCTCATAGAAACATATAAAATTCTGACGGGATTGGACAGGTTAGATGCAGGAAGAATGTTCCCGATGTTGGGGGAAGTCCAGAACCAGGGGTCACAGTCTAAGGATAAGGTGCTAGGACCGAGATGAGGAGAAACTTCTTCACTCAGAGAATTGTGAACCTGTGGAATTCTCTACGACAGAGAGTTGTTGAGGCCAGTTCGTTAGATATATTCAAGAGGGAGTTAGATATGACCCTTACGGCTAAAGGGATCAAGGGGTATGGGGTACTGAAATCACATGATCAGCCATGATCATATTGAATGGTGGTGCAGGCTCGAAGGGCCGAATGGCCTACTCCTGCACCTATTTTCTATGTTTCTATGATGCAAAGAAAACAAATGTAAACGGTTAAATTATGAAGAAAGTTTAGAGGAATTTTGATGGTTAAGGAGGAACTATTTCAAAGTGTGTAAAATATTCAATGGTTGTGGACAAGTCAACAGGTCAACACGCATCAAGGAAACAGGAGCAGGAAAGAAAGACTTGCATGTCTATAGTGCCTTCCACGACCAATGCATGTCCCAAAGCGCTTTACAGCCAATGCGTGGGACGTGAACCCACAACCTTCCGACTCAGGCGAAAGAGGCTACCCACTGAGCCACGGCTGGCACTGTGACACGCAGATGGCACAAATGAATGGAAATCAAATTTAGAGCATATCAGGAAATATGTTATTACTGAGAATGAGAAATAATCTACCAATCTAAAGGGAAAAAACACCCGTGTTGCTAAAAATATACTTAGATATTATCATAGGAGAACTTAACTCGCACCAAATCCCGTTCACACATCCATCATCATCATATCCATCATAGGCAGTCCCTCGGAATCGAGGAGGACTTGCTTCCACTCCCAAAGTGAGTTCTTTGATGGCTGAACAGTCCGATAAGAGAGCCACAGACCCTGCTGCAGGTGGGCCAGATATTCGTCAGGGGGGGGGGGGGGGGGGGGAGAAAGAGGGGGAAGGGGTCGGTAGGGCTGGTTTGCCTCACGCTCCTTCCGCTGCCTGCGCTTGGCCTCTTCATGCTCCTTGCGTCGAGACTCAGAGCTCAACGCCCTCCCGGATGGACTTTCTCCACCTCGGGCGGTCTGCGGCCAGGGTCTCCCAGGTGTCAGTGAGGCTTTGAGAGTGACCGTGTAACGTTTCCGCTGTCTTCCTGTGGCTCGTTTGCCATGAAGGAGCTCCATATAAAGCATTTGCTTAGAGAGTCTCGTATCTGGCACGCGTACTATGTGGCCTGCCCAGCGAAGCTGATCAGTGCTGGGGATGTTAGCCTGGTCGAGGACATTGATGTTGATGCACCTGTCCTCCCAGGGGATTTGCAGGATCTTGCGGAGACTTGTTGGTGATCTATCTCCAGTGACTTGAGGTGCCTTCTGTACATCGTCCATGCCTCTGATCCATACAGGAGGGCAGTTATTACTACAGTTCTGTAGACCATGAGTTTGTTGGTAGATTTGAGGGCCTGGTCTTCAAACACTCTTTCCCGAAGGCAGCGCTGGCGCACTGGAGGCGATGCTGAATCTCCGCATCAATGTCTGCCTTTGTTGATACGAGGCTCCCGAGATATGGGAAATGGGCCACGTTGCACAGGGCCGCGCCGTGGATCCTGATGATTGGAGGGCAGTGCTGTGCGGCGAAGACAGGCTGGTGGAGGACCTTTGTCTTACGGATGTTACGCGTAAGGCCCATGCTTTCATATGCCTCGGTGAATACATTGACTATATCCTGGAGTTCAGCCTCAATGTACACAGACGCAGGCACACTGCAGTTCAATGACAGATTTCACCCATCACCCCTGTGCTCGTTGACCTACTGCTTAAGCAACGCTTCGATTTCAAAATTCTCATCCTTGTTTTCAAATCCTTCCATGGCCTCCCCCCCCTCCCCCCTCCCTATCCCTGTAATCTCCTCCAGCCCCACAACCGCACCTCCCCCCCACACCCAAAGATGTCTGCGCTCCTCTAATTCTGTCCTCCTGAGCATCCCTGATTATAAATCGCTCAACCATTGTTGGCCGTGCCTTCTGTTGCCTGGGCCCTAAACTCGAACTCCCTGCCTAAACCTTTCCTCTATCAAGACGCTCCTTAAAACCCACCTCTTTGACCAAGCCCCGTGCCACCTGCAGTAATTTCTCCTTATCCGGCTCGGTGTCAATTTTTTTTTCCATCTCACAATACTGTGATGCACCTTGGGACATTTCACTATGTTAAAGGCACTATATAAATACAAGTTGTTGTTGCAATCTACTGAAAGGAAGAGCTTTAATGGATCACACAGCCTGTCACAATCCAACATGTTAACCTTTCCTGCCAGTTGAACTTTCATAGAAAGAGAGGGCTGCCGACATACCAGCAGCCTCTCATAATAGGAGCAGGGGTAGACCATACGGCCCTCGAGCCTGCTCCGCCATTTAATGCAACCATGGCTGATCCGATCATGGACTCAGCTCCACTTCCCCACCCACTCCCCATAACCCCTTATCGCTCAAGAAACTGTCTATTTCTGTCTTAAATTTATTCAATGTCCCAGCTTCCACAGCTCTCCCAGGCAGCATATTCCACAGATTCACAATCCTCAGAAGAAATTCCTCCTCATCTCAGTTTTAAAAGGGTGGCCCCTTATTCTAAGATCATGCCCTCGAGTTCTAGTCTCCCCCATCAGTGGGAACACCCTCTCTGCATCCACCTTGTCAAGCCCCCTCATAATCTTACACATTTCAATAAGATCACACTTCATTCTTCTGAATTCCAACGAGTAGAGACCCAACCTACTCAACCTTTGCTCATAAGTCAACCCCCTCATCCCCAGAATCAACCTAGTGAACCTTCTCTGAACTGCCTCCAAAGCAAGTATATCCTTTCGTAAATATGGAAACCAAAACTGCAGTATTCTAGGTGTGGCCTCACCAATACCCTGTATAACTGTAGCTTTTATACTCCATCCCCTTTACAATAAAGGCCAAGATACCACTGACCTTCCTGATCACTTGCAGTACCTGCATACTATCCTTCTGCATTTTATACACAAGTACCCCCAGGTCCCGCTGTACTGCGGCATTTTGTAATCTTTCTCCATTTAAATAATAACTTGCTCTTTAATTTTTTTCTGCCAAAGTGCATGACCTCACACTTTCCAACATTATACTCCATCTACCAAATTTTTGCCCACTCACTTAGCCTATCTATATCCTTTTGCAGATTTTTTTGTGTCCTCCTCACATTGCTTTTCCTCCCACCTTTGTATCATCAGCAAACTTGGCTACATTACACTCGGTCCCTTTTTCCAAGTCATTAATATAGATGGTAAATAGTTGGGCTCCCAGCACTGATCCCTGTGGCACCCCACGAGTTACTGGTTGCCAACCAGATTATGACTCTCTGTTTTCTGTTAGTTAGCCAACCTCTATCCATGCTAATTTATTACTCCTAACTCCGTGAACTTTTATCTTGTGCAGTAACCTTTTACGTGGCACCTTGTCAAATGCCTTCTAGAAGTCCAAATACACCACATCCATTGGTTCCGCTTTATCCATCCTGTTCATTACATCCTCAAAGAACTCCAGCAAATTTGTCAAACATGACTTCCCCTTCATAAATCTATGCCGACTCTGCCTGACCGAATTTTGCTTATCCAAATGTCCTGTTACTGCTTCTTTAATAATGGACTCCAACATTTTCCCAACCACAGATGTTAGGCTAACTGGTCTATAGTTTCCTGCTTTTTGTCTGCCTCCTTTTTTTAAAAATAGGAGCGTTACATCCAATCTCACCGCCAGCAACACTGAACAAGCAGACAATTGAGTTATATGCTTCACAGGTGGAGATAGTCGCCATACCATAGCTTTGACCATGATATTCTATTTATAAACGATTACACCGAGCAGAAATCTGTGCGGATAATCAGCGCCAGCGGGGAGGGAAACTGCATCACAAAATCTAGCTTTTTGCCACACCAGTGAAAAACAGGCCCCCTCAGCATTTCTTCAACTTGCCTACAGAGTGCTTGCAGTCATCTAGTTACTACAGTGGCCTTTTGTTCAGACCGTGCAGGGCGAGGAGATGTCAACGGGTCCAGTGGTGCTAAGTTACGAGCTGCATTTCACTGCAACACAGCAGCATACTATGCGAAACGCCTGATAAAACAGGTCTGCTTTCGCAAGCAATCTATTTTGGAATTTACCAGCTTTTAGGATTGTATCCCCTTTGAATTTTTGGCCAGAAGCCAGCAGAAAGGCTGAACGGCAGACTCAGGATAAAGCCTTGGGAGTTTCCCCGCGCCCCCCACACCATTTGATACATGGCACCCCTCTCTCTCCCACACGGAAAAACACTATACAGTACTCGTGCAGATCCAGCTTTTTTTGAGCAGTCAACCAATATTATGCATGAAAATCTTATAACCTACAAAATGTTACTTTTAAAATTAAAAAAAGTTACATCACAACTAAACAATGATAAATAAGCAATTGTGAAGCATACAAGATTCTGAGGGGGATTGACAGGGTAGATGCTGAGAGGTTGTTTCCCCCGGGCTGGAGAGTCTAGAACTAAGGGGGGGGGGTCAGAGTCTCAAAATAAAGGGTCGGCTATTTGAGACCGAGATGGGGAGACATTTCTTCACTCAGAGGCTTGTGAATCTTTGGAAGTCTCTGCCCCAGAGGGCTGTGATTGTGGAATCGTTGAGTATATTCAAGGCCGAGATAGATTTTTGAACACTATGAATGAAGGAAATGGCGATCGGGGAAAGATAGTGGATTGAGGTCGAAGATCAGCCATGATCTTAGTGAATGGTGGAACAGACTCCAAAGATCGTTTGGCCCACTCCTGCTCCTAATTCTTATGTCTTTCAATGTGCCAGATTATGGATGCTTAAATTTCTGAAGTTACTCAGTATTTCCCCGCTCTTCTCCCCAACCCTTCCTCCTTAAAAACAGAAGAAAATCATTGTATGATCTGCCATATAAACTTCTAACTTGATTTACAGCACCCACAATATAATGTTTCATCACTGCCGATCAGATAAACATGCCTGAGGGAAAGAGATGTTGAGTAAAGTGCCTTCAAAAAGGGTCTTAAAATGAAACTATAATGGAATTACTCTGCATCTTAAAATGTCAGCAGTAACTCATTAGAAATAGCAGCGAACCTGGGGACTGGGAGAAATTTAGAACTCAGCAGAGGAGGACAAAGGGTTTGATTAGGGCAGGGAAAATGGAGTATGAGAAGAAGCTTGCAGGGAACATTAAGACGGATTGCAAAAGTTTCTATAGATATGTAAAGAGAAAAAGGTTAGTAAAGACAAACGTAGGTCCCCTGCAGTCAGAATCAGGGGAAGTCATAACGGGGAACAAAGAAATGGCGGACCAATTGAACAAGTACTTTGGTTCGGTATTCACGAAGGAGGACACGAACAACCTTCCGGTTATAAAAGGGGTCGGGGGGTCTAGTAAGGAGGAGGAACTGAGGGAAATCCTTATTAGCCGGGAAATTGTGTTGGGGAAATTGATGGGATTGAAGGCCGATAAATCCCCAGGGCCTGATGGACTGCATCCCAGAGTACTTAAGGAGGTGGCCTTGGAAATAGTGGATGCGTTGACAGTCATTTTCCAACATTCCATTGACTCTGGATCAGTTCCTATGGAGTGGAGGGTAGCCAATGTAACCCCACTTTTTAAAAAAGGAGGGAGAGAGAAAACAGGGAATTATAGACCGGTCAGCCTGACATCGGTAGTGGGTAAAATGATGGAATCAATTATTAAGGATGTCATAGCAGTGCATTTGGAAAGAGGTGACATGATAGGTCCAAGTCAGCATGGATTTGTGAAAGGGAAATCATGCTTGACAAATCTTCTGGAATTTTTTGAGGATGTTTCCAGTAGAGTGGATAAGGGAGAACCAGTTGATGTGGTATATTTGGACTTTCAGAAGGCGTTCGACAAGGTCCCACACAAGAGATTGATGTGCAAAGTTAGAGCACATGGGATTGGGGGTAGTGTACTGACATGGATTGAGAACTGGTTGTCAGACAGGAAGCAAAGAGTAGGAGTAAATGGGTACTTTTCAGAATGGCAGGCAGTGACTAGTGGGGTACCGCAAGGTTCTGTGCTGGGGCCCCAGCTGTTTACACTGTACATTAATGATTTAGATGAGGGGATTAAATGTAGTATCTCCAAATTTGCGGATGACACTAAGTTGGGTGGCAGTGTGAGCTGCGAGGAGGATGCTGTGAGGCTGCAGAGCGACTTGGATAGGTTAGGTGAGTGGGCAAATGCATGGCAGATGAAGTATAATGTGGATAAATGTGAGGTTATCCACTTTGGTGGTAAAAACAGAGAGACAGACTATTATCTGAATGGTGACAGATTAGGAAAAGGGGAGGTGCAAAGAGACCTGGGTGTCATGGTACATCAGTCATTGAAGATTGGCATGCAGGTGCAGCAGGCGGTTAAGA
This sequence comes from Pristiophorus japonicus, assembly GCF_044704955.1. NCBI lineage: Eukaryota > Metazoa > Chordata > Chondrichthyes > Pristiophoridae > Pristiophorus > Pristiophorus japonicus. Next base: position 533,505,896 of record NC_091977.1, read on the forward strand.
AAGCAAATGGCATGTTGGCCTTCATAGCAAGGGGATTTGAGTACAGGGGCAGGGAGGTGTTGCTACAGTTGTACAGGGCATTGGTGAGGCCACACCTGGAGTATTGTGTACAGTTTTGGTCTCCTAACCTGAGGAAGGACATTCTTGCTATTGAGGGAGTGCAGCGAAGGTTCACCAGACTGATTCCCGGGATGGCGGGACTGACCTATCAAGAAAGACTGGATCAACTGGGCTTGTATTCACTGGAGTTCAGAAGAATGAGAGGGGACCTCATAGAAACATATAAAATTCTGACGGGGTTAGACAGGTTAGATGCAGGAAGAATGTTCCCAATGTTGGGGAAGTCCAGAACCAGGGGTCACAGTCTAAGGATAAGGGGTAAGCCATTTAGGACCGAGATGCGGAGGAACTTCTTCACCCAGAGAGTGGTGAACCTGTGGAATTCTCTACCACAGAAAGTTGTTGAGGCCAATTCACTAAATATATTCAAAAAGGAGTTAGATGAGGTCCTTACTGCTAGGGGGATCAAGGGGTATGGCGAGAAAGCAGGAATGGGGTACTGAAGTTGAATGTTCAGCCATGAACTCATTGAATGGCGGTGCAGGCTAGAAGGGCCGAATGGCCTACTCCTGCACCTATTTTCTATGTTTCTATGTTTCAAGCTGTATGAACCTCTGGGACAGGTCTAGAACAGAATACCCAGGTACTGCATTCTGAACCATGTGTTTTGCCACTATTATATCTAGACATTGTGTTTTTTATATAAATGTGTAGTGTGTAAATGTTCTAAAACCAAGGCCATTATTTTTGGTTCGCACCATAAATCCTCCTACTCTGTCACCAATCCCATTCTCCTCCCCATTCACTTGCGCTGACTAAGCCACAACTTGGCACTGCCTGGCCATCATCATCATCATAGGCAGTGCCTCGGAATCAAGGAAGACTTGCTTCCACTCTTAAAATGAGTCCTTAGGTGGCTGAACAGTCCAATACGAGAGCCACAGTCCCTGTCACAGGTGGGACAGATAGTCATTGAGGGTAAGGGAGGGTGGGACAGATTTGCCGCACGCTCTTTCCGCTGCCTGCATGCTCTTTGCGATGAGACTCGAGGTGCTCAGTGCACTCCTGGAAGCACTGCTTCCACTTAGGGCGGTGTTTGGCCAGGGACTCCCGGGTGTCAGTGGGACCTTTAAACCCTGCATTCTGTCAGGCACCAAGACCGCCTCATTTCACCCGAGCAATACTAGCCGTCTTCGTGATCAACTCAGCTCCTCTGTCGCCAAAATCATTAACCACACTTCTGCCCGAAACGCTGCCGCCCTCATCCTTTGCTACACCAACTCCTGTTCACTCCATCCTAACTGAACTAAACAACAGCTTGCAATTACATAGCGCCTGCAACGTAGCAAAATGTCCCAAGCCACTTCACAGGAGCGTTACCGCACACAATTTGACACAGAAACACATAAGGAGACAGTAGGGCAGGTGACTAAAAGCTTGGTCAAAGAGGTAGGTTTTAAGTGGCGTCTTAAAGGAGAGGTAGAGAAACAGAGATTTAGGGAAGGAATTCCATAGTTTAGGGCCCGGGCAGCTGAAGGCACGGCCGCCGATGGTAGAGCGATTGAAATCGAGGATGCGCACGAGGCCAGAATTGGTGGAGCGCAGAGATCTCGGGAATGGGGGGTGTAGGTTGTTCTGGCTCACCAACATATTCCATTATAGCTCCCATTCCAAATCCCTTGACTACCTTGCTCCACCCTATCTCGGTCACCTCTTGCAACCCTCTGCTCCCTGCCTCTGTCCCTGTCCCTTCGTGTATTCTTCCACAGTTGTTAGCTGTCTTCACTGTCATGATCCCACTCTCTGGAGCCTTCTTCCTAAACATCTCTACCTCTCTCTCCATTGAAAGCCTCAAAACCCATTTTTTTGAACCAGTCTCCTGGACTAGTTTCAATCGCCTGGATGGGTCGGAGAGGAATTTTCCCAGATTTTCTTTCTCCCTAAATTGGCCTGGGCTTTTATCTGGTTTTTGCCTCTCCCAGGAGATCACATGGCTCCGGTTGGAGGTAGAGTGTACAATATTTCAGTGTAAGCGGTGTCGCAGTTGTATAAGGCGGACTGGTTGGGCTGGGTGCTCTTTACCTTTCCGATTCATAGGTTTATATGTAACCTTCAGGGCTGCTGACCGAGGGCCGTGCGGCTCTTTATCGGCCGGCGCGGACACGATGGGCCGAAATGGCCTCCTTCTGAGCTGTAAATTTCTATGTTTCTATGTTTCAAGGCTTTTAGTCACCCCTCCTACCTCTGTCTCTCCACTTTTTATTAAGCACAAAAAGCTCCAGACAAAGTTGAAGGTAATTGCTTTGGTTGCAAAGATGGGATTCTGAAAATGGTCAGCGTCTCAACCCTTCCCACTATCAAACTAAACTTCAAAGACAAATTCAAAGCGCAACACATTTGTAACTTAAAAACCTCGAAATTTACTGAAAGCATTCTGCAGAAAGGGAATGTGAAAAATTCTGCAGTTAATATTTCAGAAAATACACAGTATTTAACTAACATCCTTTGACATTTTCAGGTATCACTGAACCTTGTCACTAACTGCTCTCAGTAGAAAATACAAAGCAAACATTTTTATTTGCTCAATAGATAAGCGAGTTTATGGCTAACTATCTGGATAAGACACACACGTTTTAACTGTTCTTTAGCAAATCGCTCCAGTTAATCCACACGGAGGCGGAAGTAACCATTAAATGCATCATTGCGATAAATTTGCCTGTGAATGCGCAACCACACACAAAAAAAACGCAACATGTCTGCGATCATAAATTCATTTGTGCCACAATTTTCTTGCTCTCTCTCTCTCTCTCTCTCTCGCTCGCTCTCTGTGGAACTGCCACATCACAAAACTGATTCTTGGATACTGGCCTAACCTCACTCGTGCCTCGTCGACAAGGCTCGGGCTGTTCAGAAAGCAGATCGAGAAGATATCCGACTTTAGCTTGCCCCCCCTCCTCCTCCTCCTCTCTCTCTCTAAAGCTCTTGGGCTACTTACTGACAATAAGACAAACTCCCTTTAGCAGAGGATAAATGCAGGACCGTTTTAAACTCCCTCCTGGGACCGGGGGGCTTTCCTGTGAATTTGTTCAGGGGGATGATTGGCCGGGGGGAGAAGGCAAACAGAAAAAGCTTCAATGTCGGATTCAATATCAGAAATACCCTGTAACTCAGCAGGGCCCCCGCAAGGATACACTTTCAAATAATAGCTTAAAAATAACATGTTAAATGAACACCCCAGGCTGATCCAGTGTGTTAATTATATGGTGTTCAGGATGCAGGATTTTAAAGTTCGTTTACATGGAGGCTAATCAGTTTAAGGGCTTCAGGGTGGGCACAAGGGGTTTGTTAATACAACGTTGTTAATTATAAGAAGTTCACATTAAGTTCAAGGAATTATTACAAGGGGTGCAGAGGGGATTAATTATTTTAAGGGGTTCAGACGTGATTAGAAGGGTACAGGGAGATTAATTATATGAGGTACAAAGCGTTAAGGAGTTCTGGGGTGGGTTTATGAATGATTAATTATAAGGGGTACAGGGCTTTGCTAATTATAAAGGGTACAAGGAGGTTGTTCGTTTTAAGGGGGTTAGAAACATAGAAGAAACAGATATTTCCAGCGCAGAAGGCGGCCATTTCGGCCCATCATGTCCATGCCAGCTGACAAAAAGACACACGGCCCTCGGTCAGCAGCTCTGAAGGTTACAAATAAACCGATGATGAACAATGAACAATGGTGGAAAGGTAAAGAGCATCCGTGCCACACAACCGCGATAACCCATGTATCGCCATATTTTACACTCACCCCATACGGAATCATACGATCTTCAGGGAGGCGCAAAAAAACAAGATAACAACCCAGGCCAACTGGGGAAAAAAAAATCTGGGAAAATTCCTCTCCAGGCGATCAAAACTAGTCCAGATCACCACTCTGGCCATACTAGATTCCCTGAAGTACTTACCATTGTATCTGCGCCAAACAAAGGTTATCCAGTCTAATCCCAATTACCAGCTTCAAGTGCCCATCCAAGCACCTTTTAAATGTGGAGAGAGTTTCTGCATTCACCACCCATCCAGGCACCGAGTTCCAGACCCCCACAACCCTCTGCGTGAAGAAGCACCCCCCTCAAATCCCCTCTAAACCTTCCACCAACCACCCTAAACATATGCCCCCTCGTAATTGACCCCTCCACCAAGGAAAATAGGCCCTTGCTATCCACTATATCTAGACCCCTCAAATTGTTATACAGGGTACACCTCAATGAGTTCTCCCCAGCATCCTCTGTGCCAAAGAGAACAAATCCAGCCTATCCAATCTGTCCTCATAGCTAAGATTCTCCATTCCAGGCAGCATCCTCGTAAATCTCTTCTGCACCCTTTCTAGTGCAATCACGCCCTTCCTATAATACGGCAACCAGAATTGCATGCAGTACTCCAGCTGTGGCCTAACCAAAGTATTATACAATTTAAGCATAACCTCCCTGCTCTTATATTCTATGCCTCGACCAATAAAGGCAAACATTCCCTATGCCTTCTTAACCACCTGGCCTGCTACTTTCAGGGATCTGTGGACAAGTACGCCAAGGTCCCTTTGTTCATCTACACTTCTAAGTGGCCTACCGTTTATTGTGTATTCCCTTTCCTTAGTAGCCCTACCCAAGTGCATTACTTCACATTTCTCCGAATTAAATTCCATTTGCCACTACTCTGCCCACCTGACCAGAAGATTGATATCCTCCTGCAGTCCATGACTTTCCTCTTCAGTATTAACCACACAACCAATTTGTGTCATCTGCAAACTTCTTAGTCATACTGCCTATATTCAAATCTAGATCATTAATGTATACCACAAAAAGCAAGGGACCTAGTACTGAGCCCTGCAGAACCCCACTGGAAACATCCTTCCAGTCACAAAAACATCCATCAACCATTACCCTTTGCTTCCTACCTCTGAGCCAATTTCAGATCCAACTTGCCACTTTGCCCTGGATCCCATGGGCTTTAACCTTTGTGACCAGTCTGCCATGTGGGATCTTATCAAAACACGATCTTCCCTTAACAAATCCGTGCCAACTGTCCCTGATTAATCACTGACTTTCTAAACGTAGATTTATCTTGTCCTTCAGGATTTTTTCCAATAATTTTCCCACCACTAAGGTTAGGCTGACAGGCCTGTAATTACTCTGCCTATCCCTTGCTCCCTTCTTACACAAGGGTACTACATTCACAGTCCTCCAGCACCATGCCTGAATTCAAAGAGGACTGGAAAATGGTCAAAACCTCGGCTATTTCCTCTTTTACTTCACTTAACAGCCTGGGATGCATTTCATCCGGGCCTGGGGACTTATCCAATTTCAAAGCTGCTAAACCCCTTAGTACCTCCTCTCTCAGTATGTTTATTTCATCTAATATTTCACATCCTCCTCCTCGATAGCATTGTCTGCATCACCCCTCTCTTTTGCAAAAACAGACGCAAAGTTTGATTAAGAACCATACCCACATCTTCCGCCTGCACACAAAGATGACCCTCATGGTCTCCAATAGGTCCTACCCTTTCTTTAGTTATCCTGTTGCTCTTAATATATTTATGGAACATCTTTGGGTTTTCCTTGATTTTACTAGCCAAGAATTTTTCATGCTCTCTCTTAGCATTCCTAATATCCTTTTTAATTTCACCTCCAAACTCCCGACATTTCTCCAGAAATTCTACAGTATTTAGCTGTCGGTATATGACATATGCTTCCCTTTTTTTCCTTTATCCTCCCTTGTAGGTCCCTAGGCATCCAGGGGGCTCTACATTGTTATTCTCAACTTTTTTCTTTAAGGGTACATATTTGGGTTATTGTACAAGGTTCAGGGGTTTACAAGAATTATTAATTTGAAGAGGTTAAGGGTGTGGGTTAATTTTAAGGGGTTCAGTGTGAGGAGGGGTTTTTCAGGGGTTCAGGAGTTGTTAATTATAAAAGGATACAGAGTTATTTATTTGTAGGGGGTGGGGGCAGGCGGGGGAAGAATGTGTGAATTGTAAGGAGTTTTGAAGAGGGGTCCGTGTTAATGTTAAGGAGTTGGACAGGGTTTGTGTTAATTTTAAGGAGTTTGGGGCAGGGGTCTGTGTTAATTTTAAGGAGGTCGGACAGGGTTTGTTTTAATTTTAAGGGGTTTGGGGCAGGGGTCTGTGTTAATTTTAAGGAGGTCGGACAGGGTTTGTTTTAATTTTAAGGGGTTTCGGGCAGGGGGTCTGTGCTAATTTTATGAGGTATGTGTTAATTTTAAGGGGGTTTGGGACAGGGGTTTGTGTTCATTTTAAGGATGTCGGACAGGGTTTGTTAATTTTAAGGGGGTTTGGGGCAGGATCTGATCTCATTTTAAGAGGTTTGGTGGTCTGTGTTAATTTTAAGGGGGCTTGGGGCAGGGTCTGTGCTCATTGTAAAAGGTTTGGGGCGGGGGTCTGTGTTAATTTTAAGGGGTTTGGGGCAGGGGTCTGTGCTAATTTTATGAGGTATGTGTTAATTTTAAGGGGGTTTGGGCAGGGGTTTGTGTTAATTTTAAGGGGTTTGGGGCAGGGTTTGTGTTAATTTTAAGGGGTTTGGGGCAGGGTCTGTGCTCATTGTAAAAGGTTTGGGGCAGGGGTCTGTGTTAATTTTAAGGGGTTTGGGGCAGGGTTTGTGTTAATTTTAAGGGGTTTGGGACAGGGTTTGTGTTAATTTTAAGGGGTTTGGGACAGGGTTTGTGTTAATTTTAAGGGGTTTGGGGCAGGGTTTGTGTTAATTTTAAGGGGTTTGGGGCAGGGTTTGTGTTAATTTTAAGGGGTTTGGGACAGGGTTTGTGTTAATTTTAAGGGGTTTGGGGCAGGGTTTGTGTTAATTTTAAGGGGTTTGGGACAGGGTTTGTGTTAATTTTAAGGGGTTTGGGGCAGGGTTTGTGTTAATTTTAAGGGGTTTGGGGCAGGGTCTGTGCTCATTGTAAAAGGTTTGGGGCAGGGGTCTGTGTTAATTTTAAGGGGTTTGGGGCAGGGGTCTGTGCTAATTTTATGAGGTATGTGTTAATTTTAAGGGGGTTTGGGCAGGGGTTTGTGTTAATTTTAAGGGGTTTGGGACAGGGTTTGTGTTAATTTTAAGGGGTTTGGGGCAGGGTTTGTGTTAATTTTAAGGGGTTTGGGGCAGGGTTTGTGTTAATTTTAAGGGGTTTGGGACAGGGTTTGTTTTAATTTTAAGGGGGTTTGGGGCAGGGTTTGTGTTCATTTTAAGGGGGTTTGGGGCAGGGTTTGTGTTAATTTTAAGGGGGTTTGGGGCAGGGTTTGTGTTAATTTTAAGGGGGTTTGGGGCAGGGTTTGTGTTAATTTTAAGGGGGTTTGGGGCAGGGTTCGTGTTAATTTTAAGGGGTTTGGGGCAGGGTTTGAGAGACATGTCGCGGTTTCTTTCGCCCCGATCTGCTCACCTTTGGCTTCTCCTTCCTCTTGTTTCGCCTCCTCTGCTCCTCGATCCGCTGCTGCTGGACGTCGCCGGGCGTCTTGTCCCTGTTGCGGGCGCCTCCTGGCCCGCCGCACCCGGCTCCGCTCCTCCGCCCTCCGGCCGAGGCCTCGGCGGCGCTAGCCCGCCGCTTGCCCAGCGCCAACAGGCGGCGGCCGAGGCGACAGGCGACGGCCCACAGCACGGCCAGCGTGAGCAGCGTGAGCGACAGCAGCAGCAGCAGCCAGCCGGCCGAGCCGGGCGCCTGACGCCTCAGCCACGGCTCCAGGCCCAGGTCGATGCCCAGGCCTTGGCGCAGCAGGCCCAGGCCGGCCCACACGCCTTCCTCCAGCCGGCCCAGCAGCAGCTCAGCCTTGTCGGCCAGCACGTCCTGCCAGTTGGCCGCCATCTCCGCTCCTGCTCCCCCGGCCGGCTCCGTTACATGGCCCGCGGGGTTTCGGCGGACGGCAACTTCTTTTAGGTTCCTCGCCCCCGGTCCCCCAACTCCCACTCGAGGCCTGTCGTGGCCTACTTTAAAATAAAAACGCCTCCCCCTCTCCTGCCCCGACACTCACTGCATCCACTCGCCACACTCTCTCTCAACTCAGGCCCGGCGCTACCACCGGGGCCTCCGCACCCGCCCCGCCACAGCCCGCCTCCTGCGGCGCATCTCCTCCCGCCGCTGGTGGCGCTGCAGCTGGAGGACTCCCGCGATAACCATTCTGGCCAATGATTTATCTCCTCCCGCCGCCGGTGGCGCTGCAGCTGGAGGACTCCCCGCTATAATCATTCTGGCCAATGATTTATCTCCTCCCGCCGCTAGTGGCGCTGCAGCTGGAGGACTCCCGCGATAACCATTCTGGCCAATGATTTATCTCCTCCCGCCGCCGGTGGCGCTGCAGCTGGAGGACTCCCCGCTATAATCATTCTGGCCAATGATTTATCTACCCCCCCAACGCTGGTGGCGCTGCAGCTGGAGGACTCCCCGCTATAATCATTCTGGCCAATGATTTATCTCCTCCCGCCGCCAGTGGCGCTGCAGCTGGAGGACTCCCCGCTATAATCATTCTGGCCAATGATTTATCTCCTCCCGCCGCCGGTGGTGCTGCGGCTGGAGGACTCAGCCCGCTATAGAAATCTGGGATCGTGATTGATCACCTCGAACCGCTAGAAGCGCTTTCTCTGGCTGACTCAATCCGCTATATGGCTCTGGCCGGTAATGTATTTCCTCCAACCGCTAGGGGTGCTGTCGCTGGCTGACTCAACCTGCTGTAGCACTCTGGGCTGATGCTTTATAACCTCCCACCACCTGTGGCGCTGCGGCTGCAGGACTCAACCCGCTATCGAACTCTGGCGTTGTGATGTATCTCCTCCAACCGCTAGAGGCGCTGTCGCTGGCTACCTCACTCCGCTGTGTAGATCTGGCCCGTGATATCGCCTCCCACCACTAGTGGCGCTGCGGCTGGAGGACTGAACCGGCTATAGAACTCTGGGCTGGTGATTTATCTCCTCCCATCGCCATATGGTTGATTCAGCCCGCTATAGAACTATTATAAAACTATTACTTGCTGCTGAATCTCCACCGGCCACTTGGAGCGCTGCTGCTGGCTGACTCAGCATGCTATATAGCTCTGGTCTGGTGTGTATCTCCTCCTACCGCCAGGAGCGCTGCGCCTGGCTGACTCTGTCAATCCACTAACACAACACAACTGCGGTTGCAATGTATCCCCTCCAAGCGCGAGGGGCGCTGTAACCTTGCCCTTCAGCCCTCCGATGCAGCGTTTTCTTCCTGCAATACAGCCCTCCGGCCACTCGCGGCGCTGCCGCCCGGCCCTTGGTTTGGACCACGCCCGCGATAATCCTCCCACCGCTCGGGGCGCTGTGACCCTGGCCGTCAGCCTCCTGTGTCGCCTGTAGGTGGCGCTCGGTCTGTCTGGTGTGTGTCCAGGGAAGGACAGTGAAGGAGGTTGTGGGTAAGATTGAAACTTAGCTTGTTTGTAGCAGAATGATTGGGATAAATCATCTTTTAGAATCGAAAAGGATAGAATTACAGAACGGTTACAGCACGGAAGGAGGCTGGTGCCGGCTCTCTGCCAGAGCACTTCAGCCAGTCCCACTCCCCCGCCCTTTCCCCATCGCCCTGAAAATTCTTTTCCTTCAGATACTTATCCAATTTCCTTTTTGAAAGCCACGATTGAATCTGCTCTACCCTTTCAGGCAGTGCATTCCAGATCCTAACCACTCGCTGCGTAAAAAAGTTTTCCCTCATGACGCCTTTGGTTCTTCTGCCAATCCTTCTCTTCGTAGCCAGACCCCCGGATTCGAGGATGACTTGCTTCCACACTAAAATGAGTTCTAAGGTGAATGATGAGACCGAAGCGGGCCTGATATTCCAGGTCCCAAGCTTCATTTTAAAGGGTGGAAGATGCCTGTGCATGAATTCTGTTAACGTGGGGTGGCCGTTGCACACCAGCCACCACACGGGCTTGACAGAGCTAGGTCTTGGTCCAGTGGCAAGGGTTAACCAGGACGACTGGAGCCCAGGCTCTGCTGCATGGGCCTATCACACACAAACATATTCCTACTGCTCCCCTCCCTCCCTCCCTCAGATTCTCTCTCCCTGGTTTTCAGAGATTGTGTGTAGGTGAGCACATTGATCTTGGAGCAGCTTGAGTGTTTGTCCATAGAATACTGTACCTCGGGATCTCCGGCCCCAGCTCCAGTGCACTGCGCTCCAGCGCACTGCTCTCCATCTCAGGCTCTGCTGCACTTTCTCCACTCTGCAGTCGCTCACGCTTTAGGAGTTGGTTATCATTTACTGGTGCCCACCCCAATCCCCCCATTTACTGGTGCCTGCCCCTAACCCCCCATTTACTGGTGCCTCTCTCCAATCCCTCCATTTACTGGTGCCTGCCCCTAACCCCCCATTTGCTGGTGCCTCTCTCCAATCCCCCCATTTACTGGTGCCTGCCCCTAACTCCTCATTTACTGGTGCCTGCCCCTAACCCCCCATTTACTGGTGCGGCCCCAATCTCTCCATTTACTGCTGCCCTCCCCAATATCCCATTTACTGGCAACTTAAACCTCTGTCCTCTGGTTCTCGACCCTTCATTCAATGGGAACAGTTTTTCTCTCCTCTGTCAAGATCCACCATGATTTTGAACACCTCGATCAAATCTTTTCCCAACCTTCTCTGCTCTAAGGAGAACAACTCCAGCTTCTCCAGTCCATCCACGCAACTGATCCCTGGAACCATTCTTGTAAATCTGTCCTGTACCCACTCCATGGCCTCACATCCTTCCTAAAGTGCGGGGCCCTTTGTCCTTCGTAATTAACTAATGCTTAGTACATGAGTTAGTCCAAGAGCGAGAAATTTATACAGCGCATTTCACGACCACTGGACGTTTAAACTGCTTTACAGCCAATGAAGTACTTTTTCAAGTGCAGTCACTGTTGTAATGTGGGAAACGCAGCAGCCAATTTGCGCACAGCAAGCTCCCACAAACAGCAATGTGATAATGACCAGATAATCTGTTTTAGTGATGTTGATTGAGGGATAAATATTGGCTCTGGACACTGGGAAGAACGCCCCTGCTCTTCTTCGAAATAGTGCCATGGGTTCTTTTATATCCACCTGAGAGAGCAGACGGGACCTCGATTTAACATCTCATCTGAAAGACGTCACCTCGGACAGTGCAGCGCTCCCGCAGTACTGCAATGGAGATTTTTCTGCTTAAGTACCTTCTCATAAACTTCTGACTCAGAGGTAAGGTTCCTACGAATTGAGCCAGCGCTGGGAAAGGGACCTTAAGGCTATAAGAAAGATCCAAGGTTATAAGAAAGAGGCAGGTGATGTGTGAGGCCAAGAGGCAGTGGGCAAGAGGACTGAAACACCAACTATCAAGTCACACACTATCAGATAATGGTAGGATCAGAGATACAGTGACCGGGGACCAAGGTTGTCTGCGAGGTGATGTGAGAAATGAGAGGAGAGATTGAGGCTCAAATTACAGCCGGTGAGGTAATGGGAGAAAATGGGTAATGGAGCTGAGAGTGCCGGTAATACCAATGGGAGGTAACTGAGTCTGGGAGTGGAATTGCGATATTTGGGGAGGGGATGGGAAAGGACCAGACTGGCGGGAGAGACACAACACTGTACTGTGGTAAAGGGAAGTAGTAATTGCAGGGCTGACAAGATTAAGGGACAGACTAAACTGGCTCGGAATGTACTCCAAATTGCGCAGAAGCAGATATTTATTGTTTTACATTCACGATTTTCTGTGTTTTAAAATTTTAACTGGATTTCATGGTGGACAGTGCTGAGCGGCCAGAACGCAGGGTCGAGTCTTGTGTTTCCACCTCTTCCTCCTTTAAAACTATCGTTCAAACATATGATCAAACTTCTGGTCAGCTCTCATAGAATCATAGGAAAATTATGTCACATCGTGTTCGTGTCGGTCGAAAAAGAGCTAAACCCACCTTCCACCACATCCAAGTATTTTTTTAAATGTGGTGAGGGTTTCTGCCTCTACCACCCTTTCAGGCCGTGAGTTCCAGACCCCCACCACCCTCATCTCCCCTGTCTCCTCATCTCCCCCCTAAACCTTCTCCCAACAACTTTCAATCTATGCCCCCTGGTTGTTGACCTCTCTGTTAGGAGAAACACTCCTATCCACTCTATCTCGGCCCCTCATCATTTTATACACCTCAATAAGGTCTCTCCTCAGCCTCCTCTGTTCCAAAGAAAACAAGTCCAGCCTATCCAATCTTTCCTCATAGCTAAAATTCTCCAGTCCCGGCAACATCCTCGTAAATCCCCTCTGTACCCTCTCACATCCTTCCTGTATTGTGATTGGCTCAGCATTCATTTTTATCTGATTAGGCCTCCGGATGTTTTATGGGTTAGAAAATATGACACAGCACAGAAGGAGGCCATTCGGCCCATCGTGACTGTGCCGGCTCTTTGAAAGAGTTATCCAGTTAGTCCCACTCCCGTATACATGCACATTTCAATTTTCAAACATAAATCCATTTCCTTTTGAAAGTTACTATTGAATCTGCTTCCACCACCATTTCAGGCAGCGCCTTCCCGATCGTAACAACTCGCTGCATCAAAGGATGTCTCCCCATCTCCCCCTCTGGTTCTCTTGCCAATGTAGATCAGCAAGCCCAGGGGCGTTGGATGTGCGAGACTTGGTGCAGGACTCAGTGTATGAGTGACAGAATCTTGGATCAGCTGATATTGATGGAGGATAGGAAGTTAGGAAGTGGAACAGGGGAGCTTTGGAATAGTGGAGGATGGAGGTGCGAAAGGCATAGACGAGACTTTCGGCAGCAGGTGGGCTGAGGTCGGGGGTCAAAGGGTCAATGTTACAGAGGGGACAATAGGTGGTCTTCATGGTGGAGACGATATGGGGTTGGAAGCTCAGCTTGCGGGGAAAGGAATTCTGAATTTTTGAATAGTCTGATTCAACCTGAAGCAGTGGACGGAGAGGGCGATGGAACCGGTGCTGAGCTTACGGAGTTTGTGGCGGAGGCTAAAGAGGATCCTTCTGTCTTCCCAATGTTCAACTGGAGGAATTTGAAGCTCATCCAGGTCTGAGTGTCGGACAACCAGGCCAACAACACAGAGGCAGTGGAGGAATTGAGTGGTAGAGTTGGTCATCAATGTGATCCTATGTAAGAACATAAGAAATAGGAGCAGGAAAAGGCCATTCGGCCCTTCGAGCCTGCTCTGCCATTCAATGAGATCATAATATAAGAACATAAGAACATAAGAAATAGGAGCAGGAGTAGGCCATTCGCCCCTTCAAGCCTGCTCTGCCATTCAATGAGATCATAATATAAGAACATAAGAAATAGGAGCAGGAGTAGGCCATACGGCCCTTCGAGCCTGCTCCGCCATTCAATAAGGTCATGGCTGATCCGATCATGGAATCAGCTCCACTTTTCTGCCTGCTCCCCATAACCCCTTATCCTCTCTGAGAGAAGAAATTTCTCCTCATCTCAGTTTTAAATGGGCGGTCCCTTATTCTAAGATCTAGTCTCCCCCATCAGTGGAACCATCCTCTCTGCACCCACCTTGTCAAGCCCCCTCATAATCTTATACGTTTCAATAAGATCACCTCTCATTCTTCTGAATTCCAATGAGTAGAGGCCCAACCTACTCAACCTTTCCTCATAAGTCAACCCACTCATTCCCGGAATCAACCTAGTGAGCCTTCTCTGAACTGCCTCCAAAGCAAGTATATCCTTTCGTAAATATGGAAACCAAAACTGCACGCAATATTCCAGATGTGGCCTCACCAATACCCTGTATAGCAAGACTTCCCTGCTTTTATACTCCATCCCCTTTGCAATAAAGGCCACGATTCCATTGGCCTTCCTGATCACTTGGCTGATCTTCGACCTCAACTCCACTTTCCTGCACTATCCCCATATCCCTCGATTCCCTTAATATCCAAAAATCTAGCGATCTTTGTCTTGAATATATTCAACGACTGAGCCTCCACAGCCCTTTTGAGTAGAAAATTCCAGATATTGACAAACCCTGCGAGTAAAGACATTTCTTCTCATCTCAGTCCTACCCCTTATTCTGAGACTGTGACCCCTGGTTCTAGACTCCCCAGCCAGGGGAAACATCCTCCCTGCATCTATCCTGTTAAGAATTGTGTACGTTTTGTTTGCATGCCTTTGAATGATGTTGCTAAGAGACAGCAACATGCAGATGACCAAGAGGAGGGGGGGCCAAGGAAAGATCCATAGGGAAAACCAGAGGTAACGGTGGGGGAGTGGGAAGAGAGACCAATGCTGAAGATACTCTGGCTAGAACTGGATAGGTAAGCGTGGAACCATGTGACGGCAGTATCACTGAGTTCGACACTGGAGGAGAAGCATTGGAGCAGGATGGTTTGGTCAACCGTGCCAAAGGTCGAGAAGGTGAGGGGGAATAGTACACCAAGGTCACAGATCATAGAGGATGACACTTGTGGCTTTGGGCAGGGACATTTCATGCTGAGACAAGGGCAGAAGCCTGATTGAAGAAATTCAAACATAGATTTGCAGAAATGCAAATGAATTTCAGACACATTATCACATTCCAGGACTTTGGAGAGGTAGGTGAGGTTTGAGATGGTGCAGTATTTGAGTGGTCAGCAGTTTCATGGGAATGGGGTCAAGAGAGCAAGAGGTGGGCCAAATGGACCAGATAAGATTCATAGAACATAACAGCACAGAAGGAGGCCATTTTGGCCCATTGTGTCCGTGCCGACCAAAAAGAGGCTATCCAGCCTAATCCCACTTTCCAGTTCTCTATCCACCTCTCCAGATTGGAGAGGTCGATAGAATTTTTGATACTAAAGGGTTCAAGGGATATGGAGATCGGGTGGGAAAGTGGAGTTGAGGTCGAAGATCAGCCATAATCGTATCGAATGGCGGAGCAGGTACGAGGGACCGAATGGCATACTCCTGCTCCTATTTCTTCTGATCTTATGTTCTTGGTGATGGAGAAACCAGAAAATGATGCGGATTCAGAGATAGGACAAGGTGAACCTTGAGGGAGGTTTGCCATGGTGGGCACAGGGAATGGGGGTATGGGAAAGTGTCAGCTGAAAGATTGGTCTCAATCATAGTGACAAAGAAGCTCATTAGCTCCATTAGCATCTTAAACGATAAGGGGATAAAGGGTTATGAAGAGAGGGCGGGGAAGTGGAGCTGAGTCCATGATCAGATCAGCCATGATCTTATTAAATTGCGGAGCAGCTCGAGGGCCGTATGGCTGTTCCTATTTCTTATGTTTTTATGTTCTCTTTAAACTTATTGTAGATGGGGGTTGGGGATGCGAACAGAGGAGATTGGTTTAAGGAGATTGTTGGTATTTCTTGGAGCAGGGAGCATTTTTTTTCAGAGGAGAGCATGACCTGATAGTGCTTAATCTGGTCCAACCAGATCTGGCAATAAGTGACTAAGATAGATGTGTGCAAATTATTCTCAAGTCTGTGCTCCTTGGACTTGAGGGAGCAAAGATGGGGGCTGTACTGTTTGAACCACCCTTATCCGGAACCCTCGGGACCTGACCTGTGCCGGATAGGGGATTTTTCCGGACTTGGGGTGGTCACGTTAAATTGGATGGTAAAAGCACTGAGCAAGGGGATATCGGGGCTGGCTTGCTTAGGACTGGTAGTGGAGCAGAGATCAATTGGGGGCGGGGAGAGGGCGGTGGATCCCGGGGTCAGCCCAGCAATTCCAGGAGTCGGCAACGAGGAAGGACTTCAATTTGTCCATGTCGGAGTTCTGCACATGCGCCACCTGGTGCCCGGGAAAGGTTCTGGACGAGGGGTGGTTCCGGATAAGGGTGTACTGGGGGAACGACCAGCGTGAGAGAGAGTAAAGGTTTTACTGAAGACAAGGGCATTAAAAATGGAGGTGAGGGAATGGGTGAACAGATCCAAAGCTGCGGAAGTATTGTGGTGAATGGAGAGCCAAAGGCTAGACAATGAAACAGTGGGAGTTTGCAAGTGACCTGGAGGAGAGAGTTTGTTCCAGGGCAGAAGCAGAAGGAAGTAGGGTTCGAAGGGGGTGGGGAGATTTGGGTGGGGAGGGATACAATGAGGCGCTCGGAGATGACCTTGTTTGTGATTGTGTCAATGGGAGTAGAACGGCCATGTGAGATGCAAGATCAGTAGGACGTCCGAAAGGGCTTTACAGCAAGTGGATTATTTTTCCAGTATAGTCACTGTTGGCCCACATTGTCCACATGCCCAACACGAGACTCCCAAAGCAAGCGCTCTACTCGGAACCCTTACACGGCAAGCGAGCCCCAGGTGGGCAGAGGAAACGTTTCAAGGACACCCTCAAAGCCTTCCTTGATAAAATGCAACATCCCCACCGACACCTGGGAGTCCCTGGCCAAAGACCGCCCTAAGTGGAGGAAGAGCATCTGGGAGGACGCTGAGCACCTCGAGTCTCGTCGCCGAGAGCATGCAGAAATCAAGCGCAGGCAGCGGAAGGAGCGTGTGGCAAACCAGACTCCCCACCCACCCTTTCCTTCAACCACTGTCTGTCCCACCTGTGACAGAGACTGTAATTCCCGTATTGGACTGTTCAGCCACCTGAGAACTCACTTTTAGAGTGGAAGCAAGTCTTCCTCGATTTTGAGGAATGGCCTATGATGATGATGGTGAATGTAGAGAAACACAGGAGCCAATTTGCGCACAGCAAGCTCCCGCAAACAACAACGAGATAAATTATGAGATTAAGGGGCCAAAATTGTCCTTTCTTCCCCTAAATTCTGTGGATTTTTGAAGGACAAGCATGAAATTGAAAACATTGTACTTCCTTGGAACACTCGTTTTATTATTTTGTGTCTGTTTCATCCTCTGGATAAGTAGAGTTAAGCCAAATTATTTCAGCATCGAGAAGAAGAAATGGAAGAGTCAGCTGGAGCTTAATTCACCAGAATGTGCGGAGCTGAGCAAAGTACTTACTCTTAAACCCAAGAGGTTTTCTGAAGATGATTTTATTAAACGAGTCAAGGAAATTCAGAAATGCGAGTGGAAAAAGAATCCTGAAGAGCACACAATTTTAAGATCAGAGTTGGAGAAATGTTGTAACGCAGCTCAAAATGTTGTTGTTACACAAGTTAATACGCCACTGGGAACAAATCTGAGCTTTGATGCAGAACCTAAAAGAATTATGAGGATTACAGAAGATATTCTTAAACTGATTCCTAAGACAGACCCTTTCAAAGACCATGTATTTAAACGTTGCTCTGTTGTTGGAAATGGAGGAGTTCTAACTAACAGCAGCTGTGGAATGGAAATAAATCAGGCTGACTTTGTATTCAGGTGTAATCTTCCCCCTATCATGGACTATATGGATGATGTGGGAACTAAAACAGATATTGTGACAGCCAATCCAAGTATCATTACAAGGAGGTACCAAAGTCTGAATTTAAGGAGAAAACCTTTTGTGGACTATATATCTGCCTATAAAGATGCATTTATTATGCTGCCTGCATTTTCTTATTCAATCAATACGTCACCTTCATTTAAAGTTTCTTACACTCTGCAAGATTTTGGAACAAAACAAAAGGCAATATTTTTAAATCCATCATACACGAAAACTATCATTCCGTTCTGGAAAGGCAAAGGCGTTAAAGAATATCGTCTTTCCAGCGGTTTCATTATATTAAGTGCAGCAATGGAGCTGTGTGAGGAAGTATGGGTGTATCGATTCTGGCCCTTCTCTAAAGGTGTGCATGGAAACCAGTTCCACCATCATTACTATGACAATATGATGCCAGGTACAGCTCACTCAATGCCTAATGAATTCTACAAACTTCTGCAGCTTCACATGAAAGGCATTGTGAAACTGCACGCCGATAAATGTGACTAAATATACGATTGATATACTGCAGGAGACAAACTTTATTAGTTTGTGAATCATAGTACAAAATGTATTTTTATTACTTGATGCATGTTATAAATTGTGTTATTGTGGTGATAATTGTCGAGAGTGTTTTTAGATGATTCCGGTGAGGAGAGGCTTGAGATGCTCAGACTTTTTTCACTGATGTAGGGAAGGATGTGAGATCGGCCACAAATGAGGCCAGGACCCAGATATGCTGAGTCTCGGCCTTACGGCTGGATTCCACAATAGTCTTTTGGAGACATAAACAAGGATTAAACAGGGTCACGGCTGGGGGCATGGACTCCCTATGTTAAGGGACCTGGCATTGGGTAACCAGAGATACACCTAGTGAGACATAACTTGCCAATACCTTTGAATGTGGGGCACATCTGGGGGTTCAAGGCTGTGATCGTGTTCTGAGTTCCTGAAGAGAAACCAAATTTTATTTTTTAATTAAATGCAGCCCTTTATAAATGGGACCACTGAGAGCCTTCTGTTTGCGAGGTGAAGACACCTCCCCCGGCCTGATACTTTCTGGTTATATCCATCCACCGTGGCTCCATATCCCTTAATACCTTTGTCGAGCAAAAATCTATTGATCTCAGATTTATAATTATTATTTGAGCTAACATCTACTGCTTTTTGTGGCACCCTTTGTGTGACGGAGTATTTCCTGACCTCTTCTGGCTGGCCTGACTCTGGTTTTAGGGTTATGTTCCCTTGTCCTGGGCTTCCCCACCAGCAGAAAAAGGTTTTTTATCTAACGTAACAATTCCCCTCAAATCCTAAAAATCTCAATCAAGTCACCTTCTATATTCCAGGGAAAACAAGCCTAGTTTATGTAATCTCTCCTCATAATTTAACTGTTGGTGCCCTGGTAACATTCTGGTCCAGCTAATGGAGAGACCCCAAGCATGGGATTCGTTTCGGATTGTTCGAGCAAATGCAATGTGCCGAATGGCTAACTTGTCTCAGGGACTGGACAGGTTAGATGCGGGAAGAATGCTCCCGATGTTGGGGAAGTCCAGAACCAGGGGACACAGTCTTGGGATAAGGGGTAGGCCATTTAGGACTGAGCTGAGGAGAAACTTCTTCACTCTGAGTTGTTAACCTGTGGAATTCCCTGCCGCAGAGAGTTGTTGATGCCAGTTCATTGGATATATTCAAGAGGGAGTTGGATATGGCCCTTACGGCTAAAGGGATCAAGGGGTATGGAGAGAAAGCAGGAAAGGGGTACTGAGGGAATGATCAGCCATGATCTTATTGAATGGCGGTGCAGGCTCGAAGGGCCGAATGGCCTACTCTATGTTTCTATGTTTCGATGTTAAATCTCAATCAGGCAGCCACGGGTCGGTCAGGAATCTCCTCCGGCGACATTTAATAAATTTCCCTAGCTGATTGTCCCGGAAGTGATCGTCACCGCGCTGGATGTTCCCGCCCCCTCGGTCACCCAGCGGCCCCCTCACCGACCAGCGGCGACCCCCTTTCCGCCCCCCCCCACCCGCGGGAAATTGCCCCGCGGAGCGGAGGGGCCGCCGGTCGGTGCCCCGACAGGTTTCCCCGGCGGGATGCTACGTGTGCCTGGGCGGCGCATCCGTCTTAAAGGGGAGGGCGCGCTGCAGGCGCCTCCATTTTATTTTATTTGTCGGCTGACTCCGAGTTCGGCCCGGTAATGGTGGCCACGGGTTCGGCCGGGCTGCCAATAGGCACCCCTGGCTGAATCCCTCCCCGTTGACCCAGTGAGCAGCAGGGAGTCCGGCGCCATCAATGAGGCCTACAAAAGGCCCAGCACGTCGGAGAGGCGGGAGTTCGAGCAGCAGGGAGTCTGGGGACGTCGGTGAGGCCTACAAAAGGCCCAGCGCATCAGAGAGGCGGGAGTTCGAGCAGCAGGGAGTCCGGGGATGGCGTTGGAGAGACCAGCCGGTGCAGCTGCAGTGGGGAGAGAAGGCAAAAAAGAAGTAGAAAGAAATCGAAAGGTGACGTCACAGCCAAGGGGGTAAGTGATTTGCTGGTGATTGGTGAGTAGTTTTTTTTTTCTATATCAGTAAGTAACCTTTAGCATTTATTTTTGCCAAATTAAGTTTACCTAGGGGTTAAGTCATGGCAGGAGAGCTCAAACATGTGTTATGCTTCTCCTGTACTATGTGGGAAGTCAGGAACGCTTCCAGTGTCCCTGATGACTACGTGTGCGGGAAGTGTGTCCGGCTGCAGCTCCTGACGGACCGCGTTGCGGCACTGGGGCTGTGGGTGGATTCACTCTGGAGCATCCACGATGCTGAGAATGACGTGAATATCACGTTTAGTGAGTTGGTCTTACCGCAGGAAAAGGGTACGCAGCCAGATAGTAAATAAATAGGTGACTAACAGGAAGAGCAGTGCAAGGAAGGTAGTGCAGGGGTCCCCTGCGGTCATCCCCCTGCAAAACAGATACACCGCTTTGAGTACTGTTGAGGGGGATGACTCATCAGGGGAGGGCAGCAGCAGCCAAGTTCATGGCACCGTGGGTGGCTCTGCTGCACAGGAGGGCAGGAAAAAGAGTGATAGGGGATTCAATTGTAAGGGGAATAGATAGACATTTCTGCAACCGAGACTCCAGGATGGTATGTTGCCTCCCTGGTGCAAGGGTCAAGGATGTCTCAGAGCGGGTGCAGGGCATTCTGAAAAGGGAGGGTGAACAGCCAGTTGTCGTGGTGCATATAGGCATAGGTAAAAAAAAGGGATGAGGTCCTACAAGATGAATTTAGGGAGCTAGGAGCTAAATTAAAAAGTAGGACCTCAAAAGTAGTAATCTCAGGATTGCTACCAGTGCCACGTGCTAGTCAGAGTAGGAATCACAGGATAGCTCAGATGAATACGTGGCTTGAAGAGTGGTGCAGAAGGGAGGGATTCAAATTCTTGGGACATTGGAACCGGTTCTGAGGGAGGTGGGACCAGTACAAACCGGATGGTCTGCACCTGCACCAGGGGGAGTGTTTGCAAGTGCTGTTGGGGAGGAGTTAAACTAATATGGCAAGGGGATGGGAACCTATGCAGGGAGACAGAGGGAAGTAGAATGGGGCAGAAGCAAAAGATAGAAAGAAGAAAAGTAAAAGTGGAGGGCAGAGAAACCTAAGGCAAAAAGCAAAAAGGGCCACATTGCAGCAAAATTCTAAAGGGGCAAAGTGTGTTCGAAAGACAAGCCTGAAGGCTCTGTGCCTCAATGCGAAGAGTATTCGTAATAAGGTGGACGAATTAACTGTGCAGATAGCAGTTAATGGGTATGATGTAATTTGCATCACGGAGACATGGCTCCAGGATGACCAAGGCTGGGAACTCAACATCCAGGGATATTCAACATTTAGGAAGAATAGACAGAAAGGAAAAGGAGGCGGGGTGGCATTGCTGGTTAAGGAAGAAATTAGTGCAATAGTAAGAAAGGATATTAGCTTGGATGACGTGGAATCGGTATGGGTGGAGCTGTGGAATACCAAGGGGCAGAAAACGCTAGTGGGAGTTGTGTACAGACCACCAAACAGTGGTAGTAAGGTTGAGGACAGCATCAAACAAGAAATTAGGGATGCATGCAATAAAGGTACTGCAGTTATCTTGGGTGACTTTAATCTACATATTGATTGGGCTAACCAAACTGGTAGCAATGCGGTGGAGGAGGATTTTCTGTAGTGTATTAGGGACGGTTTTCTAGACCAATATGTCGAGGAACCAAACAGGGAGCTGGCAATCCTAGACTGGGTGATGTGTAATGAGAAAGGACTAATTAGCAATCTTGTTGTGCGAGACCCCTTGGGGAAGAGTGACCATAATATGTGTGGAAGAAAGAATCTATGAACACCTGGCTTAGTTTAGAGGGAAGGGTTAAATTCTGTTTTTTGCTATGCTTAAAGAAATAATAAGACTAGAAAATAGCCACGCTTTTTAGCCTTGAAACTTAGAGATGCAATTAAATGACCATCTAGTATTAAAAGGGAGTCTCCTTTTTATTCTGCTTATCAGACTGTGAACAGAGAGAAACTATGCAAGGACAGATAGAGTGTGTACCTCCCGAGACGGCCTTTGTACTCGCGGGACTAATGAATAAGATTCCTTTTCTATTTCTGTATTCAATTTCTGTATAAAGATAAGTGCAATTTGCTTGTACGACAGAGTTTTGCCTTGGTACGGTCCAAGCAGGCTCTCCGAGATATATCTTGCTTTTTAAAATAAATTCTCTCGAAGTGCACTTCTGAAAGTCTCCGCCTGAGTTAATTTAAGCTAAATATTTCCTCGACAATATGGTAGAATTCTTTATTTGGATAGAGAGTGACACAGTTAATTCAGAAACTAGGGTCCTGAACTTAAGGAAAAGTAACTTCGATGGTTTGAGGCATGAATTGGCTAGAATAGACTGGCAATGATACTTAAAGGGTTGACAGTGGATAGGCAATGGCAAACATTTAAAAATCACATGGATGAACTTCAGCAATTGTACATCCCTGTCTGGAGTTAAAAATAAAACGGGGAAGGTGGCTCAACCGTGGTTAACAAGGGAAATTAAGGATAGTGTTAAATTCAAGGAAGAGACATATAAATTGGCCAGAAAAAGCAGCAAACCTGAGGACTGGGAGAAATTTATAATTCAGAAGAGGAGGACAAAGGGCTTAATTAAGAGGGGGAAAATAGAGTACGAGAAGAAGCTTGCCGGGAACATAAAAACTGACTGCAAAAGCTTCTATAGATATGTGAAGAGAAAAAGATTAGTGAAGCAAATGTAGGCCCCTTGCAGTCAGATTCAGGTGAATTTATAATGGGGAACAAAGAAATGGCAGACCAATTGAACCAAATACTTTGGTTCTGTCTTCACGAAGAAAGACACAAATAACCTTGCGGAAGTACTAGGGGACCGAGGGTCGAGTGAGAAGGAGGAACTGAAGGATATCCTTATTAGGCGGGAAATTGTGTTTGGGAAATTGATGGGATTGAAGGCCGATAAATCCCCGGGGCCTGATAGTCTGCATCCCAGAGTACTTAAGGAAGTGGCCCTAGAAATAGTGGATGAATTGTTGATCATTTTCCAACAGTCTATCGACTCGGGATCAGTTCCTATGGACTGGAGGGTAGCTAATGTAACACCAATTTTTAAAAAGGGAGGGAGAGAGAAAGCAGGTAATTATAGATCGGTTAGCCTGACATCAATGGTGGGGAAAATGTTGGAATCAATTATTAAGGATGAAATAGCAGCACATTTGGAAAGCAGTGATAGGATCGATCCAAGTCAGCATGGATTTATGAAGGGGAAATCATGCTTGACAAATCTTCTGGAATTTTTTGAGGATGTAACTAGCAGAGTGGACAAGGGAGAACCAGTGGATGTGGTGTATTTGGACTTTCAAAGGGCTTTTGACAAGGTCCCACACAAGAGATTGGTGTGCAAAATCAAAGCACATGGTATTGGGGGTAATATACTGATGTGGATAGAGAACTGGTTGGCAGAGAGTCGTGATAAACGGGTCCTTTTCAGAATGACAGGCAGTGACTAGTGGAGTGCCGCAGGGCTCAGTGCTGGGACCCCAGCTCTTTACAATATACATCAATGATTTGGATGAAGGAATTGAGTGTAATATCTTCAAGTTTGCAGATGACACTAAACTGGGTGGCGGTGTGAGCTGTGAGGGGGACGCTAAGAGGCTGCAGGGTGACTTAGATAGGTTAGGTGAGTGGGCAAATGCATGGCAGATGCAGTATAATGTGGATAAATGTGAGGTTATCCACTTTAGGGGCAAAAACGCAAAGACAGAATATTATCTGAACGGTGGCAGATTAGGAAAAGGGGAGGTGCAACGAGACCTGGGTATCATGGTACATCAGTCATTGAAAGTTGGCATACAGGTACTGCAGGTGGTAAAGAAGGCAAATGTATGTTGGCCTTCATAGCTAGGGGATTTGAGTATAGGAGCAGGGAGGTCTTACTGCAGTTGTACAGGGCCTTGGTGAGGCTTCACCTGGAATATTGTGTTAGTTTTGTTCTCCTAATCTGAGGAAGGACGTTCTTGCTATTGAGGGAGGTTCAGCAGACTGATTCCCGGGATAGCTAGACTGACATATGAGGAGAGACTGGATCAACTGGGCCTTTATACACTGGAGTTTAGAAGGATGAGAGGGGATCTCATAGAAACATACGAGATTCTGATGGGACGGGACAGGTTAGATGTGGGTAGATTGTTCCCAATGTTGGGGAAGTCCAGAACCAGAGGATACAGTCTTAGGATAAGGGGTAGGCCATTTAGGACTGAGATGAGGAGAAACTTCTTCACTCAGAGAGTTGTTAACCTGTGGAATTCCCTGCCGCAGAGAGTTGTTGATGCCAGTTCACTGGATATATTCAAGAGGGAGTTAGATATGGCCTTTATGGCTAAGGGGATCAAGGGGTATGGAGAGAAAGCAGGAAAGGGGTACTGAGGGAATGATCAGCCATGATCTTATTGAATGGCGGTGCAGGCTCGAAGGGCCGAATGGCCTACTCCTGCACCTATTTTCTATGTTTCTATGTTGTGACACATCAGCGAGGCGCTGATGACTTGGAGCGATGGCACTTCTGCCCCGTAGCCGACACGATCGGGAAAAAAAAGAAGACCTGATAATCGCACGATTCTCAGCCCCAGTGGAGAAAAACCTTAAAGAGGTGCACCTAATATTAGTCGTGGGACAATTCCGGCCCCTATCCCTTTTCTTGATGTTGGTTGAGGAATAAATATTGGGACAGGATAACTCCACTCCACTGCCATGAAAAAATCCCATGGGATCTTTTACACCCACCTGAAAGGTCAGACATGGCCTGGGTTTAATGGCTCATCGGATACGAGGCACCTCCAACAGTGCAGCACTCCATAAGGATATACTTGCTTTGGAGGCAGTTCAGAGAAGGTTCACTCGGTTGATTCCGGGGATGAGAGAGTTGACTTATGAGGAAAAGTTGAGTAGGTTGGGCCTCTACTCATTGGAGTTCAGAAGAATGAGAGGTGATCTTATCGAAACGTATAAGATTATGAGGGAGCTTGACAAGGTGGATGCAAAGAGGATGTTTCCACTGGTGGGGGAGACTAGAACTAGGGGGCATAATCTTAGGATAAGGGGCCGCACATTTAAAACTAAGATGAGGAGGAATTTCTTCTCTCAGAGGGTTGTAAATCTGTGGAATTTGCTGCCTCAGAGAGCTGTGGAAGCTGGGACATTGAATACATTTAAAACAGATAGACAGTGTCTTAACCGATAAGGGATTAAGGGGTTATGGGGAGCGAGCGGGGAAGTGGAGCTGAGTCCATGATCAGATCAGCCATGATTGTATTGAATGGCGGAGCAGGCTCGAGGAGCTGTATGGCCTACTCTTGCTCCTATTTCTTATGTTCTTATGTTCCCTCGGTACTCCACTGAAGTGTCAGACTTGATAACATACTGAAGTGTCTAGAGTGTGTCTTGAACCCATGACCTTCTGACTCAAAGTGGGAGTGCTGCCACAAGACTAACAACTGCAGGCAGATTTGGATGAGGAAATGATACACTTCATCCCAAATTATCCCTTTCACCGCATTAGCTCAACTACCCTCATGGATCACAACCATCGTGATTTGTTTTCAACTGGCGAAACAATAATGTGTAGAGGAGAAAAAGTATTTATTTAGGGATATGGGGCTTAGGAGGAACAAGAGAGGAGAGTTCAGAGGAGAACTGAGTGTGAGAGGAACAAAAGGTCCATCTTACTACAAACTCAGCTTTGTTCATCTGATGTCTTAGATAGTCTAACATATTGGGCCGAAGATTCCGGCCTCGCTGGGAGTGTACGGAATACGCACGGAATACGCAAAACCCGGAGTTTGGGGCGCAATGCGTGTGGACCGAAATCCGGCTTTTTCAGTCTGTCACAATTTCTCTCGACAGATCCTCTGCATCCCCGGGAGAAGGACATCCCGCCGGAGAGATTGGGCTATTTGCCCAACTCATGCCCAGCGAATGTCCTTCAAACTTTTACGCCTGGTAAAAGCAGATGCATAGCTTACCTTTAGCAGCATAAGAGTTTTAAAACATATAAAAATTAAATTTAAACACTCAATTTTAGATTACAAACCCTGTCCATTGAGATAAGTTTATTTTTAACACTGTTAAAACTCATTAAAAAAAATTTCCCCATATATATTTTTTCTAAAACATTTAATTACATTTAATTTCAATTAATTTTAAATATGTGAGGCGTTTTATTTATTTATTATGCAGTGTTTCGGTTATGAAACATCAGTGTCTTCCTGACAATGGAGGCAGCTCTAGCCTGGAGCAGCTGGAGGGAAATTTAACCATCAGTGTCTCCCTGACAACGGAGGCAGCTCGAGCCTGGAGCAGCTGGAGGGAAATTTAAACATCAGCGTCTCCCTGACAACGGAGGCAGCTCGAGCCTGGAGCAGCTGGAGGGAAATTTAACCATCAGTGTCTCACTAACAACGGAGGCAGCTCGAGCCTGGAGCAGCTGGAGGGAGATTTAACCATCAGTGTCTCCCTGACAACGGAGGCAGCTCTAGCCTGGAGCAGCTGGAGGGAAATTTAACCATCAGTGTCTCCCTGACAACGGAGGCAGCTCGAGCCTGGAGCAGCTGGAGGGAAATTTAAACATCAGCGTCTCCCTGACAACGGAGGCAGCTCGAGCCTGGAGCAGCTGGAGGGAAATTTAACCATCAGTGTCTCACTAACAACGGAGGCAGCTCGAGCCTGGAGCAGCTGGAGGGAGATTTAACCATCAGTGTCTCCCTGACAACGGAGGCAGCTCGAGCCTGGAGCAGCTGGAGGGAAATTTAAACATCAGCGTCTCCCTGCCCAGCTCCCCATAACCCTTTATTCCCTTATCGTTCAAAAATCTGTCTATCTCCGCCTTAAATATATTCAATGACCCAGCCTCCACAGCCCTCTGGGGCAGAGAATTCCACAGATTTACAACCCTCTGAGAGAAGAAGTTCCTCCACATCTCAGTTTTAAATGGGCGGCCCCTTATTCTAAGACTATGCCCCCTAGTTTTAGTTTCCCCTCTCTGCATCCACCTTGTCGAGCCCCCTCATTATCTTATATGTTTCGATAAGATCACCTCTCATTCTTCTGAACTCCAATGTGTATAGGCCCAACCTACTCAACCTTTCCTCATAAGTCAACCCCCTCATCTCCGGAATCAACCAAGTGAACCTTCTCTGAGCACCCTCCAATGCAAGTATATCCTTCCTTGAATACGGAGACCAAATCTGCACGCAGTACTCCAGGTGTGGCCTCACCAATACCCTGTAACAGGACTTCTCTGCTTTTATACACTGGGGACATAAATATATTTTGCCCTACCTGACCACCACTGCCTTTAATTATCGGTCCCCAAGCGGCCTTCCGAAGTGACAACACCTCCTGTAGCTGTTGTTGTTGATGCCCGGCGATGCTGCCGTGGGGCGTGGGGGGGTGAGGGGGGGGGCGCTGAAGCGGATTTTGCATCTGGGTCGACTGGGTTGATAACGGGTGCTGCATCACGATGATGTCACGATGTCCGGGGAGCAAGAGCCTGAGGCGGTAAGTTTTAGAGCCAGCGCTAACCCACCAGAGAAGTTCGCGGGTGTTGGTGATTTTGCCGCGCCCGGTCGGTAACCTGCTAGTGCCCCGTTACCGCCCCCAGGAGGCACTAAAGGGAGACGCAAACCTGGCCAATTTCTGCCCCCAAGTCTTTAAAGTATTAAATGTGTCATGTATCCTACATGGTTACTGCTTGTACCAGAGGGCACTCCAGTGGGAGACTTGTAGGTTACCTGTACAGGTGTGCCTGGCCTAGTATAAAAGACAGGCCACCAGGTGTGATCCTCACTCTGGAGTTATCAATAAAGGACTAAGGTCACTACAGTTCAAGTACAACACATTGCCTCGTGGAGTCATTATCAGAGCATCTAAAGACATAATAAAATGCATTTATAAATATCACATGGTTGTTCTTGAAACTCAAGATAATCAAATAATTGATTCTTTGAAGGTGTTGTGGATTCTTGGTTTCTTTCACTCCACCTTTGGTGGCCATGCCTTCAGCCCCAAGCTCTGAAACTCCCTCCCTAAACCTCTCCACCTCTCTCCCTCTCCCTCCTCCTTTAAGACACTCCTTAAAACCTGCCTCTCGGACCAAGCTTTCAGTCCCCTGTCCTAATATCTCCTTATGTCTGATAACGAACTTGGACTACGTTAAAGGCACTAGGCAAATTCAAGTTGTTGTTGTTACAATTTTGGGTCTATGCTTGATATTCTCTGACATTTAGCATCACCAGTCTCTCCCACAAATGGTCCCCATCTCCCCTACAATCACGAGTTTACCTTTATTGCCCAGTATGACCTGTGTCACAACAATAAACCTCTTGTTGTGTGCAGTGTATCTATAAACTTGCCTGTGCCCTGGCATACACATCTCCCATCCACGGGACAGTGAGACAAGGCAAACTGTCAGGCAAGAAGCTGGGTCACTTTACATGTCATCCATAAATAAGTGCAACAGTTTTCAGTGAAGTTCAATCTAAACCTCATTGTTGTTTGAAGAATTGAAATGAATTGTATCGAACCTTGGTTAGACCACACTTGAACTGCATACAGTTCTGTTCGCCATATTATAAAAAGGATATAGAGGCACTGGAGAGGGTGCAGAGATTTAAAAGGATGATACCAGAAATGCGAGGGTATACCTATTAGGAAAGGATAAACATAGAGCTACATGTAACATGATTCGTGATCGGTACTGAAATGTATCCTGGAATGTAACGTAAACCTGTTCTTATCTGCTCCATGTAATACCCTTATTTGGATAGTACAACATGTAACGTGATTTACGGATTGTACTAAACTGTACCTTGAAATGAAATGCACGCTAGTGGATTGTATGGAACTGCTGTCAGCATCCAAACGAATTGTATGGAATTACTGACTGCAAGGTACTGAAATATTTTCCGAAGTATTGTAAAAATTTTATATGAATAAAGTCTGAGGGGTGACCTAATAGAGTTTTTTTTAATTATGAAAGGATTTGATCGAGTGGATACTGAGAGACTGTTTCCACTTGTGGGAAAGAACATAACTGGAGGCCATCAATATAAGATCATCACCAAGAAATCCAATAGGGAATTCAGAAGGAAATTCTTTACACAGAGAGTGGTGAGAATGTGGATCTCGCTGTCACAGGGAGGGGTTGAGGCGAATAGTATCGATGTGTTTAAGGGGAGGATAGACAAGCATATAAGGGAGAAGGGAATAGAGGGTTATGCTGATAGAGTTAGATAAGGAAAGACGGGAGGAGGCTCGAGTGGAGCATAAAGGCCGGCATGGACTGGTTGGGCCGAATGGCCTGTTTCTGTGCTGTATATCCTGTATAATGAATTACACAACCAGCCCCAATGTAGGTGTAGGTTCACTTTCACAAGAATTTGTTGAACTGACTGCCTCAAACCTTTGGAAGGGATAACATTCCTCTGTCACTGATTCCGCTCCAGACTGTTCCTGCTTCAGCTGGGAAAGTAGCCAAAGACTTGAACTCTGACCCTCCCTCAGTGGCGAATTGGTCAGTCAAACTGGCAGACAAAACTTCTAACTCCCTCAGAGGTATAGATTCCCTGGCAGCTCCATCATCATCATAGGCAGTCCCTCGAAATCGAGGAAGACTTGCTTCCACTCTAAAAGTGAGTTCTCAGGTGGATGAACAGTCCAATACGGGAATTACAGTCTCTGTCACAGGTGGGACAGACAGTGGTTGAAGGAAAGGGTGGGTGGGGAGTCTGGTTTGCCGCACGCTCCTTCCGCTGACTGCGCTTGCTTTCTGCATGCTCTCGGCGACGAGACTCGAGGTGCTCAGCGCCCTCCCGGATGCACTTCCTCCACTTAGGGCGGTCCCTGGCAGCTACCTCCTGGTTGTCAGCCGTGGCTCAGTGGGCAGGATGCTCACCTCTGAGTCAGAAGGCTGTGTGTTCAAGTCTCACTCCAGAGACTTGAGCATAAAAATCCAGGCTGGCACCCCAGTGCAGAGCTGAAGGAGTGCTGCACTGTAGGAGGTGCTGACTTTTGGATGAGACGTTAATCTGAGGCTCCATTTGCTCTCTCAGGTGGATGTAAGAAGTCCCGTGACACTATTTCGGAGAAGGGCAGAGGAGTTATCCCCGGTGTCCTGGCCAATAGTTATCCCTCAACCAACATAACAAAAGCAGATTATCTGGTCATTAACACATTGCTGTTTGTGGGAGCTTGCTGTGCACAAATTGGCTGCGCATTTCATACATTACAACAGAGGCTATACTTCAAAAAGTACTTCATTGGCTGTAAAGCGCTTTGGGACATCTGGTGATCTTGAAAGGCGCTATTGTAAGAGTCGAAAATCCAGTGCTACACTATAAAAAAAAAAGGCCACCCGGTAACAAGGAAACAGAGCATGGGATCATCCTCTATTCGAACTTTGGCCAAGGCAAGCCGCAGGAAGAAAGGCAGGCTGGGAAATATGTCTGTGGCCAGACACTAGGTGAATTCGAGGGCCACAGGCAGGCTGAGAAGCCAGCCAATCCCGGGAAAGTGCATCCTAGGCCGGCCAATCAGTGAATCGAGCCGGGCCAGAAGCAGGGAAATCGTCGACCAATGGGGAATACCCAGCCCATTTTGTAAAGAACAGCTTACCTGGATCTAATCAAGGAGATGGGCCTATTATCAGCCCATTACCCATGTACATAAAGACAATAGGAAAGCCTCACACCTCAGTACATCCCGACCCTGACACAATAGCCAGCCAGGCGATTAGGCACCGAGGTGCACAAGAAACAATGCTTTACATTTAACACCTCATCCCCACCTCGACTCAAACAATGAGACATTGATTCAGTTTGGGCGAAAAAGGGGCCAGAACTGAACCAGATATAAAGGCAAGAGCAAGAAGGACACACAGGCGGAGAAGGAGACGCACACAAGAAGGACACATACTCGGAAGGAGACACACTTTGCCTGAAAGAGAGTGCTGGCTCTTTTCATGCATTGCTGTTCAAAGGCTATCGCTTCTCGGCCTTTTGGCTAAGATCAAGTGTAGTATCTGTTGATTAGGCATTCGGGGGTGGCTTGACCCATCCACCCCCACGGAGGTGTGTGGGGGGCCTGACCCATCCACCCCCATGGCACGAACTTGGTATTGCAGTACTTCCAGGAACGGTGCAGTGGCTCTCGGCCTTTTGGCTAAGAGCATTGCCGCAGAATGATCCTTGATGTGTGCAAGGTGACCTCTGGCGTTTGTGATTTGACAAAGAATTGGAAAGATTGGCAACGAATTAAAAAAATAAAAAAATCTGTTGATTAGGCATTCATATGCAAATTGACTGATTGCAGAAACTCGTTTTTCCAGTTTTGCTGGCTCTGGCCTTTTGGCTCAGGCCAAGCACCAATTGGAGAGAAGAGGAAAATCTGCATGTTGACCGACCATTGTCCGGCCCGGAGGCCCACCAAGGTGCCAGACTGGCACCACAACAGATTGAAGGCTTCGGCCAAAATACACACCGAAAGGAGAATCTGCCACCCGGATGGCGGCCAACCGAGCGGCGAACCAGGGCGCCACCAGACAAAGGACTGTAAGGAGACCAAGTGCTGCAACCTCTGTGGTCTGGCTGGGCACCTTTACAAAAACTGCCCCAAACCGCAACTTCAGCTATGGGCAGGCAGCAAAGAACATTGCACCAGAGGAGG
This sequence comes from Pristiophorus japonicus, assembly GCF_044704955.1. NCBI lineage: Eukaryota > Metazoa > Chordata > Chondrichthyes > Pristiophoridae > Pristiophorus > Pristiophorus japonicus. The sequence goes on from NC_091977.1 coordinate 533,537,536, forward strand.
AGGAAGCTGAGGAACACAACGCTCCAGAGGAGAGCCACACCCTCCCACCGACCAACGCCCCCGTGGACTCGGAACAAGTCGGTGAGGAAGAGAAGCCTGCCACGGCGAGCTGCGAGACACCAGCAGCCAGCAGCGAAGCTCTCCCCCAGCGCACCGAGTCCAGGAACGAGGAGACAGCAGACGATGAAGCGGGATGGGAGACCGTCAAGAAAAAGGCCCGCAAGCGTAAGGAGAACAGGCGAGCAAGGGCCCCTGCGGAAACGACAGGGAAAAGGCGGCTAACAACCTCGACAGACAGACAGCGGTGGCAGCTCGTCTGATGAGGAAAGGCGAGAAAAAGCCTCTCACCACCGCCACCAAAACAAGAGGCAATACGCCAACCCACAGCCACAGGCGACCGGGAGCAGTGAGGCGACCAGCGCACACGAGCTCCGGAACACCGGGAGCGAAGAAGCGACCAACGCAGACCAGCTCCGGGATAACGGGAGCAGCGAAGTGCTCAGCACACCCCACCTCCGGAATACCGAGAGCGAAGAAGCGACCAACGCAGACCAGCTCCGGGAGAACGGGAGCAGCGAAGTGCCCAGCACACCCCACCTCCGGAATACCGGGAGCGACGCAGCGATCGAAGCACACCAGCTCGAGATCGCTGCGACTGATGAAAAGAGGGAACCACCAACACCAGGCGAGGACAGTGCAGAGGACATATCGGACTTTATCGCAGCACTGCAGCAGTCCCCTGTTCGAAACACTCCCACGGCAGAGGATGACGAGCACGCCACCCCAGGTGTAGTAGACTTTTATTGTAATCACCTATGTATTCCGGAACCGGCCACTGGGCAGACCTCGGACTTAAAGGACGATTTATTTGAAGTGTAATGTTTGTAACTGTAAACAGTAGCGTTAAAATGGATTTAAAAATTGCTACTATTGACGTGCGTAGCGTAAAATCTACTACGCGATGTGTTTCCACCTTGGGGTACCTCGCCAAGGTCAAAGCGGACCTGCTGTTCTTGCAGGAGTGCAGTCTGTCGCACTCCAGCAGTTACCGGCAATGGTCACGATGGTGGATCCATGCATGGACCATCCATATGGTCAGGAGGCAACGACTGCCGGTCTTCCGGCCTGGGCATTCTGCTGCGGGGAGGCCACTTCACCATCACCGAAGTTAAGGAGGTGGTGGGCGGCCGCCTCCTCATAGCAGATGTAATGTATAAAAATTCCCCTCTGAGGCTAATCAACGTGTATGCCTCGCCTCTCAGAAGCGATGGGCTGGCCCTCTTCCAGCAGCTCCCACTGCTGCTGGCAACGTCCAGGCCGGCCATTCTGGGCGGTGACTTCAACTGCACCATCGATGCGGCTGGACGATCCAGCAGAGCCGACAGCAAGCTGGGCACCACGTCCAGACTCCTGATGGATGCGGTAAAAGATGCCAAGCTGTGCGACGTCTTCAGCAACCCTGCAGACGGAGCACCGCTCAGATACACCTGGTCGAGACCAGACGGGTCCGTCCATTCCAGAATAGACTTCCTGTTTGTGTCCCACACGCTCAAGGTCAGATCCACCGACGTCACGCCGGTGTTCTTCTCTGACCACTGCCTCCTACTGGCCGACTGTCGCCCACAGGAAAACCAGAAAGTTGGCAGAGGGATATGGAAGCTGAACGTGAAACTGTTGACTCCGGAAAACGTGGAGGAACTCAAGAGGGATTACAAAGGTTGGAGAACCGTAAAACCCCTCTGCGATTCCCCGATGCACTGGTGGGAAACAATCAAGACAAACATCAAGAGGTTCTTCATCCTCAAAGGTGTTCAGGAGGCGAGAGGGAGACAGAGGGAATTGTCCCAACTCCAGAAGAGCATGCAAAACCTGCTCCTGTTGCAGTCGATGGGGGTCGATTTCGCGGAGGAACTCGAAGAGGTGAAGGGCCAGCAAGCCTCGCACTTTGCCTCAGAGTCCTCCAAAATCATCTTCCGCTCCAGAGTCCGCTCCGTCGAGCAGGATGAGACGTGTTCGCGCTTCTTCTTCCAAAAGGTACACAGGGGGAGCTCTGTGATCACCAGCCTAAAGGAAGAAGACGGTTCTGTGACGTTTTCGCAGCCTGACATGCTGAGGATCAGCAAATCCTTCTATGCCGGGCTGTATGACGTCAAGCCCACAGACCGCGCGGCCTCCCAGTCTTTCCTGTCATCTATCACGGAGGTCCTAAATGACAGTGAGCAGGAGAGTCTGGACCACCCGTTAACTTTGGACTAGATGACAAAGGCCGTCCGGTCCATTGCGACGAGGAGAACTCCCGGAAACGACGGCTTACCGGTCGAGTTGTATTGGGCTCTGTGGGACTGGATGGGCCCAGACCTGCTGGAAGTGTATGGAGGTATGCTTCTGGCCGGCAGCATGTCAGAATCGATGAGGAAAGGCATCATCACCCTCATCTACAAGCAGAAGGGGGAGAGGGAGGAAATCAAAAGCTGGCGGCCCATTTCGCTGCTCAATGTGGACTACAAGATCCTGTCAAAGGTCATCGCCAACAGGGTCAAGTCTGCTCTGGAGCTGGTGATTCACCCGGACCAGACCTGCGCTGTCCCCGGCAGGAAGATCTCTGATAGCCTGGCGCTACTCAGGGATACGATCGCCTACGTGCGGGACAGGAGGGTGGACACCTGTTTAATCAATTTGGACCAGGAGAAGACCTTTGACAGGGTATCGCACACGTACCTGATGGACCTGCTCTCCAAAATGGGGTTTGGGGAGGGTAGCCGCAATTGGGTCAAACTGCTCTACACAGATATCAGTAGCACAGTTCTAATCAACGGGTGGGAAACTGAAAGCTTTCCGATCAGATCTGGAGTCAGGCAAGGCTGTCCTCTCTCCTCTGTCTTGTTTGTGTGTTGTATCGAGCCCTTTGCCGGGTCCATCAGGAAGGATGCGGGCATTAGAGGGGTGACGATCCCTGGCAGCGGAGGCGCTCAGGTCAAGACCTCCCTGTACATGGACGACGTAGCCATCTTTTGCTCGGATCCGCAGTCGGTCCGCAGATTGCTGACAATCTGCGACCAGTTTGAACTGGCCTCAGGAGCGAAGGTTAATCGCAGCAAGAGCAAGGCCATGTTCTTTGGCAACTGGGCCGACCGAGCAGCCATTCCCTTCACCGTGAAGCCAGATTACCTGAAGGTGTTGGGAATATGGTTCGGAGCGGACGGGGCGTGCGCCAAAAACTGGGAAGAGCGTATCGCCAAAGTGAAGCAAAAACTGGGATGGTGGAAGATGCGCTTCCTCTCCATGGCAGGAAAGAACCTGGTCATCAGGAATGAGGTGCTCTCGGGGTTGTTGTATGTGGCACAGGTCTGGCCCATCTCTCGTTCCTCTGCCGCAGTCGTCACCCGGGCCGTCTTCCACTTTGTCTGGAGGTCCAAAATGGACCGTGTCCGCAGAGACACAATGTACAAATCTCTAGACAGTGGAGGAAAGGACGTTCCGAACGTGGCCCTCATCCTGATGGCCACCTTTGTGTGCGGCTGCATCAAGCTATGCACAGACCCTCAGTATGCAAACACCAAGTGTCAGTACGTGCTGAGGTTCTACCTGTCCCCGGTGTTGCGAAGGATGGGTCTGGCCACGCTGCCGCGAAACGCCCCCACCAGTTGGACCATGCCTGTCCACCTGTCCTTTGTGGAAAAGTTTTTCACAAAAAACCCCTTTGACCACAAGGCCATAAAACAGTGGTCAGCACGTAACGTCCTGGAAGCCCGACGAAAGAAGGAGAGGGTGGACCCTGTCGGGTGGTTCCCTGAGCGGACTGTCGAACTCGTTTGGCAGAACGTCTCATCGCCAGAGCTTTCACACAAGCACCAAGACGTAGCTTACATAAGAACATAAGAACATAAGAATTAGGAACAGGAGTAGGCCATCTAGCCCCTCGAGCCTGCTCCGCCATTCAACAAGATCATGGCTGATCTGGGCGTGGACTCAGCTCCACTTACCCGCCTGCTCCCCATAACCCTTAATTCCCTTATTGGTTAAAAATCTATCTATCTGTGACTTGAATACATTCAATGAGTTAGCCTCAACTGCTTCCTTGGGCAGAGAATTCCACAGATTCACAACCCTCTGGGAGAAGCAATTCCTTCTCAACTCGGTTTTAAATTGGCTCCCCTGTATTTTGAGGCTGTGCCCCCTAGTTCTAGTCTCTCCGACCAGTGGAAACAACCTCTCTGCCTCTATCTTGTCTATCCCTTTCATTATTTTAAATGTTTCTATAAGATCACCCCTCATCCTTCTGAACTCCAACGAGTAAAGACCCAGTCTACTCAATCTATCATCATAAGGTAACCCCCTCATCTCCGGAATCAGCCTAGTGAATCGTCTCTGTACCCCCTCCAAAGCTAGTATATCCTTCCTTAAGTAAGGTGACCAAAACTGCACGCAGTACTCCAGGTGCGGCCTCACCAATACCCGATACAGTTGGCCGCACCTGGAGTACTGCGTGCAGTTGGCGGTGAGGAGGGCCTTACCCGTCAGAGCGTTCATGCACAGCCGGCATCTCATCAACACGGCACGGTGCCCCCGGGCCGGCTGCGGGGCGGACGAGACTGTCACCCATCTCCTTCAGGATTGCGCCTTCGCAAGGCAGGTTTGGAAAGAGATGCAGTGGTTGCTGTCGAGGTTCATCCCGAGCAGCTCTGTAACACAGGACTCTGTGCTCTACGGGCTGTTCCCAGGGATACACACCGAGACTGACATCACCTGCTGCTGGAGGGCCATCAACTCGGTCAAAGACGCTTTTTGGTCTTGCTGAAACTTGCTGGTTCTCCAGAGCAAGGAGATGTCCACGTCTGCATGTTGCAGACTGGCGCAATCCAAGATCCAGGATTACGTACTGAGGGATGCACTTAAAATTGGTGCATTCTCCGCAAAGGCACGGTGGGGAAGGGCCACAGTTTAAAGCCCTTCTGTCACGGTAAACCCGGGGGCAGGAATCAGTCCAAAACTTCCCTCGGGCCGTACTTGTAAGTTCTTTTTTGTGTACATGGAGCACCATGATCTGTCAACACCTATGCAGTGCCATGTACAATGCAAGGTCTGTTTCGTAATGCACGGTGAAAAGAAAAAAATATATAAATGTGCCATCAACCATTCCGTGTACTGTATAATGACACATGTAATATAATTTGTCGAATGTACTAAAATGTATCCCGTATTGTTCCGAATTGTACTTGAAATGAAAAGCAAGGAAATGTATTGAACGGAACTGCCGTCAGCACCCAAATGTAGTGTATGGGACTGCTGACCGCAGCTAAACGTACTGAACTGCTTTTGAATGTACTGTACAAATTTTTATATGAATAAAGTATATTTTGAAATTAAAAAAAACACACAGACAGAGACAGAGATCTGACGACACCTCGAAGGAAGAGAGAGGGACTCAGCCTCGCAGCAGATAAAACCTCCGAGGATGACTGGAGCAGCCCGATTTAAGGTGGGACCCACTATACCTGTCACAAGGGAAACTGTGACTATCACCCTGGAGTCTTTTCCCAACTATCAGCTTAGGCTAGTTAGGTGTAAAGGAGGGAGTGGGTGATAGAGTGGGTGTAAGGATTTTAAACTTGTTTAAAACTTTCGATGTGTCCGTTCCTCCCATAGACCTTTTCTTAGTTCAAGGTGGTTCAACAAGCCAGTGCGTCGACCTTGTATTTCACTTGGTCCGCACTTTGGGGGCTCGTACCAAATATACATGTGTGTATTAGCCTTTGTGTTGTTTTAGCAATGTAACCTTGTTTAAACGCTCACCTGGGTTTTAATAAAGTAGGACTTACCTGAATTTTCCAGGAACATTTTTCTTGCCTTATGCATCTCTGAGTGTTTTATTGTGGGAAGCTCACTATCCACCTAAATTCTGAGGTCAGAACCAGATAGGGGTACAGGACACCTCAAAAACGTCAAGGTTGCGATTGGATATAAGCGGCCGCAGACATATTGGTGGTATCAAACATATCACTCAGCTGTAATTGGGTATAAGCAGAAAAAAAAAAGGTCCACTGGTGATAGCAACTCAAATCACCATAGTCTGAAGGTTGCGCCCGGTCACCAACAACCGTAGAAGGAAAAACCCCTACAACTAAATAAATGCAAGTCTTTGTTCAAATGAATGATGAAAGAAAGAAAGACCTGCATTTATATAGCACCTTTCAAGACCACTGACATCTCAAAGCGCTTTCTTCCGTCCAACAAGGAATATATGTCTTTCTGAATCCTCGAGCAGACAGGGAAGTGGAGTTGAGGCCAGGATCAGATCAGCGATGATCTTATTAAATGGCGGAGCAGGCTCGAGGGGCCGAATGGCCGACTCCTATTTCTTATGTTCTTATGTTTTTGTACTGTGTTTTGTGGCAGCTTTCATAATTCCTCTAAATCAGTTGAAGGCATTGATGGTTGGCGGAATCCACCTGACGTTGGTGCCAACTGACCTTTGGAAGGTTTCCCAGTCAGCTTTTTTGAAGTTGCGGTGTTGATGTAATGACAAGAATTTTGGTGCCATCGTTGATGATTGAGTTGACTGTTGGGTAAGTCGTCAAGAACGGTTCCGGTGGCGATGATTAGGTTTCCTTTGCTGTCTTTAAAGAGGAAACACAGGTCTGGGTTATATTCTCTCTGCCACCTTGTCGAATCAAATGCACCTCGATTTTTGGCGTCAAAAAGGAGGAATTTATTCTCCAGTGCAGCCCACCGTACAATTGCTATTCCGTTATAGCTGGCGTCTGCATAGCCCCACATTGTCTGGGGGCTGTTAAAGTCTCCGAGATGGATGGAGGCTAGAAGGGAGGGGTGGATCAGACCACCGAGGGGTGGTTTGTAGACGCGGGAGATTGTTAGCTCTCCTATGTGTTAATTAATACAAGAAGGATAGCACAGCCGAGATTGTGTGGGGAAATCGTGCCTGAAATCTGATCCTGTCATTCCACGTAACAAATTAGCTCGATAATGTGTTGGGTCAGCAAACCATCCCTTCGAGGTGTCTTCATGATATGCAACATTTTACACTCTCCCTAAATTGGCCTGGGTTTTTATCTGTTTTTTTGCCTCTCCCAGGAGATCACATGGCTCCGGTTGGGGTGGAGTGTACAATGTTTCAGTGTAAGGGGTATTGCAGTTGTGTGGGGCGGACTGGTTGGGCTGGGTGCTCTTTACCTTTCCGTCATTGTTCATTGTCATATGTAACCTTCAGGGCTGCTGACCGAGGGCCGTGTGGCTCTTTGTCGGCCGGCGCGGACACGGTGGGCCGAAATGGCTTCCTTCTGCGCTGTAAATTTCTATGTTTTTATGTTTATGTGATGGTTTCTAAGGAGCCGTTTCCAGATCCCTTCTAAGTAATCCAGTCTCCCAGCACCCTCTGGGTGAAGAAATATCTTCTCATCTCCCCTCTAATCCTTCTACTAACTACTTTAACTCTATGCCCCCTGGTTATTGACCCCTCTGCAGAGGAAAACCGGTCCTTCCTATCCACTCTATCATTTTATACACCTCAATCAGGTCTCCCCTCAGCCTCTGGTGGGACAGTGAAGAGGGAACTTTACTCTGAATGTAACCCATGCTGTTCCTGCCCTGGGAGTGTTTGATGGGACAGTGTCGAGGGAGTTTTACTTTGTCCCACAGGGCTGTGGAGGCTGGGCCATTGAATATATTTAGGGCGGAGTTAAGACAGATGGCTTAAGGCCGAGATCCAACAAAAAACCCGCGACCTAAAGAATAGATGGTGGGTAGAGAAAGCACAGGAGATTCAGCAGCTGGCCGACAGCCATGACGTACGAGGATTCTTCACCGCAGTCAAGGCCACCTACAGCCCAAGCTCACAAGGCCCCATCCCACTTCTGGCCAAGAACGGGGAGACACTCATCAAGGACACCGAGGCAGTCAGGGCCCGCTGGAAGGAGCACTTTGAAGATCTCCTTAACAGAGACTCTGTCTTTGACTCGAGTGTCCTCGACTCCATCCCGCAGCATGCTACCCGCCACCATCTCAGCAAAACCCCAGCCCGGCACGAGGTAGAAAAGGCCATCCGCCAGCTCAAGAACAACAAGGCAACGGGAGCGGATGGAATCCTCACTGAGGCACTAAAGTATGGCAGAGAGGCACTATTGGCATGAATGCATGACCTCATCTCTCTCATCTGGAAGGAGGAGAGCATGCCAGGAGATTTCAGAGATGCAGTAATCGTGACCATCTTTTAAAAAGGGGACAAGTCCGACTGCGGCAACTACAGAGGAATTTTGAGTTGTGAGGAGGATGCAAAGACGCTGCAAGGCGATTTAGATAGATTGAGTGAGTGGGCAAACACATGGCAGATGCAGTATAACATGGATAAATGTGAAGTTATCCACTTTGGTAGGAAAAACATAAGGACAAAGTATTATTTAAATGGTGATGGCTTGGGAAGTGTAGATGTACAGAGGGACCTGGGTGTCCTTGTACACCAGTTATTGAAAGCAAACATGCAGGTGCAGCAAGAAGTTAGGAAGGCAAATGGTACATTGGCCTTCATTGCAAGAGGATTTGAGTACAGGAGCAAGGGTGTCTTACTACAGTTATACAGGGCCTTGGTGAGACAGCACCTGGAGTATTGTGTGCAGTTTTGGTCTCCTTACCTAAGAAAGGATATACTTGCACTAGAGGGAGTGCAGCAAAGGTTCACCAGACTGATTCCTGGGATGGTAGGACTGTCATATGAGGAGAGCTTTTGTCGACTAGACCTGTATTCACTAGTTTAGAAGAATGAGAGGGGATTCCATTGAAACGTATAAAATTCTGACTGTGTTGGATAGACTGGATGCGGGGAGGATGTTTCCCCCGGGCTGGGAAGTCTAGAACAAGGGGTCACAGTCTCAGGATACGGGGTAGGAAATTTAGGACCGAGATGAAGAGAAATGTTTTCACTCAGAGGATGGTGAACCTGTGGAATTCTCTACCACAGAAGGCTGTGGAGGCCAAGTCACTGAATATATTTAAGAGGGAGATAGATAGATTTCTAGAAACAAAAGGCTTCAAAGGGTATGAGGGAAAAGCGGGAATATGGTGTTGAGATAGAGGATCAGCCATGACCATAATGAATGACGGTGCAGTCTCGAAGGGCCGAATGGCCTGCTACTGTTCCTATTTTCTATGTTTTTATGCGTCTATCTCCCTGTTATCAGCCACTGGGAAAGCCGTCGCTCGAATCCTCATGAACCGTCTTCTCCATGTGGCTGAGGAGCTCCTCCCGGAGTCACAGTGTGGATTTCATCCACTACGGGGTACAACAGACATGATCTTTATGGCATGACAGCTCCAAGAAAAATGCAGGGAACAGCACCAACCCTTATACATGGCCTTCTTTAATCTTACAAAGGCCTTTGACACTGTCAACCGCGAGGGACTATGGAGCTTCCTTTCTCCCTTTCGGATGCCCCCAAAAGTTTGTCAACATCCTTCGCCTGCTCCACGGCGACATGCAGGCCATGATCCTGACCAACGGATCCACCACAGACCCAATCCACGTCCGGACCGGGATCAAGCAGGGCTGCGTCATCGCCCCAACCCTCTTCTCGATCTTCTTCGCTGCAATGCTCCACCTCACACTCAGGGGACTCCTCGAGCCCACTCCGCCATTCAATATCATAGCTGATCTGATTCTTGGCCTCAACTCCATTTCCCCGCCCGCTCCCCATAACCGCTGGCGTGGAACTAAACTACAAAACCAGTGGAAACCTGTTCAATCTTCATCGTCTCCAGTCCAGATCCAAGACCGTCCCAACCTCTGTCGTCGAGCTACAGTACGCGGACAACGCTTGCGTCTGCGCACATTCAGAGACTGAACCCCTGGACATAGTCAACATCTTAATTGAAGCGTCCAAAAGCATGGCCTTACACTAAACATCTGTAAGACAAAGGTCCTCCCCCAACCTCACCCTGCCACACAGCACTGCACCCCAGTCATCAAGATCTACGGTGCAGCCCTGGACAACATGGACCACTTTCCATACCTCAGGAGCCTATTATCAGCAAGGGCAGACATCGATGACGAGGTTCAACACTACTTCCAGTGCATCAGCGCAGCCTTCGGCCGCCTGAGGAAGAGAGTGTTCGAAGATCGGGCCCTCAAATCTGCCACCAAGCTTATGGTCTACAGGGCTCTAGTGATACCCGCCCTCCTGTATGGCTCAGAGACATGGACCATGTACAGCAGATACCTCAAATCGCTGGAGAAATAGCACCAACGATGGCTCTGCAAGATCCTGCCAATCCCCTGGGAGGACAGATGTACCAACATTAGCATCCTCGACCAGGCTAACATCCCCATCATCGAAGCACTGACCACACTCGACCAGCTCCGTTGGGTGGCCCACATTGTCCACATGCCCGACACGAGACTCCAAAAGCAAGCACTCTACTCGGAACTCCTACACGGCAAGTGAGCCCCAGGTGGGCAGAGGAAACGTTTCAAGGACACCCTCAAAGCTTCCTTGATAAATGCAACATCCCCACCGACACCTGGGGACCCCTGGCCAAAGACCGCCGTAAGTGGAGGAAGAGCATCCGGGAGGGCGCTGAGCACCTCGAGTCTCGTCGCCGAGAGCATGCAGAAAACAAGCGCAGACAGCGGAAGGAGCGTGCGGCAAACCAGTCCCACCCACCCTTTCCTTCAACCACTGTCTGTCCCACCTGTGACAGAGACTGTTTCCCGTATTGGACTGTTCAGTCATCTGAGAACTCACTTTTAGAGTGGAAGCAAGTCTTCCTCGATTTTGAGGGACTGCCTATGTGATGATGATGACTCTGGCTCAGAGAACTGTGAAGGCTGGGTCATTGAATATATTTAGTGTGGAGATAGACAAATTTTTGGCCGATAAGGGAGTCAAAGATTGTGGGGAGCGGGCGGGAAAGTGGAGCTGAGTCCATGATCAGATCAGCCATGGTCTTATTGAATGGCGGAGCAGGTCGAGGGGGTCAGATGGCCGGCTCCTGGTCCTATTTCTTATGTTCTTATGTCAGTCTTGTATTTCTTTGTTATAGAATAATCAGAAAAAGATGGGGGAATATTTTCTCTGTTTGCTCTTTGTAGCGAAATTACAAACAAGTATAACGGCGGCTTCTTTGTACCATCTAACCACAACAGTCTGTATTTAGATAGCGCCTTTAATGTAATCCATATCAGTATAATTCGCATCAGCTGTGGCTCAGTGGGTAGCACCCTTGCCTTTGAGTTAGAAGGTTGTGGGTTCAAGTCCCACTCCAGATATGAGCACATAAATCTAGGCTGACACTCCAGTGCAGCGCTGAGGGAGTGCTGCGCTGTCGGAGGTGCCTTCTTTTGGATGAGACACTAAACCGAGGTCCCGTCTGCTCTCTCAGGTGGGCGTAAAAGATCCTGTGGCACTATTCCGAAGAAGATCAGGGGAGTTATTCCAGGTATCATGGCTAATATATATCCCTCAGTCAACATAACAGATAATCTGGTCATTATCACGTTGCTGTTTGTGGGAGCTTGCTGTGCGCAAGTTGCCTGCCGCGTTTCCCAAATTACAACAGCGACCACACTCCAAAAGTCCTTCCTCGGCTGTAAAGTGCTTTGAGACGTCCGGTGGTCGTGAAAGGTGTTAAATAAATGCAAATCCAACTTTTCTTTCTTTAATAAAACATTCCAAGGCACTTCACAGGAGTGTTATCAAAAAAAGAAAATGGATAACGAGCCACACATGATGTTAGGACCGATGAGCAAAAGCTTGGTGGAAAAGGTATGTTTTAGAATTCCAGAACTGAGAGCCTGGACAACTGAAGGCACAGCCACCAGTGGTGGAGCATTTCATATCGGGATGTTCAAAAGGTCAGAATAAGTGGAGGGCAGAGGCCTAGGGGGTTATAGGGCTGGAGGAAATTACATAGACAGGGAGGGGCGAGCTCATGGAGGGATTTGAAAACAAGGATGAGAATTTTAAAATCGAGGCGATGCTTAATTGGGAGCCAATGTCTTCCTCTTCGTCAGTACCCTGGAGTCGAGGATGACTTGCTTCCATGCTAAAATGAGTTCTCAGGTGACTGATGAGTCCAGTGGGGGACCTACAGTCTCTGTCACAGGAGGGGCAGACGATGGTCGGGTAGGTCGGGTAGGTGGGGTGCTTGAGTTGCCGCGCGCTCCTTCCGCTGTTTGTACTTGGCTTCCGCGTGCTCCCGGCGAAGAGAATCACGGTGTTCGCCGCCTTCCCGGATGCTCCTCCTCCACTTTGAGCGGTCTTGGGCCAGGGACTCCCAGGTGTTGGACTTGATCAAGGAGGCTTTGAGGCTGTCCTTGAAGCGTTTCCTCTGCCCTCCCAGGACTCTCTTGCTGTGATGTAGCTCGGAGCAGAGCGCTTGTTTCGAGAGTCTAGCATCGGGTATGCGGAGAATGTGGCCCGTCCATCGGAGCTGGTCGAGCGTGGTCAATGCCTTGCTGATGGGGATGTTGGCCTGAGAGAGACCGCAGACGTTGGTGCGCCTATCCTGCCAATGGATTTGCAGGATCTTGCGGAGGCAGCGTTCGTGGTCCTTCTCCAGTGCTTTGAGGTGCCTTCTGTATATAGTCCATGTCTCTGAGGCATATAGGAGGGCAGGTATCACTACTGCTCTGTAGACCATGAGCTTGGTGCTGGGTTTGTGATCCTGGTCTTCGAACACTCTTCCTCAGGTGGCCGAAGGCTGCACTGGCACACTGAAGGCGGTGTTGGACTTCGTCATCGATGTCAGTCCTTGCTGATAATAGACTCCCAAGATCTGGAAAGTGGTCCACATTGTCCAAGGTCTCATCATGGATCTTGACAATCGGGGAGCAGTGCTGTGTGGTGGGGGCAGATTGGTAGAGGACCTTTGTCTTACTGATGTTTAATGTAAGGCCCAGACTCTCGTACGCTTCAGTAAAGGTGTCAAGGATAGTTTGGAGCTCAGCCTCCGAGTGTGCACAAACGCAAGCGTCCTGTAATTCAATGACAGAGGCTGGAACAACCTTGGATCTGGACTGGAGGTGACGGAGGTTGAATGATTTCCCGCTTGACCTGTCGGTTAACTCCACTCCTGCGGGGAGCTTGTTAGAGATGAGATGAAGCAATGCAGCGATGACGATTGAGAAGAGCGTTGGTGCGATGACACAGATTTGCTTGACCATGGTCTGCATTTATATTAGGTCTGTGGTGGATCCATTAGTAAGAATCACAGCTTGCATGTCATCGTGAAGCAGGCGGAGAATGGTGACAAATTTTTGACGACAGCCAAATTTGACAAGGACGCTCAATAATCCCTCTTGGTTGACAGAGCACCGTCAAGACCACCTATGGCCCAAACACTCAAGGGAGCCAATGTAGCAAGCACGGGGGAGATGGGTGAGCAGGACTTGGTGAGAGTTAGGACATGGGCAGCCGAGTTTTGGATCACCTCTAGTTTATGGAGGGTAGATTGTGGGAGGCCGGCCAGGAGAGCATTGGAGTAGTCAAGTCTAGAAGTGATAAAGGCATGGATGAGGGTTTCAGCAGCAGATGAGCTGAGGTAAGAGCAGAGACGGGCGATGTTACAAAGATGGAAATGGAAGGTAGAAAGTTCAATTCGAGATCAAATATGACATCAAAGTTGCCAACAGACTTGGTCAGCTCGAGACAGCTGCCAGGGAGAGAGATGGAATCAGTGGCTAGGGAACGGAGTTTGTGACATGAACCAAAGACAATGGTTTGGTCTTCCCGCTCTTTAATTGGAGGAAATTTCTACTCATGTCGGACAAGCAGTTTGATAATATAGAGATGGTAGAGGGTTCGAGAGAGCTGGAAGGGAGGTAGAGCTGGGTAACATCTGCATCCATGTAAAAACTAACCTTGTGTTGCCGGATGATGTCACTGAGGGGCAGCATGTAGATGAGAAATAGGAAGGGCCAAGGATAGATCCTTGGGGGACACCAGAGGGGACAGTGCAGGATCGGGAAGAGAAGCCGTTGCAGGTGATTCTATGGTTACTATCTAAGAAGGGCAGATAGATTCATCCCAGCATCCCCCCCATTATCCGTAGAACCCATGTCAACTGCACTAAGGAGCCAGGTGGTCTTGCTTGTACTTTGACCAGTTTAAAGAATTCACAAAGGAACAACCCGGGCAGACTTGGTCACCTGATGTCACTCCATTCTGGAAGGAAATGCATCAACAACTAAGCTCGGCAGCACCTCCCTAACCCATGACCTCTGCCACCTCCCTAACCCGCAACCTCCCTAACCCACGACCTCTACCACCTCCCTAACCCACGACCTCCCTAACACACGACCTCTACCAGCTCCCTAACCCACGACCTCTACCAGCTCCCTAACCCACGACCTCTACCACCTCCCTAACCCACGACCTCCCTAACCCACGACCTCTACCAGCTCCCTAACCCACGACCTCCCTAACACACGACCTCTACCAGCTCCCTAACCCACGACCTCTACCAGCTCCCTAACCCACGACCTCTACCACCTCCCTAACCCACGACCTCCCTAACCCACGACCTCTACCACCTCCCTAACCCACGACCTCCCTAACACACGACCTCTACCAGCTCCCTAACCCACGACTTCTACCACCACTCTAACCCACGACCTCCCTAACACACGACCTCTATCACCTCCCTAACCCACGACCTCCCTAACACACGACCTCTACCATCTCCCTAACCCACGACCTCCCTAACACACGACCTCTACCATCTCCCTAACCCACGACCTCTACCACCTCTCTAACCCGTGACCTCCCTAACCCGCGATCTCTACCATCTCCCTAACCCACGACCTCCCTAACACACGACCTCTACCATCTCCCTAACCCACGACCTCCCTAACACACGACCTCTACCATCTCCCTAACCCACGACCTCCCTAACACACGACCTCTACCAGCTCCCTAACCCACGACCTCCCTAACACACGACCTCTACCATCTCCCTAACCCACGACCTCCCTAACACACGACCTCTACCACCACTCTAACCCATGACCTCCCTAACACACGAACTCTACCATCTCCCTAACCCACGACCTCTACCACCTCTCTAACCCGCGACCTCTCTAACCCATGACCTATACCATCTCCCTAACCCACGACCTCTACCACCTCCCTAACCCACGACCTCCCTAACCCACAATTTCTACAGCTCCCTAACCCGCAACCTCTCTAACCCGCGACCTCTCTAACCCACGACCTATACCATCTCCCGAACCTGCGACCTCTACCACCTATCTAACCCGCGACCTCCCTAACCCACGACCTCTACCATCTACAAGGACAAGGGCAGCAGGCACATGGGAACACCACCACCTCCAAGTTCTCCTCCAAGTCACACACAATCCTGGCTTGGAAATATATCGCCGTTCCTTCATCGTCGCTGGGTCAAAATCCTGGAACTCCCTCCCTAACAGCACTGTGGGAGCACCTTCACCACACGGACTGCAGCGGTTCAAGAAGTCGGCCCACAACCACCTTCTCAAGGGTAATAAATGCCGGCCTTGCCAACAACGCTCACATCCTGTGAAATGAAAAAAAGTGTCTGGGGAGAAATCAGACGTGTGCTTCTTACTGTGTAATGCTGCGTGTGAGAGGTTCAACACTGAACACCACTGTGCTAAATACTAAATGTTTCCATTTAAAAAAAAAAGCTGAATACAAGACTTATTGGGATTATTTGTTTAATTAAGCTTCTATGAGATAAGTAACTATAATTGATCATAAAATTGTAAGACTTCTCAAACACAGTTTACAGACAATGCCAGTGTTCATTTTGAAAACATGTTTCTGACAGTAACTGCATTCTTACTCAAAATCTTATTATTCATGATAAGAACATAAGAAATAGGAGCAGGAGTAGGCCATACGGCCCCTCAAGCCTGCTCCGCCATTTAATACGATCATGGCTGATCCGATCATGGACTCAGCTCCACTTCCCTGCCCGCTCCCGATAACCCCTTATCCCCTTATCGGTTAAGAAACTGTCTATCTCTGTCTTAAATTTATTCAATGTCCCAGCTTCCACAGCTCTCTGAGGCAGCGAATTCCACAGATTTACAACCCTCTGAGAGAAGAAATTCCTCCTCATCTCAGTTTTAAATGGGCGGCCCCTTATTCTAAGATTATGCCCCCAAGTTCTAGTCTCCCCTATCAGTGGAAACATCCTCTCTGCATCCACCTTGTCAAGCCCCCTCGTTGAGGTTGAGTTGAGAATTGCTGTAAAGATTATTGCTAACATTGATTTACAACACATTGTAAAGTCTTTATTTACGTCCTATAGCAATATGTATGAAGGCACCATAATCAATGTTCCCCTTGATTTTGTTGGTGCGTGGTCCCTTTAACGGACTGCGTGGCCCATTCAGAATTCCACGCAAGCATGAAACCGCCCATTGAAAAGCCGGTGTCCAGCTTGCTCGGGACTTCCAGACCATCGCTCGGCCATGCAGCTTAGCGGGAACTTTGACCAGAAAGTAATTAGCAAACCACCCTGAGCTGTGTTGTGAAAGGTATTTTATTGTCCGCTATTACAGGCCAAGCTTCGATAACTGGTACATTATTTTTTGTGATGAGTTTTGTTTGGAATTTTGTTGCAATGTTAAATATTTGGTTTTGTTTTAAAATCATCAACAAATTCTTAATTTATATAGCGCCTTTAACATAGTAAAACATTCCCAAGGCGCTTCACAGGAGCGATTATCAAACATGATCTGACACTGAGCCGCATAATTACAAATTAGCACAGGTGACCAAAGCTTGGTCAAAGAGGTAGGTTTTAAAGAGGGTCTTGGAGGAGGAAAGAGAGGTAGAGAGGCAGAGGGGTTTAGGCAGGGAGTTCCAGAGCTTGGGGCCCAGGCAACAGCCACCAATGGTGGAGCGATTATAATCAGGGATGCTCAAGAGGACAGAATTAGAGGAGCGCAGACATCTCGGGGGGTTGTGGGGCTGGAGGAGATTACAGAAATAGGGAGGGGCGAGGGCCACGGAGGGATTTGAAAACAAGGGTGAGAATTTTGAAATCGAGGCGTTGCTTAACGGGGAGCCAATGTAGGTCAGCGAGCACAAGGGTGATGGGTGAGCGGGACTTGGTGCGAGTTAGGACACGGGCAGCCGAGATTTGGATGGCCTCTAGTTTATGTCGGGTAAACATAGAAACATAGAAAGTAGGTGCAGGAGTAGGCCATTCGGCCCTTCGAGCCTGCACCGCCATTCAATAAGATCATGGCTGATCATTCACCTCAGTACCCCTTGCCTGCTTTCTCTCCATACCCCTTGATCCCTTTAGCCATAAGAGCCACATCTAACTCCCTTTTGAATATAGCTAATGAACTGGCCTCAACAACTTTCTGTGGTAGAGAATTTCACAGGTTCACAATTCTGTGAGTGAAGAAGTTTCTCCTCATCTCAGTCCTAAATGGCTTACCCCTTATCCTTAGACTGTGACCCCTGGTTGTGGACTTCCCCAACATCGGGAACATTCTTCCTAGAATGTTGGAGACCTGCCAGGAGTGTGTTGGAATAGTCAAGTCTGGAGGTAATAAAGGCATGGATGAGGGCTTCAGCAGCGGATGAGCTGAGGCAAGGGCGGAGACGGGCGATGTTACGGAGCTGGAAACAGGCGGTCTTAGTTATGCTGCGGATATGTGGCCGGAAGCTCATTTCAGAGTCAAATATGACGCCTAGGTTGCGAATAGTCTGGCTCAGCCTCAGATAGATGCTAGGGAGAGGGATGGAGTCGGTGGCTAGGGAACACAGCTTGTGGCGTGAAATGTCCCAAGGTGCTTCGCAGGAGTATTATGAGATTAACAAGTCTGACACCGAGCCGCATAAGGAGAAATTAGGGCAGGTTGGTCAAAGAGCTAGGTTTTAAGGAGCATCTTGAAGAAGGAAAGAGAGGTAGAGAGGTTTAATGAGTGAATTCCAGAGCTTGGGGCCTAGGCAACAGAAGGCACGGCCACCGATGGTTGAGCGATTATAATCAGGGATGCTCAAGAGGGCAGAATTAGAGGAGCGCAGACATCTCGGGGGGTTGTGGGGCTGGAGGAGATTACAGAGATAGGGAGGGGCGAGGCCACGGAGGGATTTGAAAACAAGGATGAGAATTTTGAAATTCAAGAGATGTAATGAGCAACATTCATACAATTTACCTGAGAATGCCAAATATCTTAAAAGCAAAAATCACAGTTCAATCATTAATTTGTACAAATTGATTAGGATTGACTGCAGGCCGTCCTTGCTTGAGTCTTCCTCTTTCTTCTCCACGTCTTGAGACTTCTGTCCAATTTTCTTCACAGTTGGGTCTGTTGTAAAGACAATTTGGTTTATAAGAGCTTACACTGAGAGACAATCAGTTGGTGAGTATAGCTATCGGAAAATGCCATGAATTTTTATATGGAATGAGCAGCATCTTGGGGCAAATCCAATTTACTGTCCAAATGAATTGTGAAATACCACTGGAGTCACATAATCCATGTGGTATAATCACGTTTTTTTTGTGTGTGGGCAGGGTGTTGTTTTGCTTAATCATGAGGCACAGAAGGAGGCCATTCGGCCCATCGAGTCTGTGCCGGCTCTTGAGAAGAGCAATCCAGTTAGTCCCACTCCCCCCCGCTCTTTCCCCATATCCCGGCAATTTGTTCTCATTCAAGTATTTATCCAATTCCCTTTTCAAGGCTATTACTGAATCTGTTTCCACCACCCTATCAGGCCGTGCGATCCCAATCCTAACCACTCGCAGCGTAAAAGAGTTTTTCCTCATGTCGCCTCTTATAGAAACATTTAAAATAATGAAAGGGATAGACAAGATAGAGGCGGAGAGGTTGTTTCCACTGGTCGGGGAGACTAGAACTAGGGGGCACAGCCTCAAAATACAGGGGAGCCAATTTAAAACCGAATTGAGAAGGAATTTCTTCTCCCAGAGGGTTGTGAATCTGTGGAATTCTCTGCTCAAGGAAGCAGTTGAGGCTAGCTCATTGAATGTATTCAAGTCACAGATAGATAGATTTTTAACCAATAAGGGAATTAAGGGTTACGGGGAGCGGGCGGGTAAGTGGAGCTGAGTCCACGGCCAGATCAGCCATGATCTTGTTGAATGGCGGAGCAGGCTCGAGGGGCTAGATGGCCTACTCCTGTTCCTAATTCTTATGTTCTTATGTTCTTATGTTCCTTTGCCAAGCTGCTCCCTCTGGTTACCGACCCTTCCGCCTTTGGAAACTGTTTTTCTTTATTTACTCGATCGAAACCCTTCATCATTTTAAACACCTCGATCAAATCTCCTCTTGGCCTTTCTGCTCCGAGGAGAACAACCCCAGTTTCTCCAGTCTATCCGCCTAACAAGCTTTGCACATATGTTTCTCCTATCAACAGAATATTTTCAAATTTATGCAAACTAATAAAAAAATATCAGATGCGCAAGGCATCTTGTAAAATAGTCTGCCCAAACCTCAATGGATTATACAGCAATCCTTCCCTCAGCTTCCCTTCTCCAAACACACATGAACCTTATCACCTTTAACAACTGCTCTGCTCAGTGTTTAGCTGAACTATATGGACCACGAGGGTCTGATTTCCCCCAAATAGGGCATGGTCGCATAGTGGTTATGTTACTGGAATAGTGATCCAGAGGCCTGGACTAATGATTTGCGGGACATGAGATCAAATCCCGCCTCATAGAAACAGATAAAATTCTGACGGGATTGGACAGATTAGATGCAGGAAGAATGTTCCCGATGTTGGGGAAGTCCAGAACCAGGGGTCACAGTCGAAGGATAAGGGGTAAGCCATTTAGGACCGAGATGAGGAGAAACTTCTTCACTCAGAGAATTGTGAACCTGTGGAATTCCCTACCACAGAAAGTTGTTGAGGCCAGTTCGTTGGATATATTCAAAAGGGAGTTAGATATGGACCTTACGGCTAAAGGGATCAAGGGGTATGGAGAGAAAGCAGGGAATGATCAGCCATGATCTTATTGAATGGTGGTGCAGGCTCGAAGGGCCGAGTGACCTACTCCTGCACCTATTTTCTATGGTTCTCAGCAGCTGGGGAATTTAAATTCAGTTAATTAAATAAACTTGCAATAAAAAGCTAGTCTCAGTAATGGTGACCATGAAACTACTGGATTATTATAAAAACGCATCTGGTTCATGAATGCCCTTTAGGGAAGTAAATCTGCTGTCCTTACCTGGTCTGGCCTATATGTGACTCCAGTCCCACAGCAAAGTTTGGACTAAAAAATGTTTGCTTAGCTAAGCATTTACCGCCTGAGTGCCGCTGTGTTAGTGCCGGCCGTGAACTTTATTGGTAGTTTAGCGGCGGAACTATCAGTTAGTGTTGTGCACTCTGGGCAGCGAATTCCACAGATTTACAACCCTCTGAAAGAAGAAATTCCTCCTCATCTCAGTTTTAAATGGGCAGCCCCTTATTCTGAGACTCTGTCCCCTCGGTTTAGTTTCACCAATCAGTGGACATATCCTCTCTGCATCCACCTTGTCGAGTCCACTCATTATCTTATATGTTTCGATAAGATCACCTCTCATTCTTCTGAACACCAATGTGTATAGGCCCAACCTACTCAACCTTTCCTCATAAGTCAACCCCCTCATCTCCAGAATCAACCGAGTAAACCTTCTCTGAACTGCCTCCAATGCAAGTACATCCTTAAATGCGGAGACCAAAACTGTACGCAGTACTCCACCAATACCCTGTACTGTTGTAGCAGGACTTCTCTGCTTTTATACTCCATCCCTCTTGCAATAAGGGCCAAGATTCCATTTGCCTTCCTGATTACGTGCTGTACCTGCATACTAACTGTTTGTATGGAAGGCAAAGAGTCGTCCAGATTCCGGAAATTTGTTCCGAAAACCGGACATTTTTTTATTTAAACGGCGCAAATACAGGGTCGTACACACCTGCTCCTGAGCCTTTCGGAATGGCCCTGACCCATTTATGACTCCTGACCCATGTGTAACCCAAGCCGACCCGACCTAACCCCCGTGCGACGCGAGCCAACGCCCCCCTGACCCTGTGCGACCCAAGCCGAGCCGACCCCTGTGTGACCCGAGCCGACCCGACCTGACCCCCGTGTGACCAGAGCCGACCCGACCTGACCCCCGTGTGACCCAAGCCGACCCGACCTGACCTCTGTGTGACCCAAGCCGACCCGACCTGAGCCCCGTGTGACCCGAGCTGACCTGACCTGACCCCTGTGTGACCCGAGCTGACCCGACCTGACCCCTGTGTGACCCGAGCCGACCTGACCTGAGCCCCCTGTGACCCGAGCCTCACGCCCCTCCCCGTGTGACCCGAGGTGACACCCCGCCCCCCCGACCCACATCCTCCTCTTGGATTTCTTCTCAGAAATCAGGAAATACCCGAGACTCGGCCCAGGGGTTTCCGGATTCTGCACATCAGATTTCTTCTCCGTAATCCGGAAAAACCCGAAAACCGGAATGGCCTCGGTCCTGAGATTTCCGGTTTCAGGACATTCTACCTGTATTATGAGACGAAAATAAATTTCACACTGAGCCGCACAAGTAGAAATTAGGGTAAGTGACCAAAAGCTTGGTCAAAGAGGTTTTAAGGAACGTCTTGAAGGAGGAAACATAGAAACATAGAAAATAGGTGCAGGAGTAGGCCATTCGGCCCTTCAAGCCTGCACCACCATTCAATGAGTTCATGGCTGAACATGCAACTTCAGTACCCCATTCCTGCTTTCTCGCCATACCCCTTGATCCCCCTAATAGTAAGGACTTCATCTAACTCCCTTTTGAATATATTTAGCGAATTGGCCTCAACAACTTTCTGTGGTAGAGAATTCCACAGGTTCACCACTCTCTGGGTGAAGAAGTTTCTCCTCATCTCGGTCCTAAATGGCTTACCCCTTATCCTTAGACTGTGACCCCTGGTTCTGGACTTCCCCAACATTGGGAACACTCTTCCTGCATCTAACCTGTCTAAACCCGTCAGAATTTTAAACGTTTCTATGAGATCCCCTCTCATTCTTCTGAACTCCAGTGAATACAAGCCCAGTTGATCCAATCTTTCTTGATATGTCAGTCCCGCCATCCCGGGAATCAATCTGGTGAACCTTCGCTGCACTCCCTCAATAGCAAGAATGTCCTTCCTCAAGTTAGGAGACCAAAACTGTACACAATACTCCAGGTGTGGCCTCACCAAGGCCCTGTACAACTGTAATAACACCTCTCTGCCCCTGTACTCAAATCCCCTCGCTATGAAGGCCAACATGCCATTTGCTTTCTTAACCGTCTGCTGTGCATGCCAACCTTCAATGACTGGTGTACCATGACACCCAGTTCTCGTTGCACCTCCCCTTCTCCTAATCTGTCACCATTCAGATAATAGTCTGTCTCTCAGTTTTTACCACCAAAGTGGATAACCTCACATTTATCCACATTATACTTCATCTGCCATGCATTTGCCCACTCACCTAACCGATCCAAGTCACTCTGCA
Organism: Pristiophorus japonicus; assembly: GCF_044704955.1. Lineage (NCBI taxonomy): Eukaryota > Metazoa > Chordata > Chondrichthyes > Pristiophoridae > Pristiophorus > Pristiophorus japonicus. Next base: position 533,560,027 of record NC_091977.1, read on the forward strand.
GCCTCATAGCATCCTCCTCACAGCTCACACTGCTACCCAACTTAGTGTCATCCGCAAATTTGGAGATACTACATTTAATCCCCTCGTCTAAATCATTAATGTACAATGTAAACAGCTGGGGCCCCAGCACAGAACCTTGCGGTACCCCACTAGTCACTGCCTGCCATTCTGAAAAGTCCCCATTTACTCCTACTCTTTGCTTCCAGTCTGACAACCAGTTCTCAATCCATGTCAGCACACTACCCCCAATCCCATGTGCTTTAACTTTGCACATTAATCTCTTGTGTGGGACCTTGTCAAAAGCCTTCTGAAAGTCCAAAAATACCACATCAACTGGTTCTCCCTTGTCCACTCTACTGGAAACATCCTCAAAAAATTCCAGAAGATTTGTCAAGCATGATTTCCCTTTCACAAATCCATGCTGACTTGGACCTATCATGTCACCTCTTTCCAAATGCGCTGCGATGACTTCTTAATAATTGATTCCATCATTTTACCCACTACTGAGGTCAGGCTGACCGGTCTATAATTCCCTGTTTTCTCTCTCCCTCCTTTTTTAAAAAGTGGGGTTACATTGGCTACTCTCCACTTCATAGGAACTGATTCAAAGTCTATGGAATGTTGGAAAAAGACTGTCAATGCATCCGCTATTTCCAATGCCACCTCCTTAAGTACTCTGGGATGCAGTCCATCAGGCCCTGGGGATTTATCGACCTTCAATCCCATCAATTTCCCCAACACAATTTCCCGACTAATAAGGATTTCCCTCAGTTCCTCCTTCTTACTAGACCCTCTGACTCCTTTTATATCCGGAAGGTTGTTTGTGTCCTCCTTAGTGAATACCGAACCAAAGTACTTGTTCAATTAGTCTGCCATTTCTTTGTTCCCCGTTATGACTTCCTCTGATTCTGACTGCAGGGGACCTACATTTTTCTTTACTAACCTTTTTCTCTTTACATATCTATAGAAACTTTTGCAGTCCGTCTTAATGTTCCCTGCAAGCTTCTTCTTGTACTCTATTTTCCCTGCTCTAATCAAACCCTTTGTCCTCCTCTGCTGAGTTCTAAATTTCTCCCAGTCCCCAGGTTCACTGATATTTCTGGCCAATTTGTATGCCACTTCCTTGGCTTTAATACTATCCCTGATTTCCCTTGATAGCCACGGTTGAGACACCTTCCCTTTTTTTAATTTTACGCCAGACAGGGATGTACAATTGTTGTAGTTCATCCATGCGGTCTCTAAATGTCTGCCATTGCCCATCCACTGTCAACCCCTTAAGTATCATTCGCCAATCTATCCTAGCCAATTCACACCTCATACCTTCAAAGTTACCCTTCTTTAAGTTCTGGACCATGGTCTCTGAATTAACTGTTTCATTCTCCTTCCTAATGTAGAATTCCACCATATTATGGTCACTCTTCCCCAAGGGACCTCGCATAATGAGATTGCTAATTAATCCTCTCTCATTACACAACACCCAGTCTAAGATGGCCTCCCCCTAGTTGGTTCCTCGACCTATTGGTCTAGAAAACCATCCCTTATGCACTCCAGGAAATCTTCCTCCACCGTATCGCTCCACCATTGGTGGCCGAAGGAAAGGGAGGTAGAGAGGCGGAGAGGTTTAGGGCGGGAGTTGCAGAGCTTGGGGCCTAGACAACAGAAGGCACGGCCACCAATGTTGGAGTGATTATATTCAGGAATGATCAATGGGCAGAATTAGAGGAGCGCAGACATCTCAGGGGATTGTGAGGCTGGAGGAGATTACAGAGATAGGAAGGGGCAAGACCGTGGAGGGATTTGAAAACAAGGATGTGAATTTTGAAATCGAGGTGTTGCTTAACCATGACTAGTGGCCTCCCCCTTCAACGACTGCTCTAACTGGTGCTTTGTGGGTAGAGGAACGCTGAAGTACTTCATCCATATTGGGGAGGGGTGGGGTGTGATGAATATTCACAGTCCCCTGAGGGAAGAAATGTTTCCTCATTACAGTCTTAAATAACAACATAAGAACATAAGAAATAGGAGCAGGAGTAGGCCATATGCCCCCTCGAGCCTACACCGCCATTTAATAAGATAATGGCTGATCTGATCACGGACTCAGCTCCACTTCCCCGCCCGCTCCCCATAACGCCTTATCCCCATATTGTTTAAGAAACTGTCTATTTCTGTCTTAAATCCATTCAATGTCCCGGCTTCCACAGCTCTCTGAGGCAGCGAATTCCACAGAGTTACAACCCTCTGAGAAAATAAATTTCTCCTCATTTTAATTTTAAATGGGCGGCCCCTCATTCTAAGATTATGCCCCTTAGTTCTAGTCTCCCTTATCAGCGGAAATATCCTCTCTGCATCTACCTTCTCGAGCTCCCTCTGTATCTTACATTGTTCAATAAGATCACCACTTATTCTTCTAAACTCCAATGAGTACAGGTCCAACCTGCTCAACCTTTCTTCAGAAGTCAACCCACTCATCTCTGGAATCAACCTAGTGAACCTTCTCTGAACAGTCTCCAATACAAATATATCCTTCCTTAAATTCGGAGATCAAAACTGTACGCAGTACTCCAAGTATGGCCTCACCAATACCCTGTACAGTTGTAGCAGGACTTCTCTGCTTTTGTACTCTATCCCCTTTGCAATAAAGGCCAACACTCCATTTGCCTTCCTGATCACTTGCTGTACCTGCATACTAACTTTTTGTGTTTCATGAACAAGGACCCCCAGGTCCCTCTCTACTGAAATATTTTGTAATCCCTCTCCATTTAAATAATAATTTGCTTCTTTATTTTTCCTGCCAAAGTGGATAACCTCACACTTTTCCATCTGCAAAATGTTTGCCCACTCACTTAACCTGTCTATATCCCTTTGCAGATTCTTTGTGTCCTCCTCACAACTTGCTTTCCCACCCATCTTTGTATCATCAGCAAACCTGGCTACATTACACTCGGTCCCGTCATCGAAGTCATTAATATAGATTGTAAATAGTTGAGGCCCCAGCACTGATCCCTGCGGCACCCCACTAGTTACCGTTTGCCAACCAGAAAATGACCTATTTATCCCGACTCTCTGTTTTCTGTCAGTTAGTCAATCCTCAATCCATGCTAATATATTACACCCAACCCCCTGAGCTCTTATTTTGTGCAGTAACCTGTTATGTGGCACCTCATCGAATACCTTCTGGAAATCCAAATACACTACATCCACTGGTTCTCCCTTATCCACCCTGCTCGTTACAGTCTCAAAGAACTCCAGTAAATCTGTCAAACATGATTTCCCTTTCATAAAACCATGCTGACTCTGCTTGACTGCATTATGATTTTCTAAATGTCCTGCTATTGCTTCCTTAGTAATGACCTCCAGCATTTTTCCAATGACAGATGTTAGGCTAACTGGTCTATAATTTCCCGCTTTCTGTCTCCCTCCTTTCTTAAATAGGGATGTTACATTTGCGATTTTCCAGTCCGCTGCAACCTCTCCAGACTCCAGGGAATTTTGCTAGATTGCACCCAGTGCATCCATTATCTCTGCAGCCACTGCTTTTATGACCCTAGGATGCAGGCCATCAGGCCCAGGGGACTTGCCCACTAATTTATCGAATACTACTTCATTAGTGATAGTGATTGTATTAAGTTCCTCCCTTCCTATAGCCCCTTGATTATCCATTATAGAGATGTTTTCAGTGTCTTCTTTTGTGAAGACCAATAAAAAATATTTGTTCAGCCTCTGCCATTTCCCTGTTTCCCATTATTATTCTCCAGTCTCATCCTCTAAGGGACCAATGTTTACTTTAGCTACTCTCTTTTTATTTACATGTTGAAACTCTTACTATCTGTTTTTATATTTATTGCTCATTTACTCTCATAATCCATCTTCTCTCTGTTTATTATCTTTTAAGTCGTCCTTTGCTGGTTTTTAAAAATTTCCCAATCCTCTGGCCTCCCACTAATCTTGGCCACATTATATCCCATTATTTATACCATCCTTTACTTCCTTAGTTAGCCACGGATGGTTCTCCTTTCTCTTACAGTCTTTCCTCCTCATTGGGATATATTTTTGTTGCGAGTTACAAAATATCTCCTTAAATGTCTGCCACTGCTCATCAACTGTCCCACTCTGTAATCTATTTTCCCAGTCCACTTTAGTCAACTCTGCCTTCATACCTTTGTAATCACCTTTAATTAAGATCAGGACACTGGTTTGAGACCCAACTTTCTCACCCTCCAACTGAATTTGAAATTCAACCATGCTATGATCACTCTTTCCTAGAGGATCCTTTACTCGGAGATCATTAATTTATCTTGTCTCATTACACAGTACCCGATTCAAGATAACCTGCTCCCTGGTTGGTTCCACAATGTACTGTTCAGTGAAACCATCCCGGATACACTCTATGATCTCCTCCTCAAGGCTCCCTTGGCCAATTTGATTTGTCCAATGAATATGAAGATTATTGCCGTACCTTTCTTACAAGCCTCCCTTATTTCTTGATTTATGCTCTGGACTTAAATGGCACGACCCACTGAGGATGTCTATGCCCCGAATATAAAGAGTGGGGGAGAAATTGACTCCTCTGCGCTTCCCATTAGCGCCTCTAGCTGGCGAGAGTACCGACACCCGCGAACTTCCCTTGCAGGTTAGCAGCAGCGGTAAACCCTAACGCCACGATCTCCTGCGGCCCAGAGACCATGACATCATGCGGTGCGCAGCACCCCGTTACCGCTCCGGATGCAATATTCGCTCCCGCCCCCCCCCCCCCGCAGCATCGCTGGGCGTCAACAATGGCAGCTGCAGGAGGCGTCGTCGAGGTCAGCCGGTTGCTTGGGGAGCCGCCATTAAAGGGCCATTTTTTTCACGTTTTCTTCTGCAGCGATTGATCAGCCCTGCACTCTGTTAGAGTGCTTGGGGCTGATCGTCGCTGATTCTGGCTGCCGTCGGCGGGCAGGGGATTCGATTCCTTGCTGGACCCAACGCAATGGCCCTTCCCTTTAAGGGAGGAAAGGAGTCTCCAATCTCGGCAGCGCTGCACGGGACATTGTGCGGCGCTCTGCCGCTATGGCTCCTCTTGCCTGGTTCAGCGCTCCACGGGCAGTGGTAGCCCTTGATTTAGCCATCCACTTCCCTCCTGGAGCACTAAACCGCAAGTTCGCCTCCGCTGGAATTGGGTAGCGCCCGGCGATAACATTTGCGCTCCCGCAAAACTTATCGCCTGAAACGGGACGCCACGCGATTTCTAGCCCAGTATTGGGTTTACTCAAATTCAATCTTTTATGGACCGATTTCAAACACTCACTTTGGCTAAATGAATGGCGTGATTGTTCTTTCCCATTTTCTTCTGGTATTTTTGCCTCAGACAGTATACGCTGACCAGTGTGACTATCAGCATGGCCACAAACACGGTTACAGATGAGGCCACTGCAATTACAATGGTTTTTTCTTGTTTACCACGGGTCTCGCAGTATTTGCCAGAATACCACCAATCCTCGCCCGTTGGACACCTGTAAAATCATAGAATCATAGAAGTTTACAGCCGGCCAATAAGAGGCTACCCAGCCTAATCCCACTTTCCAGATCTAGGTCCGTAGCCCTGCAGGTTACGGCACTTCAGGTGCATATCCGAGTACTTTTTAAATGTGGTGAGGGTTTCTGCCTCTACCACCCTTTCAGGCAGTGAGTTCCAGACCCCCTCTGAGTGGAGAAAATTCCCCTCAAATCCCCTCCAAACCTTCTACCAATTACTTTAAATTTATGCCCCCTGGTTGTTGACCCCTCTGCTAAGGTAAATAGGCCCTTTCTATCCACTATATCTAGGATCTTCATAATTTTATACACCTCAATGAGGTCTCCCCTCAGCCTCCTCTGTTCCAATTAAAACAGACCCAGCCTATCCAATCTGTCCTCATAGCTTAGATTCTCCACTCCCGGCAACATCCTCGTAAATCTCCTCTGTACCCTCCCCAGTGCAATCACGTCCTTCCTGTAATGCGGTGACCAGAACTGCACGCAGTACTCCAGCTGTGGCCTAACCAGTGTTTTATACAGTTCAAGCATAACCCACCTGCTCTTGTATTCTATGCCTCGGCCAATAAAGGTAAGCATTTCGTATGCCTTTTAACCACCTTATTTACCTGGCCTGCTACCTTCAAGGATCTATGGATTGCACTCCAAGATCCCTTTGTTCCTCTACACTTCTCAGTATCCCACCATTTAATGTATATTCCCTTGCCTTGTTCGACCTCCCAAAATGCATTACCTCACACTTCTCCAGATTGAATTCCATTTGCCACGGTTCTGCCCACCTGACCAGTTGAGTGATATCTTCCTACAGCCCGCAGCTTTCCTCTTCATTATCAACCACACAGCCGAGTGCAGTATCATCTGCAAACTTCTTAATCATACCCCCTATATTGAAGTCTAGTTCATTGATGGGCAATATCTCAGGAACTGGGGCAGACAAATACTGTGATGCACTCAACGGTGAGAAAGAAAGGAGTTACTTTGGTTTGAATAATATCTAATGAACCAATGTACGCCTGGAATTTCCTTGGGGGAGGTTACACAGCATTAAATAGAATTTTACAGCATTCGTCATGTAAATTACAAAATGTACAGGATATTTGTCCCAACAGGTCCATGCTCCACACCAGCCCCCTCCCACCCAGCTTCACCTCAACATATCCTTCTATTCCTTTCTCACTCATGTGTTTATCTGGCTTCCCCTTAAATGCATCGATACTATTCGCCTAAATGAAAAGAAAAGACTTGCATTTATATAGCGCATTTAAATCAAAGGACAAATCATTCTCTTAATTTTTCATATGGTGTGTTGTATGGTAGCTGTGATAAGTCTTCCTCTTAATAGCATTCCTTGTCTTTGTTTGCTGGAGAGCAAGACAAGGAAAAGGAACAAGGCAGAATCCAGGCTCTGGCTACTATACCACAACCAGCCAAGCCACAAATGGATGCCCAATGGCATGTGGTGAAGCAGGGGCTGAATGGTGAAATATGGCATATAGACCACGCTATAAGTACCGATAGTTGGCCATGGCTCAGTGGGTGATACTCTCACCTCTGAGTCAGAAGGAAATGGATTCATGTCCCGCTCCAGAGACCTGAGCACACAAAGGGTGTTAAAAAGACAAACCTGAAGGCTCTGTGCCTCACTGCGAGGAGTATTCGGAATAAGGTGGACGAATTAACTGCGCAGATAGCAGTTAATGGATATGATGTAATTGGCATCACAGAGACATGGCTCCAGGGTGACCAAGGCTGGGAACTCAACATCCAAGGGGTATTCAACATTTAGGAAGGATAGACAGAAAGGAAAAGGAGGTGGGGTGGCGTTGCTGGTTAAAGAGGAAATTTACGCAACAGTAAGGAAGGACATTAGCTTGGATGATGTGGAATCTGTATGGATGGAGCTATGGAATACCAAAGGGCAGAAAACGCTAGTGGGTGTTGTGTACAGACCACTAAACAGTAGTATTGAGGATGGAGACAGCATCAAACAAGAAATTAGGGATGCGTGCAATAAAGGTACAGCAGTTGTCATGGGCGACTTTAATCTACATATTGACTGGGCTAACCAAACTGGTGGCAATGCGGTGAGGAGGATTTCCTGGAGTGTATTAGGGATGGTTTTCTAGACCAATATGTCAAGGAACCAACAAGAGGGTTGGCCATCCTAGACTGGGTGATGTGTAATGAGAAAGGACTAATTGGGCATCCATTTGTGGCTTGGCTGATTGTGGTATAGTAGCCAGAGCCAGGATTCTGCCTTGTTCCTTTTCCTTGTCTTGCTCTCCAGCAAACAAAGACGAGGAATGCTATTCGGAGGAAGACTTATCACAGCTACCATACAACACACCATATGAAGAATCTTTTTGTGCGAGGCCCCTTGGGGAAGAGTGACCATAATATGGTAGAATTCTTTATTAAGATGGAGAGTGACACAGTTAATTCAGAGACTAGGTTCCTGAACTTGGGGAAAGGTAACTTCGATGGTATGAGACGTGAATTGGCTAGAATAGACTGGCGAGTGATACTTAAAGGGGCGACGGTGGATAGGCAATGGCAAACATTTAAAGATCACATCAATCAACTTCAATAATTGTACATCCCTGTCTGGAGTAAAAGTAAAACGGGGAAGGTGGCTCAACCGTGGCTAACAAGGGAAATTAAGGATAGTGTTAAATCCAAAGAAGAGGCATATAAATTGCCAGAAAAAGCAGCAAACCTGAGGACTGGGAGAATTTTGTAATACAGCAGAGGAGGACAAAGGGTTTAATTAGGATGGGGAAAATAGAGTATGAGAGGAAGCTTGCTAGGAACATAAAAACTGACTTTAAAAGCTTGTATAGATATGTGAAGAGAAAAAGATTAGTGAAAACAAACATAGGTTCCTTGCAGTCAGATTCAGGTGAATTTATAATGGATAACAAGGAAATGGTGGACCAGTTAACCAAACACTTTGCTTCTGTTTTCACGAAGGAAGACACAAATAACCTTTCGGAGGTACTAGGGGACCGAGGGTCTAGTGAGAAGGAGGAACTGAAGGATATCATTATTAGGCGGGAAATTGTGTTAGTGAAATTGATGGGATTGAAGGCCGATAAATTCCTGGGGCCTGATAGTCTGCATCCCAGAGTACTTAAGGAAGTGGCCCTAGAAATAGTGGATGCATTGGTGATCATTTTCCAACAGTCTATCGACTCTGGATCAATTCTTATGGACTGAAGTGTAGCTAATGTAACACCACTTTTTAAAAAGGAAGGGAGAGAGAAAGCGGGTAATTATAGACCGGATAGCCTGACATCAGTAGTGGGGAAAATGTTGGAATCAATTATTAAGGATGTCATAGCAGCGCATTTAGAAAGCAGTGACAGGATCGGTCCAAGTCAGCATGGATTTATGAAAGGGAAATCATGTTTGACAAATCTTCTGGAATTTTTTGAGGATGTAACTAGTAGAGTGGACAAGGGAGAACCAGTGGATGTGGTGTATTTGGACTTTCAAAAGGCTTTTGACAATGTCCCACACAAGAGATTGGTGTGCAAAATCAAAGCACATGGTATTGGGGTTAATGTATTGACGTGGATAGAGAACTGGTTGGCAGCCAGGAAGCAGAGAGTCGGGATAAACGGGTCCTTTTCAGAATGGCAGGCAGTGACTAGTGGAGTGCCGCAGGGCTCAGTGCTGGGACCCCAGCTCTTTACAATATACTTTAATGATTTAGATGAAGGAATTGAGTGTAATATCTCCAAGTTTGCAGATGACACTTGTAAAGTCCTGTCCCCTCAGTACAGATTCACACGAGGCATGTAGTGAAGTCAAGGTCACCTTTATTTCACAGCACCTTTATTTCACAGCTCTGGAATGCTGCACTTGCCTAAGACCTGTCCTTATATACCTGTCTGGGGCAGGTATCCCAGTGTCTCCTGCAAGTGCACCCCTGGTGGTAAGGTATGCTGGTGGTTACAGGTCATATCTTATTACAGTCATGTATAGCATGTTAGGATACAGTTATATATAATAATGTAAAATACATGACATCACCCTCCCCCAAGGTATTATTGTCTTTATAGTTTCAGTCTCTCAGGTGGTCTACGCACTCGCGTGGAGCGTCTGAGTTGTGGCTCAGTTGTTTGTCTTGGTGTCTGTTTTTCTTTGGGTGTGGTTGCTGGTATCTCGCCTGGGCTGTCTGTTTCAATTGGTGTGATTGTTGTTGACTCGCCTGAGCTGTCTGTTGGGATTGCCCTTTCCTCAGGTTGTTCCCTCTGTCTGTCCACCAGGTGTGGTGCGAGTTCCACATTGTAGTCTGCCTCTGGTTCCGCAGTGTTGTTGGTAAATCTGCTTTTGACTTGGTCTACATGCCTCCGGCAGGTTTGGCCATTGTCCATTTGCACTACCAGTAGCCTGTTTCCTTCCTTGCCCTTAACTGTCCCTGCAAGCCATTTGGGACCTCTGATTTGGCGAGCCGTCAAGGGCGAACCTGTGGACTCAAAGGCATTGATTGCCATGACTATCTCACAGTCCTGTTCGTCAGAACCTTCCGTGGTCACCAGGGGTAGTCTGCTGAGCGCGTTGGCACAGTTGTCTGTGCCTGGTCTGTGCCTTATGGTACAGTTGTAGGACGCCAGCATGAGTGCCCACCGTTGAATTCGCGCCGAGGCGTTGGCGTTTATTGCCTCGCTCTCGGATAGGAGGGACGTGAGGGGCTTGTGGTCAGTTTCTAATGCGAACTTGGCCCCGAAAAGATTTTGGTGCATCTTTTTGACACCGTACACGCACGCAAGCGCCTCCTTCTCTACCATTCCGTACCCACGCTCCACCCGCGAAAGTGACCTGGAGGCATAAGCTATGGGTTGTAATTTGCCGCAGTATTGACATGTTGTAAAACGCACCCGACCCCATACGCTGACGCATCGTATGTGAGAACTAGCTTTTTACCTGGATCAAAGAAAGTCAAAACACTGTTGGAACACAGAAGGTTGCGTGCCTTATTGAAGGCGCGTTCCTGGGCGTCCCCCCAAAACCAATCACACCCCTTCCTGAGTAGCACATGGAGAGGCTCCAGCAGCGTGCTTAAGTTCTGCATAAAGTTCCCAAACTAATTGAGTAGCCCAAGAAAGGCACACAGTTCTGAGACATTCCGGGGCCTGGGTGCCAGGCGAATTGCTTCTGTTTTGGACTCTGTTGGGTGGATTCCATCAGCGGCAATCCTTCTGCCCAAAAATTCAACCTCGGGTGCGAGAAACAGGCACTTGGATTTCTTAACTCTTAGGCCTACCCGATCCAACCGCTTTAGTACTTCCTCCAAATTACGGAGATGGGAGTCGGTGTCCCTGCCCGTGATAAGTATGTCGTCTTGAAATACAACCGTCCCCGGGATGGACTTGAGCAGACTCTCCATATTGCGCTGGAATATGGCAGCTGCCGACCTGATGCCGAATGGGCATTGATTGTAGATGAAAAGGCCTCGATGTGTGTTGATGGTGGTGAGTAGCTTGGATTCCTCAGTCAATTCTTGCGACATATACGCAGATGTGAGGTCTAGTTTTGAGAAAAGTTTACCTCCAGCCAATGTGGCAAATAAGTCCTCCGCTCTGGGCAGCGGGTACTGGTCCTGTAGGGAGACTCTGTTTATGTAGATTTGTAGTCCCCACAAATTCGTACGGATCCATCAGGCTTCATGACTGGGACGATGGGACTTGCCCAGTCGCTAAATTCCACAGGTGATATAATGCCTTCCCGCAGAAGCCTGTCCAGTTCGTGCTCAATCTTTTCCCTCATCACATAGGGTACAGCTCTGGCCTTGTGATGGACCGGTCTAGCATCCTATGTGATGTAGATTTTGACTTTGGCCCCTTTGAAAGTGCCTACACCTGGCTGAAAGAGATGTTCAAATCGCTTTATAACTGTTGAGCAGGAGGTCCGTTCCTGGCATGAACATCATTCCATTTCCAGTTTAGTTTTGCCAACCAGCTTCTCCCCAGCAGTGCTGGGGGGTCTCCGGGGACAATCCACAGGGGAAGTCGGTTTACTGTCCCTTTGTGTGTGACAGAGAGCATGGCGCTGCCGAGGACTGGTACGATTTCTTTGGTATAGGTCCTTAGTTTGGTGTCGACCCTTGTGAGTTTTGGTCTGTCTCTTTTATGCGGCCACAGTTGTTCAAATTGTTGAGCGCCCATGAGAGATTGACTCGCTCCCGTATCCAGCTCCATGTTGACAGATATCCCGTTGAGTAGGACCCTCATCATTATAGGAGGCATCTTGTTGTAGGAGCGGCGGCCATTGATCGTGTTGACCCGCTGTACATCGGTGTCCCGGGTATTGTCCCCACCTTCTTCTGGTCCGCTTTCCGACCCATCCGATTCGTATACCAGCGGAGCTGCCATTTTTTTGCACATGCGGGCCAGATGCCCTGTGTATTCACAATTTCTGCAAACAGCCTGCTGAACTCGACATCCCCTTGACGAGTGCACACCCCCACACCTCCAGCACAGACCGCTTCCATTGTTTCCAAAGAATGAGCTGCGTCTGGCTGATCTCTTTTGAGCTTCTCTCAGTTGTAGTTGATTGCTCGCATTGTGGGTTGATGAGGTGTGAACGGCCGTCCCTGTGGCCCTTGATGGCTTCTGGCACCACTGCCTGCTGTCGAGAACCTGTTCTCCCGCTTTTGTCTGTGTGTGGGGGTAGCAGCTTGTTTCACGCTGTGAACGCCTTGTTCTGATATTTCATTAGTTGTCGTACCTGCATTGTAAATCAACCTCGTTTCTTCTTCCCCTGCCAAGAATGTCTGTGCAACCAGTGCTGCTGCCTCTCAGGACAGGTTCTTGATCTCTACGAGCTTTCGGAATATGCCTGCTTGGCTTATTCCTTCAATTAAAATGTCTCTCAGCATTTCTCTCCTCAGTTCATCGGAGAACTCACATAAACTAGCCAACCTCCGAAATTCCGCCACGAAGTCGGGTATGCTCTGGCCCACACAGCGTCTGTAGCTGTAGAATCTGTGTCTGGCCATGTGTAGGCTGCTCGCTGGCTTCAGGTGGCCTCTTACCAGTGTGCTCAATTCTTCAAACGACTTGCTTGCTGATTTCTCGGGTGCCAGCAGATCTTTCATTAAAGCGTATGTTTTCGAGCCACAGCTGGTCAAGAGATGGGCTTTTCTCTTGTCTGCTTTGTCGTCTCCTAACCAGTCTTTGGTCACAAAGCTTTGCTGGAGCCTTTCTATAAAGTCCTCCCAATTGTCTCCAGCATTGTACTTTTCATCTGATCCATTGTTCGCCATTCTGTGGATTCTGTAATCCCGTAACTCGTCGCCACTGTAAAGACCTGTCCCCTCAGTACAGATTCACACGAGGCATGTAGTGAAGTCAAGGTCACTCTGGACCTGCACCTTTATTTCACAGCTCTGGAATGCTGCACTTGCCTGAGACCTATCCTTATATACCTGTCTGAGGCAGGTATCCCAGTGTCTCCTGCAAGTGCACCCCTGGTGGTAAGGTATGCTGGTGGCTACAGGTCATATCTTCTTACAGTCATGTATAGCATGTTAGGATACAGTTATATATAATAATGTAAGATACATGACAAAACTAAATTGGGTGGCGGTGTGAGCTGTGAGGAGGATGCTAAAAGGCTGCAGAGTGACTTGGACAAGTTAGGTGAGTGGGCAAATGCATGACAGATGCAGTATAATGTGTATAAATGTGAGGTTATCCACTTTGGGGGCAAAAACACGAAGGCAGAATATTATCTGAATGGCGGCAGATTAGGAAAGGGGGAGGTGCAACGAGACCTGGGTGTCATGGTTCATCAGTCATTGAAAGTTGGCAAGCAGGTACAGCAGGCGGTGAAGAAGGCAAATGGTATGTTGGCCTTCATAGCCAGGGGATTTGAGTATAGGAGCAGGGAGGTCTTACTGCAGTTGTACAGGGCCTTGGTGAGGCCTCACCTGGAATATTGTGTTCAGGTTTGGCCTCCTAATCTGAGGAAGGACGTTCTTGCTATTGAGGGTGTGCAGCGAAGGTTCACCAGAATGATTCCCAGGATGTCGGGACTGACATATGAGGAGAGACTGGATCAACTGGGCCTTTATACACTGGAGTTTAGAAGGATGGGAGGGGATCTCATAGAAACTTACAAGATTCTGACGGGACTGGACAGGTTAGATGCGGGAAGAATGTTCACGATGATGCAGAAGTCCAGACCCAGGGGACACAGTCTTAGGATAAGCGGTAGGCCAGTTAGGACTAAGATGAGGAGAAATTTGTTCACTCAGAGTGTTGTTCACCTGTGGAATTCCCTACCGCGACAGTTGTTGATGCCAGCTCATTGGATATATTCAAGAGGGAGTTAGATATGGCCCTTACGGCTAAAGTGATCAAGGGGTATGGAGAGAAAGCAGGAAAGGGGTCCTGAGGGAATGATCAACCATGATCTTATTGAATGGCGGTGCAGGCTCGAAGGGCCGGATGGCCTACTCCTGCACCTATTTTCTATGTTTCTATGTTTCTCTCTAGTCTGACACTCCGGTAAAGTTCTGAGAGAGTGCTGCACTGTCGGAGGTGCCGTCCTTCGGATAAGATGTTAAACCGAGGCGCCATTTGCCCTCTCGGGTGGACGTAAAAGATTCCACGGCACTATTCGAAGAAGAGCAGGGGAGTTCTCCCCCTATCAGCAGCCCCCCTGGTGTCATGAGCCAATACTTATCCCTCAACCAACATCACTAAAACAGATTATCTGATTATTATCACGTTGCTGTGGGAGCTTGCTGTGCGCAAATTGGCTGCCGCATTTCCTACATTACATCAGTGACTGATCTTCAAAAAGTACTTCAGTGGCTGTAAAGTGTCCTGAGGTCACGAATGGTGTTATGTAAATAAAAGTTTTTTCTAGCTTATCGAAATTTTCTAGTTTTTAGTAATCAGCATGAGACTGCAATAATAACAAAAGGCATTACCTGCATACAGGTTCTCCATTTTCTACAATGCACACACCACTGTTTTTACATTGAAAGTCAAGACATGATCCTGGGATATCTGTTGCTGGTTCGCTGGTCGTGTTGGCGATGGGTGCTGACGGTGTAGGTTGTAGGCCAACAAGATGAGAGACGTCTAAAAGGACAAAGTACAATATCTCAATGGGCAATTATTTACGCTTGGTGTCTTCACAGCTGATCCAACACATTTTCACATCACTATAAGTGCAGATTTCTTCAAACGCTTAACCTGAATTCTGTGGTACTGGTCCGGTGGAGCTCAGTAATCTCAAGCATCATCAGCATCACAGGCAGTCCCTCGAGGTTGAGGATGACTTGCTTCCACACTAAAAATGAGTACTCGGGGTGAGTGATGAACTCATTTTAAACGGTGGAAGATGCCTGTGCGTAAATCCTTTTAACGTGGGGTGACCATTGCACACCAGCCACCACAAGGGCTTGACGGAGCAAGGTCTTGGTCCAGTGGCAAGGGTTGACCAAGATGACTGGGAACCAGGCTCCGCCACATGTGCCAATACATACACACAAAAAACTCAAACACATATAATCATCATCAGCACGGGCAGTCCCTCGAATCGAGGATGACTTTCTTCCACGTCAAAAAGTTCACAGGTGTTTCAATGAAAGACCTAATATTCCAGATCCCGAACTACATGTTGAAGGGTGGAAGATTCCTGTGCGTGGATTTTTTTAATGTGTGGTGACCGTTGCACACCAGCCACCACACGGGGCTTGGCAGAGCTAGGCCTTGGTCCAGTAAGACAACTGGAGACCTGCTCTGCTGCACGGACCCAGTGCGCACACATATTGCAGTGTATTGCAGTGTATATATATCTAGGAAAGGCATCTCAAGCATGTCTTTATCATCATGCACTGCACCGTGATGGTAAGTTATTACCCAAGATAGCTTTACGTTTACTTACTTTGTCGAAAATGAGTTCCATATTTAATTCGTTATGTAAACTTGCTCAAAGGTTTTGGGCTGGATTTTCCATCTATTGCCGCCTCTGTTCATGCCCCGGAGTGGTGGTAACGGCGGTGGAAATGATTTCCGGGTGGACAGCCAGCTTCCAGCGCCCCGTCGAGACACTCGGTGCCGGTTTTGCGGGGCAGCAGTACCGCCTGTGAGCACGAGCCGGTGTGCAACGCCCTCTGGTTGCAACACCGGTCTGAAATTTGCTTGCGGCGGGACCCGTAGCAGCGCCCCCTAGTGAGACCGCCTGGGAAAGCGGGTGGTCCGAGCTGTCCCAGCGACGGTGAGGGAAGGAATGTCCACCTGAGGTAAGTGTGATTGGTTTTTTTTGTTTTTATTTTTGTGATTTAACTTTATGTGGAGTGAG
Source organism: Pristiophorus japonicus (assembly GCF_044704955.1). Classification (NCBI taxonomy): domain Eukaryota; kingdom Metazoa; phylum Chordata; class Chondrichthyes; family Pristiophoridae; genus Pristiophorus; species Pristiophorus japonicus. The sequence continues at coordinate 533,575,864 of NC_091977.1, forward strand.
CAAAGGCACTGGGAATGCTTTTTTTTTTGAAATTCGTAGCCAATCGTTCCAATTCTTTGTCAAATCACAAACGCCAGAGGTCACCTTGCACATGCCAAGGATCACTCTGCGCCAATGCTCTTAGCCAAAAGGCCTAGAGCCACTGCACCGTTCCTGGAAGTACTGCAATACCAGGTTCGTGCCATGGAGGTGGATGGGTCAAGCCACCCCACACACCTCCGTGGAGGTGGATGGGTCAAGCCACCCCACCCACCTCCTGTTTCCAAAAAAGCAAGCATATACCTTCCTGACCAGGGAGAAACCACCCGGAGGTCATGGTGGCTGGTCAGGTCAGTTACGCATGATCTTAGCCAAAAGGCCGAGAAGCGCTTTGTTGGCGATTTTGTTCCCCCAGGGAAGCCCCCGAGAGAGATGTAGAAAGCCTCCCTTAGCACCCCGCCCCACACTCAGGGCCCCGCTGGTGAATTTTGTGGCTGCAAAACGCAAACTATTTCCTGGCGCAAAATTTACTGCTCCGCCGCTATTAGTGCCCTAATTAGTCTCAAACTGAATTTCCACCCGAAGGGTTAGTGCTTGTATCTACCTCACTGGGAATTGATAAACATAACAGGGGTGTATAGGCCTGAATTTGGTCAAGGCCCCCGCCCGCCCAAGTGCCGCCCAAAGTGTCGCCGATGGCCGCCGAGGTACCGGACGGTTCTTTGGGCGGGATATTCATTGGCAGAGGTCCCTCGAAGGTCGGCGTGCGGCAAATCTTCGACGTTCGTCGCCAATCTGGGCGGCGGCGGGCGGCAGGTCTCATTGTCGGCGGCAGAGGCGCTTGCCGCCCAAGTGCCGCCGAGGATGGAGTCGGTGCAACAGAGGGTCAAAGCGCTGAAAATAAAAAGCATCAAAAGACCAACATTAAAAAAAATCTGACGACCCTTCATGGGATTCAAAAATAATTTCAATAAACTTCACTGACCTTTTTTTTACAGGATCTTGACTCTCACCGTCGGGGACAAAGCAGCGGTCCACGGCCGACTCCCGCCCGCACCAATCCGGCATCTCGGCGGGCCGGAGTCTACCTACCCGCATCGGCCGTCCGCTGTCGGCCCGCCCGCCTCAGGCCCACGTCGAAAGTGGCACTGGGCAGTTTGAGCAGAGGCATGTCAGTGGCAGTCGGCGGTAACTTCTCCAGTTTCGGCCCCTGTATATTTTGTTTGCTTTATAACTGAACTGTGCACAGTTCTGGTCTCCATATTACAAAAAGGACATAGAGGCAGAGGATATAAAGGTGCAGAAAAGATTTACAAGGATGACACCAGAATTGAGAGGTTGTAGCTATCACAAAAGATCAAACAGGCTGGGGGTCTTTTCACTAGAACAGAGAAGGCTGAGAGGGTGATGATAGAGCTCCTTATGATGAAGGGGTTTGATAAGGTCGATGTGGAGAAGATGTTTCCACTTGTGGGGAGACCAAAACGAAGGGCCATTAATATAATGGTAATGGTATCCAATCAAAAACAAGGGCATACAAAGTGGACTAAACTAGTGGGAGGACAGAAGACTGGGAAGCTTTTAAAAGCCAGCAAATAATAACTAAAAAAAATGATTAAGAAAGGGAAGATCGACAATGAAAGTAAACTAGCACGAGTTTTGATAGGTATATAAAAAGGAAAAGAGTGGCTAAAGTAAATGTTGGTCCCTTAGAGGACGAGACCGGGGCATTAGTAATGGGGAACATGGAGATGGCAGAAACTCTGAACAAATATTTTGTATCAGTCTTTACGGTAGAGGACACTAAAAATATCCCAACAGTGGACAATCAAGGAGCTTTTGCAGGGGAGGAACTTAACACAATCATAATCACTAAGGAGGTAGGACTCAGTAGGTTAATGGGACTAAAGGCAGATAAATCCCCAGGACCTGATGGCTTGCATCCTAGGGTCTTATGAGAAGTAGTGGCAGGGATAGTGGATGCATTGGTTGTAATTTACCAAAATTCCCTGGATTCTGGGGAGGTCCCGGCAGACTGGAAAACTGCAAATGTAATGCCCCTATTTAAAAAAGGAGGCAGACAAAAAGCAGCAAGCTATAGACCAGTTAGCCTAACATCTGTGGCTGGGAAAATATTGGGAGTCCATTATTAAGGAAGCAGTAACAGGACATTTGGAAAATCATAATTCAGTTAGGCAGAGTCAGCATGGATTTATGAAGGGGAAGTCATGTTTAACAAATTTGCTGGAATTCTTTGAGGATGTAACGGGTAGGGTGGATAAAGGGGAACCAGTGGATGTGGTGTATTTGGACTTCCAGGAGGCATTTGACAAGGTGCCACATAAAAGGTTACTGCACAAGATAAAAGTTCACGGGGTTGGGGGTAATATATTAGCATGGATAGAGGATTGGCTAATGAGCAGAAAACAGAGAGTCGGGATAAATGGTTCATTCTCTGGTTGGCAATCAGTAACTAGTGGGGTGCCACAGGGATCAGTGCTGGGACCCCAACTATTTACAATCTATATTAACGACTTGGAAGAAGGGACTGAGTGTAATGTAGCCAAGTTTGCTGATGATACAAAGATGGGAGGAAAAGCAATGTGTGAGGAGGTCACAAAAAACCTGCAAAAGGACATAGACAGACTAAGTGAGTGGGCAAAAATTTGGCAGATGGAGTAAAATGTTGGAAAGTGTGAGGTCATGCACTTTGGCAGAAAAAAAAAATCGAAGAGCAAGTTATTATTTAAATGGAGAAAGATTGCAAAGTGCTGCAGTACAGCGGGACCCGGGGATACTTGTGCATGAAACACAAAAGGTTAGTATGCAGGTACAGCAAGTGATGAGGAAGGCCAATGGAATCTTGGTCTTTATTGCAAAGGTGATGGAGTATAAAAGCAGGGAGGTATTGGGGAGGCCAAACCTGGAATAAAGTTTAAAGTTTTGGTTTCCATATTTAAGAAAGGATATACTTGCTTTGGAGGCAGTTCAGAGAAGGTTGATTCCAGAGATAAGGGGGTTGACTTATAAGGAAAGGTTGAGTAGGATGTGCCTCTACTCTTTGGAATTCAGAAGAATGAGAGGCAATCTTATCGAAACGTATAAGATTATGAGGGGGCTCGACAAGGTGGATGCAGAGAGGATGTTTCCACTGATAGGGGAGACTAGAACTAGGGGGCATAATCTTAGAATAAGGGGCCGCACATTTAAAACTGAGATGAGGAGGAATTTCTTCTCTCAGAGGGTTGTAAATCTATGGAATTCACTGCCTGAGAGCTGTGGAAGCCGAGACATTGAATACATTTAAGACAGAGATAGACAGTTTCTTAACTGATTAGGGAATAAGGGGTTATGGGGAGCGGGCAGGGAAGTGGAGCTGAGTCCATGATCGGACCAGCCATGATCGTATTAAATGGCGGAGCAGGCTCGAGGGGCCGTTTGGCCAACTCCTGCTCCTATTTCTTATGTTCTTATGTATTATAAATCCAATGGAGAATTCAGGAGAAACTTCTTTACCCAGTATGTGGAACTCGCTACAAGGAGTGGTTGAGGCGAATAGCGCAGATGCATTTCAGGGGAAGCTAAATAAGTACATGAGGGAGTAAGGAATAGAAGGTTATGCTGATAGGGTGAGATGAAGAGGGGCGGGAGGAAGTTTGTTTGGAGCATAAACACCGGCATGGACCTGTTGGGCCGAATGGCCTGTTTCCATGCTGTAAATTCTATGCAATTCTACGTAAAGCAAAATGATCAGTTTTAAAGAGACCGGTAACATTTTGTAGTAGTTAAACAATACTTTTCTCTCTGATGTAGATGGCTTGATAGCCTTTTCTCATCATCCGACTTTATGTTTCTTGAACCATAAGATGTAACGCAGCGAGTCTAGAACACAGAATCATACCTTCCACGGTTAAAAGAAAATAGGCGTCATCTCCCTTGATAAACTCTCTGCTTTTCAATCTCTCGTGGGATAAAAACGTACTGACTCCCATTCCTGGCCCCCGATGATACGTGGTGCCATCAGGTTCCGTCACTAAAACTCCGACTTTTGCAGGGTTATCCCAGCGGAGGGTACCTGCAAAACACAGTCAGGCAGCAATAGAAACATAGAAAATAGGAGCAGTAGTAGGCCATTCGGCCCTTCGAGCCTGTACCACCATTCAATATGATCATGGCTGATCCTCTATCTCAACACCATATTCTCACTTTTTCCCCATACCCCATGATGCCTTTTGTTTCTAGAAATCTATCTATCTCCCTCTTAAATATATTCAGTGACTTGGCCTCCACAGCCTTCTGTGGTAGAGAATTCCACAGGTTCACCACCCTCTGAGTGAAGAAATTTCTTCTCATCTCAGTCCTAAATTTCCTACCCCATATCCTGAGACAGTGACCCCTTGTTCTAGACTTCCCAGCCAGGGGGAAACATCCTCCCCGCATCCAGTCTGTCCAAACCCGTCAGAATTTTATACGTTTCAATGAGATCCCCTCTCATTCTTCTAAACTCTGGTGAATACAGGCCTAGTTGGCCCAATCTCTCCTCATACGACAGTTCTGGATGTGGACAGCAAAATCGGAAATGGAAGCACAAAGGTTGATTAAAGACATCAACTGACCTTGAGAGTCGATGTCACTCGGATCTGTGGTGATACTTCTTTGGTGAGACATGCGACGTCTGATGTCTGGATGTTGGTCCATCAACAACATGGTCCCCTGTATCCATGGACACGGCCATTGAAGACGGCCATCATTGTCTCCACTGACCAAGTGGAAAAACACGCCAAGATAAAAGGGCCGACTGCTTGTGCCATTTACGTACACCTTAATTTGAAATGCGTATCCTTTGCTGGAATAATACCTTGGGCTGTAGATGACACCATTGTGCCCCGATGGGCTTGTGTTTAAAATGTGAGTAAAGTTCCTGATGTGCCACACGTGGGTGGGGCAATGTGTCTCTGAGAGGTTAACATCATCGATAGAAATGCCCCCAGTGGAGCCAGCTGCTCCTTTCACGCCTTCAAAAACAACGCGGAACTTTCTGGAGACGTTCAGGCTGATGTGGTGAAGTTGCCAATAATTCAGACTTGCGACTGTTGCGAAAAAATAAATTAAAAGTATTTTTCGGCAATCAATGAGCCATTTCTAATTGGTGCGTGATTTTACTGAAGAAGATACATATAAGAACATAAAAGAAATAGGAGCAGGAGTCGGCCATACGGCCCCTCGAGCCTGCTCCGCCATTCAATAAGATCATGGCTGATTATTGACCTCAATTCCACTTTCCCACCCAATCCCGATATCCCTTGATTCCCCCAAACTCCAAAAATCTATCGATCTCAGCCTTGAATATACTCAGTGACCTGGCGTTAAAATCTCTCTCAGCCAGTGACAACGCCTCAAAAATGGCGGTACCAACTTTCAACCCCTGAGCCTCCACAGCCCTCTGGGCTAGGGAACTGCAAAGCTTCACCGCCCTCAGAGTGAAAAAGTTCTTAAGAACATATGAAATAAAAGCAGGAGTAGGCCATATGCCCCTCGAGCCTGCTCCACCGTTCAATAAGATCATGGCTGATCTGATCTTGGGCTCAGCTCCACTTCCCCGCCCGCCCCCCATAACCCTTTACTCCCTTATTGCTCAAAAATCTGTCTATCTCTGCCTTAAATGTATTCAATGACCCAGCCTCCACAGTTCTCTGGGGCAGAGAATTCCATAGACTTTGTCCCTTAATTCTAGCTTCCCCTATGAGTGGAAATAACCTCTCTGCATCCACCTTGTCGAGCCCCCTCATTATCTTAAATGTTTCGATTAGATCATCTCTCATTCTTCTGAAAACCAATGTGTATAGGCCCAACCGACTCAACCTATCTTCATAAGTCAAACCCCATCTCCGGAATCGACCTAGTGAACTTTCTCTGAACTGCCTTCAATGCAAGTATATCCTTCCTTGAATATGGAGACTAAAACTGTATGAAGTACTCTAGGTGTGGCCTCACCAATACCCGGCACAGTTGCTTTTATTCTCTATCCGCCTTGCAATAAAGGTCAGCATTCCATTTGCCTTCCCGATTACTTGCTGTACATGCTTCATAAATGTTTGCGCTTCATGCACAAGCACTCCCAGGTCCCTCTGTACTGCAGCACTTTGCAATTTTTCTCCATTAAATTATAATTTGCTTTTCTATTTTTTTCTGCCAAAGTGGATAACCTCACATTTTTCCACATTATACTCCATCTGCCAAATTTTTGCCCACTTACTTAGCCTGTCTATATCCCATTGCAGATTTTTTGTGTCCTCCTCACAATTTTCTTTCATAGAAAAATGGAAACATAGAAAATAGGTGCAGGAGTAGGCCATTCGGCCCCTCGAGCCTGCACCACCATTCAATAAAATCATGGCTGATCATTCCCTCAGTACCCCTTTCCTGCTTTCGCTCCATGCCCTTTGATCCCTTTAGCTGTGAGGACCATATCTAACGCCCTCTTGAATATATCCAATGAACTGGCATCAACAACTCTCTGTGGTAGGGAATTCCACAGGTTAACAACTCTCTGAGTGAAGAAGTTTCTCCTCATCTCAGTCCTAAATGGCCTACCCCTTATCCTTAGACTATGTCCCCTGGTTCTGAACTTCCCCATCATCGGAAACATTCTTCCCGCATCTAACCTGTCCAGTCCTGTCAGAATCTTATAAGTTTCTATGAGATCCCCTCTCATCCTTCTGAACTCCAGTGTATAAAGACCCAGTTGATCCAGTCTCTCTTCATATGTCAGTCCCGCCATCCTGGGAATCAGTCTGGTGAACCTTCGCTGCACTCCCTCAATAGCAAGAACGTCCTTCCTCAGATTAGGAGACCAAAACTGAACACAATATTCCAGGTGAGGCCGCACCAAGGCCCTGTACAACTGCAGTAAGACCTCCCTGCTCCTATACTCGAATCCCCTAGCTATGAAGGCCAAAATACCATTTGCCTTCTTCATCGCCTGCTGTACCTGCATGCCAACTTTCAATGACTGATGAACCATGACACCCAGATCTCGTTGCACCTCCCCTTTTCCTAATCTGCTGCCATTCAGATAATATTCTGCCTTCGTGTTTTTTCCCCCAAAGTGGATAACCTCACATTTATCCACATTATACTGCATCTGCCATGCATTTGCCCACTCACCTAACCTGTCCAAGTCACCCTACAGCCTTTTAGCGTCCTCCTCACAGCTCACACCGCCACCAGTTTAGTGTCATCTGCAAACTTGGAGATATTACACTCAATTCCTTCATCTAAATCATTAATGTATATTGTAAATAGCTGGGCTCCCAGCACTGAGCCCTGCGACACCCCACTAGTCACTGCCTACCATTCTGAAAAGGACCCGTTTATCCCAACTCTCTGCTTCCTGTCTGCCAACCATCTATCCACGCCAGTACATTACCCCCAATACCACGTGCTTTGATTTTGCACACCAATCTCTTATGTGGGACCTTGTCAAAAGCCTTTTGAAAGTCCAAATACACCACATCCACTGGTTCTCCCTTGTCCACTCTACTAGTTACATCCTCAAAAAAATTCCAGATGATTTGTCAAGTATGATTTCCCTTTCATAAATCCATGCTGACTTGGACCGATCCTGTCACTGCTTTCCAAATGCGCTGCTATTTCATCCTTAATAATTGATTCCAACATTTTCCCCACTACTGATGTCAGGCTAACCGGTCTATAATTACCCGTTTTCTCTCCCTCCTTTTTTAAAAAGTGGGGTTACGTTAGCTACCCTCCAGTCCATAGGAACTGATCCAGAGTCGATAGACTGTTGGAAAATGATCACCAATGCATCCACTATTTCTATATCCACTTCCTTAAGTCATCTGTGATGCAGACTATCAGGCCCCGGGGATTTATCGGCCTTCAATCCCATCAATTTCCCTAACACAATTTCCCACTCTTTAAGGAGATCCTTCAGTTCCTCCTTCTCACTAGACCCTCAGTTCCCTAGTATCTCCGGACGGTTATTTGTGTATTCCTTCGTGAAAACAGAACCAAAGTATTTGTTTAACTGGTCCGCCATTTCTTTGTTCCCATTATAAATTCACCTGAATCTGACTGCAAGGGACCTACTCTTGTCTTCACTAATCTTTTTCTCTTCACATATCTATAGAAGCTTTTGCAGTCAGTTTTTATGTTCCCAGCAAGCTTCCTCTCATACTCTATTTTCCCCGAACTAATTAAGCCCTTTGTCCTCCTCGGCTGTATTACAAACTTATCTCAGTCCTCAGGTTTGCTGCTTTTGCTGGCCAATTTATATGCCTCTTCCTTGGATTTAACACTATCCTTAATTTCCCTTGTTAGCCACGGTTGAGCCACCTTCCCGTTTTTCTTTTTACTCCAGACAGGGATGTACAATTGTTGAAGTTGATCCACGTGATCTTTAAATGTTTGCCATTGCCTATCCACCATCAACCCGTTAAGTATCACACGCCAGTCTATTCTAGCCAATTCACGTCTCATACCATCGAAGTTACCTTTCCCCAAGTTCAGGACCCTAGTCTCTGAATTAACTGTATCACTCTCCATCTTAATAAAGAATTCTACCATATTATGGTCACTCTTCCCCAAGGGGCCTTCCACAACAAGATTGTTCATTCGTCCTTTCTCATTACACATCACCCAGTCTAAGGTGGCCAGCCCTCTAATTGGTTCCTCGACATATTGGTCTAGAAAACCATCCGTAATACACTCCAGGAAATCCTCCTCCACTGCATTGCTATCAGATTGGTTAGCCCAGTCAATATGTAGATTGAAGTCGCCCATAATAACTGCTGTACCTTTATTGCATGCATCCCTAATTTCTTGTTTGATGCTGTCCCCATCCTCACTACTATTGTTTGGTGGTCTATACACAACTCCCACTAGCGTTTTCTGCCCTTTGGTATTCCGTAGCTCCACCCATACAGATTCCACATCATCCAAGCTAATATCCTTCCTTACTATTGCATTAATTTCCTCTTTATCCAGCAACACCACCCCACCTCCTTTTCCTTTCTGTCTATCCTTCCTAAATATTGAATACTCCTGGATGTTGAGTTCCCAGCCTTGGTCACCCTGGAGCCATGTCTCCGTGATGCCAATTACATCATATCCGTTAACTGCTATCTGCACAGTTAATTCGTCCACCTTATTCCGAATACTCCTCGTATTGAGGCACAGAGCCTTCAGGCTTGTCTTTTTAACACCCTTTGCCCCTTTAGGATTTTGCTCTAATGTGGCCCTTTTTGCTTTTTGACTTGGGTTTCTCTGCCCTCCACTTTTACTTTTCTTTCTATCTTTTGCTTCTGCCCCCATTCTACTTCTCTTTGTCTCCCTGCGTAAGTTCCCATTTCCCTGCCATATTAGTTTAACCCCTTCCCAACAGCACTAGCAAACACTCCCATCTTTGTAAAATCAGCAAACTTGGCTACATTACACTCAGTCCCTTCATCCAAGTCATTAATATAGATTGTAAATAGTTGAGGACCCAGCACCGATCCTTGCGGCACCCCACTAGTCACTGTTTACCAAGCGGACTTTGACCCATTTATCCCGACTCTCTGTATCCTGTTAGTTAGCCAATCCTCTATCCATGCTAATATATTACCCCCAACCCCGTGAACTTTCAACTTGTGCAGTAACTTTTTATGTGGCATCTTATCGAATGCCTTCTGGAAATCCAAATACATCACATCCACTGGTTCCCCCTTATCCACCCTGCTCATTACATCCTCAAAGAACTCCAGAAAATTTGTCAAACATGATTTCCCTTTCATAAAACCATGCTTACTCTACTTGACTGGATTATGATTTTCCAAATATCCCGCTACTGCTTCCTTAATAATGGACTCCAGCATTTTCCCAATGACAAATGTTAGGCGAACTGGTCTATAGTTTCCTGCTTTAAGTCTGCCTCCTTTTTTAAATAGGGGCGTAACATTTGTGGTTTTCTAATCAGCTGGGGCCTTCTCAGAATCCAGGGAATTTTGGAAGATTACAACCAATGCATCCACTATCTTTTAAGACCCTAGGATATAAGCAATCAGGTCCAGGGGACTTGTCCACCTTTAGTCCCATTATTTTACCGAGTATTACTTCATTAGTGATAGTGATTCCTCCCTCCCTATAACCCCTTGATTATCCACTATTGGGATGTTTTTAGTGTCTTCTACTGCCCTCTATTATTCCCCAGTTTCATCCTCTCGGGACCAACATTTACTTTAGCCACTCTTTTCCTTTTTATGTACCTGTAGAAATTCTTACGATATGTTTTTATATTTTGTGCTAGTTTACTTTCATAATCTATCTTCCCTCTCTTAATCAATTTTTTAGTTGTCCTTTGCTGGCTTTTAAAAGTTTCCCTATCCTCTGACCTCCCATTAGTCTTGGCCACATTGTATGTCCTTGTTTTCAATTTGATACCATCCCTTAGTTTAAAAAGAGGCAGCTCGTGCAGAGCACAGAGTGCAGCAGCATAGAGTGACATTCGTGAGTTTGGTAAGTGGGTGAATTTTAAGGGTTATTCTCTTTAAACCATTTGGAGGCTGGAGTAAATTGTTAGTGGCAATTTCCAGTAGCTTCTCAGTAAGTAGCAGTTTAATTTAAAGGGGAAAAGTTAAATAGTTGGGAATCTTTCAGGTTTAGGCAGAGAAAAACAAGGTAACTCCCCAGTAGGAGGCAATTAGCAGCTAGTTAAAAACCAGTTCTGTAAACGACTGACCAATAGTGAATCATCTGACCTAGATACAGTTTAAAAAGAGGCAGCTCGTGCAGAGCACGGAGTGCAGCAGCATAGAGTGGCATATAGATTGGGCTAACTAAACTGGAAGCAATACGGTGGAGGAGGATTTCCTGGAGTGCATAAGGGATGGTTTTCTAGACCAATATGTCGAGGAACCAACTAGGGGGGAGGCCATCTTAGACTGGATGTTGTGTAATGAGAGAGGATTAATTATCAATCTCGTTGTGCAATCTCTTCCCTTGGGAAAGAGTGACCATAATATGGTGGAATTCTACATTAGGATGGAGAATGAAACAGTTAATTCAGAGACCATGGTCCAGAACTTAAAGAAGGGTAACTTTGAAGGTATGAGGCGTGAATTGGCTAGGATAGATTGGCGAATGATACATAAGGGGTTGACAGTGGATGGGCAATGGCAGACAGTTAGCGACTGCATGGATGAACTACAACAATTGTACATCCCTGTCTGGCGTAAAAATAAAAAAGGGAAGGTGGCTCAACCGTGGCTATCAAGGGAAATCAGGGATAGTATTAAAGGTAAGGAAGTGGCATAAAAATTGGCCAGAAATAGCAGCGAACCCGGGGACTGGGAGAAATTTACAACTCAGCAGAAGAGGACTAAGGGCTTGATTAGGGCAGGGAAAATAGAGTACGAGAGGAAGCTTGCAGGGAACATTAAGACGGACTGCAAAAGCTTCTATAGATATGTAAAGAGAAAAAGGTTAGTAAAGACAAACGTAGGTCCCCTGCAGTCAGAATCAGGGGAAGTCATAACGGAGAACAAAGAAATGGCAGACCAATTGAACAAGTACTTTGGTTTGGTATTCACTAAGGAGAACACAAACAACCTTCCGGATATAAAAGGGGTCAAAGGGTCGAGTAAGAAGGAGGAACTGAGGGAAATCCTTATTAGTCGGGAAATTGTGTTAGGGAAATTGATGGGATTGAAGGCCGATAAATCCCCAGGGCCTGATGGAGTGCATCCCAGAGTACTTAAGGAGGTGGCCTTGGAAATAGCGGATGCATTGACAGTCATTTTCCAACATTCCATAGACTCTGGATCAGTTCCTATGGAGTGGAGGGTAGCTAATGTAACCCCACTTTTTAAAAAAGGAGGGAGAGAGAAAACAGGGAATTATAGACCGGTCAGCCTGACATCAGTAGTGGGTAAAATGATGGAATCAATTATTAAGATGTCATAGCAGCGCATTTGGAAAGAGGTGACATGATAGGTTCAAGTCAGCATGGATTTGTGAAAGGGAAATCATGCTTGACAAATCTTCTGGAATTTTTTGAGGATGTTTCCAGTAGAGTGGACAAGGGAGAACCAGTTGATGTGGTGTATTTGGACTTTCAGAAGGCCTTCGACAAGGTCCCACACAAGAGATTAATGTGCAAAGTTAAAGCACATGGGATTGGGGGTAGTGTGCTGACATGGATTGAGAACTGGTTGGCAGACAGGAAGCAAAAAGTAGGAGTAAATTGGTACTTTTCAGAATGGCAGGCAGTGACTAGTGGGGTACCGCAAGGTTCTGTGTTGGGACCCCAGCTGTTTACATTGTACATTAATGATTTAGACGAGGGGATTAAATGTAGTATCTCCAAATTTGCGGATGATACTAAGTTGGGTGGCAGTGTGAGCTGCGAGGAGGATGCTATGAGGCTGCAGAGTGACTTGGATAGGTTAGGTGAGTGGGCAAATGCATGGCAGTTGAAGTATAATGTGGATAAATGTGAGGTTATCCACTTTGATCAACTAGGCTTGTATTCACTGGAGTTCAGAAGAATGAGAAGGGATCTCATAGAAACGTTTAAAATTCTGACGGGTTTAGACAGGTTAGATGCAGGAAGAATGTTCCCAATGTTGGGGAAGTCCAGAACCAGGGGTCACAGTCTAAGGATAAGGGGTAAGCCATTTCGGACCGAGATAAGGAGAAACTTCTTCACCCAGAGAGTGGTGAACCTGTGGAATTCTCTACCACAGGAAGTAGTTGTGGCCAATTCACTAAATATATTCAAAAAGGAGTTAGATGTAGTCCTTACTGCTAGGGGGATCAAGGGGTATGGCAAGAAAGCAGGAATGGGATACTGAAGTTGCATGTTCAGCCATGAACTCATTGAATGGCGGTGCAGGCTCGAAGGGCCGAATGGCCTACTCCTGCACCTATTTTCTATGTTAGCCATGGATGATTATCCCTTCTCTTAAATTCTTTCCTTCTCATTGGGATATATTTTTGTTGCGAGTTATGAAATATCTCCTTAAACGTCTGACAATTCTCATCAACCGTCCGATACTTTAATCTATTTTCCAGTCCACTTGAGCAAACTCTGCCCTCATATCTTTGTAGTCTCCTTTATTTAAGTTCAGGACACTCGTTTGAGAACCAACTTTCTCACCCTCCAACTGAATTTGAAATTCAACCATGTTATGGCCACTCATTCCTAGAGGATCCTTTACAAGATCATTTATTAATCCTGTCTCATTACACAGTACCAGATCTAAGATAGCCTGCTCTCTGATTGGTTCCGCAACGTACTGTTCAAGGAAACTATCCCGGGTACACTCTATGAACTCTTCCTCATGGCTACCCTGGCCAATTTGCTTTGTCCAATCAATATGAAGGTTAAAATTGCCCATGATAATTGCCGTTCCTTTATTACAAGCCTCCATTATTTCTTGATTTCATCTCCGTCCAACAGTGTAGCTATTGTTAGGAGACTTATAGACTACGCTCACCAGCAACTTTTTCCCCTTATTATTCTCCACCCAAACTGATTCAGCATTTTGATCTTCTGAGCCAATATCGTTTCTCACTAACCCGCTGATCTCATCCTTTATTAACAGTGCTACCCCACCTCCTTTTCCTTTCTGTCTGTCCTTCCGAATTGTCAAATACCCCTGAATATTTAGTTCCCAGTCTTGGTCACCTTGCAACCATGTCTCTGTAATGGCTATCAGATCATATTCATTTGTATCGGTCTATTTTGTTATGAATGCTGCGTGCATTCAGCTAAAGAGCTTTTAAATTTGATTTTTTTAACCATTTTTTCCTGCTTTGACCCCACTTTCTGATTCACCTTTATATTTATACATTCTGTCCCTTCCTGGCATGCTCTGGTTTTCATTTCCCCCAGTGCTACCCTGATCTATTGCCTTCTCCTTATTCTTTGACTTTTTACATTTTTGCTCACCTGAATCCTCCTCCCCACCCCACTAATTAGTTTAAAGCCCTCCTCATCTCAGTCCTAAATGGCCGACCGCTTATTCTGAGACTGTGACCCCTGGTTCTAGACTCCCCAGCCCAGGGAAACATCCTCCCTGCATCTACCCTGTCAAACCCTGTAAGAATTGTATATATCTGAATTAGATCACCTCAAGAGAATATAGGCCTCATAGGACAACCCTCTCATCCCAGGAATCAGTCTGGTGAACCTTAGTTGCACTCCCTCTAAGGCAAGTATATTCTTTCTTAGGTAAGGAGAATAAAACTGTGCACAATACTCCAGGAGTGGCCTCACCAGGGTCCTATATAATTGCAGCAATAGGGAGCAGCGTGTGGCGGCCCGGCCTGGAAATCGGTGCAAGACCATCAGCAGGCCGGGGCCATTAGAGGGAGCAATGTGCGGCATACCACGGCAGGGAGCAGCGCGTGCTGCTACAGGAGGGCGACGGTTGATTGCAGTGCGGGCAGGTACAGCAGGAGCGGCGAGGTCGGGCCGAAGGAGCGGCAAGAGATCGTAGAGGGATGCGATCGGAGCCCAGGAGAGGCGAGTGCCCAGGGGCAGCACACTGCGATATGTGGGCGCACTAGGTCGATGCAGCAGAGCTGGTCTCCAGTTGTCTTGCTTAACCCTTGCCACTGGACCAAGACCTAGCTCTGTCAAGCCCGTGTGGTGGCTGGTGTGCAACGGCCACCCCACATTAAAAAAATCCACGCACAGGCATCTTCCACCCTTCAACATGTAATTCGGAATCTGGAATATTAGGTCCTTCATTGAAACACCTGTGGACTCATCCCTTTTCAGCGTGGACGCAAGTCATCTTCGTTTTGAGGGACTGCCTATGATGATGATATAATTGTAGCAAGACATCTTTACTCATATAGAAACATAGAAACATAGAAAATAGGTGCAGGAGTAGGCCATTCAGCCCTGCGAGCCTGCACCGCCATTCAATGAGTTCATGGCTGAACATGCAACTTCAGTACCCCATTCCTGCTTTCTCACCATACCCCTTGATTCCCCTAGTAGTAAGGACTTCATCTAACTCCTTTTTGAATATATTTAGTGAATTGGCCTCAACAACTTTCTGTGGTAGAGAATTCCACAGGTTCACCACTCTCTGGGTGAAGAAATTCCTCCTCATCTCGGTCCTAAATGGCTTCCCCCTTATCCTTAGACTGTGTCCCCTGGTTCTGGACTTCCCCAACATTGGGAACATTCTTCCTGCATCTAACCTGTCTAACCCCGTCAGAACTTTAAACGTTTCTATGAGGTCCCCTCTCATTCTTCTGAACTCCAGTGAATACAAGCCCAGTTGATCCAGTCTTTCTTGATGGGTCAGTCCCGCCATCCCGGGAATCAGTCTGGTGAACCTTCGCTGCACTCCCTCAATAGCAAGAATGTCCTTCCTCAGGTTAGGAGACCAAAACTGTACACAATACTCCAGGTGTGGCCTTACCAAGGCCCTGTACAATTGTAGCAACACCTCCCTGCCCTTGTACTCAAATCCCCTCGCTATGAAGGCCAACATGCCATTTGCTTTCTTAACCGCCTGCTGTACCTGCATGCCAACCTTCAATGACTGATGTACCATGACACCCAGGTCTCTTTGCACCTGCCCTTTTCCTAATCTGTCACCATTCAGATAATAGTCTGTCTCTCTGTTTTTACCACCAAATTGGATAACCTCACATTTATCCACATTATACTTCATCTGCCATGCATTTGCCCACTCACCTAACCTATCCAAGTCGCTCTGCAGCCTCATAGAATCCTCCTTGCAGCTCACACTGCCACCCAACTTAGTGTCATCCGCAAATTTGGAGATACTACATTTAATCCCCTCGTCTAAATCATTAATGTACAGTGTAAACAGCTGGGGCCCCAGCACAGAACCTTGCGGTACCCCACTAGTCACTGCCTGCCATTCTGAAAAGTCCCCATTTACTCCTACTCTTTGCTTCCTGTCTGACAACCAGTTCTCAATCCATGTCAGCACACTACCCCCAATCCCATGTGCTTTAACTTTGCACATTAATCTCTTGTGTGGGACCTTGTCGAAAGCCTTCTGAAAGTCCAAATATACCACATCAACTGGTTCTCCCTTGTCCACTCTACTGGAAACATCCTCAAAAAATTCCAGAAGATTTGTCAAGCATGATTTCCCTTTCACAAATCCATGCTGACTTGGACCTATCATATTACCTCTTTCCAAATGCACTGCGATGACATCCTTAATAATTGATTCCATCATTTTACCCACTACCGATGTCAGGCTGACCGGTCTGTAATTCCCTGTTGTCTCTCTCCCTCCTTTTTTAAAAAGTGGGGTTACATTGGCTACCCTCCACTCGATAGGAACTGATCCAGAGTCAATGGAATGTTGGAAAATGACTGTCAATGCATCCACTATTTCCAAGGCCACCTCCTTAAGTACTCTGGGATGCAGTCCATCAGGCCCTGGGGATTTATCGGCCTTCAATCCCATCAATTTCCCCAACACAATTTCCCGACTAATAAGGATTTCCCTCAGTTCCTCCTCCTTACTAGACCCTCCGACCCCTTTTATATCCGGAAGGTTGTTTGTGTCCTCCTCAGTGAATACCGAACCAAAGTACTTGTTCAATTGGTCCGCCATTTCTTTGTTCCCCGTTATGACTTCCCCTGATTCTGACTGCAGGGGACCTACGTCCTCCAATACTTTTGCAATAAAGGCTAACATACCACTTGCTTTCCTAATTGCTTGCTGTACCTGCATGTATACGAATGGAGAATTATATCGAAATACGTTTGTGCAAGTGGTAAGCTCTCCACCACTAGGGTTTGTCTTTGTGTCATTACTGGGTCTGTTGTAGATTTGTTGATAGAGATTGATTCCTGTGATGTGTCAACTACTCCGTTATTATTGTGCCATGAGTCTACCAGGATGGTAGGAGAACTAGATGGACCGTGGTCTTTTTTCATTTAGCAGGTCCTATGTTCCTCTGCACCCAACATGAAAATCAGCCCCTATTCGTTGAAATGTGACGTATCTGTGATTTGGCTCCAAATATCCCTCTCCCCTGCCCCTCCCTCCCTGCCCCTCCACCCCCAACCACCACTCCTATACCCATGCTACAAAACATAAAGCATGATATTTGAAATGGTTATCAACCCATTCATATTAATTATCAACCCAACACACTCAGCTTCTCCTCATCATCAATCTCTCTGCTCTCCAGAAACGGCCTCAGCTGACTCTTAAAACTATTTGAATCATTAACTTCAAATGACCTTCCCGAGTAACCCGTTCTCGAAGCCTATTGCACATTGTATGAAATATTCTGCCCAATCTCCCTTCTTACACCTAGTTTGTTTCTCTTTGGTACTGAAGTAATTGCCACACTGAAAAAAACTTGTCTGGCCCAACATTGTCAATGTGTCATAGAATTATAGACTGGCACAGCACAGAAGGAGGCCGTTCAGCCCATCGAATCTGCGTCGGCTCTTTCGAAGAGCAATCCAGTTTGTTCCACTCCCCCGCTCTTCCTCCATATCCCGGCAATTTTTGCTCCTTCAAGTATTTATCCAATTCCCTTTTGAAGGTTACTAATGAATCTGAATCCAGTGCCCTATCAGGCCGTGCTTTGCAAATCCTAACCACTCGTTGCGTAAAAAAGTTTTTCCTCATGTCGCCTCTGGTTCTTTTGCCAATCACCTTAAACCTGTGCCCCTCTGGTTACCGACCCTTTCACCATTGGAAACTGTTTCCCTTTATTTACTCAATCGAAACCCTTCATCATTTGAAACACCTCGATCAAATCAAAAATTATGTACTTCATATAATCTTGAGAATTTCAGTTAGGTCACGTAGACTTCTTGTCCTTCTCAAAGAGCACAAGCCCAGTTTCTCTAACTTTTCCACGTAACTTAAACTTCTGAAACCCATAACGCAGTGCACAAATGTGGACAAAGTTTGAAGAAACAACTGCCAGGTGCGGGATAATTTGTTAAAATGGCCGGAGACAGCAATTTAAGAAAAAGAGTTTAGGTAGAGAGAGAAATTCTTCTCCCACAAGTGAGAATGGTATTCTGTAAAGATCATTACATCAAGGAGTCATACCTTTGGTGGAAAAATTCCGTTGTACCCCGTTTGGGGGCGGTACCATCCAAGAGGCGGGACATTGTGCGCCAGGCGCGGAAGTCCCGCCCCACTCGTGAAATTGGGGTTACCGCCCCTGAAAAGGAAGTGGAGCGCAAGATAACGCACTCCACTTCCTTTCTGGGGTGGGTAGCGGGATGGACGGGATGGGAGCGGTGCGCAGCGCGATGCACTGGGCCGTGTAGCCCCGCCACGTGGGAGGGGCTCTTCCCCGTCATTAAAGGGAAGGGCCCAAACTGCAAACTCTGCAGCGATGAAAGGGTCCTCCCTGGACCACCGTGGGGCAGGGGCACCGTGCCAACAGCCCGGCGGTGCTCAAGCAGAATGCCGGGCTGACCGATCGCGGCACGCACCCCGCGTTCAAAGCACCAACGGGGGCGCTAGAAAAACATTGGAGAATTTTTTGGAGAAAGCAATGCACCTCCCCTTGAACTATCGAATACCCCGCCTGCTGCCCGGTTCACGTACCCTGGAGCTGTCGCTGCCATCGTTGGCCGCACCTTCAGGGGGTGATACCCAATTTAGGGTCCGGGGCGCTAACAGGGCTCTGTGCACGATGGTAATATCGTCATCTCCGGCTCAGTGGGGCGCTACGGCTAACCGCCGCCGCTGAACTGCCGCGGAATGTAGTTTGAGTCGACTGCGATATCGTCCCGCGCGAAAAGATGGTTGCGCCCACTAGGGGGCGCAAACGAGAGACGCAAACATAGAAACATAGAAAATAGGAGCAGTAGTAAGCCATTCGGCTCTTCAAGCCTGCTCCGCCATTCAATATTCTCTCAGAGAGATGTAAATCTGTGGAATTCGTTGCCTCAGAGAGCTGTGGGGACATTGAATATATTTAAGACAGAGATAGACAGTTTCTTAACCGATAAGGGATTAAGGGGTATTGGGGAGTGGGCAGGGAAGTGGACCTGAGTCCATGATCGGATCAGCCATGATCGTATTAAATGGTGGAGCAGGCTCGAGGGGCCGTATGGCCTACTCCTGCTCCTATTTCTTATGTTCTTATGTTCTTATGTTTATATGATCATGGCTGATCCTCTATCTCAGCACTCTATTCCCACTTTCTCCCCATACCCCTTGATGTCTTTTGTGTCTAGAAATCTATCTATCTCCCTCTTAAATATATTCAATGACTTGGCCTCCACAGCCTTCTGTGGTAGAGAATTCCACAGGTTCACCACCCTCTGAGTGAAAAAATTTCTCCTCATCTCGGTCCTAAATTTCCTACCCCTTATACTGAGACTGTGACCCCTTGTTCTAGACTTCCCAGCCAGGGGAAACATACTCCACGCTTCCAGCCTGTCCAACCCTGTCAGAATTTTACACGTTTCAATGAGATCCCCTCTCACTCTTCTAAACTCGAGTGAATACAGGCCTAGACGACAAAATCTCTCCTCATAAGACAGTCCTGCCATCCCAGGAATCAGTCTGGTGAACCTTCGCTGAATTTCTCAGCCTTTGCGTTCAATGTGTTAAGACATATTCAGTAATCTTATTTATGAAGCAAAGGTCATGTCACCCTTCAGGTCGCACATTAATAATTTATGTTAAACCCAGTCTTTGTCCTCGTTGACATACCTTTTACTCCAGCAACTTTCGATAAAGTACCATTAGGATTAGCTTTATCGTAAACTCTGATCCAAATGTTCAGCTCATCCTGTTCACTTCCACCCTTGAAAGAATAGAACTCCAAGCACTGGAAGCCCCGCTTGGGGTAATAGATCCTGCTCTCCAAAAGGGCTTTCTCTCCCACATGGGCTGTGCTGGAGTTGAAATGCATGAAGTATCCACTACCTGCCACGTGAAATGATTGAAACATCCAATTAGTAAAGTATCCATTATTTATCCAAAAGCAAAACACTGCGGATGCTGGAAATCTGAAATCATAACAGAAAATGCTGGAAATACTCAGCGGGTCAGGCAGCATCTGTGGAGAGAGAAACCAAGTTAACGTTTCAGGTCGATGATCCTTCGTCAGAACTGGAAAAAGTTAGAGATGTGACAGGTTTTTAAACAAGTGCAGGGTCAGGGAAAGGGGGGAGGGGAGGAAAGAACAAAAGGGAAGGTCTGTGATAGGGTGGAAGGTAGGAGAGATTCAATGACTAAAGGGATGATGGTGCGAGGCGAAAGGAGATGGAAATGGGACAAGTAAAGAAACAAAAGCTGAGTCTAGATAGGGTGTTATTGGAGAGGGCAGTATCATCAGAAGCTGTCTGCTGGAATGAGAGAAAGAATCAGAAAAAAAGAGAAAAAAAAATATAGGGGCAGGGGTTATGGCCTGAAATTGTTGAACTCGATGTTGAGTGCAGAAAGCTGTAAAGTGGCTGAACGAAGGATGAGGTGCTGTTCCTCGAGCTTTGTGTTGAGCTTCGTTGGAACAGTGTAGGAGGCCGAGGACGGAGAGGTCGGAGTGGGAGTGGAGCGGATAATTAAAGGGACAGACGACCGGAAGCTCGGGGTCACGCTTACAGACTGAACGGACGTGTTCCGCAAAGCGCTCATCCAATCTACGCTTGGTCTCCCCAATGTAGAGGAGACCTCATCGTGAGCAGTGAATACAAAATTGATCCACTAATTATCGCTATTTTAATGAATACTCTATTCATATTGCGTGGTATATATTCAACAGCATAACTTCCTATCGTCAAATATTTATCAGATAGTGTTTTCCAAAGATCTATAATGGGAATTAGGGCCACAAAAATGAGTGGCAGGTCATCCCGTCAGTTCTGCCAGGGTTGCACTTGCCGATGTTCTCCAGTGTTTACCCTGCCCAGAGTTTATGAGGTCATTGGGAGGGCTGTTCATTTGTACGTGGGCATAATTCCAGTGCCTGGCCGTCATCGGGGGGGGGGGGTGGGGGTGGAGGATTCGGGGAGGGGGAAGCCAAGCCCACCCTTCCGTTACGTTTTTCTTTATTTGTTCATGGAATGTGGGCGTCGCCGGCAAGGCCAGCATTTATTGCCCATCCCTAATTGCCCTGGGGGTGGGGAGTGTAATGTATACACGTCTGAGCATGCTCAGAGCTGTTGAGGAGCCTGCGCCTCACAACTTGAGCCTCCTCGGGGAAATTCCCTCCGTGCTTTTCAGTTCTGCACGGAGGGGTTTCCTGTACGAGCTGTTCTTGCACACTCTCCATTTTGCCATCCTCGTCTGCCGTCCGGACACGCCATGGCGCACCATCTTGCCGTCCGGAGGAGGCGTGGGTCCCCAATGGTGTGCTCACTACGCGGGAGTCCTCCCTCTATTTATTGGGGACTTGACCTGGAGGGTGTTGCACGGAGCAGTCCTGTACAATCAGTTTTTAAGTCGGTTCACGGACTCCCAGGCCGACTGTAATTTCTGCGGTCTGGAGGAGTCCGTGCTCCATGTCTATGTTAAATGCGTGAGGTTGCAGCCCTCTTCCAATATTTGAAGGGGCTGCTCCTCAAATTCTGGTTGCACTTCAGTCCCACGCTCCTGATCTTTGGGCACCCTGTGCGGAGGGGAGCGGGCAGGTCGGAAGGCCTCCTCATAGGACTGCTCCTGGGCACGGCCAAGGGGGCCATCAGCCGGTCCAGGCAGCGGGCGGTCGAGGGGGTCGTTCAGCCCGACTGCCTGCCTCTCTTCCGCAGTTACATCCGAGCCAGGGTGTCCCTGGAGATGGAGCACGCGGTGTCCACCGGTACGCTCGCGGCCTTCTGCGAGAGGTGGGCGCCGGAGGGACTGGAGTGCATCATCACCCCCGGCAACCAAATTTTAATTTGATTTAAGTTATGGTAAAAAGTTAATTTGTTTATTTGTCGGTTTTAGTGCCTCCTATTAATAAGGGGGCACTTAATTCATGGTTTTACAAAAATAGTTGCAGAACTGTTGAGTTGGGAGTGGCTTAGCCAGTCATGTGATGTTCACTAGACTCAATAAAACCCCAGCCAGTTGGGCTCAGGGGATCCACGATGAGGCAGGTGGTTCTGAGCCTGGTGGATGAACTAGTAATGTGTAGTGTGATTGTTAACCCTTTGCTCATAAACCAACGAGTTCTTAATAGCAATGTGTTGCTATGAATTCTTAAACAAAGAACCCATGAAGCAAATACATTACACACATCAGTGGCCTTGCAATGGATGGATAGAAGTTCCACCTTTTATAAAGGCAACCAGGTTTTCCCAACTAAGACCCATCCTTCCTTTCCTTGCACTTATCTAACTTCCCCTTAAATGCATCTGTGCTATTTGTGATGTGCTGCAGGTACCACATGGTGTAGTTGAGGAAAACAGCATTGATGCATTTAAGGGGAAGCTTGATAAACACATGAGGGAGAAAGGAATTGAGGGTTAAGGGTGAAGAGAGGTGGGAGGAGGCTGGTGTGGCACATAGACGCCAGCCTAGACCCGATGGGCCGAATGGCCTGTTTCTGTGCCGTACACTTGGCTTTACATTGATGGGGACCTGGTGTACCCAGGTCCTGGCTTGTTCCCAGTGGTCCGGCTAGACTCCTGGTGGTGTTACAGTGTTGTGTTCGGTGGAACTGAAATTGAAATTGGGCCCCTCTTCCTT
This sequence comes from Pristiophorus japonicus, assembly GCF_044704955.1. NCBI lineage: Eukaryota > Metazoa > Chordata > Chondrichthyes > Pristiophoridae > Pristiophorus > Pristiophorus japonicus. The sequence goes on from NC_091977.1 coordinate 533,598,510, forward strand.
TTGATGATGGTCACCTCGTGCATAACATACGCGGCCAGGGAAGGCCAAACATCTGAGTGGCTGGATTCAGATCAGACCGGCTGTGCCTGCGACTCCCAATCCCACGCCAGGAGTTAAAGTCGGCCCTCTTATCTCCATAAATGGTGCAAGACTGGGGGACCGAATGGCCATGTGATTCTGTATAATCCGAAAAGCAGCCTCTACCAAGGACAATTTGCAGGGCTGTGAGGAAAGAGCTGTGGGTGGGGGGGCGAGTGTGAATGAATTGATCGGCTCATTCAAACAATGGGCCGAATGGCCTCCTTCTGTGCTGCATGGTGCTATGATCCAGTTCACCTTTTTCCATTTCCTCAAAGGCACCTTGTGGCTTCTCCGAGTCAGTGCCGACCTGTCACCAATTATTGTGGCATTAGGAGCGTTTTCCTGTTGCAGGGGTCATGTGCGCCGAGAGCTGGATTGGGGGCTGCGCTAAACCGTTTCATAACGTATCGTTTTACCTTCACAGTTGCCCATGTTGGTGTGGTCTTTGTCAGGCCCGGACAGGGCCTGGTCTACACGTTGCCAATCTGCATTGTCATCTGGACCTTGAATCATGCCACAAATATTCTCCAGCTCAAAACTGCACTGGTCCAAAAAGCTGAGTGAGGAGCCTAACCAAATAGAACGAGAGGTGAGAGTTGATCTTTGAACTCAACAACAACAACTTACATTTATAGACCAACAACAGGGAATACAAGAGCAGGGAAGATATGCTAGAACTGTGTTCAAAAAATGCTGGGCCTGTTTTCTTTGGAACAGAGGAGGTAGAGGGGAGACCTTATTGAGGTGTATAAAATTATGAAGAGCCTGGATAGAGTGAATAGGAAGCACCTGTTTCCCTTGGCAGAGGGGTCAACAACCAAGAAGCATAGATTGAAAGTAATTGGGGGGAGGTTTAGAGGAGATATGAGGGGAAATTTCTTCACCCAGATGGTGGTGGGGGTCAGGAACTCACTGCCTGAAAGGGTGATAGAGGCAGAAACCCTCACCACATTTAAAAAGTACTTGGATGTGCACCTGAAGTGCCGTAACCTGCAGGGCTACGGACCAAGAACTGGAAAGTGGGATTAGGCCAGATAGCTCTTGGTCGGCCGGTGCGGACATGATGGGCCGAAATGGTCTCCTTTCGTGCTGTAAATTTCTATGATTCCATGGGTCCAAGTTTCCCCAAGAAAAAAAACGGGCGCCCCACCGAGCTGGGCGCCCGTTTTTCGCGCCTAAAACGGCGCCTAAAAAAATCCTCGGTCTTCTCCACCCACTTACAGGTCCTCTGGCCCTCGGCGCAGCCAGCACGAGCTGTGGGGGGGCGGAGCCAGGTCCCTGCGCTGAAAACAGTGCCGGGACCTCTGCACATGCGCGCTACAGTCGGCACGCAAGTGCAGTAGCTCCAGGCGCCGAACTGTGTGGGAGGGGCCCGAAGCACGCAGCCCCTAGCCCTGGCCCAATGGCCTCACTGGGGCTGCGTGAATGAGGCTCCTCCCACGGCCAGCTCCTGCTTCCCCCACCCCCCCGCCCAGCCCCCGACCGGACCCGACACCCGCTCCGCCCCCCCCCCCCGCCTGACCCGACCCGTGCTCCTGTTCCCCGACCCGACCCACCCCGCCCCCCGCTCTCCCTCCCCGCTCTCTCCCCCCACCCCCGCTCCCTCCCTCCCCCCCGCTCCCTCCCTCCCTCCCTCTCTCTCTCTCTCTCTCTCCCTCTCCCTCCCTCCCTCCCTCCTCTCTCTCTCTCTCCCCCCCTCCCTCTCTCTCTCTCCTCCCTCCCTCCCCCTCTCTCCCTCTCTCCCCCCCTCTCTCTCCCTCCCCCCTCTCTCTCTCTCCCTCCCTCCCTCCTCCCCCCTCTCTCTCCCTCCCTCCCTCTCTCCCCCCCTCTCTCTCCCTCCCTCCCCCCCCACTCTCTCTCTCCCTCCCTCCCCCTCTCTCCCTCCCCCTCTCTCTCTCTCTCCCTCCCTCTCTCTCTCTCTCTCTCTCTCTCCTCCCGCTCAGCGGCACGAACAGCTGCAGAATTCTCCCTGGCTGAAGCACTTTCACACAGGTAGGAAGATGGTTTATTTAATCTTTTCTTGGCTTATAAATGTTTATTCAGGTTGGATTTATTTGTATAATGTTTGTAGAAGTATAAATAAGGATTTATTATAGAATTTAATGACTTTCCTTCCCCCCCCTCTCCCCCCCCACCTCGTTCTGGACGCCTATTTTGTAACCTGCGCCTGATTTTTTAACGTGTAGAACAGGTTTCTTCAGTTCTACAAAAATCTTCACTGGCTCCATTCTAAGTTAGTTTGGAGTACATTTTCACTGTGGAAACTTTCAGATCAAGCGTCAGTGGCCGGACACGCCCCCTTTTGAAGAAAAAATTCTGTTCTAAACTAGAACTGTTCTACCTGACTAGAACTGCAGAAAAAAAAATGTGGAGAATTGCGATTTCTAAAATAGTCTGTTCTCCACCAGTTGCTCCTAAAAATCAGGCGCTAATCATGTGGAAACTTGGGCCCTATGATTCTATAACACTAGTTAGGCCAGAGCTGGAGTACTGCATGCAGTTCTGGTCACCACATTACAGGAAGGATGCAGAGGAGATTTACGAGGATGTTGCCAGGACTGGAGAATTTTAGCTATGAGGAAAGATTGGATAGGATGGGTTTGTTTTCCTTGGAACAGAGGAGACTGAGAGGAGATTTAATTGAGGTGTATAAAATTATGAAGAGCCTAGATAGAGTACATAGGAAGGACCTGTTTCCCTTTGCAGAGGGGCCAATAACCAGAGGGCATACATTTAAAGTCATTGGTAGAAGGATTAGAGGGGAGATGAGGAAATATTTCTTCACCCAGAGGGTGGTGGGAGTCTGGAACTCACTGCCTGAAAGGGTGGTAGAGGCAGAAACCCTCACCACATTTAAAAAGTACTTGGACGTAGACTTAAAGAGCCGTAACCTACAGGGCTACGGACCTGGTGCTGGAAGGTGGGATTAGGCTGGGTAGCTCTTTTTCGACCGGCACGGTTACGATGGGCCGAATGGCCTCCTTCTGTGTTGTAATTTTTCTATGATTCTATGAAGAACAACAACTTGCATTTATATAGCAGCTTTTAATGCAATAAAACATCCCAAGGCACTTCACAGGAACGTTATCAATAAAAAGAATTTGCCACTGAGCCACAGAAGGAGATATCAGGTCAGATGACCAAAAGCTTGGTCAAAGAGGTAGGTTTTAAGGAGCATCTTAAAGGAGGAGAGAGAGGCAGAAAGGCTTAGTGAGGGAATTCCAGAGTTTAGGGCCCGGGCAGCTGCAGGCACTGCCGCTAATGGTGGAGCGATTAAAATCGGGGATGTACGAAAGGTCAGAATTGGAGGAGCACAGATATCTCGGAGGGTTGTAGGGCTGGAGGAGGTCACAGAGATAACTTCAGAACATTAAAAATGTTTAAATTTGCTTTTGAGAGCGTCGACTTGAATTCCTCCGACAGTGAAAGACTCTTCAGATGTAGCTCGGTGTCCTAATATGTCAGACCACTTGTTTGCGGACCCCAGGGATGTTACTGTCCCCCTACCCGTCAGAGTTCTAATCAATGTGGGTGGTACGGAACACAATCCCGTGTCTCTACACGAGGGGAGAGAGGAAGATTGAGAGAGAGAGAGAGAGAGAGAGAGAGCTCACTGGGTTGCCCTTGCTAACCCTAGCTAAAGTACAATTGACAGGTGCCTGAGAGCAGTTTGCTCGCTGATTTACTCTCCAACAGATGATGTGTGGGCCGGGGAGGAAATTGGCGATGGAAAAGTTAAAGGATAAGTATTCTTCAAAATAAAAATTGCTAAACTAATATAATGCTTTTAAAGATCCCATGGCACTATTTCCCTACTTTCTTACTGTCTCCCTACTGTCCTAGCCAATATTTCACCATCAAAGACAGTCCCTCAAAATCGAGGAAGACTTGCTTCCACTCTAAAAGTGAGCTCTCAGGCGACTGAACAGTCCAATACGGGAATTACAGTCTCTGTCACAGGTGGGACAGACAGTGGTTGAAGGAAAGGATGGGTGGGGAGTCTGGTTTGCCGCATGCTCCTTCCGCTGCCTGCGCTTGGTTTCTGCATGCTCTCAGCGACGAGACTCGAGGTGCTCAGCGCCCTCCCAGATGCACTTCCTCCACTTAGGGCGGTCTTTGGCCAGGGACTCCCAGGTGTCAGTGGGGATGTTGCACTTTATCAGGGAGGCTTTGAGGGTGTCATTGAAACGTTTCCTACCCACCTGGGGCTCACTTACCTTGTAGGAGTTCTGAGTAGAGCGCTTGCTTTGGAAGTCTTGTGTCGGGCATGTGGACAATGTGGGCCACCCAACGGAGCTGGTCGAGTGTGGTCAGTGCTTCGATGCTGGGAATGTTGGCCTGAGCCAATATTTATCCCTCAATCAACATCACTAAAGCAGATTATCTGGTCATTATCACATTGCTGCTTGTCGCTCTAATTCTGAGTCGGAATGCTGTGGATTCAAGTCCCACTCCAGAGACTTGAGCAGAAAATTTGAACTTCAGTACTGAGGGAGAGCTCCACCATTGTCTTTTGGATGGGATGTTAAAACCGAGATCCGTCCACTGTCTCAGGTGGATGTAAAAGATTCCACAGCACTATTTCTATGGGAGTTATCCCCGTTGTCCAAGGCCAATATTTATTTCTTAACAGTACTAAAAAACAAATTATGTGGTCGTTCATCATCATCATCATCATAGGCAATCTCTCGAAATCGAGGAAGACTTGCTTGCACTCTAAAAGTGAGTTCTCAGGCGGCTGAACAGTCGAATACAGGAATTACAGTCTCTGTCACAGGTGGGACAGACAGTGGTTGGAGGAAAGGGTGGGTGGGGAGTCTGGTTTGCCGCACGCTCCTTCCGCTGCCTGCGCTTGGTTTCTGCATGTTCTCGGCGACGAGACTCGAGGCGCTCTTCATCCAGTTAGGGAGGATTAACAGATTGCTGTTCGTGGGAGCTTGCTGTGCGCAAATTGGCTGCTGCATTTCCTATATTACAACATTGACTACACTTCAAAAGTACTTCATTGGCTGTAAAGCGCTTTGGGACGTCCTGAGGTCGTGAAAGATGATGTAGCAATGCAAGTTCTTTCTTTCTGCCTGCACCAAACATTTCTTTTCCACAGTTTCAAGTCCTGGTTCCAAAGACTTTCAGTCTGTGCCCTTGTCCCACAGCGCTCTTTGCCCTGTCTCAGTCTGGACACTGAGAGCATGACTTTTGGTAGGAAGCTCAGAAAAACAGAATGGCCTAGAAATCCCGGCCTCCCCAGTCTGTGCGGGGTGTGTACGGGGTGTGTACGGGATGTGTACGGAGTGTGTACAGGGTGTGTACAGGGTGTGTACGAGGTGTGTAGGGAGTGTGTACGGAGTGTGTACAGAGTGTGTACAGAGTGTGTACGAGGTGTGTAGGGAGTGTGTACGGAGTGTGTACGGGGTGTGTACGGAGTGTGTACGGGGTGTGTACGGGGTGTGTAGGGAGTGTGTACGGAGTGTGTACGGGGTGTGTAGGGAGTGTGTACGGAGTGTGTACGGGGTGTGTACGGGGTGTGTAGGGAGTGTGTACAGGGTGTGTACAGGGTGTGTACGAGCTGTGTACGGAGTGTGTACAGAGTGTGTACAGAGTGTGTACGGGGTGTGTACGGGGTGTGTACGCGATGTGTACGGAATGTGTACGGGGTGTGTACGAGATGTGTACGGAGTGTGTACGTGATGTGTACGGGGTGTGTACGGAGTGTGTACGGACCCGGGAAGGCATCTCAAAAGCCAGTTTTCAGCGCACAATGCGCATGTGCTGAAAACCGGCTTTTCCGATCCGTCAAGCTCCAGCTTGACAGATCCACGCATCTCAGGAGCGAGGACATTTTCATGGGCAAGATTGCGGGATTTACCTATATCTTGCCCGGCAAATGTCCTCCAAACTCTTGCACCTGATAAAAGCAGCTGCATAGCCTACTGTTACAGGTGTAAGAGTTTAAAAACATAAAAATATAATTAAATTAAATTTAAAAAACACTTTTTATTGTTAAAAACCCGGCTCACTAAGGTAAGTTTATTTTTTAACCCTCATTACAAAAGTTTTTAAAAAGTCGGAAAAATACATTTTTTCTCTAAGACATTTATTAACTTTAATTTCAATTAATTGTTTAGTGTGTTCGTTTTTTTTTCTCATTAATAGCAATGAGAGCTGGTAGCTACGGAGCTCCCATTGCTATTAATGAGAAAGCTGTACCTGATTGGCTGAGCAGTCACATGTGACTGCATCTTCTGCGTGGGAACCTGGAGGACGGGAGTGCGCTTCGCAGCGCGGGAAAAGAAGGCCTCCCCACCGGGAATCCCTCGCTCCTCCCGGACCACCAGATACTTTCGTAAAAACTCTCCGGTCGGAGGCGTTTGTCCAAAAGGAGCCTCCAACCAGAATTTCAGGGCCATTATTTTTTAAATGGTGAGAGATTGGGAAATGTTGGTGTTCAGAGGGATTTGGGTGTCCTTATACACAAAGCACAGAAAGTTAGTGTGCAGGTACAGCAAGCAATTAAGAAGGCAAATGGAATGTTGGCCTTTATTGCAAGGGGGTTGGAGTATAAAAGTAAGGCACAGGGCTTTGGTGAGACCACAATTGGAGTACTGTGCACGGTTTTGGTCTCCGTACCTATAGAAGAATATACTTGCTTTGGAGGTGTTGCAACGAAGGTTCATTAGACTGATACCCGGGAAGAGAGGGTGGTCCTTCAAAGAGAGATTGAGCAGATTGGGCCTGTGCTCTCTGGACTTTAGATGAATGAGAGGTGATCTCATTGAATATTTAAGATACTGAGGGGGATTGACAGGGTAGATGCTGAGAGGTTGTTTCCCCCGGGCTGGAGAGTCTAAAACTAGGGGGCATGGTCTCAGGATAAGGGGTCGGCCAATTCGGACAGAGATGAGGAGAAATTTCTTCACTCAGAGGGTTGTGAATCTTTATAATTCTCTACCCAAGAGGGTTGTGGATACTGAGTCGTTGAGTATATTTAAGACTGAGATCAATAGATTTTTGGAAGCTGGGGAATCGAGGGATATGGGGATCGGGTGCGAAGGTGGAGTTGAGGTCAAAGATCAGCCATGATCTTTTGAATGGCGGAGCAGGCTCGAGGGGTCGAATGGCCGACTCCTGCTCCTATTTCTTATGACACAAAAATACAGCCATGAACAATTTTTTAGTGTTGGTAGGTGTTGGGACATGAGTAGAAACACAGTGCAGGTTCACACAAGGGTCTAGTTGAGGATCCATTGGTTACAGACGAATGGCGATTGGCTGGACATAGGACCTGTGAGTAAAGCCGCAAAAACCTCAGCCTCGATGCTCATTGAACTGATGCGCTTCTCATTATTTTCTTTACACTTACTAACTTGTTGTAAATTACACCCATGCCCAATTCTAGGCTGTGTCTATTTGAGATTGGGGGTAGTGTGTTGACGTGGATTGAGAACTGGTTGTCAGACAGGAAGCAAAGCGTAGGAGTAAATGGGTACTTTTCAGAATGGCAGGCAGTGACTAGTGGGGTACCGCAAGGTTCTGTGCTGGGGCCCCAGCTGTTTACATTGTACATTAATGATTTAGACGAGGGGATTAAATGTAGTCTCTCCAAATTTGCGGATGACACTAAGTTGGGTGGCAGTGTGAGCTGCGAGGAGGATGCTATGAGGCTGCAGAGTGACTTGGATAGGTTAGGTGAGTGGGCAAATGCGTGGCAGATGAAGTATAATGTGGATAAATGTGAGGTTATCCACTTTGGTGGTAAAAACAGAGAGACAGACTATTATCTGAATGGTGACAGATTAGGAAAAGGGAAGGTGCAACGAGACCTGGGTGTCATGGTACATCAGTCATTGAAGGTTGGCATGCAGTTACAGCAGGCGGTTAAGAAAGCAAATGGCATGTTGGCCTTCATAGTGAGGGGATTTGAGTACAGGGGCAGGGAGGTGTTGCTATAGTTGTACAGGGCCTTGGTGAGGCCACACCTGGAGTATTGTGTACAGTTTTGGTCTCCTAACTTGAGGAAGGACATTCTTGCTATTGAGGGAGTGCAGCGAAGATTCACCAGACTGATTCCCGGGATGGTGGGACTGACCTATCAAGAAACACTGGATCAACTGGGCTTGTATTCACTAGAGTTCAGAAGAATGAGAGGGGACCTCATAGAAACGTTTAAAATTCTGACGGGTTTCGACAGGTTAGATGCAGGAAGAATGTTCCCAATGTTGGGGAAGTCCAGAACCAGGGGTCACAGTCTCAGGATAAGGGGTAAGCCATTTAGGACCGAGATGAGGAGAAACTTCTTCACCCAGAGAGTGGTGAACCTGTGGAATTCTCTACCACAGAAAGTAGTTGAGGCCAATTCACTAAATATATTCAAAAGGGAGTTAGATGAAGTCCTTACTACTCGGGGGATCAAGGGGTATGGCGAGAAAGCAGGAAGGGGGTACTGAAGTTTCATGTTCAGCCATGAACTCATTGAATGGCGGTGCAGGCTAGAAGGGCTGAATGGCCTGCTCCTGCACCTATTTTTTCTATGGAACACCAAATTTCTGATTGGGCCTCTTGGAGGACAAGACCACCCCAGCAGTTTGCCTGGAATGTGTAATTTGATCCTGCCTGCCGGCGAGTAATCAAGATCATCCAAGTTAATCCAAATCTTCTTTGGCAGCACCTCCCAAACCCGCGACCTCTAACATCTAGAAGGACAAGGGCAGCAGGCGCATGGGAACACCACCACCTGCAAAATTCCCCTCCAAGTCACACACCATCTGACCTGGAAATATATCGGCCATTCCTTCATTGTCACCGGGTCAAAATCCTGGAACTCCCTCCCCAACAGCACTGTGGAAATACCTTCACCACACAGACTGCAGCGGTTCAAGAAGGCAACACACCACCACCTTCTCAAGGGCAATTAGGGATGGGCAATAAATGCCGGCCTTGCCAGTGACACCCACAGCCTAGGAACAAATTTTGAAAAGAATCACTGGAACTCACTGCAGTTGTAGAGCCGGTTGAGTTTCAGAAGGTCATAGTCGCTGAAATCAAATCGTTGCCCAATCACGTTAGCGAAGTCGGCAATTTTGGTGACGATGGTCGGCTCAGTGCCGTTGTTAAATGCCGTGGAGCTGTAGTGCATCACGGAGGTGTAGTCATACGGTATGTTCTGGTTCGTGGTTTCCTGGTCATCGTATTTATTGAAATTGTGCTCTTTACCTGAATTGACAACAACAAGAGAACTCGTCAAGTCACAGCCTCATGTCTCCAATACTATCGACATTGCATCAGCCAGTACATAAATCTTCCCAATTTTACCATTGTCGATTCGGTCCCACATTATTGTGACATAGTCGTCGCGATCGGATCTCGACTGCTCATGCCAGAAGCCCAAGGCATGAAGGAACTCGTGCTGGATGGTGCCTATTCTTTCACACCTCTCGCCGATGGAGAGCTTCTGCCTCCCAACACGGTGGTTGCCGACAGAGGAATAGCACCTGGGAAACAATGAATTCTTCACATTAAAGTTGCCCTTGTTCTTTGACAAGTACACTTGAAATGGAAAGAAAGACTTGCATTAATATCGCGTCTTCCACGACCACCGGACTCTCAAAGCGCTTTACAGCCAATGAAGTACTTTTAGAGTGTAGACACTGTTGTAATGTGGGAAATGCGGCAGTCAACTTGCGCACAGCAAGCTCCCAAAACTGCAACGTGATAATGACCAGATAATCTGTTTTTGTTATGTTGATTGAGGGATAAATATTGGCCAGCACACCAGGGATAACTCTCCTGCTCTTCTTCGGAATAGTGCCGTGGGATCTTTTGCGTCCACTTGAGAGAGCAGATGGGGCCTCGGTTTAACGTCTCATCCAAAAGGTGGCACCTCTGACAGTGCAGCACCCCCTTAGCACTGCAGTGTCAGCCTAGAATTTTAATTGCAAGTCCCTGGCATGGGACTTGAACCACAATGTTCTGACTCAGAGGTGAGAGTGCTATCCACTGAGCCACAGCTGCCACTTTGGGAAATAACAAAAAAATGAACTGGATAGAGAATTGGATAAATACTTGAAATGGAAAGATTTGCAGTCCAGCATTTATTGCCCATCCTTAATTGCCCTTGAGAAGGTGGTGGTGAGCCGCCTTCTTAAACTGCTGCAGTCCGTGTGGTGCAGGTGCTCCCACAGTGCTGTTAGGGAGGAAGTGCCAAGATTTTGACCCAGCGATGATAAATTAACTGACAATATATTCAGGATGGTATGTAACTTGGAGGGGAAATTGGAGGTGGTGCTGCCCCATGCACCTGATGCCCTTGTCCTTCTATGTGGTAAAGGTTGCGGGTATAGGAGATGCTGTCGAAGAAGATTTGGATAGAATTGGAAGATCTTCATTGCAGCCACGGTGCACCGGTGATGGAGGGATTGAATGTTTAATGTCTTGAATGGAGTGTCTGGAAGGTGTCAAGCATCTTCAGTATTGTTGGAGCTACACTCATCCAGAGCATTCTATCACATTGCTGACATTAGAAATAGGAGCAGGAGTCGGCCATTTGGCCACTCGAGCCTGCTTCGTCATTCAATAAGTTCATGGCTGATCTGATCTTGGCCTCAACTCCACTTCCTTGCCCGCTCCCCATAACTCTTGACTCCCTTATCATTCAAAAATCTGTCTATCTCCACCTTAAATATATTCAACGACCCAGCCTCCACAGCTCTCTGAGGAAGAGAATTCCAAAGATTCACAATCCTCAGAGAGAAGAAATTCCTCCACATTTCCATTTTAAATGGGCGACCCCTTATTCTGAAACTATTCCCCCTAGTTCTAGATTCCTCCACGAGCGGAAACATCCTCTCTGCATCTACCCTGCCAAGCCCCCTTAGAATCTTATACGTTTCAATAAGAGCACTTCTCATTCTTCTCAACTCCAATGAATGTTGGGGAGGGCATCAAACATGAAATTAGGGGTGCGTGCAATAAAGGTGCAGCAGTTATAATGGGTGACTTTAATATGCACATAGATTGGGTTAACCAAACTGGAAGCAATACGGTAGAGGAGGATTTCCTGGAGTGCATAAGGGATGGTTTTTTAGACCAATATGTCGAGGAACCAACTAGGGGGGAGGCCATCTTAGACTGGGTGTTGTGTAATGAGAGAGGATTAATTAGCAATCTCGTTCCTTGGGGAAGAGTGACCATAATATGGTGGAATTCTGCATTAGGATGGAGAATGAAACAGTTAATTCAGAGACCATGGTCCAGAACTTAAAGAAGGGTAACTTTGAAGGTATGAGGCGTGAATTGGCTAGGATAGATTGGCGAATGATACTGAAGGGGTTGACTGTGGATGGGCAATGGCAGACATTTAGAGACCGCATGGATGAACTACAACAATTGTACATTCCTGTCTGTCGTAAAAATAAAAAAGGGAAGGTGGCTCAACCGTGGCTATCAAGGGAAATCAGGGATAGTATTAAAGCCAAGGAAGTGGCATACAAATTGGCCAGAAATAGCAGAGAACCCGGGGACTGGGAGAAATTTAGAACTCAGCAGAGGAGGACAAAGGGTTTGATTAGGGCAGGGAAAATGGAGTACGAGAAGAAGCTTGCAGGGAACATTAAGACGGATTGCAAAAGTTTCTATAGATATGTAAAGAGAAAAAGGTTAGTAAAGACAAACGTAGGTCCCCTGCAGTCAGAATCAGGGGAAGTCATAACGGGGAACAAAGAAATGGCGGACCAATTGAACAAGTACTTTGGTTCGGTATTCACTGAGGAGGACACAAACAACCTTCCGGATATAAAAGGGGTCGGAGGGTCTATTAAGGAGGAGGAACTGAGGGAAATCCTTATTAGTCGGGAAATTGTGTTGGGGAAATTAATGGGATTGAAGGCCGATAAATCCCCAGGGCCTGATGGACTGCATCCCAGAGTACTTAAGGAGGTGGCCTTGGAAATAGTGGATGCATTGACAGTCATTTTCCAACATTCCATTGACTCTGGATCAGTTCCTATGGAGTGGAGGGTAGCCAATGTAACCCCACTTTTTAAAAAAGGAGGGAGAGAGAAAACAGGGAATTACAGACCGGTCAGCCTGACATCGGTAGTGGGTAAAATGATGGAATCAATTATTAAGGATGTCATCGCAGTGCATTTGGAAAGAGGTAATATGATAGGTCCAAGTCAGCATGGATTTGTGAAAGGGAAATCATGCTTGACAAATCTTCTGGAATTTTTTGAGGATGTTTCCAGTAGAGTGGACAAGGGAGAACCAGTTGATGTGGTATATTTGGACTTTCAGAAGGCTTTCGACAAGGTCCCACACAAGAGATTAATGTGCAAAGTTAAAGCACATGGGATTGGGGGTAGTGTGCTGACATGGATTGAGAACTGGTTGTCAGACAGGAAGCAAAGAGTAGGAGTAAATGGGGACTTTTCAGAATGGCAGGCAGTGACTAGTCGGGTACCGCAAGGTTCTGTGCTGGGGCCCCAGCTGTTTACACTGTACATTAATGATTTAGACGAGGGGATTAAATGTAGTATCTCCAAATTTGCGGATGACACTAAGTTGGGTGGCAGTGTGAGCTGCAAGGAAGATTCTATGAGGCTGCAGAGCGACTTGGATAGGTTAGGTGAGTGGGCAAATGCATGGCAGATGAAGTATAATGTGGATAAATGTGAGGTTATCCACTTTGGTGGTAAAAACAGAGAGACAGACTATTATCTGAATGGTGACAGATTAGGAAAAGGGCAGGTGCAAAGAGACCTGGGTGTCATGGTACATCCGTCATTGAAGGTTGGCATGCAGGTACAGCAGGCGGTTAAGAAAGCAAATGGCATGTTGGCCTTCATAGCGAGGGGATTCGAGTACAAGGGCAGGGAGGTGTTGCTACAATTGTACAGGGCCTTGGTGAGGCCACACCTGGAGTATTGTGTACAGTTTTGGTCTCCTAACCTGAGGAAGGACATTCTTGCTATTGAGGGAGTGCAGCGAAGGTTCACCAGACTGATTCCCGGGATGGTGGGACTGACCTATCAAGAAAGACTGGATCAACTGGGCTTGTATTCACTGGAGTTCAGAAGAATGAGAGGGGACCTCATAGAAACGTTTAAAATTCTGACGGGGTTAGACAGGTTAGATGCAGGAAGAATGTTCCCAATGTTGGGGAAGTCCAGAACCAGGGGACACAGTCTAAGGATAAGAGGGAAGCCATTTAGGACCGAGATGAGGAGGAATTTCTTCACCCAGAGAGTGGTGAACCTGTGGAATTCTCTACCACAGAAAGTAGTTGAGGCCAATTCACTAAATATATTCAAAAAGGAGTTAGATGAAGTCCTTACTACTAGGGGAATCAAGGGGTATGGTGAGAAAGCAGGAATGGGGTACTGAAGTTGCATGTTCAGCCATGAACTAATTGAATGGCGGTGCAGGCTAGAAGGGCCAAATGGCCTACTCCTGCACCTATTTTCTATGTTTCTATGTAATATAGGCCCAACCTGCTGAACCTTTCTTCATAAGACAACCCCATCATCTCAGGAATCAACTGAGTGAACCTTCTCTGAACTGCCTCTAACGCAAGTATAACCTTCCTTAAATACGGAGACCAAAACTGCACGCAGTACTCCAGGTGTGGCCTGACCAATACCCTGTACAGTTGTAGCAGGACTTTCCTGCTTTTATACTCTATCCCCCTTGCAATAAAGGCCAACATTCCATTTGCCATCCTGATCACTTGCTGTACCTGCATACTAGCTTTTTGTATTTCATGCACAAGGACTCCTAGGTCCCTCTGTACTGCAGCATTTTGTAATTTCTGCCCACTTAAATAATAATTAGATTTTTTATTTTTCCTACCCGCGTGGATAACCTCACATTTTCCCACATTATACTTCATCTGCCAATTTTTTGCCCACTCACTTAGCCTATCTATATCCCTTTGCAGATTCTTTGCGTCCTCCTCACAACTTGCTTTCCAATCTATTTTTGTTTCTTCAGCAAATTTGGTTACATTACACTCGGTCCCTTCATTTAAGTCATTAATATAGATTGTAAATAATTGAGTCCCCAGCACCGATCCATGCGGCACCCCACTGGTTACAGTTTGCCAACCTGAAAATGAACCATTTATCCCGACTCTCTGTTTTCTGTTAGTTAACCTATCCTCCATCCACGCTAATATATTACCCCCAACCCCGTGAACTTTTATCTTGTGCAGTAACCTTTTATATGGCACCTTATCGAATGCCTTCTGGAAATCCAAATACACCACATCCACTGGTTCCTCCTTATCCACCCTACTTGTTACATCCTCAAAGAACTCCAGCAAATTTGTCAGACATGATTTCCCTTTCATAAAACCATGCTGACTGCATTATGCTTTTCTAAATGTCCTGCTATTACTTTCTTATTAATGGATTCCAGCATTTTCCCAACGACAGATGTTAGAAAGCAGGAAACTATAGACAAATTAGCCTGTCTCCCTCCTTTCTTAAATAGGGGTGTTATATTTGTGGTTTTCCAATCCAGTGGGGCCTCTCTAGAATCCAGGGATTTCTGGTAGATTACAACCAATGCATCCACTATCTCTGCAGCCACTTCATTTAAGACTCTGCAGGCCATCAGGTCCAGGGGACTTGTCCACCTTTAGTCCCATTAGTTTGCCTGGTACTTTTTCTCTCATGATAGTGATTGTTTTAAGTTACCCCCTCCCAAAAGCCCCTTGATTATCCATTATTGGGGTGCCTTCTACCGTTAAGACAGATACAAAATATTTGTTCAAAGTCTCTGCCATTTCCGTTTCCCATTATTCATTCCCCAGTCTCATCCTCTGTGGGACCAATGTTTATTTTAGCTACCCTCTTCCTTTTTATATATGTGTAGAAGCTCTTACTGACTGTTTTTACATTTCTTGCTAGTTTACTCTCATAAACTATCTTCTCTTTATTATTTTTTTAGTTGTCCTTGGCTGGTTTCTAAAACATTCCCAACTCTCTGGCCTTCCATTATTCTTCACAACATTGTATGCCTTTGTTTTCAATTTGATACCGTCCTTTTTTTCCTTAGTTGGCCATGGATGGTTTATCCTTCTCTTAGAGTCTTTCTTTCTCACTGGAATATATCTTTTCTGAGAGTTATGAAATATCTCCTTAAATGTTTGCCCCTGATTATCTACTGTCTTATCCATTAATCTATTTTCACGGCCCACTTTAGCCAACTCTGTTTCATACCTCTGTAATTACCTTTATTTAAGTTCAGGACACTAGTTTGAGACCCAACTTTCTCACCCTCAAACTGTATTTGAAATTCTACCATGCGATGATCACGCTTCCCAAGAGGATCTTTTACCATGAGATCATTTATTGGTCCTGTCTCATTACACATTACCAGATGTAATATAGACTGCTCCCTGGTTGGTTCGACAACGTATTGTTCCATGAAACTATCCTGAATACACTCCATGACCTCTTCCTCAAGACTACCTTGGCCAATTTGCTTTGTCCAATCAATATGAAGATTAAAATCATCCATGATTATTGCCGTACCTTTCTTACAAGCCTCCATTATTTCTTGATTTATACTCCGTCCTACAGTTTGACTACTATTAGGGGGCCTATAGATCACTCCCACCAGTGACTTATTTTCCTTATTATTTCTTATCTCCAACCAAACTGATTCTACATCTTGATCTTCTGAGTCAATATCATTTCTTATTACTGCACTGATCTCATCCTTTATTAACAGAGCTACCCCACCTCCTTTTCCTTTCTGCCTATCTTTCTGAAATGGCAAATACCCCTGAATATTCAGTTCCCAGTCTTGGTCACCTTGCAACCACATCTCTGTAATAGCTATCAGATCATACCCATTCATTTCTACTTGTGCCGTGAACTCATCTATCTTGTTACAAATGCTGCGTGCCTTCAGATAAAGAACATTTAATTTTGTCTTTTACCATTTTTCCGTACTCTGACCCCACTTTCTGATGCACTTTTATGTTTATACGCACTTGTGCCTTGTAGATGGTAGAAAGGCGTTGGGGAGTCAGGAGGTGAGACACTCGCTGCAGAATACCCAGCCTCTGACCCGCTCTTGTTGCCACAGTATTTATGTGGCCATGTGGAATGTTGGCCATCTGGTCATGCTGCTTTTTTACAATAGCCCCGGAAGATCTTCTAACTTCACCTGAACTACTGGAACTGGCTTCCCATCTCCAGCAACGTAACATCTGCCTCAGTGTGACTCTAAAATAGGGAATTGAGCATTCTGAATGGAAAGGTTAAGATGAATGTACTGAAGTGCTACTATTTCTGACTTTGTAACTATTGCAGTAAAGTCTTCAATTTTCCATTAGAGAAAAAACAACCAAATTATTGTAAATGGGCCTGTACTCTCTGGAGTTTAGAAGAATGAGAGGCGATCTCAATGAAACATACAAGATTCTGAAAGGGATGCTGAGAGGTTATTTCCACCGGTTGAAGAGTCGAGAACTTGGAGGCACGGTCTCAGGATAAGGGGCCGGCCATTTAAGACAGAGATGAGGAGGAATTCCATCACTCAGAGGGTTGTTAATCTTTGGAATTCTCTGTCCCAAAGGGCTGTGGATGCTGAGTCTCTGAGTATATTCAAGGCTGAGATCGATAGATTTTTGGACTCTAGGGGAATCAAGGGATATGGGGATCGGGCGGGAAAGTGGATTTGAGGTCGAAGATCAGCCATGATCTAACTGAATTGTAGAGCAGGCTCGAGGGGCCTACTCTTGCTCCTAATTCTTATGTTCTTACATGGCACAGCAGCTGATTAGGATCTTCCACTCTAAAAATGAGTCCTTAGGTGGCTGAACAGTCCAATACGAGAGCCACAGTCCCTGTCACAGGTGGGACAGACAGTCGTTGAGGAAAAGGGTGGGTGGGGAGTCTGGTTTGCCGCACGCTCTTTCCGCTGCCTGCGCTTGTTCTCTGCGTGCTCTCGGCGATGAGACTCAAGGTGCTCAGCGCCCTCCCGGATGCTCTTCCTCCACTTAGGGCGGTCTTTGGCCAGGGACTCCCAGGTGTCGGTGGGGATGTTGCACTTTATCAGGGAGGCTTTGAGGGTGCCCTTGAAACGTTTCCTCTGCCCACCTTGGGCTCGCTTGCCGTGAAGGAGTTCGAGTAGAGCACTTGCTTTGGGAGTCTCGCGTCTGGCATGTAGACAATGTGGCCCTGCCCAGTGCAGCTGGTCAAGTGTGATCTACAGAGACAGTGCACCAGTGTCAGGAGAAAATTCTTACCCGCTGCCTTTGAATACAGAGATGTAGTTCTCTTCTCCAGTCCAAGGCTTAAAATCAATGCAGGATTTGAGGCGATACTGTTCAAAGGCTCTTAGGATGACACCTTTAGCATTTACATCTAAGGGAAAGATGGAGTGAATTGCTCACACATTGCTCACAAACATTTATACATCCATGCACGTTATCTGGCAAGTGGTAATCCATTGCACTGTTCACCCTGTAAGTATCTTAGTATAAACACGCGGCAGCTGCAACGTTACTGGCCTTAATTTAAAATTTGATGTTGCAATGACATCGCCAATGATCGCATTTTAAGTGGGAAATCCGTGCGGAATAAGTCGGGGCTTTGAAAGCGAGTTTCGGTCGACACATGTTCAAACACAAGAAAGGAAACAGGCGGCAGTGAAGGTGAACAGGGTGAAAGAGGCAAGCGGGAATCACGTCGGAGAGAAGAGCAGAACTTCTTCAAGGTGGGCATTGCTGGAAGAGAAGTGGCCGTGAATTAAACACAAATACAAAAACAAAATACTGCGGATGCTGGAAATCTGAAATTAATCAGTTTTGGCGAAGGGTCATCGACCTGAAACGTTAACTCTGTTTCTCGCTCCACAGATGCTGCCTGACCTGCTGAGTATTTCCAGCATTCTCTGTTTTTATTTCAGATTTCCCGCATGTGCAGTATTTTGCTTTTGTATGAGTGAGCTTTCGACCACATATCCGCAGCATAAGTAAGACTGTCTATTTCCATTTCTGTAACATTGCCCGATCCGCCCTTGCCCCAGCTCATCTGTTGCTGAAACCCTCATCCATGCCTTTGTTACCTCTAGAGTTGACTATTCCAACGCACCCCTGGCTGACTTCCCATGTTCAACCCCACGTAAACTAGAGGTGATCCAACACTTGGCTGTCCTAACTGACACCAAGTCCCGCTCACCCATCACTGTGCTCTCTGACCTATATTGGCTTCCGGCTAAGCAACGCCTGGATTTCCAAATTGTCATCCTTGTTTTCAAATCCCTCCATGGCCTCGCCCCTCCCCATCTCTGTAATCTCCTCCAGCCTCACAATCCCCCGAGATGTCTGCTCTCCCCTAATTCTGCCCTCTTGAGCATCCCTGATTATAATCATAAGAACATAAGAAATAGGAGCAGGAGTAGGCCATACGGCCCCTCGAGCCTGCTCTGCCATTCAATAAGATCATGGCTGATCTGATCATGGACTCAGCTCCATTTCCCTGCCCGCTCCACATAACCCTTTACTACCTTATCGCTCAAAAATCTGTCTATCTCCACCTTAAATATATTTAATGACCCAGCCTCCACAGCTCTCTGGGGCAGAGAATTCCACAGATTTACAACCCTCTGAGAGAAGAAATTCCTCCTCATCTCCATTTTAAATGGGCGACTCCTTATTCTGAAACTATGCCCCCCTAGTTCTAGATTTCCCCAAGAGTGGAAATATCCTCCTTGCATCTACCTTTTCGAGCCCCCTCAATATCTTATATGTTTCAATAAGATCATCTCTCATTCTTCTAAATTCCAATGAATATAGGCCCAAACTTGTTATATTTCAAATAAAGCAATGTAACTGAGTACTGCAGACGTGAGTAAGTGTGACCTTAGTCTCTTTATTCTAACTTCAGAGTGTTGGTACAGCATGGGAGGCCTGCTTATATACAGTGCTCCCAAGGTATGCTGGGATCGCTTGGGACTCCAACAGAATCGCCCTCTGGTGGTGGTAGAATGCTGGTTATATAGTGTTGCATACATAACAAACCTGCTCAACCTTTCTTCATAAGTCAACTCCTTCATCTCAGGAATAAACCTAGTGAATCTTCTCTGAACTGCCTCCAATGAAGGTATATCCCTCCTTAAATACGGAGACCAAAACTGTACGCAGTACTCTAGATGTGGTCTCATCAATATCCTGTACAGTTGTAACAGGACTTCTCTGCTTTTATACTATATCCCCCTTGCAATAAAGGCCAACATTCCATTTGCCTTCCTGATGACTTGCTGTACCTGCATACTAACTTTTTGTGTTTCATGCACAAGGACCCCCAGGTCCCTCTCTACTGCAGCATTTTGTAAGCTCTCTCCGTTTAAATAATAATTTGCTTTTTTATTTTTTCTGCTAAAGTGGATAACCTCACACTTTCCCACATTATACTCCATCTGCCAAATGTTTGCCCACTCACTTAACCTGTCCATATCCCTTTGCAGATTCTTTGTGTCCGCCTCACAATCGCTCAACCATTGGTGGCCGTGCCTTCTGTTGCCTAGGCCACAAACTCTGGAACTCACTGCCTAAACCTCTCCGCCTCTCTGTCCTCCTTCAAGACGCTCGGTAAAACCTACCTCTTTGACCAAGCTTTTGGTCACCTGCGCTAATTTCTACTTATGCGGCTCGGTGTTCAATTTTTTATCTCATAACTCTCCTGTGAAGCACCTTGGGACGTTTCAATGCGTTAAAGGCGCTATATAAATACAAGTTGTTGTTGCAGTGCATCAAGGCTTGTAATTAGGGAGGAAACTTCAGTACGCAAACTTATTTTCTGCTATAATAAATCGAATTGTTATTCCCTTATCTTTTGATGCTGAATTTTTTTCACACCTTTATAAACATTAACAGAAGCACTCACAGTTAATGCACCAGATTTCAGGAAATTCAAGATTGAGTTATTTACAGATTTGAGCCCTGCAAGAACTTTTGACAACAATGAGCAGATAAATGATCAGCTAAATGTAAACGATATAAAATACCGTTTTGTTTTATGAGTACAAAGAGGCTAATGTTGTCATGTAAATAGCGTTGGGTAAATATGGCCATTTCATTTCCCAGTCTGCCAGAATGCTTGAACCCACTCACAAGAGAGAGAAGATTTGACAATCTCTCCCTCCCAGTCTAACCTGGGGGATGGGGTGATGCTGGAAAGAAGTAATGGGAGCCCAGATGTGGGACAACAGCGGAGGAAAGGTCATTTGTTAACACTTTACAATCAGCAACTGAGAAGTAAATCGAACGGAACACAAACATTTAGACACAGCGCATTCAGAGAAATACAATCAGGTTTAGATCAGTATTAATACTTACTTAAACTACCTTCCAAATAGTATGGGATGGTTTTTGGCCACCTGTATTTATCATCTCTGATCGCACTTCTGTCAATTGTCTGGTATCGAAAGAGACACAAACCAAATCAATGATGCTGGTAGCAATCATACACATAACATGGAATAGACATCTGTAAACAACCTGTCCTAAATGGAGAAAGATTGCAAAGTGTTGCAGTAAAGCGGGACCTGGGGGTACTTGTGCACCCTGAAATGCAAAAGGATAGTATGCAGGTACAGCAAGTGATCAGGAAGGCCAATGGAATGTTGGCCTTTATTGCAAAGGGGATGGAGTATAAAAGCAGGGAAGTCTTGCTACAGCTATACAGGGTATTGGTGAGGCCACACCTGTAATACTGCGTGCAGTTTTGGTTTCCATATTTACGAAAGGATATACTTGCTTTGGAGGCAGTTCAGAGAAGTTTCACTAAGTTGATTCTGGAGATGAGGGGATTGACTTATGAGGAAAGGTTAAGTAGGTTGGTCCTCTACTCATTGGAATTCAGAAGAATGAGAGGTGATCTTATCGAAATGTATAAGATTATGAGGGAGCTTGACAAGGTGGATGCAGAGAGGATGTTACCACTGATAGGGGAGACTAGAACTAGGGGGCATAATCTTAGAATAAGGGGCCGCCCATTTAAAACTGAGTTGAGGAGAAATTTCTTCTCTCAGAGGGTTGTAAATCTGTGGAATTTGCTGCCTCAGAGAGCTGTGGAAGCTGGGTCATTGAATAAATTTAAGACATAAATAGAAAGTTTCTTAACCGATAAGGGGATAAGGGGATAAGGGGTTATGGGGAGCGGGCGGGGAAGTGGAGCTGAGTCCATGATCGGATCAGCCGTGATCGTATTGAATAGTGGAGCAGGTTCGAGGGGCCGTATGGCCTACTCCTGCTCCTATTTCTTATGTTCTTATGTTCTTAAGTTCCTTGTGTCACCTGCAGCTCAGTGGGTAGCACTTTTGTCTCTGAGCCAGAAGCCTGTAGACACCATAAATCGCTGGAGAAATACCACCAATGATATCTCTGCAGGATCCTGCAAATCCTCTCGGAGAACAGACGCACCAACGTCAGTGTTCTCGATCAGGCCAACTCCCCAGCATCGAAGCACTGACCACACTCGGCCAGCTCCGTTGGGCGGGTCACATTGTCCGCATGCCCGACACAAGACTCCCAAAGCAAGCGCTCTACTCGGAACTCCTACATGGCAAGCGAGCCCCAGGTGGGCAGAGGAAACGTTCTAAGGACACCCTCAAAGCCTCCTTGATAAAGTGCAACATTCTCACCGATACCTGGGAGTCCCTGGCCAAAGACCGCCTTAAGTGGAGAAAGAGCATCTGGGAGGGCGCTGAGCACCTCGAGTCTCGTCGCCAAGATTGTGCAGAAAACAAACGCAGGCAGCGGAAGGAGTGTTCGGAAAACCAGTCCAACCCGTCCTTTCCTTCAACGCTTGTCCCACCTGTGACAGAGATTGTAATTCCCGTATTGGACTGTTCAGTCATCTGAGAACCCACTTTTAGTGTGGAAGCAAGTCTTCCTCGATTTCAAGGGACTGCCTATGATGACAATATGGGTTCACATCCCACTTGAGCACAAAAATCTAGGTAGGGAGTGCTGCAATGTTGGAGGTGCCGCCTTTTAGATGAGACGTTAAACCGAGGCCCCATCTGCTCTCTCAGGTGGACGTAAAAGTTCCCATGGCACTATTTCGCTGAAGAGCAGGGGGAGTTATCCCCAGTGTCCTGGGGCCAATATTTATCTCTCAATCAACATCACTAAAACAGATGATCTGGTCATTATCACATTGCTGTTTGTGGGAGCTTGTGTACACAAATTGGCTGCTTCGTTTACTACATTACAACAGTGACTACACTTCAAATGTATTTCATTGGCTGGAAAGCACTTTGGGATGTTCAGTGGGCGTGAAAGGTGCTATATAAATGCAAGACTCTCTTTTCTTAACTTTCTGCTACATAGTTACGATAAATGTTATTGTTACCAACTTACCTTGTCGTGTTTGATGTCCCCTTCTACAAGATCCAATCCTAGTTCTGTTGAAGGTACAAAAAAGATTTATAAAATGATACCAGAAGGAAAAAAATTTGCAGGTCTACGGGAAAAGGGTGGGGGATGGGGGAGAAAGGGGCTGGGTGGAGTGGTGTGGTGGTGGTGGGGGGGGGGGAGAGGGATTGGCTGAAGTGCTCTTGCAATGAGCCGGCATGGGCTCGATGGGCCGAATGGCCTCCTTCTGTGTTGTAACCGAGAGCCTCTAACTGAGAGGCTCTAACTATTAGGAAAGATTGAACAGGCAGGAGCTCTATTCTCTAGAACAGAGAACTCTGAGGGGTGACCCGATAGAGGTGTTAAAATGATGACAGAATTTGATAGGGTAGACATAGGGAAGATATTTCCACTTGTGGGGGAGTCCAAAACTGGGGCCCATAAATATAAAATAATCACTAATTAATCCAATCGGGAATTCAAGGGAAAATTCTTCGACCAGAGAGCGGTGAGAATGTGGAACTCGCTACCACAGGGAGTGGTTGAGGTGGATAGTATCGATGCATTTAAGGGGAGGCTGGATAAACACATGAGGGAGAAAGGAATAGAAGGATATGGTGATGGGGTGAGATGAAGAGGGGTGAGAGGAGGCTCGTGTGGAACATAAACACCGGCACGGACCCGTTGGGCCCAACGGCCTGTTTCTGTGCCTTGGAGTCTATGTAAAATTAGGATCGACATTGAAACACCAGGATCTGTTCATCAGAGAACATTTATTGAAAATCAATGGTGATGTAATACAAAAGCAGAGAAGTCTCTATATTAGTAGCTACACCTCACTTCCCCACACTCAGTCTAGAATCACTCCGGATTGTAAGTGCAGTGAACAATGGAAAACAAAATCCCTCCGGCAGTCAAGGACTGCAATTTAAACAAGGCTGAAGATCACAGTTTGCTGTGTGAGTGAAGAGAACGAGACTCTGATCCTAAACAGCGGAAGGACATCAATTAAACGTCTCCCAGTTGAAAGAGGAACAACAGAAAGTGATCAAACTGCAGAATCTCACACCATCCTGACTCGGAAATATATCGGCCATTCCTTCATCGTCGCTGGGGGTCAAAATCCTAGAACTCCCTAACAACACTGTGGGAGCACCTTCACCACACGGACTGCAGGGTTCAAGAAAGCGGCTCACCACCACCTTCTCAAGGGGCAATTAGGGACGGGCAATAAATGCCGGCCTTGCCAGCGATGCCCACATCCCAGGAACAAATAAAGAAATCTTGATTATTGATATGTCCTTACTACACAGTATAAATGCACACGAGGCCCATACTAGAGAGAAGGTCACTCTGTGACCAGTTACCTTTATTACCAAGACCTCAAGAGACAGACAGTGGGTGGAGCTTCCCCTTTTATACCTGTAAGTCCAGGTTAGGAGTGTCTCCCACAAGTTCGCCCCCTGTGGATAGTGCTCTCAAGTACAACTTAGGTCAGCTTATACATGGGTTACAATGACAGTTGAATACATGACAATCATGATACCCGCAACAAGTCTGGATGACACTGTTATACAGGACATCTATTACAGATGGTAATCGAAAAACTATATCAATTGATATAAAATGATCCAATTTACCTTCATTTATTTCAAATATGTCTTGATCTAATCCACCGTCAATGTCCACTTCTAAAAGAGAAAGAAAATGGATGCTGTTCAGTGATTTATTTTTCAAGCTAAGAATATTACATTAGAATATTACACAGAAGGAAGCCATTCGGCCCATCATGCCTATCCGGCTCTTTCAAAGATCTGTCCAATTAGTCCCACCCTTTCCCCACAGCCCTGCTTCCTTTTTAAGTATTTATCCAATTCCCTTTGGAAAGTTACTGATGAATCGGAAAGTTACTAATGCATCTGCTTCCACCGCCCTTTCAGACAGTGCGTTCCAGATCACAGCAACTCACTGCGTAAAAAAAACATTCTTCTCAGCTCCTGCCTTGCTTTAATGTCAATCATTTGTATATAAACATTGCATGGCTTTTGCTTTTCCCTTTCAGTAATAACCAAAGAAAGTTAGACTTGCATTTATATAGCACCTTTCAGGACCAGTGGACACCCCAAAGCCAATGAAGTACTTTTGGAGTGCGGTCACTGTTGTAATGTAGGAAATGCAGCAGCCAATTTGCACACAGTGCCTCCCACAAACAGTGGTAATGATCATATAATCTTTTAGTGATGTTGATTGAGGGATAAATATTGGCCCCAGGACACCTTGGATAACTCCCCTGTTCTTCTTCAAAATAGTGCCAAGGGATCTTTTACGTCCATCTGAGAGAGCAGACGGGGCCTCGGTTTCACGTCTCATCTGAAAAATGGCTACTCTGACAGTGCAGCACTCCCTTGGACTGTCAGATTAGATATTTGGGCTGGAGTGGGACTTGAACCCACAACCTTCTGCCTCATGAGGCAAGAATGCTACCCACGGAGCCACAGCTGGCATTCACCAAGGCTGATGGCTTTCTGTGTTGTCTCTCGCCTTTGATGGGCGGCTTCAATGGAGATAGCATTCAGCAACACACAACGTTTAATGTTTTTAATCACAATTGGGGTCGGATCCTGATGCCCATCGATCTTGCTGGCAATCCTCGGTGAATTAAAAAAGGAGACTATAGTGCGAGGTGTCTAATGGGCTTCCTTTCAGCACTGACCCCACCGCCCCCCCACCCCACCCCCCCCCCCCCCCTCAATGCCTCAATAATCTTTTAAGAGGCACTGTGTTGATATTAAAAGTGTTTGGCAAATGTTGATTTCAGTTCTTAAAGGATGTTCTTCTACGTCAAAGGCGCTATATAAATCCGCATTGCTGTAAAGGATGCAATGCAACGGCAAGCCGACAGGCTCAAGTGGAGCATAAATGGCATGGACTGGTTGAGCCTGTTGGTTGGAACATATGTTCTTACATGTCGAAACAATTTGGGTGGAGATAAGGAACAATAAGGGGAAAAAGTCACTGGTGGGCGTAGTCTATAGGCCCCCTAACAGTAGCAACTCTGTTGGCGGAGCATAAACCAGGCAATAGTGGGGGCTTGTAAAAAGGGAACAGCAATAATCAAGGGTGATTTTAATCTCCATATTGATTGGAGCCTTGAGGAAGACTTCATAAAGTGCATAAGGGACGGGTTCCTTGAGCAATATGTAATGGAAGCAACCAGGGGGCAGGATATCTTGGATCTGGTTCTGTGTAATGAGACAGGATTAATAAACAATCTCTTAGTAAAGGATCCCCTCGGAATGAGTGATCATAGCATGATTGAATTTCAAATTCAGATGGAGGGTGAGAAAGTTGCGTGCTAAGCTTAAATAAAGGAGACTATGAAGGTATGAGGGCAGAGTTGGCTAAAGTGGACTGGGAAAATAGATTAAAGGGTAGGACGGTTGATGAACAGTGGTGTACATTTAAGGAGATATTTCACAACTCTCAAGAAAAATATATTGCAGTGAGGAGGAAAGGGCGTAAGAGAAAAGATAGCAATTCGTGGCTAACTAAAGAAATAAAGGACGGTATCCAATTAAAAGAGAGGGCATATAAAGTGGCCAAAACTAGTGGGAGGACAGAAGATTGGGAAGCTTTTAAAAGCCAGCAAAGAATGACTAAAAGAATGATTAAGAAAGGGAAGATAGACTATGAAGTAAACTAGCACGAAATATAAAAACAGATAGCAAGAGTTTCTATAGGTATATAAAAAGGAAAAGAGTGGCTAAAGTAAATGTTGTTTTTTTAGAGGACAAGACCGAGGAATTAGTAATGGGATACATGGAGATGGCAGAAACTCTGAACAAATATTTTGTATCAGTCGTTAAAGTAGAGAACACTAACAATATTCCGACAGTGGATAGTCAAGAGGCTATCGGGGGGGAGGAACTTAACACAATCACAATCACTAAGGAGGTGGTACTCAGTAAGATAATGGGACTAAAGGCAGATAAATCCCCTGGACCTGATGGCTTGCATCCTAGGGTCTTAAGACAAGTAGCGGCAGGGATTGTGGATGCATTGGTTGTAATTCACCAAAATTCCCTGGATTCTGGGGAGGTCCCAGCAGATTGGAACACTGCAAATGTAACACCCCTATTTAAAAAAGAAGGCAGACAAAAAGCTATAGACCAGTTAGCCTAACATTTGTAGTTGGGAAAATGCTGGAATCCATTATTAAAGAAGCAGTAGCAGGACATTTGAAAAAGCAAAATTCGGTCAGGCAGAGTCAGCATGGATTTATGAAGGGAAAGTCATGTTTGACAAATTTGCTGGAATTCTTTGAGGATGTAACGAGCAGGGTGGATAAAGGGGAACCAGTAGATGTGATGTATTTGGACTTCCAGAAAGCATTTGACAAGGTGCCACATAAAAGGTTACTGCACAAGATAAAAGTTCACAGGGTTGGGGGTAATATATTAGCATGGATAGAGGATTGGCTAATGAACAGAAAACAGAGAGTCAGGATAAATGGTTCATTCTCTGGTTGGTATTCAGTAACTAGTGGGGTGCCGCAGGGATCAGTGCTGGGACCCCAACTATTTACAATCTATATTAACGACTTGGAAGAAGGGACCGAGTGTAACGTAGCCAAGTTTGCTGACGATACAAAGATGGGAGGAAAAGCAATGTGTGAGGAAAAACCTGCAAAAGAATATAGACAGGCTAAGTGGGTGGGCAAAAATTTGGCAGATGGAGTATAATGTTGGAAAGTGTGAGGTTATGCACTTTGGCAGAAAAAAAATCAAAGAGCAAGTTATTATTTAAATGGAGAAAGATTACAAAATGCTGCAGTACAGCGGGACCCGGGGGTACTTATGCATGAAGCACAAAAGCAAGTGATCAGGAAGGCCAATGGAATCTTGGCCTTTATTGCAAAGGGGATGGAGTATAAAAGCAGGGAAGTCTTGCTACAGTTATACAGGGTACTGGTGAGGCCACACCTGGAATACTGCGTGCAGTTTTGGTTTCCATATTTATGAAAGGATATACTTGCTTTGGAGGCAGTTCAGAGAAGGTTCACAAGGTTGATTCCGGAGATGAGGGGGTTGACTTATGAGGAAAGGTTGAGGAGGTTGGGCCTCTACTCATTGGAATTCAGAAGAATGAGAGGCGATCTTATTGAAATGTATAAGATTATGAGCGGGCTCGACAAGGTGGATGCAGAGAGGATGTTTCCACTGATAGGGGAGACTAGAACTAGAGGACATGATCTTAGAATAAGGGGCCGCCCATTAAAAACTGAGATGAGGAGGAATTTCTTCTCTTAGAGGGTTGTAAATCTGTGGAATTCGCTGCCTCAGAGAGCTGTAGAATTTGGAACTTTGAATAAATTTAAGACAGAAATAGACAGTTTCTTAAATGATAAGGGGATAAGGGGTTATGGGGAGTGGGCGGGGAAGTGGAGCCGAGTCCATGATCGCATCAGCCATGATCGTATTAAATGGCGGAGCAGGCTCGAGGGGCCGTATGGCCTACTCCTGCTCCTATTTCTTATGTTCTTATATAGCTCCACCTAGTGGACTACTGTGGCACTGCAGCCATTGTTGTTTACAACAATAAAGAGGGAACACGTCATGTGACAGATTCCTGAAGTTATCAGCCATCTTAAAGCCTACGTGTTTGTGAGGTCGTACCGAAAACATAACATTGGCGACGAAGGATAGGATAATCGGATAAGCTAGCTGAAATTTTTTTGGTGGCGGATTCAGCCAACTGACAGAAAGTCTTTGAGAACTCCTCTGTTTTGATTAACAGCTAAAAATCCAAGGTAAATTACAAGCACACTTGGCTGAATTGCCAGAGTCGTGATGGCTGCGCCTATGGGATTAATAGGGTGCTTGGGGGAGTTTTAACGTGACCGTGAAAGTTCGGAGCATATGTGGAGCGGCTAGAAATGTTTTTCACCACAAATAGTATCATCGAAGTCCCCGATGATGAGAACCATAACTGGGTGGTGTTGGAAAGAAAATGGGCTATTTTCTTAATTGAAGCAGGGTGTGAGGTGTATAAAACCCTGAAAAATGTGCTTGTGCCTGTCAAGCCAAAGAACACATCACTTAAGCAGATTCTAACTAAGTTAGAACAGCACTACAGTTCTGAGCCCCTGGAAATTGCTGAAAGTTATTGTTTCGGAATACGAGATCAGTTAACTGACGAAAGTATCAGTAAGTACATTGTAGCATTAAAAAAGCTATCTATTCACTGTACTTTCGGAAACTTTCAGGACCGAGCATTGCCTGACCGCTTTGTTTGTGGGATGAAAAACGAAACAGAAGAACATAAGAACATAAGAATTAGGAACAGGAGTAGGCCATCTAGCCCCTCGAGCCTGCTCCACCATTCAACAAGATCATGGCTGATCTGGCCGTGGACTTAGCTCCACTTACCCGCCCGCTCCCCGTAACCCTTAATTCCCTTATTGGTTAAAAATCTATCTATCTGTGACTTGAATACATTCAATGAGCTAGCCTCAACTGCTTCCTTGGGCAGAGAATTCCACAGATTCACAACCCTCTGGGAGAAGAAATTCCTTCTCAACTCAGTTTTAAATTGGCTCCCCCGTATTTTGAGGCTATGCCCCCTAGTTCTAGTCTCTCCGACCAGTGGAAACAACCTCTCTGCCTCTATCTTGTCTATCCCTTTCATTATTTTAAATGTTTCTATAAGATCACCCCTCATCCTTCTGAACTCCAACGAGTAATGACCCAGTCTATTCAATCTATCATAATAAGGTAACCCCCTCATCTCCGAATCAGCCTAGTGAATCGTCTCTGTACCCCCTCCAAGGCTAGTATATCCTTCCTTAAGTAAGGTGACCAAAACTGCACGCAGTACTCCAGGTGCGGCCTCACCAATATCCTGTACAGTTGCAGCAGGACCTTCCTGCTTTTGTACTCCATCCCTCTCGCAATGAAGGCCAACATTCCTTTCGCCTTCCTGATTACCTGCTGCACCTGCAAACTAACTTTTTGGGATTCATGCACAAGGACCCCCAGGTCCCTCTGCACTGCAGCATGTTGTAATTTCTCCCCATTCAAATAATATTCCCTTTTACTGTTTTTTTATCCAAGGTGGATGACCTCATATTTTCCGACATTGTATTCCATCTGCCAAACCTTAGCCCATTCGCTTAACCTATCTAAATCTCTTTGCAGCCTCTCTGTGTCCTCTACACAACCCGCTTTCCCATTAATATGGTCAGAAGAAAGTTATTGACAACTCCTTACTTGACTTTTAATTTAGCTTGTCAGACAGCTATATCAATGGACATGGCTGACCAACATTCCAATCGTGAAACAACCGAGGTGAATCGTCTGTAGGTTAAAAGTAAAAGGCAGTTGGGCCCCAAGGTCTCAGCAACAGCCAATGGGAACAGAGCATTGAAGTGATGCTATCGGTGCCTGGGACAACACATTGCTCAAAGTTGTCCATATGTGAAGGCAGAGTGTTTCTTATGCAGGAAACCTGGTTATCTTGCGAAGGCATGCCGACTGAAGTGTAAACCAACTTTCAAAGCTATAAGTAGAAATCCCCAGAGATGACATAGCATGGAAGAAAAACAACAGGATCAGGAGGTTTTAGAGCTACACATCATCAGGAGCATGAGGGTAACGAACAGTGATTTGATAAGTACCATCATCCATGTAGATGTTGCAGGAACCAAGATACCCATGGAAATCGATACTGGTGCATCCGTGAGTGTAGCTCCGGAATCGCTATCGCTCGACAAATTGCGTGATTTCCCATTGGAGAAATCCAAGATAGAGCTGCAAGTCTACTCGGGAGAGATCATTCCGGTGGTAGGTTGTATCACCGTACTGGTGAAATACAAGGGTCAATTTTAGAGCTTGCCTCTAATAAAAGTGGCAGGAGACAAGTCTGCCTTACCAGGAAGAAACTGGTTGGGATCACTGAAGCTGGATTAGAGTTAAATTTTTCATGTTGAAATGAAATTTGCATCAAAGGATGATGTCATCAAGAACTATCCAAAGGTGTTCTGTGAAGCAGGCAGTCCGATTCAAGGCTTCAAGGCGAGTGTCGTATAGAAGGACGCTAGATCGGTTTACCTCAAGCCACGTCCCGTACCATATACACTCAAGGAGAAAGTTGAGCAAGAATTCAAAAGACTAGAGACTGAGAACATTATCTCGAAGATAGATTGATGTAATTGGGCTACACCCATTGTTGTTGTACCTAAGTCCGATGGTAAGATAACATTCTGTGGTGATTATAAAGTAACCGTAAACCAGGTTCTAGAGGGTAATCTTTTCAATTCATTGCCTAATGTAGGAGATTTGTTCACAACACTGACAGGTGGTCAGATTTTCTCAAAGTTGGATCTTACGAATGCCTACCTACAACTTGAACTGGATAAGGAGCCAAGTCATGCTGGCAGGATTGACATATGAAAAAAGACTGGATCGACTAGGCTTATATTCTTTGGCATTTAGAAGAATGAGAGGGATCTCATAGAAACTATAAAATTCTGATGGGATTGGGCAGGTTAGATTCAGGAAGAATGTTCCCAATGTTGGGGAAGTCCAGAACCAGGGGTCACAGTCTAAGCACAAGGAGGAAGCCATTTAGGACCGAGATGAGGAGAAACTTCTTCACTCAGAGAATTGTGAACCTGTAGAATTCTCTACCACAGAAAGTTGTTGAGGCCAGTTTGTTAGATATATTCAAAAGGGAGTTAGATGTGACCCTTACAGCTAAAGGGATCAAGGGGTATGGAGAGAAAGCAGGAATGGGGTACTGAAGTTGCATGATCAGCCATGATCATATTGAATGATGATGCAGGCTCAAAGAGCCGAATGGCCTACTCCTGCACCTATTTTCTATGTTTCTATGTTGACTATAAATACTCATTTAGGCCTATATCAATTTAATATGCTACCGTTTGGAGTGTCTTCCGCCCCTACCATATTCCAAGGGGTGATGAACCAGATTTTGCAAGGTATTAAAGGGCTAGTATGTTGTTTAGATGACATACTAATTTCAGCACCAAACAGGCAAATTCACAATAACATATTGAATGAAGTCCTCAAACGGCTAGAGAAGCACAGAGTATGAGTGTCTGCTCGCAAGTGTGAGTTATTTAAAAACTCAGTGGAGTGCTTAGGGTATAGAGTAGACAAAAATGGTTTACATCCAACCAAGGGAAAGCTGGATGCAATCAGAAATGCACCCACTCCCAAGAATGTCACTGAACTTCAATCATTTTCAGGTCTTTTGAACTATTATGGGAAGTCCCTATCAAATTTGGCTACAATGTTATATCCACTGAATGAACTATTGAAAAACAGGTCCATTGGAAGAGGTCCGAAGAATATGATACAGCATTCAAGGAGTGTAAAAGCAAATTGGTAGAGAGCACCATGTTAGTTCACTATGACGTATCTAAGGAGATCAAACTAGCATGTGATGCCTCTCTGTATGGAGTTAGGGCAGTGATCTCTCATGTATCAAGTAGTGGGGAGGAGAGACCAATTGCTTTTGCTTTACGCACTCTCAGTGCCAGTAAGCGTAATTATGCGCAAATTGAAAGGGAAGCTTGGGCATTAATTTTTGGGATCAAGAAGTTACACAAATACTTGTATGGTCGTAAGTTTACCATCATTATGGACCATAAGCCCCTGACAGCAATCCTCCATCCAAAGTTCCCAGTTGCAACATTAGCTTCAGCCCGAATGCAGAGATGGGCTTTGATTTTGTCAGCATATGCATATGATATTGAATACAGATGATCAGCTGATCACCGTAATGCTGATGCAATGTCAGATTGCCTTCCCCATCACAAGTTACATCTGATAGGGAAGAAGTGTTTTATTTTTCATACATTGATGAACTGCCAGTCACAGCTGAAGAGATTGGTAGAGCAACCAAACATGACCCAGTTATGTCAAAGGTGTACAGTTACATCGCAAATGGCTGGCCAAACCAGGTAACAGACAAAGATATTCATCCATTCTTCATTCACAGGAATGAATTATCAGTCGATAAAGATTGTATCATAGAAACATAGAAAATAGGTGCAGGAGTAGGCCATTTGGCCCTTCTAGCCTGCACCGCCATTCAATGAGTTCATGGCTGATCATGTGGGGTGCAAGAGTGGTTATACCAAATTATTAGGAGATCTTCATGACCAGCACCTGGGAATGTGCTTGACGAAGAGTTTTGAATGCAGTTACTTATGGTAGCCAGGTCTAGATAAAGATATAGAGTACATGTCAATCAGTAAGCAGGAAACCACATCAGTACCATTACAGCCATGGAAATGGAATCCCAGGGCATGGCAAAGGTTACATACCGATTTTTCTGAGCTAAAAAGACAACTATTGTTCATTGTGTTTGATAGCCATTCGAATTGGGTTGAGGTGTTTCCAATGCGGAAAATAACAACAAGTAAAATATTAGACATTTTGCGAAGATTGTTTTCTTCCTTTGGCCTCCCAGAAGAAATTGTTTCTGATAATGGACCACAATTTTGTTCAGAAGAATCTGCACAGTTCACGAGCAAAAATGGTGTGAAACATATCAAGGTTCCACCGTACCACCCTGCTTCAAATAGTGCAGCAGAGCACAGAGTACAAATTGTAAAACGTGCCCTCATCAAACAGATGTTGGATCCAAATCCAAAGAAACGACAGTTGTCGTTGGACCACAAATTGGCTAATTTTCTAATTATGTATCGTAATACTCCTCAGACAACTACTGGTTTCTCAAACGACAGCCACAAACCAGATTCTCTTTGTTAAAACCAAACTTGGCACAGTCTGTAGAAGACAAACAATTAAGACAGAAAGAGAACGATGATCGAGGTAGAGTAAAAGAGAGAAGTATGAAATTAAATCAGAAGGTGAGTGTGATGAACCATCACCATAAATGGTTAAAGTGGTTACCAGGAAGAGTGGTGAAGATATGTGGTCCTCGCACATATTTGGTCGAGGTGTTTGATCATGGACAGGTTCGGTTTGTACACATTAATCATATTTTACCTACAGACATGGAAGGAGTTGAAGATTGGAATGATTCGATTATTTCTGACTTATCAGATAGTTTTGATACAAGTAAAGTACCAGTAGCATATCCTACATCAAATGTACTGGAAACAAGTCCAAGAGAAAGTCAGAATTTAAGTCTGAGTCCGAGTCAGGCAGACAAACAGTCTGAAGTTGTAGAGTTCAAATGTAAATCAAGGGCATCCCTTGGATGAAAACTTTCCTCAGGATCACCCTCAAATGAATCTAAGTTCAACACCATGTTTGGAAGGTTCTGTTCGAGAGCAAAGGTATCCTCTTTGAAACAGAAAACAAGTGGTTAAGCTTGATTTGTAAATATGGCAAAATAAGTCCATATCCTTTGCTATGTATAACCATGCAAGTTATGTATGATGAGTGTTTGTTATAATTACTTCTTCATTAAGGAGGGAGAAGTGGAATATATACAGCTCCACCCACTGTACTATTGTAGTATTGCAGCCGTTGTTGTTTACAACAATAAAGAGGGAATAAGTTACCTGACTGGTCCCTGAAGTTATCAGTCATCTTAAAGCCTGTGTGTTTGTGAGGTTGTACCGAAAATATAACAGGGCCGAATCACCTGTTTCTGTGTCGTATAGCCTATGTAAAGTCATTGTAATTAAAAATGTTTTGGCCTAGAAATTCGATCATACTACGCTCATTTCACTGGCATAAAACAGACGCCTGAGGGTCCAATATGGCGGGTGGTCTGCCCGTGCTCTTTCCACGCGTGATGTGCATTGCCATCATATTGGATTGGGTTCCTCTGTAGGCATCCATGGCGTGAGCAGGAAATATTAAAAAGCCTCTTTAAATATTAAAAAGGTCCTTACACTTTGTGATGTATTTACTTCATGGGTTCTTTGCTCAAGAATTGCTATTAAGAACTAGTTGGTTTATTAAAAAAGGTTTAACAATCACACTGCACATTACCAGTTCATCCACCGGGTTCACGACTGCTTGCCTCATCGTGGATGACTCAGACTCAACTGCCTGGGGTTTTATTGAGTCTTGTGAACATCACGTGACTTATTAAAGGGGCACTAAAACCAACAAATGAAACAAATGTACATTTAACAATAATGGTTCCAATTAAAATTTGGTTGCCGGGGGTGATGATGCACTCCAGCCCCTCCTGCATCCACTTCTCGCGGAAGGCCGCGAACATACCGGTGGACACCGCGTGCTCCATCTCCAGAGACACCCTGGCTCGGATGCAACTGCGGAAGAGAGGCAGGCAGTCGGGCCGATCGACAACCTCGACTGCCCGCTGCCTGGACCAGTTAATGGCCACCTTAGCCATGCCCAGGAACAGTCCTACGAGGTGGCCTTCCAACCTGCCCACTCCCCTCCGCACAGGGTGCCCAAAGATCAGGAGTGTGGGACTGAAGCGCAACCAGAATTTGAGGAGCAGTCCCTTCAAATATTGGAACAGGGGCTGCAACCTCACACATTCAACATATACATGGAACACCAAGCTCATGGTCTACAGGGCTGTAGTAATACCCGGCCTCCTGTATGGATCTGAGGCATGGACGATGTATACAAGGCACCTCAAGTCGCTGGAGATATATCACCAACGATGTCTCCGCAAGATCCTGCAAATCCCCTGGGAGGACAGGCGCACCAACATCAGTGTCCTCGTCCAGGCTAGCAGAGGGCCTAGGCAGCTGAAGGCATGGCCGCCAATGGTGGAGCGATTAGAATCGCTCGAGGCCAGAATTGGAGGAGAGCAGCGATCTCGGCGGGTTGTGAGGCTGGAGGGGATTACAGAGATAGGGAGGGGCGAGGCCATGGAGGGATTTGAACACAGGGATGAGAATTTTAAAATCGAGGCGTTACCAGACCGGATAAAAAATCGGACATGAAAAGTAAGCTGTGAAATTGTACACACAAAGAGTGATAGAATACGATTGAAACAGGCAGGATAAGAGGGTCCAAGCAGCAACTAGAATTATTTCTGGAGAGAGGAAATTGAGACAGTTGGTGTTCCTGAAATATCTCGTGAATATATGAAATATATGGTGCATTTTACCAACAAATGAATATCAAACTTACCAATCTCTCGTGATATTGGCTGGTGAAACAAAAAGGAATATGCAAGTTAGAGGCAAACAAAAATGTCTTTTCTACCAACATCAGGTTTTAAGTCAACATTATCCACTGCACAAATCTAGTTGATTAAATTATTTAAGAACATAAGAAATAGAAGCAGGAGTAGGCCATATGGCCTCTTGAACCTGCTCCGCCATTTAATAAGATTATGGCTGATCTTCTACCTCAACTCCACTTGCCTGCACTATCCCCATATCCTTTGATTCCCTTAATATCCAAAAATCTACTGATCTCTGTCTTGAATATACTCAATGACTGAGCATAGCCAGGGCTATCTGCTCCGATTGCCTCCTTCAAGTTTGTGTGGCGGTCCTCCTATACCCCTGTGGATAGAAGACCTCTCTCCACTTGTCCATCTCCTCCACCAAGGCCTCCAAGACAGCATCTAAGAAGCTTGAAGCATGCACTCTGCCCTATTACGCCATAATTTAGTGTTCTTCTTGTTCATACTCGCTTCCCTAGCCACTTGCAGCAACTGC
Source organism: Pristiophorus japonicus (assembly GCF_044704955.1). Lineage (NCBI taxonomy): Eukaryota > Metazoa > Chordata > Chondrichthyes > Pristiophoridae > Pristiophorus > Pristiophorus japonicus. The sequence continues at coordinate 533,634,617 of NC_091977.1, forward strand.
TCCAGCCAGAATGCACCTCCTCTTTAAGAGGTGCAGGCTGGCTTTAAGAGGGGCAGGCTGGCTTTAAGTAGTGCTCGCCTCACACGAACTTGTGCTCCTTGCTGAGGACCTGAGCCACTGAACTGCATGTTTAGCACCTCCTCAACGCTGCAAACATTTGCATAAGCATGGCGGCCCCGACCTACGAGGAAACACCAGTGGCAGGTCAAGGTCATAAAAGGCGAGCTGGCCCTGGACAGCGTGGAGGCATACCACTTCAGGGAGCAGCACGAGCTGGTGCAGGAGGGCGACGGCAGTGAAGAAGGTGACTGGATTGGACATCACCAAAACCCAGGTCGGTGATTGGAGCGCGGGCAGGTACAGCAGGAGAGGCGAGGTCGGGGCGCAGGAGCGGCGAGTGATCGTGCAGCGACGTGATCAGGGCCCAGGGGAGGCGTGAGTTCGGGACCCAGGAGAGGCGAGGGCCCAGGGGCAGCACGGGCCAGCCCACACTGCGATATGTGTGCGCACTAGGTCCGTGCAGCAGAGCTGGTCTCCAGTCATCCTGGTTAACCCTTACCATGGACCAAGACCTCGCTCTGTCAAGCCCGTGTGGTGGCTGGTGTGCAATGGTCACCCCACGTTAAAAAAATCCACGCACAGGCATCTTCCACCCTTCAACATGTAGTTCGGGATCTGGAATATTAGGTCCTTCATTGAAACACCTGTGAACGCATTCCTTTTTGGTGTGGAAGCAAGTCATCCTCGCTTCGAGGGACCGCCTAAGAAGAAAAATCATTTTAATTTGCAAGGTTTACGTGCTGACTGCTTCGGTTGGTTAGCCTGCGCCCGTTTTCGTGGGCTATGGAATTTAAACCCACTGTTTTCAAATTTGCTCCATCGCAATCTGGTGGTCAAATTGCGTACTTAGGGTGTGACATGTTTACATTGACAAAACTCATTGGAAATGTGGACGTGGCCATTTATAATGGTAAACAAGTTGATACCGAAAGCAATGATCTCTTTAAGGTGCGGCCGGGCATCTTTCTGCCAGGTTCCTCAACCGGGGATTGTCTTTCTCAATGTAAAGTTTGGCGCATGCCCCTTAAAGGGGCCGTGCACCCAAAAAACCATAAGAAGGAGCATTGACCAAAAGTTGACACCAGGGAGGCAGGTTCTGCAGACAGGGTATATAATGAAGCAATGCTCCTTCCATCCAAAGACAACATGTAACAAATTATATTTTATTCACACACATCACCATTTTAAACAAATAATAGTCCTCACTCCCCATTGGGACATAGCTACAGGAGGAGGCCAATCAGTCCCTCGAGCCTGTTCCGCCATTCAATTCAATCATGGCTGATCTGTGCCTTAACTCCATTTACCTGCCTTTGTTCCACAACCCTTAATACCCTTTGCCTAACAAAAATCTATCAATCTCAGTTTTGAAATTTTCAATTGACCTCCAGCCCCAATAGCTTTTTGGGGGAGAGAGTTCCAGATTCCCACTGCCCTTTGTGTGAAGTGCTTCCTGACATCACCCCTGAACGGCCTGGCTCTAACTTTAAGGTGATGCCCCCTTGTTCTGGACTCCTCCCACCAGAGGAAATAGTTTCTCTCTAACTACCTTATCAATTTGTTTAATCGCCTTCAAGACCTCAATTTGATCACCCCTTAATCTATTGGACTCAAGGGAATACAAGGCTAGTCTATGCGGACTTGCCCCTTAATGTAACCCTATTAGCCCCCTGTGCAATGCCACAGGATATCAACTAGTAACATGAACATACAGAAGTTTCCTTTTTACATACACAAAAGGTTACGGACTCTTACAAACATCTGCAAAATGAGTGATCTTCAGTTAGTCATTGCAAGCAGCAGCGGACTTGGAAAGAAAGACCAGTGTCCTTGTGCTGTGAACTTACCGAGGCATATGCAACTGTTGAAATTACGAGCAAGCAGAGAGACAAGTAGAGAAACCTGGAAGGCATGCTGTATGAGGTGCATCTATTTCTCTGTGAGTTAGGACTTTAGCATTCGAATTGCTGATTTCCATGAGGACTTTGGCATTCAGGTGCTTTGACAGCAAGAAACCCAGTGATAGACAAAAAAAGATCGCTGATAACCTCTAATCAAAAGGCATTTCTGAATGTGAACTTGAGTACCTGTTTCAGGTAATTATTATTATTACAAATAAATTTGCATGCTGTTGCAAATAATCTGTGAGCATGAGAGTCAAGGATTTGGGACATCAATTATAAGGGTATAGAGGGTGCGGAATTCCTAAAATGCATTCAAGAGAACTTTTTTAGCCAGCGAGTAGCAAGCCCAGCAAAGGATTTGTTTTGGATTTAATTTACGGGAATGAAGCTGGGCAGGTGGAAGGGGTATCAGTGGGAGAGCATTCAGGTGCTAGTGATCATAATTCAGTTAGATTTAGGGTAATTATGAAAAAGGACAAGGTTACACCAAGAATAAAAGTTCTAAATTGGGGAACAGCCAACTTTACTAAGCTGAGAGGTGATTTAGCCAGAATGGACCGGAAACAGCTGCTTGAAGGTAAATCACTGTCAGAGCAGTGGGAGGCATTCAAGGAGGAGATCCGCAGGGTTCAGTCAAATATGTACCCTCAAAGAAAAAGGGTGGGACTAGCAAATCTAGAGCCCCCTGGATGTCTAGGGATATACAGGGTAGGATTCAGAAAAAAAGGCAGGCTTATGACAGATACCGAGGGCTCAATACTGCAGAATCCCTAGAGTATAGGAAGTCCAGGGGTGAGATCAAAAGAGATATTAGGAAAGTAGAGAGCATGAAAAATTCTTGGCAAATAAAACCCAAAGATGTTTTATAAATATATTAAGAGCAAGAGGATAACTAAAGAAAACGTAGGGCCTATTCGAGACCATGAGGGTAATCTGTGTGTGGGGGCAGAAGATGTGGGTATGGTTCTTAATAAATACTTTGTGTCTGTTTTCACAAAAGAGACGGGTGATGCAGACACTGCTATTGAGGAGGAGGAGTGTGAACTAGTAGATGAAATAACCATACTGAGAGAGGAGGTATTAAGGGGTTTAGCAGCTTTGAAAGTGGATAAGTCCCCAGGCCCAGATGAAATATATCCCAAGCTGTTAAGCGAAGCAAAAGAGGAAATAGCAGAGGCTTTGACCATTATTTTCCAATCCTCTCTGGCTTCAGGTATGGTGCCAGAGGACTGGAGGACTGCAAATGTGGTACCTTTATTTAAGACAGGAAAAGGGATAGACCGAGTAATTACAGACCAGTCAGCCTAATCTCAGTGGTGGCAAAATAATTTGAAAAAATCCTGAAGGACAGGATAAATCTACATTTACAAAGACATGGGTTAATCAGGGACAGTCAGAATGGATTTGTTAAGGGAAGGTTGCGTCTGACTAACTTGATTGAATTTTTTGAGGAGGTAACCAGGAGGGTCGATGAGGGCAGTATGTATTATGTCGTATATATGGATTTTAGCAACGCTTTCGATAAGGTCCCACATGGCAGACTAATCATGAAAGTAAAAGCTCATGGGATCTAGGGAATAGTGGCAAGTTGGATCCAAAATTGGCTCAGAGGCAGGAAGCAAAGGGTTGATGGGTGTTTTTGTGACTGGAAGGATGTTTTCAGTGGGGTTCTTCAGGGCTCAGTGCTGGGTCCCCTGCTTTTTGTGGTATATATCAATGATCGAGACTTGAATATAGGGAGTATGATTAAGAAGTTTACAGATGATACAAAAATAGGCCGTATGGTTGATAATGAAGAAGAAAACTGCCGACTACAGGAACTTATTAAACCAACTAGTCAGGTGGGCAGAACAGTGGCAAATGGAATTTAATCCAGAGAAATGTGAGGTGATGCATTTGGGGAGAGCTAATAAGGAAAGGGACTACACATTAAATGGTAGGACATTAAGAAGTGTAGAGGAACAGAGGGACCTGGGAGTGCATATCCACAGATCCCTGATGGTAGCAGGCCAGGTGGATAAGGTGGTTAAGAAGGCATACGGAATGCTTGCCTTTGTTAAGCCAAGGTACAGAATACAAGAACAGGTGGGTTATGCTTGAACTGTATAAAACACTGGTTAGGCCACAGCTGGAGTACTGCGTACATTTCTGGTCACCGCATTACAGGAAGGACGTAATTGCACTGGAGAAGGTACACTGGAGATTTACAAGGACGTTGCCGGGAGTGGAGAATCTTAGCTATGAGAACAGATTGGATAGGCTGGGTTTGTTTTCCTTGGAACAGGAGGCTGAGGGGAGACCTCATTAAGGTGTATAAAATTATGAGGGTCTTAGATATAATGGATAGAAAGGACCTTTTTCCCTCAGCAGAGGGGTCAACATCCAGGGGACATAAATTTAAGGTCATTGGTAGAAGGTTTAGAGACGATTTGAGGGGAATTTCTTCACCTAGAGGGTGGTGGGGGTCTGGAACTCACTGCCTGAAAGGGTGGTAGAGGCAGAAACCCTCATCACATTTAAAAAGTACTTGGATGTGCACCTGAAGTGCTGAAACCTGCAGGGCCATGGACCAAGTGCTGGAGATGGGATTAGGCAGGATAGCCTCTTGTTGGCCAGCACGGTCACGATGGGCCAAAATGGCCTCCTTCTGTGCTGTAAACTTCTATGATTCTATGATATATATTTTCCTGTTCATTTCATGGGATGTGGGCATCGAGAAGGTGGTGGTGAGCCGCCTTCTTGAACCGCTGCAGTCCATGTGGTGAAGGTGCTCCCGTCATAGGCAGTCGCTGAGAATCGAGGAAGACTTGCTGCCACACTAAAACTGAGTCGTTAGGTGGCTGATAACAGGGAGATTCCTCTGTAGTGTTGTTAGGGAGGGAGTTCTAGGATTTTGACCCAGCGACGATGAAGGAACAGCTGATATATTTCCAAGTCAGGATGGCATGTGATCTGGAGGTGGGAGTCAATTATATGTGAGCATTTAACAGGTTCATGACAGACTCTGATCATACCATTTTTCATTGTAGTGTCTATTTAAAATACATTACATTTAACTTACTGTCTCTTCCACCAATGCCAGTACTGGTGTTATCAGTTATCACGGGAGCAGGTGCAGCAGGCGGTTAAGAAAGCAAATGGCATGTTGGCCTTCATAGCAAGGGGATTTGAGTACGGGGCAGGGAGGTGTTGCTACAGTTGTACAGGGCATTGGTGAGGCCACACCTGGAGTATTGTGTACAGTTTTGGTCTCCTAACCTGAGGAAGGACATTCTTGCTATTGAGGGAGTGCAGCGAAGGTTCACCAGACTGATTCCCGGGATGGCGGGACTGACCTATCAAGAAAGACTGGATCAACTGGGCTTGTATTCACTGGAGTTCAGAAGAATGAGAGGGGACCTCATAGAAACATTTAAAATTCTGACGGGGTTAGACAGGTTAGATGCAGGAAGAATGTTCCCAATGTTGGGGAAGTCCAGAACCAGAGGTCACAGTCTAAGGATAAGGGGTAAGCCATTTAGGACCGAGATGCGGAGGAACTTCTTCACCCAGAGAGTGGTGAACCTGTGGAATTCTCTACCACAGAAAGTTGTTGAGGCCAATTCACTAAATATATTCAAAAAGGAGTTAGACGATGTCCTTACTATTCGGAGGATCAAGGGGTATGGTGAGAAAGCAGGAATGGGGTACTGAAGTTGAATGTTCAGCCATGAACTCATTGAATGGCGGTGCAGGCTAGAAGGGCCGAATGGCCTACTCCTGCACCTATTTTCTATGTTTCTATGTTTCTATGTTTCTATAATCTCTGCTGAGGCACTGAAGTATGGCAGAAAGCCGCTGTTGGCGTGGATACATGATCTCATCTCTCTCATCTGGAGGGAGGAGAGCATGCCGGGAGATCTCAGAGATGCAGTGACCGTGACCATCTTTAAAAAAGGGGACAAGTCCGACTGTGGCAACTACAGAGGAATCTCCCTGCTATCAGCCACTGGGAAAGTTGTCGCTAAAGTTATCCTCAACCGTCTTCTACCTGTGGCCGAGGAGCTCCTCCCGGAGTCAAAGTGCGGATTTCGGCACAACGGACATGATCTTTGCAGTGCGACAGCTGCAGGAAAAATGCAGGGAGCAGCGCCAGCCCTTATACATGGCCTTTTTCGATCTTACAAAGGCCTTTGACACAGTCAACCGCGAGGGTCTATGGAGCGTCCTCCTCCGTTTTGGATGCCCGCAAAAATGTGTCAACATCCTTCACCTGCTCCACGACGAAATGCTGGCTGTGATCCTTACCAACGGATCCATTACAGACCCAATCCACGTCTGGACCGGGGTCAAACAGGGCTGCGTCATCGCCCCAACCCTCTCCTCAATCTTCCTCGCTGCCATGCTCCACCTCACAGTCAACAAGCTCTCCGCTGGAGTGGAATTAAACTACAGAACCAGTGGGAAGCTGTTCAACCTTCACCGTCTCCAGGCCAGGTCCAAGACCACCCCAACCTCTGTCATCGAGCTACAGTACGCGGACGACGCCTGGGTCTGCGCACATTCTGAGGCTGAACTCCAGGATATAGTCGACGTGTTTACTGAGGCGTACGAAAGCATGGGCCTTACACTAAACATCCCCAAGAGAAAGGTCCTCCATCAGCCTGTCACCGCCGCACAGCACTGCCCCCCAGTCCTCAGGATCCAAGGCGCGGCCCTGGACACCGTGGACCATTGCCCATACCTCGGGAGCCTCTTATCAACAAAAGCAGAAATTGACGATGAGATTCAACATCGCCTCCAGTGCGCCAGTGCAGCTTTCGGCCGCCTGAGGAAAAGAGTGTTCGAAGACCAGGCCTTCAAATCTACCACCAAGCTCATGGTCTACAGGGCTGTAGTAATACCCGCCCTCCTGTATGGCTCAGAAGCATGGACGATGTACAGAAGACACCTCGTCTCTGGAGATATATCACCAACGATGTCTCCGCAAGATCCTACAAATCCCCTGGGAGGACAGGCGCACCAACACCAGTGTCCTCATCCAAGCCAACATCCCCAGCATTGAAACACTGACCACACTCGATCAGCTTCACTGGGCAGGCCACATAGTTTGCATGCCTGACACGAGACTCCCAAAGCAAGTGCTCTATGTGGAGCTCCTTCACGGCAAATGAGCCAAAGGTGGGCAGTGGAAATGTTTCAAGGACACCCTCAAAGCCTCCCTGATAAAGTGCAACATCCCCACTGAGACCTGGGTGTACCTGGCCAAAGACTGCCTTAAGTGGAGGAAGTGCATCCGGGAGGGCGCTGAGCACCTCGAGTCTCGTCGCCGAGAGCATGCAGAAACCAAGCGCAGGCAGCGGAAGGAGCGTGCGGCAAACCAGACTCCCCACCCACCCTTTCCTCAACGACTATCTGTCTGTGGCTCTCGTATTGGACTGTTCAGTCACCTGAGAACTCACTTCAGGAGTGGAAGCAAGTCTTCCTCGATTCTGAGGGACTGCCTATGATGATGATGATATCAGTTGTGGCTCTGGAGATAATGGAAACAGTGTGCCATTAAAGATTACGTTGCAAAAGTGGGTTGTTTTTAAGTCTTGTCACGAGTGTATCTTTTGTCCCCACCTTGTGTTAGTTTTATTAGCAAATATAATGTGAACTCTGTCCCAAGTGGTTAAGGTACATGATATGCCTGAATTGTGTGAACGTCATGAAACTTGGCCTAATGATATTTTATGAAATACAAGAGGGTATAAATTCGGGACTGCCGCCCGCCACACCCCACCAACCCCACCTTCGGCTCAGCGTTATTCCACTGCGCAAAAATGGTGAGGTCCGAGGAGCCCCGGACTTTAGGCGTCGGACCTCATCGTCACGGAGACGGCACTGCGGGAAAAGACCGCACGGGTCACGACGGATCAGGTGGATCATGGAGGCTGCGATTGGGGGTCGTGGAGACAGCAGGGGGGCCGTCAGGGAGACATTGGGGAGCAATTGGAGGCAGTAATTAGGGGGATCCCAAGTGGTGGTTGGGGGCAGGGAGGGAGATCGGGGGTCGGGCCAGGACCTGGAGGTCAGAGGTCGAAGATCTGAGGATCAGGAGCAGCGCCATCGGCATGGCGATTGTGGTAAGTACTTACCTTTGTTTGGTTTAAGGTTGGTGGGTTGGCGCTGGCTGCCTCCATTGTTGCCGCGGCAACCTGACCCCATGTGCTCCTGGCCTAATGCCTGCTTCACGCCTGGGTAAAGGAAGCCTCTAGTTTGTCCTAAACCAATATGGCGCATCCCCATTGGAGGTGAGCGAACGCTTCATGCCCGCCATTTTGGGGCCTTAGGAGAACACCAGCTTTTTTTTAAGGATCCATTGGCCTCCTTTACCAGAGGGCAGATGAAAGCAAAGAAGGAGGCCCTTTCTTTGGGGTGGCAGGGGTAGCGGGGGGTCCCAGGGCAAGACACAGACCTGGATCGCCAGGTGTATGGGATGGAAACTGGTGGAAATTCGGGGCTATGAAATCTTTTAATCATATCATGTTCTAAAGTTCTCTCGATTCAGGAACTGTTCCTTTAGATTGGAAAATTGCACATGTCACTCTGCTATTTAGAATCGTGAGAGAGGGAAAGCAGAGAATTATAGACGAGTTAGCCAAATGTCTATTGTGGAGACAATACTCGTGTCTATAATTAAGGATAGTGTGACTGGTCACCTTGAAAAGTTTCAGCTGATCAGAGAGAGCCAGCATGGATTTGTGCAAAGTAGGTCATGCCTGACAAACCCGATTGCATTTTTTGAAGAGGTTACTAAAGTAATGGACAGGGAAATGTCTATGAGCTAGAACCTCCACTTTTGTGCTTATCACCGCAAAATGGGCGTTATTTCCGGCGTGGGTGTTAAAAAAGGGTTTTCTGATCGCCGGCTTCTCGCCCTTTCTCAAAACACCTAGTTTCCATTTTTGAAAATGGGTGTTACCGCGAGCGATATGAAATGGGCGGTGTTATGTCTCAAATAAAGCAATGTGACTGAGTACTGTAGACTTGAGTAAGTGTGACCTTAGTCTCTTTATTCTGACTCCAGAGTGCCGGCACAGCATGGGAGGACTGCTTATATGCAGTGCTCCCAAGGGATGCTGGGATCCCTTGGGACTCCAGCAGAGGCGCCATCTGGTGGCGGTAGAATGCTGGTTACAAAGTGTTGCATACATAACAGGCAGTAGAGTAAAAATGTTTTGACCTTCTGCCGTAAATTGTGGCCTTAGCAACGGCATGGCAACGCTCAATTCCCACGATTCAGGAGGTCAAGGGTCATCATGACAATCGCAGAAGAGGAAACAGAGAGAGAGGGAGCTCAGAGGCACTGAAAGCGTGTGTGGCTGTGGTGTGTGCTTGTCTGGCTGTTGTGGGAGGCTCGACGGAGATTCACCAGCAGCAAAAAGCCTACTAAGCACCAAGAACATAGTTGGCACCGAGCTTTTGTCCAAGAAATAAGATATAAAATGTAAGGGATGGTGGAGGCTCTGGAGCTGGTAGTCAGGAACACTGGTGGCAGAGGGCACCCAGTGGTCCCAGAGCGCGGCACTGCACCCCAAGGTGACGCACCCCCATTGTCAACCACACACGAGAGCCAGCAGCGACATCTTGCTTCTGGCTCGGAGCACGTTCCCACCTCGGGACCGTCCTCTCCCGTATCCGTCCAAGCAGCACTTCACCCGACACCTCCCCCCTCCCCCCCGCCCCCGCAATGAAGCATCGCCTGAGGACCACCTAGGCCAGGAGGCTTGGAGTCAGGAGGGGAAGGAGAAGGTGTAGAGGTGGGGAGGTGAAGCGGGGGTCGGGGGAGGGGGGGGGAGGTGGAAGGGTTGGTTTGTATACAAATACTGATGATTTCAGACCAATGTTCGGTTTAAATGTTTTTTTATTTAACAAAACCTTGTAGCACATTGGCTCAGTTGGCTGCACCATTACAGGCTGGTGATTCCTTAACGTCAAAGGGTATAATCACACTTAACTTCAATCAACTTAAACTTTAACTGTCACCAAGGTGATGCCCACCATTGATGTATGACCTGCACACCCAGCAGTGTGTCAGCCTTGTAAATAACATTCTTTCAAGCAAAGCGATCATTGATGAGCTCCTGATGTAAGGCTCTTGCAGCTGTCATGCCACCATGGGCCCTTTCATGCGGCCTACAAGGTGGCGGGGGCATGGCTTCAGCCCGATGTCGGTGTCCGCCTCCTCGTCCTCTCTCTGGTGAGGTGGACTGTCAGCTCATCAGGCAATTCTTGTCCCCTCCTGATAGCCAAGTAACATGGAGCACACCACCACGAATTGAGCTATCTGCTCAGGGTGGTATTGGAGCTCGCCTCCTGAGTGGTCCAGGCATCTAAAGTTCTGCTTCAGCACTCCAATGATTTTATCCACGAAATTGCGAGTTGCTCTGTCTCTCTCGTTGTATCGCCTCTCGGCCTCGGTGTGGGTGCCACGCAGGGAGGTCATCAGCCAGGTGGCGAGTTGATATCCTTTGTCACCAAGCATCCAGCATTGACCTTGTGGCTCATTGTTAAACAAGTCAGATACAGTGCTCTCATGCAGGATGCAAGCATCATGAATGCTGCCCGGAAATTGAGCATTCACTGCCAGTATAATTTGCTGGTGGTCGACAACCAGTTGGACATTCAGGCAGCGGTTCCTGAAAACCTCAGCATCCAGAAAAGATGCCCGCCTCACAATGTGCGTACAGTCTATTACTCCCTGCACCTTGGGGAAGTTTGCAATTCTGGAGAATCCTAGGGCCCTCTCACTCTGTGCCTCCCTGGTCATAGGGAAGCTGATCAAGTCCCTCTTGCATGCATACAAGGCATCAGTGACCTGCCTAATGCAGCGATGTGTGGCATGCTGAGAAAGTCTGCAAATGTCACCAGCTGTGGCCTGAAACGAACCCGAGGCATAGAACGACAGTGCAGCGGTGACTTTGACCTCGACAGACAGTGCAGTACTGATGGTGCTGGCAGGCTGCAGATCTTCTCTCATCAGCTGGCATACCTCATTGATAACCTCTTTGTCACGCAGTCTCTGAAGGCAGGTGATGTCGGCTAAGTCGAGGTAAGAATGCTTCTCCTTGTACTTGCGGGGGGATGTATCGTCTGGTCCTCCTCATCTGTCTGTCACTTCTTACATTGGGCACATAATGTAGTGGAGCATTCCTTCGGCGATGTCGAGTCTGCTGCATGTATTTGGTCACCAAGAGAGGGTGAGAAAGGACAGGACCCATTGCAGTAGCTCTCTGTTTTCCACCGATTGTTCATAAACAAGGAATGTCCCGACGAACACACCTCTTCAATTCCAATCGGTCACAGTATAGTCAAGATGTTTTCAGAGATGTTCACATCAACTCCCCACGACCTGCAGAGTATATCCGAACTCCGCCGAGGTTAAAGCACAGCAGCCTTTTAAAGGACGCGACATGCGATGTGGAACATGGCGTCCATAACGCTGTGATTCGTTCCGGTTAGTTCCACTTTTTGTGGTTTTTTTTTGGGCGAGCGATATTGTGGTCGATATATGTGCGAGATGGTGAAATTGATGATGGGCGATCTCCATGGCCGCTAGTTTGGGTAAATATGCTCTTTGGGCGGGCATTAATATTGAATCTCGACGTTAATTCCGTGTGGAAAGTAACGCTGGCCGATATTATGGGCGTTAAATTTGCCCATTCTGCTGAGTCCGCACAAAAAAAGTGGGCAGGCGGAAATATTTTTTTCCGGCGTTAAACACATGGGGAAAGTAACGCTCGGTGATAAGTTTCCAAAAAATGCCCACCAGTTTCCATTTTGTGCCAAAATGGCGATATATGGGCTTTATACGTCATTTCAGTGGTAAAATGGGTGTATAGTGGGCGTTAAGCATGCAAAAAAAAGTGCAGGTTCCAGCCCCAGAGATGTTATTTATATGGACATCCAGAAGGCATTTGATAAGAGACTGTTATCTAAGGTGGATAAGCAATGGCAATTATTTAAAGATCACATGGATGAACTTCAGCAATTGTACATCCCTGTCTGGAGTAAAAATAAAACAGGGAAGGTGGCTCAACCGTGGCCAACAAGGGAAATTAAGGATAGTGTTAAAGCCAAGGAAGAGGCATATAAATTGGTTAGAAAAAGCAACCAACCTGAGGACTGGGAGAAATTTAGAATTCAACAGAGGAGGACTAAGGGTTTAATTTAGAGGGGGAAATAGAGTATGAGAGGAAGCTTGCAGGGAACATAAAAACTGGCTGCAAAAGCTTCTATAAGTACGTGAAGAGAAAAAGATTAGTGAAGACAAACGTAGGTCCCTTGCAGTCAGATTCAGATGAATTTATAATGGGGAACAAAGAAACGGCAGACCAATTGAACAAATTCTTCGGTTCTGACTTCACGAAGGAAGACACAAATAACCTTCCGGAGGTACTAGGGGACAGTGGGTCGAGTGAGGAGGAACTGAAGGATATCCTTGGTGGCGGGAAATTGTGTTAGGGAAATTGATGGGATTGAAGGCTGATAAATCGCCGGGGCCTAATAGTCTGCATCCCAGAGTACTTAAGGAAGTGGTCCTAGAAATACTGGATGCATTGGTGATCATTTTCCAACAGTCTATCAGCTCTGGATCAGTTCCTATGGACTGGAGGGTAGCTAATGTACCACCCACTTTTTAAAAAAGGAGGGAGAGAAAAAGTGGGTAATTATAGACGGTTAGCCTGACATCAGTAGTGGGGAAAATGTTGGAATCAATCATTAAGGATGAAATAGCAGCGCATTTGGAAAGCAGTGACAGGATCGGTCCAAGTCAGCATGGATTTATGAAAGGGAAATCATGCTTGACGAATCTTCTAGAATTTTTTGAGGATGTAACTAGTAGAGTGGACAAGGGAGAACCAGTGGATGTGGTGTATTTGGACTTTCAAAAGGCTTTTGACAAGGTCCCGCCTGATTCGTCCTTCCTACACAGTATAAATGCACACGAGGCCCATGCTTGAGAGAAGGTCAGTCTGTGACCTGTCCTTTATTCCTTAGCACTCAAGTGATGAAGGTGGGTGAAACTTCCCCTTTTATACCTGAAGGTCCAGGTTAGGAGTGTCTCCCACCTCATGGTCAGTGTTCTCACAGTGTACAACTTAGGTCAGTTTATACATGGGTTACAATGCTGGTTGAATACATGACATCACCTCCCCCCCCCCCAAAGTCTTATTGGGATCACAGGTTGAGTCTCTCTGGTGGTTTACGCTCCCTTGTAGAGTGCCTGAGTTGGGGCTCCGGTTGTTGGGCGCTGGCCTGAGTGTCTGCTGTTTGCGGTGCCTCAGGCCTGTCCCTTTGGTTCCGGTGTTCGGTCACCTGTGGTGGAGTGAACTCTATATCGTGTTCTTCCTCTGCTTCTTCTATGGGGTTGCTGAACCTCCTTTTTGTTTGATCCACATGTTTGCGGCAGATTTGTCCATTAGTAAGTTTAACTACCAGAATCATATTTCCCTCTTTGGCAACCACAGTGCCTGCGAGCCATTTGGGCCCTGCAGCGTAGTTGAGGACAAAAACAGGATCATTTACATCAATACATCGCGCCCTCGCATTCCTGTCATGGTAGTGATATTGTGACTGGCGCCTGCTCTCGACAATTTCTTTCATGGTGGGGTGTATAAGGGATAATCGGGTTTTGAGCGTCCTTTTCATTAGCAGCTCTGCGGCTGGAACCCCTGTGAGCGAGTGTGGTCGGGATCTATAGGCCAACAGGAGGCGTGATAAGCGGCATTGTAGGGAACCCCCTTGGATTCTGAGCATCCCCTGTTTGATTATCTGCACTGCTCGTTCTGCCTGGCCGTTTGAGGCTGGCTTGAACAGTGCCGTTCTAACATGGTTAATTCCATTGCCTGCCATGAAGTCCTGGAATTCAGTGCTTGTGAGCACGGGCCATTGTCACTGACCAAGATGTCCGGTAGACCGTGGGCGGCGAACATTGTCCGTAGACTTTCTATCGTAGCAGAGGATGTGCTTGAATTTAAAATGTCACACTCGATCCATTTGGAGTAGGCGTCTACTACAACCAAAAATATTTTCCCCATGAAAGGACCTGCGTAGTCCACATGGATGCGTGACCAAGGCTTGGCGGGCCATGGCCAGAGGCTAAGGGGGGCTTCCCTGGGCGCATGGCCCAGCTGGGCACACGTGTTGCACCTGCGAACACAAAGTTCCAGATCTGCGTCTATCTCTGGCCACCAAACGTGTGACCTGGCAATTGCCTTCATCGTGACAATGCCCGGGTGCCCATTGTGGAGTTCTCTGATGAACACCTCTCTGCCCATCTGGGGCATGACTACGCGGTTTCCCCACAGTAGGCAATCGGCCTGAATCGAGAGTTTATCCTTGCGACTGTGAAATGGTTTAAATTTCTCAGGGCATGCCCTGTACGTGGCTGCCCAGTCCCCATTCAGGACACATTTCTTGACTAGAGACAATAGCGGGTCTCTATTTGTCCAGACTTTAATCTGACGGGCTGTCACTGGTGAGCCTTCGCTTCCGAAAGCTTCAACAGCCATGACCATTTCAGCACCATGCTCGGTAGCCCCCTCAGTAGTGGCTAGTGGGAGCCTGCTGAGTGCATCGGCGCAGTTTTCGGTGCCCGGTCTGTGCCAAATTGTGTAGTCATAGGCAGCTAACGTGAGTGCCCACCTCTGTATGCGGGCCGATGCGTTTGCATTTATGGCCTTGTTGTCGGCCAAAAGGGACGTTAGGGGTTTGTGATCTGTCTCCAGCTCAAATTTCCTGCCAAACAGGTACTGGTGCATTTTCTTTACCGCATATACACATGCAAGCGCCTCCTTTTCTACCATCCCGTAGCCCCTTTCTGCCTGGGACAGACTCCTGGAGGCATAAGCTACTGGCTGTAACTGACCCTTGGCATTGACATGCTGCAACACACACCCGACACCATAGGACGACGCATCGCACGTTAACACAAATTTCTTACATGGGTCATATAGCGTTAACAGATTGTTGGAACATAACAAATTGCATGCTCCATTAAAAGCCCTTTCCTGGCTGTCCCCCCAGACCCATTCGCGACCTTTGCGTAGGAGCACGTGTAGCGGCTCTAGCAGCGTGCTCAATTTGGGAAGAAAGTTACCAAAATAGTTCAGGAGCCCCAGGAACGAACGCAGCTCCGTCGTGTTACGGGGTCTGGGTGCTCTCTGGATCGCTTCCGTCTTGGATGCAGTAGGGCTGATCCCGTCTGCTGCTACCCTCATCCCCAGGAATTCTACCTCTGGAGCTAGTAAGACACACTTCGCCTTTTTCAGTCGCAGACCTACCCAGTCCAGTCTGCGTAGCACCTCCTCCAGGTTGTGGGGGTGTTCTTCAGTATCGTAACCCGTAATGAGGATGTCGTCCTGAAAAACCACCATCCCTGGAATCGACTTGAGGAGGCTTTCCATATTTCGTTGGAAGATCGCGGTGGCCGAGTGAATCCCGAACGGACATCTGTTGTACTCAAACAACCCCTTGTGTGTCGTGATGGTGGTCAGCTTCTTCGACTCACTCGCCAGCTCCTGGGTCATGTAAGCTGAGGTCAGGTCCAATTTTGAAAAAAGTTTGCCACCGGATAGCGTCGCAAAGAGGTCCTCCGCTCTCGGTAGCGGGTACTGGTCTTGGAGTGACACCCGATTGATGGTGGCCTTGTAATCGCCACATATCCTGACCGACCCATCCACCTTGAGCACCGGCACAATCGGGCTCGCCCAGTCACTGAATTCGACTGGCGAGATGATGCCTTCCCTCAACAGGCCGTCCAATTGGCCTTCTATCTTTTCCTGCATCACGTACGGCACCGCTCTGGCCTTGTGGTGTACTGGTCGGTCGTCCGGGTTTATGTGAATCACTACCTTGGCCCCCATGAAAGTGCCAATGCCGGGTTGAAATAACGAGTCAAATTTGTCCAGGACCTGTGAGCATGATACTTGCTCCACAGAGGAAATTGCATTGACATCGCCCCATTTCCAGTTCATGACAGCAAGCCAACTCCTCCCCAGTAGTGTGGGACCGTCCCCTGGGACAATCCAGAGTGGCAACCTGTTCTCCGAATCTTTGTGGGTCACGACTACCGTGGCGCTGCCTAGCACCGGAATGATCTCCTTTGTGTAAGTCCGTAGCTGTGCGTCAATCGTAGATAATTTTGACCTCCTGGCCTTGGATGCCCACAACTTTTCGAACTGTTTGATACCCATCAGGGACTGGCTGGCACCCGTGTCTAACTCCATTGATATGGGATGCCATTGAGGAGCACTTTCATCATTATCGGTGGCGTCCTGGTGTATGAACTGTATACGTGCTCCACATGAACTCGCTGAACTTCAGCTTCCAGCGATTTCCCCCAGTGTCCATTTCTGCAATTTCTGCAGGTATTTTGCTCATCTCTGCAAACTCCGGCTGAATGTATGCCTCCACGCCTCCAGCATGAGTTGCGGTTTGAAACAAAAGGTCCCTTGCCAGTCGATCGCCCCTGACTGCCCCTGTTATTGTCCTTGAGTGCACCATTAACAGGTGTTGATGGCCCCATTATTGGCCGCATTGTCCCTTGCAATGGCGTGAATCGCTGTTCAGCTTGCCATTGTCTCTGTCGAACTCCCCCTCTGGGTTCGACTACATGTTGGGGCATGCCTGACTGCCCTTGTCTGCCTGGAGAACTGTGTGCTGCTTTAACAATGTTGAATCTCTGTCCCAACCATTCCTTAACACAGCACCTCTCGTCTGTTCTGCTAGTGGCCATGCTCGCGTGGTTTAAATCCCAGTTTCTTGTCGCCATTGATACGTCCTTACTGCACAGTATAGATGCACACGAGGCCCATGCTTGAGAGAAGGTCAGTCTGTGACCTGTTCTTTATTCCTTAGCACTCAAGTGATGAAGGTGGGTGGAGCTTTTATACCTGAAGGTCCAGGTTAGGAGTGTCTCCCACCTCGTGGTCAGTGTTCTCACGGTGTACAACTTAGGTCAGTTTATACATGGGTTACAATGCTGGTTGAATACATGACACCGCCCAAGAGATTGGTGTGCAAAATCAAAGCACATGGTATTGGGGGTAATGTACTGACAGGAAGCAGAGAGTCGGGATGAACGGGTCCTTTTGAGAATGGCAGGCAGTGACTAGTGGGGTGCCGCAGGGCTCAGTGCTGGGACCCCAGCTCTTTACAATATACATCAATGATTTAGATGAAGGAATTGAGTGTAATATCTCCAAGTTTGCAGATGACCCTAAGCTGGGTGGCGGTGTGAGCTGTGAGGAGGATGCTATGAGGCTGCAGGGTGACTTGGACAGGTTAGGTGAGTGGGCAAATGCATGGCAGATGCAGTATAATGTGGATAAATGTGAGGTTATCCACTTTGGTGGCAAAAACACAAAGGCAGAATATTATCTGAATGGCGGCAGATTAGGAAAAGGGGAGGTGCAACGAGACCTGGGTGTCATTGTTCATCAGTCACTGAAAGTGGGCACGCAGGTACTGCAGGCGGTAAAGAAGGCAAATGGTACGTTGGCCTTCATAGCTAGGGGATTTGAATATAGGAGCAGGGAGGTCTTACTGCAGTTGTACAGGGCCTTAGTGAGGCCTCACCTGGAATATTGTGTTCAGTTTTGGTCTCCTAGTCTGAGGAAGGACGTTCTTGCTATTGAGGGAGTGCAGCGAAGGTTCACCAGACTGATTCCAGTGATGGCTGGGCTGTCATATGAGGAGAGACTGGATCAACTGGGCCTTTATTCACTGGCGTTTAGAAGGATGAGAGGGGATTTCATAGAAACATATAAAATTCTGACGGGAATGGACAGGTTAGATGCGGGAAGAATGTTCTCGATGTTTGGGAAGTCCAGAACCAGGGGACACAGTCTTAGGTTAAGGGGTAGGCCATTTAGGACTAAGATGAGGAGAAACTTCTTCACTCAGAGAGTTGTTGACCTGTGGAATTCCCTGCCGCAGAGAGTTGTTGATGCCAGTTCATTGGATATATTCAAGAGGGAGTTAGATATGGCCCTTACGGTTAAGTGGATCAAGGGGTATGGAGAGAAAGCAGGAAAGGGCTACTGAAGGAATGATCAGCCATGATCTTATTGAATGGTGGTGCAGGCTCGAAGGGCCGAATGGCCTACTCCTTCACCTATTTTCTATGTTTCTATGTTTCTATGTCCTATGAGGAGAGATTGAGTAGACTAGGCCTATATTCCTCTATAGTTTAGAAGAATGAGAGGTGATCTCATTGAAACTTACACAATTCTTGCAGGGTAGATGCAGGGAAGATGTTTCCCCTGGCTGGGGAGTCTAGAACCAGGGGTCACAGTCTCAGGGGTCAGCCATTTAGGACTGAGATGAGGAGAAACTTCTTCACTCACAGGGTGGTGAATCTTTGGAATTCTCTACTCCAAAGGGCTGTGGAGGTTCAGTCTTTGAGTATATTCAAGACAGAAATCGATAGTTTTGGATATTAAGGGAATCAAGGGATATGGAGATAGTGCAGGAAAGTGGAGTTGAGGTTGAAGATCATCTTATTGAATGGTGGAGCAGACTCAAAGGGCAGAATGACCCACTCCTGCTCCTATTTCTTATATCCTTATATTCTATTAAAGGATATGGGCCAAAGGCGGGTACATGGAGTTAGGTCGCAGAGCAGCTATGATCTCATTGAATGGCGGAGCAGGCTCGAGGGGCTAAATGGCCTACTCCTGTTGCTATGTTACATCAACTGAACAAATAGCTATGACTTTAGTTTTAACATGTCATCACAAAGATAGAGGGGGAGAAATTCTGGAGCGCCCCACTTGGGACAATGGGATAAACATTCCTTTCATTTTCGGCGGGTTTTCGGCAATTTTCTCAACGGTACAGCTGTTTTTCCGTCCAGCGAAAGTTTCCCCCTTAGTCTTTCGATGGTATCGCCCAAATCTAAAAACGCCCGCCGGGACCAAACCACTGACATGCACAGTTGGAAAATTCGCTGGGGCGTAAGTTTGGCCTCAACGAAAGCCCCTCCAGATCACCAAGGGAACCGCTCGGTGAAAGCTGCTTAAACAGGGTGGTAGGTGTGTACACTGCAAAGAAAAGTAAGTTGCAGGTTCTTTATTTATTTATTTTTAATTGTAAAACGGCGATCAGGTGTAAAAGTGTCTTGGGAATTTTTTTTTAACTTTTTTAGTGACATTTTTTTTTTAAGTTTTCCCCTCTCTCTAGGCCCAACCGCAGCCTTGGACTAAATTTTTTAAAAACTCCCGTTTTACTTAGTTTCCCCTTAACTGCTGAGAAAACCGTTCAGAATAATGGTGCAAGGCCCATTTTCTCGCCGGGTGATTAATTTTTATCTTAAAAGTGACATTTTCGTCAGCATTACTTACCAAACGTTAGCGGGCAGGCAATCAGGCATTGAAGGGCTCTCGGGAAAGTCTAGCCCAATAACTTTTAGAAGTTGAAAAAATTCGCGGCAGGCGCAAATGATTTTCAACTTAAAAAAAAAATTGGGGGTTTGTGCTTCAGAACTGAAGTGGTGCTCTAAATCAAACGCTCCACTTCCTTCATGGTGCGCTGGAGGATGTATTTGGGGCCGTGAGTGGTGCAGCCTTGCACTCTGGCCCCTGCAGCGCTGCCGCGATCCGAGGCTCCTTCGCTCCCTTGAAGGGCAGGGCCATCGCAGGCTCTGCATTGGGCCCAGTGAGCTGGTCCCCGACAACAGCCCCGATCTGGCCCGATCAGCCCCACGCGCCACAGCAGACTGCCGGGCTGATCGATCGGAAGAAAAAAAAAAATGATAAACACCAATGTGGAATTCTTTTTACCGACCTGGGCCACCTCGCCTTTAAGCCCCGCCCCCGAAGCGTCCGGCCTCCCGATCAACGCCTCCTGCAGCTGTTGGTGTTGTCGCCTGGCGATGCTCAGGGGGCGGAACCCAAGTTCAAGTCCAGGCCGTTACTGGAACGATGCGCACGACGATGACGTCATGATCTCCGGGCGAAGGAGTTAGGGGCGCCACGTCTTATCGCCGCTGCAAACCTCTCACTGAAGTTGGCGGGAATTGTTCATCTTGCCGCGCCCGGTCGGTAAGTGGTTAGTGCCCCGTTATCGTCCCCCGGAGGTACAAATGAGAGGTGCTAAGGTGGCAAATTTCTAGCCCTAGAGTTTTTGACAGTGTCGCACACCCTTGGTACTGTACTGAAGTGTCAGCCTTGGTTATTTGATTAAGCCCTTGCATGGCTCAGAGGCATGGACCATGTATAGTAGACACCTCAAATCGCTGGAGAAATACCACCAACGATGTCTCCACAAGATCCTGCAAATCCCCTGGGAGGACAGACGCACCAACGTTAGCGTCCTCGCCCAGGCCAACATCCCCAGCATCGAAGCACTGACCGCACTCGACCAGCTCCGCTGGACGGGCCACATCGTCCGCATGCCCGACACAAGACTCCCAAAGCAAGCGCTCTACTCGGAACTCCTACATGGCAAGCGAGCCCCAGGTGGGCACAGGAAAGTTTAAAGGACACCCTCAAAGCCTCCTTGATAAAGTGCAACATCCCCACCGACACCTGGGAATCCCTGGCCAAAGATCGCTATAAGTGGAGGAAGAGCATCCGGGAGGGCGCTGACCACCTCGAGTCTCATCGCCGAGAGCATGCAGAAAGCGAGCGCAGGCAGCGGAAGGAGCGTGCGGCAAACCAGACTCCCCACCCACCCTTTCCTCCAACCACTGTCTGTCCCACCTGTGACAGAGACTGTAATTCCCGTATTGGACTGTTCAGTCACCTGAGAACTCACAAGTCTTCCTCGATTTCGAGGGACTGCCTAGGATGACGATGATGATGATCTTACATGGATAGAGTGGCCAGCGTCTTGGAGCATCAAACGCCGCAATCAAAAGAGTCCGTGCACGCGCTGACCACGACCAGGAACACTCTGGATGCCAGCATGTCTGTCACCTTTAACAGGCGGACAGATACATTATCCTTGGCCCTTTCAGTGCCCCACTGATCTGCACTAAAGGACTCTCCAGCCCATGAGAGGGATGATGGCGAATGACGATGTGGAAGGGGGGACTCCACTCCAATCACTTCCACTTCTCATCCGTCGACCACCCCTCCCACCCCCACTGTAAGAATAAAAGTGTTTAGTAATGATAACATTGATTCTGTGCATATACACATAAACATTAAAGGTGTAGATTATACGAAAAGACAAGCTTGAAGAGACAAAATGGATACCTTCCCCAAGTTCATGTCTCCTGGCTGGGCAGAACTCATGTTGCAAAGGAAGCATGGCTTTGAAACTCACCAAACTAGAAAAGGTGTCAATTGGAAAGCCATTAACCTAATCAAGGAATGGCACCGGGCCTCCCGACAGTCACATGTATGAGCAGAAGCCAATCAGGAACCAAGACCCAATCCTGAGGCTGTCTGAGAAACTATGGCCTTAAGATGTATAAAAACTCAAGGCAAATATTGCTCTCTATCTTCTCCTTAGCACATGACAAAAGCAGGACCTCCCTCTGCAGGCCGTGTGCTTTGCCAGAGAGAAGTAAAGTATACCTTTTTATACTTTTTTTATTGTGACATCATTTGTGTGTTTAATAAACTTATTCCAAATTGTTTTAAAAGAATTGGTCTTGCTGCCAATTTAACACCAGAGATGTATAAATCTTACACCACCCAGCGTCAGTACCCGACATGCTGTCTCGTGTCCCGGTGGCTGCGTCTGATCTTGCGCAGGTGCAGCTGGAACAACCTTTGGCGGGCCCCTCACAGGCTCCAAAGCCCAAAGGCTTTTGGCCAAGAGTATCTCAGCAGTCCGAGCAGGGGCGTGAGCAGCCGGCCTCTACCTCTGCTCAAACCCCCAGGGGTTGCACCACATAGCAGCGGTAGGAAAAGAAAGACTAAGCCTTTGTCGTTGCACGAGAGTATGTGCATGGGCGTATGAGAAAATGTTCACAGAATCATAGAAATGTACAGCACAGATGGCTATAGGTGTGGTGCCAGAGGACTGGAGGACTGCTAATGTTGTACCTTTGTTTAAAAAGGGAGAAAGGGATAGACCGAGTAATTACAGGCCAGTCAGCCTAATCTCAGTGATGGGAACATTATTGGAAAAAATCCTGAAGGACAGGATAAATCTTCATTTGGAAAGACATGGATTAATCAAGGATAGTCAGCATAGTCAGTGAAGGGAAGGTCGTGTCTGACTAAACTGATTGAATTTGTCGAGGAGGTAACCAAGAGGGTTGATGAGGGCAGTGCGTTTGATGTTGTGTATATGGATTTTAGCAAAGCTTTTGATAAGGATACAGACTGGTCACGAAAGTAAAAGCCCATGGGATCCAGGGCAAAATGGCAAGTTGGATCCAAAATTGGCTTGGAGGCAGGAAGCAAAGGGTAATGGTTGATGGGTGTTTTTGTGACTGGAAGGATGTTTCCAGTGGGGTTCCGTAGGGCTCAGTGCTGGGTCCCTTGCTTTTTGTGGTATATATCAATGACCTGGACTTGAATATAAGGGGTATGATTAAGAAGTTTGCAGATGACACCAAAATCGCTGTGTGGTTGATAATGAAGAAGAAAGCTGTGGACTGCAGGAAGATATCAATGTACTGGTCAGGTGGGCAGAATCGTGGCAAATGGAATTCAATTCGGGTAAGTGTGAGTTAATGCATTTGGGGAGATCTAACAAGGAAAGGGAATACATATTAAATGGTACAACACTGAGAAGTGTAGAGGAACAAAGGGACCTTGGAGTGCAGGTGCACAGATCCCTGAAGGTAGCAGGCCAGGTAGATAAGGTGGTTAATAAGACATATGGGATACTAGCCTTTATTCGTTGGGGCATGGAATACAAGAGCAAGGAGGTTATGTTTGAACTGTATAAAACATTGGTTAGGCCGCAGCTGGAGTACTGCGTGCAGTTCTGGTCACCACATTACAGGAAAGATGTGATGTAACTGGAAAGGGTGCAGAGGACATTTACAAGAATGGTACCAGGACTGGAGAATTTTGATTATGAGGAAAGATTGGAGATGCTGGGTCTGTTTTCTTTGAAACAGAGGAGACTGAGGGAAGGCCTGATTGAGGTGTAAAAAATTATGAGGGGCCTGGATAGAGTGGATAGGAAGGACCTGTTTTCCTTAGCGGAGGGTCAACAACCAGGGGGCATAGATTTAAATTAATTGGGGAGAGGCGGTGTTGGACTTCATCGTCGATGACTGCCCTTGCTGATAATAGGCTCCCGAGGTAAAGCAGTCCAATGATTCGCGGAGTGCAGAAAGTTGCTATGCTGTGGGATGAAATGCAAAGTCCTTTGGCAGCCCGAAACACATCGGGTACTTAGTCGCATTTATCTGGTTGCAGATACAATATGCGCTCTCTGGCATGCATAACTGCCCTTGGGTGCGGAAGTACTGGGGAGCATCTCTTTAAGTGGTGCCCTGCCAGCCAGCTTGTTCATGCCTCAGCTCCCTGGCACTGTCGGCGCAAGGCGGCAAGGTGTGGGCCGGTACTGAAGTTTGTAGATTGAGCACCCAGTGAGCGTTGCACGTTCCCTGATGTCACCACCTGCATGGCAAAAGACGCCAAGGCAGCACTACGGGGCCGGCGAATATGACATGTGATGTGGGATTGGCCTCACCACAGCGCTACTGCCTGAGCGCACCATTAGTTCCCCCTCCCCCACCCTCAGGCACTAAGGGGAGGTGCTAAGCAACTGGATTTCTCCACCCATGTCTCTGGAGTGGGGCTATGAACCCACAATCTTCTGAGTCAGGGGCATTTGTGCTACCCAGTGGCCCACCGCTGACCTACCTCCTGTATGGCTCAGAGACGTGGACCATATACAGCAGACACCTCAAATTGCTGGAGAAATACCACCCACGATTTCTCCGCAAAATCCTTCAAATCCCCTGGGAGGACCAACGTCAGCGTCCTCGATCAGGCCAGCATCGAGGCACTGACCACACTCGACGAGCTCCATTGGGCGGGCCATATTGTTTGCATGCCTGACACAAGACTCCCAAAGCTCTACTCGGGACTCCTATACGGCAAGCGAGCCCCAGGTGGGCAGAGGAAATGTTTCAAGGACACCCTCAAAGCCTCTTTGATAAAATGCAACATCCCCACCGACACCTGGGAGTCCCTGGCCAAAGACCGCCCTAAGTGGAGGAAGAGCATCCGGGAGGGCGCTGAGCACCTCGAGTCTCGTCGCCGAGAGCATGCAGAAAACAAGCGCAGGCAGCGGAAGGAGCGTGCGGCAAACCAGACTCCCCACCCACCCTTTCCCTCAACCACTGTCTGTCCCACCTGTGACAGAGACTGTAATTCCCGTATTGGACTGTTCAGTCACCTGAGAACTCACTTTTAGAGTGGAAGCAAGTCTTCCTCGATTCCGAGGGACTGCCTATAAATATGATGATGACCATAAAATTATGACATTGCTCCAACTCTCAGGGGAAACATTCACCTCCCTGATGCTTTGCTACATTATGCAGATCAGTTGTACATTGAGAATGGAATCCTTTCTTATTGATGTAGGTAATGACATCAGTGTGTTGGGGAGGATTTAAACTAATATGGCAGGGGGATGGGAACCAATGCAGGGAGACAGGGAAACAAAAAGGAGGCAAAAGCAAAAGTCAGAAAGGAGATGAGGAAAAGTGGAGGGCAGAGAAACCCAAGGCAAAGAACAAAAAGGGCCACTGTACAGCAAAATTCTAAAAGGACAAAGGGTGTTAAAAAAACAAGCCGGAACGCTTTGTGTCTTAATGCAAGGAGTATCCGCAATAAGGTGGATGAATTAACTGTGCAAATAGATGTTAACAAATATGATGTGATTGGGATTACGGAGACGTGGCTCCAGGATGATCAGGGCTGGGAACTCAACATCCAGGGGTATTCAACATTCAGGAAAGATAGAATAAAAGGAAAAGGAGGTGGGGTAGCATTGCTGGTTAAGGAGGAAATTAAAGCAATAGTTCGGAAGGACATTAGCTTGGATGATGTGGAATCTATATGGGTAGAGCTGCAGAATACCAAAGGGCAAAAAACGTTAGTGGGAGTTGTGTACAGACCTCCAAACAGTAGTAGTGATGTTGGGGAGGGCATCAAACATGAAATTAGGGGTGCATGCAATAAAGGTGCAGCAGTTATAATAGGTGACTTTAATATGCACATAGATTGGGCTAGCCAAACTGGAAGCAATACGGTGGAAGAGGATTTCCTGGAGTGCATAAGGGATGGTTTTTTAGACCAATATGTCGAGGAACCAACTAGGGGGGGAGGCCATCTTAGACTGGGTGTTATGTAATGAGAGAGGATTAATTAGCAATCTCGTTGTGCGAGACCCCTTGGGGAAGAGTGACCATAATATGGTGGAATTCTGCATTAGGATGGAGAATGAAACAGTTAATTCAGAGACCATGGTCCAGAACTTAAAGAAGGGTCACTTTGAAGGTATGAGGCGTGAATTGGCTAGGATAGATTGGCGGATGATACTGAAGGGGTTGACTGTGGATGGGCAATGGCAGACATTTAGAGACCGCATGGATGAACTACAACAATTGTACATTCCTGTCTGGCGTAAAAATAAAAAAGGGAAGGTGGCTCAACCGTGGCTATCAAGGGAAATCAGGGATAGTATTAAAGCCAAGGAAGTGGCATACAAATTGGCCAGAAATAGCAGCGAACCTGGGGACTGGGAGAAATTTAGAACTCAGCAGAGGAGGACAAAGGGTTTGATTAGGGCAGGGAAAATGGAGTACGAGAAGAAGCTTGCAGGGAACATTAAGACGGATTGCAAAAGTTAAAGAAATGGCGGACCAATTGAACAAGTACTTTGGTTTGGTATTCACTGAGGAGGACACAAACAACCTTCCGGATATAAAAGGGGTCGGAGGGTCTAGTAAGGAGGAGGAACTGAGGGAAATCCTTATTAGTCGGGAAATTGTGTTGGGGAAATTGATGGGATTGAAGGCCGATAAATCCCCAGGGCCGGATGGACTGCATCCCAGAGTACTTAAGGAGGTGGCCTTGGAAATAGTGGATGCATTGACAGTCATTTTCCAACATTCCATGGACTCTGGATCAGTTCCTATGGAGTGGAGGGTAGCCAATGTAACCCCACTTTTTAAAAAAGGAGGGAGAGAGATAACAGGGAATTATAGACCGGTCAGCCTGACATCGGTAGTGGGTAAAATGATGGAATCAATTGTTAAGGATGTCATAGCAGTGCATTTGGAAAGAGGTGATATGATAGGTCCAAGTCAGCATGGATTTGTGAAAGGGAAATCATGCTTGACAAATCTTCTGGAATTTTTTGAGGATGTTTCCAGTAGAGTGGACAAGGGAGAACCAGTTGATGTGGTGTATTTGGACTTTCAGAAGGCTTTCAACAAGGCCCCACACAAGAGATTAATGTGCAAAGTTAAAGCACATGGGATTGGGGGTAGTGTGCTGACGTGGATTGAGAACTGGTTGTCAGACAGGAAGCAAAGAGTAGGAGTAAATGGGTACTTTTCAGAATGGCAGGCAGTGACTAGTCGGGTACCGCAAGGTTCTGTGCTGGGGCCCCAGCTGTTTACACTGTATATTAATGATTTAGACGAGGGGATTAAATGTAGTATCTCCAAATTTGCGGATGACACTAAGTTGGGTGGCAATGTGAGCTGCGAGGAGGATGCTATGAGGCTGCAGAGCGACTTGGATAGGTTAGGTGAGTGGGCAAATGCATGGCAGATGAAGTATAATGTGGATAAATGTGAGGTTATCCACTTTGGTGGTAAAAACAGAGAGACAGACTATTATCTGAATGGTGACAGATTAGGAAAAGGGGAGGTGCAATGAGACCTAGGTGTCATGGTACATCAGTCATTGAAGGTTGGCATGCAGGTACAGCAGGCGGTTAAGAAAGCAAATGGCATGTTGGCCTTCATAGCGAGGGGATTTGAGTACAGGGGCAGGGAGGTGTTGCTACAGTTGTACAGGGCCTTGGTGAGGCCACACCTGGAGTATTGTGTACAGTTTTGGTCTCCTAACCTGAGGAAGGACATTCTTGCTATTGAGGGAGTGCAGCGAAGGTTCACCAGACTGATTCCCGGGATGGCGGGACTGACCTATCAAGAAAGACTGGATCAACTGGGCTTGTATTCACTGGAGTTCAGAAGAATGAGAGGGGACCTCATAGAAACGTTTAAAATTCTGACGGGGTTAGACAGGTTAGATGCAGGAAGAATGTTCCCAATGTTGGGGAAGTCCAGAACCAGGGGACACAGTCTAAGGATAAGGGGGAAGCCATTTAGGACCGAGATGAGGAGGAATTTCTTCACCCAGAGAGTGGTGAACCTGTGGAATTCTCTACCACAGAAAGTTGTTGAGGCCAATTCACTAAATATATTCAAAAAGGAGTTGGATGAAGTCCTTACTACTCGGGGAATCAAGGGGTATGGTGAGAAAGCAGGACTGGGGTACTGAAGTTGCATGTTCAGCCATGAACTCATTGAATGGCGGTGCAGGCTAGAAGGGCCGAATGGCCTACTCCTGCACCTATTTTCTATGTTTCTATGTTTCTAAGCAATCAATGACTCCTTGGATCGTCAAGAATTCGGTCAGTCCATAAAGGTGCAGTATTCTCTCATGCCTCCACCAATTTCCAGTTGGACGAAGGTGAAACTCACGTGGAATGCCATTGGTCATTCACGAGTAAATATATAATCTCAGCAACAAGTGCACTTGGCTTAAAGGACAAAATTCCAACCCCCAGCATTCCTGTTGGTCAGGTAGAAACATTGGAAAACAAAAGGCACACCCAGCACAAAAAACCCCACCATTAACAGCACATTCCTGTAAACACAGGCACCCCTTGAGTCAGCTAAAAGTCCCAACGAACAGAAGAGCTTACAATCGGTTTACAGAGCTTTTTGCTTTGAATCTGTTCTACTTACAATAACTGGCACCATACTGACAGATGTGGTCTGCACAGAATTCGAGTTCAAGCTTTGATCATTTTAATCGAGGCAAAAGCAGGACAAGAGGACACAGATTTAATATAATTGCTGGAAAAAAAAGCCATGGCAGGGGATGATTAAGGACAACTCTTTGACCTAGCAAGTTGTCACCTGGAATTTTGTTTTATTCGTTCCTGGGATGTGTGCGTCGCTGGTAAGGCCAGCATTTATTGCCCATCCCTAATTACCCTTCTTGAACTCCTAAATCGCTCACTGGGCCATTTCAGGGGGCAGTAAAGAGTCAAACACATTGCTGTGGGTCTGGAGTCACATATAGGCCAGACCCGGTAAGGGCGGCCGATTTCCTTCCCTGAAGGGCATTAGTGAGCCAGATGGGGTTTTGTTTACAATTGTAATGTATTTGCTTCATGGGTTCTTAACAATCACCAGTTCATCCACTCGGCTCACAACTGCGTACCTCATCGTGGATGACCGAGACCCAACTGACTGGGGTTTTATTAAGTCTTGTGAACATTACGTGACTGGCTAAGCCACTCACAATGCAACAGCTCTACAACTATTTTAAAATAACTTTATACCAAATGCCCCCTTTTGGTAAGGGCACTACAACCCACAAATTAACAAATCAACTGCGAACCTTACCAAATCAAATTAAAATTCTGTTCCCGGGGGTGATGATGCACTCCAGTCCCTCCGGCGCCCACCTCTCGCGGAAGGCCGTGAGCGTACCGGTGGACACCGCGTGCTCCATCTCCAGGGACACCCTGGCTCGGATGTAACCGCGGAAGAGAGGCAGGCAGTCGGGCTGAACGATCCCCTCGACCGCCCACTGCCTGGACCGGCTGATGGCTCCCTTGGCCATGTCCAGGAGCAGTCCTACGAGGAGGCCTTCTGATCTGACCGCTCCCCTCTGCACAGGGTGCCCAAAGATCAGGAGCGTGGGACTGAAGTGCAACCAGAAATCGAGGAGCAGCCCCTTCATATAATGGAAGAGGGGTTGCAACCTCACACACTGAACATACACATGGAACACGGACTTTCCAGACCACAGAAAATGCAGGTGGCCTGGGGGTCCGTGAACTGACTTAAAAACTTATTGCACGGGACTGCTCCATGCAACACCCTCCAGGCCAAGTCCCCGATAAATAAAGGGAGGACTCCTGCATCGAAAGCACTCCACTGGGGAGCCCTGCTTCCTCCGCACGGCAAGATGGTGCGCCATGGCATGTCCGGACGGCAGACAAGGATGGCAAGATGGAGGGTTTGCAAGAGCAGCCCGTACAGGAATCCTCTCTGCGCAGAACTGAAAGGCACGGAAGTGATAACAAAATGACTGATACTAGCTTTTTAATTCCAGATTTATTTAATTGAATTTAAATTCCCCAGCTGCCATGGTGGGATTTGTGAACTCATGTCTCCCAGATCATTGGTCCAGGTTCCTGGATTACTAGTCCAGTAACATACCACTGAGATACCGTGTCCCTAAAGTCATTGAAAGGGTTGTGGAAGAAGATTCAATCGTCATTTTCGAAAGGTAATTGGATAAATATTTTCAAAGGAATATTTGCAGGGTGATGGGGAAAGAGCAGCGGTGGGCGGGGGTGGGGGGGTGGGACTAATTGGATAGCTCTTCCAAAGTGCCGGCACAAACACGATGGGCTGAATGGCCTCCTTCTGTGCTGTATGATTCTATGAAAAATATTTGGAGTAAATATATATTCTTTCTTTCCCTGTTAAATAAATTACGGCATATACGGCACAGAAACAGGCCATTCGGTCCAACCAGTCCATGCCGGCGTTTATGCTCCACTCGAGCCTCCTCCCGTCTTTCCTCATCTAAATCTATCAGCATAACCCTCTATTCCCTTCTCCCTCATAGGCTTGTCTAGCCTCCTCTTAAATGCATCGATACTATTCGCTTCACCCACTCCCTGTGGTAGCGAGTTCCACATTCTCATCACTCTTTGGGTAAAGAAGTTTCTTCTGAATTCCCCATTGGATTTCTTGGTGATGATCTTATATTGCTGGCCTCTAGTTATGCTCTTCTCCACAAGTGGAAACATTCTCTCTATCCACACTAACAAAAAACCTTTCATAATTTTAAAGACCTCTATTAGGTCACCCCTCAGCCTTCTTTCTTCAAGATAAAGGGGACCCAGCCTGTTCATTCTTTCCTGATATGTATGCCCTCGCATTTCTGGTATCATCTTGTAAATCTTCCCGGCACCCTCTGCAATGTCTCTATACATGCTGCAGGTGCGGGGGTAGACATACTGCGAAAAACTGCAGGTTTCAGCAATATACCTGTAGGATTTGTAACGTCAGTGGACACTTGGCCAGGATGTGCAAAAAGGCTGTAGCGAGGCTAATCTGCGATACAGAGGAACCAGACGAGGGGTCTGCAATGCCTGGGGAAAAGCCATGGATGCTGAAGTTCAGCGGGTTCATGTGGCTGACGTCCACAGCTCATACACTAAAACACCACCCATGATGATGAAAGTTTTATTGAAAGCACATGGAGCTGGATACGGGAGCTAGCCAGTCACTTATGAGCACCCAACAATTTGAGAGACTATGGCCACACAGAGCTAGCAGGCCCAAACTGGAACGCATTGTCACGCAGCTACACCAAAGAGATCATCCCAGTGCTAGGCAGTGCAAACTTGGTGGTAACACATAATGGATCACAGAACCGGCTGCCACTCTGGATCGTCCCAGGAAATTTCCCCCGTGCTCTTGGGGAGGAGTTGGCTAGCCGAGATGAATTGGAAATGGGGGGATGTGCACGCCATTTCATCTGTGGAGTGAAGTTCATGCTCACAGGTCCTACAAAAATTTGGGACACTGCTTCATCCCGGTGTCGGAACGTTCAAGGGCACCAAAGTAGTGATACGCATCACTCCGGACACCAGACCAGTGCACCACAAAGCCAGAGCGGTGCCGTATGTGATGCGTGAGAAAATTGAAAGTGAATTGGACAGGCTGCTCAGAGAGGGCATAATTTCGCCCGTTGAATTCAGCGACTGGGCAAGTCCCATCGTTCCTTGCTTTGAAGCAGATGGCTCGGTCAGGATTTGTGGCGACTACAAAGCCACCATCAACCGAGTGTCGCTGCAAGACCAATACCCGCTCCCGAGAGCGGAGGACCTTTTTGCCACGCTGGCAGGTGGCAAGCTGCTCACGAAGCTGGACCTCACTTCGGCCTACATGACTCAGGAACTGGCTGAAGAATCCAAGCTTCTGACCACCATCACGACGCACAAGGGATTATTTATCTACAACAGGTGTCCGTTTGGCATTCGTTCAGCGGCAGCTATCTTTCAGCGGAACATGGAAAGCTTGCTCAAGTCCATCCCTGGAACAATCGTATTCCAAGACGACATCGTTATAACGGGTCGAGACCCGAGGAACACCTCCACAACCTGGAGGAGGTGCTACGCCGACTGGACCGGGTAGGCTTGCGGCTGAAAAAGGGCCAAGTGTGTGTTTTTGGCCCAAGAAGTCGAGTTTTTGGGCAGGAGGGTTGCCGCAGACGGGATCCGGCCCACTGAATCAAAAACGGAGGTGATCCACCAGGCGCCCAGCCCCGGTAACACGTCGGAGTTGCAATCATTCCTGGGACTTTTGAACTATATCGGGAACTTTCTGCCAAACTTAAGCACATTGTTGGAGCCATTACACATGCTCCTGCGTAAAGGTTGTGAATGGCTTTGGGGGGACTGTCAAGAATGGGCTTTCAATAAGGC
Source organism: Pristiophorus japonicus (assembly GCF_044704955.1). Lineage (NCBI taxonomy): Eukaryota > Metazoa > Chordata > Chondrichthyes > Pristiophoridae > Pristiophorus > Pristiophorus japonicus. Next base: position 533,666,290 of record NC_091977.1, read on the forward strand.
GAGGAACCTGCTGTGTTCCAACAAACTGTTGACTTTGTATGACCCCTGTGAAAAACTGGTTTTAATGTGCGATGCATCATCCTACAGGGTTGGGTGTGTGTTGCAGCAGGGTAATGACGACGGCCGACTCCAACCGGTGGCTTATGCCTCCAGGTCGCTCTCCCAGGCAGAGCGTGGATACGGCACGGTCGAGAAGGAAGCACTCGCTTGTGTTTACGGTGTGAAAAAGATGCACCAGTACCTTTTCGGTAGACGGTTCGAGCTAGAGACGGACCACAAGCCGTTAACATCCCTGTTGTCCGACAGCAAGGCTGTCAACGCCAATGCGTCAGCTCACATACAGCGATGGGCTCTCACGTTGCCTGCGTATGACTACACCATACGGCACCGGCCAGGTACCGAAAATTGCGCTGATGCGCTCAGCAGGCTCCCACTGGACACCATCGAGGGGGCGTCGGAGCAAAGCGCTGAGATGGTCATGGCCGTTGAGACTTTTGACACCGCAGGCTCCTCCATCACAGCCCGCCAGATCAAACTCTGGACCACCAGAGTCCCCCTCCTATCCATGATAAAGAAATGTGTTCTGACTGGGGATTGGGTGCCTGCATACGGGGCATGCCCCGAGGAAGTCAGACCGTTTCAGAGACGGATCGATGAGCTCTCCATCCAAGCCGACTGCCTGCTATGGGGTAGCCGGGTAGTCATGCCCCAGAAAGGAAGGGAAGCATTCATCAGGGAACTCCACAGTGAGCACCCAGGCATCGTGTTAATGAAGGCCATTGCCCGGTCACATGTATGGTGGCCGGGGATTGATTCAGACCTGGAACACTGGGTTCGCAGGTGCACGACGTGTGCCCAGCTGGGCAATGCCCCCACGGAGGCCCCACTCAGCCCATGGCCCTGGCCCGCCAGGCCATGGTCACGTATTCACGCAGACTATGCGGGCTCGTTCATGGGGGAAATGTTCCTGATCGTTGTCGATGCATACTCGAAATGGATCGAGTGCATCATATTAAACTCGTGCACGACATCCATCACCGTGGAGAGTCTGCATACGGTTTTCGCGACCCACGGCTTGCCGGACATCCTGGTCAGCGACAATGGCCTGTGTTTCACCAGCCATGAATTCCAGGAGTTTATGTCGGGCAATGGGATCAAGCATGTCCGGACAGCGCCGTTCAAGCCGGCTTCCAATGGCCAGGCGGAACGAGCGGTCCAAGTCATAAAACAGGGCATGCTCCATATCCAAGGACCCTCCCTTCAGTACCGCCTATCGCGCCTCCTGCTGGCCTACAGGTCCCGGCCGCACTCGCTCACGGGAGTCCCGCCAGCGGAACTCCTCATGAAACGCACACTTAAGACGCGGCTGTCCCTCATTCACCCAGCCCTGGCAGACATTGTTGAGGGCAAGCGCCAGTTCCAAACCGAGTTCCATGATCGAGGCTCAAGGGGGAGGTGTATAGAAATAGATGACCCGGTATTTGTTCTTAACCATGCTTTGGGACCCAAGTGGCTTGAGGGCACAGTAATGGGAATAGGGTCATAGTGGTCAGACTAAACAATGGGTAGATATGCCGCAAACACTTGGACCAAGTAAAGAAAAGGTTCAGCATAGACACGGAGGAACCTGAAGAAGAGCATGAGATGTCACACTCACCACTGTCAGTGGACAAGCAACAAGCACAGTCCACAGCATGCACAGTCCCTGCGGCCAGCCCGGACAGGCCGGAATCACCTCAAGTGACAGAGACACATGCCAAGGCTCAGCCACCAGAGCTCCAACTGCGGCGCTCCACGAGAGAGCGTCGACCACCCGATAGACTTAACCTTTGACACAAAAAAACGTGAGGGGGGAGGTGATGTCATGTATGTAGCCATCATGTAACTGTAACCTTCATGTAACTGTAACCTTCATGCAACTCCTGTACACTGTACTTATACCCTAGAAATGCACACCCTGACCACAGGGGGTGAACTTGTGGGAGACACTCCTCTCCTGGGTTTCCAGGTATAAAAGGGGAGGTCCCACCCAGGGTCAGCATTCCTTGGTCCTGGGAATAAAAGTTATGGTCATGTAGTGACTGTGCGATTTTGTAGTAAGGTGCAGGGACACCACAGTCTGATCTGTTCATAGACACACAGATGCCTCTTTCTTCCATTCTCATCCAGCCTGCACTATTGCCCCTGAAAACACTGTACCTAATTATTCTTTTAGGTCTGACAAAGGTTAACTGTCATAAACCCGTTATAAATAGCAGTAAGAATTAGAAAGCCATTTCAGATTAAAGGTCATTTGTTTTGCAAATTGTTCTTTTCAAATGCAGATAAGCAGATCGTAATAAAATGCTGATGTTACTTCTAAGTACTTATAAAAATATTGTTTTTAAAAGACCTAGGGGTGGAAATTGGGTCACGCCTCTGTTGTGGCATTAATCCAGGTGGAGCACTACTTTTAGAGCCTTGAAAAAGTTTTTCCTCCCGTCCAGAAATTCGTCAGAATCGGTCAGAGAGCTGACAGAGACAATAAATCAGCTGTTGTACACCAGAGCTGGGCGGGGTGGAGGGAACGATAATGGAAGTTTGGTCGGTACATTTTGCGGACCCATTGCGCATGTGCGGAACTCCGATTCAGATCCCGGGAAAGGCCAAGTCTTAAAGGCGCGGCATAGTAACGCGCACGTTAAAGTTTTCAAAATCACTTGTTTCCAGCCTGTACTGTGATTTCTGTCTGCCTGCCGCTGCACACGCGGAGGCTCACGCACCGTGCTGTGTGTAAACGTTGCACTGACTGTGACCTCCGAGGGAAGCTCTTCCTCATCCCTTTAAGTAGCCGCCAGTTAATGACTCTGCGAGACTGGACCCACTGTTTTTCCAGACATTGTTCTTGGCGGGCGCTCAATGAGGTGCACGCACCGAATTTACCGACCGGGGCGCAAGTGTGGGTGTTGCACCAGGATTACCTCACGATCGCACTGATTGTCAGCAGCCGGGCGCTAATGGTTTACTCCCCCAGTGAGCCTCTAACGAATTTTCCGTCTGGGTGCTAAAAGCTGCGTGCCTGGTCGCTAAGCTCGAACGCTCGCATTAATGCCCCCTTTAGCCGCTAACTGAAGCGTTAGACAACCGAAAATCCAGCCCAAAGTATTGTATTGATGTACATATTACAGAAAGTTGTTATGCATGCATTGAATGCTATGCGCAGTTCTGGTCTCCGAGTGCGAAGGGTGATATTCAAGCTTTAGAGACAGTGTGGAGAAGAACCACAAGACTGACCTCTTGGGCTGGATTTTTGGTTCATTTGCACCCCATTTAGCGCCTGGGCGGGGCGCAAAAACTATTTTTTGGTCGCTAAACGGGGCGCACACATTTTGCATCCAGTGGTTTTGGTTTTGCGGCCATGCTAAAACTTAGCGCCCGCCCAATATTTTCAGCGTTTTGATGATTTCCATCGTCGTGCAACACTGCGCTAGCACCCCGGGCGCAACTTTCGAGCATATCGCCCGATTTATCGTCCGCCCTGGAACCTGCCAGCAAAAACCAGTCGCTTCCAGGTCGCACCCGGAGCTCATGACGCCATCTTTAAAACCGACAATCAATAAGTTCAATGCTAAGGATATAATAAAATTGTTCAAGTTAATAAAAATGTAGAAGCCAACAAAAATTTTAGCTAGGTTATCCGACTATCCCAACTTCCTCGCCAATGTTATGTTTTCGGTACGATCTCACAAACACAGACTTTAAGATGGCTGATAAGTTCAGGAACCAGTCAGTGACTTGTTCCCTCTTTATTGTTGTAAACAGCATTGGTTGCAATGTCACATAGTCCACTGAGTGGAGCTATATATATATAACTGCAGTGTTGAACTTTTTTTTCTGTAACTCAAAACCTGAGTATATCTTTGGGATTTGGAAGGAATGGATAAAATTGTCATTTTTGACCTTGCTTTAGTGACGAATGATAAGAACATAAGAACATAAGAATTAGGAACAAGAGTAGGCCATCTAGCTCCTCGAGCCTGCTCCGCCATTCAATAAGATCATGGCTGATCTGGCCGTGGACTCAGCTCCACTTACCTGCCCTCTCCCCGTAACCCTTAATTCCCTTATTGCTTAAAAATCTATCTATCTGTGACTTGAATACATTCAATGAGCTAGCCTCAACTGCTTCCTTGGGCAAAGAATTCCACAGATTCACAACCCTCTGGGAGAAGAAATTCCTTCTCAACTCGGTTTTAAATTGGCTCCCCCGTATTTTGAGGCTGTGCCCCCTAGTTCTAGTCACCCCCACCAATGGAAACAACCTCTCTGCCTCTATCTTGTCTATCCCTTTCATGATTTTAAATGTTTCTATAAGATCACCCCTCATCCTTCTGAACTCCAAGGAGTAAAGACCCAGTCTACTCAATCTATCATCATAAGGTAACCCCCTCATTTCTCGAATCAGCCTAGTGAATCGTCTCTGTACCCCTTCCAAAGCAAGTATATCCTTCCTTAAGTAAGGTGACCAAAGCTGCACGCAGTACTCCAGGTGCAGCCTTACCAATACCTTATACAGTTGCAGCAGGACCTCCCTGCTTTTGTACTCCATCCCTTTCGCAATGAAGGCCAACATTCCATTTGCCTTCCTGATTACCTGCTGCACCTGCAAACTAACCTTTTGGGATTCATGCACAAGGACCCCCAGGTCCCTCTGCACCACAGCATGTTGTAATTTCTCCCCATTCAAATAATATTCCCTTTTACTGCTTTTTTTCCCCCAAGGTGGATGACCTCACTCTTTCCGACATTGTATTCCATCTGCCAAACCTTAGCCCATTCGCTTAACCTATCCAAATCTCCTTGCAGCCTCTCTGAGTCCTCTACACAACCTGCTTTCCCACTAATCTTAGTGTCATCTGCAAATTTTGTTGCACTACACTCTGTCCCCTCCTCTAGGTCATCTATGTATATTGTAAACAGTTGTGGTCCCAGCACTGATCTGTTGTTAAATTTTCTGTTCCGAGCAAACTTTTCTTTGTGTTTATGGATCACTCTGTCAAACATTTATTAGCATTACTGGGCTATTTTCTCCTCTTCAAAGCCAATTGTAATGGCTCACCACTGTCCTGGCTGAGATCAGCAAACTTCGCACAGGCAAGTGGATTAGACCCGAGACCTTTATGATCTGCAGACCTGTTTTTAATGTTCCATTTTTTTCATCTAGTGAAAGTGAGTGGCGGGGTAGTGAAAGGCACGGCCAAACGCAGCCTGTTCTCACTCAGCATCCGTATGTGCGCAATTTCGAGAAGGTTCACTAAACCATTTTTCACTGTCTTGGGACATAAGCCAACTATATCGTGGCCATTGCTGTCTTGACTAACTCATTATTGAAAAGGGTTGGCAGAAGAAGGCTGCGTTTTTCATCGTGAAGTTTTATGTCAGTTTATAGTTTGTTGTACAGGACATTTCAGGACATTTTAAAAGATGGGCGCTATACTATGTCTGCCTGCTATATTAATATGGTGTCAAGCTGCAAGAAGGCTTATCGATGATCATTTTGAACGTAATCGAAGAGGTCGCAGATATTTGGGGAGGAGGCCTCATCCCCAAAGAGTTTACAGGGAGCAGCGCTCATACCTGCAGCTCTCTGAGGAAAAGAAGTCCTGACAGAGATATGCCAGCTCATAAAGGCAGATCTGCAGCCTACCAGCGGTAACAGGACTGCACTGCCCGTCGAGGTGAAGGTGACTGTGGCACTTGCCTTCTATGCCTCCAGCTCCTTTCAGGTGGGGGGCATAGCTCTATCTCGTAGCATGCTACACTTAGCTGCAGTTGCCACGTGACCAATGCATTGTACGCACGTAGGATGGACTTCATAAACTTCCCAATGACCAAGGAGGCACAGAATAGAGGGTTGTAGGTTTTGGACGATTTGCTGCCTTCCCCAAGGTTCAGGGTGCCCTTGACTGTACACACATTGCCCTGCGAGCACCTTTACAGAATCCAGAGGTTTACCGAAACTGAAAAGGATTCCACTCCATGAATGTACAGATCGTCTGCGACCATACTCAACACATCATGGCAGTAAATGCCCAATATCCAGGGAGCATCCATGATGCTTACAACTTCTGTGAGAGCAGTGTCTCAGGCCTGTTCCAGTGTCAACCACAAGGTAAGAGCTGGATTCTGGGGATCGAAGGTTACGGCCTCGCCATTTGGCTCATGACCCCCCCCTCCGGAACCCTCGGACAGAAACCGAGCTATAATGAGAGCCATGCAGCCACACGCAACATCGTCGAACGGACAATTGGAGTGCTCAAGCAGGGCTTCCGATGCCTGGACCACTCTGGAGGCTGCCTGCAATACTCCTCTCAGCAGGTCTCTGAGTTCATTGTGGTGTGCTGCATGCTACACAACTTAGCCATCATGAGGGGGCAGGAATTGCCAGTGGGGATTGCAGAACCACCTCAGGAAGGGGGAGGATGAGGAAGAGGAGCCTGTCAAGGAACCCATGCCACCACCACCCTCACTGTCATACTCTGTGTATATACTCTGCTGGTACCACTAGAGGGTGCAACTGTGGGAGGCCCAGGCAGGAGCTGTATCAAAGACTGGTAACCACGTTGCTGCCTCACTCTGCAGTTACAATAAAGAAACTAAGCTCACAGCAGTTCAAGCACAGCAGTAGGCCTCGTGGAGTTATTCTACAGATAAGTAGAGACATATTAACTGTCGACGAGTACAGATCACGCGCTTACACGCAGAGATGGCTGCTGTTGGTAGTTTGGAAAAGTTTACAGCCTTTACTCGGGTTTCGCTGGTCAGCTATCACTTCTACACACACCACCGCACTGAGGGCCAGGATTTAGCAGAATATGTCGCAGAGCTATGAAGGCTCGTGGAACCATGCGAATTTGGCTAAATCCTCAACAATGTGTTTCGGGACGTTTTCGCGATGGGACGGGACATGAAGCAGACCATCACCTTAAGCCAGGCGTTCATGACCTCAACGTTGAGATTCTCCCAGAATCAAAACTCACTGGCAAGTACTGTGCAGAAAATAACTGTTGATCAAATAATTAGTCTGACTCAGAGTCCGCCAAGGGGTGTAAATGTGAGTCGTTTAACATGCTGGCTTTGCGGGGGTAACCGTCTGTGTCGATTCAGACACTGTGTGTAAAGGCTGCGGCCAAACGGGCCACCCACAGCAAGGATCATAAAGTACAAGCTAGAGAGGTGACTCAGCCCGAGGAAGCAGTGCATGGGGTGCACACCTTCACTGCCAAAAGTCCCCCCATGATGATGAAAGTCAAGATAAATGGCATTCCTGTTTCCATGGAGTTAGACACGGGGGCGAGTCAGTCACTTATGAGCCAGAAGGCATTTGAGAGGCTTAGGGGCAACGAAGAACAAAGACCCAAGCTGAGCCCGATTCAGACAAAGCTGCGCACTTACACCAAGGAACTGGTCCCAGTTATCGGCAGTGCGAACGTAAAGGTATCCTATGATGGAGAGACATACGAATTGCCACTGTGGGTTGTACCAGGCAACGGGCCAACGGTGCTTGGCAGGAGCTGGATGGGGAAGATTCGGTGGAACTGGGAAGACATCAAAGCACTATCTTCAGTGGACGATGCTTCCTGTGCTCAAGTGCTGAGCAAGTCCCCATACTTATGTGAACCAGGCATCGGCAACTTCACAGGCGCCAAAGTGCAGATCCGCTTGGTCCCCGAGGCACGGCCTGTTCATCACAAGGCTCGAGCGGCCCCTTACCTGATGAGGGAGAAAGTGGAGATCGAATTGGACAGACTTCAACGTGAGGGAATTATATCACCAGTCGAATTTAATGAGTGGGCCAGCCCGATTGTTCCAGTATTAAAGAGCGATAGCACGGTCAGAATCTGCGGCGACTACAAGGTAACGATCAACCGAGTTTCATTACAGGACCAGTACCCGCTACCCAAAGCTGATGATCTCTTTGCGACATTAGAAGGGGAAAAGGTGTTCACCAAGCTGGATCTGACCTCCGCTTACATGACCCAGGACCTGGCTGAGTCGTCGAAACAATTTACGTGCATTAACACAAACAAGGGACTGTTTTTGTATCACAGGTGCCGGTTCTGGATCCGCTCGGCTACAGCCATCTTCCAAAGGAACATGGAGAGTCTGTTAAAATCGGTGCCGTGCACCTTTGTATTTCAGAATGACATCCTAATCACTGGTCGCGACACCACCAAACACCTGCACAACCTGCAAGAGGTTTTAAGTCGACTAAACAGAGTCGGACTCCGGCTGAAACGATCCAAGTGTGTCTTCCTGGCGCCTGAGGTAGAATTGGGGGAGGAAGATTGCGGCAGACGGCATCAGGCCCATGGACTCGAAGACAGAGGCCATCAAGAATGCACCCAGACCACAAAATGTATCGGAGCTGCGCTCGTTCTTGGGACTCCTCAACTATTTCGGTAACTGCCTTCCAGGGTTGAGCACCTTGCTCGAGCCATTGCACAAGTTGCTACGCAAGGGAGATGACTGGGTTTGGGGTCAAAATCTATATTAATGACTTGGATGAAGGGACCGAGTGTAATGTAGCCAGGTTTGCTGATGATACAAAGATGGGAGGGAAAGTAAAGTTGTGAGGAGGACCCAAAGAATCTGCAAAGGGATATAGACAGGTTAAGTGAGTGGGCAAACATTTTGCAGGTAAAATATAATGTGGGAAAGAGTGAGGTTATCCACTTTGGCAGGAAAAATAAAGAAGCAAATTATTATTTAAATTGAGAGATTACAAAATGTAGCAGTACAAAGGAACCTGGGGATTCTTGTGCATGAAACACAAAAAGTTAGTATGCAGGTACAGCAAGTGATCAGGATGGAAAATGGAATGTTGGCCTTTATTGCAAGAGGGACAGAGTATAAAAGCAGAGAAGTCCTGCTACAACTGTACAGGGTATTGGTGAGGTCACACCTAAAGTACTGCGTACAGATTTGGCCCTCCTTATTTAAGGAGGGATATACTTGCATTGGAGGCTGTTCAGAGAAGGTTCACTAGGCTGATTCCTGAGAGGAAAGGGTTGACTTATGAAGAATGGTTGAGCAGGTGGGCCTATACTCATTGGAGTTTAGAAGAATGAGAGGTGATCTTACTGAAACATATAAGATACTGAGGGGGCTCGACAAGGTAGAGAGGATGTTTCCATTTGTGAGGGAATCTAGAATGAGGCGGCATAGTTTAAGAATAAGGGGTCGCCTATTTAGATTAAAAGGAATTTCTTCTCTCAGAGGTTCGTACATCTATGGAATTCCCTGCCCCAGAGAGCTGTGGAGGCTGGGTCATTGAATATATTTAAGGTGAAGATAGATAGATTTTTGAACGATAAAGGGGTAAAGGGTTATGGGGAGCGGGCAGGGAAGTGGAGCTGAGCCCAAGATCAGATCAGCCATGACCTTATTAAATGGCGGTGCAGACTCGAGGGGCCGTATGGCCTACTCCTGCTCCTATTCCTTATGTTCTTATGTTGTTATTTAAGACTATGATGAGGAAGAATTTCTTCCCTCAGTGGACTGTGAATATTCAATACACCCCACCCTTCCACAATATGGATGGAGTACTTAAGCGTTCCTCTACCCACAAAGCTCCATTTGGAGCAGTCGTTCAAGGGAGAGGCCACTATTTGTGGTTAAGCAACGCCTCGATTTCAAAATTCTCATCCTTGTTTTCAAATCCCTCCATGGTCTCGCCCCTCCCTTTCTCTGTAATCTCCTCCAGCCTCACAACCCCGAGATGTCTGCGCTCCTCTAATACTGCCCTCCTGAGCATCCCTGATTATAATCACTCAACCATTGGTGGCCGTGCCTTCTGTTGCCTGCGCCCCAAGCTCTGGAACTCCCTGCCTAAACCTTTCTGCCTCTCTTTCCTCCTTCAAGACGCTACCTCTTTGACCAAGCTTTTGGTCACCTGTCCTAATTTCTACTTATGCGTCTCGATGTGAAATTTATTTTTGTCTCATAATACAGGTAGAACATCCCAAAAAAGGAAATCTCGGGACCGAGGCCATTCCGGTTTTCGGGTTTTTCCGGATTTCAGAGAAGAAATCCGACGTCCCAAATCCAGAAAACCCTGGGCCGAGTCTCGGGTATTTCCAGATTTCGGAGAAGAAATCCGACGGGAGTACGTGGGTCGGGGGGGGGGCGTCGGCTCGGGTCACACGGGGTCAGGTCGGGTCGGCTCGGGTCTCACAGAGGCCAGGTCGGTTCAGGTCACATGGGGGTTGATTCGGGTCACACGGGGGTCGGCTCGGGTCACACGGGGGCCAGGTCGGTTCGGGTCACATGGGGGTTGATTCGGGTCACACGGGGGTCGGCTCGGGTCACACGGGGGCCAGGTCGGGTCGGCTCGGGTCACACGGGGGCCAGGTCGGTTCGGGTCACATGGGGTCGGTTTGGGTCACACGGGGGTCGGCTCGGGTCACACGGGGGCCAGGTCGGTTCGGGTCACATGGGGGTCGGTTCAGGTCAGATGGGGATCAGGTCAGGTCGGTTCGGGTCACACGGGGTCGGTTCGGGTCACACGTGGGTCGGCTCGGGTTACACGGGGGGGTTTGTTCGGTTCAGGTCACATGGGGGCCAGGTCGGCTCGGGTCACACAGGGGGTCAGTTCAGTTCGGGTCACATGGGGACCGGGTAGGCTTAGGTCACACGGAGGTTGGGTCAACTCGGGACACACGGGGACCAGGTTGGTTTGAGTCACATGGGGCTCGGGTATGCTTAGGTCACACGGAGGTCAGGTCGGCTCACAGGGGTCGGTTCAGATCACACGGGGGGTCGGCGTGGCTCACATGGGGGTCGGCTCGGGTCACACGGGGGGTCAGGTCGGGTCGGCTCGGGTCACACCGAGGTCAGGTCAGGTCGGCTCGGGTCACACGGGGGTCATGGGGCATTCCGAAAGGCTGAGGAGCAGGTGTGTATGTACCCAGTATTTGCGCCGTTTAAATAAAAAAATGTCCGGTTTTCAGAACAAATTTTCAGATTGCAGACGACTCTTTGCCTTATACAAAAAGTTAGTATGCAGGCTCAGCAAGTGCTCAGGAAGGCAAATGGAATGTTGGCCTTTATTGCAAGGGGGATAGAGTATAAAAGCAGAGAAGTCCTGCTACAACTGTACAGGATATTGGTGAGGCCACACCTGGAGTACTGTATACAGTTTTGGTCCCTGTATTTAAGGAAGGATATACTTGCATTGGAGGCTGTTCAGAGAAGGTTCACTCGGTTGATTCTGGAGATGAGGGGGTTGACTTATGAAGACAGGTTGAATAGGTTGGGCCAATACTCATTGGAGTTCAGAAGAATGAGAGGTGATCTTATCGAAACAAATAAGATAATGAGGGGGCTTGACGAGGTGGATGCAGAGAGGATGTTTCCACTGATTGGGAAATCTAAAACTAGGGGACATAGTCTCAGAATAAGGGGCCGCCATTTAAAACTGAGATGAGGAGGAATTTCTTCTCTCAGAGGGTTGTAAATCTGTGGAATTCTCTGCCCAGAGTGTGCAGCGCTAATTGATAGCTCCGCCAGTAAATCACCAATAAAGTTCACGGCTGGCACCAACAGCGTGGCACTCAGGCGGTAAATGCTTAGCTAAGCAAACATTTCTCAGTCCAACCACATTGCCGTAGGCCTGGAGTCACATATAGGCCAGACCAGGTAAGGACGGCAGATTTCCTTCCCTGAAGGGCATTAGTGAACCAGATGGGTTTTTATAACAATCCTGTAATTTCATGGTCACTATTACTGAGATTAGCTTTTTATTCCAGAATTATTTAATGAACTGAATTTAAATTCCCCAATTACTGAGGTGGGATTAGATCGCATGTCCCACAAATCATTAGTCCAGGCCGCTAGGATCACTATCCCATTAACATAACCACTATGCTACCTTGCCCCATTTGGGGGAAATCAGACCCTCGTGGTCCATATAGTTCAGCTAAACACTGAGCAGAGCAATTGTTAAAGGTGATAAGGTTCATGTGTGTTTGGAGAAGAGAAGGGAAGGGAAGGATTGCTGTATAATCCATTGATGTTTGGGCAGACTATTTTATAATGTCTTGCGCATCTGATATTTTTTATTAGTTTGAATAAATTTGAAAATATCGTGTTGATAGGAGAAACATATGTGCAAAGCTTGTTAGGCGAATAGACTGGAGAAACTGGGGTTGTTCTCCTCGGAGCAGAAAGGCCAAGAGGAGATTTGATCGAGGTGTTTAAAATGATGAAGGATTTTGATCGAGTAAATAAAGAGAAACAGTTTCCAATGGCGGAAGGGTCGGTAACCAGAGGGAGCAGATTGGCAAAGGAACCAGAGGCGACATGAGGAAAAACTCTTTTACGCTGCGAGTAGTTAGGATTGGGATCGCACTGCCTGATAGGGTGGTGGAAACAGATTCAGTAATAGCCTTTAAAAGGGAATTGGATAAATACTTGAATGAGAACAAATTGCCGGGATATGGGGAAAGAGCGGGGGGGAGTGGGACTAACTGGATTGTTCTTCTCAAGAGCCGGCACAGACTCGATGGGCCGAATGGCCTCCTTCTGTGCCTCATGATTAAGCAAAACAACACCCTGCCCACACACAAAAAAAAAATGTGATTATACCACATGGATTTCACAATTCATTTGGACAGAAAATTGGATTTGCCCCAAGATGCTGCTCATTCCATATAAAAATTCATGGCATTTTCCGATAGCTATACTCACCAACTGATTGTCCCTCAGTGTAAGCTCTTATAAACCAAATTGTCTTTACAATGGACCCAAATGTGAAAAAAATTGGACAGAAGTTTCAAGGCGTGGAGAAGAGGAAGACTCAAGCAAGGACGGCCTGCAATCAATCCTAATCAATTTGCACAAATTAATGATTGAACTGTGATTTTTGCTTTGAAGATATTTGGCATTCACTTGTAAATTGTATGAATGTTGAGCATTACATCTCTTGAATTTCAAAATTCTCATCCTTGTTTTCAAATTTCTCCATGGCCGCTTGCCCCTCCCTATCTCTGTAATCTCCTCCAGCCCCAAACAGTCCCCCACCCCGAGATATCTGCGCTCCTCTAATTCTGCTCTCTTGAGCATCCCTAATTATAATCGCTCAACCATTCTGTTGCCTAGGCCCCAAGCTCTGGAATTCACTCATTAAACCCCTCCGCCTCTCTTTCCTCCTTCCAGATACTCCTTAAAACCTACTTCTTTGAACAAGCTTTTCATCATCTGACCTGATATCTCCATACATGGCTCAGTGTCAGATTTTGCTTGATTACTACGTTAAAGGCGCTGCATAAATTAAGAAGTTGTTGATGATTTTAAAATAAAACCAAATATTTAACATTGCAACAAAATGCCAAACAAAAATCATCACAAAATTTAATGTACCAGTCATCGAAGCTTGGCATGTAATAGCGGACAATAAAATACCTTTCACAGCACAGCTCAGGGTGGTTTACTAATTACTTTATGGTCAAAAGTTCCCGCTAAGCTGCGTGGCCAAGTGACGGTCTGGAGGTCCCGAGCAAGCTGGACGTTGGCTTTTCAATGGGAGGTTTCGTGCTTGCGCGAAATTCTGAATGGGCCATGCAGCCTATTAAAGGGACCACGCACCCAAAACATCTCATAGGGGATCTCATAGAAACATATAAAATTCTGACGGGACTGGACAGGTTAGATGCAGGAAGAATGTTCACGATGTTGGGGAAGTCCAGAACCAGGGGACATAGTCTAAGGATAAGGGGTAAGCCATTTAGGACCGAGATGAGGAGAAACCTCTTCACTCAGAGAGTTGATAACCTGTGGAATTCTCGACCGCAGAGAGTTGTTGATGCCAGCTCACTGGATATATTCAAGAGAGAGTTAGATATGGCCCTTACGGCTAAAGGGATCAAGGGGTATGGAGAAAAAGCAGGAAAGGGGTACTGAGAGAATGATCAGCCATGATCTTATTGAATGGTGGTGCAGGCTCGAAGGGCTGAATGGCCTACTCCTGCACCTATTTTCTGTGTTTATGTGTTAGGTCCATAGCCCTGCAGGTTACGGCACTTCAGGTGCACATCCAAGTACTTTTTAAATGTGATGATGGTTTCTGCCTCTACCACCCTTTCAGGCAGTGAGTTCCAGACCCCCACAACCCTCTGTGTGAAGAAATTTCCCCTCAAATCCCCTCTAAACATTCGACTATTTACTTTAAATTTATGCCCCCTGGTTGCAGAGAGGATGTTTCCTCTCATGGGGGAATCTAGAATGAGAGGGCATAGTTTTAGAATAAGGGGGTCGCCCATTTAAAACTAATTTGAGGAGGATGGGTCATTGAATATATTTAAGGCAGAGGTAGACAGATTTTTGAGCGATAAGGGAATAAAGGGTTATGGGGAGCGGGCAGGGAAGTGGAACTAAGCCCAAGATCAGATCAGCCATGATCTTTTTGAATGGTGGAGCAGGCTCGAGGGGCCAAATGGTCTATTCCTGCTCCTATTTCTTATGTTCTAAACAGTTCCCATTGGTGGAAGGGCCGAGAACCAGAGGACACAGATTTAAGGCGATTGGCAGAAGAACCAAAGGCGACGTAAGAAAAAACCTTTTTACACAATGAGTGTTTAGGATCTGGAATGCACTGCCTGAAAGGGTGGTGGAGGCAGCCTCAATCACTGCTTTCAAAAGGGAGTTGGGTAAATACCTGAATGAAAAGAATTTGCAGGGCGGGGAAGTGGGACTAGCTGAGAGTCGGCACGGGTTCGATGGGCCGAATGTAATCATTCTATGATTCTATGATACAGCAGGTGCATGGTGTTCCCATCACCTGCAAATTCCCCTCCTGCTCCTATTTCTAATGTTCTTATAAAGTTAAATAGGTTATCAGAAGGAATTATTCCTCTGAGCCGGCACCATTCTATGATTCTACAATTGGCAATTTTTCTTCGCGTAACCACATGCAGAAAGATTCTTCCACCATCCTTTCGAACGAGAAGCGAATCGGATAATAATCGGATAGTAGCGTCAAGGCTTGATTGTGAGTTCAATTTTCGAAAGCTGAAGAATTAAAAAGCATTAATTTTTTTTCGGAGTGGGTTCGAAGTGTTTATTGGAATGGAATTCGAGCATATTTGGGAGCGTCTGGACGTTCTGGTCCAGGGCGACTATATCTGCGGTAAGTATCTGCGGCTCGATGAATTTCAGATCCGAGTTGAGGAGCTGGATTCCGAGCTGCAGACATTGCGAGGCCTCAAGGAGGGAGAAAGGTACCTGGGCCTTTTGCTCCAGGAGGCAGCCACACCCTCTCGACTAAATACTTTAGAATTGACACGTGGTCAGGGACAGGAGGGTGTAACTATGAATGAGGCGGGTACGGGGATCCAGGAGGTAGTATTGCAGGAGCCTCAGTCCCTGCACTTGTCCAATAGATTTGAGGTTCTTGCAACCCTTGAGGATAAGTGTGCAGACTGCGGGGTGGACGAGCAGATTGAACAAGACACCGTGGTGCAGAAAGCCATTCAAGTGGGGGGGTGTAAAGAGAATGGTGGTTGAAGTAGGGGACAGTATAGTTAGGGGGATAGATAAGGTTCACTGCAGCCGAGAGCGTAGGTTCCGAAGGCTGTGTTGCCTACCCGGTGACAGGGTAAAGGACATCTTCTCCGGGCTGGAGAAGAGCTTGGAGTGGGAATGAGAGGATCCGGTTGTCATGGTACACGGACGTACCAATGACATAGGTAGGACTAAGAAAGAGATTCTGCTGAGAGAGCTTGAGCAGTAGGGGCTAAATTGAAAAGCAGAACCACAAAGGTAATAATCTCTGGATTATTACCTGAGCCACGAGCAAATTGGCATAAGGTCAATAGAATCAGGGAGATGAATGCGTGGCTCAGAGGTTGGTGTGGGAGAAGTGGGTTTTGATTCGTGGGGCACTGGCACCACACATAGAAACATAGAAAATAGGTGCAGGAGTAGGCCATTCGGCCCTTCGAGCCTGCACCGCCATTCAATGAGTTCAGTACCCCATTCCTGCTTTCTCGCCATACCCCTTGATCCCCCTAGTAGTAAGGACTTCATCAAACTCCTTTTTGAATATATTTAGTGAATTGGCCTCAACAACTTTCTGTGGTAGAGAATTCCACAGGTTAACAATTCTCTGGGTGAAGAAGTTTCTCCACATCTCAGTCCTAAATGGCTTACCCCTTATCCTTAGACTGTGACCCCTGGTTCTGGACTTCCCCAACATTGGGAACATTCTTCCTGCATCTAACCTGTCTAAACCCATCAGAATTTTAAACGTTTCTATGAGATCCCCTCTCATTCTTCTGAACTCCAGTGACTACAAGCCCAGTTGATCCAGTCTTTCTTGATAGGTCAGTCCCACCAACCCGGGAATCAGTCTGGTGAACCTTCGCTGCACTCCCTCAATAGCAAGAATGTCCTTCCTCAAGTTAGGAGACCAAAACTGTACACAATACTCCAGGTGTGGCCTCACCAAGGCCCTGTACAACTGTAGCAACACCTCCCTGCCCCTGTACTCAAATCTCCTCGCTATGAAGGCCAACATGCCATTTGCTTTCTTAACCGCCTGCTGTATCTGCATGCCAATCTTCAATGACTGATGTACCATGACACCCAGGTCTCATTGCACCTCCCCTTTTCCTAATCTGTCACCATCCAGATAATAGTCTGTTTCTCTGTTTTTACCACCAAAGTGGACAACCTCACATTTATCCACATTATACTTCATCTGCCATGCATTTGCCCACTCACCTAACCTATCCAAGTCACTCTATCCAAGATACTCGGGAAAGAGAGAGTTGTTCTGTGGGGACGGACTACACCTGAACTATGCTGGGCCCAGAGTTCTAGCAAATCGAATAACCAGGGAGGTAGATAGGGCTTTAAACTAAACAGGGCCATGGAGGACTGTCGCAGTGGAGTGAAATCTAGAATGCTGAAGAGAAAAGCAAAGGAAGCAATGCAGGAAAGTGATTGTGGTTAGGATAACCAGATTATGTCAGGAAGGGACAGAGCATATAAACAAAAGAGTGCACTAATAAATAGGGTCCAGGTAAGAAAAAATAGCGATAAGACAAATAGGGCTATAGTTCAAAAAGAAATGTTAAGATGTCTAATAATGTTAAAAAGACAAATCTAAAAGCAATGTATCTGAATGCACGAAGCATTCGTAATAAGCTAGACGAATTAGCAGCGTAAAGAGATGTAAATGGATACGATACAGTTGCAATTATGGAGACATGGTTGCAGAGTGACCAGGGTTAGGAACTGAATATCCAAAGATATTCGACATTTAGAAAGGACAGGCAAAAAGGAAAAGAGGGTGGTGCGGCGTTGTTAGTTCAGGATGAAATCAGAGCAATAGTGAGAAAGGATATTGGCTCAGAAAATAAGTCTGGGTGGAGCTAAGGAGCACCAAGGGGCAGAAAACATTGGTGGGCGTTGTCTATAGGCCTCCAAACAGTAGTGGTAATGTAGGGGATGGCATCAAACAGGAAATTAGAGATGCATGTAACAAGGGCATTACAGTAATCGTAGATGACTTTAATCTACATATAGAGTGGCCAAACCAAATTAGTAATAATACTGGGGAGGATGAATTCCTGGAGTGTGTATAAGATGATTTTTTAGACCAGTACGTTGAGGAGCCCACTGGGGAACAGGATATCCTAGATTGGGTATTGTGCGATGAGAAAGGGTTAATTAACAGTTTTGTTGTGCGGGGTTCTTTAGGGAAGAGTGATCATAATATGATTGAACTCTTTATTAAGATGGAAAGTGAAGTACTCCAATCCGAAACTAGGGTCCTAAATCTCAACAAAGGAAACTTACGAAGATATGAGGAATGAGTTGGCTATGATAGATTGGGAAGAGAAAAAGATTAGTGAAGACAAATGTAGGTCCCTTGCAGACGGATTCAGGTGAATTTATAATGGGCAACAAAGAAATTGAGCAAATACTTTGGTTCTGTCTTCACGAAGGAAGACACAAATAACTTTCCGGAAATACTAGGGGATCGAGGGTCTAGTAAGAAGGAGGAACTCAAGGATATCCTTATTAGGCGGGAAATTGTGTTTGGGAAATTGATGGGAATGAAGTCCGATAAATCCCTGGGGCCTGATAGTCTGCATCCCAGAGTACTTAAGGAAGTGGCCCTAGAAATAGTGGATGCATTGGTGATCATTTTCCAACAGTCTATCAACTCTGGATCAGTTCCTATGGACTGAGGGTAGCTAATGTAACCCCACTTTTTTAAAAGGGAGGGAGAGAGAAAATGGGTAATTATAGACCGGTTAGCCTGACATCAGTAGTGGGGAAAATGTTGGAATCATTTATTAAGGATGAAATAGCAGCACATTTGGAAAGCAGTGACAGGATCGGACCAAGTCAGCATGGATTTATGAAGGGGAAATCATGCTTGACAAATCTTCTGGAATTTTTTGAGGATGTAAGTAGTAGAGTGGACAAGGCAGAACCAGTGGATGTGGTGTATTTGGACTTTCAAAAGGCTTTTGACAAGATCCCGCACAAGAGATTGGTGTGAAAAATCAAAGCACATGGTATTGGGGGTAATATACTGACGTGGATAGAGAACTGGTTGGCAGACAGGAAGCAGAGAGTCGGGATGAACGGGTCCTTTTCAGAATGGCAGACAGTGACTAGTGGAATGCTGCAGGGCTCAGTGCTGGCACCCCAGCTATTTACAATATATATTAATGATTTAGATGAAGAAATTGAGTGTAATATCTCCAAGTTTGCAGATGACACTAAACTGGGTGGTGGTGTGAGCTGTGAGGAGGATGCTAAGAGGCTGCAGGATGACTTGGACAGGTTAGGTGAGTGGGCAAATGCATGGCAGATGCAGTATAATGTGGATAAATGTGAGGTTATCCATTTTGGGGGCAAAAACACGAAGGCAGAATATTATCTGAATGGTGGCAGATTAGGAAAAGGGGAGGTGCAACGAGACCTGGGTGTCATGGTTCATCAGTCACTGAAAGTGGGCATGCAGGTACAGCAGGCGGTGAAGAAGGCAAATGGAATGTTGGCCTTCATAGCTGGGGGATTTGAGTATAGGAGCAGGGAGGTCTTCCTGCATTTGTACAGGGCCTTGGTGAGGCTTCACCTGGAATATTGTGTTCAGTTTCGGTTTCCTAATCTGAGGAAGGATGTTCTTGCTATTGATGGAGTGCAGTGAAGGTTGACCAGACTGATTCCCGGGATGGCAGGACTGACATATGAGGAGAGACTGGATCAACTGGGCCTTTATACATTGGAGTTTAGAAGGATGAGAGGGGATCTCATAGAAACATATAAGATTCTGATGCGACGGCACAGGTTAGATGCGTGAAGAATGTTTCCGATGTTGGGGCAGTCCAGAACCAGGGGACACAGTCTTAGGATAAGGGGTAGGCCATTTAGGACTGAGATGAGGAGAAACTTCTTGACTCGGAGAGTTGTTAACCTGTGTAATTCCCTGCCGCAGAGTGTTATTGATGCCAGTTCATTGGATATATTCAAAAAGGAGTTAGATATGTCCCTTATGGCTAAGGGAATCAAGGGGTAAGGAGAGAAAGCAGGAAAGGGGTACTGAGGGAATGATCAGCCATGATCTTATTGAATGGTCGAAGGGCCGAATGGCCTACTCCTGCACCTATTTTCTATGTTTCTATGTTTCTAAACGACATGACGGTGGATAGGCAATGGCTAACATTTCAGGAGTGAATGCATGAATTGCAACAGTCCTTTATGACGCAAAAACACAAAAGGAAAAGTGGCTCAACCATGGCTAACAAAAGTAATTAAGGATAGTATTAGATTCAAAGAGGAGTCATACAAAATTGCCAGAAAAAGTAGCAAGTCTGAGGATTGGGAGCAGTTTGGAATTTAGCAAGAAAGGACCAAGAGATTGATTAAGAGGGAAACATAGAATAAGAGAGTAAACTTGCAAGGAACATAAAAACCGACTGCAAAAGTTTCTACAAATATGTAAAAAGAAAAAGATTAGTGAAGGCAAATGTTGGTTTTTTACAGTCAGAAACGGGAGAATTTATAATGGGGAACAAGGAAATCACTTTGGTTCTGTCTTTACAGAAGAGGGCACAAATAACGTCCCAGAAATGCGAGGGAACCAAGGGTCTAGTGAGCAAGAGGAATTAATACGGTGGAGGAGGATTTCCTGGAGTGCATAAGGGATGGTTTTCTAGACCAATATGTTGAGGAACCAACTAGGGGGGAGGCCATCTTAGACTGGGTGTTGTGTAATGAGAGAGGATTAATTAGCAATCTCATTGTGCGAGGCCCCTTGGGGAAGAGTGACCATAATATGGTGGAATTCTGCATTAGGATGGAGAATGAAACAGTAATTTCAGAGACCATGGTCCAGAACTTAAAGAAGGGTAACTTTGAAGGTATGAGGCGTGAATTGGCTAGGATAGATTGGCGAATGATACTTAGGGGGTTGACTGTGGATGGGCAATGGCAGACATTTAGAGACCGCATGGATGAAGTACAACAATTGTACATTCCTGTCTGGCGTAAAAATAAAAAGGGGAAGGTGGCTCAACCGTGGCTATCTAGGGAAATCAGGGATAGTATTAAAGCCAAGGAAGTGGCATACAAATTGGCCAGAAATAGCAGCGAACCTGGGGACTGGGAGAAATTTAGAACTCAGCAGAGGAGGACAAAGGGTTTGATTAGGACAGGGAAAATGGAGTACGAGAAGAAGCTTGCAGGGAACATTAAGGCGGATTGCAAAAGTTTCTATAGGTATGTAAAGAGAAAAAGGTTGGTGAAGACAAACGTAGGTCCCCTGCAGTCAGAATCAGGGGAAGTCATAACGGGGAACAAAGAAATGGCGGATCAATTGAACAAGTACTTTGGTTCGGTATTCACTAAGGAGGATACAAACAACCTTCCGGATATAAAAGGGGTCAGAGGGTCTAGTAAGGAAGAGGAACTGAGGGAAATCTTTATTAGTCGGGAAATTGTGTTGGGGAAATTGATGGGATTGAAGGCAGATAAATCCCCAGGGCCTGATGGCCTGCATCCTAGAGTACTTAAGGAGGTGGCCTTGGAAATAGCATTGACAGTCATTTTCCAACATTCCATTGACTCTGGATCAGTTCCTATGGAGTGGAGGGTAGCCAATGTAACCCCACTTTTTAAAAAAGGAGGGAGAGAGAAAACAGGGAATTATAGACCGGTCAGCCTGACCTCAGTAGTGGGTAAAATGATGGAATCAATTATTAAGGATGTCATAGCAGTGCATCTGGAAAATGGTGACATGATAGGTCCAAGTCATCATGGATTTGTGAAAGGGAAATCATGCTTGACAAATCTTCTGGAATTTTTTGAGGATGTTTCCAGTAAAGTGGACAAAGGAGAACCAGTTGATGTGGTATATTTGGACTTTCAGAAGGCTTTCGACAAGGTCCCACACAAGAGATTAATGTGCAAAGTTAAAGCACATGGGATTGGGGGTAGTGTGCTGATGTGGATTGAGAACTGGTTGTCAGACAGGAAGCAAAGAGTAGGAGTAAACGGGTACTTTTCAGAATGGCAGGCAGTGACTAGTGGAGTGCCGCAAGGTTCTGTGCTGGGGCCCCAGCTGTTTACATTGTACATTAATGATTTAGACGAGGGGATTAAATGCAGTATCTCCAAATTTGCGGATGATACTAAGTTGGGTGGCAGTGTGAGCTGCGAGGAGGATGCTATTAGGCTGCAGAGTGACTTGGATAGGTTAGGTGAGTGGGCAAATGCATGGCAGATGAAGTATAATGTGGATAAATGTGAGGTTATCCACTTTGGTGGTAAAAACAGAGAGACAGACTATTATCTGAATGGTGACAGATTAGGAAAAGGGAAGGTGCAACGAGACCTGGGTGTCATGGTACATCAGTCATTGAAGGTTGGCATGCAGGTACAGCAGGCGGTTAAGAAAGCAAATGGCATGTTGGCCTTCATAGCGAGGGGATTTGAATACAGGGGCAGGGAGGTGTTGCTACAGTTGTACAGGGCCTTGGTGAGGCCACACCTGGAGTATTGTGTACAGTTTTGGTCTCCTAACTTGAGGAAGGACATTCTTGCTATTGAGGGAGTGCAGCGAAGGTTCACCAGACTGATTCCCGGGATGGCGGGACTGACCTATCAAGAAAGATTGGATCAATTGGGCTTGTATTCACTGGAGTTCAGAAGAATGAGAGGGGACCTCATAGAAACGTTTAAAATTCTGACGGGTTTAGACAGGTTAGATGCAGAAAGAATGTTCCCAATGTTGGGGAAGTCCAGAACCAGGGGTCACAGTCTGAGGATAAGGGGTAAGCCATTTAGGACCGAGATGAGGAGAAACTTCTTCACCCAGAGAGTGGTGAACCTGTGGAATTCTCTACCACAGAAAGTAGTTGAGGCCAATTCACTAAATATATTCAAAAGGGAGTTAGATGAAGTCCTTACTACTCGGGGGATCAAGGGTTATGGCGAGAAAGCAGGAAGGGGGTACTGAAGTTTCATGTTCAGCCATGAACTCATTGAATGGCGGTGCAGGCTCGAAGGGCTGAATGGCCTGCTCCTGCACCTATTTTCTATGTTTCTATGTAAAGGAAATGATCATTCATAAGAAAATAGTGCTGGAGAAACTAATGGGACTGAAAGCTGATAAATCCTCAGGGCCTGATAATCTGCATCCCAGAGTACTAAAAGAGGTGGTCATGGAAATAATGGCTGCATTAGTTGTCATCTTACAAAATTCTATAGATTATGGAACAGTTCCTGCAGATTGGAGGGTAGTAAATGAAACTTCACTATTTAAAAAAGGAGGGAGAAAGAAAACAGGGAACTAAGAGGTTAGTGTGCAAAATTAAAGCACATAGGATTGGGTGTAATATACTGGCGTGGATTGAAAATTGGCTAACTAACAGGAAACAGAGTAGGAACAAACGGGTCTTTTTTGGGATGTGGGCAGTGATTAGTGGGGTACCACATAAATCAGTGCTTGGGCCCCAGCTATTCACAATATATATAAATGATTTGGGTGAGGGAACCAAATGCAATATTTCCAAGTTTGCTGACGACACAAAACTAGGTGGGATTGTGAGTTGTGAGACGATTTAGATAGATTGAGTGAGTGGGCAAACATATGGCAGATGCAGTATAACATGGATAAATGTGAAGTTATCCACTTTGGTAGGAAAAACATAAACAAAGTGTTATTTAAATGGTGATAGCTTGGGAAATGTCAATGTACAAAGGGACCTGGGTGTCCTTGTACACTCGTCATTGACAGCAAACATGCAGGTGTAGCAAGCAGTTACGAAGACAAATGGTATGTTGGCCTTCATTGCAAGAAGATTTGAGTACAGGAGCAAGGATGTCTTACTACAGTTATACAGGGCCTTGTTGAGACCACAGCTGGAGTATTGTGTTCAGTTTTGGTCTCCTTATCTTAGAAAGGATATACTTGCCGTACAGAGAGTGCAGCGAAGGTTCACCAGATTCCTGGGTTGGCAGGATTGTCATATGAGGAGAGATTGGGTCGACTAGGCCTGTATTCACTAGAGTTTAGAAGAATGAGAGGGAATCTCATTGAAATGTATAAAATTCTGACGGAACTGGATAGACTGGAAGCAGGGAAGATGTTTCCCCCTGGCTAGGAAGTCTAGAACAAGGGGTCACAATCTCAGGAAATTTAGGACTGAGATCAGGAGAAATGTTTTCACTCAGAGGGTGGTGAACCTGTGGAATTCTCTACCACAGAAGGCTGTAGAGGCCAAGTCACTGAATATATTTAAGAAGGAAATAGATTTCTCGACAAAAGAGGGCATCAAGGGGCATGGGGAGAAAGCGGGAATATGGTGTTGAGATAGAGGATCAGCCATGATCACATTGAATGGTGGTGCAGGCTCGAAGGGCCGAATGGCCTACTACTGCTTCTATTTTCTATGTCAACATGGGCTGGATGGGGCTGCAGCCCCAGGCCCACCAAAGAACATAGGCCCACCAAATAAATGCAGGAAAAAAAATATAAGGGCTCCCAAATAGGCTGAATAAAATAGACAATGAGAGGAAAAACAAGACGGAGGAAAATATTGTTTCTTGGCCTAAGGTGTACATACCTATTTTTGCAGAGACAAGATCTTTACTATTTGTAAATATGTATCGGAATCTCGTATTGCAATGGTATCACAACCAGAATGACCACTGCGATGATTATGGGGGTCGGGTCACAGATTGTCGATATGAGACGCGAAACCTGTGAGGTCATCAATGTGAGGTTATTGATGGCCTCCGCCAGTGATACTGGAGTCCCCTGGGTCACAGCCAAACCCACACCACCTGTGACTGGCGACAGCAAGCAACAGCTCGCGAGTCAGAAGCCGGGCCTTCCATATCCCGATCCTCTCCTGTTCATCCCCACACAGTGTCTCCAATGTCTCTTCCCCCCAAATACAGCAGGACTCTGGCTGCCTTGCTGCACGAACGGGTGCCACTTTGGGGAGGGGGAGCAGGCGAGGGAGGGGGCTAGGGTTAAGGGTAAGGCGGGGGGAGGGGGTTCACTGAGGTGGTTCTGCAATCTCCATTGGCTCCACACATAGAAACATAGAAAATAGGTGCAGGAGTAGGCCATTCGGCCCTTCGAGCCTGCACCGCCATTCAATGAGTTCCTGGCTGAACATGTAACTTCAGTACCCCATTCCTGCTTTCTTGCCATACCCCTTGATCCCCCTCGTAGTAAGGACTACATCTAACTCCTTTTTGAATATATTTAGTCAATTTGGCCTCAACAGCTTTCTGTGGTAGAGAATTCCACAGGTTCACCACTCTCTGGGTGAAGAAGTTTCTCCTCATCTCGATCCTAAATGGCTTACCCGTTATCCTTAAATTGTGACCCCTGGTTCTGGATTTCCCCAACATTGGGAACATTCTTCCTGCATCTAACCTTTCTAAACCCATCAGAATTTTAAACGTTTCTATGAGATCCCCTCTCTTTCTTCTGAACTCCAGTGAATACAAGCCCAGTTGATCCAGTCTTTCTTAATATGTCAGTCCCGCCATCCCGGGAATCAGTTTGGTGAACCTTCGCTGCACTCCCTCAATAGCAAGAATGTCCTTCCTCAAGTTAGGAGACCAAAACTGTACACAATACTCCAGGTGTGGCCTCACCAAGGCCCTGTACAACTGTAGCAACACCTCCCTGCCCCTGTACTCAAATCCCCTCGCTATGAAGGCCAACATGCCATTTGCTTTCTTAACCGCCTGCTGTACCTGCATGCCAACCTTCAATGACTGATGTACCATGACACCCAGGTCTCGTTGTACCTCCCCTTTTCCTAATCTGTCACCATTCAGATAATAGTCTGTCTCTCTGTTTTTACCACCAAAGTGGATAACCTCACATTTATCCACCTTAAACTTCATCTGCCATGCATTTGCCCACTCACCTAACCTATCCAAGTCACTTTGCAGTCTCATAGCATCCTCCTCGCAGCTCACACTGCCACCCAACTTAGTGTCATCCGCAAATTTGGAGATACAACATTTAATCTAAATCATTAATGTACAATGTAAACAGCTGGGGCCCCAGCACAGAACCTTGCGGTACCCCACTAGTCACTGCTTGCCATTCTGAAAAGTACCCATTTACTCCTACTCTTTGCTTCCTGTCTGACAACCAGTTCTCAATCCACGTCAGCACACTACCCCCAATCCCATGTGCTTTAACTTTGCACATTAATCTCTTGTGTGGGACCTTGTCGAAAGCCTTCTGAAAGTCCAAATACACCACATCAACTGGTTCTCCCTTGTCGACTCTACTGGAAACATCTTCAAAAAATTCCAGAAGATTTGTCAAGCACACCACAATGAACTCAACGACCTGCTGAGGGGAGTATTGCAGGCAGCCTCCAGAGTGGTCCAGGCATCGGAAGCCCTGCTTGAGCACTCCAATTGTCCATTTGACGATGTTGCGTGTGGCTGCATGGCTCTCGTCATAGCGATGCTCGGCTTCTGTCCGAGGGTTCCGGAGGGGGAGTCATGAGCCAGGTGGCGAGGCCGTAACCTTCGATCCCCAGAATCCAGCTCTTGCCTTGTGGTTGACGCTGGAACAGGCCTGAGACACTGCTCTCACACAAGATGAAAGCATCACGGATGCTCCCTGGATATTGGGCACTGACTGCCATGATGCACTGAGTATGGTCGCAGACGATCTGTACGCTCATGGAGTGGAGTCCTTTTCGGTTTCGGTAAACCTCTGCATTCTTTCAAGGTGCTGGCAGTGTGATGTGCGTACAGTCGATGGCACCCTGAACCTTGGGGAAGCCAGCGGTACACTCACAGCCTTCCGCGAGAGGTGGGCACCAGAAGGACTGGAGTGCATCATCACCCCCGGGAACATAATTTGAATTTGATTTGGTAAGGTTTCCAGTTGATTTGTTACTAAGAACATAAGAACATAAGAAATAGGAGCAGGGGTAGGCCATACGGACCCTCGACCCTGCTCTGCTATTTAATACGATCATGGCTGATCCGATCATGGACTCAGCTCCACTTCCCCTTATTGGTTAAGAAACTATCTGGCTTGGTCTTAAATTTATTCAATGTCCCAGCTTCCACAGCTCTCTGAGGCAATGAATTCCACAGATTTACAACCCTCTGAGAGGAGAAATTTCTTCTCATCTCAGTTTTAAATGGGTGGAACCTTATTCTAAGATTATGCCCCCTAGTTTTAGTCTCCCCAATCAGTGGAAACATCCTCTCTGCATCTACCTTGTCAAACCCCCTCATAATCTTATATGTTTCGATAAGATCACCTCTCATTCTTCTGCATTCCAATGAGTAAAGGCCCAACCTACTCAACCTTTCCTCAACCCCCTCATCTCCGGAAGCAACCTAGTGAACCAAAGCAAGAATATCCTTTCGTAAAATGGAAACCAAAAACTGCACGCAGTATTCCAGGTGTGGCCTCACCAATACCCTGTATAACTGTAGCAAGACTTCCCTGCTTTTATACTCCATCCCTTTTGCAATAAAGGCCAAGATTCCATTGGCCTTCCTGATCACTTGCTGTACCTACATATTAACCTTTTGTGTTTCATGTACAAGTACCCCCAGGTCCCGCTGTACTGCAGCACTTTGCAATTTTTAATAATAACTTGCTCTTTCATTTTTTTCTGCAAATGCTCGCACTTTCCAACATTATACTCCATATGCCAAATTTTTGCCCACTCACTTAGCCTGTCTATGTCCTTTTGCAGATTTTTTGTGTCCTCCTAACACATTGCTTTTCCTCCCATCTTTGTATCGTCAGCAAACTTGGCTACGTTACATGGTCCTTTCTTCCAAGTCGTTAAAATAGATTGTAAATAGTTGGAGTCCCAGCACTGATCCCTGCGGCACCCCACTAGTTACTGATTGCCAACCCGAGAATGAACCAGTTATCCCGACTCTGTTTTCTGTTAGTTAGCCAATCCTCTATCCATGAACTTTTATCTTGTGCAGTAACCTTTTATGTGGCACCTTGTCAAATGAGTTCTGGAAGTCTAAATACACTACATCCACTGGTTCCCCTTTATCCACCCTGATCATTACATCCTCAAAGAATTCCAGCAAATTTGTCCACCATGACTCCCCTTCATAAATCCATGCTGACTCTGCCTGACCAAATTTTGCTTATCCAAATGTCCTGCTGCTGCTTTAATAATGGACTCCAGCATTTTCCCAACCACAGATGTAAGGCTAACTGGTCTATAGTTTCCTGCTTTTTCTCTGCCTCCTTTTTAAAATAGGGGTGATACATTTGCAGTTTTCCAATCTGCTGGGACCTCCCCAGAATCCAGGGAATTTTGTGGGTTGTAGTGCCCTTACCAAAAGGGGGCATTTGGTATAAAGTTATTTTAAAATAGTTGTAGAGCTGTTGCATTGTGAGTAGCTTAGCCAGTCACGTAATGTTCAGAAGACTTAATAAAACCCAGTCAGTTGAGTCTAGGTCATCCACGATGAGGTATGCAGTTGTGAGTCTAGTGGATGAACTGGTAATATGTAGTGCGATTGTTAAGAACCCATGAAGTAAATACATTACAGTTGTAAACAAAATCTCAAAAGGTTCACTAATGTCCTTCAGGGAACGAAATCGGCCGCTCTTACCCAGTCTGGCCTATCTGTGACTCCAGATCCACAGCAATGTGTTTGACTCTTTACTGCCCTCTGATATGGCCTAGCAAGCCACTTAGGAGTTCAAGAAGGCAGCTCACCACCACCTGCTCAAGGGTGATTGGGGATGGGCAATAAATGCTGGCCTTACCAGCGATGCCCACATCCCAGGAACAAATAATACAAAATTCCAGGTGACAACTTGCTAGGTCAAAGAGTTGTCCTTAATCATCCCCTGCCATGGCTTTTTTTTTAAGCAATTATATTAAATCTGTGTCCTCTTGTCCTGCTTTTGCCTCGATTAAAATGATCAAAGCTTGAACTCGAATTCTGTACAGACCACATCTGTGAGTATGGTGCCAGTTATTGTAAGTAGAACAGATCCAAAGCAAAAAGCTCTGTGAACCGATTGCAAGCTCTTCTGTTCGTTGGGACTTTTAGCTGACTCAAGGGATGCTTGTGTTTACAGGAATGTGCTGTTAATAGTGACCCTGAAATTCTGATGTCCCAGGTCCATACGAAGTTTCTACCGACCCGGGAAGGCATCTTAAAAGCCGGTTTTCAGCACACGATGACCAGGCGCTGAAAACCGGCTTTTCCGATCTGTCAAGTTTCTGGCTTGGCAGATCTCGCACATATCGGGAGCGAGGACACTTGCAAGGGCAAGATTTGTGATATTTACGCATATCTTGCCCAGAAAATGTCCTCAAAAATCTTGCACCTGAAAAAGCAGGCTTATAGCCTACTTTTACAGGCACAAGTGTTTAAAAACATACATAAACATTAAAATTAAATTAAATAAACACATATGAAAACATATTTTATTGTTAAAAACCCTCCCCACTACGGTGAGTTTATTTTAAGGCATAATTTAAAAAAACTTTTTAAAAAGTCGGGAAAATATTTTTTTTCACAAGAACTTTAATTTAAATTAATCTTAAATATGTATTTTTCTATTTTTTATTAGTGTTTTGTCTGTTTGGGGGGGGTTTCTCATTCATAACAATGGGAACTCCAACTTACGGAGTTCCCATTATTATGAATGAGAAAATACTGTACCTTGATTGGCTGCCCAGAGCCATGTGACTCCATCTCCAGGCCTGCACACGTCCCAATGCGTCGGGAGTGAATGCCTCAGCATCGGAAGTTCGGGCGGGCGCTGCACTTTCAGGTAAGTGCGCATTTTATTTCCTTTTTTCAGTAGTATGCCCACAGGATGATGTCGATCGGGATTTCTGGGCCATTGTTTTTTTTTTGCTGGGCGTGCAAATGTTTTCCAATGTTTCCACCTGAACAACAGGAATGCTGGGCGTTGGAATTTTGTCCCTTAAGCCAAGTGCACTTGTTGCTGAGATTATATATTTACTAGTCAATTTCCAATGGCATTCCACATGAGTTTCATCGTCGTCCTACTGGAAATTGGCAGAGGCATGAGAGGATACTGCACCTTTACATACTGGCCGAATTTTTGAATATCCAAGGAGCCGCTGATTGCTCCAACACACTTACCTGCTCGATGTCATTACCTACATCAATAAACAAGGATTCCATTCTCAATGTACAACGGACCTACACAATGTAGCATTGCATCAGAGAAGTGAATGTTTCCCCCGGGAGTTGGCACGATGTCATCATTTTAAGGTAGCATGTCAGCGGTGGCCCAGTTGGTAGCACACATGCCCCTGGCTCAGGAGGCCGTGGGTTCATAGCCCCACTGCAGTGAGTTGGGTGGAGAAATTCGGCTGCTTAGCACCTCGCCTTAACGCCTGAGGAGGGGGGGCGAATGGGGCGCTCAGGCAGTAGCACCGTGGTGGGGCTGATCCCACGCCACACGACATATTCGCCGGTCCCGTAGTGCTGCCGATAACAGTGACTGCCTTGGCACCTTGCGCCACGCAGGTCATGATGTCAGGGAGCGTGCAACGCTCACTGGGTGCTCGATCTGTAAACTTCAGTGGTGCCCCTCCCGCACCTTGCCGCCTCGTGCCGACAGTGCCAGGGAGCGGATTCGTGAACAAGTCGGCTGGTGGTTGGTGGGGCCCTACTTAAAGGGATGATCCTCAATACTTCCGTTCCCAAGGGCAGTTACGCGTGCCAGAGAGCGCATAATATATCTGCAGACAGATAAATGCGACTAAGTCCCCGGTGTATTTCGGGCTGTCAAAGGACTTTGCATTTCATCTCACAGCATATCGTGGATGTGCACTCCGCGAATCATTGGGGGGGCTTTACCTCGGGAGCCTACTATGTGCAAGGACAGACATCGACAATGAGGTTCAACACCGCCTCCAGTGTGGCAGCGCAGCCTTCGATCGTCTGAGGAAGAGAGTGTCCAAGGATCAGGCCCTCAAATCTGGCACCAAGCTTGTGGTCTGCAGGGCTGCAGTGATACCCGCCCTCCTGTTTGGCTCAGAGAAGTCGACCATATATAGTAGACACCTCAAATCACTGGAGAAATACCACCAATGATGTCTGCGTAAGATCCTGCAAATCCCCTGGGAGGACAGACGCACCAACGTCAATGTTCTTGATCAGGGCAACATCCCTACCATCGAAGCACTGGCCACACTTGACCAGCTCCGTTGAGCGGGTCACACTGTCCGCATGCCCGACACAAGACTCCCAAAGTAAGCGCTCTACTCGGAACTCCTACACAGCAAGCGAGCCCCACAGAGGAAACGTTTCAAGGACACTTTCAAAGTCTCCTTGATAAAGTGCAACATCCTCACCAACACCTGGGAATCCCTGGCCAAAGACCGCCCTAAGTGGAGGAAGAGCATCTGGGAGGGCGCTGAGCACCTCGAGTCTCGTCGCCGAGAGCATGCAGAAACCAAGCACAGGCAGCGGAAGGAGTGTGCGGCAAACCAGATTCCCCACCCAACATTTCCTTCAACCACTGTCTGCCCTACCTGTGACAGAGCTCGAAGGAGCTAGTGTACTTTTGTTCAGCCATGAACTCATTGAATGGCGGTGCAGGCTAGAAGGGCCGAATGGCCTACTCCTGCACCTATTTTTCTATGTTTCCCGTAGTGGACTGTACAGTCTCCTGAGAATCGAGCAAGTCTTCCTCGATTTTAAGGACTGCCTATGCTGAGGGTGTGCAGACTCCAGTGACCCTCCCCTTTAATGGTTGTAAGGCGCCTTTGCCAATGCTCACTCCCGATTACACAACACCTCATATTCCTTATCGCTTGGAGCCTAACGCCACTCACCTACGCCATTAGTGCCTGATTTAACGCTCTCCTGCATTCTTTCCGCGCAGAGACTGAATTTCATGGGCGTGAAGATTGATTAGCGCCTGGCGCTAAATTTACAACTTTTCTAAAGTTAATGCCCCAACCGGGAGATACCGAATTTCTAGCCTTTGAGGACAAAAATCTAGGCTGATATTCCAGTGCCGTGCTGAGGGAGTGCTGCTCAGTCGGAGGTGTCGTCTTTTGGATATGTTAAATCGATGCCCCGTCTGCTCTCTCAGGTGGAAGTATAAGATCCAATGGCACTTTTTCGAAGAAGAGCAGGGGAGTTATCCCCGGTGTCCTGGCCAATAGTTATCCCTCAATCAACATCGCTGAAATTTATTACATTGCTGTTTGTGGGAGCTTGCTGTGCGTAACTTGGCTGCCAAGGGATCTATGCTTATCCTGCAGTGTCAGATGTAGTGCTTATGTCTCTGTTCTTCCTCTGGCATAGAGAAGTATAAAAATGGGAAGAGGGTTTAGAATGGGTATCTGGAGGAAAGAAAAACACATCTCTTTCAGTAGAAGGAGTTTCACGATATGGTTCTCCAACAATTCACATGGAGCACCATAAGGTGAGATAAATGAAGGCACAGGACGTCATTATGAAACCATAGCTGCCTCACAGCACCATAGGGCTAACCTAACTGGTAGCAATGCTGTGGAGGAGGATTTCCTGAAGTTTATTAGGGATGGTTTTCTAAACCAATATGTCGAGGAACCAACCAGAGAGCTGGCCATCCTAGACTGGGTGATGTGTAATGAGAAGGGACTAATTAGCAATCTTGTTGTGCGAGGCCCCTTGGGGAAGAGTGACCATAATATGGTAGAATTCTTTATTAAGATGGAGAGTGACACAGTTAATTCAGAAACTTAAGTCCTGAACTTAAGGAAAGGTAACTTCGATTGTGTGAGGCGTGAATTGGCTCGATTAGACTGATAAATGATACTTAAAGGGTTGATGGTGGATAGGCAATGACAAACCTTTAAAGATCACATGGATGAACTTCAACAATTGTACATTTTGTCTGGAGTAAAAATAAAACGGGGAAGGTGGCTCAACTGTGGCTAACAAGGGAAATTAAGGATAGTGTTAAATCCAAGGCAGAGGCATATAAATTAGCCAGAAAAAGAAGTAAGCCGGAGGACTGGGAGAAATTTAGAATACAGCAGAGGAGGACAAAGGGTTTAATGAAGAGGGGAAAAATAGAGTATGAGAGGAAGCTTGCCGGAAACATAAAAAATGACTGCAAAAGCTTCTATAGATATGTGAAGAGAAAAAGATAAGTGAAGACAAACGTTGGTCCCTTGCAGTCGGATTCGGGTGAATTTATAATGAGTACTTTGGTTCTGTCTTCACAAAGGAAGACACAAATAACCTTCCCGATGTACTATGGGTCTGAAGGTCTAGTGAGATGGAAGAACTGAAGGATATCCTTATTAGGTGTGAAATTGTGTTAGGGAAATTGACGGGATTGAAGGCCAATAAATCCCCAGGGCCTGATAGTCTACATCCCAGAGTACTTAATGAAGTGGCCCCAGAATTAGTGGATGCATTGGTGATCATTTTCCAACAGTCTATCGACTCTGGATCAGTTCCTATGGACTGGAGGGTAGCTAATGTAACACCACTTTTTAAAAAAGGAGGAAGAGAGAAAATGGGTAATTATAGACCAGTTAGCCTGACATCAGTAGTGGGGAAGATGTTGGAATTAATCATTAAGGATGAAATAGCAGCACATGTGGAAAGCAGTGATAGGATTGGTCCAAGTCAGCATGGATTTATGAAGGGGAAATCATCCCTCCCTGCTGCACCATTGCTCAAGCCACGTTGACAGTCATTTTCCAACATTCCATTGACTCTGGATCAGTTCCTATGGAGTGGAGGGTAGCCAATGTAACCCCACTTTTTAAAAAAGGAGGGAGAGAGAAAACAGGGAATTATAGACCGGTCAGCCTGACATCGGTAGTGGGTAAAATGATGGAATCAATTATTAAGGATGTCATAGCAGTGCATTTGGAAAGAGGTGACATGATAGGTCCAAGTCAGCATGGATTTGTGAAAGGGAAATCATGCTTGACAAATCTTCTGGAATTTTTTGAGGATGTTTCCAGTAGAGTGGATAAGGGAGAACCAGTTGATGTGGTATATTTGGACTTTCAGAAGGCGTTCGACAAGGTCCCACACAAGAGATTGATGTGCAAAGTTAGAGCACATGGGATTGGGGGTAGTGTACTGACATGGATTGAGAACTGGTTGTCAGACAGGAAGCAAAGAGTAGGAGTAAATGGGTACTTTTCAGAATGGCAGGCAGTGACTAGTGGGGTACCGCAGGGTTCTGTGCTGGGGCCCCAGCTGTTTACACTGTACATTAATGATTTAGATGAGGGGATTGAGTGTAGTATCTCCAAGTTTGCGGATGACACTAAGTTGGGTGGCAGTGTGAGCTGCGAGGAGGATGCTGTGAGGCTGCAGAGCGACTTGGATAGGTTAGGTGAATGGGCAAATGCATGGCAGATGAAGTATAATGTGGATAAATGTGAGGTTATCCACTTTGGTGGTAAAAACAGAGAGACAGACTATTATCTGAATGGTGACAGATTAGGAAAAGGGGAGGTGCAAAGAGACCTGGGTGTCATGGTACATCAGTCATTGAAGGTTGGCATGCAGGTGCAGCAGGCGGTTAAGAAAGCAAATGGCATGTTGGCCTTCATAGCAAGGGGATTTGAGTACAGGGGCAGGGAGGTGTTGCTACAGTTGTACAGGGCATTGGTGAGGCCACACCTGGAGTATTGTGTACAGTTTTGGTCTCCTAACCTGAGGAAGGACATTCTTGCTATTGAGGGAGTGCAGCGAAGGTTCACCAGACTGATTCCCGGGATGGCGGGACTGACCTATCAAGAAAGACTGGATCAACTGGGCTTGTATTCACTGGAGTTCAGAAGAATGAGAGGGGACCTCATAGAAACATATAAAATTCTGACGGGGTTAGACAGGTTAGATGCAGGAAGAATGTTCCCAATGTTGGGGAAGTCCAGAACCAGGGGTCACAGTCTAAGGATAAGGGGTAAGCCATTTAGGACCGAGATGCGGAGGAACTTCTTCACCCAGAGAGTGGTGAACCTGTGGAATTCTCTACCACAGAAAGTTGTTGAGGCCAATTCACTAAATATATTCAAAAAGGAGTTAGATGAGGTCCTTACTGCTAGGGGGATCAAGGGGTATGGCGAGAAAGCAGGAATGGGGTACTGAAGTTGAATGTTCAGCCATGAACTCATTGAATGGCGGTGCAGGCTAGAAGGGCCGAATGGCCTACTCCTGCACCTATTTTCTATGTTTCTATGTTTCTAAATCTTCTGGAATTCTTTGAGGATGTAACTAGTAGAGTGGACAGGGGAGAACCAGTGGATGTGATGTATTTGGACTTTCAAAAGGCTTTTGACAAGGTCCCGCACAAGAGATTGGTGTGCAAAATCAAAGCACATGGTATTGGGAGTAATGTACTGACGTGGATAGAGAACTGGTTGGCAGACAGGAAGCAGAGAGTCGGGATTAACGGGTCCTTTTCAGAAAGGCAGGCAGTGACTATTGGAGTGCCGCAGGGCTCAGTGCTGGGACCCCAGCTCTTTACAATATATATTAATGATCTGGATGATGGAATTGAGTGTAATATCTCCAAGTTTGCAGATGACACTAAACTGGGTGGCAGTGTCAGCTGTGAGGAGAACGTTAAGAGGCTGCAGGGTGCTTTGGACAGGTTAGGCGAGTGGGCAAATACATAGCAGATGCAGTATAATGTGGATAAATGTGAGGTTATCCACTTTGGGGGCAAAAATATGAAGGCAGAATATTATCTGAATGGCGGCAGATTAGGAAAAGGGGAGGTGCAGCGGGACCTGGGTGTCATGATTCATCAATCAAAGAAGGTTGGCATGCAGGCGGTGAAGAAGGCAAATGGTATGTTGGCCTTCATAGCAAGGGGATTTGAGTATAGGAGCGGGGAAGTCTTACTGCAGTTGTACAGGGCCTTGGTGAGGCCCCATCTGGAATATTGTGTTCAGTTTTGGTCCCCTAATCTGAGGAAGGACTTTCTTGCTATTGAGGGATTGCAGCGGAGGTTCACCAGACTGATTCCTGGGATGGCAGGACTGACATATGAGGAGAGACTGGATCGACTGGGCCTGTATTCACTGGATATTAGAAGGATGAGAGGAGATCTCATAGAAACATATAAAATTCTGACGAGACTGGATAGGTTAGATGCAGGAAGAATGTTCCCGATGTTGTGGAAGTCCAGAACCAGAGGACATAATCGTAGGATAAGGGGTAAGCCATTTAGGACTGAGATGAGGAGGAACTTCTTCACTCAGAGAGTTGTTAACCTGTGGAATTCCCTACCTCAGAGAGTTGTTGATGCCAGTTCATTGGATATATTCAAGAGGGAGTTAGATATGGCCCTTGCGGCTAAAGGGATCAAGGGGTATGGAGAGAAAGCAGGAACGGGGTACTGAAGGAATGATCAGCCATGATCTTATTGAATGGTGGTGCAGGCTCGAAGGGCCGGATGGCCTACTCCTGCACCTATTTTCTATGTTTCTATGTTTCTATGTTTCTATGTTAATACTGTATGTAGTTTTGGTCTCCGTATTTAAGAAAGGATATACTTGCATTGGAGGCTGTTCGGAGAAAGTTCACTCGTTTGATTACGGAGATGAGGGGGTTAACATGAGGAAAGATTGAGTAGGTTGGGCCTATACTCATTGGAGTTGAGAAGAATGAGAGGTGATCTTATCGAAACATATAAGATAATGAGGGGGCTCGACAACTGCCAAGACCTCCCTGCTCCTATACTCAAATCCCCTAGCTATGAAAGCCAACATACCATTTGCCTTCTTCACCACCTGCTGTACCTGCATGCCAACTTTCTGATGTACCATGACACCCAGGTCTCGTTGCACATCCCCTTTTCCTAACCAGCCACCATTCAGATAATATTCTGCCTTCGTGTTTCTGTCACTAAAGTGGATAATCTCACATTTATCAACATTATACTGCATCTGCCATGCATTTGCCCACTCACCTAACCTGTCAAAGTCACCCTGCAGCCTCTTAGCATCCTCCTCACAGCTCACACTGCCACCCAGCTTAGTGTCATCTGCAAACTTGAAGATATTACTCTCAATTCAATCATCTAAATCATTAATATATATTGTAAATAGCTGAGGTCCCAGCACTGAGCCCTGTGGCACTCCACTAGTCACTGCCTGCCATTCTGAAAAGGACCCGTTTATCCCGACTCTCTGCTTCCTGTCTGCCAACCAGTTCACTATCCACATCAGTACATTACCCCCAATACCATGTGCTTTAATTTTGCACACCAATCTCTTGTGTGGGACCTTGTCAAAAGCCTTTTGAAAGTCCAAATACATCACATCCACTGGTTCTCCCTTGTCCACTCTACTAGTTACATCCTCAAAAAATTCCAGAAGATTTATCAAGCATGATTTCCCTTTCATAAATCCAAGCTGACTTGGACCGATCCTGTCACTGCTTTCCAAATCCACTGCTATTTCATCTTTAATAATTGATTCCAACATTTTCCCCATTACTGATGTCAGGCTAACTGGTCTATAATTCCCTGGTTTCTCTCTCCCTCCTTTTTTAAACAGTGGTGTTACATTAGCTACCCTCCAGTCCATAGGAACTGACCCAGAGTCGATAGGCTGTTGGAAAATGATCACCAATGCATCCAATATTTCTAGGGCCACTTCCTTAAGTACTCTGGGATGCAGACTATCAGGCCCTGGGGATCTATTGTCCTTCAATCCCATCAATTTCCCTCACACAAATTCCTGACTAGTAAGGGTTTCCTTCAATTCTTCCTTCTCGCTCGACCCTCGGTCCCCTAGTATTTCCGGAAGGTTATTTGTGTCTTCCTTAGTGAAGACAGAACCAAAGTATTTGATCAACTGGTCTGCCATTTCTTTGTTCCTCATTATAAATTCACCTGA
Source organism: Pristiophorus japonicus (assembly GCF_044704955.1). Taxonomy (NCBI): domain Eukaryota; kingdom Metazoa; phylum Chordata; class Chondrichthyes; family Pristiophoridae; genus Pristiophorus; species Pristiophorus japonicus. Next base: position 533,703,696 of record NC_091977.1, read on the forward strand.
TTCTGACTGCAAGGGACCTACGTTTGTCTTCACTAATCTTTTCCTCTTCACATATCTGCAGACGTTTTTGCAGTCAGTTTTTATGTTTCCAGCAAGCTTCCTCTTGTACTCTATTTTCCCCCTCCTAATTAAACCCTTTGTCCTCCTCTGCTGAATTCTAAATTTCTCCCAGTCCTCAGGTTTGTTGCTTTTTCTGGCCAATTTATATGCCTCTTCCTTGGATTTAACACTATCCCTAATTTCCCTTGTTAGCCACAGTTGAGCCACCTTCCCCGTTTTATTTTTACTCCAGACAGGGATGTACAATTGTTGAAGTTCATCCATGTGATCTTTAAATGTTTGCCATTGCCTATCCACCGTCAATCCTTTAAGTATCATTTGCCAGTCTATTCTAGCCAATTCACGTCTCATACCATCAAAGTTACCTTTCCTTAAGTTCAGGACCCTAGTCTCTGAATTAACTGTGTCACTCTCCATCTTAATAAAGAATTCTACCATATTATGGTCACTCTTCCCCAAGGGGCCTCGCACAATAAGATTGCAAATGAGTCCTTTCTCGTTACACATCACACAGTGTAGGATGGCCAGCCCTCTCGTTAGTTCCTCGACATATTGATCTAGAAAATCATCCATAATATACTCCAGAAATCCTCCTCCACCATACTGCTACCAGTTTGGTTAGCCCAATTGTAGGGGGTAGCTGGGGAGGTCAGGTTCACTTCTGACCTTCGAAGCGGTTCGAATCGCTCCAACTCCCTGGGTTCTAGACTCTGGATTTATTTGGGGGATGTGATAAATGCAAGAGGCCACTGGTTTGGTGCAAAAGAACTTTGGTTTTATTAAAGACAAGAAAATTACAATGTCAAACTTATAATTACTCCAATAAAGAACAGTATATCACACATTCAAAGCGGTAGCAGTGAATAATACACCTCCCACCTCCCAATACCTAACACTGACTAGATGAGACTCCAGGGCAAACAGGGACTATGCTTACCAATCCTTTATGGTCAGTTAGCGGTAGTTTGCGATTTCGGGGTTCGTTGGATTCTGTAGATTCTGCTTGCCGTACCCCGAACATCGGAGAAGACTTCTTACTGCGCAATCTTCAGTTGGGTGGTGTCCGCTGATGCGGTAGGGCGCATTTTGGACTTATGGGGTAAGTACCCGTTTTCTTTCGTTAGAAATAGGTTTCTAAGTCTTTTTAGATAATGTTTTCACCTGTTGATAGTCAGGACTTAGATTGTAGAGTGGGAACTTTAGATTCTTCGGTTTCTTCCTTGTGGAGTTTTGTTTCGAAGTTGGTCGATCGCGGTGCTTTTGGTGGTATCACATTGGCTGTGGTCGGTTGCTGCCGCGATGGTGATGCTCTTCCTTCCTTTTCGATTTCAGGACGTCGAGGCTGGAGAAGCTAGTTAAAGAAACAAACTGCTGCGGTGGTCTCTCTCCCTTCTTGATGCTCTATGATGCTCGGCTGCTGTGTGCATATCTTCTGCTAAGCGTCCCTAGCAGTGTCTTCTGAGGCAGTAGCATAAGCAAGCATCCCCTTTGTTAAAGCAGGGCCCAGTTATACCTTTGGAGCTGTTCTAATCTTTGCGCCAAATCAGCCCGGATTCTTTGTTTAATTTTGGCGGGCTTGATATTTCTTCGTCATATTTTGGCGGGCTCATTAAATGTTAACCTGTCTCGGACGTGTCGATCTTCTAAATCTGTTTTCTTGATAGAAATATTAGCTTTGATATTTGCAATGTCTGTCTGTGCTTGGGGTTTTCATGCAGGCTGGATAGGCATTGTTATTATGCATGTGCTGGAATGGCTTTCCAAATCAGGATGAGGATAACTATCTCTGGATCAATTGTTGCTCTGTTAATGTCTCCTGGGGAGAAGGATTTTCGAGTGTCCACAATTCTCCAGACAATTTGCTTTAGTTTCAATACTCCAGACAGCTTCAGTACTCAAAACTGGCTTCTTTGAAGGATAGTTCCTTTAGTTCTTAGCACTGCCCACACAGACTTAATCTGCTTTGTAAAATCCCAAATTCGATTAAAGTTCGTAGATTCTTCCATGTGCACTTTAGGATCTCAAACTTGCTGGTAGATAGTTCCAAATTAAATTTCCTTTCCAATGAGTCCAAACACTGGTGGGGGGCGGGTGATCCCACGAATTTTGCAACCCTTCAGTCCCCCCTGTGACACTCCACACACTTGAGTGTCATGCTAGGTGAGCAAAATTCCTGATCTCTTGAGAGTCAACCTTCCCTGTATTTTCCTAAAACTTTAACATGCATCCCCCTTTGAAATGCAATGCAGTTTACAGGCAAATACAGTCATTACAATTCTGTTACAGCATAGAGGAGGTCTAACACCCCTCCATTAATCTTTCCTTACAGTAAAATAAAGGTACATAGTCAAACATATTTTTAAGTAACATTCTTACAACACTCGATCTCTGTGTTCATACAGCAGGTAAAAATTAAAACAAATCAAACATGGTAGTGTGATGTTACCCCTCCCTGCACGATTCCCAAGTTCGGCCAAGGAGCGTATAGCACCCTTTGGTGCCTGACCTGACAGCCTCTGCGTTTCACTCAACAAGTGAGACACCACAAGTAAAGAATAATCACGAGTTGACAGACAACCAAAATGTGGGAAGCTATTCTGATCCCGGCTGGAACTTCTATATTTCTGAAAATGTCCCACCAAGGCGGAATTGTGATCTCAAGAATCTTTCTCCTTATCTCAATTGTTTTCTGTTCTAGAGTATAGAAATGTTTTTGTGAGATTTTTCAGCTTCTAGCAGAGTGGTAAGATGTTCGGGTAGAGGGGGAATTTCATAGCCAAAATGTGTAACGTAATCCTGCAGGTTTGTGATGTTTTCTCTCACAGTAAGATGAACAGTGGAAGGTTCAGGAATGGGGACAATCCATTCCTGGGCCACTTGAACTGATGCCTCAGGTTTAAAACAAAAACTGCTGTCACTCACCGGATACCAGAAGTGTCCATGCTGGTAGTGGGGCGCACTGGTGGTGACACAATATGTCCCACCCCCTATGTTTGTAAGGGGTGCCATAGCTTTCAGAAATGGCCATATTTTCACTGAGCTAATCTAAATCTGATGTACGTTTAACAGTGGACCAACCATCCACCTGGCATAGTCACAGGTTGTATTTATTCTTGAACTTTATCCATTGCAGTCATCTCCTGTGACTAAGGACACTCGGTCAGCCGTAGGACAAAAGGACCCACCAACCAGTTGAGAGGAGTGTTGTGACCTTCTGAGCGGTTCGAATCGCTCCCACTCCCTTGGGTTCTAGACTCTGGATTTATTTGGGGAATGTGATAAAGTGCAAGAGACAACTGGTTTGGTGCAAAAGAACTTTGATTTTATTAAAGACACGAAAATGCAATGTCAAACTTAGAATTACTCTAATAAAGAACAGTACATCACACATTCAAAAGGGTTACAGTGAATAATACACCTTCCACCTCCCAATACCTAACACTGACTAGATTAGACTCCAGAGCAAACAGGGACTATGCTCACCAATCCTTTATGATCAGTTGGCAGTAGTTCGTGATTTCGGGGTTCGCTGGATTCTGTAGGTTCTGCTTGCCGTACCCCAAATATCGGAGAAGACTTCTTACTACGCAATCTTCAGTTGGGTGGTGTCCGCTGATGTGGTAGGGCGCGTTTTGGACTTATGGGGTCAGTACCCATTTTCTTTTGTTAGAAATAGGTTTAAAGTCTCTTTAGATAATGTTTTCACCTGTTGCTAATCAGGACTTAGATTGTAGAGTGGAAACTTTCGATTCTTCGGATTCTTCCTTGTGGAGTTTTGTTTCGAATTTAGTCGATCGCGGTGGTTTTGGTGGCACCACGTTGGTTGTGGTCGGTTGCTGCCGCGATGGTGATGTTCTTCCTTCCTTTTCCCATTTCAGGATGTCGAGGCTGGAGAAGTTCGTTTACAACCGCTGCGGTGGTCTCTCTCCCTTCTTGATGCTAAGCATCTCCAGCAATGTCTTCTGAGACAGTAGCAACTGCAAAGCATACCTTTTGTTAAAACAGGGCCGAGTTATACTGTTAGAGCGGTCCTAATCTTCGCACCCAATCAGTCCAGAATTCTTTGTTTAATTTTGGCGGACCCGATAATTCTTTGTCATATTTTGGCGGGCTCATTAAAATGTTAACCTGTTTCAGGTGTGCCGATCTTCTAAATCAGTTTCTTGATGAAAATATTAGCTTGGTATTTGCAATGTCTGTCTATGCTTGTTTTTTTTTCTATGCAGGCTTAATGGGCCTTTTTGTTATGCATATGCTGAAATGGCTTTCCAGATTCAGGTTGATGGTTAGCTATCTCTGGGTTATTTGTTGCTATGTTAATGTCTCCTGTGGAGAAGGTTTTTCGAGTATACACAATTCTCCCAGATAATTTGTTTTTGCTTCAATACCCAGACAGCTTCAATATTCAAATCTGGTTTAGTTCCTTTAGTTCTTTAGCCCTGTCCACACAGCTTCAATCTGCTTTGTAAAATCCCAAATTCAATTAAATTCATAGTTTCTTCCATATGCACTTTAGGATCTCAAACTTTCTGGTAGAGAGTTCCAAATTCAATTTCCTTTCCAATGAATCCAAACACTAGGCGGGGGGGGGGGGGGGCGGGGGGGGGTTCCCTCGAATTTTGCACCCTACAGTCCCCCCGTGACACTCTACATACTTTGAGTGTCATGCTGGGTGAGCAAAATTCCTGATTTCCCTAGCGTCAACCTTCCCTGTATTTACTTATCTAAAACTTTAACGTGCATCCCTCTTTGAAATGCAATGCAATTTACAGACAAAAACTGTCATTACAATTCAATTACAGTATAGGGGGGCGTCTGACACCCCTCCATTACTCTGGTTCACAGTAAAATAAAACACAGTCAAACACATTCTTAGGTATTCACTTAAAATAAAGGTACTTAGTCAAATACATTTTTAAGTAACATAACGGTACATAGTCAAACACAGTTTTTAAGTAACATTCTTACAACACTCGATTTCTGCGTTTTTACAGCAGGTAAACTTAAAACAAATCAAACATGGTAGTTTGGTGTCACCCCTCCCTGTGCGATCCCCAAGTTTGGCCAGTGGCCGTGCAGCACCCTTTGGTGCCTGACCCGACGTCCTCTGCGTTTCACTTGGCAGGTGACACACCATAAGTAAAGAATAATCGCGAGTTGACAGACAGCCAAAATGTGGGAAGCTAATCTGATCCCCGCAGGAACTTCTATATTTGTGAAAATGTTCCACCAAGGTGGAATTGTGATCTCGAGAATCTTTCTCCCTATCTCAATTGTTTTCTGTTCTAGAGTATAGAAATGTTGTGGCGAGATTACTACAGCTGCTAGCAGAGCGGTAAGATGTTCGGGTAGAGGGGGAATTGCATCGGCAAAATGTGTAACATAATCCTGCAGGTTTGTAATGTTTTCCTTCACAGTGAGATGAACAGTGGAGGGTTCAGGGATGGGGACAATCCGTTCCTGGGCCACTTGAATTGATGCCTCAGGTTTAACTGCTGTCACTTACCGGACACCAGAAGTGTCCATGTTGGTAGTGGGGCGCACTGGTGGTGACACAATATGTATGCTACCTGTGGAGGGACATGGTCCTGTGTCACTACCTCCATGGTGCAGTTAATAGGCTGTGCGCCAGCAGCTTTAAACGCACACTGTGATTTAGAATAGGCATTCAAGTGCTGGGGACACAGTGGTATGTGTGCACCCCGGCTCCGGCACCCGGTGAGGTCAGTACCCGTCATAGCGTGCTCCCACTTTATGACATACGGTGGGACCGCTGCAAAACGAATGTGTGCACCTCCCTGAATGACTCCAATGTTCTCCACCCTGTATACCGGTGCGGGTCGGGCTGTCCCACCCATAACCGGTAATATGTCCTTACTATACAGTACAAATACACACGAGGCCCATACTAGAGAGAAGGTCACTCTGTGATCAGTAACCTTTATTAGCCAGCACTGAAGTGGAGAAGATGGGTGGAGCTTCCTCTTTTATACCTGAAAGTCCAGGTTAGGAGTGTCTCCCACAAGTTCACCACCTAGTGGTCAGTGTTCTCACGGTGTACAACTTAGGTCAGTTTATACACGGATTACAATGACAGTTGAATACATGACATCACCTCCCCCCCCCCCCCCAAAGTCTTATTGGGATCACAGATTAAGTCTCTCTGGTGGTTTACGCTCCCTTGTAGAGCGCCTGAGTTGGGGCTCTGGTTGTTGGGCGCTGGCCTGAGTGTCTGCTGTTTGCGGTGCCTCAGGCCTGTCCGGACTGCCCACAGTGACTGGGCTCTCCTCCACTTGGTTCCGGTGTTCGGTCACCTGTGGTGGAGTAAACTCTACATCGTGTTCTTCCTCTGCTTCTTCTATGGGGTTGCTGAACCTCCTTTTTGTTTGATCCACATGTTTGTGGCAGATTTGTCCATTGGTAAGTTTAACTACCAGAATCCTATTTCCCTCTTTGGCAATCACAGTGCCTGCGAGCCATTTGAGCCCTGCAGCGTAGTTGAGGACAAAGACAGGGTCATTAACATCGATACCTCGCGCCCTCGCATTCCTGTCATGGTAGTCACATTGTGCCCGAGGCCTGCTCTCAACAATTTCTTTCATGGTGGGGTGTATAAGGGATAACCTGGTTTTGAGCATCCTTTTCATTAACAGCTCTGCGGGTGGAACCCCTGTGAGCGAGTGTGGTCGGGATCTATTGGCCAACAGGAGGCATGATAAGCGGCTTTGTAGGGAACCCCCTTGGATTCTGAGCATCCCCTGTTTGATTATATGCACTGTTCGTTCCGCCTGGCCATTTGAGGCCGGCTTGAACGGTGCCGTTCTGACATGGTTGATAACATTTCCTGCCATGAAGTCCTGGAACTCAATGTTTGTAAAGCACGGGCCATTGTCGCTGACCAAGATGTCCGGTAGACCATGGGCAGCGAACATTGCCCGTGGACTTTCTACCGTGGCAGAGAATGTGCTTGAATTGAGAATGTCACACTCGATCCATTTGGAGTAGGCATCTACTACAACCAAAAACATTTTTCCCATGAAAGGACCTGCGTAGTCCACATGGATGCGTGACCATGGCTTGGCGGGTCATGGCCAGGGGCTAAGGGGGGCTTCACTGGGCGCATTGCCCAACTGGGCACATGTGTTGCACCTGCGAACACAAAGTTCCAGGTCTGCATCTATCCCTGGCCACCAAACGTGTGACCTGGCAATTGCCTTCATCATGACAATGCCGGGGTGGAGTTCTCGGATGAACGCCTTTCTGCCCATCTGGGACATGACTACTTGGTTTCCCCATAGTAGGCAATCGGCCTGAATCGAGAGTTCATCCTTGCGCCAGTGAAATGGTTTAAATTCCTCAGGGCATGCCCCATACGTGGCTGCCCAGTCCCCATTCAGGACACATTTCTTAACTAAAGACAGTAGCAGGTCTCTACTTGTCCAGACTTTGATCTGCCGTGCTATCACGGGTGAGCCTTCACTTTCGAAAGCTTCAACAGCCATGACCATCTCAGCACCATGCTCGATTGCCCCCTTGGTGGTGGCTAGGGGAAGCCTGCTGAGTGCATTGGCGCAGTTTTCGGTGCCCGGTCTGTGCCGAATTGTATATTCATAGGCGGCTAACGTGAGTGCCCACCTCCGTATACGGGCCAACGCATTTGCATTTATTGCCTTGTTGTCGGCCAAAAGGGACGTTAGGGGTTTGTGATCTGCCTCCAGCTCAAATTTCCTGCCAAACAGGTATTGGTGCATTTTTTTTTACTGCATATACACATGCAAGCACTTCCTTTTCTACCATCCCATAGCCCCTTTCTGCCTGGGACAGACTTCTAGAGGCATAAGCTACCGGCTGTAACTGACCCTTGGCATTGACATGCTGCAACACACACCCGACCCCATAGGACGACGCATCGCACGTTAAAACAAGTTTCTTACCTGGGCCATATAGCGTTAACAGATTGTTGGAGCATAACAAATTGCGTGCTCTATCAAAAGCCCTTTCCTGGTTGTCCCCCTAGACCCATTCGCGACCTTTGCGTAGGAGCACGTGTAGCGGCTCTAGCAGCGAGCTCATTTTGGGAAGAAAGTTAGCAAAATAGTTCAGGAGCCCCAGGAACGAACGCAGCTCCATCGTGTTACGGGGTCTGGATGCTCCCAGGATGGCTTCCGTTTTGGACGCAGTAGGGCTGATCCCGTCTGCTGCTACCCTCATCCCCAGGAATTCTACCTCTGGTGCTAGGAAGACGCAATTCGCCTTTTTCAGTCGCAGACCTACCCGGTCCAGTCTGCGTAGCACCTTCTCCAAGTTGTGGAGGTGTTCTTCAGTATCGCGACCCGTGATGAGGATGTCGTCTTGACGATTCCACCGTCCTTGCAATCGACTTGAGGAGACTTTCCATGTTTCCTTGAAAGATCGTGGTGGCCGAGCAAATCCCGAACGGACATCTGTTGTACTCAAACAATCCCTTGTGTGTCATGATGGTGGTCAGCTTCTTCGACTCACTCGCCAGCTCCTGGGTCATGTAAGCTGAGGTCGGGTCCAATTTTGAAAAAGGTTTGCCACCGCATAGTGTTGCAAAGAGGTCCTCCGCTCTCGGTAGCGGGTACTGGTCTTGGTGTGACACCCAATTGATGGTGGCCTTGTAATCACCACATATCCTGACCGACCCATCCGCCTTGTGCACCAGCACAATCGGGCTCGCCCGGTCACTGAATTCGACTGGCGAGATGATGCCTTCCCTCAGCAGGCGGTCCAACTCGCCTTCTATCTTTTCCCGCATCACGTACGGCACCGCTCTGGCCTTGTGGTGTACTGGCTTGGCGTCCGGGTTTATGTGAATCACTACCTTGGTCCCCATGAAAGTGCCAATGCCGGGTTGAAATAGTGAGTCAAATTTGTCCAGGACCTGTGAGCATGATATTCGCTCCACAGAAGAAATTGTATTGACATCGCCCCATTTCCAGTTCATGACAGAAAGCCAACTCCTCCCCAGTAGTGCAGGACCATCCCCCGGGACAATCCAGAGTGGCAATCTGTTCTCCGAATCTTTGTGGGTTACGACTACCGTGGTGCTGCCTAGCACCGGAATGATCTCCTTTGTATATGTCCGTAGCTGTGCGTCAATCAGCAATAATTTTGGCCTCCTGGCCTTGGATGCCCACAACTTGTTGAACTATTTGATACCCATCAGGGACTGGCTGGCCCCCGTGTCTGGCTCTATTGATACTGGGATGCCATTGAGGAGCACTTTCATCATTATCGGTGGCGTCCTGTATGAACTGTATATGTGCTCCACATGAACTCGCTGAACTTCAGCTTCCAGCGATTTCCCCCAGTGTCCATTTGGCCTCGTAGGGCTTACATCGGGCCCGTCCTCCTCATACATCAACCTGGCTGCAGGCTTCCTGCACATACGTGCCAAGTGACCGCTGCAATTTCTGCAGTTTTATTGCTGATACCTGCAAGCTCTGGCTGTGTGTTTGCCTCCACACCTCCAACATGAGCCGTTGTTGGAAACAAAAGGTCCATTACCAGTCGATCATCTCTGACTGCCTCTGTAACTATCCTTAAACGCACCATTGACAGGTGTTGATGGCCCCATTACTGGCCGCATTGTCCCTTGCGATGGCATGAATTGCCGTTCAGCTCGCCATTGTCTCTGTTGAATTCCTCCTTTGGGTTCGACTACCTGCTCGGGCATGTCCGATTGCCCCTGTCTGCCTGGAGAACTGTGTGCCGCGTTAACAATGTTGACTCCCTGTCCATTTGCTGCATTTAAACTAAACCTTGTTTTAAATCCTCCAGGTTGTTGCGACCCTCGGCCAACAACCATGCCCCATACATCACGCACACCTCGTTCTGTGCAGCCTGGTCAGAAGCGTTTCTATCCTCCCGTCTGAGTGCATTCACTGTCTGTGCATGTTTTTCCAGCTCAGCCACAATTTCTTTTAAATGGACCGTCACAGCCTGGTCCTCATGTAGCCCTGAGCCTACTGCTGTGTTTTCCTGTTTCAAGATCTTTCTCAGTTGGTTCTTTAGACCATTTATCTGCATTTGCAGTTCTATATCACCAAGGCTAATTATTATGGAGGATCCTGTATTATATGCAGTAAAAATGTCGTTTAGGGTTCCTCTTCTAGGTCTCCCTATGCCCATGGTGTCCCTAACGTGTAGGGTGTATAAATCTGCTTTGTCTACATTCCCAAATTCTAACTCGTAAAATTTCTTGAACATTTCTCTCAGTAGGGCCTGGTATAGCAGCTCTGTTTCCTTCAGGCACCATGCAGATAAGTGCACCTCGGTAAGGTTTAAAATAACTGAAGCTACTGCATAGTGTACCCCCTGGGATAACAACTTTTCGGTCGGTACCAATACTAATCCGTTCCTTAGTCCCTTGATGGTGGTAGGACACCTTTCTATTATTGTGCGTCCTGGCGGGGTGGTGGGTAGAGGTTTCTTCATGTGTGCTCTTAGTTCGGTGGCGTTAATTGGGAGTGGGGAGTGTGGGACCGCGCACCCGTGTAGGCTGGAGTCCCACCCCATCCCCTCCCCGTCATCTTGCCACTGCCTGGCGAAGGCGATCGATATGCCTGCGGGACAGATCTCCTCTGACCCCCACATGCAGACGTAAATTCCCTGTTCAGACTCCCACCACTTGTTCCAACACACCTTCACTCCTCCCCGTGTCCCCGTGATGGTACGATACGCGTCATTACCGAGTCTTCCCCAGTCAGATTCCTGGTCTCCTTGCTCAGCTTCCTGAGCCACCATCAGCTACCCAGGGGAATCTGTCCTTCACAAGTCAAACGTACATGTTTTCCCTCCCTAACACGGACCCGTGCAGCAACGCCCCGCATCCTGGGGCATGGAACTGAAGCCTCCCCATAGGTAAACCCTTCCTGGCTGGAGTAGCGGGCGGAGTTAGATCCCAGCCACCCTGCCCACCTTCCCTCGTGGGCGTAAACGGCCGGTGTGCCGGCCCCTGCAGTCACGATCGGTGCTCTCTCTCCTGAGCACCCATAAATGAGGGATTCTTCCACGTCCCCTCCTTATCAGGGAGAGCAGGAACAGGACCCTTCCTGCAGGGGCACATAAAACAGATTGTCCAGCCCTGAGAAAAGCTCTCTGGCTTGACAAAGATAACCGAGTTCCAATTTGGGCTCATTTCTTCTCAGACACACAATACAGTCTTTAATCGACCGGCTGTCTTATTCAAATCTTTATGGAACTGATGTCTGCTTTTAACTTTTGTCGCACAGCCATTTTATTCTTATCTTACCGGTGCTTCCTTTAATAGCAATACCGGTAGATTCTTCCTACTCCCGGGTGTTACCCGGCCTGTGCCTCTTTTAATAGCTGTACAGGTGGATTTTTTTCCCCTTCTTATCCCTGGATGGGCTTTTACACGTTTTCCCCAATAACTATTACATATGTCACTATCATTACACCGATAATCCTACACTACACTACACTTACTAAACATACTTAAATTCATATCGTGCTCCGGGTGGCCAGGTTAATTCCTGTTCTTCTCCTTTCTTCTTGGGAGTCTGGGTTTCCAGCTGGGCCGGGAGTAGATCAGCCTGTACCGCAGGACCCAGAGTGTCCTGACCGGAGGTGGGTCTGAGTCCCACACTATTGGGGGAACGTCCCCTCCAGTGCTATAGCACACTGCTCCTTTGGGGGTGGCTGCACGGTTACTTTCATCCCCTGGGGTTTCTACCTGGTCGAGGGTTGAGGGCTGGGGACTCCCAATTGGTAGCTGGTCCACCACTATCTCTTCTGGGGGTTCCTCGTCGCCCGAGGCTACCGGCTGGGGGGTCGCTGCTCGCAGGCTGGTCCCTGATCCTAGGTACCCTTTCGCGGCTGGTCCCTCTCCCGGAGCTGAACCGGTAGATTCTTCCTACTCCCGGGCGCTGGTGACCACGGTGTCTTAGGCTGTGGTGTGCGGAGAGTCCTTCTTAAGGCTCTGGCTACTGGGGGTGCGTCCGAGTCCCAAATGATTGGGGGATTAGCCCCTCCGGTAACACAGACCACCACCCCTCTAGGTGTAGTCTGTGGGTCTGCCACGTCCCCTGTGGGTTTTCCACAGTCGGGGGCTGCTGGCTGGGGATCCCTGTCTTTAGTCCGGTTCACTGTTTTTGGCTGTCCCTTACGCTTAGCTGCTATCCCGGGGTTAAACAGTTTGCACTGGTTTATGTGAAACCACTTTGTACAGTGGGGCATTTTTATGGCATAGACCATGGGGCTTGCCTTGTCGACAATGTGGTACAGTCCCATGTACAGTGCCTCAAAAACCCCTACTCTAGCGTAGTTCCTTACGATGACCTGGTCCTCTATCTTCCATTCGTGGTGTTTACGGGGCTCTTAACAGCAGTTGGTTTCTAGTAGCATTTGACTGGCTGGCCTGGATCCCCATGAGGACCAGTGGTAGGATCTCTATCCAACTCTTGGGTGAGTCCCCTGTCTCTTTATGCAGCCTTTCTTTGATGGTGCGGTTTAAACGCTCCACAGGCCCAGATGACTGCGGGTTGTGGCTCCCCTGGACGGACTCCATGTACTGTGGCACTCCCCATCGGGAGAACACTTCCCTAACCAGGATCCTAGGTGTTCCCAGGGCAGTGGCTGTTCGGCATGGGAAGGCTTCCACCCATTTGGTGAACACGTCCACCAATACTAGGCAGTACTTGTAGCCTCCCTGGGCAGTGGGTAGGGGCCCGATGTAATCGATCTGGATCGACTGCCAGGATCCCTCTGCCCTCCTGATATGTCCCATAGACACCTTCCTTTTCTGGGGGTCGGGGTTGTTGGCAGCGCACACCAGACACCTAGCACAGAACTCGCGGACGTCTTCCTTGAGTCCCGGCCACCACCTTGCCTGTTCCATCCGTTACCAAGTGGTCTCCGGTCTGGGGTGTCCTGCTCCTGGACCCTCGTGGGCCCAAGCTGGAGGAATTCTCTCCGGTGTTGTTGCGGTACTACCCATTGCTCCCCCCTGAACAGCATGCCTTCTTTAATGGCAATCGCTGCGGTATTTTACGGGCCGTCTATCCTTTCCCCTTTTTCTAGCGTGTTTAGGACAGTTTTGAGGACGGAGTCTTGGGTCTGAACCATTCTTAGGTCCGGGGGCAATGCTATCCCTGCCCTATCTGTCGTCCCATCCTGCGCCTAACCGCTGCAATGGGTCCTGGATTGTACGGATCCGAGATTGCCCGTGCGGGCCCTCTGCTTGGCCAACATGTCAGCCTGTTTGTTTCCCTCGCCAAGAGGTTCAGTGGTGGAATGTGCCTTCACTTTATGTAAAAAGATCTCCTCTTCCTTCCCCCATGACTGTCATTATCTTTTCCAGTAAGGGCTTAATTGCTAGGGATCCTTCGTCTGTGGAAGTGTATCCGCGGCGGGACCAGATAGCCAGGTACTCCGTACACAAATTGCATGTGAACATACTGTCCGAGCAAATCGTGTATGGGGTAGGGAATTCTTCGGGGTGTGTGACTACGTACACCACCGCAGACAGTTCAGCATGCTGGGCGCTCATAGTACTGGGGAGTTTAATCGCTAGGGCAATGCCTGCCTCTGGGTCATAAACTCTTCACCCACAGATACCGTGCTGGAACCGTCCACATAGATCTCTCGGCCTCTGGGGATGTAACCCGGCCCGAAAGCCTATGTCAGTTTCCCATACCCCCTCTACGGAACACCGGTGGGCTGGCCCTGGATAGATCATGTTGGCTGCGAGTCTTGGCTCCCAGAGACCCTTTACCCTTAGGTCCATTTGAGAGAGGAGCAGGATCCAGCGAGCAATGTGGGCACTGCTCACAGTCCCGTCCTTGATTCTCCCGTCCAGGAGCATTTGGGTGGGTGTCTGGTCGGTAAGGAGTGTAATAGGGGACCCACCCCCTGTGAAGATCAGTGATCTTTTCACAGCCCAGTGAGTGGCTAGGAGGTGCCGCTCACAGTTGGAGTATCCCTTCTCCACATCCGTGAATATCCTGGAGGAGTGGACCACTGGTCTCAGCCGGCTGTGCCACTCTTGAAGCAGTACTGCACTCAGGCTGTCCCCACTGGCTGCTACCTCCAGGAAAAACTCTTTACCCCCATCGATAGCCCCTAGAGCTGGCGCGGTCTGCAAGTCTTCCTTGAGTTGGATAAATGCTGCCTCACAGTCTTCGTCCCATTCCCACTCTACTCCCTTGTGTAGGAGTCGGAGCAGAAGGGCTGCTGTCGCTGCATAATCCTCAATGAAATCTCTGCAGTACCTGGTTAGCCCTAGAAAAGATCTTACTCCTGTCACTGTCTTGGGGGCTGGTAACTTCTGCACTGCTTCCCTTCTAGCTTTGTCAATGGCCCTTTCCCTAGCGCGCACAGCCAGTCCCAGGAAATTTACTTCCTTTTGGCCGATCTGTGCCTTCTTGGGATTCACTTTAAACCCTTCTTCTTTCAGCAGCTCCAGCAGTTCAGCCAGCAGTGGGCCATGCTCCTCCCCCTGATCGGTGAACAGGAGCAGGTCGTCCACATTCTGTACTAACTGCTGGGGTCGACTGGAGCTCTTTAAACAGTTGACCATACATTGGTGAAAAATGCTAGGGCTTTTGTGGAAGCCCTGAGGGAGACAGTTCCAAGTGTCTTGCTGTCCTTTAAAAGTAAAAGCAAACTTGTACTGATCTTCTCTTCTTAAAGTTATTAGACTGGAACCCATTGGAAATATCCAGCACCGTGAAGGTGGTCGCGGAGGCTGGGATACTTCCAATGAGGTCGGCGACGGCAGCAACCGTGGGTGTACAGGCGGGGATGTTACCGTTGAGTACTCGATAGTCCACCGTGGCTCTCCAGGAGCTGTCCGGTTTCTTAACCGGCTACAATGGAGAGTTCACATGGGTAGCTATTGGTCTCAATGCCCCCTGTTTAACCAAGGAACCGAAGGCTGTTTCCATGTCTGCCTCCGCCTTCCTGGGGAAGTTGTACTGTTTCTGCGGATGGGTCATGGGGTCCCCATCTATGCTAACCTCGACCCCGTTTATTCTCCCACAGTCGTGTTTGTGAGTGGCAAAAGCTGCAAGGTTTGCCCTCACATACTCTTGCTACTCCATCGGAGTGTTACTGACCAGTGATTCAAGGTCGTAACACTCCTTTGGCTTCATGGTGCACACCATCCCTTTTCCCCGTTTTTCTGGGATAACCATCACCTCACTCTCCTGTCCCGCACACACTGACCCCCAAAGACAGTGGCTTCTTAACTCCACTAGGATTCTGTAGCCTAGAATGTAGTCAGCCCCCAGGATTCCTCTCCCTTCCTGTTCCCACTTCTTAAGGATACAAGTCCACTTGGTGTGGAGTGTTCCTAAACGAATAGAGAGCGGAATGGTGAATGAGCCAGCCTGCTCAGTGCCTGTGAAACCCACCAAGTTGGAGGGGACCCCGCTAGGCAGAGGTGAGACGGCGGGGTTAGCTGCATAGACGAGGGTGCTTGATGTACCGATATCCAGCAGATAAGTCCCTTTCACCTTTTCCACTTCCATTTCAACGGTCGGTCTCCCCCACGCATCGTACTCGAGGGCACACAGGTGAACAGGCTGCTTCTGTCCTAGTCACTGTTTTGGCTGGGATGGGGCAGATGGGATTTCGGTACCGGTGGCGTTGGCTACCTTCCCAGGGCCCTCTAGCATTGTTCGGAGAGCAGTCAGGAAGGTATCAAACGTGTGAGGAGGGACTGGATTCTTGGTCTTGGTCGTTTGGGCAGGGGCTGGAGAGATCTTCCCTGCGCTACTCTTCCATGGATTTCTACAATCCTTTCTCTAGTGCCCACTCTTTCCACACCCAAAACAGGTACGTTTTGTATCGGAGGGGTTGCCCTCCTCGTGGCGCCAATCCCTCTTGTCCTGACTAGGTCTGATTTTGTGGACCCTTCCCTTGCGTGGGTGCTCTTCCGTCCCCCTGCCGTTCCGGTAGGCTCGGGTCAGTTGCCTGACTACTTCCTGTTCGGTGGCCTGGGGATCTCTCGGGTCAAACCAGGCCGCAGCCTTTGCTCTTATACGTGGCAAACCGTTTGCCACCAGGCTTCGGAGCCAATGGGCTCTCTCGTCCCGGGTTAGGTGATACCAGTTGAGAGCCCCACCACAGGCGCTCTGGTACACAGGCCACAGTCTGTCTGCGAAAGCCTGTGGGGTTTCCCCTGTGAGTTGCATTGTTTTCTCTACTCTGGAGAAGGGACGCCCGTCATTACAGCCCATGGCTTCTAGAATGTCTTCCTGGACGGCGGCACATGTCCTCTGTCCCCTTTTGCTCTCGGCGGAGAGGGACTTGTACAACTTGCCGTCCAGTGAGAGGAGGAGCATCTTTACTATCTCGGCATCATCACACCCATTAATATCCCCTGCCTGTTCTACTTCCATAAAGTGAACCGAGGGGTCTCCCTTTGGAGTGAACTTTCCCAGGTGACTTATAATAGCCTTAAGCTGTTGGGTAGAGTGGGGAACCATAAACTGACTTTCCAGGGGCCCCTGACCCCCAGTACCGGTGGGCGGGCCAAACATCTGTTGCCAGACTGGGCACATTGGCCCCAGCTCTGGCTCTTCCTGCTCTGGCTAGTCCACCCCTCCCTGCTGCCAAACCGAGCTGAACCTTGACGCCACAGTTGGTGGTCCGTTATCCCTGTCTGCCCCGCAACTCGTTCGCCCCTCCTGCTGCCGAACCGGTGTAGTCACCGGTGCCACGGGTGGTGGTCGAATAGTTTCCTCCTCTTCCAGGTTTACCTGGGCCGTACCTGGGCTTATTAGCCTGCCTTTTGCCTTGTCAGAGCAAGGGTTAAACTCTTGATTTGTTGCTGGCAGGGACCGTGGTCTCCTGACTCATAGAAACATAGAAACATAGAAAATAGGTGCAGGAGTAGGCCATTCAGCCCTTCTAGCCTGCACCGCCATTCAATGAGTTCATGGCTGAACAAAAGCAGAGTGGAGAATGCGGGCATCGATCCATACTATGTTAGCGGTAGTTCGCGATTTCGGGGTACGTTGGATTCTGCAGGTTCTGCTTGCAGTACCCCGAATGTCGGAAAAGACTTCTTACTGTGCAATCTTCAGTTGGGTGGTGTCCGCTGATACGGTAGGGTGCGTTTTGGACTTATGGGGTAAGTACCCGTTTTCTTTCGTTAGAAATAGGTTTCAAAGTCTTTTTAGGTAATGTTTTCGCCTGTTGGTAGTCAGGCCTAGGTTGTAGAGTGGAAACTTTCGATTCTTCAGTTTCTTCCTTGTGGAGTTTTGTTTCGAAGTTGGTCGATCGCGGTGGTTTTGGTGGTACCACGTTGGCTGTGGACGGTTGCTGCTCTTCCTTCCTTTACGATAGCAGGACGTTGAGGCCGGAGAAGCTAGTTAAAGAAACATAGAAACATAGAAAATAGGTGCAGGAGTAGGCCATTCGGCCCTTCGAGCCTGCACCACCATTCAATAAGATCATGGCTGATCATTCCCTCAGTACCTCTTTCTTGCTTTCTCTCCATACCTCTTGATCCCCTTAGCCGTAAGGGCCATATCTAACTCCCTCTTGAATATATCCAATGAACTGGCATCAACAACTCTCTGCGGCAGGGAATTCCACAGGTTAACAACTCTCTGAGTGAAAAAGTTTCTCCTCATCTCAGTCCTAAATGGCCTACCCCTTATCCTAAGACTGTGTCCCCTGGTTCTGGACTTCCCCATCATCGGGGTCATTCCACCTGCATCTAACTTGTCCCGTCCCGTTAGAATCTTATATGTTTCTATGAGATCCCCTCTCATCCTTCTAAACTCCAATGTATAAATGCCCAGTTGATCCAGTCTCTCCTCATATGTCAGTCCAGCCATCCCGGGAATCAATCTGGTGAACCTTCGCTGCACTCCCTCAATAGCAAGAACGTCCTTCCTCAGATTAGGAGACCAAAACTGAACACAATATTCCAGGTGAGGCCTCACCAAGGCCCTGGACAACTGCAGTAAGACCTCCCTGCTCCTACACTCAAATCCCCTAGCTGTGAAGGCCAACATACCATTTGCCGCCTTCACCGCCTGCTGTACCTGTATGCCAACTTTCAATGACTGATGAACAATGCCACCCAGGTCTAGTTGCACCTCCCCTTCTCCTAATCTGCCACCATTCAGATAATGTTCTGTCTTCGAGTTTTTGCCCCCAAGTTGGATTTATCCACATTATACTGTATCTGCCATGCATTTGCCCACTCACCTAACCTGTCCAAGTCACCCAGCAGCCTCTTAGCATCCCCCTCACAGCTCATACCGCCACCCAGTTTAGTGTCATCTGCAAACTTGGAGATATTACACTCAATTCCTTCATCCAAATCATTGATGTATATTGAAAATAGCTGGGGTCCCAGCACTGAGCCCTGCGGCACCCCACTAGTCACTGCCTACCATTCTGAAAAGGACCCATTTATCTCGACTCTCTGCTTCCTGTCTGCCAACCAGTTCTCTATCCACATCAGTACATTACCCCCAATACCAAGTATTTTGATTTTGCACACCAATCTCTTGTGTGGGACCTTGCAAAAGGCTTTTGAAAGTCCAAATACACCACATCCACTGGTTCTCCCTTGTCCACTTTACTAGTTACATCCTCAAAAAATCCAGAAGATTTGTCAAGCATGATTTTCCCTTCATAAATCCATGCTGACTTGGACCGATCCTGTCACTGCTTTCCAAATGTGCTGCTATTTTATCCTTAATAATTGATTCCAACATTTTCCCCACTACTGATGTCAGGCTAACCGATCTATAATTACCCGTTTTCTCTCTCCCCCTCCTTTTTAAAAAGTGGTGTTACATTAGCTACCCTCCTATCCAGATTTGATAGACTATTGGAAAATGATCACCAATGCATCCACTATTTCTAGGGCTACTTCCTTAAGTACTCTGGGATACAGACTATCAGGCCCCAGGGATTTATCGGCCTTCAATCCCATCAATTTTCCGAACACTATTTCCCGCCTGATAAGGATATCCCTCAGTTCCTCCTTCTCAGTAGACCCACGGTTGCCTAGTACTTCCGGAAGGTTATTTGTGTCTTCCTTCGTGAAGACAGAACCAAAGTATTTGTTCAATTGGTCGGCCATTTCTTTGTTCCCCATTATAAATTCACCTGAATCCAACTGCAAGGGACCTAGGTTTGTCTTTTTCTCTTCACATATCTATAGAAGCTTTTGCAGTCGGTTTTTATGTTCCCGGCAAGCTCCTTCTCGTACTCTATTTTCCCCCTTCTAATTACACCCTTTGTCCTCCTCTGCTGAATTCCAAATTTCTCCCAGTCCTCAGGTTTGCTGCTTTTCCTGGCCAATTTATGTGCCTCTTCCTTGGATTTAACACTATCCTTAATTTTCTTTGTTAGCCACGGTTGAGCCACCTTCCCCATTTTATTTTTACTCCAGACAGGGATGTACAATTGCTAAAGTTCATCCATGTGATCTTTAAATGTTTGCCATTGCCTATCCACCGTCAACCCTTTAAGTATCATTTGCCAGTCTATTCTAGCCAATTGATGCCTCAAACCATTGAAGTTACCTTTCCTTAAGTTCAGGACCTTAGTTTCTGAATTAACTGTCACTCTCCATCTTAATAAAGAATTCGACCATGTTATGGTCACTCTTCCCCAAGGGGCCTCGCACAACAAGGTTGCTAATTAGTCCTTTCTCATTACACATCACCCAGTCTAGGATGGTCAGCTCTCTAGTTGGTTCCTCGACATATTGGTCTTGAAAACCATCCCTAATACACTCCAGGAAATTGTCGAAATCTCGACTCACAATATACAATTCAGACACCTTCAGCCCGGCAGATGTTCCTTTAGTTTTACTCGCTAGCAAGGGAAAGGTCACACTCAGTCAACGGCTAAATGAACACCTTTGAAATGGTACACTTTCACAAGATATTTATACAGTAAAAACCCAAGTTATGGCCTCTTCCTGTATATTGGCTCTGTCTTGCAGTCAGTGAATACAGATAAAGAGTTAATTACTGCATCCTTGTCCTGACATGGTTTCCAAATATTTCCTTTTGTCAGGGTTATCAGTTGGCTAGTCGGCCATTACTCGATGATAATGAGCTATTACTGGCATTGCATTGTGTCAGAATTGTCCAGTTTCCTGATCGGTTATCCTTTTGCATCAAATGGATGAGGTCTGTACAAGAAATAATGGCTGGTGGTTTGAGTATCTCGAAAAGGGTGGGGCGGAGTGGAACTGGTGTTGTATGGACAATAGGAGAGCACCATGGGTGGTACCTGTCTCAGCAGGACTTGTCTCCTAGCTGTCTGGTGGCCATTGATTAGTTATCAGCCATTTCAAGCCAGGTTTATGCAAACAGACTGTCTGTTGCAGAAATTTCTGGAAGGACCAGGACTCGATTTTGTTTTATATTAAAAGGGCACAAAAATACAGTGTGGTACAGCTTAGATATAAAATACATTTCCATATTCCCCCATTGGACAACTTAATCCATTCTGATCTTGCACAGTCTCTCTATTTCCATTTCCACACAAGAGCCTTCAGTAGTTGTCGCTACCATAACTCTAGCCGTGGTCTCGGTAGGTAACATAGTTTTTCCCACCCTGGCACAGCAACACTTAACCAAGACAAATAATAGATACAGGGCGAAGACTATCAGCAGGAATATGATCAAACCCTGTACCACAGATCTCCCTAGGGATCCCAACCATCCCGATGCCCAATCCCACAAGGTGGTACCGTCCTGGCCAACTGTCAGTTTATACTCGATTACCTTGTTCCTAATGCAAGAAACAAAAAGGGCCACACTACATCATAATTCTAAAAGGACAAAGGGTGTTAAAAAAACAAGCCTGAAGGCTTTGTGTCTTAATGCAAGGAGTATCCGTAATAAGGTGGATGAATTAACTGTGCAAATAGATGTTAACAGATATGATGTGATTGGGATTACAGAGACGTGGCTCCAGGATGATCAGGGCTGGGAACTCAACATCCATGGGTATTCAACATTCAGGAAGGATAGAATAAAAGGAAAGGGAGGTGGGGTAGCATTGCTGGTTAAAGAGGAGGTTAATGCAATAGTTAGAAAGGATATTAACTTGGATGATGTGGAATCTATATGGATAGAGCTGCAGAACACCAAAGAGCAAAAAACATTAGTGGGAGTTGTGTACAGACCTCCAAACAGTAGTAGTGATGTTGGGGAGGGCATCAAACAGGAAATTAGGGGTGCATGCAGTTATCATGGGTGACTTTACTATGCATATAGATTGGGCTAACCAAACTGGAAGCAATACGTTGGAGGAGGATTTTCTCGACCAATATGTTGAGGAACCAACTAGAGGGAGGCCATCTTAGACTGGGTGTTGTGTAATGAGAGAGGATTAATTAGCAATCTCGTTGTGCGAGGCCCCTTGGGAAGAGTGACCATAATATGGTGGAATTCTACATTAGGATGGAGAATGAAACCGTTAATTCAGAGACCATGGTCCAGAACTTAAAGAAGGGTAACTTTGAAGGTATGAGGCGTGAATTGGCTCGGATAGATTGGCGAATGATACTTAAGGGGTTGACAGTGGATGGGCAATGGCAGACATTTAGAGACCGCATGGATGAACTACAACAATTGTACATCCCTGTCTGGCGTAAAAATAAAAAAGGGAAGGTGGCTCAACCGTGGCTATCAGGGGAAATCAGGGATAGTATTAAAGCCAAGGAAGTGGCATACAAATTGGCCAGAAATAGCAGTGAACCCGGGGACTGGGAGAAATTTAGAACTCAGCAGAGGAGGACAGAGGGTTTGATTAGGGCAGGAAAAATAGAGTACGAGAGGAAGCTTGCAGGGAACATTAAGACAGACTGCAAAAGCTTCTATAGATATGTAAAGAGAAAAAGGTTAGTAAAGACAAAAGTAGGTCCCCTGCAGTCAGAATCAGGGGAAGTCACAATTGGGAACAAAGAAATGGCAGACCAATTGAACAAGTACTTTGGTTCGGTATTCACTAAGGAGGACACCAACAACCTTCCGGATATAAAAGGGGTCAGAGGGTCTAGTAGAAGGAGGAACTGAGGGAAATCCTTATTAGTCGGGAAATTGTGTTGGGGAAATTGATGGGATTGAAGGCAGATATATCCCCAGGGCCAGATGGTCTGCATCCCAGAGTACTTAAGGAGGTGGCCTTGGAAATAGCGGATGCATTGATAGTCATTTTCCAACATTCCATAGACTCTGGATCAGTTCCTATTGAGTGGAGGGTAGCCAATGTAACCCCACTTTTTAAAAAAGGAGGGAGAGAGAAAACAGGGAATTATAGACCGGTCAGCCTGACATCGGTAGTGGGTAAAATGATGGAATCAATTATTAAGGATGTCATAGCAGCGCATTTGGAAAGAGGTGACATGATAGGTCCAAGTCAGCATGGATTTGTGAAAGGGAAATCATGCTTGACAAATCTTCTGGAATTTTTTGAGAATGTTTCCAGTAGTGTGGACAAGGGTGAACCAGTTGATGTGGTGTATTTGGACTTTCAGAAGGCTTTCGACAAAGTCCCACACAAGAGATTAAAGTGCAAAGTTAAAGCACATGGGATTGGGGGTAGTGTGCTGACATGGATTGAGAACTGGATGGCAGACAGGAAGCAAAGAGTAGGAGTAAATGGGTACTTTTCAGAATGGCAGGCAGTGACTAGTGGGGTATTGCAAGGTTCTGTGCTGGGGCCCCAGCTGTTTACATTGTACATTAATGATTTAGACGAGGGGATTAAATGTAATATCTCCAAATTTGCAGATGAAACTAAGTTGGGTGGCAGTGTGAGCTGCGAGGAGGATGCTATGAGGCTGCAGAGTGACTTGGATAGGTTAGGTGAGTGGGCAAATGCATGGCAGATGAAGTATAATGTGGATAAATGTGAGGTTATCCACTTTGGTGGTAAAAACAGAGAGACAGACTATTATCTGAATGGTGACAGATTAGGAAAAGGGGAGGTGCAACGAGACCTGGGTGTCATGGTACATCAGTCATTGAAAGTTAGCATGCAGGTACAGCAGGCGGTTAAGAAAGCAAATGGCATGTTGGCCTTCATAGCTTTCTCGCCATACCCCTTGACCCCCCTAGTAGTAAGGACTACATCTGACTCCTTTTTGAATATGTTTAGTGAATTGGCCTCAACAACTTTCTGTGATAGAGAATTCCACAGATTCACCACTCTCTGGGTGAAGAAGTTTCTCCTCATCTCGGTATGGCGAGAAAGCAGGAATGGGGTACTGAAGTTGCATGCTCAGCCATGAACTCATTGAATGGCGGTGCAGGCCCGAAGGGCCGAATGGCCTACTCCTGCACCTATTTTCTATGTTTCTATGTTTCGATGTTTCTATTCAGCTTGACTGCCGATTTCTTCTGACTTATCCGGGATATACGTGCAGCATTCTCCACCTATTAATGCGCATGTCCCTCCTTCTTTAGCTAGGAGATAATCTAAGGCCATACGATTTTGGAGAGCCACTGTTCGAATAGCTACCATTTCATCATTCACCCCTTCGAAGGCTTGGGAAGTTGCGTTGTCTACTGATTCGACTAAGTTAGCCAGTTCCCGTAACTGCCATTCGGTTGATGCTGTTCCATAGGGTGGCACCATTACCTTGAATATTCCATTTAGCTATGTCAAATCCTGTTTAAATCTATGACTTCCATCGGCCTCCCTTAGAGTCTTTGTTGATCTGATAAAGGGTACCACATATCCTAAGTAACAGGACCGTGTCCAGTTAGCTGGAAACCATGGGTAGGCTTTATGGCCACAAATAAAGTAGGTGCAATTATAGGACGTCAGTTTCTGGTCCTTTCGCGCCATCCATACTCGAGTGGTCTCACCTGAGGCTTTGTTATGGACCATTGTCCAGTTAACGGTTGCTAGCTTTCTCCCATCAGTGGGATTTGTTGTGGTTTGCCATTTAGTCATTTGGGAACACTTGCTGCGTCCCATTTCTGGTCCTTTAGTCTCATTACTCACTAGGCACATTATACCTTCAGGATTTCCTTCAGGATACTTAGGAAGGGTGGTTGACGGTTATTATTATAATTTGGCTGATACCATCCCTGGACGTTGTAAGTTTATACCCAGCTGACCTCCATTCTGTTAGATCCTTCGTTTCTGACACCTTGGTTAGATTTGTCTTATTTTGCACTATTAACCATTCGACCATTTCTGATTCGTTAAAGGGGACGGATCTTAGGGGAATATCTCCTTCGGAGTGGACAGGTACATGGGAACATATCCAACAACTAGACAAGTTTCTTTCTTGAGCATACTTAGGACTCAGCGCCATAAATACGTTTACCCGCAGTTCCCTTCGGTGGCGTGTCTGTACCCCTGGTATAATCAATAATGCAAAGCAAAACCCTGTCAAGCCCAACACCATCAGTCACCATAGTCCGTACAGTTCCTTATTCAGTCTTCTTTTTTCTGTTCCTCTGGTTCCTTCTTCCCTTCCTCCTGGTCGGGTGCCCTTTTTCAATGGGATGCATGGATCCATGTTGGTCTTTCCTTTACCATGATTGCAGTATTAGTCGCCAGCAAGACCTGGTATGGTCCTTCAAATCTTGGTTGTAGACTGCTTTTTCTTTTAAAGATTTTGATGTAAACGAATTCCCCGGGCTCCAGGTTATGACACTTTCCTTCCACTGGCTTAGCTTGAGCTTCTTTTACCTGTGAATGAAAACTGGAAATACATTTGGTTCGTACAATACAATAATTCAACATATTTTCCTCCATTTTGTGGATGTCCATTTGTTTTGCAGTAAATGGTGCTGTAAAAGGTAGTCATTGGGGACGTCCCATAACTATCTCATGCGGTGACAGGCCTGTTGTTCTGTTGGTTGCAGATCACATTACCATCAAAGCTAAGGGCAGCAGTTCTGTCCATTTCAGTCCAGTGTCATTGCATAATTTTGCCAGCTTATTTTTTCGCATTCCATTATATCTTTCAACAAGTCCAGTTGATTGTGGATGATAACTGCAATGAAAACGTTGATTAATCTGTAAAGCTTTACACATTTCTCTTATAACAGTTCCCGTGAAATGTGACCCGTTATCACTAGAAAGCTTAGCAGGGATTCCGAAACGCGGTACGATTTCCTTTAACAAACATTTAGCAACAGTAGTGGCATCGGCCTTTTTACATGGAAAGGCTTCAATCCATCTAGAGAACACATCTACAATAACTAATACTTACTTGAATCCCATACACATAGGTAATTCAATAAAATCCATTTGTAAATGTACAAAGGGCCCCATTGGATTTGTGTGGGAGGCAGATTCTACTTTTTCCGTCTTACCCGGATTCATTGTCTGACAGGTAACACAATTTTCACAGATTTGTTTTGCAATTGCCGAAATACCTGGTGCATACCAAGTTACCAAAATATAACCTGCCATCCCCCTTTGCCTGCATGTGTGAATGTATGAACACATCGGGCAATCCATGGAAGTAAGGATCTGGGAGCCACCATGCGGCAGTCATGGTAAACCCATATTCCTTCTGGATTTTTATAACATTGATCCTTCGTCCAGGTCACCACCTCCTCCGTACTGGCCTGTGTCTGAAAGGCCAGCACGTCATTAATAGTGGGTGGCGGGTCTGAGGAATTATTTTTCCTTAGTGGGAACAATGACACCTGCATCCCCCCTTTTGACAGAGCTGCTGACTTAGCTGCATTATCAGCTCTGCCGTTCCCAAGTGCCACCTCATTCGACTGGCCTGTATGTGCTTGGCATTTGATAATGGCAAGTTTTAAGGGGCATTGAATGGCTCGCAGGAGATTTTCCACTTGTTCTGCATTTTTGATAGTGGTTCCTGAAGAAGTCAGGTACCCGTGAATTTTCCAAATTTGTCCATCGTCATGTGATACCCCAAAAGCATACCTGGAGTCGGTGTAGATATTAACTGTTTGTCCTTCAGCCAGACTACAGGCTCGAGTTAACGCAAACAATTCGGCTTGTTGGGCTGAAAAGGAGTCTGGAAGAGAGGCTGTTTCGACAACATTAAACTGGGTTACAATTGCATAAGCCGCTCTAGTTTGGTCCCTATCATTTCATAAGGCTGATCCGTAAACATAGTACACTAGATCAGGGTTACACATTGGTTCATCTGTTAAATTGATACATGGTTTAGTCACTAATTCGTTTACCATTTCACATGAATGGGGTTTGCCGTCTTCTTCCGTGGGGAGTAGAGTGGCTGGATTTAAGGTAGTACATCTTTAATGATAAGGTTTGGATTTGATAACAGTTCGACTTCATATTTAGTGGTTCTTGCGGAGGTTAGATGTTGGGTGGCACATTTAGTAAGTAAAATCTCAACAGAGTGTGGGATGTATAGAATGGTTTGATGATTTAGAGTTATTGTCTGAGCCTGTGGTACAGCGTAATAAGCTGCTGCCAATGAAGGAAGACATCCTGGTAGTCCGCGTGCCACTGGGTCTAGTTGGGCACTGAAATACGCTACCGGTCGCTGCCTGTCCCCATGTAACTGAGTCAAAACAGATTGTGAAAAACCCGACTTGTGATGAACAAATAAGTTGAATGTCTTAGTGTAATCTGGTAATCCCAAGGCTGGTGCTGAAGTGAGGGACTGTTTAAGATTCTGGAAAGCATCCCAGGACACTTCATTCCAAATCCTTCTTTAAGCATTGTGAGAATATAGTAGATTTATTCACAGCTTGTAGGTCTT
This sequence comes from Pristiophorus japonicus, assembly GCF_044704955.1. Taxonomy (NCBI): domain Eukaryota; kingdom Metazoa; phylum Chordata; class Chondrichthyes; family Pristiophoridae; genus Pristiophorus; species Pristiophorus japonicus. The sequence continues at coordinate 533,730,466 of NC_091977.1, forward strand.
GGACAAACCTCCATTTGTCACTATTGGGCTTCTGAACCGGAAGAATCGGTGTGTTACACGGACTTCTCATTTATGCTTATAGTGATTCACAGATCACAGAATGTAAAGTAGTTGTTTTATAATTTTATTAAAAACTTCCAAACCCAAGATTTTTCCAATACACCCAAAATGTTGATCAAGGAGAATCACCTGAAATATCTCAAAATCCCAATTCAAATATTGTACTGCCAACCTTTATTTAAAAAAAATCTTCTTACTGAGCTAGAAGCTTTCGCGTCAAGGTTTTACACAAAGGACAATAGGAGCGTACTTCCCCAGCCTGCAGCCTCGAGAGACCCACAAAGGCTTTTTTTTAGAAGGCATTACAACTTCCCTTCCCCATTCTTTATCTCACTCCCAGACTAAATTTATATCTTTCAACCCAATGTAATCAATGATTGCGTGTCTTCTTTCGACAAGTAAGTGAGCGTGTCAAATAAATTCTCTTTTTTTTTTAACCACCGGGACCATGTCTCAACAAACCCATCCTTTGTGCATTTCCTAGCTCCGTAACTTCTCATCCGAATAAATCCACACCTGCGTTTCTAACTTAAAATGTCTTAAACTTCCCACATACAGGACAACACTATGAAGGGTTAAAAAACCTTCACTCTGTTTGAAAAAGTGGGTGGAGCTAAAACAAACAGGCAGTTGCACCACCTTTCCAAACAGGCTTTCAGACACATGAGAAAAAAAACACACAAGCACTCTCATTCAAAGACAGACATTAACAAAAGTCTCTCTTCATTCAATAAAGCTTTTTGTTGGCCAGCTCTATTTCTTGGATCCATAAGTCACTATCGGGTTCTTTTTTTCGTCTTACATATTGATTTACTTCCTCTGTTAATTTTACGTGGGCTTGAAGGATCGGAACCCAGGCCTTTTCTATTACTTTCCTTTTTTTTTACCTCTTCTACCTGGGTCTCTGTTTATAAGACACTCCTCTAGACATGTTGTTCTCTCTAAATTAAATGAACCATCGGGTGGAAATGGCCTGTTTTCACCCTTAGTCCACTTTACCCATTTTTTTTTTAGGTGGTCAATTGAAGACTGACCACAGTTCTGGAGCATAACATAGGCTGGTGTGCCCTTTGGTGGTGTTTTACTTGCTCTGGCACCCATTCTGGATGATTAAGATTTTCCAATGTTTCTGATCTCACAATCCTTTCAGCCAACCAAGTTCTCTACGCCCACTTCTCCTGGCCATTACTTGGCCTGAAAAGGCACTTAATTTGGGCTCAATCTGGGTGTGTGAGAGATGTTGGCACGAACCAACTGTAGTTGATCAATCAGTTACTGTTTATTTTCTCAATCAATCCTTGTTTTTCCGAATCACCATTTTCCCTAGTGACTCTTCCCGTTTCTCTAATTGCAATGTCGCTCAAAGGTATTGAACACAACAGTATAACAAGGACAACTAGGACAAACAATATTCACGCGAGTATACAAATCATAACCTCTATCTAAACAAATAATTAATTCTCAGTCTGCGTTGTACATAAGAACATAAGAACATAAGAACATAAGAATTAGGAACAGGAGTAGGTCATCTAGCCCCTCGAGCCTGCTCCGCCATTCAATAAGATCATGGCTAATCTGGCCGTGGACTCAGCTCCACTTACCCGCCCGCTCCCCGTAACCCTTAATTCCCGTATTAGTTAAAAATCTATCTATCTGTGACTTGAATACATTCAATGAGCTAGCCTCAACTGCTTCCTTGGGCAGAGAATTCCACAAATTCACAACCCTCTGGGAGAAGAAATTCCTTCTCAATTCGGTTTTAAATTGGCTCCCCCGTATTTTGAGGCTGTGCCCCCTAGTTCTAGTCTCCCCGACCAGTGGAAACAACCTCTCTGCCCCTATCTTGTCTATCCCTTTCATTATTTTAAATGTTTCTATAAGATCATCCCTCATCCTTCTGAACTCCAACGAGTAAAGACCCAGTCTACTCAATCTATCATCGTAAGGTAACCCCCTCATCTCCAGAATCAGCCTAGTGAATCGTCTCTGTACCCCATCCAAAGCCAGTATATCCAGTACGCCACTACAGACCGAGTCCTTAACTTATCCTAATAAAACTTATGGTCCCATTACCTTAACTCTTATCACATAAGAACCTTCGATCGACTAGCGCTCTTTTTAGCTTTTCCTACTGAAACCTTCCCCGGGCTGTTTCAAGATATTTCCAGAATCAGATCTCTTCTGCCTGCAAGCTGAGAAAGAAATGATCACAAAAATAACTTTTGGCTCTCAAATGTCGAGTCTCGTAGATCGCAGTACCTCCCCTGTGGACAACAGATTACATATGCGATTCAACAGTGAAGAAACCTCTTGTGAGCAAAAGGCTCACCTTATTCTGGCCAGTGAAGCCTTTCACTGGAGAGGCACTATGCCTGTATCCATTTTACTCACAGGGTAGAAAGTATAAATCTTGGTGGAAGCTCCAAGAAGTAACTGTCGAAATCCTGACTCACAATATACAACTCAGACACCTTCAGCCCGGCAGATGTTCCTTTAATTTTACTTGCTAGCAAGGGAAAGGTCACACTCAGTCAACAGCTAAGTGAACACCTTCGAAATGGTACAATTTCACAAGATATTTATACAGTAAAAACCCAAGTTATGGCCTCTTCCTGCGTATTGGCTCTGTCTTGCAGTCAGTGAATACAGATAAAGAGTTAATTACTACATCCTTGTCCTGACATGGTTTCCAAATCTTTCCTATTGTCAGGGTTATCAGTTGGCTAGTCGGCCATTACTCAAAGAGAGTGTGGTAATGAGCTATTACTGGCATTGCATTGTGTCAGGATTGTCCAGTTTTCTGGTCAGTTATCTTTTTGCATCAAATGGATGAGGTCTGTACAAGAGATAATGGCTGGGGGTTTGAGTATCTCGAAAAGGGTGGGGCGGAGTGGAACTGGTGTTGTATGGACAATAGGAGAGCACCACGGGTGGTACCTGTCTCAGCAGGACTTGTCTCCTAGCTGTCTGGTGGCCATTGATTAGTTATCAGTCGTTTCAAGCCAGGTTTATGCAAACAGACTGTCTGTTGCAGAAATTTCTGGAAGGACCAGGACTCCATTTTGTTTTATATTAAAAGGGCACAAAAATACAGTGTGGTACAGCTTAGATAAAAAATACATTTCCACAAAATCCTGCTCCACCGCATTGCTACCAGTTTGGTTAGCCCAATCAATATGTAGATTAAAGTCACCCATGATAACTGCTGTACCTTTATTGCATAAATCCCTAATTTCTTGTTTGATGCTGTCCCCAACCTCACTACTACTGTTTGGTGGTCTGTACACAACTCCCACTAGCGTTTTCTGCCCTTTGGTATTCCGTATCTCCACCCATACCGATTCCACATCATCCAAGCTAATGTCCTTTCTTATTATTGCATTCATTTCCTCTTTAACTAGCAATGCCACCCCACCTCCTTTTCCTTTCTGTCTATCCTTCCTAAATGTTGAATGCACCTGGATGTTGAGTTCCCAGCCTTGGTCACCCTGGAGCCATGTCTCCGTGATACCAATTACATCGTATCCGTTAACTGCTATCTGCCCAGTTAATTCATCCACCATATTCCGAATACTTCTCGCATTAAGGCACAGAGCCTTCAGGTTTGTCTTTCTAACACACTTTGCCCCTTTAGAATTTTGCTGTAATGTGGCCTCTCCTCGACGATGGGCCTTTATAGGCCTCCCCCAGACTCCTGCTGCTCAGACTGCCGCCTCTCCTCGACGTTGGGCCTTTTATAAGCCTCTCCCGGACAACAAACTGCTGCGGTGGTCTCTCTCCCTTCTTGATGCTCTATGATGCTAGGCTGCTGTGTGCATACCTTCTGCTAAGCGTCCCTAGCAGTGTCTTCTGAGGCAGTAGCATAAGCAAGCATCCCCCTTGTTAAAGCAGGGCCCAGATATACCTTTGGAGCTGTTCTAATCTTCGTGCCAAATCAGCCCGGATTCTTTGTTTAATTTTGGCGGGCTTGATATTTCTTTGTCATATTTTGGCGGGCTCGTTAAATGTTAACCTGTCTCGGACATGTCGATCTTCTAAATCTGTTTTCTTGATGGAAATGTTAGCTTTGGTATTTGCAATGTCTGTGCTTGGGTTTTCACGCATGCTGGATGGGCCATTGTTATTATGCATGTGCTGGAATGGCTTTCCAAATCAGGATGAGGGTTAGCTATCTCTGGGTCAATTGTTGCTATGTTAATATCTCCTGGGGAGAAGGATTTTCGAGTGTCCACAATTCAACAGACAATTTGCTTTAGTTTCAATTCTCCAGACAGCTTCAATACTCAAAACTGGCTTCTTTGAAGGATAGTTCCTTTAGTTCTTAGCCCTGCCCACACAAACTCAATTTGCTTTGTAAAATCCCAAATTCAATTAAAGTTCGTAGTTTCTTCCATGTGCACTTTAGGATCTCAAACTTTCTGGGAAATAGTTCCAAATTAAATTTCCTTTCCAATGAGTCCAAACACTGGTGGGGTTTTCCCATGAATTTTGCAACCCTTCACAATCTATATGTAGATTAAAGTCGCCCATGATAATTGCTGTACCTTTATTGCACACATCCCTAATTTCTTGTTTGATGCTGTCCCCAACCTCACTTCAACTGTTTGGTGGTTTGTACACAACTCCCACTAGTGCTTTCTGCCCTTTCATATTCCGCAGCTCTACCCATACAGATTCTACATCATCCAAGCTAATGTCCTTCCTTACTATTTCTTCTTCAACCAGCAATGCTACCCACCTCCTTTTACTTTCTGTCTATCCTTCCTGAATGTTGAATACCCCGGATGTTGAGTTCCCAGCCCTGGTCACCCTGGAGCCATGTTTCCGTAATCCCAATTACATCATATTCGTTAATAGCTGCCTGCGCAGTTAATTCTTCCACCTTATTACGAATACGCCTCACATTGAGGCACAGAGCCTTCAGGCTTGTCTTTTTTAACACACTTTGTCCTTTTAGACCTTTGCTGTAATGTGGCCCTTTTTGATTTTTGCCTTGGGTTTCACTGCTCTCCACTTTTACTTTTCTTCTTTCTATCTTTTCTTCTGCCCCCATTTTACTTCCCTCTGTCTCCCTGCATTGGTTCCCATCCCCCTGCCATATTAGTTTAATCCCTCCCCAACAGCACTAGCAAACACTCCCCCTAGGATATTGGTTCCAGTCCTGCCCAGGTGCAGACCGTCCGGTTTGTACTGGTCCCACCTCCCCCAGAACCGGTTCCAATGCCCCAGGAATTTGAATCCCTCCCTGCTGCACCACTCCTCAAGCCACGTATTCATCTGAGCTATCCCGCAATTCCTACTCTGACTAGCACGTGGCACTGGTAGCAATCCTGAGATTACTACTTTTGAGGTCCTACTTTTTAATTTAACTCCTAGCTCCCTAAATTCAGCTTGTAGCATCTAATCCCATTTTTTACCTATATCGTTGGTACCTATGTGCATCACCACAACTGGCTGTTCACCTTCCCCCTCCAGAATGCCCTGCAGTCGCTCCGAGACATCCTTGACCCTTGCACCAGGGAGGCAACATACCATCCTGGAGTCTCGATTGCGGCCGCAGAAACGCCTATCTATTCCCCTTACAGTAGAATCCCCCACCACCCAAATTACCGTCAGGGATCTCAGCGGCACTTTGGGCAGCACTTGGGTGGGCGGGAGCCTTTATCAAATTCGGGCCCATAAACCCCTGTTATGTTTATCAATTCCCAGTGAGGTACATACAAGTACTAACCCTTAGGGTGGAAATTCGGTTGGGGGCTAATTCGGGCGCTAATGGCGACGGGGCGGTAAATTTTGCATCGGGAAATAGTTTGCGTCTGCAGCCACAAAATTCACCAGCAGGGCCCTGAGTGTGGGACGGGGCGCTAAGGGAGGCGTTCTACACCTCTCTCGGGGCAGTAGGCCGGCTGAGCAACTGAAAATCCCGAGATAAAGATCCGGATTCAGAGCACCCTGAGACAGAGGCTTCTCTGGAAAGAAAATCACCAACCAAAACACAAAAACATTGCCAATACCTTTGCGCACTCCACATAAAGTTAAATCGCAAAAATAAAAACAAAAAAAACAATCGCACTTACCGCAGGTGGACATTCCTTCGCTCACCGTCGCCAGGACAGCTCGGACCCCGCTTGCCCAGGTGGTCCCACTAGGGGGCGCTACGGGTCCCGCTGCAAACAAATTTCAGAACTCTGTCGCAGTTAGGGGGCGTTGCACACTGGCTCGCGCTCACGAGCGGTACTGCTCCGCGTCCCCGCAAAACCGGCACCGAATGTCCCGGCGGGGCGCCGGCCAGAAATCATTTCCACCGCTGTTACCGCCACTCCAGGGCGCGAACAGAGGCGGCAACAGACAGAAAATCCAGGCCAAAACCTTTGAGCGAGTTTACATAACGAATTAAATATGGAAATCATTTTCGACTAAGTAAGTAAATGTAAAGCTATCTCGGGTACTAACTTATCATCACGATAATCACGATACAGCGCATGATGATAAAGATATGCTTGAGATGCCTTTCCCAGATATATATATGTGTTTGAGTTTGTGTGTGGATGTATTGGCACACGCGGCGGAGCCTAATCTCCAGTCGTCTTGGTCAACCCTTGCCACTGGACCAAGACCTTGCTCCGTCAACCCCGTGTGGTGACTGGTGTGCAACAGTCGCCCCACGTTAAAAGAGTTCACGCACAGGCATCACTCACCCCGAGTACTCATTTTTAGTGTGGGAGCAAGTCATCCTCGACCTCGAGGGACTGCCTGTGATGCTGATGATGCTTGAGATTACTGAGCTCCACCGGACCAGTACCACAGAATTCAGGTTAAGCGTTTGAAGAAATCTGCACTTATAGTGATGTGAAAATGTGTTGGATCAGCTGTGAAGACACCAAGCGTACATAATTGCCCATTGAGATATTGTACTTTGTCCTTTTAGACGTCTCTCATCTTGTTGGCCTTCAACTTACACCGTCAGCACCCATCGCCAACACGACCAGCGAACCAGCAACAGATATCCCAGGATCATGTCTTGACTTTCAATGTAAAAACAGTGGTGTGTGCATTGTAGAAAATGGAGAACCTGTGTGCAGGTAATGCTTTTTGTTATCATTGCAGTCTCAGGCTGATTACTAAAAACTAGAAAGTTACTATAAGCTCGAAAAAACTTTTATTTACATAGCACCATTCGTGACCTCAGGACACTTTACAGCCAATGAAGTACTTTTTGAAGATCAGTCACATGATGTAGGAAATGCGGCAGCCAATTTGCGCACAGCAAGCTCCCATAAACAGCAACGTGATAATGACCAGATAATCTGTTTTTAGTGATGTTGGTTGAAAGGAGGATGGGGGGGTGGTGTGGGGGGAGAACAACCCTGGTCTTCTTCGAATAGTGCCGTGGGATCTTTGACGTCCACCCGAGAGGGCAGATGGGGCCTCGGTTTAACATCTTATCCGAAAGACGGCACCTCCGACAGTGCAGCACTCCCTCAGAGCTGTATCGGAGTGTCAGGCTAGATTTTGTGCTCAGGTCTCTGAAGCGGGACATGAATCCATTTCCTTCTGACTCAGAGCTGCGAGTATCACCCACTGAGCCATGGCCAACTATCGGTACTTATAGCGTGGTCTATATGCCATATTTCACCATTCAGCCCCTGCTTCACCACATGCCATTGGACATCCATTTGTGGCTTGGCTGGTTGTGGTATAGTAGCCAGAGCCAGGATTCTGCCTTGTTCCTTTTCCTTGTCTTGCTCTCCAGCAAACAAAGATGAGGAATGCTATTAGGAGGAAGACTTATCACAGCTACCATACAACACACCATATGAAAAATTAATAACATGAGTCGTCCTTTGATTTAAGGCGCTACATAATTTAGGCGAATAGTGTCGATGCATTTAAGGGGAAGCCAGATAAACACATGAGGAAGAAAGGAATAGAAGGATATGTTGAGGTGAAGTGGGGTGGGAGGGGGCTCGTGTGGAGCATGGACCTGTTGGGACAAATATCCTGTTTCTGTGCTTTAAAATTCTATTTAATGCTGTGTAACGCCCCACCCCAAGGAAATTCCAGACATATGTTGGTTAATTAGATATTATTCAAACTTTGGCAAGAAAAATAAAGAAGTAAACTATTATTTAAATGGAGATTACAAAATGCTGTAGTACAGAGGGACCTGGGGATCCTTGTGCATGAAACACAAAAAGTTAGTATTTAGGTACTAATATGTCCTTACTATACAGTATAAATGCACACGAGGCCCATACTTGAGAGAAGGTCACTCTGTGACCAGTTACCTTTATTACCAAGACCTCAAGTGATGAAGGTGGGTGGAGCTTCCCCTTTTATACCTGAAGGTCCAGGTTAGGAGTGTCTCCCACAAGTTCGCCCCCTTGTGGTCAGTGTTCTCACAGTGTACAACTTAGGTCAGCTTATACATGGGTTACAATGATAGTTGAATACATGACATCACCTCCCCCCAAAGTCTTATTGGGATCACAGGTTAAGTCTCTCTGGTGGTTTACGCTCCCTTGTAGAGCGCCTGAGTTGGGGCTCCGGTTGTTGGGCGCTGGCCTGAGTGTTTGCTGTTTGCGGTGCCTCAGGCCTGTCCCGACTGCCCACAGTGACTGGGCTCTCCTCCACTTGGTTCTGGAGTTTGGTCACCTGTGGTGGAGTAAACTCTACGCCATGTTCTTCCTCTGCTTCTCCTATGGGGTTGCTGAACCTCCTTTTAGTTTGATCCATGTGTTTGCGGCATATTTGTCCATTGGTAAGTTTAACTACCAAAACCGTATTCCCCTCTTTGGCAATCACAGTGCCTGCGAGCCATTTGGGCCCTGCAGCGTAATTAAGGACAAAAACAGGGTAATTAACATCAATACATCGCGCCCTCGCATTCCTGTCATGGTTGTCACATTGTGATTGACGCCTGCTCTCAACAATTTCTTTCATAGTGGGGTGTATAAGGGATAACCTGGTTTTGAGCGTCCTTTTCATTAGCAGCTCTGCGGGTGGAACCCCTGTGAGCGAGTGTGGTCGGGATCTATTGGCCAACAGGAGGCATGATAAGCGTCTTTGTAGGGAACCCCCTTGGATTCTGAGCATCCCCTGTTTGATTATCTGCACTGCTCGTTCTGCCTGGCCGTTTGAGGCCGGCTTGAACGGTGCCATTCTGACATGGTTAATTCCATTGCCTGCCATGAAGTCCTGGAATTCAGTGCTTATGAAGCACGCGCCATTGTCGCTGACCAAGACATCCGGTAGACCGTGGGCGGCGAACATTGCCCGTAGACTTTCTACCGTGGCAGAGGATGTGCTGGAATTTAAAATGGCTCACTCAATTCATTTGGAGTAGGCGTCTACTACAACCAAAAACATTTTTCCCATGAAAGGATCTGCATAGTCCACATGGATGCGTGACCATGGCTTGGCGGGCCAGGACCAGGGGCTAAGGGGGGCTTCCCTGCGTGCGTTGCCCAGCTGAGCACACGTGTTGCACCTGCGAACACAAAGTTCCAGGTCTGCATCTATCCCTGGCCACCAAACGTGTGACCTGGCAATTGCCTTCATCATGACATGCCTAGGTGCTCATTGTGAAGTTCTCTGATAAATACCTCTCTGCCCCTCTGGGGCATGACTACTCGGTTTCCCCACAGTAGGCAATCGGCCTGAATCGAGAGTTCATCCTAGCGCCTATGAAATGGTTTAAATTCCTCAGGGCATGCCCCGTACGTGGCTGCCCAGTCCCCATTCAGGACACATTTCTTAACTAAAGACAGTGGCGGGTCTTTATTTGTCCAGGCTTTAATCTGACGGGCTGTCACAGGTGAGCCTTCGCTTTCGAAAGCTTCAACAACCATGACCATCTCAGCATCATGCTCAGCTGCCCCCTCAGTGGTGGCTAGTGGGAGCCTGCTGAGTGCATCGGCGCAGTTTTCAGTGCCCGGTCTGTGCCGAATTGTGTAGTCATAGGCGGCTAACGTAAGTGTCCACCTCTGTATGTGGGCCAATGCATTCACATTTATGGCCTTGTTGTCGGCCAAAAGGGATGTTCGGGGTTTGTGATCTGTCTCCAGCTCAAATTTCCTGCAAAACAGGTACTGGTGCATTTTTTTTACTGCATATACACATGCTAGCGCTTCCTTTTCTACCATCCCATAGCCCCTTTCTGCCTGGGACAGACTTCTGGAGGCATAAGCTACCGGCTGTAGCTGATCATTGGCATTCACATGCTGCAACACATACCCGACGCCATAGGACGATGCATCACACGTTAAAACAAGTTTCTTACGCGGGTCATATAATGTTAACAGTTTGTTGGCACATAAAAAATTGCGTGCTCTATCAAAAGCCCTTTCCTGGCTGTCCCCCCAGACCCAATCGCGACCTTTGCGTAGGAGCACGTGTAGCGGCTCTTAACAGCGTGCCCAATTTGGGAAGAAAGCTACCAAAATAGTTCAGGAGCCCCCGGAACGAACGCAGCTCTGTCGTGTTATGGGGTCTGGGTGCTCTCTGGATCGCTTCCGTTTTGGACGCAGTAGGTCTGATCCCGTCAGCTGCTACCCTCCTCCCCAGGAATTCTACCTCAGGAGCTAAGAAGACGCACTTCACCTTTTTCAGTCGCAGCCCTACCCGGTCCAGTCTGCGTAGCACCTCCTCCAGGTTGTGGAGGTGTTCTTCAGTATCGCGACCCGTAATGAGGATGTCGTCTTGAAAAACCACCGTCCTCGGAATTGACTTGAGGAGGCTTTCCATGTTTCGCTGAAAGATCGTGGCAGCCAAACGAATCTCGAACGGACATCTGTTGTACTCAAACAACCCCTTGTGTGTCGTGGTCAGCTTCTTTGACTCACTCGCCAGCTCCTGGGTCATGTAAGCTGAAAAATGTTTGCCACAGGATAGCGTCGCAAAGAGGCCCTCCGCTCTCGGTAGCAGGTACTGGTCTTGGAGTGACACCCGATTGATGGTGGCCTTGTAATCACCACATATCCTGACTGACCCATCCGCCTTGAGCACCGGCACAATCGGGCTCATCCAGTCACTGAATTCAACTGGCGAGATGATGCCCTCCCTCAGCAGGCAGTCCAATTCGCATTCTGTCTTTTCCCACATCACATACGGCACCGCTCTGGTCTTGTGGTGTACTGGCCTGGCGTCCGGGTTTATCTGAATCACTACCTTGGTCCTCATGAAAGTGCCGATGCCGGGTTGAAATAATGAGTCAAATTTGTCCAGGACCTGTGAGCATGATACTCACTCCACAGAAGAAATTGCATTGACATCGCCCATTTGCAGTTCATGACAGCAAGCCAACTCCTCCCCAGCAGTGCAGGACCGTCCCCCGAGACAATCTAGAGTGGCAACCTGTTCTCCGAATCTTTGTGGGTCACGACTACCGTGGCGCTGCCTAGCACCGGAATGATCTTCTTTGTATATGTCCGTAGCTGTGCGTCAATCGGCAATAATTTTGGCCTCCTGACCTTGGACACCCACAACCTTTCGAACTGTTTGATACTCATCAGGGACTGGCTGGCCCCCGTGTCGAGCTCTATTAATAGTGGGATGCCATTGAGGAGCACTTTCATCATTATCGGTGGCGTCCTGGTATATGAACTGTATATGTGCTCCACATGAACTCGCTGAACTTCAGCTTCCAGCGATTTCCCCCAATATTCATTTGGCCTCGTAGGGCTTACATGTTCTCCTCGTACATCAACCTGGCTGCAGGCTTCCTGCACATACGCGCCAAGTGACTGCTGACGTTACAGTTTCTGCAGGTACATTGCTGATACCTGCAAGCTCTGGCTGGGTTTTGCCTCCACACCTCCAGCATGAGCTGGAGGCCCCGTTGTTGGAAACAAAAGGTCCATTACCAGTTGATCGTCTCTGACTGTCTCTGTAACTGTCCTTAAGCGCACCATTAACAGGTGTTGATGGCCCCATTACTGGCCATATTATCCATTGCGATGGCATGAATCGCCCTTTAGCTAGCCATGGTCTCTGTTGAATTCCCCCTTTGGGTTCGACTACATGGTGGGGCATGTCCGATTGCCCTTGTCTGCCTAGAGAACTGTGTGCCGCATTAACAATGTTGACTCTCTGGTCGTTTGCCGCATTTAAGCCAAGATTTATGTCATACATCATTCTGGTCTCTTCCTCCCCTGAGATAATTGTCTGGGCTATCAGAACCGGCGCTTCAAAGGTCAAGTCTTTGGTCTCAATCAGTTTCCTGAAAACCCCAGCGTGCCCGATGCCCTCAATAAAAAAAGTCTCGCAGCATCTCCGCTCTGCATGCATCTGGGAACTTACATAGGCTCGCCAGTTGCCGGAGATCTGCCACGAAGTCTGGAACGCTTTGCCCTTCTCGCCGCCGGTGCGTATAAAACCGGTGTCTCGCCATGTGCATGCTGCTCGCCGGTTTAAGGTGTTCCCTGATCAACTTACTGAGCTCTTCGAACGTCTTGTCCGCCGGCTTCTCTGGTGCTAGAAGGCCCTTCATCAGGGAGTACGTTCTGGATCCACAAACCATCAGGAGATGAGCCCTGCGTTTGTCGGCCGAATCCTGTCCCAACCATTCCTTCGTAACAAAACTTTGCTGTAGTCTCTCAATAAAGTTGTCCCAATTATCCCCAACACAGTACCTCTCTTCTGTGCTGCTCGTGGCCATGCTCGCGTGGTTTAAATCCCAGTTTTTCATCGCCAATAATATGTCCTTACTATACAATATAAATGCACAGGAGGCCCATACTTGAGAGAAGGTCATTCTGTGACCAGTTACCTTTATTACCAAGACCTCAAGTGTTGAAGGTGGGTGGAGCTTCCCCTTTTATACCTGAAAGTCCAGGTTAAGAGTGTCTCCCACAAGTTTGCCCCTTGTGGTCAGTGTTCTCAAGGTTTACAACTTAGGTCAGCTTTTACATTGGTTACAATAATAGTTGAACACATGACAGGTACAGGAAGTGATCAGGAAGGCAAATGGAATGTTGGCCTTTATTACAAGGGGGAATAGAGTATAAAAGCAGAGAAGTCGTGCAACAACTGTACAGGGTATTGGTGAGGTCACACCTGGAGTACTGCGTACAGTTTTGGTCTCCTTATTTAAAAAGGGATATACTTGCACTGGAGGCAGTTCAGAGAAGGATCACGAGGTTGATTCCTGAGATGAAGGGGTTGATTTATGAAGAAAGGTTGAGCAAGTTGAGCCTATACTCATTGGAGTTTAGAAGAATGAGAGGTGATCTTATTGAAACATATAAGATACTGAGGGGGCTCGACAAGGTAGATGCAGAGAGGATGTTTCCACTTGTGAGGGAATATAGAAGGAGGGGGCATAGTTTAAGAATAAGGGGTCACCCATTTAGAACTGAGATGAGAAGGAATTTCTTCTCTCAGAGGGTCGTACATCTGTGGAATTCTCTGCCCCAGAGAGCTGTGGAGGCTGGGTCATTGAATATATTTAATGTGAAGATAGACAGATTTTTGAATGATTAGGGAGTGAAGGGTTATGGGGAGCGGGCAGGGAAGTGGAGCTGAGCCCAAGATCAAATCAGCCATGATCTTATTAAATGGCGATGCAGGATCGAGGGGCCAAATGGCCGACTCTTGCTCCTATTCCTTATGTTGTTATTTAAGACTGTGATGAGGAAGAATTTCTTCACTCAGGGGATTGTGAATATTCATCACATCCCACCCCTCCCCAATATGGATGGAGTACTTAAGCATCCATCTACCTACCCACATAGCAACATTTGGAGCAGTCATTGAAGGGGGAGGCCACTATTTGTGGTGAAGCAACACCTCGATTTCAGAATTCTCATCCTTGTTTTCAAATCCTTCCATGGTCTCGCCCCTCCCTTTCTCTGTAATCTCTGACAGCCTCACAACCCCCCGAGATGTCTGTGCTCCACTAATTCTCCCCTCTTGAGCATCCCTGATTATAATCGCTTCACCATTGGTGGCCGTGCCTCTGTTGCCTGGGCCCCAAGCTCTGGAACTCCCTGCCTAAACCTCTCCGCCTCTCTCTCCTCCTTCAGGATGCTCCTTAAAACCTAGCTCTTTGACCGAGCTTTTGGTCACTTGCCCTAACTTCTACTTATGCGTCTCGGTGTGAAATTTATTTTGTCTCATAATACAGGTACCACGTCCCGAAAGCGGAAACCTGGGGACCGAGGCCATTCCGATTTTCAGATTTTTCCGGATTTCGGAGAAGAAATCCGAGGGGAGTACGTGGGGCAGGGGAGTGTCGGCTCGAGTCACATAGGGGTCAGATCGGGTTGGCTCAGGTCACAAGGGGGTCAGGTCGGATCGTCTCGGGTCACAAGGAGGTCGGGTCGGCTCGGGTCACACGGGAGTCAGGTCGGGTCGGCTTGGGTCCGCTCGGGTCACACGGGGGTCAGGTCGGGTCAGCTCGGGTCCGCTCAGGTCACATGGGTGGTCAGGTCGGGTTGGCTCAGGTCACAAGGGGGTCAGGTCGGGTCGGCTCAGGTCACACGGGGGTCGGGTCAGCTTGTCACATGGGGGTCAGGTCATGTCGGCTCGCGTCACACGGGGGTCGGGTCGGCTCGGGTCACATGGGGGTCGGGTCGGCTTGGGTCACATGGGTCAGGTCGGCTCAGGTCACACGGGGGTCAGGGGGCGTTGGCTCGGGTCACACAGGGGTCAGGTCGGGTCAGCTCGAGTCACACAGAGCTCAGGTTGATTCTGCTCGGGTCACACACGGGTCGGGAGGGGCATTCGTTCAGGTCACATGGGGTCGGCTCGGCTCGGCTCCGGCCACACAGGGGTCAGGGGGCATCGGTTCAGGGCACGTGGGGGTCAGGTCAGGTCGGCTCGGGTCACATGGGGGTCGGGTCAGCTCGGCTCACAAGGGGATCAGTTTGGGTCGACTCGGGTCACCCAGGGGTCGGGTCGGCTTGGGTCACACGGGGGTCAGATCGGCTCGGGTCACACAGAGGTCAGGGGCGTCGACTCAGGTCACACGGGGGTCAGGGATAATAGGGCATTCCGAAAGGCTCAGGAGCAGGTGTGTACGAACCCTGTATTTGTGCCATTTAAATTTTTAAAAATGTCCTGTTTTCGGAACAGATTTCCGGAATCTGGACGACTCTTTGACTTCCATACAAAAGGTTAGTATGCAGGTACAGCAAGTAATCAGGAAGGCAAATGGAATATTGGACTTTATTGCAAAGGGGGATGGAGTATAAAAGCAGAGAAGTCCTGCTACAACTGTACAGGGTATTGGTGAGGCCACACCTGGAGTACTGCATAGTTTTGGTCTCCGTATTTAAGGAAGGATATACTTACATTGGAGGCTGTTCAGAGAAGGTTCACTCGGTTGATTCTGGAGATGTGGGGTGGTTGACTTATGAGGAAAGGTTGAGTAGGTTGGGCCTATACACATTGGAGTTCAGAAGAATGGGCCCAAGTTT
Source organism: Pristiophorus japonicus (assembly GCF_044704955.1). NCBI lineage: Eukaryota > Metazoa > Chordata > Chondrichthyes > Pristiophoridae > Pristiophorus > Pristiophorus japonicus. Next base: position 533,745,945 of record NC_091977.1, read on the forward strand.
CGGGCCGCACCTAGAACGGCGCAGCCCCGACCTGGACGCCCCTTTTTCGCGCCACAAAGTGCGCCTAAAAAAAACTTACAGATTCTCCGGCTCCCTGCTGGTCCTCTGGAGTCGGGCGCAGCACAGCACGAGCTGTAGGGGGCGGAGCTAGGTCCCTGCGCTGAAAACAGTGCCGGGACCTCTGCACATGCGCGCTACAGTGGGCGCGCATGTGCAGTAGCTCCAGGCGCCCAAAACTGTGTGGGAGGGGCTCGAAGCACTCAGCCCCTAGCCCTGGCCGAATAGCCTCACTGGGGCTGCGTGAATAAGGCTGCCTCCCACAGCCAGCTCCTGCTTCCTCCCGACCCGACTCGACTCCCGCTTCCCCCCCACCCCCCCGGACCGGACCCAACCCCGACACCGACCCGCGCTCCCCACCCCCCCCCCCACCTGACCTGACCTCCCTCTCCCTCCCTCCCACCATCCCCCAGACCCGACCCGGACCGGACCCGACCCAACCTGACCTCCCGACCCCTGCCCCCGACCCGGACCGGACCTGACCCAACCTGACCTCCCTCCCCCCGCCCCCGACCCGGACCCGACCCGACCCAACCTGACCTCCCTCCCCCCGCCCCCGACACGAACCGAACCGACCCAACGCGCGCTCCTTCCCTCCCCGAACCAACCCGACCTCCCTCCGCCCCCCCGACCCGACCCGCGCTCCCCCCGACCCCGACCCGCGCTCCCGACCCCGGACCCTGAACCCCGGACCCAACCCGACCCAACGCCATCTCCCTGTAAATCTGGTGCTGGGGACAGACCCTGCCCAAAGTTTTGGGCCCGGCCCATTCAGCCTCCCTCCCCCTTCTCCTTTCCCCCCCCTTCTCCTTTACCCCCCTCCCCCTTCTCCTTTCCCCTCCTTCTCCTTTCTCCCCCTTTCCTTTCTTCCCCCCCTCCTTCCCCTTCTCCCCCCTCTTCTCTTTCCTCTTCTCCTCTCCCCCCCTTTCCCCTTCTCCTCTCCCCCCTTTCCCCTTCTCCCCATCCCTCCCCCTTCCCTCCCTCCCCCTGCCACACCTCTCTCCCTCTTCCCCCCTCCTCCCCCTCGCCTCGCTGTCAGAAACACAGACACTGACAGACAGACAGAGAGAGACACAGACACACAGACAGACAGAGAATGAGAGACACAGACAGACAGACAGAGAGATAGAGACACTGACAGAGACACACTGGGGGGGGGGGGGGGGGGGCATCCCAGCATGTTGTTGGAGGGCTCCCGGTGCTGCAGTCGGTAAGTAGAAAATGTTTTATTTATTGATATTTTTTTTTTTTTATTTCTTATTAATTTTTTTTGATTGATTTATTGGTTGATTTATTGATGTTTTTATCATTTATTATTGATGATGGCTCTTTATTTATGAAACTGAAGTGTTTAATGTTTGTAAACTTCCCTTTAAACCCCCCCAACCCGCATTCCCTACGCCTGATTTTCTAAAGTGTAGACAAGGTTTTTTCGAGCGTACAAAAATCTTCACTTACTCCATTCTAAGTTAGTTTGGAGTAAGTTTTCACTGACGAAACTTTGAAAACAGGCGTAAGTGGCCGGACACGCCCCCTTTTGAAAAAAGAATTCTGTTCCAAAGTGAAACTGTTCTAACTGACTAGAACTGGAGCAAACTAAATTCCGAGAATTTGAATTTCTAAGATACTCCGTTCTACACCAGTTGCTCCAAAAAATCAGGAGCAACTGAGGCCGAAACTTGGGCCCAATGAGAGGTGATTTTACTGAAGCATATAAGATAATGAGGGGACTCGACAAGGTGGATGCAGAGAGGATGTTTCCACTGATTGGTGAAACTAAACCGAGGGGACAGAGTCTCAGAATAAGGGGCTGCCCATTTAAAACTGAGATGAGGAGGAATTTCTTCTTACAGAGGGTTGTAAGTCTGTGGAATTCCCTGCCCAGAGTGCACAACGCTAACTGATAGTTCCGCCGCTAAACCACCAATAAAGTTCACAGCCGGTACTAACACCGCAGCGCTCAGGCGGTAAATGCTTAGCTAAGCAAACATGTTTTAGCCCAAACTTTGCTGTGGGACTGGAGTCACATATAGGCCAGACCGGGTAAGGACAGCAGATTTCCTTCCCTGAAGGACATTCGTGAACCAGATGGGTTTTTTATAACAATCATGGTCACTATTACTGAGACTAGCTTTCTATTCCAGAATTATTTAATGAACTGAATTTAAATTCCCCAATTGCTGAGGTGGGATTAGATCTCATGTCCAGCAGATCATTAGTCCAGGCCACTGGATCACTATCCCAGTAACATAACCACTATGCTATTTTGCCCCATTTGGGGGAAATCAGACCCTCGTGGTCCATATAGTTCAGCTAAACACTGAGCAGAGCAATTGTTAAAGGTGATAAGGTTCATGTGTGTTTGGAGAAGAGAAGGGAAGGGAAGGATTGCTGTATAATCCATTGATGTTTGGGCAGACTATTTTACAAGATGTCTTGCGCATCTGATATGTTTTATTAGTTCGCATAAATTTGAAAATATCGTGTTGATAGGAGAAACATATGTGCAAAGCTTGTTAGGCGGATGGACTGGAGAAACTGGGGTTGTTCTCCTCGGAGCAGAAAGGCCAAGAGGAGATTTGATCGAGGTGTTCAAAATGATGAAGGGTTGCGATCGAGTAAATAAAGAGAAACAGTTTCCAAAGGCGGAAGGGTCGGTAACCAGAGGGAGCAGATTGGCAAAGGAACCAGAGGCGACATGAGGAAAAACTCTTTTACGCTGCGAGTGGTTAGGATTGGGATCGCACTGCCTGATAGGGTGGTGGAAACAGATTCAGTAATAGCCTTGAAAAGGGAATTGGATAAATACTTGAATGAGAACAAATTGCCGGGATATGGGGAAAGAGCGGGGGGGAGTGGGACTAACTGGATTGTTCTTCTCAAGAGCCGGCACAGACTCGATGGGCCGAATGGCCTCCCTCTGTGCCACATGATTAAGCAAAACAATACCCTGCTCACACACAAAAAAAACGCAAATTTGATTATTCTACATGGATTATGTGACTCCAGTGGTATTTCACAATTCATTTGGACAGTAAATTGCCCCAAGACGCTGCTCATTCCATATAAAAATTCATGGCGTTTTTCCGATAGCTATACTCACCAACTGATCGTCTCTCAGTGTAAACTCTTATAAACCAAATTGTCTTTACAACAGACACAAACGTGAAAAAAATTGAACAGAAGTGTCAAGGTGTGGAGAAGAAAGAGGAAGACTCAAGCAAGGACGGCCTGCAGTCAATCATAATCAATTTGTACAAATTAATGATTGAACTGTGATTTTTGCTTTCAAGATATTTGAAATTCACTTGTAAATTGTATGAATGTTGCGCATTACATCTCTTGAATTTCAAAATTCTCATCCTTGTTTTCAAATCCCTCCATGGCCTCGCCCCTCCCTATCTCTGTAATCTCCTCCAGCCCCACAACCCCCTGACATGTCTGCACTCTTCTAATTCTGCCCTCCTGAGCATCTCTGATTATGATCGCTCAACCATCGGTGGCCATGCCTTCTGTTGCCTGGGCCCCAAGCTCTGGAATTCACTCATTAAACCTCTCCGCCGCTCTTTCCTCCTTCAAGATGCTCTTTAAAACCTACCTCTTAGCGAGTTGGCCACACCGCAGGTAAAGGGTACACAGCCAGATAGGGGATGGGTGACCAACAGGAAGAGCAGTGCAAGGAAGATAGTGCAGGGATCCCCTGCGGTCATCCCCTGCAAAACAGATACATCGCTTTGGGTACTGTTGAGGGGGATCACTCATTTGGACTTCCAAAAGGCTTTTGACAAGGTCCCACACAAGAGATTGGTGTGCAAAATTAAAGCACATAGTATTGGGGGTAATGTATTGACATGGATAGAGAACTGGTTGGCAGACAGGAAGCAGAGAGTCGGGATAAATGGGTCCTTTTCAGAATGGCAAGCAGTGACTAGTGGGGTGCCGCAGGGCTCAGTGCTTGGACCCCAGCTATTTACAATATACATCAATGATTTAGATGAAGGAATTGAGTGTAATATCTCCAAGTTTGCGGATGACACTAAACTAGGTGGCGGTGTGAGCTGTGAGGGGGACGCTAAGAGGCTGCAGGGTGATTTGGACAGGTTAGGTGAGTGGGCAAATGCATGGCAGATGCAGTATAGTGTGGATAAATGTGAGGTTATCCACTTTGGTGGTAAAAACAGAGAGACAGACTATTATCTGAATGGTGACAGATTAGGAAAAGAGGAGGTGCAAAGAGACCTGGGTGTCATGGTACATCAGTCATTGAAAGTTGGCATGCAGGTACAGAAGGCGGTGAAGAAGGCAAATGGTATGTTGGCCTTCATAGCTAGGGGATTTGAGTATCAGAGCAGGGAGGACTTACTGCAGTTGTACAGGGCCTTGGTGAGACCTCACCCGGAATATTGTGTACAGTTTTGGTCTCCTAATCTGAGGAAGGACGTTCTTGCTATTGAGGGAGTGCAGCGAAGGTTCACCAGTCTGATTCCCGGGATGCCAGGACTGACATATGAGGAGAGACTGGATTGACTGGGCCTGTATTCACTGGAGTTTAGAAGGATGAGAGGGGATCTCATAGAAACATATAAAATTCTGACGGGACTGGACAGGTTAGATTCAGAAAGAATGTTCCCGATGTTGGGGGAGTCCAGAACCAGGGGACACAGTCTAAGGATAAGGGGTAAGCCATTTAGGACTGAGATGAGGAGAAACTTCTTCACTCAGAGAGTTGTTAACCTGTGGAATTCCCTACCGCAGAGAGTTGCTGATGCCAGTTCATTGGATGTATTCAAGAGGGGGTTAGATATGGCCCTTACGGCTAAGGGGATCAAGGGGTATGGAGAGAAAGCAGGAAAGGGGTTCTGAGGTGAATGATCAGCCATGATCTTATTGAATGGTGGTGCAGGCTCGAAGGGACGAATGGCCTACTCCTGCACCTATTTTCTATGTTTCTATGTTTCTATCAGGTGAGAGCAGCAGTAGCCAGGTTCATGGCTCCGTGGGCCAAACCCCGGAACCTCCCTCGGGGGCCGGCGCCTCACAACTTGAGCCGCCTCGGGGAAATCCCCTCCGTGCCTTTCAGTTCCGCGCGGAGGGGTTTCCTGTACGGGCTGCTCCTGCACACCCTCAACTTTGCCATCCTCGTCTGCCGTCCGGACACGCCATGGCGTACCATCTTGCCGTCCGGAGGAGGCGGGGGTCCCCGATAGAGGGCACTCTACGCAGGGGTCCTCCCACTATTCATCGGGGACTTGGCCTGGAGGGTGGTGTACGGAGCAGTGCCGTGCAATAAATTTTTAAGCCGGTTCACGGACTCCCAGGCCGCCTGCAATTTCTGCGGTCTGGAGGAGTCCGTGTTCCATGTTTTTATTGAATGTACGAGGTTGCAGCCCCTGTTCCACTATTTGAAGGGGCTGCTCCTGAAATTCTGGCTGCACTTCAGTCCCACTCTCCTGATCTTTGGGCACCCTGTGCGGAGGGGAGCGGGTAGGTCCGAAGGCCTCCTCGTAGGACTGCTCCTGGGCACGGCCAAGGGTGCCATCAGCCGGTCCAGGCAGCGGGCGGTCGAGGGGGTCGTTCAACCTGACTGCCTGCCTCTCTTCCGCTCTTACATCCGGTCCAGGGTGTCCTTGGAGATGGAGCACGCGGTGTCCACCGGTACGCTCGCGGCCTTCCGCGAGAGGTGGGCACCGGAGGGACTGGAGTGCATCATCATGCCCGGCAACCAAATTTTAATTTGATTTTACGTTTTAAAGTTTAATTTGTTTTAATTGCCGGTGCTTTTAGTGTCCCCCTTCCCTTTTATAGGGGGCACTGGGGAAAATTGTGATTTTAGTGCCCAAAAAAAAAAAAAAAAAGAAAAACACAAAAAAAAAACCAAAAAAAAAAAAAGGGGGGAAAAAAGGGCCTTGAAAATGTCTGGAGTGTCACCCAGGTCGGGTGGCACCGTTTATTGTTTTTATGTTTTCACAGGTGAACTCAAAAGAGTTTCATGGCTCCGTGGGTGGCTCTGCTGTACAGGAGGGCAGGAAAATGAGTGGGAGAGCTATAGTGATATTATAATGGGAATAGATAGACATTTTTGCGACCGCAACCGAGACTCCAGGATGGTTTGTTGCCTATCTGGTGCAAGGGTCAAGAATGTCTCGGTGCAGGGCATTTTGAAGGGGGAGGGTGAACAGCCAGTTGTCGTGGTGCATATAGATATCAACGATATAGGTAAAAAACGAGGGAAGTCCTACGAGACGAATTTAGGGAGCTAGGAGCTAAATTAAAAAGTAGGACCTCAAAAGTAGTAATCTCAGGATTGCTACCAGTGCCATGTGCTAGTCAGAGTAGGAATCACAGGATAGCTCAGATGAATACGTGGCTTGAGGAGTGGTGCAGCAGGGAGGGATTAAATTCCTGGGACATTGGGACCGGTTCTGGGAGAGGTGGGACCAGTACAAATCGGACAGTCTGCACCTGGGCAGGACCGGAACCAATGTCCGAGGGAGAGTGTTTGCTAGTGCTGTTGAGGAGGGGTTAAACTAATATGGCAGGGGGGTAGGAACTGAAGTTGGGAGACAGAGGGAAGTAGAATGGGGGCAGAAGCAAAAGATAGAAAGAAGAAAAGTAAAAGTGGAGGGCAGAAAAACCTAAGGCAAAAATCAAAAAGGGCCACATTACAGCAAAATTCTAAAGGGGCAAAGTGTGTTAGAAAGACAAGCCTGAAGGTTCTATGCCTCAATGCGAGGAGTATTCGGAATAAGGTGGACGAATTAACTGCGCAGATAGCAGTTAACGGGTATGATGTAATTGGCATCACGGAGACAAGGCTCCAGGGTGACCAAGGCTGGGAACTCAACATCCAGGGGTATTCAACATTTAGGAAGAATAGACAGAACGGAAAAGGAGGTGGGGCGGTATTGCTGGTAAAAGAGGAAATTAATGCAATAGTAAGAAAGGACATTAGCTTGGATGATGTGGAATCTGTATGGGTGGAGCTACGGAATACCAAAAGGCAGGAGTGCAGCGAAGGTTCACCAGACTGATTCCCAGGATGGCAGGACTGACATATGAGGAGAGACTGGATCGAATGGGCCTGTATTCACTGAAGTTTAGAAGGATGAGAGGGGTTCTCATGGAGACATATAAAATTCTGACGGGACTGGACAGGTTAGATGTAGGAAGAATGTTCCCGATGTTGGGGAAGTCCAGAACCAGGGCACATAATCTAAGGATAAGGAGTAAGCCATTTAGGACTGAGATGAAGAGAAACATCTTCACTCAGAGAGTTGTTAACCTGTGGAATTCCCATTGCAGAGAGCTGTTGAGGCCAGTTCATTGGATATATTCAAGAGGAAGTTAGATATGGCCCTTACGGCTAAAGGGATCAAGGAGAGAAAGCAGGAAAGGGGTACTGAGGTGAATGATCAGCCATGATCTTATTGAATGGTGGTGCAGGCTCGAAGGGCCGAATGGCCTACTCCTGCACCTATTTTCTATGTTTCTTCACCTGTCTTAATTTCTACTTATTTCGCTCGCTGTCAGATTTTGCTTGATTACTACGTTAAAAACGCTGTATAAGTTAAGAATTTGTTGATTATTTTAAAACAAAACCAAATATTTAACATTGGAACAAAATGCCAAAGAAAAATCATCACTAAATATAATGTACCAGTTATCGAAGCTTGGCCTGTAACAGCAGACAATAAAATACCTTTCACAGCACAGCTCAGCGTGGTTTGCTAATTACTTTTTGGTCAAAGTTCCCGCTAATCTGCGTGGCCGAGCGACGGTCTGGAGGTCCCGAGCAAGCTGGACACCGGCTTTTCAATGGGAGAGTTCGTGCTTGCGCAAAATTCTGAATGGGCCACGCAGCCCGTTAAAGGGACCACGCACCCAAAACAAAATCAGGGGGAACATTGATTATGGTGCCTTCATACATATTGCCACAGGGTGTAAATAAAGACTTTGGAATGTGTTGTAAATCAATGTTAGCAATGATCTTTACAGCGATTCTCAACACAACCTCAACGAGGGGGCTTGACAAGGTGGATGCAGAGAGGATGTTTCCACTGATCGGGGAGACTAGAACTAGGGGGCATTGTTATGTCTTTAGATGCTCTAATAATAACTCCACGAGACAATGTGTTGTACTCGAACTGTAGTGACCTTAGTCCTTTATTTGTTAACTCCAGAGTAACCTGGTGGCCTGCCTTTTATACGAGGCCAGGCACACCTGTACATGTAATCTACAAGTCTCCCACTGCTGTGCCCTCTGGTGGAACACCTTGTGATAGTACCAACAGTAGCCATGTAGGATACATGACATCACTCTCCCCTGAACCTTTCGTGCAAATCGCCTCTGCGTTGACTGTGCTCTGGGCTTAGCTCTATGTGGTTGATCTTGGCAGGTCATTTCAATGTTGGGTGAGTGGTTGGCACAGTCGAGTGCTGGTGGTTGCTGTTTGTGTGTGTCCTGACCACTCCATTCTCCCCCCTGCCCCACATATAGATTATGCCGGAGGCTCACTGCATTCTTTTACATTCAAGTTCAGAAAGACAAGTTTCGCATTACATTTGTGGTTCCGTTGTGAGACAAGTATGTTACACTGGTGAGATACATTATCGATGCGGTGACCAGTGCATAAGGGCGAGCTAGTTCCAAAACTGTTGGATGGTATCCCTGTGGTCTGGTGGCAGCGCGGTGCCCAGTGCTGGCAGTGGGAACCCAGTTGGCTCAAGTTGCCTGCTTCTGGGGCTATTGCCATGGTTCCTAGCGTCGGGCAGATTCGCAGATGCCTGTGACATCCCTGTTCTTTCTTTGTGCCCCAGGTCGCTGCTGCTCCCTGAGGGGCAGTCGTCTACGAGTGCACAGGGGACTGCTGACTCGCTAGCCTGGGCGTTGTTTGGTTTGGGATCCTGGCCGGTCCCGGTCCCCTTTGAGGGGGCTGTAGCGGGTGACCCTTCATTTCCGGGTATGGCCTTGGTGGCGATGAGATCTGGGGGCTGCGCCTTGGCACAGTTTGCTCTTTCAGGCTCGTGGCGGTTGGTGCCATCGGGTGCCTGAGAGGCGGAGCCGATCGGGGGCAGGGTATCGATACCGGTGCCGTTGCCCTCCTGAGATCGCTTGCTCTGCAGCTCGTGTGTATTGGCTGCTTGTGGCCACACTCCCTGGTGCATAACTCTGGTCCCAGGGACGCAGGCCACAGTATTGGGTAGCTCACTGGACCTGTGTGCTCCCGCTGCATTGGCTGCGTGCAGTTGAAATCCTACATCGCACAACTTTTCATTACTTGTTGTGGATACTCTGCCGCTCCGATCGCGATCGCGTGACTTTTCCTCGCTGGTTGCATGTACAAAACTCTGATCATCAATTACACATTTTACATGATCGCGCGACTTTTCCTTGCTGGCTTATTGTATGTACACAACTCTGATCGTCAGTTATACATATTATATCTGACTTATAGTTGCTATTACATTGCTTGAGTGTGTGGAACTGTCCCTTTAATTGTGGTGGGTTGCAGGCCTCCTTTAAGAGAGCCTTGCTTTCTTTGCTGCAATCCTCTTCTCTGTTTGGTGCCATGTGTTGCTCCATCAGCGCTGCACCTCATGGTCTGGCCGCAGCCATCTTTTTCTTCAGCGCCTCACCTCATGGTTTGGGTGCCGTCTTTCTTCCATCCACGATGTCGACTGCGGTGATCCTCTTCTCCCTGGGTTCTGCCACCGAAGCTGGGAAGTCGCCTTTGGGTCCAATTTTCTTCCATTGGAGCCTGGAAGGTGCGTTCAGGTCGTTTCAGCTGGATCATCTCCACTCAGTCGTGCTGAGCGGTCTGTGCCTCGGGTGCTGTGCTGGTCTGCTCTCTGGTGCCTCCAAACGTGGAGGACATCGATCGCTAGAGGGATGAAGTCTTCCCACTTCCAATGGATCTTCTCCATCCACCTTCTACCGAGTAGCGTTGGTCCATCACCTGAAACAATCCAAAGAGGTAACTTATGCACTGCGCCATCACCTTTACATCCGCACTACCAACGACTGGGATAAGTTCATCGGTGTAGGTGCACAGCTTTGCCTGAACCGGGACCAACTTGGATGGTTCAGCTTGATTGTCCCATAACCTCTCAAAGGCTTCTTGATTCATTACTGACTGGCTCGCCCCCGTGTCCACTTCCATGAAGACTGGAACGCCATCTATCTCGACTTCCATCCTCAACGGGGAACACTCGGTGGTGCAGGTAAACATAATATATACCCCATCGTGGGGCTGAGCTACCTCTCTGACTATCGTTTCATGATCCGCGCTGGATTCATGGCCATCTGCAGACTCTTCATTGACACAGTGAGTCATATTTCTCTTACACATTCGCTGGAGGTGGCCCTTGGTGCTGCAGCCTTTACACACATAGTCTTTCAAAACGGCACTGGTGAGCCCTCCACAATGCCAGCATGGAGCTACTCGATTAGCCCCCCCCTCAGCAGACTCTGAGTTAAGGGACTCGGGGGCCTGTTCTCTCTTCCCTGAGAAGGTTTGCGTTCTACAGTCCAGCCTCTAAAAGACACCACTCGGTGCACAGTACCTGCCGGATTTGAGTCCTGAGGGTGAGTCATCTGCCTAGAGCCGCAGGTCGAGATCGTGAATGCCTGGCTCATGGAGATGGCCTTCTGCAGTCTGACTGCGGTATCCGCAGACAGTAGCTTATGAAGAAAGCCTTCATGGCCGATTCCAATGACAAGAATGTCCCACAGCGCTTCGTTGAGGTGGTTGCCGAAATCACACGGTGCTGCCAGCCTCCTGAGGTCTGCGGCGTATTTCGCAAATTCCTGGCCTTCAGGCTGTCGGTGGGTGTAGAACCGATGTCTGGCTGTGAGGATGCTCCCCTTGGGCTTGAGTTGCTCATGGATCAGGGTTACGAGCTCCGCGTCCGTCTTGGTCGTTGTCTTCGCTGGTGCCAGCAAGTCCCTGACGCGGCCATAGATGGTGGGTCCACAACTGGTCAGCAGGGTAGCTCTGCGCTTATCAGCCAATGTGGCCGGGTCGTCTCTTGCCAGGTTGTTTGCTGTGAAGAAATGGTCGAGCCTCTCCACAAAGGCATCAAAATCACCACCATCGGCGAACTGCTGCAGCGTACCAAGGGTAGCCATGTTGGCGTGAAAGTCCGTAATCTTATCGCCAATTGTTATATCCTTGGATGTCCGAATAATGACTCCATGAGGCAATGTGTTGTACTCAAACTATAGTGACCTTAGTCCTTCATTTGTTAACTCCAGAGTGAAGATAACACCTGGTGGCCTGTCTTTTATACTAGGCCAAGCACACCGTACAGGTAACCTACAAGTTTCCCACTGCTGTGCCCTCTGGTGGCACACCTTGTGATAGTACCAACAGTAGCCATGTAGGATATGCATAATCTCAGAATAAGGGGCCGCCCATTTAAAACTGAGATGAGTAATTTCTTCTCTCAGAGGGTTGTAAATCTGTGGAATTATCTGCCTCAGAGAGCTCCGGAAGCTGGGTCATTGAATAAATTTAAGACAGAGATAGACAGTTTCTTAACCGATAAGGGAATTATGGAGAGCAGGCAGGGAAGTGGACAGAGTCCATGATCGGATCAGCCACGATCGTATTAAATGGCGGAGCAGGCTCGAGGGGCCGTATGGCCTATTCCTGCTCCTATTTCTTATGTTCTTATTATGAATGATAAGATTTTGAGTAAGAATGCAGTTACTGTCAGAAACATGTGTTCAAAATGAACACTAGCATTGTCTGTAAACTGTGTTTGAGAAGTCTTACAATTTTATGATCAATTACATTTACTTATTTCATAGAAGCTTAATTAAACAAATAATCCTAATAAGTCTTGTATTCAGCTTTTTTTTTAAATGGAAACATTTAATATTTAGCACAGTGGTGTTCAGTGTTGAACCTCTCACACGCAGCATTACACAGTAAGAAGCACACGTCTGATTTCTCCCCAGACACTTTTTTTCATTTCACAGGATCTGGGAGTCGCTGGCAAGGCCGGCATTTATTGCCCATCCCTAATTGTCCTTAAGAAGGTGGTGGTGAGCCATCTTCTTGAACCGCTGCAGTCCGTGTGCTGAAGGTGCTCCCACAGTGCTGTTAGGGAGGGCGTTCCAGGTTTTTGACCCAGCAGCGATGAAGGAACGGTGATATATTTCCAAGTCAGGATGGTGTGTAGCTTGGAGGGTAACATGGAGGTGGTGGTGTTCTCATGCACCCACTGCCCTTGTCCTTGTAGATGGTAGAAGTCACGGGTTAGGGAGGTCGGGGGATAGGGAGGAGGTAGAGGTCTTTGCAGAGCTACAGCTGCAGGGAAAATGCAGGGACAGCACCAGCCCTTATACATGGCCTTCTTCGACCTTACAAAGGCCTTTGACACTGTCAACCACAAGGGTCCATGGACGTCCTCCTCTGTTTCGGATGCCCCCAAAAGTTTGTCAACATCCTCTGCCTGCTCCACGACGACCTGCAGGCCGTGATCCTGGCCAATGGATCCATCACAGACCCAATCCACGTCCGGACCGGGGTCAAACAGTGTTGCGTTATCGCCCCAACCCTCTTCTCAATCTTCCTCGCCGCCAAGCTCCACCTCACAGTTAACAAGCTCCCCGCTGGAGGGGAACTAAACTACAGAACCAGTGGGAACCTGTTCAACCTTCACCGTCTCCAGGCCAGATCCAAGCTACAGTACGTGGATGACGTCTGCGCACATTCAGAGGCTGAACTCCAGGACATAGTCGATGTATTTACTGAGATGTGCGAGAGCATGGGCATTGCACTAAACATCTGTAAGACAAAGGTCCTCCACCATCCTGTCCTCACTGCACAGCACTGCCCCCCAGTCCACATTGTCCGCGTGGCACTGGACAACGTGGATCATTGCCCATACCTCGGCAGCCTTTTATCAACAAAAGCAGACATTGATGAGGCGATTCAACACCGCCTCCAATGCACCAGCGCAGCCTTCGGCCGCCTGAGGAAAAGAGTGTTTGAAGACCAGGCCCTCAAATCTGCCACCAAGTTCATGGTCTACAGGGCTGTAGTAATACCTGCCCTCCTGTATGGCTCAGAGACATGGACCATGTACAGCAGACACCTCAAGTCGCTGGAGAAATATCACCAACGATGCTTCTGCAAGATTCAACTAATCCCCTGGGAGGACAGATGCACCAACATTAGCGTCCTCATCCAGGCCAACATCCCCAGCATTGAAGCACTGACCACACTTGATCAGCTCCGCTGGGCAGGCCACATCGTCCACGCGCCAGACTCGAGACTCCCAAAGCAAGCACTCTACTCGGAACTTCATCATGGCAAATGAGCCAAATGTGGACAGAGGAAATGTTACAAGGACACCCTCAAAGCCTCCCTGATAAAGTGCAACATCCCCACTGACACCTGGGAGTCCCTGGCCAAAGACCACCCTAAGTGGAGGAAGTGCATCCGGGAGGGCGCTGAGCACCTCGAGTCTCGTCGCCGAGAGCATGCAGAAAGCAAGCGCAGGCAGCGGAAAGAACGTGCGGCAAACCAGTCCCACCCTCCCTTTCCCTCAACGACTATCTGTCCCACCTGTGAGAGGGGCTGTGGTTCTCGTATTGGACTGTTCAGCCACCTAAGGACTCATTCTAAGAGTGGAAGCAAGTCTTCCTCGATTCCGCGGGACTGCCTATGATGATGATGAGAGGTCGTGGGCTAGGGAGGTTGTAGAGGTCATGGGTTAGTGAGGTGGTAGAGGTCGTGGGTTAGGGGGGTCGCGGGTTAGGGAGGTGGTAGAGATCGTGGGTTAGGGAGATCGCGGGTTAGAGAGGTGGTAGAGGCCCTGGGTTAGGGAGGTCGCGGGTTAGGGAGGTGGTAGAGGTCGTGGGTTAGGGGGGTCGCGGGTTAGGGAGGTGGTAGAGGTCGTGGGTTAGGGGGGTCGCGGGTTAGGGAGGTGGTAGAGGTCGTGGGTTAGGGGGGTCGCGGGTTAGGGAGGTGGTAGAGGCCCTGGGTTAGGGAGATCGCGGGTTAGAGAGGTGGTAGAGGTCGTGGGTTAGGGGGGTCGCGGGTTAGAGAGGTGGTAGAGATCATGGGTTAGGGAGATCGCGGGTTAGAGAGGTGGTAGAGGTCGTGGGTTAGGGGGGTCGCGGGTTAGAGAGGTGGTAGAGGTCGTGGGTTAGGGGGGTCGCGGGTTAGAGAGGTGGTAGAGATCATGGGTTAGGGAGATCGCGGGTTAGAGAGGTGGTAGAGGCCCTGGGTTAGGGAGGTGGTAGAGGCCCTGGGTTAGGGGGGTCGCGGGTTAGAGAGGTGGTAGAGGCCCTGGGTTAGAGAGGTGGTAGAGGCCCTGGGTTAGGGAGATCGCGGGTTAGAGAGGTGGTAGAGGCCCTGGGTTAGGGAGGTGGTAGAGGCCCTGGGTTAGGGAGGTGGTAGAGGCCCTGGGTTAGGAAGGTGGTAGAGGTCGTGGGTTAGGGGGGTCGCGGGTTAGGGAGGTGGTAGAGATCGTGGGTTAGGGAGATCGCGGGTTAGAGAGGTGGTAGAGGCCCTGGATTAGGGAGGTGGTAGAGGTCGTGGGTTAGGGGGGTCGCGGGTTAGAGAGGTGGTAGAGGCCCTGGGTTAGGGAGGTGGTAGAGGTCGTGGGTTAGGGAGGTGGTAGAGGCCCTGGGTTAGGGAGGTGGTAGAGGCCCTGGGTTAGGGAGGTGGTAGAGGCCCTGGGTTAGGGAGGTGGTAGAGGCCCTGGGTTAGAGAGGTGGTAGAGGCCCTGGGTTAGGGAGGTGGTAGAGGCCCTGGGTTAGGGGGGTCGCGGGTTAGGGAGGTGGTAGAGGCCCTGGGTTAGGGAGGTGGTAGAGGTCGTGGGTTAGGGAGGTGGTAGAGGCCCTGGGTTAGGGAGGTGGTAGAGGCCCTGGGTTAGAGAGGTGGTAGAGGCCCTGGGTTAGGGAGGTGGTAGAGGCCCTGGGTTAGGGGGGTCGCGGGTTAGGGAGGTGGTAGAGGCCCTGGGTTAGGGAGGTGGTAGAGGCCCTGGGTTAGGGAGGTGGTAGAGGCCCTGGGTTAGGGAGGTGGTAGAGGCCCTGGGTTAGGGAGGTGGTAGAGGCCCTGGGTTAGGGAGATCGCGGGTTAGAGAGGTGGTAGAGGCCCTGGGTTAGGGAGGTGGTAGAGGCCCTGGGTTAGGGAGGTGGTAGAGGCCCTGGGTTAGGGAGGTGGTAGATGCCCTGGGTTAGGGAGGTGGTAGAGGCCCTGGGTTAGGGAGATCGCGGGTTAGGGAGGTGGTAGAGGCCCTGGGTTAGGGAGGTGGTAGAGGCCCTGGGTTAGGGAGGTGGTAGAGGCCCTGGGTTAGGGAGGTGGTAGAGATCGTGGGTTAGGAGGGTCGCGGGTTAGGGAGGTGGTAGAGGCCCTGGGTTAGGGAGGTGGTAGAGGCCCTGGGTTAGGGAGGTGGTAGAGGCCCTGGGTTAGGGAGGTGGTAGAGGCCCTGGGTTAGGGAGGTGGTAGAGGCCCTGGGTTAGGGAGATCGCGGGTTAGGGAGGTGGTAGAGGCCCTGGGTTAGGGAGGTGGTAGAGGCCCTGGGTTAGGGAGATCGTGGGTTAGGGAGGTGGTAGAGGCCCTGGGTTAGGGAGATCGCGGGTTAGGGAGGTGGTAGAGGCCCTGGGTTAGGGAGGTGGTAGAGGCCCTGGGTTAGGGAGGTGGTAGAGGCCCTGGGTTAGGGGGGTCGCGGGTTAGGGAGGTGGTAGAGGCCCTGGGTTAGGGAGGTGCTGCCGAACTTCGTCGTTGATGCATTTCCTTGCAGAATGGAGTGACATCAGGTGGCCAAATCTGCCCGGGTTGTTCTTTTGTGAATTCTTTAAACTGGCCAAAGTACAAGCAAGACCACCTGGCTCCTTAGTGCAGTTGACATGGGTTCTACGGATAATGGGGGGTGGGGGGAATGACAGGATGAGTCTATCTGCTCCTCTTCGAAAGTAACCATAGAATCACCTGCATCGGCTACTCTTCCCGATACGCACTGTCCCCTCTGGTGTCCCCCAGGGATCTATCCTTGGGCCCTTCCTATTTCTCATCTACATGCTGCCCCTCAGTGACGTCATCCGGCAACACAAGGTTAGTTTTTACCTCTACGCTGATGTTACCCAGCTCTACCTCTCCTCCGTCTCTCTCGAACGCTCCACTGTCTCTGTACGATCAAACTACTTGTCCGACATGAGTAGAAATGTCATCCAATTAAATAGCGGGAAGACCAAAACCATTGTCTTTGGTTCATGTCACAAACTCCGTTCCCTAGCCACTGATTCCATCTCTCTCCCTGGCAACTGTCTCGGGCTGACCAAGTCTGTTGGCAACTTTGATGTCATATTTGATCTCGAATTGAACTTTTGACCTTATATCCGTTCTATCACTAAGACTGCCCATTTCCACCTTCATAACATCGCCCGTCTCCGCCCTTACCTCGGCTCATCTGCTGCTGAAACCCTCATCCATGCCTTTATCACTTCGAGACTTGACCACTTCAATGCACTCCTGGCCGGCCTCCCACATTCTACCCTCCATAAACTAGAGGTGATCCATAACCCGGCTGCCGTGGCCTAACTCGCACCAAGTCCTGTTCACCCATCTCCCCTGTGCTTGCTGACCTACATTAGTTCCCTTGAGTGCTTGGGCCATAGGTGGTCTTGACTGCGCTCTGTCAACCGAGAGAGATTATGGAGTGTCCTTCTCAAATTCGGCTGTCGTCAAAAATTTGTCACCATTGTAGGGTGTTCATTTTATACTCTATGTTGATTCGTAGACCTCAGCAGAGAAACACTGAGCCAAATCATAGAATCATTGAAGTTTACAGCATGGAAGGAGGCCATTTCGGTTCAC
This sequence comes from Pristiophorus japonicus, assembly GCF_044704955.1. Lineage (NCBI taxonomy): Eukaryota > Metazoa > Chordata > Chondrichthyes > Pristiophoridae > Pristiophorus > Pristiophorus japonicus. The sequence goes on from NC_091977.1 coordinate 533,762,837, forward strand.
CATGTCCATGCCAGTCAACAAAAGGCTATCCAGCCTAATCCCACTTTCCAGCTCTAGGTCCGTAGCCCTGTAGGTTACGGCACTTCAGGTGCACATCCAAGTACTTTTTTAATGTGGTGAGGGTTTCTGCCTCTACCACCCTTTCAGGCAGTGAGTTCCAGACCCCCACCACCCTCTGGGTGAAGAAATTTCCCCTCATATCCCCTCTAAACCTCCCCCCAATTACTTTAAATTTATGCCCCTCTGCTGTAACGTTGGATATATTCAAGAGGGAGCTAGATATGGCCCTTACGGCTAAAGGGATCAAGGGGTATGGAGAGAAAGCAGGAAAGGGATACTGAGGTGAATGATCAGCCATGATCTTATTGAATGGTGGTGCAGGCTCGAAGGGCCAAATGGCCTACTCCTACACCTATTTTCTATGTTTCTAAGGGAAATAGGCCCTTTCTATCCACTATACGTATACGTTTTTAGAAATCATTATTACAACATTGTATCTGTTGTAACTAAGTCGATCCGTAGGATAGCTGACTGCTGATAGATATGCATGTGTGTGTGTTTAATAAACTATTCCAAATTGTTTTAAAAGAATCAGTTTCGCTGTCAACTTAATGCCAGAGATTTCGAGATCTTAGACTTGGGTACACCATTAGTGTGGTGAGACGTGATAATTCAATGCCGAATTTATTTTGATGCCCTCGTATCTGGAGCAATTATTCTGAATTAATTTGTAGTTATTTATTCCAACCTTAATACAGCACTTGCAATTAAATTAGTGACCCCTGTCTTAATTAGGAGCAGGAGTGGGAGGATCGAGAGGCCCATAAAAGGGGCCCAAGAGTTGGAGGAGCCACAGGAGCACGAGCGGGAGGATCGAGAGGCACATAAAAGGGGCCCCGCGAGTCGGAGGAGCCAGCTGGTGCAGGGACAAAAAATGTTTTTTAAATCAAAATCTAAGTGTGACGTCACAGCCAAGTGGGTAAGTGATTGGCTAGTGGATTGGTGAGTATTTATTTTTCCCTTCGATAGGAAACCTTTGGCATTGTTGCTAAATTAAGTTAATTTGGGGGCTAAGTCATGGCAGGAGAGCCCAGACCCGTGTCATGCTCTTCCTGTGCTATATGGGAAATCAGGGACACTGGCTACTATGTATGCGGGGAAGTGTATCCAGCTGCAGCTCCTGTCAGACCACATTGCGGCACTGGAGCTGCAAATGGATTCACTCTGGAGCATCCGCGATGCTGAGGAGGTCATGAATAGCACGTTTAATGAGTTGGTCACACCGCAGGTAAAGGTTACAAAGGGTGATAGGGAATGGGTGACCATCAGGCAGAGCAGGAGTAGGAAGGTAGTGTGAGGGTCCCCTGCGGTCATCTCCCTCCAAAACAGATATGCCATTTTGGGGAAGATGGCTCATTAGGGGAAGGCAGCAGCAGCTAAGTTCATGGCACCATGCATGGTTCTGCTGCACAGGAGGGCAGGAAAAAGAGTGGGAGAGCTATAGTGGTAGTGGATTCTATTGTAAGAGGAATAGATAGGCGTTTCTGCGGCCGCAATCGAGACTCCAGGATGTATGTTGCCTCCCTGGTGCAAGAGTCAAGGATGTCTCGGAGCGGCTGCAGAGCATTCTGGAGGGAGAGGTTGAATAGCCAGTTGTTGTGGTGCATATAGGTGCCAACGATATAGATAAAAACACGGGATGAGGTCCTACAAGCTGAATTTAGGGAGCTAGGAGTTAAATTAAAAAGCAGGACCTCAAAGATAGTAATCTCAGGATTGCTACCAGTGCCACGTGCTAGTCAGAGTAGAAATAGCAGGATAATTAAGATGAATATGTGGCTTGAGGAATGGTGCAAGAGGGAGGGATTCAAATTCCTGGGACATTGGAACCAGTTCTGGGGGAAGTGGGACCAGTACAAACGAACCGTCTGCACCTATGCAGGACCGGAACCGATGTCCGAAGGGGAGTGTTTGCTGGTACTGTTGGGGAGGGTTTAAACTAATATTGCAGGGGAATGGGAATCTATGCAGGGAGACAAGAGGGAAGTTAAATTGCAGAAGCAAAAGGTAGAAAAGAGATAAGGAAAAGTGGAGGGCAGAGAAATCAAAGAAAAAAATCAAAAAGGGCCACATTACAACATAATTCTAAAAGGTTAAAGAGTGTTAAAAAAAACAAGCCTGAAGGCTCTGTGTCTCAATGCGAGAAGCATTTGTAATAAGGTGGACGAATTAACTGCACAGATAGCTGTTAACGGATATGATGTCATTGGGATTAAGGAGACATGGCTCCAGGGTGACCAAGGCTGGGAACTCAACATCCGGGGTATTCAACATTCAGGAAGGATAGACAGAAAGGAAAAGAAGGTGGGGTAGCGTTGGTGGTTAAAGAGGAGATTAACGCAATAAGTAAGGAAGGACATTAGCTTGGATGATGTGGAATCTGTATGGGTAGAGCTGCGGAACACCAAAGGGCAGAAAAAGTTAGTGGGAGTTGTGTACAGACTACCAAACAATAGTAGTGATGTAGCATCAAACAGGAAATTAGGGATGCATGCAATAAAGATACAGCAGTTATCATGCGTGACTTTAATCTGATTGGGCTAACCAAACTGGTAGCAATACGATGGAGGAGGATTTCCTAGAGTGTATTAGGGATGGTTTTCTAGACCAACATGTCGAGGAACCAACTAGAGAGCTGGCCATCCTAGACTGGGGGTTGTGTAATGAGAGGATTAATTAGCAATCTTGTTGTGCGAGGCCCCTTGGGGAAGAGTGACCATAATATGGTAACATTTTTCATTAAGATGGAGAGTGACACAGTTAATTCAGAGACTAGGGTCCTGAACGTAAAGAAAGGTAACTTCGATGGTATGAGACATGAATTGGTTAGGATAAACTGATGAATGATACTTAAAAAGTTGACGGTGGATAGGCAATGGCAGACATTTAAAGATCACATGGATGAACTTCAACAATTGTACATGATGTTTGGCATAAAAATAAAACAGGGAAAGTGGCTCAACCATGGCTAACAAAGGAAATTAGGGATAGTGTTAAATCCAAGGAAGAGGCATGTAAATTGGCCTGAAAAAGCAGCAAACTTGGGAGAAATTTAGAATTCAGCAGAGGAGGACAAAGAGTTTAATTAGCAGTGGGTAATTAAAGTATGAGAGTAAGTTTGCATGGAACATAAAAACTGACTGCAAAAGCTTCTATAGATATGTGAAGAGAAAAAGATTAGTGAAGTCAAATGTAGGTCCCTTGCAGTCAGAATCGGGTGAATTTATAATGGGGAACAAAGAAATGGCAGACCAATTGAACAAATACTTTGGTTCTGTCTTCACTAAGGAAGACACAAATAACCATCCAGGAATACTAGGGGACCGAGGGTCTAGCGAGAAGGAGGAACTGAAGGAAATCCTTATTAGGCAGGAAATTGTGTTAGAGAAATTGATGGGATTGAAGGTCGATAAATCCTCAGGGCCTGATAGTCTGCATCCCAGAGTACTTAAGGAAGTGGCCCTAGAAATAGTGGATGCATTGGTGGTCATTTTCTAACAGTCTATCGACTCTGGATCAGTTCCTATGGATTGGAGGGTAGCTAATGTAACCCCACTTTTTAAAAAAGGAGGGAGAGAGAAAATGGAATTATAGACTGGTAAGCCTGACATCAGTAATGGGGAAAATGTTAGAATCAATTATTAAAGATGTAATAGCAGCGAATATGGAAAGCAGTGACAGGATCGGTCCAAGTCAGCATGCGTTTATGAAAGGGAAATCATGCTTGACAAATCTTTGAATTTTTTGAGGAAGTAACTAGTAGAGTGGACAAGGGAGAACCAGTGGATGTGGTGTATTTGGACTTTCAAAAGGCTTTTGACAAGGTCCCACTCAAGAAATTAGTGTGCAAAATTAAAGCACATGGTATTGGGGGTAATGTATTGACGTGGATAGAGAACTGGTTGGCAGACAGCAAGCAAAGATTCGGAATAAACGGGTCCTTTTCAGAATGGCAGGCAGTGACTAGTGGGGCACCGCAAAGTTCAGTGCTGGGACCCCAGCTATTTACAATATACATTAATGATTTAGACAAAGGAATTGAATGTAATATCTCCAAGTTTGCAGATGACACTAAGCTGGGTGGCAGTGTGAGCTGTGAGGAGGATGCGAAGAGGCTGCAGGTTGACATGGACAGTTTAGGTGAGTGGGCAAATGCATGGCAGATGGAGTATAATGTAGATAAATGTGAGGTTATCCACTTTGGTGGCAAAAACAGGAAGGCAGAATGTTATCTGAATGGTGATAGATTAGGAAAAGGGGAGGTGCAACGAGACCTGGGTGTCATGGTACATCAGTCATTGAAAGTTGGCATGCAGGTACAGCAGGCGGTGAAGAAGGCAAATGACATGTTGGCCTTCATAGCAAGAGGATTTGAGTATAGGAGCAGGGAGGTCTTGCTGCAGCTGTACAGGGCCTTGGTGAGGCCTCACCTTGAATATTGTGTACAGTTTTGGTCTCCTAATCTGAGGAAGGACGTTCTTGCTATTGAGGGAGTGCAGCGAAGGTTCACCAGACTGATTCCAGGGATGGTAGGACTGACATATGAAGAAAGACGGGATCGACTAGTCTTAAATTCACTGGAATTTAGAAGAATGAGAAGGGATCTCATGGAAACATATAAAGTTATGATGGGATTGGACAGGTTAGATGCAGGAAGAATGTTCCCGATGTTGGGGAAGTCCAGAACCAGGGGTCACAGTCTAAGGATAAGGGGTAAGCCATTTAGGACCGAGATGAGGAGAAACTTTTTCACTCAGAGAATTGTGAACCTGTGGAATTCTCTCCCACAGAAAGTTGTTGAGGTCAGTTCATAAAATATATTCAAAAGGGAGTTAGATATGGCCCTTATGGCTAAAGGGATCAAGCGATATGGAGAGAAAACAGTAATGGGGTACTGAAGTTGCATGATCAGCCGTGATGTTATTGAATGGTGGTGCAGGCTCGAAGGGCCGAATGGCCTACTCCTGCACCTATTTTCTATATTTCTATGTTTCTACTATATCTAGGCCTCTCATAATTTTATACACCTCAATGAGGTCTCTCCTCAGCCTCCTCTGTTCCAATGAAAACAAACCTTGCCTATCTAATCTGTCCTCATATCTAAGATTCTCCACTCCCGGCAAAGTCCTCATAAGTCTCCTCTGCACCCTCTTCAGTGCAATCACGTCCTTCCTGTAATGTGGTGACCAGAACTGCATGCAGTACTCCAGCTGCGGACTAACCAGTGTTTTATACAGTTCAATTATAACCTCCTTGCTCTTGTATTCCATGCCTCGGCTAATAAAGGCAAGCATTCCATATGCCTTCTGAACCACCTTATCTACCTGGCCTGCTACCTTCAGGAGTCTGTGGCCAAATGGCCTCCTTCTGTGCCATACATTTCCAAGATTTTATTTCAGTGTGACCATGATATATTTGTGAGGGGGTGGGGGGGAAATTGTCTGGGGCTCAGTTTCACCAGATTTCGGACCCATTTGTCGTCCATTGGGTTTCCACTCTAGTTGCGGGAGGCGGGGGGAGGGGGGAGGGCGCTGGTGAGACGACAGGTGTTTTTTATTCTTTTTCCTTCTTCTAGGACTTTTTGTAATACATTCACGGGATGAAACACTGGTATAAAGCATTAGATAAAACATTGGTTCAGCCCCAACTGGAGTATTGTGTCCAATTCTTGGCACCGCGCTTTGGGAAGGATGTGAAGGCCTTCGAGAGGATGCAGAAAAGATTGACGAGAATGGTTTCAGGGATGAGGGACTTCAGTTACGGGGATAGACTGGAGAAGCTGGGGTTGTTCTCCTTAGAGCAGAGAAGGTTGAGAGGATATTTGATCGAGATGTTGAAAATCATGAGGGGTCTGGACAGAGTTGATAGAAACATGTTGCTTAAATGGATTTAGCTGAGGAATGCAGCAAATAATGACTGCACATCTCCAATCACAAGTCCACAGTCATACACCAGAGGTGAAGGAGCTGATCGAAGGACCCAATTTTCCCTAAAGCATTTTTTTGGCGTACCTGAAGAGTTACGCATGGTTTTGGGGGGGGGCTGAAGTACGGCAAAAAAAAATATGATAAGTTTCCCCGTTGGATTTCTTCATTTTGGCCTGGCCTAACCTGACCTTTAGTTTTGGGAGGGGGTGGAGCCTTGATCTGCGCCAAAAAGATTGGGGCTGCCATGGTAACCAGGGACACAATGCGAGCTGAGGCTGCAAAGTGAAGCATACAACCACCTCCCAACACATTAAAAGAATTGAGAAACACATAGCGGCAACTTACCTCCAACCCCGCCCGAAGGCTGTCCAGTCTCTCTCTCTCTCTCTCTCTGTGAACCGGGGACCGGGAATGGGACTGGACCGGGAGAATGGGGGCCGAGAATGGGACCGGACCGGCAAGCCCTTCGGGCGGGGTTGGAGGCAAGTTGCTGCTATGTGTTTTTCAATTCTTTTAGTGTGTGTCCGGCCAGCTGCTACGCCGATTTCCTTAACTCTAGGGAAGGTTTTTCTGGAGAGGCCACATACGCCGGCCTAAGCGGAACTGGAGTAACTCTCAGCTGGCCAAACTTCCCTAAATGACCAGAATTGACGCGGGTGGCTGGTTACGCCCCTTTAGCTTAAAAAAAGCTGACTTTAAAAAATTGTAACTAACTGAGTTACGCTGGTTCAAATTGATTGGGGAAACTGTGGTTTATCAACTTAGGCCAAAAAGAGCAGCCTGCTCAAAAAAAACGGCATTTCCCAGAACGAGGGGTCACAGTCTAAGGATAAGGGGTAAGCCATTTAGGACCGAGATGAGGAGAAACTTCTTCACTCAGAGAATGAGTGGGACCCCAGCTATTTACATATACATTAATGATTTAGATAAAGGAATTGAATGTAATATCTCCAAGTTTGCAGATGACACTAAGCTGGGTGACGGTGTGAGCTGTGAGGGGGACGCTAAGAGGCTGCAGGGTGACTTGGACAGGTTAGGTGAGTGGGCAAATGCATGGCAGATGCAGTATAATGTGGATAAATGTGAGGTTATCCACTTTGGGGGAAAAAAGAGAGGCGGAATATTATTTGAATGGTGACAGATTAGTAAAAGGGGAGGTACAACGAGACCTGGGTGTCATGGTACATCAGTCATTGAAAGTTGGCATGCAGGTACAGCAGGCGATGAAGAAGGCAAATAGTATGTTGGCCTATTACGGCTAAGGGGATCAAGGGATATGGAGAGAAAGCAGGAAAGGGTAACTGAGGGAATGATCAGCCATGATCTTATTGAATGGTGGTGCAGACTCGAAGGGCAGGATGGCTGACTCTTGCACCTATTTTCTATGTTTCTATGTTTCATAGCTAGGGGATTTGAACATAGGAGCAGGGAGGTCTTACTGCAGTTGTACAGGGCCTTGGTGAGGCCTCATCTGGAATATTGTGTTCAGTTTTGGTCTCCTAACCTGAGGAAGGACGTTCTTGCTATTGAGGGAGTACAGCGAAGGTTCATCATACTGATTCCCGGGATGGCTGGACTGACATATGAGGAGAGACTGGATCGACTGGGCCTGTATTCACTGGAGTTTAGAAGGATGAGAGGGGATCTCATAGAAACATATAAAATTCTGACGGGACTGGACAGGTTAGATGCAGGAAGAATGTTGCCGATGTTGGGGAAGTCCAGAACCAGGGGACACAGTCTAAGGATAAGAGGTAAGCCATTTAGGACCGAGATGAGGAGAAACTTCTTCACTCAGAGAGTTGTTAACCTGTGGAATTCCCTACTGCAGAGAGTTGTTGATGCCAGTTCGTTGGATATATTCAAAAGGGAGTTAGATATGGCCCTTACGGCTAAAGGGATCAAGGGGTATGGAGAGAAAGCAGGAAAGGGTAACTGAGGGAATGATCAGCCATGATCTTATTGAATGGTGGTGCAGGCTCGAAGGGCCGAATGGCCTACTCCTGCACCTATTTTCTATGTTTCCATGTTTAAATCACTGGCTAAAATTAAGCCTAAAGTTACAGTTTATTTAATGCACAGCTGTTACAATCCCAAAAACCCCACACCTTCAAATAATACAAAACACAGCACCCGCCCCTTCAAATTATACAACAGCTGAAGAAAATTAACAACATATGTACACAGGACCCATGAGGGCACCTTCCATCAGTGGTCTTTACATTGGCATTTCCCACCCCTCTGCCTCACCCCCTCCCTCGCCCACTGCTCCTCATCAATGGTTCCTCAGTGCCTGCAGCAAGTCCACTTGAGGGCGGCTGTGTGTCTGAGGATCACAGGACAGATGGCCGAGGAGGATGCCCTGGACCAGCACTGGCCATGGAAAGGCCGACTGCTGACTGCACTGCCTCAGGATGGGCGGCAGCACCGTGGGATGGCCGGGGGTGCAGGCCGTGCCGGGTGCAAAGGCAATGGAAGGGAGCCGGAACGGTGTCGTCGTGAGGAAGGTCAGCACCTTCCAGTTCCAGCGCCACACTGCTACTCTTGCGGTGGGGGCGCCAGAGCATCAGGAGCAAAAGGTGCCACCAGAGATTGCCGACCTGCTGTGGCACCGTCAGTTCCCTGTCCGACCATGGGGAAGTCAGAGAGGATAGTGGCAGTCATCATCGGCGGTCCCTCGAACGAGGATGACTTGCTTCCACACGAGTTCACAGATGTTTCAATGAAGGACCCAGTGTTCCAGTCCTGAACTCCAATTGAAGGGGGTGGAAGATGCCCTGTGTGTGGATTTTTTTTAACGTGTGGTGACCGTTGCACATCAGCCACCACACGGGGCTTGACAGAGCTAGGTCTTGGTCCAGTGGCAAGGGTTGAACCAGGACAAGTGGAGACCTGCTCTGCTGCACGGACCCACTGCGCACACATATCGCAGTGTGGGCTGGACCTCGAATCTTCTGGGCCCCGTACCCTCATTCGTCGCACCTTGGCCCAAAATGTTCCAGGGCCCGGTGCTCCAGCTCTATTCATAGCCCCGACCTGCGGTGGTGTTCTCACACAGGTCGGGGCAGCCCATCGAAGCACTGACCTTGCTCAAATCAGTTCCGATGGACAGGCCCCACCTTCTGCATGTCCGATACTAGACCCCCGAAACAAGTACTCTGAGACTGCATAAACGCAGGGAATGCTTGAAACGCTGCAGTCTGAAATTGCATGTCAGCAACCAGTGTCTTCATGACAAGGTAGATGCAGAGCGGATGTTTCCACTCATGGGGGTATCTAGAACTAGGGGGCATAGTTACAGAATAAGGGGCCGCCCATTTAAAACTCAGATGAGGAGAAATTTCTTCTCTCAGAGGGTTGTAAATCTATGGAATTCTCTGTCCCAGAGAGCTGTGGGGGCTGAGTCATTAAATATATTTAAGACGGAGATAGACAGATTTTTGAGCGATAGGGAGTCGAGGGTTATGGGGAGCGGGCGGGGAAGTGGAGCTGAGTCCATGATCGGATCAGCTATGATCTTATTGAATGGCGGAGCAGGTTCGAGGGGTCAAATGGCCGACTCCTGCTCCTATTTCTTATATTCTTAAACAGTTCCCATTGGCGGAAGGGCCGAGAACCAGAGGACACAGATTTAAGGCGATTGGCAGAAGAACCAAAGGCGACGTAAGAAAAAACCTTTCTTACGCAGCAAGTGGTTAGGATCTGGAATGCACTGCCTGAAAGGGTGGTGGAGGCAGACTCAATCGTGGCTTTCAAAAGGGAGTTGGGTAAATATCTGAATGTAGGGCGGGGGAGTGGCCGGCCTGGGTTTGATGGGCCGAATGGCCTTCTTTCCTGCTGTAATCATTCTATGATTCTATGATACAGCAGGTGCATGAGAACACCATCACCTGCAAGTTCCCCTCCTGATCCTATTTCTTATGTTCTTATAAAGTTAATAGGTTATCAGAAGGAATTATTCCTCCGAGCCGGCATGGGTTCGCGTCTCCTTCTGCACTGTAACCATTCCAGGATTCTACAATTGGCAAACTTTCTTTGCGTAACCGCACGCAGAAAGATTCTTCCAGCATCCTTTCGAACGAGAAGCGAATCAGATAGTAATTGGATAGTAGCACCAAGGCTTGATTGTGAGTTCGCTTTTCAAAAGCTGAAGAATTAAAAAGCATGATTTTTTTTTCAGAGCGGGCTCAAAGTGTTTATTGGTATGGAATTCAAGCATAATCCTGATAGGAATTCATGATGGCGTTTTGCAACATGATTCCTTCATCTTGATTATAATTCTGAATGGAGAAAAGAGAATAACATTTAGGCAGTGAGACATTATCCTGTTTTTTTCCCACATATCTCGCGTCAACAACAGCAACTTTCATTTATATAGCGCCTTTAACGTGGTGAAATGTCCCAAGGCGCTGCACGGGAGTATTATGAGATACAAAATTTGACACCGAACCGCATAAGTCGAAATTAGCGCAGGTGACCAAAAGCTTGGTCAAAGATATGGGTTTTAAGGAACGCCAGGCGGGAACAGACCTGGGATCAGGCTCAGTGGGAATCATCCGTGCAAACTTCCCCACTACCAAGGTTGATGGTTGTCCACTGCTTGCGAGGAAGGTTTGATCCTTCAGGTTGTACTGTGGGGTCCTCTACGTCACAGCTCTTCCAAAGAATCCGCCATCGGTCAACAACGCTGAGGGGCGATTGCTGACGGGGCGACGGTCCAAAGTGGCTAGGCCGCAGCCGCTGGGCCTTCTCTGCTTAAAGAAGAACCCAGCTTCTCCAGTCTATCCATGTAACTGAAGCCCCTCATCCCTGGAACCATTCTCGTCAATCTCCTCTGTACCCTCTCCACGGCCTTGATGTGCTTCCTAAAGTGTGGTGCCCAGATTTGGACACAATTCTCCAGCTGGGGCTGAACTAGTTTTACATAGGTTTAGCATTACTGCCTGGCTTTTTACAAAGCCCACAATCCCAGGTGCCTTACAGTGCAGTGTCGATGCACGGCGCGGCAGATCTGACCAGCAAGGACGATCAGCAGGTCAGGGCCTTCAAAGCAGCATGCCGCTTCAAGGTACAGCACAGGCTGGAGAGCGATGGCTTTGAAGCGGGCAACTGGATTGGATGTCATCAAGGTCCAGGTCGGTGATTGGAGCGCGGGCAGGTACAGCGGGAGCGGCGAGGTCGGGGCGCAGGAGCGGCGAGTGATCGTGGCCCAGGGGAGGCGAGAGTTCAGGGTCCAGAAGAGGCGTGGGCCCAGGGGCAGCACGGGCCCAGCCCACACTGCGATATGTGCGCGCACTAGGTCCGTGCAGCAGAGCTGGTCTCCAGTCGTCCTGGTTAACCCTTGCCACTGGACCAAGACCTAGCTCTGTCAAGCCCGTGTGGTGGCTGGTGTGCAACGGTCACCCCACGTTAAAAAAATCCACCCACAGGCATCTTCCACCCTTCAACATGTAGTTCGGGACCTGGAATATTAGGTCCTTCATTGAAACACCTGTGAACTCATCCCTTTTTTGGCGTGGAAGCAAGTCATCCTCGTTTCGAGGGACCGCCTATGATGATGAAGGAACGTCTTGAAGGATGGGAGAAAGAGGTAGACAGGCGGAGATGTTGAGGCAGGGAGTTCCAGAGCTTGGGGCCCAGGCAACAGAAGGCACGGCCACCAATGGTTAAGCAATTATAATCAGGGATGCTCAAGAGGGCAGAATTAGAGGAATGCAGACATCTCGGGGGATTGTGGGGCTGGAGGAGATTACAGAGATAGGGAGGGGCGAGGCCATGGAGGGATTTGAAAATAAGGTGGAGAATTTTGAAATCGAGACATTGCTTAACTGGAAGACAATGTAGGTCAGCGAGCACAGGGGTGATGGGTGAGCGGGACGTGGTGCTTGTTAGGACACGGGCAGCCGAGTTTTAGAACATCTCTAGTTTGCGTACGGTAGAATGTGGGAGTGCGTTGGAATAGTCAAGTCTAGAGGTAACAAAGGCATGGATGAGGGCTTCAGCAGCGGATGAGCTGAGGCAGGGGCGGAGACGGACGATGTTACGGAGGTGGAAATAAGCGGTCTTAGTTATGCCGCTGATACGTCGCCAAAAGCTCATTTCAGGGTCAAATATGACACCAAGGTTGCGAACAGTCTGGTTCAGCCTCAGATAGAAGTTGGGGAGAGGGATGGAGTTAGTGTCTGGGGAACGGAGTTTGTGGCGGGGACCGAATACAATGACTTTGGTCTTCCCAATGTTCATTTGGAGAAAGTTTCTGCTCACCCAGTACTGGAGGTTGGACAAGCTGTCTGACAATTTAGAGACCGTGGAGGGGTCGAGAGAAGTGGTGGCGAGGTAGAGCTGGGTGTCGTCAGCGTACATGTGGAAACTGATGCTGTGTTTTCGGATGATATCGTCAAGGGGCAACTTGTAGATGAGAAATAGGAGGGGGCCAAGGATAGATCCTTGGGGGACACCAGAGGTAATGATACGGGGAGGGGGAGAAGTCATTGCAGGTGATTCTCTGGCTACGATTAGATAGATAAGAACGGAACCAGGCGAGTGCAGTCCCACCCAGCTGGACGACAGTGGAGAGGCGTCCCTCCATGTTCCCCTCCGAGTCACACCCCATCCTGACTTGGAAATATATCGGCCGTTCCTTCATCGTCGCTGGGTCACAATCCTGGAACTCCCTCCCCAACAGCACTGTGGGAGCACCTTCACCACACGGACTGCAGCGGTTCAAGAAGGCGGCTCACCACCACCTTCTCAAGGGCAATTAGGGATGGGCAATAAATGCCGGCCTTGCCAGCAACGCCCACATCACGTGAATGAATGAACATCTTTTAAAAAAACCTTTTACACAATCCACGGTTAATAAATATGTTATGAAATTACACTCACCACAAAGAAATCATATGAAAATTGATGTCGCAGCATAAGATGATTAATGAAGTTCCTGCTGTAATAATTTGCATCTCCCCAGGGCATCGATGCACAGATAGGACAGACCTATAAGACAAGTGTCCAAAGTTTCAGACAGAAAATACGGCCCTTATGAAAGAAGGAAGGGCATAAGCTACATACTACACAGTGCGGGGGGTCTGGAACTCGCTGCCTGGGAGAGTGGTGGATGCAGAAACCCTCACCACATTTAAAAGGTGCTTGGATGGGCACTTAAAGTCCAGTAACCTGCAGGGTTACAGACCAAGAGCTGGTAATTAGGATTAGACTGAATAACCTCTTGTTGGCTGGCACAGATATGATGGTAAGTACTGCAGGGAATCGAACACAGCCAGGGTGATCTCTAGTTTCGATCGCCTGGATGGGTCGGAGAGGAATTTTCCCAGATTTTTTTTTCCCCAATTGGCCTGGGTTTTTATCTGGTTTTTGCTTCTCCCAGGAGATCACATGGCTCTGGTTGGGGTGGAGTGTAGAATGTTTCAGTTTCAGGGGTGTCGCAGTTGTGTGGGGCGGACTGGTTGGGCCGGGTGCTCTTTACCGTTCCACCATTGTTCATTGTCCATAGGTTTACATGTAACCTCCAGGGCTGCTGACCGAGGGCCGTGCGGCTCTTTGTCGGCCGGCGCGGACACGATGGGCCGGAATGGCCTCCTTCTGCGCTGTAAATTTCTATGTTTCTATCATCTATCATCAGACAATATTTGAGTAAATACTATGCCTATTTTATGGATCTCCCATCGCAATGTCCATGGTGAATCGAAGATATGTTGCTTTATAGAACAATATACAGGGAGAAATTCGGGTCGTTTACGCCTCCCAGGGCACTAACGGGGCGCTAACAACTCCCACTAACTTCGGGGGAGTTTATCTGCGGCGTTGTGCCCCGATCTCCTGCACCTGGACATCGGGGCAGTATCGCTGTGCACAGCGCCCCGGATCCTGAAGCTGCACGGGGCAATGACAACATCAGCTTCAGGGGGACGCATGCCGAATGGCTGGCCGCGAGCGGGGCAGAAGTTAAATGGGAGCTGCGGGCAGGCCCCCTGGTCAAAAAAAAATGGCGGCTTTTTTTTGTGCTCGCCGCTGCGGATTTGGACGCGGGGTCCGTGCGGCAATCGCTCAGCCCGGCACTCTGCCAGGTCGGTGTGTTTAAAATCTGTGGCGTATGCAGCTCGGCCCCTTCCCTTTAATTCCGGGACGAGCCCCTCCTACACGGCCCAGTGCGCTGGGGAAAAGCGGGAATATGGTGTTGAGATAGAGGATCAGCCATGATCAGATTGAATGGTGGTGCAGACTCGATGGGCCGAATTTTCTATGTTTCTATGTACTGCTCCCGAGCCCTACGTTCCCCCCCCGCTCCCGAGCCCTGCGCCCCCCCCCCACACCCGCTCCCGAGCTCTGCACCCCCCCGCTCCCGAGCCCTGTGCCCCCCCCCCCGCTCCCGAGCCCTGCCCCCGCTCCCGAGCCCTGCGCCCCCCCCTGCTCCCGAACCCTGTGCCCCCCCCCCCGCTCCCAAGCCCTGCCCCCCACTCCCGAGCCCTGCCCCCCACTCCCGAGCCCTATCCCTATGTTCCCTCTGCTCCCCTGTGCTTCCGAGCCCTGCGCCCCCCCCCCGCTCCCGAGCCCTGTGCGACCCCCCCCCGCTCCCGAGCCCTGTGCCCCCCGCTCCCGAGCCCTGCCCCGCAATCCCGAGCCCTATGCCCCCTCTGCTCCCCCCTCCTCCCGAGCCCTGCTCCTGAGCCCTGCGCCCCCAATGCTCCCGAGGCCTGTGCCCCCCCCCCCGCTCCCAAGCCCTGCCCCCCACTCCCGAGCCCTGCCCCCCACTCCCGAGCCCTATCCCTATGTTCCCTCTGCTCCCCCGTGCTCCCGAGCCCTGTACGACCCCCCCGCTCCCAAGCCCTGTGACTCCCCGCTCCCGAGCCCTGCCCCGCAATCCCAAGCCCTATGCCCCCTCTGCTCCCCCCTCCTCCCGAGCCCTGCCCCCCCTGCTCCTGAGCCCTGCGCCCCCCCACTGCTCCTGAGCCCTGCCCCCCGCTCCCGCCCCAGGAACAAAGTTTGATTTAGCACCCCACTTCATTTCGGGGGCGATAACCCCAATTTCTCATGAGAGGGTGTATTATTGCCCCCAATCAAGGTGCACCCGGATTTCTACCCCGTACATGTCTTAACAAAGTGTGACAGGGAAAATGTTAGAGAAGTTAATGCGAATCGTCCAGGGACGTGTGCGCCACACTCAAGACTTTTAATCACAGAAGGAGGCTATTCGGCCCGTCGAACCTATTCCGGCTCGCTGCAAGAGCAATTCAGTTAGTCCCACTCCCTCCCCACTTTTGCTGCAAAATGTTTTCCTTCAGATACCTATCCAACTCCCTTTTGAAAGCTATGATTGAATCTGCCTCCACCACCCTCTCAGGCAGTGCATTCCAGATCCTAACCACTCGCTGTATATGTCATGTATCTCACATTACTGTATATAACTGTATCTTACCATGCTATACATGACTGTAACTGGATATGACCTGTAACAATAAGCATAACCAGGGGTGCACTTGCAGGAGACACTCCATACCTGTCCCACTGGGGTATATAAAGGGAGGTCTCAGGCAAGTGCAGCACTGGAGAGCTGGAATTAAAGGTGCAGGTCCTGAGTGACCTTGACTTCAGCATGTGTCTTGTGTAAGTCAGTACATTAGAGTCAGGACTTAACAGTGGCGACGAGTTACGGGATCACAGAATCCACAGAATGGCTACCAACAGCTCAGATGAGAAATACAATACTGGAGACAATTGGTATGACTTTATAGAAAGGCTCCAGCAAAGCTTTGTGACCAAAGACTGGCTGGGCGACGATAAGGCAGACAAGAGAAGAGCCCATCTCTTGACCAGCTGTGGCTTGAAAACATACGCTTTAATGAAAGACCTGCTGGCACCCGAGAAACCAGCAAGCAAGTCGTTTGAGGAGTTGAGCACACTGGTGAGAGACCACCTGAAGCCAGCGAGCAGCCTACACCTGGCCAGACACAGGTTCTATAACTACAGACGCTGTGTGGGCCAAAGCATACCCGACTTCGTGGCGGAACTTCGGAGGCTGGCTAGTTCATGTGAGTTCCCCGATGAACTGAGGAGAGAAGTACTGAGAGACTTTTTTATTGAAGGAATAGGCCACGCAGGCATATTCCGAAAGCTTATAGAGACTAAGAACTTGACTCTAGAGGCAGCAGCACTGGTCGCACAGACGTTCTTGGCAGGCGAAGAAGAATCGAGGCTGATCTATACTTCGGGTACAACAACCAACGAGGCATCGGAACAAGGGGTTCACATTGTGAAACAAACCGCTACCCCCACACACAGACAAAGGCAGGAGAACAGGCCTTCAACAGCAGACAGTGGCGCCAGAAGCCATCAAAATCAAGGGCCACATGATCACACCTCATCAACCCACAATGCGAGCAATCAACAACAGATTGAGAGAAGCTCAAGGGAGATCAGCCAGACGCAGCTCATCCTTCGGAAACAATGGAAACAGTCTGTGTTGGAGATGTGGGGGAAGGCACTCAACCAGGATGTGTCGATTTCAGCATGCCGTTTGCAGAAACTGCAACTACACAGGGCATCTGGCCCGCATGTGCAGAAAAACAGCAGCTCGGCTGGTATACGAATCGGAAGGGTCGGAAAGCAGTCAGAAGACGGTTGGAACAGTGCACAGGACGCCGAGGTACAGTGGGTTAACACGATCAATGTCCACTGTTCTTACACCAAGACGTCTCCAATTATGATGAGGGTTCGACTCAACGGAATACCCGTCAACATGGAACTGGACACGGGGGCCAGTCAATCCCTCATGAGCGTTCAACAATTTGAACAGCTGTGGCCACACAAAAGCAACAGACCAAAACTCACAAAGATCAACACCAAACTAAGGACCTAGACTAAAGAAATCGGCCCAGTCTTTGGCAGCGCCATGCTCTCGGTCACACACAAAGGGACGGTGAACCGACTTCCCCTGTGGATTGTCCACGGAGATCTCCCAGCACTGTTGGGGAGAAGCTGGCTAGCAGAACTTAATTGGAAATGGGATGATGTTCACGCCATGTCGTCAGAGGAACGGACCTCCTGCTCAACAGTTCTAAGCCGTTTTGAACATCTCTTTCAGCCAGGTGTGGGTACCTTCAAAGGGGCTAAAGTTAGAATCTACATCACACAGAATGCCAGACCGGTCCAATCACAAGGCTAGAGCTGTGCCTTATGTGATGAGGGAAAAGATTGAAAACGAACTGGACCGGCTTCTGCGGGAAGGCATAATTTCTCCCGTGGAATTCAGCGACTGGGCAAGTCCCATCGTTCCCGTCATGAGGCCTGATGGATCCATGCGAATCTGTGGGGATTACAAGTCTACCATAAACAGAGTCTCTCTGCAGGACCAATACCCGCTGCCCAGAGCAGAGGACCTATTTGCCACGTTGGCTGGAGGAAAACTTTTCTCGAAACTTGACCTCACATCTGCGTATATGACGCAAGAACTGACCGAAGAGTCTAAGCTACTCACCACCATCAACACACATCGAGGCATTTTTGTATACAATTGATGCCCATTCGGCATCAGGTCAGCAGCTGCTATATTCCAGCGCAACATGGAGAGTCTGCTCAAGTCCATCCCGGGGACGGTTGTGTTTTAAGATGACATACTAATCACGGGCAGGGACACCGACTCTCATCTCCGCAATCTTAAGGAAGTACTAAGTCGATTGGATCGGGTAGGCCTAAGAGTTAAGAAATCCAAGTGCCTGTTTCTCACGCCTGAGGTTGAATTTTTGGGCAGAAGGATTGCCGCTGATGGAATCCTCCCAACCGACTCCAAAACCGAAGCAATTCGTCTGGCACCCAGGCCCCGGAATGTCTCGGAACTGCGAACCTTTCTCGGGCTACTCAATTACTTTGGGAACTTTATGCAGAACTTGAGCACGCTGCTGGAGCCTCTCCACGTGCTACTCAAAGGGGTGCGATTGGTTTTGGGGGGACACCCAAGAACACGCCTTCAATAAGGCACGCAACCTTCTATGTTCCAAGAGTGTTTTAGCCTTTTTTGACCCAGGTAAAAAGTTAGTCCTTACGTGTGATGAGTCAGCGTACGGGGTCGGGTGCGTTTTACAGCAGGCCAATGATGCGGGTAAATTGCAGCCCGTTGCTTATGCCTCCAGGTCACTTTCGCGGGCAGAGCGCGGGTACGGTATGGTTGGGAAGGAGGCGCTCGCGTGCGTGTATGGTGTGAAAAAGATGCACCAATACCTTTTCGGGGCCAAGTTTGCATTACAAACCGACCACCCGCCCCTCACGTCCCTACTATCCGAGTGCAAGGCAATCAACGGCAACGCCTCGGCGCGCATTCAGCGGTGAGCACTCATGCTGGCGGCTTACGACTACACGATAAGGCACAGACCAGGCACAGACAACTGTGCCGACGCGCTTAGCAGGCTACCCCTGGCGACCACAGAAGGGTCCGACGAACAGGACAGTGAGATGATCATGGCAATCGATGCCTTTGAATCCACAGGTTCGTCCATGACGGCTCGCCAAATCAGAGCCTGGATGGTCAGCGACCCCACGTTATCTCTAGTTAAAAGATGCGTTTTAACCGGTGACTGGGCAGAGGCTCGCGATGCCTGCCCCGAGGAGGTCAAACCCTTCCATAGGCGCATGCATGAACTCTCACTACAGGCAGACTGCCTGATGTGGGGCAGCCGAGTAGTTATGCCCTTACGAGGCAGGGAGGCGTTTGTCCGGGAGCTCCATCGCGAGCACCCGGGGATCGTCCTTATGAAGGCCATAGCCAGATCCCACGTCTGGTGGCCTGGCATTGACGCGGACTTTGAGCTCTGCGTCCGTCGGTGCACCATTTGTGCCCAACTCAATAATGGCCCCAGGGAGGCCACCCTAAGCCCCTGGCCCTGGCCCACCAAACCGTGGTCGCAGGTGCATGTGGACTATGCGGGCCCATTCATGGGCAAAATGTTCCTCGCATTCGTTGATGCATTTTCAAAAGGGATCGAGTGTGTTATGTAATGATATGTGTATCGTCCCAGTACCTTAAATGTAATGTAAGTACTATGCCACACCACAGAGGGCGCTGCGGTGGGAAACCCTGGTAGTACCTGCAACAGGTGCTATATAAAGCTGACCACCACACCTGAGAGGCACTCTGGAGCTGAACAATAAAGGACGAAGGTCACAGCAGTTAGACTTACACCAGACCGTGTGGAGTCAGTGATTTGTGTGCTACATACACCACATTGGCGACGAGGAAGCGGACGAACTCCACGCAACCATGGCTACTCTGGGCTCGCTAAAGGATTTTACCGTGGGCAATGATTGGGAGGCCTTTACGGAAAGGCTCGAGTACTACTTCACAGCAAACGACCTGACGGAGAACACATACGCAATGAGAGAGAAGCGTAAGGCGATATTGCTCTCCAGTTGTGGAGATGAGGTTTACTGTCTCGTCAGGGATTTGCTGGCACCCGGGAGCGCCAGGGACAAGTCATACGAGGAGCTGACTGAACTCATTCGTGACCAGCTGAAACCGAAAGAGAGCATTCTCACGGCCAGACACAAATTTTACCATCACTGCAGACCCGAGGGCCAGGATGTCACCAAATATGCTGATTTTGGGGCACACCTTGATGAGGCGCCGCGGGACGTTTTCGTCATGGGGATTGGCCACGAGGGCCTCCTTGACAAGCTGCTGACCACGGAACCCACAGTCACTCTGACAAAGGCCATCACCATCAGCCGGGCACATATGACCTCGACTTTTAGCACCAAGCAAATGATCCACACAGTCTCGAACCCGGCAGGCACTGTCCACAGGATAGCGCCCACCACGGACAAAACTGCAGAACGTGGCTCTGCCCGGGGCAGAGAGCACGGACCTCGGGATCCTGGAACTCAGAGTCCGCTGAGGGGGGCCAATCAAGCAGCACCATGCTGACGTTGTGGAGGAAGCCATGGGGCTCACCGGTGCAGGTTTGCGGAGTACACGTGCAATACCTGCCACGTTAAAGGCCACCTTCAGCGTATGTGTGAAAGAAATCGGACTCACCATGTGGCTGAGGAGATGGGGGATGATCCACTGTTCAGCGAGGAGCAGGTAGAAGAAGATGAGGTGCTTGGATTCGCCCCCAGTGATAAGGGAAGTAAAAATCAACGGAGTCCCAGGGAGTATGGAAGTGGACACGGGCTCGGGTCCGTCGTTGATGAGTCGGAGAACTTTTGATAAACTGTGGATTAACCCAGCTGCACGACCCAAGCTGGTCCCGGTCACGGCGAAGCTGCGTACCTACACCAGGGAACTGATACCTGTTCTCGGCAGAGCGATGGTGCAGGTATCCCACGGGGACGAGACGCACGCTTTACCTTTGTGGGTCATTGAAGGCAATGGGCCGACGCTCCTCGGCTAGAGTTGGATGGGGACGGTCCGTGGGAGCTGGGAAGACTTCATCACCCCACAGGCTGCTGCTCCCCGGGGTGCTGCCGTGCCCCGGGTCCCCAGAGAGCAGCGCCGGCCGAGCTGGAGCTGCAGCCTCAATCCCCCCACAGGCAAGTCCCAGGCCCAGACCTCACACAGAGATCCCGCAGCCTCAATCCACCCATAGGCAAGTCCCAGGCCCGGACCTCACACAGAGATCCCGCAGCCTCAATCCACCCACGGCAAGTCCCAGGCCCGGACCTCACACCGAGACCCTGCAGCCTCAGCCCCCGCAGGCAAGTCCCAGACCCGGACCTCACACCGAGACCCTGCAGCCTCAATCCACCCACAGGCAAGTCCCAGGCCCGGACCCCACACAGAGATCCCGCAGCCTCAATCCACCCATAGGCAAGTCCCAGGCCCGGACCTCACACAGAGACCCTGCAGCCTCAATCCACCCACAGGCAAGTCCCAGGCCCGGACCTCACACAGAGACCCTGCAGCCTCAGCCCCCGCAGGCAAGTCCCAGACCCGGACCTCACACCGAGACCCTGCAGCCTCAATCCACCCACAGGCAAGTCCCAGGCCCGGACCTCACACAGAGACCCTGCAGCCTCAATCCACCCACAGGCAAGTCCCAGGCCCGGACCTCACACAGAGATCCTGCAGCCTCAATCCACCCACAGGCAAGTCCCAGGCCCGGACCTCACACAGAGATCCTGCAGCCTCAATCCACCCATAGGCAAGTCCCAGGCCCGGACCTCACACCGAGACCCTGCAGCCTCAATCCACCCACAGGCAAGTCCCAGACCCGGACCTCACACCGAGACCCTGCAGCCTCAATCCACCCACAGGCAAGTCCCAGGCCCGGGCCTCACACCGAGACCCTGCAGCCTCAATCCACCCACAGGCAAGTCCCAGGCCCGGGCCTCACACCGAGACCCTGCAGCCTCAATCCACCCACAGGCAAGTCCCAGGCCCGGACCTCACACAGAGACCCTGCAGCCTCAATCCACCCACAGGCAAGTCCCAGGCCCGGACCTCACGCAGAGATCCCGCAGCCTTAATCCCCACAGGCAAGTCCCAGGCCCGGACCTCACACAGAGACCCTGCAGCCTTAATCCCCACAGGCAAGTCCCAGGCCCGGACCTCACACAGAGACCCTGCAGCCTTAATCCCCACAGGCAAGTCCCAGGCCTGGACCTCACACCGAGATCCTGCAGCCCCAGCCCCCACAGGCAAGTCCCAGGCCTGGACCTCACACAGAGATCCTGCAGCCCCAGCCCCCACAGGCAAGTCCCAGGCCCGGACCTCACACAGAGACCCTGCAGCCCCAGCCCCCACAGGCAAGTCCCAGGCCCGGACCTCACACCGAGATCCTGCAGCCCCAGCCCCCACAGGCAAGCCCCAGGCCCGGATCTCACATAGAGATCCTGCAGCCTCAGCCCCCACAGGCAAGCAGCCCTGCACAGAGGGGCCTAGTGGGGGGGGGGGAGTGAGCCGGCGGGGTGCGAGGGATCCAGGATGGCCGGCTGTTCGGAAGAGCCCCACCGAGGAGCTGTTAGCGTCGGGCGGAGGCCGCGGGGGACGCGGCAAGTGCGGCCGCTGGAGAGGCCACGACGGCCGCAGGAGAGGCGGCAAGTCAGGTGGCAGCGGAGGGGAGCGGAGGCTGCGACGGCGGAGGGCATCCGGAGCGGCGGAGAAGAAGATGGCGGCGGCATCGTGTCGGAGCAGCAGAGCATCAAAGATGGCGGCGCCCAAGGAGAAGCCTCGTGGAATCCTCCTGCACCAAAGATGGCGCCTTAAAAAGGAAATGCTCCCGGGTATCTTAAAAGGGCCTTACCAAGTGGTGGTCCCCACAAAGGACTTGTGTATGGCAGAGCGAGTCTAAAATGAGCTATGTTAATGTGAGATAGTGAATTTATAATAAGAATTACTTTTTTAATGCTAAATGGCCACTGTATTTGTGTAAAATAATGGATGAAGTACAATTAATGATAACGGCTAACAAGGAAATCAAGGATCCGTTACCAGTCAATAACCAGTTAATGTTGCAGATAATATGTACCATAGTAACGCACTGTCTATGCCCACCTGCCTTCCGTTGGACAAGTGTGATGTTATGTAATGATGTATGTATCGTTGTCCTGCGTCCTGGTGGGGGGGGGGGGAAGGTGATGTTATGTAATGATGTGTGTATTGTCCCAGTACCTTAAATGTAATGTAAGCACTATGCCGCACCACAGAGGGCGCTGCGGTGGGAAACCCTGGTAGTACCAGCAACAGGTGCTATATAAGGCTGACCACCACACATGAGAGGCACTCTGGAGCTGAACAATAAAGGACAAAAGTCACAGCAGTTAGATTTACACCAGACCGTGTGGAGTCAGTGATTTGTGTGCTACATACACCACAGAGTGCACCATTTTAAACTCGAGCACCACCTCCACCACTGTGGAGAGCCTTAGAACCATGTTTGCAATGCATGGCATTCCTGACATATTGGTCAGTGATAATGGATTATAATGTGGATAAATGTGAGGTTATCCACTTTGGGGGCAAAAACACAAAGGCAGACTATTATCTGAATGGTGACAGATTAGGAAAAGGGGAGGTGCAACGAGACCTGGGTGTCATGGTTCATCAGTCATTGAAAGTTTGCATACAGGTAAAGCAGGCGGTGAAGAAGGCAAATGGTATGTTGGCCTTCATAGCTAGGGGATTTGAGTATAGGAGCAGGGAGGTCTTACTGCAGTTGTACAGCACCTTGGTGAGGCCTCACCTGGAATATTGTGTTCAGTTTTGGTCTCCTAATCTGAGGAAGGACGTTTTTGCTATTGAAGTGCAGCGAAGGTTCACCAGACTGATTCCCGGGAGGGCTGGACTGACATATGAGGAGAGACTGGATCAAATGGGCCTTTATACACTGGAGTTTAGAAGGATGAGAGGGGATCTGATAGAAACATAAAAGATTCTGACGGGACGGGACAAGTTAGATGCGGGAAGAATGTTCCCGATGTTGGGGAAGTCCAGAACCAGGGGACACAGTCTTAGGATAAGGGGTAGGCCATTTAGGACTGAGATGAGGAGAAACTTCTTCACTCAGAGAGTTGTTAACTGTGGAATTCCCTGCCGCAGAGAGTTTTTGATGCCAGTTCATTGGATATAAACAAGAGGGAGTTAGATATGGCCCTTACGGCTAAGGGGATCAAGGGGTAAGTAGAGAAAGCAGGAAAGGGGCACTGAGGTGAATAATCAGCCATGATCTTATTGAATGGTGGTGCAGGCTCGAAGGGCCGAATGGCCTACTCCGGCACCTATTTTCTATATTTCTGTGCTTCTATGTCACAGGAAGGAGCAAAGAACAAAAGGGAAGGTCTGTGATAAGATGGAAGGCAGGAGAGATTGAAGAGACTAAAAGGGATGATGGTGCGAGGCAAAAGGAGACGGTAATGGGACAAGTTAAGGAACTGAAGATGGGTCTAGAGGAGCTGTAAATGGGAATGGCAAAAATATTGACAGCTGCCATCCGAAATAATGAGAGCAGTGGTTATTATCTGAAGTCAATAAATCACTGTCTTTCCTCATCAATAGTAAGATTAACTTACATGAAATTTATGCTCTCAGTTTATATTATTATGCAAGATGTGGGAGCATTACCCGAGTATCTCAAATGTGCTTTCTGGGCAGACTGTGCGATCAGTGCAGCATGTGTTGCAAATTGTGGAAAACAGGCCTGTAGCAAGGATATCTTGACAGGAAAGTGAAGTCGTGGAACGTGTAAAGGGTCATTCAGCCATGTCTGTCATGGTCTGGAATATGTCCGCTTGGTCACTTGTGTTTATTGGAATGGGAAACGTTTATGACGGCATGTAGGTCACTTCTAATCAATGGCTCGAAAATGATTAGAAGAGTTACGTGTATGTTTATTGGGGCTCTGTTGTTACTCTGTTTCTACGATGTATCTACGATGGACGCTGATTTATGGCTGGCATGCACGGAATGTACCGATCAAAGGTGAAATCTGGTCTCGGCGATGTGAGTGAACCAGTGTTCAGCTGATCACACTGGAATCGTGCAACGTGATATCTCACACAGCTCTCACACTGGTTTTCTGAAGTTTGGAGTTTCAATAAAATCCTGATCCTGCATGGCTACAAGTGAATGTGTGTGTAATTTGGCAGTTACAGTAACGAGGCAACAAAGTACAGGATAGCAGTCCAACGCAAGGAATTCCAGGGGGGGGAGAAATTCAGGATCACCCCGCTACGGGATGTCAAATTTTGAATGCTGCGAAAATTAACGGCAGGAACTAAATTCAGGGTTTGCGCTCCAGGAAGGAAGTGGAGACAGCGGTCCTCCACCAACCTGTCTTCACCGCTCAGCACTGACCCCCAGTCATCAAGATCCACGGCGTGGTCCTAGTCAACATGGACCATTTCCCATACCTCGGAGCCTCTTAACAGCAAGGGCAGACATTGACGACGGGATTCAAGACCGCCTCCAGTGCGTCGGTGCAGCCTTCGGCAGCCTGAGGAAAAGAAGACCAGGCCCTCAAATCTGCCACCAAGCTCATGGTCTACAGGGCTGTAGTGATACCCGCCCTCCTGTATGGCTCAGAGACATGGACCATGTACAGTAGACACCTCAAGTCGCTGGAGAAATACCACCAACGATGTCTCCGCAAGACCCTAAAAATCCCCTGGGAGGACAGATGCACCAACGTTAGCGTCCTCGACCAGGCCAACATCCCCAGCACTGAAGCACTGACCACACTCGATCAACTCCGCTGAGCAGGCCACATTGTTTGAATACCAGACACGAGACTCCCAAAGCAAGCGCTCTACTCGGAACTCGTTCACAGCAAATGAGCAAAAGATGGGAAGAGGAAACGTGCCAAGGACACCCTCAAAGCCTCCCTAATAAAGTGCAACATCCCCACCGACACCTGGGAGTCCCTGGCCAAAGACCGCCCTAAGTGGAGGAAGAGCATCCGGGAGGGCGCTGAGCACCTCGAGTCTCGTCGCCGAGAGCGTGCAGAAAGCAAGCGCAGGCAGCGGAAGGAGCGTGCGGCAAACCAGACTCCCCACCCACTCTTTCCTCCAACCACTATCTGTCCCACCTGTGACAGAGACTGTAATTCCCGTATTGGACTGTTCGGCCACCTAAGGACTCACTTTTAGAGTGGAAGCAAGTCTTCCTCGATTCCGAGCGACTGGGGAGCGCCAAAGGACGCAGGCGTGGGCGGTAATGGTGCAGCGCTGCCGCGACCCGCGGCTCCTTCCCTTTCTTAAAGGCTCTGCAGTGGGACAAGTGAGCTGGTCCCCGGCGATAGCCGCGATCAGGCCCGATCAGCCCCCCCACGCAGGGCAGCAGTTAAATCACTTTATGCCATTGTTAAAGGTTTGCTCCGACCCCGCGCCAACCTCCACCCTTTAACTCGCGCCTCGCGAAGCGCCCGGCCGCCCGACCAGCGCCTCCTGCAGCTGTCGGTGTTGTCGCCCGGCGATGCTGCAGGGGGGGCGGAACCCAAGATCGGGTCCGGGGCGGTGCGCAGCGCGATGATTTCATCATCTTGGCGCAAGGTGTTACCGCTGCCGCAAACTTCTCGCCGAAGCTGGCGGGAGTCGTTCATCTCGCGGTCGTCCCGGTGGGTAAGTGGTTAGCGCCCCGTTAGCGCCCCCCCCGGAGGCCATAACGGGAGGTGCTAAGGAGGCCAATTTCTCAATCCAGTTCTTTTTTAAAGTAATAGATCTATTTTAGTTTCAGAGAATTGGAAGTAGATTCTCACCACTCTGGCTTTCTTTTCTGAGATCCCAACCTCCATATATAAAGGAGCTGATCCTGCACCAGGTAGCAATGAACTTGAACGATCTACTTATTAATTTTAAAGAACATTCAAAACATAAGAATATAACTCTTAATTATCAGCGGCGTCACCAGATAGCAACCAGGACAAGAAGCATCTTGGCTGAGTTGTTAAACCGAGGCCCCGTCTGCTCTCTCAGGTGGATGAAAAAGATCCCAAGGCACTATTTCGAAGAAGAGCAGGGGAGTTCTCTCTGGTGTCCTGGGGCCAATATTTATCCCTCAACCAACATCACAAAAACAGATTATCCGGTCATTATCACATTGCTGTTTGTGGGAGCTTGCTGTGCGCAAATTGGCTGCCGCGTTTCCCACATTACAACAGCGACTACACTTCAAAAGTACTTCACTGGCTGTAAAGCGTTTTGGGACGTCCGGTGGTCGTGAAAGGTGCGAAATAAGTGCAAGTCTTTCTTTCTTTCTTTCTTTCCACGCCACTGGACCACATGGTGGGGGGTGAGGAGCGGGGGCAGGGGGGGAGTGGGGGGAGTGGGCGGAGGTGGTAGGTGCTGAGCTGTGAGAGGATCCAGCCTCACTACGGGACCGCAGGTTTTTACAATAACGCTATAAAGATTAAGAAACCAGATTAGAGCACCTACCACTTGCCGTCGGTCAGAATAATGATTTGCACAACAGTGTTGTACTAAGCCGCAGATATCATAGTTCGTCGCTTGGCAATAAGGGCAGGTGTATGTCAATCTATTTGGTCCAATGTAACTTGAAAGCAGAAAAAAATGTGCAATATATTAATTTTCGATTCCAGGTTTAAATATCAAAAGACTAGCAACAAACATGTGCGATTCAGCATTCGACAACTTAAGGTCACCGACCTGAAACGTTAACTCTGTTTCTCTCTCCACAGATGCTGCCTGACCTGCTGAGTATTTCCAGCTTTTTCCGATTATATTTCAGATTTCCAGCATCCGCAGTATTTTGCAATTTGTTTCGGCAAACTTAGCAGCCAGCTTTCAAATGCTCAGCTTGTGGGCTGAATCTTCAGGGGAGGATTTCCTAGGGCGACGCTCTAACCCACTTGGTGTATCTGAGCACAGCAAATATCAGGAAATTGTGTGGGTTGGAGTGGACTTCTGTAAAAGAAGCCGTCTGATTTTACATAAGAAATAGGAGCAGGTGTAGGCCATACAGCCCCTCGAGCCTGCTCCGCCATTTAATACGATCATGGTTGATCCGATCATGGACTCAGGTCCACTTCCCCGCCCGCTCCCCATAACCCCTTATTCCCTTATCGTTTAAGAAACTGTCTATCTCTGTCTTAAATCTACTTAATGACTCAGCTTCCACAGCTCTCTGTGGCAGCGAATTCCGCAGATTTACAAACCTCTGAGAGAAGAAATTCCTCCTCATCTCACTCTTAAATGAGCTGCCCCTTATTCTAAGATTATGCCCCCTAGTTCTAGTCTCCCCCATCAGTGGAAACATCCTCTCTGCATCCACTTGTCAAGCTCCCTCATAATCTTATACGTTTCGATAAGATCACCTCTCATTCTTCTGAATTCCAATGAGTAGAGACCCAACCTCCTCAACCTTTCCTCATAAGTCAACCCCCTCATCTCCGGAATCAAACGAGTGAACCTTCTCTGAACTGCCTCCAAAGCAAGTATATCCTTTCGTAAATATGGAAACCAAAACTGCACGCAGTATTCCAGGTGAACTGATGGAGGGAGAACTGTGCACAGTTTTATTCTCCTTCTCTGAGGAAGGACATACATGCCTTAGAGGCGGTGAAACATAGAAACATAGAAACATAGAAAATAGGTGCAGGAGTAGGCCATTCGGCCCTTCTAGCCTGCACCGCCATTCAATGAGTTCATGGCTGAACATTCAACTTCAGTACCCCATTCCTGCTTTCTCGCCATACCCCTTGATCCCCCTAGTAGTAAGGACCTCATCTAACTCCTTTGTGGATATATTTAGTGAATTAGCCTCAACAACTTTCTGTGGTAGAGAATTCCACAGATTCACCACTCTCTGGGTGAAGAAGTTCCTCCGCATCTCGGTCCTAAATGGCTTACCCCTTATCCTTAGACTGTGACCTCTGGTTCTGGACTTCCCCAACATTGGGAACATTCTTCCTGCATCTAACCTGTCTAACCCCGTCAGAATTGTAAATGTTTCTATGAGATCCCCTCTCATTCTTCTGAACTCCAGTGAATACAAGCCCAGTTGATCCAGTCTTTCTTGATAGGTCAGTCCCGCCATCCCGGGAATCAGTCTGGTGAACCTTCGCTGCACTCGCTCAATAGCAAGAATGTCCTTCCTCAGGTTAGGAGACCAAAACTGTACACAATACTCCAGGTGTGGCCTCACAAACGAAGGTTCACTGGCTTGGTCCCTGGGATGAGAGGGTTGTCCTCTGAGGAGAGATTGAGTAGATTGGCCTCTATTCTCTGGAGTTTACAAGAATGAGAGGTGATCTCATTGAAACACATAAGATTCTGAGGGGAATTGACAGGGTAGATGCTGAGAGGTTGTTTCCCCGGGCTGGGGAATCTAGAACCAGGGGGCACAGTTTCAGGATAAGGGGTCGGCCATTTAGGACTGAGATGAGGAGGAATTTCTTCACTCAGTGGGTTGTGAATCTTTGGAATTCTCTACCCCAGAGAGCTGTGGATGCAGAGTCATTGAGTATATTCAAGGCTGAGATCAATAGATTTTTGGACTCGAGGGACTGAAGCAATATGGGGATCGGGCGGGAAAGTGGAGTTGAGGTCGAAGATCTGCCATGATCTTATTGAATGGCGGAGCAGGCTCGAGGGGCCATAGGGCCTACTCCTGCTAATTCTTATCTTATTATGGCTAGACAGGTGAGCACGCCAACCCACGAGCACGTACTGATTTTTGTTCCTTTCAGCAAACGGTGCAGACCCAGGAAAATCTCCCCTTTCCAGTCTGGTTCCAAGTGTTCATTTAATTGTGACATTAATACTCACATATTGTCATCTCATTACATCTCGCTTCCTTCGAAACAAACCCACTTATTTATAAATGGTTACTTATCGATAAATATAAATATATATATATATATTTAGAGAGCGAGAACGAGTTTTGACAAAGTAAAGAGGAAGAAACTATGTCTACTGGCAGGAGGGTCGGTAACCAGAGGACACAAATTTAAGGTCATTGGTAAAAGATCCAGGACGGGGGGACGATGATGAGGAGAATGTTTTTAACGCAGTGAGTTGTTGTGATCGGGAACGCGCTGCCTGAAGAGGGCGGTGGGAGCAGATTCAATAGTGTCTTTCAAACAGGGAATTGGATAAATACTTGTGGGGGAAACAGTGAGGGCGGTAGGACTAATAGCACCCATGCATTAATGATGGAGTGCGGGACTTTGGCATGCAGGTACAGCAGGCGGTGAAGGAGGCAAATGGCATGTTGGCCTTCATAGCTAGGGGATTTGAGTATAGGAGCAGGGAGGTCTTACTGCAGTTGTACAGGGCCTTGGTGAGGCCTCACCTGTAATATTGTGTTCAGTTTTGGTCTCCTAATCTGAGGAAGGACGTTCTTGCTATTGAGGGAGTGCAGCGAAGGTTCACCAGACTGATTCCCGGGATGGCAGGACTGATATATGAAGAAAGATTGGATCGACTAGGCTTATATTCACTGGATTTAGAAGAATGAGAAGGGATCTCATAGAAACATATAAAATTCTGATGGGATTGAACAGGTTAGATGCAGGAAAAATGTTCCCGATGTTGGGGAAGTCCAGAACCAGGGGTCACAGTCTAAGGATAAGGAGTAAGCCATTTAGAACCGAGATGAGGAGAAACTGCTTCACTCAGAGAATTGTGAACCTGTGGAATTCTCGACCACAGAAAGTTGTTGAGGCCAGTTCGTTAGATATATTCAAAAGGGAGTTAGATGTGGCCCTTACGGCTAAAAGGATCAAGGGGTAAGGAGAGAAAGCAGGAAAGGGGTACTGAGGTGAATGATCAGCCATGATCATATTGAATGGTGGTGCAGGCTTGAAGGGCCGAATGGCCTACTCCTGCACCTATTTTCTATGTTTCTCTGTTTCTCTGGGTGTAAGGGCTCTGAGCCATCAGAGGGGCGAGGTGAGCATATGTCCGATTGGTATCACACACACCAATTCTTGCGACAGGTTAGAATCTTACCCGTGAGAGGCAGGCGTTGGCTGAGGTTGCATGCTGGGTCCAGACGGTTGACCAAAATCCTCCAGGTACTTGGAGCAGGCCCTCATGTGTGCTCTCATGTCGCTCAAGCACACCTGAAGAAGGAGGGAGAGAGAAAACAGGGAATTATAGACCGGTCAGCCTGACATCGGTAGTGGGTAAAATGATGGAATCAATTATTAAGGATGTCATAGCAGCGCATTTGGAAAGAGGTGACATGATAGGTCCAAGTCAGCATGGATTTGTGAAAGGGAAATCATGCTTGACAAATCTTCTGGAATTTTTTGAGGATGTTTCCAGTAGAGTGGACAAGGGAGAACCAGTTGATGTGGTATATTTGGACTTTCAGAAGGCGTTCGACAAGGTCCCACACAAGAGATTGATGTGCAAAGTTAGAGCACATGGGATTGGGGGTAGTGTGCTGACATGGATTGAGAACTGGTTGTCAGACAGGAAGCAAAGAGTAGGAGTAAATGGGTACTTTTCAGAATGGCAGGCAGTGACTAGTGGGGTACCGCAAGGTTCTGTGCTGGGGCCCCAGCTGTTTACACTGTACATTAATGATTTAGATGAGGGGATTAAATGTAGTATCTCCAAATTTGCGGATGACACTAAGTTGGGTGGCAGTGTGAGCTGCGAGGAGGATGCTGTGAGGCTGCAGAGCGACTTGGATAGGTTAGGTGAGTGGGCAAATGCATGGCAGATGAAGTATAATGTGGATAAATGTGAGGTTATCCACTTTGGTGGTAAAAACAGAGAGACAGACTATTATCTGAATGGTGACAGATTAGGAAAAGGGGAGGTGCAAAGAGACCTGGGTGTCATGGTACATCAGTCATTGAAGGTTGGCATGCAGGTGCAGCAGGCGGTTAAGAAAGCAAATGGCATGTTGGCCTTCATAGCAAGGGGATTTGAGTACAGGGGCAGGGAGGTGTTGCTACAGTTGTACAGGGCATTGGTGAGGCCACACCTGGAGTATTGTGTACAGTTTTGGTCTCCTAACCTGAGGAAGGACATTCTTGCTATTGAGGGAGTGCAGCGAAGGTTCACCAGACTGATTCCCGGGATGGCGGGACTGACCTATCAAGAAAGACTGGATCAACTGGGCTTGTATTCACTGGAGTTCAGAAGAATGAGAGGGGACCTCATAGAAACGTTTAAAATTCTGACGGGGTTAGACAGGTTAGATGCAGGAAGAATGTTCCCAATGTTGGGGAAGTCCAGAACCAGAGGTCACAGTCTAAGGATAAGGGGTAAGCCATTTAGGACCGAGATGCGGAGGAACTTCTTCACCTAGAGAGTGGTGAACCTGTGGAATTCTCTACCACAGAAAGTTGTTGAGGCCAATTCACTAAATATATTCAAAAAGGAGTTAGATGAGGTCCTTACTACTAGGGGGATCAAGGGGTATGGCGAGAAAGCAGGAATGGGGTACTGAAGTTGAATGTTCAGCCATGAACTCATTTTTTTTGAATGGCGGTGCAGGCTAGAAGGGCCGAATGGCCTACTCCTGCACCTATTTTCTATGTTTCTATGTTTCTATGTTAAGACCCCAACACCTCCATTATACGCATAACACTTTCTCCAATTCTCTCAATTATTATTTGGGAGCGTTTCTTACAAAATTAAATAGAAACATTGTTTTTTTTTTCCCCAAAAAGAAAATCCTCTCATTATCCTGGTCTTTTCACCAATACTTGGGTTGGAGGCCACATAGAGCTCGTGCATGTTTACTGTTGACGGTGAAATCAACACTCTGGCCTTCTACCACAGATGGTTGTGGAGGCAAAGTCACTCAATATATTTAAGCGGGAGATAGATAGATATCTAGACGCAAAAAACATCAAGGGGTATGGGGAGAAAGCGGGACTATGGTGTTGAGACAGAGGATCAGCCTTGATCATGTTGAATGGGGTTGAAGACTTGAGGGGCCGAATGGCCTACTACTGCTCCTATTTTTCATGTTTCTATGTATCCTCCAACCATTTACAAACTCACATCTGGTGATTCAGAACCATTTGTCTTGACCTCGCCAAACTTTAAAAGAAATAAACTGTTGCACATATTAAATACCAAGGCCCCCGCTTCCCTCCTCCCCCATGACCCCTATTCTCGCTGCAACATTACAAAAAATGAAGTACAAATAAAGAAGATAGCGAACCCTAATATTCTGCGACTATTACACTATTTAGGCCACAGCTGGACGTCCCGTTACAGGAAACATGTGATTGCACTGGAGAGGGTGCAGAGGAGATTTACGAGGATGTTGCCTGATCTGGAGAATTTTAGCTACGAGGAAAGATTGGATAGGCTGGGGTTGTTTTCTTTGGACCAGAGGAGGCTGAGGGGAGACTGAATTGAGGTGTATAAAATTATGAGGAGCCAAGAGAGAGTGGATAGGAAGGACCTGTTTCCCTTAGCAGAGAGGTCAATAACCAGGGTGCAGAGATTTAAAGTAATTGATAGAAGGATTAGAGGGGAGTTGAGGAGAATGTTTTCACCCAGAAGGTGGTGGGGGTCTGGAACTCACTGCCTGAAAGGGTGGTAGAGGCAGAAACCCTCACCACATTTAAAAAATACTTGGATGTGCACCTGAAGTGCTGTAACCTACAGGGCTACAGACCTGGAGTTGGAAAGTGGAATTAGGCTGGGTAGCTCTTGGTCGGTCGGTACAGAAACAATGAGGCAAATGGCCTCCTTCTGTGCCATACATCTCCAAGATTTTATTTCAGTGTGACCATGATATATTTGTGAGGGGGTGGGGTGGAAATTGGGTGGGGCTCAGTTTCACCAGATTTCTGACCCATTGTCGTCCATCGGGTTTCCACTGGAGTGGAGGGGGGGTTCGGGGGGGGAGGGGTTCGGGGGAGGGGTTGGGGGGAACAGGTGCTTTTCACTCTTTTCCCTCTCCTAGGATTTAAAAAAAATTCATTCACGGGTTGAAAAACTGGTATAAAGCATTGGATAAAACATTGGTTCAGCCCCAACTGGAGTATTGTGTCCAATTCTGGGCCCCGCATTTTAGGAAGGATGTGAAGGCCTTAGAGAGGGTGCAGAAAAGATTTACAAGAATGGTTCTAGGGGTGAGAGACTTCAGTTACGGGGATAGACTGGAGAGGCTGGGGCTGTTCTCCTTAAAGCAGAGAAGGTTGAGAGGAGATTTGATCGAGGTGTTCAAAATCATGAGGGGTCTGGACAGAGTAGAGAGAGAGAAACTGTTCCCATTGGTGGAAGGGTCGAGAACCAGAGGACACAGGTTTAAGGTGATTGCCAAAAGAACCAAAGGCGGTGTAAGAAAAAATATTTTTACGCAGCGAGTGGTTAGGATCTGGAATGCACTGCCTGAGAGGGTGGTGGAGGCAGACTCAATCGTGGCTTTCAAAAGGGAGTTGGGTAAGTACCTGAATGAAAAGAATTTGCAGGGCGGGGGAGTGGGACTAGCTGAGAGTCGGCACGGGTTCGATGGGCCGAATGGCCTTCTTTCCTGCTGTAATCATTCTATGATTCTATGATACAGCAGGTGCATGGTGTTCCCAACACCTGCAAGTTCCCCTCCAAGTCACACACCATCCTGACTTGGAAATATATCGGCCGTTCCTTCATCGTCGCTGAGTCAAAATCCTGGAACTCCCTCCCTAACAGCACTGTGGGAGCACCTTCCCCACATGGACTGCAGCGGTTCAAGAAGGCAGCTCACCACCATCTTCTCGAGGGCGATTAGGGTTGGGCAGTAAATTCTGTCTTTGCCAGCGATGCCCATACCCCACGAATAAATAAAATCACTTTTTTAAATGGCGTGGGATGCTGCCGGATTCTTGGAGCCAAACGTGGTCAAGGCCCCGTGCCGCCCAAAGTGCCGCCGGTGGCCGCCGAGGTACCGGACGGTTCTTTGGGCGGGATATTCACGGCCGAGGTCCCTCGAAGGTCGGCGGGCGGCAAATGGACGACGTACGTCGCCAATCTGGGCGGCAGCGGGCTGGAGGTCACATTCTCGGCGGCAGAGGCGCTTGTCGCCCAAGTAACACCGAGGATGGAGTCGGGCCCAGGGAGGGTCGGAGATCTGTAAATAAATTCATCACCAACAAAAATAAACTTCTGAGGACCTTCAGGGGACCTCATCCAGGAAAGTTCCTGCAAAGAAATAATTCAAAACATTGCACTGACCTTTTTTTACCGTCGGGGACAGAGCATCCTCCCCGCAGCGGTCCACCGCTGACTCCCGGCGACTCCCGCCCGCACCAATCCGGCATCTCGGCGGGCCGGAGTCTACTTACCCGCATCGGCCGTCCGCTCTCTTCGGCGGGTGCTTCCCGGCGGCTCTTCCCTCCTGCCCGTTCCAGGCCACGTCGAAAGTGGCACAGGGTAGTTCAAGCAGAGGGATGTCAGCGACAGTGGGCGGCAAGTTGGGAAATTCGGTCGGGCCCAGAGGTACGACCTGCCAGCAGGCGGTATGTCCTACACTGCCCATTGCTGCACCGGCGGATTGGAACAGTTCATGTGTCCGTGTCTTCAGGTGTGCTACAAGTTCTAAAATACATTTGTCTTAACTTTGCTGCCAGACCGTGATGCCGATGGTGAGATTGTGTCAGACTTTCTGCGTATTCCAGTATCTATCTCAGACGAAGAGTGAGAAATCGCATATAGTCCGCGCCCGAACACGACAAAATGCAACCAAAGCACCAAGCCTTTGCACTGCATTGACTCACCTCAATGTCACATCCCCTGCAATTTCCTCTCTTGGTCACCATCCGCTTCTCGATCTCTGTGTCACGTCGCTCCGTGCGAGAAATAGGTCCCCGGCATATCGGACATTTCCTGTTTAGCCT
The DNA here is from genome assembly GCF_044704955.1 of Pristiophorus japonicus. NCBI lineage: Eukaryota > Metazoa > Chordata > Chondrichthyes > Pristiophoridae > Pristiophorus > Pristiophorus japonicus. Next base: position 533,798,079 of record NC_091977.1, read on the forward strand.
GAAATTTGTCTGGTGGCAACCTTGGCAAAAGCTGAAAGACAAAGTTTGGGGAGACACAGTGAGCCTGGGTCTTTTCTCTGGAAAGGAAAAGGCTGAGGGGGTGATCCGATAGCGGTCTTTACAATTATGAAAGGGGGTTTAATAGGGTAGACATAGAGAAAATGCTCACACGTGCGGGGGAGACCAAAACTGGGGGCCATCAATATAAGTCACTAATAAATCCAATAGGGAATTCAGGAGCAAGTTTGCAGATGACACTAAGCTGGGTGGCGGTGTGAGCTGTGAGGAGGACGCTAAGAGGCTGCAGGGTGACTTGGACAGGTTAGGTGAGTGGGCAAATGCATGGCAGATGCAGAATAATGTGGATAAATGTGAGGTTAAACACGAAGGCAGAATATTATCTGAATGGCGGCAGATTAGGAAAAGGGGAGGTGCAGCGAGACCTGGGTGTCATGGTTCATCATTCATTGAAAGTTGGCATGCAGGTACAGCAGGCGGTGAAGAAGGCAAATGGTATGTTGGCCTTTATAGTTCGGGGATTTGAGTATAGGAGCAGGGAGGTCTTACTGCAGTTGTACAGGGCCTTGGTGAGGCCTCACCTGGAATATTATGTTCAGTTTTGATCTCCTAATCTGAGGAAGGGCGTTCTTGCTATTGTGGGAGTGCAGCGAAGGTTCACCAGACTGATTCCAGGGATGCCTGGACTGTCATATGAGGAAAGACAGGATCAACTGGGCCTTTATTCACTGGAGTTTAGAAGGATGAGAGGGGATCTCATAAGATTCTGATGGGACTGGACAGGTTAGAAGCAGGAAGAATGTTCCCGATGTTGGGGAAGTCCAGAACCAGGGGACATAGTCTTAGGATGAGGGGTAGGCCATTTAGGACTGAGATGAGGAGAAACTTCTTCACTCAGAGAGTTGTTAACCTGTGGAATTCCCTGCCGCAGAGAGTTGTTAATGCCAGTTCACTGGATATATTCAAGAGGGAGTTAGATATGGCCCAAACGGCTAAGGGGATCAAGGGATATGAGGAGAAAGCAGGAAAGGGGTACTGAGGGAATGATCAGCCATGATCTTATTGAATGGTGGTGCAGGCTCGAAGGGCCAAATGGCCTACTCCTGCACCTATTTTCTATGTTTCTTTGTTACCCAGAGAGTGGTGAGAATGTGGAACTCACGACCACAGGGAGTGGTTGAGGCAAATAGTATTGATGGGAAACTAGATAAGTACATGTGGGAGAAAGGAATATGCAGAGACGACAAAAGGTCATCGAACGTTAACTCTGTTTCTCGCTCCACGGATGCTGCCTGACCCGCTGAGTATTTCCAACATTTTCGGTTTCTATCCAAATACTGTTCGATGAAGTCAGGTGGGAGGAGGCTCGTAAACACAGGCGCAAACCAGTTGTGCCGAATGGCCTGTTTCTCTGCTGCAAGTTCTATCCAATTCTACTTTGTAAGACGGAATCCTGTGAGATCGCATTGGCAAATCTTGGGTTCGAATTGGTTGCATTCTCGTTGGCAAAAGGATATTATTACTCACAGTAGCTGGTAGACCGTCACTAGTAGAGTCCGACAGAGATCAGTAATAGGACCACTGATCTTCACAATCTGTGTTAACAATTAATATTGCCTTTGGTTCTTTTTCCAATTACCTTAAATCTGTGTCCTTTGATTACCAACCCTTCGGCCACTGGGAACAGTTACTCCTTATTTACTTCTCCTTATCAAAACCGTTCACAATTTTGAACACTTCTATCAAATCTCGCCTTAAAGCTTTTCTGCTCCAAGGAGAACAACCCCAGCTTCTCCAGCCTATCCACGTAACAGAAGTCCCTCCTCCCTGGTAACCATTCCAGTAAATCTACACTGCACCCTCTCCAAGGCCTTGACATCCTTCCTAAAGTGCGGTGCCCAGAATTGGACACAATCTTTATGAAGACGTTGGGGAACTGGCTGCAAGTTCGCGGATTTGTGTGAGTGATGTCACTTTGGGTTGGGAAAAACAACTACATTCCGATCTTGACAGGTATTGGTGAGGCCACACCTGGAGTACTGCATACAGTTTTGGTCTCTGTATTTAAGGAAAGATATACTTGCATTGCAGGCTGTTCAGAGAAGGTTCACTAGGTTGATTCCAGAGATGAAGGGGGTTGACTTATGAGGATAGATTGAGTAGGTTGGGCCTATACTCATTAGATTTCAGAAGAATGAGAGATGATCTTATCGAAACATATAAGATAATGAGGGGGCTCGCAAGGTGAATGCAGAGAAGATATTTGCACTCATAGCGGAAACTAAAACTCGGGGCCATTGTCTCAGAATAAGGGGCCGCCCATTTAAAACTGAGACGAGGAGAAATTTCTTCTCTCAGAGGCTTGTAAATCTGTGGAATTCTTTGCCCCAGAGAGCTGTGCAGGCTAGGTCTCTGAATATATTTAAGGCGGAGATAGACAGATTTTTGAGCGATAAGGGAGTAAAGGGTTATGGGGAGCGGGCAGGGAAGTGGAGCTGAGTCCATGATCAGATCAGCCATGATCTTATTGAATGGCGGAGCAGGCTTGAGGGGCCAGATGGCCTACTCCTGCTCCTATTTCCTATGTTCGTATGTTCTTAGAATCGATGAGGGGATGGGCCTGTGTCTGGCAGGGGTGATTTATTTTAGATATATGTAGTGTTACGCACTTGGATAGAGCTAATGCCAACCATGTATATACCATGCAGGGTACAAGCTAAAGTGTGTAAGTGGCAAAGAGACTTCGGTGTTATAGTACTCAAATATCTAAAGGCTCATGGCCAGAGCCAGAACATTTGTCATTATCATCATCATCATCATCATAGGCAGTCCCTTGGAACCAAGGAAGATTTGCTTCCACTATTAAAGTGAGTCCTTAGGTGGCTGAACAGTCCAATACGAGAACCACAGTCCCTGTTACAGGTAGGGCAGACAGTGGTTGAGGGAAAGGGTGGGTGGGGAGTCTGGTTTGCTGCACGCTCCTTCCACTGCCTGCGCTTGGTTTCTGCATGCTCTCGGCGACGAGACTCGAGGTGCTCACCGCCCTCCTGGATGCATTTCCTCCACTTCGGGCGGTCTTTGGCCAGGGACTCCCAGGTGTCGGTGGGGATGTTTCACTTTATCAGGGAGGCTTTGAGGCAGAACATTACAGCAAAACTAGCATTTCACTAGCATTGAAACATACAAGATTCCGAAGGGGATTGACAGGGTAGATGCAGAGAGGCTGTTTCCCCATGCAGTTTTGGTTTCCATATTTACGAAAGGATATACTTGCTTCAGAGGCAGTTCAGAGAAGGTTCACTAGATTGATTCTGGGGATGAGGGGGTTGACTTGAGGAAAGGTTGAGTAAGTTGGGTCTCTACTCATTGAAATTCAGAAGACTGAGAGGTGATCTTATCGAAACATTATGAGGGAGCAGAGGGTTGTAAATCTGTAAATAGTTGATCCGATCACAGATTCAGGTTCACTTCCCCGCCCGCTCCCCATAACCCCTTATCGGTTAAGAAGCTGTCTATCTTTGACTTAAATTTATTCAATGACCCAGCCTCCACAGTTCTCTGAGGCAGCGAATTCCACAGATTTACAACCCTCTGAGAGAAGAAATTCCTCCTCATCTCAGTTTTAAATGGGCGTCCCCTTATTCTAAGATTATGCCTCCTAGTTCTAGTCTCCCCCATCAGTGGAAACATCCTCTCTGCATCCACTTTGTCAAGGCCCCTTATAATCTTATACGTTTCTAGATTTTAAAATTTTAAAATTCTCATCCTTGTTTTGAAATCCTTCCATGGCCTTGCCCCCCGCAATCCTCCCTATCTCTGTAACCGCCTCCAGCCTTACAGCCTTCCGAGGTCTCTGCGCTCCTCTAATTCTGGGCTCAACTTTCCAACAGTGGCGCGGGTGTCCAGCGTATCTTTGGCAGACATGCTTGCAGCTGTCTGGACCCTAAACTCTGGAATTCTCTTCCCTAAACCCCTCCACCACTCAACCTCTCTTTCCTCCTTTAAGTCGCTGCTTAAAACCTACCTCTTTGACCAAAGACTTCAGTCATCTGCCCTGATATCTCCTTATTTGGCTCGGCGTCAAATTTGGTTTGCCAGTCACTCCTGTGAAACGCCTTGGGACATACTGTTAGGTTAAAGGCGCTATTCAAATGTTGTAGGTACGTACAACATATTTGTCATCCTGCGGCACAAACAGTTCTGAAACTTACTGCAACTTGAAGCTGAACCACCTTCCGCGTAGGGCAGTTAGGAGTCAAACCAGATTGCAGTGGGTCTGGAGTCACATATATAATCCTGAGCACATTTCCTTCCCTAAAGTGAACCACATTAGTGAACCAAATGGGTTGTTGTGCCAATACTGCAGTGTCACGGTCACCATTACTGTCACCAGCATTTTTTTTAGTCCAGATTTATTTGTCATTGAACTTAAATTCATTGGAAAAAGTGTGAAATTCCCGAAGCCCCGCCGGTTTTCCCGAAGGTTACTTACACATGTCCACACAGCGTCCTGATGGGTTTGTCCAGCACCTGCAGACAGACTGGGCACTCGAAATCCAGAGATCCATCCAAATCCATCGGCTCCAGCTCTCCCGCAGCTTTCCGGAGATCACTCTGCCCATCAAAGATCACCGGCCAGCAATGGTTTAAAACCCATAAATCGGGAAAGCCAAGCGAAGAGAGATGAGACACATGAACAAGAACCAAGGCAGATACAACCGAAACTGATAGTGCCGGTCTGCTGCTGGAGCTATTTCAGTTATAGAGCACAGTTCAGTTGGGGAAGTCCCCGTTGGTTCTGAATTCCCCCTTTTGAAATCTTTCCGGGAAAAGCGACCTTGGCTATTTACTCCCTCACATCTCACAGCCTCGTAAATCGCTCAGTTATTCCCGCCCTTCCCTTACGCTCGCCCAGAGACGCGCTGGAAACCCGCGCCGCTGTTGGAAAGGCGAGCCTTTCAAATTCTAGCCTGTGCTTTCAGTGCAACTTCTGGGCCCAGTGTCCAACACAGGTCCAGAAAGAGAAATAAAGGAGAGGGAGAGAAACGAGAATGTTATATTTAAAAATCTCAAGCAAGAACATAAGAAATAGGTTTCTATGTTTATTTCTATCCCTTATTCCATTATCGTTCAAGAAATTGTCTATTTTTGTATTAAATTTATTACATTTATTCGATATATAAAACGGAAAAGAGTGACTAAAGTAAATGTTGGCCCCTTAGAAGATGAGAAGGGGGATTTAATAATGGGAAATGTGGAAATGGCTGAGAACTTAAACAATTATTTTGCTTCGGTCTTCACAGTGGAAGACACAAAAACCATGCCAAAAATTGCTGGTCACGGAAATGTGGGAAGGGAGGACCTTGAGACAATCACTATCACTAGGCAGGTAGTGCTGGACAGGCTAATGGGACTCAAGGTAGACAAGTCCCCTGGTCCTGATGAAATGCATCCCAGGGTATTAAAAGAGATGGCGGAAGTTATAGCAGATGCATTCGTTATAATCTACCAAAATTCTCTGGACTCTGGGGAGGTACCAGCGGATTGGAAAGCAGCTAATGTAACGCCTCTGTTTAAAAAAGGGGGCAGACAAAAGGCAGGTAACTATAGGCTGGTTAGTTTAACACCTGTAGTGGGGAAAATGCTTGAAGCTATCATTAAGGAAGAAATAGCGGGACATCTAGATAGGAATAGTGCAATCAAGCAGACGCAACATGGATTCATGAAGGGGAAATCATGTTTAACTAATTTACTGGAATTCTTTGAGGATATAACAAGCATGGTGGATAGAGATGTACCGATGGATGTGGTGTATTTAGATTTCCAAAAGGCATTCAATAAGGTGCCACACAAAAGGTTACTGCAGAAGATAAAGGTACGCGGAGTCAGAGGAAATGTATTAGCATGGATAGAGAATTGGCTGGTTAACAGAAAGCAGAGAGTCGGGATAAATGGGTCCTTTTCGGGTTGGAAATCGGTGGTTAGTGGTGTGTCACAGGGATCGGTGCTGGGACTACAACTGTTTACAATATACATAGATGACCTGGATGAGGGGACAGAGTGTAGTGTAACAAAATTTGCAGGTGACACTAAGATTAGTAGGAAAGCGGGTTGTGTAGAGGACACAGAGAGACTGCAAAGAGATTTAGATAGGTTAAGCGAATGGGCTAAGGTTTGGCAGATGGAATACAATGTCGGAAAATGTGAGGTCATCCACCTTGGAAAAAAAAACAGTAAAAGGGAATATTATTTGAATGGAGAGAAATTACAACATGCTGAGGTGCAGAGGGACCTGAGGGTCCTTGTGCATGAATCCAAAAAGTTAGTTTGCAGGTGCAGCAGGTAATCAGGAAGGCGAATGGAATGTTGGCCTTCATTGCGAGAGGGATGGAGTACAAAAGCAGGGAGGTCCTGCTACAACTGTACAGGGTATTGGTGAGGCTGCACCTGGAGTACTGCGTGCAGTTTTGGTCACCTTACTTAAGGAAGGGTATACTAGCTTTGGAGTGGGTACAGAGACAATTCACTAGGCTGATTCCGGAGATGAGAGGGTTACCTTATGATGATAGATTGAGTAGACTGGGTCTTTACTCATTGGAGTTCAGAAGGATGAGGGGTGATCTTATAGAAACATTTAAAATAATAAAAGGGATAGACAAGATAGAGGCAGAGAGGTTGTTTCCACTGGTCGGGGAGACTAGAACTAGGGGGCATAGCCTCAAAATACGGGGGAGCCAATTTAAAACCGAGTTGAGAAGGAATTTCTTCTCCCAAAGGGTTGTGAATCTGTGAAATTCTCTGCCCAGGGAAGCAGTTGAGGCTAGCTCATTGAATGTATTAAAATCACAGATAGATAGATTTTTAACCAATAAGGTAATTAAGGGTTATGAGGAGCGGGCGGGTAAGTGGAGCTGAATCCACGGCCAGATCAGCCATGATCTTGTTGAATGGCAGAGCAGGCTCGAGGGGCTAAATGGCCTACTCCTGTTCCTAATTGTTATGTATGTTCTTATGTCCTGGCTTCCACAGCTCTCTGAGGCAGTGAATTCCACAGATTTACAACCCTCTGAGAGACGAAATTCCTCCTCATCTCAGTTTTAAATGGGCAGCCCCTTATTCTAAGATCATGCCCTCTAGTTCTAGTCTCCCCCATCAGCGGAAACATCCTCTCTGCATCCGCCTTGTCAAGCCCCCTCATAATCTTCTATGTTTTGATAAGCGTTTATATAGCGCCTTTAATGTAGGTTTATGAGATTGAAAAATTTGATACCGAGCCGCATTAAGTAGAAATTAGCACAGGTGACCAAAAGCTTGGTCAAAGAGGTCAGTTTTAAGGAGCGTCTTGAAGGAGGAAACATAGAAACATAGAAACATAGAAACATAGAAAATAGGTGCAGGAATAGGCCATTCGGCCCTTCTAGCCTGCACCGCCATTCAATGAGTTCATGGCTGAACATGCAACTTCAGTACCCCATTCCTGCTTTCTCACCATACCCCTTGATTCCCCTAGTAGTAAGGACTTCATCTAACTCCTTTTTGAATATATTCAGTGAACTGGCCTCAACAACTTTCTGTGGTAGAGAATTCCACAGGTTCACCACTCTCTGGGTGAAGAAATTCCTCCTCATCTCGGTCCTAAATGGCTTCCCCCTTATCCTTAGACTGTGACCCCTGGTTCTGGACTTCCCCAACATTGGGAACATTCTTCCTGCATCTAACCTGTCTAAACCCATCAGAATTTTAAACGTTTCTATGAGGTCCCCTCTTATTCTTCTGAACTCCATTGAATACAAGCCCAGTTGATCCAGTCTTTCTTGATAGGTCAGTCCCGCCATCCCGGGAATCAGTCTGGTGAACCTTTGCTGCACTCCCTCAATAGCAAGAATGTCCTTCCTCAGGTTAGGAGACCAAAACTGTACACAATACTCCAGGTGTGGCCTCACCAAGGCCCTGTACAACTGTAGCAACACCTCCCTGCCCCTGTACTCAAATCCCCTCGCTATGAAGGCCAACATGCCATTTGCTTTCTTAACCGCCTGCTGTACCTGCATGCCAACCTTCAATGACTGATGTACCATGACACCCAGGTCTCGTTGCGCCTCCCCTTTTCCTAATCTGTCACCATTCAGATAATAGTCTGTTTCTCTGTTTTTACCACCAAAATGGATAACCTCACATTTATCCACATTATACTTCATCTGCCATGCATTTGCCCACTCACCTAACCTATCCAAGTCGCTCTGCAGCCTCATAGCATCCTCCTCGCAGCTCACACTGCCACCCAACTTAGTGTCATCCGCAAATTTGGAGATACTACATTTAATCCCCTCGTCTAAATCATTAATGTACAGTGTAAACAGCTGGGGCCCCAGCACAGAACCTTGCGGTACCCCACTAGTCACTGCCTGCCATTCTGAAAAGTCCCCATTTACTCCTACTCTTTGCTTCCTGTCTGACAACCAGTTCTCAATCCATGTCAGCACACTACCCCCAATCCCATGTGCTTTAACTTTTGCACATTAATCTCTTGTGTGGGACCTTGTCAAAAGCCTTCTGAAAGTCCAAATATACCACATCAACTGGTTCTCCCTTGTCCACTCTACTGGAAACATCCTCAAAAAATTCCAGAAGATTTGTCAAGCATAAGAGAGGTAGGGAGGCGGAGAGGTTTAGCCCAGGGAGGCAGTGTAATCACCTTCCTTTTTCCGAACAAACATGGCGAGATCTTTGCAGGAAGCTTACTTCGGGGCAAATGGTGAACGCCTTTGTTTCGATGCTGACCGTAAATTCCTGGCCACCGTTGAAAGGGGTACTTGGAGTTGAAGGTCCCGATTGTGGCTGTGGTGGGTTTTACGAAGGTTGCCGGGTTTTTGTATCCGCGTTTTCCTGCATGCTGGGGAGTTTTGACTGTACCATGTGGCTGGAATCTTCCCACCCCTGCGAGTGTGGGTTTGGAGGCCGATTGACAGCGGGACGGAAGTCCACTGTGAACCCGTCTCTCTGCCAGTTTCCCAACTGTCGGGTCTGCGTGCTGATCGCAAACCCAACACCAAGCGGAGAGCCAGTCAAATAAGATGCTTAAGCGGTCATTTAAAGGTATGTGAAAGGATTTTACCCAGGTACTTCCCATTTTACCAAGTTTTCAATGAGTTTGCCGTCCCTCGGGTTTCGCGCAAGGCAAGTGTGTCATGTTTCAGTGACTCTCCATTGCTTTGGCTAGTTGACAGCTGCAGAAGTGGTGTAACAGCTACCATTTCACAGCTGTTCACTTTCCAATGTCAGAAGCTGAAGCCTTCAGGATTTGGAAGAAACTTTTGAGCTGTATGCAGTGTTTGCAGTGAGCTCTCTATTCGCTGTCACCTCCTTGGAGCAACCTCTCTCACCATTGACAGATCGCTTCTGTCATCTCAGCCTCACTTGCCATCTATTCCAGCAGCATTAGTGCCATTTAAAAAAATCTCACCTTGGTCCTCAGAATCCCACCACAATCAGCCCCAACACCAACATCACTAAACACACCAGCACCAACAACAACACCAGCCTGCTCCGCAATCACCTGATGCTGCGCAGGACACAAGGCATCAGCACCCGACCACATTGCTGCCTGGGAGGCCAGGAACGGCCTCACCATGGCCATATTTACTTCACTTGACGCTGTACGCCCTGGCTGCCACATGATGCGCCAGGTTGGCATCACCCCACACCAACAACATAAAGCATCCCTACAATGCCCAAGCCATTCCTCTCACACTCACCACCATTGCGGCGGGTACCGTATGTCTGACCATTCACTGTCACTCACTAAGCCACTTCCAAAGGTGCACACTAATCTGGCCAAGAACACAAAGTGTTCAAAATAAAGATTTCTATGTTTGACAACACATTAGCAGAAACTCTACGTGAACATTGACGATAACACCCAAGTGCCTACCCTTGTGTGTTGCTAGTTGGTATGATTGGACAAGGATGAGGGTGAGTGTGAGGGGTGACTAGTGAGATGGGGAAGTGATAATGTAGAGGGAGAGGGATGGGTGGAGGTGTAAGGTAAGTTAGTGTGAGTAAGGATGTGCAGGAGTAGGGTAGGGAAGGAAGAGTGATGGGGATGTGATGAGTGGCACAGCAGGATGTGGTTGAGTCTGGCTTTGCAGTAACGTTTCGTGATCCACTGAGATCATTGAAAGGTTTGCGCCACTGCAGCCTGGTCCTCCTGACCACATCCCTGCTTGTCTCCTCCTGTACAATGTGCACCCAGGCTGCGTTGGTGACCTGGGGAGATCTCTTCTGTCCCTCCCTGTGTGCTGTGACTCTCTCCATAACCATCTGGAGGGAGTGATGGGAGAGCCTACGTGCAGCTGTGCCCCTCTGTGCAGTGATTGTCGGTGTTTGCAGCAGCTCAGTGCTGTAGAACACTGACAGCACAACTGTCAACAAACATTGGCCATGGTCCCTTTAAGGAAACCGACTGATGACATGTCATTAGCTGACGTCATCAAACTCGCTTCCTGTTAATTTTAATTGGCTGGGGAACCTTGCAGGGCGGGGATTAACATGTCCATTCCGGGACAGATTGTGTTGAGAAAGTGGGCTGGAGCTGGTAGCGTGTTCCTCACACGTCACCACACCAGCCACACCGGCCTCGCCACTGTTAGCGGAATCCTGGCCATGTGTGTGTCTTTTTATTTACAGCTGGTTCCCCGGCCCGGAAGCCAGCCTGATTGAGAAGCTTGGCTCCCTGCTGGGTGGGAGGGCGGGAGGGGCTCCAGAGGACAGCAGAGGCCGGGAGCCTGCTGCTGGGGTAGTGAAAACATTCGGGAGGTGGGGGTGTGGGGGTGTTCCGGATCTTGGAGACTGATGGTCGCCGATCCCCAGTGGGATCTGATTTGGGAGTGGCGTCCAGGGTGGGGGGTGTTGGTGGGTGTGGACGTTGATCCAGGGTGGCGGGAGGGGAGACCAATCCCCTAAGCCGGGGTGGGGTTGTGTCCGATCCCTGGTGGGGGTCCGATCGTGCGGCGATCTGGGAGGGCGCCCGATATCCAATCCCCGATCCCGGGGGAGGGGAAGGAGCGGTCTTTGGATCTCAGGGATATGATCCAACAAGAGGCAGATCCATTCGGGATTCACAATGTGGGGGCACTCCATTGCCAAATAGAACAGCATTTTCACTGAGATAGAAACTAAAATCCAAGCAAAGGCATTGAATGGAAGTAGTCGCTATTGTGCTGACTTCCTTTCCTGCCAGCTGTGAGCTGTGTGTCACAGGCCTGAATTACAGCAGTCTAAAGTCAACACTCAGTAAAGCTGATGGGAGAACAGGCGATTGGTCAAATCCATCCATGCATTGACAGAGAGGGTACAGATGCCAAGAGCTTTTCCACATTGACGTCAATCGGTGTGGCTGGAAAATTCTGGAACTGTACAGCTATCAGTTTCCAAGCTGGGGATACCACCTGGAATTATTACCGTATTCTATGCACAGAATCAACAATGTGTGTGGGCCCCTGTTGATCACAGGGACAAACATATTCCTTTTCATTTCGAGGCTCACAGGCTCAGATTCTCTGATTGAGTGGAGTGCCACGTGGATATAGGGTGGCGTGCATAGCACCCCCACCACCCTGTCGAAAGTGGACCGATCCCATTGGCCAGCCCACTTCTCATAAGAACATAAGAACTGGGAGCAGGAGTCAGCCATTCAGCCTCTCGAGCCTGCACCGCCATTCAATAATATCATGGCTGATCTGATCCTGGACTCAGCTCCACTTCCCCGTCCGCTCCCCATAACCCTTCACTCCCTTATCGCTCAAAAAACTGCCTAAATATATTCAATGACCCAGCCTCCACAGCTCTCTGGGGCAGAGAATTCCAAACATTCACAACTCTCTGAGAGAAGAAATTCCTTATTCTGAAATTACGCCCCCTAGTTCGAGATTTCCCCCTTGAGGGGAAACATCCTCTCTGCATCTACCTTGTCGAGCCCCCTCAGTATCTTATATGTTTCAATAAGATCACCTCTCATTCTTCTAAACCCCAATGAGAATAGGCCCAACCTGCTCAACCTTTCTTCCTAAGACAACCCCTTCATCTCAGGAATCAACCTAGTGAACCTTCATTGAACTGCCTCCAATGCAAGCCACCATCATCATCATAGGCAGTCCCTCGGAATCGAGGAACACGTGCTTCCACTCTTAAAGTGAGTCCTTAGGAGGCTGAACAGTCCAATACAAGAGCCACAATCTCTGTCACAGGTGGGACAGATAGTCGTTGAGGGAAAGGGTGGATGGGACAGATTTGCCGCACGCTCTTTCCGCTGCCTGCGCTTGTTTTCTGCATGTTCTCGGTGATGAGACTCGAGGTGCTCCACTTAGTGCAGTCTTTGGCCAGGGACTCCCAGGTGTTGGTGGGGATGTTGCACTTTATCAGGGAGGCTTTGAGGGTGTCCCTGTAACGTTTCCTCTGCCCAGCTTTGACTCGTTTGCCGTGAAGGAATTCTGAGTAGAGCGCTTGCTTTACTCAGTGAGCCAGTGCAGCCTTTGGCTGCCTGAGGAAAAGAGTGTTCGAAGACCAGGCCCTCAAAACTGCCACCAAGCTCATGGTCTACAGGGCTGTAGTAATACCCGCCCTCCTGTGTGGCTCAGAGACATGGACCATGTACAGTAAATACCTCAAGTCGGTGGAGAAATACCACCAATGCAAGTATATCCCTCCTTAAATACCGAGACCAAAACTGTACGCAGTACTCCAGATGTGGCCTCACCAATACCCTGTACAGCAGAGCAGGTCTCCAGTCGTCCTCGTTAACCCTTGCCACTGGACCAAGACCCAGCTCTGTCAAGCCCATGTGGTGGCTGGTGTGCAACGGCCACCCCACGTTAAAAAAATCCACGCATAGGTATCTTCCACCCTTCAGGATGTAGTTCGGGATCCGGAATATTAGGTCCTTCAACACCTGTGAACTCATCCCTTTTTGGCGTGGAAGCAAGTCATCCTTGATTCGAGGAACTGCCCAAGAAGGTTCAGTTGTAGCAGGACTTCTCTGCTTTTATACTCCATCCCCCTTACAATAAAGGCCAACATTCCATTTGCCTTCCTGATTACTTGCTGTACCTGCATGCTAACTTTTTGTGTTTCATGCACAAGGACCCCCAAGTCCCTCATTGGGGGGGTGGGTGTGGATTACCCTCCCCCTCTGGGTCCTGGTGTCCGCCGAATTGTAACATTGTGGGTGAGCCCCATGTTTTCGGAAGCCCGCTCTTTGAGAGTTTGCCTGTAGCGGGTGGGAGTCAGCGTGCTGTTGCTGCAGCGAAAGGGTCAGGGACTCACCAGGACACAGTTATAGAAGGGCCACCAAGATTTTCCCCACCAAGAAGGTCTTCAGGAGGGTAGCCAGCCCTTCGGTTCAGTGATGCGGCTGTGGAATTTCTGCTGGAGCGAGTCAGGCCAAAGAGGTGGGCACCAGTTGGAATGGAGTGAAGCAGACCCTAGGGGATTTATATAGCGCCTTTCACATCCACCAGACGTCTCAAAGCGCTTCACAGCCAATGAAGTAGTTTTAGAGTGTAGTCACTGTTGTAAAGTTGTAATGTGCGGCAGCCAATTTGCGTACAGCAAGCTCCCACAAACAGCAGTGTGATAATGACCAGGTTATCTGTTTTTTTTCTTATGTCGATTGAGGGATAAATATTGGTCCCAGGACACCGGGGATAACTCCCCTGTTCTTCTTCGAAATGGTGCCATCGGATCTTTTACATCCGCCTGAGAGAGCAGACCGGGCCTCGATTTAACATCTCATCTGAAAGACGACAGTGCAGCACTCCCTCAGCACTGCACTGGGGTGTCAGCCCAGATTTTTTTTGAGTTGAAGTCCCTGGAATGGGATGTAAACCCACAGCCTTCTGACTCAGGCGAGAGGGTGCTGATGAGCGCTGAAAGGAAGTGGCCAGCTGGGGCAGTCATGCATTCATGAACACCAACACATAACCGTTCAATGAAAGAAAATGTTTAGTGACCTTATCAGATCAGGCAAGGTCAGCGAAGCCAGCAACAAATTGCTAAAACGATCCCCCGCATTCGGGAACGCTTGCTAATGGAGATTGACAAAATAACAATTGGACAAAGCAACTAATTTGCCCATTCAAATTTCCAATCCAATTCAAAAGCAATTAGATCCCCTGCTCCCTCTGTGCAGCAGACTTTCGCCCAAAGCAGACATTACAGCAGAGGCCCAGGGCTAGTGATAAGCCACCCATTACGGATTGCGGGCTTAACTTCCACTGCTTTAACTGTGGGGACAAATCACACTCGGCAAAGAGTCCTAACTGCCCTGCACGTGTGAAGAAATGCTTTGCATGTGGTAAAATGATATTCGTTAGATATATTCAAAAGGGAGTTAGATATGGCACTTTCAGCTAAAGGGATCAAGGGGTATGGAGAGAAAGCAGGAATGGGGTACTGAAGTTGCATGTTCAGCCATGATCTTATTGAATGGTGGCGCAGGCTCGAAGGGCCGAATGGCCTACTCCTGCACCTATTTTCTATGTTTCTATATCTTCGGTCCAGTTGAAGCAGCTCCACATCACCAGCGTTTCCTTGTTGTAGTACATGACCTGCATTCCAAATGGCCTGAAATTGCTACAAGTTCAGTGACCTCATCAACGATCGTCACTATTCTGCAGCGTATGTTCACGGTGGGGCCTCCCAGAGGTCATAGTCACTGACAATGGACCACAGTCTGTGTCCCACCAGTTCGTGGATTTCCTCACTTGTCGTGCTATCGAGCATCGCCTTACTGCTCGGTACAATCCTCAAAGCACCAGAAGTGTTGAGCGACTTAACTGCATCATCAAAGAGGGTTTGAAAGTCAACCTCGTAGCAGGCCAAACATTTGACGAATCGGTTCAAACCATTCTCCGCACATGCCATTCGACAAGGGATTCATTAATGGGGAAGACACCCACTGAGCTCATGATTGGATGGAATCTTCGCTGGCTACTGGACATTCTCAAACCCCCAGCCAAACCTAGCGCGAAGATAACTACACTCGCATCCCAGATTTTGGAACGCCAACGAAAAGAGAAGTCGTACACCGACACAAAACGACGCGCTCAAAAGCCCCAACTGAAGAACGGAGATTGGGTCAGAGTTAAGCGACCAAACCATAGTCATAAGCTCGCAGCTTCACTTTCGCCTGCAAAACAGATCGGGCGAAAGTTCAGCCCTCATACCTACAAGCTCAATGATGGAACTCGATGGAAACGCTCGAAGACTGATCCCAACTCACAGGCTGACAGACCAACAGGATGGAACAGAAGCACTGTTCTGTTCCCTAACCGAAAACCTCGATCAAACACCGCAAGGCCACGCCGGTCTCAGCATATCAGAACACGGCCGGGCTATCTCAAGGCCTTTGTCTGTTCATAGACTGTATTTTTCAGAAGGGGGGAAATATGTCGTGTTCATACTCTTATCTGTTTGTTATAGGACACTGGGGAGGCATTAGGACCCGGCGGGAGCTGTTCACACGCTGCTGTAAACATTCTGGTTCATGCGGGTTTTGGGACTCCATTTTGGGGAGTTGCTAGAAAGGACATAGTTAGTTACATTTCTGTTTCAGTTAGTCTGTTTATTTACGTACACAACATGGGGGGACGGTCAATCACGGGGAGGAATGCATAGTAGCTTTGTGGGGGTGGGGGGGATCGGTGAGGAATCACTCCTGCTCCTCCTGGAGCACCGGAAGCACTGGAAGAGGCACTTAGCTGCTGGAACAGAGTTTGGTTCAAGGATAGAAAGAAAACAAAACATATATAGCACCTTTCACAACCACCTCACATCTCAAAGTGCTTTACAGCCAATAAAGTACTTTTGAAGTGTAGTCGCTGCTGTAGTCCAGTTCGTTGGACATATTCATAGAAACATAGAAACATAGAAAATAGGTGCAAGAGTAGGCCATTCGGCCCTTCTAGCCTGCACCGCCATTCAATGAGTTCATGGCTGAACATGCAACTTCAGTACCCCATTCCTGCTTTCTCACCATACCCCTTGATCCCCCTAGTAGTAAGGACCTCATCTAACTCCCTTTTGAATATATTTAGTGAATTGGCCTCAACAACTTTCTGTGGTAGAGAATTCCACAGGTTCACCACTCTCTGGGTGAAGAAGTTCCTCCGCATCTCGGTCCTAAATGGCTTACCCCTTATCCTTAGACCGTGACCTCTGGTTCTGGACTTCCCCAACATTGGGAACATTCTTCCTGCATCTAACCTGTCTAACCCCGTCAGAATTTTAAATGTTTCTATGAGGTCCCCTCTCATTCTTCTGAACTCCAGTGAATACAAGCCCAGTTGATCCAGTCTTTCTTGATAGGTCAGTCCCGCCATCCCGGGAATCAGTCTGGTGAACCTTCGCTGCACTCCCTCAATAGCAAGAATGTCCTTCCTCAGGTTAGGAGACCAAAACTGTACACAATACTCCAGGTGTGGCCTCACCAATGCCCTGTACAACTGTAGCAACAGCTCCCTGCCCCTGTACTCAAATCCCCTTGCTATGAAGGCCAACATGCCATTTGCTTTCTTAATCACCTGCTGCACCTGCATGCCAACCTTCAATGACTGATGTACCACGACACCCAGGTCTCTTTGCACCTCCCCTTTTCCTAATCTGTCACCATTCAGATAATAGTCTGTCTCTCTGTTTTTACCACCAAAGTGGATAACCTCACATTTATCCACATTATACTTCATCTGCCATGCATTTGCCCACTCACCTAACCTATCCAAGTCGCTCTGCAGCCTCACAGCATCCTCCTCGCAGCTCACACTGCCACTCAACTTAGTGTCATCCGCAAATTTGGAGATATTACATTTAATCCCCTCATCTAAATCATTAATGTACAGTGTAAACAGCTGGGGCCCCAGCACAGAACCTTGCGGTACCCCACTAGTCACTGCCTGCCATTCTGAAAAGTACCCATTTACTCCTACTCTTTGCTTCCTGTCTGACAACCAGTTCTCAATCCATGTCAGCACACTACCCCCAATCCCATGTGCTCTAACTTTGCACATCAATCTCTTGTGTGGGACCTTGTCGAACGCCTTCTGAAAGTCCAAATATACCACATCAACTGGTTCTCCCTTGTCCACTCTACTGGAAACATCCTCAAAAAATTCCAGAAGATTTGTCAAGCATGATTTCCCTTTCACAAATCCATGCTGACTTGGACCTATCATGTCACCTCTTTCCAAATGTACTGCTATGACATCCTTAATAATTGATTCCATCATTTTACCCACTACCGATGTCAGGCTGACCGGTCTATAATTCCCTGTTTTCTCTCTCCCTCCTTTTTTCAAAAGTGGGGTCACATTGGCTACCCTCCACTCTATAGGAACTGATCCAGTGTCAATGGAATGTTGGAAAATGACTGTCAATGCATCCACTATTTCCAAGGCCACCTCCTTAAGTACTCTGGGATGCAGTCCATCAGGCCCTGGGGATTTATCGGCCTTCAATCCCATCAATTTCCCCAACACAATTTCCCGACTAATAAGGATTTCCCTCAGTTCCTCCTCCTTACTAGACCCCACGACCCCTAGGGAGTTAGATGTGGCCCTCATGGCTAATTGGATCAGGGGGTATGGAGAGAAGGCAGGAATGGGGTACTGAAGTTGCATGATCATAGTGAATGGTGGTGCAGGCTCGACGGACTGACTGGCCTGCTCCTATTTTTTATGGAATGTGGGAAAGGTAACAGCGATTTGCACACAGCAAGCTCCCACAAACAGCAATGTGATAATGGCCAGATTTTGATTGAGGGATAAATATTGGCCAGGACACCAGGGATAACTCCCCTGCTCTCCTTCAAAATAGTGCCAAGGGATCTTTTACATCCACCTGAGAGAGCAGACAGGGCCTCGGTTTAACGTCTCGTCCGAAAGATGGCATCTCTGACAGCACTGCACTGGGAGTGTCAGCCTAGATTTTCTTTGTGCTGAAGATCCTGTAGTGGGGCTTGAACCTACACCCTTCTGACTCAGAGGCCAGTGTGCTACCACTGAGCCACAGCTGACACTGGCTGGAGATCTTGGCATGTAGTGCAATCACCTGCAGAGATTTCGGGGAAGTCCTGATCAGTTTGCACCATTGCAAGAAAATGTTATAAATCTTTAAAATTCGCACAGCTGATGTTATGTTGGCCCTGCAGCTGGTCGACCTTTGACCCACGGAATGAGGCTGTGGAAACTCCCTACTGCTTAACAGCATCCATTGCCAAGATCAACGCTGAATGTTCAGTCGGCAATAACAGTTTTGTGAGTCATAGCATCATAGGATGGCACAGCACAGAAGGAGGCCATTCGGCCCATCGAGTTTGACCCGGCTCTTTCGAAGAGCAATCCAGTTAGTCCCACTCCACCCGCTTTTTCCCCCTACCCTGCTATTATTTCTCCTTCAAGTATTTATCCTGTTCCCTATTGAAGTTCACCATTGAATCTGTATCCGCTGCCCTATCAGGCAGTGTGTTCACAACCACTAACCACTCGTTGGGTAAAAATGTTTTCCCCTCAGGTCGCCTCGGGTTCTCTTTCCAATCACCATGGGAATTTGTTTACTAGAAAATCCAAGCGTAAGAAAATGCACATCACAAGATGGTGATTTAAGCAGCCTGTTGGCTAATTCATTCAGCTTCAGAGCTTACTATGCACAGATGATGACAAAATAGGTTAGGCCGCTGGTGTCTGCATTGCTGCAACAAGACCGCATTAATTTAACGTTCGAGACACTCGTCCAAGTGGTAGTCTTAGGCATTCAAATGAAATAAGTATTACCTTATAAAGGCTCTGTCATTAAAGCTTTAAGAATTGTGACGGAGACCCTTTAAGTGGTTTTACGCTATATGCTTTTACCTGCTTACCTTTTGCACTTGGATTATAAGAACATCAGAAACAGGAGCAGGAGTCGGCCATACAGCCATTTAATAGGATCATGGCTGATCCGATCATGGACTCAGGTCCACTTCCCTGCCCGCTCCCCATAACCCCTTATTCCCTTATCGTTTAAGAGACTGTCTATTTCTGTCTTAAATCCATTTAATGTCCCAGCTTCCACAGCTCTCTGAGGCAGCGAATTCCACAGATTTACAACCCTCTGAGAGAAGAAATTCCTCCTCATCTCAGTTTTAAATGGGCGGCCCCTTATTCTAAGATCATGCCCCCTAGTTCTAGTCTCCCCCATCAGTGGAAACATCCTCCTCATAAGCCCCCTCATAATCTTATACGTTTCGATAAGGTCACATGTCATTCTTCTGAATTCGAATGAGTAGAGGCCCAACCTACTCAACCTTTCCTCATAAGTCAACCCCCTCATTTCCGGAATCAACCCAGTGAACATTCTCTGAACTGCCTCCAAAGCAAGTATATCCTTTCTTAAAAATGGAAACCAAAACTGCACGCAGTATTCCAGGTGTGGCCTCACCAATACCCTGTATAACTTGTCATGTATCTTACATTATTATATATAACTGTATCCTAACATGCTATACATGACTGTAATAAGATATGACCTGTAACCACCAGCATACCTTACCACCAGGGGTGGGTGCACTTGCAAGAGACAAGTATATAAGGACAGATCTCAGGCAAGTGCAGCATTCCAGAGCTGTGAAATAAAGGTGCAGGTCCAGAGTGACCTTGACTTCACTACATGTCTCGTGTGTGAATCTGTACTGAGGGGACAGGACTTTACATAACTGTAGCAAGACTTCCCTGCTTTTATACTCCATTCCCTTTGCAATAAAAGCCAAGATTCCATTGGTCTTCCTGATCACTTGCTGTACCTGCATACTATCCTTTTATGTTTCATGCACCAGGACCCCCAGGTCCCGCTGTGCTGCGGCACTTTGCAATTTTTCTCCATTTAAATAATAACTTGCTCTTCGATTATTTTTCTGCCAAAGTGGATTTTCCAACATTATATTCCATCTGCCAAATTTTTGCAGACTCACTTAGCCTGTCTATGTCTTTTTGCAGATTATCTCCTGCTTTACATAGTTTCATATATATTTATAAAAGGCTTGTATTGATACAAATACATGACAAACAGGTTGGTTACTTCTCTTGCACAAGGCACTTTACGTTCATAGACTCAGAGAAATTTATGACACAGAAGGAGGCCATTCAGCCCACGTTGTCTGTGCCGGCCGACAAAGAGCCATTACCGCAGCAGCTCGTTAGCACCCCCGCCAGGCGGTAACTGGAAGCGCTAACGTACCGAACCTTTCCCCCTGTACCTCTGATGGGCCTGTCCGATCCGTGGGACAGGGATGGTGATGGAAGAATATGGGACGTTGGCTGAAAGGTTTGATTCTGTATCACCATGGCAGGCTGTTGCTTGACCATTCTGTGGGGCAGCTCTCCCAATTTTGGCACAAGTCCCCAGATGTTAGTAAGGAGGGCTTTTCAGGGCCGACCAGGCTGGGTGTGCTTTTCGTAAAATCATGGAAATTTACAGCACAGAGGGAAGCCATTCAGCCCATCACGTCTGTGCTGGTCAATAAACAGCTATCCAGCCTAATCCCACTTTCCAGTTCTGCAGGTTATGGCACTATCCAAGTACTTTTTAATACGATGAGGGTTTCTGCCTCTACCACTCTTTCAGGCTGTGAGTTCCAGACCCCCGCCACCCTCTGGGTGAAGACAGAGCCGGGAACAGTATCCTCACAGGAGGGTTTGCAAGTGCTGTTGGGGAGGGTTTAAACTAGCTTGGCAGGGGGATGGGAACCAGAGAATAGATTCATAACAACACAAGAACATAAGAAATAGGAACAGGAGTAGGCCATACAGCCCCTTGAGCCTGCTCCGCCATTCAATACGATCATGGCTGATCCGATCATGGACTCAGCTCCACTTCCCTGCCCGCTATCCATAACCCCTTATTCCCTTATCGGTTAAGAAACTGTCTATCTCTTTCTTAAATTTATTCAATGACCCAGTTTCCACAGCTCTCTGTTGCAGCGAATTCCACAGATTTACAACCCTCTGAGAGAAGAAATTCCTCCTCATCTCAGTTTTAAATGGGTGGCCCCTTATTCTAAGATTATGCCCCCTAGTTCTAGTCTCACCTATCAGTGGAAACATCCTCTCTGCATCCACCTTGTCGAGCCCCCTCATAATCTTATACGTTTCGATAAGATCACCTCTCATTCTTCTGAATTCCAATGAGTAGAGGCCCAACCGACTCAACCTTTCCTCATAAGTCAACCCCCTCATCTCTGGAATCAACCTAGTGAACCTTCTCTGAACTGCCTCCAAAGCAAGTATATCCTTTTGGAAATATAGAAACCAAAACTGCACGCAGTATTCCAGGTGTAGCCTCACCAGTACCCTGCATAACTGTAGCAAGACTTCCCTGCTTTTATACTCCATCCCCTTTGCAATAAAGGCCAAGATACCATTGGCCTTCCTGATTACTTGTTGTACCTGCATACTAACCTTTTGTGTTTCATGCACAAGTACCCCAGGTCCCGCTGTACTGCAACACTTTGCAATCTTTCTCCATTTAAATAATAACTTGCTCTTTGATTTTTTTTCTGCCAAAGTGCATGACCTCACACTTTCTAACATCATACTCCAGCTGCCAAATTTTTGCCCACTCACTTAGCCTGTCTATGTCCTTTTGCAGATTTTTTATGTCCTCCTCACACATTGCTTTTTCTCCCATCTTTGTATCATCAGCAAACTTGTCGACATAACACTCAGTCCCTTTATCCAAATCGTTAATATAGATTGTAAATAGTTGGGTTCCCAGCCCAAGTTGGCACCCCACCAGTTACTGATTGCTAATCCGAGAATGAACCATTTATCCCGACTCTCTGTTTTCTGTTAGTTAGCCAATCCTCTATCCATGCTAATATATTACCCCCAACCCCATCAGCTTTTATCTTGTGCAGTAACCTTTTACGTGGCACCTTGTCAAATACCTTCTGGAAGTCCAAATACACCACATCCACTGGTTCCCCTTTATCCACCCTGTTCATTACATCCTCAAAGAATTCCAGCAAATTTGTCAAACATGACTTCCCCTTCATAAATCCATGCTGACTTTGCCTGACCGAATTTTGTTTTTCCAAATGCCCTGCTACTGCTTTTTTAATAATGGATTCAAACATTTTCCCAACCACAGATGTTAGGCTAACTGGTCTATAGTTTCCTGCTTTTTGTCTGCCTCCTTTTTTATATAGGGGCATTACATTTGCAGTTTTCCAATCTGCTGGGACCTCCCCAGAATCCAGGGAATTTTGGCAAATTACAACCAATGCATCCACTATCCCTGCCACTACTCTTAAGACCCTAGGATGCAAGCCATCAGGTCCAGGGGATTTATCCACCTTTAGTGGGGAGAGAAGCAAAGCTGGAATTGGGCAGCAGAAAAGTAGAAAGTGGATTTGGAAGATAGAGGAAACAAGGGCTGGAAAATAGACAACAAGGGGGTTTGGCACCACTAAATGGTATATTCTTCAATGAAAGGAGTATAGGGAATAAGGCAGATGAGCTGAGAGCACAGAAAGACACTTGGCAATACGATATTATAGGCATTACTGAGACTTGGCTAAAAATAGGACAGGTATAGCAACTCAACATTCCTGGTTACAGGGTTTTCAGACGGGATAGAGAGGGCGGCAATAAAGGAGGGGGGGTTGCAGTATTAGTTAAAGAAACAATTACAGCTGTGAGAAGAGATGATATGTTAGAGGGGTCATCAAACAAGGCCATATGGGTTGAATTGAAGAACAGAAAAGGGGCCATCACACTACTGGGAGCATGCTATAGATCCCCAAACAGTCAGAGGAAGATAGAAGAACAAATATGTGAGCAAATTGCTGCGAAGTGCAAAAGCTATAGAGCTGTAATAGTGGGGGATTTCACCTACCCTAATATTAACTGGGAAAAAAGCAGTGTGAATGGTACAAAGGGTGCGGAATTCCTAAAATGCATTCAGGAGAACTTCTTTAGCCAGTATGTAACAAGCCCAACAAGGGAGGGGGCAGTTCTGGACTTGGTTTTGGGGAATGATGAAAGGTTAGTGCAAGGGGTATCAGTGGGATAAGATTTTGGTGCTAGTGATACCTCGGGAGCCTCTTATCAACAAAGGCAGACATTGATGCGGAGATTCAACACCGCCTCCAGTGCGCCAGTGCAGCCTTCGGCTGCCTGAGGAAAAGAGTGTTTGAAGACCAGGCCCTCAAATCTACCACGAAGCTCATAGTCTACAGGGCTGTAGTAATACCCGCCCTCCTGTATGGCTCAGAGGCAAGGACGATGTACAGAAGACACCTCAAGTCGCTGGAGGTATATCACCAACGATGTCGCCGCAAGATCCTGCAAATCCCCTGAGAGGACAGGTGCACTAACATCAGTGTCCTCATCCAGGCTAACACCCCCAGCATTTAAGCACTCACCACACTCGATCAGCTTGGCTGGGCAGGCCACATAGTTCACATGCCAGACACGAGACTCCCTAAGCAAATGCTCAATGCGGAGCTCCTTCACGGCAAATGAGCCAAATGTGGGCAGCGGTTACAAGGACACTCTCAAAGCCTCCCTGATAAAGTGCAACATCACCACTGACACCTGGGAGTCCTTGGCCGAAGACCGCCCTAGGTGGAGAAAGTGCATCTGGGGTGTGTTGAGCTCTTCGAATCTCAATGCCGAGATGTGCAGAGGTCAAGCGCACGTGCGGTAAACCAATCCCACACACCCCTTCCCTTGGCGAATATCTGTCCCACCTGCGACAGAGTCTGTGGCTCTCGTATTGGACTGTACAGTAACTGGAGAACTCACTTCAGAAGTGGAGGCAAGTTTTCCTTGATTCTAAGGGACTTCCAGTGATGATGCTAGTGATCATAATTTAGTAAGATTTAGGATAGTTATTGTCATGTATCCTACATGGTTACTGTTTGTACTATTACAAGATGTGCCACCAGAGAGCACCGCAGTGGGAGACTTGTAGGCTACCTGTACAGATGTACATGGTCTAGTATAAAAAGCAGGCCATCATGTGTGATCCTCACTCTGGAGTGATCAATAAAGGAATGAGGTCACTACAGTTCAGGGGTTGGACCTCTACTCGTTGGAGTTCAGAAGAATGAGAGGTGATCTTGTCGAAACGCATAAGATTATGAGGGGGGCTTGACAAGGTGGATGCAGAGAAGATGTTTCCACTGGTGGGGGGGGACTGGAACTGTGGGGCATGATCTTGGAATGGGGGGCCGCCCGTTTGGAGCTGAGATAGGGGGGAATTTCTTCTCTCGGAGGGTTGTAGATCAGTGGAGTTTGCTGCGTCAGGGAGCTGTGGTGGCTGGGACATTGAATAGGTTTGGGACAGAAATAGACAGTTTCTTGACCGATGAGGAAGTGGGGGGTTGTGGGGAGCGGGTGGGGAAGTGGAGCTGAGTCCATGATCGGATCAGCCATGATCGTATTGAATGGCGGACGGAGCAGACTCGAGGGGCCGTATGGCCTACTCCTGCTCCTGTTTCTTATGTTCTTATGTTCTATTAAGTCTAGAGGTAACAAAGACATGGATGAGGGCTTCAGCAGCGGATGAGGCAAGATCGGAAGCAGGCGCTGGAGGTTATGGAGGCTGTGACATAATAATGTCCTTGGAACTCGAGAGGGAGTTGTTTCAGTTGCACACTCTACTTTGGCGATGAGTGGGTCGGGGGCGGGTGGGGGCGTCAGTAAAATAGTCGCTATCCCCCTTTATTACAGTAAGAAGATGAAAATAAATGAAATGTAAAATAGTAATTTAGAAACCACATAATATAAAGATCAATAAATGGCTGGCAGGAAGGAACAGTCCAACCTTGTTGGCATGCTGTTCAAAAGCTCCACAAACAATATCACACAAGGAAATACTTGAAGCATGTGACTGAAATTCCTTTCCTCATTATTTTAGTGGAGGCAATAACCAGCGTAAACTACAAAAGCAAAACACTGCGGTTGCTGGAATCTGAAATAAAAACAGAGAATGCTGGAAATCTCAGCGGGTCAGGCAGCGTTGAAACATAGAAATTTACAGCGCAGAAGGAGGCCATTTCAGCCCATTGTGTCCGCACCGGCCGACAAAGAGCCGCACGGCCCTCGGTCAGCAGCCCTGAAGGTTACATATAAACCTATGAACAATGAACAATGGCGGACAGGCAAAGAGCACCCGGCCCAACCAGTCCGCCTCACACAACTGCGACACCCCTTACACTGAAACATTCTACACTCCACCCCAACTGGAGCCATGTGATCTCCTGGGAGAGACAAAAAACATAAAAACCCAGGCAAATTTAGGGAGAAAAAATCTGGGAAAATTCCTCTCCGACCCATCCAGGTGATCGAAACTAGTCCAGGAGATCATAGTGGCCGTATTCGATTCCCTGCAGTACTTACCATTATATCTGCGCCGGCCAACAAAAGGTCATCCAGTCTAATCTCAATTACCAGCTCTTGGTCTGTAATCCTGCAGGTTACTGCACTTTAAGTGCCCATCCAACCATCTCTTAAAAGTGGTGAGGGTTTCTGCATCCACCACTCTTCCAGGCAGCGAGTTCCAGATCCCCACAACTCTCTGCATAAAGAAGCCCCCCTCAAATCCCCTCAAGGAGGTGGCCTTGGAAATAGCGGATGCATTGACAGCCATTTTCCAACATTCCATAGACTCTGGATCAGTTCCTATTGAGTGGAGGGTAGCCAATGTAACCCCACTTTTTAAAAAAGGAGGGAGAGAGAAAACAGGAAATTATAGACCGGTCAGCATGACCTCAGTAGTGGGTAAAATGATGGAATCAATTATTAAGGATGTCATAGCAGCGCATTTGGAAAGAGGTGACATGATAGGTCCAAGTCAGCATGGATTTGTGAAAGGGAAATCATGCTTGACAAATCTTCTGGAATTTTTTGAGGATGTTTCCAGTAGAGTGGACAAGGGAGAACCAGTTGATGGTATATTTGGACTTTCAGAAGGCTTTCGACAAGGTCCCACACAAGAGATTAATGTGCAAAGTTAAAGCACATGGGATTGGGGGTAGTGTGCTGACGTGGATTGAGAACTGGTTGTCAGACAGGAAGCAAAGAGTAGGAGTAAATGGGTACTTTTCAGAATGGCAGGCAGTGACTAGTGGGGTACCGCAAGATTCTGTGCTGGAGCCCTAGCTGTTTACACTGTACATTAATGATTTGGACGAGGGGATTAAATGTAGTATCTCCAAATTTGCGGATGACACTAAGTTGGGTGGCAGTGTGAGCTGCGAGGAGGATGTTATGAGGCTGCAGAGTGACTTGGATAGGTTAGGTGAGTGGGCAAATGCATGGCAGATGAAGTATAATGTGGATAAATGTGAGGTTATCCACTTTGGTGGTAAAAACAGAGAGACAGATGATTATCTGAATGGTGACAGATTAGGAAAAGGGGAGGTGCAACGAGACCTGAGTGTCATGGTACATCAGTCATTGAAGGTTGGCATGCAGGTACAGCAGGCGGTTAAGAAAGAAAATGGCATGTTGGCCTTCATAGCAAGGGGATTTGAGTACAGGGGCAGGGAGGTGTTGCTATAGTTGTACAGGGCCTTGGTGAGGCCACACCTGGAGTATTGTGTACAGTTTTGGTCTCCTAACTTGAGGAAGGACATTCTTGCTATTGAGGGAGTGCAGCGAAGGTTCACCAGACTGACTCCCGGGATGGCGGTACTGACATATCAAGAAAGACTGTATCAACTGGGCTTGTATTCACTGGAGTTCAGAAGAATGAGAGGGGACCTCATAGAAACGTTTAAACTTCTGACGGGTTTAGACAGGTTAGACGCAGGAAGAATGTTCCTAAGGGAAGTCCAGAACCAGGGGTCACAGTCTAAGGATAAGGGGTGAGCCATTTAGGACTGAGATGAGGAGAAACTTCTTCACCCAGAGAGTGGTGAACCTGTGGAATTCTCTACCACAGAAAGTTGTTGAGGCCAATTCACTAAATATATTCAAAAAGGAGTTAGATATAGTCCTTACTACTAGGGGGATCAAGGAGTATGGCGAGAAAGCAGGAATGGGGTACTGAAGTTGCATGTTCAGCCATGAACTCATTGAATGGCGGTGCAGGCTAGAAGGGCCGAATGGCCTACTCCTGCACCTATTTTCTATGTTTCTAAGTACAACACATTGACTCATGGAGTCATTATTAGAGCATCTAAAGGCATAACAATTGGCGACGAGATTACGGACCTTCACGTGAAAATGGCTACCTTTGGTACGTTGCAGCAGTTCGCCGATGGTGATGATTGGGACGCCTTCGTGGAGAGGCTCGGCCATTTCTTCACAGCAAACAACCTGGCAGGCGATGATCCGGCCACACTGGCTGATAAGCGCAGAGCTATCCTGCTGACCAGTTGTGGACCCACTTGCTGGCACCAGCGAAGACAACAACCATGACGTACGAGGAGCTTGTAACGCTGATCCAAGAACAACTCAAGTTCAAAGAGAGCATCCTCACAGCCAGACACCGGTTTTACACTCACCGACGGCCCGAAGGCCAGGAAATTATGAAATATGCTGCAGACCTCAGGAGGCTGACGGCACCGTGTGATTTCGGCAACCCACTTCACCGAAGCGCTGCGGGATATCTTTGCCATTGGAATCGGCCATGAGGCCCTTCTTCATAAGCTACTGTCTGTGGATACCACAGTCACACTGCAGAAGGCCATCTCCGTGAGCCAGGCATTCATGACCTCGACCTGCGGCTCTAGGCAGATGACTCTTCCTCAGGACTCAAACCTGGCAAGTACTCTGCACAGAGTGGCGCCTTTTAGAGGCTGGACTGTAGAAAGGGAACCTTCTCAGGGAAGTGAGAACAGGCCCCCGAGTCCCTCAACTCAGAGTCCGCCGAGAGGGGCTAACCGAGTAGTTCCATGCTGGCGTTGTGGAGGGAATCACAGGGCTCACCAGTGCCGCTTTAAAGACCATGTATGCAGCACAAAGGGCCACCTCTAGCGAATGTGTAAAAGAAATATGACTCACTGTGTTAATGACGAATCTGTAGAGGGCCATGAATCCAGCGCGGATTATGAAGAGACGCTCAGTGAGGCAGCTCAGCCCCACGATGAGGTACATGATATGTTTATCTGCACCACCGAGTGTTCCCCGTTGAGGATGGAAGTCGAGATAAATGGCGTTCCAGTCTTCATGGAAGTGGACATGGGGGCGAGCCAGTCAGTAATGAATCAAGAAGCCTTTGAGAGGCTATGGGACAATCAAACTGAACGACCCAAGTTGGTCCTGGTTCAGGCAAAGCTGCTCACCTACACCAATGAACTTATCCCAGTCGTTGGTAATGCGGATGTAAAAGTACTCCATGATGGCACGGTGCACAAGTTACCTCTGTGGATTGTTGCAGGTGATGGACCAACGCTACTCGGAAGAAGGTGGATGGAGAAGATCCATTGGAGCGGGGAAGATTTCATCCCTCCAGCGATCGACGTCCTCCGCACTCAGAGGCAAAGCAAGCCCTCGCCTGAGGTTGGATCCGGCACCAGAGAGCAGACCAGCACAGCACCCGAGGCACAGACCGCTCAGCACGACTGCGTGGAGATGATCCAGCTGAGGCAACCCGAACGCACCTTCCAGACTCCAGTGGCAGGACTCCGGAGGAAGAAAATCGGATGCAAAGGCGACTTCCCAGCTTCGGTGGCAAATCCCGGGGAGAAGAGGATCACCGCAGTCGACATCGTGGATGGAGGAAAGATGGCCAAACCACGAGGTGATGTGCTGAAGAAAAAGATGGCGGCGGCCAGACCACGAGGTGCAGCGCTGATGGAGCAACACGTGGTACCAAACAGAGAAGAGGATTGGGGTAAAGATAGCAAGGCTCTCTTAAAGGAGGCCTGCAACCCGCCACACTTAAAGGGACAGTTCCACTTTCTCAATCAATGTAAGAGCAACTGTGCGTTAGATGTAAAATGTGCAATTGATGATCGGAATTGTGTACATGTAATAAGCAAAGAAAAGGAGTGCGATCGCGATTGGAGCTACAGGTTACTTACCATGAATAGTGAAAAGTTGTGCAATGTAGGATTTCAACTGCACTCAGTCAATGCAGTGGGCAGACACCCATCGGGAGCACACAGGTCCAGTGAGCTACCCAATGTAGTAGCCTGCATCCCTGGGACCAGAGTCATGCACCACAGAGTATGGTCACAAGCAGCCAATACACACAAGCTGCAGAGCAAGCGATCTCAGGAGGGCAATGGCACCGGTATCGATACCCTGCCCCTGATCCTGATCGACTCCATCTCTCAGGCACCCGATGCCACGAGCCTGGAAGAGCAAACTGTGCTAAGGCGCAGCCCCCAGACCCTATTGCCACCAAGGCCATACCCGGGAACGAAGGGTCACCCGCAACAGTTCTCCCAAATGGGACCGGGACCAGCCAGGATCCCAAACCAAATAACGCCCAGGCAAGCGAGTCGGCAGTTCCCTGTGCACTGCCAGACGACTGCCCCTCAGGAAGCAGCAATGTAAGGAGAGGACAGGGAGGTCACAGGCATCTGTGAATCTGCCCGACGCTAGGAACAACGGCAAAAGTCCCGAGAGCAGGAAACTTGAGCCAACCAGGGTCCCACTGCCAGCACTGGGCACCACACCATCACCAGACTACCTGGACACCGTCCAGCAGTCCTGGCACTGGTTTGTCCTCATCAAAAATACTCCAAGCATGTACTTACTGCAACACTGTGAATGCATTTTTTTTTCCTTTGGACAACGGCACCATCTGTATGTGGGGGGGGGGGGGGGAGAGAATGGAGTGGTCATGGACACACAAGCAAAAACCACCAGCACTCTACTGCCAATGAAACACTCACCCAAGTTGGAAACGACCTGCCTAAGGTCAACCGTATAGAGCTAAGTCCAGAGCACAGTCAATGCAGAGGTGATTTGCACTAAAGACTTGGGGGAGAGTGATGTCATGTATCCTACATGGTTACTGTTTGTACTATCACAAGGTGTGCCACCAGAGGGCACAGCAGTAGGAGACTTGTAGGTTACCTGTACAGGTGTGCCTGGCCTAGTATAAAAGGCAGGCCACCAGGACTCACTCTGGAGTTATCAATAAAGGACTGAGGTCACTACAGTTCAAGTACAACACATTGCCTCGTGGAGTCATTATAGAAACATAGGAACATAGAAAATAGGTGCAGTAGTAGGCCATTCGGCCCTTCGAGCCAATATTATCAGAGCATCTAAAGACATAACGTTATGGAAAAGGACAAAGGTGGACCAGGAAAAAAAGTTCTCAATTGGAGTAAAGCCAATTTTGCTGAGCTGAGATGGGATTTGGCCAAGGTGGATTTGAAACGGTTACTTGATGGTCAGTGTCAGAGCAGTGGGAGGCATTCAAGGAGGAGATCCTGAGGGTACAGAGCAAGTATATTCCCTTAAAATAAAAGGGTGGAGCCAACAAATCTCGGGTCATACAGGGTAAGATAAAGAAAAAAAGGGAGGCTTATGACAGATTCTGGAGGAGTATAAGAAGTGCAGGGGTGCAATTAAAAAAGATATCAGGAAAGCAAAGGGAGAGCATGAATGTTGACAAGTAAAATCAGGTAAAACCCAAAGATGTTTTATAAATATATTAAGAGCAAGATGATAACTAGAGAAAAAAATGGGGCCATATAGAGACCACAAAGGAAATCTGTGTGTGGAGGCAGAAGACGTGGGTATGATTCTTAATGAATACTTTGCATCTGTTTTCACAAAAGAGAGGGGCGATGCAGACTTTGCAATGAGGGAGGAAGAGTGTGAAATATTAGACGAGATAAACATAGTGAGAGAGAAAGTATTAAGGGGTTTAGCAGCTTTGAAGGTGGATAAATTCCTAGGCCCTGATGAACTGTATCCAAGGCTGTTAAGAGAAGCAAAAGAGGAAATAGCAGAGGCTCTGACCATCATTTTCCAATCCTCTCTGGCTACATGTGTGGTGCCAGAAGACTGGAGGACTGCTGATGTGGTACCTTTGTTTAAAGAGGGAGAAAGGGACAGACTGAGTAATTACAGGCCAGTCAGCCTAACCTCAGTGGTGGGGAAATTATTGGAAATAATCCTGAGGGACAGGATAAATCTTCATTTAGAAAGACATGGATTAATCAGGGACAGTCAGCACGGATTTGTTAAGGGAAGGTCGTGTCTGACTAACTTGATTGAATTTTTCGAGGAGGTAACCAGGAGGGTCGATGAGGGCAGTGCATATGATGTAGTGTATATGGATTTTAACAAAGCTTTTGATAAGATCCCTCATGGCAGACTGGTCACGAAAGTAAAAGCCCATGGGATCCAGGGCAAAGTGGCAAGTTGGATCCAAAATTGGCTCAGAGGCAGGAAGCAAAGGGTAATGGTTGATGGGTGTTTTTGTGAATGGAAGGATGTTTCCAGTGGGGTTCCACAGGGCTCAGTGCTGGGTCCCTTGCTTTTTGTGGTATATATCAATGACTTTGACTTGAATGTTGGGGTATGATTAAGAAGTTTGCAGATGACACTAAAACAGGCTGTGTGGTTGATAATGAAGAAGAAAGCTGCGGACTGCAGGAAGATATCAATGTACGGGTCAGGTGGGCAGAACAGAGGCAAATGGAATTCAATCCGGATAAGTGTGAGGTAAAGCATTTGGGGAGGTCTAACAAGGCAAGGGAATACACATTAAATGGTACGACACTGAAAAGTGTAGAGGAACAGAGGGACCTTGGAGTGCAGGTCCACAGATCCCTGAAGGTAGCAGGCCAGGTAAATAAGGTGGTTAAGAAGGCCGATGGAATACTTGCCTTTATTAGTCGAGGCATGGAATACAAGAGCAGGGGGGGGTTATGCTTGAACTGTATAAAACACTTGTTAGGCCACAGCTGGAGTACTATGTGCAGTTCTGGTCACTACATTACAGGAAAGATGTGATTGCACTGGAAGGGGTGCAGAGGAGATTTACAAGAATGTTGCCTGGACTGGAGAATTCTGGCTATGAGGAAAGATTGGAGATGCTGGGTCTGTTTTCTTTGGAATAGAGGAGGCTGAGGGGAGACCTGATTGAGGTGTATAAAATTATGAGGGGCCTGGATAGAGTGGATAGGAAGGACCTGTTTCCCTTGGAAGAGTGGTTAACAACCAGGGGGCATAGATTTAAAGTAATTGGGGGGGAGATATAGAGGAGATATGAGGGGAAATGTCTTCACCCAGAGGGTAGTGGGGGTCTGGAACTCACTGCTTGAAAGGGTGGTAGAGGCAGAAACCCTCACCTCATTTAAAAAAATACTTGGGTGTGCACTTTTGGGGGAGAGAGTTCCAGATTCCCACAACCCTTTGTGTGAAGAAGGGCTTCCTGACATCACCCCTGAACGGCCTGGCTCTAATTTTAAGGTGACGCCCCCCTTGTTCCGGACTCCCCCACCAGAGGAAATAGTTTATCTCTCTCTACCCCATCAACCCCTTTAATCATCTTAAACACCTCAACTAGATCACCCCTTAATCGTCTATACTGGAGCGAATACAAGCCCAGTCTGTGCAACTCGTCCTTATAATTCTGGTGAATCTGCGTTGCTCCTCTCTGAGGGCAATATATCCTTCCTGAGCGGCGGGGCCCAGAATTGAACACAGTTACTCCCGATGGGGTCTGACCCGAGCTCAATACAACTGAACCTCACTTCCTCCTCTTTGTATTCCAGCCCCCTCGAGATAAAGGCCAGCATTCCATTATCCTATCACATTAGTTTAATATATGGAGTTTCTTCTTTGCAGACATGTCTACATAAAAGTAACAAATACAATCTAAAGCAACCTGGAGCAGTATGTTTTTATTCATTCTTTGGATGTGGATGTCACTGGAAAGGCCGGCATTAATTGCCCATCCCTAATTACCCCTCGAGAAGGTGGTGGTGAGCCGCCTTCTTGAACCGCTGCAGTCCGTGTGGTGAAGGTGCTCCCACAGTGCTGTTATGGAGGGAGTTCCAGGATTTTGACCCAGCGACGATGAAGGAACGGCCGATATATTTCCAAGTCAGGATGGTATGTGACTTGGAGGGGAACGTGGAGGTGGTGGTGTTCCCATGTGCCTGCTGCCCTTGTCCTTCTAGGTGGTAGAGGTTGCGGGTTTGGGAGGTGCTGCCTAAGAAGCCTTGGCGAGTTGCTGCAGTGCATCTTGTAGATGGTGCACACTGCAGCCACGGTGCGCCGGTGGTGGAGGGAGTGAATGTTGAAGGTGGTGGATGGGGTGCCGATCAAGTGGGCTGCTTTGTCCTGGATGGTGTCGAGCTTCCTGAGTATTGTTGGAGTGGCACTCATCCAGGCAAGTGGATAGTATTCCATCACACTCCGGTTTTGTGTCTTATAGATGGTAATAAACGCTGAATTTGTCGTCAGCGGCTATTATTGTGGGTTGAAAGGTGTTAATTTCAGTTGGCCACCACCGCAGGTCAGTAGTATAAGAGCCAGCGTGGGCCCTTCACCATCGTGGGCCACCCCGACACACGAGAGGACACCACCACAGGTCGGGAGGATAAGAGCTGGAGCGCAGCCACCACAACTTAGGGCGCGAGCCGCTCCAAGTGTGCAACGGCTTCAAGGAGGGCGACTGGGTGACGTCATCAAAACCCAGGTCGCCGTTTGGGGTATGAGCAGGAACATCGGCGGGGCCCTGGTACAGCGGAGGAACGGGAAGGTCAGGGCGGATGAGCGGCGAGAGATCGAAGCAGAAATGCGGCGGATGATCGGGACAGAGGAGCGGTGAGGAATCGTGGCTAAGATTTGGCGAGTGATCATGGCGGAGGTGCGGCGAATATTTTGTGGCGGAGGAGCGGCGAGAAATCGTGGCGGAGGTGCGGCAAATCGGGGTATGGGGCCCAGAAGGGGCGAGGGCCCAGGGGCAGCACGGGCCCAGCCCACACTGCGATATGTGCGCGCACTGGGTCCGTGCAGCAGAGCCGGTCTCCAGTCGTCCTGGTTAACATAGAAACATAGAAACATAGAAAATAGGTGCAGGAGTAGGCCATTCGGCCCTTCTAGCCTGCACCGCCATTCAATGAGTTCATGGCTGAACATGCAACTTTAGTACCCCATTCCTGCTTTCTCGCCATACCACTTGATCCCCCTAGTAGTAAGGACTATATCTAACTCCTTTTTGAATATATTTAGTGAATTGGCATCACCAACTTCCTGTGGTAGAGAATTCCACAGGTTCACCACTCTCTGGGTGAAGAAATTCCTCCTCATCTCGGTCCTAAATGGCTTCCCCCTTATCCTTAGACTGTGTCCCCTGGTTCTGGACTTCCCCAACATTGGGAACATTCTTCCTGCATTTAACCTGTCTAAACCCGTCAGAATTTTAAACGTTTCTATGAGGTCCCCTCTCATTCTTCTGAACTCCAGTGAATACAAGCCCAGTTGATCCAGTCTTTCTTGATAGGTCAGTCCCGCCATCCCGGGAATCAGTCTGGTGAACCTTCGCTGCACTCCCTCAATAGCAAGAATGTCCTTCCTCAGGTTAGGAGACCAAAACTGTACACAATACTCCAGGTGTGGCCTCACCAAGGCCCT
Organism: Pristiophorus japonicus; assembly: GCF_044704955.1. Classification (NCBI taxonomy): domain Eukaryota; kingdom Metazoa; phylum Chordata; class Chondrichthyes; family Pristiophoridae; genus Pristiophorus; species Pristiophorus japonicus. The sequence goes on from NC_091977.1 coordinate 533,832,689, forward strand.
GTACAACTGTAGCAACACCTCCCTGCCCTTGTACTCAAATCCCCTCGCTATGAAGGCCAACATGCCATTTGCTTTCTTAACCGCCTGCTGTACCTGCATGCCAACCTTCAATGACTGATGTACCATGCCACTGGACCAAGACCTAGCTCTGTCAAGCCCGTGTGGTGGCTGATGTGCAACGGCCACCACACGATAAAAAAATCCACGCACAGGCATCTTCCACCCCTGGAGTTCAAGACTGGAACATCGGGTCCTTCATTGAAACATCTGCGAACTCATCCCTTTTGGTGTGGACGCAAGTCATCCTCGTTCGAGGGCTCGCCTATGATGATGAATAGCGGAGTGGGCTCGAGGGGCTGAATGGCCTACTGCTGCTCCTAATTCTTATTGTCTTATGCCTTTGGATTAATATATTCGTTTACTGTCCCTGTAATCTCATTCATGCACAAAGTCTGCAAATACCACTGGACTGGAATTTCCCTCGATCAGCTGATTAAAGCAACTTGGCTATTGGTAAGTAAACAATAAATGTAACAGTAAGGGAATTACGAGAAATCACGTCAGGGCAAGTCCGAGAAGCTCAAATTCCCCTTAAGACCATAAACAACGACCATATAAAAAAACTTTATTCACTGTCACCACTGAGTCAGAAGGTTGTGGGTTCAAGTCCCACTCCGGGGACAGAAATCGAGGCTGACACTCCCAGTGCAGTACTGAGGGAGTGCCGCACTGTCGGAGGTGTCGTCTTTCAGATGAGACGTTAAACCAAGGCCCTGTCTGCTCTTTCAGGTGGATGTAAAAGATCCCATGGCACTATTTCGAAGAAGAGCAGGGGAGTTATCCCCGGTGTCCGGGGGTCAATATTTATCCCTCGATCAACATCACCAAAACAGATGATCTACACAGGATTACATCAGATATACGGCACAGAAACAGGCCATTCGGCCCAACCAGTCCATGCCGGCGTTGATGCTCCACTCGAGCCTCCTCCCGTCTTTCCTCATCTAACTCTATCAGCATAACCCTCTGCTGGACCATTGTACAGCAAAATTCTAAAAGGGCAGAGGGTGTTAAAAAAACAAGCCTAAAGGCTTTGTGTCTTAATGCAAGGAGTATCCGTAATAAGGTGGATGAATTAACTGTGCAAATAGATGTTAACAAATATGATGTCATTGGGATTACGGAGACGTGGCTCCAGGATGATCAGGGCTGGGAACTCAACATCCAGGGGTATTCAACATTCAGGAAGGATAGAATAAAAGGAAAAGGAGGTGGGGTAGCATTGCTGGTTAAGGAGGAGATTAAGGCAATAGTTAGGAAGGACATTAGCTTGGATGATGTGGAATCTATATGGGTAGAGCTACAGAACACCAAAGGGCAAAAAACGTTAGTGGGAGTTGTGTACAGACCTCCAAACAGTCGTAGTGATGTTCGGGAGGGCATCAAACAGGAAATTAGGGGTGCATGCAATAAAGGTGCAGCAGTTATAATGGGTGACTTTAATATGCACATAGATTGGGCTAACCAAACTAGAAGCAATACGGTGGAGGAGGATTTCCTGGAGTGCATAAGGGATGGTTTTTTAGACCAATATGTCGAGGAACCAACTAGGGGGGGAGGCCATCTTAGACTGGGTGTTATGTAATGAGAGAGGATTAATTAGCAATCTCGTTGTGCGAGGCCCCTTGGGGAAGAGTGACCATAATATGGTGGAATTCTGCATTGGGATGGAGAATGAAACAGTTAATTCAGAGACCATGGTCCAGAACTTAAAGAAGGCTAACTTTGAAGGTATGAGGCGTGAATTGGCTGGGATGGATTGGCGAATGATACTTATGGGGTTGACTGTGGATGGGCAATGGCAGACATTTAGAGACCGCATGGATGAACTACAACAATTGTACATTCCTGTCTGACATAAAAATAAAAAAGGGAAGGTGGCTCAACCGTGGCTATCAAGGGAAATCAGGGATAGTATTAAAGCCAAGGAAGTGGCATACAAATTGGCCAGAAATAGCAGCAAACCTGGGGACTGGGAGAAATTTAGAACTCAGCAGAGGAGGACAAAGGGTTTGATTAGGGCAGGGAAAATGGAGTATGAGAAGAAGCTTGCAGGGAACATTAAGACGGATTGCAAAACTTTCTATAGATATGTAAAGAGAAAAAGGTTAGTAAAGACAAACGTAGGTCCCCTGCAGTCAGAATCAGGGGAAGTCATAACGGGGAACAAAGAAATGGCGGACCAATTGAACAAGTACTTTGGTTCGGTATTCACGAAGGAGGACACAAACAACCTTCCGGTTATAAAAGGGGTCGGGGGGTCTAGTAAGGAGGAGGAACTGAGGGAAAACCTTATTAGCCGGGAAATTGTGTTGGGGAAATTGATGGGATTGAAGGCCGATAAATCCCCAGGGCCTGATGGACTGCATCCCAGAGTACTTAAGGAGGTGGCCTTGGAAATAGTGGATGCATTGACAGTCATTTTCAAACATTCCATTGACTCTGGATCAGTTCCTATAGAGTGGAGGGTAGCCAATGTAACCCCACTTTTTAAAAAAGGAGGGAGAGAGAAAACAGGGAATTATAGACCGGTCAGCCTGACATCGGTAGTGGGTAAAATGATGGAATCAATTATTAAGGATGTCATAGCAGTACATTTGGAAAGAGGTGACATGATAGGTCCAAGTCAGCATGGATTTGTGAAAGGGAAATCATGCTTGACAAATCTTCTGGAATTTTTTGAGGATGTTTCCAGTAGAGTGGACAAGGGAGAACCAGTTGATGTGGTATATTTGGACTTTCAGAAGGCGTTCGACAAGGTCCCACACAAGAGATTGATGTGCAAAGTTAGAGCACATGGGATTAGGGGTAGTGTGCTGACATGGATTGAGAACTGGTTGTCAGACAGGAAGCAAAGAGTAGGAGTAAATGTGTACTTTTCAGAATGGCAGGCAGTGACTAGTGGGGTACCGCAAGGTTCTGTGCTGGGGCCCCAGCTGTTTACAATGTACATTAATGATTTAGATGAGGGGATTAAATGTAGTATCTCCAAATTTGCGGATGACACTAAGTTGGGTGGCAGTGTGAGCTGCGAGGAGGATGCTGTGAGGCTGCAGAGCGACTTGGATAGGTTAGGTGAGTGGGCAAATGCATGGCAGATGAAGTATAATGTGGATAAATGTGAGGTTATCCACTTTGGTGGTAAAAACAGAGAGACAGACTATTATCTGAATGGTGACAGATTAGGAAAAGGGGAGGTGCAAAGAGACCTGGGTGTCGTGGTACATCAGTCATTGAAGATTGGCATGCAGGTGCAGCAGGCGGTTAAGAAAGCAAATGGCATGTTGGCCTTCATAGCAAGGGGATTTGAGTACAGGGGCAGGGAGGTGTTGCTACAGTTGTACAGGGCATTGGTGAGGCCACACCTGGAGTATTGTGTACAGTTTTGGTCTCCTAACCTGAGGAAGGACATTCTTGCTATTGAGGGAGTGCAGCGAAGGTTCACCAGTCTGATTCCCGGGATGGCGGGACTGACCTATCAAGAAAGACTGGATCAACTGGGCTTGTATTCACTGGAGTTCAGAAGAATGAGAGGGGACCTCATAGAAACATTTAAAATTCTGACGGGGTTAGACAGGTTAGATGCAGGAAGAATGTTCCCAATGTTGGGGAAGTCCAGAACCAGAGGTCACAGTCTAAGGATAAGTGGTAAGACATTTAGGACCGAGATGCGGAGGAACTTCTTCACCCAGAGAGTGGTGAACCTGTGGAATTCTCGACCACAGAAAGTTGTTGAGGCCAATTCACTAAATATATTCAAAAAGGAGTTAGATGAGGTCCTTACTACTAGGGGGATCAAGGGGTATGGCGAGAAAGCAGGAATGGGGTACTGAAGTTGAATGTTCAGCCATGAACTCATTGAATGGTGGTGCAGGCTCGAAGGGCCGAATGGCCTACTCCTGCACCTATTTTCTATGTTCTATGTTTCTATTTTTCCCTTCTCCCTCATGTGCTTGTCTGGCCTCCCCTTAAATGCATCGATACTATTCGCTTCAACCACTCCCTGTGGCAGCGAGTTCCACATTCTCACCACTCTCTGGGCAACAAAGTTTTTTTTCTGAATTCCCTATTGGATTTGGTCATTATCACATTGCTGTTTGTGGGAGGCACTGTGTGCAAATTGGCTGCCGCGTTTCCCACATTACAACTGTGAATACACTCCAAAAAGTACTTCATTGGCTGTAAAGCGTTTACAGGGACGGCCTGTGTTTGTGAAACTCGCTGAAGAAATGAAAGTGTTTGTTTCTTTCCGACACCTAGAGCTTTGAAAAAAAGAGTAGTTGGAGAGGTCTGGCCTTAGAGGTAGGTTTAAGGAAGCTTTTGAAGGTGCAGAGAGAAGTTGAGTGGGGCAGTGGGTGTTAAGGACAGTGTTGTCCATTGAAACATAGAAACATAGAAATTAGGTGCAGGAGCAGGCCATTCGGCCCTTCGAGCCTGCACCACCATTCAATAAGATCATGGCTGATCATTCACCTCAGTACCCCTTTTCTGCTTTCTCTCTAGTCCAATACTAGTCCAATACATTAGCCACATGTGCCTAATGGGGAATACAGAGGTGGATAATTGCATTTCTGATTGAGTAAATAAAAAATAAGGAATAGACATTCTCACTGGGCATGTGATACGCATGTGCAGAGGGTATGCAAGTACGCGGTAACCTTTTCGTGCCTCTGCTGGTTCCTACATTACAGCAGTGACCACACTTCAAAAATACGTCATTGGCTGTAAAGCTGTTTGGGACGTCTGGTGGTCGTGAAAGGCGCTATATAAATGCAAGTCTTTAAGATGCGAAGATGAAAAGTAGAGTGCGTGACCATCATTCGATTGTTGTGAGCGCTTTACTTCCATGGTTACCGAATGGTTTGTTAAGTAAACATACGCATGTCATAGAGTAATGGAGTCATAGGGGCCGAATTTGGTCAAGGCCCCCGCCCGCCCAAGTGCCGCCCAAAGTGCCGCCGGTGGCCGCCGAGGTACCGGACGGTACTGTGGGCGGGATATTCACGGCCGAGGTCCCTCGAAGGTCGGCGGGCAGCAAATGGACGACGTACGTCGCCAATCTGGGCGGCAGCGGGCGGGAGGTCTCATTCTCGGCGGCAGAGGCGCTTGCCGCCCAAGTAACACCGAGGATGGAGTCGGGTCCACGGAGGGTCGGAGACCTGGAAATAAAAATCACAAATAAAAAAATACAAAAACTATCGGAAGACCTTCAGGGGACCCCCGTGCAGGTAAGTCGCTGCGGGAAATGTAAATGTTCACTGACCTTTTTTTCAGGATCCTCAGACACACCGTCGGGGACAGACCCGCCTCCAGCCAGCGGCCCCGCCCCCGTTCTGTCTCCGAGTCCCGCCGACTCCCGCCCTCAGGAATCTGGGAGCTCGGCGGGCGGGAGCTTCCCGGCGGCTCTCCCCTCCCGCCCGCTCCAGGCCCCCCCCCCCCCAAAAGTGGCACTGGGCGGGTCTTCAGGAGGAACGTCGGGGGCAGTGGGCGGCAGTCGTTACGACACAGAAGGTGGCCATTCGTTCCATCGAGTCCATGCCGGCTCGCTGTAGAGTAATCCAGTCAGACCCATTCGCCCCCCCCCCCCCCCCCGGCTCTATCCTCGTAGCCCTGCAAGTTTATTTCCCTCAAGTGACTATCCAATTTCACTTTTAAATCATTGATCGTCTCTGCTTCCACCAACCTCGTTGGTGGCGAGTTCCAGGTCATTACCACTCGCTGTGTAAAAAAGTTCTTCTCACAGCCCCCTGTATCTTTTGCCCAAAATCTTAAATCTGTGCCCCCCCTAGCCCTTGTACTTTTAACCAATAAGGGAATTAAGGGTTACGGGCAGCGGGCGGGTAAGTGGAGCTGAGTCCACGGCCAGATCAGTCATGATCTTGTTGAATGGCGGAGCAGGCTCGAGGGGCTAGATGGCCTACTCCTGTTCCTAATTCTTATGTTCTTATGTTCTTACGTACCATCAGCTAATGGGAACAGCCTTTCTCTGCCTACCCAATCCAAACCCGTCAAAATCTTGTACACCTCTATCAAATCTCCTCTCAACCTCCTTTGCTCCAAGGAGAACAACCCCAGCTTCTCCAACCTCATCATCATCATCATAGGTGTTATATATTCAGACTATAGATATACTCTCTGTGTAGTCACTGTATAGTTGCATAACATGGAGACTTGTTACCTGATGCACTATCAATAAGGTTTACACTGTGTATATACTATGCTGGCACCACTAGAGGGTGCAACTGGTGGAGACCGGGGTTTCCTGCCCCTGTGGCACAGGCTGTCCACCAGAGGGCACTGCGGTGAGAGACCTGAGGGTCACCTGCATAGGTGTGCAGGGCCCAGTATAAAAGGCTGCCCACCATGCTTGTGCCTCACTCTGGGGTTATGAATAAAGGACCAAGGTCACTGCAGTTTGAGTACAACACACTGCCTCATGGAGCCATTCATACGTGTATTACAGACATAACAATCGGCAGTCCCTCGGAGTCGAGGAAGACTGGCTTCCACTCTAAAAGTGAGTTCTCAGATGATTGATGAGACCTGTCATGTATCTCACACGACTGTATATAACTGTATCTTACCATGCTATACATGACTGTAACTAGAGATGACCTGAAACCACCAGGGGTGCACTTGCAGGAGACTCTGCATACCTGTTCCACACAGGTATATAAAGGCAGGTCTCAGGCAAGTGTGGCACTCGAGAGCTGTGAAATAAAGGTGTAGGTCCAGAGTGACCTTGACATCAGCATGTGCCTCGTGTAAGTCTGGACTGCAGGGTCAGGACTTTACAAGACCAATGCAGGAACTACAGTCTCTACAGGTGGGGCAGACAGTGGTTGAAGGAAAGGGTGGGTGGGAGCTTGAGTTGATGCACGCTCCTTCCGCTGCCTGCGCTTGCTTTCTGCTTGTTCTCGCCGATGGGACTCGAGGTGCTCCCAGGTGCTCTTCCTCCACTTTGGGCGATCGTGGGCCAGGGATTCCCAGGAGCGGGTGGGGATGTTGCACTTTGTCGAGGAGACTTTGAGGGTGTCCTTGAAGCGATTCCTCTGCCCACCTGGGGCTCGCTTGCCGCGTCGAAGCTCTGCGTAGAGCGTTTGCTTTGGGAGTCTCGCGTCGGGCATGCGGGTGATGTGGCCCGCCCAACGGAGCTGATCGAGCATGTAAGCACGTGAAGTATTTTTTATCTCTATTAGGCGAATGGCATTAAGGGCCCGTAATTTGCAGTCAGCGGCAAAGCAAAGGCGTTCACTGCTGGCCCTGGATAAAGTTGCCCGCTGAGATCGCGCGAGAAGTTTACCTTTTTCAACACCCAAATGATTTCAGTGCTCTCTAGTGGCGATTTCCTGCGTGAGCTGCTGTGATGGTAGCATAGTGGTTCTGTCACTGGATTTAGTAATCCAACAGCCTGCCCTGATGACTTGGAGGCGTGAGTTCAAATCCCACCACGGGCAACTGGGGGAATTTAAATACAGTTAATTACATAAATCTGAAATAAAAAAGCTAGTATCAGTAATGGTGACCACAAAACTGCTGGATTTTTGGATAAAACCATCTGGTTCACTAATTTCCTTTCGGGAAGGAAGTTTGCTGTCTTTATCCGGTCTGGCCAATATGAGACTGCAGGCTCACAACAGAGGAAACTTCTTTACCCAGAGAGTGGTGAGAATGTGGAACTGACTACCACAGGGAGTAGTTGAAGCGAATAGTATAGATGTGTTTAAGGGGAGGCGAGACAAGCAAGAGGGAGAAGGGAATAGAGGGTTATGCTGATAGATTGAGATGAGGAAAGACGGGAGGAGGCTTGAGTGGAGCATAAACGCCGGCATGGACTGGTTGAGCCGAATGGCCTGTTTCTGTGCCGTATATCCACTGTTATCCTATTAATACAATATGTAACGTAGTTGACTTTTAACCGTCCTCGGAAACGGCCGAGCAAAAAGCCTTTTACGCTCGAAAAAACCTTGTCTACACTTTAGCAAATCAGGTGTAGGTTACAAATCAGGCGTAGGGAATGTGGGGGGGGTTTAAAGGGAAGTTTACAAACATTACACACTTCAGTTTTATAAATAAAGAGCCTCATCAATAATAAATGATAAAAACATCAATAAATCAACCAATAAATCAATCAAAAAAATTAATAAGAAATATATTTTTTTTTAAATCAATAAATAAAACATTTTCTACTTACCGACTGCAGCACCGGGAGCCCTCCAATAGCGTGCTGGGATGCCCCCCCCCCCCCAGTGTGTCTCTGTCAGTGTCTCTATCTCTCTGTCTGTCTGTGTGTGTGTGTCTCTCACTCTCTGTCTGTCAGTGTCTGTGTTTCTGAGGGGAGGGGGAGGAGGGGGGTAGAGGGGTAGAGGGAGAGAGGGGGGGGCAGGGGGAGGGGAGGGAGGGGGGCAGAGGTGGAGGAAGGGAAGGGGGAGTGATGGGGGAGGGGGGGAGAAAGGGGGAGTGGGGGAGAAGGGGGGAGATGGAGAAGGGGAAGGGGGGGAGAAGGGGAAGGGGGGGAGGAGGAGAAGGGGGGGAGGAGGAGAAGGGGGTGGAAAGGGGGGGGGGGGAAAGGAGAAGGGTGGGGGAGGCTGAACGGGCCGGGCCTGGCGGCTGGGCCCAAGACTTCGGGCAGGGCCCGTCCCCAGCACCAGATTTACAGGTAGGTGGTGTTGGGTCGGGTCGGGGTCGGGAGCGCGGGTCGGATCGGGTCGGGGCCGGTCCGGGGGGCGGGGGGGGCGGTCGGGAGCACAGGTCGGGTCGGGGGGGGTGGGGGAGGAGGAGGAGGGAGGTCGGTTCGGGTCGGTTCGTGTCGAGGCCTGTCCGGGGGACAGGGGGGCGGTCGGGAGCACGGGTCGGGTCGCGGGGGGGGGGGGGGAGGAGGAGGGAGGTTGCTTCGGGTCGGATCGGGTCGGGGCCGGTCCGGGGGTGGGGGGCGATCGGGAACACGGGTCGGGTCGGGGTGGGGGGGAGGAGGAGGGAGGTCAGTTCAGGTCGGTTCGTGTCGGGGGCGGGGGAAGGGAGGTCAGGTTGGGTTGGGTCCGGTCCGGGGGGTCGGTTCCGGTCTAGTCCGGGGGCGGTGGGGGAAGCGGGAGTCGGGTCGGTGTCGGGGTCGGGTCCGGTCCTGGGGTCGGGGGGCGGGGGAGCAGGAGCTGGGTGTGGGAGGAGCCTTATGCACGCAGCCCCAGTGAGGCCATTGGGCCAGGTCTAGGGGCTGCGTGCTTCGGGCCCCACCCACACAGTTCTGGGCACCTGGAACACGCATGTGCAGAGGTCCTGGCACTGTTTTCAGTGCAGGGACCTGGCTCCGCCCCCCCACAGCTCATGCTACGCCGCGCCGAGGGCCAGAGGACCTGCAGGGAGCCGGAGAATCAGGAAGTTTTTTTTAGGCGCACTTTGTGGTGCGAAAAACGGGCGTCCAGGTCGAACGGCACAGCCCGAAACTTGGGCCCATAGAAACATAGAAAATAGGTGCAGAAGTAGGCCATTCGGCCCTTCGAGCCTGCATCGGCTGAACATGCAACTTCAGTACCCCATTCCTGCTTTCTCACCATACCCCTTGATCCCCCTAGTAGTAAGGACTACATCTAACTCCTTTTTCAATATATTTAGTGAATTGGCCTCAACAATTTTCTGTGGTAGAGAATTCCACAGGTTCACCACTCTCTGGGTGAAGAAGTTTCTCCTCATCTCGGTCCTAAATGGCTTATCCCTTATCCTTAGACTGTGACCCCTGGTTCTGGACTTCCCCAACATTGGGAACATTCTTCCTGCATCTAACCTGTCTAAACCCGTCAGAATTTTAAACGTTTCTATGAGATCCCCTCTCATTCTTCTGAACTCCATTGAATACAAGCCCAGTTGATCCAATCTTTCTTGATAGGCCATCCCGGGAATCAGTCTGGTGAACCTTCGCTGCACTCCCTCAATAGCAAGAATGTCCTTCCTCAAGTTAGGAAACCAAAACTGTACACAATACTCCAGGTGTGGCCTCACCAAGGCCCTGTACAACTGTAGCAACACCTCCCTGCCCCTGTACTCAAATTCCTTCGCTATGAAGGCCAACATGCCATTTGCTTTCTTAACCGCCTGCTGTACCTGCATGCCAACCTTCAATGACTGATGTACCATGACACCCAGGTCTCGTTGTACCTCCCCTTTTCCTAATCTGTCACCATTCAGATAATAGTCTTTCTCTCTGTTTTTTACCACCAAAGTGGATAGCCTCACATTTATCCACATTATACTTCATCTGCCATACATTTGCCCACTCACCTAACCTATCCAAGTCACTCTGCAGCCTCATAGCATCCTCCTCGCAGCTCACACTGCCACCCAACTTAGTGTCATCCGCAAATTTGGAGAGACTACATTTAATCCCCTCGTCTAAATCATTAATGTACAATGTAAACAGCTGGGGTCCCAGCACAGAACCTTGCGGTACCCCACTAGTCACTGCCTGCCATTCTGAAAAGTACCCATTTACTCCTACTCTTTGCTTTCTGTCTGACAACCGGTTCTCAATCCACGTCAGCACACTACCCCAAATCCCATGTGCTTTAACTTTGCACATTAATCTCTTGTGTGGGACCTTGTCGAAAGCCTTCTGAAAGTCCAAATATACCACATCAACTGGTTCTCCCTTGTCCACTCTACTGGAAACATCCTCAAAAAATTCCAGAAGATTTGTCAAGCATGATTTCCCTTTCACAAATCCATGCTGACTTGGACCTATCATGTCACCTCTTTCCAAATGCGCTGCTATGACATCCTTAATAATTGATTCCATTATTTTACCCACTACTGAGGTCAGGCTGACCGGTCTATAATTCCCTGTTTTCTCTCTCCCTCCTTTTTTAAAAAGTGGGGTTACATTGGCTACCCTCCACTCGATAGGAAGTGATCCAGAGTCTATGGAATGTTGGAAAATGACTGTCAATGCATCCGCTATTTCCAAGGCCACCTCCTTAAGTACTCTGGGATGCAGTCCATCAGGCCCTGGGGATTTATCGGCCTTCAATTCCATCAATTTCCCCAACACAATTTCCCGACTAATAAGGATTTCCCTCAGTTACTCCTTCTTACTAGACCCTCTGGCCACCTTTATATCCGGAAGGTTGTTTGTGTCCTCCTTCGTGAATACCGAACCAAAGTACTTGTTCAATTGGTCCGCCATTTCTTTGTTCCCAGTTATGACTTCCCCCGATTCTGACTGCAGGGGGCCTACATTTGTCTTTACTAACCTTTTTCTCTTTACATATCTATGGAAACTTTTGCAGTCCGTCTTAATGTTCCCTGCAAGCTTCCTCTCGTACTACATTTTCCCTGCCCTAATCAAACCCTTTGTCCTCCTCTGCTGAGTTCTAAATTTCTCCCAGTCCCCAGGTTCGCTGCTATTTCTGGCCAATTTGTATGCCACTTCCTTGGCTTTAATACTATCCCTGATTTCCCTTAATAGCCACTGTTGAGCCATCTTCCCTTTTTTATTTTTACGCCAGAGAAGGATGTACAATTGTTGCAGTTCATCCATGCGGTCTCTAAATGTCTGGTTTGTTGGGCCATTTCAGAGGGAGGTTAAGAGTCAAGCACATTGCTTTGGGTCCAGAGTCACATATAGGCCAGGCCAGGTGAGGACAGCAGATTTCCTTCCCTAATCATCTAGGCAGTCCCTCGAAGCGAGCATGACTTGCTTCCACGCCAAAAGGGGATGAGCTCACAGGTATTTCAATGAAGGACCTAATATTCCAGGTCCTGAACTACATCGTGAAGGGGGCAAGATGTCTGTGCGTGGATTTTTTTAACGTATGATGGCCGTTGTACACCAGCCACCATATGGGCTTGACAGAGCTCAGTCTTGGTCCAGTGGCTAGTGTTATCCAAGACGACTGGAGACCAGCTCTGCTGCACGGACCCAGTGTGCGCGCACATATCGCACAGTGTGGGCTGGGCCCGTGCTGCCCCTGGGCTCTCGTCTCTGGTGGGCCCCGAACTCGTCCCTCCCCTGGGCCCCGATCACGTCCCTCTACAACCTCTCGCCGCTCCTTCGCCCCGACCTCGCCGCTCCTGCTGTATCTGCCCACGCTCCAATCACCTACCTGGACCTTGATGATGTCACTCTTCGCTGCCGTCACCCTCCTGCACCAGCTCGCGCTGTACCTTGCCGTGGTACACCGCCACACTGCCCATGGCTGCCGCTCACCGCTACTTTTATGGCCCCGACCTGCCGCTGACGGTCTCTCACAGGTCGGAGTTGCCACACTCCTTCCCTAAAGGGCATTAGTAAACCAGATGGGCTTTTATGACATCTGGATTTCATGATCACCATTACTGATACTAGCTTTTTTTTAAATTCCACATTTATTTGACTACTCCAACGAACTCTTTGGCTGGCCTCCCACATTCTACCCTATGTAAACGAGAGGTGATCCAAAGCTCAGCTGCCCGTGTCCTAACTCGCACCAAGTCCCGCTCACCCATCGCCCCTGTGCTCACTGCCCCGTGTCCTAACTCGCACCAAGTCCCGCTCACCCATCGCCCTCTGTGCTCACTGCCCCGTGTCCTAACTCGCACCAAGTCCCGCTCACCCATCACCCTCTGTGCTCACTGCCCCATTTCCTAACTCGCACCGAATCCCACTCACCCATCGCCCCTGTGCTCACTGTCCCGTGTCCTAACTCGCACCAAGTCCCGCTCACCCATCACCCCTGTGCTCACTGCCCCGTGTCCTAACTCGCACCGAGTCCCGCTCACCCATCACCCTCTGTGCTCACTGCCCCATTTCCTAACTCGCACCGAATCCCGCTCACCCATCGCCCCTGTGCTCACTGTCCCGTGTCCTAACTCGCACCAAGTCCCGCTCACCCATCGCCCCTGTGCTCACTGTCCCGTGTCCTAACTCGCACCTAGTCCTGCTCACCCATCACCCCTGTGCTCACTGCCCCGTGTCCTAACTCACACCAAGTCCCGCTCACCCATCACCCCTGTGCTCACTGACCTACATTGGCTCCCAGTTAAGCAACGCCTCGATTTCAAAATTCTCACCCTTGTTTACAAATCCCTTCATGGCCTCGCCCCTCCCTATCTCTGTAATCTCCTCCAGCCCGATATCCTTCCACCCCACGAGATGTCTGCGCTCTTCCAATTTTTCCCTCTTGAGCATCTCTGAATATAATCACTCAACCATTTGTGGCCATGCCTCCTGTTTCCTGGGCCCAAAGCTCGAGAATTCCTTGCCTAAACCTCTCTACCTCTCTCTCCTCAAAAAGATATAAATCAACTGGTCAGGTGGGCAGAACAGTGGCAAATGGAATTTAATCCAGAGAAGTGTGAGGGAATACATTTTGGGAGGGCTAACAAATAAAGGGAATGCACATTAAATGGTAGGATACGGAGAAGTGTGTGGGAACAAAGGGACTTTGGAGTGCAGGTCCACAGATCCCTGAAAGTAGCAGGCCAGGTAGATAAGGTGGTTAAGAAGGCATACAGAATGCTTGCCTTTATTAGCCAGGGCATAGAATACAAGAGCAGGGGGGTTATGCTTAAACTGTATAAAACACTAAATAGGCCACAGCTGGAGTACTGCTTGCAGTTCTGGTCCGGAAGGACGTGATTGCACTGGAGAGGGAACAGAGGAGATTTACAAGGATGTTGCCGGGAGTGGAGAATCCATGCTGTGAGGACAGATTGGATAGGCTGGATGTAACATACAGGGTGGATAAAGGGGAACCAGTAGATGTGGTGTATTTGGACTTCCAGAAGGCATTTGACAAGGTGCCACATAAAAGGTTACTGCACAAGATAAAAGTTCACGGGGTTGAGGGTACTATATTAGCATGAATAGCAGATTGGCTAACTAACAGAAAACAGAGAGTCGGGATAAATGGTTCATTCTCGGGTTCGCAACAAGTAACTAGTGGGGTGCCGCATGGATCAGTGCTGGGACCCCAACTATTTACAATCTATATTAACGACTTGGAAGAAGGGACTGAGTGTAACGTAGCCAAGTTTGCTGACGATACAAAGATGGGAGGAAAAGTAATGTGTGAGGAGGACACAAAAAATCTGTAAAAGGACATAGACAGGCTAAGTGAGTGCGCAAAAATTTGGCAGATGGAGTATAATGTTGGAAACTGAGAGGTCATGTACTTTGGCAGAAAAAAAAATCAAAGAGCAAGTTATTATTTAAATGGAGAAAGTGCTGCAGTACAGCGGGACGTGAGGTACTTGGACATGAAACACAAAAGTCTAGTATGCAGATACAGCAAGTGATCAGGAAGGCCAATGGAATTTTGTATTATATTGCAAAGGGGATGGAGTATAAAAGCAGGGAAGTCTTGTTACAGTTATACAGGGTATTGGTGCGGCTGCACCTGGAATAACGCGTAGTTTTGGTTTCCATATTTACGGAAGGATATACTTGCTTTGGAGGCAGTTCAGAGAAGGTTCACTAGGTTTATTCCGGAGATGAGGGGGTTAACTTATGAGAAAAGGTTGCATAAGTTGGGCCTCTGCTCATTGGAATTCAGAAGAATGAGAGCTGATCCTATCGAAATGTATAAGATTATGAGGGGGCTTGACAAGGTGGATGCAGAGAGGATGTTTCCACTGATAGGGGAGACTAGAATTAGGGGGCATAATCTTAGAATAAGGGGCTGCCCACTTAAAACTGAGATGAGGAGGAATTTCTTCTCTCAGAGGGTTGTGGATCTGTGGAATTCGCTGCCTCAGAGAGCTGTGGAAGCTGGGACATTGAATATATTTAAGACAGAAATAGACCGTTTCTTAACCAATTAGGGAATAAGGGGTTATGGGGAGCGGGCAGGGATTGGATCAGTCATGATCTTATTGAATGGCGGAGCAGGCTCGAGGGGCCGTATGGCCTTCTCCTGATCCTATTTCTTATGTTCTTATGTTTTTCTTATGATTTGTTTTCATTGAAACAGAGGAGGAGAAGGAGAGACCTCATTCAGGTGTATAAAATTATGAAGGACCTAGATATAGAGGATAGAAAGGGCTTATTTCCCTTAGCAGAGGAGTCAACAACCAAGGGGCATAAATTTAAAGTAATTGGGGGGAGGTTAAGAGGAGATTTGAGGGTGGTGGGGGTCTGGAACTCACGGCCTGAAAGGGTGGTAGAGGCAGAAACCCTCACCACATTTTAAAAGTACTGGGGATGTGCACCTGAAGCGCCGTAACCCACAGGGCTTCTGACCAAGAGCTGGAAAATGGGATTAGGCTGGATAGTTCTTTGTCGGATGGCGTGGACACGATGGGCCGTAATGGCCTCCTTCCGTGCTGTAAATTTCTATGAAAACCGATCTCTTGGATTGCCAGCGCTAATTTCTACTCAAGTGGCTCAGTGTTAAATTTTTTATCTCAATCCTCCTTGTGAAGTGTCACTGCATTAAAGGTGCTATATAAATACAAATTGCTGTTCTTGTTAATTAATTGAATTTAAATTCCCCAGCGGCCGTGGTGGGATTTGAACTCGAATCACGCAGATCATTAATTCAAGTCTGTGGATAATTAATCCAGTGACGTAACCAGTACGCTATGGTTCCCCCTAACGGGCCGGGCTTGACGTAGCACCATTTAGGATGAGTGGCGGAGAGGGGCGGGATTGCCGTTTTTGAGATAGTGCGCAGGCGCGCGGAGGCGGGGTCTCTGTGAGGCGGAGGGCGCGTCCTCGCGTGCGTGAAGCAGCAATTAGGATGATTGACAGACGGCGGTCAGAGAGGACGGGACTCCCCGAATTTTGAGGCAGTGCGCAGGCGCGGTAGGAGGGGGGAAGGGGGGGGCAGGTTCACGCGGAGGGCGTGACCTAGCGTGACGTCGCGCCAGTTCAGAGGATTGACAGACGGTGGGTGAAGGATCACGCGGAGGGCGTGGCCTGGCGTGACGTCTCGCCAGTTCAGATGATTGACAGACGGGCGGTGGGTGAAGGTTCACGCGGAGGGGGTGGACTGGCGTGAGGTCTCGCCAGTTCAGATGATTGACAGACGGGCGGTGGGTGGAGGTTCACGCGGAGGGCGTGGCCTGGCGTGACGTCTCGCCAGTTCAGATGATTGACAGACGGGCGGTGGGTGGAGGTTCACGCGGAGGGCGTGGCCTGGCGTGACGTCTCGCCAGTTCAGATGGTTGACAGACGGGCGGTGGGTGGAGGTTCACGCGGAGGGCGTGGCCTAGCGTGACATCGCGCCGGATTGACAGACGGGGTGGCAGCACTCCACCCGGCTTTTGGGGCGTGGCGTTAACGCGCGACGTGCTTACGTCAGCCGCCGGCCGCCATCAGGTGAGGCGGGGCGGGAGGAGCGAGGATTTGTTGTCCAATATGGCGGCGCTTGCTCTCCTCTCAGCCTAGCGCCGCGGCCTGCCGATGGTTCTGGGGGAAATTATTGAACTTTTGAGTTGAAATCGTCGTCGAACCGGCGGCGGGGGACAGGCCCGGGAAATGGCTCAGTGCGTGCAGAGCGTCCAGGAGTTCATCCAGGACACCTTCGTGCCCATGGTGGCCGTCCTGTGCAGCGAGGCTGCCGAGACGTCGACGCGGAAAAACAACCTGACTTTCGCCGAGCTGGTCAGGCCTTTCTGCCGCCTGACGTCCGAAGGTTTGTACCCGAGACACGGCTGGAGGGGAGGGAGCAAGGCCTCAGCTCGGCCCGCCTTGTCGATTTTCCTCCACCCAGCCCCTGCACCACTGCTGGCCGGAGCTGGCTTCAAACCCTCCCTCTCTCCAGCCAGGGCCTGTCAGCTGGCTCTGGGCTTCTCGTTCCCCCCCCCCCCCCCCGCCCCTTTCACCGCTTGCTGTGTGTACACCTGTATACTGTATTAACTCTGTGTACCAGGGCACCCAGGTCCCTCTGAACACCCAGCACTTCACAATTCTCTCCCCCCCCCCCCCCTCCTCATTTGAAACAGATTCTTGCTTTTTCTCTTTTTTTTCCCTACCAACTTCACATTTGCCACGTTCTTGCCCACTCACTTAACCTGTCTGTATCCGAAGAACATAAGAAATAGGAGCAGGCCATTCGGCCCCTCGAGCCTGCTCCGCCATTCAATAAGATCACGGCTGATCTGATCATGGACTCGGCTCCACTTCCCTGCCCGCTCCCCATAACCCTTTACTCCCTTATCGCTCAAAAATCTGTGTATTGCCGCCTTAAATATATTCAATGATCCAGCCTCCACAGCTCTCTGGGGCAGAGAATTCCAAAGAGTTACAACCCTCAGAAGAAATTTCTCCTCATCTCAGTTTTAAATGGGCGGCCCCTCATTCTGAGACTGTCCTCTAGTTTTAGTCTCCCCTATGAGTGGAAATATCCTCTCTGTATCCACCTTGTCAAGCCCCCTCATTATCTTATATGTTTCAATAAGATCATCTCTCATTTTTCTGAACTCCAATGTGCATAGACTCAACCTATCTTCATAAGTCCACCCCTTCATCTCTGGAATCAGCCTAGTGAACCTTCTCTGTAGGTATCCTCTTGGAAGTCTCTTGACACCCTCCTCACAACTTGAATTCAACCTCAGAACTTTTTGCATTTAATTATTCTCCCTCTGACTATATATCATGGCCTAGTTGGGCCGAATGGCTTGTTTCTGTGCTTTGCAATAAAGATTTGGTAGGCTAGGGTTAGAATATAAGAAAAACTTGCATTTCTACAGCACCTTTCATGAGAAACATAAGAAATAGGAGCAGGTGTAGGCCATTTAGCCCCTTGAGTCCATTCAATAAGATCATGGCTGATCTGATTTCACCACCACCTGACATCCCAAAGCCCTTTACAGCCAATTAAGTACAGTGTGGTCACTGTAATAAGAATTGGGAGTCGGCCATTCAGCCTCTCGTGCCTACTCTGCCATTCAATGAGATCATGGCTGATCTACCTCAACTCCACTTTCCTGTACTGTCCCCATATCCCTTGATTCCCTTAATATCCAAAAATCTATCTCTCTCTGTCTTGAATGTACTCAAAGACTGAGCCACCACAGCCCTCTGGCGTAGAGATTTCCAGAGATTCACCACCCTCTGAGTGAATAAGTTTCTTCTCATCTCAGTCCTAAATGGCCAACCCCTTATTCTGAGACTGGTTCTAGACTTCTCAGCCAGAGGAAACATCCTGTCAAGCTCTAAGAATTTTGTATGTTTCAATAAGATCACTTCTCATTCTTCTAAACTCTAGAGAATATAGGCCTAGTCTACTCAATCTCTCCTCATAGGATAATCACTCTATCCCAGGAATCAGTCTGGTGAACCTTTCTTGCACTCCCCCAATGGCAAGTATATCGATCCTTAGGTAAGGACTGTACACCATACTCCAGGTGCAATCTCACCAGGGTCCTATATAATTGCAGTGACCGCGTTGCTCTTATACTCCAATCCTCTTGTAATAAAGGCCAACATACCAGTTGCCTTCTTAATTGCTTGCTGTACCTCCATGTTAACTTTGTGATTTGTGTACAAGGATACCCAGGTCCCACTTCCCAATCTCTCACCATTTAAAAGGTACTTTAATTTCTATTTTTCCTATCAAAGCGGATAACTTCACATTTCTCCACATTTATTCTATTTGCCATGTTCTTAGCCTGCTTTACCCACTTACTTAGCCAGTCTATATCCCCTTGAAGCCTCTTTGCATCCTCTTCACAACTTACATTCCCACCAAGCTTTGTATCATCAGCAAACTTAGATATATTACATTTGGTCCCCTCATCCAAACATTGATATAGATTGTGAATAGCTGGGGCTCAAGCACCGATCCTTGCGGCACCCCACTAGATACAGCCTGCCAACCTGAAAATAACCCGTTTTTTCCTACTCTCTGTTTACTGTCCGTTAACCAATCCTCAATCCATGCTGGTAAATTAACTCCAATGCCATGAGCCCTAATATTGTTTAATAACCTTTTGTGTGGCACCTTATCGAATGCCTTCTGAAAATCCAAATACACCACATCCATTGTTCCCCACTTATCTATTCTGCTTGTTTGAACCTCAAAAAAAACTAGATTTGTCAAACATGATTTTGCTTTCATAAATCCACGTTGACTCTGCCCAATCCTATTTTTTGCCATATCCTTAATAATAGATTCTGTACTACTGATGTCAGGCTAACTGGTCTGTAGTTCCTCGTTTTCTCTCCCTCTTTTCTTAAATAGCGGGGTCACGTTAGCAACCTTTCAATCTCGACTCTGGAATTTTGGAAGATGACAACCACTGCATCCGCTATATAGCCGCCTCTTTCAAAATGCTAAGACGTAGGACATCAGGTCCAGGGGATTTATCAGCTTTCAGTCCCATTAATTTCTCCAGAACTATATTTTTACTGATACTAATTTCTTTCGTTCCTCATTCTCGCTAGACCCCTGATGCGCCACTATTTCCGGGAGGATTTTCGTGTCTTCTGTGAAGACAGACACAAAGTATTTGGTTAATTTCTCTGCCATTTCCTTATACCTCATTATAATTTCTCCTGTCTGTCTGTAGGGGACCCACATTTACTTTCGCTAATCTTTTCCTTTTTACATACCTATAGCAGCTTTTACAGTCTGTTTTTATGTCTTCCCCCTAGTTTACTCTCGTATTCTATTTTCCCTTTCTTTATCAATTTCTTGATCCTTCTTTGAATTCTAAAATCCTCCCAATCCTCAGGCTTACTGCTCTTTTTGGCAGCATTAATACTTCTCTTGTTGGACCACTCTTCCTGAGGAGTTTGTGCCTTAAAGGAATGTATGTTTGTTGTAAATTATGTATTCTTTAAATGCTAGCCATTGCTTGTCTACCGTCATACCTTAGTGTAGTTTCCCAATCTACCTTAGCCAACTCCACCTTCATACCTATGTAGTTTCCAATGTTTCGATTTAAGACCCCAGTTTCGGATTTAAATAAATCATTTTCAAACTTAATGTAAAATTCTATCTTATGGTCACTCTTCCCTAAAGTCCCCTTTACTACAAGGTTATTCATTAACCTAGTCTCAGCAGGCCGGGGCCATTGGAGGGAGCATAAGAACATAAGAATTAGGAACAGGAGTAGGCCATCTAGCCCCTCGAGCCTGCTCCGCCATTCAATAAGATCATGGCTGATCTGGTCGTGGACTCAGCTCCACTTACCCGCCCTCTCCCCGTAACCCTTAATTCCCTTATTGCTTAAAAATCTATCTATCTTTGACTTGAAAACATTCAATGAGCCAGCCTCAATTGCTTCCTTGGGCAGAGAATTCCACAGATTCACAACCCTCTGGGAGAAGAAATTCTTTCTCAACTCGGTTTTAAATTAGCAGCGTGCGACGGCATACCACTGTAGAGAGCAGCGCGTGCTGCTGCAGGAGGGCGACTGCTACGAAACCAGGTCGTTGATTGCAGTGCTGGCAGCCACAGCAGGAGGGGCGAAGGAGCGGCAAGAGTTCGTAGAGGGAAGTGACTAGGGCCAGGAGAGGCGAGGGCCCTGGGGCAGCATGGGCCCAGCCACACTGCAATATGTGTGCACACTAGGTCCGTGCAGCAGAGCTGGTCTCCAGTTAGTCTTGGTTAACCCTTGCCACTGGACCAAGACCTAGCTCTGTCAAGCCCGTGTGGTGGCTGGAGTGCAACGGCCATCTCTAGATTGAAAGTCCCCATGATTATTGTATTGCCCTTGTTACATGCACGTCTAAATCCTTGATATATACTGTGTCCTACATTACCACTACTGTTTGGGGGGGCCTATGAACAACTCCCACCAATGTTTTCTGCCCCTTGCTGTTTCTTAGCTACACCGAAACTGATTCTACTTCTTGATTTTCCAAGCTAAGATCCTTTCTCTCCTGTCTTTATCCCATCCTTTATTATCAGGGCTACCCCTCCTCCTTTTCCATTTTGCCCATCTCTTCTAAAAGTTAAGTATCCTGGAATATTTAGTTCCCAACCTTGGTCACTTTGTAACCACGTTTCTATAATGGCTATTAGATCAAACCTATTAGATGATTTAGACGAAGGAATTGAACGTAATATCTCCAAGTTTGCAGATGACACTAAGTTGGGTGGTAGAGTGAGCTGTGAGGAGGACGCGAAGAGGCTGCAGGGTGACTTGGACACGTTAGGTGAGTGGGCAAATGCATGGCAGATGCAGTATAATGTAGATAAATGTGAGGTTATCCACTTTAGTGGCAAAAACAGGAAGGCAGAATATTATGTGAATGGTGACGGATTAGGAAAAGGGGAGGTGCAATGAGACCTGGGTGTCATGGTAAATCAGACATTGAAAGTTGGCATGCAGGTACAGAGGTGGTGAAGAATACAAATGGCATGTTGGCCTTCATAGCGAGAGGATTTGAGTATAGGAGCAGGGCGGTCTTACTGCAGTTGTACAAGGCCTTAGTGAGGCCTCACATGGAATATTGTGAACAGTTTTGGTCTCCTAATCTGAGGAAGGACATTCTTGCTATTGAGAGAGTGCAGCGAAGGTTCACCAGACTGATTTCCAGGATGACAGGACTGACCTATGAAGAAAGACTGGATCTACTAGGCTTATAGTCACTGGAATTTCGAAGAATGAGAGGGGATCTCATAGAAACATATAAAATTCTGACGGGATTGGACAGGTTAGATGCAGGAAGAATGTTCCCGATGTTGGGGAGGTCCAGAACCAAGGGACACAGTCTAAGGATAAGGGGTAAGCCATTTAGGACCGAGATGAGGAGAAACTTCTTCACTCAGAGAATTGTGAACCTGTGGAATTCTCTACCACAGAAAGTTGTTGAGGCCAGTTAGATATATTCAAAAGGGAGTTAGATGTGGCGTTGACGGCTAAAGAGATCAAAGGGTATGGAGAGAAAGCAGGAATGGGGTACTGAAGTTGCATGATCAACCATGATCATATTGAATGGTGGTGCAGGCTCGAAGGGCCAAATGGCCTGCTCCTGCACCTATTTTCTGTGTTTCTATTAATTTTTATCTCTGCTATTAATTCATCTACAGCTTTATTTTGTTGCGAATGCGCAAAATGTAGGAAACGCAGCAGCCAATGTGATCATGATGTGATCTGTTTTAGTGATAGTTGAGGGATAAATATTGTCACGCCTCTAAGAGCAGGGAGGTTATGCTTGAACTGTATAAAACACTAGTTAGGCCACAGCTGGAGTACAGTGTGCAGTTCTGGTCACTATATTACGGGAAAGATGTGATTACGGGAGAGGGTACAGAGGAGCTTTACGGGGATGTTGCCTGGACTGGAGAATTTTAGCTATGAGGAAAGATTGGAAATGCTGGAGTTGTTTTCTTTGCAACAGAGGAGGCTGAGAGGAGACCTCATTGAGGTGTATAAAATTATGAGGGGTCTGGATAGAGTGGATAGGATGGAGCTGTTTCCCTTGGCAGAGAGATCAACAACCAGGGGGCACAGATTAAAAGTAATTGGCAGAAGGATTAGAGGAGAGTTGAGTGTTTTTCACCCAGACACGATGGGCCGAGTGGCCTCCTTCTAGAAACAAAGAAATTTACAGCCCATCGTGTCCGTGCCGGCCGACAGAGCCACACGGACTTGGTCAGCAGCCCTAAAGGTCACACACAAACCTATGAACAATGACGGAAAGGCAAAGAACACCCAGCCAGTCTGCCCCACACAACTGCGACACACCTTATACTAAAACAACCGGAGCCATGTGATCTCCTGGGAGTGGCAAAAACCAGATAAAAACCCAGGCCAATTTAGGGATTAAAAATTCTGGGAAAATTCCTCTCCGACCCATCCAGGCGATCGAAACTAGTCCAGGAGATCACTCTGGCCATATTCTAGTCCCTGCAGTACTTACCATTGTATCTGCTCCGACCAACAAAAGGTCATGCAGTCTAATCCCAATTGCCAGCTCTAGGTCCGTAACCCTGCAAGTTACTTTACTTTAAGTGCCCATCCAACCATTTCTTAAAAGTGGTGAGGGTTTCTGCATCCACCACTGCCAGACAGCGAGTTCCAATCCTCTGTGTAAAGAAGCACCCCCTCAAATCCCCTCTAAACCTTCCACCAACTACCTTAAAACTATGCCCCCTCGTAATAGACCCCATCACCAATGGAAATAGACCCTTACTATCCACTATGTCCAGGCACCTCAATATTTTGCACACCTCGATGAGGTCTCCTCTCAACCTCCTCTGTTCCAATGAGAACAAACCCAGCCTATCCAATCTGTCCTCATAACTAAGATTCTCCATTCCAGGCAGCATCCTAGTACATCTCCTCTGCACCCTCTCTAGTGCAACCACATCCTTCCTATAATACGGTGACCAGAACTGCACGCAGTACTCCAGCTGTGGCCTAACCAAAGTATTATACAACTTGAGCATAACCTCCCTGCTCTTATATTCTGTGCCTTAGCCAATAAAGGCAAGCATTCCGTATGCCTTCTTAATCACCTTGCCCACCTGGTCTGCTACTTTCAGGGATCGAGGGTCCACGTGACCTAATGGATAAGGTGTCTGACTTCAGTGTAAACTCTGGTGTGATCAGAAGATTGCAGACTCGAGTCCTACCCTGGTCATTTCCAAAAAGAGTTCTGTGCACAAGTACTCCAAGGTCCCTTTTGTTCATCTACACTATTAAGTGGTTTACCGCTTTCCTTATTAGCCCTCCCAAAGTGCATCACCTCACACGTCTCTGAATTAAATTCCATTTGCCACTGCTCTGCTCACCTGACCAGTAGATTGATATCCTCTTGCAGCCCATGACTTTCTTCTTCATTATCAACCACTCAGCCAATTTTAATGTTGTCTGCAAACTACTTAATCATACTCTCTATATTCAAATCTAAGTCGTTGATATATATTGTGTGCTGTAAGCTTCTATAATCCTGTATCTGTGGCTTAATCTCTACTGACAGTTTGTAAAGAACATTGACCCACCCACATTAAAAACCCAAAATGTTGAAACCTTCCTTTCCTAGTTAACAAAAAAGTTAACAGTGTGGTTTTATGTATTTAACCCGAGTCATAGGCTTTTTAGATAACTAGGATAAGTCTTGTTCTGGACAATGGTCCAATGAGGCTCATGTGTTGGGCTCGAAATTAAAACTCTTCATTAGTATAAACAGTAAGGCTCTTAAGTTATCTGGGCAAAAGCAAAAGACAGAAAGGAGATGAGGAAAAGTGGAGGGCAGAGAAACCCAAGGCAAAGAACAAAAAGGGCCACTGTACAGCAAAATTCTAAAAGGACAAAGGGTGTTAAAAAAGCAAGCCTGAAGGCTTTGTGTCTTAATGCAAGGAGTATCCGCAATAAGGTGGATGAATTAAGTGTGCAAATAGATGTTAACAAATATGATGTGATTGGGATTACGGAGACGTGGCTCCAGGATGATCAGGGCTGGGAACTCAACATCCAGGGGTATTCAACATTCAGGAAGGATAGAATAAAAGGAAAAGGAGGTGGGGTAGCATTGCTGGTTAAAGAGGAGATTAATGCAATAGTTAGGAAAGACATTAGTTTGGATGATGTGGAATCTATATGGGTAGAGGTGCAGAACACTAAAGGGCAAAAAACGTTAGTGGGAGTTGTGTACAGACCTCCAAACAGTAATAGTGATGTTGGGGAGGGCATCAAACAGGAAATTAGGGGTGCATGCAATAAAGGTGCAGCAGTTATAATGGGTGACTTTAATATGCACATAGATTGGGCTAGCCAAACTGGAAGCAATACGGTGGAGGAAGATTTCCTGGAGTGCATAAGGGATGGTTTTCTAGACCAATATGTCGAGGAACCAACTAGGGGGGGAGGCCATCTTAGACTGGGTGTTGTGTAATTAGAGAGGATTAATTAACAATCTCATTGTGCGAGGCCCCTTGGGGAAGAGTGACCATAATATGGTGGAATTCTGCATTAGGATGGAGAATGAAACAGTTAATTCAGAGACCATGGTCCAGAACTTAAAGAAGGGTAACTTTGAAGGTATGAGGCGTGAATTGGCTAAGATAGATTGGCGAATGATACTTAAGGGGTTGACTGTGGATGGGCAATGGCAGACATTTAGAGACCGCATGGATGAATTACAACAATTGTACATTCCTGTCTGGCGTAAAAATAAAAAAGGGAAGGTGGCTCAACCGTGGCTATCAAGGGAAATCAGGGATAGTATTAAAGCCAAGGAAGTGGCCAGGAGGAGGACAAAGGGTTTGAATAGGGCAGGGAAAATAGAGTACGAGAAGAAGCTTGCAGGGAACATTAAGGCGGATTGCAAAAGTTTCTATAGGTATGTAAAGAGAAAAAGGTTAGTAAAGACAAACGTAGGTCCCCTGCAGTCAGAATCAGGGAAAGTCATAACGGGGAACAAAGAAATGGCAGACCAATTGAACAAGTACTTTGGTTCAGTATTCACTAAGCCGGATACAAACAACCTTCCGGATATAAAAGGGGTCCGAGGGTCTAGTAAGGAGGAGGAACTGAGGGAAATCTTTATTAGTCGGGAAATTGTGTTGGGGAAATTGATGGGATTGAAGGCCGATAAATCCCCAGGGCCTGATGGACTGCATCCCAGAGTACTTAAGGACGTGGCCTTGGAAATAGCGGATGCATTGACAGTCATTTTCCAACATTCCATTGACTCTGGATTAGTTCCTATCGAGTGGAGGGTAGCCAATGTAACCCCACTTTTTAAAAAAAGGAGGGAGAGAGAAAGCAGGGAATTATAGACCGGTCAGCCTGACCTCAGTAGTGGGTAAAATGATGGAATCAATTATTAAGGATGTCATAGCAGCGCATTTGGAAAATGGTGACATGATAGGTCCAAGTCAGCATGGATTTGTGAAAGGGAGATCATGCTTGACAAATCTTCTGGAATTTTTTGAGGATGTTTCCAGTAAAGTGGACAAAGGAGAACCAGTTGATGTGGTATATTTGGACTTTCAGAAGGCTTTCGACAAGGTCCCACACAGGAGATTAATGTGCAAAGTTAAAGCACATGGGAATGGGGGTAGTGTGCTGACGTGGATTGAGAACTGGTTGTCAGACAGGAAGCAAAGAGTAGGAGTAAATGGGTACTTTTCAGAATGGCAGGCAGTGACTAGTGGGGTACCACAAGGTTCTGTGCTGGGGCCCCAGCTGTTTACACTGTACATTAATGATTTAGACGAGGAGATTAAATGTAGTATCTCCAAATTTGTGGATGACACTAAGTTGGGTGGCAGTGTGAGCTGCGAGGAGGATGCTATGAGGCTGCAGAGTGACTTGGATAGGTTAGGTGAGTGGGCAAATGCGTGGCAGATGAAGTATAATGTGGATAAATGTGAGGTTATCCACTTTGGTGGTAAAAACAGAGAGACAGACTAGGAAGGGGGAAGGTGCAGCGAGACCTGGGTGTCATGGTACATCAGTCATTGAAGGTTGGCATGCAGGTACAGCAGGCGGTTAAGAAAGCAAATGGCATGTTGGCCTTCATAGCGAGGGGATTTGAGTACAGGGGCAGGGAGGTGTTGCTACAGTTGCATAGGGCCTTGGTGAGGCCACACCTGGAGTATTGTGTACAGTTTTGGTCTCCTAACTTGAGGAAGGACGTTCTTGCTATTGAGGGAGTGCAGGGAAGATTCACCAGACTGATTCCCGGGATGGTGGGACTGACCTATCAAGAAAGACTGGATCAACTGGGCTTGTATTCACTGGAGTTCAGAAGAGTGAGAGGGGACCTCATAGAAACGTTTAAAATTCTGATGGGTTTGGACAGGTTGGATGCAGGAAGAATGTTCCCAATGTTGGGGAAGTCCAGAACCAGGGGTCACAGTCTGAGGATAAGGGTAAGCCATTTAGGACCGAGATGAGGAGAAACTTCTTCACCCAGAGAGTGGTGAACCTGTGGAATTCTCTACCACAGAAAGTAGTTGAGGCCAATTCAATAAATATATTCAAAAGGGAGTTAGATGAAGTCCTTACTACTCGGGGGATCAAGGGGTATGGCGAGAAAGCAGGAATGGGGTACTGAAGTTTCATGTTCAGCCATGAACTCATTGAATGGCGGTGCAGGCTAAAAGGGCTGAATGGCCTGCTCCTGCACCTATTTTCTATGTTTTCTATGGGCCTGCTTGCTTTCAAGCCGGTGTACATTTTCATACTATGTTCAATTGAACTGACAGTTTTGCATAATGTTCTCCCAAACACATGCAGAACATTTTGAGCTATGTAACTAGAGTCAATTAATGGTATTCACAGGTCATCATTATCATCATCGGCAGTCCCTCGGAATCGAGGAAGACTTGATTCCAATCTTAGAATGAGTCACTGCTGGTAAATTAAGAGAATCAGAAGATGAAGGGATATTTTATTTTTTACTGTAGTATATTGCTACTTTATGTAAAATAACCAGATTAAATTAAAGCTTTTTCCATTAAGGAAGTTGCTGTTCTGTCCATAAACTTATTACTTTTCTTGTTAATAGGCATGTAGCACAATGCAAAATCTTGATTTCTGCCAAAATAATTCAGTTGGACTAAGAACTGAAAGCAGAGACTGGAATGGAATCCTTGATATTTATTTCCTGTAGTCTGTTACATTGAGTTCAATAGATTTAGCAATCAATGCACTAGTGATCTGTTCAATGTAAGAAACTCCATGTTGGCACCTTATGAGCTTCATGCTACAACTTTAATAATGATTTTCTTGATGCCCGAGTGCAGTAGAGAGTCGATAAATATGTACTGGCATTGAAGTTTGTCTTAATTAATCCACCAAGAGATAGTGATACACATCAGTTGTAGTTTACTGGTACTTGAGGGCAGTACGCAAACTGATTAATTATAAATAGATTTAATGAACAAATGCATCAATTTTGCATTATCATTTCCTACTTTTGTTACTTCACTCTTGTATTTGTTCCCTCTGTTTCACTGTCCGAATGGTACTTTGTCTAATATGCAAATCATTTTCAAAACTAGTGGGTTTTCGAGTTTGAAGGGCTGCTACTCTGCTATTGGAATGTTTGTCACTAAATAATGCCTCCTCTGACTTTAGTTTCCATCTGCGATACGAGAACCGAATCATACAATAAAGCCTCACAGCGCTTTGCGACAAAGCTTGTTCTTGGATATTTAAGGCAATCAACAACCTGTGACGTACTCGTGCTTTAAGTCAGCTGATGGGCATATACTTGTGTATCGTGCGTTCCAGTCTCAACTCTCTGCAAACATAAGTCTGAAGTTTCATCCCCCCCTCAATTTGACTTCATTTAAACTAAGGAATATATTAAAATCATAGAATAGTTATCATCATCATAGGCAGTCCCTCAAAATCGAGGAAGACTTGCTTCCACTCTTTAAAAATGAGTCCTTAGGTGGTTGAACAGTCCAATACGGGAATTAGTCTTTGTCACAGGTGGGACAGACAGTGGTTGAAGGAAAGGGTGGGTCGGGAGTCTGGTTTGCCGCACGCTCCTTCCGCTGCCTGCGCTTGTTTTCTGCATGCTCTCAGCAATGAGACTCGAGGTGCTCAGCGCCCTCCCGAATGCACTTAGGGCGGTCTTTGGCCAGGGACTCCCAGGTATCGGTGGGGATGTTGCACTTTATCAAGAGTCTCCTTGAAACATTTCCTCTGCCCACCTTTGGCTGGTTTGCCGTGAAGGAGTTCCGAGTAAAGCGCTTGCTTTGGGAGTCTTGTGGCAAGCATGCGAACAGTGTGGCCCGCCCCGCGGAGCTGGTCGAGTGTGGTCAGTGCTGGGGATGTTGGCCTGATCGAGGACGCTAATGTTGGTGCATATGTCCTCCTAGGAGATTTGCAGGATTTTGCGGAGACATCGTTGGTATTTCTCTAGCGCTTTGAGCTGTCTACTGTATATGGTCCACATCTCGGAGCCATACAGGAGGGCGGGTATTATTACAGCCCTGTAGACCATGAACTTGGTGGCAGATTTGGACGAAGGCTGCGCTGGCGCACTTGAATCTTGTAATCGACTAGTACAACACAGGAGGTGGCCATTCGGCCCATCAACTGCGCTGGCTCTTTCAATGAGCAATCCAGTCAGTCCCACACTTGCTCTTTTACATATTCCTGCAATTTTTTCTCCAAGTATTTATCCAATTCCTTTTTGAAGGCTACTATTGACTGTATCCATTACCCTATCAAGCAGTGCATTCTAAATTCTAACCAGTTGTAGCATATACATTTTGTTTCCTCATGCCATCTCTGGTTCTTTTGCCAATCACCTTAAATCTGTGCCCTCTGGTTATTGATCCTTCAGCCATTGGAAACAGTTTGTCGTTATTTACTCTACCCATAATGATTTTAAACCTCTCTATCAAATCTCTTGGTCACCGTTTGCTCTAAGGAGAGCTTCTCCAGTCCCTCCACGTAACTAATCCTTCAGCTAGACACAATTCTTCAGCTAGAGGCAAACTAGTGCTTTATATAGATTTAGCATACCTTTTGCTTACTTTTGTACTCAATGCCTCTACTTATAAAGCTCCGGATCCCAAAGGCTTTTATCCTGCCACCTTCAACGATTTGTGCACAAGCACCCCCAGGTGTCTCTGTTCTTGCACCTCCTTTTTAAATTGTAGCATTAAGCTTGTGCTCACATTTTTCTGCATTTTAATCTGCCACGTCTCCACCCATTCCACTAGCCTTTCTGCATTCTGTGATCAAACACTGTGTAGAAAATATAAAAAACCAAATGGATGTTTTGCATCTAGAACTGTAGGAATGCATTTTAATTTGGTGTCTATGTTCCACAATGTATTGATTTAGCCTCCACAGTTATTTTTTTGAAAATCACTCTCTAGCTTCTCTCATCGTTGTAGGTTACTTGTACAGTTGCTGATTCATTCATCTTAAAACTGGACAGACAATCTGAAAATTCATGTTCTTTCTACGATTCTGCTCAAATTTTAGAAAGCAAAGAAACACTTGTATTTCTGTAGCGCCTTTCACGACCACAGGACATCCCAAAACAATTTATAGCCAATGAAGTGCTTTTTGAAGTGTGGTCACTGTTGTAATGTCGGAGTATCTGATGTGACTATTATGCATCCATGCTGTGTTTTGAATCCAGCTTAATTTCCTTCTTAATTCAATGATTCATTAAAATATTTTTTAATCAACATGTTTTTTTCTTCATACTGACTCTTGTTCTCCAGTTCCTTCCCATCACTGTGTTCATGGTTGGAATTTATTGCTGCTTATACTTAATCAAGTTACATAAGAAATAGGAGCAGGAGTAGGCCATATGGCCCCGCCCGCTCCCCATAATCCCTTACTCCCTTATCAGTTAAGAAACTGTCTATCTCTGTCTTAATTTTATTCAATGACCCAGCTTCCACAGCTCTCTGAGGCAGTGAATTCCACAGATTTACAACCCTCAGAGAAGAAATTCCTCCTCATCTCTGTTTTAAATGGGCATCCCCTTATTCTGAGATTATGCCCTCTAGTTCTAGTCTCCCCCATCAGTGGAAACATCCTCTCTGCATCCACCTTGTCAAGCCCCTTCATAATCTTATACGTTTTGATAAGATCACCTCTCATTCTTTTGAATTCCAATGAGTAGAGGCCCAGCCTACTCAACTTTTCCTCATAAGTCAACCCCTTCATCTCCGGAATTAACCGAGTGAACCTTCTCTGAACTGTCTCCAAAGCAAGTATATCCTTTCTTAAAACCAAAACTGTATGCAGTATTCTAGGTGTGGCCTCAGCAATACCCTGTATAACTCTATAGCAAGACTTCCCTGCTTTTATACTCTACCCCCTTTGCAATAAAGGCCAAGATTCCATTGGCCTTCCTGATCACTTGCTGTACCTGCATACTAACCTTTTGTGTTTAATGCACCAGGACCCCCAGGTCCCGCTGTACTGCAGCACTTTGCAATCTTTCTCCATTTAAATAATAACTTGCTCTTCGATTTTTTTTTTTTTCCTGCCAAAGTGCATGACCTCACACTTTCCAACATTATACTCCATCTGCCAAATTTTTGACCACTCATTTATAATGCCTATGTCCTTTTGCAGTTTTTTTTTGTGTCCTCCTCACACATTGCTTTTCTTCCCATCTTTGTATCGTCAGCAAACTTGGCTACTTTACACTCTGTCTCTTCATCCAAGTCGTTAATATGGATTGTAAATAGTCTGGGTCCGAGCACTGGTCCCTGTGGCACCCCACTAGTTACTGATTGCCAACCCTAGAATGAACCATTTATCCCGACTGTTTTCTGTTAGTTAGCCAATCCTCTATCCATGCTAATATATTACCCCCAACCCTGTGAACTTTTATCTTGTGCAGTAACCTTTTATGTGGCACCTTGTCAAATGCCTTCTGGAAGTCCAAATCCACCACATCCACTGGTTCCCCTTTATCCACCCTGTCTGTTGCATCCTCAAAGAATTCCAGCAGATTTGTCAAACATGACTTCCCCTTCATAAATCCATGCTGACTCTGCCTGACTGAATTATGCTTTTCCAAATGTCCTGCTACTGCTTCCTTAATAATGGACTCCCAACATTTTCCCAACCACAGATGTTAGGCTAACTGGTCTATAGGTTGCTAGGTCTAATTAAAGAGCAGATTCCAATCACACTAAAACGCACGCGTATAAACTACCATTTTATGGACAGCTCATTGTTTCCACTCGAGGGGCCGAATTGCCGACTCCTGCTCCTATTTCCTATTATGTTCCAAGGGGAAAGGTCCTGCGCAGGCTGTTCACCAGTACCGCGCATGCACCGAAATTTAATAGGATCGCGCATTAAAAGAAACAGGCCATGCAGAACAATGCACAGCTTACAGGGAACATTGGTACTGCTATGAATTTTTTTCACTATTTAGATAATTTTTATGTGCGTTTGAAAAGGAGAGGAGATGTAAATGAAATGGGACAATTTTAAAGGGGTTCACATACACAAATCTTTGAAGGTGACAGGACAAGTTAAAAATACTTTTTTTTTTAAAAAGCGTATGGGATCCTGGGCTTTATAGATAGAGGCATAGAGTACCAAAGCAAGGAAGCTATGCTAAGATGTTATAAATCACTGGTTAGGTTCAGCTGGAGTATTGTCTAAATCTAGGCACCATACTTTAGTAGCGAATGCAGAAAAGATTTACTGGAATAAGAGCATAGCGAGCAGGAGTAGACTGCTCGAGCCTGCTCTACCATTCACTAAGGTCATGGCTGATCCTTGACCTCCACTTTCCTTCCCCTTTCCCATACCTCCACTTTCCTTTCCCTTTCCCATACCTCCTAATTCCCTTAGTGCCCAAAAATCTATCACTCTCAGCCAAGGATTCACAACCCTCTGAGTGAAAAAATTGTGGGCAGAGTTGGCTAAAAGTGGACTGGGAAAATCGACTAAAGTATGGGATAGTTGATGAGCAGTGGCAGACATTTAAGGAGATATTTCATAACTTTACACAAAAATATATCTGAGAAGGGATAACAATCCGTGGCTAGCTAAGGAAATAAGGGAGGGTATCAAATTGAAAACAAAGGCATATAATGTGGCCAGGACTAATGGGAGGCCAGAGGATTGGGAAATTTTTTTAAGCCAGCAGAGAAAGACGGGAAAAAAAAGATAGGGAAGACAGATTATGAAAGTAAACTAGCACAAAATATAAAAACAGATAGTAAGAGTTTGTACAGGTACATAAAAAGGAAAAGAGTGGCTTAAAGTAAATGTTGATTCCCTGGAGGATGAGACTGGGGAATTAATAATGGAAAACAGGGAAATGTCAGACGTTGAACAAATATTTTGTATCGGTCTTCATGGTAGAAGACACTCAAAACATCCCAATGCTGGATAATCAAGGAGCTATCGGGAGGGAGGGACAATCGCTATCACTAATGAAGTAGTATTAGATAAAAGAATGGAACTAAAGGTGGACAAGTCCCCTGGACCTGATGGCTTACATCCTAGGGTCTTAAGAGAAGTGGCTGCAGAGATAGTGGATGCATTAGTTGTAATCTACCAAAATTCCCTGGATTCTGGGGCGGTCCCAGCGGATTGGCTGCCCATTTAAAACTGAAATGAGGAGGAATTTATTCTCTGGGGATTGTAAATCTGTGGAATTCTCTGCCCCAGCGAGCTGTGCAGGCTGGGTCATTGAATATATTTAAGGTGGAGATAGACAGATTTTTGAGTGATAAGGGAGTAAAGGGTTATGGGGAGTCGGCAGGGAAGTGGAGCTGAGTCCATGATCAGATCAGCCATGATCATATTAAATGGCGGAGCAGGCGTGATGGTCCAAATGGCCGCCTACTGCTCCTATTTCTTATGTTCTACGTCCTAAATGGCCGACCCCCTATAATACCAGAGATGACTGACTTCAGTTATGTGGAGAGACTGGAGAAGCTGGGGTTGACATCCTTGGAGCAAAGAAGGTTAAGGGTAGATTTAATAGAGGTGTTCAAAATCGTAAAGGGTTTTGATAGAGTAAATAAAACCGTTTCTACTGGCAGGAGGGGTAGTAACCAGAGGACACAGATTTAAGATAATTGGCGGAAGAGGAGATAAGATTTTTACGTGGCGAGTTATTGTGATCTGGAATGCGCTGCCTGAAAGGGCGGTGGGAGCAGATTCAATAGTAACTTTCAAAAAGGAATTGCATAAATACTTGAAAAAGAAAAGTTGCAGGGGAAAGAGCAGGGAATGGATAGCTTTTTCAAGGAGCCGGCACAGGCAAGATGGACTGAATGGTCTCCAGAGGGGTGGGGATCTCTTGTGGCCATCTGCTTGGTGTATTAATATGCTGTCTCAGTGCATTCCAGGTAGCTTTTTAATCAGCAGAGTTCGGGCACTGCAGCGAGGCTTTTAATATTTATTAATTCTGTTTGGTGATTTTTTTTTGTTGCTACTTTTCTTTGTCTAGTTCACATGCGAGATCCCAACAACCAGAGCCATGTTATTAAAAACCTAAGGATCAGCGTTACCGGCATTGTAACCCAGCCACCACAGCAGACGGCCATTCGGAAGCTGTTAAGCGAGGTGGTTTCTGCAAGTCAGCCTGCAGACGGATTGGTTGCTAATGTGATTACAGCCGGAGATTACGATCTCAACATCAGCGGTAAGCTCTCAATTTCATGTTTATTCTTTTTGGGTTGTGCACGGCGCCTCGGCTTACTGGAGGCTGTTTAAAGTTTACATTCAATTCTAGGTGTTGGAAATTATGAAGCTTGTTTGGTCAACATTTCCTATCATTTTTAAGCCGGATTTGCATTCGCATGCTTCACTTGCAATTACGATAGCCTCTAGATTAAAAATGTTGGGATTCCATAAGTTGTGTGGGCATTTCTTGTGGCATATGTGTGTGCAGTACTTGGCAGCTGAAACGTGACCATGTTGGCCTGTTTCATACTGTATAACTACTTTTGACTGAACCATTTTTAAGCTACCGACTGCTGTTTTCTCTTTGATGTTTGGCTATTATTTTGAAGGGTTCAGAACAAAGTGCATCATTCATTAAAACGTGCCCTATACATTGTAATTGATTTAAACCAACCATATTCTTAATGTTTAGTTGATGTAGATAGTTCAGGAGGAAACCAGCATCCGAGAGAGGGGATTCGGGCAGATGTAACTCGTGGGGTTTCAGTTTGGGGACGGAGCAGGCTGCCAAGGCCCCCTTGCTGTATCTTTTGGGCAAGCATTGCCTGGCTGCTCCAGATGTTTCTGTCTGGCTGCCGTGAGTGCCTTTTTGGCCAATCCGCATGGTTCCAGACTCCGTCTGAGTGCTGAGGATGAAATTTTACAGATCATTTAAGAGCCCAGCACTGCAGTTACTTTGAGGTTCAGTTCTTTCCCATCCAGTCTGTGTCCTCTCTTCCACCCTTCCAGGTAGCATACTGGTTATGTTACTGGACTGAGGCCTGGACTAATGAATCAAAGTCACGAGTTCAAATCCCACCACGGAGTTTAAATTCAGTTAATTAAATAAATCTAGAATAAAAAGCTCGCATCAGGAACGGTGACCATGAAACTACCAGATTGCTGGTTCACTAATGTCCTTTAGGGAAGGAAATCTGCTGCCCTGACCTGGTCTGGCCTATGTGTGACTCCAGACCCACAGCAATGTGGTCGACTCTTAACTGCCCTCATAACAAGCCACTCTGTTGTACCAAATCGCTACAAAATAGTATACGCACTGTGGGAGTACCTTCACCACACGGACTGCAGCGGTTCACGAAGGTGGCTCACCACCACCTTCTCGAGGGCAATTAGGGATGGGCAATAAATGCTGGCCTTGCCAGCAATGCCCACATCACATGAATTAATTTTAAAAACCTGCAACGTGTTACATGTTGCCTCACACTTTCCTGCATATCCTCGGCCAAAAGATATTGAGTGCATCAGCTCAGCAACTTGTCAGGCAGTGGAAACATGTAAGATGGAAGGAGGACAGAGGGCGATCTATCAGAAACAATGAGAAGATTTATTTTGAGTTATACGGACACCATAACAGAGTGCGTCATATGTACAACGAGGGATTCCAGACTCTACTACCCCAAGAATGGCAATACCCCATTCTCAAACCCAACTTTCTCTCTCACTTCTTCACCTTCCAAGCAGCTGCTTCCTTGCTTCATCCCTCAATCCTGGTACATGTTGTCTACCACCCTGCTGCTATATATCTTTGGCTTTAAAAAAAAAAAGCAGGGTTTAAGAATTCAGTCAGAGTAGTATGTGAAATATAGAAGGGAGGATAGAAACTTGGACAGTGAGAGAAAAAGATTCCACATTAATTGTCAGAGCCCACTATCTGAAGGGGCTGCTCCCCAACTTGCGGCTCTGCTTCAGTCCAACTCTCCTGATCTTTGGCCTGTCCGGTGCAGAGGGTGGTGGGCAGGTCGGAGGACCTTATCGTGTGCCTGCTTCCGGACCTGGCCAAGGTGGCCATCTGCAGGTCCAGGTTGGATGTGGCAAGGAGGGCTGCCTGCCTCACTTCCAGGTGGTCCCAGAGAGGGAGATGCAGTGCCCGGCGTTACGCTTGAGGCTTCCCACAATCCAGTGGGCACCGTAAGGACCGGTGTGTTTGTACATCCAGAACGACATTGTTATTTAGTTCGATAAGTTTAATTTCTTCTTGTGCTTAAGTTCTGTTGTTAGGTGTTCCTTTTAAAACTTTAATTTGGTTTTAAGTAGATGTCACCGGGGTGTATTATAAAAGGCATTTGGAGAGAATTGGTGAAGACGAGTGATACAGACTGCCATATAGCAAGAAGTAGGAAAGAACAAGACCCATTTACAGGAAAGCAAACCCCCCCCCAAGAGCCGCAGCATAGAACTCGTATGGCATTTAACACAAAATACATTTCATAACGCTCATGTCTTGTAGCAAATACTGAGGAAATCTAAAATCTATAGCAGCTGCAAAATTAGCCCTTTGGTACCTCCTTTTTGAAGCAAATTTTTTGATGCAGTGCATTTGTCTGCATCACAGATTCTTTAACTGTGAATTCATTGTTGCATCTCACTGTTTTTAGATTTCGGGACAATTCAGAGGCTGCAAAGTCATTGTGCACAGTCAAGTTCTGTACTTAATTTTATGTTTAAAATCCTGAGAGATTTAGTGGTATTGTATGGAGTGACCCAGCCTTCTGTGATGTGACAGCTTGAGGAAGAAATTTCTCTAAGCGAGCACAGACCACTTTTTTTCTCTAACCGGCTAGCTTATTGCATGAATGGGTGAATTGAGAATGCTATTTTGTTTGGTCATTCATTATAGGGAAAAGTGTAGTCCCGTTTCTCATGGAATTGCTCTTGCAAGTGATTCTCCAATTACCTTGGGTTGGTGCCCACTCCTTTTTCCGATTTCAGCCCAGACTGATGGCTTTCAACCCTTTGACTGAGGACTATATATTTAAACTGAGTCTTGGCAGTCGCAACCTCGTTCTTTGTAGGTGTGAGCTTATAACACGTTACCGGCGATTGTACTTGACCAGAGGGGTATGTGTGTCTCATTGATAAAAAGTAAAATTTCACCAAAAGTCTACATAAAGAAAAATAAATGCAGGAAAGTAGAGAAAAGCTTGATGGACTCTGTGGTACCTTTTTGTATGTTTGTAAAACCGCCAAAGGGATCTGCACATTGTTGCTCGTAAGCTGGTGCTCGTTTTTTGAATGAGATGTTAAACCGAGGCCTCGTCTGCCCCCTCAGGTGGACATAAAAGATCCCGTGGCACTATTTAGAAGAAGAGCAGGGTGAATTCTCCCTGGTGTCGAGGCCAATATTTATCCCTCAGCCAATATCACTAAAACAGGTCATCTGTTCATTATCACATTGCGCACAGCAAGCTCCCACAAACAGCAATTAGCTGGTGTGTTTCCTACATTACAACAGTGACAACACTTCCAAAGTACTTTATTGGTCGAAAAAGGTGCTTCAGAAATGCAATTCTTTTTGCTAATTGTAACTAACTTGGCACCAGGCTAATAGTGAATTAGAATGGCCAGAGCTCCGGTTGGGGTGGAGTGTAGAATGTTTCATAGAAACATAGAAAATAGGTGCAGAAGTAGGCCAGTCGGCCCTTCGAGCCTGCACCGCCATTCAATGAGTACCCTATTCCTGCTTTCTCGCCATACCCCTTGATCCCCCTAGTAGTAAGGACTACATCTAACTCCTTTTTGAATATATTTAGTGAATTGGCCTCAACAACTTTCTGTGGTAGAGGATTCCATAGGTTCACCACTCTCTGGGTGAAGAAGTTTCTCTTCATCTCGGTCCTAAATGGCTTATCCTTAGACTGTGACCCCTGGTTCTGGACTTCCCCAACATCGGGAACATTCTTCCTGCATCTAACCTGTCTAAACCTGTCAAAATTTGAAACGTTTCTATGAGATCCCCTCTCATTCTTCTGAACTCCAGTGAATACAAGCCCAGTTGATCCAGTCTTTCTTGATATGTCAGTCCTGCCAGCCCGGGAATCAGTCTGGTGAACCTTCGCTGCACTCCCTCAATAGCACGAATGTCCTTCCTCAAGTTAGGACACCAAAACTGTACACAATACTCCAGGTGTGGCCTCACCAAGGCCCTGTACAACTGTAGTAACACCTCACTGCCCCTGTACTCAAATCCCCTCGCTATGAAGGCCAACATGCCATTTGCTTTCTTAACTGCCTGCTGTACCTGCATGCCAACCTTCAATGACTGATGTACCATGACACCCAGGTCTCGTTGCACCTCCCCTTTTCCTAATCTGTCACCATTCAGATAGTAGTCTGTCTCTGTTTTTAACCACCAAAGTGGATAACCTCATATTTATCCTCATTAACCTCATAACCTCACATTATACTTCCATCTGCCATGCATTTGCCCACTCACCTAACCTATCCAAGTCACTCTGCAGCCTCATAGCATCCTCCTCGCAGCTCACACTGCCACCCAACTTAGTGTCATCCGCAAATTTGGAGATACTACATTTAATCCCCTCGTCTAAATCATTAATGTACAATGTAAACAGCTGGGGCCCCAGCACAGAACCTTGTGGTACCCCACTAGTCACTGCCTGCCATTCTGAAAAGTACCCATTTACTCCTACTCTTTGCTTCCTGTCTGCCAACCAGTTCTCAATCCACGTCAGCACACTACCCCCAATCCCATGTGCTTTAACTTTTCACATTAATCTCTTGTGTGGAACCTTGTCGAAAGCCTTCTGAAAGTTCAAATACACCACATCAACTGGTTCCCCCTTGTCCACTCTATTGGAAACATCCTCAAAAAATTCCAGAAGATTTGTCAAGCATGATTTCCTTTTCACAAATCCATGTTGACTTGGACCTATCATGTCCTCTTTCCAAATGTGCTGCTATGACATCCTTAATAATTGATTCCATCATTTTACCCACCACCGATGTCAGGCTGACTGGTCTATAATTTCCTGTTTTCTCTCTCCTTTTTTTAAAAAGTGGGGTTGCATTGGCTACCCTCCATTCCATGGGAACTGATTCAGAGTCTATGGAATAATGGAAAATGACTGTCACTGCATCCGCTATTTCCAAGGCCACCTCCTTAAGTACTTTGGGATGCAGTCCAGCAGGCCCTGGGGATTTATTGGCCTTCAATCCCATCAATTTCTCCCAACACAATTTCCCGACCAATAAGGATTTCCCTCAGTTCCTCCTTACTAGACCCTCTGACCCCTTTTATATCTGGAAGCTTGTTTGTGTCCTCCTTAGTGAATATCGAACCAAAGTACTTGTTCAATTGGTCTGCCATTTCTTTGTTCCCAGTTATGACTTCCCCTGATTCTGACTGCAGGGGACCTATGTTTGTCTTTACTAATCTTTTTCTCTTTACATATCTATAGAAGTTTTTGCAGTCATTGTAATGTTCCCAGCAAGCTTCCTCTCGTACTCTCTTTTCCCTGCTCTAATCAAACCCTTTGTCCTCCTCTGCTAAGTTCTAAATTTCTCCTAGTCCCTGGGTTCGCTGCTATTTCTGGCCAATTTGTATGCCACTTTCTTGGCTTGAATACTATCCCTGATTTCCCTTGATAGCCACGGTTGAGCCACCTTCCCTTTTTGATTTTTACGCCAACTATTGTTGTAATTCATCCATGCGGTCTCAATGTCTGCCATTGCCCATCCACTGTCAACCCCTTGAGTATCATTCGTCAATCTATCCTAGCCAATTTACGCCTCATACCTTCAAAGTTACCCTTCTTTAAGTTCTGGCCATGGTCTTTGAATTAACTGTTTCATTCTCTATCCTAATGTAGAATTCCACCATATTATGATCACTCTTCCCCAAGGGGCCTTGAACAACGAGATTGCTAATTAATCCTCTCATTACACAATACCCAGTCTAAGATGGCCTCCTCCCTAGTTGGTTCCTTGACATATTGGTCTCGAAAACCATCCCTTGTGCACTCCAGGAAATCCTCCTCCACCGCATTGTTTCCAGTTTGGTTATCCCAATCTATATGCATATTAAAGTCACCCATGCTAACTGCTGCACCTTTATTGCATGCACCCCTAATTTCCTGTTTGCCCTCCCCAACATCTCTACTACTGTTTGGAAGCCTGTACACAACTCCCACTACCGTTTTCTGCCCTTTGGTATTCCGTAGCTCCACCCATACTGATTCCACATCATCCAAGCTAATGTCTTTCCTTACAATTGCATTAATTTCCTCTTTAACCAGCAGCGCCACCCCGCCTCCTTTTCCTTTCTGTCTATTCTTTCTAAATGTTGAATACCCTTGGGTGTTGAGTTCCCAGCCTTGGCACCCTGGAGCCATGTCTCCGTGATGCCAACCACATCGTATCCGTTAACTGCTATCTGCACAGTTAATTCGTCCACCTTATTATGAATACTCCTCACATTGAGGCACAGAGCCTTCAGGCTTGACTTTTTAACACACTTTGACCCTTTAGAATTTTGCTGTAAAGTGGCCCTTTTTGTTTTTTGCCTTGGGTTTCTCTGCCCTCCACTTTTACTCATCTCCTTTTATGTCTGTTGCTTCTGTCTCTATTTTGTTTCTCTCTGTCTCCCTGCATTGGTTCCCATCCCCCTGCCATATTAGTTTAACTCCTCCCCAACAGCACTAGCAAACACTCCTCCTAGGACATTGGTTCCAGTCCTGCCTAGGTGCAGACCATCCGGTTTGTACTGGTCCCACCTCCCCCAGAACCGGTTCCAATGCCCCAGGAATTTGAATCCCTCCCTGCTGCACCACTGCTCAAGCCACGTATTCATCTGAGCTATCCTGCGATTCCTACTCTGACTAGCACGTGGCACTGGTAGCAATCCCGAGATTACTACCTTTGAGGTCCTACTTTTAAATTTAGCTCCTAGCTCCTTAAATTCGTCTCGTCGGATCTCATCCCGTTTTTTACCTATATTGTTGGTACCAATGTGCACCATTTCGGTGCAAGGGGTGTCGCAGTTGTGTGGGGGTTGGGCTGGTTGCTCTTTACCTTTCCTCCATTATTCATTGTTCATAGGTTTATATGTAACCTTCAGGGCTGCTGACCGAGGGCCGTGCGGCTCTTTGTCGGCCGGCACGGACACGATGGGCCGAAATGGCCTCCTGCGCTATGGATTTCTGTGTTTCTATGTTTCTATGTTCTATAATCTGGCGGATGATGCCTCAGAAATCTTCACAGTTTAAATGTTGACCATAATGCATTGCAAAGGAGTTTACATTTTCACGTTTTTATCGCTGATGATGGATTTGCTCATTCGGTAGCATGCTGTGTTGATGCATTTCTGCTGTCTGGATGTATTTCTGCAGATTTGATAGTTCTGAGCTGAGGCCATGTCTTCTGAGCGAGATTAAATGATTAGTGGTGAGAAGATTATGGCCTAAGTTTCACTCGACTGATTCCTGAGATGGGGCGCGGTTGTCGTATGAGCAAAGATTGAGCAGACTAGGCCTATATTCCCTAGAGTTTGGAAGAATGAGTGATGATCTAATTGAAACTTATCATCTTAAAGGGCTTGACCGGGTAGATGCAGGGGGGATGTTTTCCCGGGCTGGGGAATCTAGAACCAGTGGTCACAGTCTCAGGATAAAGGGTTGGCCATTTAGAACTGAGATGAAGAGAAACTTCTTCACTGAGGGTGATGAATCTTTGGAATTCTCTACCCCAGAGGGCTGTGGAGGCTCAGTCTTTAAGTAGATTCAAGACCAAGATTGATACATTTTTGGATATTTGAGGGATTCAAGAGAAATTGGGATGGTGCAGAAGGTAGCGTTGAGGTCTAAGATCAGCCATTATCTTATTGAATGGCGGAGCAGGCTCGAGGGGCCGAATGGCCTACTCCTATTTCTTGTTTACTTTCCAGTGCAAGTTATGAAGCTTTATATTTTATCTTTTTTTTGAATCTGAGCTATAAGTGTTCAAAATTTAGTCTTTGGAGTTAACATAAGAAATAGGAGCAGAAGTAGACCATATGGCACCTCTAGCCTGCTCCGCCATTTAATACGATCATGGCTGATCCGATCATGGACTCGGGTCACTTCCCTGCCCACTCCCCATAATCCCTTATTCCCTTATCGTTTAAGAAACTGTCTATTTTTTTCTTAAATTTATTCAATGTCCCGGCTTGCACAGCTCTCTGAGGCAGTGAATTCCACAGATTTACAACCCTCAGAGAAGAAATTCCTCCTCATCTCAGTTTTAAATGGGCGGCCCCTTATTCTAAGATTATGCCCCCTAGTTCT
Source organism: Pristiophorus japonicus (assembly GCF_044704955.1). Lineage (NCBI taxonomy): Eukaryota > Metazoa > Chordata > Chondrichthyes > Pristiophoridae > Pristiophorus > Pristiophorus japonicus. The sequence goes on from NC_091977.1 coordinate 533,874,835, forward strand.
AGTCTCCCCCATCAGTGGAAACATCCTCTCTGCATCCACCTTGTCAAGCCCCCTCATAATCTTATACGTTTCAATAAGATCGCCTCTCATTCTTCTGAATTCCAATGAGTAGAGGCCCAACCTCCTCAACCTTTCCTCATAAGTCAACCCCCTCATCCCCGGAATCAACCGAGTGAACCTTCTCTGAACTGCCTCCAAAGCAAGTATATCCTTTCGTAAATGTGGAAACCAAAACTGCACGCAGTATTCCAGGTGTGACCTCACCAAAACCCTGTATAACTGTAGCAAGACTTCCCTGCTTTTATACTCCATCCCCTTTGCAATAAAGGCCAATATTCCATTGGCCTTCCTGATCACTTGCTGTACCTGCATACTATCTTTTTGTTGCTCTGTTTTTGGAAAGCAGTCTAGTGTAGAAAATATTTGAAGTGCGAAGCCATTTAAAAAAAAAAATGTCCTTCTTGAAAATTGTGTAGAAAATGTTAAGACTTTTCCATAAAACCGAAACAGTATTTGGTGAGTCGAATAGTACAGCCAATTAAGTGACATTATTTTAAAAAAAGATTGGAAAATAATATAAGGTTTGTGCACAGTATGTAGGGTTTGGGGATATGTATAGGGCTATTGCACCTGTGGTTGGTTAATGAATTACGTGGAATTAACTGCACAGAAACGGGCCATTCAGCCCTACTGCTTTGTGCTGCCGTTTATGCTCTACACGAGCCTCCTCCCAGCACTCTTCATCTCACCCGCTCAGTTTAACCTTCTATTCCTTTCGCCCTCGTGACTATTTAGTTTCCCCTTAACTGCATATTACATTATATCAAACCACTACAAACATTTTTATTGGTTCAAGAATGCGGCAACTCGGGATGGGCAATAAGTGCCGGCCTTGCCAACGATGCCTACTACCCGAGAATGATTGAATTTTTATTTTAATATCTGTGTCTTCCACTCGGAGCCTGCTAATAGTAGTAATAAGCCTTTTGCCGAAGTCGAATGGGACTGGCTTACATCAGAACATAAGAAATAGGAGCAGGATTCAGCCATTTGGCCCATCGAGCCTGCTCCGCCATTTAATAAGATCATGGCTGATCTGATCTTGGACTCGGGTATTTGACAATTCAGAAGGACAGACAGAAAGGAAAAGGTGAGGTAGCCCTGTTAATAAAGGATGGGATCAGTGTGTTAGTAAGAAACAATATTAGCTCAGAGGATCAAGATGTTGAATCAGTTTGGGTGGAGATGAGGAATAATAAGGGGAAAAAGTTGCTTGTGGGTGTAGTCTATCGGCCTCCTAACAGTAGTAACACAGTTGGACGGAGTATAAATCAATAAAGAATGGAGGCTTGTAATAAAGCCATGGCAATAATCATAAGAACATAAGAAATAGGAGCAGGAATAGGCCATACGGCCCCTCGAGCCATTTAATACGATCATGGGTGATCTGAACATGGACTCGGGTCCACTTCCCTGATTGCTCCCCAAAACCCCTTATCCCTTATCGGTAAGAAACTGTCTATCTCTGTCTTAAATGTATTCAATGACCCAGCTTCCGCAGCTCTGAGACAGCGAATTCCACAGATTTACAACCCTCTGAGAAGAAATTTCTCCTCATCTTCATTTTAAATGGGCGGCCCCTCATTTTAAGATTATGCCCCTTAGTTCTAGTCTTCCCCCATCAGTGGAAATATCCTCTCTGCATCCACCTTGTCAAGCCCCCTCATAATCTTATACATTTCAATAAGATCACCTCTCATTCTTCTGAATTCCAATGAGTGGAGGCCCAACCTCCTCAACCTTTCCTCACAAGTCAACCCCCTCATCTCCGGAATCAACCTAGTGGACCTTCTCTGAACTTCCTTCAAAGCAAGTACAGGTATATCCTTTCTTAAATATGGAAGCCAAAACTGTATGCAGTATTCCAGGTGTGGCCTCACCAATACCCTGTATAACTGTAGCAAGACTTTTATACTCCATCCCCTTTGCAATAAAGGCCAAGATTCCATTTGGCCTTCCTGATCACTTGCTGTACTAGCATACCTTTTTGAGGCAGTTCAGAGAAGGTTCACTCTGGAATTTGCTGTCTCAGATCTGTGGAAGCTAGGTAATTGAATGAATTTAAGACTGATTTAAACAAGGGATAAGGGAATAAGGGGTTATGGGGAGCGGGCAGGGAAGTGGAGCTGAGTCCATGATCGGATCAGCCATGATCGTATTAAATGGTGGAGCAGGCTAGCGGGGCCGTATTCCCTACTCCTGCTCCTATTATGTTCTTATGACCCAGCTGTATAAATAACTGATTTGTCCAGTTTAAGAATAAATAATGGCCTAGATATCCCAAGTCATACACACTGATTTCTGGAGATGTCTGTGTAGACATCAAGTCCTGGTAAACTGTTGTAGATAGTGGACCAGGCAACATTTTTAAGCCGTACTGTAAAACCAACTTGGCTATCTTTGCTGAATGACAAAAGAGCTGGAGTTTTTTTTATTCATTCCTGGGGTGTGGGCATCGCTGATACGGTCAGCATTTATTGCCCTCGAAGCTGCTGGTGAGCCGCCGCCTTGAACCGCTGCAGTCCATATGGTGAAAGTGCTCCCACAGTGCTGTTAGGGAGGGTGTTCCAGGATTTTGACCCAGCGACGATGAAGGAACGGCCGATATATTTCCACGCCATGATGGTATGTGACTTGGAGGGGAACGTGGAGGTGGTGGTGTCCCCATGCGCCTGCTGCCCTTGTCCTTCTAGGTGTTAGTGGTCGCGGGTTTGGGAGGTGCTGCCGAAGAAGCCTTGGCGAGTTGCTGCAGTTCATCTTGTAGATGGTGTACACTGCAGCCACGGTGTACCGGTGATAGAGGGAGTGAATGTTGAAGGTGGTGGATGGGGTGCCGATCAAGCAGGCTGCTTTGTCCTGGATGGTGTCGAGCTTCTTGTGTTGTTGGAGCTGCACTCATCCAGGCAAGTGGAGAGTATTCCATCACACTCCTGACTTGAGTGAGACACTCACAGCAGAATACCCAGCCTCTAACTTGCTCTTGTTGCCACAGTATTTATGTGGATGGTCCAGATAAGTTTCTAATCAATGGTAACCCCCAGATATTGATGTCGGGGGATTCGGCGATGGTAATGCTGTTAATGCTGTTGAATGTCATGGGGTGGTGGTTGATAGACTTGTTGGAATTAATCATTGCCTGCCGCCCCCCCCCCCCCCTCCCTTGCCCGTGATGGACAGCCTTCGGGCCGGGTTGGAGGTAAGTTGCTGCTATGTTTTTCAATTCTTTGTGTCTCCGGTCATCATCTGCACCGCTTTCCTTAACTTTAGGGAAGGTTTTTCAGGACAGGCCACATACGCTGGAGTAACCCTCAGCTGGCCAAACTTCCCTAAATGGTCAAAAGTGGCGCGGGTGGCTGGTTACGCCCCTTTTGGTGGAAAAAAACCTGACACAAAATTCGTAACTAAGCAGGTGCAAATTGATTAGGGAAACTGGGGATTTTTAAGTTTGGCCAGAAAAAGCAGCCTGCTCCAAAAAAAAAGGCGCAAATACTGGGGAAATTTGAGCCCTGTCTGAGGAGTTGCAAATGGATCTGAACACTGCAATCATCAGCGAACATCCCCACTTCTGACCTTATGATGGAGGAAAGGTCATTGATGAAGCAGTTGGATATTGGTGGGCTTTGGACACTGCCCTAAGGAACTCCAATGTTGCTGATTGTTTGATTTTAAAACATTTTAGGAGAGAAAAAAAAACCTTGAATGAGTTGTAAATAAGTTGAATTGTGAACTTTTCAATGCCGATCTAGGAACCGAGTTGTCGCGTGCATGCTGAAGTTGTGTTGCAGTCCACGACTTTATTTGACTAGTGTTTACAACTTCCCCGTTGAGTTTTTTATCTTGTGTATTTTGTGTGCAAACTCATTAATTTTTCTTATGTTGGCGATACTTTCAGTGGAAATCAATGTGCAAATGAAATCTAAGTCAGGATAAGGTGCATTCTCATGTACATCGGGAACAAGTGGGAAGTACAATAAACATTAAAAACAGAAAATGCTGGAAATATTCAGCAGGTCAGGCAGCATATCTGGAGAGAAAGAGTTAACGTTTCAGGTCGATAACCTTTCATCAGAACTGGAAGAAGTTAGAGATTTCACCCCTCCCTTACCTTCACATGGTCCATCTCCAAATCCACTTCCCTTCCTTGACTTCTCGTCCTTGACTTCACTATCTCCAGTTCTGGGTTTAGGCCTGTTAAATCTCTAATTTTTTCCAGTTCTGACAGAAGGTCATCGGCCCGAATCGTTAACTGTTTCTCTCTCCACAGATGTCTGCTGAGTATCTCCAGCATTTTCTGTTTTTATTTCAGATTTCCAGCACCTTGCTTTTGGTATAGTGAACGTATTATGTTTTCAAAAGTGTGTGTGCCTGTTGAAAATGTATAACGTTTTTTGGTCCAGTGCATAATTGAAACTTATACAGAAGGGTATTAATCCCAGCATATCCTGGAATAATTTTTGTGTTCAAAGTATGTTTTGTATCGCACAACAATGAGCAATTTAAGACAATTGTCGAACTTTTTAAGGGTCCTTGGACAAGACAACATCAATAGGCAGCAGTCAGTCTGGTTTGTGCAATGGATCAAATTTATCATAACAAGCTTACAATAGTTTACTTAACAAAAAGTGAAAGCTCGCAGGCCCAGCTCCTTGGAAACTTCCGGACATAGCCGATGTCATCTTAAATCCGTTCGTTGCTATTCCAGCAGTTTCTGTGCGGAGGTATTCTTTGAGTATCGCTGTTTTAACCAACTTCTTATCAAAGGTTCGCTTGGCCAGTGTCTTACAGTCTTTAACAAAATCACCTTATTTTAATTGGTTCTAATGGTCAAAATACCATTGTCACTCAGACCAGAGCTAGCATCTTGGCCACTCCGGCCTCCAGTAATTTTCCATCAATGCCATGTCCATGTTATCTTGTTTACAGATTTCTTCATCTCCTTGGAATCTGTCTTATTTATGCTACTGTACTCTAACTGTTAGTTTTGGTTAGACTGACTCCAATTTTTACTTTGTTATAAGGATGTTTCCGCTGATGGGGGAGATTCGTTGCAGCTTGTTATTTTTGACTGCCTTGCGTACTTTTGAGCAGCCTCTAACATTCCCATGCCCACAGAGAATCATAGAATCACAGACGTTTACAGCAGGGAATTCGATCAGGCAGAGTCAGCATGGATTTATGAAGGGGAAGTCATGTTGTTTGACAAATTTGCTAGAATTCTTTGAGGATGTAATGAACAGGGTGGATAAAGGGGAACCAGTGAATGTGGTGTATTTGGACTTCCAGAAGACATTTGACAAGGTGCCACATAAAAGGTTACTGCACAAGATAAAAGTTCACAGGGTTGGGGGTAATATATTAGCATGGATAGAGGATTGGCTAAGTAACAGAAAACAGTCGGGATAAATGGTTCATTCTCTGGTTGGTAATTAGTAACCAGTGGGGTGCCGCAGGGATCAGTACTGGGACCCCAACTATTTACAATCTATAACGACTTGGAGGAAGGGATCAAGTATAACGTAGCCAAGTTTGCCGATGATACAAGGGAAGAGAAGCAATGTGTGAGGAGGACGCACACAATCTGCAAAAGGACATAGACAGGCTAAGTGAGTGGGCAAAAGTTTGGCAGATGGAGTATAATGTTGGGAAGTGTGAAGTCATGCACTTTGGCAGAAAAAAATCAAAGAGCAAGTTATTATTTAAATGAAGAAAGATTGCAAAATGCTGCAGTACAGCGGAACCAGGGGGTACTTGTGCATGAAACACAAGGTTAGTATGCAGGTACAGCAAGTGATCAGGAAGGCAAATGGAATCTGGGCCTTTATTGCAAAGGGGATGGAGTATAAAAGCAGGGAAGTCTTGCGACAGAGTATTGGTGAGTCCATACCTGGAATACTGCGTACAGTTTTTGTTTCCACATTTACGAAAGGATATACTTGCTTTGGAAGCAGTTCAGAGAAGGTTCACTAGATTGATTCTGGGGATGAGGGAGTTGACTTATGAGAAGATTGGGTAGGTTGGGCCTCTACTCATTGGAATTCAGAAGAATGAGGTGTGATCTTATCGAAACATATAAGATTGAGGGGGCTTGAGAAGGTGGATGCAGAGAGGATGTTTCGCTGATGGGGGAGATTAGAACTAGAGGGCGTAATGTTGGAATAAGGGACCGCCCATTGAAATGAGGAGAAATTTCTTTTGGAGGTTGTGGATCTGTGGAATTTGCTGCCTCAGAGAGCTGTGGAAGCTGGGACATTGAATAAATTTAAATAGACAGTTTCTTGAACGATAAGGTAATAAGGGGTTCTGGGGAGCGGGCAGGGAAGTGGAGCTGAGTCCATGATCAGATCAGCCATGATCGTATTAAATGTCGGAGCAGGCTCGAGGGGCCGTATGGCCTTCCCCTGCTCCTATTATGTTCTTTTGGAAGGAGGCTATTTCGGCCCATCGTGTCCGTGCCGGCCAGCAAGTGACTATCCAGCCTGATCCCACTTTCCAGCTCTGGGTCCGTAGCCCTGCAGGTTACATCACTTCAGGTGCACATCCAAGAACTTTTTAAATGTGATGAGGGTTTCTGCCTCTACCACTATTTCAGGTAGTGAGTACCCTTTCATGCAGTGAGTTCCAGACCCCCACCACCCTCTGGGTGAAGAAATTTCCCCTCTAAACCTTTTTTATTTTAAATGTATGCCCCCTGGTTGTTGACTCCTCTAAGGGAAATAGGCCCTTTCTATCCACTATATCTAGGCCCCTCATAATTTTATACACCTCAATGAGGTCTCCCCTCAGCTTCCTCTGTTCAAGGTAAACAAACCCAATCTATTTAATCTGTCCTCATAGCTAAGATTCTTCACTCCCGGCAGCATCCTCTCCAGTGCAATCACATCCTTTCTGTAATGCGATGACCAGAACTGCACGCAGTACTCTAGCTGTAGCCTAACCAGTGTTTTATACAGTTCAATCATGGGTAAGATTAGTTTGGTCAATGACTACAAATTGAATATATATATATATATGAATCTCTAATACCAGTCTTTCTTGCACAATTTTGATGGTAGATCACTGCTTCCTAAATCAGTAATATAGTCTCATCGTTGTTTACAAATCCCTCCATGGCCTTGCCCCTCCCCATTTCTGTAATCTCCTGCAGCCTCACAAACCCTCCCCCCCCCAAGATATCTGCACTCCTCAAATTCTGCCCTCTTGAGCATCCCTGATTATAACTACTTAACCATTGGTGACCATGCCTTCAGCTGCCTGGGGCTTAAGCTCAGGGACTCCCTCCCTAAGCGCCTCCACCTCTCCTCTTTTAAGACACTCCTTAAAACCTACCTCTTTGCCCAAGCTTTTGGTCATCTGCCATTATTTCTTCTTGTCTGACTTGGTGTCAAATTTTTGTCTTAACGCTCCTGTGAAACGCTTCGGGACGTTTTGCTACGTTATAGGCGCTGCATAAATACAAGTTGTTGTTGTTTGGTAATTTAGTTAGCCAACCTGTGAGATTGCCACCTTCAATCCTTCGCTGTGCGTTGCTGACTGCACTTGAACTGGAAAAATTAATGATTTAACCAGTGGAGTGGGCCCTTTCACGCTCTGGGCCTGCTCTGTTAAACCTCCTCCCTTTGGAAGATGTTGGAGAGCTGATGTTGCAGGAGCCTGTCGTACGGGTCGTGCCTATTGAGAGATTTGTCGAAGCCAATGATGTTGGCAGCATCTTTGGTCGGAAACTGAGCAGTGAGAAAGAGTCTGGTAAATTGTTCGTGAGGAACATTGGAGTGTGTGGTAATAAACATCATGCGTTTTGTGGTTGAGGGGGTTTACTCAAGCATGCAATTTGTTTGCACGATCAATAAAATAGCAAACATAAAACCTGCTCAAGTGTGTGTGTAAAGGTTTGCACTAATTACAAGATTGCCAAAACTCATTTCTGAGACTCAAATTATCGCAAATACCGTCGCTTTTGGATTCACTAATTGAACTGTCAACTCATTAGAATTGAACAGGAAGTGGGGAATTTAATGCTAAAACTGAATTATCAAAAGATTTGAATTGAGTGATTTTGAATTAAGAGTAAAACATAGAAACAGAAAATAGGTGCAGGAGTAGGCCATTCAGCCCTTCGAGCTTGCACCACCATTCAATAAGATCATGGCTGATCATGCAACTTCAGTACCCCATTCCTGCTTTCTCTCCATACCCCTTGATCCCTTTAGCCGCAAGGGCCATATCTAACTCCCTTTTGAATATATCTAACGAACTGGCCTCAACAACCTTCTGTGGTAGAGAATTCCACAGGTACACAATTCTTTGAGTGAAGAAGTTTCTCCTCATCTCGGTCCTAAATGGCTTACCCCTTATCCTTCGACTGTGACCCTTGGTTCTGGACTTCCCCAACATCGGGAACATTCTTCCTGCATCTAACCTGTCCAGTCCCATCAGAATTTTATGTTTCTATGAGATCCTCTCTCATCCTTCTAGATTGTATATGCAATTCTCTTTGCATGTAAAGATTCATGCAGTGCCTGTGTTTGTAGAATCTTACAACTCAAACAGGCCATTCAGTCCGTCAAGTCTGCATCATTTTTCCCCACAAATTGACTAATGTAATCGTAGGCAGTCCCTCGAAACGAGGATGACTTGCTTCCATGCCAAAAAGGGATGAGTTCACAGGTGTTTCATGAAGGACCTAATATTCCAGGTCCCGAACTACATCCTGAAGGGTGGAAGATGCCTGTGCGTGGATTTTTTTAACGTGTGGTGGCTGTTGCACACCAGCCACCACACTGGCTTGACAGAGCTAGGTCTTGGTCCAGTGGCAAGGATTACCCCAGACGACTGGAGACCTGCTCTGCTGCACGGACCTAGTGCGCACACATATCGCAGTGTGGGCTGGTCCGTGCTGCCCCTGGGCCCTCTGCTCTTCTGGGTCCCAGACTCGCACCTCTCCTGGGCCCCGGTCACTTCCATCTACAAACTCTTGCGCTCCTTCGCCCCTCCTGCTGTGCCTGCCCGCACTGCAATCAGCGACCTGGCTTCGCAGTCATTGCCCTCCTGCAGTGCTATGTCGCCGCACGCTGCTCCCCCTGTTGGCCCCGGCCTGCTGATGGTTCTGCAGGCTGGGACCGTGCTGATTTCTGGGCTGGGCCGCTACACGCTGCTCCCTCTAATGTAGCCTTTCACTAATGTAATAGTATTCTTGTTGCTCCCCATTCCTCCTTTTTCAAGCAACTATCTAATTCCTCTTTTAAAATAATTCATAGTCTTTGCTTCAACGACAGTGTGGTAGAGAATTCCACATCCTGACCATTCTCTCTGGAAATAAATTGTTTCTACCCCGCCTTATTTTTGTGATTTATTTGATTGTAGTATAGAATAGTACAGCACAGAAGGCAGCCATTCAGCACGTGGCTGTCTGGAGCTCCCATGCAGCCTTCTTGCCGGCATTACAATAGGAAAAACCGCGCACATGCGAGAATGTTAATGGGCTTCCCAGCCATTTAAAGGGGGCGCGCAGCCAAAAGGATCGTCTTTCTGCGCCGGCTCTTTCGAAGAGCATTCCCCCGCTCTTTCCCCGTGTCCCTGCAATTTTTTCTCCAAGTATTTATCCAATTTCTTTTTGAAGGTTACTATTGAATCTGTATCCACCAAACGAGCCAAAGGGTGGGCAGAGGAATCGTTTCAAGGACACCCTCAAAGCCTCCCTGTTAAAGTGCAATATCCCCACTGACACCTGGGAGTCCCTGGGCAAAGACCGCCCTAAGTGGACGAAGAGCATCCGGGAGGGCGCTGAGCACCTCGAGTCCCGTCGCCGAGAGCATGCAGAAATCAAGCGCAGGCAGCGGAAGGAGCGTGTGGCAAACCAGACTCCCCACCCACCCTTTCCTTCAACCACTGTCTGTCCCACCTGTGACAGGAACTGTGGTTCTGGTATTGGACTGTTCAGCCACCTAAGGACTCATTTTAAGAGTGGAAGCAAGTCTTCCTCGATCCACCACCCTCAGGCAGTGCATTTCAAATCCTAACCACTCACTGCATAAAAAGGTTTTTCCTCATGTCGTCTCTGCTTCTTTTGCCAAACACCTTAAATCTGTGCACCTCTGGTTACCGACCCTTCAGATTATGGTTGATTTAAGTTTGTACCCTCTTGACCATATCCACTTACCAGACAAAATAATTTATCACTATTTACCTCAACATAATCTATCAGGTCAGCCCTCGACCTGTTTCGCTCCAGCCAGCATTTATCCCTCAACCAACATTACTAAAACTGATCCACTGGTCATTTATCTCATTGCCGCGTGCAGTTTGCCTGTCGAATTTCCCTACATTACAACAGCGACCACACTTCAGAGATTCTTCATTGGCTGTCGAGAGCTGTGGGACATGCTGATGTTGTGAAAGATGTTCTATAAATGTAAATTTGTTCTTTTTTTCATGGTGGCGGAGGGGTGGGAATCGCTAACCTAAGTTTTTCTACATGATTGTGACAGTAACATCCCCGTGAATCTACTCTCTACATTTCCGTTGCTTTTATACTTCCTGTAGTGGAGTGTCAAATTATACACAACACTCCAGTTGAGGATTAGCTTAAGACCTTGTACAAGTTCAACATTCTTGTTCTTGTATTTATATGTATCTCGATGCACAACTAAGGGCCCTCTGTTGCGGCCTACATGTATTTGGGCTGCCATATTTAATGAGTTGTGTAACTGCACTTGTGCTCCATTTCAAATCTTGCAAATTAACGTGCATTTCCTTGTTCTATTATTTCCAAATCATACAGCTCCGTATATTGCTACATTTGAACTCCATCTGCCTGCCCTGCTCACTGGTCCTCGGAGTATTTTGCAATCCTGTCAGAATTTGCCATAGCTCCTATTTGATTGTGACAATAGTCCTCTACTCTAAGTCTAAATGATACATTTAGTAAATAAGTGAGCCTTATGTTGGCTCCTGTGGCACACCCCTCCATACTGTTTTCCATTGCCAGGAACTGGCTGCTATTCCAACCCTTTGCCTTCTGTCCTGTAACCAGCTCTTTGTCCATGTGGTCACATTCCCTTTAATTGCATCTGTTTTGCTGCATTCATTACTTTTGGGGGTGGTGAGTGGGGGCGTGGAATGGTTCTTTGTTAAATCTCCTGACTTCTTATACCTGTTAAAGAGACTTTCAAAAGTATATGCCTTTAGCAAGATGCACAAAATTAGACAAAAGACACGTTCTACATGTAGCTAGTGATTCTTTAGTGATATCTCCAACCGCACTAATTCCATAAATGCAGTGGCTTTCTCTAACCCCCCCTCATTTTAGCATTATTTCCGTAGAAATGGTCGCTCTTTTGATGAGCTGGATTTTCATGAGTTGGAGATACCAAACAATCACTAGCCAGTTTCCTTCATACTGAGAAGAACTGTTGCGAGCGTCTTGGGATTCCACAGCGTTCAGCTCCACTCGCAACTCCTTCGGTAATGAAGCTGCCAATACCTACCTACAGCAGAACTTGGCTAACATCTAAGCCTGGGTTGACGAGTGGCGAGCTGCATTGACACCATAAAAGTGCTAAATAGTGAACATCATGAGGGGAGAGCCCAGTTATTTTCTCCCTCAAAGGCACCGCTATTGCCGAGCCCTCTTATCAACAGGTTGGAGGGGTTCACTATTGACCAAAATCTTAACCAGACAAGCCATGTTCGTACCATAACTACAAGAGCAAGGCAGAGATCCGGTATTCGGACGTATGGCTCACCACCTGACCGCACCATCATTACCAAGACTCCAGTCAGGAATATTATGGAATATTCATCTCGTGTCAGCTTGGAGGCAGCCGCTTGGGAAACTTGACAGCATCCAGGATAGAGAGCAGTTCACTTGATCGGCACCACTGCCACCGGACACACCATTCACCTCCATCACCGGACACCGATTTAAGGTGATTGGCAAAAGAGCCTGAGGAAACATTTTTTTAATGCACTTTATGAACTGGAATGGACTGCCTGAAATGGTGGTGAAAGCAGATTTAATAACTTTCAGAAGAGAATTGGGTAAATACTTGCAGGGGAAAAAAAATTGTAGGGCTCTGGGGAAAGAGCGGGGGTGTTGGACAGCTCTACCAAAGATCAGCCAAATGGCCTCACTTTATATTATATAATGCTATGATTCTATTTGAAGGCCTTTTAGGCAAACGCATATAGCCAGTCCAGATATTCAGCCATATTGTTAAATATTGTCCTTTTAAATATTGTGGGAATGGCTCCGAGTTTTCTCCCCTTTTCTCGAATGTACATGTTGGGTCTGGATCCACAGCCCTCAAATTCCTCCCTCAAATAGCTGTTCATACGTGAAACCAATTGTTGTGCTCCTGTCATAGAATCATAGAAGGGTTACAGCACAGAAGGAGGCCATTCGGCCCGTCGAGTCTGACCCGGCTCTCTGCAAGAGCACTTCAGCCAGTCTCTCTCCCCCGCCCTTTCCCCGTAGCCCTGCAAATTTTTTTTCTTTCACATACTTATCCAGTTCCCTTTTGAAAGCTGCGATTGAATCTGTGCCCACCACCCTTTCAGGCAGCGCATTGGGGATAATATATCAGCATGGGTAGAGGATTGGCTAACTAACAGAAAACAGAGTTGGGATAAATGGGTCATTTTATGGTTGGCAAACAGTGACTAGTGGGGCCTCAACTATTATTTACAATCTATATTAATGACTTGGATGAAGGGACCGAGTGTAATGTAGCCAAGTTTGCTGCTGATACAAAGATGGGTGGGAAAGCAAATTGTGAGGAGGACACACAAAAATCTGCAAAGGGAAAGAGACAGGCAAAAAATTGGCAGATGGAGTATAATGTGGGAAAGTGTAAGGTTATCCACTTTGGCAGAAAAAATAGAAAAGCAAGTTATAATTTAAATGGAAATAAAAATGCAAATGCTGCAGTCCGGAGGGACCTGGGGGTCCTTGTGCATGAAACATAAGTTAGTATTCAGATACAGCAAGTAATCGGGAAGGCAAATGGAATCTTGGCCTTTATTGCAAGGGGGATGGAGTATAAAAGCAGAGAAGTCCTGCTACAACTGTACAACTGTGAGGCCACACCTGGAGTACTGCGTACAGTTTTGGTCTCCGTATTTAAGGAAGGATATACTTTCATTGGAGGCAGTTCAGACAAGGTTCACCAGGTTGATTCTGGAGATGAGGGGGTTGACTTGTAAAGATAGGTTGAGTAGGTTGGGCCTATACTCACTGGAATTCAGAAGAATGAGAGGTGAACTTATCGAAACATAAGATAATGAGGGGGCTCGACAAGGTGGATAAAGAAAGATAAGGGGCCGCCCATTCAAAACTGAGATGAGGAGAAATTTCTTCTGAGGGTTGTAAATCTGTGGAATTCTCTGCCCCAGAGAGCTGTGGAGGCTGGGTCATTGAATATATTTAAGGCGGAGATTGACAGATTTTTGAGTGATAGGGCGTGAAGGGTTATGGGTAGTGGGTAGGGAAGTGGAGCTGAGCCCATGATCAGTTCAGCCAAGATCATATTAAATGGCGGAGCAGGCTCGAGGGGCCAGGTGGCCTACTCCTGCTCCTATTTCTTATGTTCTTGTAAGCTGTGAAGCTGCTGCCTGGGATCGGCCTGTTTAGTGTGAAATTTCACACGTGTGGAACATTTCCAAACAACTACTTGCATTTATACAGCATCTTGAACAAAAACTTCCCAAGACACTTCACATCGGAACAGGAGCAAGTTAGTCATGTCTTGAGCCTGTTATGCCACTTTATTAGATCGTGGCTGATCTGTACCTCAACTCCATTTACTCTTTTTCGTGTATCACTTGACTCCCTCACCGAACAAAAACATTTACACCTCTGTCTTGAAAATTTCAATTGACGCAGCAGCTACAGCCTTTTGAGGGGTAAGACTTCCAGATTTTCACTGCACTTTGTGTGTGGGGGGGGGGAAAAAAACTACCTGATTTCACTCCGAACTGGCCCAGCTGTAATTTTACGATTATGCCCACTGGTATATGAAACTAAGTTGATTGGGGATTGGACACTGAGCCATGGATAGAGCCGCAGGATTATCGGGAAAGAGTTCTGGAGAAGAGGGCTGAAGTAGCTGTGGATTCTGCAATAAACGGGGGTGAGGAGAGGGACTACGCAAAATGGTGGCATCAAAAGACAGCAAGGTGGGGTGATGCTGTGGATGGAGCTGAAGATGAGGGTCAGGGTTTTAAATTTTAAAAAGTAGAGGAAGCCCAAATGCGTCGGGGAGTGGTGCAGGACAGGATGCTGCATTTTGGACAAGGAAGACGGGATGCCGTACAGGAGGGCGTTGGAATAATTAGGTTTCGTGGTAAATGAACAGAATCTGTGATTGGGGCATCGGATTTGAAGCTCAGCTGTAGGTTGAGCAAGATGCACATAGAAGTCGAAGCTTGCTTTAAAAAGGGTTAGTTTCTCTCGGCAAATCCAGTGCTGGGATATAAATAAGCCCAACGAAGTGTTGGGCTCGTGGCCTCAGACAATGGGGGCTTATTGAATGTCTTTTTATAAAGTATGGAGAACTTGCAAATGCATCAAACCGCTGGATCGACCAAGGCTCGCATTTAAAGATGTTTGCGTGAGGGACTTGAGAACTTTTAACATCGGTACCGCGAGCTAACTGGCCACCACTGGAGGGGAGCACAGCATCGGGGGCAGGCTAAAGAGAGGTGGCCAAGAGTGAGGTGAAGCACATCAGATTTGAAGAGTTAATACTGCACTGGCGTCTGGCAATGTGATCTACACCTGCACCATCTATGGAAAGGATCGTCGCTTGAGAATTGGACTCTCTAACTCGCCTGGTTGCAGAATAGCAAAGTAACTGAACTGCTTGGGCGCGAACGCGATCGTCTTGAGACGGAAGGTTGCCGTATGCACGTAACTAGAAAACCTCCTGTTTAAGGTAAGTAAGACAACCCAGTGATGTGGGGTTAGCATCATCCGTTTTATTTTTCATACTTACGCGATTGAAGTAAGTGATTTTGGTTTACTTGTTGCTTTGTACATGTCACCCTGTTGTGGAATAAACTTCACATCACTGAGTGTTAACTTAATCTGCCTTCAGAAATAAATGCTCAAAAGGCACCAATATCCCGTGTTCTGCTATCATGCGAGCAGATATAGGGCATTGTGCATCGATGCTGTGCCAGCCGTGGCTCAGTGGGCAGCACCCTCGTCTTGGAGTTGGAAGTTTGTGGGTTCCAGTCTCATTCCAGGAACTTTAGCACAAAAATCTAGGCTGACACTACCAGTGCAGTGCTGAGGGAGCGCCCGCACTGTCGAAGGTGTCCTCTGCTTCTAAATACAAGTCCGTCTTTGAATTTTCTGTTCCTACAGATTTTCCATTGTTAAACATGTGGTAGTTGTGTTTTTACATGTGTTGCAAATTGTTAATTATGTCTGAAAATTTACTTTTGTCACCTGATTGATTAAAAAGGGCTAGAGTGATGGTCATTTGAAAGTGCCATTTCTTGGATATAGGGAAGTGTAGTGGCATCATTCAAGGTAGATATTTTTTACGATTTAACACGTGTGAACATGATTTTCCTGACATGTGATGGGTGGTATAATGTGGCCAGGCTAGCTGGGACCTAGTATAGTTCCTAGTGAAGCCTCTTTCCACAAAAAAAATAGTGCTACAATAGACTTGTGAATCTCAAAAGCCAACAGTAGTAAGCAGAAAAGTTCATTTCTGAAGAAAGAATAGACAAATGTGAACTTATTGAAAGACGACCTTTACCACCAGAGGATGACGTTAAGCCCGAGGTCTCGCCTGCCCTCAAATATGCACCATGAAACATTGCTAATTCATGAAAGAAACAATTTCTCAAGAATGCAATAGTACAGTACAGGTACTTGCAATTTTCATATCAGGAATAACATTTAAAAGCACGCTTTGACTTCTGCGTTTTGCGCGGTTTAAATGCGCACACCCGCTGAAACTGCCCAAAACCGTCGGCACGCTTCATGCGGTTTAAACGTAATTGATGCCGAGGGCAAATGGTCAGCCCGATGTAGGTGCTGTATGGGATTAGCGGGAACGCTGCCGTGTAAGTGGGGACTGGGACTGTATTTTGTGAATAAATGTACTTGGACTTTTACAACTCCTAATCTTTATTTGTAAAAGCACTGTACTGTTTTAGAAAGCCTATTTTTGTTTTGGGCATTTCTATACATGAAACAAGAAGTTCTTAACTTAGTGATGGGTCATTAATGCCATGTTCTGTTTTCCATCAGATCGTTCAGTTAAAGCTAGTGTTCCATGGTACAATAATTGGAAAGACACTTTGGCGCAGCTGAGTTCGTCCAAGTTCCACGCAGGTATTTGCTTCAGTTGGTGTGGGCTTAGCAGTGCCTTCTCTCCTCCCCATGTCTCCTTAAAAACACTCGTTTGTTATGGCTGTCTGAATTTCTCAATCATCAGTGCTATCAATGATTTTTTTGTTGCCGTTGATCTGTTTTACTGTGTTCTCATGGTATTGGTTGCGAAAGCTACAGCAGTTGGAGATGGACGGAAAAAGAGACCATCTCCAGGCAACCGGGATTGTTCTGAGTGTATGTTTGGCAAAGTACAATTCAGCCACTGATTTGTCAGCTGGTCATACTATTTAAAGCTGCAGGGATGTATTTTTTTGAAGCGTCTATTAAAATAAGTTTTAAGCTGGATCTTCACAGGGGTTTGGGTGACCTTGTACACAAAACGCAAAGTTAACATGCAGGCAAGGCAAATGGTGTGTTGTACTCCAACCCCCTTGCAATAAAGGCCAAGAGTAAGGAAGTCTTGCTGCAATTGTACAGGGCTTTGGTGTGACCACACCTGAGGTACTGTGCACAGTTTTGGTCTCCGTACCCAAGGAAGGATATACTTTCTTCCGGAGCAAGTGCAATGAAGGTTCACTAAATTGATTTCTGGGGTTAGAAAGTTGTCCTCAAAGTTGTCCTATGAGGAGAGATTGATCAGAATGGGCCTATATTCTCTGGCGTTTAGAAGAATGAGCGGTGATCTCATTGAAACAAATAAGATTCTGAGGGGGATTGACAGGGTAGACGCTGAGGGGTTGTTTCCCCTGGCTGGAGAGGCTAGAACTAGGGGGCATTGTCTCGGGGTAAGGGTCGACCAGTTAGGACTGAGATGAGGAGAAATTTCTTCATGGATGTGAATCTTTGAAATTCTCTACCCTGAGGGCTGTGGATGCTGAATCGTCTGGTATATTCAAGGCTGAGATCGATAGCTTTTTGGGCACTAAGGAAATAGAGGGGTTTGGCGAGTGGGTGAGAAAGTAGAGTTGAGGTCAAAGATCAGCCATGACATTGGTGGAGCAGGTTCGAGGGGCCAAATGGCCTATTCCTGCTCCTTATTCTTATGTTCTTAATCCAGTGCACGACAACTTTGGTTCTTGTGCTGCGCCCTTCCCGTAGGGCTAACCTGATATGTGCTGTGTGCAATCAATTTAAAAAAAAAAACGTTCGAAGTGCTGACTTGTATTTTCCTTGCGAACATCTTAGCCCATTATGTCGGTAAAATGAGCTTGTTCAAGGTATCAATATTGACATCCCACCTGTATATTAAAATCGAGACGGTTCAATTTTATTTACAGATACTAATCTTTTATCTTAAAATTAATTGTAGAGAAAATGAATATTTTGAGAAAACATATCAAAGCTGGAAGCAAAGGGCGATCTTCGATGTAATTGAGTTGCCTCGGAGAGAATTAATTTGCTGTTAATGGTCCCTGGAGTGGTATCCCTGATACTAATGTAAACAAAGTTTGTTCTTCTGCTCCACAGATGGATAATTGCTCGTATATAGCAAGAAAGGACTTGTATTTAGTTAGCATCTTTCACGACCTCACGATGCCTCGAGCGGTTCACAGCTAATTAAGTACTTTTGAAGTGTAGTCACTATTGTAATATTTTATTTTCAAATCCCTCCATGACCTCTTTCCCGCCCCCCCCTCCCTCTCTAAGTCTCTAACCTCCCCCAGCACAACCACAGATTTCTGTGCTCCTCCAATTCTGGCCTCATGGACATCCCCGATTTTAATCGTTCCACCATTGGCGACCGTACATTCAGCTTCCTGAGCCTTAAACATAGAACCATAGAAAATAGGAGCAGGCGTAGACCATTCGGCCCTTCGAGCCTGCTCCACCATTCAGTAAGATCATGCAACTTCAGTACCCCATTCCTGCTTTCTCTCCATACCTGGGTCTGGAATTCCCTCCTTAAACCTCTCCACCTCTTTACTTCTCTTAAGACTCACCCTACCAAGTTACCTCTGACCAAGCTTTTGGCCGAATACCTCATTATTCGGCTCAGTGTCATATTTTGTTAATGCTCCTGTGAAGAGCCTTGGGGTGTTTTACTACTTTAAAGATGTTTTATTAATATAGGTTGTAATCTGGGAGACACGGCAGCCAATTTGCTCGCACGAAGTTCCCACAAACACCAATGAAATAATCACCAGATAATCTATTTTAGTGATGTGGTCGAAGGATAAATATTGGGCAGGACCCCGGGGAGGACTCCACTGCACTTCAAGTAGTGCCCAGCAATCTTTTACGTCCACCTGAGGGGGTAGACGGGGCCTCGGCTTAAAGTCTCATCCAGAACACAGCACCTCCGACAGTGCAACATCCCCACCGACACCTGGGAGTCCCTGGCCCAAGACCGCCCTAAGTGGAGGAAGTGCATCCGGGAGGGCGCTGAGCACCTCGAGTCTCGTCGCCGATGTCGAAATCTCGACCTCCGAAAAGAATGACTCCGACACTTGCAGCTCCGGCAGAAGTTTCTTTAATTTACTTGCTAGCAAGGGGCAGGTTACACTCAGTCAAGGGCTAAGTGAACACCTCCGAAATGGTACAGTTTCACAAGATACTTATACAGTAAAACCCAAGTTATGGCCCCTCCCTGTGTATTGGCTCTGTCTTGTAGTCAGTGAATACAGATAAAGAGTTAATTACTACATCCTTGTCCTGACATGGTTTCTAGATATTTCCTTTTGTCAGGGTTATTAGTTGGCCAGTCGGCCATTACTCCGAGAGTGTGGTAATGAGCTATTACCTGTCTTGCATTGTGTCAGGATTGTTCAGTTTCCTAGTCAGTTTATCTGTTTGCATCAAATGGATGAGGTCTCTACAAGAGATAATGGCTGGTGGTTTGAGTCTAGAAGATAAGGGTGGGGTGACATGGAACTCCTGTCGTGTAGACAATAGGAGAGCACCATGGGGAGTACTTGTCTCAGCATGACTTGTCTCCTAGCTGTCTGATGGCCATCAGCCATCTCAAACCAGGTTTAGCTGTTTATGCAAGCTGACTGCTAAAATGCAGAAAGTTCTGGAAGGGCCAGGACTCCATTTTGTTATATTGCAAAGGGCACACAAATACCGTATGGTATCAGCTTAGATAAAAATACATTTCCACACCGAGAGCATGCAGAAATCAAGCGCAGGCAGTGGAAGGAGCGTGCACCAAACCAGTCTCACCCTCCCTTATCCTCAACGACTGTCCCACCTGTGACAAGGACTGTGGCTCTCTTATTGGACTGTTCAGCCACTTAAGGACTCATTTTTAGAGTGGAAGCAAGTCTTCCTCGATTCTGAGAGACTGCCTATGATGATGATGATGACTCCCTCAGTACAGGAATTGGAGTGTCAGTCTAGATTATGTGCATTGTGTCAAGACATTTGTACTAGATACAAAGCATATTAAATGGAACATTGTTTCTGATCAGAGATGTTTTGTGTGCGAGGAGCATTTCTAAACCTAACCTTAAGCCTTGTGCTTCAAACCACACAAACCAATTGGCTTCAGTGTGGTTAGTTCTGCATTCTGTTGCTTGGTAATCTGCAGATTGATTCTTGCATGTTTTCTTAGATTAGAAAGCATTATTGGGAGGCTTGTATGACTAATTACTGAGGTGGAATTGTACATTTTGGCAGTGAAGGGGTTTACTGCTTTGAGAGCAATGTGGAGTTAGTACGCTATAGATCCAGTGCAACAAATGCCTTGATATGTTGAAAATCGGCAGCACCTCCCAAACCCGTGACCTCTACCACCCAGAAGGACACAGACAATGGCAGCAGGCGCACGGGAACACCATCACCTCCAAATTCCCCTCCAAGTCACACACCGTCCTGACTTGGAAATATATCAGCAGTCTCTTCATAGTTGCTGGGTCAAAATCCCGGAACTCCCTCCCGAACAGCATTGTAGGAGCACCTTCACCACATGGACTGCAGCGGTTCAAGAAGGTGGCTCACCACCACCTTCTTGAGGGCAATTAGGGATGGGCAATAAATGCTGACGTTGCTACTGACGCACACATCCCATGAATGAATTTTTTTTTAAATGTTTTTGGCTTTCCTTTGTACAATTGCTGATGTCTGGGAGAAAAGCACAGGGTTGTAAAGACGCTCTGGGACAGTTCCCACTTGTTATAAGGTTTGTGTGTTCTAGCAATCTGATATCCATGTGTATTTTTAAAGCTTGTTATTTCTTACTCTTGTACATTGGAGACGGTGGGGAGGGCAGAACTCAAAGTTCTTGTATCAAGCATTGGAAAAAAACAGCTCCTCTATGCTAATTAATCTTGAAATCCACACCGGTAGAGTTGGTGCAAAATAACCACATTTTATCCATCCGACGAATTTGTTCTCTGGGAATTTTCATTCCTATAAGTTACAGCATTCCAGTGATCCTTGGGATGTCGTACTGCATTTTTATTATGGATATTTGAAAACTAAATTTTGACCATCTTCCCGCCCCCCCCCCCCCCCCCCAGAAAAGATGCATGACCTCAATTACTTTCCCAAATGTTATAACATGACTGGCTCAGTTTCACTGATATCGAATGTTCATTGGAAAGTTTTGAATCAGAAAGGCTAATGGGCTGTTAACATTAACTTCTTCCTTTCATGGTCAGAATGCCATAGGGCTGCATTATGGTGTCGTGGAATAGCAGAACGCCAATATTTCGCATGAGTGCGTTACATATCTCGGCTGTTGGTATTGGGATGGAGAGCAGCAGCTTGGTCATTAGACACTTGCCCAGTCTTTCTTCTCTTGTTTCTTCACCCTTCTTCACCTCTCTTCACCCATCTCCCCCGCCCTCTGAGCCTGTCCAGAAAATGGATGGTTCTCGTCCTGGGTTCCAGAGCAGTATTTGAAGAGATCTGGGAGCTGGTCATCTAATACACTTGGTTTTAAAAAAAAATGAAAGACTTGCACTTATATAGCGCCTTTCATGACCACTGTACATCCCAAAGCATGTTACAGCCAATGAAGCATAATCACTGTTAATGTTGGAAACGCATCAGCCAATTTGCACACAGCAAGCTCTCTCAAACAGCACTATGATGATGACCAGATAATCTGTTTAGCGATGTTGGTTGAGGGATAAATATTGGCCAGGACACCGTGGATAATTTTTTTCGAAATAGTGTCGTGGGATCTTGTACATCTGCCCAGCAGATGGGGCTTTGGTTTAACTTCATCGGAAAGATGACACCTCCGACATTGCAGCACTCCCTGGGAGTGCATGGGAGTGTCAGCCTAGATTTTTGTGCTGAAGTCTCTGGAGTGAGACTTGAACCCACAACCTTCTGACTGAGATGCAAGGGTGCTGAGCCATATTTGGGGTATGGCAGACATTGGGAATACCAAGTTGTTGAACGAGGGAGAAATGCATTATTCTCTTCCCCATACACTTCTGAATTTCAATCTTAATGCATCTGAAGTAAAGTGTGCTGAGATCACAAGTCCTTGCTTTGTTCACTAATAGTGATAAAGGCTCTGGTTCTTGTTGTTTCCACCTTCAACTGCAGTTGCACTGGTTATTTTTGGATTCTAGCAGCTTGGGCCGAACAGTACTGTTTGTGTTTGCAATCTGTTCAGTAATTGTTATCTAATCTGTAGCATTCTCTTCTGTGTGACATTCTCATTCTGGGTTGCGTGATTCATGGTACAAGTGCAGCTCATTTTAAAAATCGGAAGAGAACTAAAGATCATTTGACTTCATTTCTCTGTTAGTCTTTCTGCTGACAGCAGCTGAGAATTGCCTTGTTAATTGTTGGGTTGTAAATAGTTGGGTGGTCTACCAATAGTGTTTCATTTTAAAGATAATCACTAATAAATTCAATAGGGAATTCGGGAGAAACCTCTTTACCCAGAGAGAATGTGAAACTTGCTGCCACAGGGAATGGTTGAGGCGAATAGCGTAGATGCATTTAAGGGGAGGCTCTAAGTGCATGAGGAGAAAGTAATATAAAGATATACTGCCGGTCACATGAAGAGGAGTGAGAGTGGAAGTGGGGAAGTCCAGAACCAGGAGTCACAGTCTAAGAATAAGGGGTAAGCCATTTAGGACTGAGATGAGGAGAAACTCAATTGTGAACCTGTGGAATTCTCTACCACAAAGTTGCTGAGGCCAGTTCGTTAGATATATTCAAAAGGGAGTTCGACGTGGCCCTTACGGCTAAAGAGATCAAGGGGTATGGAGAGAAAGCAGGAAAGGGGTACTGAGGTTGAATGATCAGCCATGATCTTATTGAATGGTGGTGCAGGCTCGAAGGGCCGAATGGCCTACTCCTGCACCTATTTTCTATGTTTCTATGGAGCATAAACACTGGCATGGACCAGTTGGGCTGAATGGCCTGTGTCTGTACTGTAAGTTCTATGTAGTTCTGTATGTAAACTCTATATAGTGTGCATTATATATGACCATGTTTTTTCCCAATACTATAATAGGTTCAAACAGTGGAATTGCATTCATGTGTATAATTGCAGTTTTCACATGTAGTATAAAGTTTTATTATTTTGAGGGGTAAACTCCTCAATGAGTTCCCTTGCACCTGTAAGTGCATTGATTTCCTTGGGAACTTTATTTTCTTTTGCCTTTTTATTTGATGAATTTGACCAATGATGACTATACTGAAGCTGCTTTTGCATGGTAGTAGCAAAAAACAAATTATCAATATCTAAATTAGCATTCTAGGCCAAAGCTTCCGGTGCAACGGCATGTAGAAGTAGAAATTTACAGCACGGAAGGAGGCCGTGCGGCCCATTGTGTCCGCACCAGCCGAGAAAGAGCTACCCAGCCTGATCCCACTTTTCAGCTCTTGGTCTGTGGCCCTGTAGGTTACAGCACTTCAAGTGCATAGCCAGGTACTTTTTAAATGTGGTGAGGGTTTCTGCCTCTACCACCCTTTCAGACAGTGACTTCCAGACAACCACCACCCTCTGGTTGAAAGAAGTTCTCCTAAACTCTCCTCAAATCCTGCTACCAATTACTTTAAACCCCTGGTTACTGATCTCTCTGCTAAGGGAAATAGGTCCTTTCTATCTAGGCCCCTCATAATTTTATACACCTCAATAAGGTCTCCTTCAGCTTCCTCTCCCAAAGAAAACAACCCCAGCCTATCCAATTGTTCCCCGCATGCCTGCAAATTTTCTCTAAGGGCAGTGCTCGGTGATGTGCGTAGAATCTGATCAGGGGCTCCGCAGTCACATGATGGAGATGCTTTAATCTTCCATCTATGTCGAAGGTGGCAGCATCTACGATGACTGCCTCTGATGGTTATCCATTGTTTGTGAGGAAAATTTGATTATTCAGGTTGTACTGTGGATTCCTCTTTAAGGAGTCCATTTGTTGTATTGCAGTTCTTCCAAGCATCATAGGCAGTCCCTCAAAATCGAGGAAGACTTGCTTCCACTCTAAAAGTGAGCTCTCCGGTGACTGAACAGTCCAATACGGGAAACAGTCTCTGTCACAGGTGGGACAGACAGTGGTTGAAGGAAAGGGTGGGTCGGGAGTCTGGTTTGCCGCACGCTCCTTCCGCTGCCTGCGCTTGTTTTCTGCATGCTCTCAGCGATGAGACTCGAGGTGCTCAGCGCCCTCCCGGATGTTCTTCCTCCACTTAGGGGGGGATCTTTGGCCAGGGATTCCCAGGCGTCGATGGGGATGTTGCACTTTACCAAGGAGGCTTTGAGGGTTTTGCCATCAGCCATCAAGGCTGAGGGGGCATCACTGAAGGGCTTCAGCAGCGGTCCAGAGTGGCTGCCTAGATTTGAGACGAGTTGGTGGTGGGTTAGTCAAGTCGGCCTGGATTGGCATGTCTTTGCTGATTTAGTGATTGTATTCTCTGAATGATGTGATTCACTTGATAAAGTGCAACATACCCACTGACACCTGGGAATCTCTGGCCCAAAGACCGCCTTAATTGGAGGAAGAGCATCCGGGAGGGCGCTGAGCACCTCGAGTCTCGTCACCGAGAGCATGCAGAAAACAAGCGCAGGCAGCGGAAGCAGTGTGCAGCAAACCAGACTCCCCACCCGCTCTTTCCTCCGACCACTGTCTGTCCCACCAGTGACAGAAACTGTATTTCTTGTATTATACTGTTCACCTGAGGACTCACTTTTAGAGTGGCAGCAAGTCTCCCTCGATTTCGAGGGACTGCATATGATGTGATGATCTCGGAAGACTGCATATTCGTAGCGTAGGTTTGGTGGTGTGATGTTTGCATACAGTTTGTATACTTAAAGTTAACATACAAATTCTAACTTTCAATCTCTTTGGTGACTACATTTCAGAGACTGGTTACAGGTCAAGGAAAGTCTAGGAGCACTACTTTTTATTTACAGTACTAACCTTTTTTAAAACAAAAGAAATGCTTACCAAAAAATGTATTCAAATGTCTCTCTTCCTGCTGCTATGCTGAACCTTGATTGGAATCTCGCTCGCCATTGGGTTGCTCCAGTAATGTCCAGCACCAATGAGCAGGATCGTTCCGTATAGGAGAGATGGGGGAAGGGAACACTACTTCACACCAGTCTGAGGTAGCTGACTGGGTCAAATGCTAATGGCTCCATAGTGTGTAGTCACGCCTGCTGCAGTAATTTACATTTGAAGCTGCCATGTGATACACGAGAGGGACAAGCGGCGGGCATTCTCTTTAATTATCGTCACTGGGTGGCCAAGCTACTTAACTATCTGCATGCTGGCAGGAAATGTGACTTGAAGGTCAGAATTTCTTGGTGAGATTAATTTTTCTTAAGCAAAAAGTGGAGCATTTTGAATAAAAACACACTTTCTCTGCCATCCCCTTCCAAAGCAGGACATCGCCCGCCTCCGCTCCACCATTGGCGGTCGTGCCTCCAGCTGCCAAGGCATTATGCTCTGAAATTCCCTCCCTAAACCTCTCTGCCTCTGTGCTTCGCTTCTTGGCGAGGCTCCTGAAGACCTACCTGTTTGACCCAGCTGCCCTAATATCTCCTCATGTGGCTGTGTCAAATTTTGTTTTCTATCATCATCATCCCTTGTATCCAGGATGACTTGCTTCCACGCCAAAAAGGGATGAGTTCACAGGTGTTTCAATGGTGATTCAATGATGGACCTAATATTCCAGGTCCCGAACTACATCATGAAGGGTGGAAGATACCTGTGTGGATTTTTTTAACGTGTGGTGGCCGTTGCACGACAGAGCTAGGTCTTGGTCCAGTGGCAAGGATTACCCAAGACTAACTGGAGACCAGCTCTGCTGCATGGACCGAGCACGCACACATATCGCAGTGTGGGCTGGCCTGTGCTGCCCCTGGGCCCTCGCCTCTTCTGGGCCCCAGATTCATTACTTTCTGGGATCTGGTCACTTCCCTCTAGAAACATAGAAAATAGGTGCAGGAGTAGGCCATTCGGCCCTTCGAGCCTGCACCACCATTCAATAAGCTTATGGCTGATTGTTGCCTCAGTACCCCTTTCCTGCTTTCTCTCCATACCCCTTGATCCCTTTAGCCGTAAGGGCCATATCTAACTCCCTTTTGAATATATCCAATGAACTGGCATCAACAACTCTCTGCAGTAGGGGATTCCACAGGTTAACAACTCTTTACGGACTCTGCTGCTCCTTTGCTCCTCCTACTGTGCCTGCCCGCACTGCATTCAGTGACCTGGCTTCGTAGCCGTCGCCCTCCTGCAGCAGCACGCGCTGCACCCTGTAGTGATATGCTACCACACGCTGCTCCCTCCAATGGCCCCGGCCTGCTGATGGTCTTGCAGGCCGGGACCGCACCGATATAATCGCTCCTGTGTAACACCTTCGGATGCTTTACTACGTTAAAGGCGCAATATAAATACAAGTTGTTGTTGACAGCTCATCGTGCCTTTGTTACCTCTAGACTCAAATATTCCAATGCTTGCCTGCCCAGCCTCCCACCTTGCACATTCCGTAAGCTCGTGTTCATCCAAAACTCTCTCCATCACCCCTATGCTCGCTGATCTACATTGGCTCCCGGTCTGGCAACGCCTCAATTTAAAACTTCTCAAACTTGTTTTCAAATCCCTCCATGGCCTCTCCCCTGGTCTGTAACCTCTTCCAACCTTACACTCTCCGAGATCTCTGCGCTCCTCCAATTCTGGCCTCCTGCGCATCCCCAGTTTCCATCGATCCACCATTAGTGGCCATGCTTTTAGCTAGCTCGGCCCCAAGCTCTGGAACTCCCTCTCTCTCTCTCTCTCTCTCTCTCTCTCTCTCTCTCTCTCTCTCTCTCTCTCTCTACCACCTTTAAGACACTCCTTAAAACCTACCTCTTTGAACAAGCTTTTGGTCACCTATCTTTATCATCTTGCATAGCTCATGGGCAGATTTTGTTGCTGCTCCTGTGACGTGCCTTGATCAGTTTGACTACATTAAAGGCGCTCTATAAATACAAGTTATTGTGGTTGAATGTAGAAGATGCTATCTTAGCAAAGCTGATTTGCCTTGCAAGCAGAGGTAGTGTGTTCATCGGTTGCCTTTAACCTACAGTGCTTGATTCAGTCGAATGTTTATTGATTTGAGGCTCGGTGCGGATAATCTAAGTTTCAGTTGAATAATGCGCTTTGCTGTGTCAACCAGTGGCTCAGTGGGTAGTACTCTTGCCTGAGAGCCAGGAGGTCATGGGTTCAAGTCCCACTCCAGAGACTTGAGCTCAAAAATCTAGGCTGACACGACCAGTGCAGTGCTGAGGGAGTGCTGCACTCAGAGGTGAGATGTTAAACCAAGGTCCCCTCTGTTCCCTCAGGTGGATGTAAAAGATCCCATGGCACTATTTCGAAGAAGAGCAGGAGAGTTATCCCTGGTGTCCTGGCCAATATTTATATCTCAATCAACATCACAAACAGATTATCTGCAATGTGATAATGACCAGTTTGTGGGAGCTTGCTGTGTGCAAATTGGCTGCCATGTTTTCTACATCATAACAGTGACTACACTTCAAAAAGTACTTCATTGGCTGTAAAGCACTTTGGGACGTCCGGTGGTCGTGAAATGCAAGTCTTACTTTCTTCTTTCTATACATCTGTACTATAGAACGTATGGATGTCCACACATTTAAACGTACACTTTGCTTTTCCACCCGTGGCGCTCACTTCAAACAGTGCATTGCCATTCATGGCAAATACAAATTAGTTTACACGGTAATATTAATCCAACCCATCCTCATGTCGTTCAGTTACGATGAGGGAAATCTGTCAATTGGGAGAACTGGTACTGAATCTGGATAGCAAAAACTGGATTAATGTGCAAGGTATAGTGTGGAGCCATTTAAAAAGCATTTGTGTGCATTCAGGGCTTTGCCTTAATGTTGTCGAAACTCTTCCTTTTTGTCAGGGTGAGACAGTTTGAAAAGTTTTCTATAGTTTCACAATGACTACAAATAAGAGAGTACAAGGTAAAGTAGACTATATAGTCTCTTAATTCAAAATTTAATCGAAGTTAGCTGATTCAAATTTTTCACCCCCTAATTTCCTACTTTTGTTTGTTTAGTTTGTACTGGATTATTCCTAATTTTTTAGCACAAGAATCGACTTTGGTTAGTCAGTCTAGTCCTGCTAATTCAATGATGTTCACTCATATGTTCAGTGCTCGAGTTCTTAAGATGAATGTTGGTGCAGAGTACTATTAGCACTTGCTGTGGAATAGTTTCTGTAGTAACCTAGTTCCCCTCCCTCAAGGATTGTGAAATGGATATTGTAGCGGTATTGCACAATATTTGAACTGTTTACAACACGAAGTAGCTATAAGCCTGTTACATTGATGCAGAGATGGCAGCCGTGGCTCCGTGGGCAGTGCACACTCCTCTGAGTCAGAAGGTTGTGGGTTCAAGTGCCACTCCAGTGCAGTGCTGAGGGAGTGCAGCACTGTCGGAGGTGCCGTCTTTTTTTGGATGAGAAGTTAAACCGAAGCCCCCGTCTGCTCTCAGGTGGACGTAAAAGATCCCATGGCACTATTTCAAAGGGGAGTTGTCATCTGTGTCCTAGCCAATATTTTTCTTGCATCATTAACAACTATTTATATAGTAGTAAAACGTCCCAAGATGCTTCACAGCAGTATTGTAAGACAAATCAGATAAATTTGACACCGAGCCGCAAGAAATTACGGCAGATGACCAAAAGCTTGGTTAAAGAGGTAGGTTTTAAGGAGCATCTTAAAGGAGGAGAGAGGTGGAGAGGTTTAGGAAGGGAGTTCCAGAACTTGGGGTCCAAGCAGCTGAAGGCACGGCCACCGATGGTTGAGCGATTATTATCAGGCAGTTTAGTGGGAATAGGGTCATGGAGTGGGTTTCATGGATATGATGAGCTTGGAGGTGTCAAGAGGGGAGATCAAAGAGGAAACTAGAAACAGATGTGAGGCTGGAGCCGGTGGGAGCCTCAGATGAAGTTTGGCCCTGTGGGCTCGGGGAAGGAAGGGAACTGGAAGAGGCCGCTTGTCACATGGTCTCAAACTTTGAGACAAAGGAGTCCATGAACTCCTCACACTTGTTGGTGAGTGTGGTGGAGACGGTGGAGACAGGGAGAGGGGTTTAAGACGGTTAGCAGTAGAGCATAGTAGCCGGAATGGTCCTGGAATAGTGAGCAGCTTTTGTAGACCAGAGTAGACCCGATAATGCTTTGTGTTTGAGCCAGATCTGGGGGCGAATGGCTAAACCAGTTGTCCGCTACATCTGTTCAAGTCTGCACCCCTTGGACTTGAGGGAGCGAAGATGAGGGCTGTACCGGGGGAACGGCCCGGTTGGGAAGAAGTAATTATTTTAACAGGGACGAGGACATCAAAGGTGGTGGTAGTGGTGGTGAGGTTGTGGATGAGCAGATCGGTGGCTGCAGGAATGTCATGGTGAAAGGAGAGCCAAAGGCTGGACAGTTTGTGGATGATAAGTGCAGTTGTAAGAGCGTTTGGAGCGAGTTTTTTCCAGGAGCGGATGCAGAAGGAAGTAGGTTTGGATTTGGGGAGTGGGGTGTGTGGGTAGAGAGCAATACAGGGAAATAGTCAGAGATGGCCTTATCTTTAATTGACATGGTTGGAATAGTCTGTCGGGTTTCCTACATTACAGCACTTTAAAAAGTACTTGATTGGCTATAAAGTGCTTTGGAAAGTCCCGAGGTTGCAAAAGGCGCTATATAGAATCATAGAAGTTTACAGCACGGAAGGAGGCCATTTCGGCCCATCGTGTCCGCACCTGCCATCAAGAGCTATCCAGCCTAATCCCACTTTCCAGCTCTTGGTCCGTAGCCCTGCAGGTTACATCACTAAGTCACATCCAAGTACTTTTTAAATGTGGTGAGGGTTTCCGCCTCTACCACCCTTTCAGGCAGTGAGTTCCAGACCCCCACCACCCGCTGGGTGAAGACATTTCCCCTCAAATCCCCTCTAAACCTCCCCCCAATTACTTAAATGTATGCCCCCTGGTTGTTGACCTCTCTGCTAAGGTAAAGAGGCCCTTTCTATCCTTTATATCAAGGCCCCTCATAATTTTATACACCTCAATCAGGTCTCCCCTCCGCCGCCTCTGTTCCAAGGAAAACAAATCCAGCCTATCCAATCTGTCCTCATAGCTAAAATTCTCCACTACCGGCAACATCCTTGTAAATCTCCTCTGTACCCTCTCCAGTGCAATCACATCCTTCAGTAATGCGGTGTCCAGAACTGCACGCAGTACTCTAGCTACAGTCTAACTAGTGTTTTATATAGTTCAAGCATAACCCCCTTGCTCTTGTATTCTATGCCTTGGCTAATAAAGGTAAACATTCCATATGCCTTCTTAGCCACCTGGCCTGCTACTTTCAGGGATCTGTGGACATGCACTCCCAGGTCCCTCTGTTCCTTACATATAAATGCAAATCTTTTTTTTTCTTTGTTTCTAACTGAGGAGTTGAAGCAGGGTGCACAACTCTGTTATCGGGGCTGAGGGGAGGAAGGTTCCTCATCTGTCGCTTTGCTTCTTTGTCAGAAACCCTCCATGTGTGTGTAAAAAGGATTTCGGATGAATAAAGTCTGGCAAAGCAGGAGCAAATGAGTAATTCCCAGCCAGTGTATTCTAGAATATTCTAATAATAATGGGCCTGAAATTCGGGTCGAAGGCTTCCTTCGAACGAACACCTCCGACCCGAGACTATTTTACAAATTTACCTGGTGGTCCCGGGGGGCATCTGCGATTACCGTGGGGAGGCCTTCTCTTCTCGCACTTCGGAGCTTCTCCCGTCCTCGAGGTTTGGACACGCAAGGTGCAGTCGCGACCAATCAGGTACAGTATTCTCATTAATAGCAATGAGAACTCCGTATCTACGAGTTTCTTATTGCGAGTAATGAGGAAAAAAAACAAACACACTAAACACAACAAAAAAATAAAAAAAACACACCTCAATTAAAATTAATTGAAATGAAATGTTCATTGAATCTTAGTAAAAAAAAATGTATTTGGGATTTTTGTTTAAAGTATTTTAATAGGGTTTAAAATAAACTTGGTGAACTGGGTTTTTAAACATAAAAATATGTATTAAAATGTTATTTTTATATGTTTTAAAACTTAACACGGGTAAAAGTAGGCTATGCACCTGTTCTTACCAAGCACAAGAGTTTTAAGGACATTCGTTGGGCAAATAACCCAATCTCGTGGGAATGTCCTGGCTGCGGGGATGCGTTCGATCTGTCGAGCCAAAACTTGACATTGGGAAAGCCGCTTTTCGGCGCGTGCACATTGCGTGCCAAAAACCGGCTTTTACGGGGCCTCGCCAGGTTGGTGCGTATTCTGCAAGGCTCTGGCAATGCTGGAATTTTAGCCCCAGTAACTCCAGTGTTGGGCTCCTCCAAGCCAGTTTCACAAAGAATTGCAAAGAAACGGCAGAAGCTGGGTCCGGGGTGGGCTTTATTATTAAGTCTTGGAGAGATAATCAAGTGATTGGTTACAAAAAAATCTAAATTCAAATTTACTGGGGACGTTAGTTTTTTGGAATGCCCCATAAAAATTGCCTTAGTTCGAAGTTTAAGAAAACACTGAAGTATAAATGCGCTGTATAATAAATGCTGTAATATTTGCTGTTCGATAATTGTGAAGGAACATTTTTGGAAGCGTAAAGTAGAAGCTGTTGGGAAGGAGCAAGTACAGCTGGGCAAAAGTAAAATCGGGAATATGATCTTTCCTACTTGAATCTGGGATTCACATTTACTGGTTCTGGTGAAAATCCTTGATCGCTATGTGTTCTGTGCTGAGGGTCTTGCTGAGGAGAGCATGAGACCAAGTAAGCTAAAACCACATCTTGGTGACCAACCTCCTGCCCTCAAAAAAAAATAAATAAATAAACCATGCGATGTTTTTAAATGAAAGGACAGGTGAAGATATTAGACGAGTGAAGTGTTACCTGAGAGAGATTATAGCTATCGGGAACGATTGAACAGGCTGGGGCATTTTTCTTTAGGAAATGGAAGACTTGGATGAGACCTGTCCGAGGTCTTTAAAATGATTGATGTGGAGAGAATGTTTCCACTTGTGGGAGAATCCAAAATTAGAGACCATAAATACAAGATAGTCACTCATAGATCCAATGAGGAGAAAATTCTTTACTCGGTGGTTAGAATGTAGAACTTGCTACCACAGGAAGTGGTTGAGGCAAATAGCTTTGATGCTTTCAAAAGGAAACTAGACACATGAGAGAAAAGGGAAGAGTGAGATATGCTGAAAGGCTGCGATGAGGGTGATGGACCAGGAGGAGACTCGTGGAGCATAAACACCAGCACAGACTGGTTGGGCCGAATGGCCTGTCTCTGCTGTATATTCTATGTAATTCTATGCTGTCTCATATCAAATAGCAACAAATGGAAAATCTCATACTACTGATACAAGACATCAATTGTAATTGGAATGGCATCACTAGTAAGTCTCATCCCACTATATGACAACACAGCAGACACACGTAATTGTTGATAGAGCAGAGGATGTCCAGGAGCAGCTCATCGAAGCAACGAGGCAAAGCCCTTCTGTCGCACTGCAAACTGCCGTGAGTACAGACACTGGCAGTGCTAATGGCTTTCATTTGATGCATCAACTCCTGTGAGATCGAAGTGCTTTTTATTTTGCCTTTTTGTCCCAGCAAGAACTACTGGTGCGGAGTTGTTCAAAAATTTGACCGGCACATGAGAAATATTGAATAAAATTGTTGTCTATTTGTACAGAATTTAACAAAGAATTGAAGAAACATGAGAGTAGTGAGAATGTGGAACTCGCTACCACAGGGAGTATGTGAAGCGAATAGTATAGATACATTTAAGGGGAGGCTAGTCGAGCAGATAAGGGGAAAGGGAATAGAGGGTTATGCTGATAGTTAGATCGGGAGGAGGCTCAAGTGGAGAATAAACACCGGCACGGACTGATTTGGCCGAATCGTCAGTTTCTGTGCTGTATATTCTACGCAATTCTATAAGCCTTTTGTTGCAAGCTAAGAACTGTAACATTTTCATTAAGAACTTAAAAAGTTAAGAGCTTTGCCAAAGAAACATTTCCTATGGAGTTGCTGTATGCTGATATTCAGAGGGACCTGGGTGTCCTCGTACATGAATCACTGAAAATTAACACGCAGGTACAACAAGCAGTTAGGAAAGCAAATGGTATCTTGGCCTTTACTTTCATACTCCAATCATTTTGTAAAAGAAGTCTTACTGCAATTTTACTGGGCCTTGGAGAGACCACATCTGGAGTACTGTGCACAGTTTTGGTCTCCTTTTCTAAGGAAGGATATACTTGCCTTCGAGGGATTGCAACAAAGGTTCACCAGACTGATTCCTGGGAATTGTCCTATGAGGAGGGATTGAGGAGACTAGGCCTATATTCTCTGGAATTCAGAAGAATGAGAGGTGATCTCATTGAAATGTATAAAATTCTTACAGGGCTTGACAGGGTAGATGCAGGTAAGATGTTTCCCCTGGAGAGTCTAGAATTAGTTCAGTCTCCGATTAAGTGGTCGGCCATTTAGGACTGAGATGAGACATTTCTTCATTGAGGGTGGTGAACCTTTGGAATTCTCTACCCCAGAGGGATATGGAGGTTCAGTCGTTGAGTATATTCAAGGTAGAGATCGATAAATATTTGGATATTGAGGGAATCGAGAGCTATGAGGATAGTGCGGGAAGGCGGAGTTGAGGTAGATGATCAGCCAGACTTACTCAGTGGCAGAGCAGGCTCGAGGGGCAGAATGGCCCACCCCCTCCTATTATGTTATATAAGACAATGTATCTATGTTCCCGACATTGTCTTGCATAATTACGGACTGTGAAAATGTTTTTCCCAGAAGTTAAAAGATGTAATTCTGGAGTATTAGCACAAAATTCAGTGAATATTCTCCTGAAAGTGTTGCAAATGAATTGTAAGATTTCACTTAGTTTTGAGATTGAGTTTCAGGGAACAGAGGCAAATGCCAAGTTTGCTGTGATTCTGAGGAGAGTTTGATGGTCGCCAGTGACTCTGTTTTGAGTGATCGTTTTCAAGCCATGGCTCTCAATTTGAAACTAATTCCATGAGTTATGCCAAAGAACTTTCAAAACTACTTGTTCATTTTGCCTGGTGTTAATACTCCACGAGTTTCCTCCCATTTCATCTATCTCGTATCAGCCTTTCAGCACATCTTGCTGTTCCCTTTTTCTCTCGTACTCATCTAGTTTCCTTTTGAAATCCGTGTGAAGTGGGTTTTTCTTCGCTTATTTAGCTTAAAAAAACAAGTTGGAGAAGCTGCTTGAATATAGATTGATGTGATGGATGTTCTTCAAAATTCCACATTATACGCTAGCAAACAGGCTACTCACTGAGACACATTGAATTGAGTACCATTTATGTTCAAGTTCATTCAACGGTATCGTGGTGCTGAGTCATTTATGTTGCTTTTTGTGTTCAGCAATATGTATGCTAATTGAGAAAATAAAATCCCTTTCCA
The DNA here is from genome assembly GCF_044704955.1 of Pristiophorus japonicus. Taxonomy (NCBI): domain Eukaryota; kingdom Metazoa; phylum Chordata; class Chondrichthyes; family Pristiophoridae; genus Pristiophorus; species Pristiophorus japonicus. Next base: position 533,909,149 of record NC_091977.1, read on the forward strand.
TGCAAAAATACTGTTCGAGTAGTGCGTATGGGACATAAATCTCTGGCAGGTTGTCGGGAGGAGGGGGGAGCTCTGCACTACAGAAGTTTGGGAACCTCGGCATTAATAGACATGTTTTTGCTGCAAGTTTAATATCTGTTTGCACTGATGCCAAACTTTCAGTGACAATCCAGAGTGGAGATCTGATCTTGACTCTAGAGAAGCAGTTTGAGGCTCTCCTCAGTTTAATGTTCATCATCATCATAGGCAGTCCCTTGAAATCGAGGAAGACTTACTTCCACTCAAAGTGAGTTCTCAGGTGACTGAACAGTCCAATACGGTAATTACAGTCTCTGTCGCAGGTGGGACAGACAGTGGTTGAAGGAAAGGGTGGGTGGGACTGGTTTGCCGCACGCTCCTTCCGCTGCCTGCTCTCGGCGATGAGACTCGAGGTGCTCAGCGCCCTCCCGGATGATCTTCCTCCACTTGGGGGGGTCTTTGGCCAGGGACTCCCAGGTGTTAGTGGGGATGTTGCACTTTATCAGGGAGGCTTTGAGGGTGTCCTTGTAACGTTTCCTCTGCCGTGTAGGAGTTCCAAGTAGAGCGCTTGCTTTGGGAGTCTCGTGTCGGGCATGCGGACGATGCGGCCTGCCCAATGAAGCTGGCAGAATGTGGTCAGTGCTTCGATGCTGGGGATATTGACCTGATCGAGAACACTGACGATGGTGTGTCTGTTCTCCCAGGGGATTTGCAGGATCTTGCGGAGACATCGTTGGTGATATTTCTCCAGCGATTTTGAGTTTAATGTTAGAGCATGAACGCGGTGTTAAACCTGGTTTACAAAGTGCTCTGAATCACCTGACTAAATGTTTAAAGACTGGAGATTCTCCCTCTTCAATATTGAAGGCTGGGAGAGCAACCAAGCACGTGCAGAGCTCTCTGCTGGACAGGAGAGGTCTGGTTCCCACAGTGTCAATGGAGTTTGTTCCTGGCTGGTCCCAGACACAAGCGCATTCTAGCACCAATAGCTGTAGTATAAATGTGGCCAAGGATTCTAAACACCATCAGATAAATTATCATTATAGCAGTTCAATTTTAAATTTGGATAGGATGAGAGGCCTGGGGCTGCACTCATTTTGCAGTCTGACCTTGTGGTATCTGAATGGTGACAGATTAGAAGAAGGGGAGGTGCAACGAGTTCTGGGTGTCATGGTACATAGTCGTTGAAGGTAGGCATGTAGGTATAGCAGGCGGTTAAGAAAGCAAATGGCATGTTGGCCTTCATAGCGAGGGGATTTGACTAGGAGCAGGGAGGTTTTGCTGCAGTTGTACAGGGCGTTGGTGAGACCACACCTGGAGTATTGTGTGCAGTTTTGGTCTCCTAATCTGAGGAAAGACATGCTTGCTATTGAGGGAGTGCAGTGAAGGTTCACCAGACTGATTCCTGGGATGACAGGACTGACATATGAAGAAAGACTGGATCGACTAAGCTTTTATTCACTAGAATTTAGAAGAATGAGAGGGGACCTCATAGAAACATATAAAATTCCTGATGGGACTGGACAGGTTAGATGCAGGAAGAATGTTCCCGATGTTGGGGAAGTCCAGAACCAGGGGTCACAGTCTAAGGATAAGGGGTAAGCCATTTAGGACCGAGATGAGGAGAAACTTTTTCACCCAGAGAATTGTCAACCTGTGGAATTCTCTACCACAAAGTTGTTGAGTGCAGTTCGTTGGATATATTCAAAGGGGAGTTAGATGTGGCCCTTACGGCTAAAGGGATCAAGGGGTATGGAGAGAAGGCAGGAATGGGGTACTTAAGTTGCATGATCAGCCATGATCTTATTGAATGGTGGTGCAGGCTCGACGGGCTGAATGGCCTACTCCTGCACCTATTTTCTATCTTTCTATTGAAAGATGTGAGGTTTACTAACACATTTTCTACTCTCCCAATGTTCCATGAATTTATCCACTTAGTATCTGAATCCGGGGTTTGATATCCATTCTGTGGTGTGCTTGCTGATCCCAGCGAGAGCACAGGGCTGCTATGTTCCCTTGCACCTACCATCTCTCTTCACTGTGCCCTACTTGTAGGCAAATATCTGTGAATATTTGATTGTGATTGGCTGTGATGGTCCCTGTGGTTGAATGGCGATAGATTGCTACCGAAGCTCGTACTTGAATGATGGACACTAAAAGAAGATTTTCATTTACCTAGCGCATTTCATGACCTCAGGAAGTCCCAAAGCGCTTTACAACCAATGACTTATTTTTAAAGTGCAGTCACTGTTGTAATGTGAGAAACGCGGCAGCCAATTTGCGCACAGCAGGCTCCCACCAACAGCAAGCTGATGATGACTAGATAATGTCTTTGTGATGTTGCTGGGGAGATCAGTATTGGCCAAGACACCGGGGATAACTCTCCTGCTCTTCAAAATAGTGCCGTGGGATCTTTTACGTCCACCTGAGAGCAAACGGGGCCTTGGTTTAACGTCTCATCTGAAAGGCGGCACCTCCGACAGTGCAGCACTCCCTCAGTACTGTACTGGGAGTGTCAGCCTAGATTTATGTGCTCAAGTCTCTGGAGTGGGACTTGAACCCACAACCTTCTGACTTAGAGGAGAGTGTGCTGCCCATTGAGCCACAACTGATCTGATCGACATTAGGCGACACACTTGAGATTGCCTAGTATCTGTGGAACACGACCTATATATTACAGTCCTCGAACAATGCTTTTTTAATGTCTTGATTTAGTATTAAATATGTAATTTTTCTTGCGTCTTGCTCAAACTCTTGAATTGTTGTGACCACATTATTGGTGCTATTTTTCTTGTACATCTGTGGTTCTTGTAATGGCAAATCAGCAATAGTTTGGTTGTTTTTTGGCAGGTGTTGGAGTAAAGAAGCAGACAAAATATTAGAATTTATTTTGCGTAGATGAGATACGGCAGCGCGCAGTTTTCTGGTTTCAGTTTAATGGGACGAAGAGCATTGGAATACCTCCATAGCTGCAAATTAGTTTCACCCCTTGATTAGTTGCGTATTGAAGAGTAAGTTCCCATGTTAAGTTCACCAAGTCCCGCTCACCCATATTCATTCATTCATTCATTCATTCATTCATGGGCAGTCCCTTGAACGAGGATGACTTGCTTCCACACCAAAAGGGATGAGTTCATAGATGTTTCAGTGAAGGACCTGATGTTCCAGTCCTGAGCTCCAGGGGTGGAAGATGTCTGTGCGTGGATTTTTTTAACGGGTGGTGACTGTTGCACATCAGCCACCACATGGGCTTGACAGAGCTAGGTCTTGGTCCAGTGGCAAGGATTGATCCAGGACGACTGGAGACCTGCTCTGCTGCACGGACTTAGTGCGCACACATCACAGTGTGGGCTGACCCGTGCTGCCCCTGGGCCCTCGCCTCTTCTGGGCTCCGTACCCTCACTCGCTGCGCCTCCACTACAACCTTCCCGCTTCTCCGCTGTACCTGGGCCCCGCCGATGTTCCTGCCCATGCTCTAACCGGCAACCTGGACCCCGATGACGTCACCCAGTTGCTGACCTCAAAGTTGCCGCACACTTGGGACGACTCGCGCTGGAAGCTATAATGGCATGCTCCAGCTCTTATACTCCTGACCTGCGGTGGTGTCCTTTCGCAGGTCGGGGTCACCCATAACCCCTGTGCTCGCTGACCTACATTGGCTCCTGGTTAAGCAATGCCTTTATTTTAAAATTCTCATCCTAGTTTTCAAATCCCTCCATGGTCTCACCTCTCCCTATCTCTCATCTCCTCCAGCCCTTCAACCCTCCCAGTACTCTGTGTTCAACCAACTCGGACCTCTTGCGCATCCCTGATTTCCATCGCCCCCTCACTTTGGAGATGGCCTAACTGCCTCGGCCCTAAGCTCTGGAATTCTCTCCGTAAATCTCTCCACCTCTACCTCTCGCTCCCCCTTTAAAACCTAGCTCTTTGACCAGGCTTTTGGTCACCTTACGTGGCTGGTTGTTCAATTTGTCTGATAACATTCCTATGAAGCATCTTGAGACGTTCTACAATGTTAAAGGTGCGTTGCAACAGTTAGTGACTTTTGGATAGATTTAACTGACATTTAGTTTTGAGTTCTATTTAGTCAGTGAATAACTCTTTAAGCTGTACCCTTTGGGGGTTAAGGCTTGAAATGGTTATAAGGACTTTTTTTTAAAAAATTGAAGCATGAGACAAAAGTCTGTCTGTCTTGTGGTGAAGTAGTTGGCAACTTTTTCTGTTTGTGTGAGAATTTGTTATTGGGAACAACACGCTCTATTTAAAAAAAAAATTTAAACTTCAACTAATTGTTTCCATAAAGTGTAAACTATACCTTTAATAGATGGCCTTTTTGTCACCTTATTTAAAAAAAGCTCATCAGTATTAATTGTGTTTTCTAATTTTTTTTTAGCCACCACTCCCTGGTTTGAGGCCTACAGAGAATGCTTCTTCCAATCCATGCCTCCGTCAGACCATGAGTTTCTACACCACTACTTGGCATGTATCCTTTTTCTGACTGGTGTATGGTTAATACATGGACTGGAAATGCTTACTTTGACACAATATTTTTGCTGTGAATCAAGGACCCCATAGGTTTTCCTTTGGAAGTCTTGTAGAGTGCGTTAAGTGTACACACATCCATTTGCGTATAACTACATCAGATCAACAGGGCCCTTGGTTTTATAGTGATGAAGTTTAATTCAACAACAACTTGAATTAATATAGCACCTATAAATTGGTAAAGTCTCAAGGTGCTTCACAGGAGCGTTATCAAACAAAATTTGACACCAAGCTACTTGAGATTTAGGACAACTGCCCAAAAGCTTGGTCAAAGAGGGAGGTTTTAAGGAGCATCTTAAAGGTCGAGAGAGGCGGAGAGGTTTTGGGAGGGAATTCAAGAGCTTAGGGCCCAAGCAGCTGAACGCAGGACCGCCAGTGGTGGAACGATTAAAATCAGGGATGTTGAAGAAGCCAGAGTTAGAGGAGCAAAGATATTTTGGAGGGTTGTGGGGCTGGAGGAGATTATAGAGATGAATGAGGTGTTAAAAATCATGAGTGGTCTGGACAGAGTAGATGCAGAGAAGCAGTTCCCATTGGCAGAAGGGTCAAGAACCAGAGGGGACAGATTCAAGATAATTGGCAGATGAACCAAGAAAAACTTTTACGCAGCGAGTGGTTAGGATCTGGAATGCATGGCTTGAAAGGGTGGCGGAGGCAGACTTGATCTTACCTTTCAAAAGGGAGTTGGATAAGTCCCTGAAGGAAAAAAAATTGCAGTGCTATGGGGAAAGGGCAGGGTGGGAGTGGGACTAGCTGAGAGTCTGCACGAGCTTGAATGGCCGCCTTCCGTGCTGCAACCATTCTATGGTTCTATCTGCCTCAGCCTCTCTGCAGTGACTGTCTTTGAGCTCGCGACTTGATGCTGTTGAAGAGGAATGAGAATCAGTGATGGTGCATCACTATGAATTATCGAGTATTATTTTACCCCCCCCCCCCCCCCCCCCCCCCCCCCGAGAGTCGAGCCAAAGGCAGTTGGTCATTTTATTAAACTGATAAATCGGGTTTGATTTGCATTTTCCATAACTGTGTTCCTTAAGGTATGCTTGTGGTATCGTCGAGGGACCCTGATCCTGTGGAACAGTTTTTGAAGTTATCGCAAGAGCAACATCGTATACAACATAGCAGTGACTACTCCTACCCAAAATGGTTTATTCCGAATACACTGAAATATTATGTTTTACTACATGATGTTAGTGAAGGGGAGGAACAAAGGTAAGGTTTTATTTTATCATTTGATTTTAGGATAGTTGTTTAGAAATGATGAAAGTTGCCTTCAAACTCTAGAATCAAGGACTATGGACGGAAGTGTGGAGGTGGTGTTCAGTCAGTTTACATTTAACTACTTTATCCAGAGGGTGGTGCACATGTGGAACAGACAGCCTTGGGAAGCAGTGGACAAATGATGTGGAAAAATGTGAGGTAGAATTAGTTGGGTAATGAGAAGGTGGGCAGTTGAGGGGCACTAGTATTTTGGGGGGCTGGCCAGATGGACTGCAGAGTGTTTGCTGTATCTGTTATTTCCTGTGTCCTTATAATCAGGCAATTGGGTTTAATTCTGGACTTCCCAAGCTTTAAGTCAGAGAAAATTGTCATTGAGTGGCCAGATGTTCTGTGCTCTGCTGTATCAAAGACAATAGTGGCCATATTAGCATCGTTCTGAACTGCAGTTCTTGGCAGAATAGACGGGTGCCCCTAAGCCGTAGCACAAAGCGGGTCCTTGTCCATGATCGTTTGAGCTCAACCCAAGTCGGAAAGTTCATCACTTAAGCCACCTCCGCCTTTGTGAGGTCTCATAGTTCACTACCTTGCATCATTGAAGTGCACTGTTCACAGAAAATTACGACACAGAAGGAGGTCATTCGGCCCATCGTGTCCGTGCTGGTCGAAAGAATTACCCAGCCTTCCAGCACGAGGTCCGTTGCCTGTAGATCACTGCTCTCGAAATGCACATCCAAGTACTTTTTAAATGTGATGAGGGTTTCTGCCACCCTCTCTCATCCTTCTACCAATTACTTTAAATCTATTTAAATCCTGTTGGGGACGAGAGGTGGTCGGGGGGTTGGGGTGGGGGGTGGTGTAATAAGAGATATACATCTCTTATTACGTGATTCCATGGTGCTGGGAGACTATTGGATGAAAGCCATTTCTTTCCATGATTCCAAGGGTGCTTGCCTATTGGCTGTTCTTTGGCGTTATCTTTAAAAAGGTGTACGCCGGGGATGGAAAACCAAGCACCCTCAGTGTTTCTGCATTGGATCTCCAATTTTGTAAAATAAATTACATTTCTCTCTCATTTTTCCTACCCTACCCCTAGTATTATCCTGTGACTGACCCGAGGGGCTGAATGGCCTACAACTTTTTTAGGTTTGAATCATTTTCCATATGTGGGGGAGACATTCATTTGAAAAATGATTATTGTAATAGGTTGGCTGCCTATTGCTGGCATTAAATAGTGTTGTGTGATCATTAGTCCTCCTCAACATCATGTGCAAATTGGCACTTTCCTTTCTAAAATTGGATCAATTGTAGAAAGACGAGCAATCCATTTATCTGCCCGACAAGATCAGCTGAATTGAATTCAAACAGCTTCAGCATGCTTACTTGTAAAATTATTTATTTATTTTTTTAAATCTGAAATTTGCACACGTAACAAGATTTAGGAGCAGGAGTAGGCCATATGGCCACACGACCCTGCTCCGCCATTCAATAAGATCATGGCTGATCTTCTACCTCAACTTCACTTTCCTGCCCCATCCCCATATCTTTGTTTCCCCCAGACTCCAAAAATGTGTATCTCATCCTTTAATATACTTAACAATTCAGCATCCGTAAACGATTGGGGTAGAGAATTCCAAAGATTCATAACCCTCCGAGTGAAGAAATTCATCCACATCTCAGTCTTAAAAGGCCAACCCCTTATTCTGAGACAATGCCCCCTAGTTCTAGACTTTCCAGACAGGGAAAACAACCTCTTGGCATCTACCCTGCCAAGCCCCTGCAGAACCATGTGTGTTTCAATGAGATCACCCCTCATTTTTCCTCCGGAGAGTATCGGCCAAATCAACTCAATTATAGTACTTTGTCCTTTATATTTATATATCTGAACATAGTGCATATTAATCTGGTCAGTCGTAGATATATGTAGCATCTAATTGTCGGAGTGACTCCTTCCAACGAACCGGAAGCTATGCAGAAGCATTCTGCGCCTAACTGTCGGGTCCCAAATCTAAAAAATGATGTTCCCCACAACAGACGGAGAATCAGAGAAGTGCTCCAGCTTTCTGGCCAGCCCGCTCCCCTCCTGGCTTTCCACTCATAGGGAAAACTAAAACTAGGGGCCGCCGATTTAATACTGAGATGAGGAGGAATGTCTTCTGAGGGTTGTAAATCTGTGGAATTCTTTACCCCAGCTGGGACATTGAATATATTTAAGGTGGAGATAGACAGAGTTTTGAACGATATGGGAATAAAGGGTTATGGGAAGCGGACAGGGAAGTGGAGCTGAGTCCATGGTCTTATTAAATAGCGGAGCAGGCTTGAGGGGCTGAATGGCCTACTCCTGCTCTTATTTCTTTTCTCCCGTGACAAACCGGCAGCGCACGTGTTCGTTGGCAGCAGTCTTGGCCTTTAATTTTAGTTTCCTTTTTATTTCACTCCGATTAATACCTCTGACTTGAGCCATGTTACCTCTGATTTCTAACTTTCCTGCAGAGCTGAATCTGTCTATGAAGAAATGAAACAGAGATACGGGACACAGGGATGTTATTTGCTGAAGTTCAACTCTCGAATACCATCCAGTGGAGCCGATGAGCAGATCCCTGACCCTTGGAGTCAGTATTTGAATCGAAATAACTTGCAAAACCAGGTAGGCACTCGGATCTATCTCTTTCGATAGACTGACCTCAGGACGTCCCAAAGTGCTTCACAGCCAAGCACAGTCAGTTTCCTTTTTGGCAAATGGGGCAGCAAATTTAATTGTAGCAAATTCCCATAAACAGCACTGAAATAAGTCACCAGCCAATCTGTTTTTGGCAGTGGTAGAGGGATAAATGTTGGGCCAACAATGAAAGAACTTCTATACTGTTTGGACAGTGTCAGAGAAGAGGTTTAATGTGAGCATTGTGATTTAACATCTCATCTGAAAGACAGCACTCGACTCCCTCAGTACTGCACTTACACTTTTTTTTTAATTAGTAGCTTGAGTTTTGTTTCTGATGGCAAGTTACTACTTTGAGCTTTTCCAACTTTGTCGCATACTTATTAAAGTTGGGTACAGTATGGCCTGCTTCAGAATAAATTTTACATGGGATTAATTAGGATATACGGCACAGAAACAGGCCATTTGGCCCAACCAGACCATGCCGGCGATTATGCTCCACTCGAGTCTCCTGTCTCCCTCAGATTTCTCATGTCCAGCTTCCCCTTAAATGTATCCATACTAATCTCCTCAACCACTCCCTGTGGTAGCGAGTTCCACATTCACACCAGAAGTTTCTTCCGAATTCCCCATTGGATTTCTTGGTGACTGTTATATTGATGGTCTCTAGTTACGCTCTTCCCCATAAGTGGAAACATTCTCTCTCTCCACTCCACCAAAAATGTTCACAATTTTAAAGATCTCTATTAGGTCACCCCTCAGCCTTTTTTCAAGAGAAAAGAGAGACCCAGCCTGTTCATCCTTTCCTGATGTGTATACCCTTACATTTCTGGTATCATCCTTGTAAATCTTCTCGGCACCCTCTCCAGTGCCTCTATCATTTTTATAATATGATGACCAGAACTGCACTCGGTGCTCTAAGTGTGGTCTAACCAAGGTTCGATACATGTTTACCAAAACTTCCCTACTTTCCAATCCTATCCCTCTGTATCCACTCTGTAAAACCCCACCTTCTGAAAGGAATCATTTACTTTGCACCATTGTGGTCCATTACCTGCTATTATAAAGTATTACAAAATAATTACAGCACAGAACAGGCCATTCGGCCCAACAGTTCTTTGCTGGTGTTTATGATCCACACCAGCCTCTTCCTACCCCTCATCATCTAACCCCATCAACATATCCTTCTATTCCATTCTCCCTCATATGTTTATTTAGCTTCCCCTTGACTGCTTCTTTAAAGGCATCCAAGCCATTTGCCTCAACTACTCCCTGTAGTAGCGCATTCCACATTCTCGCCACTCTCTGGGTAAAGAGGCTTCTCCTGAATTCCCTATTGAATGTACGAGTGACCACCTTATTAGTTGGCCCAAGTGAAATTTTCATTTTGCTACGTAGATTCCAAACCACTTGAAACTGGGATGAAATCATCATGTCATTGTATCCAGTAGAGCAGGAATGTTCATCTCATCAGTCTGATCTAGGCCTAACCTATTCTAATCTCACTCCATCCACCACCTTAAACACTCACTCCCTCCCCCACCGGCATACTGTGTCTGCAGTGTGTACCATCTAAAGATGCACTTCAGCAACTCGCCAAGGCTTCTTCGACTCCTAAACCTGTAATTTCTACCACCTAGAAGGACATGGACAAGGGCAGCTGGCGCATGGGAGCGCCATCACTTCCAAGTTCCCCCTCCAAGTTACATATCATCATGATGTGAAAATATATATCGGCCGTTCCTTCACCTTTGCTGGGTCAGAATCCTGGAACTCCCTCCCTAACAGCACTGTGGGAGCACCTTCACCACACGGACTGCAGCGGTTCAAGAAGGCGACTCACCACCACCTTCTCAAGGGGCAATTAGGGATGGGCAATAAATGCCGGCCGTGCCAGTGACTCCCACATCCCAGGAATGAATTATGAAAAAAAACGTAGTATCCCTCAGTTATACCTGAAGAGAACATGTAACTTGTACCCAATTTTTAAAGTTATATTTTAATTTTATTAATCTATTAAATTTGTGTTATCTCTTCTTTGAAGGAAATCTGTGAGGATGGACTTGTTCCGCTTACCAACAAGAATAAAGAGAACAACACGAATACACTAGAGCTGGATGGGTTGGACAATTCGATTAATGGTAAAGGTCAACTTAAAAAAAAAAAAAAATGTCGAAGTCAATGCTATTATGGGGCTGTCTTTTGAGAAGGTGTGATGGTTAAGTTGATAAACCTGAGAATTAAATTTACATGCCATTGTATACCCCTTGACAATGGCAAATGGAATGTGATTTGAATTTAATTTTGCAACCATTAATTGGACATGCAGAAACCAACAGTCAAGAGTAGAATTAAATAAAAAAAAATTCATTTATCAACGAGTGTGTACCTGGCAAGGCCTGCATTTATTGCCCATTGTAATTGCCCTTGAGAAGGTGGTGGTGAGCCGCTTTGAACTGCTGCAGTCCGTGTGGTGAAGGTGCTCCCACAGTGCTGGTAGGGGGAGCGTAGGGGGTTGGAATTCCGGGATATTGGCCCAGTGATGAAGGAACGGCTAAGTTTCCAAGTTAGGATGGTGTGTAACTTGGAGGGCAACTTAAAGGTGGTGGTGTTACCATGCACCTGCTGCCCTTGTCCTTGGTGGTAGAGGTCGTGGGTTTGGGAGGTGCTGTCGCGAATGTTGGAAATACACTGTGGGTCAGTCAGCCTATGTAAAGATAAAGGGCAAGTTCACGTTTGGGATGGATACTCTTCAGATCTGGGAAAGATCCACAAACATTTTGGTAAGTTTGCAGAAAAGGGAGGTGGGGGTGGTGTTTGCAAAATAGATTCTCCAATCCGAGGGAGTTCATGGCCTGCAAACTGTCTTTGAAAACTCAAATAATATAAATCAGTGAGGCAGTCGAAAGGCAATTAAACAAACAAACTATGTGCAATTTGTCAGGAGGGGAAGTCCCATAGTAATGAAAAGGCAACAAAGTGGGAGAAATTGGACCACGGAGAAAAGGCAAATGCAGGAGGCCTGAGATGAGACCAAAGTGCTGCAGAACTCAGTGGGTGTCTCAGTCCCAAAAAGAGCCAGGCCAACCCTTTGATTGATACCCCCTCCCCCTGCCCACACTGTGCACTAACAGAGTCTAAATTATTTCGGGCAGTTCCAGCAGCTGATTGCACCTGTCCAGCTCGATCAGGTACAGGTGGAACCCCTGGGTGAGTTGCTGGTGGGGAGTAGGTTTATTTGGAGAGGATGTCTGGGCCATGGGATGGGCACAGAAGACATTTATTCAGATCAGACCAGGATGAGCCACTTCATTTCAATGTCAGCTTGTGACTCTGTTGGTAAGCATCTTTGCCTCCGAGTCAGAAGACTGTGGGTTTGAGCCCCACTCCAGAGACTTGATTATAAAAATCCAGGCGGACACTCCCAGTGCAGTACTGAGAGAGTGCTGCATTGTCGGAGGTGCCGTCTTTGGGATGAGGCATTAAACCGAGGCCCTGTCTGCTCTCGGGTGCATGTAAAAGATCCCGTGGTACTATATCGAAGAAGAGCAGGTGTCCTGGCTGATATTTATTTCTCAATCAACATCTCTTTAAAAACAGATTATCTGGTCATTGTCACATTGCTGTTTGTGAGAGCTTTCTGTGCACAAATTGTGACTGCGTTTCCTACATTACAACAATGACTACACTTCAAAAGTACTTCATTGGCTGTAAAGAGCTTTGGGATGTGAAAGGCGCTATAGAAATGCATTCTTTTATTTGAGGAGAAAACCTGTCTTGTCTTTTCCCCCACTAGAACAGAGGGCTAAGAGGAGATACGATAGGTGGGCTCAAAATGATCAGGAGTTTTATTTAAAGTGCATAGTGGGAGGAGGCTCTTGTGACGAATAAACACTTGGCATGGACCTGTTGGGCCGAATCATCGAATCTCAGAAATTTACAGCACGGAAGGAGACCATTTCGGTCCATTGTGCCCGCGCTGGCTGACAAACAGCTATCCAGCCTAATCCCACTTTCCAGCTCTTGGTCCGTAACCCTGTAGGTTACGACACTTCAAGTGCACATCCAAGCACCCCTTAAATGTGGTGAGGGTTTCTGCCTCTACCACCCTTTCAGGCAGTGAGTTCCAGACCCCCACCACCTTCTGTGTGAATAAATTTCCCCTCATATCTCCCTTAAACCTCTTACCAATTACTTTAAATCGATATCCCCTGGTTATTGACCTCTCTGCCAAGGGAAATATGTCCTTCCTATTCATTCTATCCAGGCCCCTCATAATTTTATACACCTCAATAAGCTCTCCCTTCAGCCTCCTCTGTTCCAAAGAAAACAACCCCTGCTTATCCAATCTTTCCTCGTAGCTAACATTTTCCAGACCAGGCAACATCCTCTCAAATCTCCTCTCTACCCTCTCCAGTGCAATTACATCCTTCCTATAATGAGATGACCAGAACTGCACACACTACTCCAGCTGTGGCCTAACTAGTGTTTTATAGAGTTGAAGCATAACCTCCCTGCTCTTGTATTTTATGCTTCGACTAATAAAGGCAAGTATTCCATGTGTCTTCCGAATGGCCTGTTTCTGTGCTGTAAATACTATGTAATTACAAGTACATCAAAACTATTTCCAATGGTCAGTGCATTGGTAACTAGACTTTTGACAAGGTTCCACAGAAGATATTGGTGTGCAAAATTAAAGCACATTATATTGGGGGTAATGTACTGATGTGGATAGACAACGAGTTGGCAGATAGGAAGCAGAGTGTCGGGATCAACGGGTTCCTTTTCAGAATGGCAGGCAGTGACTAGTGGGGTGCCACAGGGCTCAGTGCTGGGACCCCAGCTATTTACAATATACATTAATGATTTAGATGAAGGAATTGAGTGTAATATCTCCAAGTTTGCAGATGACACTAAACCGGATGGCGGTGTGAGCTGTGAGGAGGACGCTAAGAGGCTGCAGAGTGACTTGGGCAGGTTAGGTGAATGGGCAAATGCATGGCAGATGCAGTATAATGTGGATACATGTGAGGTTATCCACTTTGCGGGCAAAAACACAAAGGCAGAATATTATCTGAATGGTGGCAGATTCGGAAAAGGTGCAACGAGACCTGGGTGTCATGGTACCATCAGTCATTGAAAGTTGGCATGCAGGTACAGCAGGCAGTGCTAGGGGATTTGAGTATAGGAGCAGGGAGGTCTTGCTGCAGTTGTACAGGGCCTCGCCTGGAATATTGTGTTCAGTTTTGGTCTCCTAATCTGAGGAAGTACGCTATTGAGGGAGTGCAGCGAAGGTTCACCAGACTGATTCTGGGATGGCAGGACTGACATATGAGGAGAGACTGGAACGACTGAGCCTTTATTCACTGGAGTTTAGAAGGATGAGAGGGGATCTCATAGAAACATATAAAATTCTGACGGGACTGGACAGGTTAGATCAGTAAGAATGTTCCTGATGTTGGGGAAGTCCAGAACCAGAGGACACAGGATAAGGGGTAAGCCATTTAGGACCGAGATGAGGTGGGGTAGCATTGCTGGTTAAAGAGGAGATTAATGCAATAGTTAGGAAGGACATTAGCTTGGATGATGTGGAATCTTTTGGGTAGAGCTGCAGAACACCAAAGGGCAAAAAATGTTAGTGGGAGTTGTGTACAGACCTCAACAGTAATAGTGATGTTGGGGAGGGCATCAAACAGGAAATTAGGGGTGCATGCAATAAAGGTGCAGCAGTTATCATGGGTGACTTTAAAATGCATATAGATTGGGCTAACCAAACTGGAAGCAATACGGTGGAGGAGGATTTCCTGTAGTGCATAAAGAATGGTTTTCAAGACCAATATGTCGAGGAACCAACTAGGGGGGAGGCCATCTTAGACTGGGTGTTGTGTAATGAGAGAGGATTAATTAGCAATCTCATTGTGCGAGGCCCCTTGGGGAAGAGTGACCATAATATGGTGGAATTCTACATTAGGATGGAGAATGAAACAGTTAATTCAGAGACCATGGTCCAGAACTGAAAGAAGGGTAACTTTGAAGGTATGAGGCGTGAATTGGCTAGGATAGATTGGCGAATAATACTTAAGGGGTTGACTGTGGATGGGCAATGGCAGACATTTAGAGACCGCATGGATGAATTACAACAATTGTACATCCCTGTCTGGCGTAAAAATAAAAAAGGGAAGGTGGCTCAACCGTGGCTATCAAGGGAAATCAGGGATAGTATTAAAGCCAAGGAAGTGGCATACAAAATGGCCAGAAATAGCAGCGAACCCGGGGACTGGGAGAAATTTAGAACTCGGCAGAGGAGGACAAAGGGTTTGAATAGGGCAGGGAAAATAGAGTACGAGAAGAAGCTTGCAGGGAACATTAAGACGGACTGCAAAAGTTTCTATAGGTATGTAAAGAGAAAAAGGTTAGTAAAGACAAACGTAGGTCCCCTGCAGTCAAAATCAGGGGAAGTCATAACAGGGAACAAAGAAATGGCAGACCAATTGAACAAGTACTTTGGTTCGGTATTCACTAAGGAGGACACAAACAACCTTCTGGATATAAAAGGGGTCAGAGGGTCTAGTAAGAAGGAGGAACTGAGGGAAATCCTTATTAGTCGGGTAATTGTGTTGGGGAAATTGATGGGATTGAAGGCAGATAAATCCCCAGGGCCTGCTGGTCTGCATCCCAGAGTATTTAAGGAGGTGGCCTTGGAAATAGCGGATGCATTGACAGTCATTTTCCAACATTCCATTGACTCTGGATCAGTTCCTATGGAGTGGAGGGTAGCCAATGTAACTCCACTTTTTTAAAAAAGGAGGGAGAGAGAAAACAGGGAATTATAGACCGGTCAGCCTGACCTCAGTAGTGGGTAAAATGATGGAATCAATTATTAAGGATGTCATAGCAGCACATTTGGAAAGAGGTGACATGATAGGTCCAAGTCAGCATGGATTTGTGAAAGGGAAATCATGCTTGACAAATCTTCTGGAATTTTTTGAGGATGTTTCCAGTAAAGTGGACAAAGGAGAACCAGTTGATGTGGTATATTTGGACTTTCAGAAGGCTTTCGACAAGGTCCCACACAAGAGATTAATGTGCAAAGTTAAAGCACATGGGATTGGGGGTAGTGTGCTGACATGGATTGAGAACTGGTTGTCAGACAGGAAGCAAAGAGTAGGAGTAAATGGGTACTTTTCAGAATGGCAGGCAGTGACTAGTGGGGTACCGCAAGGTTCTGTGCTGGGGCCCCAGCTGTTTACACTGTACATTAATGATTTGGACGAGGGGATTAAATGTAGTATCTCCAAATTTGCGGATGACACTAAGTTGGGTGGCAGTGAGCGCTGCGAGGAGGATGCTATGAGGCTGCAGAGTGACTTGGATAGGTTAGGTGAGTGGGCAAATGCATGGCAGATGAAGTATAATGTGGATAAATGTGAGGTTATCCACTTTGGTGGTAAAAACAGAGACTATTATCTGAATGGTGACAGATTAGGAAAAGGGGAGGTGCAAAGAGACCTGGGTGTCATGGTACATCAGTCATTGAAGGTTGGCATGCAGGTGCAGCAGGCGGTTAAGAAAGCAAATGGCATGTTGGCCTTCATAGCAAGGGGATTTGAGTACAGGGGCAGGGAGGTATTGCTACAGTTGTACAGGGCCTTGGTGAGGCCACACCTGGAGTATTGTGTACAGTTTTGGTCTCCTAACCTGAGGAAGGACATTCTTGCTATTGAGGGAGTGCAGCGAAGGTTCACCAGACTGATTCCCGGGATGGCGGGACTGACCTATCAAAGACTGGATCAACTGGGCTTATATTCACTGGAGTTCAGAAGAATGAGAGGGGATCTCATAGAAATGTTTAAAGTTCTGACGGGTTTAGACAGGTTAGATGCAGGAAGAATGTTCCCAATGTTGGGGAAGTCCAGAACCAGGAGTCACAGTCTAAGGATAAGGGGTGAGCCATTTATGACTGAGATGAGGAGAAACTTCTTCACCCAGAGAGTGGTGAACCTGTGGAATTCTCTACCACAGAAAGTTGTTGAGGCCAATTCACTAAATATATTCAAAAAGGAGTTAGATGTAGTCTTTGCCCCTTGATCCCCCTAGTAGTATGGCGAGAAAGCAGGAATGAGGTACTGAAGTTGCATGTTCAGCCATGAACTCATTGAATGGCGGTGCAGGCTAGAAGGGCTGAATGGCCTACTACTGCACCGATTTTCTCTGTTTCTATGAGGAGAAACTTCTTCACCCAGAGAATTATTAACCTGTGGAATTCCCTACCACAGAGTTGTAGATGCCAGTTCATTGGATATACTCAAGAGGGAGTTAGATATGGCTCTTACGGCTAAAGGGATCAAGGTGTATGGAGAAAAAGCAGGAAAGGGGTACTGAGGTGAATGATCAGCTTTGATCTTATTGAATGGTGGTGCAGGCTCGAAGGACCGAATGGCCTATTTCTGCACCTATTTTCTATGTTTTTAGAGGGCTTAAATTTAAGATCATCAAAAGAATAAAGGAAGAGTGTAAAGATTTGTTTAAAAAAAAAAAATTATGTTGGAGTTTTGAACAGGGAATGCCCTCTCCAGAAACAGTGGTTAAAGCAGAATCGATAATGGGGAAATGGATAATTATTGGAAAAAGAAAATGTCGACAGACAGGGGGAATGGCACTAAGTGGATAGGGCTTTTAATAGAGGAGCACTGCTTCTGTGGTGCAAGTCATTTTAGATAAATTAAGAGCAATGCACAGCATTGAAGTCCATTAGCTTAAATGCGTTTGTTCCAATGCTAAATAAGCCAAGTAACAACACTGACGTACGATAAATGCTACGTCAACCTCAGGAAAGAATTTGATTTCAGAGTTCAGCTGACGACCATAAACAACTCGTGTTTTGCTGTTTTGTTATTTGAACCCATTGATTAGATTACTGTCTTGTACTTCACTGGCAGCGCAGCCAGCCAGTGTCTTCTGCTGGGAAAGCTTTTCAAAGCTGAAAACATGAAGATAGATGTGAAAACAGGAGGAGGGGGTTACCCAAAATATGGTTGCAAGGCAAATTGCTTTTAAGTGGGATATCCTGTAAAATGGTGAACACCATCAAAGGCAGGTTTAGATCAATGTGTAACCATCTACTGCTGAGAAACTAAACTGAGGTTTTAAATGGAAAATAAATCGTGGCTAAGTGTATGCTTACTGGCTTGAACTTCAAAGAATTTGGTTGTCTTAAAATGTTTGCAACTTGGACATCGGAACCCTATCCTAGCCTTTTTATAATATTTAGTTTTAATAAAAGATTAGTGACTTGGGTGTGTGTTTCTTCCAGTTTTGTTGCTCGTCTTTCCTTATAACTGCTGAATGTTCTGTTTCAGATTGTATAAGCAGTGTTGGCAACCATGTTATTAGCCTATGCTGTGATTATCTTAGCCTGAGAGATTGTGGTTGTTTACTGAAGCAGGCTATTTATAGGGTAAAAGTCTACAAAATGCTCTGGGACGCTATGGAGGCTACTGGGGTGAGTGAATGACTAACTGAAGGTTAGTCCTGGAGTAGTTTATGCAGAGAAGACTTTACTGTCATCTCTCAACAGCTTGCATTTGTATGGCGCCTGTAACGTAGTAAAACGTCACAAGGTGCTTTCCTTCTCCTCTGATGCCTCTGCACCTCACGGACTGCAGCAATTCAAGAGGGGGGCTCACCACCACCTTGTCGAGGGCAATAAGGAATGGACAATAAATGCTGACTTTGCCAGTGGCGCCCACATCCTGTGAATGAATTTTTTTTTTTAAAAGGCAAAAAAAAGTTAAGACCCAAGATCATTTAAATCGCATTTAATTCAATGTATGCAACTGAAGAAATTAAACTATTTCAGTAGGTTAACCTTTTTAATGTCGTAGTTCCCACTTTTAATCCATCTGCAGCCTTCAGTTTCCTGTAGTTCCCTTGCGACACTGTTCCTCCGCTCCTGGGAGCATTAAAAGTAAAATGTCAGTGAAACTGGTGAAAGTCAGTTAATGACCACAATGGCTTGAGGCATCAGCGTATAGTCGGGACGGGGATATTATTTCAGCAGCTCTATTAATTTATTAATTGGTGTGCCTGTGGTCTGTTGATTTATTAATAGGCGTGATTGCTGCCAATGAGCCAGAAGCTACGTAGAAGATTCCTGCGCAATGCGCTTCTGGCTCGTTACAGGAGCGGGCTTGTTTAAATACAAAAAAATTTAAATGCCGGGAGGGAGTGGGCTCTGGGGTGGGAGATGGCTCTCGTGTAACGTGCACCCGAGAGGGCAGACAGCTCCTCGGTTTAACATCTCGCCCGAAAGATGGCACCTCCGACAGTACAGCTTTTCCTCAATCCCTCAATGGAGCGCCGACCTAGAGTCATGTGCTTAAGTACCTGGAATGGAACTTGAAACCCACAAGCTTCTGACTCAGGCGCGAGGGTGCTATCTCAAGACTGAGATCTTTGCTCACGGGGATTGTGAATTTTTGGAATGCTCTTCCTTAAAGGGCTGTGGCTGTTCAGTCATTGGGTATATTCTGGGCTGAGACAAATAGATTTTTGGACTCTCGGAGATTCAAGGGATTTGGGGGATTGTGGCGGGGAAAGTGGATCTGTGGTGGAAGATCAGCCTTGATCAACTTGAAAACAAGGGCATACAATGTGGCCAAGGTTAATGAGAGGCCAGAGGATTGGGAAACTTTTAAAAGCCAGCAAAGACCGACTAAAAAAAATAAGAGGGAAGATAGATTATGAAAATAAACTAGCACGAAATAGGAAAACAGTAAGAGTTTCTACAGGTACATAAAAAGAAAAAGAATGGCTGAAGTAAATGTTGGTCCACTAGAGGATGAGACTGGGGAATTAATAACGGGCAGGAAAATGGCAGAGACTTTGAACAAATATTTTGTATCGGTCTTCACGGTAGAAGACACTAAAACATTTCAATAGTGGATAATCAAGGGGCTATAGCGAGAGAGGAACTAAATACAATCACTATCACTAAAGAAGTAAAACTCGGTAAAATAATGGGACTAAAAGCGGACAAGACCCCATGACCTGATGGCTTGCATCCTAGGGTCCTAAAAGAAGTGGCTGCAGAGATAGTGGATGCATTGGTTGTAATCTACCAAAATTCCCTGGATTCTGGGGAGGTCCCAGCAGATTGGAAAACTGCAAATGTAATGCCCCTATTTTTAAAAAAAAAGGAGGCAGACAGAAAGCAGGAACTATAGACCGGTTAGCCTAACATCTGTCATTGGGAAAATGCTGGAGTCCATTATTAAGGAAGCAGTAGCAGGACATTTAGAAAAGCATCGTTCAATCAAGCAGAGTCAGCATGGTTTTATGAAAGGGAAATCATGTTTGACAAATTTGCTGGAGTTCTTTGAGGATGTAACGTGCAGGGTGGATAAGGGGGAACCAGTGGATGTGGTGTATTTGGATTTCCAGAAGGCATTCGATAAGATGCTACATAACAGGTGATTGCACAAGATAAAAGTTCACGGAGTTGGGGGTAATATATTAGCATGGATAGAGGGTTTGCTAACTAACAGAAAAGAGCTGCGATAAATGGGTCATTTTCCGGTTGGCAAATAGTAACTAGTGGGGTGCCGCAGGGATTGGTGCTGGGGCCTCAACTATTTACAATCTATATTAATGACTTGAATGAAGGGACTGAGTGTAATGTCGCCAAGTTTGCTGATGCAAAGATGGGTGGGAAAGCAAATTATGAGGACACAAAAAATCTACAAATGGATATGAGTGGGCGAAAATTTGGCAGATGGAGTAAAATGTGAGGTTATCCACTTTGGCAGAAAAAATAGAAAAGCAAATTATAATTTTAAATGGAAAAAAATTGCAAAGTGCTGGGGTCGTTGTGCATGAAACACAAAAGGTACAGCTAGTGATCAGGAAGGCAAATAGAATTTTGGCTTTTATTGCAAAGGGAATGGAGTATAAAAGCAGAGAAGTCCTGCTACAACTATACAGGGTATTGGTGAGGCCCCACCTGGAGTACAGCATACAGTTTTGGTCTCTGTATTTAAGGAAGGGTATACTTGCATTGGAGGCAGATCAGAGAAGGTTCACTCGGTTGATTCCGGAGATGAAGGGGTTGACTTATGAGGAAAGGTTGAGTAGGTTGGGCCTCTACTCATTGGAATTCAGAAGAATGATCTTATCGAAACACATAAGATTATGAGGGAGTTTGAGTAGGTTGATGCAGAGAGGATGTTTCCACTGATAGGAGAAATTAGAACTAGAGGGCATAATCTTAGAATTAGGGGCCGCCCATTTAAAACAGAGATGAGAAATTTCTTAGGGTTGTAAATCTCTGAAATTGGCTGCCTCAGAACTGTGGAAGCTGGGACATTGAATAAATTTAAGACAGAAGTAGACAGTTTCTGAAACAATAAGGGAGTAAAGGGTTATGGGAAGTGGAGCTGAGTCCATGATCAGATCAGCCATGATCTTATTAAATGGCAGAGCAGATTCGAGGTGCCAAATGGCCTAATCCTGCTCCTAATTCTTAAGCTCTTATGATAGTTTTTTTTTCTTTCACTGTTTCAAGTGGTACTGTTCAAAATATTTGGGAGCATTGGGTGGAAACTTTTCGACACTGCGCAGGCCTTGATTTCTTGGGAGTTTGCCCAGCACATGTGCATAACCATTCTCTCTCCATTTTTAACAGATGGAATTCCAAACAACTTTAATTCCCATCCATTTCAGGAAGGTGTCCTTGTGAATTCTGGGGGCCTTGATGGTGTGAACCGACCGAAGCCTGTGGAATCATCAAATGATGCAGCAAAACAGAACAACACGAGTGCGCATGGACTCAGTTTAACACTGACGGATCATGATCGAATTAGACAGTTCATTCAGGAGTTCACTTTTCGGGGGTTACTGCCACACATTGAAAAGACTATCCGGCAACTGAACGATCAGGTGTGGCTATAGTTTTATCTGCATATTTCTTTCAAAAGAATGTTTGCTGCCAACTGCGTAGGTGGTCAGATGCCCATACTTCAAATAGTTCACGTGAAACGAGGATAAAATATTGCAACATCACAACAGTAACTATGCTTCAAAAGTACCTCTTTGGCTGTAAAGTGCATCAGGCAGTCCTGTGATGCTATATAAATGCAAGTTTTTTCTTTAAAAAGAAAATGACTCCGGTTGGGGTGGAGTGTCGAATGTTTCAGTGTAAGGGGTGTCGCAGTTGTGTGGGGCGGACTGGTTGGGCTGGGTGTTCTTTATCTTTCCGCCACCGTTCATGGGTTTATAGGTAACCTTCAGGGCTGCTGACCGAGGGCCATGATGGGCCGAAATGGCCTCCTTCATATAGATTTTTATGTTTCTATGTTTTTAAAAACTGCAAATGCTATAATTTGGAAATGACGCCAAACCTCTTGAAGTACACAGGAGGGTGTTGTGCAATTTCGATAGTCGTGTGATTAGTAGTTGCCTGCGACGGTTCCTGAGTTAAATACCAAATTACACACTAGACAAATTACAGTATCGTTAATGTTCGTTTAATACAGGAAAAGTACAAGACTCACTACTTATACCCTATTTAACTCTGCTTAACTGTGCAGAAAGGCATTCCAAAGGATGTTCCTCTCCGCTCCGAATACTCTTGTCTGTTCAACTCTCTAACTCAACTCTACTAACTCAGCTCTGCAAACAAGGTGTTCCTTGCTGTTCAAAATACTCCTGTTTAACTCAACACACATTCATAGTTACCCAATAAGTCCCGGGTGATCAATCCGGTCCTAACACTGTTCCTTCAAGAGTCGCTCCCTGGTCCCTGCTTCTGTCGAGTGTTAGTCCCGGGTTCTCGCTCCGGACTGTCCCAACGTGTCCATTTTTATACCTTTTTTTTGTCCTTTTGTTAGCCATATAGGTTTCTACTAATTGCTTGCTTGTCTACAAGATACAGAGACATTCTGCTGTTATCTCAACTTTTGGAGGCGAGAGCCAAGTTATTACCAAGTTGGGAGTCTCCCTTCCTGTGTGCGACCATTAATTTGATCTCTGGAATCTTTCTTATCACTCCCCTGCTGTGGCCACAGCTGGTCCTGTGATGGTGGGTGACTCCCTCCTATCCGTTGGTCTTCAATTTGTTATTCCTAGCCTGACCTTTTGTTCGGTCGTTAACAATTGCTGGAACTTTGTTAATTGGCATTTGGCTTTATTATCCCGTGACTTTCCCTGCTGGTTACAACTTTACCTCATCCCTTATCTCATTGACCCTGAGGTTAATGCTGTCTTGTTTATTGTGCAATAGAGCTTGTTAGTTTATTTTTAAGACCCCAGGTCTGAACTAACTTCTTAATCCTTTCTGATATTTCCACAGAGGGGCAATCAATGTTCCTGAACATTTTTCTGGGGGGGAGGGGGGGGGGGGGGGGGGGGAGGAGAGAAGAAGGGTGGCGGCTGTCCAGCCCATTCAAGCGTGCGTCGTTTTTTTCCCCCTTTAAAGGCGGGTGAACCGACTGCGCGGGACCTCCAGTCCGTCCAAGGCACGGGCCCCTCTCTCGGGGCGAACCCATTCCAGGGCGCCCTGCCCTTCACAAAGAAAAGAGAACTCTCTCCGGGGCTCCCGCCGGCTTCTCCGGGATCGTTTGCGTTACCGCACTGGACGCCGTGAGGCGCCCGTCTCCGCCACTCCGGATTCGGGGATCTGAACCCGACTCCCTTTCGATCGGCAGCTTAAAGGGAACATTGACAGCAGGTCAATCCACATCTGGGACCTAACATTTCATGTGGAGATGGAGTACACATCTTATCTTGGAGGTTGACGAGTTCAAATATGCTGCTTATTTCTGCCAGGAGAAAAATAACCATAATGCAATAAAGATATTACTGAATAATAGGAATATTTATAAATCACCCATTCATCCACTGGGTCTCCCCGCTGTGAGTAAGTGCAGACAGTGCTGTACATTGTGTTGACTGTAATCCACACCATGCTCGAGTCTGATCATTGAGTTTCTACGGCTGTTGTTAAGAATTCCCTTGACCGCTTCAATGCATCCCCGGGAAAAGGGCATCTGTGGGCAGAGAGTTGGGCTGTTTACCAAATTTCTGCCCAGCCCATGCCCGCGTAAGGCCTTTTACCAGCGTAAGAGTTTAAAAAGACACACACAAAATTTTATCCATCATTTATACATTTGAAAACCCTGTGTGATAAGGTACGTTTATTTTTAGCCCGGTTAAAACATGTACATTTATTTTTCTAAAAAATTTACTTCTTGTTTTAAATATTTAATTAAATGCCACTTTAATTTTAAAGATTGTTTTAAAAAAAAAAAAAGAAATATTTATTTATTCATAGATGTATTTTTTGGGGTATTCCCATTCAGACCATGAATGAGGCTTCCCTTTTTATTGGTTGGGCTGGCACATGTGATCCCAGGGGCTCTTGTGCACCACATGCACCTCTGGGATATGTGGGCCTCTACCCGCGGGTACCCAGAGAGGCTCAGGACCGTGAATCTCCCGGACCACCAGGGACGCGGGCGTTTTATTTGCGGATTGCGGGAAGCCATAAGACCGCAAATTCAGGTCCTGATCTTTCATGTATCACAGGTACGTTTCATCTACTTAAGTAAGAAATCACATTGAGTCTATAAGGTGGATGTCTTTGCAAGAATAATTTCTACAGGAGTCTGTTCACACCGAAATTAAAATTACTTGTATGC
The DNA here is from genome assembly GCF_044704955.1 of Pristiophorus japonicus. Lineage (NCBI taxonomy): Eukaryota > Metazoa > Chordata > Chondrichthyes > Pristiophoridae > Pristiophorus > Pristiophorus japonicus. The sequence goes on from NC_091977.1 coordinate 533,933,281, forward strand.
TGAGCTTCTGCATGAACATTGAAAGTAGTTCATTCAAATTTGTTACCCTTAAAATAATGTCTTGATTGTTTCAAAACTATGTCCATGGACAGAAGTCATTCTGACACACTCATTTGCAAAGGCAGTGTTTCTAGGTTTTGGTATTACTTCTCCCTTTCCTGAAGGTGTTATCACCTTGCTGAGTTGCTGTTGGGCACCGTGCTTTCGTGGTCATTCTTCACATGCAAGCTTCGACAGCGAGCATCGACGAACTGTTTAATGTCTTCGTGCCGAGTCATGATCTTGAATGGTAGAGCAGGCACAAAGATCTGGAATGGCCTACTTCTGCTATCTGTTCTTCAGTCCACAGATACATGCCTCCCACTGGTATTGTTGTACAATAGTAAGAACATAAGAACATAAGAAATAGGAGCAGGAGTAGGCTATACGGCCCCTCGAGCCTGCTCCGCCATTCAATACGATCATGGCTGATCCGATCATGGACTCGGGTCCACTTCCCGCTCCCCATAACTCCGGATTCTCTTATCGGTTAAGAAACTGTCTATCTCTGTCTTAAGTTTATTCAATGACCCAGCTTCCACAGCTCTGAGGCATTGAATTCCACAGATTTATAACCCTTCAGAAGAAATTTCTCCTCATCTCTGTTTTAAATGGGCGGCCCCTTATCCTAAGATCATGCCCTCTAGTTCTAGTCTCCCCCATCAGTGGAAACATCCTCTCTGCATCCACCTTGTCAAGCCCCCTCATAATCTTATGTTTCGCTAAGATCACCTCTCATTCTTCTGAATTCCAATGAGTAGAGGCCCAACCTACTCAACCTTTCCTCATAAGTCAACCCCCTCATCCCCGGAATCAACCTAGTGAACCTTCTCTGAACTGCCTCCAAAGCAAGTATATCCTTTTGTAAATATGGAAACCAAAACTGTACGCAATATTCCAGGTGTGGCCTCACCAATACCCTGTCTAACTGTAGCAAGACTTCCCTGCTTTTATACTCCATCCCCTTTGCAATACAAGCCAGATTCCATTGGCCTTCCTGATCACTTGCTGTACCTGCATACTAATCTTTTGTGTTTCATGCACCAGGACTCCCAGGTCCCGCTGTACTGCAGCACTTGGCAATTTTTCTCCATTTAAATAATAACTTGCTCTTTGATTTTTTTTCCACTAAAGTGCATGACCTTACACTTTCCAACATTTTACTCCATCTGCCAAATTTTTGCCCACTCACTTAGCCTGTCTATGTCCTTTTGCAGGTTTTTTGTATCCTCCTCACACATTGCTTTTCCTCCCATTTTTGTATGGTCAGCAGTTGGGAGCAAGAACTCAGCTCCCCCAATATTGGTAGGACTCCCTGGCAGCGTAGATCTGAGTTCTGAGCCGTGGGGGTGGGTGGGGGGGGGGGGGGGGCTAGAACTCACTGCCTGAAAGGGTGATAGAGGCAGAAACCCTCACCACATTTAAAAAGTACTTGGATATGCACCTGAAATGTTGTAACCCACAGGGCTGCAGACCAAGAGCTAGAAAGTGGGATTAGGCTGGACAGCTCTTTGTCGGCTGGTGTGGACACAATGGGCCGAAATGGCCTCCTGGCGTGCCATAAATTTCTATGATTCTCGAAAGAGGAAAGTCTGAATTTGAGCTGGTCTGCCTGGAGTCCAAAAATAGCGCTATTAAAGCTGCAGTGTGTTGCAAAACCTTATTCATGGGTAATGTCACACAAACTACCCACGTAACGGATCTGATGGATCTCTCTCCATCACTTGCTCAGCTATCTGCATTAATCTCGGGACCTTTTACACTTGACACCAATGTTCCCTGTAAGCTGCGCTTTGTTTTGTGCGGCCTCTTTCTTTTAATGCGTGGTCCCTTTAGATTTCTGTGCGTGCGCGGTATTTAGTGTAAAACCCGGTGAGCGGCCTGCGCGGGACCTTTCCCTTACGGCACGTCCACGCTTACAGGGTACTTTGCTTGACGGACGTGCATTGAAGAATGCTGTTTGTTGTACTGCTGTAAATCCAGTATTGAAGGTCTTGCAGTAGTAATTTCCTGTCACTGGATGGTGCCAAAGTCCTGCGGTGTAAAGCTTGTTTCTTTTTCCCTCTGTCAGCCACTTCATGATGCTTCAGGTTCCAATGGCCAAGGTGTAGACTATAATATACCAAATTCAAGTAATATGTTTGTTAAAGACAACATGAAGGATGCTAAAATTAAACTAAGATAGCCTTACTTTCAATATTAATGGGACCAAACATTGGAGCACAGCCTGTTGAATTAGATTATGGTTGATCAGTATCTTGGCCCAATCTAACCGCCGCGGTAAATATTTTGTGATGAGTTGGCTGTGACGATCCACTGACCATCCAATCGATCAGCTGTGTGCGCAGGAAAAGTGCTCCTTCTTCCAACCTCTGGTTTAAATTAATATATATATATCATCATAGGCAGTCCCTCGGAATCGAGGAAGACTTGTTTCCACTCTTAAAATGAGTCTTTAGTGGCTGAATAGGCCAATACAAGAGCCGCAGTCTCTGTGTCAGATGGGACAGATAGTCGTGGAGGGTGGGACAGATTTGTGCACGGTCTTGGCAACTAGACTCGGTGCTCAGTGCCCTCCCGGATGCACTTCCTCTACTTGGGGCAGTCTTTGGCCAGGGACTCCCAGCTGCGGTGGGGATGTTGCACTTTATCAGGGCGGCTTTGAGGGTGTCCTTGTAACGTTTCCTTTGCCCACCTTTGGCTCGTTTGCCGTGAAAGAGTTCCGAGTCGAGCATTTGCTTTGGGAGTCTCGTATCTGGCATGCAGACAATATGGCCTGCCCAGCGGAGCTGATCAAGTGTGGTCGGTGCTTCAATGCTGGGGTTGTTGGCCTGGTCGAGGACGCTAATGTTGGTGTGTCTGTCCTCCCAGTGGATTTGTAGGATCTTGCGGAGACATTGTTGGTATTTCTCCAGCGACTTGCGGCGTCTACTGTACATAATCCATGTCTCTGAGCCGTACAGGAGGTCAGGTATTACTACAGCCCTGTCGACCACGAACTTGGTGGCAGATTTAAGGGCCTGGTCTTCGAACACTCTCTTCCTCAGGCGGCCAAAGGCTGCACTGGCACACTTGGAGGCGGTGTTGAATCTCGCCATCAATGTCTGCTCTTGTTAAGAGGCTCCCAAGGAAATGGTCCACGTTGTCCAGGGCCACGCTGTGGATCGCCGAGAGCATGCAGAAAACAAGCGCAGGCAGCGGAAGGAGCGTGCCGCAAACCAGACTCCACCCACCCTTTCCCTCAACGACTGTCTGTCCCACCTGTGACAGAGACTGTAAAGTCACCTGAGAACTCACTTTGAGTGGAAGCAAGTCTTCCTTAATCTCAAAAGGACTGCTTATGAATGATGATGAATATGAATGAATGGTGTTCTATCCACAAATTTTATATATTTTTTAAATTTAAACCAGAGTTTGGAAGGAGCACTTTTCTTGCACACACACATGATTTGGTTGGGATGGTCAGTGGATCGAAACAGTCAACTCATCATACAATATTTACCATCATGACTATCTTTGAAAAAGGGGACAAGTCCAGCAACTAGAGGGGGGCAGTGCTGTGCTGCGAGGACAGGCTGGTGGAGGACCTTTGTGTTACGGATGTTTAGCGCAAGGCCTCAGTAAATACGTCGACTATCCTGGAGTTCAGCCTCTATGCACAGACGTAGGCGTCATCCACATACTGTAGCTCGACGACAGAGGTTGGGGTGGTCTTGGACCTGGCCTGGAGACGGCGAAGGTTGAACAGGTTCCCACTGGTTGTTGTTTAGTTCCACTCCAGCGGGGAGCTTGTTGACAGGTGGAGCATGGCAGCGAGGAAGATTGAGAAGAGGGTTGGGGTGATGACGTAGCCCTGTTTGACCCCGATCCGGACGTGGATTGGGTCTGTAATGGATCCATTGGTAAGGATCACGGCCTGCATGTCGTCGTGAAGCAGGCGGAAGATGTTGATGACCTTTTGGGGGCATCTGAAACGGAGGATGACGCTCCATAGTTCCTCGCGGTTTTCAGTATCAAAGTCCTTTGTAAGGTCGAAGGCGGCCATGTATAAGGGCTGGTGCTGTTCACTGCATTTTTCCTGCAGCTGTCGCGCTGCAAAGAATCATGTCTGTTGTGCCCCGTAGGGGACGAAATCCGCACTGTGACTCCGGGAGGAGCTCCTTGGCCACTGGGAGAAGACGGTTGAGAATTCTAGCGACAACTTTCCTAGTGGCTGATAGCAGGGAGATTCCTCTAGTTGCCGGACTTGTCCCCTTTTTCAAAGATAGTCATGATGGTAAATATTGTGTGATGAGTTGGCTGTTTCGATCCACTGACCATCCCAACCAAATCATTTGTGTGTGCAGGAAAAGTGCTCCTTCCAACTTCTGGTTTAAATTTAAAAAAATATATAAAATTTGTGGATAAAACACCATTCATTCATATTCATCATCATTCATAAGCAGTCCTTTTGAGATTAAGGAAGACTTGCTTCCACTCTAAAAGTGAGTTCTCAGGTGACTTTACAGTCTCTGTCACAGGTGGGACAGACAGTCATTGAGGGAAAGGGTGGGTGGGAAGTCTGGTTTGCCGCACGCTCCTTCCGCTGCCTGCGCTTGTTTTCTGCATGCTCTCGGCGACGAGACTCAAGGTGCTCAGCGCCTTCCCGGATGCTCTTCCTCCACCCAGGGCGGTATTGGTCCAGGGATTCCCACTTACCGGTGGGGATGTTGTATTTGATCAAGGAGGCTTTGAGGGTGTCCTTGAAACGTTTCCTCTGCCCATCTGGGGATCGCTTTCCCTATCGAAGCTCCGAGTAGAGCGCTTGCTTTGGAAGTCTCTTATCGGACATGTGGACGATGTGTCCTATCCAACGGAGCTGGTCAAGCATGGTCAATGCTTCAATGCTGGGGATGTTGGCCTGAGCGAGAACACTGACGTTGGTGAATCTATCCTCCCAGTAGATTTACAGGTTCTTTTGGAGGCAGCGCTGATGGTGGTACTTCAGCGCTTTGAGGTGTCTACTGTATATGGTCCACGTCTCTGAGCCATATAGGTGGGCGGGTATCACTACTGCTTTATCGACCATAAGCTTGGTGCCAGAATTGAGGTCCTGGTCTTCGAACACTCTCCCTCAGGCGACTGAAGGCTGCGCTGGCACAGTTGGATCTTGTCGTTGATGTCTGCCCTTGCTGATAATAGGCTCCAGAGGTATGGAAAGTGGGCCTCGCCGTGGATTTTGATGACCAGGGGCAGTGCTGTGTGGCGGGGTCAGGTTTGTGGAGGACCTTTGTCTTAGATGTTTAGTGTAAGGCCCATGTTTTCGTACGCCTCGAAGGTGTTGACGATGGCTCAGTTCAGCCTCTGTGCGTAGACGCAAGCGTAGTTCGATGACAGAGGATGGGACGACCTTGGATCTAGCCTAAAGGCAGCGATGGTTGAACAGGTTCCTATTGGTTCTATAGTTTAGTTCCACTCTAGCGGAGAGCTTGTTGATAGTGAGATGAAGCATTGCAGCAATGAAGATTGAGAAGAGCGTTGGTGCGATGACGCAGCCCTGCTTGACCCTGGTCCAGACATGGATTGGGTCTGTGGTGGATCCATTGGTCATGATCATGGCTTGCATGTCATCGTGGAGCAGGCGAAGGATGGTGACAAACTTTTGGGGGCAGCCGAAAGGGAGGAGGACGCTCCATAGTCCCTCATGGTTGATGGTGTCACAGGCCTTTGTGAGGTCAAAGGCGGTCATGTGCATCATCATCATCATAGGCAGTCCCTCGGAATCGAGGAAGACTAGCTTCCACTCCTGAAGTGAGTTCTTTGATGGTTGAACAGGCCACTACGAGAGCCACCTGTTGCAGGTGGAACAGATAGTCTCTGAGGGAAGGGGTGGGTTTGCCGCATGCCTGCGCTTGATCCCACAAACAGCCATGTGATAATGACCATGTACAAGGGTTGATGCTATTCCCTGCATTTCTCTTGTAGTTGTCGCGCGGTGAAGACTGTGTCTGTTGTACCCTTTAGTGGATGGAATCCACATTGCAACTCTGGGAGGGGCTCTTCGGCCACGGGAGAAGACGATTGAGGAGGATTCTTGCGATGACTTTCCCAGTGGCCGACAGCAGGGAGCTCCCCTCTAGTTACTGCAGTCGGACTTGTAAAACACCATGCCAATGAGGGGCAGCTGAGTCTGGCCTTTAGAGAATAGTTTGCACATCCTCAGCATAGTGAATTCTATGGGATGAGTATAAAGGTGCTGGAAGTGAATGGTTGAACTTTTTTGTCCGCCAATTCTATTTCTAAAAAGAAAACCTGAACTGCCATTTATGTCGTGTTTTTTACAACGTCCTGACATTCATATAACATAACATAACAATTAGAAACAGGAGTAGGCCATCTAGCCCCTCGAGCCTGCTCCGCCATTCAATAAGATCATGGCTGATCTGGTCGTGGACTCAGCTCCACTTACCCGCCCTCTCCCCGTAACCCTTAATTCCCTTATTGCTTAAAAATCTATCTATCTTTGACTTGAAAACATTCAATGAGCTAGTCTCAACTGCTTCCTTGGGCAGAGAATTCCACAGATTCACAACCCTCTGGGAGAAGAAATTCTTTCCAAAGTGCTTTACAGCCAATGAAGTACTTTTGAAGTGTAGTCACTGTTGTAATGTAGGGAACCAGCCAGCCAATTTGTGCACAGCAAGCTCCCACAAACAGCAACGTGTTAATGACCAAATAATCTGTTTTTAATGTTAATTGAGGGATAAATATTGGCCTCGACATTAGGAAGAACTCCCCCGCTCTTTGAAATAATGTCAAGGGATCCTTTACGTCTGCCTGAGAGAGCGCAGACTTGGCCTGGGTTTAACGTCTCATCTGAAAGGCGACACCTCTGACTCCGTCAGTACTGCACTGGAGTGTCAGCCTAGATATTTGTGCACAACCTTCCGACTGAGGCGAGAGAGAGTGCTACCCGTTGAGCCACGACTGACAATCCTGACAATTTCTGCTCTTGTACAAAGGAAGGTTACTTCTTCGCAAATGATTCTCAATTCTTTTTGTGAAAATTATTCTTTCCAGTCCCCCCCCCCCCCCCCCGTCCCCAATGTGAACACGGAAGTCACCAGCCAAATAATTCACTGTGCCTTGTATCGTTATCCATTCTGTTTTACTGAAAGGGAATGATGGAAATACAATTTGCTCTTATCTGCGTTTCAGTTATGTGCTACTGTCTTGCGACCAGTCACTATAAACTACAAGAATTAAATTCGTAAAAGTCTTCAATTTGGCTCTGAATCTGAAGGTTGTGGGTTCAAGTCCCAGTCCAGAGACTTGAGCAAATAATCTTGGCTGACACTTCAGTGCAGTGCTGAGGGAGGTACCATCTTTCAGATGACACATTAAACCAAGACCCCATCTGCCCCCTCAGGTGGACGTAGAAGATCTCGTGGTACTATTCGAACAAGACCAGGGGAGTTATCCCCGGTGTCCTGACCAATATTTATCCCTTAGCCAATGTTACTGAAAATACCTATTATCGGGTCATTATCACATTGCTGTTTGTGGAAGCTTGCTGTGCGCAAATTGGCTGCAATTGAGCAAAAGATAACCTTCTCCCAAGCCTATGCAAGTGCATTTGTTGGTTGACTGCTGAATTGGGAAGAATTGGAAGTGAAGTGTTAACCATTCAGAAAGCTCTTGTGGATTAGCTGAGTTTGAAACTTGGCATGGTAAATTGCTGGCTAAAGCTGCGTCTTATTTTGTGCCGCATTATGTAACATACCACAATGTGACGTATTACCATATTAAATTAAAAAAACAAAATGTATTGAATGATCCACTGGAAAAGAAACCTACATTTCTATCACGCCTTTCGCGATAACTGGATCTCTCAAAGCGTTTTACTGCCAAGTAAGTGTAGTCACTGGAATATGGGAAATGTGGCAGCCATATTGCGCACAGCAAGGTCCCACAAACAATGTGATAATGACCAGATAAACAGTTTTTGTGGTGATTGAGGGATAAATATTGGTCCAGGATGCCGGGCTAACTCCCCAGCTCCTCTTTGAAATAGTGGCCATGGGAGCTTTTACGTCCATCTGAGGGAGCAGGTTTAATGTCTCATCCGAAAGACAGTGCGGCACTCCCTCAGTATTGCACTGGAATGTCAGCCTAGATTTCTTGTGCTCAAGTCTCTGGAGTGGGACTTGAACCCACAACCTTCTGATTCGGAGGCGAGAGAGCTACCCACTGAGCCATTGGCTGACACAAGCTGGAACAAGAGAGTGAAGCAAACAGGTGACTGCTACAGTTTAATTTTTTTAAGTGATAATCTCTTTCTGTTCTAGGGAATTAAATGAGAAAACACATTTTTTTTTGATCTTCATTTTGTAAGGATGGAAAGGTGGATGAGGAGGGATGAGGTTGCTATTAGTAGTCACGCTTGTCGAAAATGTTTGGTTTATAATTATGTTCAGTGGCACAGCTCAATTGCATGTTTTTACAGTATGCTTACTTTGTAACAGTTGCTTTGTGCATAAAAGCTTTGAATAGTGCGATGGAAGTCTAAAATAATGAATTACTCATGCAGTAAAGTGTTAAAGCAGTCTGCTTTTACCTTCGTTTGTGTCACAAACTTGTGTTTCTGCAGCTGGTGTCTCGAAAAGGTCTAAGTCGTTCTTTATTCACGGCTACGAAAAAGTGGTTCAGCGGGAGTAAAGTGCCGGAGAAAACCATAAATGAGCTTAAAAATGCCACCAGCCTGTTGTAAGTAGAGCCCTCAATGTTTTTGGCAAAATTCTCCTGGTTTGCATTGATTCAGAAAAACTCCAAATGTTTAAATTATCAAGGCTTCACAGTGAAGGCACAAGTTCACCATTGATGTTGTGTGGCTTTGTTTTGGGGTACTGCTGGAGAAAATATTCCATGACCCAGGTATTATTAAAGATGTAATAGCACATTTGGAAAGCAGTGACCGGATCGGTCCAAGTTAGCATGGATTTATGAAAGGGAAATCATGCCTGACAAATTTTCTAGAATTTTTTGAGGATGTAACTGGTAGAGTGGACAGTGGATGTGGTGTATTTGGACTTTCAAAAGCTTGACAAGGACGCACAAGAGATTAGTGTGCAAAATTAAAGCACATGGTTTTGGGGGTAATTATTGACGTGGATAGAGAACTGGTTGGCAGACAGGAAGCAAAGAGTGGGAATAAACGGTCTTTTCAGAATGGCAGGCAGTGACTAGTGGGGTACCACAAGATTCAGTGCTGGGACCCCAGCTATTTACAATATAAATGATTTGGACAGAAGAATTGAATGCAATATCTCCAAGTTTGCAGATGACACTAAGCTGGGTGGCCTTGAGAGTTGTGAGGAGAATGCTAAGAGGCTATAGGGTGACTTGGACAGGTTAGGTGACTGGGCAAATGCAGTATAATGTGGATAAATGTGAGGTTATACACTTTGGTGGCAAAAACATGAAGACAGATTATTATCTGAATGGTGACAGATTAGTAAAAGGGGAGGTGCAACGAGACCTGGGTGTCATGGTACATCAGTCATTGAAAGTAGGCATGCAGGTACAGCAGGCAGTCAAGAAAGCAAATGGCATGTTGGCCTTCATAGCGAGAGGATTTGAGTATAGGAACAGGGAGGTCTTGCTGTGGTTGTACAGGGCCTTGGTGTGCAGTTTTGGTCTCCTAATCTGAGGAAGGACATTCTTGCTATTGAGAGAGTGCAGCCGGAATGGCAGGACTGACCTATGAAGAAAGGCTGGATCGACTAGGCTTGTATACTGGAATTTAGAAGAATGAAGGGGGATCTCATAGAAGCATATAAAATTCTGACGGGATTGGACAGGTTAGTTGCAGGAAGACTGTTCCCGATGTTGGGGAAGTCCAGAACCAGGGGTCACAATCTAAGGGTAAGGAGTAAGCCATATAGGACCGAGATGGGGAGAAACTTTTTCACTCAGAGTTGTGAACCTGTGGAATTCTCTATCCAGTTCGTTAGATATATTCAAAAGGGAGTTCGATATGGCCCTTACGGCTAAAGGGATCGGGGGGTGGGTATGGAGAGGCGGCAGGACGAGGGTACTGAAGGAATGATCAGCCATGATCATATTGAATGGTGGTGCAGGCTCGAAGGGCCGAATGGCCTGCTCCTGCACCTATTTTCTATGTTTCTATATTTCTATAAGATTGATTTTTTTTTAAAGTGCTGAAATGGTGAGGGAAAAGAGGGAGACCAGAAAGACGACCTGCAGAGATTTTACAACAAAAAGCGAACATTAAGGGAAGAAGTTGAAGGGTAACCTTGAGCATGGGGGAGGGGAGAAAACATCAAAAGGCAGTGAAGAAGAAAGGGGCAAGGAACTTTATATATTTTTAAATATCAAAGTACAGCAAGTTTTGCTAAGATTGAGGTAACATTTGGATGGAAGATTTCCACAGACCTTTTTATGAAAGATTATACATGTATTGTAGGATGGGGAGATAACTGGGAACTGTTCTTGCATGCTTGATTTTGTTGCATTTGAAAAAGAGAAGAATTGTTCAGAACCAAGCGGGTAATATCCCTTTTAGGTACTTCGGAGTACACGTCGCTAGTTTTGCAGTTCAGAACCATTGAGTCATCTTCCTGGACAGTGTGGTAGCTGTGTTGTATGAGTGAATAAGAAATGCTTCAAAATTCTATATCCATGGATCAATGTAAATTGGTACGTCCAAATCTGGGACGACTTGCAGTGGGTAAACCGAGTTTGAGCTGTTTGCATAGTACGTTGGTGTGATTACATTTAATTCGCTGATTATCTTTATGCAGATATCCACCAGAAGCTCCGGAGTTGCAGATACGGAAAATGGCCGATCTGTGCTTCTTGGTTCAGCATTACGACCTGGCCTACAGCTGCTACCACACAGCAAAGAAAGATTTTCTCAATGATCAAGCAATGCTTTACGCAGCAGGAGCATTGGTTAGTGCCTAACTTCCCAAATTATAAAAAATGATGGGTTGTGAGAGGATATCAAGAAGGCAGGGTGTCTGAATGTCCTGGATATATTGAAATATTACCCATTACATAGAAACATAGAAAATAGGTGCAGGAGTAGGCCATTTGGCCCTTCGAGCCTGCACCACCATTCAATATGATCATGGCTGATCATGCAACTTCAATACCCCATTCCTGCTTTCTCTCCATACCCTTTGATCCCTTTAGCTGCAAGGGCCACATCTAGCTCCCTTTGGAATATATCTAATGAATTGTTCTCAACAACTTTGTGGTAGAGAATTCCACAGGTTCACAATTCTCTGAATGAAGAAGTTTCTCCTCATCTCGGTCCTAAATGGCTTACCCATTATCTTTCGACTGTGACCCCTGGTTGTGAACTTCCCCAACATCGGGAACATTCTTCCTGCATCTAACCTGTCCAATCCAGTCAGAATTTTATATGTTTGAGATCCCCTCTCATTCTTCTAAATTCCAGTGAATATAAGCCGAGTCGATCCAGTCTTTGTTCATATGCCAGTCCTGCCATCCCGGGAATCAGTCTGGTGAACCTTCGCTGCACTCCCTCAAGAGCAAGAATGTCCTTCCTCAGATTAGGAGACCAAAACTGTACACAATATTCATGGTGTGGCCTCACCAAGGCCCTGTGCAAATGCAGTAAGACCTCCCTGCTCCTATACTCACATCCTCTCGCTATGAAGGCCATCATGCCATTTGCCGCCTTCACCTATTGAAGTATCCATACAGGCAGTATCTATTTTGATTTTAAGGAGCCATACATAATGTGCTCAACAGACATGTCTGTGCCCTTCTTGTCTTAAGAATATAAGAAATAGGAGCTGGAGTAGGCCATTCAGCCCTTCGAGCCTGCTCCGTCATTCAACAAGATCATGGCTGATCTTCCAACTCAACTCCACCTTCCCTCACCATACCCCTTAATTCCCCAAAATGTATCGAACTCTGTCTTGAACATACTGAACGACTGAGCATCCACAGTTCTCTGGGTAGATAATTTCAAATATTCACAACCCTTTGAATAAGGAAATTTCATCTCCCATCCGCCACCACCATCACAGGAAAAGAGTTAAGACTCTGATGGCAAATTGGGTTCTGTGTGCCAGCCATTCAGTTAAAGTTTTTGCTAAACTCAGTCGGTTAAATTCCCCATTTTTAAAAAGTTACTACACTGTTGCTCAGTGGGTGAAATTAAAACATTGGTTATTGGCACAACTCCGTCATCTCACTGTGGCATTGACAGCATTTTTTGTCAATGTTTGCAATTTTAATTGCCTTTCTCATCTTGATGCTATAAGCAAACAAATGGTCCTGTGAGGGAATATGCAAAAAAACCATCGCTATAAATCTGTCGATACACACATTTAGATATTAAATTTGCTCCTTTCCCCATTTTAATATTTTTCATTTAATTTAAGTATTTAATAGCCGTATGTAACTAATTTCTCGACTTAAGTGATGGCACTTTGAAAGTAGTTCGTTGATGAAACAGACATAGACTAGTGCAGCACAGAAGGAGGCCATTCGGAACATCGAGTCTGCGCCGGTTCTAAGAGCAGTCCAGTTAGTCCTACTCGCCCCCTGCTGTTTCCCAATATCCCTGCCATTTTTTTTTCCTTCAAGAATGTATCCAATTCCCTTTGAATGTTATTACTGAATCTGTCTCCATTGCTCTATCAGGCAGTGCAATCCAGATCATCTGGGCTGGAGAAAATCATTGGTGTAGCTTACCCTTCCAAAGCTTTTGTAGGTTCTTCACTGCGATTCTAGAACGAGGAAACATAGAAACATAGAAAATAGGTGCAGGAGTAGGCCATTTGGCCCTTCAAGCCTGCACCACCATTCAATAAGATCATGGCTGATCATTCACCTCAGTACCCCTTTCCTGCTTTCTCTCCATACCCCTTGATCCCTTTAGCCGTAAGGGCCATATCGAACTCCCTCTTGAATATATCCAATGAACTGGCATCAACAACTCTCTGCGGCAGGGAATTCCACAGGTTAACAACTCTCAGTGAAGAAGTTTCTCCTCATCTCAGTCCTAAATGGCCTACCCCTTATCCTAAGACTGTGTCCCCTGGTTCTGGACTTCCCCATCGTCTGGAACATTCTTCCCGCATCTAACCTGTCCAATCCCGTCAGAATATTGTAAGTTTCTATGAGATCCCCTCTCATCCTTCTAAACTCCAATGTATAAAGGCCCAGTTGATCCAGTCTCTCCTCATATGTCAGTCCAGCCATCCCAGGGATCAGTCTGGATAACCTTCGCTGCACTCCCTCAATAGCAAGAACGTCCTTCCTCAGATTAGGAGACCAAAACTGAACACAATATTCCAGGTGAGGCCTCGCCAAGGCCCTGTACAACTGCAGTAAGACCTTCCTGCTCCTATACTCAAATCCCCTCGCTATGAAAGCCAACATACCATTTGCCGCCTTTACCGCCTGCTGTACCTGCATGCCAACTTTCAATGACTGATGAACCATGACACCCAGGGATCGTTGCATCTCCCCCTTTCCTAATCTGCCGCCATTCAGATAATCTGCCTTTGTGTTTTTGCCCCCAAAGTGGATAACCTCACATTTATCCACATTATACTGCATCTGCCATGCATTTGCCCACTCACCTAACCTGTCCAAGTCACCCTGCAGCCTTGGAGTCCTCCTCACAGCTCACACCGCCACCCAGTTTAGTGTCTGCTGCAAACTTGGAGATATTACACTCAATTCCTTCATCTAAATCATTAATGTATATTGTAAAGAGCTAGGGTCCCAGCACTGAGCCCTGCCGCACTCCACTAGTCACTGCCTGCCATTCTGAAAAGGACACGTTTATCCCGACTCTCTGCTTCCTGTCTGCCAACCAGTTCTCTATCCACGTCCAGTACATTACCCCCAATACCATGTGCTTTGATTTTGCACACCAATCTCTTGTGTGAGACCTTGTCAAAAGCCTTTTGAAAGTCCAAATACACCACATCCACTGATTCTCCCTTGTCCACTCTACTAGTTACATCCTCAAAAAATTCCAGAATATTTCTAGAGCATGATTTCCCTTTCATAAATCCATGCTGACTTGGACCGATTCTGTCACTGCTTTCCAAATGCGCTGCTATTTCATCTTTAATAATTGATTGCAGCATTTTCTCCACTATTGATGTCCGGCTAACTGGTCTATAATTACCAATTTTCTCTATCCATTTTTTAAACAGTGGTGTTACATTAGCTACCCTCCAGTCCATAGGAACTGATCCAGAGTCGATAGACTGTTGGAAAATGATCACCAATGCATCCACTATTTCTATGGCCACTTCCTTAAGTACTCTGGGATGCAGACTATCGGGCCCCGGGAATTTATTGGCCTTCAATCCCATCAATTTCCCCAACACAATTTCCTGCTTTATAAGGATATCCATCAGTTTCTCCTTCTCACTAGACCCTCGGTCCCCTAGTATTTCCGGAAGATTATTTGTGTCTTCCTTCGTGAAAACAGAACCAAAGTATTTGTTCTGCCATTTCTTTGTTCCCCATTATAAATTCACCTGAATCTGACTGCAAGGGACCTACGTTTATTTTCACTAATCTTTTTCTCTTCACCTATCTATAGAAGCTTTTGTAGTCAGTTTTTATGTTTCCAGCAAGCTTCCTCTTATACTCTATTTTCCCCCTCTTAATTAAACCCTTTGTCCTCCACTGATGTATTACAAAATTCTCTCAGTCCTCGGGTTTGCTGCTTTTTCTGGCCAATTTATATGGCTCTTCCTTGGATTTAACACGATCCTCAATTTCCCAGTCCTTTGCAAGAATGCATCCAGTCCTTTTTTTATTTAAACCTGTCCTGGATCAACAATTTTATCACCCTCAAGAAAAATGTTGCTTAAAGTTCTAGTGTTCCTTTGGCGCCTTTAACGCTAAACTGTGAGCCCTCGTCCTGGAATCTTGTGCTCACTAGAAGATCTTTTTTGGATTAGAATTCTCCATACCTGTTAAATTTATATTTATATTTGACATTACTCCTCTTCAGAGAATAAAATCTGAAGAGGCGATGCTGTTTCTTCGTTAACTCGGTCCTTTTCGTTCAGAAATAAGTCTTGTAGACCTCTTCTAGAATCCCTCCAAAAATTCTACACCTTGCATCAGAATATAAGAATTAGGAGCAGGAGTAGGCCATACACCTCCGTCATTCAGTTAGGTCATGGCTGATCATCCACCTCAACTTCTTGCTTCTATCCCCATATCCCTTGATTCCCGTAGTGTCCAAACATTGATTGATCTCAGTTTTGAACATACTCAACGAGTGAGAATCCACAACAAAAGCAAAATACTGCAGATGCTGGAAATCTGAAAAAAAAAACAGAAGATGCTGGAAATACTCAGCAGTCAGAGTAGGAATCGCAGGATAGCTCAGATGAATACGTGGCTTGAGCAGTGGTGCAGCAGGGAGGGATTCAAATTCCTGGGGCTTTGGAACCGGTTCTGCGGGAGGTGGGACCAGTACAAACCGGACGGGCAGGACCTGGGGAGGACCGGAACCATTGTCCTAGGGGGGGTGTTTGCTAGTGCTGTTGGGGAGGAGTTAAACTAGTATGGCAGGGGGATGGGAACCGATGCGGGGAGATAGAGGGAAACGGAATGGAGACAAAAGCAAAAGACAGAGGGGAGATGAGTGAGGGTGGAGGGCAGAGAAGCTCAAGGCGGAAGACGAAAAGGGCCACTGTACAGCAAAATTCTAAGGGGTCAAAGTGTAATAAAAAGGCAAGCATGAAAGTTCGGTGCCTCAATGCGAGGAGTATTCGGAACCCAGGAAAGGACTCTGAGTTAGAGTGGGTGAGAGCTCAGATGAACAGGACCCCAAGAAAGAATGCAACAGGCAGGAGGCAACAGAGCAGAGTAACACTGGGGTAAATGTAAACCACAAGGTGATAGGAAGGGACAATATGTATGAATATAAAGGGGCTGCAGGAGGGGTCAAAACTAACAATCATGGTTTAAAAACTAGTATTAAAACATTCTACCTAAACCCACGCAGCATTCGAAATAAAGTAAATGAGTTGACGGCACAAATCATTACAAATGGGTATGATTTGGTGGCCATTACAGAAACGTGGTTGCAGGGTGGCCAAGACTGGGAATTAAACATAATGGGGGTATCTGGCAATTCGGAAAGATAGACAAGAAGGGAAAGGAGGTGGGGCAGCTCTGTTAATAAAGGATGATAGGGCAGTTGTGAGAGACGATATTGGCTCTAATGAACAAAATGTTGAATCACTGTGGGTGGAGATTTGAGATAGTAAGGGGAAAAAGTCACTGGTGGGCGTAGTTTATAGGCCCCCAAATAATAACTTCACGGTGTGGCGGGCAATAATCAAGGGAATAATGGAGGCATGTGAAAAAGGAATGGCAGTAATCATGGGGGATTTGAACCTATATATTGATTGATCAAATCGCACGGGGTAGCCTTGAGGAGAAATTCATAGAATGCATATGGGATTGTTTCTTAGAACAGTATGTTACAGAACCTGCAAGGGAGCAAGCTATCTTAGATCTGGTCCTGTGTAATGAGACAGGAATAATAAACGATCTCAAAGTAAAAGATCCTCCTCGGAATGAGTGATCACAGTATGGTTGAATTTGTAATACAGATTGAGGGTGAGGAAGTAGTGTCTCAAACGAGCGTACTATGCTTAAACAAAGGGGACTACAGTGGGATGAGGGCAGAGTTGGCTAAAGTAGACTGGAAACACAGACTAAACGGCGGCACAATTGAGGAACAGTGGAGGACTTCTAAGGAGCTCTTTCGTCATGCTCAACAAAAATATGTTCCAGTGAAAAAGAAGGGCGGTAAGAGAAGGGATAACCAGCCGTGGATAACCAAGGAAATAAAGGAGAGTATCAAATTAAAAACCAATGCTAAGGTGGCTAAGGTTAGTGGGAAACTAGAAGATTGGGAAAATTTTAAACGACAGCAAAGAATGACTAAGAAAGCAATAAAGAAAGGAAAGATAGATTACGAAAGTAAACTTGCGCAAAACATAAAAACAGATAGTAAAAGCTTTTACCGATATATAAAACGGAAAAGAGTGACTAAAGTAAATGTTGGTCCCTTAGAAGATGAGAAAGGGGATTTAATAATGGGAAATGTGGAAATGGCTGAGACTTTAAACAATTATTTTGCTTTGGTCTTCACAGTGGAAGACACAAAAACCATGCCAAAAATTGCTGGTCATGGGAATGTGGGAAGGGAGGACCTTGAGATAATCACTATTACTCGGGGGGTAGTGCTGGACAGGCTAATGGGACTCAAGGTAGACAAGTCCCCTGGTCCTGATGAAATGCATCCCAGGGTATTAAAAGAGATGGCGGAAGTTATAGCAGATGCATTCGTTATAATCTACCAAAATTCTCTGGACTCTGGGGAGGTACCATCGGATTGGAAAGCAGCTAATGTAACGCCTCTGTTTTAAAAAAAAAAAAAAAAGGGGGCAGACAAAAGGCAGGTAACTACAGGCCGGTTAGTTTAACATCTGTAGTGGGGAAAATGTTTGAAGCTATCATTAAGGAAGAAATAGCGGGGCATCTAGATAGGAATAGTGCCATCAAGCAGACGCAACATGGATTCATGAAGGGGAAATCATGTTTAACTAATTTACTGGAATTCTTTGAGGATATAACGAGCATGGTGGATAGAGGTGTACCGATGGATGTGGTGTATTTAGATTTCCAAAAGGCATTCGATAAGGTGCCACACAAAAGGTTACTGCAGAAGATAAAGATACGCGGAGTCAGAGGAAATGTATTAGCATGGATCGAGAATTGGCTGGCTAACAGAAAGCAGAGTCGGGATAAATGGATCCTTTTTGGGTTGGAAATCGGTGGTTAGTGGTGTGCCACAGGGATCGGTGCTGGGACAACAACTGTTTAGCCGGGAAATTGTGTTGGGGAAATTGATGGGATTGAAGGCCGATAAATCCCCAGGGCCTGATGGACTGCATCCCAGAGTACTTAAGGAGGTGGCCTTGGAAATAGTGGATGCGTTGACAGTCATTTTCCAACATTCCATTGACTCTGGATCAGTTCCTATGGAGTGGAGGGTAGCCAATGTAACCCCACTTTTTAAAAAAGGAGGGAGAGAGAAAACAGGGAATTATAGACCGGTCAGCCTGACATCGGTAGTGGGTAAAATGATGGAATCAATTATTAAGGATGTCATAGCAGTGCATTTGGAAAGAGGTGACATGATAGGTCCAAGTCAGCATGGATTTGTGAAAGGGAAATCATGCTTGACAAATCTTCTGGAATTTTTTGAGGATGTTTCCAGTAGAGTGGATAAGGGAGAACCAGTTGATGTGGTATATTTGGACTTTCAGAAGGCGTTCGACAAGGTCCCACACAAGAGATTGATGTGCAAAGTTAGAGCACATGGGATTGGGGGTAGTGTACTGACATGGATTGAGAACTGGTTGTCAGACAGGAAGCAAAGAGTAGGAGTAAATGGGTACTTTTCAGAATGGCAGGCAGTGACTAGTGGGGTACCGCAAGGTTCTGTGCTGGGGCCCCAGCTGTTTACACTGTACATTAATGATTTAGATGAGGGGATTAAATGTAGTATCTCCAAATTTGCGGATGACACTAAGTTGGGTGGCAGTGTGAGCTGCGAGGAGGATGCTGTGAGGCTGCAGAGCGACTTGGATAGGTTAGGTGAGTGGGCAAATGCATGGCAGATGAAGTATAATGTGGATAAATGTGAGGTTATCCACTTTGGTCGTAAAAACAGAGAGACAGACTATTATCTGAATGGTGACAGATTAGGAAAAGGGGAGGTGCAAAGAGACCTGGGTGTCATGGTACATCAGTCATTGAAGGTTGGCATGCAGGTGCAGCAGGCGGTTAAGAAAGCAAATGGCATGTTGGCCTTCATAGCAAGGGGATTTGAGTACAGGGGCAGGGAGGTGTTGCTACAGTTGTACAGGGCATTGGTGAGGCCACACCTGGAGTATTGTGTACAGTTTTGGTCTCCTAACCTGAGGAAGGACATTCTTGCTATTGAGGGAGTGCAGCGAAGGTTCACCAGACTGATTCCCGGGATGGCGGGACTGACCTATCAAAGACTGGATCAACTGGGCTTGTATTCACTGGAGTTCAGAAGAATGAGAGGGGACCTCATAGAAACATATAAAATTCTGACGGGGTTAGACAGGTTAGATGCAGGAAGAATGTTCCCAATGTTGGGGAAGTCCAGAACCAGGGGTCACAGTCTAAGGATAAGGGGTAAGCCATTTAGGACCGAGATGCGGAGGAACTTCTTCACCCAGAGAGTGGTGAACCTGTGGAATTCTCTACCACAGAAAGTTGTTGAGGCCAATTCACTAAATATATTCAAAAAGGAGTTAGATGAGGTCCTTACTGCTAGGGGGATCAAGGGGTATGGCGAGAAAGCAGGAATGGGGTACTGAAGTTGAATGTTCAGCCATGAACTCATTGAATGGCGGTGCAGGCTAGAAGGGCCGAATGGCCTACTCCTGCACCTATTTTCTATGTTTCTATGTTTACAATATACATATGTGACCTGGAAGAGGGGACAGTGTAGTGTAACAAAATTTGCAGATGACACAAAGATTAGTGGGAAAGCAGGTTGTGTAGAGGACACAGAGGCTGCAAAGAGATTTAGATCGGTTAAACGAATGGGCTAAGGTTTGGCAGATGGAATACAATGTCGGAAAATGTGAGGTCATCCACCTTGGGGGAAAAAAAACAGTAAAAGGGAATATTATTTGAATGGGGAGAAATTACATCATGCTGCGTTGCAGAGGGACCTGGCCGTCCTTGTGCATGAATCCCAAAAAGTTAGTTTGCAGGTGCAGCAGGTAATCAGGAAGGCGAATGGAATGTTGGCCTTCATTGCGAGAGGGATGGAATACAAAAGCAGGGAGGTCCTGTTGCAACTGTACAGGGTATTGGTGAGGCCGCACCTGGAGTACTGTGTGCAGTTTTGGTCACTTTAAGGAAGGATATACTAGCTTTGGAGGGGGTACAGAGACGATTCACTAGGCTGATTCCGGAGATGGAGTTACCTTATGATGATAGATTGAGTAGACTGGGTCTTTACTTGTTGGAGTTCAGAAGGATGAGGGGTGATTTTATAGAAACATTTAAAATAATGAAAGGGATAGACAAGATAGAGGCAGAGAGGTTGTTTCCACTAGTTGGGGAGACTAGAACTAGGGGAGCCAATTTAAAACCGAGTTGAGAAGGAATTTCTTCTCCCAGAGTTGTGAATCTGTGGAATTCTCTGCCCAAGGAAGCAGTTGAGGCTAACTCATTGAATGTACTCAAATCACAGAGATAGATATTTAACCAATAAGGGAATTAAGGGTTACGGGGTCCGTGCGGGTAAGTGGAGCTGAGTACGGCCAGATCAGCCATGATCTTGAAGCAGACTCGAGGGGCTAGATGGCCTACTCCTGTTCCTAAATCTTATGTTCTTATGTCGGTCATCTGTGGAGGGCGAAACGGTGTTAACGTTTCAGGTTGGTGACCTTTCGTCAGAACTATTATCTATAATACGGGGATTAAACTGAAGGCACTATCTCACCAAGCCGAGACACTAATCTGTCACCCTTTTGATTTATATCACTGCTGTATCAACTTTATTTGCTGCAAAGGATGAACCACAATTTTAACAACCATTTCAGCTAAACCCTCTATCTTAAATAAAAACAGAACATGCTGGATATACTCAACCGGTCAGGCAGCATCTGTGGAGAGAGCAACTGTTCAGGTACTTAAGGAGGTGGCCTTGGAAATAGCGGATGCATTGAGTCATTTTCCAACATTCCATCGACTCTGGATCAGTTCCTGTCGAGTGGAGGGTAGCCAATGTAACCCCACTTTTTTAAAAAAAAAAAAGAGGGAGAGAGAAAACTGAATTATCGACTGGTCAGCCTGACATCGGTAGTGGGTAAAATGATGGAATCAATTATTAAGAATGTCATAGCAGCGCATTTGGAAAGAGGTGACATGATGGATCCAAGTCAGCATGGATTTGTGAAAGGGAAATCATGCTTGACAAATCTTCTGGAATTTTTTGAGGATGTTTTCCAGTCGAGTGGACAAGGGAGAACCAGTTGATGTGATGTATTTGGACTTTCAGAAGTCTTTCGACAAGGTCCCACACAAGAGATTAATGTGCAAAGTTAAAGCACATGGGATTGGGGGTAGTGTGCTGACATGGATTGACAACTGGTTAGCAGACAGGAAGCGAAGAGTAGGAGTAAATGAGTATTTTTCAGAATGGCAGGCAGTGACTAGTGGGGTACCGCCAAGGTTCAGTGCTGGGCTCCCAGCTGTTTACATTGTACATTAATGATTTAGACAAGGGGATTAAATGTAGCATCTCCAAATTTGTGGATGACACTAAGTTGGGTGGCAGTGTGAGCTGCGAGGAGGATGCTATGAGGCTGCAGAGTGACTTGGATAGGTTCGGTGAGTAGGCAAATGCATGGCAGATGAAGTATAATGTGGATAAATGTGAGGTTATCCACTTTGGTTGTAAAAACAGAGAGACAGACTATTATCTGAATGGTGACAGATTAGGAAAAGGGGAGGTGCAACGAGACCTGGGTGTCATGGTACATCAGTCATTGAAGGTTGGTATGCAGTTACTGCAGGCGGTTAAGAAAGCAAATGGCATGTTGGCCTTCATAGCGAGGGGATTTGAGTACAGGGGCAGGGAGGTGTTACTACAGTTGTACAGGGCCTTGGTGAGGCCACACCTGGAGTATTGTGTACAGTTTTGGTCTCCTAACTTGAGGAAGGACATTCTTGCTATTGAGGGAGTGCAGCGAAGGTTCACCAGACTGATTCCCGGGATGGCGGGACTGACATCAAGAAAGACTGGATCGACTGGGCTTGTATTCACTGGAGTTCAGAAGAATGAAAAGGGATCTCATAGAAACGTTTAAAATTCTGATGGGTTCAGACAGGTTAGATGCAGGAAGAATGTTCCCGATGTTGGGGAAGTCCAGAACCAGGGGTCACCGTCTAAGGATAAGGGGTAAGCCATTTCGGACTGAGATGAGGAGAAACTTCTTCACCCAGAGAGTGGTGAACCTGTGGAATTCTCTACCGCAGAAAGCTGTTGAGGCCAATTCACTAAATGTATTCAAAAAGGAGTTAGATGTAGTCCTTACTACTCGGGGGATCAAGGGGTATGGCGAGAAAGCAGGAATGGGGTACTGAAGTTGCATGTTCAGCCATGAACTCATTGAATGGCGGTGTAGGCTCAAAGGGCCGAATGGCCTACTCCTGTACCGATTTTCTATGTTTCAATTATCTTGCTTCCTGTTACCTCAGGCACATTAGAATTCATTATATCTGTACGTTTGTTCCTCCTCCCTAATCTCGTGACTTTTCATTTATTGATGTTTAATCTCCCCTGCTACCTCTGTTCATTGACCTGACCTATTGCACATTATTTAGCATCATTGGCCAAATATCCAATTTAACTTGAATTGCTTCTGGCATGTCCTCCTTTTAGTTCCTTTCTATCGCCTCCCTGCCCCCGCCCTCACCCTGAACCTATCTGTCCACACTACCTATCTTCCCAACTTCAAACTCACTTTCATCTTGGGAGTAGTGATCATAATGCCAGGTTTGAGATCCATTTTGAAAGAGGAAAAGATCAGTGCAGAAACTAGAACAGCAGATTGGATTAAGGCAGATTTTCACAGGATCAGGAATGAGCCAGTTAAAGTGAGGTGGATGGAGACATTGGCACACAGGACTGTGGAACAACCCTGGGATATTGAGCGTGCATAGGCGCACACATATAAAGTGGAAAACTGCTAACTTTGGGATGCTGTGGATAAAAAGAAACTAATTAAAATTGAACACTCAAAGAATAATGAAAATAATTAGTGGTTAAAATAAGAGGTTGTGTTAGATAAGGAAAGCTTAAGAGAAAACCTTAGAGGCTAACATCCCCAGCATTGAAGCACTGACCACACTCGATCAGCTTCGCTGGGCAGGCCACATAATTCGCATGCCAGACACGAGACTCCCTAAGTAAATGCTCTATGCGGAGCTCCTTCATGGCAAACGAGCCAAAGGTGGGCAGCGGAAATGTTACAAGGACACCCTCAAAGCCTCCCTGATGAAATGCGTCATCACCACTGACACCTGGGAGTCCCTGGCCGAAGACCGCCCTAGGTGGAGAAGGTGCATCCGGGAGGGCGCTGAGCACCTCGAGTTTCAACGCTGAGAGCGTGAAGAGATCAAGTGCAGGCAACGGAAGAAACACGCGGCAAACCAGTCCCACCCTTTCCCTCGACGAATGTCTGTCCCACCTGTAACAGGGTCTATGGCTCTCGTGTTAAACTGTTCAGCCATCAAAGGAGTGGAAGTAAGTCTTCCTCCATTCCGAGGGACTGCCTATAATGAAGAGGGAGTATGAGGAAAAAAGTTTAAAAACCTCAAAAGGAACAGTAATCATTTTACAAATATATCAGTAAAAAGGGAATTATTCAAATAAAGAGGATTGTAAATTGTAGAGGATAATCAATAAAAATAGCTGGATATTTAAAAATAAATTTGCATTTGCCTTTGCTCCAGAGAAGGATATCGGACAGGTGGTGAAGCTGTAAGAAATTGAGAGTGAGATGAGAAATATTGTGGTGGATAAAAAGTTTTGGCAAGTTAACTAAGCTAAGGGAAAATGAAGTGCCAGGACCTGATGGAATACATCCTTGGATCCTGAAGCAATTGAGGGAGGGAACTGCAGAAGGCCTCGAAACTATATTTGTTTGCTCTATTGAATATGGATGTGAGCCAGGGAACTGGAGAACTAATGTAGCACCCATTTTTAAAAAGGGGAGTCTGAGCTTATTACAGGTTAGTTAACTTAGTCTGTGGTAGGGAAAATCTTAGTCTTTCATTGAGGATAATGCTACCAGAGAGATAATAGAAGTAGCCAGCATGGATTTCAAAAAAGGAGCAATCATGCTTGGGAGAAACTCATTGTCTTCTTTGAGGAGGTAACAGAGATGGTAGATGGGGGAAACACAGGGGTTGTCATGTACATGAACTTCAGGAAAACCTTTGGCAAGGTACCACACAGGAGATTACCAGAGAAGGTTGAGGGGGTGTGGAATTACAGGGAAGAAAGCAAATTGGATTTAAGAATTAGTTAGACGGAAGAAAGCGGAGAGTCGGAGTTAGCGGCTGTTTTTCCAGAGTATTTGGAAGTATGTAATGGTGTCCCCAGGATTCATTTCTGGGCCACTTTTGTATGTGAATGATTTCGAGACAGGCCTCGAGGGAGTGGTGTTGAAATTTGCAGATGGTGCTAAAATAAGAGGCAATTAATTCTATGGAACACCGAAGCAAACTGAAAAGGGATATTGGTAAGATGGGTGATTGGGCTAATAAGTGGCAGATAGAATTCAATATCGGTGAGTGTGAGGGGTTGCATTTCCACAAAAATAGTAATTCACTAGAAGTGGGCTTGGTGCTGTGGAAGAGCAGAGGGACCTGGAGTAACATGTTCACAGAATATTGAAGGCAGTACCTCTGGCTGTATAATTTGAAAACAACTAATAGAATTCTTGGTTTTGTCTCTAGTGTTGTAGACTATAAAGCCACAAGGTAGTGATGCGCCGATATAAAATCCTTTAAGACCTCCGTTGGAGTACTGTGTGTAGTATTGGGTTGCACACTGTAGGACGAATATTGAGGCTTTCGATTTCGTGCAACGCAAATTCACTTGGATGCTGCCTGTTGAGGAAACACAAATACGAAGAAAGACTTGAAAACATTGGGTCTTTTTTTCGTTGGAACACAGATTACACAACAGTGTAACAGAAGTGTTGAAAGTAATGCAAGGCTGGATCGGGGTAGATAGAAGCAGACTAGTTCAGTAAACGAGGGGTCATGGGAACAAGATTGAATGCAAGAGATTTAGAACATGGGGCAGGAGAAACATTTTACCCTTCTAGGGTTAGTTGTTGAGGCAGAAGCTGTGTCATTCTTTCCAGAGATGCTGCCTGACCCGCTGAGATTTCCAGCATTTTCTGTTTTTATGTCAGATTCCAGCATCCGCAGTATTTTGCATTTGTGTTATTCACGATTAGACTGGATAGGTGGTTGAAGCGATACAGGAACAGGGTGGTTAAGCATGATTTTAACTATTTGCTTGTGAGAAGGGTAAACATAGATAGTGACTGGTTGTGCCAAATAGGATATACGACACACAGGCCATTCGGCCCAACCAGACCATGCCAGTGTTTATGCTCCACTCGAGCCTCCTCCTGTCTTTCCGCATCTACCTCTGATCAGGGTAACCCCATTCTCCCTCATGCTTGTCTAGCCTCCCATTAAATGCATCGATACTATTCACCTCAACCACTCCCTGTGGTAGTGAGTTCCACATTCTCACTGCTCTTTGGGTAAAGAAGATTCTTCTGAGTTCCCGATTAGATTTCTTGTTGACTGTCTTATATTGATATTGAAATAGCCTGCTTCCGTAATTGTAATTTCTATATATTTCTTCGTTGGGGGTCCTTGAATGTTGTGTTGTCTCCTAGATCTGTGTCCACTTCTCCTGCATCTCCTTGTTTGAAGCTCTCCAATCAGGAAGCCTGCCTTTCCCACCGCACTGAAGTGGCCCTAACCAAAGTTATGAATGACATTCCCAGTTACTGGCCGTGGTACATTATCCCTGCTCTACCAGTCTGCCGTTGATCACACCATCCTCTCCGTGACTCATCTCCTTTTCCAGCTCTGAGTTACAGCCTTTGCTTGGTACTGCTCGTGCCGATCCAGTCATGGCCAAAGCACCTCTAACAGCAGATGTTCCCACGGCCACAATGTCGCCGTGGGAGTCCTTCGCGGATCGGGGTGTTGTGTAATTGTGGAAGTACGCTGATGTCACCCAACTCTACCTCTCCACTGCCTCTGCGCTTATCCGACAGTCTTCCTGAAACATCAACAGTGGGGAACTAATGCTTCATGGCAACTGCAGACACGGAGAATCTCCCAGGCGCTTAAAAAATGTAAATAATTGTTGGCTGAAACAAACACAATAAACTATAAATTCTTTATGACCAGAGATTGGAGGTGGCAACAACACGACCAGAAAGCCTCGAAGGAAGAAAAATCTTTATTTTTCAAAAAAAAACTTTTTTAACAAAACTTTAAAAAATATCTGAAAGAAGTTAATAAGAAATTTAAATGAATATAGGCAAGTTGTGTGGAAACATAGAAACATAGAAAATAGGTGCAGGAGTAGGCCATTAGGCCCTTCGAGCCTACACCGCCATTCAATGAGTTCATGGCTGAACATGCAACTTCAGTACCCCATTCCTGCTTTCTCGCCATACCCCTTTATCCCCCTAGTAGTAAGGACTTCATCTAACTCCCTTTTGGATATATTTAGTGAATCGGCCTCAACAACTTTCTGTGGTAGAGAATTCCACAGGTTCACCACTCTCTGGGTGAAGAAGTTTCTCCTCATCTCAGTCCTAAATGGCTTACCCCTTATCCTTAGACTGTGACCCCTGGTTCTGGACTTCCCCAACATTGGGAACATTCTTCCTGCATCTAACCTGTCTAAACCCGTCATAATTTTAAACGTTTCTATGAGGTCCCCTCTCATTCTTCTGAACTCCAGTGAATACAAGCCCAGTTGATCCAGTCTTTCTTGATAGGTCAGTCCCACCATCCCGGGAATCAGTCTGGTGAACCTTCGCTGCACTCCCTCAATAGCAAGAATGCCCTTCCTCAAGTTAGGAGACCAAAACTGTACACAATACTCCAGGTGTGGCCTCACCAAGGCCCTGCACAACTGTAGCAACACCTCCCTGCCCCTGTACTCAAATCCCCTCGCTATGAAGGCCAACATGCCATTTGCTTTCTTAACCGTCTGCTGTACCTGCATGCCAACCTTCAATGACTGATGTACCATGACACCCAGGTCTCGTGGCACCTCCCCTTTTCCTAATCTGTCACCATTCAGATAATAGTCTGTCTCTGTTTTTACCACCAAAGTGGATAACCTCACATTTATCCACATTATACTTCATCTGCCATGCATTTGCCCACTCACCTAACCTGTCCAACTCACTCTGCAGCCTCATAGCATCCTCCTCGCAGCTCTCACTGCCACCCAACTTAGTGTCATCCGCAAATTTGGAGATATTACATTTAATCCCCTCGTCTAAATCATTAATGTACAGTGTAAACAGCTGGGGCCCCAGCACAGAACCTTGCGGTACCCCACTAGTCACTGCCTGCCATTCTGAAAAGTACTCATTTACTCCTACTCTTTGCTTCCTGTCTGACAACCAGTTCTCAATCCCATGTGCTTTAACTTTGCACATTAATCTCTTGTGTGGGACCTTGTCAAGCCTTCTGAAAGTCCAAATATACCACATCAACTGGTTCTCCCTTGTCCACTCTACTGGAAACATCCTCAAAAAATTCCAGAAGATTTGTCAAGCATGATTTCCCTTTCACAAATCCATGTTGACTGGGACCTATCATGTCACCTCTTTCCAAATGCTCTGCTATGACATCCTTAATAATTGATTCCATCATTTTACCCACTACTGAGGTCAGGCTGACCAGTCTATAATTCCCTGTTTTCTCTCCTTTTTTAAAAAGTGGGGTTACATTGGCTACCCTCCACTCAATAGGAACTGATCCCGAGTCAATGGAATATTGGAAAATGACTGTCAATGCATCTGCTATTTCCAAGGCCACCTCCTTAAGTACTCTGGGATGCAGTCCATCAGGCCCTGGGGATTTATCGGCCTTCAATCCCATCAATTTCCCCAACACAATTTCCCGACTAATAAGGATTTCCCTCAGTTCCTCCTCCTTACTCGACCCTCTGACCCCTTTTATATCCAGAAGGTTGTTTGTGTCCTCCAAAGTACTTGTTCAATTGGTCTGCCATTTCTTTGTTCCCTGTTATGACTTCCCCTGATTCTGACTGCAGGGGACCTACGTTTGTCTTTACTAACCTTTTTCTCTTTACATATCTATAGAAACTTTTGCAATCCGTCTTCATGTTCCCTGCAAGCTGCTTCTCGTACTCCATTTTCCCTGCCCTAATCAAACCCTTAGTCCTCCTCTGCTGAGTTCTAAATTTCTCCCAGTCCCCGGGTTCGCTGCTATTTCTGGCTAATTTGTATGCCACTTCCTTGGCTTTAATACTATCCCTGATTTCCCTTGATCGCCATGGAGGACGCAAAGAATCTGCAAAGGCATATAGATAGGCTAAGAGAGTTTGCAAAAATTTGGGAGATGGAGTATAATGTAGGAAAATGTGAGGTTATCCACTCTGTTCGGAAGAATAAAAAAGCTAATTATTTAAATGTAGAGAGATACAAAATGCTGAGATACAGAGCGATCTGGGAGTCCTTTGTACATGAAACACAAAGTTAGTATGCAGGTACAGCAGGTATTTAGGAAGGCAAATGGTATTTATTGCAAGGGGGATAGAGTATAAAAGTAGGGAAGTCCTGATACAACTGTACAGGGTATCTGGTGAGGCCACACCTGGAGTACAGTTTTGGTCTCCGTATTTAAGGAAGGATATACTTGCATTGGAGGCTGTTCAGAGAAGGTTTACGAGATTGATTCCTGCGATGAATAGGTTGTTTTATGAAGAAAGGTTGAGCAGTTTGGGTCTATACTCATTGGCGTTCAGAAGAATGAGAGGTGATCTTATTGAAACACAAGAATCTGAGAGGGCTTTGGAATTCTCTACCCCAGAGAGCTGTAGAGGCTGGATGATTGAATATATTTAAGGTGAAGATAGACAGAATTTTGAATAATGAGGGAGTCAAAAGTTACGGGGAGCGGGCAGGGAAGTGGAGTTGAGTCCAAGATCAGATCAGCCATGATCTTATTGAATGGCGGAGCAGTCTCAAGGGGCCAAATGGCCTACTCCTGTTCCTATTATGTTTCTTATAACCTTAATGTGAGGTAGAAATAATGCTGTAGCTATACAAAATACTAGTTAGACAATACCTAGAGTACTGTGGGAGCAGTTCTGGGCACCACACCTGAGGAAGGATATATTGGTCTTGGAGGGACTGCAGTGTAGGTTTACCAGAATGATGTCTGGACTTCAAGGATTAAGTTACGAGAAGAGATTACACAAATTAGGATTGTATTCCCTGGAATTTCGAAGGTTAATGGGTGATCTAATTGAAGTTTTCAGGATATTAAGGGGAATAGATAGGGTAGATAGAGAGAAACTATTTCTGCTGGTTGGGGAGTCGAGGACTAGAGGGCATAATCTGAAAATTAGAACCACACCTTTCAGGAGTGAAATTAGGGAACCTTTCTACACAAAGGGTGGTAGAAGTTTTGGAACTCTTCTGCAAATGGAAATTGATGCTAGATCAATTATTAATTTTAAATCGGAGAGTGACAGCTTTCTGTTAGTCGAAAGGTATTAAAGGATATGGGCCGAAGGTGGATTTATGGAGTTAGGTTGCAGATCAGCCATGATCTCGTTGAATGATGGAGCAGGCTCAAGGATAGCTTCCTCCTGTTCCTATCTTCCTAAAGTAGCACATAGTATGTGAGGTTCTAGACTGGATGAATCTGTTGCACGAATGTTTTTACTGTGTAAAATTACATAAGCACCTAAGAACATAACATAAGAACAGGAGTAGGCCATCTAGCCCCTCGAGCCTGCTCTGCCATTCAAAAAGATCATGGCTGATCTGGCCGTGGACTCCGCTCCACTTACCTGCCCGCTCCCCATAACCCTTAATTCCCTTATTGGTTATAAGAACATAAGAATTAGGAATAATTGTACTATGTTCATGTATAATAATCAAATGAAAATTCTTTTCAACTTTGCCCTCATGCAGAAAATGTAATGAGTGTGCCAGTACATGAGGATCACCTGCAGAGTTAATACTCTGAATTCAAAATGCAATATAATGCATGTCATTCTAGTGGTTGGTCATGTATAGGGGGGGGCCTTTCCCTATTTTAAGATCCATTTTATTTTTAACTTAGCAATTTTCTGCCCGGTTCCTTTGCTCCGTACCTTTCTTAATGTGGACTCTTGGTTGGGCTATGAATCATCGTTATCATAGGCAGTCCCTCGGAATCGAGGAAGACTTGCTGCCATTCTAAAAATGAGTTCTCAGGTGACTGAACAGCCTAATATGGGAATTACAGTCTCTGTCACAGGTGGGACAGACAGTGGTTGAGGAGTCTGGTTTGCCGCACTCTCCTTCCGCTGCCTGCACTTGCTTTCTGCATGCTCTCGGTGACGAGACTCGAGGTGCTCAGCGCCCTCCCGGATGCTCTTCCTCCACTTAGGGCGGTCTTTGATAGATGGGTGCTGATGGCCAATGTTCCCCCTGATTTTATTTTGGGCGCGCGTCCCATTCACATGCTCGAACGTAACATCAGGAAAGCTGGTATGCGCGGGATCAGCAGAGGAAGCCGCGATGCTGGTGGTCCCCTGGTGCTTTGTGTAGGTGGCCATTGTTTGTGAATATTGACACCACCGATAGGCTGTTTGATCATGAGTCATCACAGACCAGCCTGATGCAATCTGCACATGTGAACCAGAGCATACTTGGTATTGATATATGTGCACTTCCAGCAGCGGTTTACTGGTTAATGTTGAAGGGAGGGATCCTGGTTGATTTTTTTTCTGATCCCTTTTCTTTCCCTACCCTACCCCACCCAAGGGTGCAGAGATGAATTTGAGAGCCTTTGCCACCTACCCTGGGCTATGGTCAGACTGGGCACCAGATTTGGGGTCTTCCTGGTCTCTGCCTCAGATACTTGATAATTTGCTGAGCTAGATTCTCTTGCTAAAATGTTGAACTACCAAACTGTTGGGATTACAATTCACCACTGATTTAAGGTAATTGGCAAACGAACCAGAGGCGACAAGAGGAAACATTTTATTAACTCTGCGGGTTGTGATGATCTGGAATGCACTGCCTGGAAGGGTGGCGGAGGCAGACTTTATAGTAACTTTCAAAAGGGAATTTGATAAATGAACTGGGAAAATTTGCTGGGCTTTGAGAAAGAACACGACAGTGGGACCAATTGGAAAGCTCTGTCTAAGAGCCGGTACAGGCACTACAGGCCAAACGTGCTATATCATTGTATGATGAAGTTGGTACTTGCTTATATGGACCATGACGGAATTGAACCTGTCACATCTTGTAATACCCGCTTTAATCATGTGTCTTGCAAAAGTTAGATTTTGTAGGACTGGGATCCTGTCATTTTTAGTTTTTGCGCCTCTTGGGAGAGACCTGAATACACACACACACGAGTGTCTATCTGAGTAATGTTGAGCTGTTTATTTAATATTTGAGTGTTAAATACTGCATGAGGGTGCCATTGAACATAATCTTCATTCTTGACTTCCTGATCCTGTGAAACACAGTATCTGTAATCCACTTGATATTGGTACATGTGATATTCAGTTTATTTTATTCAGGTTTCTATTTTTGATCCACCTCCATGATGTTGCACATCAGACATCTCTTCAAAACCGAACTCTTAAAATGATACTATAAAGTTACGTTGTAGAATTGCTGGTCGTTTTGGTAACACTTGAGAGTAACGTTTTTCTTTTTGTAAATTTTTAATCTGTCAAAGGAAATGGCGGCAGCATCAGTTTTTCTTCAGCCTGGAGCACAGAGACAGTATCCCACCCATTACATGGAGACAGCTATTCAGACGTACAAGGACCTGTGCAAGTACGTGACATCTTCGGTCAAGCCAAATAAGAATTAACACTCAGTTATGAGGTGGAATAGCGAATGCATTTGGAAAAAAATATCTCTGGGCCGAAGGTTTGAAACTTTATACTAGCTTGAAGCTGTTCTAAGAGCCAGTTTTGAGTTGAGTGATGGCCTTGCACCGGGAGAATGAAAGCGGCAGTCGGGAAGTTAATCAATGTTTTTTTTTTTGAAGAGGACTGGTAATGTAAAAAGGCATTGAAATTCAAAGCAATTGAATACTTGTTGAGACCTGTGCAAAGAGACAAGTGAGGCAGATGATGATCCAGGGTTCCTTTTGAGATTTGTGATGTATATAATAGATGGCGAAGGTAATGTAATTCTGGAGGATTTTGTTTTCCTCGGGTGGATGAAATATTCACAAGTTAGCAAAGGGGCCATTGATTTTGCAGGTAGTGATGAATTGTTACTCGTATAGTCTGTGGATATTGAGGTGCAAATGCACAAAGGGTAATGATGAGTCAATGTAAGACCTCAGTTAGAATACAGTGTGCAGTATTGCAATTGATGCCATTGGAACGATATTTAAACTTTTAGAGCGGATAAGGACACAGTGTGCCAGTTTATTTCTTCTGTTAATGAACATAAACAAATTCATAACTAACTTGCTATTGATTCATGAGATGATACATCAAGAAAATTGCATTTCCCCTCTGGCTTTGTAGGTGCACAGCCCAGTGTACAGATAAAAGCAGCCCGCTTTATTGGCACCCCATCCACCACCTTAAACATTCACTCACTCCACTATCGGTGCATCGTCTACCATCTACAAGATACACTGCAGCAACTCACCCAGACGTCTTGAAGCGCACCTCCCAAACCTGCGACCACTACCACCTAGAAGGACAAGAGCAGCAAGGGTTACATAGACTTGTATATAATCTGCAGCATGGAAACCGACTGAGTGAGCTGGTCTGTGGTGTTTATACGCCACACGAGTTTCTAACCAATCTAAATACTTGCCCCCACCACCCCGTTCTCCCGCCCCCCTCCCCCGGCCATCCCAGTATTCCTCTATTCCCGATACCTCGTGTATGTCTCGAGCCTCCCCTGAAATCATCATCATAGGCAGTCCCTCGGAATCGAGGAAGACTTGCTTCCACTCTAAAAATGAGTCCTTAGGTGGCTGAACAGTCCAGTACAACAACCACAGTCCCTGTCGCAGGTGGGACAGATGTATATCACTGCTATCTGTTTCAACCACTCCATGTGACGGCGAGTTCAACATTCTCACCACTTCGTGTAAAGAAATTGTTGGTGGTTTTCTTGTATTTATGCCCCCTTCTGGACTCGCTCACAGGTGAAAACAGTTTCTCCACATCCATCCTATTGGAACACCTCCCATAATTCAAAAAACTTCTATAGGGTCTCCTTTCCCCCCGCCCCCCCTCTGAGTAAGGAACCAAAGCTTGCTCAATCTTTCCTGATTTTTACATCCCCTCTATTCTAGTAATACGCTTGTAAATTTTTTCTGCACTTTCTTCAGTGCTTCAATATCCTTTTTGTTGTAATGAGACCAGAACTGTGCGAGGTCTGTACAAATCTAACCTTGCCTCCCTGCTTTTGTATTCTAGCCCTCTGGAAATGAATCCCAGTACTTGGCATTCTTTATGACCATAACAACTTGTGTTACTTTTAACAATTTACGTATCTGTACTTCCAGAACTGTTTGCTCTTCTACCTCATTTAGTTTCTTGCCTTCCAAGGAATAAGTGGCCTCTTTATTCCGCCTACCAAAATGCACCACCTCGCACTTGCTCTATTGAGTCTCACTTGCCATTTGTCTGCCTACTTTGCAAGTCTGTTTGTCATTTTGTATTTGGATGTTGTCTTAAGATTATTAACAATATCCCCCAACTTAGTATCACCTGCAAATTTCGATGCCATATTACCAATTTCTGAGTTCAAATCATTCATGTATATGGTAAACCAGAGTGGTCCCACCACACATCCCTGCTGCACGCTACTTTCCACTTTCTGCCAGTCTGAGAAACTTCCCTCAACTCCTACCCTCTCTCCTGTTCTGTAGCTATCTTTCAATGCATTCTGCTACCTGGCTCCTGACTTCACATGTCCTGACCTTTGTCACGAGTTTCTGTGACGTACTTGAAAGAAAGTGGTGAGAGAAGGGGGCTCATTAAAGCAATACTGCAAATCTAAGCAAAATTTGCAGTTCCAGCTGATAAACCCATCGTATTCAGTCTTATCTTTACTCATAGCTCCTCTGAAGGATTTGAATGATGCAAAAAGAATACATAGGTTCTTGGAATCGCTTTTCTGCAGGGATAGACTTAAACTCTTCAGTGTGAAAATTAGAGAAAGGTTGAGGGATACGATTTTAGGCCTTTTAAGATAGGAGAGTTGATACTGAAGCAAGTGTATTCGTTGAGTTTAACAAGAGGAGGAGAGCAAGTTGTATACTGTTTTAAACCTAGCTAAATTGGAGTTGGGTTGGGACACTTAATATGCATCTTGTCTGTAAAGAATGGTCTTTGAGTGCAAGTAACTGCCACATTTTGTGACGAGTGTGGCATAGTTGGATGTAGGTGTAGTGGTTGCTGAATTAGTTTTGGAGTCAGGGATGATTTGATGCTACTGCCATGTTGTCAGATAGACCGGGATGAGCTCAATAGCTTCATTCTGTAGCAAACATCCATTTTGTGGCATTATTCCAAGACAATTTGGAAAATGTAGTTTTACCATCTTGGAAACCGATATTGATTCCCAAGTTAAGATAATTACCACTTGGAGAATGCAACAGTCGCCATAAGCCTAAAATTCAGGGAATGTACTTTGCTTTTAGTTTGGTTAATTTGGTGTAACTTTGGAATTTTAATTTTTTTAAATAAAATTGCTCCATCCTAGGAACCTAGTACTCGCTGAGCGATGCACTTTACTAAGTGCTGAAATTTTGAAAAGCCAAGCCAAATATTCGGAGGCTGCAACTCTCCTCATTCGGATGACCAGTGAGGTAGGAAGTTTCTTGCAATTGGAGTTTGATATGACTTTGGCATTGTACTTCGGTATTACATAAGGTACCAATGCAGTATTGTTATGGTTGGTGCTGTTTTTCTATACTCTTGTCTCGGTTCAGTCGCCATATGCAGTCTAGCTGTACTCCGCCAACTTTTTGACCAGGACACCAGGGATGACTTACCTTGGAAATAGTGCCATGGGATCTTTTGACATCCACCTGAGAGCAGACGGCTCCTTTGTTTACCGTCTCGTCCAAAAGACTTCACCTCCGACAGTGCAGCACTCTTTTTCAGTACTGCACTGGGAGATTCTTGTGCTGTCGACAAAAGTCTCTGGAGTGGGGCTTAAACCCACAACCTCTGACTCAGAGGCGAGAGTGCTCCCCACTGAGTCATGGCTGACCTCAATAGATCTGATAGAAATCTTTAAATCGAATGTGTGTGTGTGTCATGGACACCAGTGAAGTGAAATATCTGCCCATACCTCGCTTGAGATGTCGTTCAGAACTATCTGAGTAATCTCAATGAGAATTAACCTCTTCCAGTGGTATTTTCAACCCTGTGGCTTCCATAACAAAGTGATCCTGCTTCTAACAAATATTTAACCAAATGTTTTTCTTCTATAGTCTGTTACTGAGGAGTCATTTTTATTTCTCACTGACTTGTAACTTGCCTTTTGAGGTCATCTAAATTAGTGAAATGATATTGTTCCTGTATTATATCTCCAGTGATTTATTATAGCTGGCAATGTTCCTGCTAATTATCTCTCTTCATGCGTGATCCCTTTAAATTTGCTGCGTGGTATCTTTACCAACAGCAAGAGCTAGTGAGCGGCCTGCGCAGAGCATCCGGATCGGTGCACACCTTAGAGGAAACGTTGGGGTAATATTGATGCAAACAGTAAACGGGTGAATTGGAAACCAGAATCGGCTGAGGTTATTGCCCACCCACTCAGTTCTCTGCTATTGAAATATCCCAGTATATTGCACTATACTGCCAACATAATTGAAGTGTAAGGCAGTTACCTACTTGAATTGAAATGTATAGAACATGAGAAGCATTCATTATGATTTTCATTCAACAACCACGTGTGAATATATAGTATGCTTTGATCTCACAGGGAAAATCAATCGGGGATGGGAACGCAAAGAGGAGGAGGTCATTCAGCCCCTCAAACCTGCTCCACTATTCACTGAGATCATGACTGATCTCCATATACCCACCTTTGGCCCATATCCCTTAATACCTTTGTTAACACAAAGCAATCAATCTTTTATTTAAAAAGAACAATTGACCTAGCAGCAATTGCCATTTGCGGAAGAGAGATCCAAACTCCTACCTCCCTCTGTTTAGAATGTTTCCTAATTTCACTCGAAGGTATGGCTCTTAATTTTTAGACTCTGTCCCCCTAGTCCGAGACTTCCCAACCAGCGGAAATGGTTTCTCTCGATCTACCCTATCTAGGGAATATAACCCTAATTTGTGTAATCTCTCCTTGTAACTTAACCCTTGAAGATGCTTTGCCTTTGTGGTTGGATACTGCGTTCCTCTGCAGTTACCTGAAACTTTGATCCGTCACCCATATCAGAAGATCAAATTGCTGGTGTGTTTGCTTCTTGTTCAGTCCAGTCTATCTTGCATTTTATTTTCAGCTCTGGGCAAAGGGTTTACTCATTATTTTTCCAAAGTACGCAAAGGTTTCATCATGCGCTGGATACTTGCATATTCATAAGAACATAAGAAAATAGGAGCAGGAGTAGGCCATACAGCCCCTCGAGCCTGCTCCGCCAGTCAATAAGATCATGGCTGATCTTCGATCTCAACTTCTTTCCCATCCAATCCCTATATTCCTTGATTTCTTGAGTCCAAAAATCTATATCTCAAACTTGAATGTACTCAACGATTCAGCATCCACAGCCCTTTGGGGTAGAGAATTCCAAAGATTCACAGCCCTCTAAGTGAAGAAACTTCTTATCTCTGTATTAAATGGTCGACCCATTTATACGGATGGTTACGAGAAATGCGAGGGTAAACATATCTGGAAAGGATGAACAGGTTGGCTCTTTTCTCTTGAAAAGTGAAGGCTGAGGGGTGACCTAATTTTTAAAATTATGAAAGGTTTTGATCGTAGATACAGAGTATGTTTCCACTTGTGGGAGTGGATACAGAGTATGTTTCCACTTGTGGGAGTGGATACAGAGTATGTTTCCACTTGTGGGAGTGGATACAGAGTATGTTTCCACTTGTGGGAGTGGATACAGAGTATGTTTCCACTTGTGGGAGTGGATACAGAGTATGTTTCCACTTGTGGGAGTGGATACAGAGTATGTTTCCACTTGTGGGAGTGGATACAGAGTATGTTTCCACTTGTGGGAGTGGATACAGAGTATGTTTCCACTTGTGGGAGTGGATACAGAGTATGTTTCCACTTGTGGGAGTGGATACAGAGTATGTTTCCACTTGTGGGAGTGGATACAGAGTATGTTTCCACTTGTGGGAGTGGATACAGAGTATGTTTCCACTTGTGGGAGTGGATACAGAGTATGTTTCCACTTGTGGGAGTGGATACAGAGTATGTTTCCACTTGTGGGAGTGGATACAGAGTATGTTTCCACTTGTGGGAGTGGATACAGAGTATGTTTCCACTTGTGGGAGTGGATACAGAGTATGTTTCCACTTGTGGGAGTGGATACAGAGTATGTTTCCACTTGTGGGAGTGGATACAGAGTATGTTTCCACTTGTGGGAGTGGATACAGAGTATGTTTCCACTTGTGGGAGTGGATACAGAGTATGTTTCCACTTGTGGGAGTGGATACAGAGTATGTTTCCACTTGTGGGAGTGGATACAGAGTATGTTTCCACTTGTGGGAGTGGATACAGAGTATGTTTCCACTTGTGGGAGTGGATACAGAGTATGTTTCCACTTGTGGGAGTGGATACAGAGTATGTTTCCACTTGTGGGAGTGGATACAGAGTATGTTTCCACTTGTGGGAGTGGATACAGAGTATGTTTCCACTTGTGGGAGTGGATACAGAGTATGTTTCCACTTGTGGGAGTGGATACAGAGTATGTTTCCACTTGTGGGAGTGGATACAGAGTATGTTTCCACTTGTGGGAGTGGATACAGAGTATGTTTCCACTTGTGGGAGTGGATACAGAGTATGTTTCCACTTGTGGGAGTGGATACAGAGTATGTTTCCACTTGTGGGAGTGGATACAGAGTATGTTTCCACTTGTGGGAGTGGATACAGAGTATGTTTCCACTTGTGGGAGTGGATACAGAGTATGTTTCCACTTGTGGGAGTGGATACAGAGTATGTTTCCACTTGTGGGAGTGGATACAGAGTATGTTTCCACTTGTGGGAGTGGATACAGAGTATGTTTCCACTTGTGGGAGTGGATACAGAGTATGTTTCCACTTGTGGGAGTGGATACAGAGTATGTTTCCACTTGTGGGAGTGGATACAGAGTATGTTTCCACTTGTGGGAGTGGATACAGAGTATGTTTCCACTTGTGGGAGTGGATACAGAGTATGTTTCCACTTGTGGGAGTGGATACAGAGTATGTTTCCACTTGTGGGAGTGGATACAGAGTATGTTTCCACTTGTGGGAGTGGATACAGAGTATGTTTCCACTTGTGGGAGTGGATACAGAGTATGTTTCCACTTGTGGGAGTGGATACAGAGTATGTTTCCACTTGTGGGAGTGGATACAGAGTATGTTTCCACTTGTGGGAGTGGATACAGAGTATGTTTCCACTTGTGGGAGTGGATACAGAGTATGTTTCCACTTGTGGGAGTGGATACAGAGTATGTTTCCACTTGTGGGAGTGGATACAGAGTATGTTTCCACTTGTGGGAGTGGATACAGAGTATGTTTCCACTTGTGGGAGTGGATACAGAGTATGTTTCCACTTGTGGGAGTGGATACAGAGTATGTTTCCACTTGTGGGAGTGGATACAGAGTATGTTTCCACTTGTGGGAGTGGATACAGAGTATGTTTCCACTTGTGGGAGTGGATACAGAGTATGTTTCCACTTGTGGGAGTGGATACAGAGTATGTTTCCACTTGTGGGAGTGGATACAGAGTATGTTTCCACTTGTGGGAGTGGATACAGAGTATGTTTCCACTTGTGGGAGTGGATACAGAGTATGTTTCCACTTGTGGGAGTGGATACAGAGTATGTTTCCACTTGTGGGAGTGGATACAGAGTATGTTTCCACTTGTGGGAGTGGATACAGAGTATGTTTCCACTTGTGGGAGTGGATACAGAGTATGTTTCCACTTGTGGGAGTGGATACAGAGTATGTTTCCACTTGTGGGAGTGGATACAGAGTATGTTTCCACTTGTGGGAGTGGATACAGAGTATGTTTCCACTTGTGGGAGTGGATACAGAGTATGTTTCCACTTGTGGGAGTGGATACAGAGTATGTTTCCACTTGTGGGAGTGGATACAGAGTATGTTTCCACTTGTGGGAGTGGATACAGAGTATGTTTCCACTTGTGGGAGTGGATACAGAGTATGTTTCCACTTGTGGGAGTGGATACAGAGTATGTTTCCACTTGTGGGAGTGGATACAGAGTATGTTTCCACTTGTGGGAGTGGATACAGAGTATGTTTCCACTTGTGGGAGTGGATACAGAGTATGTTTCCACTTGTGGGAGTGGATACAGAGTATGTTTCCACTTGTGGGAGTGGATACAGAGTATGTTTCCACTTGTGGGAGTGGATACAGAGTATGTTTCCACTTGTGGGAGTGGATACAGAGTATGTTTCCACTTGTGGGAGTGGATACAGAGTATGTTTCCACTTGTGGGAGTGGATACAGAGTATGTTTCCACTTGTGGGAGTGGATACAGAGTATGTTTCCACTTGTGGGAGTGGATACAGAGTATGTTTCCACTTGTGGGAGTGGATACAGAGTATGTTTCCACTTGTGGGAGTGGATACAGAGTATGTTTCCACTTGTGGGAGTGGATACAGAGTATGTTTCCACTTGTGGGAGTGGATACAGAGTATGTTTCCACTTGTGGGAGTGGATACAGAGTATGTTTCCACTTGTGGGAGTGGATACAGAGTATGTTTCCACTTGTGGGAGTGGATACAGAGTATGTTTCCACTTGTGGGAGTGGATACAGAGTATGTTTCCACTTGTGGGAGTGGATACAGAGTATGTTTCCACTTGTGGGGGAGTGGATACAGAGTATGTTTCCACTTGTGGGGAAGAGCATACAGAGTATGTTTCCACTTGTGGGGGAGTGGATACAGAGTATGTTTCCACTTGTGGGGAAGAGCATACAGAGTATGTTTCCACTTGTGGGGAAGAGCATACAGAGTATGTTTCCACTTGTGGGGAAGAGCATACAGAGTATGTTTCCACTTGTGGGGAAGAGCATACAGAGTATGTTTCCACTTGTGGGGAAGAGCATACAGAGTATGTTTCCACTTGTGGGGAAGAGCATAACTAGAGGCCATCAATATAAGATCGTCAGCAAGAAATCCAATGGGGAATTAGAAGAAATGTCTTTATCCAAAGAGTGGTGAGAATGTGGAACTCGCTGTCACGGGGAGTGTTTAAGTGAATAGTATAGATGTATTTAAGGGAAGGTTAAAGAAGCATATGAGGGAGAAGGGAATAGAGGGTTATGCTGATAGATTTAGATGGGAGAAGGCTCAAGTGGAGCATAAACGCCGGCATGGACTGGTTGGGCCGAATGGTCTGTTTCTGTGCCGTATATCCTGTGTAATCATATGCCCCCTAGTTCTAGACTCTCCAGCCAGGGGAAACAATCTCTCAGCCTCTGCCCTATCAAGCCCCCTTAGAATCTTATGTTTCACTGAGGTCACTCCTCATTCTTCTAAACTTGAGAATATACGTCCAATCTATTCAGTCTCTCCTCATAGAACAACCCTCTCACCCCCAGGGATCAATGTAGTGAACCTTTGTTGCACCCCCTCTAGTATGTCCTTCCTCAGATAAGGATGACTCGGCTCAGTTTCTGTCAGTGAATAGAGGCTTTCAGTTGTGATTTTAGCTGCTTCTCCACTCCCTGGTCCGAGAGGGAATGGACTATGGGGAGCAGCGATGTAGCCATGTATAACCCAGAAAGGAAATTTCTGCCCAGCTGCACTTCACATTAACTG
Organism: Pristiophorus japonicus; assembly: GCF_044704955.1. Taxonomy (NCBI): domain Eukaryota; kingdom Metazoa; phylum Chordata; class Chondrichthyes; family Pristiophoridae; genus Pristiophorus; species Pristiophorus japonicus. Next base: position 533,974,235 of record NC_091977.1, read on the forward strand.
ATACAGCCCAGGAAAAGTTGTTGGGTGTACTGGATCCAGAGGAGCTTCAGCAGCAGATGCAGCCCTGGCCTCCCTCCCTGGCACCTTCAGTTTGTCTCCCAGTTGGAGGTTGGTTTTCAGTATCATATCGCCTCCCATCGGTGAAGCCTTTGGTGATGAAAGCAGTTACTTGATATTCACAGACAGCAGGAGCTGGCAAGGGATAGCTCTGGACACTAATTTGCCCACTCGCGTGTATTTTGCAGAAGAGTAAAGAATGTTAGTTAAGGAGACTCCCTGCGGGAACTGTGGAAGGGTTAATGCAATGTTCTTTTTCATTTTACAGCGTAAACTTAAAATTTGTTGCTTATCGCTTTCAGAGAGTCTTAAGGTAATTATTGATTGGTGTAATTAATTATTTCGTTTACTTGTCTATTGAGTGTTTACCACAAAGCTAGATGCTAATTGAGATTGTGTTGTACTAAAAACAGAAAATGCTGGAAATCTCAGCAGGTCAGGCAGCATCTGTGGAGAGGAAGCAGAGTTAACGTTTCGGGTCGTTGACTATGCTTCCTCCACAGATGCTGCCTGACCTGCTGAGATTTCCAGCATTTTCTGTTTTTATTCCAGATTCTGCAGAATTTTGCTTTTGTATTTGTGTTATATAGTTTGCAGTGTTGTAAAGTGCCGATGTGTCTTTTTTCTTTAAATGCAGGATTCTGACCTCCGAAGTGCACTTTTACTAGAACAAGCTGCCCACTGTTTCATCAATATGCGCTCTCCCATGGTACGCAAGTTTGCTTTTCATATGATTCTGGCCGGGCATCGATTCGGTAAAGCAGATCAGGTAAGCATGGTGTTTGAATATAGTGCATTTAACGGATCTTTTGATGTAACAAATATGCAGCAATACATTTAGCACGGTTAATTCTGCTTTGTGGGTGTACACTGTCGTGCTTTTTGTCAAAAATTATTTGGGTAAAGTCCTCCCAGTTATTCAGATTTTCTGAGGAGTCGATGGTTGCATTTTTTACACTGAATTTTTCTTTGAGTTTACAATGTGATCTGGGTAAATTATTGCCTGGAAGATTTCAGAATTACTTGTTCTCTTTACCATTAATTAATCGATGTATCAACCCTCCTGAACTTTAGCAAGTTGAGATCAAATTTTGTAGTCTGTAGAAGTAAGACCTTTCCCGTCACCATTATTAATCTAATTATAATGGCCTGGATTTTGCGGTGGTAATGACGGCGGAACTGTCGGGGTTCGCTGTCATTACCCCTCTGAAACTGACCCCAACTTCAGGACTTGGTGCATGTGCCGGTAACCCCGGTAAGATGCGGCCAGTCATTCCCTGCTCTGCCACAGGTTGCGCTGTGGAGCTCCCCAGAGCTGGCAATCAATTCAAATCTCTTGAATTGATAACTTCCTCTTCTATGATGGAATATTGCTGTTTTCAAAAAAAAAACGTTAAGCCTTGTTGAAAGAGGTGCAACTGGGTTTTTAACAGCATAATGACCTTGAAAAAATAATTTCATATTTGTGGAATGTCTAATTTGTGTCCATTAATATGATTAAGAATTGCAGGTTGGACTTCCCTTATACAGGACTCTCTTTATCCGGCACCGCCCCACGTCCGGCATGATGCCAGAGGCGCATGCACAGAACGCGGCCGACCTCCAACCCTGACTTTGGGGCCGCGCCGACACCCGGCCCGCCGAGGGTGCGCTGACACTTTCGGCCTGTCCGGGGCGCCGACCCCACTCTTTCTCTTCCCCCCCCCCCCATGGTCTCGGGAGTGCGGGATAAGGGAGGTTCAACCTGCATAAGTTTTAATACAATATTTTTCTAAAAGTTTTTTTGATATTTCAGCTTCTACCGTAATCCTGTGTATATGTCCCAATCTTTATTTTGCGCGCTCAAATTTATTAGAAGCAAATTAGAATATCTGCATTTTACTTCCCGGTTTGCTGTCTGGGAATCCTTCAATGTGATTGGCTGCTTAACCAGCTTGATGGCATCACTGTTGCTCAATGCTTAGGATTTACTTGATTTGGAGCCAGATTCAAGCGAAAGTCGGGCGAGCTAAAATTGACGCCACAGAGATCACGAGATATTTGTGGAAAGCTTTTTTGCGAGTTTAGCGGCGAGTGCCGTCGCTTTGTTGCTGACTGCAAATTCCAGGCTCGTGTCTAAATGTGGAGTGTTGGGCCATGCTTGCTCAGGCTATTCATTCGCATCTTCTTGGGCTAGTTACACAATAGTATTGGCAGATGGCTGGGAAGCATGGTGGTGGATAATATTGGATGAGATCTACAATTGGAAACTTTTGTTAGATTAGTTTAGAAATATGGGGACAGATGTGTCCCGTCATTTGAGTTTTTATATCTATTCAGCCTTTTCCTTCCTGTGTTCTGGAAAAATTCTTTCCTTGGTATGTCATTAATTGTTTTCTGTGCAAGCTTTATTGTAGCATTGTTGGTTGAGAGATTGAGTGGAGTGGGCCTATACTCTCTGGAATTTAAAAGAATGAGTGGTGATCTGATTGAAACATATAATATTCCGAGGGGGATTGACTGGGTAGATGCTGAGCTGCTGTTTCTCCTGGCTGGAGAGTCGAGAACTAGGGGCACAGTCTCAGGATAAGGGGTCGGCCATTTAAGACGGGGATGAGAAATTTCTTCACTGAGGGTTGTGAATCTTTGGAATCTTCGGCCCCAGAGGGCTGTAGATGCTGAGTCGTTGAGTATATGTAAGCTGAGATCGATAGATTTTTGGACTCTAGAGGAATCGAGGGATATGGGGATCGGACGGGAAAGTGAAGTTGAGGTTGAAGATCAGCCGTGATCTTATGGAGTAGCGGAGCAGGCTCGATGGGCCGAATGGCCTGCTCCTAATTCTTGTGTAATGCAAATTACTGTACGCAAATTACAGACTAATGTATTTACAGTTGTGTGCTGATCTGAAGTATGGTAACAAAATTATTTAAAGTTAAGAACTCAAACTATTGCACAGGAATGCATTTTTATTTTGGTTTAGAACAGAAGTTTCAACTGTTCTTTTAAACCGCTGTAAGAATAAAAATTACAGTAAGTGACCAGATCAGCAGTAGTTCATTATTTGAAGTGTAAGATTGAAAATCAGAATCAACGTTTTAATTCGGCAATGACGCAAGGGATTTGAATCAATAGAAATCAAACATTGGTGCAGGAATTTGTGACTCGAGACAAGATCACACATTTCTGTTTTTGTTTTTCACAACAGAAAAAATATGATTTAATATAAACATGGAGACCATAATGGGCAATGCACTCGATCGGCAGGCCACATAGTTCGCATTCCAGATACAAGACTCCCTAAACAAGTGCTTTATGCAGAACTCCCATCACGGTAAACGAGCCAAAGGTGGGCAGAGGAAATGTTACAAGGACACCCTCAAAGCCTCCCTGATAAAGTGCATCATCACCACTGATACCTGGGAGACCCTGGCCAAAGACCGTCCGAGGTGGAGAAAGTGCATCCAGGAGGGTGTTGACTTCTTCGAGTCTCCGACGCAAAGAGCGTGAAGAGGTCAAGCGGAAGGAGCGTGCGGCAAACCAGCCCCACCCATCCCTTCCCTCGACGAATGTCTGCCCCACCTGTGACAGGGTCTGTGGCTCTCGTATTGGACTGTTCAACCACCAGAGAACTCACTTTGGGAGTGGAAGCAAGTCTTCCTCGATTCCGAGGGACTGCCTATGATGATATGCTGGTAGTGAGCTAGAAAAGGAAATTAATTGGAATTTAAGTATTTGAGGATAATTGTTTGGTGATAATATTTCACAAGTACTTTGCATCAGTGTTTCCAATAACTTGTATTTATAATAAAAACACAAAATGCTGGAAATCTCAGCAGGTCCACAGATGCTGCCTAACTGCTGAGATTGCCAACATTTTCTGTTTCCATTCCAGCATCTGCAGTATTTTGCTTTTGTATTTATAATAGCGCCTTTAACGTAGCGTTATCAATAAAAGCATTTTTGACACAAGCCGCAAAAAGAAATATCTGGACAGGTGAACAAAAGCTTGATCAAAGAGGTAGGTTTTAAGGAGTGCTGTAAAGGAGGAAAGAGGGGTGGAGAGGTTAAAGGAGGGAATTCCTGAGGGAATTCGGAAGTCAGAAAAATGTTGGGGAGGAGTTAAAAAAGATCAGAGATATTTCATTAAAGGGAAAGTATTCGAGAAGTTAGTTAAGCTCGAGGAGGACAAAGTGAGACGATCTGGTGTGATACATGCGATCCTGAGGGAAATGGAGAAATAGTGGCGGCTCCAGGAATATTTCGGGGTTCTATTGAGAAACATAGAAAATAGGTGCAGGTGTAGGCCATTTGGCCCTTCAAGCCTGCACCACCATTCAATAAGATCATGGCTGATCATTCCGTCAGTACCCCTTTCCTGCTTTCTCTCCATACCCCTTGATCCCTTTAGCCATAAGGGCCATATCTAACTCCCTCTTGAATATATATATATATATATATATATATCTAACGAACTGGCCTTAACAGCTCTCTGCGGTAGAGAATTCCACAGGTTAACAACTCTGAAGAAGTTTCTCCTCATCTCGATCCTAAATGGTTTACCTCTTATCGTTAGACTGTGACCCCTGGTTCTGGACTTCCCCAACATAGGGAACATTCTTCCTGCATCTAACCTGTTCAATCCCGTCAGAGCGGATGTGTGCCAGTGGACTGGAGTGTGCACAATGTAATACCCATTCTCAGGAAGCGAAACGGGAAAATTTGGGAATCTTTATACATGAAATTAATATTTAGATGAAAAGAAAATTAAAAGTAGCCAACGGAGATTGGAATCTTGGCCTTTATTGCAAAGGGAATGGAGTATAAAAGCAGGGAAGTCTTGCTACAGTTATACAGGGTATTGGTGAGGCCACACCTGGAATACTGCGTGCAGTTTTGGTTTCCATATTTACGAAAGGACATACTTGCTTTGGAGGCAGTTCAGAGAAGGTTCACTCGGTTGATTCCAGAGATGAGGGGGTTGACTTATGAGGAAAGGTTGAGTAGGTTGGGCCTCTACTCATTGGAATTCAGGAGAGTGAGAGGTGATCTTATGGAAACATATAAGATTGAGGGGGCTTGACAAGGTGGATGCAGAGAGGATGTTTCCACTGATGGGGGAGACTAGAACTAGAGGGCATAATCTTAGAATAAGGGTACCGCCCATTTAAAACTGTGGAATTCACTGCCTCAGAGCTGTGGAAGCTGGGACATTGATAAATTTAAGGCAGAGATAGACCGTTTCTTAACCGATCAGGGAATAAGGGGTTATGGAGCGCGAGCAGGGAAGTGGACCTGAGTCCATGATCAGATCAGCCAAGATCATATTAAATGGCGGAGCAGGCTCAAGGGGTCGTATGGCCTACTCCTCCTATTTCTTATGTTCTTATTTCTGAAATGTAGATCGTGCTTGATGAACCTGATCGAGCTCTTTGAGGAGGTGACAGACATGTAGATGGGGAAAGTGCAGTGGATGTGGAGTACATAGACTTTCAGAAAGCATTGGGAAAGGCTATTGGAGAAGGTTAAGAGGTATTCAATTAAAGGAAAGTTTGAAATGGATTCCAAACTGGATAGAAGGGAAGGAAACGAGAGTTAAGGGCAGTTTGAGTTGTTTGAAGTGGGTAGCGGTGCTCCACAAAGCTCCTTTCTCAGACTGCTGTTTACTGTGTTCATCAATGATTTGGATATATTTGAGTCTCATCACCTGAGAGCATGCAGAAATCAAGTACAGGCAGCGGAAGGAGCGTGCGGCAAACCAGTCCCACCCACTCTTTCCCTCAACGACTATCTGTCCCACCTGTGACGGGGACTGTGGTTCCCGTATTGGACTGTTCAGCCACCTAAGAACCCATGCTAAGAGTGGAAGCAAGTCTTCCTCGATTCCGAGGGACTGCCTATGATGATGATATAGGGCTGGAGAGAATGATATCCAAAGTTATAGATACTAAAATGGGAGGCAAAGTAAATTATTCGAAGACCAAAGGAAGCTGCAAGAGATCAGATGCTGGAACGTGCACAAAAAAAAAGCGTACGGGTTTCAAGCCCACTCCAGATACCTGTACTGAAAACACAAAGCCTGCTTCCCCAGGCAAGGCCAGGCTCCTTGTGACCTTAAGCACAAAGTCTCTGGAAGATGCAGGATGGTGAACACTTTTTAATCTTTTGGGGCATGCACTAGAAATGAATAAATAACCAGACTATACAGGCGAGCACTCTAAATCCAGTACATTAAGAATTAAAACTATACAAGAGGAACCACAAATTTCACTAGATTCTGCAACTTTACTTAACTCAGTCTTGGTTACAAAATAATAAACATTACAAATCACCAGTCAATCTTGGAAGTAATTCTTTGTGTAGTATCAGTGATGTGACGTTTATCTTTAAAAAGTCAAATATTCACTGAATATTCTACATGCTCCAACTTGTTAGCGTCCTTAAACTGAAGATTTAGGTCAGTAGACTTTCTGCTCAATTGAAAATTCAGCTATCTTTGACCGTGGTCATCTCCACTAAAGACTGGCGGGGGTAAGCTAGACTTTGCAGCTGTGACATAGCAGAGTAGATACTGGATATACTAGTGGGAAGGGCGTGAAGAGCAGAGTGCTTGTAACCAAATCCATTCCACTGACCTTTAGTAATGGGCGCAATCACACACACGCTTTCGACTTGGCACACTTGTGCAGTTAGATCACAGAAACATGAGTCAAGGATTCTTCTGTTCGGACAGGGGGCCAGAATTAGTGATGTAAATACCCACACAAGTGACTCCCGGCGTGTTCCTAATACAAGTGTCTGGATCAAATTCCCTTGGCCTACATGATCACCGTGTCTGTTCCAGTTTTGTGCATTGAAATGTAAAAGGAGAAATCCTGTAAGTAAGTAGAAGTCCAGTAAATACTTGGGATAAGTGTATGCAATTTAAAAAAAAAAAAAAAAAATCTGCAGGTAAGTACTTAATGAGCACCCGTATGCTTAAAATTCATTTAACAACATTTACATTCTTTGTGTTGAAATTGGTTTGATTTAATTGATGAACCTTGAATCTTCCATGCCCCAATTAAATCTTTAGTTGATAACTGGCTATGCTCTCTAAGTCGGGGACCTTGCGTGAATTGGTTACATCCTCTCTTCCAGCGGAAGCATGCCTTGCGGTGTTACAGTCAAGCCATGCAGGTTTACAAAGGCAAAGGCTGGAGTCTGGCAGAGGATCATATTAACTTCACAATTGGCCGCCAGTCTTTCACCCTGCGGCAGCTGGACAACGCGGTGTCAGCTTTCAGGCATATTCTCATCAACGACAGCAAGCAGACAGCTGCTCAGCAGGAGGCATTCCTGAGGGAGTACCTGTATGTTTATAAGGTAAGAGAAATCAGGAAATTATAGTGGATCTGATTTCCTCAATTTTTTTTTTGTTGCCTGTATTGGTAGACAATAATTGGATTTCTTTTTAAGAGTCATAGATGCATAGAAACTTGCAGCACTGTAGGAGGCCATTCGACCCGTTGTGCCTGTGCTAGCTTTTCGAAAGAGTAGTCGTGCTTAGACCCACATCCCCTTCCAAGTTACCAAGTCAAATTTGACTTTCTAATGCAGCACCTGGGACTGTATCCAGATGTAGCTGAAAACGTGCATCAAATTGGAACAAATTTAACAGCGATTCTGCTGCCACTATGTTGTTCACTGCAAATCACTGACTAGCCACAGGTGAGGCCGCAGCGACACTGTTTTTGCCACGTGCGCTAATCTTAACAATCTGAGGGTCGTGAACCTTTGGAATTCTCTACCCTAGAGAGCTGTGGAGGCTGAGTCATTGAATATATTCAAGGCTGATATAGACAAATTCTTGAACTGTTGGAAATCGGGGGTTATGGGGAGCGGGCAGGAAAGTGGAGTTGAGGCCAAGATCAGATCAGCTATGCGGAGCAGGCTCGAGGGGCCTTATGGCCGACTCCTGCTCCTATTTCTTGTGTTCAAAAAGCCTTTGTGACACTGGCACAATACAGGTAAATATACTTCACGTGTATGTTTACTTAACAAGCATCTAGCGCCATTCAGTAACTAAAGCGTTCATTAATCTATAAACAGCCCAAGTCAGTAGCTGACAGCAGCGGTTTCTTTTTGGTAGCTGAATTTATTTTTGTGTGTACTCCCTCATTGACCTCTTTCATATCTTGAATCACTGGTGGCTTTATTCTCCCGTCAGAAAAGTGCACAAAGATGTAATACAAGGGGGGAAAGCAAGAGAAGAATGTTCAGGTGCATCTGTGAAATGTTACATAGAAGTACATAGAATATACAGCTCAGAAACCGACCATTCGGCCCAACTCGTCTGTGCTGGTGTTTATGCTCCCTGGCCAAAGACCACCCTAAGTGGAGGAAGAGCATCCGGGAGGGCGCTGAGCACCTCGAGTCTCATCGCCGAGAGCATGCAGAAAGCAAGCACAGACAGCGGAAGGAGTGCGCGACAAACCAGACTCCCCACCCACCCTTTCCTTCAACCACTGTCTGTCCCACCTGTGACAGAGACTGTAATTTCTGTATTGGACTGTTCAGTCACCTGAGAACTCACTTTGAGAGTGGAAGCAAGTCTTCCTCGATTTCGAGGGACTGCCTATGATGATGATGCTCCATACGAGTCTCCTTCCATTCCATCTCCCTCATCTCAGCCTTTCAGCATATCTTTCTGTTCCCTTTTCTCTCTTGTACTTGTCTAATTTCCTAGCTATTTGCCTCAACCACTTCCTGTAGTAGCGAGTTCCACATTCGAGCCACTCTAATTAAAGAATTTTCTCCTTATTTCCCTATTGGATCTATTGGTGATTATCTTGTATTTATGGACCCCAGTTTTATATTCTCCCACAAGTGAAACATTCTCTCCATCTGCCCTGTCCAACCCATTCATCATTTTAAAGACACCAATCAGGTCTTCGCTAAGTCTTCTCTTTTTTCTAAAGAAAAAATACCTCAACCTGTTCAATCTTTCCCAATACCTGTTGTCTCTCAGTTCTGGTACAATTCTTGTAAAATCTACTTTGCACTTTCTCCAGTGCTTCTATGTCCTTTTTAATAGTATGGAGACCAGAGCTCTGCTCAGCAGTAAGTGTGGCCTGACCAGGGTCATTCACAAGTTTAACACAATTTCACACTCATATTGAATTATATACCCCTGGTTGTTCTCTTTGGAGCAGAGGAGATTTATCCCAATAGCGCCAAAATGAATTATCTGGTCCTGATGACATTTCTGTTTGTGGGAGTTTGCTGTGTGCAAATTGGCTGCCACGTTTCCCACATTGCTGTAAAAGCGCTTTTGAGACGTCTGGTGGTCGTGAAAGGCGCTATAGAAATGCCTTTTTTTGTTACTAAAACAACCCAGGCGCTTCACAGGAGCATGGGTTGTGAGAAGAATGAAAGTTTATGGTATAAAAATGGAACTGAAGTATAGGGGAGGGGAGACAAAGTGAAGGAATATCTGAACATTATTGCAATGACAGTAATTTTTTTGATCGATTTTCATCAAACTTTGTTAACTTTTCTTTTTCCCCCTTCCCATCTCAGAGCGTAAGCCAGTTCTCACCTGATGGACCTTTACCCCAGCTTCCGTTACCCTGTATTAAGAGCTCAGCAACTCGGGTATTTTTTGGACACGACCGGCGGCCTTCAGAAGGTTAGTTGTTTTAATTGTTGAAGTTTGCCCCTTTTAAACATAGGGTTGTGTTAGAAGAGATACAAGCAGGATTTTTAAATTCGTTCCTGGGATGCAAATGGCGCGGGCAAGATTGGTATTTATTGCCCTTTCCTCATTGCACTGGTTTTATATAACTGAGTGGCTTGCTGGACCAGTTCCAGAGGGCAGTTAAAATGCAGCCATGCTGGAGTGGGCCTGAAGTCACACATAGGCCAGTCCGGTTAAGGATGGCAGCTTTCCTTCCCCAAAGGACATTAGTGAATCCACAACGATATTCTGACAGTCTTGTAGTCAAGTTTACTGATGACCAGATTTTAATGTTTACCTTTTTGAACTGAACTGAATTCAAATTCTCAAATGACCATGGTGGGAGTTCTCTGTATTGATAACCCAGGCCTCTGGATGATTAGTACAGTAATATAACCGTGATGGTAATAGAAGTTTTGAATTTAACCCTCTTTAATTTCATCTTCGCTGCAATGCTTCATTTCGCTTTTAACAAGCTCCCCCGCTGGAGTGGGGTTAATCTACAGGACAAGCAGGAAATTGTTCAACCTCCGTCGCCTCCAGTCCAGATCCAAGGTTGTTCCGACCTCTGTCGTTGAATTACAGGATGCAGACGACGCTTGTGTTTGTGCACACTCGGAGGCTCAACTGCAAACCATTGTTGACAGCTTCACTGAAGCATACAAGAGTCTGAGCCTTGCATTAAAAATCCGTAAGACAACAGCTCTCAAAGGCACCCCACCCACCCGTACCTCCAGCCACCATTTGCCCCACCTGTGACCGAGACTATAGATCTCATCAGTCACCTTCGAACTCATTTTAGTGTGGAAGCAAGTCATCCTCGACTCCGGGGGGCTGCCTAAGAAGAAGGAATAGAAGTTTAAAATTTAACCCTATTTTTTTTTTATGTGGAGAGCCGTTCTGCTTTTCAACTTAGGACGGAAAATCAACTCTTGTGGCTGGCTTCATTTTTCTTCGACTAAGTGCTAGTTGATATGAAATCCAGATTCTTGGACTGCAGAAGCATCAGTATTGCATATTTCTTCCCAAATCACATTGTTTTCTAATAAGTTAATTCTTAAGTCGTAAAGTTAGGTGCAGCAGGAGAGCGGGTGGTGTTGAAATATTATCTACTTCCTTTGGCCAGTTGGGTGCGCTCGATAATTTCACTGCACCTGTAGTGGACTGTCTAGGTGCAGTTCTTTGGGATAGCTTTTAGCCTATCTGTTTTTGGAGAAAGATCTGTAACGCATATTGCCTTGTCTCGAAATCCATATCTAAGTAATATGCATCAAAAAAAAATGTAAACTAGTCTCGTGTGAAGCGCGTCCTTGCAAATCGAGTTCAGCACATGCAGTGATCCAAATACACTTACGTAAGCTTGTTTGGTTCATAATATCATTTAATGTAACTTCGTTTGTCAGCCAGGGCTCAGTGGGTGGCACCCCTGCCTCTGAATCAGAAGGTTGTGGGTTCAAATCTCTATTCCACAAGACTTGAGCGTGGCAATACAGGCTGATGCTCCCAGCGCAGTACTGCGGGAGTGCTGTGCTGTCAGAGGTGCCGTTTTCCGGATTAAACCGTGGACCCATCTGCTCTCTGGGGTGGACATAAAAGATCCCATGGCACTATTTCAAAAAGCAAGGGAGTTCTCCCTGAAGTCCCGGCCACAGCTAGACTGCATATGCCGACTCAATCGAGATAGGACAAGGCTTGATGGCTAAGCCCATCAGCCATCTTGTTACTGCTGTAAACCCACAGGCCATTTTTATCGAGGAGACACCCAAAAAATTCGGAAGGGTTTTGATGAATGGGAAAAACTTTTATTTTCGGGCCAGTTTAAAAACTCTTCCATTGTAATTTGGCTCGTAACTGCTGTGCTAGAAAAATTGTAGTGTGATGCCACCTATTTTCAGACTTCAAACAGAACAAACCTGTTGACCAATAAGTCGGTGTTTTTCAGGGGGATTTTACCCTTTTTAATGTACATAAAATTACATCGCGTCTACGGCACAGAAACAGACCATTTGGCCCAACTCATTTGCTTTTCTAACCCAATGGTGATGTAAGGGACCACACTATGAAAGAGCCCTGTTAGTTATATATTAATGCTTTTTTTTTCCTCCCCCTTGTAAGGAGAGAAGCAAGCGGCCACCCATGTCAGTTTAGACCAGGAATATGAGCGTGAAGCTTCACAGCAATGGAAAGAGCTCGAGGAACAGGTAGCGGCTCTGGTGAATCGAGGAACAGTACCACTGAATTTTCAACCTACGCAATACTGTCTAAACAGCCACACTGACAACTTGCGATTTCCTGTGGCTGTGGTAGAAGGTAAATTCTTGACCAATTCAGTTTTTGACAGCTGGTGAATCTCTTATTGAAACCTATTGTACAAAATTGTGTCTCTTTCCCCCCCACCCCCGCACTTTCCCTATCGACCAGAGCCAAAGCCTGCCCCCTCGGCAATGTTGCCTCTGAGCTGCGCAGTAAGGGACACACATCCTGTGCAGGCCGCTCACCAGCTTTCACGCTGTAAATACTACGCATGCACAGACATTTAAAGGGGCCGGGCATTTAAAAAAAAAAAGCAGCCACGCAGAACAAAGCTCCTCAGGTGGATGTGAAATATCCCACGGTCGCTATTCGAAGAGCGGGGGAGTTATCCCCGCTGTCTCAGGGCCAATAGTTACCCCAATATAGTAAAAAAGTCTCAAGGCGCTTCACATGAGTGATTATCAAACAAAATTTGACACTAAGCCACATGAGATAGATGGGCAGATGAGGTAGGCTTTAAGGAGTGTCTTAAAAGGCGAAAAAGAAAGACTTGCATTTATATAGCACGCTTCAGCTTTACAGCCATTGAAGTATATTTGGAATGAAGTCATTTGAAATTTGGGAAACGCGGCAGCTAGTTTGCACACAGGAAACTCCCACAGACAGCAATGTGATAATGACCAGATAATCTGTTTTCTTTGTGATGTTGATTGGGGAATAAATATTGGCCACGACACCAAGGATAACTCTCCTGCTCTTAGCAATAGTACATAAGAACATAAGAAATAGGAGCAGGAGTGGGCCATTTGGCCCCTCGATACTGCTCCACCATTCAATAAGATCATGGCTGATCTGATCATGGACTCAGCTCCACCTCCCCACCCGTTCCCCATAACCTCTTATACCCTTATCATTTAATAAACTGTCTATTTCTGTCTTAAATTTATTCAATGACCCAGCTCTGAGGCAGTGAATTCCACAGATTTACAACCCTCAAGAAATTTCTGCTCATCTATGTTTTAAATGGGTGGCCCCTTATTCTAAGATTATGACCTCTAGTTCTAGTCTCTCCCATCAGTGGAAACATCCTCTCTGCATCCACCTTGTCAAACCCCCTCATAATCTTATACGTTTTGATAAGACCACCTCTCATTCTTCTGAATTCCAATGAATAGTGCCACGGGTCTTTTGCATCTACCTGAGAGAGCAGACAGGGCCCCGGTTTAACGTCTCATCCAAAGACGGCATCTCAGACAGTGCAGCTCTCCCTCAGCACTTCACTGAAGTGTCAACCTGCAGTGGGACTTAAACCCGCAACCTTCTGACTCGGAGGCGAGAGTGTGACCCACTGAACCACAGTTGATGCTCTAGGTTTAGGGAGGGAATTCCAGAGCTTGAAGCTTGAGGCATGGCTGCCAATGGCAGAACGATTAAAATCGGGGATGAGCTATAGGCCAGAGTTGGAGGAGTACAAAGGTCTCGGAGGGTTGTAGGGCTGGAGGAGATTAGAGATGGGGAGGGTCGAGGCCCTGCAGGATTTGAAAACGAGGATGAGAATTTTAAAAGTACACTTCTGGCCAAGGGCTATGATTCAAAGCAGCGACTTGCTCAAAGGCTATTCTAAACCCACGATGTGTCTTATTTTTAAGTGTGACCACACACTTCCCTTCCCAAAAAATGACCAGATGTTTTGAACAGGCTTTCACCAGTAGTTTAGTCATATTGCTGTTTCTCTTTGCTGCCAGTATTTTTTCCCCTTTCAAAAGATTTGCATTTAAATTGGCCTGTGACAAATGGAAAACAGACAAAATTGTGTCTTGAAGGAGCAGGATTGGGTCTGTCTGGAAATGCAGCAGTGTTTAGTACAACTTGTGAAAAGGGGGCATACCCAGTTCTTTGCACTGACGGGTGTCTAAGGTGTCAGCCGTGGCTCAGTGGGCAGCACTCTCGCCTCTGAGTTAGAAGGTTGTGGGTTCAAGTCCCACTCCAGGGACTTGTGCACAAATCTAGGCTGACGCTCCCAGTGCAGTGCTGAGGGAGTGCTGCACTGTCGCAGGTGCCGTCTTTCAGGAGAGACTTTAAACCGAGGCCCCATCTGCTCTCTCAAGTGGATGTAAATGATCCCATGGCACTTTTTGGAAGAAGAGCAGGGGAGCTATCCCCGGCGTCCTGACCAACATTTATCCCTCAACCAACATTACCAAAACAGATTATCTGGTCATTATCATATTGCTGTTTGTGGGAGCTTGCTGTGTGCAAATTGGGTGCCGCGTTTCCCACATTACAACAGTGACTGAACTTCAAAAATACTTTGGGACATCCTGAGGGTGTGAAAGGCGTTATATAAATGCAAGTCTTTTTCTTTTCAAGCCTCCCACTTCGCTCGGTACTGATCGCTTAGTAATTTTCTTTCTATTGGTTCCAAAATTTCAGTAATAGATGAATTTTTTTTCTTTGTCTCTACATTCTTTTTACGCTTAACAGGATTTATTGATTTCTGTAGGATATGAGACACTGTCTTTCTACAACCTTACACAAGTGGTTTCATTTGGTAATGCTGTCAGTCATGTTGTACCTTGTCATTCTTACTGTGTGTTTGCTTTGGCGGTGTGCAGAACCAGTCACGGTCGAAGTCGTGTTCAAAAATCCTTTGAAGGTCCCTCTACTCTTGAACGATCTATCGTTGTTGTGGAAGTTCAATTTTAGAGACTTCAATAAAGGTTCAGAGGGAGATGCAAGAGAGTCGATCAGCAATGAGAAAGATACTCATCCAAAGGTAACGAAGCATTTCTGCAATAATTCCAGCTTTATGCTCAGTACTGATATGCACAAGAGGTTCTGTAACTCTTGGGTTAGCTTAGCAAATTTTCTCCTTTCCTCGTCTGCTAGTTCTCACCGGCTATTTCTCTTGGGTTTTTAAATCCGCTTATATACTTTACATCATTTACATATTGAAGTGACTGGTGGTGTGTGTTGCAGCACATTCCTTTCACACCCGGGACACTTCATGCTTGACGAATCTTCTGGAATTTTTTGAGGATGTAACTAGCGGAGTGGACAAGGGAGAACCAGTGGATGTGGTGTATTTGGACTTTCAAAAAGCTTTTGACAAGGTCCCACACACGAGATTGGTGTGCAAAATTAAAGCGTGTGGTATTGGGGGTAATGTACTGATGTGGATAGAGAACTGGTTGGCAGAGAGTTGGGATAAACGGGTCCTTTTCAGAATGGCAGGCAGTGACTAGTGGAGTGCCGCAGGGCTCAGTGCTGGGATCCCAGCTCTTTACAATATACATTAACGATTTAGATGAAGGAATTGAGTGTAATATCTCCAAGTTTGCAGATGACACTAAACTGGGTGGCGGTGTGAGCTGTGAGGAGGACGCTAAGAGGCTGCAGGGTGACTTGGACAGGTTAGGTGAATGGGCAAATGCATGGCAGATGCAGTATAATGTGGATAAATGTGAGGTTATCCATTTTGGGGGCAAAAACACGAAGGCAGAATATTATCTGAATGGTGGCAGATTATGAAAAGGGGAGGTGCAACGTGACCTGGGTGTCATGGTTCATCAGTCATTGAAAGTTGGCATGCAGGTACAGTAGGTGGTGAAGAAGGCAAATGGTATGTTGGCCTTCAGAGCTAGGGGATTTGAGTATAGGAGCAGGGAGGTCTTACTGCATTTGTACAGGGCCTTAGTGAGGCCTCACCTGGAATATTGTGTTCAGTTTTGGTCTCCTAATCTGAAGAAGGACGTTCTTGCAATTGAGGGGGTGCAGCGAAGGTTCACCAGACTGATTCCAGGGATGGCTGGACTGTCATATGAGGAGAGACTGGATCAACTGGGCCTTTTTTCACTGGAGTTTAGAAGGATATGAGGGGATGCCATAGAAGCATAAAATTCTGACGGGACTGGACAGGTTAGATGCGGGAAGAATGTTCCCGATATTGGGGAAGTCCAGAACCAAGGGACGTAGTCTTAGGATAAGGTTTAGGCCATTTAGGACTGAGATGAGGAGGAACTTCTTCACTCAGAGTTGTTAACCTGTGGAATTCCCTGCCACAGAGTGTTGTTGATGCCAATTCATTGGATATATTCAAGAGGGAGTTAGATATGGCCCATACGGCTAAGGGGATCAAGGGGTATGGCGAGAAAGCAGGAAAGGGGTACTAAGGGAATGATCAGCCATGATCTTATTGAATGGTGGTGAAGGGTCGAATGGCCTACCCCTGCACCTATTTTCTATGTTTCTATGTCTCACTGTCTGGCTTGGCTGCAGCTCAAACCAACGAGGGTCCTCTACCCTACCTGCAAGTCCTTTCCATAGGTACTCCGCTCTGTGAAGAACTTACTGACCTCCATCCTTAAATTTGCCATTCGCTATTTAGATCTGCATCCACTGCTCCTGCTGTCATGGTTTATTTTGACAGAAACAAAGAAAATAGATGCAGGAGTAGGCCATTCGGCCCTTCGAGCCTACACCACCATTCAATAAAGATCATGGCTGATCATTCACCTCAGTACCCTTTTCCTGCTTTCTCTCCTTACCCCTTGATCCCTTTAGCCATCAGGGCCGTATCTAACTCCATCCTTGAATATATCTAACGAACTGCCATCAACAACTCTCTGCGTTAGAGAAGTCCAGAGGTTAACAACTCTGAGTGAAGAAGTTTCTCCTCATCTCGGTCCTAAATGGCTTACCCCTTATCCTTAGACTGTGACCCCCTGGTTCTGGACTTCTCCAACATCGGGGTATTAAAAGATATGGCGGAAGTTATATTCGTTATAATCTACTAAAACTCTCTGGACTCTGGGGAGGTGCCATCGGATTGGAAAGCAGCTACTGTAACGCCTCTGTTTAAAAAAGGGGGCAGGCAAAAGGCAGGTAACTATAGGCTGGTTAGTTTAACATCTGTAGTGGGGAAAATGCTTGAAGCTATCATTAAGGAAGAAATAGCGGGACATCTAGATAGGAATAGTACAATCAGGCAAACGCAACATGGATTCATGAAGGGGAAATCATGTTTAACTAATTTACTGGAATTCTTTGAGGATATAACGAGCATGGTGGATAGAGATGTACCGATGGATGTGGTGTATTTAGATTTCCAAAAGGCATTCGATAAGGTGCCACACAAAAGGTTACTGCAGAAGATAAAGATACGCGGAGTCAGAGGAAATGTATTAGCATGAATCGAGAATTGGCTGGCTAACATAAAGCAGAGAGTTGGGATAAATGGGTCCTTTTCGGGTTGGAAATCGGTGGTTAGTGGTGTGCCCCAGGGATCGGTGCTGGGACCACAACTGTTTACACTATACATAGATGACCTGGAAGAGGGGACAGAGTGTAGTGTAACAAAATTTGCAGATGACATAAAGATTCGTGGGAAAGTGGGTTGTGTGGAGGACACAGAGGCTGCAAAGAGATTTCGATAGGTTAAGCGAATGGGCTAAGGTTTGGCAGAAAGAATACAATGTCGGAAAATGTGAGGTCATCCACCTTGGGTAAAAAAAAAACAGTAAAAGGGAATATTATTTGAATGGGGAGAAATTACAACATGCTGCGGTGCAGAGGGACCTGGGGGTCCTTGTGCATAAATCCCAAAAAGTTAGTTAATCAGGTAATCAGGAAGGCGAATGGAATGTTGGCCTTCATTGCGAAAGGGATGGAGTACAAAAGCAGGGAGGTCCTGCTGCAACTGTACAGGGTATTGGTGAGGCCGCACCTGGAGTACTGCGTGCAGTTTTGGTCACCTTGCTTAAGGAAGGATATACTAGCCTTGGAAGGGGGTACAGAGACGATTCGCTAGGCTGATTCCGGAGATGAGGGGGTTACCTTACGATGATAGATTGAGTAGACTGGGTCTTTACTCGTTGGAGTTCAGAAGGATGAGGGGTGATCTTAGAAACATTTAAAATAATGAAAGGGATAGACAAGATAGAGGCAGAGAGGTTGTTTCCACTGGTCGGGGAGACTAGAACTAGTGGGCACAGCCTCAAAATACGGGGGAGCCAATTTAAAACAGAGTTGAGAAGGAATTTCTTCTCCGAGGGTTGTCAATCTGTGGAATTCTCTGCTCAGGGAAGCAGTTGAGGCTAGCTCATTGAATGTATTCAAATCACAGATATAGATTTTTAACCAATAAGGAAATTAAGGGTTATGGGGAGCGGGCGGGTAAGTGGAGCTGAGTCCACGGCCAGATCAGCCATGATCTTGTTGAATGGCGGAGCAGGCTTGAGGGGCTAGATGGCCTACTCCTGTTCCTAATTCTTATGTTCTTCTTATGTTCTTATGTATGTTCCTGCATCTAACCTGTCCAGTCCCGTCAGAATTTTATATGTTTCTATGAGATCCCCCCTCATTCTTCTAAACTCCAGTGAAAACAGGCCCAGTCTCCTCATATGTCTGTCCCAGGAATCAGTATGGTGAACCTTCGCTGCACTCCCTCAATAGCGACATGCTGTTACCGATCTGCCTTTTCTCTTCGTTTAATACATTGTTTATCTCTGAGCCCAAAGGAGCTCAAAAACATCACCCGTATCAAAGATGAACCGGGCCTCAAGCGCTGTCTGCTTGGTATTCCATTAGAACACAAGAATTAGGAGCCATTCAACAAGATCATGGCTGATCTTCGACCCAAACTCCATTTTCCAGCCCGATCCCCATATTCCTTGATTCCCTTAGAGTATAAAATTCTTACAGAAACATAGAAATTTACAGCGCAGAAGGAGGCCATTTCGGCCCATCGTGTCCGTGCCGGCCGACAAAGAGCCGCACGGCCCTCGGTCAGCAGCCCTGAAGGTTACATAGAAACCTATGAACAATGGCGGAAAGGTAAAGAGCTCCCAGCCCAACCAGTCCGCCCCACAACTGCGACACCCGTTACACTGAAACATTCTACACTCCATCCCAACCGGAGCCATGTGATCTCCTGGGAGAGGCAAAAACCAGATTAAAAACCCAGGCCAATTGGGGAAGAAAATCTGGGAAAATTCCTCTCCGACCCATCCAAGCGATCGAAACTAGTCCAGATCATCTCCCTGGCCGTATTTGATTCCCTGCAGTACATAGCATCATATCTGCGCTAGCCAACAAGCCAGCCTTGAATACACTCAACAACTCGGCATCCACAGCCCTCTGGGGTAGAGAATGCCAAATATTCACAACCCTCTGAGTGAAGAAATTCCTCCTCATCTCAGTCCTAAATGGCTGACCCCTTATCCTGAGACCGCCCCCGCCTAGTTCTAGATGCTCCAGCCTGGGGGAAACAACATCTCAGCATCTACCCTGTCAATCCCCCTCAGTATCTTATGTTTCAATGAGATCACCTCTCATTCATCTAAACTCGAGAGTTGAGGCCCTCTAATGCAGCCTTTTCGTGACCACGATTGTATAGTATGCAGATTGAAACAGCATACCCATTCCTTATCTTGTCTGGCGTAAAGTGCCATCGAACAATGAAATGTTTGCTGTTGTTGTATCGACACATTGCTTAATGTTTCATTTGGCATTTTTACACATGTACTCAAGTTATTTAACATACTGGTTTTCTTTTGAACTTTAGTTGTGCCAATGTTTGAGGGAGTGGGTTTTTCCTCTTTCTTTGACTTGGAGGGTATTGATGTGCTTGTCCTGTAGTCCTTTTCGGCCAAAACAATCCATTTTTTTTTCATAGAGCAATCTTGCCTACCTGTATCTCTTATATATTCAAACTCTGTTTTCCCCTAACTATCCTTGCAAAACTGGCCCTAATTGTCTTGAGTCTATTTGTACTATTCTTGGGGAAGTCCAGAACCAGGGGTCACAGTCTAAGGATAAGGGGTAAGCCATTTAGGACCGAGATGAGGAGAAACTTCTTCACCCAGAGAGTGGTGAATCTGTGGAATTCTCTACCACAGAAAGTTGTTGAGGCCAATTCACTAAATATATTCAAAAGGGAGTTAGATGAAGTCCTTACTACTAGGGGGATCAAGGGGTATGGCGAGAAAGCAGGAAGGGGGTACTGAAGTTGCATGTTCAGCCATGAACTCATTGAATGGCGGTGCAGGTTAGAAGGGCCGAATGGCCTACTCCTGCACCTATTTTCTATGTTTCTATGTTTACTATCTGGAGTAGCCTTTCTTAATAAATTATTCTACAACTCGATTGATGTTTTTTGGTGGAATGGTCTTGTCTGACCTTCCTGCTTATTCCTGTATTTAAATGATGCTTACCCAATAATATTTGCCACATATTTATTGTTTGCTCAGCTCTTTATATGTTGCTGTTTTTATTGGCTGGGCGTGACTTTTATGCGACTTGCGCACATTTCTAGCTAATTTTTGGGTTGGAACAGTTAAGACATACTTGTTTTCAGCTTCCGTAATGAACAATAGCAAATTTTCCATTGGTACCATTTAATTTTAGAGGATAAAAGATACCTGTCATGGCATACATACATTTTGCTTAAAATAAATCACCTGTGGTTTTTATGATTACAGACATATCTCGGTATTGCCACAGAGGTAATAAGTGAATTTCAAGTAAACGGTGAAGAGACTAAAGTGGTGAGTATAATATTTATTCCTCCAGACCCATCTTTTTTGGTTCTTTACTTGTCCCATCTCCTATCGCCTTGCACCATTGTCCCTTTGTCATCTATTCTCTCCTGCCTTTCACCCAATCACAGACCTTCCCTTTGGTTCTGTTATGGCCCTTATGGCTAAAGGGATCAGGGGGTATGGAGAGAAAGCAGGAATGGGGTACTGAAGTTGCATAATCAGCTGTGATCATATTGAATGTTGGTGCCGGTTCGAAGGGCCGAATGGCCTACTCCTGCACCTATTTTCTATGTTTCTATGTTTCTTTCCTCCCCTTCCCCACCTCCTCCCAACATTGATACTTGCTTAAAATCTGTTGCATCTCTAGCCTGACGAAAGGTCGTCGACCTGAACCATTAACTCTGTTCCTCTTGCCACATATGCTGCCTGAGCTGATGAGTGTTTTCCTGCATTTTCTGCTTTTCTTTCCCATTTCCAGCCTCTGCGGTGTTTTGCTTTTGTAACCTGACATTCATCTTATTTTGCAAAGTATGATTCTCTCCTCGTGTTCTCCCCTGCTCCTGCTCAGAAGGCATTGAATCCCTGGTGAACAGCTGCATGGGTTCCTATTGCCTTCCGACATCCTGCCCAAGTGCCTATTATTCCTCGTTTGTGTACTGAAGGTTCCACCACTAGAGCAACACAATCGAGGTCTATCCTGCCCTTGTGGTGTCCACATTAGCACCTCCACCAATGATTGGTTGGGCAGCAGTTGTGAGCAAGAACGTAGATTTAAACGCCAACTGGTTACTGCATAATCAACATGTCCTCCGCTTCCAATCAGGAAAAAGTGCCTTGTACAGTGTGCTATCATATAAAAGCAGGTGTACAGTATTAATCTGATGGCTCTTTTCTTCACTGAACTGTTCTGGGCGAGTGGTGAAAATGTGGGGATTCCAATGGTGTTGATTTTCAGAAGTTGCCTCCTTTAGATTTGGGAGTGCTGTCTACTCTTACTGGCACTCCCTTAAGGTCAAAGTGTCTGTTGTACTTGAGAACTAATTACTTTTTTTTTGTAGTATCGTCACTTGTTTTGTATGGGTGGGAGGGGGAGAGAAAGTGCCATAAGACCGTTTACATCCAGCTGAACAGCCAGATTTGGCCTTGGTTTAATGTCTTATTCGAAAGCTGGTACCTCGCAATGCGGCTCCTCCCTCGGCTCAAGGCTTGAACCCACAACCTTCTGACTTGGGGTCAGAATGTCACCATTGCTACTGGCTCAGATTGTTCAATTGTGCAACATTACAGTATCAGCAATCATAGGCAGTCCCTCGAGCAAGAATTACTTGATTCCACAAGAGTTCACAGATGTTTCAATGTCGGACCCAATGTTCCAGTCCTGAACTCCAATTGAAGATTATTAAAGAAGCAGTAGCAGGACATTTGGAAAAGCAAAATTTGGTCAGGCAGAGTCAGCATGGAAGTTATGTTTGACAAATTTGCTGGAATTCTTTGAGGATGCAACAGACAGGGTGGATAAAGGGGAACCAGTGGGTGTGGTGTATTTGGACTTCCAGAAGGCATTTGACAAGGTGCCACATAAAAGGTTACTGCACAAGATAAAAGTTCACTGGGTTGGGGGTAATATATTAGCATGGATCGAGGATTGGCTAACGAACAGAATTCCAAGAGTAGGGATAAATGGTTCATTCTCAGGTTGGCAATCAGTAACCAGTGCCACAGAAATCAGTGCCGGGACCCCAACTATTTACAATCTATATTAACGACTTGGAAGAAGGGACCGAGTGTAACGTAGCCAAGTTTGCCGACGATACAAAGATGGGAGGAAAAGCAATGTGTGAGGAGAACACAAAAAATCTGCAAAAGGACATAGACAGGCTAAGTGAGTCGGCAAAAATTTGGCAGATGGAGTATAATGTTGGAAAGTGAGAGGTCATGCACTTTGGCAGGAAAAATCAAAGAGCAAGTTATTATTTAAATGGAGAAAGGTTGCAAAATGCTGCAGTACAGCGGGACCTGGGGGTACTTGTGCATTAAACACAAAAGGATAGTATGCAGGTACAGCAAGTGATCAGGAAGGCCAATGGAATCTTGGCCTTTATTACAAAGGGGATGGAGTATAAAAGCAGGGCATTCTTGCTACAGTTGTACAGGTTATTGATGAGGCCACACCTGGATTCCATATTTACAAAAGGATATATTTGCTTTAGAGGCAGTTCAGAGAAGGTTCACTAGGTTGATTCCAGAGATCAGGGGGTTGACTTATGAGGAACGGTTGAGTAGGTTGGGCCTCTACTCATTGGAATTCAGAAGAATGAGAGGTGATCTTATCGAAACGTATAAGATTATGAGGGGGCTTAACAAGGTGGATGCAGAGAGGATATTTCCACTGATGGGTGAGACTAGAACTAGAGGGCACAATCTTAGAATAAGGGGCTATCCATTTAAAACAGAGATGAGGAGAAATTTCTTCTGAGGGTTGTGGATCTGTGGAATTCGTTGCCTCAGAGAGCTGTGGAAGCTGGGTCATTGAATAAATTTAAGACAGAAATAGACAGTTTCTTAAACGATATGGCGAGGGCAGGGAAGTGGAGCTGAGTCCATGATCGGATCAGCCATGATCATATTAAATGGCGGAGCAGACTCGAGGGGCCGTATGGTCTACTCCTGCTCCTATTTCTTATGTTCCTAAGAAAAGAACATTTTCGAAAGTAACTTGTGCCTTTATCTCTTTAGGCTAGATTAAAACTGCTCCCTCATCAGACAGGAGAGCTGCACATTCTTGGAGTTGTATATAACCTTAGCACTGTACAATCCGCTCCTACGCATGATGGAATAGACTCAAGTCCTGGAACGCAAGTAGCAGGTGAGAACATCTATCTTTCCTAATGAGGTCTTTTGCAACTGCGCATTTTCGATTGTGCACTTTAATTTGCATCTTAAAGATTCGGATATTAATTTGCATAATATGCATAATATTAAACTCCCCCTCTTACATTTATTTTCCTTAATAAGAACATAACATAAGAAATAGGAGCAGGAGTAGGCCATACGACCCCTCGAGCCTGCTCCGCCATTTAATACGATCATGGCTGATCCGATCATGGACTCGGGTCCATTTCCCTGCCCGCTCCCCATAACCCCTTATCCCCTGTGGTTATTTTGAAGAGTTACTTAGCGTCTGATGAGGGAATATTGAAAATTAAAACCACATTATGGAAAAGCAAATAAGTAATTTGTTTTGAAAGCACCATTGTATTTGTAAAGCAAAGTACTGCCAATGCTGAAAAGCTGAAATAAAGAGAAAATGCTGAAAATACTCAGCAGGTCAGGCAGCATCTATGGAGAGAGAAACCGTTAACGTTTCATGCCGATGAAGTTCTTCGACCTGAAACGTTAACTCTGTTTCTCTCTCCACAGATGCTGCCTGACCTGCTGAGTATTTCCACAATTTTCTCTTTTGTATTTGTAAAGTTCGTTGATTTGTGTGTTTTTTTTTGTTTTTCCATTATTTAACCTGTTCTCGCAGCCAGTTGCCTCAACGTCAGCAACCTGTACTTGGGAAAATCTGGAAGCAAACCGCAGACTCCTCACAGTCTCCACCATCAACCCAGCTCTACAGATCAACTGGAGTACTTCCATGGGCTTAGCTGGACAGAAGGTTAGTTGTGGGGGTAGGGGAAGCTGGTGGCAGAGTGAATGTACTGGGCAGAAGATTAGTGGGGGTGGATAGGGGTGGGGGTGGGTGACATGGTGGATATGTTGGGCAGAAGGTTAGTAGTGGGGGGTGGCAGGGTGGATATGCTGGGCAGAAGGTGGTTTATATTCATGGTACAGTCTTGTCCGCTCGTCACACTCAACATTCACTCCCTCCCTCCACCACTGGTGCACTGGAATGTACACTAATTTATTCATCAGATTCAAGATGATTGTACAAATTAAGCAAATTATCAATGAAGGATCCAAATTGCTGAGCAAGTGATTTTAAAGCCTTTCTGACCTGCAATGCATCCATAAATACTGACTTTTAAATAATGTAGCATCGAGTATTTAGTTTTATTTTTGAACCATCTTATTTCAGAACCCACAGAGGAGGCCACTCAGCCCATTGTGCCTGTGTCAGCTCTTTGAAAGAGCGATCCAATTAGTCCCACTCTCCCTGCTCCTTATCCCCATAGCCTCGATAACATACGTAAATCAGACTTTGCATCAGTTGTGATAATGGATGTACTGCAGATAGCATGGCTGAAAATAACTCCCAGCACCATCATTGCATGAATCTAGCATTGTAGCTGTTCGCAGAATTATCTGTTCATTATTGAATGAGTTAATCTGATCGATCATGTTTTTCTCTGCCAGACTAAAAGTGAATAATGTTCAGATCATTTATCCAACTTTTTGGAAAATAAATTGTTAATTTTCAGATTACTTTTAAAATACCTGCTGAATCGACAAAATACATGATGGTAGAGCATCGAAACGTCATTAGTACAGTGAAGTATTGTGTCCATCTCTAATTCAGCCTTAATTTATTTGCCAAATTAACTTTGTTTTACTACATATATGAATGAATATATACATATATGTGTTAAACCAAGACCATTGATTGTCTAAAGGTTGAACAGCGGGGAGGGATTCATGCTACTCTGTCGTGGGACTGACATTCAGTTCAACAAAGCTGATTTTGATCAAACCGCCCATTCCCTGTAACCGTACTAAAACCACAATGCTAGAAACACTCAGCAGGTCTGGCACCATCTGTGGAGAGAGAAAGAGAGTTAACATTTCAGGTCGGCGACCTTCCGTCAGAGCTGGAAGATGTTGGAGATGTAACCGGTTTTAAGCAAGTGCAGGAGCAGGGAAAGAGGGGAGGACAGATAAAAGGGAAGGTCTGCGATAGGATGGAAGGAAGGAGAGATTAATTGTCAAAAGGGGTGATGGTGCGAGTCAAAAGGGGATGGCAACACGACAAGTAAAGAAGCACAAGATGGGTGTAAATGGGAATAACAGAATCCTCAGCAACAGCTGCCGTCCGAAAAAATGGGAGTAGCAGCAATCGACTCCCTTCCGACAATTTCCACGCTGGATTGTTATTTAGCAACACAACTCTGCAGCTTTAGGTATGTTGCACTACAGAGTGGTTGAGTGTGGATTGATAAGTTATAATGAGAGCTGTAACTTGCATTTTACTTGACAGGAATGATTTCTAGTCACAAACGCAGGACTCCATTCATAGAAACATCATAAATAGGTGCAGGAGTAGGCCATTCGGCCCTTCGAGCCTGCACCACCATTCAATATGATCATGGCTGATCATTCAGCCTCAATACCTCATTCCTGCTTTCTCTCCATACTCCTTGATCCCTTTAGCCGCAAGGGCCACATCTAACTCCCTGGTGACTCAAAGTTTGCTCGTGGAAGGCAGCATTAGTTGTCTCGTAAAGTTTATAAAGTTCCCAGGATAACCTTTCATAACGTCGCTTCACAAAGGACTGGAGTCATAATGCAAATGGTATCGTAGAACCATACAGCACAGAAGGAGGCCATTCAGCCCATTGTGCCTGTGCTCGCTCTTTGAAAGAGCTATCCAGTTAGTCCCAGTCCCCTGCTCTTGAACATAGTTGAAAAGGAAAAATTTGCAGGGCTATGGGGAAAGATCAGGACTGTGGGACTAATTGGATCGCTTTTTCAAAGAGCAGGCACAGGCACGATGGGCTGAATGGCCTGTATGATTCAATGATCATTTACATGTAAAAAAAATATATATATATATTTTTTTTTAAATTCATTCATGTGGATGTGAGTGTCGCTGGCAAGGCCAGCATTTATTGTCCATCCCTAATTCCCCTTGACAAGGTGGTGAGCCGCTGCCTTGGCCATTTCAGAAGGCAGTTAAGAGTCAACCACATTGCTGTGGGTCAGGAGTCACATATAGGCCAGACTGGTGTGCAACGGCCACCACATATTTTTTTAAATCCACACACCGGCATCTTCTGCCCTTCAGCATGTAGTTCGGGACCTGGCATATTCGGTCCTTCATTGCAACACCCGCGAGCTGATGTCTTTTTGGC
Organism: Pristiophorus japonicus; assembly: GCF_044704955.1. Lineage (NCBI taxonomy): Eukaryota > Metazoa > Chordata > Chondrichthyes > Pristiophoridae > Pristiophorus > Pristiophorus japonicus. Next base: position 534,000,853 of record NC_091977.1, read on the forward strand.
GTGGAAGCAAGTCATCCTCGATATGAGGGACCGCCTATGATGATGATAGGTCAGACTGGGTGAAAGATTTCCTTCCCTGAAGACCATTGGTGAACCCGATGGGGTTTTAACGACAATCCGGTAGTTTCATGTTAGCTTTTTATTCCAGATTTATTTAATTTAAATTTAAGTACTCCAGCTGCCTGGTGGGATTTGAACACGTGTCTCCGGATCATTAGCCCAAGCCTCTGGATTTAAGGATGTTGAAATGAGTCAACCACTAAATTGTAGATGATCAGTGCCATTGTTTTCCCTAAACATTCATAATCATTTTCCTCTTGAATTAACTTTATTTCAGGTAAAGTACCTCATGGGTTATCGGTAAGAGGACGGCAAGACTTGGAAATCCAGGGGCCTCGGCTCAATAACACTAAAGAGGAGAAAACGTCTGTCAAATATGGATCTGATCGACGGCTCGATCCCATCATTACCGAGACAATGCCCTTGTTAGAGGTAACGATCCATCATAATGTGACTAATTTGAAGTCACGTCGCTGATAATGGTATCACCAGAAGTGGAACATTATCCTCCCATGTTTTCAAGTGCTTTGATTTATATTACGCAACTAGAATAAAATCTATTGAACAGAATTGCATTAAAATATTCAAATATTTTTTTTAAAGTATGGTTTTGATACGTGGACACATACAATTGTAATAGTTACTGATTGAATACTGTTTTTCCTTCAGCTACGAGGATTTTGGAAATGTGCCCAAATAGATCGTAGCAATGTTCCCTTTAAGCCATTTGGCTGCACAGCACACCAGAGGGTCCTGTGCAGTCGGTTAACTGGAAAAAAAAACACACACGTATGGACTCATGAATGGGTCGCGTGGCCCCTAAAATATTACAGGGAACATTGTTCACCGGTAGTCTGGTCGTAGAGCCATATTCTGGGGCCCACTTATCCAAAGCCAAGCCTTAATTGACAAACCAGACTGCGGTATCTGGAAAAGAATTGTCTGCTTTGTGAACAGAGGTTTCCGTGAGCTGCCACACGGTGGCATAGTGAGTGATGAATCATGAAAAAATCCAGAATCTAAACACTGAAGTTAATTCCTACAAGCCCAGTAAAATGACAGTAGTTCTCCTTTCGGGTACGGTAGCATAGTGCTTCTGTTACTGGACTAGTAATCCAGAGGCCTGGACGAATGATCCAGAGACGTGAGTTCAAATCCCACCACGGCAACTGGGGAATTTAAATTCAGTTAATTAAATAAATCTGCAATGGGGACCAGATTGTCGTTAAAAACCCAACTGGTTCACTAATGTCCTTTTTAGGGAAGAAAATCTGCCTTACCCGGTCTGGCCTATATGTGACTCCAGACGCCACAGAAACGTGGTTGACTCTTGACTGCCCCTCTGAAATGGTGGCTCACCACCACCTTAAGGGCGATTAGGAATGGGCACTAAATTATGGCCTTGCCAGCGACATCCACATCCCATGAACAAATAATTAAATACATTTTTAAATTAGTTTGGGCTCTATGCATTGCGAAATGCTGCAATGGGTGAAGTCTGTCAGACATTTTGAGTAGAGTAGTTAAGTCTGAACTTATTCATGATTATAAAAAAAGAAAGAAAGACTTGCATTTATATTGCCATCCGAACATCCTAAAGCGTTGTACAGTTATAGCTCTGGGAGTGCTGCAATAGTTTTGAGGCCAGCTGGTTTCTGTTTTATTTTAAATTGTGGGTGAAGTATTTATCGTAAAAGGTAGTTTAATGGTTCAAGTTTAGGTGCCTTGCTGTTGCAACCATTGGGCTGTCTGCAGGATCAAAAGGTCAAAAAAAAGATTGTACAGGTTAGATGCAGGACGAATGTTCCCGAAGTTGGGGAAGTCCAGAACCAGGGGTCACAGTCTTAAGGGTGTAAGGGGTGTAAGCCATTTAGCACTGAGATGAGAAACTTCTTCACCCAGAGAATTGTGAACCTGTGGAATTCTCTCCCACAGAAAGTTGTTGAGGCCAGTTCGTTAGATATATTCAAAAGGGAGTTAGATGTGGCCCTTGCGGCTAAAGGGATTAAGGTGTATGAAGAGAAAGCAGGAATGGGGTACTAAAATTGCATGATCAGCCATGATCATATTGAATGGTGGTGCAGGCTCAAAGTGCTGAATGGTCTTCACCTATTTTCTACGTTTCTATGCAGTCCACCCCCCCCCCCCCCCCCCCCCCCAATAAAATATCTCTGCCGCATTCCCAGCCCCAAACCAGCCAGTCCCAATATCCCCCTTTGCTCAGTACCTGTACCACCCAATTTAACGTGACCTCCCCTCATCTGGAAAAATCCCTTATCCAGCACAGGCCAGGTCCCGAGGATGACGTTTGAGAGGTTCAACCTGTACTACATAATTGCAATTATTTTATTTTTACGTCGACATGTTGTCCAGCTAGTAAATTAAAGATCAACAAATTTGAACATCAGTTTTACTGTCCGCATTGGGAGTAATCGAAAAGTGGGATCTTAAAGGTTAAAGCCGAGCTAATTTGTGCTGTGCCCATAAAATCTCTGCCTCGGCAACAATTTGATAAGCTCCTATATAGAAAACGGCAATTTTATACTGTCTGAAACTCGCCTTCGATGTACTGTACTTTATTGCTGTCGTAATAATTCAGAACTATCCCAGTGAGCACGGACATTTATTTCTTATGCATGACCCAGCGAGATGTTACGGAAAGTAATAAAAACTGTCGTTTGGCACAGAATTGCCACTTTCATTCCAACCTGCAATGACACAAATTATGACAAAAACATAAAATTTGACAAGTGCAATTTCGAAAATGAGAAAAATTCAATACGTTGTAAAACGTGCAAGAGCTAGTCAAGTTCGATCTTGGGAGTTCCAATGCACATACTACTTTCCTGTAGGTTATTGTCAGTATCTTCTGATTCCCTTGATAGAATCATGGAAATTTATAGCTCAGAAGGAGACCATTTGGCCCGTCGTATAAGCCAAAAAAGAGCTATCCAGCTTAATCCCACTTTCCAGCTCACGGTCCGTAGCCCTGTAGGTTACGGCACTTCAAGTGCACATCCAAGTACTTTTGAAATGCGATGAGGGTTTCTGCCTCTACCACCCTTTCAGGCAGTGAGTTCCACACCCCCACTACCCTCTGGGTGAAGAAATTTCCCCTCAAATCCCCTCTAAACCTTCTACCAATTACTTTAAATCTATGCTCCTTGGCTATTGGCCTCTCTGCTAAGGGAAACAGATCCTTCCTATCCACTCTTTCTGGGACCCTCATCATTTTATACACCTCAATTAGGTCTCCCCTCTGCCTCCTCTGTTCCAAAGAAAACAACCCCAGCCTATCCAATCTTTCCTCATAACCAAAGCTCTCCAGTCCTGGTAACATCCTGGTAAATCTCCTCTGCACCCTCTCTATTGCAATCATATCTTTCCTGTGATGTGATGTGAACAGAACTGTACGCAGTTGATCTAAATGAAAAGGTTGCAGTTTTCATAGGCATTGATGGTTCTTTATTTTCTAGACATGGGCAGATAAATGCTGTAATACATGCACATCTCGGATTAAATTTTGAGTAAATATTATATATTTATAGAATTTTTTTCCCCCTCTGTACAGGTCTTTTTCATTAACTTTCCCACTGGATTACTTTGTGGGGAAATCCGAAAGACATACGTGGAGTTTGTGAACGTGAGCAAGTGTCCGCTGACTGGATTGAGAGTGGTGTGCAAGGACCCAGACTTTTTTTCCTTTGGGAGTAAAACGGCTGTGTTGACGCCGTTGAGTCCGACGGCTTCTGAAAACTGCAGCGCCTACAAGACTGTGGTGAACGACAGCGTGTGCACGTCTTCAGCGGTGACATCTTCGGTTTCCCCCGCAGACTTTGGCATGGGCTCTGGGAATCCTCTTTGGGTGATTGGTGTACCGCTCCCTGACTCTGTGTTATTACCCGGGGCTTCAGTGCAGCTACCCATGTGGCTGCGTGGACCAGACGAAGAAGGAGTTCATGAGATAAACTTTTTATTTTACTACGAAAGTACAAAACCACATTCAAAATTGAGGTATGTGGTGCTTTTTTGACCACCAGGTTTGATTTGGCCTGTAATGTCACATTTCACTATCAATCAGTTGGCAATGGTAGTTAAAAATGTATGTCCAGTGAGTGTAAAATTGTACGAGCCCATCATAAGCGGGTAGCACCCTTGCCTCGGAGTCGGAAAGTTGTTGTTTCAAGTCCCACTCCAGAGACCTGAGCACAAAAATCCAGGCTGACACTCCCAGTGCATTGCAGTGCTGAGGGAGTGCTGCACTGTCGGAGGTGCCGTCTTTCGGATGAGACGTTAAACTGAGGCCCCGTCTGCTCCCTCAGATGGACGCAAGAGATTCCTGTGCGCAAATTGACTGCCGCGTTTTCTTCATTACAACAGTGACTACACTTCTCAAAGTACTTCATTGGCTGTAAAAAGCTTTGGAACGTCATGGTTGTGAAAGGCGCTATAGAAATGCAAGTTCTTTTATTTTAAACTCTTCAAGATTCAGTTCTTTTTCCTTCTATTTTTGAAGGGAAACATCCAATGGACTCTGGGACTAACCGATCTCTCGCTAATTTTTCACACCTCTCCTGACTTGGAGCTGATTCCATAGGTGCTTGTTTCCCTCCACTTTATGCCCTTTATAGAAACATAGAAATTTACAGCGCAGAAGGAGGCCATTTCGGCCCATCGTGTCCGCGTCGGCCGTCAAAGAGCCGCACGGCCCTCGGTCAGCAGCCCTGAAGGTTACATATAAACCTATGGACAATGAACAATGACGCAAAGGCAAAGGCCACCAACCTTCTCCACCTCCTCTCAGCAGCAGACTGATCAATCATTCAACCTGATTTCTAAATTTGTCATTTTATGGCTTTGTAAATGGTTGTGGGGTTCTGGAACTCGCTGCCTGGGAGAGTGGTGGATGCAGAAACCCTCGCCACTTTTAAGAGATGCTTGGATGGGCACTTAAAGTGCAGTAACCTGCAGGGTTATGGACCTAGAGCTGGTAGTTGGAATTAGACTGGATTTATGTGAGCTATTTTTAAAAAAAGACTTGCATTTGAAGTGTTGTCACTTGTAATGTAGGAAACGAGGCAGCCAATTTGCACACAGACACGAACAACAATGTGATAATGACAAGGTAACCTGTTTTTCAGCGATTGCTGGTTGAGGGATAAATTTTGGCCAGGGAGACCTACCCTGCTCCTCTTTGAAATAGTGCCATGGGATCCTTCACGTCAACCTGAGGGGGTAGGCTGGGCCTCGGTTTGAGGACTCATCCGAAAGACGGCACCTCCGACAGTGCAGCGCTCCCTCAATACTGCACTGAAGTGTCAGCCTAGGGTTAGCTGCAAAGGGGGTGGAGTATAAAAGCAGGGAAGTCTTGCTACAGTTATACAGGGTATTGGTGAGGCCACACCTGGAATATTGCGTGCAGATTTGGTTTCCATATTTACGAAAGGATATACTTGCTTTGGAGGCAGTTCAGAGAAGGTTCACTAGGTTGATTCTGGAGATGAGGGGGATTGACTTATGAGGAAAGGTTGAGTAGGTTGGGCCTCTTTACTCATTGGAATTCAGAAGAATGAGAAGTGATCTTATCGAAACGTATAAGATTATGAGGGGGCTTGACAAGGTGGTTGCAGAGAGGATGTTTCCACTGATGGGGGAGACTAGAACTAGGGGGCATAATCTCAGAATAAGGGAATTTAAAACCGAGATGAGGAGGAATTTCTTCTGAGAGTTGTAAATCTCTGGAATTTGCTGCCTCAGAGCTGTAGAAGCTGGGTCATTGAATAAATTTAAGACAGAGATAGACAGTTTCTTAACCGATAAGGGGATAAAGGGTTATGGGGAGCGGGCAGGAAAGTGGACCCGAGTCCATGATCGGATCAACCATGATCGTATTGAATGGCGGAGCAGGCTTGAGTGGCCGTATGGCTACTCCTGCTCCTATTTCTTATGTTACATAGAAACATAGAAAATAGGTGCAGGAGTAGGCCATTCATCCCTTCGAGCCTGCAACGCCATTCAATAAGATCATGGCTGATCATTCACCTCAGTACCCTTTTCCTGCTTTCTCTCCATACCCCTTGATCCCTTTAGCCGTAAGGGCCATATCTAACCCTCTCTTGAATATATCCAATGAACTGGCATCAACAACTCTCTGCGGTAGGGAATTCCACAGGTTAACAACTCTGAGTGAAGAAATTTCTCCTCATCTCAGTCCTAAATGGCTTGCCCCTTATCCTTAAGACTATGTCCCTTGGTTCTGGACTTCCCCACAATTGGGAACATTCTTCCTGCATCTAACCTGTCCAGTCCCGACAGAATTTTATGTTTTTATGAGATCCCCTCGCATCCTTCTAAACTCCAATGAATATAGGCTCAGTCGATCCAGTCTCTCCTCATATGTCAGTCCTGCCATCCCGGGAATCAGTCTGGTGAACCTTCGCTGCACTCCCTCAATAGCAAGAACGTCCTTCCTCAGATTAGGAGACCAAAACTGAACACAATGTTCCAGGTGAGGCCTCACTAAGGCCCTGTACATCTGCAGTAAGACATCCCTGCTCCTAAACTCAAATCCCCTAGCTATGAAGGCCAACATACCATTTGCCGCCTTCACCGCCTGCTGTACCTGCATGCCAACTTTCAATGACTGATGTACCATGGCACCCAGGTCTCGTTGCACCTCCCCTTTTCCTAATCTGCCTTCCTATTTTTACCACCATTTATCTACATTGTACTGCATCTGCCATGTATTTGCCCACTCACCTAACCTGTCCAAGTCACCCTGCAGCCTCTTAGCATCCTCCTCACAGCTCACACTGCCACCCAGCTTGGTGTCATCTTCAAACTTGGAGATATTACATTCAATTCCTTTGTCTAAATCATTAATGTATATTGTAAATAGCTGGGGTCCCAGCACTGAACCTTGTGGTACCCCACTAGTCACTGCCTGCCATTCTGCGAAGGACCCATTTATTCCTACTCTTTTTGCTTCCTACCAGTTCTCTATCCATGTCAGCACATTACCCCTCAATACCATGTGCTTTAATTTTGCACACTAATCTCTCGTGTGCGACCTTGACAAAAGCCTTTTGAAAGTCTAAATACACCACATCCACTAGCTCCCCCTTGTCCACTCTACTGTACCATGCTGACCAATCCTGTCACTGCTTTCCAAATGCACTGCTATTACATCTTTAATAATTGATTCCAACATTTTCCAACATCAATGTCAGGCTAACCGGTCTATAATTCCCTGTATTCTCTCTTTTTTTTTTTAAAGTGGTGTTACATTAGCTACCCTCTAGACGATAGGAACTGATCCAGAGTCTATAGAATGTTGGAAAATGACCACCAATGCATCCATTATGTCTAGGGCCACTTCCTTAAGTACTCTGGGATGCAGACTGTCAGGCCCTGGGGATTTGTCGGCCTTCAATTCCATCAATTTTCCTAACACAATTTCCTGACTAATAAGGATTTCCTTCAGTTCCTCCTTCTCACTAGATTCTCGGTCCCCCAGTATTTCCAGAAGATTATTTGTGTCTTCCTTAGTGAAGACAGAACCAAAGTATTTGTTCAGTTGGTCTGCCATTTCTTTGTTCCCCATTATAAATTTGCCTGATTCTGACTAAGGGGACCCACATTTGTCTTCACTAATCTTTTTCTCTCCACGTATCTGTAGAAGCTTTTGCAGTCAGTTTTTATGTTCCCTGCAAGCTTACTCTCATATTCTATTTTCCCCCTCCTAATTAAACCCTTTGTCCTCCTCTGCTGAATTCTCAATTTCTCCCAGTCCTCAGGTTTGCTGCTTTTTTTTGGCTACCTTATATGCCTCTTCCTTGGATTTAACACTATCCTTAATCTTGTACGGCACGGTTGAGCCACCTTCCCCGTTTTATTTTTACTCCAGACAAGGATGTACAATTGTTGAAGTTCATCCATGTGATCTTTAAATGTCTGCCATTGCCTATCCACCGTCAACCCTTTAATTATCATTTGCCAATCTATCCTAGCCAATTCATGTCTCATATCGTCAAAGTTACCTTTCTTTATGTTCAGGACTCCAGTCTCTGAATTAACTGTCACTTTCCATCTTAATGAAGAATTCTACCATATTATGGTCACTCTTCCCCAAGGGGCCTCGCACAAGATTGCTAATTAATCCCCTCTCATTACACAACACCCAGTCTAGGATGGCCAGCTCTCTAGTTCGTTCCTTGGCATATTGGTCTATAAAACCATCCCATATACACTCCAGGAAATCATCCTCCACCATATTGCTACCAGTTTGTTTAGCCCAATCTATATGTAGATTAAAGTCACCCATGATAACTGCTGTATCTTTATTGCACGCATCTGTAATTTCCTGTTTGATGCCAGCCTCAAGCTCACTATGACTGGTGGTCTGTACACAACTCCAACTAGCTTTTTCTGCCCTTTGGTGTTCCGCAGCTCTACCCATACCGATTCCACATCATCCAAGCTAATATCCTTCCTTACTATTGCATTAATCTCTTTAACCAGCAACGCTGTCTATCCTTCCTGAATGTTGAATACCCCTGGATGTTGAGTTCCCAGCCTTGGTCATCCCAATTACATCATATCTGTTAACAGCTACCTGCATGGTTAATTCATCCACCTTATTACTAAGTCTCGAGTGCGACTTGAACCCACAAGCTTCTGATGCAGAGGTGAGTGTGCTACCCACTGAGACACGACTGACCATTATTTACCATGAGAGAGACACCATAGTCAAACTGAATCCTGTCCTCCCCTGACGTGTACACTGACAAACTATCCGCTCTGGGTACCAATCATAAGTTGCACCACTCCTTGCTACTTTTCCACCGCCTAACCTGGTGCTGGGGCCAATTGTAATGCACCCACTCCACCACGAAACGCAATTGGCTCACTCCGCGCCACTGGGGGAACCAAAACTGCGATCACCATAGGTAATTTGACTACATTAAAGGCACCATATAAATGCAAGCTTTTCATTTGGCTACTCTGGATGAGAACATCAGGAGTAGGCCATACGGCCCTCACGCTGGTTCTGCCATTCAATACGATCATGGCTGATCTTCAAACTCAAGTCCACCTTCCTGCCCGATCCCCATATCCCTTGATTCCCTTAGTATCCAAAAATAATAACATAAGAAACAGGAGTAGGATAAACTTGCTGGCAGATTGGAAGAGTTCAAAACTGATCATGTTTAACCTGTAGTGATTGGGTTACTTGCTGAATTTATGTCCTTGCCCAGAATGAGCACTGCAGCCACTATACTAGCCGTCCCTAGATTGTCAGTTTTAAAATCAACATACTGGGACAATTCTTTTTCAACAAAACTTGTATATAACACTTTTAACGTAGTAAACCGTCACAAAGCTCTGCGCAGGAGCATTATCAAACAAAATTGAACACAGACTTTCTCTTGGGCAGTCCCTTGGAGTCGAGGATGACTTGCTTCCACACAAATGAGTTCTCAGGTGACTGAAGAGTCCAGTGTGGGACCTGCAGTCTCTGTCGCATGTGGGGCAGATGATCATTGGAGGGACGGGTGGGTGGGGTGCTTGGGTTGTCGTGCGCTCCTTCCGTTTGCGCTTGGCTTTCGCATGCTCCCGGCGAAGAGACTTGAGGAGCTCGACGCCTTCCCAGATGCTTCTCCTCCACTTTAAGCGGTCTTAGGCCAGGGACTCCAGATGTCGGTGGGGATGTTGCAATTTTCCAAGGAGGCTTTAAGAATGTCCTTGAAACGTCTCCTCCGCCCACCTGGGGCTCACTTGCCGTGTCGGAGCTCGGACTGGAGCGCTTGTTTTGGGAGTCTAGTGTCAGGCACGCTGATGATGTGGCCTGTCCATCAGAGCTGATCGAGTGTGGGCAGTGCTTCGCTGCTGGGGATGTTGGCCTGAGGGAGAACACTGATGTTGCGCCTATCCTGCCAATGGATTTGCAGGATCTTGTGGAGGCTACAGAATAAACGGGAAACTGTTCAACCTCTGTCGTCTCCAGTCCAGATCCAAAGTCGTCCCATCCTCTGTCGTTGAATTGCAGTATGCAGACGACGCTTGCGTTTGCGCGCACTCGGAAATTGAACTCCAAACCATCGTCAATATCTTCACCGAAGCTTGAGACTGTGGGCCTTACACTAAACATCCGTAAGACAAAGGTTCTCTACCAACCTGCCCCCGCCACAAACTACTGCCCCCCCCCACCCCCCGATTATTAAGATCCACAACGAGGCCTTGGACAACGTGGACCATTTTTCATACCTCGGGAGCCTACTGTCAACAAGGGCACAGAACTACCTAATGAGAAATTAGGGTAGGTGACCAAAAGCTTGGTCAGAGGTAGGTTTTAAGGAGCGTCCTAAAGGAGGAAAGCGAAGCAGAGGTTTGGCGAGGAAATTCCAGAGCTTGGGGCCTAGGCAGCTGAAGGCACGGCCACCAATGGTGGAGCAATTATAATCACGGATGCTCGAGGGCAGAATTAGAGGAGCGCAGAGATCACGGGCGGGGATTGGGGGGAGCTGGAGAAGATTCGTGATAAGGAGGGGCGAGGCCATGGAGGGATTTGAAAACGAGGATGAGAATTTTAAAATTGGGGCTTTGCTTAACCAGGAGCCAATGTGTGCCAACAAGCACGGGTGGATGGGTGAGCAGGACATTAAGACACTAAATATGAACATGATCAGCCCAAGAAACTGGAAAATATATTGGCATTGAGCATGAAAACAAATTTCATTCTGTGACACAAATATGTTTACATTCAGTGACTTGTGCAAACAATCTGGGCATTGTGAAGGTGGAATACTGTGCAGGTTTAATTAATCCAGCAGTTTGTCTATGACGAGCTCCATTTTAAAAAGTAAGAGAAATGCATCAATATTTTCGTGCCGAGGCTGTCAAGACCGATGCCAAACTGTTGCTTACATACACTTGCTAAAACATAGAAACTAGGTGCAGGAGTAGGCCATTCGTCCCTTCAAGCCTGCATCACCATTCAATAAGATCATGGCTGATCATTCAACTTCGGTACCCCATTCCTGCTTTCTCTCCATACCCCTTGATCCCTTCAGCCGTAAGGACCATATCTAACTCCCTCTTGAATATATCCAATGAACTGGCCTCAATAACTCTCTGCGGTAGAGAATTCCACAGGTTCACAATTCTCTAAGTGAAGAAGTTTCTCCTCATCTCAGTCCTAAATGGCTTACCCCTTATCCTTAGACTGTGTCCCCTGGCTCTGGACTTCTCCAGCATCGGGAACATTCTTCCTGCATCTAACCTGTCCAATCCCGTCAGAATTTTATATGTTTCTATGAGATCCCCTCTCATTCTTCTAAACTCGAGTGAATACAAGCCCAGTCGATCCAGTCTCTCCTCATATGTCAGTTCTACCATCCCAGGAATCAGTCTGCTGCACTCCCTCAATAGCAAGAACGTCCTTCCTCAGATTAAGAGACCAAAACTGAACACACTATTCCAGGTGAGGCCTCACCAAGGCCCTGTACAACTGCAGTAAGACCTCCCTGCTCCTATACTCAAATCCTCCAGCTATGAAGACTGACATGCCATTTGCTGCCTTCACTGCCTGCTGTACCTGCTTACCAATTTTTAATGACTGATGTACCATGACACCCAGGTCTCGTTGCACCTCCCCTTTTCCTAATCTGTCACCATTCAGATAATCTGCCTTCATGTTTTTGCCACCAAAGTGGATAACCTCACAATTATCCACATTATACTACATCTGCCATGCATTTGCCCACTCACCTAATCTGTCCAAGTCACCCTGCAGCCTCTTAGCATCCTCCTTGCTTAGTGGCATCTGCAAACTGAGATATTACATTCAATTCCTTCATCTAAATCATTAATGTGTATTGTAAATAGCTGGAGTCCCAGCACTGAACCCTGCGGCACCCCACTAGTCACTGCCTGACATTCTGAAAAGGACCCATTTATTTTGACTCTCTGCTTCCTGTCTGCCAACCAGTTCTCTCTCCACGTCAATACATTACCCCCAATACCATGTGCTTTAATTTTGCACACTAATCTCTTGTGTGGGATCTTGTCAAAAGCCTTTTGAAAGTCCAAATACACCACATCCACTGGTTCTCCCTTGTCCACTTTACTAGTTACATCCTCAAACAAAATTCTAGAAGATATTTGTCAAGAATGATTTCCCATTCATAAATCCATACTGACTTGGACCGATCCTGTCACTGCTTTCCAAATGCGCTGCTATTTTATCTTTAATAATTGATTCCGACATTTTCCTCACTACTGATGTCGGGCTAACCGGTCTATAATTCCCTGTTTTCTCTCTCTTTTTAAAAAGTGGTGTTACATTAGCTACACTCCAGTCCATAGGAACTGATCCGGAGTCAATAGAATGTTGGAAAATGATCACCAATGCATCCATTATTTCTGGGGCCACTTCCTTAAGTACTCTGGGATGCAGACTATCAGGCCCTGGGGATTTATAGGCCTTCAATCCCATCAATTTCCATAACACCATTTCCTGACTAATAAGAATTCCCTTCAGTTCCTCCTTCTCGCTAGACCCTCGGACCCCTAGTATTTCCGGAAGGTTATTTGTGTCTTTCTTGGTGAAGACAGAACCAAAGTATTTGTTCAATTGGTCTGCCATTTCTTTGCTCCCCATTATAAATTCACCTGATTCTGACTGCAAAGGACCTACGTTTGTCTTCACTAACATTTTTCTCTTCACATATCTATAGAAGCTTTTACAGTCAGTTTTTATGCTTCCTGCAAGCTTCCTCTCGTACTCTTATTTTCCCCCTTCTAATTAAACCCTTTGTCCTCCTCTGCTGAATTCTAAATTTCTCCCAGTCCTCAGGTTTGCTGCTTTTCCTCTTCCTAGGATTTAACACTATCCCTAATTTCCCTTGTTAGCCACGGTTGAGCCACCTTCCCCGTTTTATTTTTACTCCAGACAGGGATGTACAATTGTTGGCGTTCATCCATGTGATCTTTAAATGTTTGCCATTGCCTATCCACTGTCAACCCTTTAAGTATCATTTGCCAGTCTATTCACGTCTCATACCATCAAAGTTACCTTTCCTTAAGTTTAGGACCCTAGTCTCTGAATTAACTGTCACTGTCCATCTTAATAAAGAATTCTACCATATTATGGTCACTCTTCCCCAAGGGGCCTCGCACAGCTGCTGTACCTTTATTGCACGCATCCCTAATTTCTTGTTTGATGCCATCCCCAACCTCACTAGTACTGTTTGGTGGTCTGTGCATAACTTCCACTCGCGTTTTCTGCCCTTTAGTATTACGCAGCTCTACCCATACAGATTCCACATCATCCAAGCTAATGTCCTTCCTTACTTATTGCGTTAATCTTCTCTTTAACCATCAATGCTATCCTACCTCCTTTTCCTTTCTGTCTATCCTTCCTGAATGTTGAATACCCCTGGATGTTAAGTTCCCAGCCTTGGTCACCCTGGAGCCATGTCTCTGTAATCCCAATTATATCATATTTGTTTATAGCTGCCTGCACAGTTAATTCGTCCACCTTATTGTGAATACTCCTTGCATTCAGACACAGGCTCTTCAGGCTTGTCTTTTTAACAATCTTTTTAACACTCTTTGTCCCTTTTTAGAATTATGTGGCCTTTTTTGATTTTCGCCTTGGATTTCTCTGCCCTCCACTTTTACTTTTCTCCTTTCTATCTTTTGCATCTGCCCCCATTTTACTTCCCTCTATTTCCCTCCATAGATTCCCATCCCCCTGCCATATTAGTTTAACCCCTCCCCAACAGCACTTGCAAACACTCCCCCTAGGACATCTGTTCCGGTCCTGCCCAGGTACAGATCATCTGTTTTGTACTGGTCCCACCTCCCCCAGAACCGGTTCCAATGTCCCAGGAATTTGAATCCTTCCCTCTTGCACCGTTCTTCAAGCCACGTATTCATCTTAGCTATCCTGCTTTTTCTACTCTGACTAGCACGTGGCACTGGTAGCAGTCCTGAGATTGCTACCTTTGCCACGTAAACTGAAGGATCCCCCTTCAGACCTAACTGAAATAAAGCAACTTGCACATATATACCACACCTTACCTTGGGAGGATGTCCAAGAGCAGAAACATTTGGGTTGGAAACATAGCTAGAATGGAGTTAAGAACAGTAGAAGAGAGCATTCTTGTATTTGTAAGCAGATGGGGAGATGGTAAGCTGGAGGGATTTGGAAGAAAGTTCCGGGGAACAGTGCTACGGTGAGTGAAGAGGGCTGTTGCTGATGATGGAGCAGACAGGATGGGAAGGTAGGAGTCGAGACGGTGTCGACAAGGAAGGAGGTGATCAGGGATATAAGACTGAGGACTTCAATGCTGGGGATGTTAACCTTAATTGGGACGCTGATGTTGGTGCGCCTGTCCTCCCATGGGATTTGTAGGATCTTGCGGAGACATCGTTGGTGATATTTCTCCAGCAACTTGGTGTCCACTATACATGATCCATGTCTCTGCTATCAGCCACTGGGAAAGTCATCGCTAGAGGCCTCCTCAACTGTCTTCTCCCCGTGGCCGAGGAGCTCCTCCCGGAGTCACAATGCGGATTTCGTCCCCTACGGGGCATAACAGGCATGATTTTTGCAGCACGACAGCTACAGGAAAAATGCAGGGAACCAGCGCCTGCCCTTGCACATGGCCTTCTTTGACCTTACAAAGGCCTTTGACACTGTCAACCGCGAGGGTCTATGGAGCGTTCTCCTCCGTTTCGGATGCCCCAAAGGTTCATCGCCATCCTCCGCCTGCTCCACGACGACATGCAGGCCGTGATCCTTACCAACAGATCCATCACAGACCCAATCCACGTCTGGACCGGGGTTAAACAGGGTTGTGTCATCGCCCCAACCCTCTTCTCGATCTTTCTCGCTGCCATGCCCCACCTCACAGTCAACAAGCTCCCCGCTGGAGTGGAACTAAACTACAGAACCAGTGGGAACCTGTTCAACCTGCACCATCTCCAGGCCAGATCCAAGACCACCCCAACCTCTGTCGTCGAGTTACAGTACGCGGACGACGGCTGCGTCTGCGCACATACAGAGGCTGAACTCCAGGACATAGTCGACGTATTTACTGAGGCGTACGAAAGCATAGGCCTTGCGCTAAACATCTAAGACAAAGGTCCTCCACCAGCCTGTCCTCACCGCACAGCACTGCTCCCCAGTCATCAAGATCCACGGCGCGGCCCTGGACAACGTGGACCACTTCCCATATCTCGGGAACCTCCTATTAACAAAAGCAGGCATCGACGACGAGATCTGTAATACCGCCTCCAGTGCGCCAGTACAGCCTTCGGCAAAGTGTTTGAAGACCAGTCCTCAAAACTGCCACCAAGCTCATGGTCTACAGGGCTATAGTAATACCTGCCCTTCTGTATGGCTCAGAGACATGGACCATGTACAGTAGACACCTAGAGTTGCTGGAGAAATATCACCAACGATGTCTCCTCAAGATCCTACAAATCCCCTGGGAGGACAGGTGCACCAACATCAGCGTTCTCGCCCAGGCCAACATCCTCAACATTGAAGCACTGACCACACTCGATCAGCTCCGTTGGGCAGGCCACATTGTCTGCATGCCAGACACCAGACTCCCAAAGCAAGCGCTCTACTCGGAACTCCTTCAAGGCAAACGAGCTAAAGGTGGGCAGTGGAAACGCTACAAGGACACCCTCAAAGCCTCCCTGATAAAGTGCAACATCCCCACCGGCACCTGGGAGTCCCTGGCCCAAGACCACCCTAAGTGGAGGGAGTACATCCGAAAGGGCGCTAAGCACCTCGAGTCTCGTCACCGCAGAAACCAAGCGGAAAGAGCGTGCGGCAAACCAGTCCTACCCACCCCTTCCCTCAACGACTATCTGTCCCACCTGTGACAGTCTGTGGTTCTCGTATTGGACTGTTCAGCCACCGAAGAACTCACTTCAGGAGTGGAAGCAAGTCTTCCTCGATTCCGAGGGACTGCCTATGATGATATGATGAAGGCTGAGGAAGGCACTGAGGTCAGACGGGGTGAGGTTGTTGAAGGAATATTTTGGGCAGAGTACTGAGTAAGGATTGGTTAATGGAAGTGCAGAGCTTTCGGTGGGTAACGGCATTATGAATGGATTCCAGGCGGGAAAGGTGGGAGTGCGGATGTCGGCAAGAAGAGTATTAGTAAAATCGGGGCAATAACTGCATGGATTAGAGTCATAGAATGGTTACAGCACGGAAGTAGGCCATTCGGCCTGTCGAGCCTGTGCTGGCTCTCTGCAAGAGCACTTCAGCTAGTCCCACTCCCCTGACCTTTCCCTGCAGCTCTGCAAATTTTTTTTCCTTCAGGTTATTATATAATTCCCTTTTTGAAAGCCACGATTGACTCTGCCTCCATCACCCCTTCAGGCAGTGCATTCCAGATCCTAACCACTCGCTGTGTAAAGCTTTACCTCGTTGTCTTTTGTACTTTTGCCAATCACTTTAAATGTGTGTCCTGGTTCTCAACCCTTCTGCCGATGGGAACAGTTTCTCTCTCTCTCTCTACTCTGTTGAGACCCCTCATGATTTTGAACAACTCTATCAAATCTCCTCTCAACCATCTCTACTCCAAGGAGAACAATCCCAGCTTCTTTGGTTCCAGGGATGAGGGACAGACCATTCTCGTAAATCGTTTCTGCACCCTCTCTAAGGCCTTCACATCCTTCCTAAAGTGCGGTGCACAAAATTAGACACACTGCTCCAGTTGAGGCCGAACCAGTGTTTTATAAAGGTTCATCATAACTTCCTTGCTTTTGTACTCTATGCCTCTATTTATGAAGCCCAGGATCCTGTGTTTTTTTTAATGGCTTTCTTAACCTGCACTAATTTGTGCACATACACCCCCCAGGTCTCTTTTCATGCACCCCCTTTAGAATTGTACTTGTGCAGTCTTATATTGCGTTGTCTTATTCTTACTACCAAAATGTATCACTTCACACTTTTCTGTGTTAAATTTCATCTACCACTTGTCTGCCCATTCCACCAGCCTATCTATCTATGTCCTCTTGAAGTCTATCACTCTCGTCTTAAAGGTTCACTATGCTTCCATGTTTTGTCATCTGTAAATTTGAAATTGTGCGGTGTACATAGTCATTAATGTATATCAAGAAAGTGACTTGCCAACGAACCAGAAACCGAGCCGAAGTGTACTGCGCACTCACAAACAACCGTAAGCAGTGTTTCTGCTTTTTAAAAAAAAAGTACGCTAACGAGCTTGCTCCATTCCCAGCTTTTTCTCACCAGCCCGTCCCTTTCCCACTTTAGTTAAACAATTTTTTTTTTTTTTTTTTAGTGGCGAACCATGCGTAGAACGCTTCCAGTTCGTTGGCAGCAGTCGTGTCCAGAAAAGCAGTGGGCCTAGTACAGACCCCTGGGGAACACCACTATATACCTTCCTCCAGTCTGAAAAACAACCGTTCACCACTACTATTTCCTGACACTGAGCCAATTCTGTATCCATGCTGCCACTGTCCATTTTATTCCATGGGCTTCAACTTTGCTGGCAAGCCTGTTATGTGGCACTTTATCAAATGCCTTTTGGAAATCCATATACACCACGTCAACCACATTGCTCTCATTAACCCTCTCTGTTACCTCAGCAAAGGACTCGATCAAATTAGTTGAACACAATTTGTCTTTAACAAATCCATACTGGCTTTCCTTAATTAATCTATGCTTATCCAAGTGACAATTTTGTCCCTGATTATCGTTTCTAAAAACTTCCCCACAACTGAGGTTAAACTGACTGGCCTGTAGTTGTTGGGTTTATCTTTACACCCTTTTTTGAACAAGGGTATAACATTTGCTAGGAGGATTGGAAGATTATGGCCAGTACCTCTGAGATTTCCACCTTAACTTCCTTTGGCATCCTAAGATGTATCCCATCCGGTTCTGATGACTTATCTACTTTAAGTACAGCCAGACTTTCTAATACCTCCTCCTCATCAATTTTATCCCATCTAGTATCCCGACTACCTCCTCCTTCACGATGACTTTGGCAACATCTTTTTCCTTGGTAAAGGTAGATGCAAAGTACTCGTTTAGTACCTCAGCCCTGCCCTCTGCCTCCATGTGTAGGTCTCCATTTTGGTCCCTAATTGGTCCTACCCCTCCTTACGACAGTTTATTATTTATATGCCTTTGGAAGACTTTTGAATTCTGCCATGTTAGCTGCTATTCTATTCTCGTACACTTTGCTCCTCATTTTCTTTTTCACTTCCCCCTCTGAATTTCGATATTCAGCCTGATTCTCACTTGTATTCTCAATCTGACATCTGTCATATGCCCCCTTTTTCTGCTTCATTTTCTTTCGTCATTCAGAGAGCTGTGGCTTTGGTTGCCCTACCTTTCCCCATAGTGTAAATGTACCTTGACTGTACCTGAACTATTTCCTCTTTAAAGGCAGCCCATTGTTCGATTACAGTTTTGCCTGCCAATTTACCTGGGCCAGATCTGTTTCCTCCAATTAAATATTTTTACTCTAGATTGCGCCTGTCCTTTTGCATAACTTATCTAAACCTTATGATGCTATGATCACTGTTCCCTAAATGCTCACCTACTGACACTTGCTCCTCATTGCCCAGAACCAGATTCAACAATGCCTCCTTCCCTGTTGGGCCGGAAACATACTGATTGAGAAAGTTCTCAACACACTTCAGAAATTCTTCCCCCTCTCTGCCCTTTTACACCATTACTATCCCAGTCTATATTAGGCTAGTTGAAGTCCCCCATTATCACTACTCTCTAGTTTTTGCCCCTCGCTGTAATTTCCCTGTAAATTTGCTGCTCTATATCCTTCCCGCGAGTTGGTGGTCTATAGAATACACCTAGTAGTGTAATGGCACCTCTATTATTTCTCAACTCTAACCAAATAGATTTTGTCCTTGGCCCCACCAGGGCATCTGCTCTATCCAGCACTGTAATATTCTCCTTAATCAATACTGCCACAGCACCTCCTTTCTTCTCTATCTTTCCTGAATAACTTAAAACCAGGAATATTTAGTACCCAATCCTGCCCGTTTTGAGCGAGATCTCTGTTATCGCCATGTGCCTATTTGCACCTGCAGCTCACCAAACTTAATTGCCACACTTTGTGCATTCAGACACATTACTGTAAACCTTGTATTCTTAGACTGACCCCACCTAATACCATACTATTTCTTACTCTAGTAGTCCTCTTAATTCTTATGTTCTTAACATCCGATGCATTTCCTTTATTAATAATAGAAACTGCTGGAAATACTCAGCAGGTCAGGCAGCATCTGTGGAGAGAGAAACCGAGTTAACGTTTCAGGTTGATGATTCTGATGAAAGGTCATTGACCAGAAACGTTAACTCTATTTATCTCTCATCAGGTCAGGCAGCATGTGGCGAGTGTTTATTTCAGATTTCCAGCATCCACGGTATTTTGCTTCTCTCTTCCTTTTGTTAATGTACTGATTTCCTCAAAAAACCTATTTATAGAACATAACTTGCCTTTTACAGATCTATGTTGGCTGTCCTTGATGAATCCACATCTTTTCAAGTGACTGTTAATCTTGTCCCTTATTATGGGAGCTCATCCGCTATTGATGATAGCTGATTGGTCTATCATTATGCCGTTATATATATCTCTCTCAATCTGAACAGAGGTATTACATTGGCAGCCTTGCAGTCCTATCATAACTCCCAAACTCAACGATGCTTTCAAGATGCATCTGCTTGGCTCAGTGGGCAGCACTCTCGGCTCTGAGACAGAAGGTTGTGGGTTCAAGTCCCACTCGAGACTTGAGCACCAAAATCGAGGCTGACACTCCCGTGCAGTGCTGAGGGAGCGCTGCACTGATGGAGGTGCCGTCTTTAGAATGAGACGTTAAACCGAGGCCCTGTCAACTCTCAGGTGGATGTAAAACATCCCATGGCGCTATTTTGAAGAGCAGGGGAGTTATCCCTCAATCAACATCACTAAGACAGGTTATCTGATCATTATCACATTGTTGTTTGTGGGAGCTTCCTGTGCGCAAATTGGCTGCTGCATTTACAACAGTGACTGCACTCCAAAAGCACTTCATTGGCTGCAAATATCTTTGGGACGTCCGGTGGTCATGTATATAAATGCAAGTTTTTTTTTAAAAGATTGTGGTCCGATTAGTGGATGAAATTGGAAAAATTTGGAACTCTTGTGTAATTAAATTGAGAGAATGCCAACTCTCCCTGATTTCCCAGCAGACACGTGCATTATTGTATTGCTGAAACTAAATTGCTGATGAATCTAGTTTTTAACGGTAATTAAAAACAGAAAATGCTGGAAGCACTCAACAAGTCAGGCAGCATCTGTGGGGAGGAACAGTTCACGTTTAAAACTGAGCTGAGGAGAAATTTCTTCTGCCTCAGAGAGCTGTGGAAGCTGGGACATTGAATAAATTTAAGACAGAGATGGATAGTTGCTTAAACGACATGGGAATAAGGGGTTGTGGGGAGCAGGCAGGGAAGTGGAGCTGAGTTCATGATCAGATCAGCCATGATCTTATTGAATGGCGGAGCAGGCTCGAGGGGCCGTATGGCCTACTCCTGCTCCTATTTCTTATGTTAAAGTTTCAGGTCAGTGACTTTTCGTCAGATCTGGAAAAAGTTAAGAGATGTAACGGGTTTTAAGCAAGTGCAGAGACAAGGAAAAAGCTAGGGGAGGAAAGAACAAAAGGGAAGGACTGTGGTAGGGTGGAAGGCAGGAATGGTAAAATGACAATTGGTATGATAGTGCAAAGTAAAAGGAAATGGTGATGGGACAAGTAAAGAAACAAATGATAAGCCCAGCAGAAGTGTAAATGGGAATTGCCGAATCATCAGCTGCCATGTGAAAAATGAGGGGCAGAGGTTATGGTCTGTAATTGTTGAACTTGATGTTAAAGAACATAAGAAATAGGAACAGGAGTAGGCCATAATGGCCCCTCGAGCCTGCTCCGCCACTCAATATCATGGCTGATCTGATCATAGACTCAGCTCTACATCCCTGCCCGCTTCCCATAAGCCCTATCCCCATATCGTTTAAGAAACTGTCTATTTCTGTCTTAAATTTATTCAATGTCCCAGCCCCCCAACAGATTTACAACTCTGAAGAAATTCCTCCTCATCTCAGTTTTAAATGGGCGGCCCCTTATTCTAAGATCATGCCCTCTAGTCCTAGTCTCCCCCATCAGTGGAAATATCCTCTCTGCATCCACCTTGTCAAGCCCCCTCATAATCTTATACGTTTCGATAAGATCACCTCTCATTCTTCTGAATTCCAATGAGTAGAGGCCCAACCTACTCAACCTTTCCTCATAAGTCAACCCCCTCATCCCCGGAATCAACCTCGTGAACCTTCTCTGAACTGCCTCCAAAGCAAGTATATCCTTTTGTAAATATGGAAACCAAAGCTGCACGCAGTATTCCAGGTGTGGCCTTTATATAGCTGTAGTAAGACTTCCCTGCTTTTATACTCCATCCCCTTTGCAATAAAGGCCAAGATACCATGTTGAGTCCAGAAGGCTGTAAAGTGCCTAATGGAAAGATGAGGTGCTTTTCTTTGAGCTTTATGTTGAGCTTCGTTGGAACGGTGGAGGAGGCCGAGGTCAGAGTGGGAGGAATGGAAGTGGAGCAGAGCGTTAGTGACAGGCGACTGAAAGTTCGGGGTCACGCTTATGGACTGAGCGGAGATGTTCTGCCAACGGATCACCCAATCTCCACTTGGTCTCCCCAAAGTAGAGGAGACCGCATCGTGAGCAGCGAATACAGTATTCTAAATTGAAAGAAGTAAATCGCTGTTTCAACTGGTTGGAGTGTTTGGGGCCCTGGAAGTGAGGAGGTAAAAGGGCAGGTGTTGCATCTTCTGCTCGTAATCTCACCAAACACATCTTCCCCTCCCCTGAAGGGACTGCTCCCTCCATGACACCATGGTCCACTCCTCAATCGCCCCCAACACCCCCTCCCCTGTCCACGGCACCTTCCCACGCAAGCACAAGATTTCCAGCATCCACAGTATTTTGCTTTTGTATTTGTTTTTAAGGTAATGCCTTCAAGCGATTCTTCTCTGTTTACCAACACAAGTCTACGATGTCTCTGTGTTCCATAATAGGGACAAAGAGTGGGATGCGGGGCGAGGGCATCAGCTGAAGTTCTTGCTCCTGCTGTCCAGCAACTAATCATGGCTTTAAAAACATTTTTAAAACACATGGCATTTAGTCCTTTATTGGCACGTGATTGTGAACCTGTTTTGCAGACTCGAATAGCAGAGGTAACGATAGGTGCCACACTTAACTTGCTCATGTTTAACTCCTATCCCTTGCTTCTTTACTGTTGTGAGGAAGTTTAGCCTGTGGCATTGTTCCATGGACTGCTTTTTCACAATCCAGTGGATTGGTTAGTCAAAATTTTCCACCGAATTTAATCCTTACCATCACCAAGTATATTTTTATCAAAAACTTTCACCTAATGGACACGTTTACATTTGTTTCCACCCTCTCCCCTTTCCCATCAAGCAAAACCTCCTCCCAGACTCCTCTTCACCGTAGCCTTGATCCCACATCTTTTTCTACTGCATCTCCACTAACTGCTCCCTCATTCCTCCATTGGCACTAAATTGTCTAGTCAACTTTCCTGTCTGGCCACCCCACCTTGCTAGCTGATATTTTAAATGGTTCCCTCTCCTTTGGTACTGTCAAAACCGCTGTCATCACCCACCTTTAATTTAAAAAAAATTTTTAAAAACCCCACTGTCAACCAATATGTTCTCATTTTTTATTTTTTTTCCCCTGCGCGGGTGCTGTAAATTGCCGGCTGCGCATGTGCAGTATCCCTTCCAGCGGCAGCGCTGGTGAGAGACCTGTGCAGTACCTCGCGATCGGCCTCGCACCTTAGGGGAAACATTGCTGTCTTGCCATCAACGCCCCATCTCCAACCTCTCGTTCCTTAAGTCCTTGAACTTATTATCACCTGGTATTTTTTGTATATACAAAAATAGTAATTGATAAAGTTGTACAAAGCTCAAGAACAAAAGCTTGTATTTATGCAACACCTATATCTGCCCTAATTTTTCCGGATGTGGCTCGGCATCAAATCTTGTCTGATGACGCTCCTGTGAAGCACCTTGGGACGTTTATTAGGGCAGATGTCCAAAAGCTTGGTCAAAGATGTTGGTTTCAAGGAGGTAGAGAGGCGGAGAGGTTGAGGGAGGAAATTCCAGAGGCCGGAGTTCTGCGAGGGATGTAGGGCTGAAGAAAGTTGTAGCGATGGCGAGGGATTTGAAAGTGAGGATGAGAATTTTAAATTTGAGGTGTTGCTGGGCTGGGAGCCAATGTGGTTCAGCAATCGTGGGTGATGAGTGAAGGGGGGCTAGGTGCGAGTTAGGGTTTGGGAAGAAGAGTTTTAAATGGGCTCCAGTTTATGGAAGGCGCAAAGTGGGAGGCCAGCTAGGAGAGCATTGGAATAGTCGAGTATCGAGGTAACAAAG
This sequence comes from Pristiophorus japonicus, assembly GCF_044704955.1. Lineage (NCBI taxonomy): Eukaryota > Metazoa > Chordata > Chondrichthyes > Pristiophoridae > Pristiophorus > Pristiophorus japonicus. Next base: position 534,024,420 of record NC_091977.1, read on the forward strand.
GCATGGCTACTGATTTTGCAAAAATACAAATGCATTCATGTAATTTTAATACTGCTACAGGTCCCATAATACTGTGTCATTCAACACAATTTGACTTTAATCGCTATAAGAGGCCCTCTTGTATTTTACTATGTTTACTTGTGAGCAACACCATCGGAGATCCACTCTCGTCCAAATTTTCTAGCTACTTGTGATTTTGTTGAGTAGCAGCCACTAAGCATGTTATCTGTTCCAATCGCATTGGCGTGACCCACAAATTTACAGCACAGAAGGGGCCCATTGTGTCTGTGCCGGCCGAAAAAGCTGTTCAGCCTAATTCCACTTTCCAGCTCTTGGTCCGTAGTCCTGTAGGTTACGGCTCTTCAAGTGCATATCCAGGTACTTTTTATATGCGGTGAGGTTTTCTGCCTCTACCACCCTTTCAGGCAGTGAGTTCCAGACCCCCACCACCCTCTGGGTGAAAAAAGTCTGCTCCACTCTCCTATAATCCTCCTCCAATTACTTTAAATCTATGACCCCTGGTTATTGACCTCTCTGCTAAGGGAAATGGGTCCTTCCTATCCACTCTATCTCGGCCCCTCATAGTTTTAGACACTTCAAAAAAAAAAAGTCTCTCCTCAGCCGTCTCCACTTCCAAAGAAAACGACCCCAGCCTTTCCTCGTAGCTAAAGTTCTCCAGTCCTGGCAACACCCTCGTAAATCTCTTCTGGACCCTCTCTAGTGCAATCACATTGTTCCTGTAATGTGGTGATGAGAACTGCATGCTGTGGCCTAACTGATGATTTACAGACTGAACGCAACCATTGGATCCTGAAATTGGCTTTTGACCACATATCCGCAGCATAACTAAGACCGCTTATTTCCACCTCTGTTACATCGACCGTCTCCACCCTTGCCTCAGCTCATCCGCTGCTGATGCCTCATCCATGCCTTTGTTATCTCTAGACTTGACTATTCCAAAGCACTCCTGGCAGGCCTCCCAAATTTTACCTTGCATAAACTAGAGGTAATCCAAAACTTGGCTGCCCATGTCCTAACTCACACCAAGTACTGCTCACCCATCACCCCTGTGCTCGCTGACCTTCATTGACATCTGGTTAAGCAACGCCTCGATTTCAAAATTCTCATCCTTACTTTCAAATCCCTCCATGGCCTCGTCCATCCCTATCTCTATAATCTACTCTAATTCTGCCCTCTTGAGCATCCCTGATTATAATCGCTCAACCATTGGTGGTCGTGCCTTCTGTTGCCTTGGCCCCAAGCTCTGGAACCCCCTGCCTAAACCTCTCCGCCTCTTTCCTCCTTCAAGGCGCTCCTTAAAACGTACCTTTTTGACCGACCTTTCGGTCATCTGCGCTAATTTCTACTTGTGCGGCTGTGTCAAATTTTTTATCTCAATACTCCTGTGAAGTGCCTTGGAACATTTCACTGTTAAGGCGCTAAATAAATACTACTTATACAGTTCAAGCATAACCTCCCTGCTCTTGTACTCTTGTATTCTATTCCTCTGCTAATGAAGGGAAGCATCCTGTATGCCGCCTTAACCACTTTAATCTCCCTGTCCCAATAATTACAGAATTAATTTTCAATGCTAACCAGGCTGCTGAAAATCATGATTAAGACCTTTGAACTCACGACCACATGAAGTCGTTGAGGCAAATTGCACAAATGCATTTAAGGGGAAGCTAGATAAGCACATGAGGGAGAAGGGAATAGAAGGTTATGCAGATACGATGAGATGAAGTAGGGTGGAAGGAGACTCGTGTGGAGCATAAACACCGAATGGCCTGTTTGTGTGCAGTAAATTCTGAGATACAGCTGGCCGCACATAGACACGGTCCAAGAATGTGCATAACTTGACTGTTTAAAATAAAGTCCTTTCATAAAATATCTGTCTTTCTTCCAACAGCCACCGAGTGCTGAGACACACAGCGATAATATGCACTAGCCGTTCGCTAAGTGTGAAAGCCACAGCCTGCAGAAGTAATGTACTGGAAGCTGAAGGGAAGAACGACAGCGATAATCTGCTGGTGTTTCTGGATGTGGCAAACATTAACACCGTAAGTTATTTATACATGCACTGAAACGTTGAAATTGGCATAAATGTATTGAAGAATTCCAGTCAGTTTATTATCTGATGATAGCTTCCATGGATACAATAACAACCCGTGTCCTAACTCGCACCGAGTCCTGCTCACCCATCTCATCATAGGCCGTCCCTCGAACGAGGATGACTTGCTTCCGTATGAGTTCACACATGTTTCAATGAAGGACCCGATGTTCCAGGTCCTGAACTCTAGTTGAGGGGTTTAAAAAAAACATAGAAAATAGGTGCAGGAATAGGCCATTCAGCCCTTCGAACCTACACCACCATTCAATATGATCATGCAACTGCAGTACCCCATTCCTGCTTTCTCTCCATACCCCCTGATCCCTTTAGCCGTAAGAGCCACATCTAACTCCCTTTTGAATATATCTAACAAACTGGCGCCTCCAACTTTCTGTGGTAGAGAATTCCACAGGTTCACAATTCTCCGAGTGAAAAAGTTTCTCCTCATCTCGGTCCTATATGGCTTACTCCTTATCCGTAGACTGTCACCCTTGGTTCTGGACTTCCCCAACATCGGCAACATTTTTCCTGCATCTAACTTGTCCAATCCTGTCAGAATTTTATATACTTCTATGAGATCCCCTTTCATTCATCTAACTTCCAGTGAATATAAGCCTAATTGATCCAATCTTCATATGTCAGTCCTGCTATCCCGGGAATCAGTCTGGTGAACCTTCGCTGCACTCCCTCAATAGCAAGAATGTCTTTCCTCAGATTCGGAGACCAAAACTGTACACAATACTCAAGCTGTGGTCTCACCAAGGCCCTGTACAACTGCAGCAAGACCTCCCTGCTTCTATACTCAAATCCTCTCGCTATGAAGGCCAACATGCCATTTGCTTTCTTTACTACCTGCGTGCCTACTTTCAATGACTGACGAACGATGACACCCAGGTCTCGTTGCACCTCCCCTTTTACTAATCTGTCACCATTCAGATTGTTGGGTATCTGTAAAGCATGCACTCCCATGTTCTGCCACCAGGGAGCTCATCTCCTGAAGTCCCAAGCTGGAGGATGTCTGTGTGTGGATTTTTTTAATGTGGTGACCGTTGCACACCAGCCACCACACGGGCTTGACAGCTAGGCCTTTATCCAGTGGCAAAGGTTAACCAGGACGACTGGAGACCTGCTCTGCTGCATGGACCTGGTGTGCACACATATCGCACTGTGGGCTGGCCCGTGCTGCCTCTGGCCCCTCGGCTTTTCTGGGCCCTGTACCCTCATTCGCCGTACCTTGACCCATGATGTTCCAGGGCCCGGCGCTCCAGCTCTATTTATAGCCCCGACCTGCGCTGGTGTTCTCACACAGGTCGGGGCGGCCAATCGAAGCCATCTACTCCTGTGCTCGCTGACCTACATTGGTCCCGGTTAAGCCATGCCTCGATTTCAGAATTCTCATCCTTTTTTCAAATCGCTCCATGGCCTCGGCCCTCCCTATCTCTGTAATCTTTTCTAGCCCCCCCCCCCTCCACCCGAGATGTCTGCGCTCCTCCACTTCTGCCCTCTTGAGCATCCCTGATTATAATCGTTCAACCGTTGATGGCCGTGCCTTCTGTTGCCTGGGCCCCAAGCTCTGTAATTCCCTGTCTAAACCTCTCCGCCTCTCTACCTCTCTTTCCTTCTTCAAGATGCATCTCAAAACCTACGTCTTTGACCAAATTTTTGATCACCTGCCCTAATTTCTCCTTGTGCGGTGTCAATTTTTTTTGTCTCATAATACTCCTGTGAAGTGCCTTGGCATGTTTCACTACATTTAAAGGTGCTATATAAATACAAGTTGTTGTACAGTGCCTTTGACATAGTAAAATGTCCCAAGGCATTTCAAATGAGCATTACCAAACATACCAAGCATTTGGAGGATAAACTCCCTCAAAAAGCTATTTTGTGCGTGTAAAGTCCAAAGAAATATTGCGTATTCTTAGCACGGTCATTTTGTTAAACATAGAAACATAGAAAATAGGTGCAGGAGTAGGCCATTTGGCCCTTCGAGCCTGTACCACCATTCAATAAGATCATGGCTGATCATTCACCTCAGTACCCCTTTCCTGCTTTCTCTCCATACCCCTTGATCCCTTTAGCTGTAAGGGCCATATCTAACTCCCTCTTGAATATATCTAACGAACTGGCATCAACAACTCTCTGCAGTAGAGAATTCCACAGGTTCACCACTCTGAGTGAAGAAGTTTCTCCTCATCTCAGTCCTAAATGGTTTACCCCTTACCCTTAGACTGTGACCCCTGGTTCTGCACTTCCCCAACATTGGGAACATTCTTCCTGCATCTAACCTGTCCAATCCTGTCAATTTTGTGTTTCTATGAGATCCCCTCTCATTCTTCTAAACTCCAGTGAATACAGGCCCAGTCGATCCAGTCTCTCTTCATGTCAGTCCAGCCATCCCGGGAATCAGTCTGGTGAACCTTTGCTGCACTCCCTCAATAGCAAGAACGTCCTTCCTCAGATTAGGAGACCAAAACTGAACACAATGTTCCAGGTGAGGCCTCACCAAGGCCCTGTGCAACTGCAGTAAGACCTCCCTGCTCCTGTACTCAAATCCCTGAACTATGAAGGCCAACATGCCATTTGCCGCCTTCACTGCCTGCTGTACCTGCATGCCAACTTTCAATGACTGATGTACCATGACACCCAGGTCTCGTTTCACCTCCCCTTTTCCTAATCTGTCACCATTCAGATAATCTGCCTTCATGTTTTTCCATCAAAGTGGATAACCTCACATTTATCCACATTATACTGCATTTGCCCACTCACCTAACCTGTCGAAGTCACCCTGCAGCCTCTTAGCGTCCCCCTCACAACTCACACTGCCACCCAGCTTAGTGTCATCTGCAAACTTGGAGATATTACACTCAATTCCTTCATCCAAATCATTAATGTATTTTGTAAAGAGCTGGGGTCCCAGCACTGAGCCCTGCGGCACTCCACTAGTCACTGCCTGCCATTTTGAAAAGGACCCGTTTATCCCGACTCTCTGCTTCCCGTCTGCCAACCAGTTCTCTATTCACGTCAATACATTACCCCCAATACCATGTGCTTTAATTTTGCACACCAATCTCTTGTGTGGGACCTTGTCAAAAGCCTGTTGAAAGTCCAAATACACCACATCAACTGGTTCTCCCTTGTCCACTCTACTAGTTACATCCTCAAGAAATTTTATAAGATTTGTCAAGCATGATTTAACCAATAACCAATAAGGGAATTAAGGGTTATGGGGCGCGGGTGGGTAAGTGGAGCTGAGTCCATGGCCAGATCAGCCATGATCTTGTTGAATGGCGGAGCAGGCTAGATGGCCTACTCCTGTTTCTAATGTTCTTATGATTTCCCTTTCATAAATCCATGCTGACTTGGACCGATCCTGTCACTGCTTTCCAAATGTGCTGCTATTTCATCTTTAATTGATTCCAACATTTTCCCCACTTCTGATGTCTGGCTATAACCGGACTATAATTCCCCGTTTTCTCTCTCCCTCCTTTCTTTAAAAAGTGGTGTCACATTAGCTACCTTCCAGTGCATAGGAACTGGTCCAGAGTCGATAGACTGTTGGAAAATGGTCACCAATGCATCCACTATTTCTAGGGCCACTTTCTTAAGTACTCTGGGATGCAGACTCGGAGTAGGAATTGCAGGATAGCTAAGATGAATACATGGCTTGAAGAGTAGTTCAGGAGGGAGGAATTCAAATTCCTGGGACATTGGAACCGGTTCTGGGGGAGTGGGACCAGTACAAACCGGACGGTCTGCACCTGGGCAGGACCGGAACCAATGTCCTAGGGGGGAGTGTTTGCTAGTGCTGTTGGGGAGGGGTTAAACTAATATGGCAGGGGGATGGAAATCTATGCAGGGAGACAGAGGGAAGTAGAATGGGGGCAGAAGCAAAAGATAGAAGAAAAGTAAAAGTGGAGGGCAGAGAAACCCAAGGCAAAAATCAAAAAGGGCCACATTGCAGCAAAATTCTAAAGGGGCAAAGTGTGTTAAAAAGACAAGCCTGAAGGCTCTGTGCCTCAATGCGAGGAGTATTCGTAATAAGGTGAATGAATTAACTGCGCAGGCAGCTATTAACGAATATGATATAATTGACATTACGGAGACATGGCTCCAGGGTGACCAAGGCTGGGAACTTAACCTCCCAGTAAACTGCTTTACTTCAGATTCTAGTTCCATAATCATTTAAGCCAGTATTTATAGTGATTTATAATGTTACTGATATTTAGACAAATTTTATAAACTTTACTGAAAACCATTTGAAATCTGAAGTTCGCCCACTAGCATTGTGATAATAAATCATTCAATTGATCAATGACTTTAAAAACATAGTTTAACTCCTGCAAATCCTGGAACTTGCTACCACAGCGGTTAAGGCGAATTGTATAGATGCATTTAAGGGGATGAGAGATAAACGCCTGAGGGATAAAGAAATAGAAGGATATGCTGATAGTTAGATGGAGTAGGGTAGGAAGAGGCTCATGTGGAGCATAATAACAACAACTTGTATTTAAATAGTGCCTTTAACAAAGTGAAACGTCCCAAGATGCTTCACGAGTATTATGCGATAAAAATTTGACACCGAGCCGCACAAGTAGAAATTAGCGCAGGTGACCAAAATCTTGGTAAGAGGTATATTTTAAGGAGCGTCTTGAAGGAGCAAAAAGGTAGAGAGGCGGAGCGGTTTCGGCAGGGAGTTTGAACTTGGGTCCTAGGCAACAGAAGGCACAGCCACCTGAGCGATTACAATCAGGGATGTTCAAGAGGGCCGAATTAGAGGAGCGCAGACATCTCGGGTGATGAGTGGGTGGGGAACGGCGGAGTTGTGAGGCTGGAGGAGATTACAGAGATAGGGAGGGGCCGAGGCCATAGAGGGATTTGAAAACAAGGATGAGAATTTTGAAATCGAGGCGTTGCTTAGCTGGGAGCCAATGTAGGTCAGTGAGCACAGGGGGTGATGGTGCGAGTTAGGACATGGGCAGCCGCGTATTGGATCAATTCTAGTTTATGTAGGAGCTGTTGGGCAAAATGGCTTGTTTCTGTGCTGTACATTCTATGTAAAGGGGTTTTAAAATGTTTATTTTTATGTATTATTTGATCAATAATAGAGTTTCAAGCGGCGTCTTTAGGTGAAGTGGAGTCCATTTTAAAGCTGTACATTGACACTTTATTTTTATATAATGTATTGGTTTTATGGTGTCTATCCTCATCCATGACAACACATCACAGGGGCAAGGGAGCAGCAGAAAAACAAGACACTGCCCAAAACAACGGGATCTGCCCTGCAGAAACCGGCTGCAATTTTAGCATAACTCAAAACAACGCTTTAAACACGATACGGGAGTGGGGCGGGGCTGTAGTCTGTTAAAGTGAATGATTCTGCTTAGAAGCCCATTAAATTGAGCCTTGGGCATCAAACGCAAGTTATTTTTAAAAGCAAAATTATAAATGTATTACAGATGTGATTTTTATATTTTAATCTTTCGGGGATGGGAGGACAGGAGTGGGGCGGGACAGCATGTGCCAAACTTTAAGCTTACTATGGGCTGCGTAGTGGCAGGAAATGCCCTCTGGACCAATATTCTCTAAGCTGCACAGCCGCGCAGCACTTCCAGGGATCCTGGCTTGTTGGCTTTTCAATGCAAAAAACGCGCTGGCACGCTAATTCGAACGGCCTGCGCAGCCCCTTAAAGGGGCCAAGTGCAGCTAAAAAAATATTACAGGGAGCATTACTCTGGACGCAAACAAAATACCTGCAACACGTTCGGAACTTCATCAGACACGAGAAACTGCAAAAATATGGGGGGGAGCACTTTTACACTGAGCAGCTTACCAGACCATTCTAAGCACCATTGTGGGCCGCCTAATGGGGCTCGAGAAAACCCGGGGTACAAACCCAGACCGTCATGGGATGCAAGACATGAACAGCAAAATATATCTACTTGAGTTTTAGCCTGAACAATTGGCATTAATTTTCTTCATATGATGTAGGTGTAATGTTAATAATGGGATTAATCTTCCAGAGTGAAGCAGGTGTAAGGGAATTCCACGTAATCCAGGTGTCGAGTGGGAGCGAGCATTGGAGGCTGCTGAAATGTATCAATCCTGCTGAAGATAAAGGTTTGTTTGTGATTTTTTTTTTGTCTGCTCTTCTACTTGTTTTGTATTTTAATAATTAGTGCAGGTGTCACATCTCCTTCCTGTACGTACTAAAGTTAAAAATATCCTGTGTATGTTGATGTAGAATGGGCCTAAAGATAAATCAAATTGGCGGACACGTGTCAAATTGCTTTAGGTAATTAGATACGTGTAGAATTATGGGCTATATTTATTTCACTATTCGATCATAAACCAACATTTATTGATCTTAATTCTGAAAAAGCTTTTTTATTAAGATTAGGAAGTTGAGTATGTTTGTAAGAGGACTACAAATCATTCATTAAATTAATTTAGATAAGTGATTTTAACATGGAAAAACTTCCTAAAGGCACTTCACAGAAGCATAATCAAACACTAAATGCAGGACTGGGGAAGGTTACAGAGATGGGGAGCGAACGAGTCCATGAATAAATTCCTCAAAAGTTACAGAACAGAAGGAGGCCACTTGGCCCGTCGTGCCTATGCTGGCTCTTGGAAAGAGCAGGTGTGCATAGTCCCACATCCCTGCTTTTTGTCCGTAATGTGAAAAAAAAGACTTGCGTTTCTATGCAGGTTTTATCTGTTTGTGTTGGTGGTGTAAATTAATTAGTGTTCATCAGGGGCAGATCCTGTTGATCCAACCACACTTGCTGTGGTGAACCATGTTGCCCCCATATGTTGGAATGGAATCTCCCAGTTACCGTGACCAATATTCAGTTAAGCTCCCCATACTGGAAAGGTGGTGAAATCCAGACCCCAGCAGAACCTCCTTAACTGGTAGTTCAGAAAAAGGGCGATACCATTCACACAGGTAGCCAACTGAGAAGCAGGGTGGCGGTGGGTTTTACCTCACCAGTAAGGACCGGCGCATTTAACCAAAGGATGTCAGACCCAGGAAAGTGGACATGAAAACTAAACTTGTTTGTGGGAAACGTCAACCCGAAGCATCCAGCGCAGTCAGTTGCAAAGCTGTCTGGCTCGCAGACATTAGAATTAGCAGTAGGCCCTGCAGCCCCTCGAGCCTACTCTGCCGTTTAATGTGATCATGGCTGATCTACCTCAACTCCACTTTCCTGCCCGATCCCCATATCCCTTGATTCCCTTAATAGTCAAAAATCTATCGATCTCTGTCTTGAATATACTCAAAGACTGAGCCTCCACAGCCCTCGGGTAGAGAATTCCAAAGATTGCAAAGACGGATGCATACGTACAGTCGTATCATCCATTATTTTTAACAATCTAAGAACGTGGTCTAATTGTTATGGTTTTACCGGGACCTCCAATGTGAAAAGGAAGGCTTGCATTTATATAGCTCCTTTCACGGCTTCAGGGCGTCCCAAAGTGTTTTACAGCCAGTGAAGTACTTTTTGAAGTGTAGTCACTGTTGTAATGTAAGAAACGCAGCAGCCAGCTCTCTCAAACAGCAATGTCAGATATTCTGTTTGATGTTGATTGAGAGATAAATATTGGCCAGGACACTGGAGAGAACTCCCCTGCTCTTCAAAATAGTGCCATGGGATCTTTTACGTCCACCTGAGAGGGCAGTCGGGTCCTCTGTTTAACATCTCAACTGAAAGCAGCACCTCTGACAGTGCAGCGCGCTCTCAGCATTGCACTGGGAGTGCGACTTGAACCCACAACTTTCTGACAGAGGCGAGGATGCTGCCCACTGAGCCACTGACTGACAGGACTCTGTGATAGAAACATAGAAAATAGGTGCAGGAGTAGGCCATTCAGCCCTTCGAGCCTGCATCACCATTCAGTAAGATCATGGCTGATCATTCACCTCAGTACCTCTTTCCTGCTTTCTCTCCATACCCCTTGATTGCTCTTTATTTAAAAAAAAAGGCATGCACCTGATTTCCATTGTAGCGTGTGACTACTTTTATTTAGACTGAATAGATTTGCAACGTAGCATGAACATTTTGTAATGCAGTATTGCTGATTTAATAAAATAGATTCGATATTTAGTGCTACTATAATTTCTTTTAACTTAATCTGCGTTTCAGATGCAAAACTCAGTAGTCGGGAGAGGGCAAAACTGTGCTTCAGAGCAACAAGATGTCAAAGTTCTGAAGGTGAGGTGATAAATTCAGATGCTTCCAGTCATTTAAAAAATAAATGTCTTGCTGTAACCTAGCATCTGTAATGGTGACTACTGTGCAATTAAGGTGAATTTTTTCACTTTCCTAGCTACCTCATGTACAGAAGGAAGGTATATATTTGCAGATATCGTACTGGGAAGCGAGCAGGTGAGTAAGCTTGTCATTTCTTTCTGTTCACTTTCACAGTTGGTGTCTGTGTCTGTTAATCTTGCACTATGCTCATTGTGGGGTATATATGTTTTTTTGTGACAAACTTTGGCAAAAATAATAGAAAAGCAAATTATAATTTAAATGGAGAAAAATTGCAAAGTGCTGCAGCACAGAGAGACCTGGGGGTCCTTTTGCATGAAACACAAAAGGTTAGTATGCAGGTATAGCAAGTGATCAGGAAGGCAAATGGAATGTTGGCCTTTATTGCAAGGGGGATAGAGTATAAAAGCAGGAAAGTCCTGCTATAACTGTACAGGGTATTGGTGAGGCCACACCTGGAGTACTGCGTACAGTTTTGGTCTCCGTATTTAAGGAAGGATATACTTGCATTGGAGGCTGTTCAGAGAAGGTTCACCAGGTTGATTCCGGAGATGAGGGGGTTGACTTATGAAGGTAGGTTGGGCCTATACACATTAGAGTTCAGAAGATTGAGAGGTGATCTTATCAAAACATATAAAATAATGAGGGGGCTGGATAAGGTGGATGCAGAGAGGATATTTCCACTCATAGGGGAAACTAAAACTAGGGGACATAGTCTTAGAATAAGGGGCTGCCCATTTAAAACTGAGATGAGGAGAAATTTCTTTTGAGAAATCTGTGGAATTCTCTGCCCCAGAGAGCTGTGGAGGCTGGGTCATTGAATATATTTAACGCAGAGATAGACAGATATTTGAGCGATAAGGGAGTAAAGGGTTATGGGGAGCGGGCGGATAAGTGGAGCCGAGTCCATGATCAGATCAGCCATGATCATATTGAATGGCGGAGCAGGCTCGAGGGGCCAAATGGCCTACTCCTGCTCCTATTTCTTATGTTCTTAAACTGACATTTATTGGCCATTCCTCGATATCCTGAAAAGGTCGTGGCAGACTTTTTATGTTCAACCGCTGGTATTTTTTTTTTATGTATTTTTACAACTGGGTGATTTGCTAGGCCAATTCACCGAGAATCAACCATGTCACATGCCATGGATTCTTCAACCCGTCATTGGGTTCTGTTATAAAAACAGAAAATGCTGGAAATACTCAGCAGGTCAGGCAGCATCTGTGGAGAGAGAAAGAGTTAACCTCAGGTCATAATTCTGGTGTTCTTTCCACTTGACTCGAGAGCCTGGCAAGTTCATTTCCTCGTTGGGCACCAGTGTTCACTTCTGATAATCTGCAGAATTTTAAGCTAGGTAATTTCCAGCAGGAACACTGCACACACACTCGATAAGTTAGCAAAATTGACGGGGTTGCATCAAAACAGAACTTGATAAAACTAAAGTTATTGTTCAGGGCCAATAGAAGAAGCTCATTAAAATTCACCTTGTATGGAGTTGTATTCGGTAATGCAGAAACGTGTGGATTGTGATGTAGAGGAGATAACAAAAAGGTATTAAAAAGTGGGTGTTGGAACGGATACTTAGGATTCAAAGGTCTGCAGCATGTATCCTCTGTTGAGCTCGCAATATTTGTATCTTAAATACTGCTGAAAAATGTGTTTGGTTTCTGCACACTTTTTGGGCCTAAGTAACAGCGCTATTACCCCTTTGAAACTGACCACATCTTCAGGATTTAGCGCATGTGGATCCTAGTGCAGAAATCTTGACGTTGCAGTCAGTCATTCGTTGCTCCGGCACAGACTGTGCTGTGACCCTCCCATAGCTGGCAATCAGCGTAATCAGTGAAACTGGCAAACTTTGGCTTTTCCGCGGTTATACCACAGTTAAATACTCCATTAAATGTTGGGCCTTGTTGGATTTGGTGTAAATGGGGATTTAACAGCGTATATATAGATAGCTAAACAAATGTTATGGCCCACTATACTGCACTGAAATCACTTGCACGAAAAAGGCAAACTTCTCGCCACGAGATCTTTGGGGGCAGCTTTCTTCGAGGCCGATGGCAAACGCCTTTGCTTGGCCGCTGACTGTAAATTCTGGGCCCATAAATCTGTGGCCTCGAACATTGTATTGTGAACCCCACTGACACCTGGGAGTCCCTGACCAAAGACCGCCCTAAGTGGAGGAAGAGCATCCGAGAAGGGAAGTCATTAAATTCTACAATAAATCCTTAGTTATACTTATACAAATATTATACAAATAAATCCAACCTGAATAAAAATTTATAAGCAAAGAAAAGATTAAATAAACCATCTTCCTACCTGTGTGAAAGTGCTTCAGGCAGGCCTTTCAGTCAGCGGTGTGGCGTCGGTCCCGACGACGGGAGGGGCAGGGGTGGGGGGAGGCAGGGAGAAGGCTGCAGGAAGCCTCATTACTTGAGGCAGCCGTTCCCGACGGCAGGGCGGGGGAGGCAGGGAGAAGGCTGCAGGAAGCCTCATTACTTGAGGCAGCGGTTTGCCGTCGGGACCGACGGACGGCAGGGGGAGAAAGCTGCAAGAAGCCTCAGTGCTGATCATGGAAGGGCAATGTGGTTTTATTAAAAAATGTTAAAAATTGAACAGCTACAAAGAATTTGAATAGTCTCAAACAAGTGCATGTGCCCCGTTTATCACAGTCTATCTTTAATTACAGAATGCACTCCCTCACCCTCACACACAGAAATATCAAGAAAATTAAAATACAAGCCTTTGCAAGGGCTCAATAAACAAATTTTCACTTTTTCTGCAGCACTTTTTAAAATGGCCGAGTGCAAATGTTTCCTTCACACTGCGCGTGACGCTCCAACGCGCACGTGCAGGGTTACCGGCACGAAAAAAACTCATTTAAATTGTACCCGCCCCCTCCTACTTACAAAATCGGCGCGAGTGGTAGGCCCCGCCCCCTGGGCGCCGCGCCAAGCAGACATCGAGCAGCAAAGCGCTCGAGAATAGCGCGCTTTTTTTTCAGGCGCCACTTTCGGCGCGAAAAACGGGCGCCCAGCTCGGAGGGACGCCTGTTTTGCCGCGTGTGGAAACTTGGGGCCGTAGAAAGGTAGGTACTGCGGGGAATTCGGGGCCAGAGTGGTGATCTGGACTAGTTTCGATCAACCAGATGGGTCGGAGAGGAATTGCCCAGATTTTTTTTCCCCCAAATTGGCCTGTGGTTTTTTAGCGCTGGTTTTTGGTGCCTCCCAGGAGATCACATGGTTTTGGGTGGGGTGCAGTGTATATGTTGTGATACACAAGGTATCGCCATGGTGTGTGACGGGTTCGATGGACCAGAGGGTCTTTACCTGTCCCTCATTGTTCGTATTTACCTGTGGTTTTTATTGTGGATTACAATTGGGTGCAGGGTGGTTTGCAAGTTCAGGATACAATCTTGTGGTTAGATTCTATCATAATTAGTTCTGCTTTTGTTTTTCAGATAATCAGTGCAACCACTCCGTGTGCAGACTTTTTCTTTCAAAGTTGCTGTGCGTTGCGATCTCGAAAGACTGTACTGCAGACAACTGCGGGACCTGGGAGACCAAAAACTGGCGACATTACCAAATTAGTACAGAAGTGTAGTGAGGTGGATCTCAATATTATAGTATTATGGAAGGTTGGTATAATAAATTAGCATTCATGATGAATAGCTGTACATTAAAAGGTATTGCTGATTGGAACGAACTGATATTTTACTTGGGGTAGAAAACTCATGGTACACAAGAATCCGGAGTCGGCCCCACGTCCCCTCAAGCCTGCTCTGGCTGATCTTGGATCTCAACTCCACTTTCCCGCCCAATCCCCATATCCCTTGATTTCCCCTAGCGTTCGAAAATATAACTGTCTTGAATATACTCAAACACTGAGCCTCCACAGCCCTCTGGGGCAGAGAATTTCAAAGATTCACAACCCTCTGAGTGAAACAATTCCTCCTCATCGCAGTCTTAAATGACCGACCCCTTATCCTGACACTGTGACCCCTGGTTCTAGACTCTCCAGCCCGGGGGAAACATCCTCCCTGCATCTACCCTGTTCTTTTAGAGCACTTTCTAATATGAAGCAGTGATTTTAAGACTTTTTCTTATCCTTTGAGGTGTATTTATTAAATACATAATTGAAATATGAAGAAATCATTGTGTACTCTAGTTTAAAAGTGAGCTTATTGTGACTTTTTTCAGGTAAGTTCTGGCAGTTTCTAATGTCGTGAGATAATTCCTTATAACACTTGTAACTGAGAGTTACTGGTCTTTTATACTCTGCAAACCCCACAAATAGCTCAATACAACTTCAATTTTTTTTTTTAAAGTTCATTCGCGGGTTTGGGAGATGCTGTTGAAGAAGCCTTGGCAAGTTGTTGCAGTGCATCTTGTAGATGGTACACACTGCAGCCACGGTGCGCCGGTGGTGGAGGGAGTGAATGTTGGGTAGGGTGCCAATCAAGTTCATGTGTGTGTCGCTGGCAAGGCCGGCATTTATTGCCCGTCCCTAATTGCCCCTTGAGAAGGTGGTGGTGAGCCGCCTCCTTGAACCGCTGCAGTCCATGTGGTGAAGGTGCTCCCACAGTGCTGTTAGGGAGGGAGTTCCAGGATTGTGACCCAGCGACGATGAAGGAATGGCCGATATATTTCCAAGTCAGGATGGTGTGTGACTTGGAGGGGAACGTGGAGGTGGTGGTGTTCCCATGCGCCTGCTGCCCTTGTCCTTCTAGGTGGTAGAGGTCGCGGGTTTGGGAGATGCTGTTGAAGAAGCCTTGGCAAGTTGTTGCAGTGCATCTTGTAGATGGTACACACTGCAGCCACGGTGCGCCGGTGGTGGAGGGAGTGAATGTTGGGTAGGGTGCCAATCAAGCGGGCTGCTTTGTGGTGGTGAGCTAACATCCTTTATTAACTTGTTTATAAAAGTGACTCAGCAGCCAATGACATCTGATGCCTTTCTCCCTGTTGTCTTGAAGTTGTGCAATGCTGAACTTTCCCTTACCCTGTGCCATCGTTTCAGTCTCTGCCTCTTCTAGTTCATTGTCTCATGGTTCTATCACCAAGGTAGATGGATTCTCAACAATCACTGGCTATTATATGGCACCTTTAACGTAGAAAAATATCCCAAAGCACTTCATAGAAGCCTGATCAAAATAATGGATATTGGGATATTTGGAGATATGACCAAGACCCTTTTTTTTTAGACTGGTCTTAAAGGAGGAGGGAATTCAAGTGCAAGGGGCTTAGCTGGGGGTGGGAGGGATGGCGGGGAAGGAGTATGCTCTAGTGAAGGGGAATGGTGCAATGTGAGTAGGTGCAACAACCAATTATCAGAGGTTGTTTACCGGGTTACAGCTCTCCATACTGATCAAATGAGCTTTCTGTTTATGGCGTGCCATTTCTGATTTCTGTCCTCCAGCGAACAGAAGCTCAGACTGTGGAAATGTCCTGCCACAGGACGTCACTGGTCAACTCCAATGCAGAGTCTGTATTAATTGCACCAGATACTAATGCAACATCACGAACAACATTGCTTAACCTTGCCCATTTGTACACCAGAGATACTCCCCTGTTTCCTGTAGAACTGGAGCCATAGCATTCCATGAAATATATCGTCCCCTTCAATCCTTCATCCAGCTCTTCTTAAGTCAATTATTGTCATTATAACCAATCCGAGCTGTCTTTTCTATGAGTACTTTTTTAAAATATAGAATCTCGATACCTGGTAATCAAATGAATTAGTCTGCACTGGAAGCAGACTGTGTGACGAACAGGAAAATGCATCATGATGTGTGTTAGTGTCTCTTCAAAGTATGGCGGTAAATCTGTCCTGTGTAGGTCGATGCTTTCAATTACATAACATAAGAAATAGGAATAGGCCATACCACCCCTTGAGCCTGCTCTGCCATTTAATACGATCATGGCTGATCTGATCATGGACTCAGCTCCACTTCCCTGCCCGCTCCCCATAACTCCTTAATCCTTTAACGGTTAAGAAACTGTCTATCTCTGTCTTAAATTTATTCAATGTCCCAGCTTCCACAGCTCTGAGGCAGCGAATTCCACAGATTTTGCAACCCTCAGAGGAAATTTCTCATCTCAGCTTTAAAAGGGCAAATCCTTATTCTAAGATTATGCCCCCAAGTTTTAGTCTTCCCTATCAGTGGAAACATCCTCTCTGCACCCACTTTGTCAAGCCCCCACATAATCTTATACGTTTTGATAAAATCATATCTCAATGGGTTCAAAATTGCTCAGGAGTTGCGCTGTTTTTTTTGGGGCAACTTGATTTTTCTGAAGTATCTTAAAAATCCCCATTTTGCACATTCAGTTTGCGCCAGTGTAAGTGAGTGAGGATTTTTAAAGTTTTTTTTTCTCAAAAGGGAGCGTTACCAGCCACCTACGCCCCTTTTGGCCATTTAGGCAACTTTGGACAGCTAATAGTTACTCCAAACCAACTTAGGCCAGTGTTTGTGGCCGCACAGAAAACCCTTGCTGAGAGTTAAGAAATCAGCGCGGGCAGGTACATCAGAGGCCAGCAGAACTTAATGACTTGACTAAAGAATGTGAATAGGATCAAACAGCTATACAGGACATCATATGACAAACTTTGCAAAGTTAATTTACTATAACAACAGAAGCATTCATGGAAGCTTAAACTACAAAAATACAAAGAAAAGAGACAAAACATATTTACATAATTTTTTCAAAATATCCAAATAAAAAATAGAAGTACCTCCTCGTAATTCTTATGTTCTCCCAGCCGCCTAAGCTCACTCACCATCAGCCCGCCCCTTACAAACAACTGTACCCCCATGGGGTCAGTGATTGAACCCACCCTGCAATTCAGAATCCCCGCCCCCTGGGATCAAAACTTCCTCCCCCCCACCTCCAACCCCGGGATCAAACCACCCCCCCAGGTCAAAAATCCTACCGCCTCGGCTTGGACCCCGCACCAACCTGCTTGTTGCCTTCTAGGCAGCGGGCCGGTCTGTGCAGGAGGCCACTCGTCCAGGGATAGGGGCGGGACGCATCGGCTCCCATGCTGCAGCACGCACACAGAAGCTGGGGGCAGGAGCTACTGCGCATGCGCGCACACTCCAACGTGCATGTGCAGAGCTGCCAGCACAGGGCCCTAGCTCCGCCCCCAATCAACTGGCCACGCCGCGCCAAGCCCCAGGAGAGGCAACACAGCGGCCAGAATCGGGGCAGATTTTTAGGCCGTTGTTTTCGCGCCGAAAAAAGGGGTGGGCCAATTTTGAGCCCATTCTTCTGAATTCCGATGAGTAGAGGCCCAACCTCCTCAACCTTTCCTCATAAGTCAACCCACTCACCTCATTATAATTGTCAAGTCCACATTGGTGACCAAGGAGACATCTATTTTGTGGCGATCCTGTCAGGGCATCCTGCACGCAAGATTCTCTCCGCTTGGTCCTGCCTGAAAGGGGTTGATAGCTGGAGAACCAGCCTGATGCTGAGCGAGCTATAAAGGGAGAGCTGTGTTGAATTAATGGAAACGTATCACTGTCGGTCAACGTCCAGGAGAGAACGACCACTCGGTGGGGATACCCCTGATTATTCTGTCCCACCTCGTATTTATCCTCGAACCAGAAACTTGTTGTTTTCTCTCTCAGCTGTAACTCAGTGGGTAGAACCCTCGCCTCTTGAGTCAGAAGGTTGTGGGTTCAACTTCAGCACAAAAATCCAGGCTGACACTCCACTGCAGTGCTGAGGGAGCGCCGCACTGTCAGAGGTGCCGTCTTTCAGATGAGATGTTAAACCGAGGCCCTGTCTGCTCTCTCAGGTGGACGTAAAAGATCCCATGGCATTATTTCTAAGAAGAGCAGGGGAGTTCTCCGGGGTGTCCTGGGGCCAATATTTATCCCTCAATCAACATCACTAAAACAGAATACCTGGTCATTATCACATTGCTGTTTGTGGGAGCTTGCTGTGCGCAAATTGGCTGCCACATTTCCCACATTACAACCGTGACTACACTTCAAAAAGTACTTCATTGGCTGTAAAGCGCTTTGGGGCATCCTGAGGTCATGAAAGGTGCTATATAAATGCAAATCTTTTTTATCTTTTATCATTTTTATCTCGAAAGAAATGGGAAAACCTGTGGACATTTACTCTTAATATTCTGGGATTTGCTTCATTATCTTTAACGGCATGGGGTACTCCTGCAGAACATGCGCTTGAGGGCAAGTGATAAATTGACCAGTCGTGGTTACACAAATTGTGTACAGTGTGTAACAGGAACAGGCTTGATGGGCGGAACGATATGTTCTTGTTTCACACTTTGTTCTTGATATAAAGGCATTAATTGTGATCAGGATGAAGTGCAGAATAGTAATGCACTACACACTGGCTAAGATTTCAGTGGGATACCGATGTTGCTATGAAAATTGAATTTCTCTTTTGTTACAGGCATATGTTGTGGAGGACAATAAGCAGCTTATTCTCGAAGGCCAGCTTCATGTAGCTCTACAGTCAATTGGGAAAGAAGCCTGTTCATTACCTCAAGTGCAGGTAACACATTTCTAACTGCCCACTGCCATTGTGTTTTTCTGACCTTTTATTGTTTGTTGCGGATGCTGGAATCCGGAATAAAAACAGAAAATGCTGGAAATCTCAGCGCAGCTGCTGAGGAGAGGAAGCAGAGTTAACGTTTCGGGTCGATGACCCTTCGACCGAACTGGAGAGTGTTCGGAAGGAACGGTTTCTTAACAAGCGCTGAAAGGGGGAGGGGAGGATAGAACAAAAGGGAAGGGTTGTGATAGGGTGGAAGGCAGGAGAGATTAGAGAGACAAAAGGGATGATGGGACAAATTCAAATGGTAATGCCAGGAGTTAGAAAAACATTAGTCGAGATAGGGTGTGAATGATGGGGTAATTGTCTAACTTAATTCTTGTGTTCCCTTTAATTTTTGGGGGGCTGCGTGGGCCAATTGAACATTTTGGGCGTGCAAGACTACTGTCCTGGTATCACCACAGCTTTGTTTTAAAGTACGTTTTGCAAGGTGCAAATTCAATTGTTCGAGTGGCACAGAACAAAACATAATGTTCCTCATTCCAGCGTGTAAAGTAATTGTGTAAATTGCAGCAGTTTCCCAACCCTTGGGTAATGATTGCACAAACATTCTGTTGGAAATAGGAGTTTTGAAGCCTTGAGTATTTTTTCTATCTTGCACCTTCCAGGAAGCACAGGAAATGGCTCTGTTGAAATTTATACGACCTGAACAGCCACCGCTGCCCGCGAGACCGAGCATGGAACAGCTTTCCCATCTCATTAAGATTAGCCTTCATTACCCTGAATACTATGACCATCCGTTTCATCAAAAGAGGTTTGTAGATTATTTTTAATGTGGCTTAATTGGGCAGCTCTGTCTGTTCGAAGTAACCGTGCTTAAATATGCTCCAGAAAAAGGTTAACCAACTATTGTGTTATGCTAAGTACTATAACAACAACTTGCATTTATATAGCGCCTTTAACGTAGTAAAACATCCCAAGCACTGCACAGGAGTATTAATCGAACAAAATTTGAGACCGGGCCACATAAGGAGGTATTAGGACAGGTGACCAAAAGCTTGTTCAAATAGGCAGGTCTTAAGGAGCGTCTTGAAGGAGGAAAGAGGTAGAGAGGCAGAAAGGTTTAGGGAGGGAATTTCAGAGCCTAGGCAGCTGAAGACACGGCCTTCAAT
Organism: Pristiophorus japonicus; assembly: GCF_044704955.1. Classification (NCBI taxonomy): domain Eukaryota; kingdom Metazoa; phylum Chordata; class Chondrichthyes; family Pristiophoridae; genus Pristiophorus; species Pristiophorus japonicus. The sequence goes on from NC_091977.1 coordinate 534,044,503, forward strand.
GGTGGAGCAATTGTAATCAGAGATGCTCAAGAGAGCAGAATTGGAGGAGCGCAGACATCCGAGTTGTGGGGCTGGAGGAGATTACAGAGATAGGGAGGGACAAGACTATGGAGGGATTTTAAAATCGAGGCGTTGCTTAACCGGGAACCAATGTAGGTCAGCGAGCGCAGGGATGATGGGTGAGCGTGACTTGTTGCAAGTTAGGACACAGGCAGCAGAGTTTTGGATGACCTGAAGTTTATGGAGGGTGAAATGTGGGAGGCCAGCCAGGAGTGCGTTGGAATAGTCAGGCACTATTGGGCTTTATCAAAACAATCCATTATACCAGGATCGTCCTGGAGGGTAAAGATAACGTCTGGCTTCTTTTCTCCACTACCAACCCTCTGCTTAAACCCCTGTCTCCTCCACCTGCACCACCAAGAACATGTTGCCAGGAGCTCATTGGCCTTGTCACTAAGATTGATACCAGCTGCTTCTGTCACATCCCCCACCCCACGTCCTTTCCCACCAAGCCTCCTCATAGGCTCCCACTTTCCCACATCTCTTGCTCTTCTATCTACTCTCGATCTCTGAGCTCACCTTCTCAATGAGACCCCCTCCCTCCTCTCCTGAACCCATTCCCACTAAACTGCTGACCACCCAACGTCCCCTCTGGGGTCACACGCTAGCTGGCATTGCAAATGGCTCCCTCTTCTCTGGTGGTATTCTCCTCCCTTTTAAAATCTCCCTCAAAACCTTGTCCCCGCCTCCAAAAAATGTGTTCTGCACACCTCTGTCCTTGCCAACTACTGTCCCATCTCCAGCCTCCCTTTCCTCTTCAAGGTCCTTGAACGTGTTGTCACCTCACAAACCCGTGCCCATCTTTCCCATTCGAATCGCTCCAATTAGGTTTCCACCCCTGCCACAACACTGAAATGGCCCTGATCAGAGTCACCAGTGACACCCTGTGTGACCGTGACCATGGTGCACTGTCCCTTTTTGTCCTCCTTGCCCATTGAAGCTTTTGACATGGTGGACTGCAACATCCTCCTCCAATGTCTCTGCTCTGTTGTCCAGCTCTGAGACTTTCCTCGCTGGGTTCTGCTCTTCCCTATTGACATGTAAACAGATCAGTTGCAGCAATGGCTTCTTTCCCCCCCCCCCCCCCCCACTGTGGTCGCTGGAGCCCCCCGAGGATCTGTCTTTGGACACCGCCTCTTAATTTACATGTTGACTCTTCGTGGCCTCATTAGCAAAGACGAGGCCAGGTTCCAGATGTACACTGTAGACAGCAGCTCTAACTCTCCACCAGCTCTCTCAACCCCTCCACTGCCTTGGTGCTGTCACACCACTTGTCCAACGTCCAGTCCTGGTGTGCCATAATTTCTTCCAGTTATACCTCAGGAAGACCACACATCTTTTCAGCCCCCATCACAAACCCCCTACCCTCACTTATCCCTTTCCCCGGCAATTGTCTCGGGCTGAAACCAGACTGTTTGCAATCTCTGCGTCCTCTTTGACTCCAAACTGAGCTTCCGATCCCATATCCTCTCCATCACAAACACCGCCTACTGCAACCTCCATCACATCCGCACCTCATCCATTGTCGCCTCCAGACTCCACTATTGCAATCCTCTCCTCGCCGGCCTCTCTCTCTCTCCACGCTGTTGGTAAATAGCTGCTGCCCTTCATCTTGTCCTCACCCTTGTGCTCGTTGACATACATCGGTTTCCATGCCCCAACTCTCCAATCATGTTTAAATCTTCCTCGCCCCTCCCTATCTCTAACCTCCTCAAGCTCTATAACCCCGAGACCTCTGCATTCCCCCACTCCCTTCGCTCACACCCCCAATTGGCGGTTGTGCCTTCAGACATCTAGGATTTACGCTTTGGAATGTGTACCCTACCTTGCTGTTTCACTCTTGAAGACCTTCCTTAAAACCTACCCCTCTGACCAAGCTGTTGGTCACCCTTGCTGATAGCTGTTCCTTCGGTTTAGCATTGGTTTTTGCCTGATTGCGAAGGTTTTCTACAATAAAGGCACTAAATAAATAGATTGTTCTTGTACAGCTTTAACTAAATCTTAAGGATGTTTTTGTTTTGAGATTTTTGGTGGAATGATGTAATCTCTTAATTCCTCTTGTGCACAGAGCCCCTGAACTATTTTCCTCCAATTATTAGTTGCATTGCATTCCATTTTGAGAAAAGTCTTAAAGAACAAGGTGGTTTGCTCCACCATCGGTGGCCGTGCCTTCAGCTGCCTGGGCCCCAAGCTCTGGAACTCCCTCCCTAAACCGCTCTGCCTCTCTACCTCTCTCTCCTCATTTAAGATGCTCCTTAAAACCTACCTCTTTGACCAAGCTTTTGGTCATCTGACACCATTTCTTCTTGTGTGGCTCAGTGTCCACTTTTATTTGTCTTCTAACACTGCTGTGAAGCACCTTGGGATGCTAAAGGCACTATATAAATACAAGTTGTTGTTGTGACTGGTGTAGAGAGTGACGAATGCAGAATTCTATGATCAGAGAATGGACAAAATGGCCCTGAAATCCCGGCCTCCCTGGGTCCATACGGAGTTCGTATGGACCTGGGAAGACATTGGGAAAGCTAGTTTCCGGCGCGCAATGCGCATGCTCTGGAAACCGGCATTTCCCATCTGTCAAGTTTCTGGCTACATCGGGAGCGAGGACACTTGTCAGTGGAAATTTCCGATTATTTACGCTTACAAATGTCCTCAAGTTTTGTACAGGCGCAAGTGTTTTTTAAAATAAGAAACAGAATCTAAAAATAGTTATTACAACATATATTATCATTAAAAACCCTCCCCACAATGGAAAGTTTATTTTTAAAAACTGTTTTTAAAAAATCAGGAAATTTTTTTAAGACATTAATAACTAATTTAAATGTAGTGTAATTATTTTCTATTTTTTATTACTGTTTTGGGTGTTTCGGGCTTTATCACAATCATAGTAATAGGAGTTTAGGACCCTGCAGAACTCCTATTACTATGATACCTTACCTGATTGGCTGTCCAGAGCCATGTGACTCCAGCTCCAGCACTGCGCACGTCCCTACGTGCACGTGCTGCAACTGGCAGTCAAAGGAGGCCACAGGCTCAAGGGCAGCAGCTTAAGGTAAGTGCGGATTTTTTCTCTCATGCCGGCGGGGAGGCTAAATTGGAATTTCAGGGCCAATATTTTTGACACGTTTATTTCATGGTCGTCTTCTAAACATCATTACTGAATCAGATATAAAGACAATTCTTGTATGTGAGCAGCGTATTGAGTTAGAAATTTGTTAAATAGAGATATGTTTGAGCACACGAAGGATCTGTAACTTTTAATGTAATTTTTGCCTGCTCCACAGCTTGTGTTTGGTTCCTGTTACTCTTGTTCTTTTCAACTGCTGTCAGATTGAAGTGGATATCATCATTGATCTGCGACACAAAGCCACAAGGTGAGGTAGATTCGAAAACTTTGTTCCTTGACCAAACTTGACCACTTAACCAAGAATAACTTTATGCATATTTGTTTCCATGGAGTACTTTATATATTTGGATTGGAGAGGCTGGGGTTGTTTTCTTTAGAAGAGAGGAGGCTGAGGGGTGACCTTATTGAAGTGTATAAAATGATGAGGGACCTAGATAGAGTGGATAGGAAGGACCTATTTCCCTTAGCAGAGAGGTCAACAACCAGGGGGCCCAGATTTAAAGAAATTGGTAGAAGGTTTTGAGTTATTGTTTCACCCAGAGGGTGGTGGGGGTCTGGAACTCGCCTGAAAGAGTGGTAGAGGCAGAAACCCTCATCACATTTCATCATCATCATAGGCAGTCCCTCGAGATCGAGAAAGACTTGCTTCCACTCTAAAACTGAGTTCTCAGGTGACTGAACAGTCCAATACAGAATTACAGTCTCTGTCACAGGTGGGACAGACAGTGGTTGGAGGAAAGGGTGGGTGAAAAAGTACTTGGGGGTGGACTTGAAGTGCCGTAACCTGCAGGGCTACGGACCCAGAGCTGGAAAGTGGGATTAGGCTGGATGACCCCTTGCCGCCCGCCACAGACACGATGGGCCCAAGGGCCGCCTTGCGTGCGATGAATTTCTATGATTCTATATACATAGTGCTTAAGTCAAATATTGTATTACTGAAGTGGTTATACTACTGGACTAGTAATCCAGAGAATTAATTCAAATCCCACCGTGGCAATCTGAGCATTTGAACTTAGTTTTATTTAAAACAAAGGGTGGTAATCTGGAAATAGAAAGCGGATAACACTAAAAGTGACCATCATCATCATAGGCAGTCCCTCGGAATCAAGAAAGACTTGCTTCCACTCCCAAAGTGGGTTCTCTGGTGGCTGAACAGTCCAATACGAGAGCCACAGACCCTGTCACAGGTGGGACAGACATTCGTCGAGGGAAGGGGTGGGTGGGGCTGGTTTGCCGCGCGCTCCTTCCGCTGTCTACGCTTGGCCTCTTCACGCTCTTTGCTCAAAGAGCTCAGCGCCCTCCCGGATGGACTTTCTCCACCTCTGGCGGTCTTCGGCCAGGGTCTCCCAGGTGTCGGTGGTGATGTCGCACTTTACCAGGGAGGCTTTAAGGCTGTCCTTGTAACGCTTCCGCTGCCCACCTTTGGCTCGTTTACCATGAAGGAGCTCCACATAAAATATTTGCTTGGCGAGTCTCGTATCTGGCATGCGAACTATGTGGCCTTCCCAGCGAAGCTGATCGAGTGTGGTCAGTGCTTCAATACTGGGGAAGTTGGCCTGGTCGAGGACACTGATGTTGGTGCGCCTGTCCTCCCAGGGAATTTTCAGGATCTTGCGGAGACAAGTGACCTTGAAACTGTTGGATTGTCGTTAATATCCAATTGGCTCACTAATGTCCTTTCGGGAAGTAAACCCGAATCCTCGTCCCCTGTATTAACATCTGTAGTGATGATTTTTTTCATGTATTGTAAAAGCAATTCTCGGGTTTACTCCACAATTGATTTAATTATTTCACGAACATTAATGCAAGGTTAATGAGACTGCACGTTACCTTATTGAAAATGAGTACCACAGTGGCCTGTTTCCAATGTACCGAGATCTCCCTGCGCAAATTAACTTTCTTTCATTCCTTTTCAGGCCAACTACTTGGGCTCTCCTCTATATCTCAGAACTTATTTAGCACTGGGGGACTGTGCACTTAACCCAAAATAGAATCTTTACTCTTACTACGTAATGGGGTGAAAATTCAGCCGCGTCTCTGTTGCGGCGTTAATCCGGGCAGAGCGGTAAATTTTGTCCCGGCAAAATTCATCGGCTGGGCCCGAGGTTTGGAGCGGAGCGCTAAGGGAGGTGTTGCACACCTCTCTCAGGGCGCTAGGCCAGCTGAGCAAGTGAAAATCCCAAGCTGAACCGCTGGCCTCGGAGCGCCCTAAGACAGGCCTTGGGGGGTTGTTATGTACCTGGATTTTTTTTTAAAAAACAGCAAAAACATTCCCAATAAATAACTCACACCAACACATCACAAACCACCCGAAAGACAAATCAATCACACTTACCTGAGGTTTACTACTTCCCTCACTGCAGCCACTACAGCACGGAATGGTAGCTTTCACCGGCGTTCCCACCAGGGCGGGCTGAGTCGGGCACCCGCCAAGAATCGAAGCGGTGTTGCAACCAGGATCATTGTACACCGGCTCGCCACTTCCGGGCGGTAATGCTCCGTGCCTCCGCTGAAACACGCACACTGTCCCGGCGTGGTGCTGGAAGCTGACCTCCCGCCCGGAAGTGCTCACCGCCGCCCCTCCGGAGTGCTAACGGGCGCAGAGACCTGCTGCCTTAACTTACAGTTCATCATCACAGGCAATCCCTCGGAACCGAGGAAAACTTGCTTCCACTCTGAGTTCTCAGGTGACTGAACAGTCCAATACGGGAATTACAGTCTCTGTCACAGGTGGGACAGACAGTGGTTGAAGGAAAGGGTGGGTGGAGAGTCTGGTTTGCCGCACGCTCCTTCCGCTGCCTGCGCTTGGTTTCTGCATGCTCTCAGCGACAAGACTCGAGGTGCTCAGTGCCCTCCCGGATGCTTTTCCTCCACTTAGGGCGTTCTTTGGCCAGGGACTCCCAGGTGTCGGTGGGGATGTTGCACTTTATCAGGGAGGGTGTCCTTGAAACGGTTCCTCTGCCCACCTGGGGCTCGCTTGCCGTGTAGGAGTTCTGAGTAGAGCGCTTGCTTTGGGAGTCTTGTGTCTGGCATGAGGACAATGTGGCCCGCCCAGCAGAGCTGGTCGAGTGTGGTCAGTGCTTCGATGCTGGGGATGTTGGCCTGATCGAGAACATTGTCCCCCCCAGGGGATTTGCAGGATCTTGCGGAGACATCGTAGGTGGTATTTCTCCAGCGATTTGCGGTGTCTGCTGTACATGGTCCACGTCTCTGAGCCAACCTACAGTTAGGGTGGCTCTAAAAGGCACGCAGAAACGTTTTAGTTTTGTTGATTACAGGAAACATAGAAACATAGAAACATAGAAAATAGGTGCAGGAGTAGGCCATTCGGCCCTTCTAGCCTGCACCGCCATTCAATGAGTTCATGGCTGAACATGCAACTTCAGTACCCCATTCCTGCTTTCTCACCATACCCCTTGATTCCCCTAGTAGTAAGGACTTCATCTAACTCCTTTTTGAATATATTTAGTGAATTGGCCTCAACAACTTTCTGTGGTAGAGAATTCCACAGGTTCACCACTCTCTGGGTGAAGAAATTCCTCCTCATCTCGGTCCTAAATGGCTTCCCCCTTATCCTTAGACTGTGTCCCCTGGTTCTGGACTTCCCCAACATTGGGAACATTCTTCCTGCATCTAACCTGTCTAACCCTGTCAGAATTTTAAACGTTTCTATGAGGTCCCCTCTCATTCTTCTGAACTCCAGTGAATACAAGCCCAGTTGATCCAGTCTTTCTTGATAGGTCAGTCCCGCCATCCCGGGAATCAGTCTGGTGAACCTTCGCTGCACTCCCTCAATAGCAAGAATGTCCTTCCTCAGGTTAGGAGACCAAAACTGTACACAATACTCCAGGTGTGGCCTCACCAAGGCCCTGTACAATTGTAGCAACACCTCCCTGCCCTTGTACTCAAATCCCCTCGCTATGAAGGCCAACATGCCATTTGCTTTCTTAACCGCCTGCTGTACCTGCATGCCAACCTTCAATGACTGATATACCATGACACCCAGGTCTCTTTGCACCTGCCCTTTTCCTAATCTGTCACCATTCAGATAATAGTCTGTCTCTCTGTTTTTACCACCAAAGTGGATAACCTCACATTTATCCACATTATACTTCATCTGCCATGCATTTGCCCACTCACCTAACCTATCCAAGTCGCTCTGCAGCCTCATAGCATCCTCCTTGCAGCTCACACTGCCACCCAACTTAGTGTCATCCGCAAATTTGGAGATACTACATTTAATCCCCTTGTCTAAATCATTAATGTACAGTGTAAACAGCTGGGGCCCCAGCACAGAACCTTGTGGTACCCCACTAGTCACTGCCTGCCATTCTGAAAAGTCCCCATTTACTCCTACTCTTTGCTTCCTGTCTGACAACCAGTTCTCAATCCATGTCAGCACACTACCCCCAATCCCATGTGCTTTAACTTTGCACATTAATCTCTTGTGTGGGACCTTGTCGAAAGCCTTCTGAAAGTCCAAATATACCACATCAACTGGTTCTCCCTTGTCCACTCTACTGGAAACATCCTCAAAAAATTCCAGAAGATTTGTCAAGCATGATTTCCCTTTCACAAATCCATGCTGACTTGGACCTATCATATTACCTCTTTCCAAATGCACTGCGATGACATCCTTAATAATTGATTCCATCATTTTACCCACTACCGATGTCAGGCTGACCGGTCTGTAATTCCCTGTTTTCTCTCTCCCTCCTTTTTTTAAAAAGTGGGGTTACATTGGCTACCCTCCACTCCATAGGAACTGATCCAGAGTCAATGGAATGTTGAAAAATGACTGTCAATGCATCCACTATTTCCAAGGCCACCTCTTTAAGTACTCTGGGATGCAGTCCATCAGGCCCTGGGGATTTATCGGCCTTCAATCCCATCAATTTCCCCAACACAATTTCCCGACTAATAAGGATTTCTCTCAGTTCCTCCTCCTTACTAGACCCTCCGACCCCTTTTATATCCGGAAGGTTGTTTGTGTCCTCCTCAGTGAATACCGAACCAAAGTACTTGTTCAATTGGTCCGCCATTTCTTTGTTCCCCGTTATGACTTCCCCTGATTCTGACTGCAGGGGACCTACGTTTGTCTTTACTAACCTTTTTCTCTTTACATATCTATAGAAACTTTTGCAATCCGTCTTAATGTTCCCTGCAAGCTTCTTCTCGTACTCCATTTTCCCTGCCCTAATCAAACCCTTTGTCCTCCTCTGCTGAGTTCTAAATTTCTCCCAGTCCCCGGGTTCTCTGCTATTTCTGGCCAATTTGTATGCCACTTCCTTGGCTTTAATGCTATCCCTGATTTCCCTTGATAGCCACGGTTGAGCCACCTTCCCTTTTTTATTTTTACGACAGACAGGAATGTACAATTGTTGTAGTTCATCCATGCGGTCTCTAAATGTCTGCCATTGCCCATCCACAGTCAACCCCTTCAGTATCATTCGCCAATCTATCCTAGCCAATTCACGCCTCATACCTTCAAAGTTACCCTTCTTTAAGTTCTGGACCATGGTCTCTGAATTAACTGTTTCATTCTCCATCCTAATGCAGAATTCCACCATATTATGGTCACTCTTCCCCAAGGGGCCTCGCACAACGAGATTGCTAATTAATCCTCTCTCATTACACAACACCCAGTCTAAGATGGCCTCCCCCCTAGTTGGTTCCTCGACATATTGGTCTAAAAAACCATCCCTTATGCACTCCAGGAAATCCTCCTCTACCGTATTGCTTCCAGTTTGGTTAACCCAATCTATGTGCATATTAAAGTCACCCATTATAACTGCTGCACCTTTATTGCACGCACCCCTAATTTCATGTTTGATGCCCTCCCCAACATCACTACTACTGTTTGGAGGTCTGTACACAACTCCCACTAACGTTTTTTGTTCTTTGGTATTCTGCAGCTCTACCCATATAGATTCCACATCATCCAAGCTAATGTCCTTCCGAACTATTGCCTTAATTTGCTCCTTAACCAGCAATGCTACCCCACCTCCTTTTCCTTTTATTCTATCTTTCCTGAATGTTGAATACCCCTGGATGTTGAGTTCCCTGCTTCCAGGAGCAGGAGGAGGCCACTCAGCCCTTCGAGCCTGTTCGGCCATTCGGTGCGATGGCGGCTGATCTGTGCCTGTTTTCTTTGTTCCAGCCCCGAGATGTTGGAGATCCACGGCTCGTTCACCTGGCTCGGACAGACCCAGTATAAGATTCAGCTGAAGGGCCAGGAGGTGCACACCGTCCCGCTGAAGGCTTGCTTTGTTCACGCCGGCGTCTATAACCTTGGCACGCCCCGGGTCTTTGCCAAGCTCGCCGAGCAGAACGTGCAGTGCGAGACCAGCCAGCAGAACTCCACGCCAGCCCTGATCATCATCAACAACGTCTGACCATCAGCAGGCCGTGCGGCACTGTACGCCAGTCACCGCGAATCTCAGAAGGAATCGGAAATGCCGATCGTTTTTCTTTTGTAGCTAATGTTGAAATTTCCTGCAAATTGCATCTTGCACCGACCACAAATTCAGAACTAATGTCACACAAATTGTACAGAACAAATGGGAGGGCGGGGGGGGGGGGCTCGAGGAGGAGGGAAGGCGAAATGAGAACCACACCAGACCTAAAATTATTTTATGTCTCTCAAAATAAAAGGCACTCTGGATTTGGGTGTGCATATGTAAGATGATTTTTTGAATATATTTATCATTCATCTCTGCTTATAATTAGACCTTTTTTTAATGCAAGTGTTGAGTATAGATGTGCACGTTGGGCCCTCTGGTTTGTAATGCAGTTTAAAACTGCCGTTCCCTTTTCTGGCACATCCGAGAGGATGTTCAAACTGTGATTTGGGCCTTTTTCTTCCTTCAGCGTCAATTTCCTGGTTACTAAATCAGAAGAGCGTGATCACTAATTGTATAGTTTGTGGGGTGGGAGGGATGGGGAGGGGGTGGGGAAATGCATTAATTGCACGAGCTAACCACTCATTGCTAACTCTTCGAAAGCAATCTTTTTACGTTCAACCCTTGAGGTATAAAATTAAACATTGCTTTACACATCTTGGATCTAAGCCCTTTTTACACACCAATGCGTCTCTCGCTATATCTCAGGTTTAAAAGAAAAAGCTGAATGATGAAATATACCTATTTGATTTGATCTCTTTTTGGGATTTGGTTTTATTCAATTCCAAGTTTTTTTTCCCCAGAACCACAGGGTGTTAAAGTTGGACCCAGCGAGCTACATTATGATGGAACATTGCAGATTCAATGTGTTATTTAATGTATCTGACTTCAAATCAAAACAAATGTCTTTTCAAGAAATGATGTATTATATTTATAGCTAATGTCTGTAAATAAAATAAAACGTAACCCAGATATCACCGAGTTTGCTTCTGACTGCCACCTGGCAGCATCATCATCATAGGCAGTCCCTCAGAATCGAGGAAGACTCGCTTCCACTCTTAAAATGAGTCCTTAGGTGACTGAACCGTCCAATACGGGAATTACAGTCCCTGTCACAGGTGGGACAGACAGTGGTTGGAGGAAAGGGTGGGTGGGGAGTCTGGATTGCCGCACGCTCCTTCCGCTGCCTGCGCTTGCTTTCTGCATGCTCTCGGCGACGAGACTCGAGGTGCTCAGCGCCCTCCCGGATGCTCTTCCTCCACTTAGGGCGGTCTTTGGCCAGGGACTCCCAGGTGTCGGTGGGGATGTTGCACTTTATCAGGGAGGTTTTGAGGGTGTCCCTGTAACGTTTCCTCTGACGACTCTAACTCGTACTCCAACAACGATGCTCAAAGTTTCAAATCTAATTTATTCAGTGAACACCTTTTTAAAAATTGTCTTGGATTGAAAAAAATCTGTAATAATTAAAAATCATGGATGAGACATTAATCCGAGGCCCCCTGAGGTGGATGTAAAAGATCCCACGACAATATTTCAAAAAAGATCAGGGGAGTTATTCCCGGTGTCCTGGCCGGCATTTATCCCTCAATCAACATCACTTTTTTTTTAAACAGATTATCTGGTCATTATCACGTTGTTGGTTGTGGGAGCTTGCTGTGCGCAATTTGGCTGCTGTGTTTCCCACATTACAACAGTGACTACACTTGAAAAAATACTTCATTTTCAGTGAAGTGCTTTAGGTTGTCCTGAAGTGAAAGGCGCTATATAAATGCCAGTTCTTCCTTTCTATAGGCGAGCAATAAGGGAATGAAGGGTTATGGGGAGCGGGCGGGTAAGTGGAGCTGAGTCCACGGCCAGATCAGCCATGATCTTGTTGAATGGCGGAGCAGGTTCGAGGGGCTAGATGGCCTACTCCTGTTCCTAATTCTTATGTTCTTGTGTTCAATCAGTGTTAACACAAGGGACCAGGAAAATTGGGCCTTGTGTCCACTAAATCCCATCTTGAGGCCTTAAAATTGTTGTATTTGAGATATGGATAATTCTGTCTAAAGTTTATCAAGTCTCAGGTTCCACAGTCGATCCACAATGTTGGGTTTAGAAAGGAAATTGTCATATAGCCGTACTACCCTACTAACTAAGACTAGGAAACATTGAAACTCTGTTAAATCAAGTCAATTGGGTAATAAAACAACCCTTCTCATTCAGTGTATGAGAGAACTTGCATACCAGGGACTCTTCAAAGCGAGATCATCATCATAGGCAGTCCCTCGGAATCGAGGAAGACTTGCTTCCACTCCTGAAGTGAGTTCTTTGGTGGCTGAACAGTCCAATACGAGTGTCACAGGTGGGACAGACCGTGGTTGAGGGAAAGGGTTGATAGGGAGTCTGGTTTGCCGCACGCTCCTTGCGCTTGATTTCTGCATGGCTCTCGGCGACGAGACTAGAGGTGCCCAGCGCCCTCCCGGATGCACTTCCTCCACTTAGGGCGGTCTTTGGCCAGGGACTCCCAGGTGTCTGGGATGTTGCACTTTATCAGGGAGGCTTTGAGGGTGTCCCTGTAGCACTTCCTCTGCCCACCTTTGGCTCGTTAGCCGTGAAGGAGTTCCGAGTAGAGCACTTGCTTTGGGAGTCTCGTGTCAGGCATGTGGATTATGCGGCCTGCCCAGCGGAGCTGATCAAGTGTGGTCAGTGCTTCAATGCTGGGGATGTTGGCCTGGTCGAGGACGCTGATGTTGGTGCGCCTGTCCTCCCAGGGGATTTGTCGGATCTTGCAGAGACATCATTGGTGATATTTTTCCAGCAACTTGGTGTCTACTGTACAAAGTGGGATTAATAGATTAAGTGAACGGACAAAACACTTAGATGGATTTCAGTGTGGGTAAGTGTGAATTCACCCACTTTGGACCTGAAAAGGATTTGAGCAGGGGGCTTTCCAAATAATAAAAAGACAGAAACAGCGGTGGTCCAGAGAGACTTGGGGATACCATAGATCATTAAAATGTCCTGAACAGGTGCAGGAAATAATGAAAAAGGCTAATGGGATGCTGGCCTTTATATCTAGAGGACTAGAGTACAAGGGTAGAAGTTATGCTGCAGTTATACAATACCCTGGTTAGACCACACCTGGAGCACTGTGAGCAGTTCTGGGTATCACACCTTCGGAAGGATATATTGGCCTTGGAGGGACTACAGCGTAGGTTTACTAGAATGATACCCGGACTTCAAGGGTTAAATTACGAGGCGAGATTACACAAACTAGGGTTGTACTCCCTGGAGTTTAGAAGGTTAAGGGTGATCTGATTGAAGTTTAAGATATTAAGGGGAACTGATGGATAAGATTGAGCGAAACTATTTCTGCTGGTTGAGTCTAGAACGAGGGCGCATAGCCTAAAAGTTAGTCAGGTCTTTCAGGGTGAAGTTGGGAAACACTTCTACATGCAAAGGGTGGTAGAAGTTTGGAACTCTTCCACAAAATGGCCGATGCTGCTGGGTCAATTGTTAATTTTAAATCTGAGGTAGATGGATTTTAGTTATTGAGGGGTATGGGCCAAAGGCAGCTATATGGAGTTAGGTCACAGATCAGCCATGATCTCATTGAATGGCGGACAGGCTCGAGAGGCTAGGTGGACTATTCCTGTTCCTATCGTCCTATGTTCATGAGCTGGAAAGTATCATTAGTAACTGCTGAATTTAGCTTCAAGACCAGGAAAGTCCTCGAGACCAGAGTGCACTTTTTAAAAATCTGTGTAATGGCGTCCTAAAACAGCAGCATTGCCAATGTTCTCACTGAGTCTGCACACTAAGATCTGTTTACTCACGGAGAAACTGAGAGTATTAGCTATGGTCTTGCATTTTCTCTCCTTTCAGTACATACACACCAGTCTCTTCATCCCACATCACCTCCCTGCAATTACTTGACTGATTTACCAGATCTTCTCATGGCTGGTTAATGAGGTAATGTCTCCAGCGGTTCCATGCCTGGCCTGCATAGCCATTGCAGAATAAATACTAAAGGTGGATTATTTCTATTTTGTATTAAAGCAAGATAGGACTATTGGACCGAGTACACCTATTCATACAAGCAGTGTTTTATTTGGAATGGGATTTATTTTTTGTTTTTAAAACACCTTGTCTTGAAAATTTTTAAATCTCTCAAAATTCCATTTAGGAGATTACAATGCTGAAATTTTCACCACAAATGGACACAGCACAGAAGGAGGCCATTCGGCCCATCGAGCCCGTGCCGGCTCTCTGCAACAGCACCTCAGCCAGTCCCACTCCCCCGCCCTTTCCCCGGAGCCCTGCAATTTTTTATTCCTTCATGTAGTTACCCAATTCCCTTTTGAAAGCTACGATTAAATCCACCCTTTCAGGCAGTGCATTCCCGATCCTAACCACTCGCTGCGTAAAAATGTTTTTCCTCATGCCGCCTTTGGTTCTTATGAGAATCCGCTTCCTCCAATGGGAACAGTTTCTCTCCATCATCTCTGTCCAGACCCCTCATGATTTTGAACACCTCAATCAAATCTCCTCTCACCTTTCCTGCTCTTAGGAAAACCATCCCAGCTTTTCCAGTCTATCTATATAACTGCAGTCCCTCATCCAACGTTCTAAATTGGGGAAAAGCTAACTTTGCTAAGCTGTGAGGTGATTTGGCCAGAGTGGACTGGAAACAGCTACTTGAAGGTAAATCAGTGTCCGAGCAGGTGGAGGCATTCAAGGAGGAGATCCGTAAGGTTCAGGTCAAATATGTGCCCTTAAAGAAAAAGGGTGGGATGAACAAATCTAGATCCCCATGAATGTCATGGAATTCTAATCTTCCCTTAGAAAGACATGGACGGGCAGCATAGGTTTGTTAAGGGAAGGTCGTGTCTGGCTAACGTGATTGAATTTTTCGAGGAGGTAACCAAGAGGGTCGATAAGGGCAGTGCGTATGATGTAGTGTATATGGATTTTAGCAAAGCTTTTAATAAGGTCCCACATGGCAGACTGGTCACAAAAGTAAAAGCCCATGGGATCCAGGGCAAAGTGGCTAGTTGGATCCAAAGTTGACTCAGAGGCAGGGAGCAGAGTGTAATGGTTGATGGGTGTTTTTGTGATTGGAAGGCTGTATCCAGTGGGATTCCGCAGGGCTCAGTGCTGGGTCCATTGCTTTTTGTGATAATACATCAATGATCGAGACTTAAATATAGGGGGTATGATTAAGAAGTTTGCAGATAAAATAGGCTGTGTGGTTGATAATGAAGAAAGCTGCGGACTGCAGGAAGATATCAATCAGGTGGGCAGAACAGTGGCAAATGGAATTTAATCCAGAGAAGTGTGAGGTAATGCATTTGGGGAGGGCTGACAAGGAAAGGGAATACACATTAAATGGTAGGACGTTGAGAAGTGTAGAGGAACAAAGGGACCTTGGAGTGCAGGTCCACAGATCCCTGAAAGTAGAAAAGGTGGTTAAGAAGGCATATAGAATGCTTACCTTTATTGGCCGAGGCATAGAATATAAGAGCAGGGAGGTTATGCTTGAACTGTATAAAACACTGGTTAGGCCGCAGCTGGAGTACTGCGTGCAGTTCTGGTCACCGCATTACAGGAAGGACGTGATTGCACTGGAGAGGGTGCAGAGGAGATTTACGAGGATGTTGCTGGAAGTGGGGAATCTAAGCTGTGAGGACAGATTGGATAGGCTGGGTTTATTTTCATTGTAACAGAGGAGGCTGAGGGGAGACCTCATTGAGGTATATAAAATTATGAAGGGCCTAAATATAGTGGATAGAAAGGGCCTATTTCCCTTAGGAGAGAGTCAACAACCAGGGGCATAAATTTAAAGTAATTGGTAGAAGGTTTAGAGGGGATTTGAGGGGAAATTTCTTCACCCAGAGGGTTGTGGGGGTCTGGAACTCACTGCCTGAAAGGGTGGTAGAGGCAGAAACCCCACATTTAAAAGGTACTTGGATGTGCACCTAAAGTGCCGTAACCTGCAGGGTTATGGACCAAGAGCTGGAAAGTGGGATTAGGCTGGCCGGCACAGACACGATGGGCCAAAATGGCCTCCTTCTGTGCTGTAAACTTATATGATTCAATGATCCTTGGAACCATTCTTGTAAATCTTTTCTGCACCCTTCACATCTTTGCTAAAGTGTGGTGCCCAGAATTGGACACAATACTCCAGTTGAGGCCGAACCAGTGTTTTATAAAGGTTTATACCGTCCTTGGTTTTGTACTCTATGCCTCTATTTATGAAGTCCAGGATCCCGTAAGCTTTTTGAACCGCTTTCTCAACCTGCCCTGCCACCTTCGATGATTTGTGCAGATATATACCCCCAGGTCTCTCTGACCATGCTCCCCCTTTAGGATTGTACCCTTTAGTTTATATTGCCTCTCCTCATTCTTCCCACCAAAATGTATCACTTCGCACTTTTCTGCATTAAATTTCATGTGCCACGTGTCCGTCCATTCCACCAGCCTATGTCCTCCTGAAGTCTATCACTATCTTCAGCCATCAGACATCCCATAAACCTTAAGGTTAAGGATTTTCACGCAGCTAGATGACATTTGGTGCTGAGGGGGTCCCCTGATGAGCAATGTGTTGCTTGATGAGTTCTGCTATGTGTAAACTTGTGAAACATGAAATTCAGTTTTTAAAATCTCATTCAACTTGAATTGTGGAGTCTCACTGGTTAATGTCAGAAGAAAAACTGTGGACCTCGATTGTAAGCCAGCCTTGTGGCACGTGGTAGGAGACATCGTTGGTATTTCTCCAGCGACTTGAGGTGTCTACTGTACATGGTCCATGTTTCTGAGCCATAGAGGAGGGCGGATATTACTACAGCCCTGTAGACCATGAGCTTGGTGGTAGATTTGAGGACCTGGTCTTCGAACACTCTTTTCCTCAGGTGGCCGAAGGTGGTGTTGAATCTCGTCATCAATGACTGCTCTTGTTGATAAGAGGCTCCTGAGGTATGGGAAATGGTCCACGTTGTCCAGGATCGCACTGTAGATCTTGATGAGTGGGGGGGTGGGGGGCAGTGCTCTCTGGTGAGGATAGGCTGGTGCAGGACCTTTGTCTTACGATGTTTAGCATAAGGCCCATGTTTTTAAATGCCTCAGAAAATACGTCAACTATGTCCTGCAGTTCAGCCACACGAACACCTGGGAGTCCCTGGCCAAAGATCGCTCTGAGTGGAGGAAGTGCAGCCGGGAGGGCGCTGAGCACCTCGAGTCTCATCGCCGAGAGCATGCAGAAATCAAGCGCAGGTAGCGGAAGGAGCGTGCGGCAAACCAGACTCCCCACCCATCCCTTCCCTCAACCACTGTCTGTCCCACCTGTGACAGGGACTGTGGCTCTTGTATTGGACTGTTCAGCCACCTAAGGACTCATTCTATGAGTGGAAGCAAGTCTTAGAAACGTAGGAAATAGGTGCAGGAGTAGGCCATTCGGCCCTTCGAGCCTGCACCGCCATTCAATAAAATCATAGCTGATCATTCACCTCAGTACCCCTTTCCTGCTTTCTCTCCATACCCCTTGACCCCTATAGCCGTAAGGGCCATATCTAACTCCCTTTTGAATATATCCAATGAACTGGCATCAACAACTCTCTGCGGCAGGGAATTCCACAGGTTAACAACTCTCTGAGTGAAGAAGTTTCTCCTCATCTCAGTCCTAAATGGCTTACCCATTAACCTTAGACTGTGTCCCCTGGTTCTGGACTTCCCCAACATCGGGAACATTCTTCCTGCATCTAACCTGTCCAGTCCCGTCAGAATTTTAATACGTTTCTATGAGATCCCCTCTCATCCTTCTAAACTCCAGTGAATAAAGGCCTAGTCGATCCAGTCTCTCCTCATATGTCAGTCCAGCCATCCTGGGAATCAGTCTGGTGAACCTTTGTTGTACTCCCTCAATAGCAAGAACGTCCTTCCTCAGATTAGGAGATCAAAACTGAACACAATATTCAAGGTGAGGCCTCACCAAGGCCCTGTGCAACTGCAGTAAGACCTCCCTGCTCCTATACTCAAAACCTCTAGCTATGAAGGCCAACATACCATTTGCCTTCTTAACCGCCTGCTGTACCTGCATGCCAACCTTCAATGATTGAAGTACCATGACACCCAGGTCTCGTTGCACCTCCCCTTTTTCTAATCTGCCACCATTCAGATAATATTCAGCCTTCGTGTTTTTGCTGCCAAAGTGGATAACCTCACATTTATCCGCATTGTACTGCATTTGCCCACTCACCTAACCTATCCAAGTCACCCTGCAGCCTCTTAGCGTCCTCCTCACAGCTCACACCGCCACCCAGTTTAGTGTAATCTGCAAACTTGGAGATATTACACTCAATTCCTTCACCCAAATCATTAATGTATATTGTAACTGGCTGGGGTCCCAGCACTGAGCCCTGCGGCACCCCACCAGTCACTGCCTGCCATTCTGAAAAGGACCCGTTTATCCCGACTCTTTGCTTCCTGTCTGCCAACGAGTTCTCTATCCACGTCAGTACATTACCCCCAATAACATGTGCTTTAATTTTGCACACCAATCTCTTGTGTGGGACCTTGTCAAAAGCCTTTTGAAAGTCCAAATACACCACATCCACTGGTTCTCCCTTGTCCACTCTACTAGTTACATCCTCAAAAAATTCCCGATTTGTCAAGCATGATTTCCCTTTCATAAATCCATGTTGACTTGGACCGATCCTGTCACTGCTTTCCAAATGTGCTGTTATTTCATCTTTAATAATTGATTCCAACATTTTCCCCACTACTGATATCAGGCGAACCGGTCTATAATTACCCATTTTCTCTCTCCCTCCTTTTTTAAAAAGTGGTGTTACATTAGCTACCCTCCAGTTCATAGGAACTGATCCAGAGTCGATAGACTGTTGGAAAATGATCACCAATGCATCCACTATTTCTAGGGCCACTTCCTTAAGTAGGGATGCAGACTATCAGGCCCCGGGGATTTATCGTCCTTCAATCCCATCAATTTCCCTAACACAATTTCCCGCCTAATAAGGATATCCTTCAGTTCCTCCTTCTCACTAGACCCTCGGTCCCCGAGTACTTCCGGAAGGATATTTGTGTCTTCCTTAGTGAAGACAGAACCAAAGTATTTGTTCAACTGATCTGCCATTTCTTTGTTCCCCGTTATAAATTCACCTGATTCTGACTGCAAGGGACCTACGTTTGTCTTAATTAATCTTTTTCTCTTCACATATCTATAGAAGCTTTTGCAGTCAGTTTTTATGTTCCTGGCAAGCTTCCTCTCATTCTATTTTCCCCCTCCTAATTAAATCCTTTGTCCTCCTCTGCTGAATTCTAACTTTCTCCCAGTCCTCAGGTTTTCTGCTTTTTCTGGCCAATTTATATGCCTCCTCCTTGGATTTAACACTATCCTCAATTTCCCTTGTTAGCCACAGTTGAGCCACCTTCCCCGTTTTATTTTTACTTCAGACAGGGATGTACAATTGTTGAAGTTCATCCATGTGATCTTTAAATGTTTGCCATTGCCTATCCACCGTCAACCCTTTAAGTATCATTTGCCAGTCTATCCTAGCCAATTCACGTCTCATACCATCAAAGTTACCTTTCCTTAAGTTTAGGACCTAGTTTCTGAATTAACTGTGTCACTCTCCATCTTAATAAAGAATTCTACCATATTATGTTCACTCTTCCCCAAGAGGCCTCGCACAACAAGATTGTTAATTAGTCCTTTCTCATCACACATCACCCAGTCTAGGATGGCCAGCCCTCTAGTTGGTTCCTCGACATATTGGTCCAGAAAACCATCCCTAATACACTCCAGGAAATCCTCCTTCACCGTATTACTGCCAGTTTGGTGAGCCTAATCTATATGTAGATTAAAGTCGCCCATGATAACTGCTGTACCTTTATTGCACACATCCCTAATTTCTTGTTTGATGCTGTCCCCAACCTCACTACTACTGTTTGGTGGTCTGTACACAACTCCCACTAGCGTTTTCTGCCCTTTGGTATTCCACAGCTCTACCCATACAGATTCCACATCATCCAAGCTAATGTCCTTCCTTACTATTGCATTAATTTCCTCTTTAACCAGCAATGCTACCCCACCTCCATTTCCTTTCTGTCTATCCTTCCTAAATGTTGAATACCCCTGGATGTTGAGTTCCCAGCCTTGGTCACCCTGGAGCCATGTCTCCGTGATGCCAATTATATCATATTCATTAATTGCTGCCTGTGCAGTTAATTTATCCACCTTATTACGAATATTCCTCGCATTGAGGCACAGAGCCTTCAGGCTTGTCTTTTTAACATACTTTGCCATTTTGGAATTTGGCTGTAATGTGGTCCTTTTTTTTTGCCTTGGGTTTCTCTGCCCTCCACTTTTACTTTTCTTCTTTCTATCTTTTGCTTCTGCCGCCGTTCTCCTTCCCTCTGTCTCCCTGCATAGGTTCCCATCCCCCTGCCATATTAGTTTAACCCCTCCCCAACAGCACTAGCAAACACTCCCCCGGGACATTTGTTGTGTAGCTGTAAAGCATGCACTCCCATGTTCCGCCACCAGGGAGTGCATCCCCTGAAGTCCCAAGGGATCGCAGCATCCCTTGGGAGCACTGTATATAAGCCGGTCCCTAAGGCCTGTTACTCACTCTGGAGTGTTTTAATAAAGACTGAGGTCACTGTTACTTTAACCTCCCTGTGTGCAGTCTCATCTGTGTTAGGAACACAACAACATTGGTTCCGGTCCTGCCCAGGTGCAGACCGTCCAGTTTGTACTGGTCCCATCTCCCCCAGAACCGGTTCCAATGTCCCAGGAATTTGAATCCCTTCCTTCTGCACCATTCCTCAAGCCACGTATTCATCTGAGCTATCCTGCTATTTCTACTCTGTCTAGCACGTGGCACTGGTAGCAATCCCGAGATTACTACCTTTGAGGTCCTACTTTTTTTAATTTAACTCCTAACTCCCTAAATTTAGTTTGTAGGACCTCATCCCGTTTTTTACTTATATCGTTGGTACCTATATGCACCACGACAACTGGCTGTTTACCCTCCCCCTTCAAAATGTCCTGCAACCACTCCGAGACATCCTTGACCCTCGCACCAGGGAGGCAACATACAATCCTGGAGTCTCGATTGCGGCCGCAGAAACGTCTATCTATTCTCCTTACAATAGCTCTCCCACTCTTTCTTGCCCTCCTGTGCAGCCGAGCCACCCACTGTGCCATGGACTTAGCTGCTGCTGCCCTGATGAGTCATACCCCCCAACAATACCCAAAGCGGTGTATCTGTTTTGGAGGGGGATGTCCGCAGGGGACCTCTGCTGTAGGGGGTTTTTGCTCTGCCCAATTATGGGGGTCTTTGGTGGCTGTTGGTGTATTGGGCCTCTCTGCCCCTTCCATGGGATGGTCCAGCAGCTTTTGGCTCGCTGACCACTAAACTGGCGGTTTCGAAGTGCCCTTGCACCCCTATCTGGTTCTAAGCTCAGGATTTTGGTGGACTATGAGCTTCCACAAGGGAAAACAAAACACTCAGAGACAAGTGGTCCTTGGAACGAAAAAAAACGGGTAAGTCCAATTTATTAACCACGGTAAGTTTCCAACGAGGTCAAACTTCATCAAAACACAGATCTGACTCACACTTATAAACTATGAAAATCTATGGGAAGAAACGGACACAACGAAAACCTTACACAATTTTATCTTTACAAGACGTTTCCAACACCACCCCCACCCCCCTTTTTACCTGACTGACCGAGGCTGACAGTTGAGAAAAGAAACCCCAGGATAATACTTACCATCCCTTTTGACAGTTATTTTTTTAGCCTTAGGAGGGTTGGTTTACGGGGTAGCTGGAGTGAATGTTGCCTCTCCCAGTTACTTCGGTCTCCGGTTCTTCAGCTGGTTGGCCTCGGAGCGTTGTTCGGTGTGCGGCTTGAGACGATGTTGGGCCTCTCGGTAGTTGGGTTGTATATTCTGCACACAAGTCGAGTCCAGGGCCCGTTCGATGGTAGGTTTCCCAGCCGGTAACAGTCTGTCTCCGTTCTCTCTCGGTTTCTGTCTGTCTGTGACTGCTACTGCTCCTCAACTCCTTCTCCTACTGCTCCAGCTGCTTCCCTCCTCTCCGGTGGTTCCGTAGGTCCTATATTTGTATCCAATTTAGTTCTGGCCTTTTCGTGCCCAAACTCAGTTGGTGGTCCATTGTGGGCGGGGAGATAGCTTTGAATATTTAATCAGAAGATGTCACAGGTACAGGTAGGTGTGAGGTCAGGGGTATTGTTTCAGTGCACATTGGTGCCTCAAAGTCTGCTTGTCCATTGTAACAGTCCTGGGAGTCAATCGGTTTGGGCCTCCCCTTTGATGGGCCATCACCGCAGTGACCTCAGGACCATTGTCCACTGTCCATATTAATTAGGTAGATGATGGTCCACATTCATAATTTGATTAGGGGCGAGTCATATTTTCGAACTGGGCCGGGTAGTCCCCATTGGTTGAGGATTTCCCCACTTCAGGCCCGACTCGACCCCTGATTGGTCTGCCAGAATGCACTTTTCCCCCATTGGCCAGTGCCTCTGTCTCGCTTGTGAACCAGACTCCACAATGTCTGTATCCGCTCACAAGTTTCCCAGCCTGCCTGGTCTGAGGATTTTACTTGGCCAAAAATGTTCATTTAAAATGTATAGGACGATCCCATCTCAGTTTTCTTGTCCTTAGGGTGTTCCAATAAAATGCGGCCGTGGATTTTCGAACCTTACACTGCACTACCTTCCTTCCACTGCTCTTCCTGTTGGTCATCCATTCCCTATCTGTCTGTGTAACCTTTACCTGCGGTAAGACCAACTCACTAAACGTGCTATTCAAGGCATCCTCAGCATCGCGCATGCTCCAGAGTGAATCCACCCGCAGCTCCAGTGCCGCAACGCGGTCTGTCAGGAGCTGCAGCAGGGTACACTTCCCGCACATGTGGTCGTCAGGGACACTGGAAGCGTCCCTGAGTCCCCACATAGCACAGGAGGAGCATGACACGTGTCCGAGCTCTCCTGCCATGACTTAATCCTTAGATTAACTTAATTTGGCAACAACAATGATAAAGGTTACCTACTGATAGGGAAAAAAAAAAGAAAAACTACTCACCAATCATCAGCCAATCACTTACCCCCTTGGCTGTGACGTCACCTTTCGATTTCTTTCTACTTCTTTGTTTACCTTCTGCCCTGCAGCTGCACCGGCTGGCCCCTCCGACCCCCTGGGTCTTTTGATAGGCCTCTCCGAGGGACTGCGTATGATGATGATGACGTGGTAGAAAAATAACTAAATGCTGCTGTTTGCATTTGTCTTTTGAAGAGTAACAGAACATCTCATTGTTGGTCCATTCTAATTTAAAAAACGCCTTTTGGATGAGACGTAAAATCAAAGCCCTGTCTGCCCTCTTCGATGGAGTTAAAAGATCCCACAGAACTATTTGAAGATCGTCTCCTGCAGTGTTGTACCCCACCCCTGCCATTCTAGGGTTCCATTGTACCCGTGACATCTGCTCATTCTATGCACTAACCTTTCCAAATCTGCCGTTTTGTTCTGCTGGATATCTCACCCCTTGCATCCACCCACCTCCATTTAGTTTCTTTACATGGTACCACTCACCTCTGAGTCAGAAGGTTGTGGGTTCCAGTCCCACTCCAGAGACTTGAGCACTTAATCCAGTTTGACACTTCAACATCATAGGCAGTCCCTCGAAATCGAGGAAGACATGCTTCCACTCTAAAAGTGAGTTCTTAGGTGACTGAACAGTCCAATACGGGAATTACAGTCTTTGTCACAGGTGGGACAGACAGTGGTTGAGGGAAAGGGTGGGTGGGGAGTCTGGTTTGCCGCATGCTCCTTCCGCTGCCTGCGCTTGTTTTCTGCATGCTCTCGGCAACGAGACTCGAGGTGCTCAGCGCCCTCCCGGATGCACTTCCTCCACTTAGGGCAGTCTTTGGCCAGGGACTCCCAGGTGTCGGTGGGGATGTTGCATTTTATCAGGGAGGCTTTGAGGGTGTCCTTGAAAAGTTTCCTCTGCCCACCTGGAGCTTGCTTGCCGTGTAGGAGTTCCAAGTAGAGCGCTTGCTTTGGGAGTCTTGTGTCGGACATGCGAACAATGTGGCCCGCCCAGCGGAGCTGGTCGAGTGTGGTCAGTGCTTTGAAGATCAGGCCCCCAAATCTGCCACCAAGTTTATGGTCTACAGGGCTGCAGTGATAGCTGCCTTCCTGTATGGCTACGAGACGTGGACCATATACCAAATCGCTGGAGAAATACCACCAACGATGTCTCCGCGAGATCCTGCAAATCCCCTGGGAGGACAGACGCACCAACGTCAGTGTTCTCGATCAGGGCAACATCCCCAGCATCGACACTTCAGTGCAGTGCTGAGAGTGCACTGTTTAATGGATGAGACAAAATCAAGGATCCTTCGACCCTCTCGGGTGAAAGTTCAAAAGATCCCATGGTACTATTCAAAGGGGAGCAGGGAATACTGCTAGTGACCTGCTCGACATTTATCTCTCAAACAACATCACAGAAAAAAAACATTATCTGGCCATTTCTGTTTGTGGGATCTTGCTTTACACAAATTGGCTGTCATGTTTGCCTACATCAAAAGTACTTCATTGGCTGTGAGGGTGTCCTGAGGTGGTGAGAGGCATTATATAAACATAGGTTTAGGAAGGGTAGACCAGTCAGTGCCTAGAGCCAGTCAATTAGATTGTGGCAGATCTGTACTCAACTCCAAACTGCCTTTGCTCCAAATTCATTAATACCCTTACAACAACAACTTGTATTTATATAGCTCCTGTAATGTAATAAAACAGCCCAATATGCTTCACAGGAGCGTTATCAAACAACATTTTACACCGAGCCACGTAAGACAACATTACAACCGGAGGCCTAAAGCTTGGTCAAAGTCTGAGGTTTTAAAGAGCATCTTAAAGGAATAAAGGGAGGTTTAGGGAGGGAGTCCCAGAGCTTCGGGCCTCGGCAGCTGAAGGCACGGCCGCCAATGGTGGAGCGAATAAAATCAGGGAGGAGCAAGAGGCCAGAATTGGAGGAGCGCAGAGATCTCGGGGGGGGGGGGCCATTGTAGGGCTGGAGGAGGTTGCAGAGATAGGGAGGGATTTGAAAACCAGGATGAGAACCGCTGCAGTCCGTGTGGTGAAGGTGCTCCCACAGTGCTGTTAGGGAGGGAGTTGCTGGATTTTGACCCAGCGACGATGAAGGAACGACGCTATCTGTCTATCAGGATGGTGTGTGACTGGGAGGGGAACGTGGAGGTGATGGTGTTCCCAAGCGCCTGCTGCCCTTGTCCTTCTCGGTGGTAGAGGTCGCGGGTTTGGGAGGTGCTGCCGAAGAAGCCTTGGCGAGTTGCTGCAGTGCATCTTGTAGATGGTACACACTGCAGCCACGGTGCGCCGGTGGTGGAGGAGTGAATGTTGAAGGTGGTGGATGGGGTGCTAATTAAGCGGGCTGCTTTGTCCTGGATGGTGTCAAGCTGCCAGAGTGTTGTTACATAGAATTACATCGAATGTACAGCACAGACACAGCCATTCAGCCCAACCGCTCCGTGCCGGTGTTTATGCTCCACACGTGTCTCCTCCCATCCCTCTTCATCACACCCCATCAACATAACCTAATCCTTTCTCTCTTATCTAGCTTCCAAACTGTTCACCTCAACCACTCCCTGTGGCAGTGAGTTCCACCTTCTCACCACTCTCTGAGTAAAGAAGTTTCTCCTGAATTCCCCTTTGGATTTATTGGTGACGATCTTATATTGATGGCCTCTAGTTTTGGACTCCCCTATGAGTGGGAACATCTTCTCTACGTCTACCCTACTGAACCCTTTCATAATCTTAAAGACATCTATCAGTGCGCTGCACCATCCAGGCAAGTGCAGGTCTGCCTTCCGGGCGGTGAAGAGACTTTGGGGAGCAACTCGCACAGAACACCCAGCCACCGACCTGCTCTGTGGCTGGTCCAGTCGGGTTTCTGCTCAATCAAGACCCCCAGGATGTTGGTGGTGGGGGACTCAGTGATGGCAGTGCCATTCAGTATTAAGGGGAGGAATGCTCCCTCTATTGGAGTCATTGCCTGGCACGAATGTTACTTGCCACTCATCAGCCCAAGCTTGGATGTTGTCCAGGTCTTGCTGCATGCGGGCTTTGTAAGGGGGGGTGGTCTCTATGAGGGGGGTCAGGTTCCCTTCTGACCAACTTGAGCGGTTCAAATCGCTCCCACTCCCTTGGGTTCTGCACTCTGGATTTATTTGGGGGGTGTGACAAAAGTGCAAAGGACACTGGTTTGATGCAAAGAACTTTGTTTTTATTACAGTCAAGGTAATACAGGCTTATTACACTGGTAAGAAAATACACGGCCAAACTTACAATCACGCTAATAAAGGACAGTACAAGGAAAGGTACAAGGTCAAACTTACAATCAGTCTAATAAAGGACAGTACAAGGAAAGGTACAAGGTCAAACTTACAATCAGTCTAATAAAGAACCATAACTACACA
This sequence comes from Pristiophorus japonicus, assembly GCF_044704955.1. Taxonomy (NCBI): domain Eukaryota; kingdom Metazoa; phylum Chordata; class Chondrichthyes; family Pristiophoridae; genus Pristiophorus; species Pristiophorus japonicus. The sequence goes on from NC_091977.1 coordinate 534,070,612, forward strand.
TTCAAAGGGGTTTGCAGTAAAATTACACCTCCCACCTCCCAGTACCTAATTCTAGCTAGGTTAGACTCCAGGGCAGGCAGGGACTATGCTTACCAATCCTTTTGATAGTTAACGGTAGTTCGCGGTTGTTTTTCCCTTGATACCACGTTGGTTGTGGCCGGTTGCTGCTGCGATGGTGATGTTCTTCTTTCCTTCAGGACTTCGAGGTTGGAGAAGTTAGTTTACAACTGTTGCGTTGGTTTCTCTCCTTGTCATGATGACATACTCATAGTATAGCACCTGGTGTAGTATGGCATCTGAGATAGTAACAGCCTTGTAGCTACCTAGCAACCACCTAATCTCTGTTGAAAACAGGGGCCAGTTATACGATTTCAGTGTTCCAATCTTGCTGCCAAATCTGTTCAAAATCCTTTGTATAATTTTGGCGGGCTTGTAATATTTCGTCGGGCTCATTAAAAGTTGATATGTTTTGGGTGAGTTGATGTTCGAAAGCTGTTTCCTGATGGAAATATTAGTTTGGTAATTACAATGTCCTTTTGTGCTTAGTCTTTCGCATACAGGCTGGATTGTGCCTCTTTGTGATGTATATGTTGATGGGTAGCTACCTCTGGGTGATTTTGTGATGTTAATGTCTCTTGTGGGGGAAGGATTTTCGAATACTCATCCCTCCAGACAGGTCCTCACACCCAGGTAGCTTCACTTAATTAGACTGTCTCTTGCTAATTCCTTGGGTCCACCTCCAGCCTTGAGTTTGTCTTTTAAAATCCAAAATTCTATTAAAGTTCGTAGTTTCTTCCATAAGCACGTTAGAGTTCTAAACTTTTTGGTAGATAGTCCCAAATTAAATTTCCTTTCAAATGAGTCCAAACACAGGGTGGGGGGGGGTTCTTGTGAATGTTGCATTCCTTCACATGGACTACTCCCTTACCTGAGGAGTTGCGAATGGAGCTGAACACTGTGGACTCATCAACGGACATCCCTATTTCCGATGGAGGGATCATCATCATCATAGCCAGTCCCTCGGAATCGAGGAAGACTTGCTTCCACTCTAAAAATGAGTCCTTAGGTGGCTGAACAGTCCAATACGAGAACCACAGTCCCTGTCACAGGTGGACAGACAGTGGTTGAGGGAAAGGGAGGGTGGGACTGGTTTGCCGCACGCTCCTTCCGCTGCCTGCGTTTGGTTTCTGCATGCTCTCGGTGACGAGACTCGAGGTGCTCAACGCCCTCCCGGATGCACTTCCTCCACTTAGGGCGGTCTTTGGCCAGGTGTCAGTGGGGATGTTGCACTTTATCAGGGAGGTTTTGAGGGTGTTCTTGTAACGTTTCCTCTGCCCACCTTCGGCTCATTTGTCGTGAAGGAGTTCCGAGTAGAGCGCTTGCTTTGGGAGTCTCGTGTCTGGCATGTGGACTATGTGGTCTGCCCAGCGGAGCTGATCGAGTGTGGTCAGTACTTCAATGCTGGGGGATGTTGGCCTGGTCGAGGACGCTAATGTTGGTGCATCTGTCCTCCCAGGGGATTTGCAGGACCTTACGGAGACATCGCAAGATCATTGATGAAGCAGCTGAAGATGGTTGGGCCGAGGACACTGCCCTGAGGAACTCCTGCAGCGATGTCCTGGGTTTGCGATGATGGACCTCCAACAACCACAACCATCTTCCTGTGCATGACTCCAGCCACTGGAGCATTCTCCGCCTGACTTCAGTTTTACTATGGCTTCTTGGTGCCAGAGTCAGTCAAATGCCAGTCAATTATGGGGCAATTATGGAGTTAAGTCACAGATCAGCCATGATCTCACTGAATGGCAGAATTGGCTCAAGGGGCTAACTGGCCTCCTCCAGATCCTAGGTTCCTTGTTGCTCTGATGTCAAGGGCCTCTCATGCTTGACCTAAATACCTCACTTGGACTTGACTCCCTCTGTGCATCGAAAATCAAGTCGTCAATTGGTGACAATTACACATCAAGTTAAATTGCAGTTACCGTTCTATTCCACCAGGTGGCGGTGTAGTGGTGCAGAGATTTATGCCGAGCCCTCGAATTTGCGCACTTTCAGAGGCCGAATTCGAAGCCATCGTCAACACCTTCACTGAGGCGTACGAGAGCATGGGCCTTACACTAAACATCCGTAAGACAAAGGTCAATTATGGGGCAATTATGGAGTTAAGTCACAAATCAGCCATGATCTCATTGAATGGCGGAATTGGCTCAAGGGGCTAACTGGCCTCCTCCAGATCCTAGGTTCCTTGTTGCTCTGATGTCAAGGGCCTCTCATGCTTGACCTAAATACCTCACTTGGACTTGGCTCCCTCTGTGCATGGAAAATCAACCTACCAACCTGACCCGCCACACAGCACTGCCCCCCCCCCCCCCCCACCCCCCGGTTATCAAAATTCACGACGATGCCTTGGACAACGTGGACCATTTTCCATACCTCGGGAGCCTACTGACAACAAGGGCAGACATCGACGACGAGGTCCAACACCGCCTTCAGTGCGCCAGCGCAGCCTTTGGTCGCCTGAGGAAGGGAGTGTTTGAAGACCAGCACCTCAAACCCAGCACCAAGCTCATGGTCTACAGAGCAGTAGTGATACCCGCCCTCCTGTATAGCTCCGAGACATGGACCATGTACAGCAGGCACCTCAAAACACTGGAGAAGTACCACCAACGCTGCCTCCACAAGGTCCTGCAAATCCTTTGTGTACCAACATCAGCATCATTGCTCAGGCTAACATCCCTAGCATCAAGGCACTGACCACACGCGACCAGCTCCGCTGGGCGGGCCACATTGTCCGCATGTCCGACACAAGACTCCCAAAACACACGCTCTATTCTGAACTCCTACATGGCAAGCGAGCCCCAGGTGGGCAGAGGAAACGTTCCAGGGACACCCTCAAAGCCTCTCTGATAAAGTGCAACATCCCCACTGACTCCTGGGAGTCCCTGGCCAAAGAGCGCCCAAAGTGGAGGAAAGCATCCGGGAGGGCGCTGAGCACCTCGAGTCTCATCGCCGAGAGCAAACTGAAGCCAAGCACAGACAGCGGAAGAAGCGTGCGGCAAACCAGACTCCCCACCCACCCTTTCCTCTAATCACTGTCTGTCCCACCTGTGACAGAGACTGTAATTCCTGTATTGAACTCTTCAGTCACCTGAGAACTCACTTTTAGAGAGGAAGCAAGTCTTCCTCGATTCCGAGAGACTGCCTATGATGATGATGATATGCAAAGCACTCGAGTACTGACACTGTCTTTCCTCAACATGAGTGGTTTATTTTATAGACTATGTAATATATATATCTATATCTTAGTCTTGAATATTGAATTTTTAGATATTAAATACCTTTGGAGCTTAGAATTTAAAAAAAAATAATTCACAGGATGACCTTCTCTTCTTAGGCAGTCTCTCGGAGTTGAGGAAGACTTGCTTCCACACCAATATGAGTTCTCAGCTGACTGAAGAGTCCAAGGCGGGACCTGCAGTCTCTGTCCCAGGTGGGGCAGACGGTTGGTTGGAGGGACGGGACGGGTGGGGAGCTTGGGGTCCTGTGCGCTCCTTCCGCTGTTTGCGCTTGGCTTCAGCTTGCTCCCAGCGTAGAAACTCGAGGTGTTCTTAAGATCATCAGAAATAGGAGCATGATTAGGTAATTTGGCCCCTCGAGCCTGCTCCGCCATTCAATAAGATCATGGCTGATCTGATCATGGACTCAGCTCCACTTCCCTGCCCGCTCCCCATAACCCTTTACTCCCGTATCGCTCAAATATCTGTCTATCTCCACCTTAAATATATTCAATGACCCAGCCTCCACAGCTCTCTGGGGCAGAGAATTCCACAGATTTACAACCCTCTGAGAGAAGAAATTCCTCCTCATCTCAGTTTTAAATGGGCGGCCCCTTATTCTGAGACTATGTCAGCTAGTTTTAGTTTCTCCTATGAGTGGAAACATCCTCCCTTCATCCACCTTGTTGAGCCCCCTCATAATTTTCAATAACATCACCTCTCATTCTTCTGAACTCCAATGAGTTGATGCCCAACCTACTCAACCTTTCCTCATAAGTCAACCCCCTCATCCCCGGAATCAACCAAGTGAACCTTCTCTTAACAGCCTCCAATGCAAGTATGTCCTTCCTTAAATATGGAGACCAAAACTGTACGCAGTACTCCAGGTGTGGCCTCACCAATATCCTGTACAGTTGTAGCAGGACTTCTCTGCTTTTATACTCTATCCCCCTTTGCAATAAAGGCCAACATTCCATTTGCCTTCCTGATCACTTGCTGTACCTGCACTTAGTGTTTCATGCACTGTGGGCTAGAAATTTGGTTTCTGGTGAGAGTGAATGCTTCTCCTCCACAGGATGTGGGCATCGCCAGCAAGGCCAACATTTATTGCCCACCCTAATTGCCCTGGAGAAGATGGTGGTGAGCCGCCTTATACAACTGAGTGGCTGGCCATGCCATTTCGGAGGGCATTGAAGTGGGTCTGGAGTCACATATAGGCCAGAGCGGGTAAGGACGGCAGATTTCCTTCCCTAATGGGGAAGGTTTTTAACGCCAATCCGCCAGTTTCATGGTCACCATTACTGATTCTAGTTTTTCATTCCAGATTTAATTAATTGAATTTAAATTCCCCAGCTGCCGTGGTGGGATTTGAACTCATGTCTCTGGATCATTAGGCCACTGGTCTAGTAACATAACCACTATGCTACTGTAGAAATGAACACTTGTCCACGGAACTAGTGACACTATACAGGGTGATAACTTTGGGTTTTGGTGAAAGGGGTATTTATTTCATCAAAAATACCCCTTTCGCTCCGCTACTGCGACGAGGCTCAAATTCAGGCTTCAGTTTGCGCAGCGGTAAAAATTGGCGTTGCACGAGGATTCGTGGCACAATTTGCGCATTTTCTCTAACGTTACTCCTAGGTTGATACCGCTGTGAGAGGGAGGCCTTGGAGCGGGGAAACACATCCCAAAAAGTTGCAAAAAACTAAAAATGAAACATCACAAAACATTTGCAAGACACTTAAGTAGCGAATCGCTGAAAAAGAATGGAAAAATACAAACTTTAACTTACCTTTTTTTGCAGGTCTTCATACCTACCGCGGTCCCAAGGGCTGCAACACAGCTTTTTCCCGGGCGTTTTTTTTCATGCAGAGTACGGGTGCTCGCTGAGACAGATTTTTGCCGAAAGTGCTATTTTGAGTCCTGCACGGCGGCGGTCCACTTCCCAGCAACACTTCTCCCAACTTTCCGCCGTACCGTTTTCCGCCAAAAATGGTGAAATATCGCAAAGAAAACGGGCGCAAGGTTGGCGAATTTTAGCCCTGAGAGTGTGACTGACCAATTCTGTACTCGAGTCTCGTCGCCGAGAGCGTGCAGAAATCAAGCGCAGGCAGCGGAAGGAGCGTGCGGCAAACCTGTCCCACCCACCCTTTCCTTCAACCACTGCCTGTCCCACCTGTGACAGAGTCTGTGGCTCTCGTATTGGACTGTTCAGCCAGCAAAGAACTCACTTCAGGAGTGGAAGCAAGTCTTCCTCGATCCCGAGGGACTGCCTATGATGATGATGATGATGACTTAAATTGCTATTCCTCTATCTCGTTTAGTTACATCACAGCTCAAAGTCCGATTGATGAATTGCTGGCCAAAGTGTGTTCAGCCCTCACTGGCATTCTGCTGCACTTATTATTTTTGTATATTAAAGCATCTCGAGATTAGAAACAGAATGATCTGTAACAGGCCAACTAGTGCATTCGGGTTTCTAAATCTGTATCGTTCTGAGAATGTTTGGCTTTTAGCTCACTCTGGGACTCTGGTTACATCGGCATGTAAATTACCGGGATTCGGCGCACCGAGCAGGTTTGCAGGCTGTTTGCTGAGCCAAGTGCAAGCTGTCAACGTCACGTAACCTGTGCACTCCGTTGATGTGCCACAGCACCGAGAGGTTATTCCTATAGGGAGAGGATGAACAGGCTGGGCCCTTTTCTGTAGCAAAGAGCAGACTGTGGGAGGAGGGGTTGGTGACCAGATCGAGGTCTTCAAGATTATGAAAAGGGTTCGCTGGGGCAGACGTACAGAAGATTAGTATGTAGAAGGATAGTATGCAGGTACAGCAAGTGATCAGGAAGGCCAATGGAAGCTTAGCCTTTATTGCAAAGGGGATGGAGTATAAAAGCAGGGAAGTCTTGCTACAGTTATACAGGGTATTGGTGAGGCCACACCTGGAATACTGCGTGCAGTTTTGGTCTCCATATTTACGAAAGTATATACTTGCTTTGGAAGCAGTTCAGAGAAGGTTCACTCGGTTGATTCCGGGGATGAGGGGGGTTGACTTATGAGGAAAGGTTGAGGGGGTTGGGCCTCTACTCATTGGAATTCAGAAGAATGAGAGGTGATCTTATCGAAACGTATAAGATTATGAGGGGGCTTGACAAGGTGGATGCAGAGAGGATGTTTTCACTGATGGGGGAGACTAGAACTAGGGGGCATGATCTTAGAATAAGGGGCCGCCCATTTAAAACTGAGATGAGGAGAAATTTCTTCTTTCAGAGGGTTGTAAATCTGTGGAAGCCGGGTCATTGAATAAATTTAAGACAGAGATAGACAGTTTCTTAACCGATAAGGGAATAAGGGGTTATGGAGAGCGGGCAGATAAGTGGACCCGAGTCCATGATTAGATCAGCCATGATCGTATTAAATGGCGGAGCAGGCTCGAGGGGCCGTATGGCCTACTCCTGCTCCTATTTCTTATGTTCTTATGTTCTTATGTTTTCACTTGTGAGCAAGATCAGAACTAGGGGCCATAAATATAAGACAGTCACTAATAAATCCAATGGGGAATTCAGGAGAAACTTCTTTACCCAGAGAGTGGTGAGAATGTGGAACTCGCTGCCACAGGGAGTGGTTGAGGCGAATAGTATCGATGCATTTAAGGAAAATTTAAGCACGAGAAAGAAATAGAGGGATATGTTGATGGGGTTGGATAAAGAAGGGTAGGAGAAGGCTGTTGTGGAACCCGCACGGACCTGTTGCGGCAGAATGACCTGTTCCTGTGCTGTAAATACTTTGTAACACTAAACAGCATTTTCTTTACCAGAAATGTTACACTTTGAGAAAACCTTCCTCATTCTACATTGTTAAGCCATGATGTTATTGTGCAGTTCATTGGGAATTATAATTAGTAACATTATAACCTGTAATTGGTGTCCTCTGGTGAGACCAAAGAATGAGAAGTATAGCATTTCCTTTGTTTCGTTACTTTTTTCCCATAAAATTTTCAGCATTGTGAAGGAGAGACACTCGAAACCTGCAAGCGGTCTCTCCAGAGTATTTGACAGATGTCGAGACAGGTTTGCCAAACAAAGACACGAGTAGTGTCGTAGTAAATGATTTATAGCGGTGTCGCTCCTTTATGTATTTCTCATGTGTTATTTTGCAAATGTAGTATGGCGTTTTAGGGAGCGATGGTCTAACTTTCAACGTGTAAAACGCGGTACTTTAGTTTCCAGCACGTTTCTTATTTTGGACAGCGAGGCTAATCATCAACACAAGACTCGCACCGACTGTACGTTTGCACCTTACAGGAATGATTTGAGTGACAATCGCCTAAAGGCTGCCCAAACAGGTCTGGACGGATGGCTGTGTACAGTTATTGCAGAGCCGAGCAGCTCCGATTGTAACAAGTTGCCAGAAATGAACCAATCAGATTGAAGGATTGTGAAATGAACAGCGCAGGGACTAAGCAGGAAGTGCAGGTCAGAGTGGGTAAATTCAAATCGGGCACAGAAAGAGGGAAATAAAGATTGGGTTAAGAGAGCAACAGACAGACACAAAGGAAAAGTTTTTTTTTAAATTTGCATTTTAAAAATCACCAACTAATTAAAACCTGAAGCAATGAGACTCCACACTTGTTCATTTTAGTTAGTACTTTTCTTCTCTTCCCACCCTTCACCCACTGTCCTGTCTCCGCATTGTGTCCAGTGATTGTTCCACAATGGGACTGTCCCAGAGGGTTAGCAGAGGGATCAACTGTTATTAATAACGCGATAGACTGAATACGGTCGGGAAATTGTGTTAGGGAAATTGATGGGATTGAAGGCTGATAAATCCTCAGGGCCTGATAGTCTGCATCCCAGAGTACTTAAGGAAGTGGCTTAGAAATAGTGGATGCATTGGTGGTCATTTTCCCACAGTCTATCGACTCTGGGTCAGTTCCTATTGATTGGAGGGTAGCTAATGTAACACCACTTTTTAAAAAAGGAGGCTGAGAGAAAACGGATAATTATAGACCGGTTAGCCTGACATCAATAGTGGGGAAAATGTTGGAATCAATTATTAAAGATGAAATAGCAGCGCATTTGGAAAGCAGTCCAAGTCAGCATGGATTTATGAAAGGGAAATCATGCTTGACAAATCTTCTAGAATTTTTTGAGGATGCAACTAGTAGAGTGGACAAGGGAGAACCAGTGGATGTGGTGTATTTGGACTTTTAAAAGGCTTTTGACAAGGTCCCACACAAGAGATTGGTGTGCAAAATTAAAGAACATGGTATTGGGGGTAATGTACTGACGTGGATAGAGAACTGGTTGGCAGACAGGAAGCAGAGAGTCGGGATAAATGGGTCCTTTGCTGAATGGCAAGCAGTGACTAGTGGGGTGCCGCAGGGCTCAGTGCTGGGACCCCAGCTATTTACAATATACATCAATGATTTGGATGAAGGAATTGAGTGTAATATCTCCAAGTTTGCAGATTACACTAAGATGGGTGGCAGTGTGAGCTGTGAGGAGGATGCTAAGAGGCTGCAGGGTGATGTGGACAGTTTAGTTGAGTGGGCAAATGCATGGCAGATGCAGTATAATGTGGATAAATGTGAGGTTATCCACTTTGGTGGCAAAAACAGGGAGGCAGAATATTATCTGAATGACGGCAGATTAGGAAAAGGGGAGGTGCAACGAGACCTGGGTGTCATGGTACATCAGTCATTGAAAGTTGGCATGCAGGTACAGCAGGTGGTGAAGAAGGCAAATGGTATGTTAGCCTTCATAGCTAAGGGATTTGAGTATAGGAGCAGGGAGGTCTTACTGCAGTTGTACAGGGCCTTGGTGAGGCCTCACCTTGAATATTGTGTTCAGTTTTGGTCTCCTAATCTGAGGAAGGACATTCTTGCTATTGAGGGAGAGCAGCGAGGGTTCACCAGACTGACTGGTGAGGCAGGACTGACATATGAGGATCGACTGGGCCTGTATTCACTGGAGTTTAGAAGGATGAGAGAGGATCTCATAGAAACATATAAGATTCTGACAGGACTGGACAGGTTAGATGCAGGAAGAATGTTCCCGATGTTGGGGAAGTCCAGAACCAGGGGACACAGTCTAAGGATAAGGGGTAAGCCATTTAGGATTGAGATGAGGAGAAACCTCTTCACTCAGAGAGTTGTTAACCTGTGGAATTCTCTACCGCAGAGAGTTGTTGATGCCAGTTCATTGGATAGATTCAGGAGGGAGTTAGATATGGCCCTTACGGCTAAAGGGATCAAGGGGTATGGAGAGAAAGCAGGAAAGAGGTACTGAGGTGAATGATCAGCCATGATCATATTGAATGGTGATGCAGGCTCGAATGGCCGAATGGCCTACTCCTGAACCTATTTCCCATGTTTCTATGTAAACTCACACAGGTGCAAACCTGGTTCTGCTTTATTAGGGCCCAAAGTGATGACATTACATGATGGCTTGCATTTTACACACGTGCGCACAGCCCAATGACCTCCAATAGTGGCACCACCTGGTGGCTAGTAACCCCAAGCATACATACATGACAATATCCTTCTTTAAGATGTTAGTAACAGTCTTTTTACAAATTGAGACGGTCCAGGGCTTTCTGCTCCCGAGTTGATTGTTTTAGTTCAACTCCAGACTTGGGTGAGTGTTCTGAGTCTGTTATGACTGGGGGCTGGGTAGCCGATCTGATGGGAGTGGCAATGACCATGTCAGGGATTGAAAGTCCAGATTCATTGATGACAGCGGAGTCCTCTGATCACTGAGGGTAGGTTGGTTGGTCACTGATTGTGTCTTCCTCAGACTGTTCCGGTTCATCCGTGTGCCACAGCTTTATCTGATCAACATGTTTCCTGCATGTTTGTCCATTCTTGAGCTTAACGATAAACACTCTGTTACCCTCTTTGGCCGTAACAGTACCGGAAATCCACTTGGGACCCTGACCATAATTTAGTACATACACAGGATCGTTAACAGAAATGTCGTGTGACACAGCAGCGCGATCATGATACCACTGCTGACTTTGACGTCTGTATTCAACATGATCGTTCAAGTCAGGGTGGATAAGAGAGGGCTTGGTCTTGAGACCTCTCTTCATCAATAGTTCAGCAGGGGGGACCCCGGTAAGCGTGTCCTGTAACTAAGCAATATGCATGACAAGCGAGTTGACAGTGAACCTTGAGTTACACGTTTCATACTCTGCTTGATGGATTGGACTGCACGCTCTGCTTGACCATTAGATGTGGGTTTGAATGGTGCTGAGCTCACATGTTTGATACCATTGAGTTTCATGAACTCTTGACACTCCAGACTGGTGAAGCAAGGTCCGCTGTCACTTACAACGATGTCGGGCAGACCGTGAGTGGCAAACATGACGTAAAGGCTCTCAATGGTAGCTGTGGATGTACTGGATGACATGATTATACACTCTATCCACTTGGAATATGCATCCACTATAACTAAAAACATCTTTCCCAGGAAGGGATCTGCAAAGTCGATGTGGATCCTGGACCATGGTTTAGATGGCCACGACCACAGACTCAGCAGCGATTCCGCTGGTACTTTACTTAGCTGCATGCAAGTGTTGCACTGGTGCACACATGATTCCAGATCAGAGTCAATTCCAGGCCACCATACATGAGACCTGGCAATGGCTTTCATCATGACAATACCAGGATGCGTGCTATGTAGATCATGTACAAATTTCTCTCTGCCTTTCTTAGGTATAACAACACGATTACTCCACAGTAAACAATCTGACTGAATGGATCGTTCATCTTTGCGACGGTTGTAAGGTTTGGTCTCATCACCCATTTGCTTGGGTATGGCAGACCAATCACCACTAAGGACACAACGTTTCACAACCAATAATATCGGGTCCTGGCTGGTCCAGGTCTTAATATGTTGAGCCGTGACAGGGGTTCCTTCACTTTCAAAAGCATCCATAACTAACAGTGGGTCTGCAGGTTGTGGTGTCTCCACCTCCGGTGTGGGCAACGGCAGACGTCTCAGTGCATCGGCACAATTCACGGTGCCAGGCCTATGGTGAATGACATAATCATAGGCAGATAATGTCAGCGCCCACCTCGGGATGCGGGACGATGCATTGGTATTTATACCTTTGTTTTCCGAAAACAATGAAATGAGTGACTTGTGATCTGTTTCCAGTTCAAACCGAAGACCAAACAGGTACTGATGCATTTTTTTAACCCCATACACACAGGCTAGTGCTTCTTTCTCTACCATGCTGTAGGCTCTTTCCGCCTTTGACAAACTTTTAGAAGCATACGCAACAGGTTGTAGTCTACCCGACTCATTAGCTTGTTGGAGCACGCAACCAACTCCATATGACGAAGCATCACAGGCCAACACTAGACGCTTACACGGATCATAATGTACCAGCAGCTTGTTAGAGCAAAGCAGATTAGTAGCTTTCTCAAAAGCTCTATCTTGAGACGCACCCCAAACCCAGTTGTCGCCTTTTCTTAGCAGCATGTGCAGTGGCTCTAATGAAGTGCACAATCTAGGTAGGAAATTACCAAAGTAGTTGAGTAGGAACGAATGCAGCTCCGTCACATTCTGAGGCTTGGGTGCATTTTTGTTGGCCTTGGTTTTCGAGTCCGTGGGCCTGATGCCATCAGCAGCAATTTTCCTCCCCAGGAATTCGACTTCCAATGCCATGAAGACGCACTTCGAACAGTCTGAGTCCCACTTTGTCCAGACGATGTAGAACCTCTTCCAGGTTGTTCAGATGTTCGGCGGTGTCTAGACCTGTGACCAGGATGCTATCTTGGAACACGATGGTTCAAGGGACGGACTTCAGTAGACTCTCCATGTTCCTATGCATGGCTGCAGCTGAGCGAATTCCAAAAGGACACCTGTTGTAGATAAACAGTCCTTTATGAGTGTTGATGCATTTAAGTTTCTTCGATGTCGCGAGCAGCTCCTGTGTTATGTAGGCTGATGTCAGATCCAGTTTAGTGAACGACTTCCCCCCGGCTAATGTTGCAACAGGTCATCAGCCTTTGGTAACGGGTATTGTTCCTGTTTTGAAACTCGGTTGATCGTAACCTTGTAGTCTCCACAAATCCTGACAGTGCCATCACTCTTCAACACAGGAACAATGGGGCTGGCCCATTCGTTAAATTCGACTGGTGATATGACCCCTTCACGCTAGAGTCTGTCCAGTTCGATTTCGACCTTCTCCCTCATCATGTATGGAACCTCCCGAGCTTTATGATGGACGGTTCTTGCATCCGAGTCCACGTGGATCTGCACCTTGGCTCCCGTGAAATTGCCGATGCCTGGCTCAAACAGCGAGGGGAACTTGCTCAGCACTTGAGCACATGGAGTATCATCCTCCGATGACAAGCTTTGATATCGTTCCAATTCCATTTGATTTTTTATAGCCAATTCCTGCCAACAGCATTGGACCATTGCCTGGAACAATCCATAATGGTAAATCATGAACCGCACCATCATACGACACCTTGACTACTGCACAGCCAATCACCGTTATGAGTTCTTTAGTGTACGTACGCAACTTGGCCTTGACTGGACTCAGCTTAGGCCTCACAGCCTTAGTATCCCACAGCTTGTCGAATGTCATCTGGCTCATTATTGATTAACTCACACCCGTGTCCAATTCCATCGGTACCCGCTCACCGTTAAGTTTCACATTAATTATTATCGGTTAGCTCTTTGTTAGGAATAAATTCAGTCCATACACTTCCTCCTCTGGTATCTCAGATTGCATATCCGGATCCACGCTATATTGGTCATTATCCTCCACGTGGTGTATCGCAGCACGCTTGCTCAGTTGCGGACACATCGCTGGAGATGCCCCAGTCTCGAACAGCCTTTACAAATGTACTATTTAAACTGACACTGATGAGGCTGATGATTGCCTCCACAATGCCAACGCGGTGAAATCGGATTCATTCCCATTGGCGGACTTTGGGCAGCCACAGGTTTCGCATACGCAATCGAATAGGTCCTGCCATATGCAGCTCTGCCAAACGATGATACAATCTTGTTTACAGTACTTTCCGAGTTCCGATTTTTCAATGATATTTGCTTTAAGTTTTTGTCCATTGTCATGCATGCCTGGGCAATTGCTCAAATCCAGCGTCTCTCCCACCAGTAGCTTACCTCGTGGTTGATGCCGATTACAAAGAAGTCCCGCAGCATGTCTCCCAACGTGTTTTCGAACTTACACGGTCCAGCTAGACGTCTTACGTCGGCAACGAATTCCGACACATCCTGGCCCTCAGAATGAACGTGCTTGTAGAATCGATATCTTGAGATGATGATGCCTTCTTCTGGTTTGAGATGGTCATGTACCAGAGCACACAATTCTTCACATCCTTGGACTTGCAGGCGAGAGGAGATTCTTTATGAGTCCATAGATTTTCGGACCGCAAACCGTGAGGAAGACCGCCCTGCGCCTAACTGCGTCAGTGGGTTCCTCCATTTTGTTGGCCACGAAGTACTGGTCCAGGCGAGCTACAAAATTTGCCCACTCCTCTCCCTCCACGAATGTCTCCAGAATTCCAATTGTGCTCATTTTTGCATGCGAAGGTTCTTAAGTTACCTCGTCGCCAAATGTTATGTATGTAATAACTCGATAGACTGAATACTGTAAACTAACACAGGTATAAACCTGGCTCTTCTTTATTAGGGCCCAAAGTGATTACATTACCTGATAGCTTGCCTTTTATACCTGGGCTGCACACATATGCATACAGCCCAATGACCTCTGACAGTGGCACCACCTGGTGGCTAGTAACCCCAAGCATACATGCATGACATCAACAACCAGGGGCCATAAATTTAAAGTAATTGGTAGAAGGTTTAGAGGGGATTTGAGGGGTAAATTTCTTTACCCAGAGGGTGGTGGGGGTCTGGAACTCACGGCCTGAAAGAGTGGTAGAGGCAGAAACCCCTCACCACATTTAAAAGTACTTGGATGCGCACCTGAAGTTCCGTAACCTGCAGGGCTACAGACCAAGAGCTGGAAAGTGGGATTTGGCTGGATAGCCTCTTGTTGGCTGGTGTGGACACGATGGGCCAAAATGGCCTCCTTCTGTGCTGTAAACTTCTATGATTCTATGATTTTCAGGGCCAGAGAGGTTGTGTGGCAGCAATTAACACTTACCACTTCATTAAATGTGTACTTAGACTGAAATGGACAAGACTTAACTTTCTATGCTTAGTTTAGTTAGTTTCTACAGCGCACAATTACTGCAACTTCATGCCGCTCAATTGCGCACAGCAAGCTCCCACAAACAGCAATGTGATAATGACCAGATTATCTGTTTTTGTTATGTTGATTGAGGGATAACTATTGGCCAGAACAGCGGGGAGAACTCCCCTGCTCTTCTTCAAAATAGTGCCGTGAGACCTTTTACGTCCACCTGAGAGGGCAGACGGGGCCTCGGTTTAATGTCTGGTGAGCCAGACAGAGCACTGCCGATTTTGTGGGCGGCACAACTCGGACAACAACAGCTGGATTTCCGCCTCTAACCTCGTAACTGCCTCAATGTCTGGTGAGCCAGCCAGCGCACTGCCGCTTCACAAAATCGGGGGTGCGCTGTCTGGCTTACCAGACATTAAACCGAGGCCCCTGTCTGCTTTCTCAGGTGGACATAAAAGGTCCCATGGCTCTATTTCGAAGAAGAGCAGGGGAGTTCTCCCCACTGTTCTGGCTAATAGTTATCCCTCAATCAACATAACAAAAACAGATAATCTGGTCATTATCACATTGCTGTTTGTGGGAGCTTGCTGTGCGCAAGTTGACTGACGTGTTTCCTACATTGCAACAGTGTCTACACTTCAAAAATACTTATTTGACTGTGAAGTGCTTTGAGACGTCCGGTGGTCATGAAAGGTGCTATCAAAATGAAAGTCTTTCTTTTCTATCTTTAACAGGAAATGTTAAACTGTTCTAATAGGACAGTTGAATTTTCAAATGCTCATTCCTTCAAACCCAATACTATATTTGTTCTGCTCTGTGTTATTGTGTTGATGAAGTTATTGGATGCTGTTTTGTACTTTGATTAACTTCCTTACTGTTGAATAAATGAGAGAGAATGGTTGATTTATTGCTGCAGGTACAATCCTTCTCATTGTTGAGATAAAGTTCCATCCTGTATTCATTAGCCTTGGCTCAGTGTCACTGCTCTTACTACTCCAGGGCTCGAAGGCGCCGTCTTTCGATGCAACGTTAAACCCAGGCTCTGTTGGCCCGCTCAGGTGGATGTAAAAGATCCCAAGGCATCATCATCATCATCGTCAGTCCCTCGGAATCGAGGGAGACTTGCTTCCACTCTAAAAGTGAGTTCTCAGGTGACTGAACAGTCCAATACGGGAATTACAGTCTCTGTCACAGGTGGGACAGACAGTGGTTGGAGGAAAGGGTGGGTGGGGAGTCTGGTTTGCCGCATGCTCCTTCCGCTGCCTGCGCTTGCTTTCTGCATGCTCTCGGCGACGAGACTCGAGGTGCTCAGCGCCCTCCCGGATGCTCTTCCTCCACTTAGGGCGGTCTTTGGCCAGGGACTCCCAGGTGTCGGTGAGGATGTTGCACTTTATCAGGGAGGCTTTGAGGGTGTCCTTGAAATGTTTCCTCTGCCCACCTGGGGCTCGCTTGCCGTGTAGGAGTTCCGAGTAGAGCGCTTGCTTTGGGAGTCTTGTGTCTGGCATGCGGACAATATGGCCTGCCCAGCGGAGCTGGTCGAGTGTGGTCAGTGCTTCAATGCTGGGGATGTTGGCCTGATCGAGAACACTAACGGTGGTGCGTCTGGCCTCCCAGGGGATTTGTAGGATCTTGCGGAGACATCTTGGTGGTATTTCTCCAGCGATTTGAGGTGTCTACTGTACATGGTCCTCGTCTCTGAGCTATACAGGAGGGCGGGCATTACTACAGCCCTGTAGACCATGAGCTTGGTGGCAGATTTGAGGGCCTGGTCTTCGAACACTCTTTTCCTCAGGCGGCTGAAGGCTGCGCTGGCTCACTGGAGGCGATGTTGAACCTTGTCGTCGATATCTGCCCTTCCTGATAATAGGCTCCCGAGGTATGGAAAGTGGTCACCGTTGTCCAGGGCCGCGCCGTGGATCTTGATGAATGGGGGGCAGTGCTGTGAGGAGGGGACAGGTTGGTGGAGGACCTTTGTCTTACAGATGTTTAGTGTAAGCCCCATACTTTTGTACGCCTCAGTCAAGATGTTGACGATGACTTGGAGTTCGGCCTCTGAGTGTGCACAGACGCAAGCGTGGTCCGCATACTATAGTTCGACGACAGAAGATGGCACGATCTTGGATCTGGCCTGGAGATGATGAAGTTTGAACAGGTTCCCACTGAATTTATAGTTTAGTTCCACTCTAGCGGGGAGCTTGTTGACTGTGATGTGGAACTCTGCAGCGAGGAAGATCGAGAAGAGAATTGACACGATGACGCAGCCCTGCTTGACCCCGGTCCGGATGTGGATTGGGTCTGTGCTGGATCCGTCGGTCAGGATCACGGCCTGCATGTCATTGTGGAGCAGGCGGAGAATGGTGACAAACTTCTGGGGGCAGCCGAAACGGAGCAGGACGCTCCATAGTCCCTTGCGGTTGACAGTGTCAAAGGTCTTCGTGACCCTTCGTGAGTTCTGAGGAGTCGTCTCCTCTTTGCCAGATTGTCTCTGCTTCCTCGCCCCGCTTCTGATATTCTGCTGTTGCCATTTATACCTCCTCTGGACCCATCGTTTGTTTCTTTACTTCTCTCATTACCACCTCAATTGGCCTCGCAGGGTCATTGAATAACTCCTGCCCTCCACCCTAGCACAGACCTTCCCTTTTGTTCTTTCTCACCCCCGCCTCTGTATTTGCTTAAAACCTGTTACAGCTCTAACATTTTCCAGTTTTGATTGAACTCTGCTTCTCTCTCCACAGATGCTTCTTGACCCGCTGGGATTTCCAGCATTTTCTGTTTGTATTTCAGATTCCAGCATCCGCAGTATTTTGCTTTTTTATTAGATGAAGGGCAGGAGAGATCGCACAGCACCCTGGCTGTTACACTCATAATAAAGGCTGAAGACTGAGGACTGTGTACAATGAGTAAGTGTGACCTTAGCTCTTTTAATGTGACTCCAGAGTGTAGGTACCTCGTGGGTGGCCTGCTTATATACCGTGCTCCCAAGGGATGCTGGGATCCCTTGGGACTCCAACAGGTGGGCCCTCTGGTGGTGGTGTGATGCAGGTTACACGGTTGCAGGGGGTTAAATACATAACATCACTCCACCGTGAAGTCAACAGTACATTTATTCACAAGGTGAGATGATCTGGGGCTTTTCGCTCCCTTGTCGATCGTCTCGGTACAAATGCAGGTGTGGGTGGGTTGGTCAGTTCTTCACTGGGCTGTTGGGCAGCTGACTTTGCCGGGCTGCTGGGGATGGTGAGTTCGGCTTCGTGGTCAAACATGATGTCAGTTGCCACTTGTGTGTGTGTTGAAGGGTCAACGTTGGTGGTGTCCTCTTCAGGTTGTTCGTAGCTGTTGGTGAACCGCAATTTGATTTGGTCCAAATGTTTTTTGTGCGTTTGTCCATTGGTCAGTTTGACCTGAAACATCCTATTCACCTCTTTGGCTGTGATCGTGCCAGCAAGCCATTTGGGACCATGTCCATAATTGAGCACAAACACAGGATCATTGATCTCAATATCGCGTGACAAAGTTGCGCGGTCATGGTACGCACTTTGTTGATGCCGCTTACCCTCCACGTGATCATGGAGATCAGGGTGGACAAGAGAGAGCCTTGGTTTTAACACCCTTTTCATGAGCAGCTCGGCTGGAGGAACCCCGGTGAGTGAGTGGGGTCTGGTACGGTAGCTGAGCAGCACTCGGGACAGCCGGGTCTTGTGATAAGTTCACAGAGCACAGCACACACAGCTCCTAACATGGCAGGCAGCTCTCTCGGAAGCCTCCGGAATCTGCCTGGTTCTGTTTAACTTTTAACTCTGCAGTTGCAGTACACAATACATCCACATCCACAGTGTGGAGCTACAAACATTACAAGCTTACAGACATTACACTTCTCCCTCCTTAATGAAGAAGTTATTATAACAAACATCATACATAACTTTCATATTTATACATAACACAGGTATAAACTTCTTTTTTTTCCCATATTTACCAATTTAACTTTACCACTTGTTTTCTGTTTTGAAGAGGATACTTTCGCTCTCGAACAGAACCTTCCAAACCTGGTGTCAAATCTAAACTCATTCGAGGCTCATCCTGAGGAACGTTTTCCTCCATGGAATTTCCTTGATTTTCATTTGAACTCACTCTAACTTCAGTCTCTTTGTTTTCCTGACTCGGACTCAGACTTTCATTCTGATTCTCTCCTGGATTTGTTTCCAGTACATTGAATTTAGGATTTGCTACTGGTGTATCAAAACTATCTGATGAGTCAGAAATAATTGAATCATTCCCACCATCAACTCCTTCCATGTCTGTTGGTAAAATATGATCAATATGAACAAACCTAACCTGTCCATTATCAAACATCTTTACCAAATATGTGCGAGGACCACATATCTTCACCACTCTTCCGAGTAACCACTTTACCCATTTATGGTGATGGTTCTTCACTCTCATCTTTATCATGATTCTCTTTCTGTCTTAATTGTGTCTCTTCTACGGACTGTGCCAAATTTGGTTTCAACAACGAGAATCTGGTTCGTGGCTGTCGTTTGAGAAACAACTCTGCTGGTGTTCTACCAGTAGTTGTATGAGGAGTATTTCGATATGTAATCAAAAAATTAGGCAATTTGTGATCCAATGACAACTGTCGTTTCCTTGGATTTGGATCTAACATTTGTTTTATGAGGGCACGTTTTACAATTTGTACAGCGCGCTCTGCTGCACCATTCAAAGCAGGATGGTATGGTGGAACCTTGGTATGTTTCACACCATTTTTGCTCGTGAATTGTGCAAATTCTTCTGATCGAAATTGTGGTCCATTATCCAAAACAATTTCTTCAGGGAGGCTAAATTAAGAAAATAATTTTTGTAAAATGTCCAATGTTTTACTTGTTGTTATTTTCCACATTGGAAACACCTCAACCCACTTCGAATGGCTATCAATCACAAGGAACAATTGTTGTCCTTCTAACTCAGCAAAATCAATATGTAGCCTTTGCCACACCCTGGGAGGCCATTTCCATGGCTGTAATGGTACTGGTGGTGGTTGCTTGCTTACCAATTGACATGTCATACACTGACTCACGATGTACTCGATATCTTTATCAAAACCTGGCCACCATAAATAACTGCGTGCAAAACTCTTGGTCAAGCAATTCCCAGGTGCTAGTCATGGAGGTCTCCTAATAAGTTGGACCTGAATTTATTTGGTATAACCACTCTTGCACCCCACATGATACAATCTTTATTGACTAATAATTCATTTCTACGAATGAAGAATGGATGTGTATCTTTGTCTGTTTCCTGGTTTGGCCATCCATTTGCAATATACTCATACACCTTTGACATCACTGGGTCACATTTGGTTGCTCTACCAATCTCTTCAGCTGTGATTGGCAATTCATCAATGTATGAAAAATAAAACACTTCTTCCCTATCGGGTGTAACTTGTGATGGGGAAGGCAATATGGACATTGCATCAGCATTACGGTGATCAGCTGATAGTCTGTATTCAATATCGTATGTATATGCTGACAAAATCAAAGCTCACCTCTGCATTGGGGCTGCAGCTAATTTTGGAACTGGGGACCTTGGATGGAGGATTGCTGTTAGGGGCTTATGGTCCGTAACGATGGTAAACTTACGACCATACAAGTATTTGTGAAACATCTTGACCCCAAAAATTAATGCCAAAGCTTCCCTTTCAATTTGCGCATAATTACTCTCACTGGCACTGAGAGTGCGTGAAGCAAAAGCAATTGGTCTCTCCTTCCCACTACGAGATACATGAGAGATTACTGCCTCAACTCCATACGGAGAGACATCACATGCTAGCTTCATCTCCTTTGATATGTCACAGTGAACTAACATGGTGCTCTCTACCAATTTGCTTTTACACTCCTTGAATGCTGTATCGCATTCTTTTGACCACTTCCAATAGACCTGTTTTTTCAAAAGTTCATTCAGTGGATGTAATACTGTAGCCAAATTTGGTAGGAACTTCCCATAATAGTTCAAAAGACCCAAAAATGAACGAACTTCAGTGACATTCCTGGGAGTGGGTGCATTTCTGATTGCATCCAATTTTACCATGGTTGGATGTAAACCATCTTTGTCTACTCTGTACCCTAAGTACTCCACTGAGTTTTTAAATAACTCACACTTACGAGCAGACACTCGTACTCTGTGCTTCTCTAGCTGTTTGAGGACTTAATTCAATATGTCATTATGAATTTGCCTATTTGGTGCTGAAATTAGTATGTCATCCAAATAACATACTACCCCTTCAATACCTTGCAAAATCTGATTCATCACCCCTTGGAATATGGCAGGGACGGAAGACACTCCAAACGGTAGCATATTAAATTGATATAGGCCTAGATGAGTATTTATAGTCAAACATGACTTGGACTCATCTAGTTCAAGCTGTAAGTAGGCATTTGTAAGATCCAGTTTTGAGAACATCTGACCACCTGTCAGTGTTGTGAACAAATCTTCTATATTCGGCAATGTATTGGGGATATTACCCTTTAGAACCTGGTTTACGGTTACTTTATAATCACCACACAATCTTACCTTATCATCGGACTTAGGTACAACAACAATGGGTGTAGCCCAATTGCATCGATCTATCTTACAAATAATGTTCTCAGTCTCTAGTCTTTTGAGTTCTTGCTCAACTTTCTCCTTGAGTGCATATGGTGAGCTGCGAGGAGGATGCTATGAGGCTGCAGAGTGACTTGGATAGGTTAGGTGAGTGGGCAAATGTATGGCAGATGAAGTATAATGTGGATAAATGTGAGGTTATCCACTTTGGTGGTAAAAACAGGGAGACAGACTATTATCTGAATGGTGACAGATTAGGAAAAGGGGAGGTGCAACGAGACTTGGGTGTCATGGTACATCAGTCATTGAAGGTTGGCATGCAGGTACAGCAGGCGGTTAAGAAAGCAAATGGCATGTTGGCCTTCATAGCGAGGGGATTTGAGTACAGGGGCAGGGAGGTGTTGCTACAGTTGTACAGGGCCTTGGTGAGGCCACACCTGGAGTATTGTGTACAGTTTTGGTCTCCTAACTTGAGGAAGGACATTCTTGCTATTGAGGGAGTGCAGCGAAGATTCACCAGACTGATTCCCGAGATGGTGGGACTGACTTATCAAGAAAGACTGGATCAACTGGGCTTGTATTCACTGGAGTTCAGAAGAATGAGAGGGGACCTCATAGAAACGTTTAAAATTCTGATGGGTTTAGACAGGTTAGATGCAGGAAGAATTTTCCCAATGTTGGGGAAGTCCAGAACCAGGGGTCACAGTCTAAGGATAAGGGGGAAGCCATTTAGGACCGAGATGAGGAGAAACTTCTTCAACCAGAGAGTGGTGAACCTGTGGAATTCTCTACCACAGAAAGTAGTTGAGGCCAATTCACTAAATATATTCAAAAGGGAGTTAGATGAAGTCCTTACTACTAGGGGGATCAAGGGGTCTGGCGAGAAAGCAGGAATGGGGTACTGAAGTTGCATGTTCAGCCATGAACTCATTGAATGGCGTTGCAGGCTAGAAGGGCTGAATGGCACACTCCTGCACCTATTTTCTATGTTTCTATGTTTCTATGTACGGAACATGGCTTATAGTAAAGTGATCTAGCGTCCTTCTGTACCCTGACACTCGCCTTGAAGCCTTGGATCGGACTGCCCGTTTCGCAGAACACCTTCGGATACTTCTTGATAGCCTCATCCGTTGATGAAAATCTCGCTTCCACACAGAAAATCTCACTCCAATCCAGCTTCAGTGAGCTCAACCAATTTCTTCCTAGTATGGCAGACTTGTCTCCTTTCACTACTATTAGAGGCAAGTTCTGAAATTGATATTTATATTTCACCGGTACGGTGATACGACCTACCACAGGAATTTTCTCTCCCGAGTAGCCTCGCAGCTCTATCTTGGATTTCTCCAATTGGAAATCACGCAATTTGTCGCGATATAGTGACTCCGGTACTACACTCACGGATGCACCTGTGTTGATTTCCATTGGTATCTTGAATCCCGCAACATCTATGTGGATTTTGATGCTTTCCAAATCGCTGTCCGTTAACCTCGTGCTCCTGATGACGTGTAACTCTAACATCTCCTCGTCCTGTTGTTGTTCTTCCTTGCTATGTAGTCTCTTGGGATTTCTACTCATAGCTTTGAACGCTGGACTCATAGCTTTGGAAGCTGGTTTACCCTTCAGTCGGCATGCCTTTGCAAGATGCCCAGTCTTTCTGCAGAAGAAACACTCTGCCTTCACGTATGGACAACTTTGAGCAATGTGTTGTCCTAGGCCTATAGCACGACTTCGACGCTCTGTTAGAATTTCCAGTTTCTGAGACTTTGGGCACCCACCATCTTTTACTTTGAACCTGCAGCTGATTTACCTCAGTTGACTGACGACCATAATCATTATTTAATTCTCGGGAATATTGTTCGGCCATGCCCATCGACCTCGCTGTCTGACAAGCAATCTCAAAAGTCAAGTCATCCGTCGTCAATAACTTCCTTCTGATCGTATCATTTTTCACCCCACAAACAAAACGATCCCGTAATGCTCGGTTTTGAAAGTTTCCAAAATTACAGTGCATCGATAGTTCTTTTAATGCTACGATGTAATCACTGATACACGCATCAGCCTTTTGATTCCGAATCCCAAAATGATAGCTTTCAGCAATTTCTAACAGTTTGGGGTTATAGTGCTGCTCCAGCTTCATTAAAATCTCTTCAAGCATTGTGTCCTTTGGCTCGTCAGGCACAAGCAGATTTACAAGGGTTTCGTATAATGCCGGACCCGCCTCCGATAAGAAGATCGCTTTCTTACTTGCCAACACAGCCCGGTTCTGGACTGCATTGTCTGGAACTTCGAATATGTTATTTGCAGTGAAATACATTTCTAGCCGATCCACATACACTTTAAAACGTTCCCGGTCATGTCTATATTCCCCCAAATGTCCGATTACACCTGCCATTTTAATCTCACACCGTGTGCAGTATTTTACCTTGGATTTTGTAGCTTTTTTCCAAAGACAGAAACTTCCAAAGTCTCTCTGTCGGCTGGCTGACTCCTTCCCCAACAAAATTTAAGCTTTAAATCATCCGAAAAATCCCATTTCATCGCCAAATGTGATATATTCACAGAGCACAAGCATACACAGCTTCCTACATGGCAGGCAGCTCTCTCGGAAGCCTCCTGAATCTGCCTGGTTCTGTTTATTATTATCTCTGCAGTTGCAGTACACAATACGTCACATCCACAGTGTGGAGCTACAAACATTACAAGCTTACAGACATTACAGGGAACCTTCCGACTTGCATTTCAAGCTTTGTTTGACGGTCTGAACTGCCCGTTCTGCCTGGCCGTTGGATGCGGGCTTGAACGGGGCAGATGTGACGTGTTTGATCCCATTGCGGGTCATGAATTCCTTGAATTCAGCACTGGTGAAGCACGGCCCATTGTCGCTGACTAAGACGTCAGGCAAGCCGTGCGTGGCAAGCATGGCTCACAGGCTTTCAATAGTGGGACGTGCTTACAGACATTATCGCACATTCAATCCATTTTGAGTAAGCGTCCACGACAACCAAAAACATTTTGCCTAGAAATGGGCCCGCATAATCCACATGGATCCTTGACCACGGTTTATAGAGCCGTGACCACAAACTTAGCAGTGCCTCTCTGGGTGCATTGCTCAGCTGAGAGCAAGTGTTGCACTGGCGCACGCATGACTCGAAATCTGAGTCGATGCCGGGCCACCACACATGGGATCTGGCTATGGCTTTCATCATTACAATGCCTGGATGGATGCTGTGCAGTTCACAAATGAACATATCTCTGCCTTTCTTGGGCAAGACCATGCGATTGCCCCATAACAGGCAGTCCGCCTGCAGGGACATTTCGTCTTTGTGCCTGTGGAACGGCTTAATCGCCTCCTGCATCTCCGCTGGGACACTGGACCAGCTCCCATGGAGGACACAGTTTTTTACTCAGGACAGTAAAGGATCCTGGCTGGTCCAGGTCCTGATCTGGCGGGCCATAACAAGGGACTTTTCGTTCTCAAATGCCTCCATGACCGTAAGCAAGGCCAACTGAGAGCATCTGCGCAGTTCTCTGTGCCTGGTCTGTGGCGGATTACGTAGTTGTGAACCGACAGTGTGAGCAGCCATCTTTGGATGCGGGCAGAGAGATTGGTGTTAATCCCTTTGCTCTCAGAGAACAACGATATGAGTAGCTTGTGGTCAGTTTCAAGCTCAAACTTGAGGCCAAATAAGTACAGGTGCATTTTTTTTACCCTGTAAACGCACGCCAGAGCCTCTTTTTTAATCATGCTGTAGGCCCTTTCGGCCTTGGACAAACTCCTGGACGCATAGAAGACCGGTTGCAAAATCCCCGATTCATTAGCCTGTTGTAACACACACCCGACCCCGTATGACGACGCATCGCAAGCTAACAGTAATCTTTTACAGGGGTTATACAGGACAAGCAGTTTGTTTGAAAACAACAGATTTCTGGATTTCTTAAGCAGTCTCTTGTGAATTCCCCCATACCCAGTCGTCTCCCTTGCGCAGTAGCGCATGTAGAGGTTCAAGCAGGGTGCTTAACCCAGGTAGGACATTACCGAAATAGTTAAGGAGTCCCAGGAACGACCACAGCTCCGTCACGTTCTGTGGTCATGGCGCATTCTTGATGGCCTCCGTCTTGGCGTCAGTGGGTCTGATGCCGTCTGCTGCGATTCTTCTTCCCAAGAACTCGACCTCCTGCACCAGGAAAACACACTTCGAGCATTTCAACCTGAGTCCCACATGATCCAACTGACTAAGAACCTCTTCCAGGTTCTGCAAGTGTTCGATGGTGTCCTGACCTGTAACCAATATGTCATCCTGGAAAACCACGGTGCGAGGAACCAACTTTAGCAGGCTCTCCATCTTCCGTTGGAAGATTGCTGTGGCCGACCGAATCCCGAACGGGCACCGGTTATAGATAAACAGAACTTTGTGCGTGTTGATGCAGGTGAGGCCTTTCGAAGACTCCTCCAACTCCTGCGTCATGTAGGCCGAGATCAGGTCCAGCTTGGTGAATGTCTTCCCTCCAGCCAGGGTCGCAAATAAGTCATCTGCCTTGGGTAGCGGGTACTGGTCCTGTAGCGAAAAACGGTTAATCGTTACTTTATAGTCCCCACAAATTCTAACCATGCCGTCATCTTTAAGTACCTGGACAATCGGACTGGCCCACTTATTGAATTCCACCGGCACGATGATGCCTTCTCGCTGCAGCCTGTCCAGATCAATTTCTACTTTCTCATGCATCATGTACAGTACCGCCCGTGCCTTGTGGTGAATGGGTCGTGTATCGGGAACCAAATGGATCTGCGCTTTCGCCCCTGAGAAGCTTCCAATGCCTGGCTCGAGCAACGATAGGAATTTGCTCAGAACCTGGGCACATGAGGCGTTGTTGATGGACGAGAGCGCTTGGATGTCGTCCCAGTTCCAGCAGATTTTACCCAGCCAGCTTCTCCCAAACAATGTGGGGCCATCCCCTGGCACAATCCACAGCGGGAGTTCATGTACTGCTCCGTTATAGGAGACTTTGACTTCTGCACCGCCAATTACAGGGATTAGTTCCTTGGTGTAAGTCCTTAGTTTGGTGTGAATGGGGCTGAGCTTGGGCCTGTGTGCCTTTCTGCCCCACAGCCTGTCGAAGGCCTTTTTACTCATTATGCACTGACTCGCACCCATGCCCAGTTCCATAGATACTGGAATTCCGTTCAGTTCAACTTTCAACATTATTCGTGGACATTTCGTAGTGAATGTGTGTACCCCGTACACTTCTGCCTCCTCGCTACGAGTCTCCAATTTAGCCTGATCCCCAGTGGATCGATTTTCCTCTGCAACCTGGTGGTTTGCAGGGTTTGCAGCTTGCCCACATTCTCTGGAGGTATCCCATTGTTCTGCAGCCGTTGCACGTATAGTGCTTGAAGCGACATTGATGGGCCCAATGATCACCTCCACAACGCCAACAAGGTGTTAACTGCCTCGTGTTAACGATTGATGGTGGACTCTGGGTCATCTGAGGTCGGGCAGCAGCAGCCGGCGTGTACGCTCTGCCATGTATATTTCTGCTCGAAACCGACGTTACTTTATGCATAGTACTGGCCAAAACTTCTTTACTCAGCGAAATCTGTTTGGTGTTGTCGCTGGTGGACATAAATGCCTGGGCTATCGTTGTGGCTTTACTTAGATTCGGAGTTTCTACAGTCAACAGTTTGCGAAGGATTGTCTCATGGCCAATGCCTAGTACAAAAAAGTCTCTGAGCATTTGTTCCACGAATCCCTCAAATTCACAATGTCCTGCGAGGCGCCTTAGTTCGGCGACATAGCTCGCCACTTCCTGGCCCTCCGATCGTTGACACGTGTAGAACCGATATCTCGCCATCAAAACGCTTTCCTTAGGATTTAAGTGCTCCCAGGCCAGCGTACACAATTCTTCATAGGATTTCTCTGTTGATTTTTCCGGAGCTAGGAGATTCTTCATGAGGCCATAGGTTGTTGCCCCACAGACAGTTAAGAGGATCGCCCTTCATTTGGCAGCGTTCTCGTCCCCTTCCAGCTCATTGGCCACAAAGTATTGGTCAAGTCTCTCCACAAAGGCTTCTCAATCATCCCCTTCTGAAAACTTCTCCAGGATACCAACTTTTCTTTGCATTTTCACGCGGTTGTTCGTTATCTCGTCGCCAATTGTTATGCTCATAATAAAGGATGAAGACTGAGTACATGTACAATGAGCAAGTGTGATCTTAGCTCTTTTAATGCGACTCCAGAGTGCAGGTACCTCGTGGGTGGCCTGCTTATATACTGTACTCCCAAGGGATGCTGGGATCCCTTGGGACTACAACAGGTAGGCCCTCTGGTGGTAGAGTAATACAGGTTACAAGGGGTTAAATACATAACACTGGCCACCATTTACCCCTCAACCAACACAATCCCAAACAGATTATCTGGTTGTTTATATCACTCTTTCCCCACAACCCTGCAAATTTTTATCTTTCACGTATTTATCCAATTCCCTTTTGAAAGTTACTTTTGAATCTGCTCCCACCGCCCTTTCAGGCAGCGCGTTCCAGATCTCAGCAAATCACTGCGTAAATACATTTCTTCATATCTTCCCACTGGTTCTTTTGCTAATTCATCATCATAGGCAGTCGCTCGACATCAAGAAGGCTTGCTTCCACTCTAAAAATAAGTTCTCAGGTGACTGTACAGTTCAATACGGGAATTACAGTCTCTGTCACAGTGGTTGAATGAAAGGGTGGGTGGGGAGTCTGGTTTGCTGCACGCTCCTTCCGCTGCCTGCACTTGTTTTCTGCATGCTCTTGACGACGAGACACAGAAACATAGAAACATAGAAAATAGATGCAGGAGTAGGCCATTTGGCCCTTCGAGCCTGCACCACCATTCAATATGATCATGGCTGATCATGCAACTTCAGTACCCCATTCCTGCTTTCTCTCCATACCCCTTGATCCCTTTAGCCATAAGGGCCACATCTAACTCCCTTTTGAATATATCTAACGAACTGGCCTCAACAACTTTCTGTAGTAGAGAAATCCACAGGTTCACAATTCTCTCAGTGAAGAGGTTTCTCCTCATCTCAGTCCCAAATGGCTTACCCCTTATCCTTAGACTGTGACCCCTGGTTCTGGACTTCCCCAACAACGGGAACATTGTTCCTGCATCTAACCTGTCCAATCCCGTCAGAATTTGAAATGTTTATATGAGATTCCCTCTCATTCTTCTAAATTTCAGTGAATATAAGCCTAGTCAATCCAGTCTTTCTTCATATGTCAGTCCTGTCATCCCGGGAATCAGTCTGGTGAACCTTCGCTGCACTCCCTCAATAGCAAGAATGTCCTTCCTCAGATTAAGAGACCAAAACTGTGCACAATATTCAAGGTGTGGCCTCACCAATGCACTGTACAACTGCAGTAAAACCTCCCTGCTCTTATACTCAAATCCTCTAGCTATGAACGCCAACATGCCATTTGCCTTCTTCACCACCTGCTGTACCTGCATGCCAACTTTCAATGACTGATGTACTATGACACCCAGGTCTCGTTGCACTTCCCCTTTTCCTAATCTGTCAACATTCAGATAACATTCTGCCTTCCTGTTTTTACCACCAAAGTGGATAACCTCACATTTATCTACATTATATTGCATCTGCCATGCATTTGCCCACTCACCTAACCTGTCCAAGTCACCCTGCAGACTCTTAGCAACCTTCTCACAGCTCACACTGCCACCAAGCTTAGTGCCATCTGCAAACTTGGAGATATTACACTCAATTTGTTTGTCTAAATCATTAATGTATATTGTAAATAGCTGGGGGCCCAGCACTGGGTACCCCACTAGTCACTGCCTGCCATTCTGAAAAGGACCCGTTTATTCCTACTCTTTCCTTTCTGTCAACCAGTTCTCTATCCACGTCAGTACATTACCCCCAATACCATGTGCTTTAATTTTGCACACTAATCTCTTGTGTGGGACCTTGCAAGAGTCTTTTGAAAGTCCAAATACACCACATCCACTGGTTCTCCCTTGTCCACTCTGCTAGTTACATCCTCAAAAAATTCTAGAAGACTTGTCAAGCATGATTTCCCTTTCATAAATCCATGCTGACTTGGACCGATCCTGTCACTGCTTTCCAAATTGCTGCTATTTCATCCTTAATGATTGATTCCAACATCTTCCCCACCACTGATGTCAGGCTAACCGGTCTATAATTTCCTGTTTTCTCTCTCCCTCCTTTTGTTAAAAGTGGGGTTACAATAGCTGGCCTCCAATCTATAGGAACTGATCCAGAGTCTATAGAATGTTGGAAAATGACCACCAATGCATCCACTCTTTCTAAGGTCACTTCCTTAGTACTCTGGGATGCAGACTATCAAGCCCTGGGGATTTATCGGCCTTCAATCCCATCAATTTCCCTAACACAATTTACTAACCAGTAAGGATTTCCTTCAGTTACTGCTTCTCGCTAGACCCTCGGTCCCCTAGTATTACCGGAAGGTTATTTGTGTCTTCCTCAGTGAAGACAGAACCAAAGTATTTGTTTAATTCGTCTGCCATTTCTTTGTTCCCCATTATAAATTCACCTGATTCTGACTGCAAGGGAACTACACTTGTCTTCACTAATCCTTTTCTCTTCACATAGCTATAGAAGTTTTTGCAGTCAGTTTTTATGTTCCCTGCAAGCTTACTCTCATACTCTATTTTCCCCCTCATAATTAAACCCTTTGTCCTCCTCTGCTGAATTTTAAATTTCTCCCAGTCCTCAGGTTTGTTGCTTTTTCTGGCCAATTTATATGCCTCTTCCTTAGATTTAACACTATCCTTAATTTCCCTTGTTAGCCACGGTTGTGCCACCTTCCCTGTTTTATTTTTAATCCAGACAGGGATGAACAATTGTTGAAGTTCATCCATGTGATCTATAAAGGTCTGTCATTGCCTATTAACCCTTTTAGTATAATTTGCCAGTCTATCCTAGCCAATTCACGTCTTATACCATTGAAGTTACCTTTCTTTAAGTTCAGGACCCTAGTCTCTGAATTAACTGTTTCACTCTCCATCTTAATGAAGAATTCTACCATATTATGGTCACTCTTCCCACAAGATTGCCAATGAATCCTCTCTCATTACACAAGACCCATTCTAGGATGGCCTGCTCTCTAGTTGGTTCCTCGACATATTGGTCTAGAAAACCACTCCAGGAAATCCTCCTCCACCATATTGTTACCAGTTTGGTTAGCCCAATCAATATGTAGATTAAAGTCGCCCATGATAACTGCTGTACCTTTATTGCACGCATCCCTAATTTTCTGTTTGATGTCATCCCCAACTTCTCTACCTCTGTTTGGTGGTCTGTACACAACTCCCACTAGCGTTTTCTGCCCTTTGGTATTCCGTAGCTCTATCCATACAGATTCCATATCATCCAAGCTAATGTCCTTCTTTACTATTGCGTTAATTCCCTCTTTAACCAGCAACACTACCCACCTCCTTTTCCTTTCTGTCTATCCTTCCTGAATGTTGAATACCCCTGGATGTTGAGTTCCCAGCCTTGGTCACCCTGAAGCCATGTCTCCGTAATCCCAATGACAATCATATCTGTTAACAGCTATCTGCGCAGTTAATTCATCCACGTTATTACGAATTGAGACACAGAGCCTTCAGGCTTGTTTTTTTTAATACTCTTTGTCCTTTTAGAATTATGATGTAATGTGGCCCTTTTTGATTTTTGCCTTTTATTTCTCTGCTCTACACCTTTCCTTATCTCCTTTCTACATTTTGCTTCTGCCCCCATTCTACTTCCCTCTGTCTCCCTGCACAGATTCCCATCCCCCTGCCGTATTAGTTTAAACCCTCCACAACAGCACTAGCAAACACTCCCCTATAGGACATTGGTTCCGGTCCTGCGCAGGTGCCAACCGTCCCATTTGTACTGGTCCCAGCTCCCCCAGAACCGGTTCCAGTGTCCCAGAAATTTGAATCCCTCCCTCTTGCACCATTCCTCAAGCCATGTATTCATCTTAACTATCCTGCTATTTCTACTCTGACTAGCATGTGATACTGGTAGCAATCCTGAGATTACTACCTCTGAGGTCCTACTTTCTAATTTAACTCTTAGCTCCCTAAATTCAGCTTGTAGGACCTCTTCCCGGTTTTTACCTATATCGCTGGTACCTATATGCATCAGGACAACTGGCTGTTCACCCTCCCCCTCCAAAATGCCCTGCAGCCACTCCAAGACATCCTTAACCCTTGTACCAGGGAGGCAACACACCATCCTGGAGTCTCGATTGCGGTTGCAGACACGCCTATCTATTCCCCTTACAATACAATCCCCTACCAATATAGCTCTCCCACTCTTTTTCCTGCCCTCCTGTGTAGCAGAGCCACCCACGGTGCCATGAACTTGGCTGCTGCTGCCTTCCCCTGATGATTCATCCCGCTCAAGAGTACCCAAAGCGGTGTATCTGTTTTGCAGGGGGATGACCACAAGGGACCCCTGCACTACCTTCCTTCCACTGCTCTGCCTGATGGTCACCTATTCCCTATCTGCCTGAGTAACCTTTACCTGCGGTGTGACCAACTCACTAAATGTGCTATTCACGACATCCTCAGCATCGTGGATGCTCCAGAGTGAATCCATGTGCAGCTTCAGTGCCGCAATGCAGTCTGTCAGGAGCTGCAGCTGGATGCACTTCCTGCAGACATAGCAGCCAGGGACATTGGGAACGTTCCTGACTTCCCACATAGCACAGGAGGAGTATGACATGGGTCTGGGCTCTCTTGCCATGACTGAACCCTTAAATTAACTTAATTTGGCAACAACGTCAAAGGTTACCTATTGATAAGGAAATAAAAAGAAAAAGTTTAAAAATTCACCAATCCACCAGCCAATCACTTACCCGCTTGGCTGTGACGTCACACTTCGATTTCTTTTTACTTCTTTGTTTTACCTTCGGCCTCGATCTCCCGCTCCCGAACTGCTACTCCTCCTCCCGAGCTCCGCGCCCTTTTATCAGAGCCTCGATCTCCCAAACTGCACCCCGAGACTCGAGGTGCTCAGCGCCCTCCCGGATGCTCTTCCTCCACTTAGGGCGGTCTTTGGCCAGAGATTCCCAGGTGTCGGTGGGGATGTTGCATTTTATCAAGGAGGCTTTGAGGGTGTCCTTGACACGTTTCCTCTGCCCACCTGGGGCTCGCTTGCTGTGTAGGAGTTCCGAGTAGAGCGCTTGCTTTGGGAGTCTTGTGTCATAATTATCTTCATTATGTGTCTGTTATGTAATTACGTAATAGTTTAAAATCTCCTGGCCCATTTTCAATTGCAGCTAAATAAAAAAGAAAGTGATGGCATGCCAAAACATAGATTACTGAAAGAATTAACTCAGGATCTTACTAAA
The DNA here is from genome assembly GCF_044704955.1 of Pristiophorus japonicus. NCBI lineage: Eukaryota > Metazoa > Chordata > Chondrichthyes > Pristiophoridae > Pristiophorus > Pristiophorus japonicus. Next base: position 534,103,048 of record NC_091977.1, read on the forward strand.
TTCCTGACCAACCTACTGGAGGAATGTTCCTCACATGATAGTGATGGCTTCTGATTGACAAACTCATATTTGTCATATTTCACCCAATTTCTCGAATGTTGTTTATGGCATGAGGAAGTAGAGAAGGCAGCTACATAATTAACAGCAGTGTTTGCAAGATTGTATATGGCAAAACCTCATGACCTGGCATAACCTTCACTCTTCTATTACCATCAAGCCTGGGGAACAACTCTGGTTCATAAGAACATAAGAATTAGGAACAGGAGTAGGCCATCTAGCCCCTCAAGCCTGCTCCGCCATTCAACAAGATCATGGCTGATCTGGCCGTGGACTCAGCTCCACTTATCCGCCCACTCCCCGTAACCCTTAATTACCTTATTGGTTAAAAATCTATCTATCTGTGATTTGAATACATTCAATGAGCTAGCCTCAACTGCTTCCCTGGGCAGAGAATTCCAGAGATTCACAACCATCAGGGAGAAGAAATTCCTTCTCAACTCGGTTTTAAATTGGCTCCCCCGTATCTTGAGGCTGTGCCCCCCAGTTCTAGTCTCCCCGACCAGTGGAAACAACTTCTCTGCCTCTATCTTGTCTATTATTTTAAATGTTTCTATAAGATCACCCCTCATCCTTCTGAACTCCAACGAGTAAAGACCCAGTCTACTCAATCTATCATCATAAGGTAACCCCCTCATCTCTGGAATCAGCCTAGTGAATCGGCTCTGTACCCCCTCCAAAGCTAGTATATCCTTCCTTAAGAAAGGTGACCAAAACTGCACGCAGTACTCCAGGTGTGGCCTCACCAATACCCTGTACAGTTGCAGCAGGACCTCCCTGCTTTTGTACTCTATCCCTCTCGCAATGAAGGCCAACATTCCATTCTCCTTCCTGATTACCTGCTGCACCTGCAAACTAACTTTTTGGGATTCATGCACAAGGACCCCCAGGTCCCTCTGCGCCGCAGCATGTTGTAATTTCTCCCCATTCAAATAATATTCCCTTTTATTGGTTTTTTTTCCAAGGTGGATGACCTCACATTTTCCGACATTGTATTCCATCTGCCAAACCTTAGCCCATACGCTTAACCTATCTAAATCTCTTTGCAGCCTCTCTGTGTCCTCTACACTAATCTTTGTGTCATCTGCAAATTTTGTTACACTACACTCTGTCCCCTCTTCCAGGTCGTCTATGTATATTGTAAAAGTTGTGGTCCCAGCACCGATCCCTGTGGCACACCACTCACCATCGATTTCCAACCCAAAAAGGACCCATTTATCCCAACTCTCTGCTTTCTGTTAGCCAGCCAATTCTCTATCCATGCTGATACATTTCCTCTGACTCCGCATACCTTTATCTTCTGCAGTAACCTTTTGTATGGCACCTTATCGAATGCCTTTTGGAAATCTAGATACAACACATCCATCGGTACACCTCTATCCACCATGCTCGTTATATCCTCAAAGAATTCCAGTAAATTAGTTAAACATTATTTCCCCTTCATGAATCCATGTTGCGTCTGCTTGATTGCACTATTACTATCCAGATGTCCCGCTATTTCTTCCTTAATGATAGCTTCAAGCATTTTCCCCACTACAGATGTTAAACTAACCGGCCTATAGTTACCTGCCTTTTGTCTGCCCCATTTTTTAAACAGAGGCGTTACATTAGCTGCTTTCCAATCTGATGGTACTTCCCCAGAGTCCAGAGAATTTTGGTAGATTATAATGAATGCATCTGCTATAACTTCTGCCATCTCTTTTAATACCCTGGGATGCATTTCATCAGGACCAGGGAACTTGTCTACCTTGAGATCCATTAGCCTGTCCAGCACTACACCCCTAGTGATAGTGATTGTCTCAAGGTCCTCCCTTCCCACATTCCCATGACCAGCAATTTTTGGCATGGTTTTTGTGTCTTCCACTGTGAAGACCGAAGCAAAATAATTGTTTAAGGTCTCAGCCATTTCCACATTTCCCATTATTAAATCCCCTTCTCATCTTCTAAGGGACCAACATTTACTTTAGTCCCTCTTTTCCATTTTATATATCTGTAAAAGCTTTTACTATCTGTTTTTATATTTTGCGCAAGTTTACTTTTGTAATCTATCTTTCCTTTCTTTATTGCTTTCTTAGTCATTCTTTGCTGTCGTTTAAAATTTTCCCAATCTTCCAGTTTCCCGTTAACCTTGGCCATCTTATACGCATTGGTTTTTAATTTGATACTCTTCTTTATTTCCTTGGTTATCCACGGCTGGTTATCCCTTCTCTTACCGCCCTTCTTTTTCACTGGAATATATTTTTGCTGAGCACGATGAAAGAGCTCCTTAAAAGTCCTCCACTGTTCCTCAATTGTGCCACCGTTTAGTCTGTGTTCCCAGTCTACTTTAGCCAAATCTGCCCTCATCCCACTGTAGTCCCCTTTGTTTAAGCATAGTACGCTTGTTTGAGACACGACTTCCTCACCCTCAATCTGTATTACAAATTCAACCATACTGTGATCACTCATTCCGAAAGGATCTTTTACTAGGAGATCGTTTATTATTCCTGTCTCAATGCAGAAGAGCATGCCAGGAGCAGCACCAGGCATACCTAAAAATGAGGTGCCATCCTGGGGAAGCTGCAACACAGGACTACATGCATGCTAAACAGCGGAAGCAACATGGTATAGACAGAGCTAAGTGATCTCACAATCTTCGAATCAGATCAAAGCTCTGCAGTCCTGCCATATCCAGTCGTGAATGGTGGTGAAGCATTAAACAACTAACGAGAGGAGGAGGCTCCATGAATATCCTCATCCTTAATGATGACGGAGCCTAGCACGTGTGTGGAAAAGACAAGGCTGAAGTATTTACAACCATCTTCGGCCAGAAATGCCAAATGGATGATCCATATCTGCCTCCTCCTGAGGTCCCCACTATCACCGAAGCCAGTTTTCAGCCATTTCAATTCACCCCACGTGATAGAAACATAGAAACATAGAAATTAGGTGCAGGAGTAGGCCATTCGGCCCTTCGAGCCTGCACCACCATTCAATAAGATCATTCCCTCAGTACCCCTTTCCTGCTTTCTCTCCATACCCCTTGATCCCTTTAGCTGTAAGGGCCATATCTAACTCTCTTTTGAATATATCCAATGAACTGGCCTCAACAACTCTCTGCGGCAGGGAATTCCACAGGTTAACAACTCTCTGAGTGAAGAAGTTTCTCCTCATCTCAGTCCTAAATGGCCCACCCCTTATCCTTAGACTGTGTCCCCTGGTTCTGGACTTCCCCAACATCAGGAACATTCTTCCCGCATCTAACCTGTCCAATCCCGTCAGAATCTTATACATTTCTGTGAGATCCCCTCTCATCCTTCTAAACACCAGTGTATAAAGGCCCAGTTGATCCAGTCTCTCCTCATATGTCATGACACCCAGGTCTCGTTGCACCTCCCCTTTTCCTAATCTGCCGCCATTCAGATAATATTCTGCTTTTGAGTTTTTGCCCCCACATTTATCCATATTATACTGCATCTGCCATGCATTTGCCCACTCACCTAACCTGTACAAGTCACCCTGCAGCCTCTTAGCATCCTCTTCACAGCTCACACTGCCACCCAGTTTAGTGTCATCTGTAAACTTGGAGATATTACACTCAATTCCTTCATCCAAATCATTGATGTATATTGTAAAGAGCTGGGGTCCCAGCACTGAGCCCTACGGCACTCCACTAGTCACTAGTCACTGCCTGCCATTCTGAAAAGGACCCGTTTATTCTGACTCTCTGCTTCCTGTCTGCCAACCAGTTCTCTCTCCACGTCAGTATATTACCCCCAATACCATGTGCTTTAATTTTGCACACCAATCTCTTGTGTGGGACCTTGTCAAAAGCCTTTTGAAAGTCTAAATACACCACATCCACTGGTTCTCCCTTGTCCACTCTACTAGTTACATCCTCAAAAAATTCCAGAAGATTTGTCAAACATGATTTCCCTTTCATAAATCCATGCTGACTTGGACCGATCCTGTCACTGCTTTCCAAATGCGCTGCTATTTGATATCAAGAAGCGGCTGAGCACATCGGATACAGCAATGGCTATGGTCCCTGACAACATCCCGGCTGTCGTGCTGAAGACTTGTGCTCCAGAACTAGCCAAGCTATTACAGTACAGCTACAACACTGGCATCTACCCGACAATTCGGAAAACTGCCCAGGTATGTCCTGTCCACAAAAAGCAGGACAAATCCAATCCGGCCAATTACCGCCCCATCAGTCTACTCAATCCCCAGCAAAGTGATGGAAGGTGTTGTCGACAGTGCTATCAAGCGGCACTCACCAATAACCTGCTCACCGATGCTCAGTTTCGGTTCCGCCAGGACCACTCGGCTTCAAACCTCATTGCAGCCTTGGTCCAAACATGGACAAAAGAGCTGTTTTTCCAGGGGCAAGGTGACAGTGACTGCCCTTGACATCAAAACAGCATTTGACCGAGTGTGGCATCAAGGAGCCCGAGTAAAACTGAAGTCAATGGGAATCCGGGGGGAAAACTCACCACTGGCTGGAGTCATACCCAACACAAAGGAAGATGGTTGTGGTTGTTGGAGGCCAATTATCTCAGCCCCAGGACATCGCTGCAGGACTTCCTCAGGGTAACCATCTTCAGCTGCTTCTTCAATGATCTTCCCTCCATCATAAGGTCAGAAGTGGGGATGTTCGTTGATGATTGCACAGTGTTCAGTTCCATTCTCAACTCCTCAGATAATGGGGCAGTCCGTGCCCGCATGCAGCAAGACCTGGACAACATTCAGGCTTGGGCTGATAAGTGGCAAGTAACCTTCACGTCACACAAGTGCCCGGCAATGACTATCTCCAACAAGCGAGAGTCTAACCAACGCGCCTTGACATTTAACAACATTACCATCGCCAAATCCCCCACCATCAACATCCTGGGGGTCACCATTGACCAGAAACTTAACTGGACCAGCCACTGTGGCTCCAAGAGCAGGTCAGAGGCTGGGTATTCTGGGGCGAGTGTCACACCTCCTGACTCCCCAAAGCCTTTCCACCATCTACAAGTCACAAGTCTGGAATGTGATGAAATACTCTCCACTTGCCTGGATGAGTGCAGTTCCAACAACACTCAAGAAGCTCGACACCAACCTGGACAAAGCAGCCCACTTACTTGGTACCTCACCCACCACATTAAATATTCACTCCCTCCACCAGCAGCGAATCATGACTACAGATGCACTGCAGCAACTGGCCAAGGCTTCTGCGCCAGCACCTCCCAAACCCGCGACCTCTACCACCTAGAAGGACAAGGGCAGCAGGCGCATGAGAACACCACCACCTCCAAGTTCCTCTCCAAGTCACACACCATCCTGACTTGGAAATATATCAGTGTTCCTTCATCATGGCTGCATCAAAATCCTGGCATTCCCTCCCTAACAGCACTGTGGGAGTACCTTCACCAAACGGATTGCAGTGGTTCAAGAAAGCGGCTCATCACCACCTTCTCAAGGTCAATTAAAGATCAGGATTTCAGGCAATTCATTCATTTTAGGGTGGATTTTCCAGCTGGCGGGCTCATTCCTGCTGGTGAAAATTGGAGCTTGGATGAGGATGTGTTGGCTGTGGCTCAGTGGGCAGCACCCTCGCCTCTGAGTCAAAAGGTTGTGGGTTCAAGTCCCACTCCAGAGACTTGAGCACAAAAATCTAGGCTGACACTCTCACTGCAATGCTGAGGGAGTGCTGCACTGTTGGAGTTGCCGCCTTTCGGATGAAACGTTAAACCGAGACCCCCATCTGCTCTCTCAGGTGGATGTAAAAGATCCCGTGGCACTATTTCGGAGAAGTGGACGGGTGCTTTTCAGAATGGCGGGCGGTGACTGGTGGAGTGCCGCAGGGTTCTGTGCTGGGGCCCCAGCTGTTTGCATTGTGCATTGGTGATTTGGACGAGGGGATTGGGTGCAGTGTCTCCAAGTTTGCGGATGGTGCTGGGTTGGGTGGCAGTGTGAGCTGCAAGGAGGATGCTATTGGGCTGCAGAGTGACTTGGATGGGTTGGGTGAGTGGGCAAATGCATGGCAGATGAAGTGTAGTGTGGGTGAATGTGAGGTTGTCCACTTTGGTGGTAAAAACAGAGAGACAGACTATTATCTGAATGGTGACAGATTAGGAAAAGGGAGGGTGCAGCGAGACCTGGGTGTCATGGTACATCAGTCATTGAAGGTTGGCATGCAGGTGCAGCGGGCGGTTAAGAAAGCAAATGGCATGTTGGCCTTCATGGCGGGGGGATTTGAATGCAGGGGCAGGGAGGTGTTGCTACAGTTGTACAGGGCCTTGGTGAGGCCACACCTGGAGTATTGTGTACAGTTTTGGTCTCCTAACTTGAGGAAGGACATTCTTGCTGTTGAGGGAGTGCAGCGAAGGTTCACCAGACTGATTCCCGGGATGGCGGGACTGACCTATCAAGAAAGATTGGATCAACTGGGCTTGTATTCACTGGAGTTCAGAAGAATGAGAGGGGACCTCATAGAAACGTTTAAAATTCTGACGGGTTTAGACAGGTTAGATGCAGAAAGAATGTTCCCAATGTTGGGGAAGTCCAGAACCAGGGGTCACAGTCTGAGGATAAGGGGTAAGCCATTTAGGACCGAGATGAGGAGAAACTTCTTCACCCAGAGAGTGGTGAACCTGTGGAATTCTCTACCACAGAAAGTAGTTGAGGCCAGTTCACTAAATATATTCAAAAGGGAGTTAGATGAAGTCCTTACTACTCGGGGGATCAAGGGTTATGGCGAGAAAGCAGGAAGGGGGTACTGAAGTTTCATGTTCAGCCATGAACTCATTGAATGGCGGTGCAGGCTAGAAGGGCTGAATGGCCTGCTCCTGCACCTATTTTCTATGTTTCTATGTTTCTAAGAGCAGGGGAGTTCTCCCCGGTGTCCTGGGGCCAATGTTTATCCCTCAATCAACATCACTAAAACAGATTACCAGGTCATTATCACATTGCTGTTTGTGGGAGCTTGCTGTGTGCAATTTGGCTGCTGCGTTTCTCACATTACAACAGTGATTACACTCCAAAAGTACTTCATTGGCTGTAAAATGCTTTGGGACATCCTGTGGTTGTGAAAGTACTATATAAAATACAAGTCTTTCTTTCATTTGAAGATAGGTAAATTGGGTGGAGGGTCTGTACGGCTGGAACCCTGCTAGATGCACTTTTCACGAGAGTCTCTAGCCTGCCTTTTTGGTTAACATGTAGTAGGACTCCTTTCTAACCAAATATGTAAAAATCCCAACAAGGAAAGATTCGCTATTGGATGGGGAATGAACCAGAGCAGATAAGAGAAGTAAAAGTAGGTGAATATCTAGGCAATCGTGACCATAAAATAATATGCTTTAAGATGATGATTGAGAAGGAAATAAGTATAATGAAAACCAAGTTAATAGATTGGAGAAAAGTTGATTTTGAGGGGCTGAGAATAGAACTTGGGGAAAATAAAATGGACAACAACATTGGCAAACCACAATGTAGAACAGCAATAGGAAACATTTAAAACAGTGTTCAACAGAATGCAGGAACTTTGGGGCAGAATTCCCGGCCTCCCTGGGTCCATACGGAGTGTGTACGGAGTGTGTATGGACTCGGGAAGGCATCGCAAAAGCCGGTTTTCGACGTGCAATGCGCATGCGCTGAAAACCGACTTTTCCGATCGGTCAAGTTTTGGCTTGACAGATCCTCCACATCCCCACAGCCAGGACATTCGCATGGGCAAGATTGCAGTATTTACCCATATCTAGCCCAGCGAATGTCCTGAAAACTCTTGCGCCTGGTAAAAGCAGGCACATAGCCTATTGTTACCAGTGTAAGAGTTTTAAAACATACAAAATCATAGTAAAATAAAATTTTGAAAACACATTTTAATGTTAAAAACCCTGCCCACTAAGGTAAGTTTATTTTAAACCGTAATTAAAAAACTTTTTTTTTAAAAGTGAAAAAATATATTGTTTTTTAAGTCATTTATTAACTTTAATTTAAATTAATCTGAAATATGTGATGTATTATTTCTATTTTTTATTTGTGTTGGGGTGTTTGGGGAAGTGTTTCTCAATCATAATAATGGGAACTCCTACTTACGGTTTTTGTGTCTTCCACTGTGAAGACCGAAGCAAAATAATTGTTTAAGGTCTGCAGCACCAAGCCAATTATTCATCGTGTGGACTCAAACTCGGCAAGTACTGTGCAAGTACTGTTCAGAGCAAGACTGTAGAACGTGGCTCTGCCCAGGGCAGAGAGCACAGACCTCAGGGTTCCAGAACTCAGAGTCCGCCGAGGGGTGCTAATCAAGTAGCACCATGCTGGCGTTGCAGAGGAAACTATAGGGCTTACCAGTGTTGGTTTGCTGAGTACGAATGCAAAGCCTGTAACATGAAGGGCCACCTCCAGCGTATGTGTAAAAGAAGTATGATTCACCATCGAGCAGAGGAGTCGGTAGATGACTTTGAATCAGGGAGTATGATGATTTGGCCAGAGAGGCAGCTCAGCCCCAAGAAGAAGTGTATGGAGTGTATATTTGCACCACCGATTGTCCTCCAGTGAAGATGGAAGTCGAGATAAATGGCGTCCCTGTCTTCATGGAAGAGGACACGGGAGCGAGCCAGTCAGTGATGAGCCAGGATGCCTTTGAGAGGCTGTGGAATGAAAAACGACTTGAGCTGGTTCTAGTACAGGAAAAGTTGTGCACCTACATCAAGGAGCTGATCCCAGTCCTTGGTAGTGCGGATGTAAGTGTAATCCATAATGGTGTGGTGTACAACTTACCTCTGTGGATTGTTGCAGGTGATGGCCCAACGCTACTCAGAAGAAGGTGGATGGGGAAGATCCAGTATAAATGGGAAGACCTCTTCACTCCAGCAATCGATGTCCCCCGTGCTCAGAGGCAGAGCAAAACCTCACCTTCGCTTGGGCCAGGCACCAGAGAACAGACCAGCGCAGCACCTGAGGCACAGACCGTCCATCATGACTGCATGGCAATGATCTGACCGGAACAACCTAAAAGTACCTTCCTGGCTAAGTGGCAGGACTCCTGGGAAGGGAGATCGAATTCACAGGCACTCTTCCAGCTTTTGTCGCAGAATCATGGGACAGAAAGGATCAAGGCAGTCGACCTCGAGGACAGAGGCAAGATGGCGTCCCTGTTGCAGCGAGGAGCAGCGTGGCTGAAAAAAAAATGGCCGTGGCCATTTCACAAGGTGCAACGCTGAGGGACCAACACGTGGTGTCTAACAAAGGATTTGACTGGGGTGAAGCCAGCAGGGTTCTCTTAAAGGAGACATGCAAACAACTAAACTTAAGGAGACATTGTATGCATGGCAATCAATGTCACGAACCGATTAAGATTGTGAACAAAATGTTGTTGCACGATGGCGGAACCATTCCTAATGTAAAGAACAAAATGTTGTTGTGGGAATAGAGTGTCCCCAAAAGTAGCAAACGAGCAAATTTGGGAGGGTAAAGGCACTGATCCTGATGCCCTGCCCCAGGTGTCCCCACAAGTTATAGGCCAGCGACCTCAGGAGGGTGAAGGCACTGATCCTGATACCCTGCCCCAGCTCTATCCCACGCTGCAGGCACCCGATGGCACTATTTGCCACGGACCTGGAAACGAAAATGGCGCTAATAGGGGCAGTCGGCTGCCGTTGCCCACCCCCCGGGTGGAGACGGCTCAGCCCCCAGACCCAGTCGTTACCTCGGCCATGTCCGGGAATGAAAGGTCAGAACCAACGAGTTCCCCAAATGGGACCTGGAACAGCCAGGTTCTCAACACTGTTAGAGAGCAGGCAGAAGATTTGCAGCCCTTAAAGGGGGACAGGGAGGTCACACATATCTGTGGCTTTGCCCACCACTAGGCAATGGCAAAGGCCCTGAATCCTGGCAAGGTGAGTGAACCAAGCCCACCCCGCTAGCAGGGGGCGCAGCGCCACCATCAGACGACTAGGACCCTGTCCGGTTGCTCTGGAACCTGTGTCCTCGCATACCTGTACTGCTACCTCAGTACTTATCATGACTGAACCATGAATGCAATCTACCCAATCCTGGTGCACGACCATAAAACGTAACGAATGTAAGTCACTGAACAAAGGTGTCACGACACAAACTGTAATGTTAATGTAACGGGCCAGCTGCATGATCTCGCTGTTGGGGGGTGGGGGGGGAGGGAGGGGAATGAATGTATGTAGCCATGGACACACACATGGATCACACCCAGAACCAACTGGAACCTCCACTGCATCATTGAACCATCCAAACCGGTAACCACTACCCAACGTTGTGGCAAAAGGACTTGGGGGTTAACAAAGAAAGAGCCAAGCTAAAGCACAGACAAGGTGCAAGGACTATTGGCACTTAAGTCTGGGGAGAGCTAAGCCAGAGTACATAGAGCAAAGCCAATTGGCACAAAGGACTTGGGGGAGAGTGATGTTATGTATGCGGACTATAGATATACTCTCTCTGTAGTCACTGTATAGTTGCATAAGATGGAGACTTATTTACCTGATGTACTCTCAATAAGGTTTACACCGGGTATATACTATGCTGGCACCACTAGAGGGCGCAACTGGTGGAGACCGGGGTTTCCTGCCCTGGTGGCAGGAGCTGTATGAAAGGGGAGCCACCATGCAGCTGCCTTACTCTGGAGTTACGAATAAAAGACAAAGGTCACTACAGTTTGAGTACAACACATTGCCTCGTGGAATCATTCATAGGTACAGTACAGACACAATAGTAGGGGTAAAAGGTTTTTCACAGTGGCAGAAGGTGGGTAGTGCTGTTCCACGAGGATCAGTGTTGGGACCACTGTTGCTCACAATTTATATTAATGATTTAGATTTTGGAATCAAAAACACAATTTCTAAATTTGTGAAATACACCAAATTGGGGGGGGGGGGTGGGGCGGCGCGAGGGGGGAGTCAATACTGAGGAGGACTGCAACAAATTGCAGGAGGATATTAATAAACTTGCAGAATGGGCATACAATTGGCAAATGATGTTCAACACAGATAAATGTGAAGCATTACATTTTGGTAGGAAGAATAGGGAGGTCACTTAGTTCTTGGAGGGTGTGAGTCTGGGTGGGGTAGAGAAACAAAGGGATCTTGGAGTACAAATACACAAATCGCTAAAAGTTGCAACACGTTAGCAAGGCCATAGAAAGCAAACCAAACACTAGGGTTTATTTCTAGAGGGATAGAACTGAAAAGTAGGGAATTTATGCTAAACTGTATTGAACCTTGGTTGGAGCACTTTATACAGTTCTGGTCGCCATATTATAAAAAGGATATAGAGGCACTGGAGAGGGTGCAGAGAAGATTTACAAAGATGATACCAGAAATGTGACGGTATATCAGGAAAGGATGGGCAGGCTGGGTCTTTTTTCTCTTGAAAAAAGAGAGAATGTTTCCACTTGTGGGGAAGAGCATAACTAGATGCCATCAATATAAGATAGTCACCCAGAAATCCAATAGGGAATTCAGAAGAAAATTGTTTACCCAGAGAGTGGTGAGAATGTAGAACTCTCTATCACAGGGAGTGGCTGAGGCAACTAGTATAGATGCATTTAAAGGAGTCTAGACACGCACCTGAGGGAGAAGTGAATAGAAACATAGAACCATAGAAAATAGGTGCAGGAGTAGGCCATTTGGCCCGTCGAGTCTGCACCACCATTCAATATGATCATGGCTGATCATGCAACTTCAGTACCCCTTTCCTGCTTTCTCTCTGTTGTGTATCTGTAAAGCATGCACTCCCATGTTCCGTCACCAGGGAGCTCATCTCCTGAAGTCCCAAGGGATCCCAGCATCCCTTGGGAGCACTGTATATAAGCCTGCCCCTAAGGCCTGTTCCTCACTCTGGAGTGTCTTAATAAAGATTGAGGTCACTGTTACTTTAACCTCCCTGTGTGCAGCCTCATCTGTGTTAGGGTTAGGGTTAGCGTTAGGGTTCTCCATACTCCTTGATCCCTTTAGCAGTAAGGGCCACATCTAACTCCTATTTGAATATATCTAACGAACTGGCCTCAACAACTTTCTGTGGTAGAGAATTCCACAGGTTCACAATTCTCTGAGTGAAGAAGTTTCTCCTCATCTCGGTCCTAAATGGTTTACCCCTCATCCTTAGACTGTGACCCCTGGTTCTGGACCTCCCCAACATCGGGAACATTCTTCCTGCATCTAACCTGTCCAATCCCATCAGAATTTTATAAGTTTCTATGAGATCCCCTCTCATTCTTCTAAATTCCAGTGAATATAAGCCAAGTCGATCCAGTCTTTCTTCATATGTCAGTCCTGCCATCCCGGGAATCAATCTGGTGAACCTTCGCTGCACTCCCTCAATAACAAGAATGTCCTTCCTTAGATTAGGAGACCAAAACTGTACTTAATATTTAAGGTGTGGTCTCACCAAGGCCCTGTACAACTGCAGTAAGATCTCCCTGCTCCTATACTCAAATCCTCTCGCTATGAAGGCCAACATGCCATTTGCCTTCTTCATCGCCTGCTGTAACTGCATGCCAGCTTTCAATGACTGATGTACCATGACACCCAGGTCTCGTTGCACCTCCCCTTTTCCTAATCTGTCACCATTCAGATAATATTCTGCCTTCCTGTTTTTACCACCAAATCTACATTATACTGCATCTGCCATGCATTTGCCCATTCACCTAACCTGTCCAAGTCCCCCTGCAGCCTCTTAGCATCCCCCTCACAGCTCACACAGCCACCCAGTTTAGTGTCATCTGCAAACTTGAAGATATTACATTCAATTCCTTTGCCTAAATCATTGATGTATATTGTAAATAGCTGGGGTCCCAGCACTGAACCTTGCGGTACCCCACTAGTCACTGCCTGCCATTCTGAAAAGGACCCGTTTATTCCTACTCTTTGCTTCCTGTCTGCCAACCAGTTCTCTCTCCACGTCAATACATTACCCCCAATACCATGCGCTTTAATTTTGCACACTAATAGAGGCTTTAGCTGAGGAAAGACGGGAGGAGGCTCGACTGGGGCATAAACGCCGGCATGGACTGGTTGGGCCGAATGGCCTGTTTCTGTACCGTATATCCGATGTAATCCTATGTAATTATAATAATTGATGGTTAATCTGGGACACTCAATGTGATTGGATGCTTAATATACAACACTTCCAGATCATTTTTACTGCCTTCCATTTGGCTGCGAAGTTATTGCAGGCCAGCACCAGGCTATTCTAATTATGGACTCCGATGACGGGGTTAATTGTGAAAAGAAATGAGTTTAACAACTTGATTATGTTCGAGCGCAAGAAGCAGCTGTGATGTGAGCAGCAAACTGGCACTGTGCCACCAAAGGTCTAAGGCCATGAAATACAAGGCTCTTTTACAGCAGACTCCTGTTGTTGAGTGCAACTTGCTCCATCAGCTTTTACAGAAATATATCTCGAGTAATCACCTCGTCGAGACCGAGGCCGGAACTTTACGGGGGTGGCTGGGAACGCGATCGGAGGTGGGCCGGGTGGGGAGTTTTATATTTTTGGGAGCACAGTGGGTACCTACTGTCATCCTGCCCCCTCCCCGTGCGCCTTTTCCTCGGGATGTCGGTCAGCGCGGCAGCAACCCGACCGGCAGAGGTGGGCGACCCAATTCGAAGGATTATTAGCTTCTTCTCAGACCCTTACGAGTCTTGTTAACCTTACCTTTTAAATTGACCTGAATGGCCACGGGAACCACGCCGCTGGGGAACCAGGTCTGTCCATCTGAGGCAGGAGTTACATAAGAACATAAGGAACATAGAAACATAGAAAATAGGTGCAGGAGTAGGCCATTCGGCCCTTCGAGTCTGCACCACCATTCAATGAGTTCATGGTTGATCATTCCCTCAGTACTCCTTTCCTGCTTTTTCTCCATACCTCTTGATCCCTTCAGCCGTAAGGGCCATATCTAACTCCCTCTTGAATATATCCAATGAACTGGCATCAACAACTCTCTGCGGCAAGGAATTCCACAGGTTAACAACTCTCTGAGTGAAGAGTTTCTCCTCATCTCAGTCCTAAATGGCCTACCCCTTATCCTCAGACTGTGGTCCCCTGGTTCTGGACTTCCCCATCATCGGGAACATTCTTCCCGTATCTAATCTGTCCAGTCCCGTCAGAATCTTGTAAGCTTCTATGAGATCCCCTCTCATCCTTCTAAACTCCAGTGTATAAAGGCCCAGTTGATCCAGTCTCTCCTCATATGTCAGTCCTGCCATCCCGGGAATCAGTCTGGTGAACCTTCGCGACCACGAATTTACCTACTTGCTCAGGGTTGTATTGTAGCTCCCCTCCTGAGTGATCCAGACATCTGAAGCGCTGCTTAAGCACAGTTATTGCTTAAGCTCACACAGGATATGAGCCTCATCGAAGCTGCCTGGACACTTGGCATTCACTGCCATTATGATCTGGTTGTGGTCGACAACTAGTTGAACTTTCATGGAGTGAAATCCTTTTCTGTTACGAAAAAGCTCTGGGTCCTGAGAAGGTGCCCGCATGGCGATGTGAGTGCACTGTATTGCTTCCGGCACCCTGGGGAACTCAGCAATGCGGTAGAATGCTCCAGCCCTGTCAGTCTGAGCCTCCATGGTCATGGGGAAGCTGACAAAGTCCATCCTTCGCGCGTACAGGGCCTCCGTGACCTGTCTAATGCAGCGATGGGTGTCATGGTGAGACAGAGGGGAAATCTCGACCACTGAGGCCCGAAAGGAGCCGGATGCGTAGAAAGACAGTGCCGCGATGACCTTGACCTCAACCAACACTGATGTCCTGATGGCAGGCTGCATATGTGGCCTGATGAGCTCGCATAGTTTGTTGATCACCACCTTGTGGAAACGCAGTCTCCGAAGGCAGGTGTGCTCGGACACGTCGAGGTTAGACCTCTTTTCCCTGTAAATGCGGGGTGTGTATGGTCTGGAGCTCCTCCTCATTCTTGCACGTCTTAAATTGGGGACATAATGATGTGCATCACACATTGAGCCATAAGTGTCCGAAAAATGCACGTCAGTTTCCATTTTGTGGCTAAATGGGCGATATCTGGGCAATACACGTCATTTCAGCGGTAAAATGGGCGTTAAGTGGGCGTTATGCATGCAAAAAAAGTGCAAAATCTAGCCCTATGTGCCCTAGTTCTAGTTTCCCCGATGAGTGGAAATATCCTCTCTGCATCCACCTTGTCGAGCCCCCTCATTATCTTATAAGTTTCAATAAGATCACCTCTCATTCTTCTCAACTCCAATGAGTATAGGCCCAACCTACTCAACCTATCCTCATAAGTCAACCCCCTCATCTCTGGGACCAAGCTAGTGAACCTTCTTTGAACAGCCTCCACTGCAAGTATATCCTTTCTTAAATACGGAGACCAAAACTGTACACAATACTCCAGGTGTGGCCTCACCAATACCCTGTTCAGTTGTAGCAGGACTTCTCTGCTTTTATACTCTATCCCCTTGCAATAAAGGCCAACATTCCATTTGCCTTCCTGATCACTTGCTGTACCTGCATACTAACTTTTTGTGTTTCATGCACAAGGATCCCCAGATCCCGCTGTACTGCAGCACTTTGCAATATTCCTCCATTTAAATTATAATTTGCTTTTCTAATATTTCTGCCAAAGTGGATAACCTCACATTTGCTTACTCACTTAGCCTGTCTATATCCCTTTGCAGATTTTTTTTGTGTCCTCCTCACAATTTGCTTTCCCATCCACCTTTGTATCGTCAGCAAACTTGGCTACATTACACTCAGTCCCTTCATCCAAGTCATTAATATAGACTGTAAATAGTTCAGGACCCAGCACCCTACTAGTCACTGTTTGCCAACCGGAGTTCAATGGCCATTGCTCTATCTGATTGGTTGACAGCATGAAATGCGCTATAAAAGCTCCCACCTCACAGCTGATCACTTTCCTCAGGCAAAAGTTGTCGCTCACCGCATTCCAAGCACAGGTTCTGCATGGTGAAGGTCTTTCCAGCAAACTCTCTACCCAGTGTTACCTCATTGGAAGCTCTCTCACCTTTGACAGATTGCTTCTGTTATCTCGACTTCACCTGCCATCTATTCCATCAACGTGAGTGCCATCTCTACTGTCTCACCTTGGTCCTCAGAATCTGACCACGATGATGATGACTTGCTTCCACACTAAAAGTGAGTTCTCAGGTGACTGTACAGTCCAATACGGAATTACAGTCTCTGTCACAGGTGGGACAGACAGTGGTTGGAGGAAAGGGTGGGGGGGGAGTCTGGTTTGCCGCACGCTCCTTCCGCTGCCTGCGCTTGCTTTCTGCATGCTCTCGGCGACGAGACTCGAGGTGCTCAGCGCCCTCCCGGATGCTCTTCCTTCACTTAGGGCGGTCTTTGGCCAGGGACTCCCAGGTGTCAGTGGTGATGTTGCACTTTATCAGGGAGGCTTTGATGGTGTCCTTGTAACGTTTCCTCTGCCCACGTTTGGCTTGTTTGCCGTGAAGGAGTTCCGAGTGGAGCGCTTGCTTTGGGAGTCTTGTGTCGGACATGCGGACAAGGCGGCCTGCCCAACGTTGCTGGTTGAGTGTGGTCAGTGCTTCGATGCTGGGGATGTTGGCCTGGTCGAGGACGCTAATGTTGGTGCGCCCGTCCTCCCAGGGGATTGTAGGATCTTGCGGAGACATCGTTGGAGGTATTTCTCCAGTGAAGGCACTTACCTTCTTCCCCGAGGCTGACCCCACCTTACTGCTGCTGCTGGTTTCTCAAACCCAGCCACCCACAGTAAAACCTACCGAGCAGGTTAATAGGCCTCCAGCCTATTAACATATTTCCCGCTCCTCTTGCTTTACCAGGGCCCAGCCGATGCTCCTGCCCAAGCTCCAAACGGCGACCTGGGTCTTGATTGCAGTGTATAACGCTGATGACGTCACCCAGTCGCCCACCTCGAAGCCATCGCACACTTGGAGCGGCTCGCGCTGGAAGCTGCATTGGCTCCAGCTCTATTTATAGCCTCGACCTGCGGTGATGTTCTCACACAGGTCAGGGTGGCCCACGATATTCCAGAGCCCGGTGCTCCAGCTCTATTTATAGCCTCGACCTGCGGTGATGTTCTCACACAGGTCAGGGCGGCCCACGATATTCCAGAGCCCGGTGCTCCAGCTCTATTTATAGCCCCGACCTGCGGTGATGTTCTCACACAGGTCAGGGCGGCCCACGATATTCCAGAGCCCGGTGCTCCAGCTCTATTTATAGCCCCGACCTGCGGTGATGTTCTCACACAGGTCAGGGCGGCCCACGATATTCCACGGCCCGGTGCTCCAGCAATTTTTAACAGCAGCAGAGCAGGTCTCCAGTTGTCCTGGTTAACCCTTGCCACTGGACCAAGACCTAGCTCTGTCAAGCCCGTGTGGTGGCTGGTGTGCAACGGTCACCACACGTTAAAAAAATCCACGCACAGGCATCTTCCACCCTTCAACTGGAGTTCAGGACTGGAACATCGGGTCCATCATTGAAACATCAGTGAACTCTTGTGAAAGAAAGTCTTCCTCACTCGAGGAACTGCCTATGGGTGAGTCACATATTTCAAATGCCAACCCACTTCCTGCCCGTCCCCTTGTTCTGCCTCAATAAAACCCGGAAATCGCAGGTTGGAGCCGGCTTCCTGACACACTCGGTATTTTTGCCCATTTAACCACCCAGCCACACCCAATCTCACCCAATGTTAAAATCCCTCCCCCCCCCCCGCCCCCCATGACCCCTAGTTCTAGACTCTCCAGCCATGGGCGCAGCCTCTCAGCATCAAACCTGTCAAGCCTTCGAAGAATGTTATATGTTTCCATGAAGTCACCTTTCATTCTTCTAAACTGCAGAGAACATAGGCCGCATTCTACTCAATACCTGCATTTGTTTCTGATTGCTTCTCAAAGGGTCCGACCAATGACAGGTTTTCAGGCCCCTCCCACCCCTCGCTACCCGATGTCAGGGGTACTCAATAGGGGGTATAGCATTCCCTATCGGCACCTATTCCCGTGCTTCTTCAAGGTGCCCCCTGAGGGGTTGGGGGTAAAATATTAGCATGGATAGCAGATTGGCTAATTTACAGAAAACAGAGAGTCGGGATAAATCGGTCATTTTCTGGTTGGCAAACAGTAACTAGTGTCACAGGAGTCAGTGCTGGGGCCTCAATTATTTAATGACTTGGATGAAGGGACCGAGTGTAATTTAGCTAAGTTTGCTGATGATACAAAGATGGGTGGGAAAGCAAGTTGTGAGGAGGACACAAAAAATCTGCAAAGGGATATAACCAGGCCAAGTGAGTGGGCAAAAATTTGGCAGATGGAGTATAATGTGGGAAAATGTGAGGTTATCCACTTTGGTAGGAAAAATAGAAAAGCAAATTATTATTTAAATGGAGAGAAATTGCAAAGTGCTGCAGTACAGAGGGACCTGGGGGTCCTTGTGCCTGAAAGACAAAAAGTTAGCATGCAGGTACAGCAAGTAATCAGGAAGGCAAGTGGAATGTTGGCCTTTATTGCAAGGGGGATAGAGTATAAAAGCAGAGAAGTCCTGCTACAACTGCACAGGGTATTGGTGAGGCCACACCTGGAGTACTGCATATAGTTTTGGTCTCTGCATTTAAGGAAGGATATATTTGCATTGGAGGTTGTTCAGAGAAGGTTCACTCGGTTGATTCCTGAGATGAGGGGGTTGTCTTATGAAGAAAGGTTGAGTAAGTTGGACCTATACTCATTGGAGTAGAGAAGAATGAGAGGTGATCTTATTGAAACATATAAGATACTGAGGGGGCTCGAAAAGGTAGATTTTGGGAGGATATTTCCACTCTTGGGAGAATCTAGAACTAGGGGGCATAGTTTCAGAATAAAGGGTCGCCCATTTCAAACTGAGATGAGGAGGAATTTCTTCTCTCAGAAGGTTGTAAATCTGTGGAATTCTCTGCCCCAGAGAGCTGTGGAGGCTGGGTCATTGAATATATTTAAGGTGGAGATAGACAGATTTTTGAGCGATAAGGGAGTAAAAGGTTATGGGAAATGGGCAGGGAAGTGGAGCTGAGTCCATGATCAGATCAGCCATGATCTTGTTGAATGGCGGAGCAGGCTCGAGGGGCCAAATGGCCTACTCCTGCTCCTATTTCTTATGTTCTTATGAGGGTAGGATGGTGGGAAATTGATACGTAGGAGGGTCATGGTACTGAGATGGCTGTTGTCCCGTGGTAGCTGGTTCCTGTGATGGAGTGGCTCTGTGGTAACCTCCCATGTCCACGGTCATTGTTCCCTGAGGTTGATGGCTGGAGGCCAGGTATGTACTGCCCTGAGCGCTGGTGGTATCATGCAGCTTCGGCTCCTGGGCGGCTTGATGCTCAACACCTTTTTCACCATCAACCTCCTTCTTCTCTGCTGCCCTTTGCTGTGGTGGATCTGAAGGGAGGGTAGAAGGCAAGAATGGGTTTTAATCTCCAGGTTTTATGGAGAGAGAGAAGAGGGTGGTTGTGAGATGCTTTGAAGGTTCAGGTTAACATCATCATTGATGTGTCCTTACTATACAGTATAAATGCACACGAGGCCCATACTTGAGAGAAGGTCACTCTGTGACCAGTTACCTTTATTACCAAGACCTCAAGTGATGAAGGTGGGTGGAGCTTCCCCTTTTATACCTGAAAGTCCAGGTTGGGAGTGTCTCCCACAAGTTCACCCCCTTGTGGTCAATGTTCTCAAGGTGTACAACTTAGGTCAGCTTATACATGGGTTACAATGATAGTTGAATACATGACAGTCATCATCATAGGCAGTCCCTCGAAATCGAGGAAGACTTGCTTCCACTCTAAAAATGAGTTCTCAGGTGACTGAACAGTCCAATACGGGAATTACAGTCTCTGTCACAGGTGGGACAGACAGTGGTTGGAGGAAAGGGAGGGTGGGGAGTCTGGTTTGCCGCACGCTCCTTCCGCTGCCTGCGCTTGGTTTCTGCATGCTCTCGGCGATGAGACTCGAGGTGCTCAGCGCCCTCCCAGATGCTCTTCCTCCACTTAGGGCGGTCTTTGGCCAGGGTCTCCCAGGTGTCGGTGGGAATGTTGCATTTTATCAAGGAGGCTTTGAGGGTGTCCTTGAAATGTTTCCTCTGCCCACCTGGGGCTCGCTTGCCGTGCAGGAGTTCCAAGTAGAGCGCCTGCTTTGAGAATCTTGTGTCGGGCATGTGAACAATGTGGCCCGCCCAGCAGAGCTGGTCAAGTGTGGTCAGTGCTTCGATGCTGGGGATGTTGGCCTGATCGAGAACAATGACTTTGGTGCGTCTGTCCTCCCAGGGGATTTGCAGGATCTTACAGAGTCATCGTTGGTGGTATTTCTCCAGCGATTTGAGGTGTCTGCTGTATATGGTCCACATCTCTGAGCCATACAGGTTAACAAGCAATAAGATTACTGACCACATTTTAAGGCCATTACTGCCAGACGCAATGAGTTAAAATTACCCCCACTGACTCGTCAAATACAGATTTCTGGAACATAAGAATTAGGAGCAGGAGTAGGCCATATGGCCCCTTGAGCCTACTCTGCCATTCCATAAGATCGTGGCTGATTCTCGACCTCAACTCCACTTTCCCGCCTGATCCCCACATCCCTTGATTCCCCTAGAGTCCAAAAATCTATCAATTTCAGTCTTAGATATACTCAATGACTCAGCACCCACAGCCCTCTGGGGCAGAAAATTCCAAAGATTCACAACCCTCTGAGTGAAGAAATTTCTCCACATCTCAGGTAACTGGCCTAAGACCATGCCTTCTAGTTCTAGACTCTCCAGCCCAATCTCTCAGTATCTATCCTGTCAATCCCCTTGGTTTTTGCCTCTCCCAGGAGATCCCATGGCTCCGGTTGGGGCAGGGTGTAGAATGTTTCAGTGTAAGGGGTGTCGCAGTTGTGTGGGGCGGACTGGTTGGGCCGGGTGCTCTTTACCTGTCCGCCATTGTTCATTGTCCATAGGTTTATATGTAACCTTCAGGGCTGCTGACCGAGGGCCATGCGGCTCTTTGTCGGCCGGCACGGACACGATGGGCCTAAATGGTCTCCTTCTGCGCTATAAATTTCAAGGTTCTTTCTATGTTTCTATGAATCTTATATGTTTCAATTAGGTCACCTCTCACTCTTCTAAATTCCAGAGTACAGGCGGAATCCACTCAATAGATTGGTTCTGTGGTATTAAAGGCGAGGGCAGTGCATGTCTTCACTTCCATTGCAGTTGGCTGATTGCAGCTGCAGGTCTTGGTGAACCTCATCATCATAGGCTTCCACGCCACAAAAGGATGAGTTCAATGAAGGACCTAATATTCCAGGTCCCGAACGGCATGTTGAAGGGTGGAAGATGCCTGTGCGTGGATTTTTTTAACGTGGGGTGGCCGTTGCACACCAGCCACCACACGGGCTTGACAGAGCCAGGTCTTGGTCCAGTGGCAAGGGTTAACCAAGACAACTGGAGACCACGAGGCTTAGCACAGGCAGAGCCTCCCTGCCGAGTCTGAGTCACCTCGTGCATTGCTCCTCCACCATCCCTAGGTATTACACAGGATCTCGGCCATTCGGTCCAACCAGTCCATGCCGGCTGGGAGATGACTCTGCTGTGGTGATTCTGTAGCCCGGGATAGTACCTGTTGTGAGCTGAGCGCGCTTCCTATATCCCTGTGCTATCAGGCTCCCCTCTTCTCTTGCTCCTTCTACTCCACCGCAATAGATCTCCCAATGAGCATGAGGATGAATTTCTTCTCAGAGGGTTGTGGAGGCTAGGTCATTGAATATATTTATGGTGGAGATGGACACATTTCTGAGTGATAAGGAAGTGTATGCAGGATAGCATGCAGGTACAGCAAGCGATCAGGAAAGCCAATGGTATCTTGGCCTTCATAGCAAGGGGATTTGAGTACAGGTGCAGGGAGGTGTTGCTACAGTTGTACAGGGCCTTGGTGAGGCCACACCTGGAGTATTGTGTACAGTTTTGGTCTCCTAACTTGAGGAAGGACATTCTTGCTATTGAGGGAGTGCAGTGAAGATTCACCAGACTGATTCCCGGGATGGTGCGACTGACCTATCAAGAAAGACTGGATCAACTGGGCTTGTATTCACTGGAGTTCAGAAGAATGAGAGGGGACCTCATAGAAACGTTTAAAATTCTGACGGGTTTAGACAGGTTAGATGCAGGAAGAATGTTCCCAATGTTGGGGAAGTCCAGAACCAGGGGTCACAGTCTAAGGATAAGGGGTAAGCCATTTAGGACTGAGATGAGGAGAAACTTCTTCACCCAGAGAGTGGTGAACCTGTGGAATTCTCTACCACAGAAAGTAGTTGAGGCCAATTCACTAAATATATTCAAAAGGGAGTTAGATGAAGTCCTTACTACTCGGGGGATCAAGGGGTATGGCGAGAAAGCAGGAAGGGGGTACTGAAGTTGCATGTTCAGCCATGAACTCATTGAATGGCGGTGCAGGCTAGAAGGGCTGAATGGCCTACTCCTGCACCTATTTTCTATGTTTCTATGTTTATTGCAAAGGGGATGGAGTATAAAAGCAGGGAAGTCTTGCTACAGTTATACAGTGTATTGGTGAGGCCAAACCTGGAATACTGCGTGCAGTTTTGGTTTCCATATTTACGAAAGGATATACTTGCTTTGGAGGCAGTTCAGAGAAGGTTCACTCGGTTGATTCCGGGGATGAGGGGGGTTGACTTATGAGGAAAGGTTGAGTAGGTTGGGCCTCTACTCATTGGAATTCAGAAGAATGAGAGATGATCTTATCGAAACATATAAGATTATGAGGGGGCTTGACAGGGTGAATGCAGAGAGGACGTTTCCACTGATGGGGGAGACTAGAACTAGGGGGCATGATCTTAGAATAAGGGGACGCCCATTTAAACAGAGATGAGGAGAAATTTCTTCCCTCAGAGGGTTGTGGATCTGTGGAATTTGCTGCGTCAGAGAGCTGTGGAAGCTGGGACATTGAATAAATTTAAGACAGAAATAGACGGTTTCTTAATCGATAAGGGGATAAGGGGTTATGGGGAGCGGGCAGGGAGGTGGACCTGAATCAATGATTGGGTCAGCCATGATCGTATTAAATGGCAGAGCAGGCTCGAGGGACCGTATGGTCTACTCCTGCTCCTATTTCTTATGTTCTTATGTGAAGGGTTATGGGGAGCGGGCAGGGAAGTGGAGCTGAGTCAAAAACACATGTACATTCTACTTCTGTCTGCAATACTTTTGGGTGGGCGGTTATGACAGGAAATGTGAGCATCAGCAGCTCCTTTCCCATCCCTTCCCAATCCCTCTTGCCTTGTTCCCATCACATCCCCTACCCCATCAACCTCTGCTAACCACCCCCCTGTCTCCCCTTTGAACTACCTACTCAATCCCGTTTTCCGCCTTGCTCCTTGTTTTGCTGACACTCGCCTAGTTCCGAACCCTCCACCTACTGTCCCCTCCCACTCCCTGCTCCCAAAGACAAATGGTGAGGTCCAGAGACGCCCTTCCCCCTTAAGCTGCAACCTTTCAAATATTTAAACTTGTGAATAGAATCAGAGGTTTACAGCACAGCAGGAGGCCATTCGGCCCATCGTGTCTGAGCCGGCCGACAAAGAGCTATCCAGCCTAATCCCACTTTCCAGCTCTCGGTCCGTGGCCCTGCAGGTTACGGCACTTCAGGTGCACATCCAAGTATTTTTTAAATATGGTGAGGATTTCTGCCTCTACCACCCTTTCAGGCAGTGAGTTCCAGACCCCCACCACCCTCTGGGTGAAGAAATTTCCCCTCAAATCCTCTCTAAACCTTCTACCAATTACTTTAAATTGATACCCCCTGTTTATTGACCCCTCTGCCAAGGGAAATAGACCCTTTCTATCCATTCTATCCAGGCCCCTCATAACTTTATACACCTCAATCAGGTCTCCCCTCAGCCTCCTCTGTTCCAATGAAAACAAATCCAGCCTATCCAATCTGTCCTCATAGGTTAGATTCTCCACTCCCGGCAACATCCTCATAAATCTCCTTTATATATATATTTAGGTCAGGTACGTTAAAGCCTCAATTTTGCGGAGTTGAAAATTTTGAGTGCATTAATGCCCCATGGTGTGGGGGCACCCATGCCCTTAGTGCAGGGGTGGCCTACATCGAATCTTGTGACAGAAGTTCCAGTTCTTATTTTGAATAGGCTACAGGCATAGGGAAAGCTCACTCCGAGAGCTTGACCTGTCGATCGCTTTGCTGGCAATCTCAAAATCCAGCAAAGGGAGCAGCTCTTCAAGGGCTGAAGTTGACCATGGCGGGGAAACAGTGTGGTGACACAAAAATTGCCGAATTCTTCACAATGGGGCTCAATGGGGTTCATGCACAGGAAAGGGAGGTCATACAGCGCGAGGTGTACTTCAAGAGTGGTGGACCTGTTTACAGCTGATAGTTGGGCGGGCCACATCGTCCATGTGGTGTATCTGTAAAGCATGCACTCCCATGTTCCGCCACCAGGGAGCGCATCCCCTGAAGTCCCAAGGGATCCCAGCATCCCTTGGGAGCACTGTATATAAGCCGGCCCCTGAGGCCTGTTCCTCACTCTGGAGTGTCTTAATAAAGACTGAGGTCACTGTTACTTTAACCTCCCTGTGTGCAGTCTCATCTGTGTTAGGAACACAATAACTGGAGACGAGTATACGAATCCAACGCAAAGATGCAGCCAACTGTGGGCATCCTGCAGAAGATCTCGGAGGGTGAGGACTGGGAAGCCTATGTCAAATGGTTAGACCAGCACTTTGTAGCCAACGAGCTGGATGGAGAAGGAAGCGCTGCAAAAAGGAGAGCGGTCCTCCTCACGGTCTGCAGGGCACCGACCTACAGCCTCATGAAGAATCTTCTGTCTCCGGTGAAACCCACAGATAAGTTGTATGAGGAGCTGTGTACACTGGTTCGGGAGCATCTTAACCCGAGGGAGAGCGTGCTGATGGCAAGGTATCGGTTCTACACGTGCCAGCGATCTGAAGATCAGGAAATGGCGAGCAACATCGCCGAGCTAAGGCGATTTTCAGGACAATGTGAGTTTGATGGCTACCTGGAGCAGATGCTTTTATGTACTGGGCATTGGCTGCGAGATCATCCTGCGAAAACTTTTGATTGTAGAGACACCGACCCTCAGTAAGGCCATTGCGATAGCACAGGCGTTTATGTCCATCAGTGATAACACCAAACAAATCTCTCAGCACACAAGTGCTAGCAATGTTCATAAATTAACTGGAACTGTGTTTGCGAGCAGAAATGTACAGGGCAGAATCCACAAGTCTGCAACTGCCAGCAGGCCTCAGGTGACCCAGATGACTCAGAGTCCCCAACAAAGGATGAATGCAAGGCAATTCACACCTTGTTGGCATTGTGGAGGCTTCCATTCAGCCTATTCATGCCGCTTCAAAGGGTATGTTTGCAAGAGCTGTGGAACAATGGGGCACCTCCAACGACAAAACCTGCTAACCACCACGTGGCAGAGGAAGATCGGTCCATGGTGGACCAAAGCAATTTCAAGCCTCAGAGAGAGGAGGCAGATGCTGAAGTACACGGGGTGCACATATTTTCGATAAAATGTCCACCTATAATGCAAATTGTAAAATTGAATGGCTTACCCGTAGCCATGGAACTGGACACTGGCGCTAGCCAATCCATCATGAGTAAAAAGATGTTTGAGAGACTGTGGTGTAACAAAGCACTCAGACCAGCCCTGAGCCCCATCTACACGAAACTAAAAACGTACACCAAAGAGCTTATACCTGTCCTGGGCAGCGCCATAGTCAAGTTCACCTACGAGGGCACGGTGCATGAACTGCCACTCTGGATTGTCCTGGGCGATGGCTTGGAAGGAGCTGGCTAGGCAAAATTTGCTGGAACTGGGATGACATCCAAGCGCTATCACATGTCGATGAGGCCTCATGTACCCAGGTTCTGAACAAATTTCCTTCCCTTTTTGAGCCAGGCATTGGAAACTTTTCTGGGGCGAAGGTGCGGATCCACTTGTTCCCAGAGGCATGACCCATTAATTACATGGCGCGAACGGTACCTCACATGATGAGGGAGAGAGTAGAAATCGAGCTGGACAGGCTGCAACGTGAGGGGATCATCTCCGCAGTGACTGATGTGTCATGGCACATCAGTCATTGAAGGTTGGCATGCAGGTACAGCACTCGGTTAAGAAAGCAAATGGCATGTTGGCCTTCATAGCGAGGGGATTTGAGTACAGGGGCAGGGAGGTGTTACTACAGTTGTACAGGGCCTTGGTGAGGCCACACCTGGAGTATTGTGTACAGTTTTGGTCTCCTAACTTGAGGAAGTACATTCTTGCTATTGAAGGAATGCAGCGAAGGTTCACCAGACTGATTCCCAGGATGGCGGAACTGCCATATCAAGAAAGACTGGATCAACTGGGCTTGTATTCACTGGAGTTCAGAAGAATGAGAGGGGATCTCATAGAAACGTTTAAAATTCTGATGGGTTTAGACAGGTTAGATGCAGGAAGAATGTTCCCAATGTTGGGGAAGTCCAGAACCAGGGTTCACAGTCTAAGGATAAGGGGTAAGCCATTTAGGACCGAGATGAGGAGAAACTTCTTCACCCAGAGAGTGGTGAACCTGTGGAATTCTCTACCACAGAAAGTAGTTGAGGCCAATTCACTAAATATATTCAAAAAGGAGTTAGATGTAGTCCTTACTACCAGGGGGATCAAGGGGTATGGCGAGAAAGCAGGAATGGGGTACTGAAGTTGCATGTTCAGCCATGAACTCATTGAATGGCGGTGCAGGCTCGAAGGGTCGAATGGCCTACTCCTGCACCTATTTTCTATGTTTCTATGTTTATTGCAAAGGGGATGGAGTATAAAAGCAGGGAAGTCTTGCTACAGTTATACAGTGTATTGGTGAGGCCAAACCTGGAATACTGCGTGCAGTTTTGGTTTCCATATTTACGAAAGGATATACTTGCTTTGGAGGCAGTTCAGAGAAGGTTCACTCGGTTGATTCCGGGGATGAGGGGGGTTGACTTATGAGGAAAGGTTGAGTAGGTTGGGCCTCTACTCATTGGAATTCAGAAGAATGAGAGATGATCTTATCGAAACATATAAGATTATGAGGGGGCTTGACAGGGTGAATGCAGAGAGGACGTTTCCACTGATGGGGGAGACTAGAACTAGGGGGCATGATCTTAGAATAAGGGGACGCCCATTTAAACAGAGATGAGGAGAAATTTCTTCCCTCAGAGGGTTGTGGATCTGTGGAATTTGCTGCGTCAGAGAGCTGTGGAAGCTGGGACATTGAATAAATTTAAGACAGAAATAGACGGTTTCTTAATCGATAAGGGGATAAGGGGTTATGGGGAGCGGGCAGGGAGGTGGACCTGAATCAATGATTGGGTCAGCCATGATCGTATTAAATGGCAGAGCAGGCTCGAGGGACCGTATGGTCTACTCCTGCTCCTATTTCTTATGTTCTTATGTGAAGGGTTATGGGGAGCGGGCAGGGAAGTGGAGCTGAGTCAAAAACACATGTACATTCTACTTCTGTCTGCAATACTTTTGGGTGGGCGGTTATGACAGGAAATGTGAGCATCAGCAGCTCCTTTCCCATCCCTTCCCAATCCCTCTTGCCTTGTTCCCATCACATCCCCTACCCCATCAACCTCTGCTAACCACCCCCCTGTCTCCCCTTTGAACTACCTACTCAATCCCGTTTTCCGCCTTGCTCCTTGTTTTGCTGACACTCGCCTAGTTCCGAACCCTCCACCTACTGTCCCCTCCCACTCCCTGCTCCCAAAGACAAATGGTGAGGTCCAGAGACGCCCTTCCCCCTTAAGCTGCAACCTTTCAAATATTTAAACTTGTGAATAGAATCAGAGGTTTACAGCACAGCAGGAGGCCATTCGGCCCATCGTGTCTGAGCCGGCCGACAAAGAGCTATCCAGCCTAATCCCACTTTCCAGCTCTCGGTCCGTGGCCCTGCAGGTTACGGCACTTCAGGTGCACATCCAAGTATTTTTTAAATATGGTGAGGATTTCTGCCTCTACCACCCTTTCAGGCAGTGAGTTCCAGACCCCCACCACCCTCTGGGTGAAGAAATTTCCCCTCAAATCCTCTCTAAACCTTCTACCAATTACTTTAAATTGATACCCCCTGTTTATTGACCCCTCTGCCAAGGGAAATAGACCCTTTCTATCCATTCTATCCAGGCCCCTCATAACTTTATACACCTCAATCAGGTCTCCCCTCAGCCTCCTCTGTTCCAATGAAAACAAATCCAGCCTATCCAATCTGTCCTCATAGGTTAGATTCTCCACTCCCGGCAACATCCTCATAAATCTCCTTTATATATATATTTAGGTCAGGTACGTTAAAGCCTCAATTTTGCGGAGTTGAAAATTTTGAGTGCATTAATGCCCCATGGTGTGGGGGCACCCATGCCCTTAGTGCAGGGGTGGCCTACATCGAATCTTGTGACAGAAGTTCCAGTTCTTATTTTGAATAGGCTACAGGCATAGGGAAAGCTCACTCCGAGAGCTTGACCTGTCGATCGCTTTGCTGGCAATCTCAAAATCCAGCAAAGGGAGCAGCTCTTCAAGGGCTGAAGTTGACCATGGCGGGGAAACAGTGTGGTGACACAAAAATTGCCGAATTCTTCACAATGGGGCTCAATGGGGTTCATGCACAGGAAAGGGAGGTCATACAGCGCGAGGTGTACTTCAAGAGTGGTGGACCTGTTTACAGCTGATAGTTGGGCGGGCCACATCGTCCATGTGGTGTATCTGTAAAGCATGCACTCCCATGTTCCGCCACCAGGGAGCGCATCCCCTGAAGTCCCAAGGGATCCCAGCATCCCTTGGGAGCACTGTATATAAGCCGGCCCCTGAGGCCTGTTCCTCACTCTGGAGTGTCTTAATAAAGACTGAGGTCACTGTTACTTTAACCTCCCTGTGTGCAGTCTCATCTGTGTTAGGAACACAATAACTGGAGACGAGTATACGAATCCAACGCAAAGATGCAGCCAACTGTGGGCATCCTGCAGAAGATCTCGGAGGGTGAGGACTGGGAAGCCTATGTCAAATGGTTAGACCAGCACTTTGTAGCCAACGAGCTGGATGGAGAAGGAAGCGCTGCAAAAAGGAGAGCGGTCCTCCTCACGGTCTGCAGGGCACCGACCTACAGCCTCATGAAGAATCTTCTGTCTCCGGTGAAACCCACAGATAAGTTGTATGAGGAGCTGTGTACACTGGTTCGGGAGCATCTTAACCCGAGGGAGAGCGTGCTGATGGCAAGGTATCGGTTCTACACGTGCCAGCGATCTGAAGATCAGGAAATGGCGAGCAACATCGCCGAGCTAAGGCGATTTTCAGGACAATGTGAGTTTGATGGCTACCTGGAGCAGATGCTTTTATGTACTGGGCATTGGCTGCGAGATCATCCTGCGAAAACTTTTGATTGTAGAGACACCGACCCTCAGTAAGGCCATTGCGATAGCACAGGCGTTTATGTCCATCAGTGATAACACCAAACAAATCTCTCAGCACACAAGTGCTAGCAATGTTCATAAATTAACTGGAACTGTGTTTGCGAGCAGAAATGTACAGGGCAGAATCCACAAGTCTGCAACTGCCAGCAGGCCTCAGGTGACCCAGATGACTCAGAGTCCCCAACAAAGGATGAATGCAAGGCAATTCACACCTTGTTGGCATTGTGGAGGCTTCCATTCAGCCTATTCATGCCGCTTCAAAGGGTATGTTTGCAAGAGCTGTGGAACAATGGGGCACCTCCAACGACAAAACCTGCTAACCACCACGTGGCAGAGGAAGATCGGTCCATGGTGGACCAAAGCAATTTCAAGCCTCAGAGAGAGGAGGCAGATGCTGAAGTACACGGGGTGCACATATTTTCGATAAAATGTCCACCTATAATGCAAATTGTAAAATTGAATGGCTTACCCGTAGCCATGGAACTGGACACTGGCGCTAGCCAATCCATCATGAGTAAAAAGATGTTTGAGAGACTGTGGTGTAACAAAGCACTCAGACCAGCCCTGAGCCCCATCTACACGAAACTAAAAACGTACACCAAAGAGCTTATACCTGTCCTGGGCAGCGCCATAGTCAAGTTCACCTACGAGGGCACGGTGCATGAACTGCCACTCTGGATTGTCCTGGGCGATGGCTTGGAAGGAGCTGGCTAGGCAAAATTTGCTGGAACTGGGATGACATCCAAGCGCTATCACATGTCGATGAGGCCTCATGTACCCAGGTTCTGAACAAATTTCCTTCCCTTTTTGAGCCAGGCATTGGAAACTTTTCTGGGGCGAAGGTGCGGATCCACTTGTTCCCAGAGGCATGACCCATTAATTACATGGCGCGAACGGTACCTCACATGATGAGGGAGAGAGTAGAAATCGAGCTGGACAGGCTGCAACGTGAGGGGATCATCTCCGCAGTGACTGATGTGTCATGGCACATCAGTCATTGAAGGTTGGCATGCAGGTACAGCACTCGGTTAAGAAAGCAAATGGCATGTTGGCCTTCATAGCGAGGGGATTTGAGTACAGGGGCAGGGAGGTGTTACTACAGTTGTACAGGGCCTTGGTGAGGCCACACCTGGAGTATTGTGTACAGTTTTGGTCTCCTAACTTGAGGAAGTACATTCTTGCTATTGAAGGAATGCAGCGAAGGTTCACCAGACTGATTCCCAGGATGGCGGAACTGCCATATCAAGAAAGACTGGATCAACTGGGCTTGTATTCACTGGAGTTCAGAAGAATGAGAGGGGATCTCATAGAAACGTTTAAAATTCTGATGGGTTTAGACAGGTTAGATGCAGGAAGAATGTTCCCAATGTTGGGGAAGTCCAGAACCAGGGTTCACAGTCTAAGGATAAGGGGTAAGCCATTTAGGACCGAGATGAGGAGAAACTTCTTCACCCAGAGAGTGGTGAACCTGTGGAATTCTCTACCACAGAAAGTAGTTGAGGCCAATTCACTAAATATATTCAAAAAGGAGTTAGATGTAGTCCTTACTACCAGGGGGATCAAGGGGTATGGCGAGAAAGCAGGAATGGGGTACTGAAGTTGCATGTTCAGCCATGAACTCATTGAATGGCGGTGCAGGCTCGAAGGGTCGAATGGCCTACTCCTGCACCTATTTTCTATGTTTCTATGTTTCTATGAATTCAGCGAGGGGGCCAACCCGATTGTTCCAGTACTCAAAAGTGATGGCACGGTCAGGATTTGCGGCGATTATAAAGTAACTATTAATCGTTTCTCGCTACAGAACCAATACCCGCTACCTAAGGCAGACGAACTATTTGCGACGCTGGCAGGAGGCAAGACATTCACCAAGCTCGACCTGACTTCGGCCTACATGACGCAGGATCTGGAGGAGTCTTCAAAGCACCTCACCTGCATCAACACGCACAAGGGATTGTTCATCTACAACAGATGCCCGTTTGGAATTCGGTCGGCTGCAGCGATCTTCCAGAGAAACATGGAGAGCCTACTCAAGTCAGTACCATGCACGGTGGTTTTTCAGGATGACATATTGGTCATGGGTAGGGACACTGTCGAGCACATACAAAACCTGGAGGAGGTCCTCCAGCGACTGGATCGCGTAGGGCTGCGGCTGAAGAGATCGCAATGCGTCTTCATGGCAACAGAAGTGGAGTTTTTGGGGAGAAAGATTGCGGCGGACGGCATTCGGCCCACAGACGCCAAGACAGAGGCTATCAGGAACGCGCCCAGGCCACAGAACGTCACGGAGCTGCGGTCGTTCCTGGGACTCCTCAACTATTTTGGTAACTTCCTACCGGGGTTAAGCACCCTCTTAGAGCCCCTACATGTGTTGTTGCATAAAGGTGAGAACTGGGTATGGGGAAAAAAAACAAGTAATTGCTTTTGAGAAAGCCAGAAACATTTTATGCTCCAACAAGCTGCTTGTATTGTATAACCCGTGTAAAAGACTTGTGCTTGCATGTGATGCATCGTCGTAC
The DNA here is from genome assembly GCF_044704955.1 of Pristiophorus japonicus. Classification (NCBI taxonomy): domain Eukaryota; kingdom Metazoa; phylum Chordata; class Chondrichthyes; family Pristiophoridae; genus Pristiophorus; species Pristiophorus japonicus. The sequence goes on from NC_091977.1 coordinate 534,135,088, forward strand.
GGAGTTGGGTGTGTATTACAACAAGCTAACGTTGCGGGGAAGTTGCAACCTGTCACCTATGCCTCCAGGAGCTTGTCGAAGGCTGAGAGGGCCAACAGCATGATTGAGAAAGAGGCATTAGCGTGTGTGTTCGGGGTAAAGAAAATGCATCAGTACCTGTTTGGCCTCAAATTTGAGCTGGAAACCGATCACAAACCCCTCACTGAAAACAAGGGGATAAATACTAATGCCTCAGCCCACATACAAAGGTGGGCACTCGCGCGATCAACGTATAACTATACCATCCGCCACAGGCCAGGCACCGAGAACTGTGTGGATGCTCTCAGTCGGTTACCATTGCCCACCACGGGAGTGGAAATGGTGCAGCCTGCAAACTTGTTGATGGTGGCGCAGCCCGCAGACTTGTTGACGGTCATGGAAGCATTTGAAAATGATAAATCACCTGTCACGGCCCGCCAGATTAGAACTTGGACCAGCCAAGATCCTCTGCTGTTCCTAGTAAAAAACTGTGTACTGCATGGGAGCTGGACCAGCATCCCCGTTGAAATGCAAGAGCCAATCAAGCCGTTCCAGTGGCGAAAGGACGAGCTGGGTATTCAGGCAAACTGCCCGTTGTGGGGTAACCGCGTAGTGCTACCCAAAATGGGCAGGGAGACATTCATCTCGGATCTCCATAGCACACACCCGGGTATAGTAATGATGAAAGCGATAGCCAGATCCCACGTGTGGTGGCCCGGTATAGACTCTGACTTAGAGTCCTGTGTATGGCAATGCAGCATATGTGCTCAGTTGAGCAACGCGCCCAGAGAGGCACCACTAAGTTTGTGGTCCTGGCCCTCCAGACCATGGTCGAGGATCCATGTCAACTATGCGGGCCCGTTTCTCGGTAAAATGTTCCTGGTGGTGGTGGATGCTTTTTCAAAATGGATTGAATGTGAAATAATGTCAGGAAGCACTGCCACCGTCACCATTGAAAGCCTGAGGGCCATGTTTGCTACCCACGGCCTGCCTGACATACTGGTCAGTGACAACGGGTCATGTTTAACCAGTGCCGAATTTAAAGAATTCATGACCCACAATGGGATCAAACATGTCACCTCGGCCCCGTTTAAACCAGCCTCCAATGGGCAGGCAGAGCGGGCAGTACAAACCATCAAACAGAGCCTTAAACGAGTCACAGAAGACTCACTCCATCCCGCCTGTCCCGAGTACTGCTCAGCTACCGCACGAGACCCCACTCGCTCACAGGGGTGCCCCCGGCTGAGCTACTCATGAAAAGGACACTTAAAACCAGACTCTCGCTGGTTCACCCCAACCTGCATGATCAGTTAGAGAGCAGGCGGCAGCAACAAAATGTAAACGATGGTCGCGCCACTGTGTCATGGGAAATTGATCTGAATTACCCTGTGTATGTGCTAAACTATGGACATGGTCCCAAGTGGATCGCGGGCACGGTGATAGCTAAAGAAGGGAGTAGAGTATTTGTAGTCAAACTCGGCAATGGACAAATTTGCAGAAAGCCCCTGGACCAAACGAGGCTGCGGTTCACAGACTGCCCTGAATAACCCACAGCAGACAACACCTTTTTCGAGCCCACAACACACACCCAAAGGATCAACGACACCACCCCGGACCAGGAAATCGAACCCATCACGCCCAACAGCCCAGCAAGGCCAGGCTCACCCAGCAGCCCTGCAGGGCCAACAACATGCCAGCCCATCGAGGGCACAGCCAACACACCAGAACAGACATTTGTACCGAGGCGGTCCACCAGGGAAAGAAATGCTCCCGACCGCCTCACATTGTAAATAGTTTTCACTTTGACTTTGGGGGGGGGGAGTGATGTTGTGTATCTGTAAAGCGTGCACTCCCATGTTCCGCCACCAGGGAGCGCATCCCCTGAAGTCCCAAGGGATCCCAGCATCATTATATAAGCCGGCCCCTAAGGCCTGTTCCTCACTCTGGAGTGTCTTAATAAAGACTGTGGTCACTGTTATTTTAACCTCCCTGTGTACAGTCTCATCTGTGTTCGGAACACAATAGTCCGCATGCCCCACACAAGACTCCCAAAGCAAGCGCGCTACTCGGAACTCCTACATGGCAAGCAATCCCCAGGTGGGCAGAGGAAACATTTCAAGGACACCCTCAAAGCCTCCCTGATAAAGTGCAACATCCCCACTGATACCTGGGAGTCCCTGACCAAAGACCGCCCTAAGTGGAGGAAGAGCATCCGGGAGGACGCTGAGCACCTCAAGTCTCGTCGCCGAGAGCATGCAGAAACCAAGCGCAGGCAGCGGAAAGAGCGTGCGGCAAACTAGTCCCACCCATCCTTTCCTCCCATGACTGTCTGTCCCACCTGTGTCAGAAACTGTAATTCCCGTATTGGATTGTACAGTCACCTGAGAACTCACTCTTAGAGTGGAAGCAAGATTTCGAGGGACTGCCTATGATGATGATGATAGCCACTCTCCAGTAACAGCACAGGGACATGGAAGAAAGGTGCCAATCGAGTCAAGTAGTTGCCCTGCTGCCTTTGCACCTAGCTGCATTTGCGAAAGAAGTTCGCTTTTATCAGCAGGAAGGTAAAAGCGTAGGATTACATAGAATCGTACCATTCGACCCAACCAGTCATTACTCCACTCGAGCCTCCTTCCATCCTTCCTCATCTAACCCTATCACAATAACCCTCTATTCCCTCCTCCCTCATGTGCTTGTCTAGCTTCCCCTTAAATGCATCTATACTATTCACTTCAACCAGTCCCTGTGGCAGCGAGCTCCACATTCTGACCACTTTCTGGGTAAAGAAGTTTCTCCTGAATTCCCGATTGGATTTCATGGTGACTATCTTATATTGACGGCCTCTAATTTTGCTTTCCCCACAAGTGGAAACTGTTAAGTATGAATAAAGATTCTGACCAGATACTGTGAGCTCAAAGTAAAGTGTGACCTTAGTCTTTTATTGCAGGTCTCCAGAGTGCTTCTCCAGCCTGAGAGGACTCCTTAAATACAGGTGCTCCCAATGGATTGTGGGATCCCTTGGGACTTCAGGGGATGAGCCCGCTGGTGGTTGAACAAGGTATTTACAGGTTTACATCTCTAACAGAAACACTCTCTCTGTGTCTATTCGATCAAAGCCTTTCATAATTTTACGCATACCCTTTACTTTTCAAGAGAAAAGAGACCCAGCCCTTTCATCCTTTCCTGAAAAGCAACTGTACTCCTCAATTTTGCTCATCAATAGAGCACATCAAGAATGGCAGATACCTACCTTTATTTTGAATTTTCACCCCGCTGGGGAATACCAGGCTGGATTCTCCCTCACAGCTCCGTCGGATTTCAGGTGGGATAGAGGGGAAGACTGAGAGAAAACTTGGATGGTGAAGCCCGCCACAGCCTCTCTGCCCCCAACCTGCATTCCCTCTCCCAGCCCCCACTGGGACTGCATGTAAATGACATAAGAACATAAGAAATAGGAGCAGGAATAGGCCATACAGCCCCTCAAGCCTCCTCCTCCAGGCAGCAAATTCCACAGATTTACAACCCTCTGAGAGAAGAAATTTCTCCTCATCTCTGTTTTAAATGGGCGGCCCCTTATTCTAAGATCATGCCCTCTAGTTCTAGTGGAAACATCCTCTCTGCATCCACCTTGTCAAGCCCCCTCATAATCTTATACGTTTCAATAAGATCATCTCTCATTCTTTTGAATTCCAATAAGTAGAGGCCCAACCTACTCAACCTTTCCTCATAAGTCAACCCCCTCATCTCCAGAATCAACCTAGTGCACCTTCTCTGAACTGCCTCCAAAGCAAGTATATCCTTTCGTAAATATGGAAACCAAAACTGCACGCAGTATTCCAGGTGTGGCCTCACCAATACCCTTGAATAACTGTAGCAAGACTTCCTGCTTTTATACTCCATCCCCTTTGCAATATAGGCCAACATTCCATTGGCCTTCCTGATCACTTGCTGTATCTGCATACCAGCCTTTTGTGTTTCATGCACAAGTACCCCCAGGTCCCACTGTACTGCGGCACTTTACAATACGGTGAGGGGATGGGGGGAGGTCAGACCCAGACCCGGGACCGACCCTGAGGTGCTTCCATTGGAGGAATAGGGCTTTTTAATCAGCCTCTTCCAGCTCCGCTCTACCTCAAACATTGACTGGCTGAAGGCTCTGGTCTCGGCCGAGACGTCCAGTGGGACATCTGCTTGGATCTTCTCGACACTGCTACTCCGCTAACTTCCAGTGCGGCAGTGACAGTTCCACTGCCAGGACTTTAGGCCCTTGGAACAGCAGGCTCCCTCTTGACATCCTTAAGGCCAGACTTTCCCTAACGGCCCTCAACGCCCGATTGCCCGCTGAGAAGCACTGCTACCGTTTGGTGAGTAACGCTGGCGAGAATTTCCATTTTTATGATTAAAGTCAGTAAAACTAATCGCCCGGCGATAAAATGGGCGTTGCACACTCATTGTCGGTGGTCCCTCGGTGGGTAAGTGGAAAGTTAGCAACATGGGCGGGCGTTACCGGAATGGAGGGTAAGTACTAAAATTTAGTCCGAGGCTGTGGTTGGGCCTAGGGAAGTGGGAAAACTTTAAAAAGGAATTTCAGTAAAAAAATAATTAAAAATGTACAAAGCATTCCCAAGATGGTTTTAACCCTAATCACCTTTTTAAAATGTTAAAAAAATTATTAAAGAACCTTTAACTGACCTTTCTTTGCAGGGCCCCCGCCCCTCCCCCCCCCTTACCGCCCTATTTAAGCAGCGATTACCGGGCCAGGTCTCGCGGCGATCTGGACGCCGGCAGTTGAGGCCAAACTTACGCCCTGGCGGTTGTTCTCGGCATTGCGCGTGGGCGGTTTGGTCCTGGTGGGCAACTTCAGATGTGGGCGATAACGTTCAAAAACTTACCGTGGAAGCTTTCGCTGGGCGGAAAAACAGCTGTACCGCCGAGAAAATCGGCGACAATGAAGCCAAATGTCTGGCCCTAAGAAACCGGGTAATGCAGCGACAAGGTCAGAATGGCGGGCAGAAGTCCGCAAAAGTCCCCATTGGAACACTGCCACTGGGGGAAGAATCTGGGCCACCATCTCTAACACTGGTCAACCACTACCCTTTCGGATGAAATCTTTTGTTCTGCCAATCCTACACGGCATATTTTTCTTGAGGGTGGAGGTGGCAAAGATCAGCAAATGTGCTGCGATACCAGGGTATGGTGCTCCTCTGCTGCTGAGGGGCTTCTCTCAGTTGGTTCAGCAGCCAGGGGAGTGCCCTGTGCTCCAGGAGTACGTTCACACTGCGTTTCTTCCGCTTTAAATAATTCATTTTCCACGGAACATTAGGACAAAAGAATTAGGAGCAGGAGGAAGGCCCTTTGAGCCTGCTCCGCCATTCAGTAAGATCTCCGCAAGATCCTGCAAATCACCTTCGGAGGACAGACACACCAACGCTATCGTCCTCGACCAGGCCAACATCCCCAGCATCGAAGCACTGATCACACTCGACCAGCTCCGCTGGGCGGGCCACATTGTCTACATGCCTGGCACAAAACTCCCAAAGCAAACGCTCTACTCAGAACTCCAACATGGCAAGCGAGCCCCAGGTGGGCAGAGGAAACGTTTCAAGGACACCCTCAAAGCCTCCTTCATAAAGTGAAACATCCCCACCGACACCTGGGAGTCCCTGGCCAAAGACCGCTCTAAGTGGAGGAAGTGCATCCGGGAGGGCGCTGAGCACCTCGAGTCTCGTCGCCGAGAGCATGCAGAAATCAAGCGCAGGCAGCGGAAGGAGCGTGCGGCAAACCAGTCCCACCCTCCCTTTCCTCCAATCACTGTCTGTCCCACCTGTGACAGAGATTGTAATTCCCATATTGGACTATTCAGGCACCTAAGAACTCATTTTTGGAGTGGAAGCAAGTCTTCCTCAACCTCAGGGAGCAATCCTTGTGGGCCAGAAGGAGCAGGAGTGATACCTCCCTGGCCCCCCAAATTCCTCCGCCATCACCCTGTACCCCCCCAAGGTCGAGCATCAGACCCCATGGGCGTGGAACACCTGCCGAGCCCCCGGGATTGCGACTTGGCCCCGGGACCCCCCCCCATCATGGATTCGGACCCCCCCCAAACACAATCCCGGGGGATGGGACCCCTCCCCACCCTCCTGGGCCCAGCACTTACCTGGTCTGGCTACCTCCTTCTCCAAGTTCTCCGCACGACTGGAAGCCAGGCTGTCAATCCACAGCTTGCCGACAAACCCGAACTTCCGGGATCCCCCCTGTCATGTATCTCACGCTACTGTACATAACTGTATCTTACCATGCTATACATGACTGTAACTAGAGATGACCTGTAACCACAAGCTCACCTTACCACCAGGGGTGCACTTGCAGGAGACACTGGATACCTGTCCCAGACAGGTATATAAGGACAGGTCTCAGGCAAGTGTGGCATTCGAGAGCTGTGTAATAAAGGTGCAGATCCTGAGTGACCTTGACTTCAGTATGTGCCTCGTGTGAATCTGTACTGAGGGGACAGGACTTTACAGTGGCGACGAGTTACGGGATTACAGAATCCACAGAATGGCGACCAACGGCTCAGATGAAAAATACAATGCTGGAGATAATTGGAAGGACTTTATAGAAAGGCTCCAGCAAAGCTTTGTAACCAAAGACTGGTTAGGCGACGATAAGGCAGACAAGAGAAGAGCCCATCTCTTGACCAGCTGTGGCTCGAAAACATACGCTTTAATGAAGGACCTGCTGGCACCCGAGAAACCAGCAAGCAAGTCGTTTGAAGAGTTGAGCACACTGGTAAGAGACCACCTGAAGCCAGCGAGCAGCCAACACATGGCCAGACACAGGTTCTACAACTACAGACGCTGTGTGGGCCAGAGCATACCCGACTTCGTGGCGGAACTTCGGAGGTTGGCTAGCTTATGTGAGTTCTCCGATGAACTAAGGAGAGAAGTACTGAGAGACCTTTTTATTGAAGGAATAGGCCACACAGGCATATTCCGAAAGCTCATAGAGACCAAGAACCTGACCCTAGAGGCAGCAGCACTGGTCGCACAGACATTCCTGGCAGGAGAAGAAGAGACGAGGTTGATCTACACTGCGGGTATGACAACTAACGAAACATCGGAACAAGGGGTTCACAGCGTGAAACAAGCCGCTAACCCCACACACAGACAAAGGCAGGAGAGCAGGCCCTCAACAGCAGGCAGTGGCGCCAGAAGCCATCAAGGGCCACATGAACGTCTCATTAATCCACAATGCGAGCAATCAGCTACAAACTGAGAGAAGCTCAAGAGAGATCAGCCAGACTCGGCTCATCCTTTGGAAACAATGGAAGCGGTCTGTGCTGGAGATGTGGGGGAAGGCACTCATCAAGGGGGTGTTGATTTCAGCATGCTGTTTGCAGAAACTGCGACTATACAGGGCATCTGGCCCGCATGTGCAGAAAAACGGCAGCTCGGCTGGTATATGAATCGGAAGGGTCGGAAAGCGGACCGGAAGACAGCGGGGACAGTACCCGGGACACCGATGTACAGCGGGTCAACACGATGAACGGCCACTGCTCCTACAACAAGATGCCTCCAATAATGATGAGGGTCCTACTCAACGGGATACCCGTCAACATGGAGCTGGATATGGGAGCGAGTCAATCTCTCATGAGTGCTCAACAATTTGAACAGCTGTGGCCGCACAAAAGAGACAGACCAAAACTCACAAGGGTCAACACCAAACTAAGGACCTATACCAAAGAAATATTCCCAGTCCTCGGCTGCGCCATGCTCTCAGTTACACACAAAGGGACAGTGAACCGACTTCCCCTGTGGATTGTCCTCGGAGATCTCCCAGCACTGCTGGGGAGAAGCTGGCTGCAAAACTAAACTGGAAATGGGATGATGTTCATGCCATGTCATCAGAGGAACGGACCTCCTGCTCAACAGTTCCAAGTCGATTTGAACATCTCTTTCAGCCAGGTGTGGGCACCTTCAAAGGGTCTAAAGTCAAAATCTACATCACACAGGATGCTAGACCAGTCCATCACAAGGCTTAGAGCTGTGTCCTATGTGATGAGGGAAAAGATTGAAGATGAACTGGACAGGCTTCTGCGGGAAGGCATTATCTCATCCGTGGAATTTAGCGACTGGGCAAGTCCCATCTTCCCAGTCATGAAGCCTGATGGATCCGTACGAATCGGTGGGGGCTACAAATCAACCATAAACAGAGTCTCCCTACAGGATCAATACCCACTGCCCACAGTGGAGGACTTATTTGCCACATTGGCTGGAGGAAAACTTTTCTCAAAACTAGATCTCACATCTGCGTATATGACGCAAGAACTGACCGAGGAATCCAAGCTACTCACCACCATCAACACACATCGAGGCCTTTTCATGTACAATCGATGCCCATTCGGCATCAGGTCGGCAGCTGCTACATTCCAGCGCAACATGGAGAGTCTGCTCAAGTCCATCCCGGGAACGGTTGTATTTCAAGATGACATACTTATCATGGGCAGGGACACCGACTCCCATCTCCGCAATTTGGAGGAAGTACTAAAGCGGTTGGATCGGGTAGGCCTAAGAGTTAAGAAATCCAAGTGCCTATTTCTTGCGCCCGAGGTTGAATTTTTGGGCAGAAGGATTGCCGCTGATGGAATTCGCCCAACAGAGTCCAAAACAGAAGCAATTCGCCTGGCACCCAGGCCCCGGAATGTCTCAGAACTGCGCGCCTTTCTCGGGCTACTCAATTACTTTGGGAACTTTATGCAGAACTTAAGCACGCTGCTGGAGCCTCTCCATGTGCTACTCAGAAAGGGGTGCGATTGGTTTTGGGGGGACGCCCAGGAACACGCCTTCAATAAGGCACGCAACCTTCTGTGTTCCAACAGTGTTTTGGCTTTCTTTGGTCCAGGTAAAAAGCTAGTTCTTACATGTGATGCGTCAGCGTATGGGGTCGGGTGCGTTTTACAACATGTCAATAGTGCGGTTAAATTACAACCCGTAGCTTATGCCTCTAGGTCACTTTCGCGGGCGGAGCGCGGGTACAGAATGGTGGAGAAGGAGGCGCTCGCGTGCATGTACGGTGTCAAATACCTTTTTGGGGCCAAGTTCGCGTTAGAAACCGACCACAAACCCCTCACGTCCCTATTATCTGAGAGCAAGGCAATAAACGCCAACGCCTCGGCAAGAATTCAACGGTGGGCACTCATGCTGGCGTCTTACGATTACACCATAAGGCACAGACCAGGCACAGACAACTGTGCCGACGCGCTTAGCAGGCTACCCCTGGCGACCACGGAAGGGTCCAACGAACAGAACTGTGAGATGGTCATGGCAATCAATGTCTTTGAGTCCACAGGTTCGCCCATGACGGCTCGCCAAATCAGAGCCTGGACGACTAGCGACCCCACGTTATCCCTAGTAAAAAGATGTGTTTTAACTGGTGACTGGGCAGAGGCTCGCGATGCCTGCCCCGAGGAGATCAAACCTTTCCATAGGCGCATGCATGAGCTGTCACTACAAGCAGACTGCCTGATGTGGGGCAGCCGAGTAGTTATACCTCTGCGAGGCAGAGAGGCATTTGTCCGGGAGCTCCATCGCGAGCACCCGGGGATCGTTCTCATGAAGGCCATAGCCAGATCCCACGTCTGGTGGCCTGGCATTGACGCGGACTTGGAGCTCTGTGTCCAACAGTGCACCATTTGTGCCCAACTCAGTAATGCCCCCAGGGAGGCCTCCCCTGAGCCCCTGGCCCTGGCCCACCAAACCGTGGTCGCATGTGCACGTAGACTATGCGGGCCCATTCATGGGCAAAATGTTCCTCGTAATTGTCGATGCATTTTCTAAGTGGATCGAATGCACCATTTTAAACTCGAGCACCACCTCCACCACTGTGGAGAGCATTGGAACTATGTTCGCAACGCACGGCATTCCTGACATATTGGTCAGTGATAATGGTCCGTGCTTCACCAGCGCTGAATTCCAAGATTTTATAAGTGACCACGGCATAAATCACGTTAAGACGGCACCGTTCAAGCCGGCCTCCATGGGCCAGGCGGAGCGAGCAGTGCAGATCATTAAACAAGGCATGCTCAAAATCTAAGGTCCCACGCTGCAGGGCCGCCTGTCGCGACTGCTGCTGGCATACAGATCTCGTCCGCATTCATTGACTGGAGTGCCCCCCCGCGCAACTATTAATGAAACGGACCTTAAAGACAAGGCTCTCATTAATCCTCCCAGACATGCATGAAATCGTTGAGGCAAAGCGCCGTAAGCTAACCGAGTACCATGACCGAAATTCGAAGGGGCGGTGGAATGAGATAGGGGACAAAGTGTTTGTGCTAAACTATGGCAGGGGTCCCAAATGGCTTGCAGGGACAGTAACAGGCAAGGAAAGAAACAGGCTACTGGTGGTACAAATGGACAGTGGCCAAACCTGCCGGAGGCATGTAGACCAAGTAAAAAGTAGATTTACCAACAACACTGCAGAACCAGAGGCAGACTACAATGTGGAACTCACACCACACCTGGTGGACAGACAGAGGGAACAACCTGAGGAAAGGGCAATCCCAACAGACAGCCCAGGCGAGACACCAACAATCATACTGAAGGAAACAGACAGCCCAGGCGAGACACCAGCAATCTTACTGAACGAAACAGACAGCCCAGGCGAGATACCAGCAATCACACCGAAAGAAAAACAGGCACAAGGCAAACAACTGAACCATAACTAAGACACTCCACGCGAGAGCGTAGACCACCTGAGAGACTGAATCTATAAAGACAATAAGACCATGGGGGAGGGTGATATCATATATCTCACACTACTGTACATAACTATATCTTACCATGCTATACATTACTGTAATGAGAGATGACCTGTAATCACATGCTTACCTTACCACCAGGGGTGCACTTGCAGGAGACACTGGATACCTGTCCCAGACAGGTATATAAGGACAGGTCTCAGGCAAGTGTGGCATTCGAGAGCTGTGTAATAAAGGTGCAGGTCCTGAGTGACCTTGACTTCAGTATGTACCTCGTGTGAATCTGTACTGCAGGGACAGGACCTTACACCCCCCTCCCCCCTGCACCATGGGGATGGGACCCGGGAAAATACAGCTGTCAAGTTCAAGTCCCACCATGGCAGCTGCAGAATTTAAATTTAGTTAACTAAATAAATCTGGAATAAAAAGTTAGTATTAATAATGGTGACCATATCACTACTGGATTGTTGTAAATGTCCTTAAGGGAAGAAAATTTGTTGTCCTCTAACCTGTATGTGACTTTTAGCTGTCCTCTGAAATGGCCTAGCAAGCCACTCAGTTTTCATCATCATCATCATAGGCGGTCTCTCAAAACGAGGATAACTTGCTTCCACGCCAAAACGGGATGAGTTCACAGGTGTTTCAATGAAGGGCCGAATATTCCAGGTCCTGAACTGCATGTTGAAGGGTGGAAGATGCCTGTGCGTGGATTTTTTTAACGTGGGGTGACCGTTGCACACCAGCCACCACACGGGCTTGACAGAGCTAGGTCTAGGTCCAGTGGCAAGGGTTAACCAAGACTCTGCTGCACGGACCTAGTGCACACACATATCGCAGTGTGGGCTGGCCCGTGCTGCCCCAGGGCCCTCGCCTCTTCTGGGCCCCGAACTCTCACCTCTCCTGGTTCCCGATCACATCCCTCTACAAACTCTCGCCGCTCCTTCGCCCCGACCTCGCCGCTCCTGCTGTACCTGTCCGCACTGCAGTCAGCCATCGCCCTCCTGCAGCAGCACGCGCTGCTCCCTGCAGTGGTATACCACTGCACGCTGCTCCTTCCAAAGGCCCTGGCCTGCTGATGGTCCTGCAGTTGTATAAGGCAGCTCACCACCACCTTCTCAAGGGCAATTGGGGACGGGCAATAAATGATGGCCTTGCCAGCGACGCCCACATCCCGTGAATGAATAAAACATAATGCCCCACAGACATTCACCCCCAGAGAAGAGAGGAGGGAGGAGCGATAGTTTACTGGAAACCAGGCGGGCTCACGACTAGGAAAGTTGAGCATTGGGTAAGAGGCTCGATTTTTTTTACCAGCCTTCCATCTCTTCCCTTTCACCCCCATCCCCTCCCTTTCCCTGATCTCTGCCTCCCCCTCTGCCTGAGCCCAATCCCACGTCTCTTCCTGATCCCCACCCCAACCAGGTTTCTCGATGAGCCTCCTATACCATTCACCACATGATGTCCTTTCACCCCTATCTCCGCCTCGAAAGCCTTTTTCCCGGCACCAAGCCGGGAAGCAACTTTCTATTTTCTTTTTAAATACACATAAATAGAACGTAACACCGTAGGTCCTTTTAAAAACGTGACTAGTTTCCCAGCCTGGAGCTCCTAAATGGAGCGTGTGAACTTGGCAGAGCAGATGGGCCAAGGTTGAATGGGCAGATGGGCCAGCGGTGTAGCAGGGAGGGAGCAATGGGGAGTAGAGCAAGTGCCCGAAGTATGCGTCAAGCTCGATGACAGGGTGGGAAACAGCTTTGTTGGCTTGAGTCCCAGGGCCTGTGACAGGCAGGCCTGTGGAGGCAGCTGAAATAAAGTAATTAAAATGACAATCAAAAGAAAGATTAAAGTCAAAAATAGTGCTGGTGGGTCTTATTTTACCGTATCAAACCTCCCATGTACTAACACTACCTGGAGGTGGTTAGAGGTGTCAAAGAGCTCACAGTTTTGCGAAAAACAGGCTGTTACAACATCATTGTTACAATATCATTAATTCAGAAACTAGTGTCCTGAACTTAAGGAAAGGTAACTTCGATGGTTTGAGGCGTGAATTGGCTAGGATAGACTGGCGAATGATACTTAAAGGGTTGACGGTGGATAGGCAATGGGAAACATTTAAAGATCACATGGATGAACTTCAGCAATTGTACATCCCTGCCTGGAGTAAAAATAAAACAGGGAAGGTGGCTCAACCGTGGCTAACAAGGGAAATTAAGGATCGTGTTAAATCCAAGGAAGAGGCATATAAATTGGCCAGAAAAAGCAGCAAACCTGAGGACTGGGAGAAATTTAGAATTCAGCAGAGGAGGACAAAGGGTTTAATTAAGAGAGGGAAAATAGAATACGAGAAGAAGCTTCCCGGGAACATAAAAACTGACTGCAAAAGCTTCTTTAAATATGTGAAGAGAAAAAGATTAGTGAAGACAAACGTAGGTCCCTTGCAGTTGGACTCAGGTGAATGAATAATGGGGAACAAGAAATGACAGACTAATTGAACAAATACTTTGGTTCTGTCTTCACGAAGGAAGACACAAATAACCTTCCGGAAATACTAGGGGACTGAGGGTCGAGTGAGAAGGAGGAACTGAAGGATATCCTTATTAGGCGGGAAATTGTTTTAGGGAAATTGATGGGATTGAGAGCCGATAAATCCCCGGGGCCTGATAGTCTGCATCCCAGAGTACGTAAGGAAGTGGTCCTAGAAATAGTGGATGCATTGGTGATCATTTTCCAACAGTTTGTCGACTCTGGATCAGTTCCTATGGACTGGAGGGTAGCTAATGTAACACTACTTTTTAAAAAGAGAGGGAGAGAGAAAGCGGGTAATTATAGACCGGATAGCCTGACATCAGTAGTGGGGAAAATGTTGGAATCAATTATTAAGGATGAAATAGCAGTGCATTTGGAAAGCCGTGACAGGATCAGTCCAAGTCAGCATGGATTTATGAAGGGGAAATCATGCTTGACAAATCTTCTGGAATTTTTGGAGGATGTAACTAGTAGAGTGGACAAGGGAGAACCAGTGGATGTGGTGTATTTGGACTTTCAAAAGGCTTTTGACAAGGTCCCACACAAGAGATTGGTGTGCAAAATCAAAGCACATGATATTGGGGGTAATGTACTGACGTGGATAGAGAACTGGTTGGCAGACAGGAAGCAGGGAGTCGGGATAAACGGGTCCTTTTCAGAATGGCAGGCAGTGACTAGTGGAGTGTCGCAAGGCTCAGTGCTGGGACCCCAGCTCTTTACAATATACATCAATGATTTAGATGAAGGAATTGAGTATAATATCTCCAAGTTTGCAGATGACACTTGTTGTGCTCCTAACACAGATGAGACTGCACACAGGGAAGTTAAAGTAACAGTGACCTCAGTCTTTATTAAGATACTCCAGAGTGAGTGACAGGCCTTAGGGGCTGGCTTATATACAGTGCTCCCAAGGGATGCTGGGATCCCTTGGGAGTTCAGGGGATGCGCTCCTTGGTGGCGGAACATGGGAGTGCATGCTTTACAGATACACAACATCACTCCCCACCAAAGTCAAAGTGAAAATTATTTACAAGGTGAGGCAGTCGGGAGCCTTTCTTTCACTGGTGGACCACCTCGGTACAAATGTCTGTTCTGGTGTGTTGGCTGTGCCCTTGCTGGGCTGGCGTGTTGTTGGCCCTGGAGGGCTGCTGGGTGAGCCTGGCCTTGCTGGGCTGTTGGGCATGATGGGTTCGATTTCCTGGTCCGGTGTGGTGTCGTTCATCCTTTCGGTCTGTGTTGTGGGCTCAAAAAAGGTGGTGTCTGCTGTGGGTTGTTCAGGGCAGTCTGTGAACCGCAGCCTTGTTTGGTCCAGGTGTTTTCTGCAAATTTGTCCATTGTCCAGTTTGACTACAAACACACTACTCCCTTCTTTAGCTATCACCGTACCCGCGATCCAGTTGAGAACATGTCCATAGTTTAGCACATACACAGGGTAATTCAGATCAATTTCCTGTGACACTGTGGCGCGACCAGCATTTACATTTTGTTGCTGCCGCCTGCTCTCTACCTGATCTTGCAGGTTGGGGTGAACCAGCGAGAGTCTGGTTTTAAGTGTCCTTTTCATGAGTAGCTCAGCCAGGGGCACCCCTGTGAGCGAGTGGGATCTCGTGCGGTAGCTGAGCAGTACTCGGGACAGGCGGGTTTGGAGTGAGCCCTCTGTGACTCATTTAAGGCTCTGTTTGATTGTTTGTACTGCCCGGTCTGCCTGCCCATTGGAGGCTGGTTTAAACGGGGCCGATGACATGTTTGATCCCATTGCAGATCATAAATTCTTTAAATTCTTTAAAATCATTTTCAAACGCTTCCTCGACCATCAACAAGTCTGCGGGCTGCGCCACCAACAACAAAGTTTGCACCATTTCCACCTCCGTGGTGGGCAATGGTAGCCGACTGAGAGCATTCCCACAGTTCTCGGTGCCTGGCCTGTGGCGGATGGTATAGTTATACGCTGATAGCGTGAGTGCCCACCTTTGTATGCAGGCTGAGGCATTAGTATTTATCCCCCTGTTTTCAGCGAACAGGGATATGAGGGGCTTGTGATCGGTTTCAGCTCAAAGTTGAGGCCAAACAGGTATTTTCTTTACCCCGAACACACACGCAAATGCCTCTTTCTCAATCATGCTGTCGGCCCTCTCAGCCTTAGACAAGCTCCTGGAGGCATAAGCGACAGGTTGCAACTTCTCTGCAGCGTTAGCTTGTTATAACCTGACTCCGTACAACGAAGCATCACATGCTAGCACAAGTCTTTTACACGGGTTATACAATACAAGCAGCTTGTTGGAGCATAAAATGTTTCTGGCTTTCTCAAAAGCAATTACTTGTTTTTATCTCCGTACCCAGTTGTCACCTTTATGCAATAACACATGTAGGGGCTCTAAGAGGGTGCTTAACCCCGGTAGGAAGTTACCAAAATAGTTGAGGAGTCCCAGGAACAACCGCAACTCTGTGACGTTCTGTGGCCTGGGCGCGTTCCTGATAGCCTCTGTCTTGGCGTCTGTGGGCCGAATGCCATCCGCTGTGATCTTTCTCCCCAAAAACTCCACTTCTGTTGCCATGAAGACGCATTTTGACCTCTTCAGCAGCAGCCCTGCGCGATCCAGTTGCTGGAGGACCTCCTCCAGGTTTTGTAGGTGCTCTACGGTGTCCCGACACGTGACCAATATGTCGTCCTGATAAACCACCGTGTGAGGTACCGACTTGAGTGGACTCTCCATGTTTCTCTGGAAGATCGCTGCAGCCGACCGAATTCCAAACGGGCATCTGTTGTAGATGAACAGTCCCTTGTACGTGTTGATGCAGGTGAGGCCCTTCGAAGACTCCTCCAGCTCCTGCGTCATGTAGGCCATAGTCAGGTCGAGCTTGGTGAACGTCTTGCCTCCTGCCATCATCGCAAATAGGTCGTCTATCTTCAGTAGCGGGTATTGGTCTATTGGTCCTGTAGTGAGAAACGATTAATAGTTACTTTATAATCGGCGCAAATCCTGACCAGGCCATCGCTTTTGAGTACTGGAACAATCGGGCTGGCCCACTCGCTGAATTCCACTGGGGAGATGATCCCTTGCGTTGCAGCCTGTCCAGCTCGATTTCCACTCTCTCCCTCATCATGTGAGGTACCGCTCGCGCCTTGTGGTGAATGGGTTGTGCCGCTGGGACAAAGTGGATTCGAACCTTCGCCCCGGAAAAGTTTCCAATGCCTGGCTCAAAAAGGGAAGGAAATTTGTTAAGAACCTAGGTACATGAGGCCTCATCGACATGTGATAGCGTTCGGATGTCATCCCAGTTCCAGCGGATTTTGCCCAGCCAGCTCTTTCCAAGCAGTCTGGGGCCATTGCCCGGGACAATCCAGAGTGGCAGTTCGTGCACTGTGCCCTCGTAGGTGACCTTGACCATGGCGCTGCCCAGAACAGTGATAAGCTCTTTTGTGTATGTTCTCAGTTTCGTGTGGATGGGGCTCAGGGCTGGTCTGAATGCTTTGTTGCACCACAGTCTCTCAAACATCTTTTTACTCATGATGGATTGGCTAGCGCCAGTGTCCAGTTCCATGTCTACGGGTAAACCATTCAATTTTATGTTTAGCATTATAGGTGGACATTTCGTCAAAAATGTGTGCACCCCGTGTACTTCAGCATCTTCCTCCTCTCTCTCAGGCTCGAAATTGCTTTGATCAACCATGGACCGATCTTCCTTTGCATCGTGGTGGTTAGCAGGTTTTGCAGAGCTTGCAGCTCGTCTGTTGGAGGTGCCCCATTGTTCCACAGCTCTTGCAAGCGGCATGAATAGGCCGAATGGAAGCCTCCACAATGCCAACAAGGTGTGAATTGCCTTGCGTTCATCCTTTGTTGGGGACTCTGAGTCATCTGGGTCACCTGAGGCCTGCTGGCAGTTGCAGACTCGTGGGTTCTGCCCTGTACATTTCTGCTCGCAAACACAGTTCCAGTTAATTTATGAACTTGTGTGCTGAGAGATTTGTTTGGTGTTATCACTGGTGTTATCACTGGTGGACATAAACGGCTGTGCTATCGCAATGGCCTTACTGAGGGTCGGTGTCTCCACAGTCAAAAGTTTTCATTGGATGGTCTCATGGCCAATGCCCAGTACAAAAAAGTCTCTGAGCATCTACTCCAGGTAGCCATCAAACTCACATTGTCCTGCAAGTCGCCTTAGCTTGGCGACGTAGCTCACCACTTCCTGACCTTCAGGTCACTGGTACGTATAGAACCGATACATTGCTATCAGCACGCCCTCCCTCGGGTTAAGATGCTCCCGAACCAGTGTACACAGCTCCTCATACGACTTATCTGTGGGTTTCACCGGAGCCAGAATATTCTTCATGAGGCTGTAGGTCGGTGCCCCGCAGACCATGAGGAGGACCGCTCTCCTTTTTGCAGCGCTTCCTTCTCCGTCCAGCTCGTTGGCTACAAAGTACTGGTCTAACCATTCGACATAGGCTTCCCAGTCCTCACCCTCCGAGAACTTCTCCAGGATGCCCATAGTTTGCTACATCTTTGCGTTGGATTCATGTACTCGTCGGCAGTTGTTGTGTTCCTAACACAGATGTGACTGCACACAGGAAGGTTAAAGTAACAGTGACCTTAATTTTTATTAAGACACTCCAGAGTGAGTAGCAGGCCTTAGGGGCCGGCTTATATACAGTGCTCCCAAGGGATGCTGGGATCCCTTGGGACTTCAGGGGATGCGCTCCCTGGTGGCGGAACATGGGAGTGCATGCTTTACAGATACACAACAACACAAAACTGGGTGGCAGTGTGAGCTGAGAGGGCGACGCTGAGAGGCTGCAGGGTGACTTGGACAGGTTAGGCAAGTGCATGGCAGATGACGTATAATGTGGATAAATGTGAGGTTATCCACTTTGGGGGCAAAAACGCGAAGACAGAATATTATCTGAATGGCGGCAGATTAGGAAACGAGGAGGTGCAACGAGACCTGGGTGTAATGGTTCATGAGGTCATTGAAAGTTGGCATACAGGTACAGAAGGCGGTGAAGAAGGCAAATGGTATGTTGGCCTTCATAGCTAGGGGATTTGAGTATGCAGTTGTACAGGGCCTTGGTGAGTCCTCACCTGGAATATTGTGTTCAGTTTTGGTTTCCTAATCTGAGGAAGGACATTCTTGCTATTGAGGGAGTGCAGCGAAGGTTCACCAGACTGATTCCCGGGATGGCTGGACTGACATATGAGGAGAGACTGGATCAACTGGGCCTTTATATATTGGAGTTTAGAAGGATGAGAGGGGATCTCATGGAAACATATAAGATTCTGATGGGACGGGACAGGTTAGATGCGGGTAGAATGTTCCCGATGTTGGGGAAATCCAGAACCAGGGGACACATTCTTAGGATAATGGGTCGGCCATTTACTACTGAGTTGAGGAGAAACTTCTTCACTCAGAGAGTTGTTAACTTGTGGAATTCCCTGCCACAGAGAGTTGTTGATGCCAGTTCATTGGATATATTCAAGAGGGAGTTAGATATGGCCCTTACAGCTAAAGGGATCAAGGGGTATGGAGAGAAAGCAGGAAAGGGGTACTAAGGGAATGATCAGCCATGATCTTATTGAATGGTGGTGCAAGCTTGAAGGGCTGAATGGCCTACTCCTGCACCTATTTTCTATGTTTCTATGTTTCTATCAGCAAGTGGGATAATACATTCTAGAAAGAAAATATTGGAAGTGTGAAAGACTTGCATTTATATCGCGCCTTTTATGACCACCAGATGTTTCAAAGCGCTTTGTAGCCAATGAAGTACTTTTCAAATGTAGTCACTGCTTTAATGTGGGAAACGCGGCAGCCAACTTGCACGCAGCAAGCTCCCACACCCAGCAACGTGATAATGACCAGACAATCTGTTTTTTTGTTATGTTGATTGAGGGATAATTTATTGGCCCAGACACCAGGGATAACTCCCCTGCTCTTCTTCGAAATAGTGCCATGGGATATTTGATGTCCACCTGAAAGAGCAGATGGGGGCCTCGCTTTAACGCCTCATCCGAAAGACGGCACCTCCGACAGTGCAGCGCTCCCTCAGTACTGCACGGGAGTGTCAGCCTAGATTTATGTGCTCAAGTTCCTGGAGTGGGACTTGAACCCACAGCCTTCTGACTCATAGCTGACACTGTGAACCTTTATGCTCAGAGAACATCAGAAACTATTAGCTTTGTGAGCTGTCTGGCCATTAAGAATGCATTTGAAGGCACTTGTGTGTGGTCCTAAGGGCTGTGCTTTTCCAGGTAACCTTTGCTTTATTATTTCCACCTTAACCACTTAGCCTGTGGCAGTGACGACAAAAATCAAACTCACTCACGCTAATTATTGTTTTTCACTGAATTTATTTTAAATTGGCCGTGGGTGGTTGAATGCTTTAATTTGAATTAATGTAGATTTGTTGATGTCAAATTGATGTTGCCTGAATGCTTCCAGTGAATGATCAATAATCACACAGTGAAAAAATTAGAATAGTGACTCAGTGAGACTGGGACGACGGAGGAAACACTGGGGCTTATTCAGAAGAGGGAAAAAAATAAACATCAAATAACCTGCTGGAGAAAACAGTAGAAATGTGAGAATGTCCGTACGAACAAACCACATTATAGCATCGGGTACATCTCTTGGAGATCATCATCATCATCATAGGCAGTCCCTCAAAATCGAGGAAGACTTGCTTACACTCCAAAAGTGAGTTCTCCGATGACTGTACAGTTTAATTCGGGAATTACAGTCTCTGTCACAGGTGGACAGACAGTGGTTGAGGGAAAGGGTGGGTGGGGAGTCTGGTTTGACGCACGCTCCTTCCGCTGTCTGCGCTTGCTTTCTGCATGCTCTCGGCGACGAGACTCGAGGTGCTCAGCGCCCTCCCGGATGCACTTCCTCCACTTAGGGCGGTCTTTGGCCAGGGGCTCCCAGGTGTCAGTGGGGACGTTGCACTTTATCAGGGTGTCTTTGAGGATGTCCTTGTAACCTTTCCTCTGCATACCTGGGGCTCGCTTGCCGTATAGGAGTTCCGTGTAGAGCGCTTGCTTTGGGAGCCTCGTGTCTGGCATGCGAACTATGTGGCCTGCCCAACGGAGCTGATCGAGTGTGGTCAGTGCTTCAATGCTGGGGATGTTAGCCTGGAGGACGCTGATGTGGGAGCGACTGTCCTCCCAATGGTTTTGTAGGATCTTGCGGAGACATCGTTGGTGATATTTTTCCAGCGACTTGAGGTGTGTACTGTACATGGTCCATGTCTCTGAGCCATACAGGAGGGTGAGTGTTACTACAGCCCTATAGACATTGAGCTTGGTGGCAGTTTTGAGGGCCTGGTCTTCAAACACTCTTTTCCTCAGGCGGCCGAAGGCTGCACTGGCGCACTGGAGGGGCTGTTGGAACTCGTCGTCGATGCCTGCTCTTGGTGATCGGAGGCTCCCAAGATATAGGAAGTGGTCCACGGTGTCCAGTATGCAAACATCATAGATATTAACATTAACAATGTTATGCATTTAACCCTTTGTAACCTGCATCACACCTGACCACCAGAGGGCTGTGGAAATGTACGTTTAAAGTTGCATACACTGTTATATGTACCCTTTTGCAATAAAACAAAATGGAGTCCCGATCCTGCTAGAAGCTTCTGCAGCAAACAGGCTGTTTGTATAAACATGCTAACCTTGACTGAAACTGCTGATAGCTGATTAATAACCACCAGACAACAGAAAGGCTGATCTGCTGGGATAAGTACCACCCATTGTGCTCCCCTGTATTATCAATAGTCTGTCGCTATGCCAGACCTGAGAAGGGCTGGATAAAGGTTGTAAAGATGCAGCACCAATTCACCACCTAAGAGATAATCAAATTACCAGCCATTATCTCAACTACAGAACTCATCCAAAATATGCAAGAAGCCAATTACCCAATCAACCACTATGGAAATCATGGGCCCAAATAGATGGCCAGGAAATTGGACAATCCTAAAACAATGCAAAATCAGTGATAGCACATTATCACACCCTAATCGAGTTACTGCTGACTAACCCACCAAAAACACTGACAAAGGAGACATTTGAAAATATGTAAAAGACTCAGACAAGGATGTGATAATCATCAACTGATTGGAGAACTCTTTATCTGTTTTCGCTGACTGCAAAGGCAGAATCAATACACAGGATGGAACCATAACTTGTTTGTTCTACTGTATAAATATATTGTGAATCTATACCACAGTGAGAGTCTCCGCTTAGCCTTTGACTGGATGGGACTCTCTCTTGCTGCAAGTAAAACTTATTAAAGGACCATCTACCAGAGCTGATTGTGTCAGAGTCTTATATTGAGAGTCGAGATTTCAACAGGGCCCACTTGTTGGAGTCCCAAGGGATCCCAGCATCCCTTGGGAGCACAGTATATAAGCAGGCCATCCACGAGATACCTGCACTCTGGAATAGTAATAAAAGAGCTAAGGTCACATTTGCTCATTACACAGTAATCAGTCTAACCATTTATTATGAGCATAACAATTGGCGACGAGATAATGAACAACCGCGTGAAAATGCAAAGTACAGTCGGCATCCTGCAGAAGTTCTCAGAATGGGATGATTGGGAGGCCTTTGTGGAGCGACTCGACCAATACTTCGTGGCAATGAGCTAGAAGGGGCTGAGAACGCCACCAAACGAAGGGCGATCCTCCTAACTGTCTGTGGGGCAACAACCTATGGCCTCATGAAGAATTTCCTGGCCCCAGCAAAACCAACAGAGAAATCCTACGAAGAATTGTGTATGCTGGTCCGGGAGCACCTAAATCCTAAGGAAAGCGTTTTGATGGCGAGATATCGGTTCTACACATGTCAACGATCTAAGGGGCAGGAAGTGGCAAGCTATGTCGCCGAACTAAGGCGTCTCGCAGGACATTGTGAGTTTGAGGGATTCCTAGAACAAATGCTCAGAGGCTTTTTTGTACTGGGCATCGGACATGAGACAATCCTTCGCAAACTGTTGACTGTAGAAACTACAAATCTGAAGAAAGCCATAATGATAGCCCAGCGACAACACCAAGCAGATTTCGCAGAACAAAGAAGTTTTGGCCGGTACTGTGCATAAAGTAACGTCGGTTTTGAGCTGAAATGTACATGGCAGAACGTACACACCGGATGCCTTGGCCCGATCTCAATTGATCAGAGTCCGCCATCATCTGTTAATGCAAGGCAGTTGACACCTTGTTGGCGCTGCGGAGGTGATCATCGGCCCCATCAATGCCGCTTTAAGCACTATAAGTGCAATGGTTGCAGAACAATGGGACACCTCCACCAAATGTGTAGGCGAGCTGCAAATCCTGCAAACCACCACGTTGCAGAGGACGATCGATCAGTCTGAATTGGAAACTCGAACAGAGACGGCAGAAGTGTACGGGGTACACACGTTCATGATGAAATGCCCACCAATAACGTTGAAAGTTGAACTGAAGGGCATTCCAGTATCTATGGAGCTGGACAGGGGAGCAAGCCAGTCCATAATGAGTAAAAAGGCCTTCGACAGACTGTGGGGAAAGAAGGCACACAGGCCCAAGCTCAGCCCCATTCACACCAAACTAAGGAGTTACACCAAGGAACTAATCCCTGTAATTGGCAGTGCAGAAGTCAAAGTCTCCTATGATGGAGCAGTACATGACCTCCCGCTGTGGATTGTGCCAGGGGATGGCCCCACGTTGTTTGAAAGAAGCTGGTTGGGAAAAATCCGCTGGAACTGGGTCAATATCCGAGCGCTTTCGTCCGTTAAAGATGCCTCATGCAACCAGGTTCTAAGCAAGTTCCCTTCGTTGTTCGAGCCAGGCATTTGAAGCTTCTCGGGGGTGAAAGTACAGATCCATTTGGTTCCTGGTATGCAACCCATCCACCACATAGAAACATAGAAACATAGAAAATAGGTGCAGGAGTAGGCCATTCGGCCCTTCGAGCCTGCACCGCCATTCAATGAGTTCATGGCTGAACATGCAACCTCAGTACCCCATTCCTGCTTTCTCGCCATACCCCTTGATCCCCCTAGTAGTAAGGACCTCATCTAACTCCTTTTTGAATATATTTAGTGAATTGGCCTCAACAACTTTCTGTGGTAGAGAATTCCACAGGTTCACCACTCTCTGGGTGAAGAAGTTCCTCCGCATCTCGGTCCTAAATGGCTTACCCCTTATCCTTAGACTGTGACCCCTGGTTCTGGACTTCCCCAACATTGGGAACATTCTTCCTGCATCTAACCTGTCTAAACCCGTCAGAATTTTAAACGTTTCTATGAGATCCCCTCTCATTCTTCTGAACTCCAGTGAATACAAGCCCAGTTGATCCAGTATTTCTTGATATGTCAGTCCCGCCATCCCGGGAATCAGTCTCAGGCGGTACCGTACATGATGCGTGAAAAAGTGGAAATCGAGCTGGACAGGCTGCAACGCGAAGGCATCATCGCACCGGTAGAATTCAATGACTGGGCCAGTCTGATTGTTCCGGTACTCAAGGAGGACGGTACGGTTAGAATTTGCGGGGACTATAAAGTAACTATTAATTGTTTTTCGCTGTAGGACCAGGTCCCACTACCCAAGGCAGACGACCTATTTGCGACCCTGGCTGGAGGGAAGACGTTCACCAAGCTGGACCTGACCTCAGCCTACATGACACAGGAGCTGGACGAGTCTTCGAAAGGCCTCACCTGCATCAACACGCACAAAGGTCTGTTTATTTACAACCGGTGCCTGTTCGGGATTCAGTCGGCCACTGTGATCTTCCAGTGGAACTTGGAGAGCCTGCTAAAGTTGGTTCCTTGCACAGTAGTCTTCCAGGACAACATATAGGTTGCAGGTCGGGACACCATGGAGCACTTGAAGAATCTGGAGGAGGTTTTTAGTCGGTTGGATCACATGGGGTTCAGATTGAAATGCTCAAAGTGCGTTTTCCTGGCACAGGACGTCGAATTCTTAGGAAGGAGAATCGCTGGGCTGCCTGGTGTGTTGGGCCCTGCTGGGCTACTGTGGATGATGGATTCTGCTCCTTGGTCAACCGTGGTGGCTGGTTGCCACTGGTGTGTATGTTGGGGGATCAAAAAAGGTAGGGTTCAAGGTGGGTTGCTCTGGATAGTCCGTGAATCTGAGTTTAATTTGAGACAAGTGTTTCCGGTGAATGAGTCCATTTGAAAGTTTGGCCCGAAACACCCTGCTCCCCTCTTTGGCCACGAAAGTGCCGGGAAGCCACTTGGGACTTTGTCCATAATTCAATACAAATACAAGATCATTGATTTCAATCTCGCGTGACACATTTGCGCTATCATGGTATACACTTTGTTGAAGCCGCCTGCTCTCTACCTGTTCATGTAGATCAGGGTGAACTAACTAGAGCCTTGTCTTAAGTGCTCTTTTTAGCAGGTGGGATCCCAGTTCAGCAGGTGGGATCCCAGTTAGTGAGTGAGGTCTCGTGCGGTAGCTAAGCAGGACTCGGGATAGGCAAGTCTGCAGTGAGCCTTCAGTTACCCTCTTCAAGCCTTGCTTGATGGTTTGCACTGCTCTCTCTGCCTGACCATTGGACGCTGGTTTAAATGGGGCAGATGTGACATGTTTGATCCCATTACAGGTCATGAATTCTATGAACTCAGCACTGGTAAACATGGCCCGTTGTCGCTCAACAGGACATCAGGTAGGCCGTGAGTGGCAAACATGGCCTGCATGCTTTCAGTAGTGGCAGCGGACGTGCTAGCCGACATTATCTCACATTCAATCCACTTGGAGTACGTGTCTGCAACCACAAGGAACATTTTACCCAAAAATGGGCCTGCATAGTCGACGTGTACCCTAGACCACGGTTTGGAGGGCCAAGACCATAGCGGCGCCTCCCTGGGAACATTACTTAACTGCGAGCATGTATTACATCTGTGAACGCAGGACTCTAAGTCACCACATGTGGGATCTGGTTATCGCTTTCATCATTACGATGCCTGGGTGGGTACTATGAAGGTCATTGATGAAGGTGTCTCTGCCCTTCTTGGGAACCACTACTCGATTGCCTGTATAGACATTTCATCTTTGTGCCGCTGGAATGGCTTTATCTCTTCCTGCATTTCCATTGTGACATTGGACCAGCTCCCGTGAAGCACACAGCTTTTGACTAGAGATAATAAGGGGTCCTGGCTTGTCCAGGTTTTGATCTGCCGAGCAGTGACAGGTGATTGCTCACTCTCAAATGCTTCCATACTATAAGAACATAAGAACATAAGAATTAGGAACAGGAGTAGGCCATCTAGTCCCTCGAGCTTGCTCCACCATTCAACAAGATCATGGCTGATCTGGCCGTGGACTCAGCTCCACTTACCCGCCCTCTCCCCTTAACCCTTAATTCCCTTAATAACCATGGCTAGATCTGCGGGCTGCGCCATTTCCACCCCCGTGGTGGGCAATGTCAGCCTACTGAGAGCATCGGCGCAGTTTTCTGTGCTTAGCCTATGGCCTACTGTCAGCCTACTGAGAGCATCGACGCAGTTTTCTGTGCCTGGCCTGTGGCGGATGGCGTAGTTGTATGTGGACAACGTGAACGCCCATCTCTGGATGCGGGCCGATGCGTTGGTATTTATCCCTTTACTCTCGGAAAACAGGAATATTAGAGGCTTATGGTCAGTTTCCAATTCGAATTTTAGCCCAAACAGGTATTGATGCATTTTCTTTACCCCATAGATACACGCTAACGCTTCTTTCTCAATCATGCTGTAGGCTCTCTCAGCCCTCGGGCCATCTACCATCAATGGCCGACAACCCGGCGCCAACACTTTGCCGTAGGCAATTAGGTTTACCGAGCTCTGCCTGGTCTCCAGTTGTCTTGGACCCCCTTGCCATTGCACCAAGACCTTGTTCAGCTAAGCCCGTGTGGTTGCTGGTGTACAGCGGCCACCCCACGTTAAAAGAACTCACGCACAGGCATCTTCCACTCCGTCAGTATGAAGTTCGGGACCTGGAACGTCAGGACCCTCATGGACAATCCCAACAGCAACAGGCCGGAACGCCGCATTGCCATAGTTGCCCGGGACCTCAGAAGTTTTGACATTGATATCGCCGCCCTAAGCGAGACCCGGTGGGCAGGGGAAGGCCAGTTGAAGGAACATGGTGGAGGTTACACCTTCTTCTGGAAAGGAAAACAGAGGCAGAACGCCGTCTTCATGGAGTCGGCTTTGCTGTCAAGAATGAGCTGGTCGACCGCCTCAAAGACTCCCCCTGTGGGGTTAACGAACGCCTCATGACTCTCCGTATTACCCTATCGCGGAACCAATATGCCACAGTCATCAGTGCGTACGCCCCCACACTCGATGCAACGGATGAGGCTAAAGAGGGTTTTTATTCCAACCTCGAGACATCCTTGTCCCGTGTCCCCATGGGCGACAAATTGATCCTCCTGGGTGATTTTAATGCCAGGGTTGGCAAAGACACAGCCCTCTGGGGAAGCGTGATTGGCAGAGAGGGGGTAGGGAAAGCCAATTCCAGTGGTACCCTACTCCTGACAAAATGTCTAGAACATGAACTCCTTATTACCAATACCCTGTTCCGCCAGAGGGACAAATACAAGGCATCGTGGCAACAGCCTCACTCCAAACACTGGCACTAGCTCGACTATGTTATCGTCCGAGCCAGGGATCGCAAGGATGTGTGCATCACCCGCACCATGACAGGAGCTGACGACTGCTGGACGGACCACCACCTAATCCGATCCATCATCAACATTAACAGTGCCCCAAAGCAGAGGGGACAGTGAAGCAGTTCCGCAAAAAAGTTAATGCCAGGGCACTTAGAGATCCAGCTAAGAGAGCCCTATACTGCCAGCGCCTCACAGCCAATCTGGCGTGCCTTGATGACCCTGAGATGCTGAATCCCCACAGCACAGTCCTCCAGGCCTCTATAACCAGTGCCTGTGAAGAGACACTTGGTCACTCAACCAGAAAACATCAGGACTGGTTTGATGAAAATGATCAGGAAATCGAAGAACTAATAGATCGCAAGCGCAAAGCATTTCTGAGCCTCAAGCAACAGCCCAACTCGGGAGCTGCAAAACAACATTACAGACGGCTCCAGACTCAGGTCCATCAAAAAACACGGGACCTAAAGAACAGGTGGTGGATGGAGAAAGCACAGGAGATACAACAACTGTCCGACAGCCACGATATGCGAGGATTCTTCATCGCAGTCAAGGCCACCTACGGTCCAAACTCCCAAGGCCCCACCCCACTCATGGCCAACATACATAAGAACATAAGAACATAAGAACATAAGAATTAGGAACAGGAGTAGGCCATCTAGCCCCTCGAGCCTGCTCCGCCATTCAATAAGATCATGGCTGATCTGGTCGTAGACTCAGCTCCACTTACCCGCCCGCTCCCCGTAACCCTTAATTCCCTTATTGGTTAAAAATCTATCTATCTGTGACTTGAATACATTCAATGAGCTAGCCTCAACTGCCTCCTTGGGCAGAGAATTCCACAGATTCACAACCCTCTGGGAGAAGAAATTCCTTCTCAACTCGGTTTTAAATTGGCTCCCCCGTATTTTGAGGCTGTGCCCCCTAGTTCTAGCCTTCCCTACCAGTGGAAACAACCTCTCTGCCTCTATCATGATTTTAAATGTTTCTATAAGATCACCCCTCATCCTTCTGAACTCCGAGTAAAGACCCAGTCTACTCAATCTATCATCATAAGGTAACCCCCTCATCTCTGGAATCAGCCAAGTGAATCGTCTCTGTACCCCCTCCAAAGCCAGTATATCCTTTCTTAAGTAAGGTGACCAAAACTGCACGCAGTACTCCAGGTGCGGCCTTACCAATACCCTATACAGTTGCAGCAGGACCTCCCTGCTTTTGTACTCCATCCCTCTCGCAATGAAGGCCAACATTCCATTTGCCTTCCTGATTACCTGCTGCACCTGCAAACTAACTTTTTGGGATTCATGCACAAGGACCCTCAGGTCCCTCTGCACCGCAGCATGTTGTAATTTCTTCCCATTCAAATAATATTCCCTTTTACTGTTTTTTTTTCCAAGGTGGATGACCTCACACTTTCTGACATTGTATTCCATCTGCCAAACCTTAGCCCATTCACTTAACCTATCCAAATCTCTTTGCAGCCTTTCTGTGTCCTCTACACAACCCGCTTTCCCACTAATCTTTGTGTCATCTGCAAATTTTGTTACACTACACTCTGTCCCCTCTTCCAGGTCATCTATGTATATTGTAAACAGTTGTGGTCCCAGCACCGATCCCTGTGGCACACCACTAACCAACGATTTCCAACCCGAAAAGGACCCATTTATCCCGACTCTCTGCTTTCTGTTCGCCAGCCAATTCTCTATCCATGCTAATACATTTCCTCTGACTCCGCGTACCTCTATCTTCTGCAGTAACCTTTTGTGTGGCACCTTATCGAATGCCTTTTGGAAATCTAAATACTCCACATCCATCGGTACACCTCTATCCACCATGCTCGTTATATCCTCAAAGAATTCTAGTAAATTAGTTAAACATGATTTCCCCTTCATGATTCCATGCTGCGTCTTCTTGATTGCACTATTCCTATCTAGATGTCCCGCTATTTCTTCCTTAATGATAGTTTCAAGCATTTTCCCCACTACAGATGTTAAACTAACCGGCCTATAGTTACCTGCCTTTTGTCTGCCCCCTTTTTTAAACAGAGGCGTTACATTAGCTGCTTTCCAATCCGATGGTACCTCCCCAGAGTCCAGAGAATTTTGATAGATTATAACGAATGCATCTGCTATAACTTCCGCCATCTCTTTTAATACCCTGGGATGCATTTCATCAGGACCAGGGGACTTGTCTACCTTGAGTCCCATTAGCCTGTCCAGCACTACCCCCCTAGCGATAGTGATTGTCTCAAGGTCCTCCCTTCCCACATTCACGTGACCATCAATTTTTGGCATGGTTTTTGTGTCTTCCACTGTGAAGATCGAAGCAAAATAATTGTTTAAAGTCTCAGCCATTTCCACATTTCCCATTATTAAATCCCCCTTCTCATCTTCTAAGGGACCAACATTTACTTTAGTCACTCTTTTCCGTTTTATATATCTGTAAAAGCTTTTACTATCTGTTTTTATGTGTTGCGAAAGTTTACCTTCGAAATCTATATTTCCTTTCTTTATTGCTTTTTTAGTCATTCTTTGCTGTTGTTTAAAATTTTCCCAATCCTCTAGTTTCCCACTAATCTTGGCCACCTTATACGCATTGGTCTTTGATTTGAGACTCTCCTTTATTTCCTTGGTTATCCACGGCTGGTTATCCCTTCTCTTACTGCCCTTCTTTTTCACTGGAATATATTTTTGTTGCGCACTATGAAAGAGCTCCTTAAAAGTCCTCCACTGTTCCTCAATTGTGCCACCGTTTAGTCTGTGTTTCCAGTCTACTTTAGCCAACTCTGCCCTCATCCCACTGTAGTCCCCTTTGTTTAAGCATAGTACGCTCATTTCTGACACAACTTCCTCACCCTCAATCTGTATTACAAATTCAACCATACTGTGATCACTCATTCCGAGAGGATCTTTTACTCGGAGATCGTTTATTTTTCCTGTCTCATTACACAGGACCAGATCTAAGATAGCTTGCTCCCTTGTAGGTTCTGTTACATGCTGTTCTAAGAAACAATCCCGTATGCATTCTATGAATTCCTCCTCCAGGCTACTCCGTGCGATTTGAGTTGACCAATCGATATGTAGGTTAAAATCCCCCATGACTACTGCCGTTCCTTTTTCACATGACTCCATTATTTCCTTGATTATTGCCCGCCCCACCATGAAGTTATTATTTGGGGGCCTATAAACTACGCCCACCAGTGACTTTTTCCCCTTACTATCTCTAATCTCCACCCACAATGATTCAACATTTTGTTCATTAGAGCCAATATCGTCTCTCACAACTGCCCTGATATCATCCTTTATTAACAGAGCTACTCCACCTCCTTTCCCTTTTTGTCTATCTTTCCGAATCGTCAGATACCCCTGTATGTTTAATTCCCAGTCTTGGCCACCCTGCAACCATGTTTCTGTAATGGCCACCAAATCATACCCATTTGTAATGATTTGTGCCGTCAACTCATTTACAACGGGGAAACACTCATCAAGGACACCGAGGCTGTCAGGGCCCGATGGAAGGATCACTTGGAAGATCTCCTCAATCAAGACTCTGCCTGTGACTCGAGTGTTCTCGATTCCATTCCGCAGTATGCCACCCGCCACTAACTCAGTGAAACTCCAACGTTGCACGAGGTTGGCAAAGCCATAAAAGTTTAAGAATAACAAGGCTACGAGTGCAGATGGAATCCCTGCTGAGGTGCTAAAATATGGCGGAGAGGTGCTGTTGGTGTGGATACATGACCTCATCTCTCTCATCTGGAGGGAGGAGAGCATGCTGGGAGATCTCAGAGATGCAGTGATCGTGACCATTTTTAAAAAGGGGACAAGTCCGACTGCGGCAACTATAGGGGAATCTCCCTGCTTTCAGCCACTGGGAAAGTTGTCACTCGAGTTCTCCTCAATCGTCTTCTCTCTATGGCCGAGGAGCTCCTCCTGGAATCACAATGCAGATTTCGTCCCCTATGGGGCACAACAGACATGATGTTTGCAGCGCGCCAGTTGCAGGAAAAATGCAGGGAGCAGCGCCAGCCCTTATACATGGCCTTTTTCGATCTTACAAAGGCCTTTGACACTGCCAACCGTGAGGGTCTATGGAGCATCCTCCTCCGTTTCGGATGCCCTCAAAAGTTTGTCAACATCCTTCGCCTCCTTCACGATGACATGAAGGCCGTGATCCTTACCAGCGGATCCATTACAGACCCAATCCACATCTGGACCGGATCAAACAGGACTGTGTTATCGCCCCAACCCTCTTCTCAATCTTCCTCGCCGCCATGCTCCACCTCACAATCAACAAGCTCCCCGCTGGAATGGAACTAAACTACAGAACCAGTGGGAAGCTGTTTAACCTACGCCACCTCCAGGCCAGGTCCAAGGTCACCCCAATCTCCGTCATTGAGCTGCAGTATGCGGACAATGCCTGCGTCTGTGCACATTCAGAGGCTGAACTCCAGGATATAGTCAATGAATTCACTGAGGCATATGAAAGCATGGGCCTGTCCAGTCCCGTCAGAATTTTATATGTTTCTATGAGATCCCCTCTCATTCTTCTACATTCCAGTGAATATAAGCCTAGTCAATCCAGTCTTTCGTCATACGTCAGTCCTGCCATCCCGGGAATTAGTCTGGTGAACCTTCGCTGCACTCCCTCAATAGCAAGAATGTCCTTCCTCAGATTAGGAGACCAAAACTCAAGGTGTGGTCTCACCAAGGCCATATACAACTGTCATGATGCTGTGTGACTTGGAAAAGTCTTTGTTGTGTCTGGTGTCGGGTGGTCCATCCGGATTTATTCTTAGTATATGTCTTTGTAACAGTTTGGTACAACAGAGTGTCTCACTGGGCCATTTCAGAGCGCAGTTAAGAGTCAACTGCATTGCTGTAGGTCTGGAGTCACATATAGGCCAGACCGGGTAAGGACGGCAGATTTCCTTCCCGAAATGGGATTTTACATTTCGGTTGTTTTACAATCCGGTCGTTTCACGGTCACCATTACTGATACTAGTTTTACTTAAATAACTGGATTTAAATTCCCCAGCTGCTGTGGTGGGATTGTGGAATCACGTCTCCAGATCATTAGTTCAGGCCTCTGGATTACTTGTCCAGTAACATAACCACTATGCTACCGTACCCCAATCTGCCCAATAACTGGTTAAACAATAACATGAAGCAGGGATCATAACAGAGAACCAAATATCAGTTACTCAAGTAGCTCGAATTGCCATTGGTACTCATCGCTCTCAATGGAAGGAGGATTAAATAAAACTTTACCAAGACTAGGCTGGACTTTAGAAGAGCCAAGTGGTTTATTTTACGTAAAATACACGAATGAACAAAATACAGTTTAAAGAATGAGAATAATCAATTCCCTGCGCTGATCAGTTTATGAAAAATAATATAGATGCAATCAGAGGCAGTCCCTCGGAATCGAGGAAGACTTGCTTCCACTCTTAAAATGAGTCCTTAGGTGGCTGAACAGTCCAATACGAGAACCACAGTCCCTGTCACAGGTGGGACAGACAGTGGTTGAAGGAAAGGGTGGGTGGGGAGTCTGGTTTGCCACACGCTCTTTCCGCTGCCTGCGCTTGTTTTCTGCATGCTTTCGGCGATGAGACTCGAGGTGCTCAGCGCCCTCCCGGATGCACTTCCTCCACTTAGTGCGGTCTTTGGCCAGGGACTCTCAGGTGTCAGTGGGGATGTTGCACTTTATCAGGGAGGGTGTCCTTGCAACGTTTCCTCTGCCCACCTTTGGCGCATTTGCCGTGAAGGAATTCCGAGTAGAACGCTTGCTTTGGGAGTTTCGTGTCTGGCATACGAACGATGTGGCCTGCCCAGCGGAGCTGATCAAGTGTGGTCAGTGCTTCGATGCTGGGGATGTTGGCCTGGATGAGGACGCTAATCTGTCCTCCCAGGGGATTTGTAGAATCTTGCGGAGACATTGTTGGTGGTATTTCGCCAGTGACTTGAGGTGTCTACTGTACATGGTCTGTAAAGTCATTCCTCTACAGCATGAAACCACACAAGACACATTCTGGGGACAAGGTCACTCTGTGACCTTAACTCTTTATTCACAGGACTCCAAAGACTCTGACCCTGCGTGGGACCTCCCTTTTTATACCTGTGTAATCAGGTAAGGAGTGTCTCCCACAAGTTCACCCCTTGTGGGCAAAGTGTGCATCTAGGTTAAGTGTATACAATAATACAGTGGTGTTACATTGTGGTTACATACATGACATCACCCCCCCCCCCCCCCAAAGTCTTATTGGGATTATAGGTTTAGTCTTTCAGGTGGTCTACACTCCCTCGTGGAGCGCCGCAGTTGGGGCTCTGGTTGTTGGACACTGACGTGAGTGTCTGTCCCCTGTGGTGATTCCGGCCTGTCCGGGCTGACCGCAGGGACTGTGCATTCTTCTGATTGCTCTTGTTGTTCGTTCACTGACGGTGTTGTGAGCTCCATCTCATGGTCTTCTTCAGGTTCCTCCGTGTCTATGCTGAACTTTTCTTTTACTTGGTCCAGATGCTTACGGCATATCTGGCCATTGTTGAGTTTTACCACGATGACCCTATTCCCCTCTTTGTCAATTACAGTGCCCTCAAGCCATTTGGGCCCCATGGCGTGATTAAGAACGAATACAGGATCATTTATTTCTATATATCTCCCCCTCGTTTTGTGACTTGCGCTTGCCCTCAACTATGTCGGTCAGGACTGGGTGAATGAGGGACAACCGAGTTTTGAGTGTCTGTATCAGTCGTAGCTCTGTGAGCGAGTGCGGTCGGGATCTATAGGCCAGCAGGAGACGCGATAGGCAGCATTGTAGGGAGGGTTCTTGAATCCTGAGCATACCTTGCTTAATGATTTGGACCGCACGTTCCGCCTAGCCATTGGAGGCCGGCTTGAACGGCGCAGTTCTGACATGGTTGATGCCATTGCCCGACATAAACTCTCGGAATTCGTAGCTTGTGAAACATGGGCCATTATCACTAACCAAGATGTCTGGCAAGCCATGGGTTGCAAAGATCACACGTAGGCTTTCCACGGTGGTGGATGATGTGCATGAATTCAGAATGATGCGCTCGATCCATTTCGAGTACGCATCTACCACAATAAGGAACATCATTCCCATGAACGGGCCCGCGTGTTCAACATGAATGCATGACCATGGCCTGGTGGGCCAGGGCCACGGGCTGAGCGGGGCCTCCCTGGGGGCATTACCCAGCTGGGCACACGTCGTGTTCCAGGTCTAAATCAATTCCAGGCCACCAAACATGTGACCGGGCAATGGCCTTGATCAGCACAATGCCTGGGTGCTCGCTGTGGAGTTCCCTGATGAATGCCTTCCTGCCTTTTTGGGGCATAACTACCCGGCTGCCCCATAGTAGGCAGTCGGCTTGGATGGAGAGCTCATCCATCCGCGTGTAGAACGGTCTGACCTCCTCAAAGCATGCTCCATGTGCGGATGCCCAATCCCCAGTCAGAACACATTTCTTAATCAGGGATAGGAGGGGATCTCTGTTTGTCTAGATTTTGATCTGGCGGGCTGTGATGGGGGAGCCTGCGCTGTCAAAGGCGACAGCCATGACCATCTCGGCGTTTTGCTCCTCTGCCCCCTCAGTGGTGGCTAGTGGAAGCCTGCTGAGCACTTCAGCGCAATTTTCAGTGCCGGGCCGGTGCCGGATGGAGTATTCATAAGCAGCCAGCGTGAGAGCCCATCGATGTATGCAAGCTGATGCGTTGGCATTGATAGCCTTGCTGTCTGACAACAGGGATGTTAATGGCTTGTGGTCCGTCTCTAATTCAAACTTACTACCAAAGAGGTACTGATTCATTTTTTTTACACCATAGACACATGCAAACACTTTCTTCTCGACCATCCCATATCCCCGTTCTGCTTGAGAGAGCGACCTGGAGGCATAAGCCACAGGTTGTAGTTGACCCTCAGCATTGCCCTGCTGCAACACGCACCCAACCCCATAGGACGATGCATCACATGTCAGAACCAATTTTTTACAAGGGTCGTACAGGGTCAACAACTTGTTTGAACAAAGTAGGTTTCGTGCTCGATCAAAAGCCCATTCCTGACAGTCCCCCCAAAATCAATCGCGACCCTTACGCAGGAGCACGTGTAGCGGCTGCAACAATGTGCTCAAGTTCGGCAGAAAGTTCCCGAAATAGTTCAACAGTCCCAGGAATTAACGCAGCTCCGATGTGTTGCAGGGCCTGCGTGCTCGTCGAATCGCCTCTGTTTTGGATTATTGGGCCGAATCCCATCTGCAGCAACCCGCCTGCCCAGAAACTCAACCTCAGGAGCTAAGACCAAACATTTAGACTTCTTGAGTCGTAGGCCTACCCGGTCCAGTCGGCGTAGCACCTCCTCCAGGTTGTGGAGGTGTTCCTCGGTGTCTCGACCCGTGATGAGGATGTCGTCCTGGAATACGATCGTTCCCGGAATGGATTTAAGCAGGCTTTCCATGTTTCATTGAAAAATCGCAGCCGCTGATCGAATGCCAAACGGGCACCTGTAATAAACGAACACTCCCTTGTGCGTGGTGATGGTGGTCAGTAGTTTAGATTCGTCGGCCAGTTCCTGGGTCATATAGGCTGAAGTGAGGTCCAACTTGGTGAACAGCTTGCCACCTGCCAGCGTGGCGAAGAGGTCCTCCGCTCTCGGGAGCGGGTATTGATCTTGTAGGGACATCCGATTGATGGTGGCCTTGTAGTCGCCACAGATCCTGACAGCCATCCACTTTTAGGACGGGAACGATGGGGCTCGCCCAGTCGCTGAATTCAACAGGCGAGATGATGCCGTCTCTCAACAGCCGGTCCAATTTGCTCTCGATCTTTTCCCGCATCACATATGGCACTGCTCTGGCTTTGTGGTGCACTGGCCTGACGTCCGGGGTAATGTGTATCACCACTTTAGTGCCTTTGAAAGTCCTGACGCCAGGTTGGAATAGTGAATCGAATTGTTGTAGGACTTGGACCCGCTGAACCTCAGCGTCCATCGATTTGCCCCAAAAGTCATCCTGCCTCAAAGAACCCTCTTCTGGTCCATCCGCCTCATATATTAGTCTCGTTGCAGACTTCCTGCACTTTCGAGCTAAATGGCCACAGAGATTGCAGTTCCTGCAGACAAACTGTTGAAATCTGCAAGATCTAGCTGAGTGTTTTCCCCCACACCTCCAGCATGAGTTAAAGTTTCCATTGTTGGGAACAAAGGGACTATGGGCAGGCATTCCGGGCTGACTGTCCCTTTGACTGCTCTTAAGTACCCTATTAGTGGGTGTCAATGGCCCCATCCCGGGCCGTATTGTCCACTGTGATGGCGTGAATGCCCGTTCAGCCTGCCATTGTCTCTGTTGAAGTCCTACTCTGGTGTCAATCGCTGCCTGGGGAGTGTCGGACTGCCCCTCCCTGCCTGCGGGGCTCTGAGTCGCATTGATGATGTTGAAGCCCTGATCCATCGCCGCGTTAGAGGCAGAATTGCGCGCGTATATTGTTTTCCTCTCTTCCTCCCCCGCAATGAAAGTTTGAGCCATCAACGCCGCCGCTTCCAAGGTCAAATTAATTTGCGGAAAATTCCCGCATGACCGATGCCCTTGATAAAGAAGTCCCTTAGCATCTCCCCCCACAGGCCGGAGGTCCGCTACGAAGTCCGGTATGCTCTGTCCTTCACGACGTCAGTGGGTGTAGAATCTGTGTTGGGCCATATGTATGCTACTCGCCGGTTTGAGGTGCTCCCCGATCAATTTGCTAAGTTCTTCAAAGGTTTTGTCCGACGGCTTTTCAGGTGCTAGTAAGTCCTTCATGAGCGCGTAATTCTTTGGTCCGCAGCTGGTCAAAAGATGAGCCCTTCGCTTGTCGGCCGCTGCATCCCCCAGCCATTCTTTTGTAACGAAGCTTTGCTGAAGCCTCTCGACAAAATTGTCCCAGTCTTCCCCAACACAGTACCGTTCCTCTGTGCTACCGGTGGCCATGCTCGTGGGCCGTGAATTCACGTTTCTCGTCGCCAATGTAAAGTCCTTACTCTACAGTATGAAACCACACGAGGCACATTCTGGGGACAAGGTCACTCTGTGACCTTAACTCTTTATTCACAGGGCTCCTAAGACTGTGACCCTGCGAGGGACCTCCCTTTTTATACCTGTGTGATCAGGTACGGAGTGTCTCCCACAAGTTCACCCCTTGTGGTCAAGGTGTGCATCCAAGTTGAGTGTATACAGCAATACACTGGTGTTACATTGTGGTTACATACATGACATGGTCCATGTGCAATCTTACCTTATTTGTTGCTCAACTGCACAAGTGGAGCTTTTGCGGTTTTGCAGTATGTATTGTGCCGAAGACATCTTTGAATACTTCCCAGTTTGTTTGTAGGATTGCCCATTAACAGTTCAGACCAGTTTAACGCAATCAATTTATTTCTGATCCTTTCGAAGTTGCCCTTACTTAAAGTTAAAGTCTTGGTTTATGACTCTCGCTTCAACCTCTCCAACCGAGCATCAAATTCAATCATTTTACAGTCACTATTCGCAAGACATTCCCTTAACGTTAGATTGTTAACTCATTCTGGTTTGTTAGTCATCACTAAATCTAGTATGGTCTTATCCCTTGCTGATTCACATGGTTTTCGGGTGGAGGGTGTATAAATGTAGCACCAGCTTTCTGGACATTTGTATGAACAATACTTTGAATTCTCAAATCCAAAACCTCCAAGAAAGAACTGTACTGTTTGGCAAGCTTGTGGGTGTGGCACTAAGGTGCATTCATGTGCAAACGAACATTTCACACTGATTGGTTGGATGGAAGGGGGAACCCAGGCCAATTAATGTCATCACCATCTAAAGTGATTACTGGGAACAATACCCCTAGAGGTAACTCAGAGATACTATGCCTGCGCATTATTAAAGCACAGTCACGACTCAGTTCCAACCGAAACTGGTGCAAGGCCATTATCTTCCAGCAGATAAGCCAGTTAAGCAAGATCGGTTTTGTTATGTCTTTAGATGCTCTGATAATGAATCCACGAGGCAATGTGTTATACTTGAACTGTAGTGACCTCAGTCCTTTATTGATAACTCCAGAGTAAGGATCACACCTGGTGGCCTGCCTTTTATACTAGGCCAGGCACACCTGTACAGGTAACTTTTAAGTCTCCCACTGCTGTGCCCTCTGGTAATATGACAAGCAGTAACCATGTAGGATACATGACATCTTTGAGATCGAAACCCATTACCTGCTAATGGGGGCCATCAACTCAGGAAATGACAGACATCCAGTAATCAGCACCCACTGTCTCCCTCCAGATGCAAGGCCTGGTAGTAGGAAAACGAAATATCATTTTTCATAGAAATATAGAAACATAGAAAATAGATGCAGGAGTAGGCCATTCGGCCCTGCGAGCCTGCACCACCATTCAATAAGATCATGACTGATCATTCCCTCAATACCCCTTTCCTGCTTTCTCTCCATTCCCCTTGATCCCCTTAGCCGTAAGGGCCATATCTAACTCCCTCTTGAATATATCCAATGAACTGGCATCAACAACTCTCTACGGCAGGGAATTCCATAGGTTAACAACTCTCTAAGTGAAGAAGTTTCTCCTTTTGCAGTCCTAAATAACCTACCCCTTATCCTAAAACTATGTCCCCTGGTTCTGGACTTCCCCAACATCAGGTACATTCTTCTCACATCTAACCTGTCCAGTCCCATCAGAATCTTATACGTTTCTATGAGATCCCCTCTCATCCTTCTAAATTCCAGTGAATAAAGGCCCAGTTGATCCAGTCTCTCCTCATATGACAGTCCAGCCATCCCTGGAATCAGTCTGGTGAACCTTCGCTGCACTCCCTCAATAGCAAGAACGTCCTTCCTCAGATTAGGAGACCAAAACTGTACACCATATTCCAGGTGAGGCCTCACTAAGGCTCTGTACAACTGCAGTAAGACCTCCCTGCTCCTATACTCAAATCCCCTAGCTATGAAGGTCAACATACCATTTGCCTTCTTCACCGCCTGCTGTACCTGCATGCCCACTTTCAGTGACTGATGAACCATGACACCCAGGGCTCGTTGCACCTCCCCTTTTCCTAATCTGCTGCCATCCAGATAATATTCTGCCTTCGTGTTTTTGCCCCCAAAATGGATAACCTCACATTTATCCACATTATACTGCATCTGCCATGCATTTGCCCACTCATGTAACCTGTCCAAGTCACCCTGCAGCCTCTTAGCATCCTCCTCACAGCTCACACCGCCACCTAGTTTAGTGTCATCCGCAAACTTGGAGATATTACACTCAATTCCTTCATCTAAATCGTTAATGTATATTGTAAAGAGCTGGGGCCCCAGCACTGAGCCCTGCGGCACTCCACTAGTCACTGCCTGCCGTTCTGAAAAGGACCCATTTATCCCGACTCTCTGCTTCCTGTCTGCCAACCAGTTCTCTATCCAAGTCAGTACAATACAATGCGCTTTGATTTTGCACACCAATCTCTTGTGCAGGATCTTGTCAAAAGCATTTTGAAAGTCCAAATACACCACATCCACTGGTTCTCCCTTGTCCACTCTGCTAGTTACATCATCAAAAGATGCCAGAAGATTCGTCAAGCATGATTTCCCTTTCATAAATCCATGCTGACTTGGACCGATCCTGTCACTGCTTCCAAATGCGCTGCTATTTCATCCTTAATGATCGATTCCAACATTTTCCCCACTACTGATGTCAGGAAAACCAGTCTATAATTCCCTGTTTTCTCTCCCTCCTTTTTTAAAAAGTGGTGTTACATTAGCTACCCTCCAGTCCATAGGAACCGATCCAGAGTCAATAGACTGTTGGAAAATGATCACCAATGCATCCACTATTTCTAGGGCCACTTCCTTAAGTACTCTGGGATGCCGACTATCAGGCCCCGGGGATTTATCGGCCTTCAATCCCATCAATTTCCCTAACACAATTTCCCGCCTAATAAGGATATCCTTCAGTTCCTCCTTCTCACTCGACCTACTGTTCTCTAGTACAATCGGAAGCATATTTGTGTCTTCCTTCGTGAAGACAGAACCGAAGTATTTGTTCAATTGGTCTGCCATTTCTTTGTTCCCCATTATAAATTCACCTGAATCTGACAGCAAGGGACCTACGTTTGTCTTTGTTTATCTTTTTCTCTTCACTTATTTATAGAAGCTTTTGCAGTCAGGTTTTATGTTCCCTGCAAGCTTCCTCTCATACTCTATTTTCCCCTTCTTAATTAAACCCTTAGTTTTCCTCTGTTGAATTCTAAATTTCTCCCAGTCCTCCAGTTTGCTGCTTTTTCTGGCCAATTTATGTCTCTTCCTTGGTTTTAGCACTATCCTTAATTTCCCTTGTTAGCCACGGTTGAGCCACCTTCCCGTTTTATTTTTACTCCAGGCAGGGATGAACAATTGCTGAAGTTCATCCATGTGATGTTTAAATGTTTGCCATTGCTTAGCCACCGTCAACCCTTTAAGTCTATTCGAGTCAATTCACGCCTCATACCTTCGAAGTTACCTTTCCTTAAGTTCAGGACCCTACGAATTAACTGTGTCACTCTCCATCTTAATAAAGAATTCTACCATATTATGGTCACTCTTCCCCAAGGGGCCTCGCACAACAAGATTGCTAATTAGTCCTTTCTCATTACACATCACCTAGTCGAGGATGGCCAGCTTTGTAGTTGGATCCTCGACATATTGGTCAAGAAAACCATCCCTAATACACTCCAGGAAATCCTCTTCCACCGCATTGCTAGCAGTTTGGTTAGCCCAATCAATATGTAGATTAAAGTCGCCCATGATAACTGCTGTACCTTTATTGCACACATCCCTAATTTCTTGTTTGATGCTGTCCCCAACCTCACTACTACTGTTTGGT
The DNA here is from genome assembly GCF_044704955.1 of Pristiophorus japonicus. NCBI lineage: Eukaryota > Metazoa > Chordata > Chondrichthyes > Pristiophoridae > Pristiophorus > Pristiophorus japonicus. The sequence continues at coordinate 534,175,910 of NC_091977.1, forward strand.
GGTCTGTACACGACTCCCACTAGCGTTGTCTGCCCTTTGGAATTCTGATGCTCCACCCATACCGATTACACGTCATCCAGGCTAATGTCCCTCCTTATGATTACATTAATTTCCTCTTTAACCAGCCACACCACCCTACCTCCTTTTCCTTTCTGTCTATCCTTCCTAAATGCTGAAAAGCTTTGGATGTTGAGTTCCCAGCCTTGGTCACCTTGGAGCCATGTCTCCGTGATGCCAATTACATCATACGCGTTAACTGCTATCTGCGCAGTTAATTCATCCACCTTATTCCGAATATTCTTCACATTGAGGCACAGAGCCTTCAGGCTTGTCTTTTTCACACACTTTGCCTGTTTAGAATTTTGCTGTAATATGGCCCTTTTTGTTTTTTGCCTTGGGTTTCTCTGCCCTCCACTTTTACTATTCTCCTTTCTATCTTTTGCCTCTGTCTCCCTGCCATATTAGTTTAATTCCTCCCCCTGTTCCTATCCCCCTGCCATATTAGTTTAACTCCTCCCCAACAGCACTAGCAAACACTCCCCCTAGGAGATTGGTTCCAGTCCTGCCCAGGTGCAGACCGTCCGGTTTGTACTGGTCCCACCTCCCCCAGAACCGGTTCCAATGCCCCAGGAATTTGAATCCCTCCCTGCTGCACCACTGCTCAAGCCACATATTCATCTGCGCTATCCTGCGATTCCTACTCTGACTAGCATGTGGCACTGGTAGCAATCCCGAGATTACTACTTTTGAGATCCTACTTTTTAATTTAGCTCCTAGCTCCTTAAATTCGTTTCGTAGGACCTCATCGCTTTTTTACCTATGTCGTTGGTACCAATGTGCACCACGACAACTGGCTGTTCTCCCTCTCTTTTTAGAATGTCCTGCACCCGCTCCGAGACATCCTTGACCCTTGCACCAGGGAGGCAACATACCATCCTGGAGACTCAGTTGCAGCCGCAGAAACGCCTATCTATTCCCCTTACAATTGAATCCCCTATCACTATCGCTCTCCCACTCTTTTTTCTGCCCTCCTGTGCAACAGAGCCAGCCACGGTGCCATGAACTTGGCTGCTGCTGCCCTCCCCTGATGAGTCATCCCCCCCAACAGTACCCAAAGCAGTGTATCTGTTTTGCAGGGGGATGACCACAGGGGACCCCTGCACTACCTTCCTTCCACTGCTCTTCCTGCTGGTCTTCCATTCCCTATCTGGCTGTGGACCCTTTCCCTGCGGTATGACCAACTTGCTACACATGCTACTCACGTCATTCTCAGCATCGTGGATGCTCCAGAGTGAATCCACCCTCAGCTCCAACTCTGCAACGTGGTCCGTCAGGAGCTGGAGGCGGATACATTTCCCGCACACGTAGTCGTCAGGAACACTGGTGTCGTCCCTGAGTTCCCACATGGTACAGGAGGAGCATAACACGTGACCGAGCTGTCCTGCCATGACTTAACCCTTAGATAAGCAACAACAATGCTAAAGTTTACTCACTGTTATAGAAGAGAAAAAAGAAAAACTACTCACCAATCACCAGCCAATCACTTACTCCCTTGGCTGTGACGTCACTTTTCTGTTTCTTTCTACTTCTTTTTTACCTTCTCCCTGTAGCTGCACCGGCTCGTCTTTTATAGGCCTCACCAACGGAGCTCCTCGACGCTGCTCCCGACTGCTGCCGGCGCTGGGCCCCGGCCTTCCTGCTGTGCCTTTTACGCATGCTGGGACGCATCCCAGTTAATCTGTGTTATACCCTCAATATCCTTTTTATAGTCTTCAATTAATTCCAGGCCTTGGCCCTACATTTACAGGACTGTTCCTGGGCATGGCCAAGGGGTCCATTAACCGGTCAAGGCAGCAAGCGGTCGAGGGGGTCATTCAGCCTGACTGCCTGCCTCTCTTCCGTGGTTATGTTCGAGCCAGGGTGTCTCTGGAGATGGAACACACAGTGTCCATCTTTATGCTCGCAGCCTTCCGCGAGAGGTGGGCACCGGAGGGACTGGAGTGCATCATCACACTGGCAACCAAATTTTAATTTGATCCATTAATGGCAAAACTTTAATTTGTTTAATTTGTTGGTTTTAGTGCCCCCTTAATAAGGGGGGCACTTGAATTATAGTTTTACAAAAATAGTGTGGAGCTGTGAGTTGGGAGTGGCTTAGCCAGTCATGTAATCTTCAGAAGACTCAATAAAACCCCAGCCAGTTGGGTTTAGGGGATCCACAATGAGGCATGTGGTTATGAACCTGGTGGATGAACTGGTAATCTGTAGTGTCATTGTTAAACCTTTTGGCAAAAAACCAACTAGTTCTTAATGGCAATGTGTTGCTATGAATTCATAAGCAAAGAACCCATGAAGCAATACATTATAACCTCCACTGACTTGGAAATATATCGGTGTTCCTTCATCGTGGCTGGGTCAAAACATAGAAATTAGGTGCAGAAGCAGGCCATTCGGCCCTTCGAGCCTGTACCGCCATTCAATAAGATCATGGCTGATCATTCAAACTTAGTATCCCTTTCCTGCTTTCTCTCCATACACCTTGATCCCTTTGGCCGTAAGGGCCATATCTAACTCCCTTTTGAATATATCTAATGAACTGGCCTCAACAACTTTCTGTGGTAGAGAATTTCATAGGTTCACAATTCTCGGAGTGAAGAAGTTTCTCCTCATCTTGGTCCTAAATGGTTTACCCCTTATCCTTAGACTGTGACCCCTGGTTCTGGACTTCTCCAACATCGGGAACATTCTTCCTGCATCTAACCTGTCCAATTCCGTCAGAATTTTATATGTTTCTATGAGATCCCCTCTCATTCTTCTAAATTCTAGTGAATATAAGCTAGTCGATCCAGTCTTTCTTCATATGTCAGTCCTGTCATCCCGGGAATCAGTCTGGTGAACCTTCGCTGCACTCCCTCAATAGTAAGAATGCCCTTCCTCAGATTAGGAGACCAAAACTGGGTGGCTCCTAGGTGGCTGAACAGTCCAATACGAGAATCACAGTCCCTGTCACAGGTGGGGCAGATAGTGTTTGAGGGAAAGGGTGGGTGGGACAAGTTTGACACACGCTCTTTCCATTGCCTGCACTTGATTTCTGCATGCTCTCGCCGATGAGACTCAAGGTGCTCAGTGCCTTCCCTTGGGAGCACAGGTATTTAAGGAGGCCTCACAGGTTGGAGAGGCACTCTGGAGACCTGCAATAAAAGACTAAGGTCACATTTTACTTTGCGCTCACAGTATTCAGTCTGACTCTTTCTTCATACGTAACAACTGGTGACGAGATACAGATAGCGAACCCAACAATGCAGAGAACAGTGGGCATCCTGGAGAAATTCTCAGAGGGAGATGATTGGGAAACCTTTGTGGAGCAACTCGACCAATATTTCATAGCCAACGAGCTGGATGGAGAAACGAATGCTGCCAAACGAAGGGCGATTCTCCTCACCGTCTGCGGGGCACCGACGTATGGCCTCATGAAAAATTTGCTTGCTCCAGCGAAACCTACGGAGAAATCATACGATGATTTGTGCGCACTGGTCCAGGAGCATTTGAACCCGAAGGAAAGAGTTCTGATGGTGATAGAGTATTCAAACAGGCTCATTTAGACAGGCTTTGAAAATTCACAGACCCCCAAGTCAAAGCTACTACGTGCTGCCCAGCATGTTGCATTAACTCATCAATCAACTTGACATTTTCGGACCTTGGGTAGCGAGCCAATAAAACGTTAAAAGACTTTCAATTGAGCCAATAAGGTCAAAGGCGAGTTCTTTTCTGTAAATTGATCCAGGTATAAAGTACAGCCATTTTGACCATGTGTCTCAGTAAGACAAAGAAACTGGCAATCAGCCAGCAGTTTGTTGCTCTCTGCCAAAATTAAAAAGTTAAAACTACCATCGGAGTTCGTATTTCATTGGAAATTAAGAGATCTAACAGATGGCGAGGTACCGGTTCTACACCCACAAAAGGTCTGAAGGCCAGGAAGTGGCGAGTTATGTCGCCGAGCTAAGACGCCTTGCAGGACATTGCGAATTTGAAGGACATTTGGAGCACATGCGCAGAGACTTTTTCGTACTTGGCATTGGCCACGAAACCATCTTCGCAAACTTTTGACTGTAGAGTCCCCAACCTTGAGTAAAGCCATAGCGATAGCCCAGGCGTTCATTGCCACCAGTGACAATGCTAAGCAAATCTCTCAGCACACAAGTGCTGCTACAAGTACTGTGAACAAAATGATGATGTTTTCAAATCGCAACGTACAGAGCAGGTCACACATGTTTGCAGCTGCACGTCCGCAGATGTCTCAGAGTCCACCATCAAGGCCATTAACATCTTGTTGACGCTGTGGGGGTGATCATCGTTTCCATTCATGCCGCTTCAAAGGGTACGTTTGCAAGGGCTATGGAACAATGGGACATCTCCAACGTATGTGCAGGCGAGCTGCAAATCCTGATAATCATGCAAACCACCATGTTGCATAGGAGACAAATCCACGGAGGATCATGATGAACCACAGCCTTAGACAGAGGAGGCAGAGGTACATGAGGCGCACACATTTACCACAATGTGTCGCCCCGATAATGCTGAATGTTGAAATAATGGGCTCCCGATGTCAATAAAGCTGGACACAGGCACGAGCCAGTCCATCATGAACAAAAAGACTTTCAAAAATTGTTGTGCAACAAGACCTCAAGGCCAGTCATATTTCCAATTCGCACGTAACTAAGAACTTATACAAAGGAACTGATTCCTGTAATAGGCAGTGCTACTGTAAAGGTCTCCTACGATGGAGCGGTGCACAAGCTACCACTCTGGGTGGTACCAGGCGATGGTCCCACGCTGCTCGGCAGGAGCTGGCTGGGAAAGATACGCTGGAACTGGGACGACGTCTGAGCGCTATTGCCCGCTGACGACACTTCGTGTGCCCAGGTCTTAAACAAGTTCCCTTCGCTGTTCCAACCAGGCATCGGGAAATTCCAAGGAGCAAAAGTGCAGATCTACCTAATTCCGGAGGCGCGACTTTTTCATCACAAGGCGAGAGCAGTACCATACATGACGAGAGAAAGGATAGAGATTGAGCTAGACCGGCTGCAAAGAGAGGGCATCATTGCACCGACCGAATTCAATGCGTGGGCCAGTCCTATCGTCCCAGTCCTCAAGGGAGATGGCACTGTCAGAATCTGTGGTGATTACAAAGTAACAATCAATCGTTTCCCCCTGCAGGACCAATACCCACTACCAAAGACCGACGACCTCTTTGCAACGCTGGCGGGAGGAAAGACGTTCCCGAAGCTGTATTTGACTTCAGCCTACATGATGTAGGAGCTGGAGGAATCATCGAAGGGCCTCCCCTGCATCAACACGACAAAGGTCTCTTCATTTATAACAGATGCTCGTTTGGAATTCGATCAGAGGCAGCGATATTCCAGAGAAACATGGAAAGCTTAGTGAAGTCGGTCCCGCGCACAGTGGTCTTCCAGGACAACATCTTGGTTACAGGTCGGGACACAGTCAAGCATCTGCAGAGCCTGGAGGAGGTTCTTAGTTGACTCAACCATGTGGGGCTCAGGTTAAAACGCTCAAAGTGCATTTTCCTGGTGCCTGAAGTGGAGTTCCTGGGGAGGAGGATCGCGGTGGACAGCATCAGGCCCACCGATTCGAAGACTGAAGCAATCGAGAACGCACTGAGGCCACAGAACGTGACGGAGCTGTGGTCGTTTCTCGGACTCCTGAACTACTTTGGTAACTTCTTACCGGGTCTCAGCACACTGTTAGAACCACTGCACGCCTTACTGCGTAAAGGGGACGGATGGGTATGGAGTAAAAGCCAAGAAAATGCCTTTGTAAAAGCCAGAAAATTGTTATGCACAAACAAATTGCTTGTGTTGTATGATCCATGTAAGCGTTTGGTACTAGCATGTGATGCACCGTCATATGGCGCGGGTGTGTATTGCAACAAGCTAATGATTTGGGGAAATTGCAACCGGTTGCTTATGCATCCAGGAATTTGTCTAAGGCTGAGAGAGCCTACAGCATGATTGAAAAAGCGTTAGCGTGTGTCTATGGGGTAAAGAAAATGCATCAATACCTGTTTGGGCTAAAATTCAAATTGGAAACTGATCATAAGCCACTTATATCTCTGTTTTCCGAGAGTAAGGGATAAATACTAATGCATCGGCCCGCATCCAGAGATGGGCGCTCACGTTGTCTGCAGTGGTGCAAACCATCAAGCAAGGCTCGAAGAGGGTAACTGAAGGCTCACTGTAGACTCGCCTATCCCGAGTCCTGCTTAGCTACCGCATGAGACCCCATTCGCTCACTGGGATCCCACCTGCTGAACTGCTCATGAAAAGAGCACTAAAGATAAGGCTGTCGTTAGTTCATCCCGATACAACTATGCCATCCGCCACAGGCCAGGTACAGAAAACTGTGCCGATGCTCTCAGTAGGCTGCCATTGTCCACCACGGGGGTGGAAATGGCGCAGCCCGCAGATTTAGTCATGGTTATGGAAGCATTTGAGAGTGAGCAATCACCCGTCACAGCCCGACAGATTAAAACCTGGACGAGCCAGGACCCCTTACTTTCCCTAGTAAAAAATTGTGTGCTTCATGGGAGCTGGTCCAGTATCCCAGTGGAAATGCAGGAAGAGATAAAGCCGTTCCAGCGGCGTAAAGATGAAATGTCTATACAGGCAGACTGCTTTCTGTGGGGTAATCGGGTAGTGGTTCCCAAGAAGGGCATGGAAACCTTCATCAGTGACCTCCACGGTACCCACCCAGGCATTGTAATGATGAAAGCGATAGCTAAATCCCACGTGTGGTGGCCCGGTATCGATGCGGACTTAAAGTCCTGCATGCACAGATGTAACACATGCTTGCAGCTAAGCAATGCACCCAGGGAGGCCCCACTAAGTTTATGGTCTTGGCCATCCAAACCGTGGGCTAGGATCCATGTTGACTATGCAGGCCCATTCTTGGGTAAAATGTTCCTTGTGGTTGTAGATGCGTACTCCAAATGGATTGAATGTGAGATAATGACGGCAAGCACGTCCACTGCCACCATGTTTGCCATGCACGGCCTGCCCGATGTCCTGTTGAGCGACAACGGGCCATGTTTTACCAGTGCTGAGTTCAAAGAATTCATGACCGGTAATGGGATCAAACATGTCACATTTGCCCCGTTTAAACCAGCGTTCAATGGTCAGGCAGAGAGAGTGGTGCAAACCATCAAACAAGGCTTGAAGAGGGTAACGCCTATCCCGAGTCCTGCTTAGCTACCGCACGAGACCCCATTCGCTCACTGGGATCCCACCTGCTGAACTGCTCATGAAAAGAGCACTAAAGATAAGGCTGTCGTTAGTTCATCCCGATCGACATGAACAGATAGAGAGCAAGCGGCTTCAACAAAGTCAGTATCATAATCGTGCAAATGTGTCACGCGAGATTGAAATCAACGATCCTGTATTTGTATTGAATTATGGACAAGGTCCCAAGTGACTTCCGGCACTGTCGTGGCCAAAGAGGAGAGCAGGGTGTTTAGGGTCAAACTTTCAAATGGACTCATTCACCGGAAACACTTGGACCAAATCAAACTCAGATTCACGGACTATCCTGAGCAACCCACTTGGGACCTTACCTTCGACCCCCCAACATACACACCAGTGGCAACCGGCACCACGGTTGACCATGAAGCAGAACCCATCACCTGCAGCAGCCCAGCAGGACCCATCACACCAGGCTGCCCAGCAGGGCCAGCTGCACAGCAGCCCAGCGAGGGCCCAACAGATGATTCACCAATAGCAGCATTTGCCTCGAGACGATCAACCAGGGCAAGAAGGGCCCAGATCGACTCACCTTGTAGTTACACTGTTGACTTTGGAGGGGGTGCGCGGAGTGTTGTTATATATGTAAACTTGTATATACTCTGTACAGACACCAGAGGGCTCATTCCCTGGAGTCCCAAGGATCCCATAATCCCTTGGGAGCACAGGTATTTAAGGAGGCCTCACAGGTTGGAGAGTTACTCTGGAGACCTGCAATAAAAGACTAAGGTCACACTTTACTTTGAGATCACAGTATTCAGTCTGACTTTCTTCATACATAACATCCTCCGCTTAGGGTGGTCTTTGGCCAGGAACTCCCAGGTGTTGGTGGGGATGTCACACTTTATCAGGGAGGTTTTGAGGGTGTCCTTGTAACGTTTCCGCTGCCCACCTTTGGCTTTTTTGCCGCGAAGGAGTTCCAAGTAGAGTGCTTGCTTTGGGAGTTTCGTGTCTAGCACGATCGAATTGAATGGCGGTACAAGCTCGTGCGGCTGAGTGGGCTCCTCCTGTTCCTTGGTAACTGTTTACGATAACGCCTTCAATGAGCATAGCACCCTTTAGTGCTTGTGTGAGTCACAAGAAAAAGAGGTGTCACAGATATTGAAATGAGATTGCTGAGTGGTTTATGTCGTGTATCCAAACATGTTTACTGCTTGTACTATGACATATGATGTGCCACCTGAGGGCACTACTATGGGAAACTTGTACACCAGTTGTATGGTCACTAAGGTGTGCCACCGGAGGGCACTGCAGTGGGAGACTTGTAGGATACCTGTACAGGTGTGCCAGGCCTAGTATAAAAGGCAGGCAACCAGATGTGATCCTCACTCTGGAGTTATATTAAATGGACTAAGGTCACTACAGTTCAAGTGCAATACATTGCCTCATTGAGTCATTATCAGAGCATCCAAAGACAAATTTGAACATTGCACTGAAGAGAACTTTGTAGCTCTAGCAATTAAATGATAAGGACTTCGAGATAATTCCTCGTTCATTGTATTCAGTCACTGGAACATTTTTAATTGGAACCACAATTTGGTTTGAGGTTTATCTTTGCCAACTTTGGAGACATTCCTACCACTTGTTTTGGTGAGGACATTTAGTAGTTAGAATAGTGGCTCCTGGAATGGAGAATATCTTTAAATAAAGTATTTATTTTCCTGCTAATTTTGGGATGATCTTTGTCTTTCTCTAGCCTGCACCTGGCAACGATCTATAACAGGCCTGGCCAATAAGCCATTCTGGGGTGCCTGCCAATGGTGCTCTCGAGCAACGACTCGAAAGCACACGTGGCAAAGGTCGAATCGCATTTAATTTTCTTTCTCGCACAGCATGGAAGTGCTTCATCTCTCTTTGACAGCCTGCTTCGCAGCAGGAACTCCCCCTGTGAGGGATTTTCAGCTGCAAAGCTGCATCCCATCGTGCAGCGTCACACCTGAAATATTTATAATCTATTCCGCCAGGCTGCTTCTTTTGTCCGCTCGCTCCACCTCTTTCAGCCACGATCCTTAATCAACCTGCTAAACACTCCCTGTGCAATTTGGCTGCCAGAACCCAACGTTAAGTTGCTGTCTTTAATGAAGACATGCAGGCTTTGTAAGATATTTTAGTAATGAAGTCAACACATGCACTGTAAAATATTGATGCCGGGGAAACAGAACAGAGTTATTCCTATTGTGTCTTTGAAATGCATAATGAATATGGCAAATTTTGCCTCAGTGACTTGCCCTGCAGACAAGAAACAAAGCGTATATTTTCCATTGGGTCTGAAGTCTATTTAAAGTTGGACTGGCAGTCAGCAGAAATGGATCAAAAAGTCAGCTTTTAGTTTGACTCAGTATCATATTTCCATCACAAAAAGACTGAAAGGTAATTACAACGAAAAAAAACGCCTATAAAGGGCTGAATATGAACTATATTAAAATAAGGACTGTGAGGGGCTTATTAAAAAAAAAACTTGAAACTCTTGCATGTATATAGCCCCTTTCACCACCTCAGGATGTTTCAAAGAGCTTTACAGCTAATTAATGAATGAATTTCTTTTGAAGTGTAGTCACTGTTGTAATGTGGGAAATGCAGCAGCCAATTTGCGCACAGCAAGCTCCCACAACAGCACTGTGATGCTGACCAGATAATCCATTTTTTTTAAGTGATGTTGATTGAGGGATAAATTTTGGCCAGGACACCGGGGAGAACTCCGCTGCTCTTCTTCGAAATAGAAACATAGAAAATAGGTGCAGGAGTAGGCCATTCGGCCCTTCGAGCCTGCACCACCATTCAATATGATCATGGCTGATCATGCAACCTCAGTACCCCATTCCTGCTTTCTCTCCATACCCTTTGATCCCTTTAGCCGCAAGGGCCACATCTAACTCCCTTTTGAATATATCTAACAAACTGGCCTCAACATAGTGGTCATGGGATCTTTTACGTCCCCAAGAGGGCAGATGGGGCTTCAGTTTAACAGCTCCTCCGAAAGATGACACCTACGACAGTGCAGCACTCCCTCTGTAGACTTTTGTGCTCAGGTCTCCGGAGTGGGATTTGAACCCATAACTTTCTGATTCATTAATAGACAATTCTACAGCAAGTTATTTTACAATAAAGTTATTAATTTTGTTGATTTTTTTTTGAGTCTAGATATCATCATCATAGGCAGTCCCTCAGAATTGAGGAAGACTCGCTTCCACTCTTAGAATGAGTCCTTCGGTGGTTGAACAGTCCAATACGAGAGCAACAGTCCCTGTCACAGGATGGGACAGATAGTCGTTGAGGGAAAGGGGTGGGTGGGACTGATTTGCCGCACGCTCCTTCCGCTGCCTGCGCTTGATTTCTGCACGCTCTTGGCGACAAGACTCGAGGTGCTCAGCACCCTCCCGGATCCACTTCCCCCACTTAGGGCAGCCTTTGGCCAGGGACTCCCAAGTGTCGGTGGGGATGTTGCACTTTGTCAGGAAGGCTTTGAGGTGGGTCCTTGTAAAGTTTCCTCTGCCCACCTTTGGCCTGTTTGCCGTGAAGGAGTTCCGAGTAGAGCGTTTGTTTTGGAAGTCTCATGTCTGAATATAAGATACCAAACAAGGAAATCAGGAGAAACTGGTTTACCTGGAGCAGTGAGAATGTGGAACTCGCTACCACATGGAGTGGTTCAAGCGAATCGCATAGATGCAGTTAAGAGGAAGCTAGACATGAGGGAGAAATGAATATTGTGACACCATTATTGTTGGCTAGAATGTAGACGATTGTGTAATTTCCTCCCCTTGCCTGGAAACTTCACTGCGACAAATGACCAGAATTGATTGCAAACACATTTGCAGTCAGCGGTGAAGCAAAGCCATTTGCCGTTGGCCCCAAAATATGCTCTGCACTGTAGGGGAGGACGAAAACCCCCTCATTTTACCCAGAAGGAAAAGGGCTGTGGGATCGGTCTGTGCTGTGAATTGAAACCGAGGCGGTTTGACCTTGGCAGAGCAGTGATTGGACGGGGGAGGACACCGGAGGGCCAATGGTGGGACAGAGTCAGCCCGAAGCATGGGGCTTTCATGCCAATGGGAGAGCACTTGCTCGAAAACTGTGGGACTGACTCACAGCCATTATCGGACTATTGTCTTCCCCATGTTTACACTATGGAAGGAAATTATGCAGACCTTCAGAAAACTAGGGAACCCAAAACAAATCAAGGGCCTACACAATGGCTACAGGAGGCCAACCCAATCAACACCCACTCAAACCTCGAGTAGGTTAACATCAGTGGAAAAAACCCGCAATAATCTAAAACTGCTGCATTTTTCAAAATCATAAAGCCCACCAATGGGAAGAATCGATTTCAGCAGGAGAGGCGGACTGGATAATCTGGCTATAAAAAGGGGTTTCTGACGTAGTGTGGGTGGTTCCCTGCCCTCGTCATCCAACAACCAGCAAGCCTCTCGACACCGAAGGAAAACCAGTGTCCGAAGACACCGAAGATAGATGAAACAAACCACCAGACTGCAGAAGGCACAGTAGTGAGTATAACCTCTGGTCCCCGGAACTCCCAACTCAGTTAGGCCAGGAAAGGTGGGAGGTTGGGCATTGTACTGCTAAACTGGTGTAAAGATTTTCGTTGTGTCCGTTTAGTGGGAATTAGGGGGATTGTTTTGTTGGTGTATTGCTGTTTGTTGAGATACACCTTGTCAAATAAATTGAAAGCCTAAGTTCCTCTTGGAATCATCTTGTCTCAGTTCTATTGTATTACATCTCCTAATCGTGAGTCTTATGTCAGAACCGTGTAAGGGAAGCTAGGAGCGCCTCGAAAACGCTCAACTGTGTGTCACAGGCTAGGGAAGAAGGGGTTAAGAGTGTTTGACACACTCAGGTGCCTCACAGGCTAGGCATAAGCTGTGGGGACGCACGAGTCTCAAAACCCCCTTCATAAGCTGTGGACACAGTCTCTCCAGGGGTGCTCTTGCAGCATTCAGGGTACCTCACAGGCCAGGCATAAGCTGTGAGGGCAGAAGCCCAGAGAGAGACACCCAAGGCACAACAACACTCCCCGAGAACCCCTTACAGAACATGGTGTCCGTGGCAGGACATAAGCAAACAGGAGATGTTAATATAACAGATGAGGTGATAAGAGAGGAAACTAAAATGGAGGAGAGAATTTCCTCATACATTTTTGGCAAGGTGAACCTCACCAAACCTTGGGTGCAAGCCCTCACTCGGGCAGAGCGCCCAGTGGATGCTGCTGCTCAGTGGACAGCAGGGAAGGCCCACAACCACAAGATGGAAAAGGCCATCTGGCTTATCTGCTTCACCCGCCAAGTCCGAAAGCTCGACCAGCGGGTGAAGGACTTGGAACAGAGTCTTCAGAAATCAGAGGAGCTCTCTGCTATCCGGGCTGCGGTTGGGGACAACCTGCTGGCCGAATTAGCTGAGGAGCAGCAAAGGAACTGGCAGTTTGAGGAGACCTTCCTAAATAGCCGGGATTATCTTCAGTGTCAGGTCACTGAGGCCAAGGGTAGTGAGGGGTCCCTCCGGGAACAAAACTCTCGGTACACCCAGAAAATTTGGGAACTGGAGAATAAATTAAAAGATGTACAGGCAGCCTATAAAGTGGCCAGTAGCAGTGAGTTTGCAGATCACGGTCCCTGCCAGGCGAGGATTAAAACTCTCACCCACGCTCTATCCCAGGAAAAGGGGATGGTCGCCCTGATAGGACCTGGAGGGTCCACAGGGGACAAAGGAGAGTATTGGGGGGTAGAGGAGAATGCAAAGGCAAGAGACGCCCGACCACCTCCTGAGGCACCGGTGGTTTGTCCGGTGGGGTACCAGGAGGAGCGGGGCGCGCAGGTAGTAGCATTCCCAGGGCTGGGGGCAGGACCAATGTGTCCTGCTCGGCAGCAGGGATGTGAGGCTCCAGCCGAGGGTCAGTTAAGGGCTGGATCAGGCACTGTCTGCTGCACCGGGTATGGTGGGACAGCTGGAGGTAGAGGGATCAGCGCAGAAAGATCCTGAACAAGGGCGGATGTGCCCGGTCAGGCAGCGCAAGTACGGTCCTCCACAGGGAGGTGGCCAAGGTCGGGGAGTGCTGGAGAGCGACTTTATTATTCCCCATGGAGTTCAATCACTCAGGGCCATGGTGGCCCATTTGGCCAAACTCACTCGCAGCAGGGACCCGTCTATCCACTTCACGGAGGTGATGCAGGCAGGGGAAATTAATGGGTGCGACGAGGAAGAGACAGCCAAGCTGCTACTCTTCTCTCTGGACAGCAAATTGTACCAGGCCCTCCCAGCAGAATGCAGGAGTGGGCAGCGCACATTTACTGAGGTCCAGAGGGCCGTCCTTGAGGCTATGGGCTTCGATGACGGCAGTAGACAAGGCAGCTCGCAGGGGAAACCCCGCAGGTGTTTGCGGACAGGCTGTGGGTGGTATACCACGCAGCCTGTGGGGAGCTCCTCGACCGGGCGAATCTTTCCGCGGTACAGACTGGTCGCTGGCTGAGGATGCTGGTGGCAAACTGCTTGCCCCGGCTCAAGGCCAGGGCAGAACTGTGGTTTGATTCCCGGGACCCCAACCTCACCAAGGAAGCAGTGGTCAGGCAACTGGCACTGGTCCAACGGAATGGAGGAGGGGAGGAGGAGAAAACCTCCAAAGGTCGGGTAAATGAAGTAAAACCCAACTCGATTCCCAAAAGGGAATGGCACTAGGAGGGTGGCCGCTCGTCTGATGAGGAGGGAGTGTGCTACGGGTGCGGGAAAGCTGGGCATTTTAAAAGGGATTGCAGGAGCCCAGTAAAGAGATATGGGGGGAGAAGTCCTTCAGGAGCCGCCCAGAGTGGGGGAAGTGGAGGGAGCTCCTCACCATCCCTGGACCAGATAGTAGCTGCAGTGAGGACAGCACTGGAGGGGACAGGGAAGGTAGCCACTGCAACAGGCAGGGAAGCACCAGCAACCCTGCCAGTACAGAGGCCGTGACTAGCCCAGACCCAGCCTGTATACCTGTGCCCACTAGAATACGACCCCTGGGGACGACCCTGGGTCAAGATGGAGGTTGAGGGTGTATTGGGTACTTACCTTTTGGACACTGGTGCTTCCAGCACGATAGTCCATTCGGAGGACCCCTCAACCTCACCTCTATCAAACGGGGTGCTGTATCAACGAGTTGGGTTCACAGGAAATGAGAAGGCTGGGTTTTTCTCAGTCCCGCTCGCAGTTCGTTTAGGAGCACTCCAAACACAATGGAAGTGCGTCCTGATGAACTGGGAGCAGGTGGGAAAAGGGATCTTGGGGGCTGATTTCATCATCGCTCGCCAGATCCTAGTAGACTTGAGGAATCACTGTCTATGGGGCACAGTGGGCACGGGAGCAGAGGGAGAAGTCATGGTTATTTATAAGAAACAGGGAAAAGGGACTCTGTGTACAATGAAGCCAAAAGGGGGTTACGACCTGGAGGTTCTGGTCGGTAACACCCCGGCCGAGTACCGGGCCTATGTGCAAGCAAATCTTGCAGCATTTGCCACCCATAAACACGATTGTGGGAGAGTCACAGGAGTGGAGGTTAGAATAGATGGGGATCCCATGTCCCGCCCGCAAAAGCAGTATGGCTTTCCCCGAGAGGCAGAAGCAGACTTGGAGACAGCTTTAAGCTCGCTTGTCGAGCAGGGTGTTTTGAGACCCATAGCCACCCATGTTAACTCCCCGCTTTGGCCGGTTAGGAAACCGGACAATTCTTGGAGAGCTATGGTGGATTATAGGGTGTTCAATAAAAACATCCCAGCTTGTGCTCCCATAGTAGTGGCGGTTGCGGATCTGATAGGGGAAATCCCTGCATCCGCAATCACGTTCAGTGTTGGACATATCCAACGGGTTCTGGTCGATCCCTGTACGGAGGGAAGACCAGTACAAGTTTGCCTTCACCTTCCATAATAGTCCCAGCATCTTTTACCAATGCATGGCGAACTGCTTAAAAGGCTTCAGCCAACCACACCAGCTGGTCCAGTATGTGGACGACCTGTTGTTGTTCACAGACAGCAGTGAGGAACACGGTCCACTGCTGGCCGAACTGCTGGTCTTAATGAAGGAAGGGGGTTTTAAAGTTAACGCCAAGAAAGCCCAGATAGGTCTAGGAGAAGTAAAATTCCTGGGTCTGACGATAAGGGCAGGAGAAAGGGCCATTGATGAGGCTAGAAGAAAGGCAGTGCAGGAACTCCCTGTCCCTCGGGATGTGTCGGGGGTAAGGGCTTTCCTGGGAATCAATGGGTACTGTAGGGACTTCATCGAGGACTATGCAGCCACTGTGGCCCCTCTGCTCAGACTCCTATATAAGGGGGTCGAGTGGGAATGGGACGAGGGCTGTGAGGCAGCATTTGTCCGTCTTAAGAGAGACCTGCAGGTAGCACCAGCCCTAGGGGCAATTGATGGTGGGGAGGAATTCTTCCTGGAGGTGGCAGCCAGTGGTGACAGCTTAAGTGCAGTGTTGCTCCAGGAGTGAAACGGTCAGCTGAGACCAGTGGTGTACTCCTCCAGGGTCCTCATGGAGGTAGAAAAGTGATACTCCAATTGTGAGAGGCACTTGCTTGCCACCCACTGGGCAGTAAAGAGAGCTCAGATCTTTACCGGAATATCCCCCATTACACTCCTCACCCATCATACCCCGGAGTCGGCGGCAGTCGGGAGCAGCGTCGAGGAGGTCCGTTGGTGAGGCCTATAAAAGGCACAGCAGGGAGTCCGGGGCCCAGCGTCGGCGGCAGTCGGGAGCAGCGTCGAGGAGGTGCGTGGAGCGGCCTATAAAAGGCACAGCAGGGAGTCCGGGGCCCAGCGTCGGCGGCAGTCGGGAGCAGCGTCGAGGAGGTGAGGCCTATAAAAGGCACAGCAGGGAGTCCGGGGCCCAGCGGCAGTCGGGAGCAGCGTCGTGGAGGTGAGGCCTATAAAAGGCGTAACTTGTGCAGCTACAGGGAGAAGGCAAAAAAGAAGTAGAAAGAAATCAAAAGGTGACGTCACAGCCAAGAGGGTAAGTGATTTGCTGGTGATTGGTGAGTAGTTTTTCTTTTTTCTCTTCTATATCAGTGAGTAACTTTTAACACTGTTGTTGCCAATTTAAGTGTATCTAAGGGTTAAGTCATGGCAGGAGAGCTCGGTCGGGTGTTATGCTCCTCCTGTATCATGTGGGAACTCAGGGACACTTCCGGTGTCCCTGACGATTACGTGTGCGGGAAGTGTATCCACCTCCAGCTCCTGACAGACCGCGTTGCGGAGTTGGAGCTGAGGGTGGATTCACTCTGGAGCATCCACGATGCTGAGAATGACGTGAGTATCACGTGTAGCGAGTTGGTCGTACCACAGGGAAAGGGTCCACAGCCAGATAGGGAATGGAAGACCAACAGGAAGAGCAGTGCAAGGAAGGTAGTGCAGGAGTCCCCTGTGGTCATCCCCCTGCAAAACAGATACACTGCTTTGGGTACTGTTGAGGGGGATGACTCATCAGGGGAGGGCAGCAGCAGCCAAGTTCATGGCACCGTGGCTGGCTCTGCTGCACAGGAGGGCAGGAAAAAGAGTTGGAGAGCAATAGTGATTGGGGATTCAATGGTGAGGGGAATAGATAGGCGTTTCTGCGGCCGCAACCGAGACTCCAGGATGGTATGTTGCCTCCCTGGTGCAAGGGTCAAGGATGTCTCGGAGCGGGTGCAGGACATTCTAAAAAGGGAGGGAGAACAGCCAGTTGTCGTGGTGCACATTGGTACCAACGACATAGGTAAAAAGAGGGATGAGGTCCTACGAAACGAATTTAAGGAGCTAGGAGCTAAATTAAAAAGTAGGACCTCAAAAGTAGTAATCTCGGGATTGCTACCAGTGCCACGTGATAGTCAGAGTAGGAATCGCAGGATAGCGCAGATGAATACGTGGCTTGAGCAGTGGTGCAACAGGGAGGGATTCAAATTCCTGGGGCATTGGAACCGGTTCTGGGGGAGGTGGGACCAGTACAAACCGGACGGTCTGCACCTGGGCAGGACCGGAACCAATGTCCTAGGGGGAGTGTTTGCTAGTGCTGTTGGGGAGGATTTAAACTGATATGGCAGGGGGATGGGAACCAATGCAGGGAGACAGAGAGAAACAAAAAGGAGGCAAAAGCAAAAGACAGAAAGGAGATGAGGAAAAGTGGAGGGCAGAGAAACCCAAGGCAAAGAACAAAAAGGGCCACTGTACAGCAAAATTCTAAAAGGACAAAGGGTGTTAAAAGAACAAGCCTGAAGACTTTGTGTCTTAATGCAAGGAGTATCCGCAATAAAGTGGATGAATTAACTGTGCAAATAGATGTTAACAAATATGATGTGATTGGGATTACGGAGACGTGGCTCCAGGATGATCAGGGCTGGGAACTCAACATCCAGGGGTATTCAACATTCAGGAAAGATAGAATAAAAGGAAAAGGAGGTGGGGTAGCATTGCTGGTTAAGGAGCAAATTAAGGCAATAGTTCGGAAGGACATTAGCTTGGATGATGTGGAATCTATATGGGTAGAGCTGCAGAATACCAAAGGACAAAAAACGTTAGTGGGAGTTGTGTACAGACCTCCAAACAGTAGTAGTGATGTTGGGGAGGGCATCAAACATGAAATTAGGGGTGCATGCAATAAAGGTGCAGCAGTTATAATGGGTGACTTTAATATGCACATAGATTGGGTTAACCAAACTGGAAGCAATACGGTAGAGGAGGATTTCCTGGAGTGCATAAGGGATGGTTTTTTAGACCAATATGTCGAGGAACCAACTAGGGGGGAGGCCATCTTAGACTGGGTGTTGTGTAATGAGAGAGGATTAATTAGCAATCTCGTTGTGCGAGGCCCCTTGGGGAAGAGTGACCATAATATGGTGGAATTCTGCATTAGGATGGAGAATGAAACAGTTAATTCAGAGACCATGGTCCAGAACTTAAAGAAGGGTAACTTTGAAGGTATGAGGTGTGAATTGGCTAGGATAGATTGGCGAATGATACTGAAGGGGTTGACTGTGGATGGGCAATGGCAGACATTTAGAGACCGCATGGATGAACTACAACAATTGTACATTCCTGTCTGTCGTAAAAATAAAAAAGGGAAGGTGGCTCAACCGTGGCTATCAAGGGAAATCAGGGATAGCATTAAAGCCAAGGAAGTGGCATACAAATTGGCCAGAAATAGCAGAGAACCCGGGGACTGGGAGAAATTTAGAACTCAGCAGAGGAGGACAAAGGGTTTGATTAGGGCAGGGAAAATGGAGTACGAGAAGAAGCTTGCAGGGAACATTAAGACGGATTGCAAAAGTTTCTATAGATATGTAAAGAGAAAAAGGTTAGTAAAGACAAACGTAGGTCCCCTGCAGTCAGAATCAGGGGAAGTCATAACGGGGAACAAAGAAATGGCGGACCAATTGAACAAGTACTTTGGTTCGGTATTCACTGAGGAGGACACAAACAACCTTCCGGATATAAAAGGGGTCGGAGGGTCTAGTAAGGAGGAGGAACTGAGGGAAAACCTTATTAGTCGGGAAATTGTGTTGGGGAAATTGATGGGATTGAAGGCCGATAAATCCCCAGGGCCTGATGGACTGCATCCCAGAGTACTTAAGGAGGTGGCCTTGGAAATAGTGGATGCATTGACAGTCATTTTCCAACATTCCATTGACTCTGGATCAGTTCCTATGGAGTGGAGGGTAGCCAATGTAACCCCACTTTTTAAAAAAGGAGGGAGAGAGAAAACAGGGAATTACAGACCGGTCAGCCTGACATCGGTAGTGGGTAAAATGATGGAATCAATTATTAAGGATGTCATCGCAGTGCATTTGGAAAGAGGTAATATGATAGGTCCAAGTCAGCATGGATTTGTGAAAGGGAAATCATGCTTGACAAATCTTCTGGAATTTTTTGAGGATGTTTCCAGTAGAGTGGACAAGGGAGAACCAGTCGATGTGGTATATTTGGACTTTCAGAAGGCTTTCGACAAGGTCCCACACAAGAGATTAATGTGCAAAGTTAAAGCACATGGGATTGGGGGTAGTGTGCTGACATGGATTGAGAACTGGTTGTCAGACAGGAAGCAAAGAGTAGGAGTAACTGGGGACTTTTCAGAATGGCAGGCAGTGACTAGTGGGGTACCGCAAGGTTCTGTGCTGGGGCCCCAGCTGTTTACACTGTACATTAATGATTTAGACGAGGGGATTAAATGTAGTATCTCCAAATTTGCGGATGACACTAAGTTGGGTGGCAGTGTGAGCTGCAAGGAGGATTCTATGAGGCTGCAGAGCGACTTGGATAGGTTAGGTGAGTGGGCAAATGCATGGCAGATGAAGTATAATGTGGATAAATGTGAGGTTATCCACTTTGGTGGTAAAAACAGAGAGACAGACTATTATCTGAATGGTGACAGATTAGGAAAAGGAGAGGTGCAACGAGACCTGGGTGTCATGGTACATCAGTCATTGAAGGTTGGCATGCAGGTACAGCAGGCGGTTAAGAAAGCAAATGGCATGTTGGCCTTCATAGCGAGGGGATTTGAGTACAGGGGCAGGGAGGCGTTGCTACAATTGTACAGGGCCTTGGTGAGGCCACACCTGGAGTATTGTGTACAGTTTTGGTCTCCTAACCTGAGGAAGGACATTCTTGCTATTGAGGGAGTGCAGCGAAGGTTCACCAGACTGATTCCCGGGATGGCGGGACTGACCTATCAAGAAAGACTGGATCAACTGGGCTTGTATTCACTGGAGTTCAGAAGAATGAGAGGGGACCTCATAGAAACGTTTAAAATTCTGACGGGGTTAGACAGGTTAGATGCAGGAAGAATGTTCCCAATGTTGGGGAAGTCCAGAACCAGGGGACACAGTCTAAGGATAAGGGGGAAGCCATTTAGGACTGAGATGAGGAGGAATTTCTTCACCCAGAGAGTGGTGAGCCTGTGGAATTCTCTACCACAGAAAGTTGTTGAGGCCAATTCACTAAATATATTCAAAAAGGAGTTAGATGAAGTCCTTACTACTAGGGGAATCAAGGGGTATGGTGAGAAAGCAGGAATGGGGTACTGAAGTTGCATGTTCAGCCATGAACTCATTGAATGGCGGTGCAGGCTAGAAGGGCCGAATGGCCTACTCCTGCACCTATTTTCTATGTTTCTATGTTTCTATGACACAGATGCTGTTGGACGGGAGGATTAAGGACGGGACAGTGAGCAGTGCTAGAATCACTCGCTGGACCCTCCTCCTCTCCCAAATGACTTTAAAGGTCAAGGGCCTCTGCGAGCCCAGGCTCGCAGCAAATTTAATCTATCCAGGGCAGCTGCATAGATGTTCTTTGGGGGGGGACGGTATGGGACATCAACTTTGAATTTCGGGCAGGGATACACCCCACAGGCCGCGAGATCTACGTTGATGGCTCCAGTTCAGTGTCCGCGGGTACAAGACTCACGGGCTGCGGAGTTTGGGATCCCAAGGCAGGGATTGCCTTGGCTCTTAAACTCCTATGCACCCTGAGCGCCCAGCAGGCGGAACTCTCGGCGGTGATGTATGTGGTCACACACCCCGAGGAATTCCCTACCCCATACACGATTTGCTCGGACAGCATGTTCACTTGCAATTCGTGTACAGAGTATCTGGCGATTTGGTCACGCTGGGGGTACACCTCTGCGGATGGGAAGCCCCTTGTGACCAAACCCCTGCTAGAAAAGATCGTGGCTGCAGTGGGAGAAACCGAGGATGTATATATCCATAAGGTAAAGGCCCACTCCAAAACTGAGCTATGGGGGGGAAGGTAACCAGCAGGCAGACCTGCTGGCAAGGGAAGGTGCTCGCACAGGTCGCCCATGGGACCCATACGAGGCAGGCAGGATAGCAGCAGCAAGAAGCAAGCCAGGGACACAAGGGAGCGTAGGGGCGGCTGCGGCCCCGGACCTTAAAGTAGTCCAGATGCAGGTTCCGATCCTGAAGGCTGCCTTGGCTGCTATCAAAAAGGGGGAAAAGGCGGAGGGCCCATACAGTGCTGTAGATATTGATGTGTGGGAAGGCATGTTGTTTAAAGGGGACAAATGGATAGTGCCGCCACAACACCAGAGGGAATTCCTTCAGCTGGCCCATGAGGGTCCAGGCGCGGGACACCCTGGGCCGGAATCTACCTGGCAACGGGTATAAAAGGCAGGGTGGTGGCCAGACCTCCGGGAAGACATCCGCAACTTCTGTGCGGGCTGTCTGGTTTGCGCTGCAAACAACCCAGACCCTCAGAAAAGGAAGGTGTCTATGGGACACGCCAGGCGGGTATAGGGACCATGGCAGTCGATCCAGATCGACTACATCGGACCCCTACCGGCCGCCCAGGGAGGTTATAAATACTGCCTCGTCCTGGTGGATGTGTTTTCCAAGTGGGTGGAAGCCTTCCCTTGCCGAACAGCTAACGCAGTGGGGACTGCAAAAATCCTGGTGAGGGAGGTGTTCTCTCAGCGGGGTCTACCTCAAATCGTGGAGTCCGACTGGGGAAGCCACTTCACCGGCCAGGTGATGCAGGCCACCCTAAAGGTGCTGGGGATAAGAGCCAAATGGCATGTCGCCTACAACCCTCAGTCCTCAGGCCCCGTCGAACGCCTGAACCGGACCCTAAAGGAAAGGCTGCGCAAGGAGACGGGAGACTCACCGAACAAGTGGTGGAGGTCTTACCGTTGGTCCTCATGGGAATCCGGGCCAGCCAGTCAAAGAGCACAGGGTACTCACCCCATGAGCTGATGACGGGCCGGATCATGAGAACCCCAGTGCATGTGTTGGCGCCGGTCCTCACCGAAGGGCAGCTTCGAGAGGTGAACCGGGACCACTTCGTCAGGAATCTGTTTGAACAGCTTCAACAGATTCACTGGCAGGCGGCCAACAACATGGGTAAACAGCACCGTGCCAATCGGCTGCTGCTGGAACCCCGCAGTCACCATGATTGGGAGGTGGGCGACCAGGTGATGGTGAGAAACTTCGCCCGGGTCGGGGTATTTGAACCACTGTATATGGGACCATGCAGCATAGTCGACAAGGCTAGCCCTATGGTCTATGCGGTTCAATTGCCTCGCCGGGTGAAGTGGTATCACATTAATCAGTGTAAGTTGTTTGACCCCAAAAGAGGTAAAAAAACAGAGGGGACGAGCAAGGGAAGGGAACCAGGCACTGGGGGAAGAATAGGTCCCGGTGGATTTGGAGGCTCCGGAGGAGGCAGCGGGCCCCGAAGCTCGACAGCCGGGGATGGTTCATTGCTCCTGTAGGGCTATCCCACCACTGGGTAGAGGTTCCCAGCCCACTAACAGAAGTAGGGAGAAAGGCTCTACCATTAGCAAGGTCCAAGGGGAAGCTGAACCTCCCATGGTTGATCAGCTGGGGCTAGCCCAGGAGGTGGAGGAGATAGCATTACAGCCCATAACGTGGGACTCTGCACCGACAGTAAGGAGGAGTAACAGAGTGCCACAGCCCAGGGCGCCGTGGTCCCCTGTTTACTTAGCTCCCCGCCCCAGACCGAGAAGGCGAAAGACAACAGGGAGGGTGCTCTGTTGCACTAGCAAGGGTCTCCCACCGATTATCTGGGGCTCGGGAGGGCCTTGGAGAGCAGCACAAGACTCATTAAAGGGGACTATACGAGCCCCTCAGCGGAGGGCATCCTGGTCCCCAGGGTACGGTCAGCCGAGTGGTCGACGACGCCTGTACAGTGACAGGATGTAGCCTGGCCACCCGGGGACGGGTGGTGGTGTATATATTTTCCCTTCCTGTTTTGTTACTTTGTGTTGTGAGTATATGTGTTTAGGTAAGGCAGTGACTGTTGGGTACAGCATTTTGTGTTCGGAACATGTTACGCGGGCCGAGCCTGGAGAGGTCTCTCAAGGCAAGGCCATGTTCTTCTTGCCTTTCAGATGTCAACACCTCCCTACTGGACGTTAGTGATGCTGGTATTGCTAAGGATCTGCACCGGGCACCGAGGGGACACCTAGTTTTCGGATGCTCCGGGGGCAGAGCACCGACAGTGACCACAGGAGAAGGGACTCCGGCGGCGGATGGCCGGGTCACCTACTCCCACGAGGGGAGATGGCTTGGGTGATTGGGATTGAACTCCACCAAGTATTCCAACCATAAAGACTTCACCTACGGAGAGGCCTCCATCCCCTGCCCGGAGATCACTGTGGGCACTTCCAGAGTGAGAGTGACAGAAGGCAGGAAGGTATGCCTAACTTGCCAAGGGGACATACCTCTGGGACGGTGGTGGTGGCTCAGAAAGCTCAAGAGGGACATGGGAGCCGACACTCGGACTGGGAACATCTGGATAATGATAGCTACCGAACCATCATGGGGTCATCTGGCGGGGTAACGGTGTGCTGGGAGAAATGGTGGGCGTACGACCAAGGAATTTATGTGTGTATGTGGGGATCCGCTCGCGTGTGTTCGGAGGGGGTCTCCATTGCTTTCTATAGGTGGTGGCAGGATGTTGGGGATGGGGTGGTATGGGATCGCAGCGGGGAGGCGTGTGTGACCCCCAATCCCCGGGTACCAGTAAATGCCACTGAACTTGTAGTTCGGGAAAGAAAACCCCCACCCACGGCCAAGCCCACCGTCCCACACGAGTGCCCGACAACAACCAGGGGGCCGGGGAATGGTTTAGTGTTGGTCCCTACCGAGAAACTACTTTATCAGGGGGTACACTACGCAATGGCATCAGTGGTGCTAAATCTGACAGAAGTCCGCCTACCTACGTGGTGTCCCCGGGAAACCGAGCTGTTATACCAGGCTCTGCTGCGGGAGATGTTCCGGAAGTTCTATGAACTGGTCTTCGGGGATGTTAAAGTGACAGACTTGTATAAACAGTGGGATAGGGCCGAACCGGGCAGGCAGAGGCGTGGCACTTTAAATGACATTTTCACGGGGTTTAACACCGGGGCGTCCGCCATAAACAGTTTGGATAACATGCAGCTGGCCCTCCAGATAAATGGGTTAAAGAATCAGCTACGCAAAATCCTGGGGGACGAGAATACCGTAGTGGGATCCGCGCTCCATGAAGAGGTGGCAATGACAGTTCACTTAAAGGAGATTATCTCTCAATTGGAGTCGCAGGCCAGGGCTGTAAACGCCTTGATTCGGGAGGATAGAAACGCCTCCGATCAAGCCGCCCAAAATGAGGTGTGCGTGCTTTATGGAGCCTGGTTGCTGGGAGAGGGACGGAGTAACCTCGAGGATCTGAGACAGGGACAGGTCCCCTCCTGGATCAGCAACCAGCACTTAGCAGCACTGCACCCTTATGATAATGTTTTGAGTCCTTGCCAACTTCGTGTAGCGTCGGAAGCCTACCCAGTACCGGTGGACTGTGGAAAGTCAAACAATACCATCATGGGTGTGGTGGTCAGGATGCCCATGATGGGGGCATCCCCACGACCAGCACCCCTGTACCGAGTGGAGAATGTGGGAGTCATTCGTGGAGGGGTGCATGCTCGATTCCAAGAGGTCCCACCTTATGTCACAATGTGGGAGCACACTGTGACAGGTATAGACCTCTCAGGTTGTCGGAGCAGGGGAGCACAGGTAATCCTGTGCCCCCAGCGCTTGAACGCTTTTGCAAGGCCACAATGAGGGTTTAGCACTGCTGGGGCAGAGCCTATCAATTGCACAATGGAGGTAATGGCCCCTAACCACATGCCTCCACAGGTAGCATATGTAGGCGGTGGGACATATTGTGTCACCACAAGTGCCCAACGGTATGAACATGGACCGGGAAGATGGTGTCCAATACCGTACAGCAGCTTTTGCTTTAAACCCAGGGCAGAGGTTCAAGTGGCACACACCAGAATCACACCCATCCCTGAACCTTCCACGATTCACCTCATGGTACAAAACAACCTCAGCCACCTACAACAGTATGTCGCCCATTTTGGCTATCCCATTGCCCCACTACCTGAGAAACTTACAGCCCTCCTCCAGGCAGTGGATTTGTCTCAAAAACATTTTTACACCATGGAGCAGAAAACTGAAATTCTATCAGGGGAGATTGCCCAGATTAAACCTCCAGCATGGTGGGATTTGGGGATACGGGAAGACATACCTGCATGGATCCGGGTGGGATTGCGTGCCTTAGTAATCGGCCAACTCCTGATTGTAGCTTATCTGCTAGTTACAAGCTGTAAGCTCAGGAGAAAAAGAAAAAGAACGCAGTTCCTCAGGCTACTACACAGCCAGGAGAGCCATTGCTAAACACTCAAGGTGTGTAAACAAAGCTTGACCGCGACACTTAGGCGGTTTTGTTATTCCCAGGAATGACTGCGTTTTCATACATGGCCCCTGGGGAGTTTGCAGGGCAGGTTTCTTTGTTTTACGGTTAAGACTGAAATGAGACTCAACGTACAATTACTGCTGTAACCTTAAGTTCATATATGTATATTGCTGCCGTATATTGTAACCTGTTGGATTCTGTATTTTGTACCCCGTTAAAAGGAATTACGATACAGGGCATTGGTGAGGCCACACCTGGAGTATTGTGTACAGTTTTGGTCTCCTAACCTGAGGAAGGACATTCTTGCTATTGAGGGAGTGCAGCGAAGGTTCACCAGACTGATTCCCGGGATGGCGGGACTGACCTATCAAGAAAGACTGGATCAACTGGGCTTGTATTCAGTGGAGTTCAGAAGAATGAGAGGGGACCTCATAGAAACATTTAAAATTCTGACGGGGTTAGACAGGTTAGATGCAGGAAGAATGTTCCCAATGTTGGGGAAGTCCAGAACCAGGGGACACAGTCTAAGGATAAGGGGTAAGCCATTTAGGACCGAGATGCGGAGGAACTTCTTCACCCAGAGAGTGGTGAACCTGTGGAATTCTCTACCACAGAAAGTTGTTGAGGCCAATTCACTAAATATATTCAAAAAGGAGTTAGATGAGGTCCTTACTACTAGGGGGATCAAGGGGTATGGCGAGAAAGCAGGAATGGGGTACTGAAGTTGAATGTTCAGCCATGAACTCATTGAATGGCGGTGCAGGCTAGAAGGGCCGAATGGCCTACTCCTGCACCTATTTTCTATGTTTCTATGTTTCTATATATCGACGGGATCAGTTTAGAGTTAAACTGGGGAAAGTTGGGCAATTTGGGAGACCTAGGGTTTTCTCACCACCCTGAACTTTGACACACTCGAGTGGTGTCTGACTGCGTCAGATGGGGGATTATGTCGGGGAGGACGAAAACCTCCTCATTTTACCCAGAAGGAAAAGGGCTGTGGGATCGGTCTGTGCTGTGAATTGAAACCGAGACGGTTTGACCTTGGCAGAGCAGTGATTGGACGGGGGAAGACACCGGAGGGCCAATGGTGGGACAGAGTCAGCCCGAAGCATGGGGTTTCAAGCCAATGGGAGAGCGCTTGCTCAAAAGCTGTGGGACTGACTCATCGCCATTATCGGGCTATTGTCTTCCCCATGTTTACACTATGGAAGGAAATTATGCAGACCTTCAGAAAACTAGGGAACCCAAAACAAACCAAGGGGCCTACACAATGGCTACAGGAGGCCAACCCAACTAACACCTACTCAAACCTTGAGTAGGTTAGAAAAACTGAGTTGGTTGAAAATTATGCAGACCTTCAGAAACCAGGGAACCCAAAACAACCCAAGGGTCTACACAATGGCTACAGGAGGCCAACGCAATCAACACCCACTCAAACCTTGAGTAGGTTAACATCAGTGGAAAAAACCCGCAATAATCTAAAACTGCTGCATTTTTCAAAATCACAAAGCCCACCAATGGGAAGAATCGATTTCAGCAGGAGAGGCGGACTGGATAATCTGGCTATAAAAAGGGGTTTCTGACGTAATGTGGGTGGTTCCCTGCCCTCGTCATCCAACAAGCAGCAAGCCTCTTGACACTGAGGGAAAACCAGTGTCCGAAGACACCGAAGATAGAAGAAACAAACCACCAGACTGCAGAAGGCACAGTAGTGAGTATAACCTCTGGTCCCCAGAACTCCCAACTCAGTTAGGCCAGGAAAGGTGGGAGGTTGGGCATTGTACTGCTAAACTGGTGCAAAGATTTTTGTTGTGTCCGTTTAGCGGGATTTAGGGGGATTGTTTTGTTGGTGTATTGCTGTATGTTGAGATACACCTTGTCAAATAAACTGAAAGCCTAAGTTCCTCTTGGAATCATTTTGTCTCAGTTCTATTGTATTACATCTCCTGATCGTGAGTCTTATGTCAGAACAGTGTAAGGGAAGCTTGGAGCGCCTCGAAAACGCTCAACTGTGTGTCACAGGCTAGGGAAGAAGGGGTTAGGAGTGTTTGACACTCACAGGTGCCTCACAGGCTAGGCATAAGCTGTGGGGACGCACGAGTCTCAAAACCCCCTTCATAAGCTGTGGACACAGTCTCTCCAGGGGTGCTCTTGCAGCACTCAGAGTACCTCACAGGCCAGGCATAAGCTGTAAGGGCAGAAGCTCAGAGAGAGACACCCAAGGCACAACAACCCTCCCTGAGAACCCCTTACAGCATTAAAGTCTCCTAATAAGTCGAGAACTTCAGGTTTTCCGATGTTTAGTTCAAATCAACGGAGGTAAATGGGGATATGGGGATCCCCTTGTACGAGCTGTTATGACGTCAATAGGCTGTCTAAGCAGCTAATCAAAGCGCAAGATTTATGTTCTTATGAAAGAGCTGAACACAAGAAATGGGAGTAGGAGTTGGGCATTTGACCCCCCGAGCCTGCTCCACCATTCAATGAGATCATGACTGATCTGATCATGGACTCAGTTCCACTTCCCTGCCCACTCCCCATAACCCTTTACTCCCTTATCGCTCAAAAATCTGTCTATCTCCACCTTAAATATATTCAATGACCCAGCCTCCACAGCTCTCTGGGGCAGAGAATTCCACAGATTTACAACCCTCAGAGAGAAGAAATTCCTCCTCATCTCAGTTTTAAATGGGCGGCCCCTTATTCTGGGATTATGCCCCCTAGTTTTAGTTTCCCCTATCAGTGGAAACATCCTCTCTGCATCCGCCTGGTTACGCCCTCTCATTATCTTACGTTTCGATAAGATTACCTCTCATTCTTCTGAACTCCAATGAGTACAGACCCAACCTACTCAAGCTATCCTCATAAGTCAAGCCCCTCATCAGATGGTGCAATCTGTTTCGTGCCCATCAATGACAGACCGCAACTTCAGGATTTCCAAGTTGCGGTCAGTTTCAAAGGCGGAACGACGGGGGCGGGGGGGGGGGGGGGGCGGGGGGGGGGAACGCTGCTAGTTTGCCGTCATTCTGATCGCAAATTCCGGGCAGTCCTTTCTATTGTGCAACTATTCTCCACTCACTGCATTATTGCTGGAGAAATCACCCTGCCTTTATCGGGAGGCGTGGCTGCGGGTTTACTGTCGCTCGTTGAGGCTCTTCTCAAAGTAGACTCTGCAGACTGTTTGCTTGTGAAGTAGACACTGTTTGCCGTAAAACGGGGTCGGTTTTCTGCCAGTCCCGCCGTCGTGTCCCGAAGCCAACTCCAACTCGCCGGCAGAACCCAGCGGAGAGGTGCGGCGGTATCTGATGGTTTTTGAAGCGAGGTGGAAGGAGGCCGGTGTGCGGAGCAGAAACACCAGCGTAAACCGCGTAAACAGCGAAAGAAAAATGTCAAAAAAATTGCCAACATGGAAGAAAGGCGATTGCAGCAGTTTTTTCACCTCATTTGGAAAACAATAAAGGAGTTGCTGCCTGCGATTTTCATTTGGGTTTTTTTTTCCGTCTCTCGCCGCCGGCGGGATCGAACCGGCGACCGAGGCTTATCGCCAAATGGCGGCAACCGTCACCCGCCCTGGAAACGTCAGCACGTCAACACGCGCCCCCTCGTGACGTCATCACGTTCATCGCCTGCTCCCTTCTCCTTTCCCAAACGTCATCACGTTCATCGACTGCGCCCCTTCGCCTCTCGGAAACGTCAGCACGTACATCAACCGTCTCCCTTATTACATCACCACGTTCATCCCCTGCTCCCCTCTCCTCTCCAAAACGTCACCACGTCCAGCTCGCGGCCCCACTTTTTCCTCTCCAAAACGTCACCACGTCCAGCTCGCGGCACCCCCCCCACCCCCATTCCTCCTGAGGCGCGCCGCTCAATTTCAAAACAAACGGATTCCCAACGTCAAAGAATAGGGGCGGGGCCATAGCAAGGGAAGGCGAAGGCGAAGGCTCCGCCCCCGCCCCCCGGGGAGGGTAAGGGTTGGGTGGGAAGCCACGCGCAGGCGCAGCCTGCTCTGTGAGATCACCGGCTGACGAGATCTCCATGGCGACCGGCCTGGAGCAGGCCCTCCCTCCCCGCGCCCCCACAGCAAGCTGAGGCCGCTTCCCTGCCCCCTCAGCCCCTGAGGGCCTCCTCACACAGCCCGGCTGGCGGCGGCGGAGGAGGAGGAGGCGGAGAGGATCTTTTAATGTGTGTGTGTGTGTGTGTGTGGGGGGGGGTGGGGGGTTTAATAACCAGATGACTTAATCTCTTTTTATTATTTTGAACATTTGCTGTGGCGTTGCTGGGGTGTGGAAATCTCTTCACTCGCCTCCCTCCCCCCTCCTCTGTCTTGCCTTCCCTCCTCCCTCCCCAGACAAGGAGGGGAGCCCTCCAGTGCTGCAGGATGCCGCCAATGCAGCCTTGACATCTCCTGCATTTTTACCTCTTCCTCCCTGTATTTATCTATTTGCTTTCAAGGATTCAAAGTGTGTGTGTGTGTGTGGGGGGAGAATTTTGAGCGAGAAGTTAATCATTCCTCCCGCCTCCCCCCCAGGATGTTGAGGAAAGCCCTGCGTGTCTCCAACCGTTCCTTCTTCGCCTTCATCTTCTTCTTCTCCTTGTCTTCATCATGCCTCTACTTCATCTATGTGGCACCCGGAATAGGTAAGCGGGGGTTCTTTTTCTGTTGACCCAAAATGTTTTTAAGCTTCAGTCGTGGGCGAAAAAAATGTCTTTTTAAAAATGGTACAATGTTTAGGTGTGCAAAGGCAGTTGAAAATGATTGTTAACCTGAAATCTGGACTGTAGGATTGTGCAAGGACCGCCCCCCCTTCCCCTCAGTGTGCAAGGACTGCCCCCCCTTCCCCTCAGTGTACAAGGACTGCCCCCCCTTCCCCTCAGTGTGCAAGGACCGCCCCCTTCCCCTCAGTGTGCAAGGACCGCCCCCTTCCCCCTCAGTGTGCAAGGACCGCCCCCTTCCCCCTCAGTGTGCAAGGACCGCCCCCCCTTCCCCTCAGTGGGCAAGGACCGCCGCCCCTTCCCCTCAGTGTGCAAGGACCGCCCCCCTTCCCCTCAGTGTGCAAGGACCGCCCCCTTCCCCTCAGTGTGCAAGGACCGCCCCCCCTTCCCCTCAGTGTGCAAGGACCGCCCCCCTTCCCCTCAGTGTGCAAGGACCGCCCCTTCCCCTCAGTGTGCAAGGACCGCCCCCTTCCCCTCAGTGTGCAAGGACCGCCCCCTTCCCCTCAGTGTGCAAGGACCGCCCCCTTCCCCTCAGTGTGCAAGGACTGCCCCCTTCCCCATAGTGAGCAAGGACCGCCCCCCCTTCCCCATAGTGTGCAAGAACCGCCCCCCTTCCCCTCAGTGTGCAAGGACCGCCCCCCTTCCCCTCTGTGCAAGGACCGCCCCCTTCCCCCTCAGTGTGCAAGGACCGCCCCCTTCCCCCTCAGTGTGCAAGGACCGCCCCCTTCCCCCTCAGTGTGCAAGGACCGCCCCCCCTTCCCCTCAGTGTGCAAGGACCGCCCCCCCTTCCCCTCAGTGTGCAAGGACCGCCCCCCCTTCCCCTCAGTGTGCAAGGACCGCCCCCCCTTCCCCTCAGTGTGCAAGGACCGCCCCCCCTTCCCCTCAGTGTGCAAGGACCGCCCCCCCTTCCCCTCAGTGTGCAAGGACCGCCCCCCCTTCCCCTCAGTGTGCAAGGACCGCCCCCTTCCCCTCAGTGTGCAAGGACCGCCCCCTTCCCCTCAGTGTGCAAGGACCGCCCCCTTCCCCTCAGTGTGCAAGGACCGCCCCCCTTCCCCTCAGTGAGCAAGGACCGCCTCCCTTCCCCTCAGTGTCATCAGTCCTATTGTAAGATTCATGCGATTTGCTAATCCTAATACCTAGCTGGTAGATACTAGTGTTGCTCAATGTTACATTGTACTATAGGGGAAAACATGGGATTTTATTTGTATCCAACTATGAATTCAAATCGAGCTGATGTTTTACAGACAATGTTGTGATTCTTTAATGGTTATTTTTCTGGATCTGTGGTCACCTGTAAATAGCTATCTTTGAACTGGCATGGCAGCATTTGGCCCAAGCTATCGCAATACCTAATTTTGCTGTTTATTAATCTGTTGGGAGAAATGTCGGATTGTATGTTGTGCCAGGAAGGAGATGATAAAAATTATATTTTGGATTTATTGAAAGGTTATATGAGCCCAGTTTTTGTATGATGGTGTGTTTTCCCATCATTTGTGTATGTCTAGCTGGTTTGCTATTTGTTACTGCAGGTTTTTGTGCTGCACTAAAATGATTAACATTCTCCAAGACGCTTCTTCGCAGCGGCCAGTTGGCATCGCAAGTGGCCCTGATTCATTGCAAAGTGACATTTTTGAAGTGTACTCAAATACTGCAGTATATAACCCTTTGTGTATCTAGCAGAAAATGACAAGCCTAGTGCCATGACAAGTAAACACATTTTGAAATTAATGATTTCATGTGATACTATGGCATCTGTATTTGGTGTATTGCCTTTTGGTAAAGTGTATACATTTCAGAGGAGAAAACGACATGAAAGTGGAGTTCAAGAGCAGTCTTTTCAAAGTGGGACAAAGTTTAGACTTAGCTTTTTTAAGTATTTTGCATTGAATTTGTTTTCATAATTTTAATACTTGTATATTTTAATAGCAAAATAGAGTGGCTAAAGTATGCTTTTTTATAAAATAGATTTTTGATCATATTAATTAAAATATTAAGTGTCAGCTGTGGCTCGGTGGGTAGTACTCTCGCCTCTGAGTCAGAAGGTTTTGGGTTCAAGTCCCACTCCAGAGACTTGAGCACAAAAATCTAGGCTGACACTCCCAGTGCAGTACTGAGAGAGTGCTACGCTGTCAGAGGTGCCGTCTTTCGGGTGAGACGTAAACTGAAGCCCCGTCTGCGCTCTTAGGTGGATGTAAAAGATCCCAGGGCACTATTTCGCAGAAGAGCCGGGGAGTTATCCCCGGTGCCTTGGACAATATTTGTCCCTCAATAATCATCACTTAATGACCAGACAGTCTGGGTTGTTTTTTAACACATTGCTGCTTATGGGAGCTTGCTGTGTGCAAATTGGCTGCTGCGTTTCCTGCATTAGAACCGTGACTACACTTCAAATGTACTTCATTGGCTGTAAAGCGCTTTGCGACATCCTGAAGCTGTGAAAGGTGCTATATAAATGCAAATCTTTGTTTTATCAACCAAGTTGCTGTACTTAAGAAAACCGATTGTGAAAAAGAGAGTAGCGGTTGCACTATTCCACATTTGAAAGAAACTTACATTTTATATAGCGCCTTTCACGACTACCGGATGTCTTTACAGCCAATGAAGTACTTTTGGAGTGTAGTTACTGTTGTAATGTAGGAAACGCGCAGCCAATTTGTACACCGTGCCTCCCACAAACAGCAATGTGTTAAACATAGAAAATAGGTGCAGGAGCAGACCATTCGGCCCTTCGAGCCTGCACCACCATTCAGTATGATCATGGCTGATCATGCAAATTCAGTACCCCACTCCTTCCTTCTCTCCATATCCCCTGATCTCCTTACCCGTAAGGACCACATCTAACTCCCTTTTGAATATATCCAACGAACTGGACTCAACAACTTTCTGTGGGAGAGAGTTCCACAGGTTCACAATTCTCTGGGTGAAGAAGTTTCTCCTCTTCTCGGTCCTAAATGGCTTACCCCTTATCCTTAGACTGTGACCTCTGGTTCTGGACTTCCCCAACATCGGGAACATTCTTCCTGCATCTAACCTGTCCAGCCCCGTCAGAATTTTCTATGTTTCTATGAGATCCCCTCTCATTCTTCTAAATTCCAGTGAGTATAAGCCTAGCCGATCCAGTCTTTCTTCATATGTCAGTCCTACCATCTTGGGAATTAGTCTGGTGAACCTTCGCTGCACTCCCTCAATAGCAAGAATGTCCTTCCTCAGATTAGGAGACCAAAACTGCACACAATACTCAAAGTGTGGTCTCACCAAGGCCCTGTACAACTGCAGTAAGACCTCCCTGTTCCTATACTCAAATCCTCTCGCTATGAAGGCCAGCATGCCAGTTGCTTTCTTTACTGCCTGCTGTACCTGCATGCCTACCTTCAGTGACTGATGACACCCAGGTCTCGTTGCACCTCCCCTTTTACTAATCTGTCACTATTCAGATGATAATCTGCCTTCCTGTTTTTGCCACCAAAGTGGATAACCTCACATTTATCCACATTATACTGCATCTGCCATGCATTTTCCCATTCACCGAACCTATACAAGTCACCCTGCAGCCTCTTAGCATCCTCCTCACAGCTCACTCTGCCACCCAGCTTACTGTCATCTGCAAACTTGGAGATATTACATTCAATTCCTTTGTCTAATTCATTAATGTATATTATAAATAGCTGGGGCCCCAGCACTGAACCTTGTGGCACCCCACTAGTCACTGCCTGCCATTCTGAAAAGGACCTATTTATTCCCACTCTTTGCTTCCTGTCTGCCAACCAGTTCTCTATCCACATCAATACATTACCCCCAATACCATGTGCCTTAATTTTGCACACCAATCGCTTGTGTGGGACCTTGTCAAAAGCCTTTTGAAAGTCCAAATACTCCACATCCACTGCTTCTCCCTTATCCACTCTTCAAAAAACTTGAAAAATTGTCAAGCATGATTTCCCTTTCATAAATACATTAATTTCATAAGTTAATGACCAGATAATCTGTTTTAGTGATATTGATTGAGGAATAAATATTGGCCAGGACACCGGGGATAACTCCCCCTGCTCTTCTAAGAAATAGTGCTGTGGGATCTTTTGCATCCACCCAAGAGAGCAGACGGGGCCTCGGGTTTAACATCTCATCTGAAAGACGGCACTACCGACAGTGCAGCACTCCCTCAGTACTGCACTGGGAGTGTCAGCCTAGATTTATTGTGCTCAAGTCCCTGGCGTGGGATTTGAACCAGCAACTTTCTGACTCGGGCGAGTATACTACCCCGAGTCCCAGATTTGATATGGATATGCTGCATGTTCTGCAAGTGCTTGTCTCTGGCCATTTATGGTCTGATGCCACTTACCAGCAAGCCACTTGGTGCTAGATTATCAGCTCACAACTGCAGAAGCAAATGAGCTGTATCAAAATAGTCAATTCCTCTCATTACAAAATTGCATCTCGGGGGATTGGATTTTCTCGATATACTAATTGATTCAAAACCTCGTAAGTTATGTAACTTGTCCAATAGTTTTATATATGTTTTAAAAGTTAGCCACTTTCTTGAGCAAAAACTTGAGGCCCCTTTTATAAAAAAATGTGTTCTGTTGGGGAGTGAATCTTGAACATGCAAGTGCGTTTTCAGCTTCACAGGAATTTAATAGTGCAGGAATGGATAGGTGGAAAAAATTTATAATTGAGCAATAGTAAAAGTGTTGACTGTGGCTCAGTGATGGAACTCTCACCTCTGAGTCAGAAGGTTGTGACTTCAAGTTCCACTCCAAACACTTTAGCGCATAATGGAGGCTGACACTCCGGAGCAATACTGAGGGAGTGCTGCACTGTCGGAGATGCCGTCTTTTGGATGAGACATTAAACCGTGGCTCCATCTGCCCTCTTGGGTTGATGAGAAAGATCCCATGGCACTAATTCGAAGAAGAGCAGGTGAAGATATCCACGATGTCCTGGGGCCAATATTTATCCCTCAATCAACATCACTAAAGCAGATTATCTGGTCGTCATCTCATTTGTGGGAGCTTGCTGTGCGCAAATTGAGTTCCGTGTTTGCCTACATTACAACAGTGACTTCGAAAGTACGTCATTGGCTGTGAAGCGTTTAGCACATCTTGAGGTTTTGAAAGGCGCTATATCAATGCAATTTCTTTTCTTTGATTTGACCAACAGCTAGCAACCAATGAACAAATGTGTGGAATGAGAAAAAAACAAATGATCCATCATGCCTGTGGCCAACAGACCATGTCAAGTTTGCAATGTTATAGATTATAATCAATAATTTAATTTCTTTGAAAGAGGCCATTAACAAAATTTCCAAGAAGTTGGAAGCTCGCAGAAATATTTCCTTGACCCATCAAATTAACTAAAACAGCACATGCAACAGAACATCTTAAAGCTCAAGTACACAAGAACATAAGAACATAAGAATTAGGAACAGGAGTAGGCCATCTAGCCCCTTGAGCCTGCTCCACCATTCAACAAGATCATGGCTGATCTGGCCGTGGACTCAGCTCCACTTACCCGCCCCCTCCCCATAACCCTTGATTCCCTTATTAGTTGGTTAATTTTGTCCACGTACCTTCTAGCTGTGCGTTCACAATTTAAGTTAAATAACTTGTTTCTATCAATGTTATCCATGTATTTTATAGAACTAAGACATGCCTATTTCAGTTGTCCCTCCAGTTGAAATAAGTTCACTTCACTTCTGTAAAATGCTAATGTTTGGAGATGACTCTTTGTCAGAGCTGATGAACATAACATAAGAAATAGGAGCAGGAGTCGGCCATTTGGCCCTCGAGCCTGCTCTGCCATTCAGTAAGATCATGGCTTATCTTCTACCTCAACTCCACTTTCCTGCACTATCCCTTGATTCCATTAATATACAAAAATTTATCGATCTGTGTTTAATATACTCACGACTGAGCTTCTGCAGCCCTCTGGGGTAGAGAATTCCTGAGATTCACCACCCTGTGAGTGAAGAAATTCATCCCATCCTAAATGGCGGACCCCTTATTCTGAGATTGTGCCCCCTGGTTCTGGACTCCTCAGCCAGAGGAAACATTCTCCCTGCATCTACCCTGTCAAGCCCTGTAAGAATGTTGTATGTTTCAGTGAGACCACCTCTCATTCTTCTAAACTCTAGAGAATATAGGCCTAGTCTACTCAATCTCTCCTCATAGGACATTCCCCCCATCCCAGGAATCAGTCTGGTGAACCATCGTTGCATGCCCTCTGTGGTAAGTATATCCTTCCTCGAGTAAGGAGACCAAAACTGTACACAATACTCCAGATGTGAACATAAGAAATAGGCCATACTGCCCCTCGAGCCTGCTCCGCCATTTAATACAATCATGACTGATCCGATCATGGACTCGGGTCACTTCCCTGCCCACTCCCCATAACCCCTTATTCTCTTATCGGTTAAGAAACTATTTAACTCTGTCTTAAATTTATTCAATGTCCCAGCTTCCACAGCTCTCTGAGGCAGTGAATTCCACTGATTTACAACCCTTTGAGAGAAGAAATCCCTCCTCTTGTGGTCTCACGAGGGCCCTATATAATTGCTTGTCAGAGCTAGGCCTTTATCCAGTGGCAAGGGTTAACCAGGACGACTGGAGACCATCTCTGCTGCACGGACCTAGTGCGCACACATATTGCAGTGTAGGCAGGCCCGTGCTGCCCCTGGGCCCTCTGCTCTTCTGGGCCCCGTACCCTCATTCGCCGCACCTTCGCCCAAAATGTTCCAGGGCCCGGCGCTCCAGCTCTATTTATAGCCCCGACCTGCGGTGGTGTTCACACAGGTCGGGGGCGGTCCACCATGTTCCAGGGTCCGGCGCTCCAGCCCATGTGGTGGCGGATGTGCAACGGTCACCACACGTTAAAAAAAATCCACGCACAGGCATCTTCCACCTCCTCAACTGGAGTTCAGGACTGGAACATTGGGTGCTTCGTTGAAACATCTGTGAACTCTGGTGGAAGAAAGTCACCCTCGAGGGCCCACCTATCATGATGATATAATTGCAGTAAGACGTCTTTACTCTTCTACTTAAATCCTCAAATCTAATTCGTACGTTGACTGATACGTTGTGTTGGTCAAGCATTTTCTGATATTCTTTTGGATTACGAGCCTTCATTTTGTTTGCTTCAATTCTGGTGTGGCTGCCTTTATAATTTAGATTCAAGTTCCCGAGCTCTCTTTATTGCTGTTCTCCAAACCACCACATTGTATATCAATGTTCTGGTAAAGGTAAATTTCCAAGATCACAATGTTTCAAATATAGCTGTCGCAACAAGAACATAAGAAATAGGAGCAGGAGTCAGCCATTTTCCCCCTTGAGCCTGCTCCGCCATTCAATAAGATCATGGCTGATCTGATCATGGACTCAGCTCCGCTTCCCCGCCCTCTCCCCATAACCCTTTACTCCCTTATCGCTCAAAAATCTGTCTGTCTCTGCCTTAAATACAGTCAATGGCCCAGCCTCCACACATCTCTGGGGCAGAGAATTCAATAGATTTACAACCCTCTGAGAAGAAATTTCTCCTCATCTCAGTTTTTAAATATGTTCCCTAGTTTTAGTTTCCCCTATGAATGGAAATATCCTCTCCGCATCCACTTTGTCAAGCCTCCTCATTATTTTATGTTTCAATAAGATCACCTCTCATTCTTTTGAACTCCAATGTGTATAGGCTCAACCTATCTTCATAAGTCAACCCCATCATCTCTGGAATCAACCTAGTGAACCTTCTCTGAACAGCCTCCAATGCAAGTAGATACAGAGACCAAAACCTGCACGCAGAACTCCAGGTGGGGCCTCACCAATACCCTGTACAGTTGTAGCAGGACTTCTCTGCTTTTATACTCCATCCCCCTTTGCAATAAAGGCTAACATTCCATTTGCCTTCCTGATTACTTGCTATACCATCTTTTAACTCTCTCGTTCTCTAACTTCCTGCTCCTCTCCCAGGTTTCCAAGTGTGTTATTGCCGCTCAACTTCTTTCCCACCTTCCCCCAGCAATGGCTGTTTTGAATGCCTTTAATATGGCTTCTGTGCTGCCACAATAGCTCCAAGACTGCTGTAAGCCAAGTCACCAATGATCTGTGTAATTGTGACCATGGTGCACTATAGGTCTCTAGCTTTGAACATGGTCAGTCAATGCTACCTCACAAACATGCCATTTGGTCCATCAAGTCTGGGTGAGGTGGGGGGGGGGGGTTCCTTTTAATGTAGCCATGTAGTCTAATCTCACTCTTTTGCTCATACCCTTTAATTTTCCTATCTTTCAAACAACGTTATAATTCCCTTAAGAGAATTTATAGGCACTTCAACAGTCTATGCCAGGGAATTTGAAAATGTAATCATCCTCTATGTATAGACATCTTTTCCCCCAAACATTCCCTTTAATTTGTGTCCCCTTATTGCTTAGCAGAAACAACCTAGCACTCTTTGCCTTACCATAACCCTTCATGACCTCGGAGGTCATACTTAACTTTCTCAGCTCTTTATTTAAAAAAAAATACCACTAATTTCTCAGGTTTCATCTCTGGTGGTGAATATATGCTGCACCTTTTCTGTTGGTTTTATATTTATTCTATAATAGAGTAGACAGAACTACACATACTTCAAATGCTGCTTAATTAAGGTCTTGTGCGAGTTCACCATTACCTCCTATGTTATTTATATTCCATGTCTCTTGATACTAATAATTCTGCTCTTTTTTTATGCCTTTGTCAATTTGTGCAGAACTTTTTTTAATGATCTGTGCATCTGCATAATCAAGGTTTCTCTGCTCTCTACTTCTTTTGAAATCTCACCCGTTAAAATGCATTTCCTGTCCTTATTCTTCCAAAAAGTATTTTTTAATTTTTTTAGGTCGAGCTGTATCTGTCACTGATCCACCCATTCTGCAGGCCCATCTCTTGCAGTTTATCACATTCCTCCTCATAATTTGACATCCCTCTCAATTTTGACATCAGAAAATGTTTGTATTGTTCCCTTAATATCCAAGACCAGATGATTGAGGTATCTATTAAATAAGAGTGCCCCCAGCAAAGACCCTGGCGGGACACTCACCACATTTTTCAATCTATGGAATTGTAGTTTACCCCTACTCTTTGATTTCTGCACTCCAACACACACTACTGCCCCCCGATTATCAAAATCCATGCCAAGGCCTTGGACAACGTAGACCATTTTCCATTTCTCCGGAGCCTGCTGTCAACAAGGGCAGACATCGATGACACCGCCTTCAGTGGGCCAGTGCAGCCTTCAGTCGCCTGAGGAAGAGAGTGTTTGAAGACCAGGATCTCAAACCCGGCACCAAGCTCATGGTTTACAGAGCAGTAGTGATACTCGCTCTCCTATATGCTTCAGAGACATGGACTATGTACAGCAGGCACCTCAAAGCACTGGAGAAGTACCACCATCGCTGCCTCCACAAGATCCTGCAAATCCATTAACAGGCGCACCAATGTCAGTGTTCTCAGGCCAACATCCCTTGCATCGAAGGATTGACCATGCTCGATCAGCTCCGATGGACGGGCCACATCGTCCGTGTGCCCGATACGAGACTCTCAAAACAAGCGCTCTACTCGGAGCTCCAACACAGAAGCGAGCCCCAGGTGGGCAGAGGAAACGCTTGACAGACATCCTCAAAGCCTCCTTGGAAAAAGTGCAACATCCCCACCAACACCGGTGAATCCCTGGCCCAAAACCGCTCAAAGTGGAGGAGAAGCATCTGGGAAGGTATTAAACACCTCGAGTCTCTTCGCCGGGGGCAAGCGGAGGCCAAGCGGAAGGAGCGTATGATAACCCAAGCACCCCACCCACCCGTCCCTTCAACCACCGTCTGCCCTACCTGTGACAGAGACTGTAGGTCCAGCATCGGTCTCATCAGTCACCTGAGAACTCATTGTTAGTGTGGAAGCAAGTCATCCTCGACTCCGAGGAACTGCCTAAGAAGAGGAGGTTGTTGAGGTATGTAGGGGAGGGAGCGAGAATAGAAAAGGGGGGCAGAAGGCTAAGGAGGAGAGGAGAGAAGGAAGAGGAAAAACAGAAGCAAGCGAGTGTGGGTGAAGCAGGGAAGCATGCTGCAAGGTGAGAAACATAAGAACATAAGAACATAAGAAATAGGAGCAGGAGTCGGTCATTTGGCCCCTCGAGCCTGCTCTGCCATTCAATGAGATCATGGCTGATCTGATCTTAGCCTTAACTCCTTCTCTGCCCGCTCCCCATAACCCTCGATTCCCCTGAGTAATGGTGGGTGAGTCAGGAAAGATGAAGAGAGTGCAAGAGAAGGGGAGATGGAACGAGAGGCGGCAACAAGTTGAGAGATAATGAGACTTTGAGAAAGTCCAATGTGAAGAGAGACAGTGTGACCTGTTACAAACTGCACCAACACATTAGTAATGCCCCTCGACCGTGATAATTGCCCCTGTCACTCTGCAGTGCTCCGGAAACCCATTCTACCCTACCCCACGCCCTGGCCCCCCAATGGTTCTAAAACATGGGATTCCGTGCTCCAGTGCTTTCCAACCATGAGCATTTCTCTCCATCATTTCCGCTGGGGAAATATTATTGGCAATAAATGTTACTAGTGGCCGAGGGAAACCTTTTGACGCAGGATTCTCTTAACCCGTGGCTTAGTTTCCAGGTAAATATTCATGATCGTAAAACATTGTCCTGAAAAAATCATAAGCATCTTTTGTGGTCTTTAACAAACAAAGGCAGACTTGCATTTATAAAGTGCCTTTTATGACCTCCGGACTTCCCAAAGCACTCAACAGCCAATGAAGTACTTTTGAAGCGTAGTCACCGTTGTAATGTGGGAAACGCGGCAGCCAAGTTGTGCAGAGCAAGCTCTCACAAACTTCTCATCATTATCATAGGCAGTTCCTCAGAATCAAGGAAGACTTGCTTCCACTCCTGAAGTGAGTTCTTTGGTAGCTGAACAGTCCAATACGAGCACCACAAACTCTGTCACAGGTGGGACAGATAGTCGTTGAGGAAAGGGGTGGGTGGGGAGTCTGGTTTGCCACACGCTCCTTCAGCTGCCTGCGCTTGATTTCTGCATGCTTTCGGCGTTGTGACTCGAGGTGCTCAGCGCCCTCCCGGATGCACTTCCTCCACTTAGGGCGGTCTTGGGCCAGGGACTCCCAGGTGTCAGTGGGGATGTCGCACTTTATCAGGGAGACTTTGAGGGTGTCCTTGTTGTCACATTTCCTCTGCCCACCTTTGGCGCGATGGTGTGAAGGAGTTCCGAGTAGAGCACTTGCTTTGGGAGTCTCGTGTCAGGCTAGCATCCCCAGCATTGAAGCACTGACCACACTCGATCCCACAAACAGCAATGTGATGTACACGTACACGCGCACGCACGCACCAACCCAGAAAACTAGTGAAAGCTCAGCAATAACAAAAAAAAACCTGCCACATCCATCCTAAAAAAGAAACAATTCAAGACTGGCCCTGAGGCAAAAAGCAAGCAGTTGTGCATGCTTTGTACCTTTTTAAACTGCGGGTATATTCCGTAATCAGTGGTGGAGCTAAAAGAGGGAACAATGTAGAGAAAGCCGGAGACTGAAGAATGGAATGTTGCTGGGACAGGAAATGGAGCTGAAGTATTCCTCAGATAGGATGCGGCAAGAATATTGAGGGATTTGTAGTCATTAATATATTGAAGGCCAGAGTGTCTCGGTAGGTCACCGAGGAGAGGGTGATGGGTGAGCAGGACTTGGCGCAGGACAGGAGGAGCAGAGTTTTGGACAAATTGTAGTTTATGGAGAATGGAAAGACAGCAAAGTGAACATTGGCGTCGTCGAGTTTGAAGATAACACAGCAGTAACTTGCATTTATATATAAGTACTCTTTTTAATGTAGAAAAACATCCTAAGTTGCTTCACAGAGGCATAATTGGACAGAAATATCCGCTGAGCCAAAGGAGGCAATATTAGGGGACCAAAACTTTGACAAAGTGGTTTTAAGACAGGTTTAAAAGAAGAGAAGGCGGCTAGTGAGGCGACGGGGTTTAGAGAGGCAATTTCAGAGTGTGGAGCCTAGTGTGGTCAGCAATGGTCAGGTGAAGAGAGGGTTAATTTAATTCATTCACGGGATGTGGGTGTTGCTGGCAAGGCCGGCATTTATTGGCATCCCTAATTGGCCTTGAGAAGGTGGTGGTGAGCCACCTACTTGAACCGCTGCAGTCCGTGTGGTGAAGGTACTCCCACAGTGCTGTTAGGGAGGTAGTTCCAGGATTTTGACCCAGTGATGATGAAGGAACGGCCGATATATTTCCAAATCAGCATGGTGAGGAACTTGGGGGTGATGCATAAGGGACCAGTCGGAGGAGTGGCGGGTGGGGTGGGGAAGGGTCAGTAGGACTGGAGGAAGATAAATGAGGAGAAAGGCCATGAAGGAATTTAAACATGAGGATAATTTTAGACTGGAGGTGTTGGGGACTGGGAACCAATGTATGTCAGCAAGCACAGGAATGATACAGGATAGGATAAGCTATCTCCATTTAAGATGGAGATAAACAGATTTTTGAACGGTAAGGGAGTGAAGGATTATGGGGAGCAGGCAGGGAAGTGGAGCTGAGCCCAAGATCAGATCAGCCATGATCTTATTGAATGGCAGAGCAGGCTCGAGGGGCCGAATGGCCTACTCCTGCTCCTATTTCTTATGTTCTTTTGTAAGCTGAAGTTTAGAGGATGGGAGGCTGGCCAGAACAGAATTGGAATCGTCGAGTCTGGAAATAGCAAAGGCCTAGATGTTGTGTATATGGTATTCAGAATCATGGGGCGGAGCCAGGCTTTACCGTAGAGGTGGAAGTAAGTGGTCCTGTGATGGAAAGGATATGGAGTTTAATTAACTCCACTCCAGGTCAATGAGGATGTCAAGATTACAAATGGTGTCCTTCAGCTTGAGAGAATGGCCAGGCATGGATGTGCAATCTGTGACAAGGGACCAGGGTTTAGTGGTAGGGGCCCAAGATGATG
Source organism: Pristiophorus japonicus (assembly GCF_044704955.1). Lineage (NCBI taxonomy): Eukaryota > Metazoa > Chordata > Chondrichthyes > Pristiophoridae > Pristiophorus > Pristiophorus japonicus. The sequence continues at coordinate 534,219,132 of NC_091977.1, forward strand.
GCGTAAGCTTTCCTGAGATTGAGCTGGAGGAAGATGTGATTCATCCAAGACACAATGTTAGATGAGTAGTTTGACAGCACAGAGGCAGCGGAGGGATTGAGACAAGTGGTGGCAGAAGTAGCACTGGATCATCACCGCACATGTGAAAGATCGCCCTGTGCCTGTTGTTGCCAAGGGATGGCGTGTAGATAAGGAATGGGAGAGGGACAAAAATAGATCCTCGAAGGACCCGAGAGGATGTGCTGTATGGGCGATGAAAGAGAAACCATTGTTGGAAATGCGCTGGCTACATGCAGCTAGGTAAAATGAGAACCTCCAAGGGCAGACCCGCAGTAACTGAGCAGAGGTGGTGGTGGAGGTGGATGGAGTGGCCATTTGTATTGAATGCTGTGGAAGTGGCAAGGAGGGATAATACACTGGTTGCAGTCATTCATGACTCTGCCTTTTTTTTAATACTTGTTCACGGGATGTGGGCGTTGCTGGCAAGGCTGGCATTTATTGCCCATCCCTAATTGCCCTCGAAGCTGCTGGTGAGCCGTCGCCCTTAACCGCTGCAGTCCGTGTGGTGAAGGTACTCACACAGTACAGTTCCAGGAATTTGACCCAGCGACAATGAAGGAACAGCTGATATATTTCCAAGTCAGGATGGCATGTAACTTGGAGGGGAACGTGGAGGTGGTAGTGTTCCCACGTGCCTGCTGCCCTTGTCCTTCGAGGTGGTAGAAGTGTTTTTTCTCTTCCAATAGAAGTCAACCAAAAAGGTTCTATTCAAATTATATTAAGATCTGAAGGGGTTATCCAAATGTTGAAGAGACAAAATTAGTGGAGCATTTCTAGAGTGTCCTTGGACAGAAGAACATAAGAAATAGGAGCAAGAGTCGGCCATTTGGCCCCTTGAGCCCGCTCCGCCATTCAATAAGATCATGGCTGATCTGATCATGGACACAGCTCCACTTCCCTGTCCGCTCCCCTTAACCCTTTACTCCCTTATCGTTCAAAAATCTGTCTGTCTCCGCCTTAAATATATTCAATGACCCAACCTCCACAGCTCTCTGGGGCAGAGAATTCCACAGATTTACAACCCTCTGAGAGAAGAAATTTCTCCTCATCTCAGTTTTAAATGCGCGGCCCCTTATTCTAAGACTATGTCCCCCAGTTTTAGTTTCCCCTATGAGTGGAAATATTCTTTCTGCATCCACCTTGTCCAGTCCCCTCATTATCTTATGATTCCCTGGTAATTGTTTTTACATTAAAAATGATGTATTCTGGTTCATTTTTATACTTTATAATATAGATTTTTGCAAATGAAAATGATATTTGGGTTTTCAACAGATTCGTGCTGTAGAATATTAAAGCACCAATCCAGCTATTGTGCATGTGGCTGCATTCCCTTTTATTTTAAAGTATTCCCTTTATGGATCCTTCTTTCACCGCTGTTTCTTGTAGGATATGCCATGTTCTAAATACCCTCTGTTTAAAAATAAATAAATAATAATTCTAACCTCACCCTCTTTTTGGTCATGTGTATATATATATATGCTCTCTAGTTACTGATTCACTAGCATTTCATGATTTTGAATATTGCCTAATAGATCTCCTCCCTCAACCTTCAATGTAATGTTGTAAAAATTGATTCATGGGATGTGGGCGTCGCTGGCAAGGCCACCATTTATTGCCCATCCTTACTTGCTCTTGAGAAGGTGGGGAGCTGCCTCGAACCACTGCAGTCCGTGTTGTCGCAATTTTGTACAATTGAGTGGCTTGCTAGGCAATTTCAGAGGACTGTTAAGAATCAACCACATTGCTGTGGGTCTGGAGTCACATAGAAACATAGAAAATAGACGCAGGAGTAGGCCCTTCGAGACTGCACCACCATTCAATATGATCATGGCTGATCACTCACCTCAGTACCCCATTCCTGCTTTCTCTCCATACCCCTTGATCCCTTTAGCCGTAAGAGCCACATCTAACTCCCTTTTGAATATATCTAACGAACTGGCATCAACAACTTTCTGCGGTAGGGAATTCCACAGGTTAACAATTCTCTGAGTGAAGAAGTTTCTCCTCATCTCAGTCCTAAATGGCTTACCCCTTATCCTTAGACTGTGACCCCTGGTTCTGGACTTCCCAACATCGGGAACATTCTTCCTGCATCTAACATGTCCAGTCCTGTCAGAATTTTATATGTTTCTATGAGATCCCCCCCCTCATTCTTCTAGGCCAGAACAGGTAAGGGTGGCAGATTTCCTTCCCTAAAGATGGATTTTTACAACAATTCAATAACTTTATGGTCACCATTACTGGTACCAGCTTTTAAAAATGTAATTAATTGAATTTCAATTACTCAGATGCCGTGGTGGGATTTGAACTCGTGTCTGCAGACAATTAGTCCAGGCCCCTGGATTACTAGTCCAGTAACATAACCACTATGCTACCATTCCTGATGAAAAGAGCCAGTGTCTCTAATCTTTCCTAATAACTAGAGCCTCTCATCTCTGCTATAATAGTGAATTTAAAACTAGACACTCTATTCCAAGAGTGGTCTGACCAGTAATTTGTTTAGGTTAAGCATTAAGCCTTTCAATTTTGCACTCAATTCCCCTATTTATAAAACTCAGGCTTGTTTATTTTATTTTATGGCTTAATCAACTAGTCCTCCCAATTTTGAAGACTTGTATATCTGAACATCTAAGTTTAACCATTTAGTTACATTTTGGGAGGAAGAATAAGGAGAAGAAATATATTCCCTCGCAAAACAGAGATGAGAAATTTCTTCTCTGAGGGTTGTTAATCTGTGGAATTCGCTTCCTCAGAGCTATGGAAGCTGGGACATTAAATTTAAAACAGAGATAGACAGTTTCTTAAACGATAAGGGGTTATGGGGAGCGGGCGGGGAAGTGGAGCGGAGTCCATGATCGGATCAGCCATGATCTTATTGAATGGCGGAGCAGGCTCGAGGGGCCAAATGGCCGACTCCTGCTCCTATTTCTTATGTTCTTATTTCTCTACATTAAGTTTCATTTGACGCCTATCTGCCCAATCTTCTAAGCTCTGCATATTTCCCTGATCATGTATTCAGTCCTCTTCAGAGTGGCCATGCTCCCTATTTTTCGTCCTGTGCAAATTCTGATACCGTGCCCCGTATATTCAAGCCAACAAGATAATTGAAGATGAGGGAAGTCATTCATAGGCTCAATTGGTTGGAATTTGCGGTCGGAAGCGTATCTCCGAAGTACGCCTCCAACCCGATTTTGGGGAAAAAAAATCTGCACCTACCTTCAGGTTCCTGGGCTTCGGAGACTTCGGGTTCTGGGCCTGCAGGCGTACACCTGCGTAAAGGCCCAGGGACGCAGGCGGTGCGGGATCACGTGGGCCAGGTCCTCCAATCAGGAAGAAAGAAAGACTTACATTTATATAGCGCCTTTCATGACCACCAGATGTCTCAAAGCGCTTTACAATGTACTTTTGAAGTATAGTCACTGTTATAATGTAGGAATCGCAGCAGCCAATTTGCACACAGCAAGCTCCCACAAACAGCAATGTGGTGATGACCCAGATAATCTGTTTTCGTGATGTTGATTGAGGGATAAATATTGGCCCCAGGACACTGGGGATAACTCCCCTGCTCTTCCTCGAAATAGTGCCGTGGGATGTTTTACGTCCACCTGAGAGCAGACAGGACCTCGGTTTAACGTCTCATCTGAAAGACGGCACCTCCGACACTCCCTCAGCACTTCACTGGGAGTGTCATCCGAGATTTATGTGCTAAAGTCTCTGGAGTCGCACTTGAAATTGAACCCACAACCTTCTGACTCTGAGGCGAGAGTGCTAAGGAGGATTCTTAATACAGAGTGACTGCTGTCAACGAGCCGGTGGCTGCTGCCAACGACAGGAAACTGCGCAGAAGCGTTCTGTGTATAAATCTGCGGTAGTTTAAGTATGAATGTATAATATAGTTCTATCGCATGTCTAAATCTATGGAACCTATGGAGCTCTGTGTTGGTTTACTAATGTATAATAGTGCGGGTTGGTTTAAGTATGAATGTATTATCATTTTGCGGGGGTAGGAATGCGGAGAGTTATTTATACGGACCGCAAGTTCTGTGAGAAGGGAAAGGAGAAGAAAGTTAATAAAAGTTGATATTTTCTGTGTTTTACTTGTGCAGGTCATAGATTTAAAGTAATTGGGGGCGGTATAGAGGAGATATATGGGGAAATTTCTTCACCCAGAGCATGGTGGGGGTCTGGAACTCACTGCCTGAAAGGGTGGTAGAGGCAGAAAGCCTTAACACATTAAAAAAAATACTTGGAAACACACTTGAAGTGCCGTAACTTACAGGGCTACAGACCAAGAGCTAGAAAGTGGGATTAGGCTGGATAGCTCTTTGTTAGCCCGCGTGGACACGATGGGCCGAAATGGCCTCCTTCTGTGCTGTAAATTTCTATGATTCTATGAGGAGCAATTTTTTCACTCTGAGGGTGGTGAATCTTTGGAATTCTCTACCCATAGGGGTCTGGATGCTCAGTCGTTGAGTATATTCAAGGCTGAGATCGATAGATTTTTGGACTCTTGAGGAATCACGGGCGGTGGGAATAGTGCAGGAAAGTGGAGTTGAACTTCGAAGATCAGCTATGATATTGAATGGTGGAGCAGACTTGAAGGGCCATATCGGTCCTAATTCTTACGCTCTTGGCTTTTGTGGTCAGAGAACCTGGGTTTTGGAAAAATAGCTTATGGACTTGAGAAAGACAAGCGGAAGAATTTATTAGAATTCTCTTGAGATTCGCACTGATGATCACAGGGCTATTTGTGCCTCATGACACAAACTAATTAGGTTTCTGTTTAGTCAGCCAGGTCACGTATGATGTAACAGCTGTAAAACTCACCCATAGTAGACACAGTTGTTGCAATGTAATATACAGTTTGAACCTCCCTTATCCAGAACTCCCTTATCTAGAACCACCCCTCGTCCAGAACCATTCCCGGCCACTGGGTGGTGCATGCGCAGAACTCCGACAGCAGCAAATTGAAGCCCTTCCTCGCTGCCGGCTCCTGCAATCACTGGCCTGACCCCGCGATCCCCCCTCTTCACCCCCCCCCCCCCCCCCCCCAATGATCTCTGCCGCACTCCCAGCCCTAAGCCAGTCAGCCCTGATATCCCCTTGCTCAGTAGCTGTACCATCCAATTTAACGTGACCACCCCTCCGGAAAAATCCCTTATCCAGGACAGGCCAGGTCTCGAGAGTTCCGGATAAGGGAGGTTCAAACTGTGTCGTGTGGGAGCTTTGTCTTACACTTGTATACATTAACATGGAGACCAACCTGCTGCTGCTTTGTTATTTTCATTATTGCGGACTGCTACTTGGGAGTTGAGATGCAGGCAGAGTGCGAAAGGAGATGGCAATCTAAATATTTCAGTATAAATTCAGTCGGGTATAAATTGTTCCTCTGATGGGTCACGTGGTATGGACACTAATTAGTGTGAAATTAGGCGGTATGAACCAGGCAGTTCCCAGATCCCACTATTGGTTTGTTTGGAATTGGTTGGGGTACTGGTAGGGGCTGTGGATGAATAAGCGACTGACAATTGTTGGCTAGGCTTAAAAAGCAGCACTCGTAAACCCTCAGCCAGTGTGAATTGATGCCTTCAGGAACAGTGGGCGAAATTTGAAGAGGATTATAAGTCTGCCTATTTAAGTCTGTAACATTGATCACGACCTGGCTGCCATTATATTGTTTAATGCTTTCCATCTGAGTCTATGTAAAACAAATTTTACAGATCGTCGACGATCAGAAGTCTGGGGTAATTAATGTGAGAACATTTGTTTTGGAAGAGGGCAGTCAGTGAAGTTGATACTGTCTGTAAACTGAGCTTGGTGGAAACGTTCAGGTTTACAAATTGCATCTTAAATATTAAATGAGCGTAAGGCTTGGCATGATGTACACTGACCCAAGCCTTGAACTAAATGCACTTCCAATGTTCCTGACCTCAGCAGCAAATTATGGCTGATGCCTTTTGAGCTAAGTCTACGTGTTCCTGTTTAATTTCTGCTTAATGCTGACATGAGTATCTATGAAGTTCTGGCCTCCCAGTGGAGCTGTGATTGAAGCTACTTGAAGTGCGTTTTAATAACAAAGGTCTATTTGGCAAGGAAGTTAGAGGTCTTACAAGTTATGGCAGAATCTCAAAGTTATGAGCCAACTCCAGGATGACCATTCTATTGGGATTCATTTTGAGAGCTATAGTTGGGTCCAGTCACACTTCAGAAGTTGTGCAGCAAAATTAGTTGGGCGAAGAAAACCTATTGCTCGAATGGCAATTTCACTAGTTGTGTGACTAGTAGTTGCCTGCGTGGGCTGCCCCGACCTGTGTGAGAAAACCACCGCAGGTCGGGGCTATAAATAGAGCTGGAGTGCCGGGCCCTGGAACATCGTGGGCGAAGGTGCGGTGAATAAGGGTACGGGGCCCAGAAGAGCCGAGGGCCCAGGGCAGCACGGGCCAGCCCACACAGCGATATGTGTGCACTAGGTCCATGCAGAGCAGCTTTCCAGTCGTCCTGGTTAACCCTTGCCACTAGATAAAGGCCGAGCTCTATGTGGCTGGTGTGCAATGGTTACCATACATTTTTTAAAAATCCACGCACAGGCATCTTCCACCCCCTCAATTGGAGTTCAGGACTGGAACATTGGGTCCTTCATTGGAACATCTGTGAACTCTCGTGGAAGCAAGTCATTCTCGTTCGAGGGACCGCCTATGAAGATGAGTTGCCTGCGACGGTTCTTGAGTTAAATACCAAATGACACGCTCGACAATGGCGTTAATGTTCGTTTAATACAGAAGTGCAAGACTCACCACTTATACTTTATAGTTACCCAATCGGTCCCTGGATGATGAGTCCTGTCCTAACACTGTTCTGTCAAGGGTTTCTTCCCTGGTGCCTACTTCTGCCGAGTGTTGCTCCTAGGTCCTTGCAGCCTAGGTGGGGTTTCCCCTCCTGGTTTATACTATTCTATAATCTGGCCCATCTCCTTTGACTACACATTTGTCTGTGCCCTGGTGATTGGGTTATTCTAGTTACAATCTGTCCCATTTCCTTGATTACATTTTGTCTATACCCTGTTGATTAGTATATTCTAGTTACTGGCGATGCTAAGGAAGCAGGACTAATCAAATTTAAATTGGTAATTCATTTTATGTTCAAGGCACCTTAACCTTACTCTTGGGCATCTTTCTATTTTATGTTGCCATAGCCTGCATATTTCCACAAAACCTCTCCAGGGATGATACCAGAAATGCGAGGGGATACATATCGGGAAAGGATGAACAGGCTGGGTCTCTTTTCTCTTGAAAAAAGAAGGCTGAGGGGTGACCTAATCGAGGGACTCGAGTACATAAATCTCGGCTGACACTACAGTGCTGTGCTGAGGGAGTACTACGCTGTCGGAGGTGCCATCTTTCGGATAAAACGTTAAACCGAGGCCCCTTCTGCTCTCTGGTGGACTTAACAGATCCCATGGCCCTATTTCGAAGAAGAGCAGGGGAGTTATCCCTAGTATCCTGGGGCCAATATTTATTCCTCAATCAACATCACGAAAAACAAATTATCTGGTCATTATCACCATTGCTGTTTGTGGGAGCTTGCTGTGTGCAAATTGGCTGCCGTGTTTCCCACATTACAACAGTGACTACACTCCAACAGTACTTCATTGGCTGTAAAGCGCTTTGAGACATCCGGTGGGTGTGAAAGGTGCTATATAAAGCCAAGTCTTCCAAGTCTGTCTTTTCCTTAAAATTATGAAGGGTTTTGATAGAGTGGATACAGAGCAAATGTTTCCACTTGTGGACTGGTTGGGGTGGGTTGCCTGTTTCTGTGCCGTATCATCCTATGTAATGTGATGCTATCCATTCAAATCTAACCATGCCCAATTACCAGCACCAGGTCATTTCCTCTGCATCAACTGTTTGGGAAATTCTTTACATTGCTACCACATGTTCTCTATCCCTATTGAACAATTTGGCTCATCAGACTTCCTGTCCACAAGAAGGGAGATTGGTAGTGTAAATGCTAATGCATAGTCCAAGCTGGTTGATGCAGGACCGTTTGATGAGCCAGACCTGGGCATCATTCACTCCTTGGCATAAACTGGGTGGTAAATCCAGATAGTTTGTACAGGAGAAGTTAAGGTGGAGGATTAAGGAGTCATCTGCTGCCCTTGATGAATATTTTTGTTAGCATATATATCCAGTATTCTTGTATTTATTTGGGGCTTGTGGCAATGACTTCAACCTTCAAGGATTCTTGGGGGTGCTATAAAGATCTACCTTATTAATTATGTGCCTTGTAAGTCATTCACAAACTAAATAAATATAACTGAGTGAATTTATTCTAGCTGGGAATCAAGGATAATTTTATTGTTTGCTGATATATTGATGCGGTAGGTAAGCCAGAAGCTGCCTATAGAAATAAAGGGTTCATTATTACTGGTATCCGCAGTGTTGTTTGTAAAAATGGATGTGGAGGTAGTTGCAACAAGCAGCTTAGAAATGAAAAGCCCTATCCTGAAGTTTGAGGTGGCATGTAGCCAGACCTCTGGCTTAGGCTGATATGTGGCAAGTAACAATTCACGCAACACAAGTACCAGACAATGACTATCTCCAACAAGCAAGAGTCTAACTACTGCCTGTTAACATTCAATGGCATTACCATCGCTGAATAACCTGACATCAACATCTTGGGGGGCCACCATTAACCAGAAACTTAACTCGACCAGCCACATAACTACTTTGGTTGCAAGAGCAGGTCAGAGGCTGGGTATTCTGCAGCGATTGTCTCCCCAAAGCCTTTCCACCATCTACTAGTCACAAGTCAAGAGTGTGATGGAATACTCCCCACTTGCCTGGATGGGTGCAGCTCAAACAACACTCTAGCAGTTCGACACCATTCAGGACAAAGCAGCCCGCTTGATTGTGTACCATCTACAAGATGCATTGCAGCAACTCGCCAAAGATTCTTCGACAACACCTCCCAAAACTCATGACCTCTACCACCTAGAAGGACAAGGACAAGGGCAGCAGGCGCATAGGAACACCATCCCCTCCAAGTCACACACCATCCTGACTTGGAAATATATTGGCCGTTCCTTCATCGTCGCTGGGTCAAATTCCTGGAACTCCCTCCTTAACCGCACTGTGGGAGTACCTTCACCACACGGACAGCAGCAGTTCAAGAAGGCGGCTCACCACCACCTTATTGAGGGCAATTAGGGATGGGCAATAAATGCTGGCCTTGCCAGCGACGCCCACATCCCAGGAACGAATTTTTAAAAATAGAATCCCGTGATGATAGAAACAGATTCCTGCCAATCATTATCATCATCGGCAATCCCTCAGAATCGAGCAAGACTTGCTTCCACTCTCAAAATGAGTCCTTGGGTGGCTGAACAGTCCAATACGAGAACCACAGTCCCTATCACAGGTGGAACAGATAGTCGTTGAGGGAAAGGGTGGGTGGGACTGGTTTGCCGCACGCCCTTTCCGCTGCCTGCGCTTGATTTCTGCGTGCTCTCGGCGATGAGACTCGAAGTGCTCAGCGCCCTCTCTGATGCATTTCCTCCACTTAGGGCGGTCTTTGGCCAGGGATTCCCAGGTGTCGGTGGGGATGTTGCACTTTATCAGGGAGGCTTTGAGGGTGTCCTTGTAACGTTTCCTCTGCCAATACCATGGAATGAAACGCTCCATCTGATGCATGAACTTGCTCCAAGGAATGCTTTAGAAGAGTGGGTAATAGAAAAGAAAATGTTAGCCAGGCTGGATGAAGAAAATCTTGGTGGCACAACAGGACATATTAAACCGGTTTGAATATAGAGCTCATAACTGCAGCACAGTGCTATTGTGTTTTACAAAGGAATAACCAGGGGACTTGGCTCAGGTTAAAGAAAGAGCTTAGAAGGAGCTTAAATAGTAGCTCGCTCAGCAGGAGTAAGAACTTGGTGTCAGTTAAGACGGAAAGCACTGGAGTTCACACAACAGTTGAGCCAAAAAAGAGCTAGCCACACAGGAAGTAAGATGATAGTTAGCCTCTCCCAAAACCCATGGGAAATTCTACTCCAGGGAAGTCAAGCCAAGAAGAGTGGAGGTAGTATTGAGTCAGAACAATAACAACTTGTATTTATATAGCGACTTTAACATAGTAAAACGTCCCAAGGCTCTTCACAGGAGTGTTATAAGACAAATAAAATTAATTTGACACCAAGCCAGATAAGAAATTATGGCAGATGATCAAAAGCTTCCTCATTCAGGCTGACATCCCCAGCATTGAAGCACTGACCACATTTAATCAGCTCCGCTGGGGGGGGGTCACATTGTCCGCATGCCAGACACGAGACTCCCAAAGCAAGTGCTCTACTCTGCGCTCTCTCGCAGCAAACGAGCCAAAGGTGGGCAGCGGAAACGCGACAAGGACACCCTCAAACTCTCCCTGATAAAGTGCGACATCCCAACTGACACCTGGGAGTCCCTGGCCCAAAAGCGCCCTAAGTGGAGGAAGTGCATCTGAGAGGGCGCTGAGCACCTCGAGTCTTGTCACCGCATGCATGCAGAAATCAAGCGCAGGCAGCGGAAAGAGCGTGTGGCAAACCCACTCCTTCACTCAACGACTATCTTTCCCGCCTGTGACAGAGTCTATGGCTCTTGTATTGGACTGTTCAGCCACCAAAGAACTCATTTCAGGAGTGGAAGCAAGTCTTCCTTGATTCTGAGGGACTGCCTATGATGATGATGAGTTATAATCAGGGATGTTCAAGAGGGCAGAATTTGAGCGTGAATATGAGGGGGGGGGGGAGGGGGCAGTCGTGAAGCTGAAGGAGATTAGAGATAGAGAGGGGTGAGGCCATGGAGGGATTTGTAAACCAGGATGAGAATTTTGAAATTGAGACGTTGCTTAACCAGAAGCCAATGTAGATAGAAACATAGAAAATAGGTGCAGGAGTAGGCCATTCGGCCCTTCGAGCCTGCACCGCCATTCAATGAGTTCATGGCTGAACATGCAACTTCAGTACCCCATTCCTGCTTTCTCGCCATACCCCTTGATCCCCCTAGTAGTAAGGACTACATCTAACTCCTTTTATAGAAACATTCTAACTCCTTTTATAGAAACATTCTAACTCCTTTATAGAAACATAGATCAGTGAGCACAGCGGGTAATGGGTGAGCAGGACTTGGTGCGAGTTAGGACATGGGCTGCTGTGTTTTGGATGACCTTGAGTTTATGTAGGGTAGAATGTGGGAGGCCTGCCAGGAGTGTGTTGGAGTAGTCAAGTCTAGAGGTAACAAAGGCATGGATGAGGGTTTCAGCAGCAGATGAGCTGAGGCAGGGGTGGAGGCGGGCGATGTTACGGAGGTGGAAATAGGCGGTTTTAGTTATGCTGCGGATATGTGGCCGGAAGCTCATTTCAGGGTCAAATATGACATCTAGGTTGTGAACAGTCTGGTTCAGCGTCAGACAGGAGTTGGGGAGAGGGATGAAGTCGGTGGCTAGGGAACGGAGTTTGTGGTAGGGACCAAAGACAATGGCTTCGGTCTTCCCAATATTTAATTGGAGAAATTTTTTTTCTATGTTTCTATGCCCCAGCTGTTTACACTGTACATTAATGATTTAGATGAGGGGATTAAATGTAGTATCTCCAAATTTGCGGATGACACTAAGTTGGGTGGCAGTGTGAGCTGCGAGGAGGATGCTGTGAGGCTGCAGAGCGACTTGGATAGGTTAGGTGAGTGGGCAAATGCATGGCAGATGAAGTATAATATGGATAAATGTGAGGTTATCCACTTTGGTGGTAAAAACAGAGACACAGACTATTATCTGAATGGTGACAGATTAGGAAAAGGGGAGGTGCAAAGAGACCTGGGTGTCATGGTACATCAGTCATTGAAGGTTGGCATGCAGGTGCAGCAGGCGGTTAAGAAAGCAAATGGCATGTTGGCCTTCATAGCAAGGGGATTTGAGTACAGGGGCAGGGAGGTGTTGCTACAGTTGTACAGGACATTGGTGAGGCCACACCTGGAGTATTGTGTACAGTTTTGGTCTCCTAACCTGAGGAAGGACATTCTTGCTATTGAGGGAGTGCAGCGAAGGTTCACCAGACTGATTCCCGGGATGGCGGGACTGACCTATCAAGAAAGACTGGATCAACTGGGCTTGTATTCACTGGAGTTCAGAAGAATGAGAGGGGACCTCATAGAAACATTTAAAATTCTGACGGGGTTAGACAGGTTAGATGCAGGAAGAATGTTCCCAATGTTGGGGAAGTCCAGAACCAGAGGTCACAGTCTAAGGATAAGGGGTGAGCCATTTAGGACCGAGATGCGGAGGAACTTCTTCACCCAGAGAGTGGTGAACCTGTGGAATTCTCTACCACAGAAAGTTGTTGAGGCCAATTCACTAAATATATTCAAAAAGGAGTTAGATGAGGTCCTTACTACTAGGGGGATCAAGGGGTATGGCAAGAAAGCAGGAATGGGGTACTGAAGTTGAATGTTCAGCCATGAACTCATTGAATGGCGGTGCAGGCTAGAAGGGCCGAATGGCCTACTCCTGCACCTATTTTCTATGTTTCTATTTCTGCTCGGAACTGGATATCGGACAAGCAGTCTGACAATTTGGAGACCGAGGAGGGAATGTGAACTCAAATAGAGCTCGACTGCTGTAAGAATTAAAAGTCTCGAGATAGAAATGGTGTAATGTCACAGAGATCAGTAGGTTAAAAACAAGAGCAGCTAAATCAAAACAAGAGAAGCTCGATAAAACACAAAGCAAGTTGAAATCAGGGACTGGAAAAACAGTGTTTTCGGATACAGGAGATAAGAGAGTTTGGTCAACAGTATGAGAGCATAGTTGAGCAAATGAGGGCTCGGGTTTTGGAAAATAACTTCCTTGAGAAAAATATGAGTGATATAGAAGAAAGGAGTAAGAGAGCCCAAGCAAAAGGTTAAGGAGTTAAAAAGCGGAGGATGATCAGCAATACAGCGAGGTAGGAAGCAGCAGAATTGCAAACCAGGCAAATTTAAAAACACCCAATTGGGAAACTGGAGGAGGATAATGCCATTTCACAGGAGGAAGCAATGACCGCTTCCCAATTGCAGTCACAGGAAAAAGCAAGTTAAATTTCCCCTTCCCTGAGTCATAGGTGTGGATGATGAAGATCTTTCCCTGGAACAGGGACCACCTCTTCTACAACTTCAACCTGGAAATGGCCGCTCCCCCAGCTCTCAGTGACAACAGGACAGTAAGCGGTCCAACTTGAACCTCTGCCCCACCCCCCCCACCCCCAAAGTCTCCAGGGTCTTGATAATTTTCCAAATTGGGGAAATAATGCCGCAGGGACATCCGCCGTTCAAATATTGGGGCTCCCGAACAGGGAAGCAAACCTGCAGAGAGAGCAACTGGTAACTGCTGGAAATTCAGCAACTGAAGACTGCAAGATAGCAGACCCAGTTCGGTTAAAGTGCCCCAGGAGGCACACCATCTCTCCCAGCAAATAGCTGAATTTACTGAGGGAAGGGAGGGAGTCCTTCTGCTGTGGATGCTGCCAGCTCATCACTGTAGGGAGTCACCTAAAGTTACTGGTGATGGTTATGTCACAAAATCTAGGTTGACAAGTTTAGTGGCGAGCCCATAATGAATGACAACAAGGAGGGAGGGGGTGCTCCTCCTATTAAAATCATCGAATGGCTACAGCACAGAAGGAGGCCATTCGGCCATTCGAACCCCTGCCAGCTCTTGGCAAGAGCACTTCAGCTAGTCCCACTCTCCTGCCCTTTCCCCATTGCCCTGCAATTTTTCTTCCTTCAGGTACTGATCCAATGTTCTTTTTGAAAGCCACGATTGAATCTGCCTCCACCACCCTCTCAGGCAGTGCTCTAGATCCTAACCACTCGCTGCGTTTTTTAAAAATAACACATTTTTCCTCGTGTCGCCTTTGGTTCTTCTGCCAATCACCTTAAATCTGTGTCCTCTGGTTCTCGGCCCTTCCGCCAATGGGAACAGTTTCTCTCTCTCTCTTCTGTCCAGATCCCTCATGATTTTGAACACCTCGATCAAATCTCTTTTCGACCTTCTCTGCTCCAAGGAGAACAACCCCAGCTTCTCCAGTCTCTCCACATAACTGAAGTCCCTCATCCCTGGAACCATTCTCGTCAATCTTTTCTGCACCCTCTCCCACGCCTTCACATCCTTCCTAAAGTGCGGTGCTCAGAATGGGACACAATACTCCAGTTGAGGCCAAACCAGTGTTTTATACAGGTTCATCATAACTTCCTTGCTTTTGTACGCTATGCCTCTATCTATGAAGCCCAGGATCCCATAAGCTTTTTTAACCACTTTCTCAACCTGCCCTGCCACCTTTAACGATTTGTGCACATATACCCCCCAGGTCTCTCTGTTCCTGCACCCTCTTTAGGATTGTACCCTTTAGTTATATTGCCTCCTCGTTCTTCCCACCAAAATGTATCACTTCGCACTTATCTGTGTTCAGTTTCATTTGCCATGTGTCCGCCCATTCCACCAGCCTCCAAGTCCACTTGAAGTCTATCACTATCCCCCTCACTTCACTATACTTCCAAGTTTTGTGTCATCTGCAAATTTTGAAATTGTGCTCTTTACACCCAAGTCGAAGTCATTAATAAATATCAAGAAAAGCAGTGGTCCTAGTGTCGATCCCCGGGGAACACCACTCTACCTTTCTCCAGTCCGATAAACAACCGTTCATCACTACTCTCTGTTTCCTGTCACTTAGTCAATTGGACCCTCTGCAGCCTTTGCACTTCTCCCATCTGGAGGGATCTCCTCTTCAGATCCTGGTGGCAATATAACTGATACCGAGAGCTAAATACTGCAGAAAGCCTAGAGTATAGAAAGTGCAGGGGGGAAATTAAAAAGGAGATTAGGAAAGCAAAGAGAGGGCATGAAAAAATATTGGCAAGTGCAGTCAAGGAAAACCCAAAGATGTTTTTTTTAATATGTAATGGGCAAGTGGAGAACTAAAGAAAGAGTAGGGCCTATTGGAGACCAAGAAGGAAGCTTGTGTATGGAGATGGAAGACGTGGGTATGGCTCTTAATAAATTTATTGGGCTGAAAATTCCAGCATTGCCGGGTCCATACGAAGTGCGCACAGACCCGGCGAGGCCTCGCAAAAGCCCGTTTTCGGGGCGCGATACGCATGCACCAAAATCTGGCTTTTCCTATCTGTCAAGATATCTCGGATCCTCCGCATCCCCGGGAGAAGGCTATCCCCGCGGGAGAGATTGGGCTATTTGCCCAGCGAGTGTTCTTCAAACTTTTAGGCCTAGTACCAGCGCAAGAGTTTTAAAACATATAAAAATTAAATTTAAACATTGATTTTTATATTGAAAACCATGTCTATTAAGGCAAGTTTATTTTTAACACTTAAAACACACTTTAAAAAAAAATTGGCAAAATAATTTTTTTCTCAAACTTTTAATTAAATTTAATTTCAATTAACTTTAATTATGTGTGGTGTTTTATTTATTTGTCATGCTGTGTTTTGGGGTTTTTTCCCGTTGATAGTAATGGGAATCCGTACAAACAGCTCCCATTTTTATCAATGAGAATACTACACAGTGATTGGTAGTCCAGGCCCACGTGGCTCCAGCATTTACGTATGTACCTGAAAGGCATCTTCCCATGAGCTGCGCAGCGAATCTAGGCCTCCGACCGGAATCCTACGTTCTTCCGGGACCATCGGGTACTTCTGTAGATTTTTTCCGGGTCAGCGGCGTTCTTACAAAGGAAGCCTCCAACCGCAATTTTCCCCCTTTGTGTCTGTCCTCACAAACGAGAGAGCCAATTGTAGTTAAGGAGGAGGAGGAGTGAAATTTTAAATGAAATAAATGTAGTGAAAAAGAAAGTATTAAGGGGCTTAGCATCTTTGAAAATTGGTCAATTGCTGGGCCTGGATGAAATGTATTCCAGGCTGTTTAGAGGCAAGGGAGGAAATAGTGGAGGCTCTGACCATCATTTTTCAATCCTCTCTGGCTACAGGTGTGGTGCCTAGCTACTGGAGAACAGCTAATGTTATACCGTCGTTTAAAAAGGGATAAACAGAGTAATTACAGGCCTGTCAGCCTAACCTCAGTGGTAGGCAAATTGTTGGAAAAAATTCTGAGGGGCAGTATTTAAAAAGGCACGGATTAGTCAAGGACAGTCAGCATGGATTTGTTAAGGGAAGGTCATGTTTGACTAACTTTTTGAGGAGGGTTGATGAGGATAGTGTGTTGATGTAGTCTACCCATGTAGTCTACAAGGCTGAGGTAGGCCTTGATTGAGGTGTATAAAAGGGGCCTAGACAGAGTGGATAGGAAGGACTTATTTCCCATAGCAGAGAGGTCAATAACCAGGGGGCACAGAATTAAAGTAATTGGAATAAGGATTAGAGGGAAGTTGAGGAATTTTTTTCACTCAGAGGGTGGTGGTGGTCTGGAACGCACTACCTGAATGCACTGAGTCAGTTACACTCATCACATTTGAAAATTACTTGGATATGCAGTTGAAGTGCTGTACTATGGATCTAGAGCTGGAAAGTGGGATTAGGCTGGATAGCTCTTTTGTCCAGCACAGACATGATGGGCCGAATGGCCTCCTTCTGTGCCGTAAATTTCTATGAGTACACCACAGAAGGAGGCCATTTGGCCCATCGAGTCTGCACGGCTCTTTTGAATAGCAATCCAGTTAGTCCGACTCCACCGCTCTTTCCCCATATCCCTACAATTTTTTTTCTCCACATATTTTATCTAATCCCCTTTTGAATCTGTATCCACCATCCCATCAGACAGTGCATTGCAAATCCTAACCACTCGTTGCGTAAAAAAGTTTTTCCTCATGTCACCTCTGGCTCTTTTGCCAATCACCTTAAACCTGTGTCTTCTGGTTATCGACCCTTCAGCCATTGGAAACAGTTTCTCATTATTTACTTTATCTAAACCTTTCCTGCTTTCAAACACCTATCAAATCTCACCTTGGCCTTCTCTGCTCCAAGGAGAACAACCTCAGCTTCTCTAGTCTATCCACATAACTGTATTCCCTTGGATTTGATTAAACGGAACCAATGGCTGTGCATGCAGTGCAGTCAATTCTGCTCCTCGCCCATCTAATTGTCTTGTCGTATGAAATTTGCCAATGCACAAATGGCTTTTAGCCTTACTGATTTCAGCCACGAACATGGCAATCTTAGTGACATTCCTATTTTGCACCGTTACCGAACGACAATTTATCACTGCTGTAAATAAGGACTACTGTCAAGTCTGTGCCTGTTGCTGTAGATCATGGTGTAGGTCCTCCAGCAGCCTGTCCTCACCGCACAGCACTATCTCCCTAGCCGTCAAGGTCCACGGCGTGGCCCTGGACAACGTGGACCACTTCCCATACCTCGGGAGCCTCTTATCAACAAGAGCAGGCATTGACGACGAGATTCAACACTGCTTCCAGTGCAGCCTTTGGCTGCCTGAGGAAAAGAGTGTTTGAAGACCAGGCCCTCAAAACTGCCGCCAAGCTCATGGTCTACAGGGCTGTAGTAATACCTGCCCTCTTGTATGGCTCAGAGATATGGACCATGTACAGTAGACATCTCAAGTCGCTGGAGAAATACCACCAACGATGTCTCTGCAAGATCCTACAAATCCCCTGGGAAGACAGACGCACTGACATTAGCATCCTCTACCAGCCAACATCCCCAGCATTGAAGCACTGACCACACTTGATCAGCTCTGCTGGGCAGGCCACATTGTTTGCATGCCAGACACGAGAATCCCAATGCAAGCGCTCTACTCAGAACTCCTTCATGGCAAACAAACCAAAGATGGGTAGCAAAAACGTTACAAGGACACCCTCAAAGCCTCCCTGATAAAGTGCAACATCCCCACTGACACCTGGGAGTCCCTGGCCAAAGACCGCCCTAAGTGGAGGAAGTGCATCCGGGAGGGCGCTGAGCACCTCTAGTCTCGTCGCCGAGAGCATGCAGAAATCGAGCACAGGCAGCGGAAGGAGCGTGCGGCAAACCAGTCCCACCCACCCTTTCCTTCAACGACTATCTGTCCCACCTGTAACGGGGACTGTGGTTCTCGTATTGGACTGTTCTGCCACCTAAGGACTCATTTTTAGAGTGGAAGCAAATCTTCCTCGATTCCGAGGGACTGCCTATGATGATGATGAGATCATGAGTCCACTTCTACTTGATGCTTTTTATTCTGAAAAATATAATTATAACTATATAAATAATTTTCTATTTGTTTAAAGTTGATGTAGGTTACTGCTTTAAGATTTTTTTACATTTCTCCATTCCAATTAAGAGTGTCTACAAAACATGGCAGCTTTACTGTGACTCAAAGGTTGAATTTGAGGTGGGGAAGAATGGTGCTTCATATTACAATGCAGGAAGAAATTATCATTTTTAAAACTAGCTCTCACTGATGCACTTTAAATTATTAATTTAAAAAAATCCTAGAATGAATGGGTATAGAGAGGTCAATAACCAGGGGGCATAGATTTGAAGTACAGGTGCAACATCCCGAATCTGGAACTCCCGAAAACCGGAATTGTCCAAAACCCGGATATTTTGCGCACAGCTGATGGAGTCATCCGGAATCCCGCATTGTTGTCCGAAAACCGGACATTTATGAGGTAAAACCCGAAATCCGGCATGGATTCAGGATTTCAGACAAGATAATCAAGTCTGAAATCCCGGAATCCTCGCCTAAATCCATGTCTGATTTCAGGGTTTGCCGGATTTTGGACCTCACCGCTCGAAAGGGGTACCGAGGGAATGATCAGCCATGATCTTATTGAATGGTGGTGCAGGCTCGAAGGGCTGAATGGCCTACTCCTGCACCTATTTTCTATGTTTCTATGAAACCCGGCACGGATTCAGTCGAGGATTCCGGATTTCAGACTTGATTTTCTTGTCTGAAATCTGGAAAAATCTAAAAACCGGAACAGACTCAATCTCGAGGATTCTGGATTTTGGATGTTGTACCTGTAATTGGTAGAAGGATTCGAGAGGAGTTGAGAACTTTTTTCACCCAGAGGGCGGTGGGGGTCTGGAATTTGCTGCCTTGAAAGGGTGGTAGAGGCATAAATCCTCGTCGCATTTTTAAAAAGTACTTGGATATGCATTTGAAGTGCTGTATCCTACAGGGCTACGGACCAAGAGCTGGAAATTTGGATTAGATGGGTTAGCTCTTTGTCAGCCGGCACAGACACAGTCGGCCAAATGGCCTCCTTCGGTGCCACAAGCATCTATGATAAAGGATATCCTGAGTTAAGGTGGCGTTCTTTAATAGGAATATCTGCACGCATATTTCACTTAAATATATTTACTTCTTTCCTCCAAACCCCCCCCCTCCCCCCCCCCCCCCCACCCCGGGGCAGGCAATAATTCTTGATGTCTGTTGGCCTCGTTCAGCTGATGGCCCACTTGTTAAGAAAACGTTGTTTAATAAGAAATGCAATTGTCCTGATTGTGAGATTACATGTCATACCACCACCTGAGATCAAAGCATTGAATACACACAGTACAACACTGCAGATTCACAGCAGTGCCTGCCTGCTTTCCCATGAGTCAGGTATCGTTTACTGACATGCAACCATCTGTTCTCTCACTGGGTGACTAATGTGAATTATTATAATTAGCATATAGAATTATTTTGTTCTGTACTGAGATGCCATTTGATTGGACTTGATTTGATCAAAGGCTACCACTGCCCGTTTACTGCCCAAAATACCGCTAAGGTTCTGCAATTAATGCCGGTGGAAAATTGATCAGAAAAATAGGGGAAAAATGAACATTGCATGTGAATTCTCGGCGGTCTGGTCAAATTAAGTCCGAGGCTAGAGTTGGCCTCCATGTCATAGGCAGCCCCTCGAACGAGGATGACTTGCTTCCACACCAAAAGGGATGAGTTCACAGATGTTTCAATGGAGGACCCAAAATTCCAGTCCTGAACTCCAGGGGTGGAAGATGCCTGTGCGTGGATTTTTTTTAAACGTGTGGTGACCGTTGCACACCAGCCACCACACGGGCTCGACAGAGCTAGGCCTTTATCCAATAGCAAGGGTTAACCAGGACAACTGGAGACCTGCTCTGCAGTTGTGGGCGGCTCGAGCAAAATGGCTTCGTATTTCGAGGAACATGACTGCGAGCCGAGCAACCCTGAGGAGCAGTACTGGCAGAACGCCTTGCTGAAGCTGGCCAGGTCACTGCTGGCTGGGATAGATCTGGATCTCGGGCAAGTCGATTTTTCTGACTGGGACCACAGATTGCCACCTGCTGCTAAGAAGGAGATTGTCCAAAATCTCCCGACTGTTTCAGTGATGCCAGCACAGGCAGACAGAGGCCTTAAGTGTCCAGTCTGCTGACTGGAATTTGAGGAAGAGGAGAATGTGAAGAAAATGCCATATGAACATTACTTCTATTCCAGCTGTATTGTGCCCTGGTTGGGAAAGACTAATTCCTGCCCATAGTGTAGACTGGAGTTGCCCACTGACAATGAAGAGTACGAGGAGTATAAACAAGACAAGGAGAGACGGAAACGGAAGGAGCAGCGCCTGGAATATCTGCATGGAGCCATGTACACGTGACCACCAGCACTTTCCTCACTTCCCGTTCATATTGAGGGTCAAGAGCAGCTGCAGTACAGCAGCTTTGGGAAGTCTTATCACTGCCCTTTGTTCCCCACATTTGTGCAGAAATACTGCTACTGCCCTTGGTATCCTTACTGCGATTGGCTGGCCCCGTAGTGACAGCACATCACCCAGTGCCACTTCTTTATCAACTGAATTCCATTTTAGCTTTTTTTTTAAAACGTTACAGAGAACAATATACATTTTTAGGACAAAGTGTGTGAGATATTAAATGCTTTGTATGATAAAATCTCCTTTCTGCACTAAAAGAAATACTCGCAGATATAGAGGGCCTGAACATAATGCAATGTTGCACTTTTGTGACCTAATGTAGGCCAATATGTATTGCTGTGCAGGATGAAAGTCTGTTGTATTGAAACCATAGACATCGATCTACTGTCCAGTTTATTATCACTGGTTATTTGATAGCTTTCCCCTTTGCTGAAGATACTGACTTGCTAGGTACGTTTCTGCTGGTCTCCTGTTGAAGTGGATGTTTTAGAGGGAGAGTGTACAGTGCGTGATTGTCAGCAGATTAATCAACTGTTACAGCACGAACAACTGTATTTATTTAGAGCTATTAACATAGATAATCCCAAAATACTTCAAGCACAAGACAAAAATTTATAATTGCACAATAGTACTAAATAAGCCCACTGATAACACTAAGGCAAAAATCACAAAGACATTGCATTTTTAAACATGCAAATCAAAAGCCTTTGGTATTTGTTTCATAACATTTCTATCTTTACAATGATCACTTTTTAAAAAAAAAAAAATCACTGTTTATCTGTGCAAAGATCTATCCGGCATTTGTAAATCTCTGAGTGACTTTAATGTGACTCGGAATAAGAATATTTACCCAGTGGTAAATATTTGCACTGAAATTCTGCTTTGTTATTTTATAAAACCCTTTAACTGAGCTTTGAAGTTTGATGGGTTTTGTAAGCAAAAGAATAACTTTTATTGTTCTGAGAAGCCAGCACTTGCCCCTGTAGCGGCACAGACCAGGGCGGTACACAGCGAAACGTGCTGGGTCTGTGTCCTAGAGTATTCCCTTAAGAGCATAAGGCAAGGATCTGTGTACAAAAACAAAGATTAGGTGCTGAGTTTCCAAGATCACAAGGTGATTAGACACGAGGACAGTCATTTGGCCGTCCTTGACTCATCTACCTAGAGCATGCTCCGCCATTAAATAAGATCATGGCTGATCTGATCATTGACTCAGCTCCACTTCCCTGCCTGCTCCCCATATCCCTTTGCTTCCCATATCCCTTTCCTCCCTTATTGCTCAAATATCTGTCTATCTCTGCCTTAAATATATTCAATGACCCAGCCTCCACAGTTCTCTGGGGCAGAGAATTCCATAGATTTACAACTCTGAGAAGAAATTTCTCCTCACCTCAGTTTTAAATGGGTGGCCCCTTATTCTAAGACTATGTCCCCTAGTTTTAGTTTCCCCTATGAGTGGAAATATTCTCTCTGCGTTCGCCTTGTCTAGCCCCCTCATTATTATAAGTTTCGATAAGATCACCTCTCGTTCTTCTGAACTCCACTGTCACAGGACAGAGGGTGGAGAAAACCAGTTCCAACTGTCACAGGAGCATCCAGTCGTGCCCCGGTAACTGCCCCCAAAGGAAATGGAGTGTGGGAAATTGCACTCCGCTTCCATTGACTGGTGGTAAGGCCAATTCTGCGGCAGGAGCAGGACTTCCACGCTGGGGGCTAAAATTCCCAGCCCCAGAAGGTTACCGCCCCCAAGATGGGAGCCTGTGCGGGGAGGCAGAGGGAAGATGAGGGGAGACGGGGGCGGGGGATGGAGGGGAGAGTGGTGGAGGTAGGGGGGCGGATAAACCCAGGGCGGGTGACAGAAGGGGCCACATTGCAGCGAAGGTCTGGGGGGGGGGGGGGGCAAATTGTGTTGGAGGGGCGGGCCTGGGGGCTCTGTGCCTCGGTGCGGGGAGTGTTCAGAGTGGGGTGGACGGGTTGACTGCGCAGATGGCGGTTGGTGGATGTGGTGTGGTTGGTGTCGGGGGTGGGGGGGTTCGGGGTGGCCGGGGCTGGGGGCTCGACATCCGGGGGTGTTTGGCATTTGGGAAGGATTCTGACGGGACGGGGCGGGTTGGGTGCGGGGGGTGTGTTCCCGGTGTTGGGTGGGTCCGGAGCCAGGGGTGGGGCACGCTCTTGGGATGGGTGGTGGGCTGTTTGGGATTGGGAGAGACTTCTTCACTCGAGAGTTGTTGGCCTGTGGGGTTCCCTGCTTCGGAGAGTTGTTGCCAGTTCATTGGATGTGTTCGGGAGGGAGTTGGATGTGGTCCTTGTGTCTGGAGGGGGCATGGGGGGGAGGTGCTGGGGTGGGTGATCAGCCATGATCTTATTGAATGGCGGTGCAGGCTCGAAGGGCCGAATGGCCTACTCCTGCACCTATTTTCTATGTTTCTATGTTTCTGCTGCACGGACCTAGTGCGAACACATATTGCAGTGTGGGCTGGCCCGTGCTGCCCCTGGGCCCTCGCCTCTTCTGGATCGTGGCGAGAAGTCGGCGAGAGAGGGGGGAAAATACAATATATTTTCAAAAAATAAAACCGGAAAATATTCAAACAAATCTTTTTAACTGAATCACTGCAAAAAAAAAAAAATTAATACAAAAACATTCACTTATTTTTGCATGGTTTCATACTTGCCATCCATCGAACTGTTGCTCCGACTGGGCATTTTTTTTTGTGCAGAAGTACAGTTCACCGTTCCCACCAAACTCATGCGGGAGCGGCTTTCCCAGCATTGCATGCCGGCGGTCCCCTCCCCAACGCTATTTCGAAACCGCCAACGCGAGGCCCTGATGAAATTCTCAACAAATGAAAGACCGCCCAAAACGAGGAACTACCGCTAGAAATGCCGTGGTAGGCTGATCGATTTCTAGCCCTTCGTTTCCCTCTGGGGTGTTTACCAAAATGTTTTTTATCATGCACAGCTTTCGCAAGTTTATTGTATTTTTTAAATTTATTCCTGAGATGTGGGTGTCGCCGGCAAGGCCGGCAATTATTGACCATCCCTAATTGCCCTTTAAAAGGCCGCCGCCTTGGACCGCTGCAGTCCGTGTGGTGAAGGTGCTCCCACAGTGCTGCTAGGGAGGGAGTTCCAGGATTTTGACTCAGCGACCATGAAAGAATGGCGATATATTTCCTGAGGAAGAGAGTGTTCGAAGATGAGGCCCTCAAATCTGGCACCAAGCTTATGGTCTACAGGGCTGTAGTGATACCCGCCCTCCTGTATGGCTCAGAGAAGTGGACCATATACAGTAGGCACCTCAAATCGCTTGAGAAATACCACCAGCGCTGCCTCTGCAAGATCCTGCAAATCCCCTGGGAGGACAGACGCACTAACGTCACTGTTCTCGACCAGGCCAACATCCCCCACACGACCAGCTCCGTTGTGCGGACCACATTATTCGCATGCCGGACACGAATCCCAAAGCAAGCGCTCTACTCGGAACTCCTGCACGGCAAGCGAGCCCCAGGTGGGCAGACAAAACATTTCAAGTCACCCTCAAAGCCTCCTTGATAAAGTGCAACATCCCCACCGACACCTGGGAGTCCCTGGCCAAAGACTGCCCTAAGTGGAGGAAGTGCATCCGGGAGGGCGCTGAGCACCTCGAGTCTCACCGAGAGCATGCAGAAAACAAGCGCAGGCAGCGGAAGGTGTGTGCGGCAAACCAGACTCCCCACCCACCCTTTCCTTCAACCACTGTCTGTCCCACCTGTGACAGGGACTGTACAGTCACCTGAGTACTCACTTTTATAGTGGAATCAAGTCTTCCTCGATTCCGAGGGACTGCCTATGATGATTTGCAAGTCAGGATGGTGTGTGACTTGTAGGGGAACGTGGAGGTGGTGGTGTTCTCGTGCACCTGCTGCCCTTGTCCTTCTAGGTGGTAGAGGTCATGGGTTTGGGAGGACCTGCTGTCAGCAGCACCTCCCAAACCCATGACCTCTACCACCTAGATGGATAAGGGAAGCAGGTGCATGGGAACACCATCACCTGCAAGTCCCCCTCCATAGTATGCACCATCCTGACTTGGAAATATATCGCTGTTCCTTCATCGTCACTGGGTTAAAATCCTGGAACTCCCTCCCTAACAGCACTGTGGGAGTACCTTCACTACATGGTTGGAGCGGTTCAAGGCGGCAGCTCACTACCACTTTTCCAAGGGCAATTAGGGATGGGCAATAAATTCCGGCCTTGCTTCTCGGCCTTTTGGCTAAGATCATGCGTAACTGACCTGACAGGGGAGTAACCACCATAACCCCAAGGTGGTTCTCCCTGGATCAGGAAGGTATATGCTTGCTTTTTTGGAAATAGGAGGTGGGTGGGGTGGCTTGACCCATCCACCTCCACGGAGGTGTGTGGGGGGCCTGACCCATCCACCTCCATGGCACGAACCTGGTATTGCAGTACTTCCAGGAACGGTGCAGTGGCTCTAGGTCTTTTGGCTAAGAGCATTGGCGCAGAGTGATCCTTGATGTGTGCAAGGTGACCTCTGGCGTTTGTGATTTGACAAAGAATTGGAACGATTGGCTACGAATTAAAAAAAAAAATGAATAAATAAATAAATTCCGGCCTTGCCAGCGATGCCCACATCCCGGAGTAACTGAGCCGGGTGCAATGCGGCGGGGTAACTGCGCTGGGTGCCTTGATTTGCTCAAGTTAGTGGTCCTTATTCTTCAAAATGTATTCTATTAATTGTCACATCCCAGTGTGTATACTTACCCCGTGGTCTGGATTACTGTCTCTTTCCCCCCCTCCCCACGCCCCCCCTGAAAATGACTGACAACAAAATAAAGATTGGTGAATGGGACTTGAGAACAATCGAATGGCAAATATTTGACCGAACTATTCCTAATGACTTATTAAATGCTGCTCCAGCGTTCAGGAGGTAGAGCACAGTTTCCTTTGATCAGCTGGACATTGTGCTGTTTTGAATCAGTATTGAACACTTTGTGCAGTAGTAAATCTGCTTTCTTTGCATAAACGATCTCAAACCTTTGGAATAGTTAGCATTACTACCTGAACTTGCCTGGTTTTATTCATTTTACTCTTAAAAGAACTGGTTTATAGAACCTTACACCAGCAATTTTCATAAGTGAGGAATACAATCTGGTTTGGGATTCTGCTTTTTCTATAGCATGTTTTTGACTATACTGTCACAATTTGCACTAAACCTAGCAACATTCCTGCCATGTTCTTTTAAAATTGCTAGTTGCTGAGAAGCAGAGAATATTTGTTTAAAAAAATATATCAATAAATATTAATAAATCTAATTTAATGTTGAAAATATGCTGACGTCAGGAGGGCATGGGCTGGTGAAATGGGTAACAACATGGCAGATAACATTTAATGCAGAGAAGTGTGAAGTGTTTCATTTTGGAAAGAAAAATGAGGAGAGGCAATATAAATTAAAGGGTAGAGTTCTAAAGGGGGTGCAGGAACAGAGAAACCCGGGGGTACACATACACAAATCTTTGAAGGTGGCAGGACAAGTTGATGAGGCTGTTTATAAATAAAACATACAGGATCCCTTGGTTTCATAAATGGAGGCGTAGAGTACAAAAGCAAAGAAGTTCAGGGTAACCTTCATAAATCACAGGTTAGGCTTCACACTGCAGGAAGATATTAATGTACTGGTCAGGTGGGCAAATGGAATTCAATCCGGGTAAGTGTGAGGTAATGCACTTGGGGAGGTCTAACAAGGCAAGGGAATACACATTAAATGGTGGTACAATGAGAAGTGTAGAGGAACAAAGGGACCTTGGAGTACAGGTCCACAGATCCCTGAAGGTAGCAGGCCAGGTAGATAAGGTGCTTATGAAGGCATGCGGAATACTAGTCTTTATTAGTCGAGGCATGGAATACAAGAGGAAGGAGGTTATGCTTGAACTGTTTTTTAAAAAAAAAACATTGGTTAGGCTGCAGCTGGAGTACTGTGTTCAGATCTGGTCACCACATTGCAGGAAAGATGTGATTGCACTGGAAAAGGTGCAAAGGAGATTTACAAGAATGTTGCCTGGACTGGAGAATTTTGGCTATGAGGAAATAGTGGAGATGCTGAGTTTTTTTTGGAACAGAGCAGGCTGAGGAGAGACCTGATTGAGGTGTATAAAATGATGAGGGGCCTGGATAGAGTGGATAGGAAGTGTTTCCCTTGACAGAGGGTCATCAACCAGGGGGCACAGAATTAAAGTAATTGGGGGGGGGGGGGGGGAGGTTTAGAGGAGATATGAGGAGAGATTTCTTCACCCAGAGGGTGGTGGGAGTCTGGAACTCACTGCCTGAAAGGGTGGTAGAGGCAGAACCCCTCATCACATTTAAAAAATACTTGGATGTGCACTTGAAGTGCCGTAACCTACAGGGTTACGGACCAAGAGCTGGAAAATGGGATTAGACTGGAGAACTCTTGGTCAGCCGATGCAGACATGATGGGCCGGAATGGCCTCCTTCTGTGCTGTAAATTTCTATGATTCCATGAGATGGATTATTGTGTCCCATTTTGTGCACCACACTAGGAAGATGTCCAGGCCTTGGAGTGGGTGCAGAGGAGATTTACTAGAATGGTTCTAGTGATGAGGGACTTGAGTTATGTGGAGAGATGAAAATCTGGGATTGTTCTCCTTGGAGCAGAAAAAGTTGAGGGGAGATTTGATCGAGATGTTAGAAATTATGAGGGGTTTTCATAGCGTAGTTGAGGGGAACTGTTTCCACGGGCAGGAGGGTCGGTAACCAGAGGACACAGATTTAAGATAATTGGGAAAAAATGTTGGGGGAGGATGAAGAGAATGTTTTATGCTTCTAGTTATGATCTGGCATGCACTGCCTGAAACAGATTCAGTGGTAACTTTAAAAAGAGAATTTGATAAATACTTGAAAAGGAGAAATTTGCAGGGCTGTGGGCTAAGAGCAGGGCGAGTTGAGAGTAATTGGATAGCTCTTTCAAAGAGCCAGTACCAACACGATTGGCCGAATGGCCTCCTGTACTGTATCATCCCATGATTGAATATACAATACTGATGTGCTCGTGGGTTCTGAAAAGGCTGGACATTGCAAGCTCAATGTGTGATACAGATGCAACACTTGAGCACATAAAACTCAAGGACATTTTGCAAGCAGTTGAACTTCAAAACCACTTCCAATCAATGTAGAATATAGAGGATAGATAGATTGTGTTAACTTGATCATTTTGTAAATAACAAAGATGCTAATTATGGTGAGCGGCAGATGGTATTCTATTTGTACAAAGATCAACAACAGAAACTTGTATTTATATAGCACCTTTTAATGTAGTAAAGTATCCCAAGGCGTTTCACAGGAGTGTTATAAAAAAATTGACACCGAGCCACATAAGCAGATGACCAAAAGCTTGATTAAAGATGTAGGTTTTAAGAAGCATCTTAGAGAGGCGGAGAGGTTTGGGGAGGGAATTCCAGAGCTTAGGACTCGGGCAGCTGAAGGCATGGCCGCCAATAGTGGAGCGATTGAAATTAAGGATGCTCAAGAGGCCAGAATTGGAGGAGGGCATAGGTAGAAAGAGGGGTGAGGTCCTGAAAGCTGAGTTTAGGGAGCTAGAAGTAAGATTGAAAGCCAGGACCTCAAAGGTGGTAATGTCGGGATTACTGCCAGTGCCACGTACTAGTGAGGGTAGAAATAGGAAGGCTAGTCAGATACATACGTGGCTGGGGCCATTGGTGTAGGAGGGAGGGCTTTAGATTCCTGAACAATTGGGATCGCTTCTGGGGTAGGTGGGACCTGTACAAGTCGGACAGGTTACACCTCAACAGAGACGGGACCAATGTTCTCGCGGGTGGTTTTGATAGTGCGGTTGGGAGGGCTTTAAACTAGCTTGGCAGGGGGATGGGAACCCAGGAGAGGGCTCTGAGCTAGTTAGAGTGGGTGAGAGCTCAGATGAACAGAACCCCAAGAAAGGATGCAAAAGGCAGGAGGCAACAGAGCAGAATAGCATAGAAACATAGAAAATAGGTGCAGGAGCAGGCCATTCAGCCCTTCTAGCCTGCACTGCCATTCAATGAGTTCATGGCTGAACATGAAACTTCAGTACCCCCTTCCTGCTTTCTCGCCATAACCATTGATCCCCCGAGTAGTAAGGACTTCATCTAACTCCCTTTTGAATATATTTAGTGAATTGGCCTCAACTACTTTCTGTGGTAGAGATTCCACAGGTTCACCACTCTCTGGGTGAAGAAGTTTCTCCTCATCTCGGTCCTAAATGGCTTACCCCTTATCCTCAGACTGTGACCCCTGGTTCTGGACTTCCCCAACATTGGGAACATTCTTCCTGCATCTAACCTGTCTAAACCCGTCAGAATTTTAAACGTTTCTATGAGGTCCCCTCATTCTTCTGAACTCCAGTGAATACAAGCCCAGTTGATCCAGTCTTTCTTGATAGGTCAGTCCCGCCATCCCGGGAATCAGTCTGGTGAATCTTCACTGCACTCCCTCAATAGCAAGAATGTCCTTCCTCAAGTTAGGAGACCAAAACTGTACACAATACTCCAGGTGTGGCCTCACCAAGGCCCTGTACAACTGTAGCAACACCTCCCTGCCCCTGTATTCAAATCCCCTCGCTATGAAGGCCAACATGCCATTTGCTTTCTTAACCGCCTGCTGTACCTGCATGCTAACCTTCAATGACTGATGTACCATGACACCCAGGTCTCGTTGTACCTTCCCTTTTCCTAATCTGTCACCATTCAGATAATAGTCTGTCTCTCTGTTTTTACCACCAAAATGGATAACCTCACATTTATCCACATTATACTTCATCTGCCATGCATTTTCCCACTCACCTAACCTATCCAAGTCACTCTGCAGCCTAATAGCATCCTCCTCGCAGCTCACACTGCCACCCAACTTAGTGTCATCCGCAAATTTGGAGATACTGCATTTAATCCCCTCGTCTAAATCATTAATGTACAATGTAAACAGCTGGGGCCCCAGCACAGAACCTTGCGGCACCCCACTAGTCACTGCCTGCCATTCTGAAAAGTACCCGTTTACTCCTACTCTTTGCTTCCTGTCTGACAACCAGTTCTCAATCCACGTCAGCACACTACCCCCAATCCCATGTGCTTTAACTTTGCACATTAATCTCTTGTGTGGGACCTTGTCGAAAGCCTTCTGAAAGTCCAAATATACCACATCAACTGGTTCTCCTTTGTCCACTTTACTGGAAACATCCTCAAAAAATTCCAGAAGATTTGTCAAGCATGATCTCCCTTTCACAAATCCATGCTGACTTGGACCTATCATGTCACCATTTTCCAGATGCACTGCTATGACATCCTTAATAATTGATTCCATCATTTTACCCACTACTGAGGTCAGACTGACCGGTCTATAATTCCCTGTTTTCTCTCTCCCTCCTTTTTTAAAAAGTGGGGTTACATTGGCTACCCTCCACTCCATAGGAACTGATCCAGAGTCAATGGAATGTTGGAAAATGACTGTCAATGCATCCGCTATTTCCAAGGCCACCTCCTTAAGTACTCTGGGATGCAGTCCATCAGGCCCTGGGGATTTATCGGCCTTCAATCCCATCAATTTCCCCAACACAATTTCCCGACTAATAAAGATTTCCCTCAGTTCCCCCTCCTTACTAGACCCTCTGACCCCTTTTATATCCGGGGTAAGTGTAAACCATAAGGTGATAGGAAGGGACAATATGTATGAATATAAAGGGGCTGCAGCAGGGGTCAAAACTAAAAATCATGGTTTAAAAACTAGTATTAAAACTCTTTACCGAAACACATGCAGCATTCGAAACAAAGTAAATGAGTTGACGGCACAAATCATTACAAATGGGTATGATTTGGTGAAACGTGGTTGCAGGGTGGCCAAGACTGGGAATTAAACATACAGGGGTATCTGACAATTCAGAAAGATAGACAAGAAGGGAAAGGAGGAGGGGTAGCCCTGTTAATAAAGGATGATATCAGGGCAGTTGTGAGAGACGATATTGGCTCTAATGAACAAAATGTTGAATCATTGTGGGTGGAGATTAGAGATAGTAAGGGGAAAAAGTCACTGGTGGGCGTAGTTTATAGGCCCCCAAATAATAACTTCATGGTGGGGCGGGCAATAATCAAGGAAATAATGGAGGCATGTGAAAAAGGAACGGCAGTAATCATGGGGGATTTTATCCGACATATCGATTGGTCAAATTAAATCGCACGGGGCAGCCTTGAGGAGGAATTCATAGAATGCGTACGCGATTGTTTCTTAGAACAGTATGTTACAGAACCTACAAGAGAGCAAGCTATCTTTGATCTGGTCCTGTGTAATGAGACAGGAATAGTAAACGATCGCCGAGTAAAAGATCCTCTCGGAATGAGTGATCACAGTATGGTTGAATTTGTAATATAGATTGAGGGTGAGGAAGCAGTGTCTCAAACGAGCGTACTATGCTTAAACAAAGGGGACTACAGTGGGATGAGGGCAGAGTTGGCTAAAGTAGACTGGGAACACAGACTAAACGGTGGCACAATTGAGGAACAGTGGAGGACTATTAAGGAGCTCTTTCATAGTGCTCAACAAAAATATATTCCAGTGAAAAAGAAGGGCGGTAAGAGAAGGGATAACCAGCCATGGATAACCAAGGAAATAAGGGAGAGTATCAAATTAAAAACCAATACGTATAAGGTGGCCAAGGTTAGTGAGAAACTAGAAGATTGGGAAAATTTTAAACGACAGCAAAGAATGACTAAGAAAGCAATAAAGAAAGGAAAGATAGATTACGAAAGTAAACTTGCGCAAAACATAAAAACAGATAGTAAAAGCTTTTACCGATTTATAAAACTGAAGAGTGACTAAAGCAAATGTTGGTCCATTAGAAGATGAGAAGGGGGATTTAATAATGGGAAATGTGGAAATGGCTGAGACCTTAAACAATTATTTGGCTTTGGTCTTCACAGTGGAAGACACAAAAACCATGCCAAAAATTGCTGGTCACGGGAATGTGGGAAGGGAGGTTCACAGTGGAAGACACAAAAACCATGCCAAAAATTGCTGGTCATGGGAATGTGGGAAGGGAGGACCTTGAGACAATCGGTATTACTCGGGAGGAGTGCTGGACAGGCTAATGGGACTCAAGGTGGACAAGTCCCCTGGTCCTGATGAAATGCATCCCAGGGTATTAAACGAGATGGCAGAAGTTATAGCAGATGCATTTGTTATAATCTACCAAAATTCTCTGGACTCTGGGGAGGTACCATCGGATTGGAAAGCAGCTAATGTAACGCCTCTGTTTAAAAAAAAAAAAGGGGGCAGACAAAAGGCAGGTAACTATAGGCCGGTTAGTTTAACATCTGTAGTGGGGAAAATGCTTGAAGCTATCATTAAGGAAGAAATAGCAGGACATCTAGATATAAATAGTGCAATCAAGCAGATGCAACATGGATTCATGAATGGGAAATCATGTTTAACTAATTTACTGGAATTCTTTGAGGATATAACGAGCATGGTGGATAGAGGTGTACCGATGGATGTGGTGTATTTAGATTTCCAAAAGGCATTCGATAAGGTGCCACACAAAAGGTTACTGCAGAAGATAAAGGTACGCGGAGTCAGAGGAAATGTATTAGCATGGATCGAGAATTGGCTGGCTAACAAAAAGCAGAGAGTCGGGATAAATGGGACTTTTTCGGGTTGGATATCGGTGGTTAGTGGTGTGCCACAGGGATCGGTGCTGGGACCACAACTGTTTACTATACATAGATGACCTGGAAGAGGGGACAGAGTGTAGTGAAACAAAATTTGCAGATGACACAAAGATTAGTGTAGAGGACACAGAGAGGCTGCAAAGAGATTTAGATAGGTTAAGCGAATGGGCTAAGGTTTGACAGATGGAATGCAATGTCGGAAAATGTGAGGTCATCCACCTTGGGGAAAAAAAAACAGTAAAAGGGAATATTATTTGAATGGGGAGAAATTACAACATGCTGCGGTGCAGAGGGACCTGGGGGTCCTTGTGCATGAAACTCTTTTTGAGCATGAAACTCTTTGAGTCTACCTGCAAAAACATAAAACATTAAATCGTGCCACCCAACCTGGGTGACACACCAGACATTTACAAGGCCCTTTTTTTCCTTTTTTTGTTTTCCAAAAAGTTAGTTTGCAGGTGCAGCAGGTAATCAAGAAGGTGAATGGAATGTTGGCCTTCATTGCGAGAGGGATGGAGTACAAAAGCAGGGAGGTCCTGCTGCAATTGTACAGGGTATTGATGAGGCTGCGCCTGGAGTACTGCGTGCAGTTTTGGTCACCTTACTTAAGGACGGCTATACTAGCTTTGGAGGGGGTACAGAGACGATTCACTCGGCTGATTCCGGAGATGAGAGGGTTACCTTATGATGATAAATTGAGTAGACTGGGTCTTTACTCGTTGGAGTTCAAAAGGATGAGGGGTGATCTTATAGAAACATTTAAAATAATGAAAGAGATAAGACAAGATAGAGGCAGAGAGGTTGTTTCTACTGGTCGGGAAGACTAGAACTAGGGGGCACAGCCTCGAAATACGGGGGAGCCAATTTTAAAACAGAGTTGAGAAGTAATTTCTTCTCCCAGAGGGTTGTGAATCTGTGGAATTCTCTGCCCAAGGAAGCAGTTGACGCTAGCTCATTGAATGTATTCAAATCACAGCTAGATAGATTTTTAACCAATAAGGGAATTAAGGGTTACGGGGAGCGGGCGGGTAAGTGGAGCTGAGTCCACGGCTAGATTAGCCATGATCTTGTTGAGTGGCGGAGCAGGCTCGAGGGGCTAGATGGCCTACTCCTGTTCCTAATTCTTATGTTCTATGTTCATAGATCTTGGACGGTTGTGGGGTGGAGGAGGTTACAGTGATGGGGAAGTGGGGAAAGGCCTTGGAGGGATTTGTCAACATGGATGAGAATTTTAAAACCAAGGCATTGCTTAACCGGCAAGAAACCATTGCTTAAGTTAAGTTTCGGCAAGACTTTCCATCAGTTTTGCTTCGTTACCGCCCAATTACTGTCCATTTTATCGCTGAGATGAAGTATAACGCCCATTTATTGGCCATTTCACAAAATTAGGAAACGAACGCGCATTTATCGTCCAGCGTTACTTTCGGCATCTAGGTTATGCCGAGACATAATTAAACCACCGTCCATATTTTTTTGCCATAAAGGCTCAGAATACAGTTTATAAATGAAACTAATGCTCAGAAACTGCCCATAATATCACCGAGCGTTTCTTTCGGCATCTTACCCATATATCGCCGAAAATATCACTCGCCCAAAAAAACGCTGAAAGGAAAGCTGCACTCACCTGACTTTAACCCAGTGGTATCGACGCCATTTTGTAAATCGGAGGATTTTTCATATAAAAGGCTGCTTCAGGGGAGTTTTGATTTAATCTGTGAGTTCTTTTAAGTTGATATGAAAATCTGAACAAACATCTTATCATATTGTGGACAAATTGAATTGATTTTATGAGTTTTAGTATGAAATTTATTGTTTGTGAAGAATAGGTATAATAGTGATTTTTATTGTCATGGGGCCAGTATTGATGCCTTCACATGCTGCAGAGTAGAGATGGGAGAAGGTATATTGAAGAGCATTATGTGCTCAATCAAAGAGGTGGCAGACTGAGGAGGAGGAGAACTTGCACCCGACGAACTTACAAGGAGAAGCAGTCTTACCTGGACTTGTCTGAGAATACGCGCCTTAGGAGACTGCGCTTCCGGAAGGAGGTCATCAGTGAGATACGCCAGCTCATTAGGGGAGATCTGCAGCCTAAACAGCACCTTCAGGACTGCACTGTCTGTTGAGGTCAAGGTAACTGCGGCACTTTCCTTCTATGCATCGGGCTCCTTTCAGGCCTCAGCTGGCGACATTTGCGCTATCTCTCAGCATGCCACACATTGTTGCATTCGACAGGTGACTGAAGCTCTTTGCGCACGCAGGATGGAATTTATAAACTTCCCTATGACCAGGGAGGCACAAACTGAAAGGGCTTTAGGATTCTCGAGAATAGCAAACTTCCCCAAAGGTGCAGGGAGCAATATTCTGTTTGCACATCGCTATGCGAGCATCTTTTCAGGATGCAGAGGTTTTTCAGAACCGAAAGGGATTCCACTCCCTGACTGTGCAACTCATTGTCGACACAAGCATGGCAGTAAATGCAAAATTTCTAGGCAGCATCCATGATGCGCACATCTTGCGTGAGAGCACTGTATCTGACTTGTTTACCAGTCAGCCACAAGGTCAATGCTGGATGCTTGGTGACAAAGGATATGGTCTCGCCACCTGGCTGATGACCCCCCTGCGTAAGATCAAGACAGAGGCCGAGAAGCGATACAATGAAAGTCACATAGCCACACGAAATATTGTCAGAGAGAATTGGAGTATTTAAGCAGCGCTTTAGATGCCTGGACCACTCTAGAGGCGAGTTACAATACCACCCTGAGCAGGTAGCTCAATTCATGGTAGTGTGCTGCATGCTGCATAACTTGGCTATCAGGAGGGGACAAGACTTGCCAGAAGGGACTGTCGGTCCACCTTGGGAGAGAGGAGAAGAGGAAGATGATGAGGTGGATGATGACCTCAGGGCAGACAATCAGGCTGACATTGAAATCCTGTCCCCACCCCCCTCTGGACCACAGGAAAGGGCCCATGGTGGCTACACAACTGCAAGACTATTACGTCAGCAGCTCATAAATGAGCGCTTTGCTTGAAATAACGTTGGTGGTATTTACACAGCTGCAAGACTGTTGTGTCTGCAGCTCATACATGAATGGTGTGCAATACCTTGGTGACAGTTGAAGTTAAAGTTGATTTAAGTTACGATTAATGATCCCCTTTCATGGTAAGGACTCACCAGTGTTTAACATTACAGCTATCTGAGAAAATGCACAATCATATGTTAAATAATTTTTTTTTAATGCTAACATGGAATTTTTTCTTCAAAAATAAATCAGAACACAACAGTACCCCATCCCCCAGCCCCACAACAAATTTAGAACATTTTCAATAACGATAACAAGGTACGTCCCCTCCCCCCTCTCTCAAACCATCCCAACATTGAAAAACTTGATAACAACAACAAACAAATTTTAACAACAAACATGTAACAACTCCCCTCCCTCCCTCCCTCCCTCCCTCCCTCCCTGCGGCCATGCACCTCCTTTCCTCTCTTTCCCCCCCCCCCCCCCCCCCGGGTCTTTACCCTCTCTTCCCCTTCCCCTACCAACTCCAAGCTTCTTTGTCGCAGTGCTCCTTGAGCGCTGTTTCGTTGGGGGGGGGGTATGACGGCAGATCCGTTATTTGGCTGGATGCTGGAGAGGAGGTTTCTGAGGAAATGTCCTCCGAGCCAGAAGCAACAGCTTCTTCCAGGCTCGCATGTGTCTCTGGCAATGGGGGTGCGGCACCTTGGGTTGCAGTGCCGGATTCTAGGAACACTGATGCCAGAAAGCTATTACCTCCAGGGCCACCGCTATCCGCGTCATTTTTTCGTTCATATTTGCGGATAGGGTGGTCATCTGTTCTGAAAATCCGCCCATTGCCTGGAGGAGCTGCTAACCAATTTCAACGCTCCTCCTGGACAAATTGACCATATCCACGCTCAGATTTGCCGATCATGGAGTCGTCCTATTGTGCCGAACCAACCTCCGCGGGGTCGGCGCCGGCTTGGAGTCCCTCGGGGTGCCCTGCGGCAAAGTTCTTGTGCCCGCTACCTCCACGGTCGAGGAGGACATGGCCTCAGGAGCACTGCAAAGTACTGGTGGTGCTGCTGCAGGCTCCTCCTCCACCTCTTTACTGTCCTCCGAGAGGATAACCTGCAGCATGACGGGCGCGATTCGGGGATCCCCACCTCCAGAAACACGATCCACCACAGCCAGATCGATACCTTGCCTCGGTGCAATTTGAAGGGCCTGTGCTCTTGGCTGAGCTAGAAAACATAAATGAGGTAATTAGAGGAGAAGGGGGTGCTAGGGTCACGGGAATGCAAACGCTACACACAGCATATGCACGAGAGCAGCACTACTGCTATAAAAATAATCACAGACATCACATTTAATGAACACCATGATTCTACAAAATCTGCATTGCAATGATTTTCATGAGTCCATCATTCATTGCATTACATTACATAATGCATCAATAAAATACATCATATATCATCAACCATATATGGATATGAATGGGTGTGGCATTTATTGACTTTACATCACGCAATGGTTTATACTTTACTCACGTGGCATGAAGACAGGTTCTGATGCTGCACGGGTGGCCAACCGGTTGTGAATGCCAACGCCTGTTCCTCGATTGGTCAGCTCTCAAATTACTGGTGGGCTGCCACCCATGTGCCGCTGCTTGGCCCTATTCTTTGAAAGCTTCTTCTGCAAAAGGTGACAACAGCTTAACACGTTGGGATTTCTTTGCACCGGATATTGCGATTTGAACACTCCGCTGTCCCCCCTCCACACATGCGCACTTTTTAAAGGCACGCACAAAAAAGTTCAGTTGGTTTTGCATAGCGTAAGATCATTGCTAGGTACTGTTACAGATACTGATACAACACATAGCACATTACTGACAGATGTTATAATTATTACTATTACTATTATTATTAAGCTAAATAACACACATGGTAGTCCATCGCAAATGTAGGTTTAGATTAAAAGATTACCGGTCTAACTGCAATATATCAGATCTGAATTTAAAATCGTCATCATTGCCTCATTACACTTTATAATGTGTGTGTGTGTGTGTGTGTAATACTCTTCCGGAACCAACAAGGTTGTTCCAGCGCTTGCGGCACTGGTTGGTCTCATGGACTTTAGTGTGTTGGCGACGACATCACTTAAGCGATTTCACCCCAGATTTTTTGGTACACTTTTGAGGTTGGCCTCCCATCAATTGGGCCCAACGAGATTCAACCTCTTTCAGGAGGGCAGCATTGGCCTCATCTGAAAAGCGCCTCGCTCTCTTTCTTCCACCCATCTCCATCTCCTCTCCAACCTCACCCACATCACTAACCTCACCAGCGTCCTCCACCTTCACAGCATCAGCACGCACCTCCTCCATGCCCTCCATTCTTTTGTCTTTTTCTGTTAGTTATGTGTATATATAGTATCTCTCTCACTTATTAAGTAATAGTTTTCAACAAAACAACTCTAAATATAAGTCACCACCACTGCAATCTCCACAATCCCCACAAGCTCTCTATCTCTATCTCTATCTTTCTCTCTCTCTCTCGCGCTCTCTCTCTCTCTCTCTCTCTCTCTCTCTCTCTCTCTCTATGTTCTGCGCATGTGCTAATGACCCCTGACCTCCTGAAACGTGGAAAAAGATCGTTGCTATGGACGCCGATCTTTTACGACAGAAAAAAAACTTTAAAAACCGCTAATGCCCAAATTATAAAGTGGAAACTAGCGGGTTTGAAAATGGGCGATATTCCGGCGACCTCAAAAAAACAATATAAACGCCAACGCTGGAAATATCGCCCACTTTTGGGCGATCTGGACAATAATGGAAAGTCTAGCCCGAAGTCAATTTACTGAGTATGATAGCATTTGATATCTAGAAGCAAATCGTATGAAGTTTAGATAACACTGGGTCATGAAACAGTATTAATTTTCTTTTACTCATGACACAAAAAATGTGAAATTTAATGGCAATAATAAACAGCACGTATAAGTGCATTTTACTATGGCAGCTTCTGGCATGATAATGTCATCAGAGCACCTTTTGTTATTGCTTACGTATTTAGGTACAAAAAGGCTGTGCGATTATTTTGGTTCACCTGCTGTCATCAAACCAGTATATTTTTGTAATCACTTGTTGGGGCTCGCACTCTTGTAATGAAAGATCAGAGACTCTAGGCTGACACTCCAGTGCAGTACTGAGGGAGTGCTGCACTCTAGGAGGTGCAGTCTATCGAATGAAATGTTAAACCGAGGCCCTGTCTGCCCCCTCAGATGGACGTAAAAGATCCCATGGCACTATTTCGCAGGGGAGTTCTCCCCGGAATCCTGACCAATATTTATCCCTCAATCAACATAACAAAAAGAGATTATCTGGTTATTATCACATTGTCGTTTGTGGGAGCTTGCTGTGCGCATATTGGCTGCCGCGTTTCCGACATTACAGCAGTGACTACACTTCAAAAAGTACTTCATTGGCTGTAAAGCACTTTGGGATGTCTGGTGGTCATGAAAGGCACTATAGAAATGCATCAGACTTTTTCGCTTTCCCTTTCTTTTACATGCTCATTGAGTTTTTCTTCCTATACTTCATTTACTTTTTCCATCTTCATTTTTTTCTACCTGTTATAACTCTCTTTCGGGAAAATAATGAGTTTAGGAACAAAGTAAGAAGTTGGTAACCAAGGCAAAATGCTTACTGGAGACTTGAGCTTTGTCCTGTCAAATGCCTTTTTCACCGGTGACAATTGTTGTGTTCATGTGTTGGCTATAGAAACATAGGAAATAGGTGCAGGAGGAGGCCATTCGGCCCTTCGAGCCTGCACCACCATTCAATAAGATCATGGCTGATCATTCACGTCGGTACCCCATTCCTGCTTTCTCTCCATACCCCTTGATCCCTTTAGCCGTAAGGGTCACATCTAACTCCCTCTTGAATATATCCAATGAACTGGCATCAACAACACTCTGCGGTAGGGAATATCACAGGTTAACAACTCTGAGTGAAGAAGTTTCTCCTCATCTGGGTCCTAAATGGCTTACCCCTTATCCTTCGACTGTGTCCCCTGGTTCTGGACTTCCCCAACATCGGGAACATTCTTCCTGCATCTAACCTGTCCAGTCCCGTCAGAATTTTATATGTTTCTATGAGATTCCCCTCTCATCCTTCTAAATTCCAGTGAATAAAGGCCCAGTTGATCCAGTCTCTCCTCATATGTCAGTCCAGCCATCCCGGGAATCAGTCTGGTGAACCTTCGCTGCACTCCCACAATAGCAAGAACGTCCTTCCTCAGATGAAGAGACCAAAACTGAACACACTATTCCAGGTGAGGCTTCACCAAGGCCCTGTACAACTGCAGTAAGACCTCCCTGCTCCTATACTCAAATCCCCTAGCTATGAAGACCAAATGCCATTTGCCTTCTTCACCGCCTGCTGTACCTGCATGCCAACTTTCAATGACTGATGTGCCATGACACCCAGGTCTCGTTGCACCTCCCCTTTTCCTAATCACATTATATTGCATCTGCCATGCATTTGCCCATTCACCTAACCTGTCCAAGTCACCCTGCAGCCTCTAAGCATCCTCCTCACAGCTCACACTGCCACCCAGTTTAGTGTCATCTGCAAACATTGAGATATTACAATCAGTTCCTTCATCCAAATCATTAATGTATATTGTAAATAGCTGGAGTCCCAGCACTGAGCCCTGCGGCACCCCACTAGTCACTGCCTGCCATTCTGAAAAGGACCCATTTATTCCGACTCTTTGCTTCCTGTCTGCCAACCAGTTCTCTATCCACGTCAGTACATTACTCCCAATACCATGTGCTTTAATTTTGCACATCAATCTCTTGTGTGGGACCTTGTTAAAAGTCTTTTGAAAGTCCAAATGCACCATATCCACTGGTTCTTCTCCCTTGTCCACTCTATTAGTTACATCTTCAAAAAATTCCAGAAGATTTGTCAACATGATTTCCCTTTCGTAAATCCATGCTGACTTGGACCGATCCTGTCACTGCTTTCCAAATGCGCCGTTATTTCATCTTTAATAATTAATTAACATTTTCCCCACTATTGATGTCAGGCTAACCGGTCTATAATTATCCATTTTCTCTCTCCCTCTTTTTTTTAAAAAAGTGGTGTTACATTAGCTACCCTCCAGTCCATAGGAACTGATCCAGAGTTGATAGACTGTTGGAAAATGATCTCCAATGCATCCACTATTTCTAGGGCCACTTCCCTAAGTACTCTGGGATGCAGACTATCAGGCCCTAGGATTTATCGGTCTTCAATCCCATCAATTTCCCTAACGCAATTTCCCACCTAATAAGGATATCCTTCAGTTCCTCCTCACGAGACCCTCGGTCCCCTAGTACTTCCAGAAGGTTATTTGTGACTTCCTTCATGAAGAAAGTATTTGTTTAACTGGTATGCCATTTCTTTGTTTCCCATTATAAATTTACCTGAATCTGACTGCACGGAACCTACATTTGTCTTCACTAATCTTTTTCTCTTCACATATCTATAGAAGCTTTTGCAGTCAGTTTTTATGTTCCTGGCAAGCTTCCTCTCGTATTCTATTTTCCCTCTCTTAATTAAACCCTTTGTCCTCCTCTGCTGAATTCTAAATTTCTCCCAGTCCTCAGGTTTGCTGCTTTTTCTGGCCAATTTATATGCCTCTTCCTTGGATTTAACACTATCCTTAATTTCCCTTGTTTGCCACGGTTAAGCCACCTTCCCCGTTTTATTTTTTTTACTCCAGACAGGGATGTACAATTGTTGAAGATGTGATCTTTAAATGTTTGCTATTGCCTATACACCGTCAACCCGTTAAGTACTATTTGGCAGTCTATTCTAGCTAATTCACGTCTCATACCATCGAAGTTACCTTTCCTTAAGTTCAGGAACCTAGTCTCTGAATTAACTGTGTCACTCTCCATCTTAATAAAGAATTTTACCATATTATGGTCACTCTTCCCAAGGGGCCTCGCACAACAAGATTGTTAATTAGTCCTTTCTCATTACACATCACCCAGTCTAGGATGGCCAGCCCTCTAGTTGGTTCCTCGACATATTGGTCAAGAACACCAACCCTAAATCACTCCAGGAAATCCTCCTCCACTGTATTGCTACCAGTTTGGTTTGCCCAATCTATATGTAGATTAATGTCGCCCATGAGGACTGCTGTACCTTTATTGCATGCATCCCTAATTTCTTGTTTGATGCTGTCCCCAACCTCACTACTACTTACTGTATGGTGGTCTGTGCACAACTCCCACTAGTGTTTTCTGCTCTTTGGTATTCCGCAGCTCTACTCATACCACACCATCTAAGCTAATGTCCTTCCTTACTATTGCGTTAATTTCCTCTTTAACCAGCAACGCTACCCCGCCTCCTTTTCCTTTCTGTCTATCCTTCCTGAATGTTGTTGGCTGGGAAGTAGAGTGGGAGCCAGGCATGTTTTGTAGCCTGGTACTTGCCCTCCAATGAAGGAATCATAGAAATTTATGGCACAGAAGGAAGCCATTTGGCCCATCCTGTCCGTGCCGGCCGACAGCACTATCCAGCCTAATCCCACTTTCCAGCTCTAGGTCCGTAGCCCTGTAGGTTACAGTACTTCAAGTGCATATCCAAGAAATTTTAAATGCGATGAATGTTTTCACCTCTACGACCCTTTCAGCAGTGAGTTCCAGACCCCCACCACCATCTGGGTGAATAAAGATCTTCCTAACTCACATCAGACCAAATTACTTTGGGGTAAAAATTCGCCGACCTTGTGAGCAGTTTTTTTTCGGCGATATGTCGCCATTTTTGGCGAAAAACGGTCTGCGTGAAATTCAGAGACCTCTTGTGGCGGTGGTTTTTAAGTACCGTTGGGGAGCGGACCACCATCGTGCAAGATTCGAAATATAGCTTTTGCCAAAAATTTGGCTCCGCGCGCATTCTGCGTGAAAAATACCAGCAGGTAAAAAGCTGCATTGCAGCCCTTGGAACAGCGGTAAGTATGAAGACCTGCAAAAAAAAAGTTAAGTTAAAGTTTTTATTTAATTCTTTTCCAGAGATTTGATAATTAAGTGTCTTGTAAATGTTTTGTGATTTTTAAAAAAACATTTTTTTTTTGTTTTTTGCATTTTCTTGGTGTTTTCTGGCCTCTTGAGCATCCTTGATTTCAATCGCTTCACTCGCAGTGGTATCGACCTCGGAGTAACGTTGCAGAGAATTCGCGGTTTGTGCCATGAATCCTCGTGCAGCGCCGATTTTTACCGCTGCGCAAATTGAAACTTGAATTTTCGGCCTCGTAGCGGTACCGAAGACAAAGCGGTATTTTTGGCAAACCGTTTTCGCCAAAAAAACAATTTCTAGCCCTAAAAAATCTATGCCGCATTGCCATTGACCTCTTCTGCTAAGGGAAATAGGTCCTCCCTATCCACTCTCTTTATGCCCCGCATAATTTTATACACCTCAAATAATTCTAGCCTCAGCTGCATCTGTTCCAAAGAAAACAACCCCAGCCTATCCAATCTTTCCTTATTGCTAAAATTCTCCAGTCCTGGCAACATTCTCGTAAATCTCCTCTGTGCCCTCTAGTGCAATCACATCTTTCCTGTAATGTGGTGACCAGAACTGCACGCAGTACTCCAGCTCGAGCCTAACTAATGTTGTATACAGTTCCAGCATAATCTCCCTGCTCTTGTATTCTATGCCTCAGCTAATAAAGGCAATTATCCCGTATGCTGCCTTAACCACCTTATCGACTTCTAACTTCGGGGATCTGTGGACATGCACTTCAAGGTCCCTCTGTTCCTCTACACTTCTCGGTATCATAATATATATTGTGTATTCCCTTACCTTGTTAGCCCTCCCCAAATGCATTACCTCACACTTCTCCATTAACCGCTAATCTCATCGACCCTCCTTGTTGCCTCCTCAAAAATTTCAATCAAGTTAGTCAGACACAATTAGAATCTTGCTTGTGTTTTTGTATATGCCAATAGTGTTTAATGACCTGTGTACTGTGTAAGGGAAAATGGGAAGGCTTCTCCTCCCACAAGCGGGCCCCCTGATATAGAGGGTCGACGCTCGCCCCAACCCGCATAACAGCCCCCGGAGTTAGCAGGCAGAGACGAATGGCAAGGTATAATCTTTTATTACCAATGTCTGGGAGCACCTCTCATCACAGCCGTCTGTGAGTGGAGATGCTCTCCGAACAGCACAATCATACAACTTTTATACATTTCAAAAACCCCTGGTAAGACCTCCCTAGATCTCTAATTGGACTACCTTATCAGTGCTACTTCTCTAATTGGACTACCTTATTAGTGTTACTTTGGATTGACAGGCCAAGACCCTCGTGACCACCTTAGGCCGTGACTAGAATGACTTCATTAGGTCAGAATTTGTTGATTCTCCTTGATGCCCGTGAGTCCGCTTCGAGCCTCTTCGCAAGGTCTTATCAATGTCTGTTTAGGTTCTCACATCGTATCCTGTCGGAATATTATTGAATTTATAACTTCTGGAGCCTTGGTACTGGAATGTACAAGGCCGAAGAGAGGCCTTTTACCTCCTTATGGGTCGGTGCAGGAACCAGCACTTTAACCCTTGCCCCGCTGGTACCCCTAATGCCGAATTTTTCTCTTACAATTTGAAACTCTCAAACTACTTTCCCTGTAATTTAGAAAATTGCCCCGTATTATCTTTCTTGGTTTCAAAGTGCATGATGTCACACTCGCACGAAAGGAACTCCGGTTCCCATAGGTTTAATCACTTAATCTTTGCATGTCCCTTTGCATCTCACTCCCATTTGCATCAGTACAGTATATCTTAACTTAATGACACCTTGAAATATATAGAAAACTCTTGCTTCATTCAATTAATT
Organism: Pristiophorus japonicus; assembly: GCF_044704955.1. Taxonomy (NCBI): domain Eukaryota; kingdom Metazoa; phylum Chordata; class Chondrichthyes; family Pristiophoridae; genus Pristiophorus; species Pristiophorus japonicus. The sequence goes on from NC_091977.1 coordinate 534,263,431, forward strand.
ACATGATGATAAAGTTGAAGCCCCAGTCGAGGTCCCTGGGGAATAGCACTTCACATCTGACGCCGCTGTTAACGACTGTGCCCTTTGAGGGCGGCCGGTTAGTTCTGATGTGACTCCTCTGAGAGGCACCCTGTCTGGGTGTGGTGAGAGCACTGCATTCCACAGGATTAATGCAGAATGTGTAATAGAGAGCAAAGTTCGCTGTGTGAAACTGTGCAGCAAGAGCTCGGATAGCTCAGTCAGTGGATCATCAGACTTTTAATCTGATGGTCCAGGGTTCAAAAACCTGTTCGGGCGCTGCTTCCAAAGCACGATTTTTATTTTTCACATTGGTGCAGTCTGATGAAACACAAACTTTCCTTCTGTCTAAACAACACTGGTTGATACAATTCAAAATCACACATAAAAAGTTCCACTTACCCAAGCAGGTACTTTCCTCTGAGTATGGGATTCCATATTTCTACGACCCTTTGTCTGAAAAGGTGATTTTGCTCCTGTAAGGCCCAAGACTAATTCGAACATTTTTGCTCCTTGTTCGTAATTCCCCCAGAGAGGAAACCGATTCTCCATCTTGACTCTATCAATACATATTTACATTTACACATTTTGGTTAGATCGAATTGAGGTGTATAAAATTATGAGGGGCCTGGATAGAGTGGATAGGAAGGATCTATTTTCCTCAGCAGAGGGGTCAACAACCAGGGGTCATAGATTTAAAGTGGTTGGTGGAAGGATTAGAGGGGAGATGAGGAAATATTTCTTCACCCAGAGGGTGGTGGGGGTTTGGAACTCACTGCCTGAAAGTGTGTTGGAGGCAGAAACCTGCATCACAATTAAAAGGTACTTGGATGTGCACTTAGAGCCGTAACCTATAGGGCTATGGACCTAGTGCTGGAAGGTGGGATTAGGCTGAGTAGCTCTTTGTGGCCGGCATAGACATGATGAGCCGAATGGCCTCCTGCTGTGTCGTAATTTTCTGATTGTTCCTCAGTCTTCTATAATCAAGCTTTATACAATCTATCCTCATAATTTAAGCCGTTATCATTTTGGTGAATCTGTAAGGCGCTCTCTCCAAGGCCAGTATATCGTTCTTCAGGAAATGTGCCCTTAAACTGAATGAAGAAATCCTGATGGCTTGTGACACATGCTCCATACATCTCCATGCATAGCACTCCTCCGCTGTGTATTCCAGACCCCTTAGTGTCATCTTCAGGAGTGAAAGGTTAAGACATAGAAACATAGAAAAATAGGTGCAGGAGTAGGCCATTCGGCCCTTCGAGCCTGCACCACCATTCAATAAGATCATGGCTGATCATTCCTTGAGGATCCCTTTCCTGCTTTCTCTCCATACCCCTTGATCCCCTTAACCGTAAGAGCCATATCAAACTCCCTCTTGAATATATCCAGTAAACTGGCATCAACAACTCTCTGCGAGAGGGAATTCCACAGATCAACAACTCTGAGTGAAGAAGCTTCTCCTCATCTCAGTCCTAAATGGCCTACCTCTTATCCTAAGACTATGTTCCCTGGTTCTGGACTTCCCCAACATCGGGAACATTCTTCCCACATCTAATCTGTCCAGTCCCGTCAGAATCTTATATATTTCGATGAGATCCCCTCTCATCCGTCTAAAACTCCAGTGAATAAAGGCCCAGTTGATCCAGTCTCTCCTTATATGACAGTCCAGCCATCCCTGGAATCAGTCTGGTGAACCTTTGCTGCACTCCCTCAATAGCAAGAACGTCCTTCCTCAGACTAGGAGACCAAAACTGAACATAATATTCCAGCTGAGGCCTCACTAAGGCCCTGTACAACTGCTTCTATATTCAAATCCCCTAGCTATGAAGGCCAACATACCATTTGCCTTCTTTACCACCTGCTGTACCTGCGTGTACATTTTCAGTGACTGATGAACCATGACACCCAGGTCTCGTTGCACCTCCCCTTTTCCTAGTCTGCCGCCATTCAGATAATATTCTGCCTTCGTGTTTTTGCCCCCAAAATGGATAACCTCACATTTATCCACATTATACTGTATCTGCCATGCATTTGCCCACTCACCTAACCTGTCCAAATCATCCTGCAGCCTCTTAGCGTCCTCCTCACAGCTCACTCCGTCACCCAGTTTAGTGTCATCTGCAAACTATTACACTCTATTCCTTCATCCAAATCGTTAATATATATTGTAAAGAGCTGGGGTCCCAGCACTGAGCCCTGCGGCACTCCACTAATCACTGCCTGCCATTCTGAAAAGGACCCGTTTATCCCGACTCTCTGCTTCTGTCTGCCAACCAGTTCCCTATCCACGTCAGTATATTACCCCCAATACCATGTGCTTTGATTTTGCACAACAATCTCTTGTGCGGGTCCTTGTCAAAAGCCTTCTGAAAGTTCAAATATACCACATCCACTGGTTCTCCCTTGTCCCACTCTGCTAGTTACATCCTCAAAAAATTTCAGAAGATTCGTCAAGCATGATTTCCCTTTCATAAATCCATGCTGACTTGATCCAATCCTTTTCAAATGCGTTGCTATTTCGTCTTTCATGATCGATTCCAACATTTTCCCCACTACTGATGTCAAGCTAACCGGTCTATAATTACCTGTTTTCTCTCTCCCTCCTTTTTTAAAAAATGGTGTTACATTAGCTACCCTCCAGTCCATGGAAACTGATCCAGAGTCAATAGACTGTTGGAAAATGATCACCAATGCATCCACTATTTCTAGGGCCACTTCCTTGAGCACTCTGGGATGCAGACTATCAGACCCTGGGGATTTATCTGTCTTCAATCCCATCAATTTCCCTAACACAATTTCCTGCCTAATAAGGATATTCTTCAGTTCCTCCTTCTCACTAGAGCCTCAGTCCCCTAGTACCTTCGGAAGGTTATTTGTGTCTTCCTTCGTGAAGACAGAACCGAAGTATTGGTTCAATTGCTCTGCCATTTCTTTGTTTCCCATTATAATTTCACCTGAATCCGACTGCAAGCAACCTACATTTGTTTTTACTAATCTTTTTCTCCTCACATATTTATAGAAGCTTTTGCAGTCAGTTTTTTATATTCCCTGCAAGCTTCCTCTCGTATTCTATTTTCCCCCTCTTAATTAAACCCTTAGTCCTCCTCTGTTCAATTCTAAATTTCTCCCAGTCCTCAGGTTTGTTGCTTTTTCTAGCCAATTTATATGCCTCTTCCTTGGCTTTAACACTATCATTAATTTCCTTTGTTAGCCATGGTTGAGCCACCTTCCCAGTTTTATTTTTACTCCAGACAGGGATGTACATTTGCTGAAGTTCATCCATGTGATCTTTAAATGTTTGCCATTGCTTATCCACCCTCAACCCTTTTAGTATCGTTTTCCAGTCTATTCTAGCTAATTCACGCCTCATACCGTCGAAGTTACCTTTCCTTAAGTTCAGGACCCTAGTTTCCGAATTAACTTTGTCACTCTCCATCTTAATAAGGAATTCTACCATATTATGGTCACTTTTCCCCAAGGAGCCTGGAACAACAAGATTGCTAATTAGCCCCTTCTCATTACACAATACCCATTCTAGGGTTGGTCCCTCGACATATTGGTCTAGAAAACCATCCCGAATATACTCCAGGAAATCCTCCTCCACCGCATTGCTACCATTTAGGTTAGCCCAATCAATATGTAGATTAAAGTCGCCCATGATTACTGCTGTACCTTTATTGCACACATCCCTTATTTCTTGTTTGATGCTGTCCCCAACCTCACTACTACTATTTGGTGGTCTATACACAACACCCACTAGCGTTTTCTGACCTTTGGAATTCCGCAGCTCCACCCATACCGATTCCACATCATCCAGGCTAATGTCCTTCCTTACAATTGCATTGATTTCCTCTTTAACCAGCAACACCACCCCGCCTCCTTTTCCTTTCTGTCTATCCTTCCTAAATGTTGAATACCCCTGGATGTTGAGTTCCCAGCCTTGGTCCCCCTTGATTCCGTGATCCAATCACATCATATCCGTTAACTGCTACCTGCGCAGTTAATTCATCCACCTTATTCCGAATACTCCTCGCATTGAGGCACAGAGCCTTCAGGCTTGTTTTTTTAACACACTTTGCCCCTTTAGAATTTTGCTGTAATGTGGCCCTTTTTTGTTTTTTGCCTTGGGTTTCTCTGCCCTCCACTTTTACTATTCTCCTTTCTATATTTTGCTTCTGCCTCCTTTTTTGTTTCCCTGCATTGGTTCCCATCCCCCTGCCATATTAGTTTAACTCCTCCCCAACAGCACTAGCAAACACTCCCCCCATGGATATTGGTTTCGATCCTGTCCAGGTGCAGACCGTCCAGTTTGTACTGGTCCCACCTCCCCCAGAACCGGTTCCAATGTCCCAGGAATTTGAATCACTCCATTCTGCACCACTCCTCAAGCCACGTATTCATCTGAGCTATCCTGCGATTCCTACTCTGACTAGCACATGGCACTGGTAGCAATCCTGAGATTACTACTTTTGAGGCCCTACGTTTTAATTTAGCTCCTAGCTCCCTAAATTCGCCTCGTAGGACCTCATCCCGTTTTTTTACCTATATCATTGGTACCTATATGCACCACGACAACTGGCTGTCCTGCACCCGCTCCGAGACATCCTTGACCCTTGCACCAGGGAGGCAACATACCATCCTGGAGTCTCGGTTGCGGCCGCAAAAACGCCTATCTATTCCCCTTGCAATTGAATCCCCTATCACTATCGCTCTCCCACTCTTTTCCCTGCCCTCCTGTGCAGCAGAGCCAGCCATGGTGCCATGAACTTGGCTGCTGCTGCTCCCCCCGATGAGTCATCCCCCTCAACAGTACTCAAATTGGTGTATCTGTTTTGCAGGGGGATGACTGCAGGGGACCCCTGCACTACCTTCCTTGCACTGCTCTTCCTGTTGGTCTTCCATTCCCTATCTGGCTGTGTACCCTTTACCTGCGGTAAGACCAACTCACTAAACGTGCTATTCACGTCATTCTCAGCATCGTGCATACTCCATAGTGAATCTACCTGCAGCTCCAGTTCCGCAATGCGGTTCGTCAGGAGCTGGAGGTGGATGCACTTCCCGCACACGTGGTCGTCGGGGACACCGGAGGAGTCCCAGATTTCCGACTTAGTACAGGAGGAGCATAACATGTGTCCGAGCTCTCTTGCCATGACTTAACCCCTAGATACACTTAAATTGGCAACAACAATGCTAAAGGTTACTCACTGATATAGAAAAGAAAAAAGAAAAGCTACTTGCCAATCAGTTACCCCCCTTGGCTGTGACGTCACCTTTCTATTTCTTTGTTGTACTTTTTTGCCTTCTCCCTGTAGCAGCACAAGCTCGCCTTTATAGGCCTCTGCTGATCCCCGGATTCACGCCTCAGCGACCACGAACTCCCGCTGCCTCTCGCGGCCTTTATAGGCCTCTGCTGATCCCCGGATTCACGCCTCATCGACCACGAACTCCCGCTGCCTCTCGCGGCCTTTATAGGCCTCTGCCGATCTCCGGACTCACGCCTCATCGACCACGAACTCCCGCTGCCTCTCGCGGCCTTTATAGGCCTCTGCCGATCTCCGGACTCACGCCTCAGCGACCACGAACTCCCGCTGCCTCTCGCGGCCTTTATAGGCCTCTGCCGATCTCCGGACTCACGCCTCAGCGACCATGAACTCCCGCTGCCTCTCGCGGCCTTTATAGGCCGCTGCCGATCCCCGGACTCGTGCCTCATCAACCACGAACTCCTGCTGCCTCTCGCGGCCTTTAGCTGTTCTTAAACCCCTTTTTTAGTAACTGGTTACAAAGGAGCATAGCCTCAATGGGATGTTGGATGCCACCCTGTCTGATGGAGAATGATGCACATCACCAAGATACTATCAAAATTTATTTTCCCTAATGGGAACAGAAAATCTATGTTACCGTAAATCTATATCACCTTATGATGTGCAAGTTGATTGATGTAGAAAATGTTCCTGTGGAGTTAGAATTTTTCTTGTAGTTCCTTCTTAGGCAGTCCCCCAGAATCGAGGATGACTTGCTTCCACACTAATGAGTTCTAAGGTGACTGACGAGACCAATACAGTTGAATTTGAGAAGGATACTCCATAATCCTTCACAGTTGACAGAATCAAAGGCCTTTGTGAAGTCAAAGAAAGCCATGTACAGAGCTAATGCTGCTCCCTACATTTTTCTTGGATTTGTCGCGTGGTGTATCGTCGTCGCCATCATCATCGCCTTGGAATCAAGGAAGACTTGCTTCCACTCTTAGAATGAGTCCTTAGGTGGCTCAATAGTCCAATTTGAGAGCCACAGTCCCTGCCACAGGTGGGACAGACAGTCGTTGAGGGAAAGGGTGGGTGGGACAGGTTTGCCACATGTTCTTTCCGCTGCCTGTGTTTGTTTTTTGCGTGCACTCTGCGACGAAACTCAAGGTGCTCAGCGCCCTCCCGGATGCTCTTCCTCCACTTGGGGCGGTCTTTGGGCAGCGACTCCCAAGTGTTGGTGGGGATGTTGCACTTTATCAGGGAGGCTTTGAGGATGTCCTTGTAACGTTCTGGCATGACGTAACACACAAAATACATTTGCATGTTTTTGATCAGTCAATAAAGAATAGTAAATGCAGTAACTTTCATAAATGTATTTTTAGTAACCGGTGACTTACTGAACATGTGCTGCACTACCTTAGGCTTTGGGTTCAAGTCCACTTGTGCACAAGATCCTGGCTGACACGCCCCTGCAATACTGAGGAAACATTGTTACCGGAGTTGTTGACTTTTTGTACGAAATAGTGGGCTGGATTTTGCCGCTCGTTACAGTTGCACTTGCCCATGGACTTTGTGACATCTTGCACTGGAGCTTGCTGTAATAAGAGCCATTTTGGTGCTGCTCCCTCGACACGGGATCCGAGACCTGTGTGAGCAGGGAAAGCCACTGCATCTCATTAACCAATCAGATTGTAGAATCCTTACTGAGCCGTGCAGAGAGTGAACCAGGAAGTGTCTGTTAAGAAGTGAGAGAAAGATGGGATTGGAGGAGAGAGATGAGAGACAAAGAAAAAGTAAAGCAAAATAATTTTTTTTTAAAGCTTCAACAATAATTAAAAGTTGAAGGACTGAGACATTTGTAAAAGTTAATTTTCAGTGCCAGAGAGGTTGTTTGGCAGTAGTTCAGACTTATCACGCCATTAAAAATGCCAATTTCACTGGAATGGAAAAGCCCCAACTTTTCCTGGCAAGTTTAGTGTGTATCCATCCTGTAAGTACAGGAACTTCACATCGCTCCATGTGTTTCAATGCTGAGTGTCTCAGTAAGATACTGTTGTAGCACAGCTTCTGGAGGGGCAAGGAAACTCAGGACAGCAACTCTTGATTTCCGCGTTTAACTGCGCAGGTGCTGTCCGATTTACACTTTAAATAACTGTGAGCCCTGAGCCTCCCTGCTTTTTCTACTGTAAAATGCAGAACCTGTGTTCAAGGTCCCAGAACACTGAAAATAATGATCGATGGAATATACAGATAGTGATAACATTATTTAAATTTGATGAACAGAATTATAATGAGCTGTAACCACTTGTAAGGTAATTAGGAATACATTGATGTAGAAATGAGATGTATTTGGAAAAAGCAGCTGTAAGGGCACCCCAGAGCCTGAAGTTGCTCATGACCAAAGAAACCCTATCGTGCTGTGCTTACTTTCTCTCCACTTCTGTTGTCATTTCCGATGTGTTTGAAGTTTTTTATTTGGATGACAGTGTTGTCGGAACCTGTTAAGTAACTTAAATCTTTGCACATTTACTTCAAAATGGGTGCCAACTGGGGTGGGCCAGTTTTTTAGGGTTCCTGGGATGAGCGGGCTGTCCCATGAGGGGCGATTGAGTAGAATGGATCTGTACTCTCTGGAGTTTAGAAGAATTAGAGGTGATCTCATTGAAACCTAGAAGATTCTGAGGGAGGTTGTTGCACCCTGGCTGGAGAGTCTAGATTTAGGGGGCACAGTCTCGGGACAAGGGGGTTGTGAATCGCTGTGGGTGCTCGGTCGTTAAGTATATAAGAACATAAGAATTAGGAACAGGAGTAGGCCATCTAGCCCCTCGAGCCTGCTCTGCCAACAAGACCATGGCTGAGATAATAGCCAGGTGTTTCCCCCTTATCCAGCTTATTACTAGACAGTAAAGATTCATGCCTAGGTGGAGAGGGTTGTCCTGTGAGGAGAGATTGAGTAGATCGGTCCTATACTCTCTGGAGTTTAGAAGAATGAAGTTATCTCAAGATTCTGAGGGGGATTGACAGGGTAAATACTGAGAGGCTATTTCCACTGGCTGGAGAGTCTAAAACCAGGGGCTACAGTCTCGGTATAAGGGGTCGGCCATTTAGGACTGAGATGAGGAGGAATTTCTTCACTCGGAGGGTTGTGAATCTTTGGAATTCCCTACCCCAGAGCGCCGTGGATGCTGAGTCATTGAATATATTAAAGGCTGAAATAAATAGATTTTTGGAGACTAGGGGAATCGAGGGATATGGAGATCGGGTGGGAAAGTGGAGTTGAGGTAGAAGATCAGCCGTGATTTTATTGAATGGCGGAGTAGGTTCTGGGACAGTTCCTAGCTGGGCTGGGCCAGCTAAAGAACGGGACTCGGGACAGTTCCCGCTGGTGTCCAGCTAAAGCATGTGTTCTGGGACAGTTCCAAACTCTTGGGGTTTTAAAAAAAACTGTTGTTACATCGCTGCTGGTGAATATTCATTCTCTGGAGTATACATATATATAGCTTTGGCAGCACAGAATATGACCCAAAACATTTGACAGCAAGTACATGGTGTTCTCAACAATTTTACACAGCTTCATTGGTCCATAGGGTGAAATCAACAATCAGATTGCAGAAACTCAACCGACAGATCAGTTTTTTTCAATAATAGATTATGGGCTGCTATTTGCAAAATTGTTTCCAGTGATTTGTTTGAATTGACAATTATCGAGTAATTTGTTTAACCATGCTTCCTATTTTTCTTTCAGCAAATACCTACCTCTTCATGATGCAAGCACAAGGCAAAATGTTGAGGGACAATGTGCGGACAATAGGAATTCTGATTCGAGACCGCTACACGAAAAGGAATAGTACTCTTAATGGCACAGGTGGGCCATCTTTATCATCGTGACCCATTTCTTAAACTATTTGAGCATTAAGTTTCTCATGAGAGGGGATCGCATAGAAACATATACAATTCTGATGGGACTGGACAGGTTAGATGCAGGAAATAAAGGAGAGTATCAAATTAAAAACCAATGCGTATAAGGTGGCCAAGGTTAGTGGGAAACTAGAAGATTGGGAAAATTTTGAATGACTAAGAAAGCAATAAAGAAAGGAAAGATAGCTTACGAAAGTAAATTTGCGCAAAACATAAAAACAGATAGTAAAAGATTTTACCGATATATAAAACGGAAAATAGTGACTAAAGAAAATGTTGGTCCCTTAGAAGATGAGAAGGGGGACTTAATAATGGGAAATGTGGAAATGGCTGAGACCTTAAACAATTATTTTGCTTCGGTCTTCACAGTGGAATACACAAAAACCATACCTAAAATTGCTGGTCACGGGAATGTGGGAAGGGAGGACCTTGAGACAATCACTATCACTAGTGGGGTAGTGCTGGACAGGCTAATGGATCTCAAGGTAGACAAGTCCCCTGGTCCTGATGAAATGCATCCCAGGGTATTAAAATAGATGGCGGAAGTTATAGCAGATGCATTCGTTATAATCTACCAAAATTCTCTCGACTCTGGGGAGGTACCATCGGATTGGAAAGCAGCTAATGTAACGCCTCTGTTTAAAAAAGGGGGCAGACAAAAGGCAAGTAACTATAGGCCGGTTAGTTTAACATCTGTAGTGGGGAAAATGCTGAAGTTATCATTAAGGAAGAAATAGCGGGACATCTAGATAGGAATAGTGCAATCAAGCAGACGCAGCATGGATTCATGAAGGGGAAATCATGTTTAACTAATTTACTGGAATTTACTGGTGGATAGAGGTGTACAAATGGATGTGGTGTATTTAGATTTCCAAAAGGCATTCGATAAAGTGCCACACAAAAGGTTACTGCAGAAGATAAAGGTACGCGGAGTCAGAGGAAATGTATTAGCATGGATCAAGAATTGGCTGGCTAACAGAAAGCAGAGAGTCGGGATAAATGGGTCCTTTTCGGGTTGGAAATCGGTGGTTAGTGGTGTGCCACAGGGATCGGTGCTGGGACCACAACTGTTTACATTATACATAGATGACCTGGAAGAGGGGACAGAGTGTAGTGTAACAAAATTTGCAGATGACACAAAGATTAGTGAGAAAGCGGGTTGTGTAGAGGACACAGAGAGGCTGCAAAGAGATTTAGATAGGTTAAGCGAATGGGCTAAGGTTTGGCAGATGGAATACAATGTCGGAAAATGTGAGGTCATCCACCTTGGGGGGAAAAAAAACCAGTAAAAGGGAATATTATTTGAATGGGGAGAAATTACAACATGCTGCGGTGCAGAGGGACCTGGGGGTCCTTGTGCATGAAACTCTTGGAGTTTACCTGAAAAAAAAACATAAACATTAAACCGTGCCACCCGCTCCTTGTGCATGAATCCCAAAAAGTTAGTTTGCAGGTGCAGCAGGTAATCAGGAAGGCGAATGGAATGTTGGCCTTCATTGCGAGAGGGATGGAGTACAAAAGCAGGGAGGTCCTGCTGCAACTGTACACGGTATTGGTGAGGCCACATCTGGAGTACTGCGTGCAGTTTTGGTCACCTTACTTAAGGTAGGATATATTAGCCTTGGAGAGGGTACAGAGACGATTCACTCGGCTGATTCTGGAGATGAGGGGGTTACCTTATGATGATAGATTGAGTAGACTGGGTCTTTACTCGTTGGAGTTCAGAAGGATGAGGGGTGATCTTATAGAAACATTTAAAATAATGAAAGGAATAGACAAGATAGAGGCAGAGAGGTTGTTTCCACTAGTCGGGGAGACTAGAACTAGGGGGCACAGCCTCAAGATACGGGGGAGCCAATTTAAAACCGAGTTGAGAAGGAATTTCTTCTCCCAGAGGGTTGTGAATCTGTGGAATTCTCTGCCCAGGGAAGTAGTTGACGCTAGCTCATTGAATGTATTCAAATCACAGATCGATAGATTTTTAACTAATAAGGGAATTAAGGGTTATGTGCAGCGGGCGGGTAAGTGGAGCTGAGTCCACGGCCAGATCAGCCATGATCTTGTTGAATGGCGGAGCAGGCTCGAGGGGCTAGATGGCCTACTCCTGTTCCTAATTCTTATGTTCTTATGTAAGAATGTTCCCAATGTTGGGGAAGTCCAGAACCAGGGGTCATAGTCTTAGGATAAGGGGTAAGCCATTTAGGACAGAGATGAGGAGAAACTTCTTCACTGAGAATTGTTAACTGTGGAATTCTCTGCAACAGAGAGTTGTTGAGGCCAGTTTGTTAGATATATTCAAAAGGGAGTTAGATATGGCCCTGACGGCGAAAGGGATCAAGGGGTATGAAGAGAAAGCAGGAAAGGGGCACTGAGGTGAATGATCAGCCATGATCTTATTGAATGGCGGTGCAGGCTCGAAGGGCCGAATGGCCTACTCCTGCACCTATTTTCTATGGGCCCAAGTTTCCACATGATTTGCGCCTGATTTTTAGGAGCAACTGGTGGAGAACGGACTATCTTAGAAATCGCAATTCTCCACATTTTTTTTTCTGCAGTTCTAGTCAGGTAGAACAGTTCTACTTTAGAACAGAATTTTTTCTTCAAAAGGGGGCGTGTCCGGCCACTGACGCCTGATTTGAAAGTTTCCACAGTGAAAATGTACTCCAAACTAAAGTAGAATGGAGCAAGTGAAGATTTTTGTAGAACTGAAAAAACCTGTTCTACACATTAAAAAATCAGGCGCAGGTTACAAATTAAGCGTCCAGAACGAGGTGGGGGGGAAGGGAACTCATTAAATTTTACAATAAATCCTTATTTATACTTATACAAACATTATACAAATAAATCCAACCTGAATAAACATTTATAAGCAAAGAAAAGATTAAATAAACCATCTTCCTACCTGTGTGAAAGTGCTTCAGCCAGGGAGAATGCTGCAGCAAGCCTCACAAAACGAGGCAGCCGTTCCCGAAGGCAGGCGGCGGAGGGGGGGGGGTGGTGGTGGTGGTGGTGGTGGTGCTGGAAGGAGGGAGCCGACCGAACCGGGGGGGGGGGGGGGGAGGAGGGAGCCGACCGAACGAACGCGAGCTGGGGGTGGAGGGGTGGGGGGGAGGAGGGAGCCTACCGAACGCGGGGGGGGGGGCCCACCGAACGCGGGGGTGGGGTGGGGAGGGAGCCGACCGAACGCGGGCGGTGGGGAAGGGAATGGAGCCGTTCCAGATGGCTGGCGGGAAAGAGAGAGGCTGCAGGAAGCCACAGAAATTGAGGAGCCATTTCCCGACGGCAAAAGGGGGAGGTCGTCGGGAAACGGCTGCCTCAACTTTCTGAGGCTTCCTGCAGCCTTCTCACTGCTACAAGAAGCCTCAGTGCTGATGTGCTGATGGCAATGTACTTTTATTAAAAAATGTTCAAAAACTAAACAGCTACAAAGAACTACAAAGACGGCCGAGTGCCAATGTTTTTTTCACACTGAGCATGCGCGAACGCTCCAACGCGCACGCGCAGCGTTGCCGGCAGGAAAAAAACTAATTTAAATAGTACCCGCCCCTTCCCACTTACAAAATCGGTGTGAGTGTAGGCTCCGGCCCCCTGGGCGCCGCGCCAAACAGACAAAGAGCTGCAAAGCGCTCCAGAATCGCTCATTTTTTTTCCGGTACCGTTTTAGGTGCGAAAAACGGGCTCCCAGCTCGGAGGGGCGCCCGTTTTTTATCATGTGGAAACTTGGGCCCTCTGTTTCTATGCAGCTTTCAAAATATTGCTAACACCTACCAGAGTGATCGTTGTTTTCTAGTGGCAACATAATATCAATTAACACAGGAAATTTATGATTGTGGCTTGTACAGTGAAACCTGTATAAACTCCCCCCAAAAAACACACTTATTGAGAGACCTTCAATGCACCAAAAATCCTTCTGTGTCAGCTGTGGCTCAGTGGGCAGCACACTCGCCTCTGAGTCAGAAGGTTGTGGGTTCAAGTCCCACTCGAGACTTGAGCACAAAAATCTAGGCTGACGCATCCAGTGCAGTGCTGAGGGAGTGCTGCACTGTCGGAGGTGCCATCTTTCGGATGAGACATTAAATCGAGGCTCGTCTGCTCTCTGGATGTAAAAATCCCATGACACTATTTCGACGAAGAGCAGGGGGTCTTATACCTGGTGTTCCGGCCAATATTTATCCCTCAATTAACATCATTAAAAACAGATTATCTGGTCATTATCACATTGCTGTTTGTGGGAGCTTGCTGTGTGCAAATTGGCTGCCGCGTTTCCTACATTACAGCGGTGACTACGCGTCAAAGATACTTCATTGGCTGTTGAGCACTTTGGGACTTCCGGTGGTCATGAAAGGCGCTTTATAAATACAAGCCTTTTTCTTTACAACTGAAAACACGGGGTAACAGCCTGTTGCAAAGCTGCTAGATGTGGAACTTTCACTGGGGCTTGTCCTTGCAGCTCGCTTCCTTTCTGCTTCCCCCCCCACCCCTCCAATTCCCGTGAGGTCGGTCAGCATGCAGCGGCAGCGGGCCTTGTGGAATGGTGCGCTCTTTACCCAGCATCCATAACGGCAGAGAAAACCGGTCTATCTCTGGGATTGAATTCCCGCTCGGCTCTGTCCCAGGGATAGAGTGGCTTCTCTACTGCAGTGGATGCTGGGTAAAGGACTCCCCATTCTACTGAGAATTTGTACAGTACATGCAATGAATGTTTTGAACATAAGGACATTTAGGCGGGCAGGAAAGGGGGAGGACGACAACTGATGCCAGGCCCTAAGGTGCCCCGTAATGTACAGGTTTCACTATACCTGCAATAACCCACATTTTCGCCGCTCAGCTTGCCATTCTCACAGCAGCTTTACTGATTCTCCTAACTTGGTCTCCGAACTTGAGGAAGGACACTCTTGCTATTGAGGGAGTGCAGCGAAGGTTCACCAGACTGATTCCCGAGATGGCGGGACTGACATATCAAGAAAGACTGGATCAACTGTATTCACTGGAGTTCAGAAGAATATGAGGGGACCTCAAACGTTTAAAATTCTGACTGGTTTCGACAGGTTGGATGCAGGAAGAGTGTTCCCAATGTTGGGGAAGTCCAGAACCACGGGTCACAGTCTAAGGATAAGGGGTAAGCCATTTAGGACCGAGATGAGGAGAAACTTCTTCACCCAGAGAGTGGTGAACCTGTGGAATTCTCTACCACAGAAAGTTGTTGAGGCCAATTCACTAAATATATTCAAAAAGGAGTTTGATGAAGTCCTTACTACTCGGGGGATCAAGGGGTATGGCGAGAAAGCAGGAATAGGTTACTAAAGTTGCATGTTCAGCCATGAACTCATTGAATAGCGGTGCAGGCTCGAGGGGCTGAATGGCCTACTCCTGCACCTATTTTCTATGTCATTTTTAATTGTTAATAGAAACATTCGGGCTAGTACATTTGGGCTAGAGATCCAACTATGATCTGATGAGTGGCTACACTTGAAACGTTAACTTGTCTCTTTTTGTCATGGATGCTGAGTGGTCACCTGTGTAATTTCAGCATTTTTCTGTTGTTGCATAAGCAGAATATTGTGGCTGCTGGAGATCTGAACTGGAAACAGAAAACGCTGGTGCTGCTCAGCAATGTTCCCCGTAAGCTGCATTGCCTCCTGCGCGTCCTGGCTCCACCAACACGCTGAGTCCATGATCAGATCAGTCTTGATCTTATTGAATGGCGGAACAGGCTCGAGGGGCCAAATGGCCGACTCCTGCTGCTATTTCTTATGTTCTTAAAAAAGCTAGGAAGGGAACGGTCTCAGTGTGGGGGGGGGGGGGGCGGGGGAAACAAACGTCATCGATATGAAGGGGTTATTTTATGAAAAAAGTTTGGGCCAATTGGAGTTTAGAAGAATGAGAGGTGATCTTATTGAAATGTATAAGATTCTGAGGGGGCTTGACAGGGTAGATGCAGATGTTTCCCCTCGGGGGGGGGGGGGGGTTGGAGGTGGGGGGAGAATCTAGAACTCGGGGACATAGTTTCAGAATAAGGGGCCGCCCATTCAAAAGGTAGATGAGGAGGGATTTCCTCAGGGTGGAATTCGCTATCCCAGAGAGCTGTGGAGGCTGGGTCATTAAATATATTTAAGGTGGAGCAGGCTTGAGGGGCCAAATGGCCTGCTGCTATTTCTTATGCTCTTGTATCCGTTTCCACATTAATCCGCAGTGCACTTGTACACAGCTTCCAGTCGTTGGTAGCAGTCACTCCGTTTAAATTCTTGTGTATGCGCAGTACCTACAAGTTGGAAGCTGGTGAGCGGCCTGCCCGAGGGGTGGGGGGAGGGGGGCGGGGGTGGACATTGCTCAGCAGGTCAGGCAGCATCTGTGGAGAGAGAAGCGTTTCCGGTTGATGACCTTTTGTTAGAACTGGAAAAAGTTAGAGATGCAACAGGTTTTATGCAAGTGCAGAGGCAGGGAAAGGTGGGAAGGGAGGAAGGAAAGAACAAAAAGGAAGGTTTTCTGGTTTTATTTTCCGTTGCTTCTGAACATTCAACTGGCCAGCACGCCATCTAGTGGGTGCACAATGCATTACACTTTATATTTCAGTCAGCCAGATAGATGTCTGACTTGCGTGGAACCCATCACCATGCTTAACAGGTCTCCAAACCAAGCTATTGAGAAATCCATACTCCACTGCAACTCCTCTTTGCGATACACCTCATTTTCCTTGCTCCCGAGAGCCATAGATGCTCAGTGGCAAGAGATGCGAATTAGGAGCAGGAGTCGGCCATACGGCCCCTCGAGCCTGCTCCGCCATTCAATAAGATCATGGCTGATCTTCAACCTCAACTCCACTTTCCAGCCCGATCTCCATATCCCTTGACTCCCTGAGAGTCCAAAAATCTGTCTATCTCAGCTTTAAACACTCACGATTCAGCATCCACAGCCCTCTAGGGTAGAAAGTTCCAAAGATTCACAACGCTCTGAGTGAAGAAATTCCTCCTCATCTCTGTCTTAAATGGCTGACCCCTTAACTTGAAACTATGATCCCGAGTTCTAGACTCCCCAGCCCGGAGAAACAATTTCTCAGCATCTACCCTGTCAATCCCCCTCAGAATCTTGTATGTTTCAATGATATCGCCCCTCATTCTCCTAAACTCCAGACAGTATCGGCTCAATCTCTCCTCGTAGGACAATACTCTCATCCAGAAATCAATCTAGTGAACATTTGTTGTACCAACTCTGTGCAACACTCCTACTTTGCAAGCAAATAAAAGTAAAAAATGCAAAACAAGAAACTAGGACAGACGATTGAACTATTTGTTCGTACTAGTACGGCATGAATGATTAATATAACATGAAAGCACAAACTTTCATACAACTCTGCTGAAAACCCCATGGATGTAGAATAATGTTTTTCCAATAATGAAGAAGATGACCATTCTCCATGGAGGATTTTTGGGGGTGGGCTGATTTGGTTCGAAGATGGTGGAAGATTCGAATGTTTCTGTGGTAATCCAATGCCCGAGCGAGACAGGTTCGCAATAAATACTTCAAGGAAATGTTGCTGATGGACCAGCCAGCCTGGCTCAGTAATAACCAAAGCTGGGAATTAATGCTAAAAAGGTCATTAGAAATACAGGTTGAACCTCTCTTATCCGGGACTCCTTTATCCGGCACCACACCTCATCTGCCACCATTCCCGGCCGCCGGGTGGCACATGTGCAGAATGCGGCCAATCAAAATCCTACTCTCCAATATAATCTTTCTCCTCGATCGGTTGCCTCCTCCTCCTCGCCCTGCCGGAACTCCTGCAGCCACAATCCTCGGGCCGGCCGATGCTCCCCACGGTGCTTCCTCTTCTGTGTCCGCCATCCCACCAGCCCGCTGGCTCTTCGGGGCCCACTCGGGCCGCCGACCTCCTTCCCCCCCCCCCCCCCCTCCGCAAACCCTCCCAACCTCGGGCGACCTTCGCCCCCCCTCCCCCCCCCCCCCCCCCCCATGACCTCCCCTCATCCGGAAAAATCCCTCATCCGGCACAGGGCATGTACTGATGGTGCCAGATAAGGGCGGTTCAACCTGTACTGTAATTAGAGATGGCAAAGCCATTTGTTTAATTCAGCTTGAAGTTAGTAAACATTTAGAGACTTATCAAGGTAAGTTTAGTACGAGGGTAAAGATACAGCAGATTAGCTGCCTAGATACTATTCGACGGAAGTATTTTTATTTGATATTTTATATCTGTTTCTCAAAGCCAGTAAGGTTCTTAAAATGTTGAAGTCAAGTGTTCATAGATTTATTAAATAAATAGCACATGCAGTAGCGCTTAGGCATATACTTAAAATGTAATACTTACAACTACACCTGATGGACGGGAACTCAAAGTTGTTACATTTCTGAGCTCGGTATTTAGGTTGATCGAACCTTTTGAATCCAAATCCTTGTTATAGTCTATCACTTTTTATACCTTTTCCGAGCTACATGGTCCTTATCAAAATGTCCATTTATGCTAAGTTACACAGACCTGATAGCATCTTGTTCACGTGTATAGATTTACATCCTTACACTGCAGAGTAGTGACTGGGTATTCTATATTACTCCTATTGATTGACATGAGTAAAGATGATCTCACCATCTACTGTCATTTTTCGGCTGTAAAAGATATTAAAATATATGATCCTAAGCAAAGAGTGCTAGCTTAAGAGCTAGTTAAATCATAGAATCATAGAAATTTACAGCACGGAAGGAGGCCATTTTGTGTCCACGGTGGCTGACACAGCTATCCAGCCTAATCCCACTTTCCAGCTCTCGGTCCGTATCCCTGTAGGTTACAGCACTTCAGGTGCACATCCAAGCACTTTTTAGATGCGATGAGGGTTTCTGCCTCTACCACCCTTTCAGACAGTGAGTTCCAGATCCACCACCCTCTGGGTGAAGGAATTTACCCTCACATCCCCTCTAAACCTCCCCCCAATTAATTTAAATCTGTGCCCCCTGATTGTTGACCCCTCTGCTAAGGGAAACAGGTCCTTCCTATCCACTCTATCCAGGCCCCTCATAATTTTATACACCTCAATCAGGTCTCCCCTCAGCCTCCTCTGTTCGAAAGAAAACAAACCCAGCCTATCCAATCTTTCCTTATAGCTAAAATTCTCCAGTCCAGGCAACATCCTCATAAATCTTCCCTGTACCCTCTCTAGTGCAAACACATCTTGCTTGTAATGCGGTGACCAGAACTGCACGCCCTACTCTAGCTGCGACCTAACCAGTGTTTTATACAGTTCAGGCATAACCTCTTTGCTCTTGTATTCCATGCCTCAGCTACTAAAGGCAACTATTCCTTATCCCTTCTTAACCACCTTATCTACCTGGCCTGCTACCTTCAGGGATCTGTGGACCTGCACTCTCAGGTCCCTTTGTTCCTCTACACATCTCAGTGTCTTTGTGTAAATATGGAACAGAAGCACTTCTGATAAAGGAATAGTTAGTGTGCTGTTCATCAAGTGTCTATTGTTTGGTTTTTGTTTGCCATTTTTAAAAAAAATAAAATTTGTCAACTATCCCTGGTACATAGAATAGATAACAAAATACAGAATGGATGTACTGTGATCAGTGCTAAGCTTGTGTTGCATTAATTCACATGATCTTTTTGCCCATCAGATTATCTTGAAGGGTATAATTCCAGTGAGTACCTGGGTCAGAGTGGGACGTACCTTCCTGAAGATTTCACATATTCTCCTGGCCTGCCTTGTCCAGAGAAACTACCTTCTATGAGTGAGTCACCTAAATAAACTTGTAGTAAATTAAAGCACTTGCCGTTCCATCTGTGTTTGTGACCTACGTAAACTTGAAGTCACCCAAAACTGGGCTGCCTGTGTCCGAACTCGCACCAAATCCCGTTCACCCATCACCCCTGTGCTCGCTAACATACATTGACTCCCGGTTAAGCAACCCCTCGATTTTTAAAACGCATCCTTGTTTTCAAAGTGCTTCATGGCCTCGTTCCTCCTGTAATCCCCTCCAACTCCACAACCCTCTGAGATGTCTGCACCCCTCTAATTCAGGCCTCTTGAGCATCCCTGTTTATAATCGCTCCACCATTGGAGGCCGTGCCTTCAGCTGCCTGGGCCCCAAGCTCTGGAACTCCCTCCCTAAACGGGTATGGAGAAAAAGCAGGAAAGGGGTACTGAAGGAATGATCAGCCATGATCTTATTGAATGGCGGTGCAGGCTCGAAGGGCTGAATGGCCTACTCCTGCACCTATTTTCTATGTTTCTAAACCTCTCTGCCTCTCTTTCCTCCTTTTAAGACGATCCTTAAAACCTACCTCTTTGACCAAGCTTTTGGTGGTCTGCCCTAATATCTCCTTGTGTGGCTCAGTGTCAAATTTGTTTGGTTACGCTCCTGTGAAGCACCTTGGTACGTTTTACTATGTTAAAGGCGCTATATAAATGCAAGTTGTTGTAAAATGGAGAATGCTTACAATCGTTTTTGTTCCAGTTATCCAACGATTTCCTTTACACACAGTGATTCTACTCCCTGACAAGTTCGTTTTAGTGAATGCGTGAGCTACCGATTGGACTTTTGGGGTTACCACAGATACCTTCATATTAGTTGCTGTACACCAATTGTTTTTTCTTTCGCACTGCGGAAATAACTATACACTCCATATATTACGTAAGCAGGTTGAGCTATTGGAATATATTGTTACAATTCCAACTCTACCAACACTTTAAACGACAGAAACTTGCATTTATATAGTGCCTTTAACGTAGTAAAACGTTCCGAAGGTGATTCACAGGAGCGTTACCAAACAAATTTTGGCACCGAGCCCCATAAGACGATATTAGAACAGGTTACCAAAGGTTTGGTCAGAGGTAGGCTTTAAAAACTGGTTTAAAGGAGGGGGAGAGAGGCGGAGAGGCTTAGGGAAGGAATTCCAGAGCTTGGGGCCCAGGCAGCTGAAGCCACGGCCACCAATGGTGGCGTGTTTAAAATTGACAAGGCACAAGAGGCCAGAGTTAGACGAGCGCAGGGATCTTTGGGGTGATTGTGGGGCTGGAGGAGGTTGCAGAGATAGGGAGTGAGTGAGGCCATGGAGGAATTTAAAAAACGATCAGAGTCAAGAGCAGAGGGTGCAAGCAGTGAGGTAGGGTGGGTGAAAATTGGAGAGGTGGGACATACACGAGAATGAGGATATTGCATCAATACACTGGGGGAAAGGAGAATGGAACTTGGTATGATAGGGGGAACTGGCAGCACATTGTTTGGATAACTTGTGTGTGAGAGTGAAACTTTAAGAATCCATTTGCTTTATCTCACGTACCTAATATAGAGAATTCCAGCCACAAATTGCTCTGCACTTGTGTGTATAACCCTTCCCTATGTAATAACAAAACTTCTCATCTTACCTGATTGATGTTCTTTTCCCCCAGAGGGGTTTATCGATGTCAACATGAGTGAAATTGGCATGGAAGAAATCCAGCGCCTATTTTCACAAGATTTAGAAATTGAATATGGGGGCCACTGGAAACCAAAAGACTGCAAACCCCGCTGGAAGGTGAGGTCGCCAATATTGAACTAAAACTGCAATACTTCACAGAAAATACTAATGTAAACTAATCTTTTTCAAGAAAGTTGCCTGTCTTAGGGCACCCTGTCAATTAGTCGCTGCAAAAGCTAGTGAGGACATCTTCTCTTTCCCCCTCCCAACCCTTGGATAGCAATGCAACTGAGATTGCAAATCTCAGCAGGGAGGATTAAACGTTGACTTTTTTGGTCTATAGCTTAGCTTAACACTGCCTCAGCTAGCTGAGTCATGGAGACATCCCTTAAATAATCGAATGAAAATTACACAGTATAACGCACTAAAACTCCAGCTCACAGATTTTTCTGAGAGGGTGTTGTAATTATTGACAGTTTATTGACTTTATCTTTCTTTTGTAACTTTCTAAAACTTTTGGGGGTCAGACATAAGGCATTCTTGATCAACCAAAATTCTATGAAATAGTTTAGCACAGAACTGAACCAAAGCTGGTAATAATGGCATTTTATATAAAGTATGGCATTGTTTTAAAGAATAGGATGCCTTCAGCAGAGGGGATAATTATTGGGGTGGGGGAGGGGAGGGGGGAGGAAATATTTCTTTCGGACGCTGGATGAGTCCAAAGAGTTGGTGTATTCAACTCTTGTCTAACCTTCCAGGACAAAGCAACCCGCTTGATCGGCACCCCATCCACCACCTCAAACATTCACTCCCTCCACCACCGGCGCACCGTGGCTGCAGTGTGCACATCTACAAGATGCACTGCAGCAACTCTCCAAGGCTTCTTCAGCAGCACCTCCCAAACCCATGACCTCTCCCACCTAGAAGGACAAGGGCAGCAGGCGCATGGGAACACCATCACCTCCACGTTCCCCTCCAAGTCACACACCATCCTGACTTGGAAATGTATCAGCTGTTCCTTCACCGTCGCTGGGTCAAAATCCTGGAACTCCCTCCCAACAGCACTGTGGGAGTAC
This sequence comes from Pristiophorus japonicus, assembly GCF_044704955.1. Classification (NCBI taxonomy): domain Eukaryota; kingdom Metazoa; phylum Chordata; class Chondrichthyes; family Pristiophoridae; genus Pristiophorus; species Pristiophorus japonicus. The sequence continues at coordinate 534,285,099 of NC_091977.1, forward strand.
CTTCACCGCACGGACTGCAGCAGTTCAAGAAGACGGCTCACCACCATCTTCTCAAGGGCCAATTAGGGATGAGCAATAAATGCCGGCCTTACCAGCGACACCCACATCCCAGGAACAAATAATGTATTTTAAGGTCTTAAATACGGTAGAGGTTCAAAACAACTCCAGCTGGTCATGTGTTAATGTAGCTTTTCTGGAAAATATTCATTCCGAACACACGATAAAATTGATAAGACCGCTGTCTTTTACAGGTGGCTATTCTCATTCCATTCCGCAATCGTCATGAGCATCTCCCAATTCTATTCCGGCACTTGATTCCGATGCTTCAACGACAACGCGTGCAGTTTGGCTTCTATGTTATTGAGCAGGTAAATAACTTTTATAATTAAGGTTGTGGAAGCCAACTAAAGCCCAGGTAATTTTTTTTTTTAAAGGTAGAAATTGGACAACTGCTTAAAAAAACTTTGTATTTGGGTGACATGATGGGTGTGAAGTTATAACATTCATTATAACCATCATTCCTCACATGATTGGTGTGATAGTGCTGTTAATTCATTTGGGAGAAAAAAAAATGAGCTATCCAGACTGTTTCTCGAATTATTGTTAAGAGACCTGGGAGTACATCAACTGGTTGCTGTCCCAACCAGGGATGATCCATAGGCCTTGGAGGGGAGAACATAGGAACAGGAGTAGGCCACCTTCAATAAGATCGTGGCTGATTTTCTACCTCGACTCCACTTTCCTGCATAATCTCTATATCCCTTGATTCCCTTAGTGTCTCAAAATCTATCAATTTCTGCACCTTGAATATACTCGATAAATGGAAACTAATGGCAAGAGTTTTCTGCCCTAAGCATGGATTACTTGAAAAGTACAGAGATCATTTTGAGTCGACCAGGTCTATGTTCCAATGGAATTTAGAGGAATGAGAGGTGATCTCATTGAAACATACAACATTCTTACAGGGCTTGACAAGGTAGATGCAGGGAGGATGTTTCCCCTACTGGGGAGTCTAGAATTAGGAGTCACAGTCTCAGGATAAGGGGTCGGCCATTTAGGACTGAATTGAGGAGGAATTTCTTCACTCAGAGGGTGGTGCATCTTTGGAATTCTCTGCCCCAGAGGGCTGTGGATGCTCAGTCGTTGAGTATATTTAAGATCGAGATTGATGGATTTTTAGATATTAAGGGAATCAAGGGATATGAGAATAGTTTAGGAAAGTAGAGTTGAGGTGGAAGATCGGCCATGATCTTATTAAATGGCGGAGCAGGCTCGAGGGGCTGAATGGCCGACTCCTGCTCCTATTTCTTATGTTCGTATGTTGTTATGACTCGCTAGACGGCGTGAAGTATTATACCACCTAGTATTTTGATGTTTATATAAAATATAAGCTGGTCTCCTTCTATTCTGGCCTGACTGAACACCGCACAAGCGATGAGACTACAATTGAAGTTTGAGCATTTGTGAGTGGGAAAAGAAGCATCAATGAGAAATATCCTCTTTTTATTCCAATTTATTTTACACTTTACTCCTGAAGGCACCAGCAGCACTGCATTCATCATCATGTTGGTCACATGGAGGCATCCCAGCTGACATCAATCCCTAATTGACGTTTTCTAACAGATCATCATTTCCAGTTGATTCTCTCAAATAGTTTCCTCCTCCTGTCTCTCTTTCCTCTTCCATCCTTGTGTTTAAATGCCTCCATGACCTCACTCCTCTCTATCTCCATAACCTCCGCCAACCTTACAACTAACTCCCTGTTCCTCTGTCGCTGGCCTCCTGTGCATCATCCATCTTTTCGTCCAATTATTGGTGGCCTTCAGCCGTCTAGGTGCCATTTTCTAGAACTCCTTCTCTAAACTCTCTGCGTTGATATCTTCTGCTCTTCAAGTCCTTCCTTAAAACCCACCTTTTGAACAGCGCTCCTAATCTTTGGCTTGCTTTCCCTCTGCCCTTCCCCCGTTGCCCCCCCCACCACCATGCCTCTGTGAAGCACCTTGGGACATTTTTCTACATTTAAAGGCACTATACATTTTAATTTTAAAACCTCCAAATCTTCTCGTCCTCCTTCCCTGTTCTAGAGGAAATAGCCCCATTATTTAAAATGTTATATATTTTCCCATCTCTGGCGAATCAGCCTGGTGAATCTCATGATATGTTTCCTATGGCTTTGATGTCATTTCTATAATGGGGCACCCAAACTGCACTTGACCAATGATGAAGACATCTCTGATCATTCCCGTGTCTCCCTCACCATCTATACCCACCCCCAGCCTACCTCTGGCTTTAGGAGTGGGGACATCCCTTTGGGTACGGTAGCATAGTGTTAATGTTACTGGACTAGTAATCCAGATACAAGAGTTTAAATCCTACCACAGCAGCTGGGGAATTTAAATTCAGTTAATTAAATAAATCTGGAATTTAAAAAAAAAAGCTAGTATCATGAAACTTGTCATTAAAAACTCATCTGGTTCACTAATGCCCTTTAGGGAAGTAAATCTTACCCAGTCTGGCCTGTATGTGACTCCAGACCCACAGCAATTTGGTTCACCACCACCAATCTAGGGATGGACAATAAATGCTGGCCTTGCCACATGAACGAATATAAAAAAAATTAATTTGCCTGCACTCAAAGCTGTGGCATCCTCATTGAGGCACTTTCTAACTTTCAGCTTCCACCGTGACCTCATTTGTCACGGCATTGCTCAACCTCTCTCTTGGTGCTCCTTTTCATCCCCTTGTTGGCACCAAGTCCTGATGAGAGTTCCCACTTTTGCACCCTATTGCCTACGGCCCCTTGCAGTCTTGTACACAAAGCTTATAACTGATCTTGTCGTGCGTCACCATATCTGGCTTTAACCATTTAAACAATAACGCACAGCCAACTTTTTCTATTTCAGGGTCATCTTGCAGCTAAGGACAATCCAACACCCCTAACATCAAACCACTTCCTCTGACTGCCTTCCCTGAAACTCATTCATCCTCACTTCTAATGCCAAATGCAAGAAGACTATGGGTTTTTTTGTCTTAAATATTGAGTCTATTCACACAACTGTCTCTGCCACTGCTGTATCTTCATTCCTGACTATCTCAAACCGTCCCTCAACCTAACCCCAACCTAATCCCACTTGCTCCACCCCTGCTATTGAAGCTTACCTTTTCCCGGGACATCCAGTTCCTTCTCCATCAATCCCCCTTGCTACCCAACTCCTGACCATTCAACTACTTTTCTTTGTCACGCTGCTAGCCCCGTGGCGATATCTGTAGACGTGAGTTCGTTTCTCATTCTCTCTCGTAACCTTTACTCTGTCGTTCACTATCTCTCGCTCTCACTTTTGCCTCTGATTTAGGTTCAAGCCACGCTCCCAGAACCTGAGCTCCAGCACACAATATAGGCTGACATTTCAGTGCATTAGTGAGGGAGTGATACACTGTTGCTGGTACTGTCCTTTGGGATGTGATCTGCTGGTACCATCTTTTTGGGTGAGCTATTTAAATCAAGAAATCTGCTCTCTCAGACAATGTCCCTTAGCACTATTTGAAAATGTGCGGAAGAGTTCTACCAGTATCTGGCTAACATTTGTCCATCAACCAGCATCACTAAAATCAAATAATCTGGTCATTTGTCTCATTGCTTTTTATGGAAACTTGCTTTTTGCAAACTAGCTGTCACATTTCCTTACAGTGACAGTGACTACACTTAAAGTGTTTAATTGATTGTAAAGCACTTCGAGATCTCCTGAGGTCATAAAAGGCATTATGTAAATGCAAATATTATTTCCTCTCTCTCCCACCCTCCTTCACTCACCCTCCCCATCTCAAATGTCTCCTATCTCTCAATCTTTCCCCCCCTCATATCCATCTATCTCGTACTCTCCCATCTATCCCTCTCGCGTTCTCTCTCCTCCTTCCTTCTCGAAACATTTTTTTCTGACCAAGCTTTTGGCCAAGTCTCCTAATCCTTGCACAAATGCTCAACACCTGCTCATTCTCTCCCCTGTGGTGTGCCTTAGGATGTTTTTCTTCATTAAAGTTGTTGTACGGCATCCAGTTTCTATATTTGGTTGGCCTTTTTTCTAGCACTTTTTGTTACCTATTGACTCATTTCCACAAAGTGGTTTAGATAGAAAAACAGCCATGTGTAACAGTTTAAAACTTCACATGCTGCAGCTGCAGAACTCTGAAATAGTTTTGAGTGCAGCTCTACTACGTGCAGTTATGTTTGTTCCTTTTCTTCCCCCCCCCAGGCTGGTAACTATCCCTTTAATCGTGCAATGCTATTTAATGTTGGCTTTATGGAGGCTATGAAGGATCTGGATTGGGACTGCTTTGTTTTCCACGATGTTGATCACATACCAGAAAGTGATCGCAACTACTACGGATGTGGGCAGATGCCACGGCATTTTGCATCAAAGCTGGACAAGTACATGTACATGTAAGTATTTGCACCACCTACAGTTTGGATGCATTGCTCTAGAGTGCAAAACCTGCAATTGTTTTATGGGAGGGGTGGGAGAGGGACTGAGAGAACTGCACAGTGCAGGTACTGAAATTGCAAGGTCAAATTAGTGGCAATTTAAAAAAAAAAGCATTTTTGCATCATAAAAATGTATAAGCTAAATTTTGACTTTTGCTCACCCTTATTTCTATATCCTAGTGTATGTAAATTAGGCTAGTCAGGACATAAACGTTTCTCTATAACCCGAGATTATTTGCACTGTTCGACATCCAGGATAGTGTCAGCTGTGGCTCAGTGGGTAGCACCCTCGCCTCTCAGTCAGAAGGTTGTGGGTTCAAGTCCCACTCCAGGGACCTGAGCACATAAATCTAGGCTGACACTCCCAGTGCAGTACTGAGAGAGTACTGCACTGTCGGAGGTGCCATCTTTCGGTTGAGACGTTAAACCGAGGGCCCCGTTTGCTCTCACGGCAGACGGGGCCCACAGCATTATTTCGAAGAAGAGCAAGGGAGGTGTCCCAGCCAATATTTATCCCTCAATCAACCTAACAAAAACAGATTATCTGGGTCATTATCACCTTGCTGTTTGTGGGAGCTTTCTGTGTGCGGGTTGGTTGCCGCGTTTCCCACATTATAAACAAGTGACTACAGTCCAAAAGTACTTCATTGGCTGTAAAGTGCTTTGAGATGTCTGATGGCCGTGAAAGGCGCTATATGAATGCAAGTCTTTTATAACTTGCTGCTGTTGGGAGTAAATTCAGACTTGCACACAGACATTACAGCACAGAAACAGGCCGCCTGGTTCATGCTGGTGTTTATGCTCCACACGAGCTTCCTCCCATCCTGCTCCCTCTCCCCTCATCAGCATAACCTTATTCCTTTCTGCCTCGTGTGCTTATCCTTAAATGCATCCACTGCATTGATTCTTCATCATCATCATAGGCAGTCCCTCAAAACGAGGATGACTTGCTTCCACGCCAAAAAAGGGATGAGTTCACAGGTGTTTCAATGAAGGACCTAATATTCCAGATCCCGAACTACATCCTGAAGGGTGGAAGATGCCTGTGCGTGGATTTTTTTAACGTGGGGTGGCCGTTGCACACCAGCCACCACACGGGCTTGACAGAGCGAGGTCTTAGTCCAATGGCAAGGGTTAACCAGGACGACTGGAGACCAGCTCTGCTGTAACTTCACCAGTGCGTTCATCTTCAGTTGTGTCGGGAAACAAAAATGACCACCCAGAATCTTTTTCTGTTGCTGCATTCTGTTAATCGAGTGGAATAATATTTTAAGTTGAAACAGCTGCTACATTTCTTTCATTTTTAACAAGTTGCTGTTTCTTTGCCCCTGTGTATTTTATGTTCTGGTTAACATATTAAATATCTTTTTTTAATACACTGGCAATCTAAGTGGGTGAGCTTTATATTTCCACTTTCTTTGGGATTCCTTTTTTGTTTTAAAATTTCATGCCAAACAGTTTATGAATGATTACCTATAGATAAATATATGTTTGTTTCCTTATTTTCTAGTCTGCCATACAACGAGTTCTTCGGTGGAGTCAGTGGTCTCACATTAGAGCAGTTCAAAAAAATCAATGGCTTTCCCAATGCTTTCTGGGGATGGGGTGGAGAGGATGATGACCTGTGGCGTAGGTAAGAACACATTTAGAGGTACAGATTTATAACTGGTGGTGGTGACTCAAAGATGAATAGGGCTGAAAAACTAAGAATTAGGAGTAGACCAAACGGCCCCTCAAGCCTGCTCCGCCATTCAATAAGATTGTGGCTGACCTTTGACCTCCACTCCACTTTCCCGCCGATCCTCATATCCCTTGATTCCCCAGGAGTCCAAAAATCGATCTATCTCACCCATGGATATACTCGATGACTGAACCTCCACAGCCCTTTGAGGTAGAGAATTCCAAAGATTCACAACCCTCTGAGTGAAGAAATTCCTCCTCATCTCAGTCTTAAATGGCCGACCCCTTATCCTGAGACTATGCCCCCCAGTTCTAGACTCTCCAGCCCGGGGGAAACAGCCTCTCAGTATCTACCCTGTCAATCCCCCTCAGAATCTTGTATGGTTCAATGAGATCACCTCTCGTTCTTCTAAACTCCAGAGAGTATAGGCCCAAACTAAATCTCTCCTCACCAGACAGCTGCCTACAGAGTTCAGTCCAGGACACAACAGCAGACCAGCCAAATTTCATCCTGATACTAGCTGAACAGACTGAAGGGCAGGAGCCAGCAGAGGAGAGAGAGAGACTGGTCAGGCCTCGAGAACCAGTACACTGTCAAAGGGCAGCCCAAAAGCCCGCAAAGCGCAATCAGGAAACCAGTGGCGTTCAGCCCAGGAGCCATTGCAGCAATGACATTCATCCTCGGTCAACCAGCAGAGCTGCTGAGATGCAGTCTGCCAGCAATTTGCTGCAGAGCTGGGGAACATCCTGTGAGGCTGGGGCAACAGATAGGAGCAGAGGCTGGAGTCGGTGGCTGGAGCGGTGTCATCATCATCGGCAGTTCCTCGGAATCGAGGAAGACTTGCTTCCACTCTTAGAATGACTTCTTAGGTGGCTGAACAGTCCAAATCGAGAACCACAGTCCCTCTCACAGTTGAGGCAGATAGTCGTTGAGGGAAGGGTGGGTGGGACTGGTTTGCCGCATGCTCTTTCCGCTGCCTGCGCTTGCTTTCTGCATGCTCTCGGCGACGAAACTCGAGGTGCTCAGCGCCCTCCCGGATGCACTTCCTCCACTTAGGGCGGTCTTTGGCCAGGGACTCCCAGGTGTAGGTGGGTATGTTGCACTTTATCAGGGAGGCTTTGAGGGTGTCCTTGAAACGTTTCCTCTGCCACCTTTGGCTTGTTTGCCGTATTGGAGTGGTGTGGAGCGCAGATAGATCAGCGTCCCGCGGTGGGAGCAGGTCTCGAATGGAGACAAGAAAGCTGAGGAGTTGAACAGCAGCAATGGCAGGTACAGCATGCAACGAACATGCCGACATCACGGTTGCAATGCGTGCACATTTTATTATGGACAGCCTTATTTGCACTGTTTCTGACCGATTGGCGCTCCATTATCACATGACCTATTGCTGATTAGTCCTCTTGGAGGATAAGCCACACCCAAAAGTTTCTCTGGAGTGTGTAATTGGAACCGCCCAGCCCAAGTTCTGAGTTACTTTGCAAAATGTAATGCGAGCCATTTTGACTTCAGAGCTACCCTGCAAACAGTTGCAGAGAGGATAGAGCTCCCAGCAAATGCTTCCCCTCCCCCAGCCCAAGTTCCCCACCCGCCCCTCCCCGTGCAGATGCTGCCTCCCACAGCCAAAGTCCCCAATCCCAGTGCATGCATGCCCTTAACCCCGCCCCTCCCGTCATAGAATGGGGCAGTGTGTGTGGGTCACGGATTGTTAACAGGTTTATTGGGTATGGAATTAATAGTGACAGTGTCGTGACTTCCGGATTTCATCCACTGTGTAAAGGTGATAGGAAGAACGTGATACGTTTCCCCCTTCTTCTTCCCCCTCGCCCCATTTCCCTCCCTCCCACCTGTGTGTGTCTCTCTCTCTCACCTCTCTCACCTCTCTCACCTCTCTCACCTCTCTCACCTCTCTCACCTCTCTCACCTCTCTCACCTCTCTCACCTCTCTCACCTCTCTCACCTCTCTCACCTCTCTCACCTCTCTCACCTCTCTCACCTCTCTCACCTCTCTCACCTCTCTCACCTCTCTCGCTCTCTCACCTCTCTCTCGCTCTCTCACCTCTCTCTCGCTCTCTCCCACCTCTCTCTCTCTCTCTCCTCCACCTCTTCCCCCCCCCCCTCTCTCTCTCGCTCTCTCACCTCTCTCTCGCTCTCTCCCACACCCCTCGCTCTCTCTCTCTCTCCTCCACCTCTTCCCCCCCCCCCTCTCTCTCTCTCTCTCTCTCCTCTCTCTCTCTCTCTCCTGCACCCCTCGCTCTCTCTCTCTCTCCTGCACCCCTCACTCTCTCTCTCTCTCTCTCCCCCCCCCCTCCACCTCTCTCTCTCTCTCTCTCTCTCTCTCTCTCTCTCTCTCTCTCTCTCTCTCTCTCTCTCTCTCTCTCTCTCTCCTCTCTCCCTCCACCTCTTTTCCTCACCCCTCTCTCGCTCCTCTCCCCGCCTCTCCAGCTCTTCTCTCTCCCCCCCCCCCCACCCCCCCCGGCCTCTCGCCCATCCGCGTCGCCCTGATGCCCCCCCTCCTCACACCACCCGCCACTCTCTTCCCCGCCGCCTTATACAACCGAGTGTCTCGCTGGGCCATTTCAGAGGGCAGTTAAAGAGTCAACCACTTTGCTGTGGGCCTGGAGTCACATTTAGGCCCAGACCGGGTAAGGACGGCAGATTTCCTTCGTTAAAGGACATTAGTGAACCAGACGGGTTTTTACGACAATCCGGTAGTTTCATGCTCACTGTTACTGACACTAGCTTTTTATTTCCAGGCTTGAATTTTGGTAACAAAACCATTGAACATTTCGGGGGGTTTTCCCTCTAATTCAGAAGGAAATTGAAATATTGGCAACTATTATGGTCTTTCAACTGTACTAACTTGGGTGTGAGTGGGGTGGTGGTGCGGGGGTTGGGGATGGAACATGAACACCATGAACTTTGCTTTGTTCAAAAACACACAAGTCATGGCCTTTCAATGTTTGGTCAAACTAAAATCTCCTGTAAAAGTTAAACTTTAGTGCTAGAAGTACAATTGCGTCAGTCAGTAAGTTCCTGCAGTTCAATATATTTAATTTTGTAAATGTTGCTTTTTTAACTGTAATAAATGCACCAGCGCGGATACCTTTCATTTGTGACATGATTGCCCCTTTATAGACGTACCTTGTCAACCAGGCAGGTCCCAGTGATTGACCATAATGGGTTGCTCTGTACTTTAAGCCAAGTTTGAGTTACTTTCACAGTTTCTTCTTTCACTGGGAATTTGCATCAGCAAGATTACAATACCCTGTACTCCAACTCACTCCTGGCCGGCCTCTCGCTTTCTACACTACATAAACTTGAGGTGATCCAAAACTCTGCAGCCCGTGTCCTAACTCGCACCAAGTCACGATCACCCATCACCCCTGTGCTTTCTGACCTACATTAGCTCCCGGTTAAACAATGCCTCGATTTCAAAATTCTCATCCTTGTTTATAACTCACTCCATGACCTTGTCCCTCCCCATCTCTGTAATCTTTTACAGCCTCACAACCCCACAAGATGTCTGTGCTCCTCACATTCTGGCCTCTTGAGCATCCCTCATTGTAACAGCTCAACCATCGGTGGCCGTGCCTTCAGCTGTTTGGGCCCCAAGCTCTGGAACTCCCTCCCTAAACCTCTCCGCCTCTCTACCTCTCTTTCCTCCTTTAAGTCGCTCGTTAAAACCTACCTCTTTAAACAAGCTTTTGGTCATCTGCCTTAATTTCTTCTTTTGTGGCTCAGTGTCAGATATATCTGTTTTGTCTGTAACACTGTTGTGAAGCACCTTGGGCCGTTTCACTACGTTATAGACACTATATAAATAAAAGTTATTATTAATAATAAACTCGTACCCCATATGCTGCATGTTAAGATTATAGTAGCTCGTAAACTATGTTCATTATGCACTCTTACTGAGTCCACAGCTTTTACCTTCCCAAGACTTGCGAGCACTGCATCCTAACTAGTAAACTTGATGCTGGAACATCCTCTTAAAACTTCTGTTTTACATCCGGAGGTGTTGAGCATTAAGCTCCTGTACATGCTTTAGAAGTGCCTGCAGCATATAGTTGAGCAGTCCTACTCAAGTCCGCTCCTTTGGACATTCTAGCCATGGTGTAGTCAATAGGGCGTGAGGAAATCTTGGTTTGAACAATTTGTTCTCAAAAAATTTCTTAATTGGTGAAAATTACGATGATGCACAGTTACATTTTTCTTCACATTTTGTATTCTTTTTTCTTTTAAAAGAAAATCAATGCCACCCTTAAATTCACTAAACGCACCAATGGAATACATTCTATAAAGTTTGAGGTAGATTAAGAACATAAGTAGGAGTAGGCCATCCAGCCCCTCGAGCCTACTCCGCTATTCAATAAGATCATGACCTCAACTCCACTTTCCCGCCCGATCTCCATAATCCTTGATTCACCTAGAGTCCAAAAATCTGTCGATCTCCACCTTGAATATGCTCAATGATTCAGCATCCACAGCATTTTGGGGCAGAAAATTCCAGTCATCTCTGTCTTAAATGGCCGACTCCTTATCCTGAGACTATGCTCCCAAGTTCCAGACTCTCCAGCTATTGGAAACAACCTGGTTTCTGCTTTCAGACCTACATTAGCTCCTGGTTAAACAACGCCTTGATTTCAAAATTCTCCTTCTTCTTTACAAATCGCTCCATGGGCCTTGTCTCTCTAATCTTTTTCAGCCTCACAACCCCAAAAAGATGTCTGCGCTTCTCAAATTCTGGCCTCGAACATCCCTCATTATAACTGCTCAACCATCGGTGGCCGTGCCTTCAGTTGTTTGGCATCTACCCTGTCAATCTCCCTCAGAATCTTATGTTTCAATGAGATCACCTCCCATTTTGCTAAACTCCAGAGAGTACAGGCCCAATTTGCTCAGTCTCTCCTCTTAGAATTTATGAATTCTCTCCCTCTTTCACCTTGCAGAGTTCTTTACGCAGGGTACAACGTGACCAGACCAGAAGGAGATCTTGGAAAGTACAAGTCGATACCCCATCACCATCGAGGGGAGGTACAGTTTCTCGGCAGGCAAGTATTCAGCTTGCGGCACGCATTTTTACAGTGTGCTTGTAGATTAAGATTTGCAGATTTATTAGAAAATCTTCCTTTAACTGGTTTTACAGTTCAGTATGTATTCGATGTGTAAATATGAGACGTTAAGATAATTTCAAATCCTTCTGAAAATGCATTGCTTATACACGCGTCTGAAACTTAAAAACAATTTAGAGACTTGAAAGATTTAACAGATTAGCATATTATCTTTGAATCCAGTCTCGGGATGAAAATCACTCTGTGCTGGCTAAAAGGAACTCACTTTCAGGAATCTCAACCCAGTTTCTAGTGATTGTGAGTAATGTAAGCAGCACTTTGTTCCACAAGGCCTGTTTCTGTGAATGCGCGATCCCTTTAACTGTCTGCGCATGCGCAGTATTTAGTGTAAAAGCTGGTGAGCGTACCGTGCGGGACCTTTCAGATTGCTGCGTGCCCACGCACCTAAGCGGGAACGTTAATCACGAGGCCAAAACACACAACTGCCAATATTTGCCACTAATTTGTTAACTCAATTGGCGGCCGCAAAAAAGGGGAACTAGGGGCGGGAGCAAGAAAAGAGAACTCGGCAATGCAGCAGAGGCTGGCCGCGAGAGGTTACCCTTGGGGAAGTATGGAGTGTATCCCATCATCATCATCGGCAGTCCCTCGGAATCGAGGAAGACTTGCTTCCACTCTAAAAATGAGTCATTAAGTGGCTGAACAGTCCGATACAAGAACCACAGTCCCTGTCACAGGTGGGACAGACAGTGGTTGAAGAAAAGGGTGGGTGGGACTGGTTGGCCGTATGTTCCTTCCGCTGCCTGCACTTGCTTTCTGCGTGCTCTCGGCAATGAGAGTCAAGGTGCTCAGCACCCTCCCGGATGCACTTCCTCCACTTAGGGCGGTCTTTGGCCAGGGACTCCCAGGTGTCGGTGGAGATGTTGCACTTCATCAGGGAGGCTTTGAGGGTGTCCTTGAAGCATTTCCTCTGCCCACCTTTGGCTCGTTTGTCGTGAAAGAGTTCTGAGTAGAGCGCTTGCTTTGGGAGTCTCGTGTCTGGCATGCGAACAATGTGGCCTGCCCAGCGGTGCTGATCGAGTGTGGTCAGTGCTTCAATGCTGGGGATGTTGGCCTGGTTGAGGACACCAACGTTGGTGTATCTGTCCTCCATGGGATTTGTGGGATTTGTAGGATCTTGCGGAGACACCTTTTGATGGTATTTCTCCAATGATTTGAGGTGTCTACTGTACATGGTCCATGTCTCTGAGCCATACAGGAGGGTGGGTATTACTACAGCCCTTTTTATGAAGTGTATATATCATGTCTGAATACTTGTTCATGTTTTTAAGCCAATTTATAAGTGCAGAGGAGATTTACTGGAATGGTGCCAGAGGTGAAGGAATTCAGCTTTATATATAGAAACTAGAGAAGCTGGGATTATTCTCCTTTACAGCAAAGCAGGTTAAGGGAAGATTTAATAGAGATGTTCAAAACTCAGGGGTTTTGATAGGGGTAGATAGGGAGAAACGTTTCTACTGTCAGTAACCAGAGGACACAGATTTAAGATCCTTTGCAAAAAAGCCAGGGAGAGATGGGATGAATTTTTCTACTCTGCGAGTTGTGACGATTTGGAAAGCACTGCCTGAAGCAGATTCAATGGTAACTTTCAGAAGGGAATTGGATATATATTTGAAAAGGAGAAATTTTCAGGGCTGTGGGGAAAGAGCGGGGGAGTGGGACTAATTGGATAGCTCTTTCAAAGATAGAAACAGGCACGATAGAAACATAGAAAACAGAAGCAGTAGTAGGCTGCAATACGATCACTGCTGATCCTCTATCTCAACACCTTATTCCCACTTTTTCCCCATACCCCTTGATGTCTTTTGCGTCTAGAAATCTATCTCCCTCTTAAATATATTCAATATATTGGCCTCCTTCTGTGCTGTGTGATTCTATGTATCATTCTAAGAAGTTTATTCTGCTATTTATTGGGTTACCTTTAATCATTTCCACATTTTCCCCCCCTCCCCCACAGATATAAATTGTTGAGGTATTCTAAGGAGCGTCAGCCCCTGGATGGGTTGAACAACTTGAAGTATACTCCAAATATAACTCTGCACTTTTTGTACAAAAACATAACAGTGAACCTTACACCAGAGTTGGCTCCTGTAGATGAAGACTAAAGGGGATGGGACCATCTTGAATTTTAACAGCTTCCCTGGAACATTATGGATTTCAGAGTATTTTATTCGCTGGCGGTTCAGTGAAGGGCTTTAACGGCCTTGAGGAACGGCCAAACCACCTCAGCTGTGGATGATTCAATGACGGCACGAGTCCCGAATTTTGAACAGCTGATTGTCCCTGCATGTGTGCGCACTAGCTTTGCTACTGAATTCATCCTGCATTTTGAGAGACAATATGCCATCATTCCGAAATCAAGGGGTTTACAAGTAGGGTTGCTCTCGCTATTCAGCCCTCGCATTATTGTCTGAGCTTTCTTGTCCTGATGAGCTGTTCCTGTACAAAGCTGTTAGAGCCAATAGAATTCCCATTTGTAGATATTGCATAACATATTGTATTTTTAGGTAAAAATGAAGGCTCACTGTCTACTTGAAATAATGCTATGGATTTGTAAATATACTCTAAAATTGTGCACTTTTGCCACTCCGTTTTTTTTTATACTTTTGAACTTGATGCATTTGTGTGATGTTCCTTTTAAAAAGGAAGTATATATGTATGTAACTTGGCATGTAAGAACAAAATGTAAATAGTCTTTAAAGACACATCATTTGCTTTCCATACTGAATAATGGAAAGCATTGCAATACATTGTCTGCTTTCTAGTAGCTAAAACCATACCTTGTTACAGTGGTGTTATACACTGCCAAGTCGCTTAGCCTTCTCGTTGTCATTTGGAAAGTATTTTCTTTCTGAAAGTAAAACAAGTTTAGCTTGGGTTTAATCTTCTGATGTCCGGTGTGGTGCGAGCTTGATGGACTTGGGCAAGTGGTGGAAGAGGAGTTTAAAGCCAAGAGGGAAGTGAAGATAAACTACGAGCTGAACCAGAATTTCACCCTGTGGGATTTGGGGTGTGCTGACCGACGTTTGCATCAGCCCTTCAGACTTTCCTTATTTGCCCAACCAAATCGGTTTCTTGCCGCGCTGTTCTGACGAGTGCAGCTTTCTCATTCTCATTTCCCTGCAGACCTCCTGCATGCTTAATAATTCGGCATTGATAAACCTGACCTACCTGGATTCATATCTGGACAGCGGAAGCTTGTTTTCTATAACCTAGAAAAGAAAGCAAGCATTCTAAAGGTAACATGCGTATGCCAATAGTTATAAAAGCATGTAGTGAGTAACTGGGTACAAGTTTAATTTAAAAAAAAAACTAAATTCCGTCGGAACGCTGTATATATGCCAGTACTACTGAAATGCTGGAATGATTCTGTGCAAATAGCCGCCTGTCAGATGACGTTCCATTCCTTTTGATTTTTAAGTTGGGATTTGTGTCTTTAACAACCTGCCTCTGCTTGGATTTAATCTGATGGCAATGGATATAACCGCTAGACTCGACCAGTAAGGGAAGGCGCTACAATGCCTTGGCCGTCAGAGGCTGCGAATAATCTCTGTTCTCACTTTGTTTCGCGCAAAATCTGCTACTTCATCGAGGAGCCCGAGAAATCTTTTCTTGAACTCATTCGTGGATGACCACGGCAGTTCTTCAACTGTGGATGAGCCTGGTATTGTTTGTTTTCATTGTTGTACGTTTGCAAATCTTTTCTACGTAACCTGTCATAATCATCGCCAACCACGCTCGAACTTTTTTGTTTAAGGTCGATACGTTTGTCAGCTGTACACTTGTATTTCTGAATGCACTTGAAGAGCAAAACCGTGCAAACTGGTTCAAGAGGTAGTCGAATAACAAGTAGTAAAAGGGAGGCAGTTTGTATTAAATTAGATTGAAAAAGTATTGATGAAAAGACACTGGTTCAAAAGTACTAGAAGGAAAAAAAAAACTACAAGAAAAATGAGGGCAAATTTCCTATAGCAGCTGAACAGGATACTGGCATCCTGTGGGAGAGGAAAGCACATGGGTTTAGTAGCTTTGAACATCTGTTAACCGCTGGCAACATTGTTCCTGGGATGTGGGTGTCGCTGGCAAGGCCGGCATTTATTGCCCATCCCGAATTGCCCTTGAGAAGGTGGTGGTGAGCCGCCTTCTTGAACCGCTGCAGTCAGTTTGGTGAAGGTGCTCCCACAGTGCTGTTGGGGTTCCAGGATTTTGACCCAACGTTCAAAGTTCTGGCATAAAAGCAGAAAATGCCGGAAAAATCTCAGCAGGTTTTGATTTGTCAACCGGTTGCAAACTTTCCAGTACTGTTTATTCCTGACCGCCTAACGGAATACCGGATAGAAAAGAAGTTGGTCCATGAACCTCGCACTTGTGCAAGCACGAAAGAGTAACAGCCAGAGGTGTAACATCTCGGCACAAAATGTGCTTTTAAATCTAATTATAACGAAGTTTCACTTCTTTTTCTTTTATTTAAAATCTTGCCAGTGTTGCTATAAGAGGTTGGAATTCCTACAACTATTCTGAATCAGTTTAGGCTGATTTTAGTTTCTGCCTATTTTTGGGTCCTCCTTTGTGCCCCTCCAAGGCGCGTCTTCATTTAAGTTGCTCCCCCCCCCCCCCCCCCACCCGCCTGACTGGCTTCACCTTCATTTGGGCTTTTTTGGCTTAAGGGTGGCATTTGGAGCACGGAGCACGAAACGAGATGTGGGGCAGCTGAACCCGCTGCAAACAGGGATGTTACGGAATATAATGCAAGTTAGTCCAACCGACTATTCCTTTCTAGATTCTGTAGAATAAGCTTCACAATATAGGATGGCTTTTAGCATCTTGTCTCTTTGAGCTTCCCACACTTTGCAGTGAACTTCCTGAGGAAGGGCTGAAGACTTTTGCCTCTGCTATTAAATACTGAATTCTAAAAGTTCACAGATCAATAAAAAAATTAACTTTCTCCAACACGGATCTCCCTCTTCCCGACTTCCCTTCGCAATGTTTCTGTGTGCCAGAGAGCTGTGAGATGGATGCAGTTCATTGCGTGGTGAGTTCCCCAGGCTCAGTCGAGTCATGGGGAATCACCAAGTTGGAGATTACAGGCTTCACGTCAGAGAAGGGAAAAAGTAACTTGGAGGGTGTCATTCCAGGCTTTGCTGTCTCTGGAGCAGAATGGACGGAAGTTCAAGGCAAAAGTTGCCTGCTTATCCTCTCAACCAGTGAGTGGTATGAAGATATGAAGAGTTTTTAGGGAGGGGGTGGGGGGGGAATATCTAATTAATTCACTTCTGTGAATAAAAACATTACATTATGTTTTTATTCACAAGTGAATTAAATACTGAATTCTAAAAGATCACAGATCTATAAAAAAATTAACTTTCTCCAACACTGATCTCCCTCTTTCCGACTTCAAAAAGTATCAAGATTCTTAAACCGAGGCTGAAAATTAAAAGTACAGTAACTTCTCGCTATCTTTAATCTACCATCTGATTTTTTTTTAAAAGCATATAATTCTTAAACCACCATTAATGATCATTAAACTATCAAATCAAATTGTCAAATCCAGCCCCCTCTTTGTTCTGCGCTCTTGTTGCTTATAGCCTCTAAATTGTCATCTCGTCGTGCATTTTGTTAAAATTCTTTGAATGGAAGGGCTGATTATTATTATTTTTTGAAAAGACTACATGCTAAAATCTAGTTCCTATTTAAAATAGAGTTAAAATGAAGCCTTAAAATGCGTGGCGCATCCCTTTGTGTTTTTCTTCAATCTGAACATTAATTCTTTGAGATTTGCTAACAATATCTTACTATAACCCTACAGAACTTTAAGGTAGTGTGCACCATTATATACGTTTTACCTTTCTAGTGTATCCCGATGCTCTTATTTTTCAATATTAACTGGAAAAGTTTGTGCACTTTAACATTTATCTATACATACACATTTATATTTTATATATATTTATAATGTATATAATAACTGTGTATAATATATATTAAATGCATATATATTAAGTATGATAAATTAAATGCATATAATATATATAAATATAAATTTAAATATATGTACATGTAAAATGTATGATATATATAAAATGTATATTATGTATATTAAATGCATATGCTATATATAAATATATATTATATTATATTATATATATATATATATATATATATATTAAATGTATGATGTGTTAAATGTATATGATATATTATATATATATATTAAATGTATATGTATTGCATCCAAAACTGGAAGAGAAGAAACTGTATTTGGAGTCGGTGAAAATATGTACTGGTGGCAGCAATACTTAACTTTTTAGTTCAAATTCCAATGTTAGAACTTGCAGTGTTGCCAATCCTATAACAGCACATGTTTGTGTAAGGTCCTGTACAATTATATGTTCTTAACATCCTTAGAAACCGTATGAAGCCAAATCATGGGCAAAAATAATTTATTGTAGCATGTTGTAGGAAGAATTAAACGGCATGCTAAGCTGTACAATGCACCGTTAACTGTAATGGATTATTTCTAAGGATCTCTGTTGTCTTGCGGTGTGTTTGTGATAATATTTGTATATTTTGTATCATTCTTTTATGAAAATAAACAATACCAGCACTTCAGAGGCTTTGTGTTGAATTTTCCCCACATCTCTCCATAACAAGTCTATCTTATCTTGTAGTCTTCACCTATGTTTTGGTTTTACCTTCCATTACTTGGTGTAGTCAATGAGTTCTTAGGTGAACAATCCAATAGGAGAACCACAGTCCCTGTCACAGGTGGGACAGATAGTATTGAGGGAAGGGGTGGGTGGGACAGGTTTGCCGCACGCTCCTTCCGCTGCCTGCGCTTGCTTTCTACATGTACTCGGCGGCGAGACTCGAGGTGCTCAGCGCCCTCGCAGATGCACTTCCTCCACTTATCAACAAGAGCAGACATTGACGACGAGATTCAACACCGCCTCCAGTGCAGCCTTCGGCCGCCTGAGGAAAAGTGTGTTCGAAGACCAGTCCCTCAATTCTGCCACCAAGCTCATGGTCTACAGGGCTGTAGTGATACCCGCCCTCCTCTTTGGCTGAGAGACATGGGCCATGTACAGTAGACACCTCAAGCTGCTGGAGAAAGACCACTAACGATGTCTCCGCAAGATCCTGCAAATCCCCTGGGAGGGCATTAGCGTCCTCGACCAGACCAACATCCCCAGCAAAGGAGATGGTGGACTGTTCGATGGCAGTGCAAGTGTTGTGGAGAGAACCATGCGCTACTTTAACGCAGGATGGCATGAAGTTTAATGATCTGATAAGGGCAAGAAACCGAAAAAAACTCCGCCCTACCCTAATGCAGTGAACCACTCCGTACTTTCAACGTCCATGGATTGCAAAAGTCATGCAATGCATACTGTGTTTCCCTTGCATTCTTTGCCAACTTCTATCTATGTAGACCTCCTCCCCTCAAGCATCAGATTTTTGCAGCCCGTTGCAATGTTTACACCTCATTCCCACGTTGCTTTCCAGTGCACACTCTTATGAATACAATGAAGTACACAAATATACACCAGCACTGGCATCCTAGTTGCCATTGAGAAGGTGAGCCGCCTCCTTGAACCGCTGCAGTCCATGAGGTGAAGGTGCTCCCACAATGCTGTTAGGGAGGATATTCCAGGATTTTGACTCGGCAACGATGAAGGAACGGCCGATATATTTCCAAGCCAGGATGGTGTGTAACTTGGAGGTGGTGGTGTTCCACTTGTTCTTCTAGGTAGTGGTTTGGGAGGTGCTGTCTCAGTTAACCATCACCTCACACCTCATCTCTAGCTATGCATGTTCACCACTTATTCTGTTTTACTAAATTTAAGAACATAAGAAATAGGAGCAGGGGTAGACCATTTGGCTCCTCGAGCCTGCTCCGCCATTCCGTGAGATCATGGCTGATCTGATCATGGACTCAGCTCCACTTCCCTCCCCGCTCTCCATAACCCTTTACTCCCTTATTGCTAAAAAAAAATCTGTCTATCTCCGCCTCTAATATATTCAATGACCCACCTTCCACAGCTTTCTGGGGCAGAGAATTCCATAGATTTACAACCCTCTGAGAAGAAATTCCTCCTCATCTCAGTCCTAAATGGGTGGCCCCTTAGTCTGAGACGATGTCCCCTAGTCTTAGTTTCCCCTATGAGTAGAAATATCCTCTCTGCATCCACTTTGTCGAGCCTCCTCATTATCTTATATGTTTCAATAAGATCACCTCTCATTCTTCTGAACTCCAATGTGTATAAGCCCAACCTTTCCTCATAAGTCAACCCCCTCATCTCCGGAATCAACCTGGTGAACCTTCTCTGAACAGCCTCCAATGCAAGTATATCCTTCCTTAAATACGGAGACCAAAACTGTATGCATAACTCCAGGTGTGACCTCACCAATACCTTGTACAGTTGTAGCAGGACTTCTCTGCTTTTATACTCTATCCCCTTTGCAATAAAGGCCAACATTCCATTTGCCTTCCTGATCACTTGCAGTACCTGCATACTATTTGTGTTTAATGCACAAGGACCCCCAGGTCCCTCTGTACTGCAGCACTTTACATCGACAAAGTTGATGGAGAAAATTGCAAACGGGTGAGGTAAACCACAAGAGTTGGCAAATGGACATAACGTTAGTGAATAGATAAAATTAACAATGGATAACATTTTAGATAGGAAGCAATGTTTTTATTGCAGTTTTTGATCAGTTGCACAGATAGTTGAAATTCAAGTCAAAAGTTACCAAACAACATTTTGACCACTTGTTAAATAGTTAGTAATTTATTTCCATGTAACTTGGTTCTTTTCATCGGAGGTGGAGGATGAGGAGAGGTAGCTGCCCCATTTAATCGGTCTAGTGTGGGCTACTGACCACTCCTGTAATGGAGTAGGAGTAAGGACTCAAAAGCAGTGCCAGAGTGTAGTGTTGATGAGCAGAGCTGTCCACCCGAAAAACCACCTGAAACGAGAGGAAAAAACAATAATCTCTGAACTGCTGTGACAGATCATTGGCCTTGAAACCTTAACTCTGTTTCTCTCATGTTGGCCTTCATAGCGAGAGGATTTGAGTTTTGGAGCAGGGAGGTCTTGCTGCAGTTGTACAGGGCCTTGGTGAGGCCACACCTGTAATATTGTGTTCAGTTTTGGTCTCCCAATCTGAGGAAGGACATTCTTGCTACTGAGGGAGTGCAGCGAAGTTTCACCAGACTGATTCCTGGGATGACAGGACTGACATATGAAGAAAGACTGGATCGACTAGGCTTATATTCACTTAAAAGAATGAGAGAGGATCTCATAGAAACATAAAATTCTGACGAGATTGGACAGGTTCGATGCATGAAGAATGTTCCTGATTTTGGGGAAGTCCAGAACCAGGGGTCACAGTCTAAGGATAAGGGGTAAGCCATTTAGGACCGAGATGAAGAGAAACTTCTTCACTCAGAGAATTATGAACCTGTGGAATTCTCTGCTACAGAAAGTTGTTGAGGCCAGTTTGTTAGATATATTCAAAAGGGAGTAAGATGTGGCCCTTATGGCTAAAGGGATCAAAGGCAGGGATGGGGTACTGAAGTTGCATGATCAGCCATGATCATATTGAATGGTGGTGCAGGCTCGAAGGGCCGAATGGCCTACTCTTGCACCTATTTTCTATGTTTCTCTCCACAGACACTGCCTGAATCTCCCTGAATGTTTCACCAGCATATTCTGTTTTTATTTCCGCTCTACCACATCTGCAGTATTTTGCTTATGTTGTTGATCGGTTCTGGAGGGTTGTTCAGTACGCATCAAGATTATGTAAAAGAAGCTGATTATTTTGGAAGTTTTACCTGGAGGAAATCACCTTCCACACAAACTATTGGTCTGATTAGTCGGATGCCATGGTGTATTGGAAGAAACTGGCACTTCTGGACCTAAAAAATGAACTCTCTTTTTCTCTCCACAGATCCTGCGCCCCCCGTCCCCCCCCCAATCACAGACCTTCCCTTTTGTTCTTTCCTCCCCTCCCCCTGCGCTTGCTTAAAATGTGTTACATCTCTAGTGTCAGCTGTGGGTCAGTGGGTAGCACACTCGCCTCTAAGTCGGGAGGTAGGGGGTTCAAGTCCCACTCCAGAGACTTGAGCACAAAAATCTAGGCTGACAATCCAGTGCCGTGCTGAGGGAGTGCCGCACTGTCATAGGTGCTGCCTTTCAGATGAAGCATCAAACCGAGGCCCCGTCTGCTCTGTCAGGTGAACGTAAAAGATTCCATGGCCACTATTGTGAAGAAGAGCAGGGGAGTTATCCCCGGTGTCCTGGCTAGAATTTATCTTTTTAAAAAAAAAAAACAATAATCTGTGTGATATCTTCACAGAGCACAGCACACACAGCTCCTAACATGGCAGGCAGCTCTCTTGGAAGCCTCCGGAATCTGCCTGGTTCTGTTTATTATTAACTCTGCAGTTGCAGTACACAATATGTCCACATCTACTGTGTGGAGCTACAAACATTACAAGCTTACAGACATTACACTTCTCCCTCCTTAATGAAGAAGTTATTATAACAAACATCATACATAACTTTCATGTTTATACATAACACAGGATATAAACTTTTTTTTCCATATTTACAAATTTAACATTTACCACATGTTTTCTGTTTCGAAGAGGATACCTTCGCTCTCGAACAGAACCTTCCAAACATGATGTCGAATCTAAACTCATTCGAGGCTCATCCTGAGGAACGTTTTCCTCCACGGAATTTCCTTGATTTTCATTTGAACTCACTAACTTCAGGCTCTTTGTTTTCCTGACTAGGACTCAGACTTTCATTCTGATTCTCTCTGGGATTTGTTTCCAGTACATTGGATTTAGGATTTGCTACTGGTGTATCAAAACTATCTGAGTCAGAAATAATTGAATCATTCCCACCTTCAACTCCTTCCATGTCTGTAGGTAAAATATGATCAATATGAACAAACCAAACCTAATCTGTCCATTATCAAACATCTACCAAATATGTGCGAGGACCACATATCTTCACCACGCTTCCTGGTAACCACTTCAACCATTTATGGTGATGGTTCTTCACTCTCACCACCTGGTTTAATTTCACACTTCTCTCTTTTACTCTACCTCTATCATGATTCTCTTTCTGTCTTAATTGTGTCTCTTCTACGGACTGTGCCAAATTTGGTTTTAACAACGAGAATCTGGCTCGTGGCTGTTGTTTGAGAAACAACTCTGCTGGTGTTCTACCTGTAGTTGTATGAGGAATATTTCGATATGTAATCAAAAAATTAGCCAATTTGTGATCCAATGACAACTGTCGTTTCCTTGGATTTGGATCTAACATTTGTTTTATGAGGGCACGTTTTACAATTTGTACAGTGCGCTCTGCTGCACCATTCGAAGCAGGATGGTATGGTGGAACCTTGGTATGTTTCACACCATTTTTGCTCGTGAATTGTGCAAATTCGTCTGAACGAAATTGTGGTCCATTATCTGAAACTATTTCTTCAGGGAGGCCAAATGAAGAAAATAATTTTCGTAAAATGTCCAATGTTTTACTTGTTATTTTCCACATTGGAAGCACCTCAACCCACTTTGAATGGCTATCAATTACAATGAACAATTGTTGTCCTTCTAACTCAGCAAAATCAATATGTAGCCTTTGCCACACCCTGGGAGGCCATTTCCATGGCTGTAATGGTACTGGTGGTGGTTGCTTGCTTACCGATTGACATGTCGTACACTGACTCATGATGTACTCTATATCTTTATGAAGACCTGGCCACCATAAATAACTGCGTGCAAAACTCTTGGTCAAGCACATTCCCAGGTACTGGTCATGGAGGTCTCCTAATAATTTGGACCTGAATTTATTTGGTATAACCACTCTTGCACCCCACATGATACAATCTTTATCGACTGATAATTCATTCCTATGAATGAAGAATGGATGTGTACCTGATTTGACCATCCATTTGCAATCATACACCTTTGACATCACTGGGTCACGTTTGGTTGCTCCATCAATTTCTACTGCTGTGACTGGCAGTTCATCAATGTATGAAAAATAAAATACTTCTTCCCTATCGGGTGTAACTTGTGCTGGGGAAGGCAGTCTCGACATTGCATCAGCATTACTGTGATCAGCTGATCATCTGTATTCAATATCATATGTATATGCTGACAAAATCAAAGCCCATCTCTGCATTCGGGCTGCAGCTAATGTTGGAACTGGGGACTTTGGATGAAGGATTGCTGTTAGCGGCTTATGGTCCGTAACGATGGTAAACTTACGACCATACAAGTATTTGTGAAACTTCTTGACCCCAAAAATTAATGCCAAAGCTTCCCTTTCAATATGTGCATAATTACTCTCTCTGGCACTGAGAGTGCGTGAAGCAAAAGCAATTGGTCTCTCCTCCCCACTACTTAATACATGAGAGATCACTGCCCCAACTCCATACGGAGAGGCATCACGTACTGGCTTAATCTCCTTAGATATGTCATAGTGAACTAACATGGTTCTCTCTACCAATTTGCTTTTATACTCCTTGAATGCTGTATCGCATTCTTTTGACCAATTCCAATGGACCTGTTTTTTCAAAAGTTCATTCAGTGGATGTAATACTGTAGCCAAATTTGGTAGGAACTTCCCATAATAGTTCAAAAAAGTCCCAAGAATGAATGAAGTTCAGTGACATTCCTGGGAGTGGGCACATTTCTAATTGCATCCAATTTTTCCATGGTTGGATGTAAACCATCTTTGTCTACTCTGTACCCTAAGTACTCCACTGAGTTTTGAAATAACTCACACTTACGAGCAGACACTCGTACTCTGTGCTTCTCTAGCCGTTTGAGGACTTCATTCAATATGTTATTATGAATTTGCCTATTTGGTGCTGAAATTAGTGTCATCCAAATAACATACTACCCCTTCAATACCTTGCAAAATCTGGTTCATCACCCCTTGGAATATGGGAGGGGCGGAAGACACTCCAAACGGTAGCCTATTAAATTGATATAGGCCTAGATGAGTATTTATAGTCAAACATGACTTAAGACTCCTCATCTAGTTCAAGCTGTAAGTAGGCATTCGTAAGATCCAGTTTTGAGAAGATCTGACCACCTGTCAGTGTTGTGAACAAATCTTCTATATTCGGCAATGTATTGGGGACATTACCCTCTAGAACCTGGTTTACGGTTACTTTATAATCACCACACAATCTTACCTTACCATCGGACTTGGGTTAAACAACAATGGGTGTAGCCCAATTACATTGATCTATCTTACAAATAATATTCTCAGGTTCTAGTCTTTTGAGTTCTTGCTCAACTTTCTCCTTGAGTGCATATGGTATGGAATGTGGCTTGTAGTGAACCGATCTAGCGTCCTTCTGTACCCTGACACTCGCCTTGAAGCCTTGGATCGGACTGCCTGTTTCACAGAACACCTTCGGATACTTCTTGATAACCTCATCCGTTGATGAAAATCTCGCTTCCACACAGAAAATCTTACTCCAATCCAGCTTCAGTGAGCTCAACCAATTTCTTCCTCGTCAGGCAGGCTTGTCTCCTTTCACTACTATTAGAGGCAAGTTCTGAAATTGATCTTTATATTTCACCGGTATGGTGATACGACCTACCACAGGAATTTTCTCTCCCACGTAGCCTCGCAGCTCTATCTTGGATTTATCCAGTTGGAAATCATGCAATTTGTCGAGGTACAGCGACTCCGGTACTACACTCACGGATGCACCCGTCTCAATTTCCATTGGTATCTTGAATCCCGCAACATCTATGTGGATTTTGATGCTTTCTGAATCGCTGTCTGTTAACCTCGTGCTCCTGATGACGTGTAACTCTAACAACATCTCGTCCTGTTGTTGTTCTTCCATGCTATGTAGTCTCTTGGGATTTCTACTCATAGCTTTGAACGCTGGACTCATAGCTTTGGAAGCTGGTTTACCCTTCAGTCGACATGCCTTCGCAAGATGCCCAGTCTTTCTGCAGAAGAAACACTCTGCCTTCACGTGTGAACAACTTTGAGCAATGTGTTGTCCCAGGCACCAATAGCACGACTTCGACGCTCTGTTAGAATTTCCAGTTTCTGAGACTTTGGGCCCCCACCGTCTTTTACTTTGAACCTGCAGGTGCTTTACCTCGTTGACTGATGACCATAATAATTATTTAATTCTCGGGAATATTGTTCGGCCATGCCCATCGACCTCGCTGTCTGACAAGCAATCTCAAAAGTCAAGTCATCCGTCGTCAATAACTTCCTTCTGATCGCATCATTTTTCACCCCACAAACAAAACAATCCCGTAATGCTCGGTTTTGAAAGTTTCCAAAATTACAGTGCATCAATAGCTTTTTTAATGCTACGATGTAATCACTGATACTTTCATTAGCCTTCTGATTCCGAATCCAGAATGATAGCTTTCAACAATTTCTAACGGTTTGGGGTTATAGTGCTGCTCCAGCTTCGTTAAAATCTCTAAGCGTTGTGTCCTTTGGCTCGTCAGGCACAAGCAGATTTACAAGGGTTTCGTACAATGCCGGACCCGCCTCCGATAAGAAGATCACTTTCTTACATTCCAACACAGCCCGGTTCTGGACTGCATTGTCTGGAACTTCGATTATGTTATTTGCAGTGAAATACATTTCTAGCCGATCCACATATGCTTTAAACGTTCCCGGTCGTGTCTATATTCCCCCAAATGTCCGATTACACCTGCCATTTTAATCTCTAGCTGTTCACACCGTATGCTGTATTTTACCTCGGATTTTGTAGCTTTTTCCAAAGTCAGAAACTTCCAAAGTCTCTCTGTCGGCTGGCTGAATCCTTCACCAACAAAATTTAAGCTTTAAATCATCCGAAAAACCCCATCTCATCGCCAAATGTGATATCTTCACAGAGCACAGCACACACAGCTCCTAACATGGCAGGCAGCTCTCTCGGAAGTCTCCAGAATCTGCCTGGTTCTGTTTATTATTAACTCTGCAGTTGCAGTACACAATACGTCCACATCCACAGTGTGGAGCTACAAACATTACAAGCTTACAGACATTGCAATCTGGTCATTATCACATTGCTATTTGTGGGAGCTTGCTGTGTGCAAATTGGCTGCCGCGTTTCCCACATTACAGCAGTGACTACACTCCAAAAGTACTTCATTGGCTGTAAAGCGTTTTGAGACGTCCGGTGGTCGTGAAAGGCGCTATATAAATGCAAGTCTGTCTTTCTTTTTGCTTTCTCTAACTTTTTCCAGTTCTGACGAAGGGTCAGCGACCTGAAAAGTTAACTCTGTTTCTCTCTCCACAGATGCTGCCCGACCTGATGTGTATTTCCAGCATTTCCTGTTTGTATTTCAGATTTTCCGCAGTATTTTTCTTTTGTTTTCTGTTGCGTGGTTTTATATGTTCCAGTACCAACCTTAGACAATAATCCCCTGTCACAATTGTGTGACATTTTATGTTTGATACTTCAATATTTGTAAATATTCCGGTGCACGCTCGATGGGCCGAATGGCCTCCTTCTGTGCTGTACTATTCTATGATTCTAAAACATATCCCGATGATTGAAGTGCTGAGTAAAGTCTGGGAGCCAGTGATTACAAAGTAGACAATTATTGAAAGCCTTCGCACAATGCCATTAACTGAGAACAGAAAATGTGAGCCGTTTGATAGTTTGAACCCTGAGATTAGATTGAAACTAGAATTCTGATTTTCCATCTGGGATTTTATTCGCTTTCTGTGACCCTAGTTTCTGAAATCTATATTCATCTGTAAGTCTGTGAACTAAAAGAACCTAAGATATAGGAACAGGAGTGGGCCATACGGCCCCTCGAGACTGCTCCACCATTCAGTAAGATCATGGCTGATCTTCCATCTCAACTCCACTTTCCCGCCCGATCCCCATATTCCCTAGTCTCCAAAAATCTGTCTACCTCAGCCTTGAATATATTCAATGCCTCAGCCTCCACAGCCCTCTGGCGCAGAGAATTCCAAAGATTCACAACTCTGAGTGAAGAAATTCCTCTTCATCTCAGTCTTAAATGGCCGACCCATTATCCTGAGATTCTGCCCCCGAGTTCTAGATTCTCCAGCCCGGGGGAAACAACCTCTCAGCATCTACCCTTTCAATCCCCTTCAGAATCTTGTATGTTTCAATGAGATCACCTCTCATTCTTCTAAACTCCAGAGAGTACCGGCCCACTCTACACAATCTCTCCTCATAAGACAACCCAATCATCGCAGGAATCAATAAATGTTGTACCATTTGTTTAAGGTTAATATATATATTTTTTAATCAAGGGGAAATTTTGACATGTCTCTTTGTTACTGATACAGATTTGGATGTCCTTCCTGTCCCCCTCACAGGATTGTGTCTGGTCTGTACCCGAACTATCTCCTCTTTGAAGGCCTCCCATTGCTCATTTACTGTTTTACCAGCCAATCGTTGTTTCCAATCCACCTGGGCCCGATCCCATTTCAACTTTCTGAAATTAGCCCTCCTCCAGTTGAGTATTTTCACCTTCAATTGTCCATTTCCATAACTACTCTAAACCTAATGATAGTGAGCCGAAAATGGCTTCGTCACCGGTTGCGTACATAGAAACATAGAAATTTACAGCACAGAAGGAGGCCATTTCAGCCCATCATGTCCGTGCCGGCCGGCAAAGAGCTGCATGGCCCTCGGTCAGCAGCCCTAAAGGTTACATATAAACCTATGAACAATGGTGGAAAGGTAAAGAGCACCCAGCCCAACCAGTCCGCCCCACATCCCTTATACTGAAACATTCTACACTCCACCCCAACCGGAGCCACGTGATCTCCTGGGAGAGGCAAAAACCAGATAAAAACCCAGGCCAATTTAGGGAGAAAAAAATCTGGGACAATTCCTCTCCGTACGAAGCGCGCACGGACCAGGCGAGGCTTCGTGAAAGCCGCTTCTCGGGGCACGATGCGCACACGCCGAAAACCAGTTTTTTCCAATCTCTCAAAATTTCCTTCGAGAGATTTTACACTTCCCCGCAGGAAGGACAACCGCGGGGCAGAGATTGGGCTATTTGCCCAACTCTTGCCGAGCGAATGTCCTTCAAACTCTTAGAAGGAGATCACCCTGGCCATATTCGATTCCCTGAAGTACTTACCATTGTGTCTGCACCAACCAACAAGGGGTTATCCAGTTTAATTCCACTCACCAGCTCTCGGTCCATAACCCTGCAGGTTACAGCACTTCAAGTGCCCATCCAAGCACCTTTTAAAAGTGCCTCGACCACCTTTCCAGGCAGCGAGTACCAGATCCTCACAACCCTCTGCGTGAAGAAGCCCCCCCTCAAATCCCCTCTAAACCTTCCAACAACCATCTTAAAACTATGCCCCCTCATAATTGACTCCTCCACCAAGGGAAATCGGCCCTTGTTATCCACTATATCCAGGCCCCTCAAAATTTTATACATAGAAACATAGAAAATAGGTGCAGGAGTAGGCCATTCGGCCCTTCGAGCCTGCACCACCATTCAACATGATCATGGCTGATCATGCAACTTCAGTACCCCATTCCTGCTTTCTCTCCATACCCTTTGATCCCTTTAGCCGTAAGGGCCACATCTAACTCCCTTTTGAATATATCTAACGAATTGGGTCTCAACAACTTTCTGTGGTAGAGAATTCCACTGGTTCACAACTCTCTGAATGAAGAAGTTTCTCCACATGGCTTACCCCTTATCCTTAGAATGTGACCCCTGGTTCTGGACTTCCCCAACTTTGGGAACATTCTTCCTACATCTAACCTGTCCAATCCCATCAGAATTTTATATGTTTTATATGTTTCCATGAGATCCCCTCTCATTCTTCTAAATTCCACTGAATACACCTCAATGAGGTCTCCCGTCAGTCTCCTCTGTTCCAAAGAGAACAAACCCAGCCTATCCAATCTGTCCTCATAGCTAAGATTCTCCATTCCAGGCAGCATTCTAGTAAATCTCCTCTGCACCCTCTGCAGTGGAATCACATCCTTCCTATAATACGGTGACCAGAACTGCACACAGTGTTCCAGCTGTGGCCTAACCAGTGTATTATAACATTTAAACATAACTTCCCTGCTCTTGTATTCGATGTATCGGCCAATCAAGGCAAGCATTCCGTATGCCTTCTTAACCACCTTATCCACCTGGCCTGCTACTTTCAGGGATCTGTGGACAAGTACTCCAAGGTCCCTTTGTTCATCTACACTCCTAAGTGGCCTACCATTTAATGTGTATACCCTTTCCTTATTGGCCCTCCCCAAGTGAGTATCTCACAGTTCTCCGAATTAAATTCCATTTGCCTCTGTTCTGCCCACCTGACCAGTAGATTGATATCCTCCTGCAGTCCGTGACTATCTTCTTCATTATTAACCACACAGCCAATTGTAGTGTAATCTGCAAACTTCTTAATCATACTCCCTATATTTAAATCTAGATAATTGATGTATACCACCAAAAGTAAGGGACCTAGTAATGAGCCCTGTGGAACCCCACTGGAAACATCCTTCCAGTCACAAAAACACCCATCAATCATTACCCTTTGCTTCCTACCTCTAAGCCAATTGTGGATCCAACTTGCCACTTTGCCCTGGATCCCATGGGCTTTAACTTTTGTGACCAGTCTGCCATGTGGGACCTTATCAAAAGCTTTGCTAAAGTCCATATACACGACATTATACGCACTACCCTCATCGACCCTCCTGGTTACCTCCTCGAAAAATTCAATCAGGTTAGTCAAACACGACCTTCCCTCAACAAATCTGTGCCGACTGTCCCTGATTAATCCTTGCCTTTCTAAATGTAGGTTTATCCTGTCCTTTAGGATTTTTTCCAATATTTTTCCCACCACTGAGGTTAGGCTGACAGGTCTGTAATTACACGGCCTATCCCTTTCTCCCTTCTTACACAAGGGTACCACATTCGCAGTCCTCCGGCACCATGCCTGAATTCAAAGAGGACTGGAAAATGATGGTCACAGCCTCTGCTATTTTCTCTTTTGCTTCACACAACAGCCTGGGATGCATTTCATCCGGGCCTGGGGGCTTATCCACTTTCAAAGCTGTTAAACCCCTTAATACCTCCTCTCTCACTATATTTATTTCATCCAGAATTTCACACTCCTCCTTGATAGCACTATCTGCATTGCCCCTTTCCTTTATGAAAACAGACGTAAAGTATTCATTTAGAACCATACCCATATATTCCCCCTCCACACAAAGATTACCCTCATGGTCTATAAAAGGCCCTACCCTTTCTTTAGTTATCCTCTTGCTCTTAATATATTTATAGAACATCTTTGGGTTTTCCTTGATTTTGCTTGCCAAGAATTTTTCATGCTCTCTTAGCGTTCCTAATATCCTTTTTAATTTCACCTCTGAACTTTGTATATTCCTCAGTATTTAGCCATCAGTATATGACATAATCATCCCTTTTTTTCTTTATCCTCTCCTGTAAGTCCCTAGTAATCCAGGGGGCTCTAGAATTGTTATTCCCTCCCTTTTTCTTTGAGGATACATGCTTGGCTTGAACCCTCCGGATCTCCTCCTTGAATGCCTCCCACTGTTCCGACTCTGATTTACCCACAAGTAGCTGTTTGCAGTCTACTATGGCCAAATCACTTCGCAACTTAGCAAAGTTAGCTTTTCCCCAATTTGGGACTTTTATTCCTGGTCTATCCATGTCCTTATCCATAACTAACTTGAATCTGACTGAATTATGGTCACTGGCACCCAAGTGCTCTCCCACTAATACCCCTTCAACCTGCCTAATCTGAGGAAGGACATTCTTGCTATTGAGGGAGTGCAGCGAAGGTTCACCAGACTGATTCCCGGGATGGCGGGACTGATATATGAGGAGAGACTGGATCAACTGGGACTTTATACATTGGAGTTTAGAAGGATGAGAGGGGATCTCATAGAAACGTATAAGATTCTGACAGGACGGGACAGGTTAGATGCGGGAAGAATGTTCCCGATGTTGGGGAAGTCCAGAACCAGGGGACACAGTCTTAGGATACGGGATAGGCCATTTAGGACCGAGATGAGGAGAAACTTCTTCACTCAGAGAGTTGTTAACCTGTGGAATTCCCTGCCGCAGAGAGTTGTTGATGGCAGTTCATTGGATATATTCAAGGGGGAGTTAGATGTGGCCCTTACGGTTAAAGGGATCAAGGGGTATGGAGAGAAAGCAGGAAAGGGGTACTGAAGTTGCATGATCAGCCATGATCTTATTGAATGGTGGTGCAGGCTCGAAGGGCCGAATGGCCTGCACCTGTTTTCTACGTTCTATGTTTCTATGCCCAGCTTCATTCCCCAAAACTAAATCCAGAACCGCCCCCCTCCTGTGTTGAGCTTGTTTCACACTGGCTCAAAAAGTTCTCTTGAATGCCTTTTAAGAATTCTGCACCCTCTGTACCCTTCAGACTATATTTGTCCCAATCAATATTAGGATCGTTAAAATCCCCGACTATTACTGTCCTATGGATTTTAGACTTCACATCAATTTGCCTACATATTTGCCCCTCTATCTCCCTCCCACTGTTTGGGGGTCTATAATACACATTCAGCAGTGTGATCGCCCCTTTTTTATTTTTCAGTTCAACCCATATGGCCTCATTTGATGATCCCTCGAACATATTATCCCTCCTCACCGCTGTAATAGTTTTGTTAATCAGTACCCCAACCCCCCCCCCCCTTTTACCCACCCCCACCTTGCACGTGGTAAAAGCAGGCGTACAGCTTACTTTTACCAGCGTAAGAGTTTTAAAACACAAAAAAATTAAAGAAATTGAAATAAAAAATTGAAAAATGTGCATTTATGTCACACCTTTCACGACCTCAGGATGTCCCAAAGCGCTTTACAGCCATTGAAGTACTTTTTGAGAATAGTCACTGTTGTAATGTGGGAAACGCCCGCAAGCTCCCACAAACAGCAATGTGATAATGACCAGATAATCTGTTTTTTTTGATGATGTTGGTTGAGGGTTATATTGACCCCGAGGATAACTCACCTGCTCTTCTTTGAATTAGTGCCATGGGATCTTTTACGTGAACCGGAGAGAGTAGACTCGGTTTAACGTCTCATCCGTAAGGTGGCACCACTGACAGTGCAGCACCACCTCAGTACTGCACTGGGAGTGTCAGCCTGGATTATACGCACCAGTCTCTGGAGTGCGACTTGAACTCATGACCTTCTGATTCAAAGGTGAGAGCGCTACGCGGTTAAAATGAAACAGATAAAGGAAGTTTATGATAAACATCGGGTTCATAATTTAGTCGATAATCGGGCTGAATAGATAAAGTACAGAGAAGAACTGAAAAAGGAAATATAAGGGCCAAAGAGAATGTATGAGAAAAGATTGGCGGCCAACTTAAAAAGGAACACAACATTTTTTTCCAATAAAGGTATGAAGAGTAAAAAGTCAGTCAAAGGAAAGGTTGAGCCGGTTAAGAAGCAAAAAGGCGATCTTCTTGTGGAGGCAGAGGGCATGGCTGAGATATTAATAGAGTACCTTGCACCTATCTTCACAAACCAAGAGGATGCTGCCAATTCACAGAGGAGGAGGACGGGGGTAAGAAAGAAGAAAGAAAGATTTTCATTTATATAACTCCTTTCACGACTACCAGACATCCCAAAGCACTTTACAGCCAATTAATTACTTTTTGGTGGGAAGCAAAGGTGGAAATTGCAGAGGCTCTGGCCACAATCATCCAATCCTCCTTTGATATGGGAGCAGTGCCAGTGGACTGGAGGACTTCAAGTGTTACATCCCTGTTCAAAAAAGGAGAGGGAGATAAACCTAGCAACTACATGGGAACGGTAGCATAGTGGTTATGTTACTGGACTGAATAAACCAGAGCCCTGGACTAATAATCTCAGAGAAATGAGTTCAAGTCCCACCATGGCAGCTGGGGAATTTAAATTCAGTTAATTAAATAAAGCTGTAATTAAAAAAGCCAGTGTCAGTAATGGTGACCATGAAACTACCGGATTGTCGTAAAAACCCATCTGGTTCACTAATGTCCTTTAGGGAAGGAAATCTTACCCAGTCTGGCCTGGCTTGGTCTATATGTGACTACTGTAAGTGAAATGGCCACTCAAGAGCAATTAGGGATGGGCAACAAATGCTGGCCTTGCCAGTGATGCCCACATCCTGTGAATGAATAAATCCAACACTATAGGCTAGTCAGCCTAACGTCGGTTGTGGGGAAACTTCTAGAGGCAATAATCCTAGTCAAAATTAATTTGGAAGATCGTGTGTTAATAAATGGCAGCCAACATGGATTTGTTAAAAGCAAAACAGTCTGACCAATTTGGGCCAGTTCTTTGAAGAAATAACAGAGCAGGCTGCTGAAGGTAGTGCGGTGGATGTTATGTATATGGACTTTCAAAATGGGTTTGATAAAAAGTGCCGCAAAATAGACTTATTGGGAAAATTAAAGGCCATGGGATTAAAGGGACAGGGGCAGCATGACTACAACTGGGCAGGACCAGAACCAATGTCCTAGGGGGAGAGTTTGCTAGTGCTGTTGGGGAGGAGTTAAACTAATATGGCAGGGGGATGGGAACTGATGCAGGGAGACAGGGAAATAAAATGGAGTCAGAAGCAAAAGACAGAAAGGAGATGAGTAAAGTGGAGGGCAGAGAAACCCAAGGCAAAAAACAAAAAGGGCCAATATACAGCAAAATTCTAAAGGGTCAAAGTGTAATAAAAAGGCAAGCCTGAAAGCTCGGTGCCTCAATGCGAGGAGTATTCGGGACCCAGGAGAGGGCTCTGAGCTAGTTAGAGTGGGTGAGAGCGCAGATGAACAGGACCCCAAGGAAGAATGCAAAAGGCAGGAGGCAACAGAGCAGAGTAGCATTGGGGTAATATGTATGAATATAAAGGGACTGCAGGAGGGGTCAAAACTAAAAATCAATGTTTAAAAACTAGTATTAAAACACTCTATCTAAACGCACACAGCGTTCGAAATAAAGTAAATGAGTTGATGGCACAAATCATCACAAATGGGTATGATTTGGTGGCCATTACAGAAACGTGGTTGCAGAGTGGCCAAGACTGGAATTAAACATACAGGGGTATCTGACAATTCGGAAAGATGGACAAGAAGGGAAAGGAGGTGGGGTAGCTCTGTTAATAAAGGATGATATCAGGGCAGTTGTGAGAGATGATATTGGCTTGAATGAACAAAATGTTGAATCATTGTGGGTGGAGATTAGAGATAGTAAGGGGAAAAAGTCACTGGTGGGCGTAGTTTATAGGCCCCCAAATAATAACTTCACAGTGGGGCGGACAATAATCAAGGGAATAATAGAACATGTGAAAAAGGAACGGCAGTAATCATGGGGGATTTTAACCTACATATCGATTGGTCAAACCAAATCGCATGGGGTAGCCTTGAGGAGGAATTCATAGAATGCATACGGAATTGTTTCTTAGAACAGTATGTTACAGAACCTACAAGGGAGCAAGCTATCTTAGATCCGGTAATGAGACAGGAATAATAAACGATCTAGTAAAAGATCCTCTCGGAATGAGTGATCACAGTATGGTTGAATTTGTAATACAGATTGAGGGTGAGGAAGTAGTGTCTCAAACGAGCATACTATGCTTAAACAAAGGGGACCACAGTGGGATGAGGGCAGAGTTAGCTAAAGTAGACTGGGAACACAGACTAAACGGTGGCACAATTGAGGAACAGTGGAGGATTTTTAAGGAGCTCTTTCATAATGCTCAACAAAAATATATTCCAGTGAAAAAGAAGGGCGATAAGAGAAGGGATAACCAGCTGTGGATAACCAAGGAAATAAAGGAGAGTATCAAATTAAAAACCAATGCGTACAAGGTGGCCAAGGTTAGTGGGAAAATAGAAGATTGGGAAAATTTTAAACGACAGCAAAGAATGACTAAGAAAGCAATAAAGAAAGGAAAGATAGATTACGAAAGTAAACTTGCGCAAAACATAAAAACAGATAGTAAAAGCTTTTGCCGATATATAAAATGGAAGAGAGTGACTAAAGTAAATGTTGGTCCATTAGAAGATGAGAAGGGGGATTTAATAATGGGAAATGTGGAAATGGCTGAGACCTTAAACACTTATTTTGCTTCGGTCTTCACAGTGGAAGACACAAAACCCATGCCAAAAATTGCTGGTCACAGGAATGTGGGAAGGGAGAACCTTGAGACAATCACTATCACTAGGGAGGTAGTGCTGGACAGGCTAATTTGACTCAAGGTAGACAAGTCCCCTGGTCCTGATGAAATGCATCCCAGGGTATTAAAAGAGATGGCGGAAGTTATAGCAGATGCATTCGTTATAATCTACCAAAATTCTCTGGATTCTGGGGAGGTACCATCGGATTGGAAAGCTGCTAATGTAACACCTCTGTTTAAAAAAGGGGGCAGACAAAAGGCAGGTATCTATAGGCCGGTTAGTTTAACATCTGTAGTGGGGAAAATGCTTGAAGCTATCATTAAGGAAGAAATAGCGGGACATCTAGATAGGAATAGTGCAATCAAGCAGACGCAACATTGATTCATGAAGGGGAAATCATGTTTAACTAATTTACTGGAATTCTTTGAGGATATAACGAGCATGGTGGATAGAGGTGTACGGATGGATGTGGTGTATTTAGATTTCCAAAAGGCATTCGATAAGGTGCCACACAAAAGGTTACTGCAGAAGATAAAGGTATGTGGAGTCAGAGGAAATATATTAGCATGAATCGAGAATTGGTTGGCTAACAGAAAGCAGAGAGTCGGGATAAATGGGTCCTTTTCAGGTTGGAAATCGTGGTTAGTGGTGTGCCACAGGGATCGGTGCTGGGACCACAACTGTTTACAATATACATAGATGACCTGGAAGAGGGGACAGAGTGTAGTGTAACAAAATTTGCAGATGACACAAAGATTAGTGGGAAAGCGGGTTGTGTAGAGGACACAGAGAGGCTGCAAAGAGATTTAGATAGGTTAAGCGAATGGGCTAAGGTTTGGCAGATGGAATACAATGTCGGAAAATGTGAGGTCATCCACCTTGGAAAAGAAAAACAGTAAAAGGGAATATTATTTGAATGGGAAAAAATTACAACATGCTGCGGTGCAGAGGGATCTGGGGGTCCTTGTGCATGAATCCCAAAAAGTTAGTTTGCAGGTGCAGCAGGTAATCAGGAAGGCGAATGGAATATTGGCCTTCATTGCGAGAGGGATGGAGTACAAAAGCAGGGAGGTCCTGCTGCAACTGGAGTACTGCGTGCAGTTTTGGTCACCTTACTTAAGGAAGGATATACTAGCCTTTGATGGGGTACAGAGACGATTCACTAGGCTGATTCCGGAGATGACGGGGTTACCTTATGATGATAGATTGAGTAGACTGGGTCTTTACTCGTTGGAGTTCAGAAGGATAAGGGGTGATCTTATAGAAACATTTAAAATAATGAAAGGGATAGACAAGATAGAGGCAGAGAGGTTGTTTCCACTGGTCGGGGAGACTAGAACTAGGGGGCACAGCCTCAAAATACGGGGGAGCCAATTTAAAACCGAGTTGAGAAGGAATTTCTTCTCCCAGAGGGTTGTGAATCTGTGGCATTCTCTGCCCAAGGAAGCAGTTGAGGCTAGCTCATTGAATGTATTCAAATCACAGATAGATAGATTTTTAACCAATAAGGGAATTAAGGGTTACGGGGAGCGGGCGGGTAAGTGGAGCTGAGTCCACGGCCAGATCAGCCATGATCGTGTTGAATGGCGGAGCAGGCTCGAGGGGCTAGATGGCCTACTCCTGTTCCTAATTCTTATGTTCTTATGTTCTTATGTAAAATTGGCTGAGAGACAGAAGGCAGAGAGTAGTGGTGAACGGTTGTTTTTCGGACGGGAGGGCCATGTACAGAGGAATCCCCAGGGGTCAATGTTGGGACCATCGCTCCTTTTGATATATATTAATGACCTGGACTTACGTGCACAAGGCATAATTTTGAATGCTTGTGGATAATACGAAAATCGGAAATGTAGTAAACAATGA
The DNA here is from genome assembly GCF_044704955.1 of Pristiophorus japonicus. NCBI lineage: Eukaryota > Metazoa > Chordata > Chondrichthyes > Pristiophoridae > Pristiophorus > Pristiophorus japonicus. The sequence goes on from NC_091977.1 coordinate 534,322,426, forward strand.
AAAGGATAGTAACAGATTTCAGGAGGACATAGACTGGTGAAATGGACAGACACGCGGCAGATGCAATTTAATGCAGACAAGTGTGAGGTGGTGCATTCTGCGAAGAAAATGATTAGAGGCAATACAAGCTAAATGGTACAATTTTAAAAGGGGTGCAGGAACAGAGAGGCCTGGGGGTGTCACAAACCTACATCTTTGAAGGTGTTAAAGGGGATTGTTGGCAATAGAGGCCGAGAGTACAAAGATTAGGCCACAGCTGGAGCACTGCGTGCAGTTCTGGCCACCACATTACAGGAAAGATATGATTGCACTGGAAAGGGTGCAGAGAAGATTTACAAGAATGTTGCCTGGACTGGGGAATTTTGGCTATGAGGAAACATTGGAGATGCTGGGTCTGTTTTCTTTGGAATAGAGGAGGCTGAGGGGAGACCTGATTGAAGTGTATAAAATTATGAGGGGCCTGGATAGAGTGGATAGGAAAGACCTGTTTCCCTTGGCGGACGGGTCAAAAACCAGGGGGCATAGATTTAAAGTAATTGGGGGGAGGTTTAGAGGGGATATGAGGGGAAATGTCTTCATCCAGAGGATGGTGGGGGTCTGGAACTCACTGCCTGAAAGGGTGGTAGAGGCAGAAACCCTCACCACATTTAAAAAGTACTTGGATGTGCACCTGAAGTGCCGTAACCTGCAGGGCTACGGACCTAGAGTTAGAAAGTGGGATTAGACTGGATAGCTCTTGGTCGGCCGGCGCGGACACAATGGGCCGAAATGATATCCTTCCATGCTGTAAATTTCTATGAAAAGCAAGGAGGTTATGATAATACGTGGTTTGAGGAGTGGTGCACAAGGGAGGGATTCAAATTCCTGGGACATTTGAACCGGTTCTGGGGGAGGTGGGACCAGTACAAACCGAACGGTCTGCACCTGGGCAGGACCGGAACCAATGTCCTAGGGGGGAGTGCTTGCTAGTGCTGTTGGGGAGGAGTTAAACTAATATGGCAGGGGGATGGGAACCTCTGCAGGGAAACAGAGGGAAGTAGAATGGGGGCAGAAGCAAAAGATAAAAAGGAGAATAGTAAAAGTGGAGGGCAAAGAAACCTAAGGCAAAAATCAAAAAGGGCCACATTACACCAAAATTCTAAAGGGGCAAAGTGTGTTAGAAAGACAAGCCTGAAGGCTCTGTGCCTCAATGCGAGGAGTATTCGGAATAAGGTGGACGAATTGACTGCGCAGATAGCAGTTAACGGGTATGCTGTAATTGGCATCACGGAGACATGGCTCCAGGGTGACCAAGGCTGGGAACTCAACATCCAGGGGTATTCAACATTTAGGAAGGATAGACAGAAAGGAAAAGGAGGCGGGGTGGCATTGCTGGTTAAAGAGGAAATTAATGCAATAGTAAGAAAGGACATTCGCTTGGATGATGTGGAATCGGTATGGGTGGAGCTACGGAATACCAAGGGGCAGCAAACGCTAATGGAAGTTGTGTACAGACCACCAAACAGTAGTAGTAAGGTTGGGGACAGCATCAAACAAGAAATTAGGGATGCATGCAATAAAGGTACAGCAGTTATCATGGGTGACTTTAATCTACATATTGATTGGGCTAACCAAACTGGTAGCAATGTGGTGGAGGAGGATTTCCTGGAGTGTATTAGGGATAGTTTCCTAGACCAATATGTCGAGGAATCAACTAGGGAGCTGGCCATCCTAGACTGGGTGATGTGTAATGAGAAAGGACTAATTAGCAATCTTGTTGTGCGAGGCCCCTTGAGGAAGAGTGACCATAATATGGTAGAATTCTTTATTAAGATGGAGAGTGACACAGTTAATTCAGAAACTAGGGTCCTGAACTTAAGGAAAGGTAACTTCGATGGTATGAGACGTGAATAGACTGGTGAATGATACTTAAAGGGTTAACTGTGGATAGGCAATGGCAAACATTTAAAGATCACATGGATGAACTTCAGCAATTATACATCCCCGTCTGGAGTAAAAATAAAATGGGGAAGGTGGCTCAACCGTGGCTAACAAAGGGAAATTAAGGATAGTGTTAAATCCAAGGAAGAGGCATATAAATTGGCCAGAAAAAGCAACAAACCTGAGGACTGGGAGAAATTTAAAATTCAGCAGAGGAGGACAAAGGGTTTAATTAAGAGGGGGAAAATAGAGTACGAGAAGAAGCTTGCCGGGAACATAAAAACTGACTGCAAAAGCTTCTATCGATATGTGAAGAGAAAAAGATTAGTAAAGACAAATGTGGGTCCCTTGCAGTCAGATTCAGGTGAATTTATAATGGCAGACCAATTGAACAAATACTTTGGTTCTGTCTTCAAGAAGGAAGACACAAATAACCTTCTGGAAGTACTAGGGGACCGAGGGTCTAGTGAGAAGGAGGAACTGAAGGATATCAATATTAGGCGGGAAATTGATGGGATTGAGAGCCGATAAATCCCCGGGGCCCGATAGTCTGCATTCCAGAGTACTTAAGGAAGTGGCCCTAGAAATAGTGGATGCATTGGTGATCATTTTCCAACAGTTTATCAACTCTGGATCAGTTCCTATGGACTGGAGGGTAGCTAATGTAACACCACTTTTTAAAATGGGAGGGAGGGAGAAAGTGGGTAATTATAGACCGGATAGCCTGACATTAGTGGTGGGGAAAATGTTGGAATCAATTATTAAGGATGAAATAGCAGCGCATTTGGAAAGCAGTGACAGGATCGGTCCAAGTCAGCATGGATTTATGAAGGGGAAATAATGCGTGAAAAATCTTCTGGAATTTTTTGAGGATGTAACTAGTAGAGTGGACAAGGGAGAACCAGTGGATGTGGTGTATTTGGACTTTCAAAAGGCTTTTGACAAGGTCCCACACAAGGGATTGGAATGCAAAATCAAAGCACATGGTATTCGGGGTAATATACTGACGTGGATAGAGAACTGGTTGGCAGACAGGAAGCAGAGAGTCGGGATAAACGGGTGCTTTTCAAAATGGCAGGCAGTGACTAGTGGAGTGCCGCAGGGCTCAGTGCAGGGACCCCAGCTCTTTACAATATACATCAATGATTTAGATGAAGGAATTGAGTGTAATATCTCCAAGTTTGCAGAGACACTAAACTGGGTGGCGGTGTGAGCTGTGAGTGAGACGCAAGGAGGCTGCAGGGTGACTTGGACAGGTTAGGTGAGTGGGCAAATGCATGGCAGATGCAGTATAATGTCGATAAATGTGAGGTTATCCACTTTGGGGGAAAAAACGAGAAGACAGAATATTATGTGAATGGTGACAGATTAGGAAAAGGGGAGGTGCAACGAGACCTGGGTGTCATGGTTCATCAGTAATTGAAAGTTGGCATACAGGTAAAGCAGGCGGTGAAGAAGGCAAATGGTATGTTGGCCTTCATAGCTAGGGGATTTGAGTATAGGAGCAGGGAGGTTTTACTGCAGTTGTACAGGGCCTTGGTGAGGCATCACCTGGAATATTGTGTTCAGTTTTGGTCTCCTAATCTGAGGAAGGACATTCTTACTATTGAGGGAGTACAGCGAAGGTTCATCAGACTGATTCCCGGGATCAGTGATTATAAATGTTTATAGAAACATTGAAACATAGAAATTAGGTGCAGGAGTAGGCCATTCGGCCTTTGAGCCTGCACCACCATTCAATATGATCATGGCTGATCATTCACCTCAGTACCCCTTTCCTGCTTTCTCTCCATACCCGTTTGATCCCCTTAGCCGTAAGGTCCATATCTAACTCCCTCTTGAATATATCCAATGAACTGGCATCAACAACTCTCTGCCGCAGGGAATTCCACAGGTTAACAACTCTCTGAGTGAAGAAGTTTCTCCTCATCTCAGTCCTAAATGGCCTACCCCTTATCCTAAGACTGTGTCCCCTGGTTCTGGAACTCCCCAGCAACGGGAACATTCTTCCTGCCTCTAACCTGTCCTGTCCCGTCAGAATTTTATATATTTCTATGAGATCCCCTCTCATTCTTCTAAACTCCAATGTATAAAGGCCCAGTTGATCAAGTCTCTCCTCATATGTCAGTCCTGCCATCCCGGGAATCAATCTGGTGAACCTTCGCTGGACTCCCTCAATAGCAAGAATGTCCTTCCTCAGATTAGGGGACCAAAACTGTACACAATATTCCAGTTGAGGTCTCACTAAGGCTCTGTACAACTGCAGTAAGACCTCCCTGCTCCTATACTCAAATCCTCTAGCTATGAAGGCCAACATGCCATTTGCCTTCTTCACTGCCTGCCAAACTTCAATGACTGATGTACCATGACACCCAGGTCTCGTTGCACATCCCCTTTTCCTAATCTGTCACCATTCAGATAATATTCTGTCTTCCTGTTTTTGACTCCAAAGTGGATAACCTCACAATTATCCACATTACACTGCATCTGCCATGCATTTGCCCACTCACCTAACCTGTCCAAGTCATCCTGCAGCCTCTTAGTGTCCTCCTCACAGCTCACACCGCCACTCAATTTAGTGTCATCTGCAAACTTGGAGATATTACATTCAATTCCTTCATCTAAATCATTGATGTATATTGTAAATAGCTGGGGTCCCAGCACTGAACCCTGCGGCACCCCACTGGTCACTACCTGCCATTCTGAAAAGGGCCCGTTTATTCCGACTCTCTGCTTCCTGTCTGCCAACCAGTTCTCTATCCACGTCAGTATATTACCCCAAATACCATGTGCTTTAATTTTGCACACTTATCTCTTGTGTGGGACCTTGTCAAAAGCCTTTTGAAAGTCCAAATACACCACATCCACTGGTTCTCCCTTGTCCACTCTACTAGTTACATCCTCAAAAAATTCCAGAAAATTTGTCAAGCATGATTTCCCTTTCATAAATCCATGTTGACTTAGACCGATTCTGACACTGCTTTCCAAATATTTCATCTTTAATAATTGATTCCAACATTTTCCCCACCACCGATATCAGGCTAACCGGTCTATAATTCCCTGTTTTCTCTCTCCCTTCTTTCTTAAAAAGTGGTGTTACATTAGCTACCCTCCAATCCATAGGAACTGATCCAGAGTCAATAGAATGTTGGAAAATGATCACCAATGCATCCACTATTTCTGGGGCCACTTCCTTAAGTACTCTGGGATGCAGCCTATCAGGCCCTGGGGATTTATTGGCCTTCAATCCCATCAATTTTCCTAACACAATTTCTTGACTAATAAGGATCTCCTTCAGTTCATCCTTTTCGCTAGACCCTCGAACCCCTAGTATTTCCGGAAGGTTATTTGTGTCTTCCTTATTGAAGACAGAACCAAAGTATTTGTTCAATTGGTCTGCCATTTCTTTGTTCTCCATTATAAATTCACCTGATTCTGTCTGCAAAGGACCTACGTTGGTATTCACTAATCTTTTTCTCTTCACATATCTATAGAAGCTTTTGCTGTCAGTTTTTATGTTCCCTGCAAGCTTCCTCTCATACTCTATTTTCCCCCTTCTAATTAGACCTAATTCAATAATAACCTTCAAAAGGGGAATTGAATAAATACTTAAAGAAGAAAAATTTGTGGGGCTGTGGGGAAAGCGCAGGGGCCATCATTTTCCAGTTCTCTTTTGATCTGGGCATGGTGCCAGTGGATTGCGAATGTAGTACCCTTGTTTAAGAAGGGAGAAAGGGATAGGCCGAGTAATTACTGGCCTGTCAGCCTAACGTCAGTGGTGGGAAAATTATTGGAAAAAATCCTGAAAGACAGGATAAATCTGCATTTGGAAAGGCAAGGATTGATTAGGGACAGTTAGCACGGATTGGTTAAGGGAAGATCGTGTTTGACTAACCTGATTGAATTTTTTGAGGAGGTAATCAAGAGGGTAGATGAGGGTAGTGCTTACGATGTAGTATATATGGACTTTAGCAAAGCTTTTGATAAGGTCCCGCATGGTAGACTGGTCATGAAGGTTAAAGCCCATGGGATACAGGGCAAAGTGTCAAGTTGGATCCAAAATTGGCTTGAGGTAGGCAGCAAAAGGTAATGATTGATGGTTGTTTTTGTGACTGGAAGGATGTTTCCAGTGGGGTTCCGCAGGGCTCAGTACTGGGACACTTGCTTTTTGTGGTATATATCAACGATTTAGATTTGAATATAGGGAGTATGATTAAGAAGTTTGTAGACGACACTAAAATTGGCTGTGTGGTTGATAATGAAGAGGAAAGTCATGGGCTGCAGGAGAATATCAATCTACTGGTCAGGTGGGCAGAGCAGTGGCAAATGGAATTTAATTCAGAGAAGTGTGAGGTGATGCACTTTGGGAGGGCTAATAAGGAAAGGGTATACACATTAAGCAGTAGGCCACTTAATAGTATAGATGAACAAAGGGACCTTGGAGTGCTTGTCCACAGATTCCTGAAAGTAGCAGGCCAGGTGGATAAGGTGGTTAAGAAGGCATACGGAATGCTTGCCTTTATTGGCCAAGGCATGGAATATAAGAGCAGGGAGGTTATGCTTAAATTGTATAGTACTTTGGTTAGGCCACAGCTGGAGTACTGCGTGCAGTTCTGGTCGCCATATAAGGACGTGATTGCACTAGAGAGGGAGCAGAGGAGATTTACTGGGATGCTGCCTGGAATGGAGAATCTTAGTTATGAGGACAGATTGGATAGGCTGGGTTTGTTCTCATTGGAACAGAGGAGGCTGAGAGGAGACCTCATCGAGATGTACAAAACATTGAGGGGCCTGGACATAGTGGAGAGTAAGGGTCTATTTCCATTGGTGGAGTGGTCTATTACAAGGGGGCATAGTTTTAAGGTGGTTGGTAGAAGGTTTAGAGGGGATTTTAGGGGGTGGGGCTTCTTTACGCCGAGGGTTGTGGGGATCTGGAACTCGCTGCCTGGAAGAGTGCTGGATGCAGAAACCGTCCCCACTTTTTAGAGATGGTTGGATGGGCAGTTAAAGTGCAGTAACCTGCAGGGTTACGGACCTAGAGCTGGTAATTGGGATTAGACTGGATGACCTTTTGTTGGCCGGCGCAGATATAATGGTAAGTACTGCAGGGAATCGTATACGGCCAGGGTGATCTCCTGGACTTGTGTTGATCGCCTGGATGGGTCGCAGAGCAATTTTCCCAGATTTTTTCTCCTTAAATCGGCCTGGGTTTTTATCTGGCTTTTGCTTCTCCCAGGAGCTCACATGGCTCCAGCTGGGTCGGAATGTAGAATGTTTCAGTATACAGATCAGCCATGATCTTATTGAATGGCGGAGCAGGCTCGAGGGGCTAGATGGCCTACTCCTGTTCCTAATTCTTATGTTCTTATTTTCTTATTAAGGGGTGTCGCAGTTGTGGTGAGACGGACTGGTTGGGCTGGGTGCTCTTTACCTTTCCGTCATTGTTCATAGGTTTATATGTAACCTTTAGGGCTGTTGACCAAAGGCCGTGTCGGTCGGCGCAGACACAATGGGCCGGAATGGCCTCCTTCTGCACTGTAAATTTCTATGTTTATAATTGGATAGCTCTTTCAAAGAGCATAAGAAATAGGAGCAGGAGTAGGCCAAACGGCCCTTTGAGCCTGCTCCGCCATTTAATACGATCATGGCTGATCCGATCATGGACTCAGCTCCACTTCCCTGCCCGCTTCCCATAACCCCTTATTTCCTTATCGGTTAAGAAACTGTCTATCTCTGTTTTAAATTTATTCAATGTCCCAGCTTCCACAGCTCTCTGAGGCAGTGAATTCCACAGATTTACAACCCTCTGAGAGAAGAAATTCCTCCTCATCTCTGTTTTAAATGGGCGGCCCCTTATTCTAAGATTATGCCCCCTAGTTCTAGTCTCCCCCATCAGTGGAAACACATCTTTGCTGAATGATTTCACGAAACTTTCAGTTCCAGTTCTGAATTGCTCGATAAGCTTCTTATATCCATAACATTATGTGTTGTTGCTATTTGAGGTCTAGTTAATCAGTAATCTGCTTTGACGATAGCACTGGTGGTCGAATGGACTGCAGTGCGTTGTGCCAATATTATCGCCCAGATCGCTCGTGCATAATGAATAAAGGGAAGTGAGGATTGAGTTTAGCCGTCCAGTTTGGAACATTTTATAGATGAAAAAAAAGAGAGTGATGTTGAACCCGGGTTTGAGGGAACACTAATCAATCTGAGGTCCTTCACGTGAGGCTTACTTGGCACAAGCCCCTGCCCACATCCAAACTAGGTGACAGAAAGTGTTCACCGCTGGTGGGGGAGGGGGCGGGAGATACTGCAGCAAAAATAAACGCAACCAATAGGATTACTGCTTGGAAACGGTCCCTTTGTTTCCCAGGTAACGGAATCCTAGGGATCAAAATCCACTGTCAACCTTTATCTTCTCTTCACTTCAACACACGCACTGCTGTACCACAAACACTAAAATATTGATGCACTCATCCTACGAACAATGACGTTATACATAGCAGAAAAGGATGGACAGGTGCTGGGTGATATTTCACTTGAAAAGAAAAGGCTGAGGGGTGATCTAATAAAGGTTTTGATAGAGTAGACATAGAGTGTTTTTTTGTTCCTTCCTGGGATGTGGGCATCACAGTCAAGGCCAGCATTTATTGCCCATCCCTAATCGCCCGTGAGAAGGTGGTGGTGAGCCACCTTCTTGAACCGCTGCAGTCCGTGTGGTGAAGGTGCTCCCACAGTGCTGTTAGGGAGGGAGTTCCAGGATTTTGACCCAGCGGCGATGAAGGAACGGCCGATATATTTCCAAGTCAGGATGGTGTGTGTGACTCGGAGGGGAACGTGGAGGTGCTGGTGCTCCCATGCGCCTGCTGCCCTTGTCCTTCGAGGCGGTAGAGGTCGTGGGTTTGGGAGGTGCTGCTGAAGAAGCCTTGGCGAGTTGCTGCAGTGCATCTTGTAGACGGTACACACTGCAGCCACGGTGCGCCGGTGGTGGAGGGAGTGAATGTTGAAGGTGGTGGATGGGGTGCTGATCAAGCGGGCTGCTTTGTCCTGGATGGTGTCGAGCTTCTTGAGTGTTGTGGGAGCTGCACTCATCCAGGCAAGTGGGGAGTATTCCATCACACTCCTGACTTGTGCATTGTAGATGGTGGAAAGGCTTTGGGGAGTCAGGAGAGGAGACACTTGCCGCAAAATACCCAGCCTCTGACCCGCTCTGGTAGCCACAGTATTTATGTGGCTGGTGCAATTAACTTTCTGGTCAATGGTGACCCCCAGGATGTTGATGGTGGGGTATATGGCGATGGTAATGCCGTTCAATGCCAAAGGGCGGTGGTTAGACTTTCGCTTGTTGGAGATAGTCATTGCCTGGCACTTGTGTGGTGCGAATGTTACTTGCCACATCAGCCCAAGCCTGAATGTTGTCCAGGTCTTGTTGCATGTGGGCATGGACTGCTCTGGGTTCAATATCACTCTTCTTTTACATCTATAAAATGTTCCAAATTGCACGGCTAAACTGAATCCCCACTTCTGACCTTATGATGGAGGGAAGGTCATTGATGAAGCATCTGAAGATGGTTGGGCCTAGGACACTGCCCTGAGGAACTCCTGCAGCGATGTCCTGGGGCTGAGATGATTGGCCTCCAACAACCACAACCATCTTCCTTTGTGCTCGGTATAACTCCAGCCAGTGGAGAGTTTTCCCCCCGATTACCATTGACTTCCGTTTTATTAGGGCTTCTTGATGCCACACTCAGTCAAATGCTGCCTTGATGTCAAGGGCAGTCACTCTCGCCTCACCTCTGGAATTCAGCTCTTTTGTCCATGTTTGGACCAAGGCTGTAATGAGGTCTGGAGCCGAGTGGTTAGAAACATAGAAATTTAAAGCACAGAAGAAGGCCATTTTGGCCCATCGTGTCCACGCCGGATGACAAAGAGCCGCACGCCCCTTCGTCAACAGCCCTAAAGGTTACATACAAACGCATGAACAATGACGGAAAGGCAAAGAGCACCCAGCCCAACCAGTCCGTCCCACACCACTGCAACGTCCCTTATACTAAAAACATCTACACTCCACCCCAACTGGAGCCATGTGATCTCCTGGGAGAGGCAAAAACCCAGGCCAATATAGGGAGAAAAAATCTGGGACAAATCCTCTCCGACCCCATGCAGGCGATCGAAACTAGTCCAGGAGATCATCCTGGCCATATTCTATTCCCTGCAGTACTTACCATTATATCTGTGCCGACCAACAAAAGGTCATCCAGTCTAATCCCAATTACCAGCTCTAGGTCCGTAACCCTGCAGGTTACTGCACTTTAAGTGCCCATCCAACCATCACTTAAAAGTGGTGAGGGTTTCTGCATCCACCACCCTTCCAGGAAGCGAGTTCCAGATCCTCACATTCTTCTGTGTAAAGAAGCCCCCCCCTCAAATCCCCTCTAAACCTTCCATCAACCACCTTAAAAGTATGCCCCCTTGTAATATACCCCTCCACCAATGGAAATAGATCCTTACTATCCACTATGTCCAGGCCCTTCAATATTTTGAGGTCTCCTCTCAACCTCCTCTGTGCCAATGAGAACAAACCCAGCCTATCCAATCTGTCCTCATAACTAAGATTCTCTATTCCAGGCTGCATCCTAGTAAATCTCCTCCGCACCCTCTCTAGTGCAATCACGTCCTTCCTATAATAAGGCAACCAGAATTGCACACAGTACTCCAGCTGTGGCCTAACCAAAGTACTATACAATTTAAGCATAATCTCCCTGCTCTTATATTCTGTGCCTCGGCCAATAAAGGCAAGCATTCCGTATGCCTTCTGAACCACCTTATCCACCTGGCCTGCTACTTTCAGGGATCTGTGGACAAGCACTCCAAGGTCCCTTTGATCATATACACTATTAAGTGGCCTACCGCTTAATGTATATACCCTTTCCTTATTAGCCCTCCCAAAGTGCATCATCTCACACTTCTCTGAATTAAATTCCATTTGCCACTGCTCTGCCCACCTGACTAGTAGATCGATATCCTCCTGCAGCCCATGACTTTCCTCTTCATTATCAACCACACAACCAATTTTAATGTCATCTGCAAACTTCTTAATTATATTCCCGATATTCAAATCTAAATCGTTGATATATATCACAAAAAGCAAGGGACCCAGTACTGAGCCCTGCGGAACCCCACTGGAAACATCCTTCCAGTCACAAAAACATCCATCAATCATTACCCTTTGCTTCCTACCTCCAAGCCAACTTTGGATCCAACTTGCCACTTTGCCCTGGATCCCAAGGGCTTTAACCTTCATGACCAGTCTACCATGCGGGACCTTATCAAAAGCCTTGCTAAAGTCCATATATACTACATTGTACACACTACCCTCATCGACCCTCTTGGTTACCTCCTCAAAAAATTCAATCAGGTTAGTCAAACACGATCTTCCCTTAACAAATCCATGCTGACTGTCCCTAATTAATCATCCAAATGCAGATTTATCCTGTCTTTCAGGATTTTTTCCGATAATTTTCCCACCACTGATGTTAGGCTGACAGGCCTGTAATTACTTGGCCTATCCCTTTTTCCTTTCTTAAATAAGGGTACTATATTAGCAGTCCTCCAATCCTCTGGCACCATGCACATATCGAAAGAGGACTGGAAAATTATGGTCAAGGCCTCTGCTATTTCCTCTTTTACTTCGCTCAACAATCTGGGATGCATTTTATCTGGGCCTGGGGACTTATCTACTTTCAAAGCTGCTAAACCCCTTAATACTTCCTCTCTCACTTTATTTATTCCATCCAGAATATCACATTCCTCCTCGATAGCAATATCTGCATTACCCCTTTCATTGTGAAAACAGATGCAAAGTATTCATTAAGAACCCTACCAACATCTTCCGCCTCTACACAAAGATTACCCTCATGGTCTCTAAGAGGCCCTACCCTTTTCTTAGTTACCCTCTTACTCTTAATATATTCATAGAACATCTTAGAGTTTTCCTTAATTTTACTGGCCAAGAATTTCTCCTGCTCTCTCTGGCAGAACCCAAACTGAGCATCAGTGAGCAGGTTATTGGTGAGTAAGTGCCCCTTGATCGCACTGTCGACACCTTCCATCACTTTGTTGATGATTGAGAGTAGACTGAGGGGATGGTAATTGGCTGGATTGTATTTGTCCTGCCTTTTGTGGACAGGACCTACCTGGGCAGTTTTCCACATTGTCAGGTAGATGCCGGTGTTGTAGCTGTGCTGCAACAGCTTGGCTAGAGGCGCGGCTAGTTCTGGAGCACAAGTCTTCAGCACAACAACCGGGATGTTGTCGGGGACCATAGCCTTTGCTGTATCCAGTGCGCTCATGTGGAGTGAATCGAATTGGCTGAAGACTGGCTTCAGTGATGGTAGGGACCTCAGGAGGAGGCCGATATGGATCAGCCACTCGGCACTTCTGGCTGAAGATGGTTGCAAACGCTTCAACCTTGTCTTTTGCACTCAAGTGCTGGGCTCTGGCATCATTAAGGATGGGTATATTCATGGAGTCTCCTCCTCCCGTTGGTTGGCTAATGGTAACCCTAACCCTAACCCCCCACCATTCACCACTGGATGTGACAGACTGTTTCCACTTGTGGGGTAGAGCAAAACTAGAAGCCATCAATATAAGATCGTCACCCAGTAATCAAATAGGGAATTCAGGAGAAACTTGTGTACCCAGAGAGCGGTGAGAATGTGGAACTCGCTACCACAGGGAGTGGTTGAGGCGAATAGTATCGATGCATTTAAGGGGAAGCTGGATAAACACATGAGGGAGAAAGGAATAGAGGGTTATGCTGATAGATTTAGATGAGGAAAGAGGGGCGAGGCTTGAGTGGAGCATAAACGCCGGCATGGACTGGTTGGGCCAAATGGCCTCTTTCTGTGCTGTTTATTCTATGTAATTTATTCTATGCAATTCTATGTCAACATGTAGTAGAAGATAGAGTAGACTTAGAGACAATATTTACACTTGTGTGAGAGGCCACAGCTAACTGACTGAAATAATAGTACTTACATTAGCACATTCATGAAAGGGGGTGTAGCCAAGGCTCCTCCAGTAATCCCCTGTCTCAAAATGGACTTTGTACAGTCCCGAAACAAAGTCCGCCTCGGTGATAAGATTGTGCACTTCTCCATTGATTCCTGTAACCCTACAGAAAAAAGCAATGAAGTAAAGATTTAATATTAGTGGTTTTACAATTATATTAACTTGTTTTTTTTAATTCCTTCTTGGGATGTGGGTGTCGTTGGCAAGGCTGGCATTTATTGCTCATCCCTAATTGCCCCTTGAGAAGGTGGTGGTGAGCCGCCTTCTTGAACCGCTGCAGTCCGTGTGGTGAAGGTGCTCCCACAGTGCTGTTAGGGAGGGAGTTCCAGGATTCTGACCCAGCGACGATGAAGGAACGGCCGATATATTTCCAAGTCAGGCTGGTGTGTGACTTGGAGGGGAACGTGGAGGTGGTGGTTTTCCCATGTGCCTGCTGCCCTTGTCCTTCTAGGGGGTAGAGGCCGTGGGTTTGGGAGGTGCTGCCGAAGAAGCCTTGGCGAGTTGCTGCAGTGCATCTTGTAGATGGTGCACACTGCAGCCACGGTGCGCCGGTGGTGGATGGAGTGAGTGTTGAAGGTGGTGGATGGGGTGCCAAATGGCCTACTCCTGTTCCTATTTCTTAATGACCTACAATGCCCAAAACAAGTGTCTAAACAACTCTATCGGTGGCTGTCAAAGCCAGTACAGCTCCCAACATTTAAGCTACTGGCTCCTTCTATGCTGCATTGAGAACTTCTGTAACAACAGATGGTGTTGTCCAGCTGATACCACCTTCAGCAGAACTGGCTGATTCATCCATTATTGGGAGACTCCTACCCATTCAGTTCTACCATGTTGCTGATCAATGAGGTGGTACTCAGTAAGATAATGGGACTAAAGATGGATAAATCCCCTGGACCTGATGGCTTGCATCCTAGGGTCTTAAGAGAAGTAATGGCAGGGATTGTGGATGCATTGGTTATAATTTACCAAAAATTCCCTGGATTCTGGGAAGGTTCCAGCAGATTGGAAAACTGAAAATGTAATGCCCCTATTTAATAAAGGAGGCAGACAAAAACTATAGACCAGTTAGTCTAAAATCTGTGGTTGGGAAGATGTTGGAGTCCATTATTAAAGAAGCAGTAGCAGGACATTTGGAAAAGCAAAATTCGGTCAGGCAGAGTCAGCATGGATTTATGAAGGGGAAGTCATGTTTGACATATTTGCTGGAGTTCTTTGAGGATGTAACGAACAGGGTGGATAAAGGGGAACCAGTGGATGTGGTGTATTTGGTGCATTTAACAAGGTGCCACATAAAAGGTTACTGCACAAGATAAAAGTTCACGGGGTTGGGGGTAATATATTAGCATGATAGAGGATTGGCTAACTAACAGAAAACAGAGAGTCAGGATAAATGGTTCATTCTCGGGTTGGCAACCAGTAACTAGTGCGGTGCCGCAGGGATCAGTGCTGGAACCCCAACTATTTACAATCTATATTAACGACTTGGAAGAAGGGACTGAGTGTAATGTAGCCAAGTTTGCTGACGATACAAAGATGGGAGGAAAAGCAATGTGTGAGGAGGACACAAAAAATCTGCAAAAGGACAGAGACAGGCTAAGTGAGTGGGTAAAAATTTGGCAGATGGAGTATAATGTTGGAAAGTATGAGGTCATACACTTTGGCAGAAAAAAAATCAAAGAGCAAGTTAATATTTAAATGGAGAAAGATTGCAAAGTGCCGCAGTACAGCGGGACCTGGGGGTACTTGTGCATGAAACACAAAAGGTTAGTATGCAGGTACAGCAAGTGATCAGGAAGACCAATGGTATCTTGGCCTTTATTGCAAAGGGGATGGAGTATAAAAGCAGGGAAGTCTTGCTACAGTTATACAGGGTATTGGTGAGGCCACACCTGGAATACTGCGTGCAGTTTTGGTTTCCATATTTACGAAAGGATATACTTGCTTTGGAGGCAGTTCAGAGAAGGTTCACTGGGTTGATTCCGGGGATGAGGAGGTTGACTTATGAGGAAAGGTTGAGTAGGTTGGGCCTCTACTCATTGGAATTCAGAAGAATGAGCGGTGATCTTATCGAAACGTATAAGATTATGAGGGGGCTTGACAAGGTGGATGCAGAGAGGATGCTTCCACTGATGGGGGAGACTAGAACTAGGGGGCATAATCTTAGAATAAGGGGCCGCCCATTTAAAACAGAGATGAGGAGAAATTTCTTCTCTCAGACGGTTGTAAATCTGTGGAATTCGCTGCCTCAGAGAGCTGTGGAAGCCGGGACATTGAATAAGTTTAAGACTGAAATAGACAGTTTCTTAATCGATAGGGGGATAAGGGGTTTTGGGGTTATGGCGAATGGGCAGGGAAGTGGAGCTGTTTTCATGATCGGATCAGCCATGATCGTATTAAATGGAGGAGCAGGCTCGAGGGGCCGTATGGCCTACTCCTGCTCCTATTTCTTATGTTCTTACCAGCAAGATCTTCTGAAGGCAATGCTTCTGCTGTCTAGTTAGACTTGGATGAGCTCGACACTACACTCCCAAGTGGCTCTCTTGCATTATGGCCGCTCAGCTAAACTACACTATTCAAAAAGGACAGGAAATTGCCTGGATGAGTGCAGCTCATAACCCCCTTGGAATCTTTCCACCATCTACAAGGCACAAGTCAGGAGTGTGATGGAATACTCTCCACTTGCCTGGATGAGTGCAGCTCCAACAACACTCAAGAAGCTCAACACCACCCAGGACAAAGCAGCCGCTTGATCAGCACCCCATCCACCACCTTCAACATTCACTCCCTCCACCACCGGCGCACCGTGGCTGCTGTGTGCACCATCTACAAGATGCACTGCAGCAACTCACCAAGGCTTCTTCAGCAGCACCTCCCGAACCCGCGACCTCTACCGCCTAGAAGGACAAGGGCAGCAGGCGCATGGGAACACCATCACCTCCACGTTCCTCTCCAAGTCACACACTATCCTGACTAAGGAATATAGCCCCGTTCCTTCATCATCGCTGGGGCACAATCCTGGAACTCCCTCCCTAACTGCATTGTGGGAGCACCTTCACCACACGCACTGCAGCGGTTCAAGAAGGCGGCTCACCACCACCTTCTCAAGGGGCAATTAGGGATGGGCAATATATGCTGTCCTTGCCAGCGATGCCCACATCCCATGAATTAATTTTTCAAAAATTAAACATTTTAATCTCCTCCAATACAGATAGTGATTTCTCCAAAGTATGGACCTATTTTTATTTCACAGGGCCAATTTAAATTTAAATATCGGAACAGGAGTTCATATAAACATAGAAAATAGGTGCAGGAGTAGGCCATTCGGCCCTTCTAGCCTGCACCGCCATTCAATGAGTTCATGGCTGAACATGCAACTTCAGTACCCCCTTCCTGCTTTCTCGCATCCTCCAACCTGTCTCATCTTTGAATTAAATCATGGCTGATCTGTATCTCAACCCCATTTACATATCCCTTGATACCCTTACCCTACAACAATCTTATCAGTTTTAAAATATGTTTCCTTCAAGCATTGGGCCGAGGTGTATGTAAATATTCCTGATTGATTTCTCCCTGCAGGGTTCTCTCCAAGAAGAGGCCTCACCACCACTTTTCTCAATGAGCAATGAATTTTTCACTGGATGTGCCAATTATAGCCCGTCCCTAATTGCCCTATTTGGAGCCACCATTTCAGAGGGCAGTTAAGAGTCAACCACAGAGAGGGTGGGAATCACATATCGGCCAGACCGGGTAAGGACGGCAGATTACCTTCCTCTGGACCTTAGTGAACCAGAGATTTATTTAATTCACTGAATTTGAATCCCCCCCTGGCTGCCCTGGTGGGAATTGGACTCATGTCTCCAGATATTACGAGTGCAGCAACATAACCACCAGGCTCTTGTACCCCTGGACGATGGGGGTGTGTCCAGATGTAGAGGGGTCTTCCGCCAGCTGTTTTACTCACCCAGTGTTGAGCTGCTGCCAGCTCCTGTCTTCGTTCCTTCTGAGGATTTGCAGATTAAGGTTAGCGGCAGAGGTCCCGTTGACCGCATTAAGGACCTTGATAATGATCGGGCATTTTCTATCCGTGCTGCCGTGATTCTAAAGTGAACAGAAGCAAACCAGAGATGGTGAACTACGAAGGTTCGTGGAGGCAAAAGGCGCGAGAGCGCAACGAGGATTTAATTGCCCCCTCGCTGGGCTCGAGCCACTCGCTTCGCTAAAAGTGATTTTTTTTTTTTTAGCGCCGGCTCGGGAAGCACCGAGTTGCTGTCGGATGGCATCGCCCCCTCGCCGACCTCTCGTCCTGCGGGGCACGAAGGAGTCGGCGCGCACGGAGACGACATCATCAGCGCGTGCGCGCCGGGCCGTTGCGCTAACCGCGGGGCGCGCCGCAAACCACTTTCCGCCGCACGGAGCCCCGGGGGTAATTTGGCGCGGGGTTGATATGGCCGCCATTCCCGGATGCACTAACTCGTTAGCGCTCCATTAGCGCCGGCCCACAGCGCTAACTAGCCCTGCGCAACGGGGCAATTTCGGCCCACAAATGTTTTCCAAAACCTCTCATTTAACATTTTACCAAATATCAGTTAGATGATTATAATGAGACACTACAAGATGCTCAGCAATATCCTGCATGGAAGTAAGTCGTGTTTTATGCTTTCTTCCGACATGGCCTACTAAGCACACAATGTTTGGTGCATTTCACTTTATTCCCATTTTACTGCTATTTACACACAGAAAATTGCTATTATGAGAACATGGGGATCAGGAGGCGATCATTTGGCCCCTTGAGGCTGTTCCGCCGTTCAATTAGATCGCGGCTGATCTGTATTTTAACTCCATCTACCTGTCTTGGTTTCATATCCTTGAATACCCTTTAGCACCAACATCACTAAACACACCAGCATCACCAACCTTCTCCGCAATCACCTGATGCTGCACAGGACACAGGGCATCAGCACCCGACCACATTGCTGCCCGGGATGCCAGGGATGGCCTCATCATGGCCATATTTACTTCACTTGACGCTGTACACCCTGACTGCCACATGACACCAGGTTGGCATCACCCCACACCAACAACATAAAGCATCCCTACAATGCCCAAGCCATTCCCCTCACACTCACCACCATTGCGGGGGGTACCTTTATGTCTCACCATTCACTGCAACTCACTAAGCCACTTCCAAAGGTGCACACAAATCTGTCCAAGGTCGCAAAGTGTTCCAAATAAAGGTTTGACAGCACATTAACAGAAACTTTACATGAACATTGATGATAACACCCAAGTGCCTACCCTTGTGTGTTGCTAGTTGGTATGATTGAACAAGGATGAGGGTGAGTGTGAGGGGTGGCTAGTGAGATGGGGAAGTGATAATGTAGAGGGAGAGGGATGGGTGGAGGTGTAAGGTAAGTTGGTGTGAGTAAGGATGTGCAGGAGTAGGGTAGGGAAGGCAGAGTGATGGGGATGTGATGAGTGGCACAGCAGGATGAGGTTGATTGTGGTTTTGCAGTAACGTTTCGTGATCCACTGAGATCATTGAAAGGTTTGTGCCACTGCAGCCTGGTCCTCCTGACCACATCCCTGCTTGTGGCCTCCTGTACAATGTGCACCCAGGCTGCGTTGGTGTCCTGGGGAGGTCTCTTCTGTCCCTTGGAAGGGACGAGAACCTCCCTGCATGCTGTGACTCCTCCATAAGCATCTGGAGGGAGTGATGGGAGAGCCTGAGTGCAGCCATGCCCCTCTGTGCAGTGATTGTCGGTGTTTGCAGCAGCTCAACGCGCTGGGCCGGGCTTAACAAGCCCAATCAGGGGAAAATCATTTTGGACAGCGGGAGCCAGCAGTGAGGCTGGGACGTCACCGACCTCACCCGCCCAGGTAGGGGAAATCCAGCCCAGTGACATTAGTCTAAACCACCCACCCCGCTAAAACCCTCTCAGACACAGTGTGAGGTCATGCACTTTGGCAGAAAAAATCAGAGAGCAAGTTATTATTTAAATGGAGAAAGATTGCAAAGTGCCGCAGTACAGCGGGACCTGGGGGTACTTGTGCATGAAACACAAAAGGATAGTATGCAGGTACAGCAAGTGATCAGGAAGGTCAATGGAATCTTGGCCTGTATTGCAAAGCGGTTGGAGTATAAAAGCAGGGAAGTCTTGCTACAGTTATACAGGGTATTGGTGAGGCCACACCTGGAATACTGCGTGCAGTTTTGGTTTCCATATTTACGAAAGGATATACTTGCTTTGGAGGCAGTTCAGAGAAGGTTCACTAGGTTGATTCCGGAGATGAGGGGGTTGACTTATGAGGAAAGGTTGAGTAGGTTGGGCCTCTACTCATTGGAATTCAGAAGAATGAGAGGTGATTTTATCGAAACGTATAAGATTATGAGGGGGCTTGACAAGGTGAATGCAGAGAGGATGCTTCCACTGATGGGGGAGACTAGAACTAGAGGGCATGATCTTAGAATAAGGGGCCGCCATTTAAAACTGAGATGAGGAGAAATTTCTTCTCTTAGAGGGTTGTAAATCTGTGGAATTCGCTGCCTCAGAGAGCTGTGGAGGGTGGGACATTGAATAAATTTATGACAGAAATAGGCAATTTCTTAACCGATAAGGGGATAAGGGGTTATGGAGAGCGGGCAGGGAAGTGGAGCTGTGTCCATGATCGCATCAGCAATGATTGCATTAAATGGCGGAGCAGGCTCGAGGGGCTGTATGGCCTACTCCTGCTCCTATTTCTTATGCTATGTTCCTATGTTATGTTTTTATGTAATGTTCACAACTGCACATCCACAGCAGGAACTCTTCCCAGATTTACAGTTACCAGTGCAGGCATACCTCTGCGCTCGGCCTGTGCTTCTGATTCTCGGGGTTACTTGTAGTTTCCCAGCTCAGTAAGTGTTAAACACTCTGGGGCCGGCGCTCCTCACAGTGTCTGTTCCCCAGATTCGGGGACAGGAGCCAATCACAGCCATGGCTAGCCCGATCTGGTTTTAAGTTGCCATAATGTTCGCGCGTAGAAATTTATATGACAATAGAAATGACGTGCTCACCGCCCCTCCGGCCTCTCTGTCTCTCTCCCGCAACTGAGGAACATATAACAGTAACTGTCCTAACCATCCCACCCTCAATACCCAGAGAGAGAGAGAGAGAGAGTGAGTGACAGGCAGAGACACAGTATCAGTCTTACATTTCTGAACAGTGCATCCATATCACGCTCAATAACAGTATCTCACCTTCCTATACAGGACAACAGAGCGGATAAAGACACAGAGAGAGGACCGAGGGAGAGAACATAAAAACATAAGAAATAGGAGCAGGGGTCGGCCATTTGACCCCTCGAGCCTGCTCCGCCATTCAATAAGATCATGGCTGATCCGATCATGGACTCAGCTCCACTTCCCCGCCCGCTCCCCATAATCCTTTACCCCCTTATTGCTCAAAAATCTGTCTATCTCCACCTTAAATAGATTCAATGTCCCAGCCTCCACTACTCTCTGGAGCAGAGAATTCCACAGATTTACAACCCTCAGAGACAAGAAATTTCCCCTCATCTCAGTTTTAAATAGGCGGCCCCTTATTCTGAGAGTATGTCCCCGAGTTTTAGTTTCCCCTATGAGTGGAAATATCCTCTCTGCATCCACCTTGTCCAGTCCCCTCATTATCTTATAAGTTTCAATAAGATCATCTCTCATTCTTCTGAACTCCAATGAGTAGAGGCCCAACCTACTCAACCTTTCCTCATAAGTCAACCCCCTCATCTCCGGAATCAACCGAGTGAACCTTCTCTGAACAGCCTCCAATGCAAGTATATCCTTCCTTAAATACGGAGACCAAAACTGTACGCAGTACTCTAGGTGTGGCCTCACCAATACCCTGTACAGTTGTAGCAGGATTTCTCTGCTTTTATACTCTATCCCACTTGCAATAAAGGCCAACATTCCATTTGCCTTCCTGATCACTTGCTGTACCTGCATACTAACTTTTTTTCACTCACAAGGACCCCCAGGTCCCTCTGTACTGCAGCACTTTGCAATTTTTTTCCATTTAAATTATAATTTGCTTTTCTATTTTTTCTACCAATATGGAGACAGAGAGAGAGAGACAGAGAGAGAGCGTGATGTGAGGAGCAGCGTGGTGGCCTAGCCCAGCAGGCTGAGCGGTCCCCGGCCTGTGAGCACCATCGGAGCAGGCTGGGGAGCGGAAGGAGCAGTGTGGCGGTGTACCGCTCCAGGGAGCAGCACGTGCTGGAGCAGGAGAGTAACGGCAGTGAAAAGGGACGTCACCAAGGTCCAGGTCGGTGATTGGAGCGTGGGCAGGTACAGCAGGAGCGGCGAGAGATTGTAGAGGGACATGAGCAGGGCCCAGGAGAGTCGTGAGTTCGGGGCCAGGGTCCAGGGGCAGCACGGGCCCAGCCCACACTGCGATACGTGAGCGCACTGGGTTCGTGCAGCAGAGCTGGTCTCCAGTCGTCCTGGTTAACCCTTGCCACTGGACCAAGACCTAGCTCTGTCATTTCGTCACTGATAGATAACAAAACCAGCAGTGGTCCCAATACCTGCCCCTGCGGAACACCATGGTACACTTCCCTCCGGTCCGAAAAACAATAATTCATCGCTACTCCCTGCATTCTGACACTTGGCAATTCCGTATCCATACTGCCACTCTCCCTTTTAATCCCACCATATATCACCAACATAACATCACCAGCAAATCCATTATGTGTTACTTCGTCAAATGTCTCCGCAAGATCCTACAAATCCCCTGGGAGGATAGACGCACCAACGTCAGTGTCCTCGACCAGGCCAACATCCCCAGCATCGAAGCACTGACCACAGTCGACCAGCTCCGCTGGGCGGGCCACATTGTCCGCATGCCTGACACGAGACTCCCAAAGCAAACGCTCTACTCGAAACTCCTACACGGCAGGCGGGCCCCTGGTGGACAGAGGAAACATTACAAGGACACCCTCAAAGCCTCCTTGATAAAATGCAACATTCCCACCGACACCTGGGAGTCCCTGGCCAAAGACCACCCTAAGTGGAGGAAGAGCATCCGGGAGGGCGCTGAGCGCCTCGAGTCTCATCGCCGAGAGCACCCACCCTTTCCCTCAACCACTGTCTGTCCCACCTGTGACAGAGACTGTAATTCCCGTATTGGACTGTTCAGTCAGCTGAGAACTCACTTTTAGAGTGGAAGCAAGTCTTCCTCGATTCCGAGGGACTGCCTATGATGATGACCAGGGATGAGGCAGTTCAGTTATGTGGAGAGGTTCCCTCAGCACCGCACAGGGAGTGTCAGCCTAGATTTCTCGTGCTGAATGTCTCTGGAGCGGGACTTGAACCCGCGACCTCTGGCTGAGAAACGGGAGAGCGTTGAACATAATTGCCCTGCAAGTTGAGTAGATTTGGAAAACCAAAGTTACCCCCCCCCCCCCCCCCACCAGTGCGGCTTTGTGGCCCTACTCATTTCAGCCGGTACAAAGTGTGCTTACTTCCAACAGCCGAGTGCAAGAGAGACAAATAACAATCACAAGAGAAACTGGTGGTGACACTTATGGAACACTTACCGCCGCTGACACTTTGCAAAAGGCAGTTAGGACTAAGACGAGTAACAAAGTTGAGCGCAGCATCCTGTTTCCTCCTCTGTAGGGGCCGGTGAGAGACACTGAAACTGGTCTCTGGACGGGAGGACATTTTATAGTCCCACCCCTCACAGGTCACCTGGTCTCTGACCTCCAAACCGCTGACTGGGGTTGTTGTCTCAGTAAACAGTCGGACAATAAGTAACTGGTAGAGAAAGGCTGTTTCTTTGAAATTCCATCAACAACCACGGCCCTCTCCTGGGCTCAGTTTTCCCGGGTCCTTTGCGGCCTTTTTTTTTTGGCGTGCGCCGTTTTTCCTGCCGTGATTATTTAATTCGAAGTTCCCCCCTGGAATCGGCACCAGCGTAACTGCTTTAGTGACGATTGTTCTAGGTTGTTTTTTTTTTTTTTGACGTCATGTTTCTGCATTTTCCGCAGTTTGCCCCCAAATGTTTTTAATCCCCGGTCGGCGTATCTGGCCACTCCCGAAAAACCTTCCGGTGGAGTTAACAGAAAGCAGCGCGCATTGAGAAACCGCCGCTGACAGACGCCATTGCTTTTCATCGAAGTTTTTGGAGGGAGTCTCTAACACTTGAAATATCCACAATAAAGTTCAACTTGTTTTTAACCTTTCAACGGAATACATGGGAGTTTCTTGGGTTTCTGAAGTTTTCTTCTTTTTTTTTTTACTCACCGAACGTCTTCAAGCAGGGCTGTCCGTGAGAATCGGCCCCGTGCCTGGACACAGGGGCTCGGGGCTCAGCTGGAAAACAAGCCCGTGGGGGGTGGGGGGGGGTGGGGGGAGAGGTGGTGATTGGAAGGCTGCTGCACTGGGCCCAGGGAGGGAGGTGCCGATCGGAAGGACTCTGCATTAAGCACAAGACTGCAATGAGTTTGGGGGAGGGGGTGGGGTGGGGGGCGGTGGTGAAGGGGAGAAGTCACAAGACCTGCGTGTGGACCATCCATACCGACCTTGGGGAGAGAGAGCAAAGAGCCTGTCCTGCCCGCTGTGTTGTTAATGGAACAAATAATGAAAATGATTCAAATTTAATGTAAAATATATTTTATTTAACAAACAGTACTTTGCATTTAACTTAACTTTAATAAAATTATTCTTGTATCAAACTTTAAAGTTTTCACTGACAAACTTTAAGCTCACGTACAAACTCTAAGATCGCTTAAAAACTTTAAGATCCCTTACTAACTTTCAAACGTGTAAATTTACATAACTTACAAAAAACTTTTAATTTGAGAACAGTTACAACAGTAACAACAGTAACAACAACACCAGCAGCAGCAGCAAAGAAAGGCTGCCCCCATCTCTCCTCCACCGTATTCTAAGACCGCCCGCCACGCTTGTTCTTGGTGACTCCTCCAGCCCTGCCCGCCGGCAGTGGTGCGGTGTTTCTGGGCTTGGTACCAAGCTTATTCTTTCTAAGATCTCGGGTAGTGTGCACCTGTTGAGGGAGGGGCCCAGGCGGTAATGTGGAGGACGTGGCTTGGGGCTCTTCAGAGGCTGGTGCGGGGATTGCAGTGGGAGTGGCAGTTGATTCTGTCAAGGGGCGCAGGGTCTGGGTGTGTTCCCTTATTGCAGCAGCTAACTCCGGCATTCCCTCCCTCATGAGCCCTGACAGTGTCAACGACCTCCAACAGTCCCTCCCTCATGCGCCCTGACAGTGTCCCAACTACCTGTGACATTCCCTCCCTCGTGTTCACTGATGGTGTTTGCACTATCTCTGGCATTCCCTCCCTGATGTTCACTGACAGCGCATCACCTACCTGTGACATTCCCTCCCTCATGGTCACTGACATGGTTTCAGCTGACTGAGATATTCCCTCACTCATGGGCCCGGACATCGTTCCCATTTCTCGTGAGATTGCTGTTACTTCTCCCGACAGTCCCGCTACCTCATCATCCACCCCACTGATGGTGTCCAGGAGTGATCGCGTAAGGTCAATGCTCTCCCCACTCATTGCCATCAGCTGAACTACATCTGTTAGATTCTGCACCTCAGGAGAGCGCTATCGAGCTCTCCTTCCCCTCCTCCCCATGGGCGTAGCTTGCACCCCACTGGGACCCGCAGCCTCGGGGAAGGTGGGGCCCTGGGTGTGCCTCGCTGCACCCCACCACTGGGACCCACAGCCTCGGAAGGTGGGGCCCTGGGTGTGCCTCGCTGCACCCCACCAGTGGGACCCACAGCCTCGGGGAAGGTGGGGCCCTGGGTGTGCCTCGCTGCACCCCACCACTGGGACCCACAGCCTCGGGGAAGGTGGGGCCCTGGGTGTGCCTCGCTGCACCACACCACTGGGACCCACAGCCTCGGGGAAGGTGGGGCCCTGGGTGTGCCTCGCTGCACCCCACCACTGGGACCCACAGCCTCGGAAGGTGGGACCCTGGGTGTGCCTCGCTGCACCCCACCAGTGGGACCCACAGCCTCGGGGAAGGTGGGGCCCTGGGTGTGCCTCGCTGCACCCCACCACTGGGACCCGCAGCCTCGGGGAAGGTGGGGCCCTGGGTGTGCCTCACTGCACCCCACCACTGGGACCCGCAGCCTCGGGGAAGGTGGGACCCTGGGTGTGCCTCACTGCACCCCACCACTGGGACCCACAGCCTCGGGGAAGGTGGGGCCCTGGGTGTGCCTCGCTGCACCCCACCACTGGGACCCACAGCCTCGGGGAAGGTGGGGCCCTGGGTGTGCCTCGCTGCACCCCACCACAGGGACCCGCAGCCTCGGGGAAGGTGGGGCCCTGGGTGTGCCTCACTGCACCCCACCACTGGGACCCGCAGCCTCGGGGAAGGTGGGGCCCTGGGTGTGCCTCGCTGCACCCCACCACTGGGACCCACAGCCTCTGAAGGTGGGGCCCTGGGTGTGCCTCGCTGCACCCCACCACTGGGACCCGCAGCCTCGGGGAAGGTGGGGCCCTGGGTGTGCCTCGCTGCACCCCACCACTGGGACCCGCAGCCTCGGGGAAGGTGGGGCCCTGGGTGTGCCTCACTGCACCCCACCACTGGGACCCGCAGCCTCGGGGAAGGTGGGGCCCTGGGTGTGCCTTGCTGCACCCCACCACAGGGACCCACAGCCTCGGGGAAGGTGGGGCCCTGGGTGTGCCTCACTGCACCCCACCACTGGGACCCGCAGCCTCGGGGAAGGTGGGGCCCTGGGTGTGCCTCACTGCACCCCACCACAGGGACCCACAGCCTCGGACGGTGGGAAACCATGGAATGTCCCACCAACACTCAAACCACTAGTCACAGAAGGGGCTGGCACCTTAATGGGCAGCATTTGCATCTCCACCAAAGTCAGTAAAACAGTGGGGGCTTCATCCGTCTTCATCCCCTCACCCTCGCCCCCATGCTCTTGGTCTGGAGGGTGGGATTGGACGATGTTCTCCTCTTCAGGCTCGTCCTCGTCTGAATCTTCTTCTGCATCGTCAGGGTCAGCCTCAAGTTCTGCAAACTATAACAGAACAGACAAATGGTTAGCAGCAGAAGAGGAGGGGGCAGGGTGGGTGACATGAGTAGGATCACACAGCGCAGGCAGCAGGCTGATTTGAAGGACCACGTTGAATGATAGCACATTGCATCAACTGAAGCGTAGCTGACGGAGACATCCCCATGGACCGAAGCAAGGCTAGCCCGCGCGGTACTGAACATTTAGCAAAGCCAGGCTGCGGAATTTGCAGGAGTTACCCTCTCCCTCGAGTGTGGGCCCAGCTTGTGCAGTGGTGGTTGCTTTTCTCCAGGCCGGGCCCACCAAAGCAGCGACCCTGTCTTCCAAGGGTGTCAGTGGCTGCAGATTTGCCGGGCCTCCTCCTGTTCGAGTTCTTTCCCTTTTGTGTTGTGTGCCACTTTCCTCTGCAAAGATGAAAATGCAACCTTTTAGAGAGGGTGTCTTTCTGCTGGGTGGGACATATACAGCTGGTCACATTTACAATTGCAATTCCATTGAATAAATGAAAAGATTACTTACACTAACTACTTGAGCAAGGTCCTGCCACTTCTTTTTTGCACTGGCCTCCAGATCTTGTGGTGGTCACCGTTGCGCAGTGATCTTCTGCAACTTGGTTCCAGCGTTTCTTCATTTCTTTGGGTGGAACTTTTATGTGACCTCCGCTGGTGTCCAGCTCCTGACCTCCGGCCTCAAAAATGGCTGATTGCCAAATCGGAGCTATACTGCGCATGCGTGTCCATCGAAATAACCTCCAAAACCTCTTTTTTTTTGGCCGCACATGCGCACAAGGTGTGGCATCGTTTTTTTCCGGCGCAGACAGCAGGCTCCGCCCCTCCCCCTCCCCCCCCAGAGGCGACTGGACACTCTGCGCAGCACCAAATTCGAATTATAGGTCGGGGAAACTTTGGCAAAAATATTTCTGCCGCATTTCTGGCCTAGAAAAACGGGCGTAACTCTGGCAATACGCCAGAAAACGGGCTTGGGCAAAATTGAACCCCTGAATACAGTTTTACGGCAGCACTCGCATGTCAAAGCAGCGTTGAAGCCAAAGTCCACAATTTTTGTTCAGTCGGGTTGACACAAGATTTTTAAAACCGCTTTCTGCCGTTCAGTGACTTTCTTTTCTAACTGAGTTTGCAATCTTTTTTTTTTTAGTTCTGAGTGTCGGCTTCCCTTCTATCTTTGCTTCAAAGTTGGCATTCGTTGGTGTAGTGTTTGGATTTTCTTTTCCATTGGTGCTGTGTTTTGCAATCGGAACATCGGGACAGGAGGAGGTCACAGCTGATCTGCAGCCTAACTCCACACACCCACCTGCGCCCCACATCCCCTGAATCCCATTGGTTAACGTCAATTGCCGTTTGTGGAAGAGAGTTCCAAACTTCTACTGCCCTTTGTGTGTAGAAGTGTTTCCGAATTTCACTCCTGAAAGGCCTGGCTCTAATTTTTTGACTATGCCCCATAGTCCTAGACTCCCCAGCCAGCGGGATCATAGAAATTTACAGCACGGAAGGAGGCCACTCTGCCCATCATGTCCGCGCCGGCCGGCAAAGAGCTATCCAGCCTAATCCCACTTTCCAGCTCTTGGTCCGTAGCCCTGTAGGTTACGGCACTTCAAGTGCATAATTCAAGTACTTTTTAAATGTGGTGAGGGTTTCTGCCTCTACCATCCTTTCAGGCAGTGAGTTCCAGACCCCCACCACCCTCTGGGTGAAAACATTTCCCCTATTTCCCCAGAAATAGTTTCTCTCTATCTACCCTATCTGTTCCCTTTAATATCTTGAAAACGTCGATCAGATCACCGCTTAACCTTCTAAATTCCAGGGAATACACCCCTAATTTGTGTAATCACTCCTCGTAACTTAGAGTGCGGATATTATTCTGGTAAACCTAGGCTGCACGCCCTCCAAGGCCAATATATCCTCCTTAAGGTGTGGAACTGCTCCCACTTTTTCTGTACCTGTTATTGGTCTGAGAGTTCGGGAGGTCCGTGAGTTCGGGAGGTCCGTGAGTTCGGGAAGTTCAAGAGTTCGGGAGGTCCAAGAGTTCGGGAGGTTCAAGAGTTCGGGAGGTCCATGATATCGGAAGATCCATGATATCGGGAGAGTTCAGGAGGTCCATGAGTTTGGGAGAGTTCGGGAGGTCCATGAGTTTGGGAGAGTTCAGGAGGTCCATGAGTTTGGGAGAGTTCGGGAGGTCCATGAGTTTGGGAGAGTTCGGGAGGTCCATGAGTTTGGGAGAGTTCAGGAGGTCTGTGAGTTGGGAAGATCCATGAGTTCGGGAGGTCTGTGAGTTCAGGAGGCCATGAGTTTGGGAGAGTTTGGGAGGTCCATGAGTTTGGAAGGTCCATGAGTTTGGGAGGTCCATGAGTTTGGGAGAGTTTGGGAGGTCCATGAGTTTGGGAGGTCCATGAGTTTGGGAGAGTTTGGGAGGTCCATGAGTTTGGGAGGTCCATGAGTTTGGGAGGCCAGGAGTCCGAGGAGCAGAAGGCTGGAGGTAGGCGAGGAGTTCACTTCTGACGAGGATCCCACAGTGAGTGCGTCATCAGAGCACGCACCTCTGATATTCTCCCCCCGCTCGGTGCCACTGACAGCTTTTTTCTGCCGGTGCGCTGAGCTTGGAGTGCTTGCAAAATGGCGCTGCGGCTCCCGTTAAAGGGGAGGGCGCACTGTCGCTGCCGCCATGTTATTTTTGTTGTCGGCCGGCTGTTGTGTCAGGACAACAATTATACACCTGGGTTCGGCCGGGCCGCCAACAGGTAGCCTGGCACCCGCCCCGGGGTGCCAGACCGCTGGCCCGGCTGAAACCCTCCCTGGCGGCCCAGTGGACCGAATCGCGCAGGTTCTCCTCTTAAAGTGAGAGCCGTGGTGACACGGCGCCGTGATGACATCATCAGACAGCGGCGAACACTCCACCCGTCCCCAAGTTACGCCCCACTAGTGCGCGAACTCCCGCTCGCCGCTGCACTCCCGCCCCCGTTACAACCGACTTCTGGGCCGCTGAAACAAACAGCCAAAGAGCAGAATTTTTCTCAAGAGGACATCACCTCCACCCCGCCGGTAAAAACAACAGACACATGTCAGGTGCACCGTGCTTACGCCGGTGGGCAATTCCGGCCCCTCCTTACTCTTATACTCCAACCCCCCTTGCACCCTCGCCAAGGCCTTGACATCCTCCGAGTTTTGCTGCCCAGAATTGGACACAATACTTTAGCTGGGCCCTAATTTATAAAGGTTTAGCATGACTTCCTTGCTTTAGTGAGCCGAAAGTTGGGGCGGACAATTTTCCGGCGATGTTCCAGCCTAACTTTCCACTTTTCAGTCAAAATGGGCGATAGCAGGCCTTTTTGGGCGATATCTGGGCACTAGCCCAGCGATGTGAAGTCCAATATGTTTTCTTAACAGTCTTTTCAACTAGTCCTGCCACCTTCAAAGATTTGTATACACACACCCCCAGGTCTCTCTGTTCCTGCGCCCCCTTTAAAATTGTACCATTTCATTCATATTGCCTCTCCTCGTACTTCCTACCAAAATATATCACTTCACCTCCTCTGCCACGTGTTCGCCCATTTCAACAGTCTGTCTGTCCTCCTGAAGTCTCTTACTATCCTCCCCGCTGTTTACTACATTTCTGAGTTTCATATCATCTGCAAACTTTGCAACTGTGCCCTTTGTACCCGAGTCCAGGTCACTGATAGATAACAAAACCAGCAGTGGTCCCAATACCTGCCCCTGCGGAACACCATGGTACACTTCCCTCCGGTCCGAAAAACAACCATTCATCGCTACTCCCTGCATTCTGACACTTGGCAATTCCGTATCCATACTGCCACTCTCCCTTTTAATCCCACCATATATCACCAACATAACATCACCAGCAAATCCATTATGTGTTACTTCGTCAAATGTCTCCGCAAGATCCTACAAATCCCCTGGGAGGACAGACGCACCAACGTTAGCGCCCTCGACCAGGCCAATATCCCCAGCATTGAAGTACTGACCACACTCGACCAGCTCCGTTGGGCGGGCCACATTGTTTGCACGCTCGACACGGGACTCCCAAAGCAAGCGCTCTACTTGGAACTCCTACACGGCAAACGAGCCAAAGGTTGGCAGAGGAAACGTTACAAGGACACCCTCAAAGCCTCCCTGATAAAGTGCAACATCCCACCGACACCGGGGAGTCCCTGGCCAAAGACCGCCCTAAGTGGAGGAAGGGCATCCGGGAGGGCGCTGAGCACCTCGAGTCTTGTCGCCGAGAGCATGCAGAAAACAAGCGCAGGCAGCGGAAGGAGCATGCGGCAAACCAGTCCCACCCTCCCTTACCCTCAATGACTATCCGTCCCACCTGTGACAGGGACTGTGGTTCTCGTATTTGACTGTTCGGCCACCTAAGGACTCATTCTAAGAGTGGAAGCGAGCCTTCCTCGATTCTGAGGGACTGCCTATGAAAAAACGAAATGAATAACTTTGTCAAATGCCCTTTGAAAGGCAATTTGCAGGTCGCCCGCACTGGCCACATCAACCCTCTCTGCCTGCTGTCTGAGCTCGGCGTAAAAGATGCCATTGCAGCAGTTCACAAAGAGCAGGGCTGTTCTTCTGAAGTCCTGGCCAATGTTTATCCCTCAACAACAACAACACTGGAAACAAAAATTAGCTGCTCATTTATCTCATTGCTGTTTGTGAGACCTTGCTCTGTGCCAATTGTCTGCCGTGTTTGCCTACATTACAGCAGTGATAACATTCCAAAAGTACTTCATTGGCAGAAAGCGCTTTGGGACATCCTGAGGTCATGAACGAGGCCACATGACCAAACGCTGTTTCTTTCCATTATAGACAGCGGCCCTGAAATTCTGGTGGGAGGCTTCTTTCGGACAAACACCTCCGACCGGAGAATTTTTCCGACAGTACCTGGTGGTCCGGAAGGAGCGTGGGATTTTCGGTGGGGAGGCCTTCTCTTCCAGCGCTGCGGTGTGTGCTCCCGCCCTCCAGGTTTATTTACGAAAGGATATACTTACTTTGGAGGCAGTTCAGAGAAGGTTCACTCAGTTGATTCTGGGGATGAGGGGGTTGACTTATGAGGAAAGGTTGAGTAGATTGAGCCTCTACTCATTGGAATTCAGAAGAATGAGAGGTGATCTTATTGAAACGTGTAAGACTATGAGGAGGTTTGACAAGGTGGATGCAGAGAGGATGTTTCCACTGATGGGGGAGACTTGAACTAGCGGGCATGATCTTAGAATAAGGGACCGCCCATTTAAAACTGAGATGAGGAGGAATTTCTTCTCTCAGAGGATTGTAAATCTGTGGAATTTGCTGCCTCAGAGAGCTGTGGAAGCTGGGACATTGAATAAATTTAAGACAGAAATAGACAGTTTCTTAACCGATAAGGGAATAAGGGGTTATGGGGAGCGGGCGGGGAAGTGGACCTGAGTCCATGATCAGATCAGCCATGATCGTATTAAATGACGGAGCAGGCTCGAGAGGCCGTATGGCCAACTCCTGCTTCTATTTCTTATGTTCTTACGTTTCCACGCAGAAATGCAGTCACGTGTGACTGCTCAACCAATCAGGTACAGTATTCTCAATTAATAGCAATGGGCACTCTGTATCCATGAGTTCTCATCGCTATTGAGAAAAAAAAACCAAACACAAGAACTCCAATTACAAAAGAAAATACACACCTCACATAATTAAAATTAATTGAAATTAAAGTTAATAAATATCTGAGGGAAAAAAAAAATTCAGAGTTATTTTAATTATGGTTTAAAATAAATTCAACATAGTGGGCAGGGTTTTTAAAAATAAAATGTTTTTTTAATTTTATTTTTTCTGTTTTAAGTGTGTTTTAAAACACTTGCGCCTGTAACAGTAGGCTATGTGCCTGCTTTTATCAGGCGCGAGAGTTTTGAAGACATTTGCTGGGCAGGAGATGGGTAAATCCCGCAATCATGCCTGTGCAAATGTCCTGGCTCCCGCGATATGGAGGATCTGTCGAGCTCCAGCATGTGCATTGCACGCCAAAAACCGGCTTTTGCGATGCCTTCCCGCAACGCCCCGTACACGCCCCGTACACACTCCGTACACACTCCGTACACACCCCGCACACACTCCGTACACGCCCCGTACACACTCCGTACACACCCCGCACACACCCCGCACACGCTCCGTACACGCCCCGTACACAGTCCGTACACACTCCGTACACACTCCGTACACACCCCGTACAGACCTGGGGACACTGGGATTTCTGGGCCAGCATGTTCTTTTGTGATATTCATTGACATATAGAGTGCCAGTGTTCTAACAGGATGCACATTATTGCGTGCACAGTTCCTACACTGCACGTGCACTATTCTGTGATTAACGGTTTATATATTCTTTAACAAAATAAGCCACATGCAAACATTACAATTGGGAACTCGCAAAAAAATCCATGTTACAGTAAAATCTGTTCCATTTACAAGGTTAGATACAACACAGAGCATCCAGCCACAGCAACTGACTGATTGGCCCCCTCACCCATCACCCCCTGTGCTCGCTGACCTACATTGGCTCCTGGTTAAGCAACACCTCTATTTCAAAATTCTCATCCTTGTTTACAAATCCCTCCATGGCCTCGTCCCTCCCTATCTCTGTAATCTCCTCCAGCCTCATAACCCCCCCCCTCCCCCCCGAGATGTCTGCGCTCCTCTAATTTGACCCTCTTGAGCAGATTATAATTGCGCAACCATTGGTGTCTGTGCCTTCTGTTGCCTAGACTCTGGAACTCCCTGCCTAAACCTCTCCACCTCTCCACCTCTCTTTCCTCCATCAAGACACTCCTTAAAACAGATGTCGACTGTGGCTCAGTAAGTCGCACACTCGCCTCTGAGTTAGAAGGTTGTGAGTTCAAGTCCCACACTAGGAACTTGAGCACAGAAATCTAGGCTGACACTCCCAGTGCAGTGCTGAGGGAGTGCTACGCTGCCAAAGTAGCTGTCTTTCAGATGAGATGTTAAACCGAGGCCCCGTCTGCTCTCTCAAGTGGACGTAAAAGATCCCTTGACACTATTTTGAAAAATAGCAGGGGAGTTATCCCTGGTGTCCTGGCCAATATTTATCCCTCAATCAACATAAAACAGATTATCTGGTCATTATCACATTGCTGTTTGTGGGAGCTTGCTGTGCGCAACTTGGCTGTCGCGTTTCCCACATTACAACAGTGACTGCACTGGGCAGGGCCCAGGTACAGAGGAGTGGGAAGGTCAGGGCGGATGAGCAGCGAGAGTTTGTGGCGTAGGAGCGGTGTGAGATCATGACGGAGGTGCGTTGATTGTTTTTGTGGCGGAGGAGCGGCGAGAGATTGTGGCGGAGGTGCGGCGAATGAGGGTACGGGGCCCAGAAGAGCCGAGGGCCCAGGGGCAGCACGGGCCCAGCCCACACTGCGATATGTGTGCGCACTGGGTCCGTGCAGCAGAGCTGGTCTCCAGTCGTCTTGGATAACCCTTGCCACTGGACCAAGACCTAGCTCTGTCAAGCCCGTGTGGTGGCTGATGTGCAACGGTCACCCCACATTAAAAAAATCCACCCACAGGCATCTTCCACCCCCTCAATTGGAGTTCAGGACTGGAACATCAGGCCCTTCATTGAAGCATCTGTGAACTCTTGTGGAAGCAAGTCATCCTCGTTCGAGGGACCGCCTATGATGATGATGAAAAAGTATTTCATTGGCTGTAACTTTGAGATGACGGGTGGTCGTGAAAGATGCTATATAAACCCGAAGTCTTTCTCTCTTTAAAAGCAGGTACCATAAGCTTTAGATTCCCAGGTCCGACAATAGAGAGATGACTTGTCGTCCAGCCAACAAAGCCTCCGTCCTCATGTGCAACCACCCACTGCGTCTGGCCACTCGTAGGTGCTCTGTGTGTCACCTGATGTACGCTCCTCTCAGTCTAATTTCCCCAGGGTGAATCTCTCTGAGCTGGTGCGTGGGAGAGCTGTAGTGCTCGGCTGTGCCTGACAAATAATGCACTTTTTCCTGTTTCGGATTGTTTAGCGTTTCAGAAATTAGATACATTCAGAATCAACGAAGCCTCACCATGAAGAATTGAGCGCCCAATTACAGAGCTCACCAGACTCCTGGGGACTGGAAGGTCTGACTGTAACACTCTGAAATACTGTAACTCAAGTGTCAGAGTATCGAACACCGAAATGGTGGAATACAATATAGTTACAGGTGCAGCCTTTTAGATTGTATAAATAATATAGATGTTCAGTCTTCAGCCAAGAATACAACCCATCATAACAAAACACTTTACTGCAAAAACTCAAGATGATGTGTCCAATGAACATAAGAACACAAGAAATAGGAGCAGGTGTAGGCCATACAGCCCCTCGAGCCTGCTCCGCCATTTAATACGATCATGGCTGATCCGATCATGGACTCAGCTCCACTTCCCTGCCCGCTCCCCATAACCCCTTATTCCCTTATTGGTTAAGAAACTGACTATCTCTGTCTTAAATTTATTCAATAACCCAGCTTCCACAGCTCTCTGAGGCAACGAATTCCACAGATTTACAACCCTCTGAGAGAAGAAGTTTCTCCTCATCTCAGTTTTAAATGGGCGGCCCCTTATTCTAAGATTATGCCCCCTGGTTCTAGTCTACCCCACCAATAGAAACATCCTCACCTTGTCAAGCCACCTCATAATCTTAAATGTTTCGATAAGATCACCTCTCATTCTTCTGAATTCCAATGAGTAGAGGCCCAACCTCCTCAACCTTTCCTCATAAGTCAAACCCCTCATCTCCGGAATCAACCTAGTGAACCTTCTCTGAACTGCCTCCAAAACAAGTATATCCTTTTGTAAGCATAAACACACCACATTGTATGAAAACTTAACGTGTGACATAAGAACATAAGAACATAAGAATTAGGAACAGGAGTAGGCCATCTAGCCCCTCGAGCCTGCTCCGCCATTCAATAAGATCATGGCTGATCTGGCCGTGGACTCAGCTCCACTTACCCGCCCGCTCCCCATAACCCTTAATTCCCTTATTGGTTAAAAATCTACCTATCTGTGATTTGAATACATTCAATGAGCTAGCCTCAACTGCTTCCTTGGGCAGAGAATTCCACAGATTCACAACCCTCTGGGAGAAGAAATTCCTTCTCAACTCGGTTTTAAATTGGCTCCCCCGTATTTTGAGGCTGTGCACCCTAGTTCTAGTTTCCCCTACCATTGAAAACAACCTCTCTGCCTCTATCTTGTCTATCCCTTTCATTATTTCAAATGTTTCTATAAGATCACCCCTTATCCTTCTGAACTCCAACGAGTAAAGACCCAGTCTACTCAATCTATCATCATAAGGTAACCCCCTCATCTCCGGAATCAGCCTAGTGAATCGTCTCTGTACCCCCTCCAAAGCTAGTATATCCTTCCTTAAGTAAGGTGACCAAAACTGCACGCAGTACTCCAAGTGCAGCCTTACCAAAACCCTATACAGTTGCAGCAGGACCTCCCTGCTTTTGTACTCCATCCCTCTCGCAATGAAGGCCAACATTCCATTCGCCTTCCTGATGACCTGCTGCACCTGCAAACTAACTTTTTGGGATTCATGCACAAGGATCCCCAGGTCCCTCTGCACCGCAGCATGTTGTAATTTCTCCCCATTCAAATAATATTCCCTTTTACTGTTTTTTTTTCCAAGGTGGATGACCTCACATTTTCCGACATTGTATTGCATCTGCCAAACCTTAGCTCATTCGCTTAACCTATCTAAATCTCTTTGCAGCCTCTCTGTGTCCTCTACACAACCCACTTTCCCACTAATCTTTGTGTCATCTGCAAATGTTGTTACACTACACTCTGTCCCCTCTTCCAGCTCATCTATGTATATTGTAAACAGTTGTGGTCCCAGCACCGATCCCTGTGGCACACCACTAACCACCGATTTCCAACCCAAAAAGGACCCATTTATCCTGACTCGCTGCTTTCTGTTCGCCAGCTAATTCTCTATCCATGCTAATACATTTCCTCTGACTCCGTGCACCTCTATCTTCTGCAGTAACCTTTTGTGTGGCACCTTATCGAATGCCTTTTGAAAATCTAAATACACCACATCCATCGGTACACCTCTATCCACCATGCTCGTTATATCCTCAAAGAATTCCAGTAAATTAGTTAAATATGATTTCCCCTTCATGAATCCATGTTGCGTCTGCTTGATTGCACTATTCCTATCTAGATGTCCCGCTATTTCTTCCTTTATGATAGTTTCAAGCATTTTCCCCACTACAGATGTTAAACTAACCAGCCTATAGTTACCTGCCTTTTGTCTGCCCCCTTTCTTAAACAGAGGCGTTATATTAGCTGCTTTCCAATCCGCTGGTACCTCCCCAGAGTCCAGAGAATTTTGGTAGATTATAACGAATGCATCTGCTATAACTTCCGCCATCTCTTTTAATACCCTGGGATGCATTTCATCAGGACCAGGGAACTTGTCTACCTTGAGTCCCATTAGCCTGTCCAGCACTACCTCCCTAGTGATAGTGACGAAGATGTTGTGGATACAAATTGCAGAATTATGGCCGGGGGGAATATCAGACACACATTTACATAGGATTTTACAGCTCAGAAACAGGCCAATCGACCCAACCGATCTTGGCCAGTGTTTATGCTCCATACAAGCCTCCTCCCACCCTTAACATGTAGAGGGTGAAGAAGATGTCAGCCATGGCTCAGTGGGTCGCACTCTTGCCTCGGAGTCAGAAGGTTGTGGGTTCAAGTCCCACTCCAGGGACTTGAGCACAAAAATCTAGGCTGACACTCCCAGTGCAGTGCTGAGGGAGCGCTGCCTTGTCGGGGGTGCCATCTTTCGGATGAGACGTTAAATTGAGGCCCCGTCTGCCCTCTCAGGTGGACGTAAGAGATCCCATGGCATTATTTTGAAGAAAAGCAGGGGAGTTATCCCCAGTGTCCTGTGTTTTTCTGCTGACTATGGATGTACTCTATGTGTAGTCACTGTGAGATTGTATAAGATGGAGACTTGTTTACCTGATGTACTGTCAATAAGGTTCACACAGTGTACATACATGCTGGCACCACTAGAGGGTGCAACTGGTGGAGACCGGCGGTTTCCTGCCCTGGTGCCAGGGCCCAGTATAAAAGAATGCACAGCACTCTGGAGTTTGGAATAAAGGACCAAGGTCACTACAGTTCAAGTACAACACATTGCCTCGTGGAGTCACACATAAGCACATTCTGGCCAATATTTATCCCTCAATCAACATCACTAAAACAGGTATAAAAACAGAAAATGCTGGAAATCTCAGTGGGTCAGGCAGCATCTGTGGAGAGAAACAGAGTTAACGTTTCAGGTCCATGACCCTTCGTCAGAGCTGGTGATCTGCTCATTAACTCAGTGCTGTTTGTAGTGCTTTCACCGGATGTCTCAAAGTGCTTTACTGCCAGTGAAGTATTTTTGAAGTGTTGTCACTGTTGTAATGTGGGAAAAGGGGCAGCCAAATTGCGCACAGCAAGCTCCCGGAAATGCGAAGGAAGTTGATTGGGGAACATCGCAGGTACCATCGCAATTTCTTGGGTCCATGAGCCAGGGGATTAACCTCCTCAATTAGAATGTGCAGGGCAGAAGATGGACAACCTTGGGCAAAATGTGGGCAAACTTGGGCAGGAGCTCGATGGTCTTGTGCCGTGTGTGGGCAACCTTGGGCAGTGTGTGTGGGCAACCACGGACAGTATGTGGGCAACCTTGGGCAGTGTGTGGGCAACCTTGGACAGTATGTGGGCAACCTTGGACAGTGTGTGGGCAACCTTGGGCAGTGTGTGTGGGCAACTGCGGGCAGTGTGTGGGCAACCTTGGGCAGTGTGTGGGCAACCTTGGTTAGTGTGTGTGGGCAACCAGAGGCAGTGTGTGGGCAACCGCGGGCAGTATGTGGGCAACCTTGGGCAGTGTGTGTGGGCAACCTTGGACAGTATGTGGGCAACCACAGGCAGTGTGTGGGCAACCACAGACAGTGTGTGGGCAACCTTGGGCAGTGTGTATGGGCAACCTTGGACAGTATGTGGGCAACCACAGGCAGTGTGTGTGGGCAACTGCGGGCAGTATGTGGGCAACCTTGGGCAGTGTGTGTGGGCAACCTTGGACAGTATGTGGGCAACCTTGGGCAGTGTGTGTGGGCACCCTTGGACAGTATGTGGGCAACCACAGGCAGTGTGTGTCGGCAACTGCGGGCAGTATGTGGGCAACCATGGGCAGTGTTTGAACAACCTCGGGCATTGTGTTTGAACAACCACAGGCAGTGTGTGGGCAACCGCGGGCAGTATGTGGGCAACCATGGGCAATGTTTGAGCAACCTTGGGCATTGTGTGTGGGCAACCACAGGCAGTGTGTGGGCAACCGCGGGCAGTATATGGTCAACCTTTGCCAGTTGACTTCTACGCAGCAAGTACCACTGCACTGCAGCCGATGCCCGTGCGCCCCCCCTCCGTAGCGACACCCACCACGGACGCAGTCCAGTGCCACGAGGGACTGTGCTTCTGACCAAGCAGGTGCCGGGCCTGCTTCCTTCCGCTCTCAGGCTTGAGCACCAGATCACAGGCCTTGCT
Organism: Pristiophorus japonicus; assembly: GCF_044704955.1. Lineage (NCBI taxonomy): Eukaryota > Metazoa > Chordata > Chondrichthyes > Pristiophoridae > Pristiophorus > Pristiophorus japonicus. The sequence goes on from NC_091977.1 coordinate 534,361,066, forward strand.
GGACCCGCCTGCCGAGGACGAAGTTCCAGTGATGAGGTCGGCCGCCTACGATAGTCTTAGTGCAACCTCTACCCTTGGACCAGCCTCTACAGCCCAGCTCCCATCCACCCCCCCCGTCCCATCCTTAACACAAGGGTTCATGCCCACATTCTATCCGAGGTTGCCCACACACACTGCCCAAGGTTGCCCCACACTGCCCAAGGTTGCCACACACTGCCCAAGGTTGCCCACACACACTACCCAAGGTTGCCACACACTGCCCAAGGTTGCCCACACACACTACCCAAGGTTGCCACACACTGCCCAAGGTTGCCCACACACACTACCCAAGGTTGCCACACACTGCCCAAGGTTGCCCACACACACTACCCAAGGTTGCCACACACTGCCCAAGGTTGCCCACACACACTACCCAAGGTTGCCCACACACCGCCCAAGGTTGCCACACACCGCCCAAGGTTGCCACACACTGCCCAAGGTTGCCTCACACTGCCCAAGGTTGCCCACACACCGCCCAAGGTTGCCACACACTGCCCAAGGTTGCCTCACACCGCCCAAGGTTGCCACACACTGCCCAAGGTTGCCCACACACACTGCCCAAGGTTGCCACACACTGCCCAAGGTTGCCACACACTGCCCAAGGTTGCCCACACACTGCCCAAGGTTGCCCCACACCACCCAAGGTTGCCACACACTGCCCAAGGTTGCCCACACACACTGCCCAAGGTTGCCACACACTGCCTAAGGTTGCCCACACACACTGCCCAAGGTTGCCACACACTGCCCAAGGTTGCCCACACACACTACCCAAGGTTGCCCACACACACTGCCCAAGGTTGCCCCACACCGCCCAAGGTTGCCACACACTGCCCAAGGTTGCCCACACACACTGCCCAAGGTTGCCACACACTGCCCAAGGTTGCCCACACACACTGCCCAAGGTTGCCACACACTGCCCAAGGTTGCCCATACACACTACCCAAGGTTGCCACACACTGCCCAAGGTTGCCACACACTGCCCAAGGTTGCCCACACACACTACCCAAGGTTGCCCACACACTGCCCAAGGTTGCCACACACCGCCCAAGGTTGCCACACACTGCCCAAGGTTGCCCACACACTGCCCACGGTTGCCACACACTGCCCAAGGTTGCCCACACACTGCCCAAGGTTGCCCCACACCGCCCAAGGTTGCTACACACTGCCCAAGGTTGCCCACACACACTGCCCAAGGTTGCCACACACTGCCCAAGGTTGCCACACACCGCCCAAGGTTGCCACACACTGCCCAAGGTTGCCCACACACTGCCCAAGGTTGCCCCACACCGCCCAAGGTTGCCACACACTGCCCAAGGTTGCCCACACACTGCCCAAGGTTGCCACACACTGCCCAAGGTTGCCCACACACTGCCCAAGGTTGCCCCACACCGCCCAAGGTTGCCACACACTGCCCAAGGTTGCCCACACACACTACCCAAGGTTGCCACACACTGCCCAAGGTTGCCCACACACACTACCCAAGGTTGCCACACACTGCCCAAGGTTGCCCACACACACTACCCAAGGTTGCCACACACTACCCAAGGTTGCCCACACACTGCCCAAGGTTGCCACACACTGCCCAAGGTTGCCCACACACACTACCCAAGGTTGCCACACACTGCCCAAGGTTGCCACACACTGCCCAAGGTTGCCCACACACTGCCCAAGGTTGCCCACACACTGCCCAAGGTTGCCCACACACTGCCCAAGGTTGCCACACACTGCCCAAGGTTGCCACACACTGCCCAAGGTTGCCCACACACTGCCCAAGGTTGCCCACACACTACCCAAGGTTGCCACACACTACCCAAGGTTGCCCACACACTGCCCAAGGTTGCCCACACACTACCCAAGGTTGCCACACACTACCCAAGGTTGCCCACACACACTGCCCAAGGTTGCCACACACTGCCCAAGGTTGCCCACACACACTACCCAAGGTTGCCACACACTGCCCAAGGTTGCCACACACTGCCCAAGGTTGCCACACACTGCCCAAGGTTGCCCACACACACTGCCCGGGGAGAATGGAGATGGAGGAGGAAATAGGCAGCCCCTCTTGTGCTGAGACCACCCACTCCCGCTCAGTTCTGCTCACAGCTGACTTTCGGTCAGGCCGGTGAGGCAGCAAGTCTTGTACATAGTTTGTTGAAGTTGCTGCCATTCACTTTGTCCTGTAGTTGGTGCCATGTTATTTATTGATAGTTATTTTTAATCTCTAAAACAGACAGACTTGCATTAATATAGCGCCTTTCATAGCACCTCAGGATGTCCCAAAGCCCTTTACAGCCAATGAAGTATTTTTGAAGTGCAGGAAACGCGGCAGCCAATTTGCGCACAGCAAGCTCCCACAAACAGCAATTTGATGATGACCAGATAATCTTTTTTTAGTGATGTTGATTAAGGGATAAATATTGGCCAGGACACCGGGGGGATAACTCCCCTGCTCTTCTTCGAAATGGTGGCCGTGGGATCTTTTGTGTCCACCTCAGTACTGCCTCTCCAACAGTGCGGCACTCCCTCAGTACTGCCGCTCCGACAGTGCGGCACTCCCTCAGTACTGCCGCTCCGACAGTGCGGCACTCTCCCCCAGTACTGCCCTCCGTCAGTGAGGCACTCCCTCGGTACTGCCCCTCCGACATTGCAGTGCTCCCTCAGTACTGCCCCTCCGATAGTGCAGTGCTCCCTCAGTACTGCCCAGCCAACAGTGCGGCGCTCCCTCAGTACTGCTCCTCCGACAGTATAGCACTCTCTCAGTACTGCCCCTCCGACAGTGTAGTACTCCCTCAGTACTGCCTCTTCCACAGTGCAGCACTCCCTCAGTACTGCCCCTCTGACAGTGCAGCGCTCCCTCGGTACTGCACTGGGAGTGTCAGCCTGGATTTTTGTGCTCAAGTCTCTGGAGTGGGACTCACAACCTTCTGACCCAGAGCTGAGGGTGCGACCCACTGAATCATGGCTGACACCATTGCTGCCCTTATTATTGTTGCTGCTGTTACATAATTCTGTGGGACGTCATTTGCAACTTTATTGAAACTTTGAAAAAACTTTAAAAATAATTTCACCATGTTTACATTTACAACTGCTGTCCACGGAGTAATCTACATTTATTTATTTTATTTTGTAACTTCCAATTTGACTGCCTCTCCTAATTTTGACTCATTCGCATTGAGTTCCTGAATCTAAGTGCTGATCGGATTAAGCGATAATATTGCTACTGACACCATTTCTGGGGCAGCTCTCTCGGTACCTTCCAAAACAAATCATTAGCAAAGCAATAAAAATCAAATATTTAGTGGTGATTATTTTAAATAATTCTATGTTTTCGCGTTAGAAAGTGTTCCATGTGGAGTCTGAATGTTTACTTCGGGAGTTGTTGGGGTTGAACTCCAACTGTTGGCTAACTTGCTTTAAAAATTAACTAGAGAAAAACAGATTGTGTAAGTGAGACACAGGTCAAGGAGCAAATAAGCTCCAACTATCTGATCAAGGTGATACTGATACCCTGGTTGAAATGGCCGTCTTCATCTCTCTTTCACAGATTGTGGCCTTAAGACAGAGAGATCAATAGATTGGGCAAAAATGAACTTTAACCCATTCTGGGACCTCTGGCCCTAAGTTTCCACACGCGGCAAAACAGGCGTCCCTCCGAGCTGGGCGCCCGTTTTTCGCGCCGAAAACGGCGCCTGAAAAAAAACGCGCGCTATTCTCGAGCGCTTTGCAGCTCGATGTCGGCTTGGCGCGGCGCCCAGGGGGCGGAGCCTACCACTCGTGCCGATTTTGTAAGTAGGAGGGGGCGGGTACAATTTAAATGAGTTTTTTTCGTGCCGGCAACCCTGCGCGTGCGCGTTGGAGCGTCACGCGCAGTCTGAAGGAAACATTGGCACTCGGCCATTTTAAAAAGTGCTGCAGAAAAAGTGAAAATTTGTTTATTGAGCCCTTGCAAAGGCTTGTATTTTAATTTTCTTGATATTTCTGTGTGTGAGGGTGAGGGAGTGCATTCTGTAATTAAAGATAGACTGTGATAAACGGGGCACATGCACTTGTTTGAGACTATTCAAATTCTTTGTAGCTGTTCAATTTTTAACATTTTTTAATAAAACCACATTGCCCTTCCATGATCAGCACTGAGGCTTCTTGCAGCTTTCTCCCCCTGCCGTCCATCGGGCCCGACGGCAAACGGCTGCCTCAAGTAATGAGGCTTCCTGCAGCCTTCTCCCTGCCTCCCCCGCCCTGCCGTCGGGAACGGCTGCCTCAAGTAATGAGGCTTCCTGCAGCCTTCTCCCTGCCTCCCCCCACCCCCCACCCCTGCCGTCGGGAACGGCTGCCTGCCTGCCCCTCCCGTCGTCGGGACCGACGCCACACCGCTGACTGAAAGGCCTGCCTGAAGCACTTTCACACAGGTAGGAAGATGGTTTATTTAATCTTTTCTTTGCTTATAAATGTTTATTCAGGTTGGATTTATTTGTATAATATTTGTATAAGTATAACTAAGGATTTATTGTAGAATGTAATGACTTCCCTTCCCCCCCCCCCCCCCCCCCCACCTCGTTCCCGACGCCTAATTTGTAACCTGCGCCTGATTTTTTAATGTGTAGACAAGGTTTTTTCAAGCCTACAAAAATCTTCACTTGCTCCATTCTAAGTTAGTTTGGAGTACGTTTTCACTGTGGAAACTTTCAAATCGGGCATCAGTGGTCGGACACGCCCCCTTTTGAAAAAAAAATTCTGTTCCAAAGTGAAACTGTTCTACCTGACTAGAACTGCAGAAAACTTAAATGTGGAGAATTGCGATTTCTAAGATACTCCGTTCTCCACCAGTTGCTCCTAAAAATCAGGAGCAAATCATGTGGAAACTTGGGGCCTATATTTCTGGGGGAAAAAAGCATGCAGGCAAACCAGACTGTCATCATCATCATAGGCAATCCCTCGGAATCGAGGAAGACTTGCTTCCACACTAAAAATGAGTCCTTAGGTGGCTGAACAGTCCAATACGAGAGCCACAGTCCCTGTCACAGGTGGGACACAGTCGTTGAGGGTAAGGGAGGGTGGGACAAATTTGACGCACGCTCTTTCCGCTGCCTGCGCTTGGTTTCTGCATGCTCTCGGCGATGAGACTGTCCACCTTTGGCTCGTTTGCCGTGAAGGAGTTCCAAGTAGAGCGCTTGCTTTGGGAGTCTCGTGTCTGGCATGCGAACAATGTGGCCCGCCCAGCGGAGCTGATCGAGTGTGGTCAGTGCTTCGATGCTGGGGATGTTGGCCTGGTCGAGGACGCTAACGTTGGTGCGTCTGTCCTCCCAGGGGATTTGTAGGAACTTGCGGAAACATCATTGGTGGTATTTCTCCAGCGACTTGAGGTGTCTACTATGCAAAAAAAAAGCCTGCAGGCAAACCAGACTGTAAGGTTATAATGTCAATTCGTTCGGCTGAGGCTTTAGGAGGAAGAAGCAACAAAACCGATAAGCAGAAAGGGTGAGATGGAGTAGGGTGGTAGGAGGCTTGTGTTGAGGTTGTGTGGGTTCAAGTCCCACTCCAGAGACTTGAGCACAGAAATCCAGGCCGATACTCCCACTGCAGCGCTGAGGGAATGCCGCACCATTGGAGGTGCCGTCTTTCGGATGAGACGTTAAACCGAGGCCCCGTCTTCTCTCCGAGGTGATGCAAAAGATCCCATGGCTACTATTTCAAAGAAGAGCAGGGGAGTTATCCCCAGTGTCCTGGGGCCAATATTTATCCCTCAATCAACATCACAAAAAAAACAGATTATCTGGTCATTATCATGTTGCGGTTTTTGGGACTCTGCTGTGCACAAATTGGCTGCCGCGTTTCCCACATTATGGCAGTGAATATACTTCAAAAGTATTTCATTGGCTGTAAAGTGCATTGGGATGTCCTGAGGTCGTGAAAGATGCTATATAAATGCAAGAAAACTAAATTCCCACCGGCATAGACCAGCTTATTCTGGGGCTTTTTTTTCTGGAGAAGAGTAGACTGAGGAGTAACCTGATAGAGGTCTTTAAGATTATGAAATGTCTTGTTAGGATAGACAGACAGAAGCTACTTCGATTTGTAGGGGCAGTCCCAAACAAGGGGACCACAAATATAAGGTAGTCACTAATAGAAACATAGAAACATAGAAATTTACAGCGCAGAAGGAGGCCATTTCGGCCCATTGTGTCCGCACCGGCCGACAAAGAGCCGCACGGCCCTCGGTCAGCAGCCCTGAAGGTTACATATAAACCTATGGACAATGAACAATGGCGGAAAGGTAAAGAGCACCCGGCCCAACCAGTCCGCCCCACACAACTGCGACACCCCTTACACTGAAACATTCTACACTCCACCCCAACCGGAGCCATGTGATCTCCTGGGAGAGGCAAAAACCAGATAAAAACCCAGGCCAATTGGGGGAAAACATCTGGGAAAATTCCTCTCCGACCGATCCAGACGATCAAAACTAGTCCAGGAGATCACCCTGGCCGTATTCGATTCCCTACAGTACTTACCATTATACCTGCGCCGGCCAACAAAAGGTTATCCAGTCTAATCCCAATTACCAGCTCTAGGTCTGTAACCCTGCAGGTTACTGCACTTCAAGTGCCCATCCAAGCACCTTTTAAATGTGGTGAGGGTTTCTGCATCCACCACTCTTCCAGGCAGCGAGTTCCAGACCCCCACAACCCTCTGTGTGAAGAAGCCTCCCCTCAAATCCCCTCTGAATCAAAAAGGGCCACGTTACAGCAAAATACTAAAGGGACAAAATGTGTTAGAAAGACAAGCCTGAAGGCTCTGTGCCTCAATGCGAGGAGTATTCGGAATAAGGTGGACGAATTAACTGTGCAGACAGAAGTTAACGGATACGATGTGATTGGCATCACGGAGACATGGCTCCAGGGTGACCAAGGCTGGGAACTCAACATCCAGGGGTATTCAACATTCAGGAAAGATAGACAGAAAGGAAAAGGAGGTGGGGTAGCGTTGCTGGTTAAAGAGGAGATTAACGCAATAGTAAGGAAGGGCATTAGCTTGGATGATGTGGAATCTGTATGGGTGGAGCTGCGGAATACCAAAGGGCAGAAAACGCTAGTGGGAGCTGTGTACAGACCACTAAACAGTAGTAGTGAGGTTGGGGACAGCATCAAACAAGAAATTAGGGATGCATGCAATAAAGGTACAGCAGTTATCATGGGCGACTTTAATCTACATATAGATTAGGCAACTTTAATCTACAAATAGATTGGGCTAACCAAACTGGTAGCAATACGGTGGAGGAGGATTTCCTGGAGTGTATTAGGGATGGTTTTCTAGACCAATGTGTCGAGGAACCAACTAGAGAGCTGGCATCCTAGACTGGGTGATGTGTAATGAGAAAGGACTAATTAGCAATCTTGTTGTGCAAGGCCCCTTGGGGAAGAGTGACCATAATATGGTAGAATTCTTTATTAAGATGGAGAGTGACACAGTTAATTCAGAGACTAGGGTCCTGAACTTAAGGAAAGGTAACTTTGATGGTATGAGATGTGAATTGGCTGGAATAGACTGGCAAATGATACTTAAAGGGTTGACGGTGAGTAGGCAATGGCATGGTAGGCACATGGATGAACTTCAACAATTGTACATCCCTGTCTGGAGTAAAAACAAAATGGGGAAGGTGGCTCAACCGTGGCTAACAAGGGAAATTAGGGATAGTGTTAGTAGTGGCCAGAAAAAGCAGCAAACCTGAGGACTGGGAGAAATTTAGAATTCAGCAGAGGAGGACAAAGGGTTTAATTAAGAGGGGGAAAATAGAGTATGAGAGGAAGCTTGTTGGGAACATAAAAACTGACTGCAAAAGCTGCTATAGATATGTGAAGAGAAAAAGATTAGTGAAGACAAACGTAGGTCCCTTGCAGTCAGAAATCAGATGAATTTGTAATGGGGAACAAAGAAATGGCAGACCAATTGAACAAATACTTTGGTTCTGTCTTCACGAAGGAGGACACATATAACCTTCCGGAAATACTAGGGGACCGAGGGTCTAGTGAGAAGGAGGAACTGAAGGAAATCCTTATTAGTCAGGAAATTGTGTTAGGGAAATTGATGGGATTGAAGGCCAATAAATCCCCAGGGTCTGATAGTCTGCATCCCAGAGTACTTAAAGAAGTGGCCCTAGAAATAGTGGATGCATTGGTGATCATTTTCCAACAGTCTATTGACTCTGGATCAGTTCCTATGGACTGGAGGGTTGCTAATGTAACACCACTATTTAAAAAAGGAGGGAGAGAGAAAACAGGTAATTATAGAATTGTTAGCCTGACATCAGTAATGGGGCAAATGTTGGAATCAATTATTAAGGATGAGATAGCAGCGCATTTGGAAAGCAGTGACATGGATTTATGAAAGGGAAATCATGCTTGACGAATCTTCTGGAATTTTTTGAGGATGTAACTAGTAGAGTGGACAAGGAAGAACCAGTGGATGTGGTGTATTTGGATGTTCAAAAGGCTTTTGACAAGGTCCCACACAAGAGATTAGTGTGCAAAATTAAAGCACATGGGTATTGGGGGTAATGTATTGACATGGATAGGGAACTTGTTGGCAGACAGGAAGCAGAGAGTCGGGATAAGCGGGTCCTTTTCAGAATGGCAGGCAGTGACTAGTGTAGTACCGCAGGGCTCAGTGCTGGGACCCCAGCTATTTGCAATATTCATCAATGATTTAGATGAAGGAATTGAGTGTAATATCGCCAAGTTTGCAGATGACACTAAGCTGGGTGGCAGTGTGAGCTGTGAGGAGGACGCTAAGAGGCTGCAGGGTGACTTGGACAGGTTAGGTGAGTGGGCAAATGCATGGCAGATGCAGTATAATGTGGATAAATGTGAGGTTATCCACTTTGGTGGCAAAGACGCGAAGGCAGAATATTATCTGAATGGCGGCAGATTTGGAAAAGGGGAGGTGCAACAAGACCTGGGTGTCATGGTTCATCAGTCATTGAAAGTTGGCATACAGGTACAGCAGGCGGTAAAGAAGGCAAATGGCATGTTGGCCTTCATAGCGAGAGGATTTGAGTATAGGAGCAGGAAAGTATAATACAGCTGTACAGGGCCTTGGTGAGACCTCACCTGGAATATTATGTTCAGTTTTGGTCTCCTAATCTGAGGAAGGATGTTCTTGCTATTGAGGGAGTGCAGCGAAGGTTCACCAGACTGATTCCCGGGATGGCGGGACTGACATATGAGGAGAGACTGGATTGACTGGGCCTGTATTGACTGGAGTTTAGAAGAATGAGAGAGAATCTCATAGAAACATATAAAATTCTGATGGGACTGGACAGGTTAGATGCAAGATGAATGTTCCCGATGTTGGGGAAGTCCAGGACCAGGGGACAGAGTCTAAGGATAAGGGGTAAGCCATTTAGGACTGAGATGAGGAGAAACTTCTTCACTCAGAGAGTTTTTAACCTGTGGAATTCCCTTCCGCAGAGAGTTGTTGAGGCTAGTTCGTTAGATATATTCAAGAGGGAGTTAGATGAAGTCCTTATAGCTAAAGGGATCAAGTGGTATGGAGAGAAAGCAGGAAAGGGATACTGAAGTTGCATGATCAGCCATGATCTTATTGAATGGTGGTGCAGGCTCGAAGGGCCAAATGGGTTTCTCCTGCACCTAATTTCTACATTTCTATATTTCTATGAACCTTCTACCAACCACGCTTAACTGATGTCCCCTCGTAATTGACCCCTCCGCCAATGGAAATAGGCCCTTGCTCTCCACTATGTCCAGGCTCCTCAATATTTTGTACATATCGATGAGGTCTCCTCTCAACCTCCTCTGTTCCTATGAGAACAAACCCAGCCTATCCAAGCTGTCCCCATATCTAAGATTCTCCATTCCAGGCAGCATCCTAATAAATCTCCTCTGCACCCTCTCTGGTGCAATCACATCCTTCCTATAAATCCAATGGGGAATTCAGGAGAAACTTCTTTACCCAGAGAGAGTGGTGAGAATGTGGAACTCTCTGCCACAGGGAGGGGTTGAGGTGGATAGTATCGATGCATTTAAGGGGAAGCTGGATAAACACATGAGGGAGAAAGGAATAGAAGGATATGTTGATGGGGTGAGATGAAGAGGGGTGGGAGGGGGCTCGTGTGGAACATAAACACCGGCACGGACCCGTTGGGCCCAATGGCCTGTTCCTGTGACTTACAGCAATAGTATGTAAGACTTTGGGCTAGAATTTCCAAACAACCCACCCAAAAGACCGCTAAGATTCCGAAGATTATCGTTGGTGAAAACTTCCCACAAAAGAAGAAAAAAATCTGCCAGTGACCAAGGTGGGCGTTGCAGCCCGATTCTCGGCGAAACTGGAATCTTGGGCGGTTCTCAAAGAAAATGGGCGATAATTAAATAAATTCACTAAAAATTTACCCCGAGGCTGCGGGTTGGGCCTAGGAGGAGAAAAACACAAAAAAATATCTTTTAGAAAAAACAGAACATTAAAAAAAATCGTAAAATCATTCTCAGGAGCCTTTTCACTTAAAGCAACACAACAGAGTTTTGATGGCCTAGAAATCCCGATCAAGGTCTTCCCACGGGCAAACCACTGAAAAAAGGAAAAAAGATGTGCTCTTACCTGTTCCCGCTACGCCCGCACGAGTTCCCGGTCCTGAGGCCTCCCCTGACTGTGAATCGCAGCACGTGCTCATCAGGACGCTCGCAGGACTGGAGCTGCAGTCACATGGCTCTGGGCAGCCAATCAGGTAAAGTATGTTCTCATTCATAATAATGGGAACTCCGTAAGTTGGAGATCCCATTATTATATGAAACCCCCCCCCACCCCAAACACCCAAAACATTAATAAAAAATAGAAAATATACACCACATATTTAAGATTCATTTAAATTAAAGTTATTAATGTATTATAAAAAATATATATTATCCGATTTTTAATAATGTTTTTTTAATTATGGTTTTAAATAAACTTCCCGTAGTGGGCAGGGTTTTTAAACAATAAAATGCGTTTATTTCATTTAATTTTATTGTGTTTTAAACACTTGCGCCTGTAACAGTAGGCTATGCGCCTGCTTTTATCAGGCGCAAGAGTTTTGAGGCCATTTGTCGGGCAAGAGATGGGTAAATCCCGCAATCTGCCCATGCAAATGTCCTCGCTCCCGAGATACGGAGGATTTGTCGAGCTCCAGCTTGACGGATCGGAAAAGCCGGTTTTCAGTGCAATGCGCATTGTGTGCTGAAAACTGGCTTTTGCAATGCTTCCCGGGTCTGTACACACTCCCGTACACACACCCCGTACACACACCCCGTACACACTCCCGTACACACCCCGTACACACTCCCTACGCACTCCCGTACACACTCCCGTACACACTCCCTACGCACTCCCGCACACACCCCGTACACACTCCCGTACACACCCTGTACACACTCCTGTACATACCCCCATACGCACTCCCGTACACACCCTGTACACACCCTGTACACACCCCGTACACACCCTGTACACACCCCGTACACCCCTCCTTGCACACCCCATACACACCCCGTACACACTCCCTACGCACTCCCGTACACACTCCCGTACACACTCCCGTACACACCCCCTACGCACTCCCGCACACACCCCGTACACACTCCTGTACACACTCCCGTACACACTCCCGTACACACCCCCGTACACACTCCCGTACACACCCCCGTACACACCCCCGTACACACTCCTGTACATACCCCCATACACACTCCCGTACACACCCTGTACACACCCTGTACACACCCCGTACACACCCTGTACACACCCCGTACACACCCCGTACACCCCCCCGTGCACACCCCATACACACCCCGAGCACACTCCCGTACACACCCCCGTACACACCCCCGTACACACCTCCGTACACACCCCGTACACACCCTGTACACACCCTGTACACACCCCGTACACACCCTGTACACACCCCGTACACACCCCGTACACCCCCCCGTGCACACCCCATACACACCCCCGTACACACCCCCGTACACACTCCCTACACACTCCCGTACACACTCCCTACGCACACACCCCGTACACACTCCCGTACACACCCTGTACACACCCTGTACACACCCCGTACACACCCTGTACACACTCCCGTACACACCCTGTACACACTCCCGTACACACTCCCGTACACACCCCCGTACACACTCCCGTACACACCCCCGTACACACTCCTGTACATACCCCCATACACACTCCCGTACACACCCTGTACACACCCCGTACACACCCTGTACACACCCCGTACACACCCCGTACACCCCCCCGTGCACACCCCATACACACCCCGTACACACTCCCGTACACACCCCCGTACACACCCCTGTACACACTCCCTACACACTCCCGTACACACTCCCTACGCACACACCCTGTACACACTCCCGTACACACTCCCGTACACACTCCCGTACACACCCCCGTACACACCTCCGTACACACCCTGTACACACCCTGTACACACCCCGTACACACCCCGTACACACCCTGTACACACCCCGTACACACCCCGTACACCACCCCATACACACCCCGTACACACTCCCGTACACACCCCCGTACACACTCCCTACACACTCCCGTACACACTCCCGTACACACTCCCTACGCGCACACCCCGTACACACTCCCGTACACACCCTGTACACACCCTGTACACACCCCGTACACACCCTGTACACACCCCGTACACCCCCCCGTGCACACCCCATACGCACTCCCGTACACACTCCCGTACACACTCCCGTACACACTCCCGTACACACTCCCTACGCACTCCCGCACACACCCCGTACACACCCCGTACACACCCTGTACACACTCCCGTACACACTCCCGTACACACTCCCGTACACACTCCCGTACACACCCCCGTGCACACCCCATACACACCCCGTACACACTCCCGTACACACCCCCGTACACACCCCCGTACACACTCCCTACACACTCCCGTACACACTCCCATACACACTCCCTATGCACACACCCCGTACACACTCCCGTACACACCTCCGTACACACCCCGTACACACCCCGTACACACCCCGTACACACCCCGTACACCCCCCCGTGCACACCCCATACACACCCCGTACACACCCCCGTACACACCCCCGTACACACTCCCTACACACTCCCGTACACACTCCCTACGCACACACCCCGTACACACTCCCGTACACACTCCCGTACACACCCCCATACACACCCCCGTACACACCCCGTACACACCCTGTACACACCCCCTACGCACTCCCGTACACACCCCGTACACACCCCGTACACACTCCCGTACACACCCCCGTACACACCCCCGTACACATCCTGTACACACCCCGTACACACTCCCGTACACACTCCCGTACACACCCCGTACACACTTCCGTACACACTCCCGTACACACCCCCGTACACACTCCCGTACACACTCCCGTACACACCCTCGTACACACCCCCGTACACACTCCCGTACACACTCCTGTACACAGACCCTGTACACACTCCCGTACACACTCCCGACCCACATCATATGGACCCGGGGAGGCCGGGATTTCTGGCCCAATATAATGAGTTTTAAAAAAAAACAATCACTAACCTTTTTCTGGCAGAGCTGCTCACCTACTGCCCAGCTCCGCTGATCCTCCTGGGTGTTTTTTTATACTTACCTACGGGTCACCGCTGAGCTAAATATCGCACTATGGCGATCTGCGGAGGCTGCACACCGGCGGTCTGCTCCCCGGTGGTACCTCGAAACCGCCAGCGTAATTCAGCTGGGCAATTTCTCGCCGACCCGGTTATCGCCCAAAATGGCCAATACCGTCCAGAAGCCGGGCGGGCGGTGAGCCACTGCAATTTCTAGCTCTATGTAACTACGTCACTCCAATTGGATATTGGGAAATGCCCCGCCACAAACTCCGTTCCCTAGCCTCTGGCTCCATCCCTCTCCCCAACTCCTGTCTGAGGCGGAACCAGACGGTTCGCAACCCTGGCGTCATATTTGACCCTGAAATGAGCTTTCGACCAACGTATCCGTGACATAACCAAGACTGACTATTTCCACCTCCGTAACATCACCCGTCTCCGCCCCTGCCTCAGCTCATCCGCTGCTGAAGCCCTCATCCATAGCTTTGTTACCTCGAGACTTGACTATTCCAACGCACTCCTGGCTGGCCTCCCACCTTGAACCCGATGTAAACTAGAGGTGATCCAAAACTCGGCTGCCCGTGCCCTAACTCGCACCAATCCCGCTCACCCATCACCCACTGTACTCCCTGACCTACATTGTCTTCCGGTTAAGCCACGCCTTGATTTCAAAATTCTCATCCGTATTTTCGAATCCCTCCATGGCCTCGCCCCCTCCCTATCTCTGTGATCTCCTCCAGCCCCACAACCTCCCTGAGATGTCTGCGCCCCTCTAATTCTGCCCTCTTGAGCATCCCTGATTATAATCGCTCAACCATCGGTGGCCGTGCCTTCTGTTGCCTTGGTCCCTAGCTCTGGAACTCCCTCCCTAAACCGCTCCTCCGCCACGATCTCTCGTTGTTCTACTGCCACGATCTCTCTCCGCTCCTCCGCCACGATCTCTCGCCGTTCCTCCGCCCCTTGCCACTGGACCAAGACCTAGCTCTGTCAAGCCCCATGTGGTGGCTGGTGTGCAACGGTCACCCCACGTTAAAAAAATCCACGCACAGGCCTCTTCCACCCCTGGAGTTCAGGACTGAAACATCGGGTCCTTCATTGAAACATCTGCGAACTCTCGTGGAAGCAAGTCATCCTCGTTCGAGGGACGGCCTATGATGATGATGGCCCTGTGGTGCCCGGGCATTGCCAACACGTCAGGATTGCCCTGGAGAATTGAAGATTAGGCAATTCTTTAACACCTTCCTTTCTTACTTGTAAAAATATTGAAAGTGGTTAAAAATACAATGGCTGTTTGACCGGGTGGGGGGGTTTGGAGGCGGGAGGGTGGTGAAAGCAACGTCCCCATCGCAGAATTGCCCTTGCACTCTGCATGGTCTCCTCTGGGCCACTGGGGCAGTGTGGGACCGGCCCAGGCGCCTAAGATGGAGTGCCGCGTTGCACGATGGCGGCCCTGACCGCGCGAGGGCCGCGAGACGGACGACGAACAAAGATGGCGGCCCGGGGCGCCCTCCCCTTTCAGCACTGCCCTGCGAGCGGATGTCGGACAACGTAACACGACCCACGGGGCGGCGAGGGGTCGGTGTGGGGCGATGAGTCGGCGCCTCGTACACTGATGATGTCATTGCCGGCTGCCAGGGCAACGCCTTCACGCACTCCGGGGCAATTCCCGGCCCCCCCCCGCGGGGCAAAAAGTGTCTTGCGTCTCGTTAGCGCCCCCTGGAGGTGCGAATTAGGCTATGAAAAGGGTCTCCCCTCTGTGACTGAATGGTGAGGCTCAATACTGGGCCTCAGACACTCATTGTAACGGAACTGGTGAGGCGCGACAGCCCGCCAGCGAGGCAGGGTGCACCGTCGGACCGGTGCCGACGTTGGGAACTTCCACCAGGGAACTGCGCCGGGGGGGTCGGGTAACTCCCTAGTGGCCGTGGGATCTTTCACGTCCACCTGAGAGAGCAGACGGGGCCTCGGTTTAACGTCTCATCCAAAAGACGGCACCTCCGACAGTGCAACACTCCCTCAGCACGGCACCGGAGTGTCAGCCTAGATTTTTGTGCTCAAATCTCTGGAGAGGGACTTGAACCCTCAACCTTCTGACTCTAGAACCAGCACTGCGAGTGTCAGCCTGGATTTATCAATGCAAATCGCTCCTTTCTTCCCTCATAGAAACATAGAAACATAGAAAATAGGTGCAGGAGTAGGCCATTCGGCCCTTCGAGACTGCACCACCATTCAATAAGATCATGGCTGATCATTCCCTCAGTACCCCTTTCCAGCTTTCTCTCCATACTCCTTGATCCCTTTAGCCGTAAGGGCCATATCTAACTCCCACTTGAATATATCCAATGAACTGGGATCAACAACTCTCTGCGGCAGGGAATTCCACAGGTTAACAACTCTCTGAGTGAAGAAGTTTCTCCTCATCTCGGTCCTAAATGGCTTACCCCTTATCCTAAGACTGTGTCCCCTGGTTCTGGACTTCCCCAACATCGGGAACATTCTTCCTGCATCTAACCTGTCCAATCCCGTCAGAAGATTATATGTTTCTATGAGATTCTCTCTCATTCTTCTAAATTCCAGTGAATATAAGCCTAGTTGATACAATCTTTCTTCATATGTCAGTCCTGCCATCCCGGGAATCAGTCTGGTGAACGTTTGCTGCACTCCCTCAATAGCAAGAATGTCCTTCCTCAGATTATGAGACCAAAACTGAACACAATACTCAAGGTATGGTCTCACCAAGGCCCTGTACAACTGCAGTAAGACTTCCCTGCCCCTGTACTCAAATCCCCTCACTATGAAGGCCAACATGCCATTTGCTTTCTTAACCGCCTGCTGTACCTGCATGCCAACCTTCAATGACTGATGTACCATGACACCCAGGTCTCATTGTACCTCCCCTTTTACTAATCTGTCACCATTCAGATAATCTGCCTTCCTGTTTTTACCACCAAAGTGGATAACCTCACACTTATCCACATTATACTGCATCTGTCATGCATTTGCCCACTCATCTAACCTATCCAAGTCACTCTGCAGCCTCCTAGCATCCTCCTCACAGCTCACACTGCCACCCAGCTTAGTGTCATCTGCAAACTTGGAGATATTACATTCAATCCCTTCGTCTAAATCATTAATGTATATTGTAAATAGCTGGGGTCCCAGCACTGAACCCTGCGGCACCGCCTGCCATTCTGAAAAGGACCCGTTTATTCCCACTCTTTGCTTCCTGTCTGCAAATCAGTTCTCTAACCACGTGAATACATTACCCCCAATACCATGTGCCTTAACTTTGCACACTAATATCTTGTGTGGGACCTTGTCAAAAGCCAATGGCAGCCTCCTATATAAGGTCACATACAACAGTGACTACACTTCAAAATGACTTAATTGGCTGCAAAGCGCTTTGGGAGGTCCGTGGCTCAGTGGGTAGCACTTTCACCTCTGAGTCAGAAAGTTGTGGGTTCAAGTCCCACTCCAGAGACTTGAGCACATAAATCCAGGCTGACACTCCCAGTGCAGTGCTGAGGGAGTGCTGCACTGTCGGAGGTGCCATCTTCTGGATGAGTCATTAAACCATCTGCGCTCTCTCAGGTGGATGCAAAAGATCCCACAGCCATTACTTTGAAGAAGAACAGGGGAGTTATCTTGTCCAGGGACAATTAGGGATGGGCAATAAATGCTGGCCTTGCCAGCGACACCCACATCCTGTGAACAAATAAAAAGTATCCTGGCTGATATTGATTCCTCAATCAACAGACTATCTGGTCATTGCTGTTTGTGGAAGCTTGCTGTGCACAAATTGGCTGCTGTGTTTCCTACATTACAACAGTGACTGGACTTCAAAAGTACTTCATTGGCTGTAAAGCGCTTTGGGATGTCTGGTGGTCATGAAGGTGCTATATAAATGCAAGTCTTTCTTTGTAGCCATGGTGCAATTGCATCTTTTTGCCAGTGTTGGCGCTGCATGCCCCTCTCCTGCAGGGGCGTGGTTAAATTTCAACGTGACATGTTTACATAGGCATTTTCCATTATAACTCTGGACATTGGAATTGATTACGGAGCGGCATTGACAGGAGGTGCGTGTGGATGCATGGATTTTAATATATTGTACATCCTACCTGGAGGGACTAGAGAAGATGGACTTCTTCTCCTTGCAGCAGAGAAGATAAAGGGGAAGATTGAATGGAGGTGTTCAAAGTGATGAGGGGATTTTGATAGAGTAGATGGGGAGACACTTGTTCCAGTGGTAGAAGGGTCAGGAACCAAGGACACAGATTTGAAATAATTGGCAAATGAACCGGGGGGAGATGAGGAGAATTTATTTGTTAATGCAGCGAGTTGCTGTGATCCGGAACGCGCTGCCTGAAAGGGCGGTGGGAGCAGATTCAATCGTAACTCTCAAACGGGAATTGGGTAAATATTCTGCAGGGCTATGGAGAAAGAGTGGGTGGAGAGAGGGACTAATTGGATAGCTGTTTCATAAACACGATGGATCGAATATTCTCCTTCTACGCTGCATCATTCTACGATTCTATGATCTTTGTGCTCTTCTGCCCTCTTGAGCATCCCTGATTATAATCGCACCACCATCGGTGGCCGTGCCTTCTGTTGCCTGGGCCCCAAGCTCTGGAACTCCCTGCCTGAACCTCTCTACCACTATTTCCTCCTTCAAGACGCTCCTTAAAACATTCCTCTTTGACTGAACTTTTAGTCACCTGCCCTAATTTCTACTTAAGTGGCTCGGTGTCAAATTTTTATCTCATAACACTTCTGCGGAGCACCTTGGGACGTTTCACTATGTTAAAGGCGCTATATAAATACAAGCTGTTGATTCTAGGTTTGTCAGCATTCCCACAGGCGATATGGAGGAGGAGTGGCTGGCAGTACAGAAGCAAAAAAAGGCAAGTCTTTTCTCCTTTACTATTTGGAATCATCATCATAGGCAGTCCCTTGGAATCAAGGAAGACTTGCTTCCACTCTAAAAGTGAGTTCTCAGGTGACTGAACAGTCCAATACGGGAATTACAGTCTCTGTCACAGGTGGGACAGACAGTGGTTGAGGGAAAGGGTGGGTGGGGAGTCTGGTTTGCCGCACGCTCCTTCCGCTGCCTGCGCTTGCTTTCTGCATGCTCTCGGCGACGAGACTCGAGGTGCTCAGTGCCCTCCTGGATGCTCTTCCTCCACTTAGGGCGGTTTTTGGCCAGGGACTCCCAGGTGTCGGTGGGGATGTTACATTTTTATCAAGGAGGCTTTGACCTTGAAACGTTTCCTCTGCCCACCTGGGGCTCGTTTGCCGTGTAGGAGTTCCGAGTAGAGCGCTTGCTTTGGGAGTCTTGTGTCGGGCATGCGGACAATGTGGCCCGCCCAGCGGAGCTGGTCGAGTGTGGTCAGTGCTTCGATGCTGGGGATGTTGGCCTGAGTGAGAACACTGACGTTGGTGCGTCTGTCCTCCCAGGGGATTTTGCAGGATCTTGCGGAGACATCGTTGGTGGTATTTCTCCAGCGATTTGAGGTGTCTACTGTACATGGTCCACATCTCTGAGCCATACAGGAGGGCGGGTAATACTACTGCCCTGTAGACCATGAGCTTGGTGGCAGATTTGAGGGCCTGGTCTTCAAACACTCTCTTCCTCAAGATTGCCAGCTTTCTCACAGGTGATATGGAGGAGGAGTGGCAACACAGAAGCAAAAAAAGGGCAAGTCTGTTTTTTTCTCCTTAACTATCTGGAATAGCAGGACACCATCACCACAAGGTGGCAGTGTTGCCTATGTGCCTGGCATGAAAGTAGCCAGGCTCCAGAATGCCTGGCTGGTTGGCAAGACCACATGTGTTCACCAGACTCTCAGGCAGAGGCAGGAATTGCCCGAGTTCCTTTGGCACCGAGCACTGCAGGACCCCTAGAAGAGCTGCCATGGAGTGGCGGGGGTAATGGAAGGAATCGACCCAAGCACTGCCTGCTAACTCTCCCATCCCAGGCAGCGCGTGAAGAAGCTCAATGATCTTACCGGGCAAGTCAAGGCCAGTTGCATCTTCCAAGGATGCACATCTGTCCTTCACAATGACCTCCCCCTCACATTGTGTTAAAGAACGTCGGTTGCTTACGATGAATAGACATGAGAGAAGGTGTAGTGCACTTCATGAAAGAAAGTCTTATATTTCTATAGCGCCTTTCACGACCATCGAACGTCTCAAAGTGCTTTACAGCCTAATGATGTACTTTTACAGTGTAGTCACTGTTGTAATGTGGGAAATGCAGCAGCCAACTTGCGCACAGCAAGCTCCCACAAACAGCCATGTGATAATGACCCTATAATCTGCTTTTGTTATCTTGATTGAAGAATAAATTTAGAGGGGATTTGAGGGGAAATGCCTTCACCCAGAGGGCGGTGGGGGTCTGGAACTCACTGCCTGAAAGGGTGGTAGAGGCAGAAACCCTCACCACATTTAAAAAGTACTTGGATGTGCACCTGAAGTGCCGTAACCTACAGGGCTATGGACCTAGAGCTGGAAAGTGGGACTAGGCTGGATAGCTGTTTTTCAACCGGCGCGGACACGTTGGGCTGAAATATTCTGTGTGATAATATTTCTATGATTCTATAACGATTCCCCAGCAGTGCATTTTGTACGAGAGTGGTCGTGGTTGTATAACCGCACGTTTTTGTTGAGTTTCTGATATTGAGTTCAAACGTGTCCGCCAGTGGGTAGCACCTTGGCCTTGAAGTCCCACTCCAGGGACTTTGAGCACAAAACTCCAGTGCAGTGCTGAGGGAGCGCCGCACTGTCGGAGGTGCTACCTTTCGGATGAGACGTTGAACACAGGCCCCCGTCTGCCCTCTCGGCTGGATGCAAAAGATCTCCATGGCCATTATTTCGAAGAAGAGCAGGGGAGGAGTTACCCCTGGTGTCCTGGCCGATATTTATCTCTCATATAGGGGTTATGGGACCCTGATGCCAGACCAGAGACAAATGAGAATAGTAAAACACCTTCCCGAGGTGCGGCAGCCCAGAAACGCAGGACTCCAGATGTGGACCAACCAGAACGAGACACACCAAAGAGATGGTTGCGAACGAGTCAAGCAGATAGCTCCGTGCGATGGTCTTAATCCCATCCCACTTCAGCCAAGGAAAAGAGAGGGGGCAAGGCGCACTGTGGCCGGAAGCTTGAAATCTCAAGTCGGATATTACCCATGGATCAGATGGGTAAAGGGGGAATTGGGATCCAGGAAAAGCACGGGGCATAAAAATACCTCCAAAAATTGGGTTCTGAAACAAAATGGTGGGTGCAACTGGACAGCGTGCACAATAGCACCACCTAGTGGTGGCCGTGGGGGAGCTGAACTGGATTACAAGATGATCACCGAATGCTAACTCAAGGTTACATAGAATTAACGGCACAGAAACAGGCCATTCAGCACAACCGTTCGGTGTTTATGCTCCATACCAGCCTCCTCCCACCTCTCTTCATCTCACCCCCTCATCAAATCCCTCTATTCCTTTCCCCCTCATGTGTTTATCTAACTTCCCCTCAAATACACATGTGCCATTCACCTCAACCCTTCCCTGTGGCAGCGAGTTCCACATTCTCACCGCTCTCTGGGTAAAGACATTTCGCCTGAATTCCCCATTGGATTTATTAGTGACTGTCTTATATTCATGGCCGCTAGGTCTGGGTCTCCCCCACAAGTGGAACCATCTTTTCAATGTCTACCCTATCAAACCCCTTCATCATTCTGAAGACGTCTATTAGGGGGCACCCCTTAGCCTTCTCCTTTCGAGAGATGAGTCCAAGCCTTTCCCATGTTTCCTGATCGCAGAACTTCGCAATAAATCCCAATAAATCATTTTACACCATCTCTATATGTTTCCATGTATGTTGCCCTAAGTGGAGGAAGTGCATCCGGGAGGGCGCTGAGCACCTCGAGTCTCATCGCTGAGAGCATGCAGAAAGCAAGCGCAGGCAGCGGAAGGAGCGTGCGGCAAACCAGTCCCACCCACCCTTTCCTCCAACCACTGTCTGTCCCACCTGTGACAGAGACTACGGGCCCAAGTTTCCACATGAGCCCCTCCGAGCTGGGCGCCCGTTTTTCGCGCCGAAAAAAAAACGGGCGATTCTGGAGCGCCCTGCAGCTCCTTGTCTGTTTGGCGCGGTGCCCAGGGGGGCGGAGCCTACACTCGTGCCGATTTTGTAAGTGGGAGGGGCGGGTACCATTTAAATTAGTTTTTTTCCTGCCGGCAACGCTGCGCGTGCGCGTTGGAGCGTTCGCGCACGCGCAGTGTGAAGGAAACATTGGCACTCGGCCATTTTTGTAGTTCTTTGTAGCTGTTTAATTTTTGAACATTTTTTAATAAAAGCACATTGCCATCAGCACATCAGCACTGAGGCTTCCTGCTTACTACCCCTCCCTCCCTCCCTCCCTCCCGTTCGCGGGAACGATGCTGAGCTGACTGTAAGGCTTCCACCTCAAGTGGAAGGCTGCTTACTGCCGGGTTACTGCCTGCCTGCCCCTCCCTCCCGTTCGCGGGACCAACGCCACACCGCTGAGCTGCCTGAAGCACTTTCACACAGGTAGGAAGATGGTTTATTTAATCTTTTCTTTGCTTAGAAATGTTTATTCAGGTTGGATTTATTTGTATAATATTTGTAGAAGTATAAATAAGGATTTATTGTAGAATTTAATGACTTCCCTTCCCCCCCTCCCCCCTCCTCCCACCTCGTTCTGGACGCCAAATTTGTAACCTGCGCCTGATTTTTTAATGTGTAGAACAGGTTTTTTCAGTTCTACAAAAATCTTCACTTGCTCCATTCTAAGTTAGTTTGGAGTACGTTTTCACTGTGGAAACTTTCAAATCAGGCATCAGTGGCCGGACAGACCCCCTTTTGAAGAAAAAATTCTGTTCCAAAGTAGAACTGTTCTACCTGACTAGAACTGCAGAAAAAAAAATGTGGAGAATTGCGATTTCTAAGATAGTCCGTTCTCCACCAGTTGCTTCTAAAAATCAGGCGCAAATCATGTGGAAACTTGGGCCCTGTAATTCCTGTATTGGACTGTTCAGCCACCTGAGAACTCACTTTTAGAGTGGAAGCAAGTCTTCCTCGATTTCGATGATGATTCCAATAGTTTTTAATTATATATGTGACAAATGTTAGCATCGGGTTTTTCACATTATAAATGTTGATTTACAAAGTCCATCTCAAAGATCATGAGTACATAGAAACATAGAAAATAGGTGCAGGAGTAGGCCATTCAGCCCTTCTAGCCTGCACCGCCATTCAATGAGTTCATGGCTGAACAAGCAACTTCAGTACCCTCTTCCTGCTTTCTCGCCATACCCCTTGATCCCCCGAGTAGTAAGGACTTCATCTAACTCCCTTTTGAATATATTTAGTGAATTGACCTCAACTACTTTCTGTGGTAGAGAATTCCACAGGTTCACCACTCTCTGGGTGAAGAAGTTTCTCCTCATCTCGGTCCTAAATGGCTTACCCCTTATCCTTAGACTGTGACCCCTGTTTCTGGACTTCCCCAACATTGGGAACATTCTTCCTGCATCTAACCTGTCTAAACCGGTCAGAATTTTAAACGTTTCTATGAGGTCCCCTCTCATTCTTCTGAACTCCAGTGAATACAAGCCCAGTTGATCCAGTCTTTCTTGATAGGTCTGTCCCGCCATCCCGGGAATCAGTTTGGTGAACCTTCGCTGCACTCCCTCAATAGCAAGAATGTCCTTCCTCAAGTTAGGAGACCAAAACTGTACACAATACTCCAGGTGTGGCCTCACCAAGGCCCTGTACAACTGTAGTAACACCTCACTGCCCCTGTACTCAAATCCCCTTGCTATGAAGGCCAACATGCCATTGCTTTCTTAACCGCCTGCTGTACCTGCATGACAACCTTCAATGACTGATGTACCATGACACCCAGGTCTCGTTGCACCTCCCCTTTTCCTAATCGGTCACCATTCAGATAATAGTCCGGCTCTCTGTTTTTACCACCAAAGTGGATAACCTCACATTTATCCACATTATACTTCATCTGCCATGCATTTGCCCACTCACCTAACCTATCCAAGTCACTCTGCAGCCTCATAGCATCCTCCTCACAGCTCACACTGCCACCCAACTTAGTGTCATCCGCAAATTTGAAGATACTACATTTAATCCCCTCATTTAAATCATTAATGTACAATGTAAACAGCTGGGGCCCCATCACAGAACCTTGCGGTACCCCACTAGTCACTGCCTGCCATTCTGAAAAGTCCCTATTTACTCCTACTCTTTGCTTCCTGTCTGACAACCAGTTCTCAATCCACGTCAGCACACTACCCCCAATCCCATGTGCTTTAACTTTGCACATTAATCTCTTGTGTGGGACCTTGTCGAAAGCCTTCTGAAAGTCCAAATATACCACATCAACTGGTTCTCCCTTGTCCACTTTACTGGAAACATCCTCAAAAAATTCTAGAAGATTTGTCAAGCATGATTTCCCTTTCACAAATCCATGCTGACTTGGACCTATCAGGTCACCTTTTTCCAAATGCGCTGCTATGACATCCTTAATAATTGATTCCATCATTTTACCCACTACTGAGGTCAGGCTGACCGGTCTATAATTCCCTGTTTTCTCTCTCCCTCCTTTTTTAAAAAGTGAGGTGACATTGGCTACCCTCCACTCCATAGGAACTGATCCAGAGTCAATAGAATGTTGGAAAATGACTGTCAATGCATCCGCTATTTCCAAGGCCACCTCCTTAAGTACTCTGGGATGCAGTCCATCAGGCCCTGGGGATTTATCGGCCTTCAATCCCATCAATTTCCCCAACACAATTTCCCGACTAATAAAGATTTCCCTCAGTTCCTCCTCCTTACTTGACCCTCTGACCCCTTTTATATCCGGAAGGTTGTTTGTGTCCTCCTTAGTGAATACCGAACCAAAGTACTTGTTCAATTGGTCTTCCATTTCTTTGTTCCCAGTTATGACTTCCCCTGATTCTAACTGCAGGGGACCTATGTTTGTCTTTACTAATCTTTTTCTCTTTACATATCTATAGAAACTTTTGCAATCCGCCTTAATGTTCCCTGCAAGCTTCTTCTCGTACTCCATTTTCCCTGCCCTAATCAAACCCTTTGTCCTCCTCTGCTGAGTTCTAAATTTCTCCCAGTCCCTGGGTTCGCTGCTATTTCTGGCCAATTTGTATGCCACTTCCTTGGCTTTAATACTATCCCTGATTTCCCTTGATAGCCATGGTTGAGCCACCTTCCCTTTTTTATTTTTACGCCAGACAGGAATGTACAATTGTTGTAGTTCATCCATGCGGTCTCTAAATGTCTGCCATTGCCCATCCACAGTCAACCCCTTAAGTATCATTCGCCAATCTATCCTAGCCAATTCACGCCTCATACCTTCAAAGTTACCCTTCTTTAAGTTCTGGACCATGGTCTCTGAATTAACTGTTTCATTCTCCATCCTAATGCAGAATTCCACCATATTATGGTCACTCTTCCCCAAGGGGCCTCGCACAATGAGATTGCTAATTAATCCTCTCTCATTACATAACACCCAGTCTAAGATGGCCTCCCCCCTGGTTGGTTCCTCGACATATTGGTCTAGAAAACCATCCCTTATGCACTCCAGGAAATCCTCCTCCACCGTATTGCTTCCAGTTTGGCTAGCCCAATCTATGTGCATATTAAAGTCACCCATTATAACTGCTGCACCTTTATTGCATGCACCCCTAATTTCCTGTTTGATGCCCTCCCCAACATCACTACTACTGTTTGGAGGACTGTACACAACTCCCACTAATGTTTTTTGCCCTTTGGTGTTCTGCAGCTCTACCCATATAGATTCCACATCATCCAAGCTAATGTCTTTCCTAACTATTGCATTTAACCAGCAATGCTACCCCACCTCCTTTTCCTTTTATTCTATCCTTCCTGAATGTTGAATACCCCTGGATGTTGTGTTCCCAGCCCTGATCATCCTGGAGCCACGTCTCTGTAATCCCAATCACATCATATTTGTTAACATCTATTTGCACAGTTAATTTATCCACCTTATTGCGGATACTCCTTGCATTAAGACACAAAGCCTTCAGACTTGTTTTTTTAACATCCTTTGTCCTTTTAGAATTTTGCTGTACAGTGGTTAATGCGCATAGGGATTGCGCAAGACCATATAATGCATGTATCATCATCATCATAGACAGTCTCTCAAAATCGAGGAAGACTTGCTTCCACTCTAAAGGTGAGTTCTCAGGTGACTGAACAGTCCAATACGGGAATTACAGTCTCTGTCACAGGTGGGACAGACAGTGGTTGAAGGAAAGGGTGGGTGGGGCGTCTGGTTTGCTGCACGCTCCTTCCGCTGCCTGCGCTTGGTTCCTGCACGCTCTCGGCGACGAGACTCGAGGTGCTCAGCACTCTCCCGGATGTTCTTCCTCCATTTAGGGTGGTCTTTGGCCAGGGACTTCCAGGTGTCGTTGGAGATGTTGCACTTTATCAGGGAGGCTTTGAGGGTGTCCTTGAAACGTTTCCTCTGCCCACCTGGGGCTCGTTTGCCTTGAAGGAGTTCCGAATAGAGCGCTTGCTTTGGGAGTCTCGAGTTGGGCATGTGGACAATGTGGCCCGTCCAACGGAGCTGGTCGAGTGTGGTCAGTGCTTCGATGCTGGGGACATTGGCCTGATGTTGGTGCGTCTGTCCTCCCAGGGGATTTGCAGATCTTGCGGAGACATCGTTGGTGGTATTTCTCCAGCGACTTGAGGTGTCTACTGTACATGGTCCATGTCTCTGAGCCATACAGCCCTGTAGACCATGAGCTTGGTGGCAGATTTGAGGGCCTGATCTTCGAACACTCTCTTACACCTCAAAGCCAGAAACAAAGGCATTTTACATACTTTTACTTTATAAATGATCATCCATTTAAAATAGGAGCTTTTGGAAAAAAATATTTTATGGTAACAGCGAAATAAATTTACTAAAAATGACAAGAGCATACAGAGTTTGCAAACTGAATTCATTCCCACCTATATATCACCTATATTACGGCACGGAAGGAGGCCATTCGGCCCATCGAGCAAGAGCACCTCAGCCAGTCCCACTCCCCCCGCACTTTCCCCGGAGCCCTGCACATATTTTTCCTTCAGGTACTTATCCAACTCCCTTTTGAAAGCCACGCTTAAGTCTGCCTCCACCACCCTCTCAGGCCGTGCATTCCAGATCCTAACCACTCGATAGCACATATACACACAAAAAAACAATAGTATTGCTTGACAAAAACTTTATTTTAAGCAAAAACATTCAAACTCAAAATGCACTCTTTTTAAAAGCATTTTAGAAAGCAAGATCACCTTCAGAATATTCAGTGGAGTTTTATTTGCTGAATACAATTATACACCTTTAACATCAAAACATATTCAGCCCTGATTCGGGTATATCCAGTCTGTATAAATCCAGATGTAAAAAGAAATTAATTCATATTTCTATGAAGAAAAAGCAGTAAATTCTAGAGCATTTCGACCTGTAGACCCACAAAATACAACTCAAATAGACAAAGGTTGTACAGACAGAAAGTTCACTACAGACTTGCCATCATACAATATAGGAGGCCATTCGGCCCATCGAATTTGTGCCAGCTTATTGAAGAGCGATCCAGTCAGTCCCACTCCCCCCGCTCTTTCCCCATATCCCTGCAATCTTTTCTCCCTCAAGTATTTATCCAACTCCCTTTCAAAGGCGACTATTCAATCTGTATCCACCGCCCTTATCGGTCAGCGCATTCCAGATCCTAGCCACACGCTGCGTAAAATCGTCTTCCTTCATGTCGCCTTTGGTTCTTTCGCCAATTCACCTTAAATCTGCTCCCTCTGGTTACCGACCCTTCAGCCATTGGAAACCGTACTCTTTATTTATTTACTCTCTAAGGTGATTTTGAACACCTCTACCAAATCTCCTCTTAGCACTCTCTGCTTCGAGGAGAACAACCCCAGCTTCTCCCCATCTCTCCGCGTAACTGTAATCCCTCATCCCTGGAACAATTCCAGTAAAATCCCCTCGGTACCCTCTCCAAAGCCTTCACCTCTTTCCTAAAGTCTGTTGCCCCATGCTGTTTAAAAAATATATATATTCTCTTTAAAAAGTCCTTTATAAATTACGCATGCAGATTACCGCACAGGCGATGTTACCAATAGTACAACAAAATAAAATGGTTTAAATCTTTACGGTTTTAAAGGTTACGACACTCAGTTCCACAAAACATTACAAGATTGAGCTAGAAATTTGATTGGACAGCGCCCCTTGCTACAGGGGCGCTACAGGGTTTAAAGGTCCCAAATTCGGTGTGCCGGTACCGGCAGCGCTGAGCAGTATCGCCCAGAAGCGTCGCGCCGGCGTGCAGCGCCCCCGGTATCGACACGGAGGCAACATTCGGTTTGCCCGGCACCCGTAGCGCCCCCTAGTGACCCCGCTGGAGAAAGCCGGCATGCCGAGCTGTCCCGGGGGTCGGTGAGAAAAGGAACGACTGCCTGAGGTAAGTGCGGTCAATAGATTTTCTTTTGCAACTTCACTTTATTTTGGGGGGGGGGAGAGAATGTTTTTTTGTTCCGATTCTTTTTTTTTTTGTTGCTGTGAGGCCTCTCTCAGGGCGCTACAAATCCGGCTCTTTAGCACGGGATATTCGGTTGCTCCCCCGGCCTAGCGCCCCTGAGAGAGGTGTGGAACGGCCTTCCCTAAGCGACTCGCTCCACTTTCAGGGCCCAACCACCAAATTTTTTAGCTGCTGACGCAAACCATTTCCTGCCGCTAAATTTAGCGCCCGCTCGACATTAACGTCTCAAAAAAACCTTCAACCGAATTTCCAGTCCTAAGAAGAATTTCCAGCACAGAAACAGGCCATTTGGCCAACCAGGTCCACGCCAGTGGTTGCACAAGCCTCCTCCAACCTATCAGCATATCCTTCTATTCCCTTCTCCCTCATGTGTTTATCCAGCCTCCCCTTAATTGCATCGATACTATCTGCCTCAATCACTCCCTGTGGCAGCGAGTTCCACATCCTCACCGCTCTCTGGGTAAAGAAGTTTCTCCAGAATTCCCCATCTTATATTGATGGACACAAGTGGAACCATCTCCTCCATGTCTAGCCTGTCGAACGCCTTCTTCATTTTAAAAAGACCCCTATCGGATCACACTTTTTTTTTTCTCCTCGAGAAAAGAGAAGGACGTTCAGTCTTTCTGCCTGGCTTGGCTGCGAAGTAGAATTGCAAGGCTGCCTCAGAACATCAGGGCCTCTGTGTGGTCGTGCAGCGCTTGTTTACTCGGGCGCTAACTGGCCTACTAAGCCTCCAAGATGACGGATAGGAAGCCGCCAACTGGTCCTGGCTGGCAGTGCGCCGCCCTCCCTATTGAGGCGGGGGGGGGGGGGGGAAAGGAATACGAAGGCATCGTGCGGGACTCACCCCTGCAGCATCATTTACCTCCCCTAAATCAGGGTGCCCCCTCCCCCCCCCCACTGTCTGAGCCCCTCTCCCTTCCCCCCACTGCATGACCGGATAGCCCCAGAGTTAACCAGTGCCAGGGCATCAGGCCTTTGGCCAACAAGGTTCCGTTTTATGAAATACTCTCTCTGCTGAACGTGGAGCCGAGATCTCTGAGGCGGTGTTCTCATTGGGCCTGCTCCTCTATTGGCAGCCTGGAGGGGGCGGTAACGGGTATGGTTGTGCAAACGATTTCTGGGCGGGCGGCAGGCTTCCAGCGTCCCGCCGGTTTTGCGGGGGTGGGGGAGGGGCGCGGAGCAGTACCGCCCGCGAGCGCGCGCCGGTGTGCGATGCCCCCGGTTCCGACAGCGCCACGATTGGCGTTTCGCGCTGACCCCGTAGCGCCCCCCCCCTGGTGGGACCGCCTGGGAAAGCGGTTGCGGCGACGGTGAGGGAAGGAACGTCTAACCGAGGATTTTCAATCGCTCAGCCGGCCTAGTGCCCTGGAGAGAGGTGTGTAGAACGCCTCCCTTAGCGCTCCGCCCCACACTCAGGGGCCCAGCTGCTGAATTTTGTAGCTGGCAGCGGAAAACCATTTCTCGCTGCAAGATTTACCGCCCCGTCGCCCCGAATGTGCCCCCAACCGAAAATCCAGACCTTTATCTCTTCCCCACCACACACACCGCTGCCCCCCCCCCCCACACCCCCCCCTCGCTCCCGCCCGGCCTTAGTTGCCCCTCGATCCGGCCACCTCAGCCTCCAAACTCTCGACAGCCTCCGTTTATCACTCCCCCCGCCCCATTTCGCCGACTCGAGGGCCATCTTTGCCGCTAGCAGTGGCCCAGCTGTCGTCGACTCCTCATTGGCCGGCAGCGCCATGGAACCGAGGCCTGATGGGGCGCCTCGGGCCGCTCCATTCAGGCAGAGGGGGTGCACCCCCGCGCAATCTCAAGAATGGGCCGGCCTGAATTGCTACCCTCAGATCTGGAATTTTAAAGGCAATTCAAGTGTTTTAAATTTCCTCGCCTCCAAGAGCTATATGTTTTGGGGGATCGGCACAATTGGAGTTTAACTTAATCCCAAATGATCTAAATACAAGAGTTGCTTTCCAGTTACTGCAAATACGGAAATGTTTATCATAGAAGCATAGAATTGGGAGTACGGTAGCATAATGGTTATGTTACGGGACCAGTGATCCAGAGGTTTGAACTAATGATCCGGGGATACAACTCTTTTAGAGGAGACAAATAAAACATTTATATCGAGTACCCCCCAATCTGGGGGGGCCACTCCAAACATTTTCCAATGCCCTTTTTTGTTTTTTTTGTATTTTTGTAGTGTTTTTTGTTGTTTTTTTTAAAATCATGTATTTTCCAAGTGCCCCCTATAAAAGGGGAGGGGGGACACTAAAAACACCGGCAATTAAAACAAATTAAACTTCAAAACATCAAATCAAATTAAAATTTGGTTGCCGGGGGTGATGATCCGGGGACACAAGTTCAAATCCCACCATGGCAGCTGGGGAATTTAAATTCCGTTAATTAAATCTGGAATTAAAAAGCCAGCGACAGTAATAGTGATCATGAAACGACCGGATTGTTGTTAAAAACCCATCTGGGTTCACTAATGTCCCTTTAGGGAAGGAAATCCGCCGTCCTTACCCTGGTCTGGGCCTATATGTGACTCCAGACCGACAGCAATGTGGTTGACTCTTAGCTGCCCTCTGAAATGGCCCAGCGAGACACTCAGTTGTATTCAAGAAGACGGCTCACCACCATCTTCTCGCGGTCAATTAGAGCTGGCCTTGCCAGTGATGCTCGCATCCAATGAATAAAGAAAAAGATAAAGGAGGTCGTTTAGCCCATCGGGCCTGTGCCGGCTCTCACTCCCACTCCACCCTGCTCTTTCCCCACAGCCCTGCAATTATTTTGCCAATTTAGTTTAATTAATTCAAATATAACGCCAATTGATTCACGAGTCTTGCAAAAATGTCCTTTCATTAGGTCTGAAGGTAGTAATGTAAAATCCAAAAAGTAGACCAACTAATTTATTTTCTCTCTCAGAGGAAATAAATACGTTTAAAAAAAAATCTCCAGAGCTTGTTCAATTGCGCCGTGTGCGAAAAGGTAAAGTGCGCACCTTCCTGTGGCGGAGGGGCGTCGAGGGATCATGGCGGAGGGGTGGCGAGTGTTTGTGGCGGAGGAGTGGCGAGTGTTTGTGGCGGAGGGGCGATATGTGTGCGCACTGGGTCCGTGCAGCAGAGCAGGTCTCCAGTCGTCCTGGTTCAACCCTTGCCACTGGACCAAGACCTCGCTCTGTCAAGCCCGTGTGGTGGCTGATGTGCAACGGTCACCCCACGTTAAAAAAATCCACCCACAGGCATCTTCCACCCCCTCAATTGGAGTTCAGGACTGGAACATCGGGTCCTTCATTGAAACATCTGTGAACTCGTGGAAACAAGTCATCCTCGTTCGAGGGTCCACCTATGACGTTGATGACCAAACATCTAGTCATTGACCAACACAACTTATTCAGACCTCTACATGTACTGCAGAATCTTTTGTGCGCTTAATCTATGGAAAAACAATGTACTCTTGAATCAAAAAAGTGATGTGTGCCAAAATCCTCAAAACTATGCAAACCCCTCCAAAACAACTATTCTTCTTTAAAATCACCAAAGGTTATAGTATTTTTAGGCTGAGATTTAAAAAAAATATATATCTTCCCTTCCGTGATGTCGTGAATCAAAGTGATTGAAGAAAAGGTCTATTCCTGCATTAACTGGACGGTTTGGGTTACTTTTTTTACCGATCTATACGCCCCACCACCAGACTTGCTTGACCGCAGATTATCATCCATCGCCAATTTAGGGGGAATATTGAAACCTTGCAGGGCACCTGCATGGGGATTAACGGACCTGGTCATTGCAATGTTCTTCTGAATTAGAGGTATCTGGCTAACTGATGGGTCAGTGATCATGCCTTTTATGTCGGCTGTACTGGAATTAAATGAACTGGTCACCTCAACATTCTTCTGAATTACAGGTATCTGGCCAACTAGTGGGTCAGCGATCACGCCCGGCATCTCTCCCGTGCCAGAATTAACTGAGCTGGTCACTACAACACTTTTCTGGACAACAGGAACTGGGGTGAGCGAAGGGATTGTGCCTTGCATCCCTCCTGCCACGTAACCAAACTGGGTTGCAAATGGTGGATCGGTGATCAAGGACGCGTCCTGGACGGCTGTTCTGACGCTTGTCGCCGCGCTCTTCTGGACAAACGTTGGCTCGGGCATGCCCTGTGGCTCCTTCCAGCTGGGATTGATGGTGGTCGTCACGACCACGTGCTTCAGGGCGGGCGGTGGGCTCACAGTCGTTCTCTGCAGGGTCACCGCTTTGGACGAAACGGACTCTTCTCTCGCCACGTGCTCCTGTCGGATGGAGGCACCACCGCTTGTTGCCGCCTCCCAGGTCCCGGACGCGCCGGCCGCCCCGCTGGGACTCTCCGATTGGCCCCTGCAGATGGCGGCTAGGGTCCTGAACTGTGGCCCCAGGTCGTTCAAGAAGCTGTCGTCTTCGAGGGCATCCTCGATAAAGCTGCAGCTGTCGAGGGAGCCAACTGGCGAATTTTCTCCTTCGTTGCTGTAGACCAGCAGACAATCGCGCGCTTGGTGCGACTGGCTCTCTGTCGCAGAGGCAAGCAACTTCTGAAACACAACACAAAGGTGACGTAAAAAAAAACACATGGTGGATTCTTGGATTAAACACCTCTCGCCAACAATTGCAGTTCGCAGTTACAAGATGCTGCATACGGAAAACACAAGAGTTCATTCTCGGGTTAGCAATCAGTAATGCCGCAGGGATCAGTGCTGGGACCCCAACTATTTACAATCTATATTAACGACTTGGAAGAAGGGACCGAGTGTAACGTGGCCAAGTTTGCTGACGATACAAAGATGGGAGGAAAAGCAATGTGTGAGGAGGACACAAAAAAAACTGCAAAAGGACATGGACAGGCTAAGTGAGTGGGCAAAAAATTGACAGATGGAGTATAATGTAGGAAAGTGTGATTTTAAGCACTTTTGCAGAAAAAAAAATCAAAGAGCCAGTTATTATTTAAATGGAGAAACATTGCAAAGTGTTGCAGTATAGCGGGACTTGGTGCATGAAACACAAAAGGTTAAAGATTAAACACTTCTCGCCAACAATTCCAGTACACAGTTAGAAGATGTTGCTGGAAATCGGATGGCTTGCATCCTAGGGTCTTAAGAGAAGTAGCAGCAGGGATAGTGGATGCATTGGTTGTAATTTACCAAAATTCCCTGGATTCTGGGGAGGTCCCAGCAGATTGGAAAACTGCAAATGTAATGCCCCTATTTAAAAAAGTAGGCAGACAAAAAGCAGGAAACTATAGACCAGTTAGCCTAACATCTGTCGTTGGGAAAATGCTGGAGTCCATTATTAAAGCAGCAGCAGGACATTTGGAAAAGCAAAATTTCAGTCAGGCAGAGTCTGCATGGATTTATGAAGGAGAAGTCATGTTTGACAAATTTGCTGGAATTCTTTGAGGATGAAACACAAAAGGTTAGTATGCAGGTACAGCAAATGATCAGGAAGGCCAATGGAATCTTGGCCTTTATTGCAAAGGGGATGGAGTATACAAGCAGGGAAGTCTTGCTACAGTTATACAGGGTATTGGTGAGGCCACACCTGGAATACTGCGTGCAGTTTTGGTTTCCATCTTTAAGAAAGGATATACTTGCTGTGGAGGCAGTTCAGAGAAGGTTCACTCGGTTGATTCCGGGGATGAGGAGGTTGACTTATGAGGAAAGGTTGAGTAGGTTGGGTCTCTACTCATTGGAATTCAGAAGAATGAGAGGTGATCTTATCGAAACATATAAGATTATGAGGGGGATTGACAAGGTGGATGCAGAGAGGATGTTTCCACTAATAGGGAAGACTAGAACTAGGGGGCATAATCTTAGATTAAGGGGCCACCCATTTAAAACTGAGATGAGGAGAAATTTCTTCTCTCAGAGAGTTGTAAATCTGTGGAATTCACTGCCTCAGAGAGCTGTGGAAGCTAGGTCGATGAATAAATTTAAGACAGAAATAGACAGTTTCTTAACCAATAAGGGAATAAGGGGTTATGGGGAGCGGGCAGGGAAGTGGAGCTGAGTCCATGATCAGATCAGCCAGGATCGTATTAAATGGCGGAGCAGGGTCGAGGGGCCGTATGGCCTACTCCTGCTCCTATTTCTTATGTTCATTCAAAAAGGGGATTGGATAAATACTTTAAAAAGGAGGGCTATGGGAGAAGGACAGGACTAATTAGTAGATCATTCAGAGAGCCAGCATGGACACGATAGTCTGAATTTCCTGGTCTGTGCTGTCTGAATCCATGCACATCATTACCGCTCAAATTAACGAGCCTCTCCTTCTAACCCAATAGTTATAATGGCAAGACCTCTGTTTAAAATGGGACAATATCTGCTTACCTCATTAATGTAGCATTGCACGTAATCCCTACAGGAACCTTCCATCAATCTTGTAGCGGACCACGATCCACTCCAGTGCTGTCGACCCAATTTCGTTCCACTGGCCTTGTACCAAACATCCCACTTATGAGGCGGAATCATTTGTCTGGCTTGAAAATCCTCTTCCGCCCAAAGATCGGTTCTGGCAATGGCTCCACCTTTTCCCGCTTCTGTTGCAATTTTTCCTTCCCGTACAGGAACAATGAATGGCAGACTCTGCATTTAGCAAAAATAGATTCAGTCATAAGAACATAAGAATTAGGAGCAGGAGTTGGCCATTCAGCTCCTTGAGCTGCTCCGCCATTTAATAACATAGAAATATAGAAATTTACAGCGCAGGAGGAGGCCATTCCGGCCCATCGTGTCCGCGCCGGCCGACAAAGAGCCGCACGGCCCTCGGTCAGCAGCCCTGAAGGTTACATATAAACCTATGGACAATGAACAATGGCGGAAAGGTAAAGAGCACCCGGCCCAACCAGTCCGCCCCACACAACTGCGACACCCCTTACACTGAAACATTCTACACTCCACCCCAACCGGAGCCATGGGATCTCCTGGGAGAGGCAAAAACCAGATTAAAAACCCAGGCCAATTTAGGGGAAGAAAATCTGGGAAAATTCCTCTCTGACCCATCCAGGTAATCGAAACTAGTCCAGGAGATCACCCTGGCCGTATATGCGATTCCCTGCAGTACTTACCATCGTGTCTGTGCCGGCCAGCCTAATTCCAATTACCAGCTCTCGGTCCGTAACCCCACCGGAATCCGGGCCGCCTCCAGGAACACCAGGTAATTTTGTAAAAATTCTCCGGTGGGGGGGTAATTGCCCGCAGGAAGCCTCCGGCTGGAAGTTCAGGGCCGTGAGTTTTCCTAATTGCTTGCCGTACCTGCATGTTAACTTTCACTCAGAGAGTTGTGAACCTGTGGAATTCCCTGCCGCAGTGAGTTGTTGGGGCCAGTTTGTTGGATATATTCAAGAGCGAGTTAGATATGGCTAAAGGGATCAAGGGGTGTGGAGAGAAAGCAGGAATGGGGTACTGAGGTGAATGATCAGCCATGATCTTACTGAATGATTTTCTATGTTTCTATATTTCTTAACACTTAATAAGCCGAGGCGGACTAAATTGATGACAGTTCAAGTGATTTAGATTTACAAACCGTGTCCACTTCACCTCCCCCTTCAATGTTGGTTTTGTCTATAATTCCTTTAAAGTCATCGGGTATTATAATCCTGTCAGCTCTACCACCAAATTGGCAAACCATCAACAACAAAGGGATAACTGGAAAGCAACATGAGAAATAGTTAATCAAAAACTGCATCTCGAATAAAAAAAACTATTATTTTACTAAATAAAAACAGCCAGAATGTCTCCAACAACAACGTTTGCATTCATATGGCACCTTTCATACAAAACAATCTCCCAAGATGCTTCACAGGAGCGTAATCAGACAAAAATTGACAGCGAGCCCAAGAAGACTATGAGTTTATAAGGGGGTTGACTTATGAGGAAAGGTTGAGTGGGTTGGGCCTCTACTCATTGGAGTTCAGAAGAATGAGAGGTGATCTTATCGAAATGTATAAGATTATGAGGGGGCTCGACAAGGTGGATGCAGAGAGGATGTTTCCACTGATGGGGGGAGACTAGAACTAGGGGGCATGATCTTAGAATAAGGGGCCGCCCATTTAAAACTGAGATGAGGAGAAATTTCTTCTCAGAGGGTTGTAAATCTGCCTCAGAGAGCTGTGGAAGCTCGGACATTGAATAAATTTAAGACAGAAATAGACAGTTTCTTAAACGATAAGGGAATAAGGGGATTATGGGGAGCGGGCGGGGAAGTGGAGCTGAGTCCATGATCGGATCAGCCATGATGGTATTAAATGGTGGAGCCTACTCCTGCTCCTATTTCTTATGTTGAGCCTGTAATATATGCACCGGTAAGTATGCTCGCAGGTTTGTACAGCTGTTGCGGGCTGCTCTTGCACTCTCCACCTTGCCATCCTTGTCTGCCATCCGGACACGCCATGGCACACCATCTTACTGTCCCGGAGGAGGTGTGGGTCCCCAGTGGAGGGCACTCTACGCAGGAGTCCTCCCTCTATTTAATGGGGACTTGGCCTGGAGGGTGATGCACGGAGCAGTCCTGTACAATCAGTTTTTAAGTCGGGTCACGGACTCCCAGGCCGCCTGCAATTTCTGCGGTCTGGAGGAGTCCGTGCTCCATGTCTATGTTAAATGCGTGAGGTTGCAGCCCCTCTTTCAATATTTGAAGGGGCTGCTCCTGAAATTCTGGCTGCACTTCAGTCCCAAGCTCCTGATCTTTGGGCACCCTGTGCGGAGGGGAGCAGGCAGGTCGGAAAGCCTCCTCGTAGGACTGCTGCTGGGCACGGCCAAGGGGGCCGTTCAGCCCGACTGCCTGCCTCTCTTCCGCGGTTACATCCGAGCCAGGGTGTCCCCGGAGATGGAGCACGCGGTGTCCACCGGTACACTCGCGGCCTTCCGCGAGAGGTGGGCGCCGGAGGGACTGGAGTGCATCATCACCCCCGGCAACCAAATTTTAACTTGATCCATTAATGTCAAAAGTTTAATTTGTCGGTTTTAGTGCCCCTTTAATAAGGGGGCACTTGATTTATTGTTTTACCAAAAATAGTTGTAGAGCTGTTGCACGGTGAGTGGCTTAGCCAGTCACGTGATGTTCACAAGACTCAATAAAACCCGAATTAATTGAGTCCAGGTTCTCCACGATGAGCTGTGCGGTTGAGAGCCTGGTGGATGAACTGGTTGGGTTCAGTTTGATTGTTAACTCTTTGTGAATAAACCAGCTAGTTACTTACAGCAAATGTGTAGCTATGAGTTGTTAAGCAGAGAACCCATGAAGCAATTACACTGCAGAGACACTAGGAGGGGGTGACTAAAAGTCGAAGAGGTACATTTTAAGGAGGAGAGGTTTAGGGTGGGAATTCAGAGCTTGTGGTCCAGTCAGCCACCAATGGTGGGGTAAAGGGAGAGGAGGATGCACGAGGCCAGAATTGGAGGAGCAGAGAGACCTCGGAAGGTTGCAGGGCTGGAGGAGGCTTCAGAAAGAAAGACTTGCATTTCTATGGCGCCTTTCACGACCACCGGATGTCTCAGAGCACTTTACAGCCAATGAAATACTTTTGGAGTCTAGTCGCTGTTGTAATGTGGGAAACGCGGCAGCCAATTTGCGCACAGCAAGCTCCCACAGACAGTAATGTGATAATGACCAGATAATCTGGTTTTGTTACGTTGATTGAGGGATTATTATTTGCCAGTACACTCGGGGATAACGCCCCTGCTCGTCTTCAAAATAGTGCCTTGGGATCTTTTACATCCACCCGAGAGGGCAGACGAGTCCACGGTTGAACGTCTCATCCGAAAGTCGGCACCTCCGACAGCGCGGCATTCCCTCAGCACTGCACTGGGAGCCTCAGCCTAGATTTAATGTGCTCAGGTCCCTGGAGTGGGGCTCAAACCCACAACCTTCTGACTCAAGAGGCGAGGGTGCTGCCCACTGAGCCACAGCACGTCTCTGAGAGGGAGGGAGAGCCAAGGATTTTAACACAAGGATGAGAATGTTAAATTGGAGACATTGGAGGTCCAGGGACCAATGTAAGTCAACTTGCATTAGGGGGCGACGTGTCAACAGGACTTGGTGAGGGTTAGGATGTGGGCAGCACAATATGAGATGAGCTGAAATTTATGGTGGCAGGCCAGCCGGGAGACCACTGGAATAGTCGAGTCTTGAGGTGATAAAAAGCATAGACGAGGGTTTCAGCATCAGGCAGGCTGAGGCAGTGGTGGAAAAGGGTGATGTTACGGAGATGGAAGGCGACAATGTTTGTGATGGAGAGGATGTTGGATTGAAAAACCCTACTGCCCTTATTCTCACTTGTACCAAGGCATGTTCACCCATCACCCCGAGCTACATTGTCTCCCGGTCCGGCAATGCCTCAATTCTAAAATTCTCATCCTCCTGTTCAAATCCTTGCATGGCCTCACCCCCCAGCTCCCTATCTCTGTAACCATCTCCAGCCTCCGAGATCTCTGCGCTCCTCCAGTTCTGGCCTCTTGTGCATCGCCCCCACTTCCTTCACCCAACCACTGGCTGCCCTGCCTTCTGCTGTCTAGGTCCCAGGCTCTGGAATTTTTAATGTTTTTATTTATTCGTTTACAGGATGTTGGCATCGCTGGCAAGGCCGGCATTTATTGCCCATCCCCATGTCACCCGAGAGAAGGTGGTGCTGGTGAGCCGCCGCCTTGTACCACTGCAGTCCGTGTGCTGACCAGAATTAGGAGCAGGGTTAGGCCATTCAGCCCCTCGAGCCTGCTCCGCCATTCAATAAGATCATGGCTGATCTGATCTTGGGCTCAGCCCCACTTCCCTGCCCGCTCCCCATAACCCCTTATCGATTGAAAACATTTAAGACAGAAATAGACGGTTTCTTGATGTCCCAGCTTCCACAGCTCTCTGATGCAACAAATTCCACAGATTCACAACCCTCTGAGAGAAGAAATTTCTCCTCATCCCTGTTTTAAATGGGCGGCCCCTTATTCTAAGATCGTGTCCTCTAGTTCTAGTCTCGCCCATCAGTGGAAACATTCTCTCTGCATCCACCTTGTCGAGCACCCTCATAATCTTATACATCTCGATAAGATCACCTCTCATTCTTCTGAATTCCAATGCATAGAGGCCCAACCTACTCAACCTTTCCTCATAAGTCAACCCCCTCAGCCCAGTGAACCGAGTGAACCTTCTCTGAACTGCCTCCAAAGCAAGTATATCATTTCGTAAATATGGAAACCAAAACTGCACGCAGTATTCCAGGTGTGGCCTCACCAATACCCTGTATAGCTGCAGCAAGACTTCCCTGCTTTTATACTCCATCCCCTTTGCAATAAAGGCCAACATTCCATTGGCCTTCCTGATCACTTGCTGTACCTGCATACTATCCTTTTGTGTTTCATGCACCAGGACCCCCAGGTCCCACTGTACGGCAGCACTTTGCAATCTTTCTCCTGTTAAATAATAACTTGCTCTTTGATTTTTTCTGCCAAAGTGAATGACCTCACACTTTCCAACATTTTACTCCATCTGCCAAATTTTGCGAAAGGCTGTGGCTTCTTCAGCCTTGGCGAAATTGTTTTGCAGCCCCCTGGGACAGTCAAGTATAAAAGTAGTTAAGTATAATTTAAATGGAGAAAAATTGC
The DNA here is from genome assembly GCF_044704955.1 of Pristiophorus japonicus. Classification (NCBI taxonomy): domain Eukaryota; kingdom Metazoa; phylum Chordata; class Chondrichthyes; family Pristiophoridae; genus Pristiophorus; species Pristiophorus japonicus. The sequence continues at coordinate 534,401,015 of NC_091977.1, forward strand.
AAAGTGCTGCAGTACAGCGGGACCTGGGGGTCCTTGTGCATGAAACACAAAAGGTTAGCATGCAGGTACAGCAAGTGATCAGGAAGGCCAATGGAATGTTGGCCTTTAATGCAAAGGGGGATGGAGTGTAAAAGCAGAGAAGTCCTGCTACAACTGTACAGGGTATTGGTGAGGCCCCACCTGGAATACTGCGTGCAGTTTTGGTCTCTGTATTTAAGGAAGCATCATAACCATCATCATCACGTATCAAGAATGACTTGCTTCCACACCAAAAATGAAGCATATACTTGCATTGGAGGCTGTTCAGAGAAGGTTCACTAGGTTGATTCCGGAGATGAGGGGGTTGACTTATGAGGAAAGGTTGAGTAGGTTGGGCCTCTACTCATTGGAGCTCAGAAGAATGAGAGGTGATCTTATCGAAACGTATAAGATTATGAGGAGGCTCGACAAGGTGGATGCAGAGAGGATGTTTCCACTGATGGGGGAGACTAGAACTAGGGGGCATAATCTTAGAATAAGGGGCCGCCCATTTAAAACTTAGATGAGGTGGAATTTTTTCTCTCAGAGAGTTGTAAATCTGTGGAATTCTCTGCCCCAGAGAGCTGTGGAAGCTGGGACATTGAATATATTTAAGGCGGAGATAGACAGATTTTTGTGCGATAAGGGGTTATGGGGAGCGGGCAGGGAAGTGGAGCTGAGTCCATGATCAGATCAGCCATGATCTTATTGAATGGCGGAGCTTGCTTGAGGGGCCAGATGGCGTATTCCTGCTCCTATTTCTTCTGTTATGTTCTTAAAACGAAGGGGTTGGTCATTTTTAACTCACATAGTAGCAGCAGCAATGCGAGAATCAGGAGAGCAATTGCTCCAGTACCCAGCACAGCTTTTGGTGACTGAATTAATTTCTCAGAATGACACATAGTGGTGTCAAGGCAGTCGGTCACTTTTACATCCAGTTTCACGGTGTGGCCATTGCCATCGTTGTCTTCAACCCATACTGGGACTGTAAACATTTCGGGCCATAATTCATGAATTGGAACCAGTTCCATGCTTGTTGCTATAAAAACAAAACGAATTGAAAGCGTTAATCATTGTGAACGTTGTATTCCTCACAAGATCACCTGCTAAAAAAAAATGTAACAACCGCTCTCATTAACAGATCAAACTCCAGTTACAAAAAAAAAAATTGTTCACGGGATGTGGCCGTCGCTGGCAAGGCCGGCATTTATTGCCCATCCCTAATTGCCCCTCGAGAAGGTGGTGGTGAGCCGCCTTCTTGAACCGCTGCAGTCCGTGTGGTGAAGGTGCTCCCACAGTGCTGTTAGGGAGGGAGTTCCTGGATTCTAACCCCCAGCAACGATGAAGGAACGGTCGATATATTTCCAGCTCAAGATGGTGTGTGACTCGGAGGGGAACGTGGAGGTGGTGGTGTTCCCATGCGCCTGCTGCCCTTGTCCTTCTCGGTGGTAGAGGTTGCGGGTTCGGGAGGTGCTGCTGAAGAAGCCTTGGCGAGTTGCTGCAGTGCATCTTGTAGATGGTGCACACTGCAGCCACGGTGCTATCGGAAGCTTCATTTCCAAATTCACAATCGGGAAAGCAGCTTGAGAGGGTGGGTGCAGGGGTGAGAGGTGCCACATGTAAACTGCTTAAAGAACAAACAGGTTTAAAAATTAACGACATGGAGTCAATCTCTTCTAAACTGATGAAATCGTGGGCAGTTCTTGTCTAGAGGTGCTGCACTTGAGAGAGTTGAATGGATTGGGCACAAATTCAACATAGACATAAATGGCAATCGACTGCAAATCAAATTACGTTTTATTTCATTTTTTTTATTCGTTCCTCGACTGTGGGCGTCGCTGGCAAGGCTGGCATTTATTGCTGGGGGTGGGGGGTGGAGGTTCAGAGGAAGTGCTGTGCGGTGAGGACAGGCTGGTGGAGGACCTTTGTCTTACGGATGTTTAGCATAAGGCCCATGCTTTTTTCGGCCTCAGTAAATACGTCGACTATGTCCCGGAGTTCAGCCTCTGTGTGCGCGCAGACGCAGGCGGCGTCCGCGTACTGTAGCTCGACGAGAGAGGTTGGGGTGGTCTTGGACCTGGCCTGGAGACGGCGCAGGTTGAACAGCTTCCGTAGTTCTGTAGGTTCTGTAGTTTAGTCCCACTCCAGCGGGGGAGCTTGTCGACTGTGAGATGGAGCATGGTGGCGAGAAAGATTGAAAAGTATATAAAAAGGATAGAGAGGCACTGGAGAGGGTGCAGAGAAGATTTACAAGGATGATACCAGAAATGCGAGGGTATACCTATCAGAAAAGGATGAACAGGCTGGGTCTCTTTTCTCTCGATAAAAAGGGGTGACCTGAAATGATGAAAAGTTTTGAAAGAGTGGATAGAGAGAGAGAATGTTTCCACTTGTGGGGAACAGCATATATAAGATAGTCACCCAGAAATCCAACGGGGAATTCAGGAGAAACTTCTTTATCCAGAGAGCGGTGAGAATGTGGAACTCGCTGCCACAGGGAGTGGTTGAGGCGAATAGTATCGATGCATTTAAGGGGAGGCTGGACAAGCACATGAGGGAGAAGGGAATAGAGGGTTATGCTGATAGATTTAGAGGAGGAAAGACGGGAGGAGGCTCGAGCGGAGCATGAACGCCGGCATGGACTGGTTGGGCCGAATGGCCTGTTTCTGTGCCGTATGTAACTCCCCTGCTCTTCTTCGAAATAAGTGCCATGGGATTTTCTAAACCCACCTGAGAGGGCAGACTAACGATTAACAAGACGGCAGTTCCAAACTCCACTCGCTGGGTAAAAAAGATTTTCCTCTGGCTGCCTTTGAACTTTCTGCCAATCACCATAAATCTGTGTCCTCTGGTTCCCGACCCTTCCACCAATGGGAACAGTTTCTCTCTCTCTCTCTACTCTGTCCAGACCCCTCATGATTTTGAACACCTCGATCAAATCTCCTCTCAACCTTCTCTGCTCCAAGGAGAACAATCCCAGCTTCTCCAGTCTATTCACGTCACTGAAGTCCCCCATCCCTGGAACCATTCTCGTAAATCTTTTCTGCACCCTCTCTAAGGCCTTCACATCCTGCCTAAAGTGCAGGGCCCAGAATTGGACACAATACTCCAGTTGCAGCCAAATCACTGTTTTATACAGGTTCATCATAACTTCCTTGATTTTGTACTCTATGTCTCTAGAAACATACAAAATTCTGACGGGTTTAGACAGGTTAGATGCAGGAAGAATGTTCCCAATGTTGGGGAAGTCCAGAACCAGGGGTCACAGTCTAAGGATAAGGGATAAGCCATTTAGGACCGAGATGAGGAGAAACTTCTTCACCCAGAGAGTGGTGAACCTGTGGAATTCTCTACCACAGAAAGTTGTTGATGCCAGTTCGTTGGATATATTCAAAAGGGAGTTAGATGAAGTCCTTACTACTAGGGGGATCAAGGGGTATGGTGAGAAAGCAGGAATGGGGTACTGAAGTTGCATGATCAGCTATTAACTCATTGAATGGCGGTGCAGGCTCGAAGGGCCGAATGGCCTACTCCTGCACCTAGTTTCTATGTTTCTAAGTATAAAGCCCAGGATCCTGTAAGCTTTTTTTTTAAAACCGATTTCTCAACCTGCCCTGCCACCATCAGTTTTTTGTGCACATGTAACCCCAGGTCTCTCTGTTCCTGTACCCCCGTTAGAATTGTACCCTTTAGTTTTATTACCTTTCATCGTTCCTCCTACCAAAATATATCACTGAGCACTTTTCTGCATTAAAGTTCATTTAAATATCTCGAGATTCGGGCCTTGGCAGCTGCTAATGGTGGGGCGCCGGAAATCGAGAATGTGCCCGAGGCCAGAACCAGTTTGCTCGCCCAAAATGTGTAGATAGCCAAAGAAGATGAAAAAGAAATGGTTATAGCCAGTTTCTGGAATGAAGATTTTTCACCCCAAGTTAAGAGCACTGTTAAGAGTGGGTGGGATTTCCGGGTCCTCTCCGCGCCGTTTATCGCCCCAGAGCGGCGGCAATGGCGGCGGTGAGGTGTTCATGGCGGGCAGTCAGCCTCCAGCGCCCCGCAACTATCCTTCCGGCCCGATTTTACTTAAATGGAGAAAGATTGCAAAAGTGCCGCAGTACAGCAGGACCTGGGGGTACTTGTGCATGAAACACAAAAGGTTAGTATGCAGGTACAGCAAGTGATCAGGAAGGCCAATGGAATCTTGGCCTTTATTGCAAAGGGGATGGAGTATAAAAGCAGGGAAGTCTTGCTACAGTTACACAGGGTATTGGTGAGGCCACACCTGGAATACTGCGTGCAGTTTTGGTTTCCATATTTACGAAAGGATATACTTTTGCTTTGGGGGCAGTTCAGAGAAGGTTCACTCGGTTGATTCCGGAGATGAGGGGGTTGACTTATGAGGGAAGGTTGAGGAGGTTGGGCCTCTACTCATTGGAATTCAGAAGAATGAGAAGTGATCTTATTGAAACGTATAAGATTATGAGGGGGCTTGACAGAGTGGATGCAGAGAGGATGTTTCCACTGATGGGGGGAGACTAGAACTAGGGGGCATGATCTTAGAATAAGGGGCCGCCCATTTAAAACTGAGATGAGGAGAAATTTCTTCTCTCAGAGGGTTGTAAATCTGTGGAATTCGCTGCCTCAGAGAGCTGTGGAGGCTGGGTCATTGAATAAATTTAAGACCGAGATAGACGGTTTCTTAACCGATAAGGGGATAAGGGGTTATGGGGAGCGGGCAGGGAAGTGGAGCTGAGTCCTTGATCGGATCAGCCATGATGGTATTAAATGGCGGAGCAGGCTCGAGGGGCCGTCTGGCCGACTCCTGCTCCTATTCCTTATGTTCTTATTTTACGTCAGCGTGGAGCAGCTCCGCCCGGAAGAGTTGCACCCGGCATGCAATGTCCCTGGTCGTGACACCGGCAAGAGTTTTAATTCTTGCCCGACCTGTACGGCCGGCAGCGTGCTCCGCAGTGACTGCCTGGGAAATCAGGGCGGTCCAACGATACCGGCAGCGGAGAGGTGAGTGATGCAGTCCTGAGGTGCGCGGGATTGTTTTCACTTTTAATTTTTCTTGCGATTTATGTTGTGGTGGCATGGGCCATGGTTTGGGAATGTTTTCGTGGGTTCCCGCCCGCTGCCACACGTCTCTCGGAGCGCTCGGGATGTTTCCCATCCTAACGCCCCGAGAGAGAGGTGCACAATGCCTCCCTGACTCAGGGCCCAGCTGCCTAAACTTACTCACCGAGGCGCAAACTGTTCCCGGGCCCCCCCTACCGCCATTACCGCCCCGAATAGATCAACACCGAATATCCAGCCCACGGGTCTTACCGTCGGTATGTCCTAACCGCCACTTTTCGTTCGTGTCTATTTTAAAACGGAAAGGCGCGCCATACGGAGCTCCGTCCGGATCGAAAGCAGTGAGCTTCAAGAGTTTTGAGTTGCTGCACATACAGAGGTGTGATGTCTCAAACTTCGGTGCATGGTCATTAGCATCTTGTACTTTAAGAACGATGGTCCCAGTGGATGTTGAACTAAAGTGATCTGTTTAAAAAAAAAAGAGAGGGGCGGGAAAGAGAAAACATTGTTCAGTAATAGCCACAACTGGAAAACTCAATACTGTTCCTTTAAAAACACGCCATAAAAATTTGATGTGTAGAGCTCTCAAGAAAGAAATCCAAACGTAAATTCTACTAAAATAAAACAAAAAGACTTGCATCTATATAGCGTCTTTCATGACCTCAGGAGATCCCAAAGTGCAGAATAGCCAATGAAGTACTTTTGGAGTGTAGTCGCTGTTGTAATATAGAAAACGCGGCAGCCAATTTGCGCACAGCAAGCTCCCACAAGCAGCAATGTGATTTAAAAAAAAAAGAGATTATCTGGAAAATAAGTGATGTTGATCGAGGATAAATATTGGCCCCAGGGCACTGGGAAGAACTCCCCCTGCTCTTCTTTGAAATAGTGCCATAGGATCGTTTCCTGAGAGAGCAGACAGGCCTCGGTTTAACGTCTCACCTGAAAGACAGCACCTTCGACGGTGCAGCACTCCCTCAGCACTGCACTGGGTGCGTCAGACTAGAGTTTTGTGCTCGGGTCTCTGGAGTGGGACTTGAACCCACAACCTTCGGACGCTAAAAGGAACAGCTGACATGCTACTGTTCAGTTAAAAAATCATCACAAAAATGAGATGTATAGAACAAGATTAACTCTCGAGAAAGAAATCTAAATGTAATGACTAAAATGAAGAATCAATTTTGCTTTGAAAACAATCCGGTGAATATTGAATAATTTACAACACAAGATATGAAGAAAAGGGCTTCAGGTCGATTCCTTCAAATGTCTGTACATTGCATAGTTGTGGAGTTCATCCAATTTATTTAATCATGTAAGAAAGGCAAATAATCACCATCGCCTAAATGGACAATGATGTCTTCCTTTGATGATCACTACCAGATTCCCAAACAGAATTCATCTGCGTGAAGAATTGTTAAATTGTTTGCAACTGAGCAACAACTTATAATTATATAGCACCTTTAACGCAGGCTCTTCACAGGAGAGTTATCAGACACAAGCCACATAAGGAGATATTAGCTCAAAGAGGTAGGTTTTGAGGAGCATCTCAAACTAAGAGAGGGAGAGAGGCGGGGAGGTTTCGGGAGGGAATTCCAGAGCCTAGGGCCTTGGTAGCTGAAGGCAATGGTGCAGCGATTGAAATCGGGCATGTGCAAAAGGCCAGAACTGGAGGAGGGCTGAGATCTTGGGAGGGTTGTAGGGCTGGAGGAGGTTAGGGAGGGGACGAGGCCATGGAGGGATTTGAAAACAAGGATGAGAATTTTAAAATTGAGGCGGGAGCCAATGTAGGTCAGTGAGCACAGGAGATTGATAGAAACATAGAAATTTACAGCGCAGAAGGAGGCCATTTCGGCCCATCGTGTCCGCGCCGGCCGACAAAGAGCCGCACGGCCCTCGGTCAGCAGCCCTGAAGGTTACATATAAACCTATGGACAATGGACAATGACGGAAAGGTAAAGAGCACCCGGCCCAACCAGTCCACCCCACACAACTGCAACACCCCTTACACTGAAACATTCTACACTCCACCCCAACCGGAGCCATGGGATCTCCTGGGAGAGACAAAAACCAGATAAAAACCCAGGCCAATTAGGGAAAAAAAATCTGGGAAAATTCCTCTCTGACCCATCCAGGTGATCGAAACTAGTCCAGATCATCACCCTGGCTGTATTCGATTCCCTGCAGTACTTGCCATTATATCAGTGCTGACCAGCAAGAGGTTATCCAGTCTAATCCCAATTACCAGCTCTAGGTCCGTAACCCTGCAGGTTACTGCACTATAAGTGCCCATCCAACCATCTCTTAAAAGTGGTGAGGGTTTCTGCATCCACCACTCTTCCAGACAGCGAGTTCCAGATCCCCACAACCCTCTGCGTGAAGAATCCCACCTCAAATCCCCTCTAAACCTTCCACCAACCACCTTAAAACTATGCCCCTCGTAATAGACCCCTCCACCAATGGAAATAGACCCTTACTATCCACTATGTCCAGATGGGCGAACGGGACTTGATGCGAGGTTAGGATACGCTCAAGTTTACGGAGGGTACAAGGTGGTAGGCCGGCATGAAGAATACTGATATAGTCAAGTCTAGAAGTAACAAAGGCATGGATGGGCGTTTTAGCAGATGAGCTGAGGCAGGGGCGGAGATGGCCAAGTTGCCACTGAAAATGCTTAATTGCCCAAGAAATTTGACATTACACAATTAAAATGCAAAATTAACACTTGTAGCTGTAGACTTCCTTATCCCTTTGAAAGGTGCTAATTTATCCACAAGTACAATATCCACAAGGACAACAGCGAGGAAGAAAGCTGTAGACTGCAGGAAGATATCGATGGACTGGTCAGTTGGGCAGAAAAGTGGCAAATGGAATTCAATCCGGAAAAGTGTGAGGTAATGTATTTGGGGAGGGGCCACAAGGCAAGGGAATACAGAATAAATGGGAGGATACTGAGAAGTACGGAGGAACAGAGCGAACGTGGAATGTATGTCCACAGATCCTTAAAGGTAGGCCAGGTGGAGAAGATGGTTAAAAAGGCATACGGAATGCTTTCCTTCATTAGCCGAGGCATAGAATACAAGAGCACGGAGGTTATTGCTTGAACTGCACACAACACTAGTTAGACCACAGCTAGAGTACTGCATGCAGTGCTGGTCACCACATCACAGGAAGGATGTGATTGCACTAGAAAGGGTGCAGAGGAGATTTACGAGGATGTTGCCAGGACTGGAAAACTTTAGCTATGAGGAAAGACTGGGATAGGCTGGGTCTGTTTTCCTTGGAACAGAGGAGGCTGATGGGGAGATTTAATTAAGGTGTATAAAATTATGAGGGGCCTAGATAGAGTGGATAGGACGGACCTATTACATGCAGCAGTAGGGGTCAACTACCAGGAGCATAGATTTAAAGTAATTGGTAGCAGGATTTGAGGGGAGATGAGAAGAACTGTTTATACCCAGAGGGTGGTGGGGGTCTGGAACTCACTGCCTGAAAGGGTGGTAGAGGCAGAAACCCTCACCACATTTAAAAAGTACTTGAATGTGCACTTGAAGTGCCGTAACCTGCAGGGCTATGGACCAAGAGTTGGAAAGTGGGATTAGGCCGGGTAGCTCTTTCGACTGGCACGGATATGATGGGCTGAATGGCCTCCTTCCGTGTCGTAATTTTTCCATGATTCTATGACTGCTAGTTTCTCAGTTGAGGAACATGCACCTCAAGAAACATGCAATCTGAACAGTCAGGTTATATTCTCTACTGGTGGCAAGGTCTCATTGTAGACTGTGCCCGGTTTGCTGACCTTGTGTGGGGACATTGAACTCACAAGGAAGTCCTTGTGCATGAAACACAAAAAGTTAGTATGCAGGAACAGCAAGTAACCAGGAAGACAATTGGAATGTTGGTCTTTATTGCAAGGGAGATAGAGTATAAAAGCAGAGAAGTCCTGCTCCAACTGTACAGGGTATTGGTGAGGCCACACCTGGAGTACTGCGTACAGTTTTGGTCTCTGTATTTAAGGAAGGATATACTTGCATTGGAGGCTGTTCAGAGAAGGTGAGCTAGGTTGATTCCGGAGATGAGGGGGTTGACTTATGAGGAAAGGTTGAGTAGGTTGGGCCTCTACTCATTGGAATTCAGAAGAATGAGAGGTGATCTTATTGAAACGTATAAGATAATGAGCGGGCTCGACAAGATGGATGCAGAGAGGATGTTTCCACTCACAGGGGAAACTAAAACTAGGGGACATAGTCTTAGAATAAGGGGCCACCCATTTAAAACTGAGATGAGGAGGAATTTCTTCTCTGAGGGTTGTAAATCTGTGGAATTCGCTGCCTCAGAGAGCTGTGGAGGCTGGGACATTGAATATATTTAAGGAGGAAATAGACAGATTTTTGAGCAATAAGGGAGTAAAGGGTTATGAGGAGCGGGCAGGGAAGTGGAGCTGAGTCCATGATCTTATTAAATGGCAGAGCAGGCTCGAGGGGCCAAATGGCCTACTCCTGCTCCTATTTCTTATGTAACAGAGCTCCCCCTAGTGGACTACTGACGTATTGTAACTACTGATGTAAATAATAAAGAATCATGTGGCAAAGTCACATGTTGACAGTTGGAGCCATCTTGTAGATTGTGTTTGTTCGTGAGGGCGTAAGAATATATCTCAGAATTCCTACCTCGGTGTGGTCTTTATCATTTGTTCAGACTCTGAGGCTGTGGAACTCTGAGGATTTGCGTGCTCTGGTGAGCCTGGTGAATACCAGTGCCAATGTGCTCACCATCCTGAGCCGTAAGGTCAAGACCATTATGCTTTCTAAAGAAATGTGTGCAGTTACTCTGGACTCTTCCGCATCCCCTACTTACTTCGCTCCACTATTGGCGGTCGAGGCCTTAAGCTCTGGAATTCCCTTCCTGATTAGACTAGGCCGACATTCTCCAGAGTTTAGAAGAATGAGAGGTGATCTCATTGAAACATAGAAAATAGGTGCAGGAGTAGGCCATTCAGCCCTTCGAGCCTGCATCACCATTCAATATGATTGTGGCTGATCATGCAACTTCAGTATCCCATTCCTGCTTTCTCTCCATACCCCTTGATCTCTTTAGCCATAAGGGCCACATCTAACTCCCTTTTGAATATATCGAACAAACTGGTCTCAACAACTTTCTGTGGTAGAGAATTCCACAGGTTCACCACTCTCTGGGTGAAGAAGTTTCTCCTCATCTCGGTCCTAAATGGCTTACCCTTTATCCTTAGACTGTGACCCCTGGTTCTGGACTTCCCCAACATCAGGAACATTCTTCCTGCATCCAACCTGTCCAATCCCGTCAGAATTTTATATGTTTGTATGAGATCCCCTCTCATTCTTCTAAATTCCAGTGAATATAAGCATACAGAATTCTTCCAGGGCTTGACAGGGTAGATGCAGGGAGGATGTTTCCCCCGGGCTGGGGAGTCTGGAACCAGGGGTCACAGTCTCAGAGTAAGGGGTCGGCCATTTAGGACTGAGATGAGGAGAAATTTTTTCACTCAGAACGTGGTGAATCTTTGGAATTCCCTACCTCAGAGGTCTGTGCAGGCTCAGTCATTGATTACATCGGATATACGGCACAGAAACAGGCCATTCGGCCCAACCAGTCCATGCCGGCGTTTATGCCCCACTCGAGCCTCCTCCCGTCTTTCCTCATCTAAATCTATCAGCATAACTCTCTATTCCCTTCTCCCCCATGTGCTTGTCCAGCCTCCCCTTAAATGCATCGATACTATTCGCCTCATCCACTCCCTGCGACAGCGAGTTCCACATTCTCACCACTCTCTGGGTAAAGAGGTTTCTCCTGAATTCCCCATTGGATTACTGGGTGACTATCTTATATTGAAGGCCTCTAGTTATGCTCTTCCCCACAAGTGGAAACATTCTCTCTGTATCCACTCGATCAAAACCTTTCATCATTTTAAAGAATTAGGTCACCCCTTGGCCTTTTATTTTCACAGCCTGTTCATCCTTTCTTGATAGGTATACCCTCGCATTTCTGGTGTCATCCTTGTAAATCTTCTCTGCACCCTCTCCAGTGCCTCTATATCTTTTTTTATAATATGGTGACCAGAACTGTACGCAGTGCTCCAAGTGGGGTCTAACCAAGGTTCGATACAGGTTTAGCATAACTTCCCCACTTTTCAATTCTATGGGAGGATGGTGAATCTTTGGAATTCTCTACCCTAAAGGGTATGGAGGCTCGATCGTTGAGTATTTTCAAGATAGGGATGGATAGATTTTTTGGATATTAAGGGAATCAAGGGATTCGTGGATAGGACGAGAAAGTGGTGTTGAGATAGAGGATCAGCCACAATCTTATTGAATGACGGAGCAGGCTCGAGGGGCTGAATGGCCTACTCCTGCTCCCATTTCTTACGTAAACCTCTCCGCCTCTCTCTCCCTTACTTTAAGATGCTCCTTAAAACCTACTTCTTGGACCAAGCTTTTAATCACCCGTCCTAATATCTTCTTCGGCTCGGTGTTCATTTTTGCCTGATTACTCTTTGGTGACGTGCCTGGGGGGTGTCTTTCTACCTTAAAGGTGCTATGTAAATACAAGTTGTTGTTGCTTTGAAGGTCTTATCATACACATTTACTTATATTAACCGTCGTGTTTGCGTATGTGTTTGCGTGCACGGGGTTGGGGGGGGGGAAAACGAGAATATCCCAAAATATTTCGGAAAGCCAATCAGGGAAAATGGGTACAAATGAGGAGTGATGAGTTATTGGGCTGACAGACAACAGTGATCCTGTATGGCAGCTCTTTCCGCTCCACTACCATTCCAAGGAGCAGCACGCGCTGGAGCAGGAGAGCAACGGCAGTGAAAAGGGACGTCACCAAGGTCCAGGCCCGTTACAGCAGGAGCGGCGAGGTCGGGGCGAAGGAGCGGCGAGAGATTGTAGAGGGACGTGACCGGGGCCCAGGAGAGGCGGGAGCCCAGGGGCAGCACGGGCCCAGCCCACACTGCGATATGTGCGCGCACTGGGTCCGTGCAGCAGAGCTGGTCTCCAGTCGTCCTGGTTAACCCTTGCCACTGGACCAAGACCTCGCTCTGTCAAGCCCGTGTGGTGGCTGGTGTGCAACGGTCACCCCACGTTAAAAAAATCCACGCACAGGTATCTTCCACCCTTCAACATGTAGTTCGGGATCTGGAATATTAGGTCCTTCATTGAAACATCTGTGAACTTTTTGACGTGGAAGCAAGTCATCCTCGATTCGAGGGACTGTCTATGATGATGTATGGCAGCATTGAATAGAAGAGGCCAACACCCAAGTAGGTAATCACTTTTAAGAGTATGTCACTGAAGCAATCGTTGGCCAACCAATCCATTGTGTGTGCATTGAAAAAGCAGATTAGCTACTTAACATGCACGCTAACGGTCAGATTAGGAACAGGAGGCCTTTCTGCTCCTTGACCCTGTTCTGCCATTCAATGAGATCACGGCTGATCCGGATCTTAACCCCATCTCCCCATCTTTAATCCATATCCCTTAACAACCTTGCCCAACAAAAAATTATCTTCAATTGACCCCCAGCCTCAATAGGGAGAGAGTTCCAGATTCCCACTGCCCTTTGTGTGAAGAAGTTCTTCCTGACATCACCCTTGAATGGCTTGGCTCTAATTTTAAGGTGATGCCCCCATGGATTGGAGGGTAGCTAATGTAACCCCACTTTTTAAAAAAGGAGGGAGAGAAAACAGGAAATTATAAACCGGTCAGCCTGACATCAGTAGTGGGCAAAATGCTAGAATCAATTATTAAAGATGAAATAGCAGCGCATTTGGAAAGCAGTGACAGGATCGGTCCAAGTCAACATGGATTTATGAAAGGGAAATCATGCTTGACAAATCTTCTAGAGTTTTTTGAGGATGTAACTAGTAGAGTGGACAAGGGAGAACCAGTGGATGTGGTGTATTTGGACTTTCAAAAGGCTTTTGACAAGGTCCCACACAAGAAATTGGTGTGCAAAATTAAAGCACATGGCATTGGGGGTAATGTATTGATGTGGATAGAGAACTGGTTGGCAGACAGGAAGCAGAGAGTAGGAATAAATGGGTCCTTTTCAGAATGGCAGGCAGTGACTAGTGGGGTGCCGCAGGGCTCAGTGCTGGGACCCCAGCTATTTACAATATACATTAATGATTTAAATGAAGGAATTGAATGTAATATCTCCAAGTTTTCAGATAACACTAAGCTGGGTGGCAGTGCGAGCTGTGAGGAGGATGCTAAGAGGCTGCAGGGTGACTTTGACAGGTTAGGGGAGTGGGCAGATGCAGTATAATGTGGATAAATGTGAGGTTATCCACTTTGGTGGCAAAAACAGGAAGGCAGATTATTATCTGAATGGTGACAGGTTAGTAAAAGGGGAGGTGCAACGAGACCTGGGTGTCATGGTACATCAGTCATTGAAAGTTGGCATGCAGGTACAGCAGGCGATGAGAAATCAAATGGTATGTTCATAGCTAGGGGATTTGAGTAGAGGAGCAGGGAGGTCTTACTGCAATTGTACAGGGCCTTAAGTGAGGCCACACCTGGAATATTGTGTTCAGTTTTGGTCTCCTAATCTGAGGAAGGACATTCTTGCTATTGAGGGAGTGCAGCAAAGATTCACCAGACTGATTCCCAAGATGGCAGGACTGACATATGAAGAAAGACTGGATCGGCTAGGCTTATATTCACTGGAATTTAGAAGAATGAGGGGGGGATCTTATAGAGGTGTATAAAATTCTGACTGGATTGGACAGGTTAGATGCAGGAAGAATGTTCCCGATGTTGGGGAAGTCCAGAAACAGGGGTGATAGTCTAAGGATAAGGGGTAAGCCATTTAGGACCGAGATGAGGAGAAACTGCTTCACTCATAGAATTGTGAACCTGTGGAATTCTCTACAAGTTGTTGAGGCCAGTTCGTTAGATATATTCAAAAGGGAGTTAGATATGGCCCTTATGGCTAAGGGATCAAGGGGTATGGAGAGAAAGCAGGAATGGGGTACTGAAATTGCATGATCAGCTATGATCATATTGAATGGTGGTGCAGGCTCGAAGGGCCGAATGGCCTATTCCTGCACCTATTTTCTATATTTCCATGTTCTGGACTCCCCCCCATCAGAGGCATTAGTTTCTCGCTTTCCACCCTATCGAATCCTTTAATCATCTTAAACACCACAATTAAATCGCCCCTTAACCTTCTATATTCAAGCCTACTCTGTGTAACCTGTCCTCATAATTTAACTGTTTAATCCCTGGTATAGCAACATAAGAATTAGGAGCAGGAGTAGGCCATTCGGCCCCTCAAGCCTGTTCCGCCATTCAGTAAGATCATGGCTGATCTTCTACAGCAGCTCCACTTTCCTGCACTATCCCCATATCCCTTGATTTCTTTAATATGCAAAAATCTAGCGATCTCCGTCTTGAATATACTCAACGACTGAGTGTCATTCTGGTGAACCTGCGCTGCACCCAAAGGCCGATATATCCTCCCCGAGGTGCGGTGCCCTAAACTGAACACAGTTACTCCAGATAGGGTCAAACCAGAGCTTTTTTTTTTTACAAAGTTCTAAAAATTTATTCACGGGATGTGGGCGTTGCTGGCAAGGCCGGCATTTATTGCCCGTCCCTAATCGCCCACGAGAAGGTGGTGGTGAGCCGCTTTCTTGAATACAACGGAGTGTCTCGCTGGGCCATTTCAGAGGGCAGTTAAGAGTCAACCACATTGCTGTGGGTCTGGAGTCACATATAGGCCCAGATCGGGTAAGGGCGGTAGGTTTCCTTCCCTAAAGGGACATTAGTGAACCAGATGGGTTTTTACAACAATCCGGAAGTTTCATGGTCACCAATACGGACACTCGCTTTGCATTCCAGATTTTTATTTAATTAACTGAATTTAAATAATCCCCGTGGAATGATGTTACACTGCATCAGCTGAGAATGACCTCTGTGATTGTCTCACTCCTCCACCGTAACCATGGCAGAAAAACCCCTCCCCCCTCTCCCCCTTTATGGCATGAATGGTGTTTCTGCCGAACTTACGCCAGAGCCAGGGCAGAGCCGTTGGAGAAGGCCCGAGGCGATAAGACATAATTATTGGAAAATTGACCAAGGCAATAATGCAAGACAGGTAATGGGGAGGGCTAACAAGGCAAGGGAATACACATTAAATGGCAGGACACTGAGAAGTGTAGAGGAACAGAAGGACCTTGGAGTGCAGGTGCATAGATCCCTGAAGGTAGCAGGCCAGGTGGATAAGGTGGTTAAGGCGGCATATGGAATACTTGCCTTTATTGGCCAAGGCATAGAATACAAGAGCAAGGAGGTTATGCTTAAATTGTATAATACTTTGGTTAGGCCACAGCTGGAGTACTGCGTGCAGTTCTGGTCACCACAATGCAGGAAAGATGTGATTGCACTGGGTACAGAGGGGATTTGTGAGGATGTTGCCAGGACTGGAGAATTTTGGCTATGAGGAAAGATTGGACAGGCTGAGTTTGTTTTCCTTGGAACAGCGGAGGCTGAGGGGATTATGAGGGGCCTAGATAAAGTGGATAGGAAGGACCGATTTCCCTTGGCAGAGGGATCAATAACCAGGGGGCACAAATTTAAAGTAGTTGGTAGAAGGTTTAGAGCGAAGTTGAGGAGAACTTTTTTCACCCAGAGGGTGGTGGGGGTCTGGAACTCACTGCCTGAAAGGGTGGTAGAGGCAGAAATCCTCATCGCATTTAGAAAGTACTTGGATGTGCACTTGAAGTGCCGTAACCTACAGGGCTACGGACCCAGAGCTGGAAACTGGGATTAGGCTGGGTAGCTCTTGGTCGGCCGGCATGGACACCGATGGGCCAAAATGGCTTCCTTGCGTGATTCTATGAAGGCCTCCAACTTGTCCAAGTGGCCATCATGCATCGGTGAGCTTGGACGGTGAACATAGACAGGCCATTCAACTTCAGAAGGCATCACAGCAGAACACGATCCTGTTTAACCCGACGTTCACAAGCACACACTTGGGATCAGACCTGGGACTTTCCTGGTTGAAAGTCAGGAAAGCTTCTTACTGAAGAATCGTGTCTGGAGCATCGTGGAAGGCTGCAAGCTCATTTAAATGCAATCATTTGAACATTTCAAATGCTCTTCAATGTTGTAAGAACATAAGAACATAAGAAATAGGAGCAGGGGTAGGCCATTTGGCCCCTCGAGCCTGCTCCGCCATTTAATAAGATCATGGCTGATCTGATCATTGACTCAGCTCCACTTCCCCGCCCGCTCCCCATAACCCCTTATTCCCTTATCGGTTAAGAAACCGTCTATCTCAATATATTCAATGTTCCGGCTTCCACAGGTCTCTGAGGCAGCGAATTCCACAGATTTACAACCCTCTGAGAGAAGAAATTCCTCCTCATCTCAGTTTTAAATGGGCGGCCCCTTATTCTAAGATTATGCCCCCTAGTTCTAGTAGACATGAATGATATAGACACCTCATATCCAACAATACACACAGGGTTGAATTTTTGGCCTTCTGCCGCATGTTAACGCCCTGGAGGGGTGGCAATGGCAGCAGTGAGCATTTCCGAGCGGGCGGCCAGTTTCCTGTGCCCCACTGGGACATTCGGTGCCGGTTTCGACGGGGTGCGGAACAGTATCGCCCAGAAGTAGCGAGCCGGCGTGCAGCGCCCCCTGGCTGCGACACCGGCTCCATTTTTGGCTCCGACCCAATCCGTAGTGCCCTGCAGCGCCCCCTGCTGGGGCCGCCAGTGAAAGCGGGCGCAGCGAGGTAAAGTAATGTCGACCTGAGGTGAGTGTTTTAAAACATTTTTTTTTTTGGCGATTTATGTTGTGGTGGCTCGAGTTATTTATTGGGAATGTTTTTGGTGTTTTTTTCTCTCCCTCCAGGCCTCTCCCAGAGCGCCCCGATGCCGGTGGTTTAGCTCAGGGATTTTCGTTTGCTCAGCCGGCCGAGCGCCCCGAGAGAGGTGTACAACGCCTCCCTTAGCGCCCCGCCCCACACTCAGGGCCCAGTGGAATTTTGCTGTCTGAAGCGCAAACTGTTCCCCCAGTCGCAAACTTTACCGCCCCGAAATGAGCAGAAGCAAAAATCCCCACAGTGCATAGGGCATTCATTATTCCATCTGTGCTCATCGAAACTTGTCAGAATTCAAGGCAATAGAGTACTTACTTTCATTGTTAATGGCCAAAATGGTCGCCGTGTACGTCCCATTCACCACATACCGAGACTCGCGATCAGGAATCCCGACAAAGGTAACCTGCCCGGTTTCCGAGTTAATAACCAACCAGTTAGCTACGTCATCATTCTTTGCGTATCTGTTGCAAATGTTGAAAATAATGGATTAGCGTTTGGCGAGATGGATTTCCAAAAAAAATGTAAGTGGTGGAAAACAGCCTCAAATGGAATGAACTCCTTACTTGGTCATTTTACTGGTTTTCCCAGTGTCTGCACTCACGGCATTATATATTCCAAGCACCTGATGCACCTCCTTGTGAGTTGTGCTCTCGGTGATTGATACCGGCCATCTTACAGGCTTAAATGTGTAGCCTTCCTTCACATCTTTTACTTGGAGTTTTATTTTAATAGGCCTGATAATGTTGCTGTCGGGCACGGAGCTGTGGTACGGTGCCTTGTTAGAAATGCGGATCAACAAATTCACCAGATTCATTTCTTCGTAGTTCATTTCCTGGGCACGAGATGGGAAGTTACAAGCGTCTCCGGTGAAAACAGAAGAACATACAAAAAAAAAAGACACTCGGAAGCAAACAAAATATGAAGGGGGAGTGGCGTCACTGCGCCAGTAATCCCGGGGCCCGGACTAATGATCCAGAGACACGAGTTCGAATCCCACCACGGCAGCTGGGTGAGGGGGAATTTAAATTCCGTTAATTAAATGAACCTGGAATTATCAGTACTGGTGATCATGAAACGACTGGATTGCTGTTTAAAAACCCATCTGGCTTACCAATGTCCTTACCCGTTCTGGCCTAGGTGACTCCAGACCTACAGCAATGTGATTAACTCTTAACTGACCCTCTGAAATGGCGGCTATAAAAATCGGCCTTGCCAGCGACCCCCACATCCCATGAATGATTTTTTTTTTTAAAAAGTGAAAGTAATTGACAAATAATTCCAATTATGGCCATTCAGCCCCTCGAGCCTGTTCCGCCATTCAATTAGATCAACCTTAACTCCACTTGGTTCCACCACCCTTAATACCCTTACCGAACAAAAATCTAGTATTCGGTTTTGAAATTTTCAACTGACCTCAATAGGGAGCGAGTTCCAGATTCCCACTGCCCGTTGTGTGAAGAAGGGCTTCCTGACATCGCCCCTGAACGGCCTGGCTCTAATTTTAAGGTGACGCCCCTCTTGTTCTGGACTCCTCCCACCAGAGGAAACAGTTTCTCTCTCTCTACCCCATCAACCCCTTTAATCATCTTAAACACCTCAATTAAACCGGCCCTTAATCTTCTATACTCCAGGGAATACAAGCCCAGTGTGTGCAGCCTGTCCTCATAATTTAACCCTTTCAGCCCCGTGTATCATTCTGCTGAACCTGCGTTGCTCCCACTCCGAGGCCGATATATCCTCCCTGAGGGGCAGGCCCCAGTTACCCCCGATGGGGTCTAACCAGAGCTTTATACAACAGTAACATAACTTCCAGCCCCTCGTATTCCGGCCCCATTTAGATAAAGGCCAACATTCCGTCAGCCTTCTAAATTATTTTTTGTGCCTGACCACTAGCCTGTAGTGCTTTCAGTACTTGAGCCTCGAAATCTCTTGGCTCTTCCACAGTTTCCAGCCTCTCACAATGTAGAAAATACTGTTGATCTATCTGTCTTGGTCCAACTTATTGAATGAGAAGTGAGCTTATTGACACATATAAACGGTTCATTCTTGGGTTGCCAATCAGTAACTAGTGGGGTGCTGCAAGGATCATAAGAACATAAGAAATAGGAGCAGGAGTAGGCCATATGAGGAGAGACTGAATCGACTGGGCCTGTAGTCACTGGAGTTTAGAAGGATGAGAGGGGATCTCATGGAAACATATAAAATTCTGACGGGACTGGACAGGTTAAATGCAGGAAGAATGTTCCCGATGTTGGGGAAGTCCAGAACCAAGGGACATAGTCTTAGGATAAGGGGTAAGCCATTTAGGACCGAGATGAGAAACTTCTTCACTCAACGAATTGTGAACCTGTGGAATTCCCTACCGCAGAGAGTTGTTGATGCCAGTTTGTTGGATATATTCAAGAGGGAGTTAGATATGGCCCTTACGGCTAAAGGGATCAAGGTGTATGGAGAGAAAGCAGGTACTGAGGGAATGATCAGCCATGATCCTATTGAATGGTGGTGCAGGCTCGAAGAGCTGAATGGCCTACTCCTGCACCTATTTTCTATGTTTCTATACGGCCCCTCGAGCCTGCTCCGCCATCCAATAAGATCATGGCTGATCTGATCATGGACTCAGCTCCACTACCCTGCCCGCTCCCCATAACCCCTTATCGTTTAAGGAACTGTCTATTTCTGTCTTAAATTTATTCAATGCTCCAGCTCTCTGAGGCTGCAAATTCCACAGATTTACAAGCGTCTAAGAGAAGAAATTTCTTCTCATCTCTGTTTTAAATGGGTGGCCGCTTATTCTAAAATCATGCCTCTAGTTCTAGGCTCCCCCATCAGTGGAAACATCCTCTCTGCATCCACCTTGTCAAGCCCAGTTACATTTAGACGGGATATTGGTGAGGCCACACCTGGAATACTGCGTACAGTTTTGGTTTCCATATTTACGAAAGGATATACTTGCTTTGGAGGCAGTTCAGAGAAGGTTCACCAGGTTGATTCCGGAGATGAGGGGGTTGACTTATGAGGAAAGGTTGAGTAGGTTGGTCCTCTACTCATTGGAATTCAGAAGAATGAGCGGTGATTTTATCAAAATGTATAAGTTTATGAGGGGGCTTGACAAGGTGGATGCAGAGAGGATGTTTCCACTGATGGGGGAGACTAGAACTAGGGGGCATGATCTTAGAATAAGGGGCCGCCCATTTAAACCTGAGATGAGGAGAAATTTCTTCTCTCAGAGGGTTGTAAATCTGTGGAATTCACTGCCTCAGAGAGCTATGGAAGCTGGGACATTGAATAAATTTAAGACAGAAATAGACAGTTTCTTAAACGATAAGGGGTTATGGGGAGCAGGCGGGGAAGTAGAGCTGAGTCCATGATCAGATCAGCCATGATCTTATTGAATGGCGGAGCAGGCTCGAGGGTCCAAATGGCTGACTCCTGCTCCTATTTCTTATGTTCGTGTTAAAATGGATGGCCTCTCACTTGCCCATGTTGAACTCTGCCGAGCCACAGTTTGCCAACGTGTTCAGACTTTGAGCACCTGCCTGTCTCTCTGATGTCGGAACGGTGTCACGTGATTTACGACGTTACCTTGTGGATAAACAAAATCCCCTCGTTCGTGTGGTTATCCACTTCAATCCCGAAGTGCCCTTTTTCGTTGCCTTCAATGATGTCAAAGTGCGCCAACCAGTTGTCCGTGAACTCTTGATCCTGATCGAACACTCGGATACGGATGACTTCGACATTTTTAGAGTTTTCTATCACAGTCGCTGTGAACTGAGAGAGAGAACGCGATCATTTCTTTAGTTGTCCGTGAAGACATCGAATACAAATCTTTTCCCTGAACAGATTATTTGGCCATGATTCTCAGAAAGCGAGCATGCAGGTACAGCAAGCAGTAAGGAAGGCAAATGGCATGTTCATACAATAAAATATGTTTACAGCGCGGAAGGTCATTTCGACCCATCGTGTCCGCGTCGGCCGACCAAGAGGCTATCGAGTCTAATCCCACTTTCCAGCTCTTGGTCCGTAGCCCTGCAGGTTACAACACTTTAAAGTGCACATCCAAGTATCTTTTTAAATGTGGTGAGGGTTTCTGCCTCTACCACCCTTTCAGGCAGTGAGTTCCAGACCCCCACCACCCTCTGGGTGAAGAAATTTCCCCTCAAATCCTCCCCCCAATTACTTTCAATCTATGCTTCTTGGTGATTGACCCCTCTGCCAAGGGAAATAGGTCCACGTTGTCATTTACTGCAAGGAGAGTCAAGTCTCAGAGTAAAGAAGTATTGCTTCAATGATATAGGGCCTTGGTGAGACCACACCTGGAGTACTGTGCACAGTTTTGGTCTCCTTATCTAAGGAAGGATATACTTGCCTTGGAGGCGGTGCAACTAAGGTTCACCAGACTGATTCCTGGAATGAGAGGGCTGCCCTATGAGGAGAGATTGTGTAGATTGGGCCTATACTCTCTGGAGTTTAGAAGAATGAGAGGTGATCTCATTGAAACATACAAGATTCTGAGGGGCATTGACTGGGTAGATGCAGGGAGGATGTTTCCCCCCGGGCTGGGGAGCCTAGAACCAGGGGCCACAGTCTCAGGATAAGGGGTCGGCCATTTAGGACTGAGATGAGGAGGAATTTCTTCACTCAGAGGGTGATGAATCTTTGGAATTCTCTGCCCCAGAGCGCTCTGGGTGCTGAGTGAATATATTCAAGGCTGAGATCGATAGATTTTGGGAGTCATGGGGAATCAAGGGATGCGGAGATCGGGGGGGGGGAAGTGGAGTTGAGGTCAATGATCAGCCATGATCTTATTGAATGGCGGAGCAGGCTGGAGGGGCCGTATGGCCGACTCCTGCTCCTATTTCATTGGTTCTTATGATCACACGGCTGCTTGTGGGAGCTTGCTGTGTGCAAGTCGGCCACAGTGGCTAGACTTTATTTTTAAAAAGTACTTCATTGGCTGTAAGGAACTTTGGGAAGTCCCGAGGTCATGAAAGGCACTATATAAATGCAAGTTATTTTTTTTCTTTCTTTTAATTCAAGAGAGGGTTTTGCGTGATTGGGAACATATCTGTGCTTAAATGCAAATCCTGGCGGATTCTTTCTAGATTTCCGCTACGGCCTAGAATATTTTCCATCGAATAAATAAATGCTGGCGTCTCAGTAAGCAGAGAATGTGAGTCAGGTATGGTCATTCTGGTTTTTGCCATCGTGTCAGCTGTGGCTCAGTGGGCAGCACAACTCGCCTCTGAGTCAGAAGATTGTGGGTTCAAGTCCCACTCCAGGGACTTGAGCACAAAAATCTAGGCTGACACTCCAGTGCAGTGCTGAGGAAGCACCGCACTGTCGGAGGTGCCGTCTTTCAGATGAGACGTTAAACCGAGACCCCATCTGCCTCCTCAGGTGGGCATAAAAGATCCCAAGGCACTATTTCAAAGAAGAGCAGGGGAGTTATCCCCAGTGTCCTGGGGCCAATATCTATAATAAATCCAATGGAGAACTCAGGAGAGAGGTGAGAATGTGGAACTCGCTCCCACGGGGAATGGTTGAGGCAAATAGTATCGATGTATTTAAGGGCAGACTGGATAAACACATGAGGGAGAAAGGAATCGAAAGATATGTTGATGGGGTGAGATGAAAAGGGGTGGGAGGGGGCTCAAGTGGAGCATAAACACCGGGACAGACCAGCTGGGCCGAAGGCCTGTTTCTGTGCTGTACTTTCTATGCCCTACAGGTTGAACCTCTCTGGTCCGGAAACATCCGTGGTTCGGCATTAGTTTGCGGAACTGCCGCTTTGTGTGGGTGGCATCCCAGTTTTTGCACTGTTGGTGAAGTACAGGATCCTCACAAGCTTCCATCCTTCCTGTGTCTTGAAATGCAATTTTCTGGGCACCTTTTGTCAGGCTGCTCTTTGCATCCTCCACCGACACCTGGGAATCTCTGGGCCAAAGTGGAGGAAGTGCATCCGGGAGGGCGCTGAGCACCTCGAGTCTCATCGCCGAGAGCATGCAGAAAGCAAGCGCAGGCAGCGGAAGGAGCGTGCGGCAAACCTGTCCCACCCTCCCTTTCCCTCAACGACTGTCTGTCCCACCTGAGACAGGGACTGTGGCTCTCGTATTGGACTGTTCAGCCACCTAATGACTCATTTTAAGAGTGGAAGCAAGTCTTCCTCGATTCCGAAGGACTGCCTATGATGATGATGCTCTTTGCGACTCCTGAGGGGTATCCGTGCTTTCTTGATCTAGAGTCCGGGTTGGGGTGGGGGGGGGGGGGGGGGCGGGGGGAACTGAGTTCCGTCGCAGTACGTTCTGAATGACAGGAGCTGGTTTGGGTGGGTGGAAGTATTCTATCACCACCTTTATTTATGACTGTGCAGTAAGGATTGTTAACCTTGCTCCTACTCTGAAATAATCTCAAACCTCCCTGAGGGAGCATTCCCTGTGACAATACTGCTGACCTTCCGTGGTTCGGAAAATTCGCGATTTCGGGACCGGTCGGGTCGCGAGGGTGCCGGACCAGAGAGGTCCGACCTGTACCACCACTTTTCTTCAATATCAGGAAAACAGAAATTCAGCAAAAGTCAAAGTGATCAGCCAATATCACTATTTTCATTAGCTGTTTGTACGCTAAACATCCGTAAGATAAAGTTCCTCCACCAGCCTATCCTCACCGCACAGCACTCCCCACTCCCCCGCCGCCCCCCCCACCCCCAAGTCATCAAGATCCATGGCACAGCCCTGGACACCGTGGACCACTTCCCATATCTCGGGAGCCTCCTATCAACAAAAGCAGGCATCGACGATGAGATCCAACACCGCCTCCAGTGCGCCAGTGCAGCCTTCGGCAGTCTGAGGAAAAGAGTGTTTGAAGACCAGGCCCTCAAATCTACCACCAGGATCATGGTCTACAGGGCTGCAGTAATACCCGCCCTCCTGTATGGCTCAGAGACATGGACCATATACAGTAGACACTTCAGGTTGCTGGAGAAATATCACCAACGATGTCTCCGCAAGATCCTACAAATCCCCTGGGAGGACAGACGCACCAACATTAACGTCCTCGACCAGGCCAACATCCCCAGCATTGAAGCACTGACCACACTTGATCAGCTCCACTGGGCAGGCCACATAGTCCGCATGCCAGACACGAGACTCGCAAAGTAAGCGCTCTACTCGGAGCTCCTTCATAGCAAACGAGCCAAAGGTGGGCAGCGGAAACATTACGTTACAAGGACACCCTCAAAGCCTCCTTGATAAAGTGCAACATCCCCACCGACAGCTGGGAGTCCCTGGCCAAAGACCGCCCTAAGTGGAGGGAGTGCATCCGGGAGGGTGCTGTGCACCTCGAGTCTCGTCGCCGAGAGCATGCAGGAATCAAGCGCAGGCAGCGGAAGGATCGTGCGGCAAACCAGTCCCACCCTCCCTTTCCCTCAACCACTGTCTGTCCCACCTGTGACAGAGTCTGTGGCTCTCGTATTGGACTGTTCAGCCACGTAAGACCTCACTTCAGGAGTGGAAGCAAGTCTTCCTCGATTCTGAGGGACTGCCTATGAAGATGAGGTTAGCTAGAAGATTAAATCCAATACTGTATCCGACTTGACTGTACCTCGGTTTGTTCAATGACGGGAACGTTGTCATTAACATCCAGAATCCGGATCTGAGCGGTTGCTGTAGTAAATAAACCTTGAGAGCTCCCACTCTTGTCACGAGCTTCCACAATGAACGTATAGAAGTCCTGGGTCTACAGAAGAAGAAACGCCATTAAAGATCTTCAGGGATACACTTCTGGAAAATGTTATTTTAGATAAGACTTCAATCAGTTAAAACACAACTGACTAATATCACGTTCAAATTAAAAATTTAATAGCACAATACTCATAACACAAAACACAATGGCCCAGAAATCCCTCAGGGGTACTTCCTGCGGGCAAAGCACTAAATAATAGACAGAAAAATGCGCACTTACCTGAAGCTCGAAATCTCGATCCACCGGCCTCCTCTCCCTGCGCATCGCAGCGCGTGCACGTCGGGACATGCGCAGGAGTCACGTGGGCCTGGACACCCAATCACAGGTAAGTATTTTCTCATTCACAATAATGGGAGCTCCGTAAGTTGGAGTCCCCATTATTATGAATGAGAAACCCCCGCAAATACACAAAACACTAATAAAAAAATAGAAAATATACACCACATATTTAAGATTCATTTAAATTAAAGATATTAATGTCTTATAAAAAATTATATATTTATCCCATTTTTTAAAACAATAAAATACGTTTTTATAACTTTATTTTAACATGTTTGTGTGTATTTTTAAACACTTGCGCCTGTAACAGTCGGCTATGCGCCTGCTTTTATCAGGCGCAAGAGTTTTGAGGCCATTTGCTGGGCAGGAGATGGGTAAATCCCACAATCTTGCCCGTGCAAATGTCCTCGCTCCCGAGATACGGAGGATCGGCCGAGCTCCAGCTTGACGGATCGGAAAGCCGGTTTCCAGCGCATGTGCATTGCACGCCGAAACCCGGCTTTTGCGATGCCTTCCCGAGTCCGTAGAAACTTCGTACCGACCCGGGACATCAGGGCCATTATATACACAGCTCTCTATACCAATACAATACCATTTTTCCCCTACTGGTTATCTAAAGCCACATTGCGGTGGTGACATGTTAACAGCCCTTGCTTGCCAACCAAACTATGTGCCCAGAACAGAAATGTTCTTGTCTCTGGTGATGACATCACCTTTTAAAGAGTAACTCCACCTGCTGAAGGATGTACTTGGACCTAAATCATTGCAGACCAGCTGAAGCTGCAATATCTTCACCGAGACTCTGCAACTTTGGGTCTAGTCTGTGCCCGCAACCAGGGCAACTAAAGAAGTCAAAGCTGGAGATACATCAGTGCCCAAGATCACAGTTTAAGCTCTACCATGTGTAACTGGACGGAAGTTTAGACCATTGGTTCAGAGGGAGTGGAAGGATAGGGCAGAGGAGTGAAGAACAGAAGAAAGGGGAGCAGGGGTAGGCCACGTGGCCCCTCGAGCCTGCTCCGCCATGTGTAGAATCAGAATGGTCACAGCACTGTCAGAGGCCATTCGGCCCGTCGAGCCCGTGCCGGCTCTCTGCACGAGCACCTCAGCTAGTCCCATCAACCCCCCACCCCCTTTCTGTAGTGCTGAGGGTGGTGCCGTCTTTCGGATGAGACGTTAAACCGAGGGCCCGTCTGCGCTCTCAGGTGGATCCCACGGCACTATTTCAAAGAAGAGCAGGGGGAGTTATCCCCGGTGTCCTGGGGCCAATATTTATCCCTCAACCAACATCACTAAAAACAGATTATCTTGGTCATTATCGCATTGCTGTTTGTGGGAGCTTGCTGTGTGCAAATTGGCTGCTGTGCTTCCCACATTACAACAGTGACTACACTCCAAAAGTAATTGGCTGTAAAGCGCTTTGAGACGTCCGGTGGTCATGAAAGGCGCTATATAAATGCAATCTTTTTCCTTTTTATTTTGTGCCCTTTCTACCAGATGTTTCCTTTGCTCTTTGCAAACACGGATAGATTTTTAACTTGCCGCAGGTGTGCAACACTGGTGCTGCCCATCAACTGTCCTCTGTAGAAACCGAGACAATTTTCATTTCCTTTGATCCGATTGATAATGGCCGGCCAATCTGCAACGACTGTTTCACACCTGGGTGATGAATTGTAAATCTACCGTGAGGTGCCCGTCACTTGATGGATACAGACTGTGGACGGAACAGTCTTGGATCTAGCCTGTAGGCGACGAAGGTTGAACAGGTCCCCACTGGTTCTATAGTTTAGTTCCACTCCAGCAGGGAACTCGTTGAGCGTGAGATGGAGCATTGCAGCGAGGCAGATTGAGAAGAGGGTTGGCGCGATGACGCAGCCGTGCTTGACCCCAGCCCAGACGTGGATTGGGTCTGTGGTGGATCCGTTGGTCGGGATCACTGACCACACTCGGCCAGCTCTGCTGGGCAGGGCCACATTGTCCGCCTGCCTGACACGAGACTCCCAAAGCAAGCGCTCTACTCGGAACTCCTTCACGGCAAGCGAGCCCCAGGTGGGCAGAAGAAACGTTTCAAGGACACCCTCAAAGCCTCCCTGATAAAGTGCAACATCCCCACCGACACCTGGGAGTCCCTGGCCAAAGACCGCCCTAAGTGGAGGAAGTGCATCCGGGAGGGCGCTGAGCACCTCGAGTCTCGTCGCCGAGAGCATGCAGAAATCAAGCGCAGGCAGCGGAAGGAGCGTGCGGCAAACCAGACTCCCCACCCACCCTTTCCCTCAACCACGGTCTGTCCCACCTGTGACAGAGACTGTGGCTCTCTTATTGGACTGTTCAGTCACCTGAGAACTCACTTTTAGAGTGGAAACAAGTCTTCCTCGATTTCACGGGACTGCCTATGGTGACGATGATCAGCATAACCCTCTATTCCTTTCTCCCTCATGTGTTTATCCAGCTTCCTCTTAAATACATCGATACTATTCGCCTCAACCCTTCCCTGTGGCAGCGAGTTCCACATTCTCACCGCTCTCTGGGTGAAGACCTCTCTCCGGAGATGGCTTTATTATCCTGTATTGATGGCCCCTAGTTCTGGTCTCCCCCACACGTGGAAACATCTTCTCTGCGTCTACCCTATCGAAACCTTTCATAATCTTAAACACCTCGATCAGGTCACCCCCAGCCTTCTCTCTTCTAGAGAAAAAAGCCCCACAATAAACTAGTTGGGCCGAAAGGCCTGTTTTTGTGCTGTAACTTCTATGTAAATTTTACAAGTCCGCACATAGATGGGAATCTCATCCGCCTGGAATGCGTGCCGGATATCCAGCTTTATGCCGCCTTTTGCTTCTCTGATTTTAATGGCGATCGAGTCCACATTCTCCCCACTGTCCGGGTGACCGGAATGACGTATAAGGAGAGATTGGGTCGACTAGGCCTGTATCCCTAGGCCTAGAGTTTAGAAGAATGAGAGGGGATCTCATTGAAACGTATAAAATTCTGACTGGGTTGGACAGACTGGATGCGGGGAGGATGTTTCCCCCTGGCTGGGAAGTCTAGAACAAGGGGTCACAGTCTCAGGATACGGGGTAGGAAATGTAGGACCGAGATGAGGAGAAATGTTTTCACTCGGAGGGTGGTGAACCTGTGGAATTCTCCACCACAGAAGGCTGTGGAGGCCAAGTCGCTGAATATATTTAAGAAGGAGATAGATAGATTTCTAGACACAAAAGGCATCAAGGGGTATGGGGAGAAAGCGGGAATATGGTGTTAAGATAGAGGATCAGCCATGATCATATTGAATGGCGGTGCAGGCTCGAATGGCCTACTACTGCTCCTATTTTCTATGTTTCTAAGAAGTTCCTCCTGAATTCCCGACTGGATTTATTAGTGACTATCTTATATTGATGGCCCTTGGTTCTGGTCTTCCCCCACACATGGAAATATCTCCACATCTATGCTATCAAACCCCTTTCATAATAGTAATTGGTTGAAGGATTAGAGGGGAGTTGAGGAGTGCTTTCTTCACCCAGAGGGTGGTGGGGGTCTGGAACTCACTGCCTGAAAGGGTGGTAGAGGCAGAAACCCTCATCGATTTTAAAAAGTACTTGGATGTGCACTTGAAGTGCCGTAACCTGCAGGGCTACGGACCAAGAGCTGGAAAGTGGGATTAGGCCGGGTAGCTCTAAGTCGGTCGGAGCGGACACGTAGGCTGAGTGGCCTCCATCTATGATTCTATGATTAAGAATCTTTGCAGGTCTGCACGGTACGGTAACACACTGATGTGAAATATTCACACTAACCTCCCGGTCTAGATGCGAATTCATTACTTTAATCTCTCCATTCGTTGTGGCAGTAAATTCTTTCATCACATATTCGGATATGATTCTGTAATTAATAATAGCATTCTCCCCTTCATCGGCATCTGTTGCTGTCAGCATCATTACAGATGAACCTAGAAGTGTTGCAACAATACAGGTTTTACATTTTTTAAACCGAGAACGCACCAAGTTCAAGTTAAACTTCAACAACGAACAGAAAGCAAAACACCGCGGATGCCGGAACCTGAAATAAGAACCGAGAAAATGCTGGAAATACTCAGCGGGTCAGGCAGCGTCTGTGGAGCGAGAAAGCAGAGTTAACGTTTCGGGTCGGCGACCCTGTGTCAGAACTGGCGAAGGTTTGAAATTAACGGATTCTTAAGGAGCACTGAAAAGCGGGGAGGGGAAAGATCAAAAGGGAAGGTCGGTGATAGGGTGGAAGACAGGAGAGATTAGAGAGACCAAAGGGATGATGGGCCGACTTGAGATGGGTAATGGCAGGAGTTAGACAAAGGTTAGTCTGGATAGGGTGTGAATGGCGGGATAATTACCAGCTGCCATGGGAGACGGAGAGACAAAAATTAAATAGGTTCGATGGGGGGGGTGGGAGAGGGGAACACGGGGTGGGGGGGGTGGTTAAAAAATGTGGTCAGAGGTTATTGTCTTCTGAAAACTGAGATGTTTATCAGTTCTGAGCACTGCACCTCAGGAAAGATATATCGCAGATTCACCAGAATGATACCGGGGTTAAAAGAGTTGAATTATGAGGGCAGGTTGCATAGATTAGACTTGTACTCCTTGGAGTAGAGAAGATTAAGGGGCAATCTAATTGAGGTGTTTAAGATGATTAAAGGGGTTGATGGGGTAGATCGAGAGAGATTATTTCCTCCACCTTAAATTAGAGCCAGGCCGTTCAGAGGTTATGTCAGGAAGCACTTCTTCACACAAAGGGTCATGGGAATCTGGAACTCTCTCCCCCAAAAAGCTGTTGAGGCTGGGGGTCAATTGACAATGTTAAAATTGAGATTGATAGGTTTTGTTCAGAAAGGGTATTAATGGATATGGAACCAAGGCAGTGGAGTTGAGATTCAGAACAGTTACGATCTAATTGAAGGGTGGAACAGGTTCAAAGGGCTGAATGTTCCTATGCTCTTAACCAGCGCTCCCATTCCTGATCACTATTCAATGGTGCTTCTGGAAAAGTATGTGCGTAGACAGGAACAGAATCTGCCCAACTGACTGTCACTGATACACACAGACGCGCTTACCCAGCGACACACGGACACAGACATACACACGCAACACACAGACACAGACGCACGCACAGAACACAGAGAGACAGGCAGAGAGAGAGACAGGCAAGCAGAGAGAGCGAGAGAGAGAGAGAGAGAGAGAGAGAGAGAGAGAGAGAGAGAGAGAGAGAGAGACAGGCAGAGAGAGAGAGAGAGAGAGAGAGAGAGAGAGACAGGCAGAGAGAGAGAGAGAGAGAGAGAGAGAGAGGCAGGCAGAGAGAGAGAGAGAGAGGCAGGCAGAGAGAGAGAGAGAGAGAGAGAGACAGGCAGGCAGAGAGAGAGGCAGAGAGAGAGAGAGAGAGAGAGAGAGAGAGGCAGAGAGAGAGAGCGAGGCAGACAGAGAGAGAGCGAGGCAGACAGAGAGAGAGCGAGGCAGACAGAGAGAGAGAGAGAGAGAGACAGGCAGACAGAGAGAGAGAGAGAGAGAGAGAGAGAGAGAGAGAGAGACAGGCAGACCGAGAGAGAGAGAGAGAGAGAGACAGGCAGACAGAGAGAGAGAGAGAGAGAGAGAGAGAGAGAGAGAGCGAGCGAGAGAGAGAGAGAGCGAGCGAGAGAGTGCAAGCGAGGCAGGCAGAGAGAGAGGCAGGCAGAGAGAGAGGCAGGCAGAGAGCAGGCAGAGAGAGAGGCAGGCAGAGAGACAGACACAGACAGAGAGGGTGTTGCGATTCACGCATGACAAAAGGCAGCACAGCAAAGGTACTGAACGGTGACTGGGGTACATGTCAGTGCTTTACCCACTCGGACCAGCAGACATAGAAGCTAAATCAGATCCTGCACATCCAAAAAACCCTCACTTCGCGCTGGCCTCTCACCGGAACATAGCGGCGTGTCGATAAATCACTGTGTATCTAGACTGTCACAGATATTAATACTGAGCCTTTTCGCTCAGCACTAGTGGCCAGAGCAGAGCCACATTCGAGGGGAGGGGAAAGACAAGCGATGTTACAAAGAGAAGTATTAGAGAAAAAAAATCGAATAACTTACTGAATGCACTCAGCTCCTCAACACTCCCTTCAAAGACTTTTTCCGTGAAAATTGGAGGATTATCGTTTATATCGATAATTTTAATTACAAGTTCAATTGTCTTTTCTCTTCGTTGTCCGAACTGATCAAAGGCTTCACCCAGAAGCTGAAAATATATACAAATATATATATTTCTATGTAAAAAAAAAATGATTCACCAAGCCACCTATTCTGGCACTGTAGCAGTCTAGTCAGAATCATAGGTATAATAGTTAACATCAGCAACTTTACAAATATCAGGAAAGTTGGTTGTAATCTCCTGCAATAGTTCCGCTTCCCGCCCCCTCTACACAGTCACCTCGGAGCTGCCCCAAGATTCCACTCACTTCATAAATTACCGAAAGTCAGTGTGCAGGTACACCGCAAGTGATCAGGAAGGCCAATGGAATGTTGGCTTTTAATGCAAGGGGGATGGAGTATAAAAGCAGAGAAGTCCTGCTACAACTGTACAGGGTATTAGTGAGGCCACACCTGGAGTACAGTTTTGGTCTCCGTATTTAAGGAAGGAGATACTTGCATTGGAGGCTGTTCAGAGAAGGTTCACTCGGTTGATTCCTGGGACGAAGAGGTTATTGTATGAGGAAAGGTTGAGCAGGTTGGGCCTATACTCATTGGAGTTTAGAAGAATGAGAGGTGATCTTATCAAAACGTATAAGATTCTAAGGGGGCTCGACAGGTTAGATGCAGAGAGGATGTTTCCCCTCGTGGGGGAATCTAGAACTATAGTTTCAGAATAAGGGGCCGCCCATTTAAGATGGAGATGAGGAGAAATTTCTTCTCTGAGGGTTGTAAATCTGTGGAATTCTCTGCCCCAGAGAGCTGTGGAGGCTGGGTCATTGAATATATTTAAGCCTGAGGTAAGACAGATTCCTGAACTATAGGGGTGTCAAGGGTTACGGGGAGCGGGCGGGGAAGTGGAGTTAAGGCCAAGATCAGATCAGCTGTGATCGGAGCAGGCTCGTGGGGCTGTATGAAAGAAAGACTTGCATTTATATAGCGCCTTTCACGACCACCGGATGTCTCAAAGCACTTTACAGCCAATGAAGTACTTTTGAAGTGTAGTCACTGTTGTAATGTGGGAAACGCGGCAGCCAATTTGCGCACAGCAAGCTCCCACAAACATCAACGTGATAATGAGCAGATAATCTGCCTTTGTGATATTGACTGAGGGATAAATATTGGCCCCAGGACACCGGGGATAACTCCCCTGCTCTTCAAAGTAGTGACCATGGGATCTTTTACATCCACCTGAGAGAGCAGACGGGGCCTAGGTTTAACATCTCATCCGAAAGATGGCACCTCTGACAGTGCAGCACTCCCTCAGCACTGCACTGGGAGTGTCAGCCTAGATTTTTGTGCTCAAGTTCCTTATGGCCTACTCCTGCCTCTATTTCTTATGTTTTTGTGTCCTGCCCCTCCTCCACGGCTGCACATTTAAGCTGAACCGGTTGGCGTGTAACCAGCATGGCTCCGAGGTGAGCTTCACCCTGCGCACCAAGTCTGCTGTAAGGGGTGGTTTTCAGGGGGTCTGCTTTCCCTTCTGACCTTATATGAGCGGTTCCGAATCGCTCCCACACCCTCGGTTCTAGACTCTGGAATTATGAAGGGACTGTGACAGACTTGGACAGACAATCGGTTTCAAGGTAGGAAGCAGGTATGGCTTTATTGTGTTTAAAAAAAAAAAGTAAAAGGCACACCTTTAATAACACCCACAGAATATTAATACCGATACACATTGAGGGGTACAACACATTGAATAAAATGTCAAATTACAGCCTGTGGGGAAAATAATTCAGCTTAAACTCTAAATGGGGTAAAGAGGAGAATGCAGATACACTTACACAAGTTATCCCAGCCTCCCCCTCCCAATTCCCCTAACTAACAAAGTTATAGCTCTGGGGGGGGTTCATAGAAACATAGAAACATAGAAAATAGGTGCAGGAGTAGGCCATTCGGCCCTTCTAGCCTGCACCGCCATTCAATGAGTTCATGGCTGAACATTCAACTTCAGTACCCCATTCCTGCTTTCTCGCCATACCCCTTGATCCCCCTAGTAGTAAGGACCTCATCTAACTCCTTTTTGAATATATTTAGTGAATTGGCCTCAACAACTTTCTGTGGTAGAGAATTCCACAGGTTCACCACTCTCTGGGTGAAGAAGTTCCTCCGCATCTCGGTCCTAAATGGCTTACCCCTTATCCTTAGACTGTGACCTCTGGTTCTGGACTTCCCCAACATTGGGAACATTCTTCCTGCATCTAACCTGTCTAACCCCGTCAGAATTTTAAATGTTTCTATGAGGTCCCCTCTCATTCTTCTGAACTCCAGTGAATACAAGCCCAGTTGATCCAGTCTTTCTTGATAGGTCAGTCCCGCCATCCCGGGAATCAGTCTGGTGAACCTTCGCTGCACTCCCTCAATAGCAAGAATGTCCTTCCTCAGGTTAGGAGACCAAAACTGTACACAATACTCCAGGTGTGGCCTCACCAATGCCCTGTACAACTGTAGCAACACCTCCCTGCCCCTGTACTCAAATCCCCTTGCTATGAAGGCCAACATGCCATTTGCTTTCTTAACCGCCTGCTGTACCTGCATGCCAACCTTCAATGACTGATGTACCATGACACCCAGGTCTCTTTGCACCTCCCCTTTTCCTAATCTGTCACCATTCAGATAATAGTCTGTCTCTCTGTTTTTACCACCAAAGTGGATAACCTCACATTTATCCACATTATACTTCATCTGCCATGCATTTGCCCACTCACCTAACCTATCCAAGTCGCTCTGCAGCCTCATAGCATCCTCCTCGCAGCTCACACTGCCAGCCAACTTAGTGTCATCCGCAAATTTGGAGATACTACATTTAATCCCCTCATCTAAATCATTAATGTACAGTGTAAACAGCTGGGGCCCCAGCACAGAACCTTGCGGTACCCCACTAGTCACTGCCTGCCATTCTGAAAAGTACCCATTTACTCCTACTCTTTGCTTCCTGTCTGACAACCAGTTCTCAATCCATGTCAGTACACTACCCCCAATCCCATGTGCTCTAACTTTGCACATCAATCTCTTGTGTGGGACCTTGTCGAACGCCTTCTGAAAGTCCAAATATACATCAACTGGTTCTCCCTTATCCACTCTACTGGAAACATCCTCAAAAAATTCCAGAAGATTTGTCAAGCATGATTTCCCTTTCACAAATCCATGCTGACTTGGACCTATCATGTCACCTCTTTCCAAATGCACTGCTATGACATCCTTAATAATTGATTCCATCATTTTACCCACTACCGATGTCAGGCTGACCGGTCTATAATTCCCTGTTTTCTCTCTCCCTCCTTTTTTAAAAAGGGGCTATGTTCACCAATCCCCTTTTGACAGTTCCGACTCCGGGGTTCGCCTTAGTTGTCCACGTTCTGTCGTCTGTACCCTTTGGTAGCGTAGGACCAGCTTGTAGAGTGGAAAAATCTTCGGGTTTTCTTCGGTGTTGTCGGGTTGGTTCCGGTTGGACTTATAAGGCGCTATATAAATGCAAGTCTTTCTTTCATACAGCCCCACGAGCCTGCTCCATTCACAGCTAATCTTGGCCTTAACTCCACTTCCCTGCCCGCTCCCCGATGGTCGCGATGGTCCGAAACTTTCCGATAGTCATTTTGAAAACCTGTTTGCTGTCGTGGTGCTGTCCTTCTGGGTTTCGGGGTCCCACTTTTCGAGGTTGGTGTAGACCTTATGCAACGAGACTGCTAACATAATAGTGTCTCTAGAAGCACCCCAACTGCCAGAACAGGCCTTCACTTATACTAAAACAGGCTTCCTTATCTTCCATCAAATCTAGCTCAGCTCTTTGTTTCGATTTTGCAGCCCAGCTAACTGAAGCTTGATTAAGTGGTTTTAATCTGGCGTTAATAGGCTTCTCGAAGTTGGTGAGCTCTCGTCCATTGTGCTAGTCTGGCCTGAGCCAGATATTTCTATGCCTGTTGAAAAGGTGTTGGAATATGTATGTGACATTTGTGTCCTCTGGGTGCGGTGATACTGTTTCTTCCATGGTCGATTGTTTGAATGCTAATGTTTTCTAGGGGCAAGTTTGAGAGAGTAAACAGTTCCCAGACAATTTGATTAGCTCCAATGTCCAAACTGGCCCTTTACAGATGGACCCCACCCCTTTTCTTGCCGACCCAACATTCATCTTTTAAAAATCCCAAATTTGATTAAAGTTCGTAGTTTCTTCCATGTGCACTTCAGGATTTCAAACTTTCTGGTAGATAGTTCCAAATTAAATTCCCTTTCCCATGAGTCCAAACACTGCAGGGGGGGGGGAGGGTCTCCATGAATGCACCCCCTTTTATCCCCCCGCAGGCTTCGTCTCCCCCTTTAAAACTAATTTTAAAAGTCCAGAAAGGGATTCATCTCCTCTGCACGGGAAAAGTACCAGGAATCTTTGCGAAATATTGGTAAATTCTACACTGCCCATTTCCCTCTCCGCAACATTATCCGCCTCCGCCCGTAATTCACTCCTGATGCCACTGAAATGCTTCGCCACATCTTAGTCACCGGCAGACCCGACCAATCCAAACGTCCGCTGGGCATCGTCGGGAGCACTCTTGCCTTTGGGTCACAAGGTCCAGGGTTCAAGCCTCACGCCAGGTGGTTAAGGCGGCATATTGGAATGCTTGCCTTTACTAGCCAAGGCATAGAGTACAAGAGCCGCGAGGGTTATGCTTGAACTGTATAAAACACGAGTTAAACACACAGCTGGAGTACTGCGTGCAGTTCTGGTCACCGCATTACAGGAAGGACGTGATTGCACTGGCGAGGGTTCAGAGGAGA
Source organism: Pristiophorus japonicus (assembly GCF_044704955.1). Classification (NCBI taxonomy): domain Eukaryota; kingdom Metazoa; phylum Chordata; class Chondrichthyes; family Pristiophoridae; genus Pristiophorus; species Pristiophorus japonicus. The sequence continues at coordinate 534,436,941 of NC_091977.1, forward strand.
TTTACGAGGATGTTGCCGGGAGAGGAGAATTTTGGCTATGAGGAAAGATTGGGTAGGCTGGGTTGTTTTCCTTGGAACAGAGGAGGCTGATGGGAGACCTGATTGAGGTGTATAAAATTCTGAGGGGTCTGGATAGAGTGGATAGGACGGACCTGTTTCCCCTTAGCAGAGGGGTCAACAACCAGGGGGCATAGATTTAAAGTAATTGGGGGGAGGTTTAGAGGGGATTTGAGGGGAATTTTTTTCACCCAGAGGGTGGTGGGGGTCTGGAACTCACTGCCTGAAAGGGTGGTAGAGGCAGAAACCCTCACCACATTTAAAAAATACTTGGATGTGCACCTGAAGTGCCGGAACCTGCAGGGATACGGACTGAGAGCTGGAAAGTGGGATTAGGCTGGATAGCTCTTGGCCGGCCGGTGTGGACACGATGGGCCGAAATGGCCTCCTTCCGTGCTGTAAACTTCTATTATTCTATTCTATGAACTCACGCACGATGGGACAAAAAAAACTACAGCATGTGTTATCGACCGAACAATCAGGAGCATTTATGAATAGAATATTTAAAATTACATTCGTTATGTCATTAGAATCAGAGGGTTGAAATCCCACTCCAGGAACTCGAGCACAAAAATCTGGGCTGACACTCCCAGTGCAGTGCTGAGGGAGTGCTGCACTGTCGGAGGTGCCGACTTTCAGATGAGATGTTAAACCCAGACACCGTCCGCCCCCTCAGGTGGACATAAAAGGTCCCATGGCACTATTTCGAAGAAGAGCAGGGGAGTTCTCCCCTTAATCAACGGCACTAAAAAAACAGATTATCTGGTCAGTATCTCATCGCTGTTTGTGGGAGCTTGCTGTGCGCAATGACTACACTCCAAAAAACGTACTTCACTGGCTGTAAAGTGCTTTGGAAATGCACCATTTTGTTTAATTTGTGATATCTGTTTTATCACTGTGGCAGAAAAAAAATTAAAGAGCAAGTTATTACTTAAATGGAGAAAGATTACAAAGGGCTGCAGTACAGCGGGAACCTGGGGGTCCTGGTGTATGAAACACAAAAGGATCGTATGCAGGTACAACAAGTGATCAGGAAGGCCAATGGAATCTTGGCCTTTATTGCAAAGGGGATGGAGTATAAAAGCAGGGAAGTCTTGCTACAGTTATACAGGGTATTGGTGAGGCCACACCTGGAATACTGCGTGCAGTTTTGGTTTCCATATTTACGAAAGGATATACTTGCTTTGGAGGCAGTTCAGATAGTTCACTCGGTTGATTCCGGGGATGAGGGGGTTGACATGAGGAAAGGTTGAGGAGGTTGGGCCTCTACTCATTGGAATTCAGAAAAATGAGAGGTGATCTTATCGAAACGTATAAGATTATGAGGGAGCTCGACAAGGTGGATGCAGAGAGGATATTTCCACTGATAGGGGAGACTAGAACTAGGGGGCATAATCTTAGAATAAGGGGCCGCCCCTTTTAAAACTGAGATGAGGAGAAATTTCTTCTCTGAGGGTTGTAAATCTGTGGAATTTGCTGCCTCAGAGAGCTGTGGAAGCCGGGACATTGAATAAATTTAAGACAGAAATAGACAATTTCTTAAACGATAAGGGGTTATGGGGAGTGGGCAGGGAAGTGGAGCTGAGTCCATGATCAGATCAGCCATGATCGTATTAAATGGCGGAGCAGGCTCGAGGGGCCGTATGGCCTACTCCTGCTCCTATTTCTTATGTTCTTATTAAAGATCGATTAGTGAGACAGGCAGTAAAGTGTCTTATTGCGTTATCCTCAGTTAATCAGCAGCTGTCAAGAAAAATTGAAGCTTACTCTGTGTTTGTGCCATGGGTATCGACTACACTTCAAAAAACGGTATTGACTGTAAAGCGCTTTGGGACATCTAGTGGTCGTGAAAGGTGCTGTGGCCAGCAGCCCCAGCATCGAAACACTGACCACACACTCGACCAGCTCCGTTGGGCGGGCCACATAGTCCACATGCCAGACACGAGACTCACAAAGCAAGCGCTCTACTCGGAACTCCATCACGGCAAACGAGCCAAAGGTGGGCAGCGGAAATGTTTCAAGGACACCCTCAAAGCCTCCCTGATAAAATGCAACATCCCCACCGACACCTGGGAGTCCCTGGCCAAAGACTGCCCCAAGTGGAGGAAGTGCATCCGGGAGGGCGCTGAGTACCTTGAGTCTCATCGCCGAGAGCGCGCAGAAATCAAGCGCAGATAACGGAAGGAGTGTGTGGCAAACCAGTCCCACCCTCCCCTTACCCTCAACCACTGTCTGTCCCACCTGTGACAGGGACTGTGGTTCTTGTATCGGACTGTTCAGTCACCTAAGGATTCATGTTAAGAGTGGAAGCAAGTCTTCCTCGATGATAAGGGACTGCCTATGATGATAATGATGTATAAATGCAAGTCTTTCTTCATTTCCATTGCTAAAATAGTCTGAGAAACAAGCACTGGAATAATACACAGAATGATTGGCTTGTGACGGATCTTGTTGCGATGACCAATCTTCACAGGGTTCGAAAAGTGTAGAACCAGAGCCAGAGCTATCTTTTAATATGCTTTCTTCCAGTATTGGAAAGAAATTGCAACTTACCATGAACTTTGAATTTATTTCACGGTCTACCTGTCCTGTGATACTTAATTCACCGGTGCGTTGATCGATCACAAACAGACCAATCGGTGGCTGATTAACTCCTGGTCCAGTAACGGTGTAGGTAATTGTGACACCTGCTATATCTTCTGCGTCCGATCTAATCTAAGGTGGACACAAACAGTACAGCATATTAAATATACAATCTCAACACACCAAAAGTGTGCGATATGTCTTGTAACAGGAGAAATTTCAGTGCTGCTTCAGGAACCCTTCAATGGAACTCTGTCTCTGAGCATAGCTGCCAGAGGCCTTGCTACTGAAGGGATATCTATTTTTAAAAATGAAGGCAGATTATTATCTGAATAGTGACAGATTAGTAAACGGGGAGGTGCAACGAGACCTGGGTGTCATGGTACATCAGTCATTGAAAGTTGGCATGCAGGTACAGCAGGCGGTAAAGAAAGCAAATGGCATGTTGGCCATTGAGGTAGCCTTGAGGAGGAATTCATAGAATGCATACGGGATTGTTTCTTAGAACAGTATGTTACAGAACCTACAAGGGAGCAAGCTATCTTAGATCTGGTCCTGTGTAATGAGACAGAAATAATAAACGATCTCCGAGTAAAAGATCCTCTCGGAATGAGTGATCACAGTATGGTTGAATTTGTAATACAGATTGAGGGTGAGGAAGTAGTGTCTCAAACGAGCATACTATGCTTAAACAAAGGGGACTACAGTGGGATGAGGGCAGAGTTGGCTAAAGTAGACTGGGAACACAGACTAAACGGTGGCACAATTGAGGAACAGTGGAGGATTTTTAAGGAGCTCTTTCATAGTGCTCAACAAAAATATATTCCAGTGAAAAAGAAGGGCAGTAAGAGAAGGTTTTAACCAGCCGTGGATAACCAAGGAAATAAAGGAGAGTATCAAATTAAAAACCAATGCGTATAAGGTGGCCAAGGTTAGTGGGAAACTAGAAGATTGGGAAAATTTTAAACAACAGCAAAGAATGACTAAGAAAGCAATAAAGAAAGGAAAGATAGATTACAAAAGTAAACTTGCGCAAAACATAAAAACAGATAGTAAAAGCTTTTACCGATATATAAAACGGAAAAAAGTGACTAAAGTAAATGTTGGTCCCTTAGAAGATGAGAAGGGGGATTTAATAATGGGAAATGTGGAAATGGCTGAGACCTTAAACAATTATTTTGCTTCGGTCTTCACAGTGGAAGACACAAAAACCATACCTAAAATTGCTGGTCACAGGAATATGGGAAGGGAGGACCTTGAGACAATCACTATCACTAGGGAGGTAGTGCTGGACAGGCTAATGGGACTCAAGGTAGACAAGTCCCCTGGTCCTGATGAAATGCATCCCAGGGTATTAAAAGAGATGGCGGAAGTTATAGCAGATGCATTCGTTATAATCTACCAAAATTCTCTGGACTCTGGGGAGGTACCAGCAGATTGGAAAGCAGCTAATGTAACGCCTCTGTTTAAAAAAGGGGGCAGACAAAAGGCAGGTAACTATAGGCCGGTTAGTTTAACATCTGTAGTGGGGAAAATGCTTGAAGCTATCATTAAGGAATAAATAGCGCGACATCCAGAGAGGAATAGTGCAATCAAGCAGACGCATCATGGATTCATGAAGGGAAAATCATGTTTAACTAATTTACTGGAATTCTTTGAGGATATAACGAGCATGGTGGATAGAGGTGTACCGATGGATGTGGTGTATTTAGATTTCCAAAAGACATTCGATAAGGTGCCACACAAAAGGTTACTGCAGAAGATAAAGGTACGCGGAGTCCGAGGAAATGTATTAGCATGGACAGAGAATTGGCTAGCTAACAGAAAGCAGAGAGTCAGGATAAATGGGTCCTTTTCCGGTTGGAAATCGGTGGTTAGTGGTGTGCCACAGGGATCGGTGCTGGGACCACAACTGTTTACAATATACATAGATGAACAGGAAGAGGGGACAGAGTGTAGTGTAACAAAATTTGCAGATGACACAAAGATTATTGGGAAAGCGGGTTTTGTAGAGGACACAGAGAGGCTGCAGAGATTTAGATAGGTTAAGCGAATGGGCTAAGGTTTGGCAGATGGAATACAATGTCGGAAAATGTGAGGTCATCCACCTTGGGGAAAAAAAAACAGTAAAAGGGAATATTATTTGAATGGGGAGAAATTACAACGTGCTGCGGTGCAGAGGACCTGGGGGTCCTTGTGCATGAATTCCAAAAGGTTAGTTTGCAGGTGCAGCAGGTAATCAGGAAGGCGAATGGAATGTTGGCCTTCATTGCGAGAGGGATGGAGTACAAAAGCAGGGAGGTCCTGCTGCAACTGTATAGGGTATTGGTGAGGCTGCACCTGGAGTACTGTGTGCAGTTTTGGTCACCTTACTTAAGGAAGGATATACTAGCTTTTGAGGGGGTACAGAGACGATTCACTAGGCTGATTCCGGAGATGAGGGGGTTACCTTATGATGATAGATTGAGTAGACTGGGTCTTTACTCGTTGGAGTTCAGAAGGATGAGGGGTGATCTTATAGAAACATTTAAAATCATGAAAGGGATAGACAAGATAGAGGCAGAGAAGTTGTTTTCACTGGTCGGGGAGACTAGAACTAGGGGGCACAGCCTCAAAATACGGGGGAGCCAATTTAAAACTGAGTTGAGAAGGAATTTCTTCTCCAGAGGGTTGTGAATCTGTGGAATTCTCTGCCCAAGGAAGCAGTTGAGGCTAGCTCATTGAATGTATTCAAGTCACAGATAGATAGATTTTTAACCAATAAGGGAATTAAGGGTTACAGGGAGCGGGCGGGTAAGTGGAGCTGAGTCCACGGCCAGATCAGCCATGATCTTGTTGAATGGCGGAGCAGGCTCGAGGGGCTAGATGGCCTACTCCTGTTCCTAATTCTTATGTTCTTATGTTCATAGCTTGGGGATTTGAGTATAGGAGCAGGGAGGTCTTACTACAAGCTATACAGGCCTTGATGAGGCCTCACTTTGAGTACTGTGTGCAGTTTTGGTCTCCTAATCTGAGGAAGGACGTGCTTGCTATTGAGGGAGTACAGCGGAGGTTCACCAGACTGATTCCCGGGATGGCAGGACTGACATATGAGGAAAGACTGGATCGACTGGGCCTGTATTCACTGGAATTTAGAAGAATGAGAGGGGATCTCATAGAAACATATAAAATTCTGACGGGACTGGACAGGTTAGATGCAGGAAGAATGTTCCGATGTTGGGGAAGTCCAGAACAAGGGGACACAGTCTAAGGATAAGGGGTAAGCCATATAGGACTGAGATGAGGAGAAACTTTTTTGCCCAGAGAGTTGTGAACCTGTAGAATTCTCTGCCACAGAGAGTTGTTGATGACTGTTCGTTGGATATATTCAAGAGGGAGTTAGATATGGCCCTTACGGCTAAAGGGATCAAGGGGTATGGAGAGAAAGCAGGAAAGGGGTACTGAGGTTGAATGATCAGCCATGATCTTATTGAATGGTGGTGCAGGCTCGAAGGGCCGAATGGTCTGCTCCTGCACCTATTTTCAATGTTTCTATGTAAACATGCCTGACAACAAGAGGAACTCTGAATGATCGCCATACCGCTTTAAAATGGAAGCCGAGAACAAAGAATCCTCTCTGGCTGCAGGAGTGGTGTCAGAGGATTGGAGAACGACAAACGTTGTACCATTGTTTAAAAAGGGAGGCAGGGATCGACTGAGTGATTACAGGTCAGTTAGTGGGCAAATTACTGCAATCAATTCTGAGGGACAGTATGAACCTTCATTTAGAAAGAGACAGATTAATTGAGGTCAGTCAGCATGGATTTGTTATGGGAAGGTCGCGTCTGGCTAACCTGATTGAATGTTTTGAGGAGGTAACAAGGAGGGTCGATGAGGGCAGTGCGACTGATGTAACCTACATGCATTTTTAGCAAGGCTTTTGACAAGGTCCCACATGGCAAGCTGATCAAAAAAGTAAAAGCCCATGGGATCCAAGGGAGAGGGGCAAATTAGATCCAAAATTGGCTCAGTGGAGGGAAGCAAAGGGTAATGGTTGACGGGTGTTTTTGCGACTGGAAGGCTGTTTGCAGTGGGGGTTCCACAGGGCACAGTACTCGGTCCCTTGCTTTTTGTAGTATATATTAATGCTTTAGGACTTAATTGTAGCGGGCAAGGTAAAGACATGTTGAGATGATACAAAGACTGGCCGTGTGGTTGACAGTGAGGAGGAAAGCTCCAGACTGCAGAAAGATATCGATGGACTGATCAGTTGGGCAGAAAAGTGGCAGATGGAATTCAATCTGGAAAAGTGTGGGGTAATGCATTTGGGGAGGGGGAACAAGGCAAGGGAATACACATTAAATGGTAGGACACCGAGAGGTGTGGAGGAACAGAGGGACTTGGAGTGTATGTCCACAGATCCTTAAAGGTAGCAGGACAGGTCGATAAGGTCGTCAAGAAGGCATATGGAATGCTTTCCTTTATTAGCTGAGGCACAGAATACAAGAGCAGGGGGGTTGTGCTTGAACTGTATAAAACACTAGTTAGGCCACAGCTAGAGTACTGCGTGCAGTTCTGGTCACCGCATTACAGGAAGGACGTGGGAGGGTGCAGAGGAGATTTACGAGGATGTTGCCAGGACTTGAGAATTTTAGCTATGAGGAAAGATTGGATAGATTGGACCAGAGGAGGCTGAGGGGAGATTTCATTGAGCTGTGTAAAATTATGAGGGGCCCAGATAGAGGGGATGGGAAGGACCTATTCCCCTGAGCAGAGGGTCAGTAGCCAGGGGGTGTAGATTTAAAGTAATTGGTAGAAGGTTTAGAGGGGAGTTGAGGAAAACTATTTTCACCCAGAGGGTGGTGGGGGTCTGGAACTCACGGCCTGAAAGGGTGGTAGAGGCAGAAACCCTCACCACATTTAAAAATTACTTGGATGTGCACTTCAAGTGCCGTACCGGTTCAGTAGGATTCTTATTTAATCCGTGTGTTCGTGGTTAAATAAAAGATCTCTGGGTGAGTCAGTGGGGCCAAATTTGCCGCCCGACAGAGTTGACACACTCACCGTTCGAAGTTTTTTCTCTGCCCCCATGGAGATTGCAGAGATAGGGAGGTGTAAGATTATAGAGGAATTATTAGCTGAGGATTGAACATTTTTGATGCTTTGGGAGGTGGGTTGCCAGTGCAGGTCAGCGGGAGCAGGGTGATGGAAGGTGACAGAACAGGATACAAGTGGCAAAATTGTTGAGAAGATCGGCAGGGCACTCCTGAATGCGTTCAAAAATGGAATGCTTTCGAAGGCACCATTAAGGCACTCATCGGCGAGAGCATGCAGGAAGCAAGCGCAGGCAGCGGAAGGAGCGTGCGGCAAACCAGTCCCACCCACCCCTTCCCTCAACCACTGTCTGTCCCACCTGTGACAGGGACTGTGGTTCTCATATTGGACTGTTCAGCCACCTAAGGACTCATTTTTAGAGTGGAAGCAAGTCTTCCTCGATTCCGAGGGACTGCCAATAATGATGATGATGATATGCGAAAGGAATCAACGTCAAAGCGAAACCAAACCGGCTGACTGGCCACGTCCAACGACAAATTAGGCACAAGTGTAATTATTTTCACAGGCATAAAGAAAATAACTGGCAGGAGAACAAGGGTAAGCATCTAACTCAGCTGAAGGCAATGAAAGCAATGGCTAGGAGCACAGAGCAGAGGACTGTGGCTCGGGTGCGGTTATAAAAGGGTCTTTTTCAGCTAATGTTAGGGGCGGGAGAGCCATGAAGGACTCCAGAGACTGGAGAACAAAAATCCCGTCCGACACTCCAGTGCAGTGCTGAGGGAATGCCGCACTATCGGAGGTGCCGTCTTTCAGATGAGACGTTAAAACTGGGGCCCGGTCTGCTCTCTCAAAAAGTGGACGTAAAAGATCCCATGGCCACTATTTTAAAGAAGAGTAGGGAAGTTATTCCCCAGTGTCCTGGGGCCAATATTTATCCCTCAATCAACATCACTAAAACAAACTTTCTGGTCATTATCAAATTGCTGTTTGTGGGAGCTTGCTGTGCACAATTCACTGCCACGTTTCCCACATTACAACAGTGACTACACTTCAAAAGTACTTCATTGAATGTAAAGCACTTTGGGACGTCCTGTGGTCATGAAAGGCAATTAATTAACATTGCAATATAGGAAACGTGGCAGCCTATTGCACACAGCGAGCTCCCACAAACAGCAATGTCTTTCATTCTTTATTTAAAATTCCCCAGGTCAGATGGACTTTATTTGTTTCTCCCCCCATTTATTTATTCATTCATCCCTGGGATGTGTGCGTCGCTGGCAAGGCCGGCATTTATTGCCCATCCCTAATCGCCCCTTGAGAAGGTGGTGGTGAGCCGCCTTCTTGAACCGCTGCAGTCCGTGTGGTGAAGGTGCTCCCACAGTGCTGTTAGGGAGGGAGTTCCAGGATTTTGACCCAGCGACGATGAAGGAACGGCCGATATATTTCCAAGTCAGGATGGTGTGTGACTTGGAGGGGAACGTGGAGGTGGTGGTGTTCCCATGCGCCTGCTGCCCTTGTCCTTCTAGGTGGTAGAGGTCGCGGGTTTGGGAGGTGCTGCCGAAGAAGCCTTGGCGAGTTGCTGCAGTGCATCTTGTAGATGGTACACACTGCAGCCACGCATGCATGTTCCTATGTAAGGTGGAGTTTACGAAGGGTGGAGGAATGTGGAACCGTAAGGAGGTTGAGGCGTATAGTTTTGCTGCATTTAAGGGGAAGGTCGATATATACACCCGCGGGAGAAAGGAATAAACAGTTATGCTGACTGGGTGAGATGAAGAGGAGTGGGAGGAACATAGATACTGGCCTGGACGTGTTGAGTTGAATGGCTGCTTGCTGTGCTGTATATTCTATGTTACATCACCTGATTATATGCAAATTCACTACACACCTAAAACATGTCAGAATATGCTCAGAGATCATGATGTACCAATCTGTTCCAGATGTGCTGATCCCATCACATTTCAGATTATTAAAAACTCACTACGTAAAATAATTTCTCCTCATCGCCCCGTCTGGTTCTTTTGTCAATGATTCTACATAAGAACGTAAGAAATAGGAGCAGGAGTAGGACATACGACCCCTCGAGCCTGCTCCGCCATTCAATAAGATCATGGCTGATCCGATCATAGACTCAGCTCCACTTCCCTGCCCGTTCCCCATAACCCCTTATTCCCTACATGGGGATAGGGTGGGAAAGTGGTAAGGTCGAAGATCAGTCATGATCTTATTGAGTGGTGGAGCAGGTAAGTACCGGCTAATCCTGTTCCTATATCTTAGGTTCAAAGTTAAACGCATGGTTGTCCAGTTTCCTATCAAATTGTTTGATCTCTGCTGTAGTTGACCACTGACTCTTGTACTATTAGCTTAGGAATTCTCTAGGGTTGTGTCCTATTCAGCTGACCCCCCCGTTCCTTCTTCATATCAATCAGTTCATCTTCTACTCTTCTGCTAATGATTCCACTGTATACTTATCCTTCAGGAGAAGCAACAACGTTATTAGTGTGCAAAATCAGGGCACATGGTATTGGGGGTAATGTACTGACATGGATAGAGAACTGGTTGGCAGACAGGAAGCAGAGAGTCGGGATAAACGGGTCCTTTTCAGAATGGCAGGCAGTGACTAGTGGGGTGCCGCAGGGCTCAGTGCTGGGACCCCAGCTCTTTACAATATACATTAATGATTTAGGTGAAGGAATTGAGTGTAATATCTCCAAGTTTGCAGATGACACTAAACTGGGTGACGGTGTGAGCTGTGAGGAGGATGCTAAGAGGCTGCAGGGTGACTTGGACAGGTAAGGTGAGTGGGCAAATGCATGGCAGATGCAATATAATGTGGATAAATGTGAGGTTATCCACTTTGGGGGAAAAAACGCGAAGACAGAATATTATCTGAATGGCGGCAGATTAGGAAAAGGGGAGGTGCAACGAGACCGGAGTGTCGTAGTTCATCAGTCATTGAAAGTTGGCATGCAGGTACAGCAGGCGGTGAAGAAGGCAAATGGTATGTTGGCCTTCATAGCTAGGGGATTTGAGTATAGGAGCAGGGAGGTCTTACTGCAGTTGTACAGGGCCTTGGTGAGGCCTCACCTGGAATATTGTTTTCAGTTTTGGTCTCCTAATCTGAGGAAGGACGTTCTTGCTATTGAGGGAGTGTAGCGAAGGTTCACCAGACTGATTACCGGGATGGCTGGACTGACATATGAGGAGAGACTGGATCAACTGGGCCTTTATATATTGGAGTTTAGAAGAATGAGAGGGGATCTCATAGAAACATATAAGATTCTGACGGGACTGGACAGGTTAGATGCGGGTAGAATGTTTCCGATGTTGGGGAAGTTCAGAACCAGGGGCACAGTCTTAGGATAAGGGGCAGGCCATTTAGGACTGAAATGAGGAGAAACTGCTTCACTCAGAGTTTTTAACCTGTGGAATTCCCTGCCGCAGAGAGTTGTTGATGCCAGTTCATTGGATATATTGAAGAGAGAGTTAGATATGGCCCTTATGGCTAAAGGGATCAAGGGTATGGAGAGAAAGCAGGAAAGGGGTACTGAGGGAATGATCAGCCATGATCTTATTGAATGGTGGTGCAGGCTCGAAGGGCCGAATGGCCTACTCTTGCAGCTAGTTTCTCTGTTTTTATGTAACATCCTACGCATTTTAAAAAAATGTTTCAAGCTGTTTCACAGATGGGAGGAGATGCCAAAGCCAGGGAGGGAGAGATCATAAGCACATAAGAAATAGGAGCAGGAGTCGGCCATACGGCCCCTCGAGCCTGCTCCGCCATTCAATACGAACATGGCTGATCCGATCATGGACTCAGCTCCACTTCCCTGCCCGCTCCCCATAATCCCTTATCGTTTAAGAAACTGTCTTAAATTTATTCAATGACCCAGCTTCCACAGCTCTCTGAGGCCGCGAATTCCAGGAGGCTTAGCGGAAGAGATGGGCTTTATAAAAAATGCAGAGAGAGCGGGTAGAGAAGGCGAAGTGTTTGGTCAGATATTTCCTGATAGTAGCATCTCAGCAGCTGAAGGTTTTGCCATCTATAGTGGGGAAGAGAGCAGGGGCGGGAGTGATGGACAAGAGGCTGAGGAATGGAGCCGGCTGGAGGAGATTGATTATAGAGGGATTTTTAGCTGAGGATTGAACATTTTGATGCTTTGGGAGGTGGGTTGCCAGTGTCGATCAGCGGGAGCAGCGGTGGCAGGTGATTGAACAGGATACAAATGAGAAGATCGACAGGACACTCCTGAAAGCTTTCAAAAATGGAATGCTTTCGAAGGCACCATTATGCGAAAGGAATCAACGTCAAGCGAAACCAAACTGGCTGGCTGGCCACGTCCAAAGATGAATAAGGCACAAGGGCAATTATTTTCACAGGCATAAAAGAAAGTAACTGGCAGGAGAACAAAGGTAAGCATCTAACTCGGCTGAAGGCAATGAAAGCAATGGCTAGGAGCACAGAGCAGAGGACTGTGGCTCGGGCGCGGTTATAAAAGGGTCTTTTTCAGGTAATGTTAGGGGTGGGAGAGCCATGAAGGACTCCAGAGACTTGAGCACAAAAATCCCAGTGCAGTACTGAGGGAGTGCCGCACTGTCAGAGGTGCCGTCTTTCAGATGAGACGTTAAAACTGAGGCCCCGTCTGTTCTCTCAAAGTGGACGCAAAAGATCCCATGGCCACTACTTCAAAGAAGAGCAGGGGAGTTATCCCCAGTGTCCTGGGGCCAATATTTATCCTTCAATCAACATCACTAAAACAGATTCCTAGTCATTATCACATTGCTGTTTGTGGGAGCTTGCTGTGCGCAAGTTGGCTGCCGCGTTTCCCACATTACAACAGTGACTACACTTCAAATGTATTTCATTGGCTGTAAAACACTTTGGGACATCCTGAGGTCATGCAAGGCAATGAATTAATATTGCAATATAGGAAACGCGGCAGCCAATTGCACACAGCAAGCTCCCACAAACAACAATGTCTTTATTTCTTTATTTAAAAATGCCCCAGATCAGATGGACTTCATCTGTTTTTATTTATTTAACCATTTATTCATTCATTCCTGGGATGTGGGCGTCGCTGGCAAGGCCGACATTTATTACCCATCCCTAATTGCCCTTGAGAAGGTGGTGGTGAGCCGCCTTCTTGAACCGGTGCAGTCCGTGTGGTGAAGGTGCTCCCACAGTGCTGTTAGGGAGGGAGTTCCAGGATTGTGACCCAGCGACGATGAAGGAACGGCCGATATATTTCCAAGTCAGGATGGTGTGTGACTGGGAGGGGAACGTGGAGGTGATGGTGTTCCCATGCACCTGCTGCCCTTGTCCTTCTAGGCGGTAGAGGTCGCGGGTTTGGGAGATGCTGCCGAAGAAGCCTTGGCGAGTTGCTGCAGTGCATCTTATAGATGGTACACACTGCAGCCACGCATGCATGTTCCTGTGTAAGTTGGAGTTTACGAAGAGTGGAGGAATATGGAACTCACTACTGTAAGGAGTGGTTGAGGCGTATAGCTTTGCTGCATTTAAGGGAAAGGTCGATATATACACCCGAGGGAGAAAGGAATAAACAGTTATGCTGACTGGGTGAGATGAAGAGGGGTGGGAGGAACATAGACACTGGCAGGGACCTGTTGAGTTGAATGGCCGGTTTCTGTGCCGTAAATTCTAAATTACATCACCTGATTATATGCAAATTCACTACACACCTAAAACATGTCAGAATATGCTCAGAGATTGTGATGTGCCAATCTGTTCCAGATGTGCTGATCCCATCACATTCCAGTTCTGGAGGAAGTGCATCCGGGAGGGCGCTGAGCACCTCGAGTCTCGTCGCCGAGAGCGTGCAGAAAACAAGCGCAGGCAGCGGAAGGAGCGTGCGGCAAACCAGACTCCCCACCCACCCTTTCCCTCAACCACTGTCTGTCCCACCTGTGACAGAGACTGTAATTCCCGTATTGGACTGTTCAGCCACCCAAGAACTCATGCTAAGAGTGGAAGCAAGTCTTCCTCGATTCCGAGGGACCGCCTATGATGATGATGATGGAGATCATAAAAACTCACTACGTAACATAATTTCTCCTCATCGCCCCCTCTGGTTCATTTGCCAATAATTCTTAAATCTGTCTCCTCTGGTTACTGACCCTCCTGCCACTGGAAACAGTTTCTCCATATTCACTATCAAAACCGATGATGATGTTGAAACATAGAAACATAGAAAATAGGTGCAGGAGTCGGCCATTCGGTCCTTCGAGCCTTCACCACCATTCAATAGGATCATGGTTGATCATTCACCTCAGTACCCCTTTCCTGCTTTCTCTCCATACCCCTTGATCCCTTTAGCTGTAAGGGCCATATCTAACTCTCTCTTGAATATATCCAATGAGCTGGCATCAACAACTTTCTGCGGTAGAGAATTCCACAGGTTCACAATTCTCTGAGTGAAGAAGTTTCTCCTCATCTCAGTCCTAAATGGCTTACCCCTTATCCTTCGACTGTGACCCCTGGTTCTGGACTTCCCCAACATTGGGAACATTCTTCCTGCATCTGACCTGTCCAGTCCCGTCAGAATTTTATCTGTTTCGATTAGATCCCCTCTCATTCTTCTAAACTCCAGTGAATACCTCGATCAAATCACTCCTCAACCTTCTCTGCGCCAAGGAGAACAACCACAGCTTCTCCAGTCTCTCCACATCCCTCACCCCAGGGACAATTCTGGTAAATCTCCTCTGCCCCCCCTCCAAGATCTAGACATACTTCCTGAAGTGAGGTACCCAGATTCTGGCCACAATAGAAACATGGAAATTTACAGTGCAGAAGGAGGCCATTTCGGCCCATCGTGTCTGGGCCGGCCGACAAAGAGCCGCACAGCCCTCGGTCAGCAGCCCTGAAGGTTACATATAAACCTATGAACAATGAACAATGGCGGAAAGGCAAAGAGCACCCGGCCCAACCAGTCCGCCCCACACAACTGCGACACCCCTTACACTGAAACATTCTACACTCCACCCCAACCGGAGCCATGTCATCTCCTGGGAGAGGCAAAAACCAGATAAAAACCCAGGCCAATTTAGGGAGAGAAAAAATCTGGGAAAATTCCTCTCCGACCCATCCAGGTGATCAAAACTAATCAAGATCATCATCCTGGCCGTATTCTATTCCCTGCCGTAATTACTATAATAGCTTCGCCGGCCAACAAAAGGTCATCTAGTCTAATCCCAATTACCAGCTCTCGGTCACTTTAAGTGCCCATCCAACCATCTCTTAAAAGTGGTGAGGGTTTCTGCATCCATCATTCTTCCAGGCAGCGAGTTCCAGATCCCCACAACCCCCTGTGTAAAGAAGCCCCCCTCAAATCCCCTCTAAACCTTCCACCAACCACCTTAAAACTATGCCCCCTCGTAATAGATCCCTCCACCAATGGAAAAGGCCCTCACTATCCACTATGTCCAGGCCCCTCAATATTTTGTACACCTCAATACTCCAGCTATAAACCTAAACAGTGTTTTATAAAGGTTTAGTAGAACATCCTTGCTTTTGTACTCCGTGTCTCAGTCAAGGCTCCTGAATGCGTTTTGAACAGCCCGATTAACTTGTTCTGCCATCTTCAAATATTTGTGTATGTCCCAGGCCTCTCTGCTCCTGCACCCACTTTGAAATTGCACCATTTATTTTACATTGCCTCTTCTCATTGTTCCTTCCAAAATGCATCACTTCAGACTTCTTGGTGTTAAATTGCATCTGCCATATATGTTTTTGTAGTTTAGTTCCACTCCAGCGGGGAGCTTGTTGACTGTGAGGTGGAGCTTGGCGGCGAGAAAAATTGAGAAGAGGGTTGGGGCGATGACGCAGCCCTGTTTGACCCTAGTCCGGACGTGGATTGGGTCTGTGATGGATCTGTTGGTAAGGATCACGGCCTGCATGTCGTTGTGGAGCAGGCAGAGGATGGGGACGAACTTTTGGGGGCATCTGAAAGGGAGGAGGACGCTCCATAGACCCTCGCGGTTGACAGTGTCAAAGGCCTTTGTAAGGTCGAAGAAGGCCATGTATAAGGGCTGGCGCTGCTCGCTGCATTTTTCCTGCAGCTGAATCTTCCTCGGTTCCGAGGGACTGCCGATGATGATGATATGTTTTTCCATTTCACCGTACCCAGTACCGACCCTTGGGGAACACTACTCTATACCTCCCTCTAGCCTAAAAAACTGTTCACCACTACTCTCTGCTCTGTCTCTTAGCCCTGTGCGGAGAAGCTTCAGAAAGATGAGGGTTCTGAGGCCGAGTGGGTGCGAGACTGGGGAAGGTTATATTCAAGAGGAAACAATAGAGGTAGCTAGACTGATCCCTGGGGTGAGAGAGTTGACTTATGTTGAGAGATTGTGCCCATACCCTCTGGAGTTTAGAAGAATGAGGTGTGATCTCATGGAAACATACAGGATCCCGAGAGTGATTGACAGGGTAGATGCTGAGAGGTTGTTTCCCCCTGGTTGGAGAATCTAGAACTAGGGGGCACGGTCACAGGACAAGGGGTCAGCCTTTTAAAATGGAGATGAGGATAAATGTCTTCATTTAGAAAGTTGTGAATCTTTGGAATACTCTACCCCAAAGGGCTGTGGATGCTATCGTCATTGACTATATTCAAGGCTAAGATCGATAGATTTTCAGATTCTAGGTGAATCAAGGGATTATAGGGATCAGGGGTAAAGTGGAGTTGAGGTCGATGATCAGCCGTGATTCACCAAGTCAGCATGGATTTATGAAAGGGAAATCATGCTCGACAAATCTTCTAGAATTTTTTGAGGATGCAACGAGTAGAGTGGACAAGGGAGAACCAGTGGATGTGGTGTATTTGGACTTTCAAAAGGCTTTTGACAAGGTCCCACACAAGAGATTGGTGTGCAAAATTAAAGCACATGGTATTGGGGGTAATGTATTGATGTGGATAGAGAACTGGTTGGCAGACAGGAAGCAGAGAGTCGGGATAAACGGGTCCTTTTCAGAATAGCAGGCAGTGACTAGTGGGGTGCCGCAGGGCTCAGTGCTGGGACCTCAGCTATTTACAATATACATTAATGATTTAGATGAAGGAATTGAGTGTAATATCTCCAAGTTTGCAGATGACACTAAGCTGGGGGGCGGTGTGAGCTGTGAGGAGGATGCTAAGAGGCTGCAGGGTGATGTGGACAGTTTAGGTGAGTGGGCAAATGCATGGCAGATGCAGTATAATGTGGATAAATGTGAGGTTATCCACTTTGGTGGCAAAAACACGAAGGCAGAATATTATCTGAATGGTGGCAGATTAGGAAAAGGAGAGGTGCAACGAGACCTGGGTGTCATGGTACATCAGTCATTGAAAGTTGGCATGCAGGGTACAGAAGGCAGTGAAAAAGGCAAATGGTATGTTGGCCTTCATAGCTAGGGAATTTGAGTATAGGAGCAGGGAGGTCTTACTGCAGTTGTACAGGGCCTTGGTGAGGCCTCACCTGGAATATTGTTTTCAGTTTTGGTCTCCTAATCTGAGGAAGGACATTCTTGCTGTTGAGGGAGTGCAGCGAAGGTTCACCAGACTGATTCCTGGGATGGCAGGACTGACATATGAGGAGGGACTGGATCGACTGGGCCTGTATTCACTGTAGTTTAGAAGGATGAGAGGGGATCTCATCGAAACCTATAAAATTATGACGGGATTGGACAGGTTAGATGCAGAAAGAATGTTCCTGATGTTGGGGAAGTCCAGAACCAGGGGACACAGTCTATGGATTTATGATGTGATTGGGATTACGGAGACGTGGCTCCAGGATGATCAGGGCTGGGAACTCAACATCCAGGGGTATTCAACATTCAGGAAGGATAGAATAAAAGGAAAAGGAGGTGGGGTAGCATTGCTGGTTAAAGAGGAGATTAATGCAATAGTTAGGAAAGACATTAGCTTGGATGATGTGGAATCTATATGGGTAGAGCTGCAGAACACCAAAGGGCAAAAAACGTTAGTGGGAGTTGTGTACAGACCTCCAAACAGTAGTAGTGATGTTGGGGAGGGCATCAAACAGGAAATTAGGGGTGCATGCAATAACGGTGCAGCTTATAATGGGTGACTTTAATATGCACATAGATTGGGCTAGCCAAACTGGAAGCAATACGGTGGAGGAAGATTTCCTGGAGTGCATAAGGGATGGTTTTCTAGACCAATATGTCGAGGAACCAACTAGGGGGGAGGCCATCTTAGACTGGGTGTTGTGTAATGAGGGAGGATTAATTAGCAATCTCATTGTGCGAGGCCCCTTGGGGAAGAGTGACCATAATATGGTGGAATTCTGCATTAGGATGGAGAATGATACAGTTAATTCAGAGACCATGGTCCAGAACTTAAAGAAGGGTAACTTTGAAGGTATGAGGCGTGAATTGGCTAGGATAGATTGGCGAATGATACTTAAGGGGTTGACTGTGGATGGGCAATGGCAGACATTTAGAGACCACATGGATGAATTACAACAATTGTACATTCCTGTCTGGCATAAAAATAAAAAAGGGAAGGTGGCTCAACCATGGCTATCTAGGGAAATCAGGGATAGTATTAAAGCCAAGGAAGTGGCATACAAATTGGCCAGAAATAGCAGCGAACCTGGGGACTGGGAGAAATTTAGAACTCAGCAGAGGAGGACAGAGGGTTTGATTAGGGCAGGGAAAATGGAGTACGAGAAGAAGCTTGCAGGGAACATTAAGGCGGATTGCAAAAGTTTCTATAGGTATGTAAAGAGAAAAAGGTTAGTAAAGACAAACGTAGGTCCCCTGCAGTCAGAATCAGGGGAAGTCATAACGGGGAACAAAGAAATGGCAGACCAATTGAACAAGTACTTTGGTTCAGTATTCACTAAGGAGGACACAAACAATCTTCCGGATATAAAAGGGGTCAGAGGGTCTAGTAGGGAGGAGGAACTGAGGGAAATCTTTATTAGTCGGGAAATTTTGTTGGGGAAATTGATGGGATTGAAGGCCGATAAATCCCCAGGCCTGATGGACTGCATCCCAGAGTACTTAAGGAGGTGGCCTTGGAAATAGCAGATGCATTGACAGTCATTTTCCAACATTCCATTGACTCTGGATCAGTTCCTATCGAGTGGAGGGTAGCCAATGTATCCCCACTTTTTAAAAAAGGAGGGAGAGAGAAAGCAGCCTGACCTCAGTAGTGGGTAAAATGATGGAATCAATTATTAAGGATGTCATAGCAGTGCATTTGGAAAATGGTGACATGATACGTCCAAGTCAGCATGGATTTGTGAAGCGGAAATCATGTTTGACAAATCTTCTGGAATTATTTGAGGATGTTTCCAGTAAAGTGGACAAAGGAGAACCAGTTGATGTGGTATATTTGGACTTTCAGAAGGCTTTCGACAAGGTCCCACACAAGAGATTAATGTGCAAAGTTAAAGCACATGGGATTGGGGGTAGTGTGCTGACGTGGATTGAGAACTGGTTGTCAGACAGGAAGCAAAGAGTAGGAGTAAATGGGTACTTTTCAGAATGGCAGGCAGTGACTAGTGGGGTACCGCAAGGTTCTATGCTGGGGCCCCAGCTGTTTACATTGTACATTAATGATTTAGACGAGGGGATTAAATGTAGTATCTCCAAATTTGCGGATGACACTAAGTTGGGTGGCAGTGTGAGCTGCGAGGAGGATGCTATGAAGCTGCAGAGTGACTTGGATAGGTTAGGTGAGTGGGCAAATGTATGGCAGATGAAGTATAATGTGGATAAATGTGAGGTTATCCACTTTGGTGGTAAAAACAGAGAGACAGACTATTATCTGAATGGTGACAGATTAGGAAAAGGGAAGGTGCAATGAGACCTGGGTGTCATGGTACATCAGTCATTGAAGGTTGGCATGCAGGTACAGCAGGCGGTTAAGAAAGCTAATGGCATGTTGGCCATCATAGCGAGGGGATTTGAGTACAGGGGCAGGGAGGTGTTGCTACAGTTGTACAGGGCCTTGGTGAGGCCACACCTGGAGTATTGTGTACAATTTTGGTCTCCTAACTTGAGGAAGGACATTCTTGCTATTGAGGGAGTGCAGCGAAGATTCACCAGACTGATTCCCGTGATGGTGGGACTGACCTATCAAGAAAGACTGGATCAACTGGGCTTGTATTCACTGGAGTTCAGAAGAATGAGAGGGGACCTCAGAAACATTTAAAATCCTGACGGGTTTAGACAGGTTAGATGCAGGAAGAATGTTCCCAATGTTGGGGAAGTCCAGAACCAGGGACCACAGTCTAAGGATAAGGGGTAAGCCATTTAGGACCGAGATGAGGAGAGACTTCTTCACCCAGAGAGTGGTGAACCTGTGGAATTCTCTGCCACAGAAAGTGGTTGGGGCCAATTCACTAAATATATTCAAAAGGGAGTTAGATGAAGTCCTTACTACTCGGGGGATCAAGGGGTATGGCGAGAAAGCAGGAAGTGGGTACTGAAGTTTCATGTTCAGCCATGAATTCATTGAATGGCGGTGCAGGCTAGAAGGGCTGAATGGCCTGCTCCTGCACCTATTTTCTATGTTTCTATGGATAAGGGGTAAACCATTTAGGACTGAGATGAGGAGAAACTTCTTCACTCAGAGTTGTTAACCTGTGGAATTCTCTACCTCAGAGAGTTGTTGATGCCAGTTCATTAGATATATATATATTCAAGAGGGAGTTAGATATGGCCCTTATGACTAAAGGGATCAAGGGGTATGGAGAGAAAGCAGGAAAGGGGTACTGAGATGAATGATCAGCCATGATCTTATTGAATGGTGGTGAAGGCTCGAAGGGCCAAATGGCCTACTCCTGCTCCTAATTCTTATTTTCTTCGCTATTATGAGTGATTTTTATCGGAGAACGAGGGAAGTTGGTTAATTTTTTTAAATCTGTCCTTGCGTTGTTAGTGACACTGGTGGGAGAGTCTTTAATAATCATCTCAATTTGCCCTGAAGGCACCAGCAGACAATGATGTCATGCAGAGTTCCACATAGGCCAGAGCAGGTAGAAGTAGTAGGTTCTGAACCAGTTGGATTTTTACAACAAACCAACGTTGTCCTTCAGCCGTGGCTCAGTGGGCAGCACTCTCGCCTCTGAGTCAGAAGGTTGTGGGTTCAAGTCCCACTCCAGAGACTTGAGCACAAAAATCTAGGCCGAAACTCCAGTGGAGTGCTGCACTGTCAGAGGTGCTGTCTTTCGGACGAGACGTTAAACCGAGGCCCCGTCTGCTCTCTCAGGTGGGTGTTAAAGATCCCACGGTCACTATTTCGAAGAAGAACAGGGGGAGTTATCCCCGGTGTCCTGGCCAATTTATATCCCTCAATCATCACTAAAAAAACAGATTATCTGGTCACTTATCTGCAGGAAGTATGTGTGAATCAACTGTCTTAATCCGTGAGTATTTGGATCTCCTGTTTCTCGCTGAGCGCAAACTGGCTGCCGCGTCTCCTACATTGCAACATTGGCTGTAAAGCGCTTTGTGACGTCCGGTGGTCGTGAAAGGCGCTATATAATGGTTCTCATTCTTTCAGTGCTTGTCAAAATGGCCTAGCGAGCCACTCAGTTGTATAAGGCGGCTCACCACCACCTTCTCAAGGGGCAATTAGGGATGGGCAATAAATGCTGGCCTTGCCAGCGATGCCCACATCCTGTGAATGAATAAAAAGAAAATGACTAGCTTTACTGATCTCAGTTTCACAACTTGTGGAATTTGAAGGTGTGTCTCTGGGGATTCTCGTCCAGTGCCGTTTTTGCCCCCAAAGTGGATAACCTCACATTTATCCACATTATACTGCATCTGCCATGCATTTGCCCACTCACTTAACCTGTCCAAGTCACCCTGCCGCCTCTTAGCGTCCTCTTCACAGCTCACACTGTCACCCAGCTTAGTGTCAACTGCAAACTTGGAGATATTACGCTCAATTCCTTCATCGAAACCATTAATGTATATTGTAAAGAGCTGGGGTCCCAGCACTGAGCCCTGCGGCACTCCACTAGTCACTGCCTGCCATTCTGAAAAGGAGCCGTTTATCCCTACTCTCTGCTTCCTGTCTGCCAACCAGTTCTCTATCCACCACAGTACGTTACCCCCAATACCATGTGCCCTGATTTTGCACACCAATCACTTTGTTGCTTCTCCTGAAGGATAAGTATACAGTGGAATCATTAGCAGAAGAGTAGAAGATGAACTGATTGATATGAAGAAGGAACGGGGGGGTCAGCTGAATAGGACACAACCCTAGAGAATTCCTAAGCTAATAGTACAAGAGTCAGTGGTCAACTACAGCAGAGATCAAACAATTTGATAGGAAACTGGACAACCATGCGTTTAACTCTGAACCTAAGACATAGGAGCAGGAGTAGTCCGTACTTACTTGCTCCACCACTCAATAAGATCATGACTGATCTTCGACCTTACCACTTTCCCACCCTATCCCCATGTAGGGAATAAGGGGTTATGGGGAACGGGCAGGGAAGTGGAGCTGAGTCTATGATCGGATCAGCCATGATCTTATTGAATGGCGGAGCAGGCTCGAGGGGTCGTATGTCCTACTCCTGCTCCTATTTCTTACGTTCTTATGTAGAATCATTGACAAAAGAACCAGACGGGGCGATGAGGAGAAATTATTTTACGTAGTGAGTTTTTAATAATCTGAAATGTGATGGGATCAGCACATCTGGAACAGATTGGTACCTCACGATCTCTGAGCATATTCTGACATGTTTTAGGTGTGTAGTGAATTTGCATATAATCAGGTGATGTAACATAGAATATACGGCACAGCAAGCAGCCATTCAACTCAACACGTCCAGGCCAGTATCTATGTTCCTCCCACCCCTCTTCATCTCACCCAGTCAGCATAACTGTTTATTCCTTTCTCCCGCGGGTGTATATATCGACCTTCCCCTTAAATGCAGCAAAACTATACGCCTCAACCTCCTTACGGTTCCACATTCCTCCACCCTTCGTAAACTCCACCTTACATAGGAACATGCATGCGTGGCTGCAGTGTGCACCATCTACAAGGTGCACTGCAGCAACTCGCCAAGGCTTCTTCGGCAGCACCTCCCAAACCCGCGACCTCTACCACCTAGAAGGACAAGGGCAGCAGGCGCATGGGAACACCACCACCTCCACGTTCCCCTCCGAGTCTCACACCATCCTGACTTGGAAATATATCGGCCGTTCCTTCATCGTCGCTGGGTCACAATCCTGGAACTCCCTCCCTAACAGCACTGTGGGAGCACCTTCACCACACGGACTGCAGCGGTTCAAGGCGGCGGCTCACCACCACCTTCTCAAGGGGCAATTAGGGATGGACAATAAATGCCGGCCTTGCCAGCGACGCCCACATCCCGTGAATGAATAAAAAGACAATCTCTAGCTTTATTGATCTCAGCTTCACAACTTGTCGAATTTGAAGGTGTGTCTCTGGGGATTCTCGTCCAGTGCCGTAAAACACTAGGCGACCACAAATCGATCTGGCACACATACACGCACACGCTTGCACACACGCGCACTAACACACACTTGTGCATTGCGGGTCGAACGACGGAAGTTTACTTACAACGCAAATGGGATTTTTCATCGGAGGCTCATGTTCTCGAATATCAACTGGCGGAATTATCCACTCTCTCTTCTGCCGTCGAGACATCCTCTTCGCTGGAAAACGGATCACCTGCGGGCCTCTCTTTGCAAGCTGAAAAATCAAATCGGAAACGACTTGAGCTTTACGAAACACTTGCAAGCTTGTTCAGAAAAAAAAACATGACTACTGGATTCATAGGTTGCTCCATTTTTATATCCAAAATGTCATGTTGCTATGCTGAACAGACTACGCCTTAATGAGAGACATGATAAGAACATAAGAAATAGGAGCAGGAGTAGGCCCCTCGAGCTTGCTCCGCCATTTAATAAGATCATGGCTGATCTGATCATGGACTCAGCTCCACTTCCCCGCCCGCTCCCCATAACCCTTTACTCCCTTATCGCTCAAAAGTCTGTCTATCTCCGCCTTAAATATATTCAATGTCCCACCCTCCACAGCTCTCTGGGGCAGAGAATTCCACAGATTTACAACCCTGAGAGAAATTTCTCCTCATCTCAGTTTTAAATGGGCGGCCCCTCATTCTGAGACTATGCCCTCTAGTTCTAGTCTCCCCTATGAGTGGAAATATCCTCTCTGTATCCACCTTGTCAAGTCCCCTCATTATCTTATGTTTCAATAAGATCACCTCTCATTCTTCTGAGCCAAGAGGAGCAGGGGAGCTTCCCTTACCACCACATGGCACATCCACCCACCAACCTCTCTCATTCCATGATCTCTCCACCCATCACTCCCTCTCCCCAACCCGCACCATTGCTCCCCCGTGATTTCTCCCTCTCCCCCATCCCCCACCATCTCTCCCTCTCCCCCATCATCTACCCCTCTCCCCCATCCCCCGCCATCTCTCCCTCTCCCCCCATCCCCCGCCATCTCTTCCTCTCCCCATCCCCCGCCATTTCTCCCTCTTCCCATCCCCCGCCATCTCTCCCTCTCCCCCATCCCCCGCCATCTCTCCCTCTTCCCCCGCCATCTCTCTCCCTCTCCCCATCCACTCCCTCTCCCCGTCCCCCACCATCTCTCCCTTCCCCCAACCCCCACCATCTCTCCCTCTCCCCCGCCATCTCTCCCTCTCCCCCATCCCCGCCATCTCGCCTCTACCCCATCCCCTGCCATCTCTCCCTCTCCCCATCCCCTGCCATCTCTCTCCCTCCCCCATCCCCTGCCATCTCGCTCCCTCCCCCATCCCCTGCCATCTCTCTCCCTCCCCCCCCCTCCCCCGCCATCTCTCTCCCTCCCCCCCCCTCCCCCGCCATCTCTCTCCCTCCCCCGCCATCTCTCTCCCTCCCCCGCCATCTCTCCCTCTCCCCCATCCCCGCCATCTCTCCCTCTCCCCTATCCCCCGCCATCTCTCTCCCTCCCCCCTCCCCCGCCATCTCTCCCTCTCCCCCATCCCCCGCCATCTCTCTCCCTCCCCCCTCCCCCGCCATCTCTCTCCCTCCCCCCTCCCCCGCCATCTCTCTCCCTCCCCCCCCATCCCCCGCCATCTCTCTCCCTCCCCCCTCCATCTCTCTCCCTCACAATCTCGCCGGCTGCTGGGCGGAGTTACTGAGGAGTTTCCCGCCCCCCGCGCTCCCCCACTTCCCCCCCCCCCCCCACCCTCCGCGCTCCCCCCCTCCCATCCCTGTAAATGTCAGGGCCCAGCACTTTCTCACCTCGGTCTTTTTTGACGGGACTATTTGGATTTCCATTTCCCACGTTTCACCAGTTTCCAAATCCTCTGCCAGCACTTTGAACTCATGCTTGCAATCGAAGGTTTGTGGCCGAGTTGCACGCACAGACCCATCAGGAAGCACGATAAAGCCGCTATCGCTGGTACTGAACCGGATATTTCTCCCCAAGCCACAGTCATGAAATTGCACTGGATTCAGAAAAATAGATCTGGAATTAGGCAGTTTACCAAACATGCAAGGTCCAACGCAGCGAATCAAGAAACATTTCACATATTGTTCTCAGTCTTAACACATTTTGCCTCAATTACACACATGTGCAATGTGATTACATTCACTGGCCCGGAGTTTGCGGTTGGGTACGTTGGCGGACTCTCGGAGCACTCCACCGTACTGCACTTCAAACCCATTGCAACTTCGGGATTTGAGAGGAACTGGGGGAGAGAGTGGGACTGGGGGCGAGAGAGAGAGAGAGGGAGAGGGAGAGAGTGGGGGTGAGAGTGAGAGAGGGGGACTGAGGGTGAGAGAGAGAGAGAGAGAGCGCATGGGAGACTGGGGCTGAGAGGGTGAGAGGACGTGAGAGATAGAGAGGGCATGAGAGATAGAGAGGGCATGAGAGAGAGCGAGAGCGAGCACGCGAGAATGAGAGTGAGCGAGCAAGAGACTGTGGGATCAGAGAGAGAGAGAGAGAGAGAGAGAGAGAGAGAGAGAGAGAGAGAGAGAGAGAGAGAGAGAGAGAGAGCGCGCGAGCGAGCGAGCGTCTGGGGGAGGGGAGTGGAGTCGGAGGAGGGAGACAGACACAGGTGGCAGGGCAGAGGGGGATCGGAGGGGAGAGAAGGAACTCAGGGAAGACGGATCACGTTCTTCCAAGCCCCCCACAAGGGACATCGTTGGAGTGGATGATATCCAGAGGTCACGGCACTGTCACTATTCACTTCATACCCAATAAACCTGTTAACAATCCGTACACAATGCCCCATCTGTGGTGGGCGCGGGGGTGGGGGGGGGGGGGGGGTGTGGGGGGAGGGATGTACGTGGACTGGGGTACGGGACTTTGACTGGCCCTTGCTGTCTCCTGGGGAGCTCTGTCCTCTGTCGCTTCAGGAAGTCAAAGTGGATCGAGTTACAATTTGTAAAGTCAGTGAGACCTGGGGATGGGCGATTCCAGTTACACATTCCAATGAAACTTCAGATTGTGGCTTCTCATCCAAGGGGACCAATCATAGACAAAGGGTGGAGCATGGTGGCCATTTTTGAGGTACAAATAAACACATCCATAAATACTGGCCAGGCCAGCGACACCCGCATTGCCGGAATGGATTTTTTAAAATTCCAGGTCTGTCCAGCTCATTATGGGTGACGCACCAAACATATTTATACAGGGATCCATTATGAGGGCTATAGTTATACGCATCATCATCATAGGCAGTCCCTCGGAGTCGAGGATGACTTGTTTCCACACTAATAGGAGTTCTCAGGAGATTGATGAGACTGATGTGGGACCTACAGTCTCTGTCACAGGTGGGGCAAACGGTGTTTGGAGGAATGGGAGGTTGGGGATGTCGTGCGCCCCTTCCGCTGTCGCGCTTGGCTTCAGCTTGCTCTCGGCGAAGAGATTCAAGGTGTTCAGCGCCTTCCCGGATGCTTTTCCTGCACTTAGGGCGGTCTTGGGCCAGGGACTCCCAGGTGTCGGTGGGGATGTTGCACTTTTCCAAGGAGGCTTGGAGGGTGTCCTTGAAGCATTTCCTCTGTCCACATGGGGCTCGCTTGCCGTGTTGGAGCTCCGAAGAGAGCGTTTGTTTTGGGAGTCTCGTGTCGGGCATGCGGACAATGTGGCCCGCCCAACGGAGCTGGTCTAGCGTGGTCAGTGCTTCGATGCTGGGGATGTTGGCCTGAGAGGGAACACCGGCGTTGGTGCGCCTATCCTGCCAATGGATTTGCAGGATCTTGTGGAGGCAGCGTTGGTGGTACTTCTCCAGTGTTTTGAGGTGCCTGCTGTACATGGTCCATGTCTCTGAGCCATATAGGAGGGTGAGTATCACTACTGCTTTGTAGATCAATGAGCTTGGTGCCGGGTTTGAGGTCCTGGTCTTCAAACAGGCGACTGAAGACTGCACTGGCGCACTGAAGGCGGTGTTGGACCTCGTCGTCGATGTCTGCCCTTGTTCACAGATAGATAGATTTTTAACCAATAAGGGAATTAAGGGTTACGGGGAGCGGGCGGGTAAGTGGAGCTGAGTCCACGGCCAGATCAGCCATGATCTTGTTGAATGGCGGAGCAGGCTCGAGGGGCTAGATGGCCTGCTCCTGTTCCTAATTCTTATGTTCTTATGTTCTCCCGAGGTATGGAAAATATCCACGTTGTCCAAAGCCTCATCATGGATTTTGATAACCGGGGCGGGGCAACACTGTGTGGCATATAAAAATACAATGCAGCAAGCGGAACAAGGAGAAATTGTAGAACTATCGACGGTACAAGGATATGAAATATTGCTGCCTTGTTTTTTTGGGGGAGGGGGTGGCAGAAGGGATAATTGTGCTGAAAACCAAAGAAGTAAATTATTTGCACCACACCGGTGACTCACCTGTAAGAACAATTTCCTCCTCGGAAACTTGTGGTTCAATCACAGCAACTTTAAATTTGGAAAATCCTCTTTGGCAAGAACATTGTCCAACCTCACAGTAAGTCTGGAAGAAGATCATACATGTTGATAAGAAGGTCGACAATGCTTGGTTCATAGATTTCACATCCACCACCCTTCCCTTACTCAAACTCTGAAGGTTATACTCTAGCATTCTTTCAAACCACGGAAGCAACAACTTGCATTTACATAGCACCTTTAATGTAGCAAAAACGTCACAAGACGCTTCACAGGAGCGATACAAGAAAAATTCAACACCAAGCTACACGATGAGATATTAGGGCAGGTGACCAAAAGCTTGGTCAAAGAGGCAGGTTTTAAGGAGCGTCTTAAAAGAAGAGAGATAGAGGCGGAGGGGTTTAGGGAGGGAGTTCCAGAGCTTAGGGCTCAAGCAGCTGAACACATGGCCACCGATGGTTGAGCGATTAAAATGGGGGATGCTCAAGAGGGCAGAATTAGATGAGCGTAGAAATCTCAGAGGGTTGCGGGGTTGGAGGAGGTTACAGAGATAGGGAGGGTTGTGGGGCTGGAGGAGCTTACAGAGATAGGGAGGGTTGTAAGGGCTGGAGGAAGTTACAGAGATAGGGAGGGTTATGGGGCTGAAGGAGGTTACAGAGATAGGGAGGGTTATGGGGCTGAAGGAGATTACAGAGATAGGGAGGGATGTAGGGCTGGAGGAGGTTACAGAGATAGGGAGGGGTGTAGGGCTGGAGGAGGTTACAGAGAGAGGGATGGGTGTAGGGCTGGAGGAGGTTATAGAGATAGGGAGGGGTGTAGGGCTGGAGGAGGTTACAGAGATAGGGAGGGGTGTGGGGCTGGAGGAGGTTACAGGGATAGGGAGGGATGTAGGGCTGGAGGAGGTTACAGAGATAGGGAGGGGTGTAGGGGCTGGAGGAGGTTACAGGGATAGGGAGGGTTGTAGGGCTGGACGAGGTTAGAGATATGGAGGGTTGTAGGGCTGGAGGAGGTTACAGAGATAGGGAGCGGCGAGGCCATGGATGGATTTGAAAATAAGGATGAGAATTTTTAAAAAAAATCGAGGCATATCTTAACCGGGAGTCAATGTAGGTCCGCGAGCACAGGAGGTGATGGGTGAACGGGACTCGGTGCAGCCAAATTTTGGGTGAGTTCAAATTTAAAGAGGGTAGAACGTGGGAAACCTGCCAGTAGTGTGTTGGAATAGTCAAGTCTAGTGGTAACAACCCCTTGGGCACTGAACATTTAAATCTCTGATGCCATATATTTGCATACAGCCTTCAGCAATTTGTGCTGAATACAAAAGGAAATTGGATTGTAGACAAATTTAAGGAAGCCCCAGATTGCACCAGGTCAGAAAGAAAAACAAAAGATGGGAGAGAACTTTATGCGTGATGGTTGAACCACACTTGAATAACAAGACTGTAGCGAGGGTAATGGAGGGCTTTGGCATTGTTCCAGAGGGCCGGTTGTGGCTCAGTGGGCACAGCACTCTCGCCTCGGAGTCAGAAGGTCGTGGGTTCAAGTCCCACTCCAGACATTTAAGCACAAACATCTAGGCTGACACTCCCAGTGCAGTGCTGAGGGAGTGCCGCACTGTCAGAGGTCCTATGTGGCCCCTCAGGTGGATGTAAAGATTCCGTGGTCACTATTTCGAAGAAGACCAGGGGAGTTCTCTCCGGTGTCCTGGGCCAATATTTATCCCTCAACCAACACATTAAAAAAAAAAAACTGATTATCTGGTCATTATCACATTGTCTAAAAATCCTGTAACCAGGAATATTGAGCTGCCAAACCTGCCCCTCTTTCAGCCATGTTTCTGTAATAGCTATAAAGTCATTCTCCCAAGTGTCTACCTGTGCTGTAGGCTCATCCGTCTTATTCACTATGCTCTTGCAGTAAAGTATATACCATTTATATAGAAACAGAAAAACATAGAAAATAGGTGCAGGAGTAGGCCATTCGGCCCTTCGAGCCTGCACCACCATTCAATAAGATCATGGCTGATCATTCACCTCAGTACTCCTTTCCTGTTTTCTCTCCATACTCCTTGATCCCTTTAGCTGTAAGGGCTATATCTAACTCCCTCTTGAATATATCCAATGAACTGGCATCAACAAGTCTCTGCAGTAGGGAATTCCACAGGTTAACAACTCTCTGAGTGAAGAAGTTTCTCCTCATCTCAGTCCTAAATGACTTATCCCTTATCCTTACACTATGTCTTCTGGTTCTGGACTTCCCCAACATTGGGAACATTTTTCCTGCATCTAACCTGTCCAGTCCCGTCAGAATTTTATATGGTTCTATGAGATCCCCTCTCATCCTTCTAAACTCCAGTGAATACAGGCCCAGTCGATCCAGTCTCCTCATATGTCAGTCCTGCCATCCCGGGAATCAGTCTGGTGAACCTTCACTGCACTCCCTCAATAGCAAGAATGTCCTTCCTCAGATTAGGACACCAAAACTGAACACAATATTCCAGATGAGGCCTCACTAAGGCCCTGTACAACTGCAGTAAGACCTCCCTGCTCTTATACTCAAATCCGCTATCTATGAAGCCAACATACCACTTGCCTTCTTCACTGCCTGCTGTACCCTGCATGCCAACTTTCAATGACTGATGTACCATGACACCCAGGTCTCGTTGCACCTCCCCTTTTCCTAATCTGCCGCCATGCAGATAATATTCTGCCTTCGTGTTTTTGCCACCAAAGTGGATAACCTCACATTTATCCACATTATACTGCATCTGCCATGCATTTGCCCACTCACCTAACCTGTCCAAGTCACCCTGCAGCCTCTTAGCATCCTCCTCACAGCTCACACCGCCACCCAGTTTAGTGTCATCTGCAAATTTGGCGATATTACACTCAATTCCTTCATCTAAATCATTGATGTATATTGTAAAGAGCTGGGGTCCCAGCACTGAGCCCTGCGGCACCCCACTAGTCACTGCCTGCTATTCTGAAAAGGACCTGTTTATCCTGTCTGCCAACCAGTTCTCTATCCACGTCAGTACATTACCCCCAATACCACGTGCTTTATATTTGCACTCCAATCTCTTGTGTGGGACCTTATCAAAGGCCTTTTGAAAATCCAAATACACCACATCCACTGGCTCTCCCTTGTCCACTCTACCAGTTACATCCTCTAGCACAGGAAGATGTCCTTGATTACTACTTACTAAGCCTTGATTCCACTGTAAGATTCCAAATTCGTGGAAACCCCCCAGTGTTTGGACCCACTGAAAAGGAAATTTGATTTGGGACTATTAAGCAGGAAGTTTGGGATCCTAAAATGCTTATGGAAGAAATCTACGAGTTTTAACCAAGTTTGGGATTTTAAAAAGGTGCATGTTGGATCTGTGAGAAAAGGGCTACAAGACCAGGAGTGGGTTCAACTTCTGAAAGGCCAGTTTAGATATTGGAGCTAATCAAGCTGTCTGGGGAACTGTTTACCCTCAAACCTGCCCCCTAGAAGACATTTACATTTCAACAATCGACCCGAGGAAGTACCGTTTTAGTCCAAGCACAGAACCCATCCAACACATGCATAATGCTAATCACCTTTCCGGCCTGCATAGAAAGCCGAGACCCAGGCAGACAACTCGACACCAGAAACTAACTTGAACAATTGCGACTCGAAACCAAAGGATAATTTCAACAATTGACAAGAGCCCGTCAGCTTAGAAAAGTCCATCGACGCCAGATTAAAACACTTAATCAAGTTTCAGTTAGCTGGGCAGCAAAACTTAAACAAAGGAAACGTTAGATTTGGCGCAAAGATTAAGGAGCCTCTGAGTATAATTGAGGGCCTATCATACCAAGGGAACTATCTCTGTTCTGACCATCACAGAAAGAACTCTATTCTGATCAGCACTTCGGAACAACAAGATCGAGAGCACACGGCGAGAAAACGCAGGAAGAAACATTACGACATCGGAGAAAAGAACTCGCCCCAACTCTCAATATGCAGCAGAGGCCTTCTACCACGTCTGGGTACGGCAAGACAAACTGGCTATAACCAAAGAACCCCGAAACAGCGAAACAATCATAGCTGTCAAAGGAAAGGATCTGGTGAGCATGAATCCCTGGAGTGCTAGAGTTTGACCTAGTTAGAGAGTGAGTGGGAGGTATTTATGTTTTGTGTATCACCTGTAATAAAGTATTCCCCATTGTTTAAAACCTTTTTGTAACATTTTACAGTTTTGTGTTATTTGCTTTCTTGAATAAAACCCAAACCTTCTTTGTATAAAACAGTTGTCTGCTGCACTTTATCTCACCCTGATTAATAAATCCGGGCTGAGAACTCGGGAGTGGGAGCAACCGCTCTGGTCAGGAAGGTAAGCTGACAGACCCACCACCCCCTACACACTCTTACAAATTCAATTTCTACATTCTTGCTTTGCAATTTCAGCTTTACTTCCTTCCCTATTGAATTTGTTCTCCAGTTCCCAACCCCTGCCAAACTCGTTTAAACTCTCCCCAACAGCACGAGCAAAACTCCCCACGAGGATATTGGTCCCGCCGCTGTTGAGCTGCAACCCGTCCGGTTTGTACAGGTCCCATCTCCCCCAGAAGCGGTCCCAATGCCTCAAGAATTTAAAGCACCCCCCCCCCCCACCTCCTGCACCAACTCTCCAGCCATGCGTTCATCCGCTCTATCCTTGTACTCATTAGCACGTGGGACCGGTAGTAACACTGAGATTACTACCTTTGAGGTCCAACCCTTGAATTTTTCTCCTAGCTCCCTAAATTCTGCCTGTAGGACCTCGTCCCTCTTTCTACCAAGGTCATTGGTCCAGATATGGACCGTGACCTCTAGCTGTTTACACTCTCCCTCCAGTATGCCCTGCGTCCGCTCTGTGATATACTTGACCCTGACACCAGGGAGGCACCATACCATTTGGGAGAAATGTCTACGGCCGCAGAAACGCCTTTCTGTTCCCCTAACTATTGAATCCCCTACGACTAAAGCTCTTTTATTCTTTGTCCCACCCCCCCTGTGCAGCTGAGCCACCCGTGGTGCCTTGGACTTGGCTCCGGCTGCACTCCCCAGAGGCACCATCGTCCTCACCGATGCTCAGAAGAGAATATCGGTTGGAAAGTGAGATGGACTCAGGTGGGGGGACTCCTGCACTACCTGCCTAGTGTTCTTCCTCCGTCTGGTGGTCACCCATTTCCCCTCTGCCTGCACTCCTTTAAGCTACGGGGTGACCACCTCCTGAAACGTGCGTTCCACGTAGCTCTCAGCCTCGTGGATTCACCGCAGGTGACTCCAGCCGCCGCTCAAGCTCCGAAACGCGGAGCTCGAGCAGTTGAAGCTGGATACACCTCTTGCACACAGGGTTGTCTAGGCTGCGTGAAGCAGCCAGGACTTCCCAAATGCCGCAGGATGTGCACACCACGAGACTGAGCTGTCCTGCCATCCCTCTAACTAAACTCATCTAGTTATAAAAGAGAACGAGAGATACTTACCAATCAAACAGCCAATCACTTACCTGCCCGGTATAAGTGCAAGTCTTTATTTGTTCAGCCTATACAGTAGGCTCTGTATTATACAGTATCAGCTTACACAAAGTATCAGGAGAAACCCTTTTCCAACACTCATGGCACAAACCTAGAGTAAGCTTCAACTTTTCCTGACTAAGTATAACGTAATAAGACACTTTACTGCCTTTTCACTAATCAATACATAAAGATCTTAAAAAAACCAGAAGGTGCATTTCCAAAGCACTTTACAGCCAATGAAGTACTTTTTTGAAGTGTAGTCACTGTTGCAATGTAGGAAACACGGCAGCCAATTTGCGCACAGCAAGCTCCCACAAACAGCAATGTGATAATGACCAGATAATCTGTTTTTATTTAGTGATGTTGGTCGAGGGATAAATATTGACCAGTACACCCATGAGAACTCCCCTGCTCTTCTTCAAAATAGTGCCACGGGAGTTTTTACATCTACCCGAGAGTTCAAACGGGGCCTCGGTTTAACATCTGATCTGAAAGACAGCACCTCTGACAGTGCGGCGCTCCCTCAGTACTCATCATCATAGGCAGTCCCTCGGAATCGAGGAAGACTTGCTTCCACTCTTAAGGACTCCTTTTAGGAGGCTGAACAGTCCAATATGAGAGCCACAGTCCGTCACAGGTGGGACAGACATTGGTTGAAGGAAAGGGTGGGTGGGACAGGTTTGCCGCACGCTCCTTCTGCTGCCTGCGCTTGCTTTCTGCATGCTCTCGGCGATGAGACTCGAGGTGCTCAGCACCCTCCCAGATGCACTTCCTCCACTTAAGGTGGTCTTTGGCCAGGGACTCCCAGGTGTCGGTGGGGATGTTGCATTTTATCAGGGAGGCTTTGAGGGTGTCCTTGTAACATTTCCTCTGCCCATCTTTGGCTTATTTGCCGTGAAGGAGTTCAGAGTAGAGTGCTTGCTTTGGGAGTCTCATGTCTGACATGCGGACAATGTGGCCCGCCCAACGGAGCTGATCCTCAACCAGGCCAACATCCCCAGCATTGAAGCACTGACCACACTTGATCAGCTCCGCCAAGTCTCCGGAGTGGGACTTGAACAAACAGCAATGATGTAGTAATCAGATCTTTTACCCCAAGGTTTATCATCAAAAATATTAAAGTTCGCTAAATGCAATTATATGGAGCCTCAGCATGCCAATAAAATGCCTCAAATCACATCATTACCTTTTTACCATTGGAGTACAGTGACATGGCAGCCAATGGGGAAGCCATTTTAAAACTGCAATATTATCTCTGTAACTCAATTCAATGGTGGCATTAATCCCTTTGAAATAAACTGCCACCACAATAGCAGATTGTCACATGAAGTTGTTAAGCATTTTTCTGTGACATTTGTTCACAGGAAGTGGGCATCGCTGGCAAGGCCGGCATCTATTGCCCATCCCTAATTGCCCCTTGAGAAGGTGGTGGTGAGCCGTCTTCTTGAACCCTGCAGTCCGTGTGGTGAAGGTGCTCCCACAGTGCTGTTAGGGAGGGAGTTCCAGGATTTTGACCCAGCGACGATGAAGGAACGGCGATATATTTCCAAGTCAGGATGGTGTGTGACTGGGAGGGGAACGTGGAGGTGGTGGTGTTCCCATGCGCCTGCTGCCCTCGTCCTTCTAGGCGGTAGAGGTCACGGGGTTTGGGGAGGTGCTGCCGAAGAAGCCTTGGCGAGTTGCTGCAGTGCATCTTGTAGATGGTGCACACTGCAGCCACGGTGTGCCGGTGGTGGAGGGAGCGAATGTTGAAGGTGGTGCATGGAGTAAGTAAAAAATAATTTTTAGACTCAGGTCCTTAATACAGTTCTGAGGCAGCACAGCTTTTATCATTCCGAAAACAGATATGAATAGGATCCCAAAATGTGACCTCTCTTTATTCCATTCATGTCACTCTTGAAAACTGAAGGTTTCTGTGTCCCCACCCTCCCATTCTATTTTAATAGCTACCTGCTTCAATCTAATCACTGGAGAATAGGGTCAGTACATTCTGCCCGCAGTGATACTGAGCTCTAAAAAAAAAAATTGCATTTATTCAAGTGCCACTCATGATCTCGAGACACCCCAAAGCAGAAGTACTTTTCAAGTATAATCACTATTGTAATGTAGGAAGCCAATTTGTGCACAGAATGTGATAATGACCAGATTATCTGTTTTTTGAGTGATGTTGATTGAGGGATAAATATTTGCCAGGACACTCGGGGAAAACTCCCCTGATCTTCTTCAAAATAATCCACCTGAGAGAGCAGACGGGGCCTCGGTTTCACATCTCATCTGAAAGACGGCACCTCCGACAGTGCAGCACTCCCTCAGCACTGCGCTGGAATGTCAGTCTAGATTTTGGTGCTCAAGTTTCTGGAGTGGGACTTGAACCCACAACCTTCTGACTCAGAGACGAGAGTGCTGCCCACTGAGCCAAGGCTGAGTATTGTTCAGTACTGGTACGGGGTGTACGGGGTACGGGGCCCAGAAGAGCCGAGGGCACGGGGGCAGCACGGGCCCAGCCCACACTGCGATATGTGCGCGCACTGGGTCCGTGCAGCAGAGCTGGTCTCCAGTCGTCCTGGTTAACCCTTGCCACTGGACCAAGACCGAGCTCTGTCAAGCCCGTGTGGTGGCTGGTGTGCAACGGTCACCCCACGTTAAATAAATCCACGCACAGGCATCTTCCACCCCCTCAATTGGAGTTCAGGACTGGAACATCGGGTCCTTCATTGAAACACCTGTCAACTCGTGGAAGCAAGTCATCCTCGTTCGAGGGACCGCCTATGATGATGATGACTGGTACGAATGTAGATTGAAAGATCATCGAGAAAGCTTTGGAACATGGAGTTTTTAAAACCAGTTTATCTGGATTGATTTCATTAAAAAAAAAATATTTTGTACTAACAGGTGTACGTAGTGGAGCAACATTTTTACACAAATCATTGCAGTGTGATTAAATATGACAGCTATACAGCAGATCATTATGTAACCGATGATCATCCATCATAGGCAGTCCCTCGAAGCGAGGATGACTTGCTTCCACGCCAAAAAGGGATGAGTTCTCAGGTGTTTCAACGAAAGACCTGATATTCCAGATCCTGAACTACATCCTGAAGGGTGGAAGATGCCTGTGCGTTGATTTTTTTTTAACGTGGGGTGGCCGTTGCACACCAGCCACCACACGGGCTTGACAGAGCGAGGTCTTGGTCCAAGGGTTAACTTAATAGGAGCAGGAGTAGGCCATACAAGCCCCTCGAGCCTGCTCCGCCATTTAATACGATCATGGCTGATCTGATCATGGACTCAGCTCCACTTCCCCACCCACTCTCCATAACCCCTCATTCCCTTATCGTTTAAGAAACTGTCAATTTATTCAATGTCCCAGCTTCCACAGCTCTATGAGGCAGCGAATTCCACAGATTTACAACCCTCTGAAGAAATGTCTCCTCATCTCTGTTTTAAATGGGCGGCCCCTTATTCTAAGATCATGCCCCCTAGTTCTAGTCTCCCCAATCAGTGGAAACATCCTCTCTGCATCCACCTTGTCAAGCCCACTCATAATCTTATACGTTTCGATAAGATCACCTCTCATTCTTCTGAATTACAATGAGTAGAGGCCCAACCTACTCAACCTTTCCTCATAAGTCAACCCCTCATCCCCAGACTCAACCTTGCGAACCTTTTTTGAACTACCTCCAAAGCATGTATATCCTTTCGTAAATATGGAAACCAAAACTGCACGCAGTATTCCAGGTGTGGCCTCACCAATACCCTGTATAACTGTAGCAAGACTTCCCTGCTTTTATACTCCATCCCCTTTGCAATAAAGGCCAAGATACCATTGGCCTTCCTGATCACTTGCTGTACCTGCATACTAACCTTTTGTGTTTCATGCACAAGTGCCCCCAGGTTCCCGCTGTACTGCGGCACTTTACAATCTTGCTCCATTTAAATAATAACTTGCTCTTTGATTTTTTTCTGCCAAAGTGCATGACCTCACACTTTCCAACATTATACTCCATCTGCCAAGTTTTTGCCCACTCACTTAGCCTGTCTATCTCCTTTTGCAGATTTTTTGTGTCCTCCTCACACATTGCTTTTCCTCCCACCTTTGTATCATCAGAAAATTTGGCTACATTACACTCGGTCCCTTCTTCCAAGTCGTTAATATAGATTGTAAATAGTTGGGGTCCCAGCACTGATCCCTGTGGCACCGCACTAGTTACTGGTTGCCAACCCGAGAATGAACCATTTATCCCGACTCTCTGTTTTCTGTTAGTTAGCCAATCCTTTATTGATGCTAATATATTACCCCCAACCTCGTGAACTTTTATCTTGTGTAGTAACCTTTTACGTAGCACCTTGTCAAATGCCTTTTGGCAGTCCAAATACACCACATCCACTGGTTCCTCTTTATCCACCCTGTTCATTACATCCTCAAAGAACTCCAGCAAATTTGTCAAACATGACTTCCCTTCATAAATCCATGCTGACTCTGCCTGACTAAATTATGCTTTTCCAAATGTCTTGCTACTGCTTCTTTAAGAATGGACTCCAAAATCTTCCCAACCACAGATGTTAGGCTAACTGGTCTATAGTTTCCTGCTTTTTGTCTGCCTCCTTTTTTTAAATAGGGGTGTTACATTTGCAGTTTTCCAATCTGCTGGGACCTCCCCAGAATCCAGGGAATTTTGGTAAATTACAACCAATGCATTCCCAATCCCTGCTGCTACTTCTTTTAAGACCCTAGGATACAAGCCACCAGGTCCAGGGGATTTATCCGCTTTTAGCTCTGAAGAGATCGCAAAGGTTCTGTTTAAAGAATGGACTCAGTTGAGAATATTTCGTGGATTTTATGGGGTCACCCTGCTCAGATATGTGAAAAAAAGCTGGTTTTGTTCAAACTCCAGAGACCGCATGGCAGTTAGCGGACAAAAGACTGGTCAGTCATCCATTGACAAAAGAGCTGTCGGCCAGGAAGGGGGGCCACTGACAAAGCCACTCTAATATGCAAAAGCAGAAGAATAGAACAATGAACCCACCAGCCTGGCCAGCCAAAGAGGAGCTGGGTTTTTCCCAACACAAAGACTCGGAGAGATGCTCAGATTAAGGACCATTAGCCCAAAACACATGGGTCGGATGGCCCATCACTGACTCAGTACCCGTGCTTAGAAACAAAAGAATTTTAAAAGATTGGCGGAAAAGATAAGGGTAGCAAGTCTCCCATAAAGACAGGGTCTTTTCCACTTTATTTTAAGCTTGAAGCTTGGAGTTTGCAGCTTGTAGAGAGAGCTCTCGCTCCCTCTCCCTCCACCAAGATCGATGTGTCAGGGGGAAGCCACAGTTCCGTAGAAGACGCCACCGAGACTGAAACCCAGGCAGTGACTTCCCACAGCCGAGCTGAGCGAGGAAACCAACTGTGTGTGGAGTGGTGAGCATGATCGCGAGTGTCCCAAGCTGGGTGAGACTAAGGGCTCAGGGTTTTCTCAGAAGTGAAGCTTTTCTGGGCTATTCTGGGGCGGAAGCTTCGACTGGGTAATTCATTGGGAGGGGTGAAGTTAGAATCCTCCAGGGACTTAATGCATGTTACTAGCTCTCATTTCTGTACTGTATGTATGTTGTTTGTAACCTGGATTTTATTCTCCACAGAGACAGTGATTTTGCTTGGCAGTGCATGTTTTAGCCAGTGTATGTTAGATCAAATAAATATAAGTACAATTTTTCATCGAAGCATTCCTGTCTGTGACTCATTTCATTTACAGTCTGAATAATAATTCCCGGGTCTAGAACTTTTGTAATGCAGGGGTGATTCAAACCGTCCGTCTATCAATTGGGCTTGGATCAAAACCACTTACAGCCCCAATATCTTACTGAGTACCACCTCCTTTGTGATTGTGATTCTGCTAAGTTCCTCCCCACTGTTGTGTATCTGTAAAGCATGCACTCCCATGTTCTGCCACCAGGGAGCACATTCCTGTCCCAAGAGATCCCAACATCCCTTGGGAGCACTGTATATAAGCCGGCCCCTAAGGCCTGTTCCTCACTCTGGAGTGTCTTAAGACTGAGGTCACTGTTACTTTAACCTCCCTGTGTGCAGTCTCATCTGTGTTAGGAACACAATAACTAGCGACGAGAATACGAATCCAACGCAAAGATGCAACAAACTGTGGGCATCCTGGAGAAGTTCTCTGAAGGTGAGGACTGGGAAGCCTATGTCGAATGGTTAGACCAGTACTTTGTAGCTAATGAGCTGGACGGAGAAGGAAGCGCTGCAAAAAGAAGAGCGGTCCTCCTCACAGTCTGTGGGGCACCGACCTACAGCCTCATGAAGAATCTTCTGGCTCTGGTGAAACCCACAGATAAGGCGTATGAGGAGCTGTGTACACTGATTCAGGAGCATCTTAA
The DNA here is from genome assembly GCF_044704955.1 of Pristiophorus japonicus. Taxonomy (NCBI): domain Eukaryota; kingdom Metazoa; phylum Chordata; class Chondrichthyes; family Pristiophoridae; genus Pristiophorus; species Pristiophorus japonicus. The sequence continues at coordinate 534,476,408 of NC_091977.1, forward strand.
CCCGAGGGAGAGCGTGCTGATGGCCATGGTTCTACACGTGCCAGCGATCTGAAGGTCAGGAAGTGTCGAGCTACATCGCCGAGCTAAGGCGACTTGCAGGACAATGTGAGTTTGATGGCTACCTGGAGCAAATGCTCAGAGACATTTTTGTACTGGGCATTGGCCATGAGACCACCCTACGAAAACTTTTGACTGTAGAGACACCGACCCTCAGTAAGGCCATTGCGATAGCACAGGTGTTTATGTCCACCAGTGATAACACCAAAATATCTCTCAGCACACAAGTGCTAGCAATGTTCATAAATTAACTGGAACTGTGTTTGCGAGCAGAAATGTACAGGGCAGAAACCATAAGTCTGCAACTGCCAGCAGGCCTCAGGTGATCCAGATGACTCAGAGTCCGCAACAAAGGATGAATGCAAGGCAATTCACACTTTGGTGGCATTGTGAAGGCTTCCATTCAACCTATTGATGCCGCTTCAAAGGATATGTTTGCAAGAGCTATGGAACAATGGGGCATCTCCAACAAGCTTGCAGACGAGCTGCAAACTCTGCAAATCCTGCTAACTATCACGTGGCAGCGGAAGATAGGTGGATCAAAGCAATTTCGAGCCTGAGAGAGAGGAGGCAGATGCTGAAGTACATGGGGTACACTCATTTTGACGAAATATCCATCTATAATGCTAAATGTAAAATTGAATGGCTTACCCGTAGCCATGGAACTGGACACTGGCGCTAGCCAATCCATCATGAGTAACAAGATGTTTGAGAGACTGTGGTACAACAAGGCATTCAGACCAGCCTGGAGCCCCATCCACACAAAACTGAGAACGTACACCAACGAGCTCATCACTGTCCTGGGCAGCGCCATGGTCAAGGTCACCTACGAGGGCACGGTGCACGAACTGCCACTCTGGATTGTCCCGGGCAATGGCCCCACACTGCTTGGAAGGAGCTGGCTGGGCAAAATCCACTGGAACTGGGATGACATCCGAGCGCTATCACATGTCGATGAGGCCTCATGTACCCAGGTTCTTAAAATTCCTTCCCTTTTTGAGCCAGGCATTGGAAACTTTTCCGGGGTGAAGGTGCGGATCCACTTGGTCCCAGAGGCACGACCCATCCACCACAAGGCGCGAGCGGTACCTCACATGATGAAGAAGAGAGTGGAAATCGAGCTGGACAGGCTGCAACGCAAGTGGAATTCAGCGAGTGGGCCAGCCCGATTGTTCCAGTACTCAAAAGTGATGACACGGTCAGGATTTGTGGCGATTATAAAGTAACTATTCGTCGTTTCTCGCTACAGAACCAATACCCGCTACCTAAGGCAGACGACCTATTTGCGACGCTGGCAAAAGGCAAGACGTTCACCAAGCTCGACCTGACTTTGGCCTACATGATGCATGAGCTGGAGGAGTCTTCGAAGGGCCTCACCTGCATCAACACGCACAACGGACTGTTCATTTACAACAGATGTCCATTTGGAATTCAGTCGGCTGCAGTGATCTTCCAGAGAAACATGGAGAGCCTACTCAAGTCGGTACCATGCATGGTGGTTTTTCAGAACAACATATTGGTCATGGGTCGGGACACCGTCGAGCACCTACAAAACCTGGAGGAGGTTCTCCAGCGTCTGGATCGCGTAGGGCTGCGGCTGAAGAGGTTGAAATGTGTCTTCATGGCAACAGAAGGGGAGTTTTTGGGGAGAAAGATCACGGCGGACAGCATTCGGCCCACAGACGCCAAGACAGAGGCTATCAGAAACGCGCCCAGGCCACAGAACTTCATGGAGCTGCGGTCATTCCTGGGACTCCTCAATTATTTTGGTAACTTCCGACCGGGGTTAAGCACCCTCTTAGAGCCCCTACATATGTTATTGCATAAAGGTGAGAACTGAGTATGGGGAAAAAAACCAAGCAATTGCTTTTGAGAAAACCAGAAACATTTTATGCTCCAACAAGCTGCTTGTATTGTATAACCCGTGTAAAAGACTTGTGCTAGCATGTGATGTGTCGTTGTACGGAGTCGGGTGTGTATTACAATAAGCTAACATTGCGGGGAAGTTGCAACCTGTCACCTATGCTTCCAGGAGCTTGTCTAAGGCTGAGAAGGCTTACAGCATGATTGAGAAAGAGGCATTAGCGTGTGTGTTCGGGGTAAAGAAAATGCATCAGTACCTGTTTGGCCTTAAATTTGAGCTGGAAACCGATCACAAGCCCCTCATATCCCTGTTCGCTGAAAACAAGGGGATAAATACTAATGCCTCAGCCCACATACAAAGGTGGGCACTCGTGCTATCAGCGTATAACTATACCATCCGCCACAGGCCAGGCACCGAGAACTGTGCGGATGCTCTCAGTCGGCTACCATTGACCACCACGGGGGTGGAAATGGCGCAGCCTGCAAACTTGTTGATGGTGGTGCAGCCCGCAGACTTGTTGATGGTCATGGAAGCGTTTGAAAATGATAAATCACCTGTCACGGCCCGCCAGATTAGGACTTGGACCAGCCAAGATCCTCTGCTGTCCCTAGTAAAAAACTGTGTACTGCATGGGAGCTGGGCCAGCATCCCCGATGAAATGCAAGAGCTAATCAAGCCGTTCCAGCGGCGAAAGGACGAGCTGTCCATTCAGGCAGACTGCCTGTTGTGGAGTAACCGCGTAGTGCTACCCAAAAAGGGCAGGGAGACTTTCATCTCGGATCTCCACAGCACACACCCGGATGTAGTAATGATGAAAGCGATAGCCAGATCCCACGTGTGGTGGCCCGGTATCGACTCTGAATTAGAGTCCTGTGTACGGCAATGCAGCGTGTGTGCTCAGTTGAGCAACGCGCCCAGAGAAGCACCTCTAAGTTTGTGGTCCTGGCCCTCCAGACCATGGTCGAGGATCCATGTCGACTATGCGGGCCCATTTCTCGGTAAAATGTTCCTGGTGGTGGTGAATGCTTTTCCAAAATGGATTGAATGTGAAATAATGTCGGGAAGCACCACCACCGCCACCATTGAAAGCCTGAGGGCCATGATTGCCACCCACGGCCTGCCTGACATACTGGTCAGTGACAACGGGCCATGTTTCACCAGTGCCGAATTTAAAGAATTAATGACCCGCAATGGGATCAAACATGTCACCTCGGCCCCGTTTAAACCAGCCTCCAAAGGGCAGGCAGAGCGGGCAGTACAAATCATCAAACAGAGCCTCAAACGAGTCACAGAAGGCTCACTCCAAACCCGCCTGTCCCGAGTACTGCTCAGCTACCGCACGGGACCCCACTCACTCACAGGGGTGCCTCCGGCTGAGCTACTCATGAAAAGCTACTTAAAACCAGACTCTCGCTGGTTCACCCCAACCTGCATGATCAGGTTGAGAGCAGGCGGCAGTAACAAAATGTAAACGATGGTCGCGCCACTGTGTCATGGGAAATTGATCTGAATGACCCTGTGTATGTGCTAAACTATGGACATGGTCCCAAGTGGATCGCAGGCACGGTGATAGCTAAAGAAGGGAGTAGGGTGTTTGTAGTCAAACTAGACAATGGACAAATTTGCAGAAAGCACTTGTTCCGCCACCAGGGAGCGCATCATCCCTTGGGAGCACTGTATATAAGCCGGCCCCTAAGGCCTGTTCCTCACTCTGGAGTTTCTTAATAAAGACTGAGGTCACTGTTACCTGAACCTCCCTGTGTGCAGTCTCATCTGTGTTAGGAACACAATACCCCCCATAACCCCTTGACTATCCACTGTTGGAATATTGTTAGTGTCCTCTACCGTAAAGACTGATACAAAATATGTGTTCAGAGTTTCTGCCATCTCCATGTTCCCCATTACTAATTCCCCGGTCTCATCCTCTAAGGGACCAACATTTACTTTAGCCACTCTTTTCCTTTTTATATACCTACAGAAACTCTTGCTATCTGTTTTTATATGTTGTGTTAGTTTACTTTCATAGTCTACCTTCCCTTTCTTAATCATTTTTTTAGTCGACTGGAGACCAGCTCTGCTGCATGGACCTAGTGCGCAGACATATCACAGTGTGGGGTAGCCCCTGGGGCCCTGGGCCCCTGGCCTCGAACGCATGCCTCTCCTGGGCCCCGATCACATCACTCCAGTCTCTCAATTAATGGAATGCATAACAACACTGACACAGTGTTTACATTAGTTTGTTTCCTGGAGTCTAGACTGAATACCTGTTGTGCAATTTCTGCCATTATAGAACTTCATCATTATCAGAGGCAGTCCCTTGAAATCGAGGAAGACTTGCTTCCACGTTAAAAGTGAGTTCTCAGGTGACTGAACAGTCCAATACGGGAATTACAGTCTCTGTCACAGGTGGGACAGATAGTCGTTGAAGGAAAGGGTGGGTGGGACTGGTTTGCCGCACGCTCCTTCCGCTGCCTGCGCTTGCTTTCTGCACGCTCTCGGCGACGAGACTGGAGGTGCTCAGCGCCCTCCCGGATGCTCTTCCTCCACTTAGGGCGGTCTTTGGCCAGGGACTCCCAGGTGTCGGCGGGGATGTTGCACTTTATCAGGGAGGCTTTGAGGGTGCCCTTGTAACGTTTCCTCTGCCCACCTGGGGCTCGCTTGCCGTGTAGGAGTTCTGAATAGAGCGCTTGCTTTGGGAGTCTCGTGGACAATGTGGCCCGCCCAACGGAGCTGATCGAGTGTGGTCAGTGCTTCAATGCTGGGGATGTTGGCCTGGGTCGAGGACACTAACGTTGGTGTGTCTGTCCTCCCAGGGGATAGTGCCTTTGAAAGAGCTCTCCAATTAGTCCCACTCCCCCGCTCTTTCCCCACAGCCTTGTAATAGTTTCTCCTTCAAGTATTTATCCAATCCCCTTTTGAAAGTTACTATTGAATCTGCTCCCACCGCCCTTTCAGGCAGCGTGTCCCAGATCACAACAAATCACTGCGTAAAAAAACCCTCATCTCTCCTCTGGTTCTTTTTCCAATTACCGTCAATCTTTGTCCTCAGGTTACCGACCCTCCCACCAGTGGAACACTGCCTCCTCATTTACTCGATCAAAGCCCCTCAGAATTTTCAACACCTCTATTCATTTTCCCCTAAACCTTCTCTGCACCAAGGAGACCAATCCCAGCACCTTGAGTCAGAATTCTCTTCTCCACAGTGATTCCCATCAAGTTGTACAACGGACTTAATTGGTATTGCAGTTTTTTACTTTTTAACTAGTCGCCTGGAGTCGAGGGTGACTTGCTTCCACACCAATATGAGTTCCCAGGTGACTGAAGAGACCAATGTGGGACCTACAGACTCTGTCACAGGTGGGGCAGACGGTGGTTGGAGGGACGGGTGGGTGGGGGAGTTTGGGTTGATGTGCGCTCCTTCCGCTGTTTGCTCTTGGCTTCCGCGTGCTCCCGACGACGAGACTCGAGGTGTTCGGCGCCTTCTCAAATGCTTCTCCTCCACTTTGAGCGGTCTTGGGCCAGGGACTCCCAGGTGTCGGTGGGGATGTTGCACTTTATCAAGGAGGCTTTGAGGGTGTCCTTGTAACGTTTCCTCTGCCCACCTGGGACTCGCTGGCCATGACGGAGCTCTGAGTAGAGCGCTTGTTTCGGGAGTCTGGTGTCGGGTATGCGGCGGGGCTGATTGAGTCTGGTCAATGTCTCGATGCTGGGGATGTTGGCCCGAGAGAGACCGCAGACGTTGGTGCGTCTATCCTGCCAATGGATTTGCAGGATCTTGCGGAGGCAGCGTTGGTGGTACTTCTCCAGTGCTTTGAGGTGCCTGCTGTACACAGTCCATGTCTCTGAGCCATATAGGAGGCCGGGTATCACCGCTGCTCTGTAGTCCATGAGCTTGGTGCCAGGTTCGAGATCCTGGTCTTCGAACACTCTTTTCCTCAGGCGACCGAAGGCTGCACTGGCGCACTGAAGGCAGTGTTGGACCTCGTCGTCGCTGTCTGCCCTCGCTGACAGAAGGCTCCCAAGTTATGGAAAGTGGTCCACATTGTCCAAGGTCTCGCCATGGATCTTGATAATTGGGGAGCAGTGCTGTGTGGTGGGGGCAGGTTGGGAGAGAAGCTTTGTCTCACAGATGTTTAATGCAAGGCCCAGACTTTCGTACGCTTCAGTGAAGGCGTCAACGGCCTCCGAGTGTGCACAAACGCAAGTGTCGTCTGCATGTTGCAATTCAACGACAGGTTGGAACGACCTTGGATCTGGACTGGAGGCGACGGAGGTTGAACGATTTCCCGCTTGACCTGCGGGGAGCTTGTTAGAGGTGAGATGAAGCATTGCAGCGAGGAGGATTGAGAAGAACATTGGGGCGATGACACAGCCCTGCTTGACCCCGGTCTGCACTTGTATTGGGTCTGTGATGGATCCGTTGGTAAGAATCACGGCCTGCATGTCATCGTGAAGCAGGAGGAGGATGGTGACAAATTTTTGAGGATAACCAAATTTGAGAAGGACACTCCATAATCCCTCTCGGTTGACAAGAGTCGAAGGCCTTTGAGAGGTCAAAGGCGGCCATGTACAAGGGTTGGTGCTGCTCCTTACATTTTTCTTGGCTTTGCAGTTACCTACTTGGAAAGTGCACCCTGATCATAGAAATTTACAGCACGGAAGGAGGCCATTCGGCCTATCGAGTCCATGCTGGTCAAGAACTACCCAGCCTAATCCCACTTTCCAGCTCTAGGTCCGTAGCCCTGTAGGTTACGGCACTTCAAGTGCACATCCAGGCACTTTTTAAATGTGGTGAGGGTTTCTGCCTCTACTACCCTTTCAGGCAGTGAGTTCCAGACCCCCACCACCCTCTGGGTGAAGAAATTTCCCCCTCAAAACCTCCGACCAATTACTTTAAATCTAAGCCCCCTGGTTGTTGACCCCTCTGCTAAGTGAAATAGGTCCTTACTATCCACGCTATCCGGGCCCCTCATAATTTTAAACACCTCGATTAGGTCTGCCCGCCGCCTCCTCTGTGCCAAAGAAAACAAACCCAGCCTATCCAATCTTTCCCCATCACTAAAATTTTCCAGTCCTGACAGCTTCCTCGATGGTGAGCTAATACAAGAGGAGTCCCGTGGGATTCGATTTCATAATTGTTGAAACACTATATGCAAATCTTCTGCACACAAAGCAGCACTGTCAAAGCATGCATCCAGATCAAGGTGTGACAATCTGCTGATCTGTCACCAACACCCATTCATGCCCATCTTCAGGCAGCTGAGCAAAAGTTTGCATTGTGAACGCATCAACTATCTTTCCTCCAATTTTATGGGGGAGTGGTGGGGCGGGGCATGGTGTGTGGGGGGGACTGGGGGGGGGGGGGGAAACGCAAGCAAGACCAAGCGTTCAGTACAGCGGGAGGAACAAGAAGGAAGTGTAGGGAAGAATAGGAAGAAGAAAGATTTGCATTTATATAGCGCCTTTCACTACCCCAGGATGTCCCAAAGCGCTTTACAGCCAACAAACGACATTTGGAGGGCGGTCACTGTTGCAATGTGGGAAACGCAGCAGTCATTTTGTGCACAGCAAGCTCCCACAAACAGCAATGTGAAAATGACCGGATCATCTGTTTCTTGGTGATGTTGATTGAGGGCTAAATATTGGCACCAGGACACCGGGGAGCACTCCCCCTGCTCTTCTTCGAAATAGTGCCCGTGGAATCTTTTGCATCCACCTGAGAGAGCAGACGGGGCCTCGGTTTAACGCCTCATCCGAAAGACGGCACCTCCGACAGTGCGGCGCTCCCTCAGAGTGGGACTTGAACCCACGACCTTCTGACTCAGAGGCGAGTATGCTACCACGGCTAAGGAGGTGGAAGAACAGGAGAAAATTTCTCGGTTTTAGCTCCAACATGGTGATGACAGAGCGAATTAGGCGGTGGTCCGTTCAGCAGTCGTCAGCTCCTGTCATGGCGTGGGTGATGCGCTCGGGCGATGACGTAGTCTGGCAAATGCCAATGCTTGGAGCAAGGATGTTGCAGAGAGGGTTTATATTTGTCCTTCTGATGGAACAGGGTATTGGTTATGACAGCACCGACCACACTCGACCAGCTCCGCTGGGTGGGCCACATTGTCCGCCTGCCCGACACGAGACTCCCAAAGCAAGCGCTCTACTCGGAACTCCTACATGGCAAGCGAGCCCCAGGTGGGCAGAGGAAACGTTACAAGGACACCCTCAAAGCCTCCCTGATAAAGTGCGACATCCCTACCGACACCTGGGAGTCCCTGGCCAAAGACCGCCCTAAGTGGAGGAAGTGCATCCGGGAGGGCGCTGAGCACCTCGAGTCTCGTCGCCGAGAGCATGCAGAAAGCAAGCGCAGGCAGCGGAAGGAGCGTGCGACAAACCAGACTCCCCACCCACCCTTTCCTCCAACTACTGTCTGTCCCACATGTGACAGAGGCTGTAATTCCCGTATTGGACTATTCAGCCACCTAAGGACTCACTTTTAGAGTAGAAGCAAGTCTTCCTTGATTTCGAGGGACTGCCTATGATGATGCATTAAAGATTACATTAAAGAAATTAGAAAAGGGAAGTGGCGAGGACTGGCAGACAGCAAATGTGATTCCGAAATTTTAAAAAGAGAGATTGAACAAGTCCAGGGAGCTATAGACCAATTAACTTAGCGTCACTGGTAGGAAAGTTAATAGGGTCCTTACACAACGATGTAATGGAATAACATCTAGAAACTGAAAACATAATAGTCGGCACGGATTTCGAAAGGGAAGGTCGTGCATGAACAACCTTATTGAATTCTTTGAAGAAGTAATGGAAAGAGTAGACAAGGATCATGTAGTCGATGTAATATATTTGGATTTTAAAATGCCCTTCGACGAGCGAGTACACAGCCCTCCTGTATGGCTCAGAGAAGTGGATCATGTACAGTAGACGCCTCAAATCGCTGGAGAAATACCACCAATGATGTCTCCGCAGGATCCTGCAAATTCCCTGGGAGGATCAACGCACCAACGTCAGCGTCCTCGACCAGGCCAACATCCCCAGCATCGAAGCACTGACCACACTCGACCAGCTCCGCTGGACGGGCCACATAGTTCGCATGCCAGGCACGAGTCTCCCAAAGCAAGTGCTCTACTTGGAACTCCTACACGGCAAGCGAGCCCCAGTTGGGCAGAGGAAACGTTTCAAGGACACCCTCAAAGCCTCCCTGATAAAATGCAACATCCCCACCGACACCTGGGAGTCCCTGGCCAAAGACCGCCCTAAGTGGAGGAAGTGCATCCGGGAGGGTGCTGAGCACCTCGAGTCTCGTCGCCGAGAGCATGCAGAAAGCAAGCGCAGGCAGCGGAAGGAGCGTGCGGCAAACCAGACTCCCCACCCACCCTTTCCCTCAACCACTGTCTGTCCCACCTGTGACAGAGACTGTAATTCCCGTATTGGACTGTTCAGCCACCTGAGAACTCACTTTTAGAGTGGAAGCAAGTCTTCCTCGATTCCGAGGGACTGCCTATGATGATGATGAGGCTCATGACTAAGGTTTGTCTATCTCCATCTATAGGCTTTCTTCAATTATTATCTTCTGTACTCAGATGGATTCCATAATTCTGTTGCAAAAGCTGCCTCTAAAAAAAATCTGTGTTCCTACTGCATTACCCTTTCTGTTACTTCTTCAAAGATTCCAATAAGGTTGGCCAAGCATAACTTTCCATTTTAAAATCCGTGCTGACAACTCTATTGTATTTTCAGAACACGTGGAGACAGGGGTCAAGGAGCGGAATGATTAGCAAGCTGACTACAAAACAGGAAACGAGAGAGTCGGGGTGAAATGTAGTTACTCAGATTGGCAAAAGGTGTGAGGTGGTGATCCACAGGGACCGGAGCCGGGACCACTGATGTTCACCGTTTACATAAACGTTCGGGAATCGGAAGTACAATTTCAAAATTTGCGGACGACGACAAAGTCAGGGGTGTAGGGGCGACAAAATACAGGTAGACATGAAGAAACTTGCAGGATTGGCAAATGAACTTCAATATAGACAAGAGTGAGGGGGTACAGTTTAGTAGGAAGATTAGGGAGGCCATGTACTCCTTGGGGGAAATGAGTGTCTAACTGGAGTAAAGGAGCAGAGGGATCTGGGGGTACAGAAAGATGAATCACTAAAAGTCGCGATGCAGGTTAACAAGGCCATAAAATCTGCAAACAAAGCTCGGGGGTTTCTTTCTAAAGGGATAGAATCGAAAAGTAGGGAAGTTATGCTAAACCTGTTGGTTAGACTACACTTGGGAGTACTGCGCACAGTTCTGGTCTCCGTTTTATAAAAAGCACACAGAGCCATTGCAGAAGGTGCCAAAAAATTTTACTAGAATGATACCAGAACGGAGAGGTTATACCCATCAGGAAAGATTGAACAAGCTGAAGCTCTTTTCTCTAGAGAAAAGAAGATAGTGAGGGGTGACCTGATCGAGGTGTTTAAGATCGATAAGGGTAGTCGCAGAAGATGTTTCCACTTGTGGGGGAGACCAGAACTAGGGGCCATAAATCTAAGACAGTCACTAATAAATCCAATGGGGAATTCAGGAGAAACTTCTTTACCCAGAGAGCGGTGAGAATGTGGAACTCGCTGCCACAGGGAGTGGTTGAGGCGAATAGTATCGATGCATTTAAGGGGAGGCTGGATAAACACACGAGGGAGAAAGGAATAGAAGGATATGGTGATGGGGTGAGATAAAGAACATAAGAAATAGGAACAGGAGTAGGCCATACAGCCCTTCGAGCGAGGACTGGAGGCACTGAGGAGCATCCGAGAGAAACATGGATAGCTCGTTTCAGGCGTTGGTCACCCCACAGATTAAAAGGGTGCAGGAGGATAGGGAATGGGTGACCATCGCACACAAGAGTATGGCGAGGCAGGTAGTGCAGGAGTCCCCTGAGGCTATCCCGCTCTCCAATCGGTACTCTATTCTGACTACTGGTGAGGGCGGTGATGACTCTGGGGAGTGCAGCCAGGGCCAAGTCCACAGCACCGTGGGTGGCTCAGCTGCACAGTGGGGGAGGAAGAAGACGGGAAGGGCTATAGTGATAGGAGATTCAATAGTTAGGGGAGCAGATAGGCGCTTCTGTGGCAGCAAAAGTGACATCAGGGTGGTGTGTTGCCTCCCTGGTGCAAGGGTCAATGATGTCACTGAGCGACTGCAGGGCATTCTGGGGAGGGAAGGGGAACAGCCAGTGGTTGTGGTCCACATTGGTACCAACGACGTAGGTAGAAAGAGGGGTGAGGTCCTGAAAGCTGAGTTCAGGGAGCTAGGAGTAAGATTGAAAGCCAGGACCTCAAAGGTGGTAATCTCGGGATTACTGCCAGTGCCACATACTAGTGAGGGTAGAAATAGGAAGGCTAATCAGATAAATACGTGGCTGGGGCATTGGTGTAGGAGGGAGGGCTTTAGTTTCCTGAACAATTCGGATCGCTTCAGGGGTAGGTGGGACCTGTACAAGTCGGACAGGTTACACCTCAACAGAGACGGGACCAATGTTCTCGCGGGTGGTTTTGATAGTGCGGTTGGGAGGGCTTTAAACTAGCTTGGCAGGGGGATGGGAACCCAGGAGAGGGCTCTGAGCTAGTTAGAGTGGGTGAGAGCTCAGATGAACAGAACCCCAAGAAAAAATGCAAAAGGCAGGAGGCAACAGAGCAGAGTAGCACTGTGGTAAGTGTAAACCACAAGGAGATAGGAAGGGACAATATGTATCAATATAAAGGGACTGCAGGAGGGGTCAAAACTAAAAATCATGGTTTAAAAACTAGTATTAAAACACTTTACCTAAATGCACGCAGGATTCGAAACAAAGTAAATGAGTTGACGGCACAAATCATTACAAATGGGTATGATTTGGTGGCCATTACAGAAACGTGGTTGCAGGGTGGCCAAGACTGGGAATTAAACATACAGGGGTATCTGACAATTCAGAAAAATAGACAAGAAGGGAAGGGAGGTGGGGTAGCTCTGTTAATAAAGGATGATATCAGGGCAGTTGTGAGTGACGATATTGGCTCTAATGAACAAAATGTTGAATCATTGTGGGTGGAGATTAGAGATAGTAAGGGGAAAAAGTCACTGGTGGGCGTAGTTTATAGGCCCCCAAATAGAAATTTCACGGTGGGGCAGACAATAATCAAGGGAATAATGGAGGCATGTGAAAAAGGAACGGCAGTAATCATGGGGGATTTTAACCTACATATCGATTGGTCAAATCAAATCGCACGGGGTAGCCTTGAGGAGGAATTCATAGATTGCATAGGGGATTGTTTCTTAGAACAGTATGTTACAGTACCTACAAGGGAGCAAGCTATCTTAGATGTGGTCCTGTGTAATGAGACAGGAATAATAAACGATCTGCTAGTAAAAGATCCTCTCGGAATGAGTGATCACAGTGTGGTTGAATTTGTAATACAGATTGATGGTGAGGAAGTAGTGTCTCAAAGGAGCGTACTATGCTTAAACAAAGGGGACTACAGTGGGATGAGGGCAGAGTTGGCTAAAGTAGACTGGAAACACAGACTAAACGGTGGCACAATTGAGGAACAGTGGAGGACTTTTAAGGAGCTCTTTCATAGGGCTCAACAAAAATATATTCCAGTGAAAAAGAAGGGCGGTAAGAGAAGGGATAACCAGCCGTGGATAACCAAGGAAATAAAGGAGAGTATCAAATTAAAAACCAATGCGTATAAGGTGGCCAAGGTTAGTGGGAAACTAGAAGATTGGGAACATTTTAAACGACAAAAAAGAATGACTAAGAAAGCAATAAAGAAAGGAAAGATAGATTACAAAAGTAAACTTGCGCAAAACATAAAAACAAATAGTAAAAGCTTTTACCGATATATAAAACGGAAAAGAGCGACTAAAGCAAATGTTGGTCCCTTAGAAGATGAGAAGGGGGATTTAATAATGGGAAATGTGGAAATGGCTGAGACCTTAAACAATTATTTTGCTTCGGTCTTCACAGTGGAAGACACAAAAACCATGCCAAAAATTGCTGGTCACAGGAATGTGGGAAGGGAGGACCTTGAGACAATCACTATCACTAGGGGGGTAATGCTGGACAGGCTAATGGATCTCAAGGTAGATAAGTCCCCTGGTCCTGATGAAATGCATCCCAGGGTATTAAAAGAGATGGTGGAAGTTATAGCAGATGCATTCGTTATAATCTACCAAAATTGTCTGGACTCTGTGGAGGTACCAGCGGATTGGAAAGCAGCTAATGTAACGCCTGTTTAAAAAAGGGGGCAGACAAAAAGCAGGTAACTATAGGCCGGTTAGTTTAACATCTGTAGTGGGGAAAATGCTTGAAGCTATCATTAAGGAAGAAATAGCAGGACATCTAGATAGGAATAGTGCAATCAAGCAGACGCAACATGGATTCATGAAGGGGAAATCATGTTCAACTAATTTACTGGAATTCTTTCAGGATATAACGAGCATGGTGGATAGAGGTGTACCGATGGATGTGGTGTATTTAGATTTCCAAAATGCGCCACACAAAAGGTTACTGCAGAAGATAAAGGTACGCGGAGTCAGAGGAAATGTATTAGCATGGATCAAGAATTGGCTGGCTAACAGAAAGCAGAGAGTCGGGATAAATGGGTCCTTTTCGGGTTGTAAATCGGTGGTTAGTGGTGTGTCACAGGGATCGGTGCTGGGACCACAACTGTTTACAATATACATAGATGACCTGGAAGAGGGGACAGAGTGTAGTGCAACAACATTTGCAGATGACACAAAGATTAGTGGGAAAGCGGGTTGTGTCGAGGACGCAGAGAGGCTGCAAAGAGATTTAGATAGGTTAAGCGAATGGGCTAAGGTTTGGCAGATAGAATACAATGTCAGAAAATGTGAGGTCATCCACCTTGGGAAAAAAAAACAGTAAAAGGGAATATTATTTGAATGGGGAGAAATTACAACGTGCTGCGGTGCATAGGGACCTGGGGGTCCTTGTGCATGAAACTCTTTTTGGAGTTTATCTGAAAAACATAAAACATTAATCCATGCCACCCGACCTGGATGACACACCAGACATTTACAAGGCCCTTTTTTTGTTCTTTTTTGTGTTTTTTTTGGTGTTTTTCTTTTTTTTTGGGCACTAAAATCACATTTTTTTCCTCCAGAGCCCCCTATAAAAGGGGAGGGGGACACTAAAAGCACCGGCAATTAAAACAAATTAAACTTTAAAACGTAAAATCAAATTAAAATTTGGTTGCCGGGCGTGATGATGCACTCCAGTCGCTCCGGTGCCCACCTCTCGCGGAAGGCCGCGAGCGTACCGGTGGACACCGCGTGCTCCATCTCCAAGGACACCCTGGGCCGGATGTAAGAGCGGAAGAGAGGCAGGCAGTCAGGTTGAACGACCCCCTCGACCGCCCGCTGCCTGGACCGGCTGATGGCACCCTTGGCCGTGCCCAGGAGCAGTCCTACGAGGAGTCCTTGTGCATGAATCCCAAAAAGTTAGTTTGCAGGTGCAGCAGGTAATCAGGAAGGCGAATGGAATGTTGGCCTTCATTGCGAGAGGGATGGAGTACAAAAGCAGGGAGGTCCTGCTGCAACAGGGTATTGGTGAGGCCGCACCTGGAGTACTGCATGCAGTTTTGGTCACCTTACTTAAGGAAGGATATACTAGCTTTGGAGGGGGTACAGAGACGATTCACTAGGCTGATTCCAGAAATGAGGGGTTACCTTATGATGACAGATTGAGTAGACTGGGTCTTTACTCGGAGTTCAGAAGGATGAGGGGTGATCTTATCGAAACATTTAAAATAATGAAAGGGATAGACAAGATAGAGGCAGAGAGGTTGTTTCCACTGGTCGGGGAGACTAGAACTAGGGGGCACAGCCTCAAAATATGGGGGAGCCAATTTAAAACCGAGTTGAGAAGGAATTTCTTCTCCCAGAGGGTTGTGAATCTGTGGAATTCTCTGCCCAAGGAAGCAGTTGAGGCTAGCTCATTAAATGTATTCAAATCACAGATAGATAGATTTTTAACCAATAAGGTAATTAAGGGTTACGGGGAGCGGGCGGGTAAGTGGAGCTGAGTCCATGGCCAGATCAGCCATGATCTTGTTGAGTGGCGGAGCAGGCTCGAGGGGCTAGATGGCCTACTCCTGTTCCTAATTCTTATGTTCTTATTCTTATGTTCTTAAGAAACTGTCTATCTCTATCTTAAATTTATTCAATGTCCCAGCTTCCACAGCTCTCTGAGGCAGAGAATGCCACAGATTTACAACCCTCTGAGAAGAAATTCCTCCTCATCTCAGTTTTAAATGGGCGGCCCCTTATTCTAAGATCATGCCCTCTAGTTCTAGTCTCCCCCATCAGTGGAAACATCCTCTCTGCATCCACTTTGTCAAGCCCCCTCATAATCTTATACATGCCTTATAAGGCTTGTTGGCCTTCATAGCGAGAGGATTTGAGTATAGGAGCAGGGAGGTCTTATTGCAGTTGTACAGGGCCTTGGTGAGACCACACCTTGAATATTGTGTTCAGTTTTGGTCTCCTAATCTGAGGAAGGACGTTCTTGCTATTGAGGGAGTGCAGCGGAGGTTCACCAGACTGATTCCCTGGATGGCAGGACTGACATATGAAGAATGAGTGAATCGACTAGGCTTATATTATTGGAATTTAGAAAAATGAGAGGGGATCTCATGGAAACATATAAAATTCTGATGGGATTGGACAGGTTAGATGCAGGAAGAATGTTCCCGATGTTGTGGAAGTCTAGAACCAGGAGTCACAGTCTAAGGATGAGGGGTAAGCCATTTAGGACCGAGATGAGGAGAAACTTCTTCACTCAGAGAGTTATGAGCATGTGGAATTCTCTACCACAGAACAATATTGGGTCCAGTTCGTTGGATATATTCAAAAGGGAGTTAGATGTGGCCCTCACGGCTAAAGGGATCAGGGGGTAGGGAGAGAAAGCAGGAATGGGGTATTGAAGTTGCATGATCATATTGAATGGTGGTGCAGGCTCGAAGGGTCGAATGGCCTAATCCTGCACCTACTTTCTATGTTTCTATGTTTCTACGTTTCGATAAGATCACCTCTCATTCTTCTGAAAGATCGGAGGAGGCACGTGTGGAGTATAAATACCAGCACGGACCTGTGGGGCCGAATGGCCTGTTGTCGATACTCGGTAACTGGAAACCAGACAGTATCCTGACATTTCTGTAGTGTCGATGGTAACCACAAGGTAGTACTTTGAAAACTTACAGAAGTTCAAGGATAGCTTATAAAGCGCTCCAGTTGTGAAAAAGCTGACAGGTCACGTATTAAATGTAGACAAACCACATGCAAAAATCAAATTGCAAAGTGACTGTTGACACGGACTCCAAATATTAGAGAGCAGCCCGTTGCTAAATAATAGTAGGCTTGTACTTGTATAATAAAATGATAAATAGTACAAAGGTCTAAATGAACACATTCACAAGTAGAATTAACAGCACCGAAACAGGCACAACTGATCTGTCAGTGTTTATGTTACGCATCGCATGAGAGTCCTCCCACTTAATCACATCCCGTACTATATCAACCTTGAAAGTTAATAAATCACTACAAAAGGAATTTGCAATATTTACAATGTGACTGCCCCACCTTTCGTACAAAACAGCAATTATATAGTAAATCCAGCTCGCTTAACTCTATCGCAATCTTAACATTAACGCAACAATCCTGCTGATCACTCAGTTTATTTTTCCTTCACAGTTCCTGCTATTCATCCTCCGCGCCAGTCCCCGAGTTATTGTTCAGTCTCCGAGACTACGTTACAGCAGCAGCTGTGCTCCAAAAAGTACTTCATTGACTGTAAAGCGCTTTGGGGCATCCAGAGGTCGTGAAAGGTGCTATAGAAATGCAAGTTCTTTCTTTTATTTTTTCTCTCCCCAACTTGAGTCTACTCCCAAGTCCTCTCTATCTTATGGTCTACAGGGCTGTAGTGATACCCGCCCTCCTGTATGGCTCAGAGAGGTGGACCATGTACAGTAGACACCTCAAATCGCTGGAGAAATACCACCAGCGATGTCTCCGCAAGATCCTGCAAATCCCCTGGAAGGACAGACGCATCAACATTAACGTCCTCGATCAGACCAACATCCCCAGCATTGAAGCACTGACCACACGCGACCAGCTCCGCTGGGCAGATCACATTGTTCACATGCCAGACACGAGACTCCCAAAGCAAGCGCTCTACTCAGAACTCCTACACGGCAAGCGAGCCCCAGGCGCAATATCCCCACCGACATCTGGGAGTCCCTGGCCAAAGTCCGCCCCAAGTGGAGGAAGTGCATCCGGGAGGGCGCTGAGCACCTCGAGTCTCGTCGCCGAGAGCATGCAGAAAACAAGCGCAGGCAGCGGAAGGAGCATGCGGCAAACCAGACTCCCCACCCACCCTTTCCTCCAACCACTGTCTGTCCCACCTGTGACAGAGACTGTAATTCCCGTATTCGACTGTTCAGTCATCTGAGAACTCACTTTTAGAGTGAAAGCAAGTCGAGTTAAACGAGGGACTGCCTATGATAATGATCCTATCCGCAATCCAATATCTCTCGCCCACCAATCCCAATGCTTGGCCGTAATTCTATATTCTTGGATGTGAAAAGACACTTCGACTGCTGCTAAATGCCTGCATAACTGTCGCAGTCAGTCAGAATGGGAACCCCGTGGCTACATATGGGCACTTGCCCTGGCACATAACTGGGGCAAGCTCAGACAATGTGCCACCGCAAGGGGCCCCAGTGTGTTCACACCTGAACAATAGATTCTGAGAGATGTTTCGGACATTAAAGGGAATCAAGGGATATGGGGACAGTGCAGGAAAGTGGAGTTGAGGTAGAAGATCAGCCGTGATCTCACTGAATGGCGGAGCAGGCTCGAGGGGCCGAATGGCCGACTCCTGCTCCTAATTCTCACGTCCCTTTCTCCAGTGTGCCCATGTACAGAAGAAAATGGCAAAGGATTCTGAGGTGATCTTGGAAACTTAGCTTGATTGCAGTTGAAGTGTTAAATTCTTTTTCAACAACACTGGATGTCTGACAGTTGATATGTCAGCAGATTTTTTTTAAATCTCAAGGAGTCAAATATTTAAGAAAAAGGCTGCAGATGTAATAGATACAAGAACAACCTATATTTAGAAAGCACCTTTACACAGTAAAACATCCCAAGGCGCTTCACAGGAGTGCTATGAAACTAAATTTGACATCGAGCCACACAAGAAGAAATCAGGGCAGGAAAGAGGTAGGTTTTAAGGAGCGTCTGGAAGGAGGAAAGAGAGGTTGAGAGGCAGGGAGTTTTAGGCAGGGAGTTCCAGAGCTTGGGGTCCAGGCAACAAAAGGCACGGCCACCGATGGTGGAGCGATTATAATCAGGGGTGCTCAGGAGGCCAGAATTAGAGGAGTACAGAGATCTCGGGGGGTTGTAGGGCTGGAGGAGATTACAGAGATAGGGAGGGGCGATTTGAAAAGAAGGATGAGAATTTTCCATTAGACGTCAGCGAGCGCAGGGATGATGGAGAACAGGACTTGGAGCGTATCTGATTTCAACTTCTCTCAACGCTTCATTGAACTTTAACCTATCCAGGATACCAAGTGTCAGTCATGGCTCAGTGGGCAGCACCCTCGCCTCTGAGTCAGAAGGTTGTGGGTTCAAGTCCCACTCCAGGGACTTGAGCACATAAATCTAGGCTGACATCCCAGTGCAGTGCCGAGGGAGCGCCACGCTGTCAGAGTTGCCATCTTTCGGATGAGACGTTAAACCGAGGCCCTGTCTGCTCTCTCAAGTGAACGTAAAAGATCCCATGGCACTACTTCGAAGAAGAGCAGGGGGAGTTCTCCCCGGTGTCCTGGGGCCAATATTTATCCCTCAATCAACATAACAAAAACAGATTATCTGGTCATTATCACAGTGATATTTGTGGGAGCTTACTGTGCGCAAATTGGCTTGCTGCGTTTCCTACATTACAACAGCGACTACACTCCAAAAGTACTTCATGGGCTGTAAAGCACTTTGAGACGTCTGGTGGTCGTGAAAGGCGCTATATAAATCTTTCTTTCTTACAATTTGCAGCCTTTCGAAACCAAAGTTAGTCATCGCTTATTCGAGAATTCCCAATTTACCTTGGATTAGATTATTTTTTCTTCAAATCGCCCAAGTCACAATCTGGAATGGTGGATCACCCGACTGTTGCAGAACCCGCTTGATTCTTATTTCACTGAATTGAATGGACCCCAAGTTGTCCTGCACTGACCCCGTACCCCCCTCCCACCCATCATCGTCATCATCATCGGCAGTCCCTCGAAGCAAGGATGACTTGCTTCCATGTCAAAAGGTTCACAGGTGTTTCAATGATGGACATAATATTCCAGGTCCCGAACTACATGTTGAAGGGTGGGAGATACCTGTGCGTGGATTTTTTTTAACGTTTGGTGGCCGTTGCACACCAGCCACCACACGGTCTTGGTCCAGTGGCAAGGGTTAACCAGGACGACTGGAGACCAGCTCTGCTGCACGGACCTAGTGTGGACACATATCGCAGTGTGGGCTGTCCTCTTCCGGGGCCCCGAACCAGGGCGTGCCGAAACCCTGACTCACAGAAATCTCCGCGTCAACTCATTATTCTGCAGAATCTCAAAACTGTCATTCTACGGATAACTGCAGAATCTCAAAAAGGTCACGCTATGGTCTCCCATGCCCTGCCCTTTGTGATCCAATAGGCGAGGCTGTCAAATGCAAAGTCTGGAATCGCCCAGTCAATATTTCCCAACTTATCTCGATCGGGCAGTACCGGGTCTATCTGTAAGGTGGCCAAATCTGTTCAGACATATTTCAGGAGGTTTTATCGTACGATCTCTCTGCCTTTATCATCCCTGCGAGGTCAAACACTGATATCTTTTTAAATAAACTAATTAACAAGCGTTCAAAGAAAACGCCCCATTTTTCCCCAAGCGCTGCTTCAGTCTCCAGGAGATTAATCTTTAATTCCTGGAAATTACCAGGGCAATCCCATAGAGGCTGGTGATCGTGTCTGCACTCAGTACAACCACCTGCCTGATTTCTGTCTCAATGCAATGAAAATCAGACGGATTCTACATCGGGTGGGTGACCCTCTCCAACCTGATCACTGCCCCAAGTGCAGAGTAAAATCTAACCATCCCTCCCCACCACCCCCCCAAATCTTTTACACTTCAGGTTACTGCCCACTTTTTCAATAATACGAGTTGCAATTTCATGTACGCTGTCAATAATAAACACGAGCTTGCCCAAAACTCGGCTGGCCCCGTATCCCAACTCGCAGCAACTCCCGTTCACCCATCAACCCCCTGTGCTCGCTGACCCACATGCTGACCCATGACACGTTCGCCCCTCCTCCTCCGACACTCTCCCCTCCCCGTCCCCCACCCTTCGATTTTAAAATTCTCATCCTGGCTTTCAAACCCCTTCGTGGCCTCGCTCCCCCGCCTCCCTATCTCGATAACCTCCTCCAGCCGCACAACCCTCCGAGATCTCTGCGCTCCTCCG
Organism: Pristiophorus japonicus; assembly: GCF_044704955.1. NCBI lineage: Eukaryota > Metazoa > Chordata > Chondrichthyes > Pristiophoridae > Pristiophorus > Pristiophorus japonicus. The sequence goes on from NC_091977.1 coordinate 534,496,878, forward strand.
ATTCTGACTTCTTGTAGGTCCCCGATTTTAATCGCTCTGCCCCTTGGCAGCCGTGCCTTCAGCTGCCCCGCTCCCAACCTCTGGCATTCCCTCCCTAAACCTCCCCGTCCTCCTTTAAAGACGCGCCTTAAAACCTGCCACTCCAACCAAACTTTTGGTCGCCTGTCCTAATGTGGCTCGCTGTCTGACATTTTGCCGGATTACGCTCCTGCGAAGCGCGGCGGAACGTTTTACTAAAGGCGCTACATAAATGCAAGTTGCTGTTTGCCAAAGTGAGTTAAAAAATCAACTAGTTTTCATTGAAGCATCAACGTTATAAGGCTGGGATTATTTAAAATAACAAACACTGCTTTTCCCAGCGGGTGCAAGCTAAGACAGCCACATGGAGGAGATTGCAATCGATATTGTTGGAAAGCACCGGCACACTGTGGGTCAACCAACAAACCAGGGAATCCAGAGAGAAAAAGTGGCTCAAAGTAAGGACAGATTGAGAGCTGTGAAGTTCAGCACAGCACAGGACAGGACAGGACGCCTTTAGCATCAAGCAAAAGAAGCAAAGGTTTTCAATGAAACGGTAAAGTTGTGCTCACCAGGAGGAGGGACAGAAGGAGTAGTCCAGCCCGGATCCACATCTCTGGGCTCAGTCTGCGCTGTCCTAGTGGCCGGAGTATCAGTGCCAGTGAGCCCAGGTTGTCTCTCAGATTCCGAGTGTCTCCGGGTCCCGGGCGGCACCTCACCTGCTCAACCACACACTGACGTCAGCGGCCCAGGTGCCTTCGGCCCCGCCCCCCGCGTCATAGGGGGGGGGCGGGGCCACCGCGAGAGGGCAGGGGAGAGGAGAGGGAGGGAGCAGGGGAGAGAGGGGGAGAGGAGAGGGAGGAAGAGAGGAGGGCAAGGCGGGGAGAGGGAAAGGGAGACAGGGGGATAGAGGGGGAGGGGGAAAGAGGTGGGTGGAGAAAGTGGACAGGGACAAAGGGGAGGAAAAAGGAGGGGAGGAGGAAGAGGGGAGGGAAGAGAGGGAAGCGGAGAGCGTGACGGAGGAGAAGGCAGAGGGGAGAGGGAGAAAGTGCGGGAGGAGGGGGAGGATGGAAACATAGAAACATAGAAAATAGGTGCAGGAGTAGGCCATTCGGCCCTTCGAGCCTGCACCACCATTCAATATGATCATAGCTGATCATTCATCTCAGTACCTCTTTCCTGCTTTCTCTCCATACACCCGATCCCTTTGGACGTAAGGACCACATCTAACTCCCTTTTGAATATATCTAACGAATTGGCCTCAACAACTCTCTGCGGTAGAGAATTCCACAGGTTCACAATTCTCTGGGTGAAGAAGTTTCTCCTCATCTCGGTCCTAAATGGCTTACCCCTTATCCTTAGACTGTGTCCCCTGGTTCTGGACTTCAACATCGGGAACATTCTTCCTGCATCTAACCTGTCTAAACCCGTCAGAATTTTATATGTTTCGATGAGATTCTATCTCATTCTTCCAAATTCCATTGAATATAAGCCGAGTCGATCCAGCCTTTATGACAGTCAGTCCTATCATCCCGGGAATCAGTCTGGTGAACCATCGTTGCACTCCCTCAATAGCAAGAATGTTCTTCCTCAGATTAGCAGACCAAAACTGAACACAATATTCAAGGTGTGGCCTCACCAAGGCCCTGTACAACTGTAGTAAGACCTCCCTGCTCCTATACTCAAATCCTCTCGCTATGAAGGCCAACATGCCATTTGCCTTCTTCACCGCCTGCTGTACCTGCATATCAACTTTCAATGACTGGTGTAGCATGACATCCAAGTCTCGTTGCACCTCCCCTTTTACTAACCTGTCACCATTCAGATAATAATCTGCCTTCCTGTTTTTACCACCAAAGTGGATAACCTCACACTTATCTACATTATCCTGCATCTGCCATGTATTTGCCCACTCACCTAACCTGTCCAAGTCACCCTGCAACCTCTTAGCATCCTCCTCACAGTTCACACTGCCACCCAGCTTAGTGTCATCTGCAAACTTGGAGATATTAGATTCAATTCCTTCATCTAAATCATTAATGTACATTGTAAATAGCTGGGGTCCCAGCACTGAGCCCTGCGGCACCCCACTAGTCACTGCCTGCCATTCTGAAAAGGACCCGTTTATTCCTACTTTTTGCTTCCTGTCTGCCAACCAGTTCTCCATCCACGTCAGTACATTACCCCCAATACTATGTGCTTTAATTTTGCACACTAATCTCTTGTGTGGGACCTTGTCAAAAGCCTTTTGAAAGTCTAAATACACCACATCCACTGGCTCTCCCTTGTCCACTCTACTAGTTACATCCTCAAAAAATTCTAGAAGATTTGTCAAGCATGATTTCCCTTTCATAAATCCATGCTGACTTGGACCGATCCTGTCACTGCTTTCCAAATGGGCTGCTATTTCATCTTTAATAATTGATTCAAACATTTTCCCCACCACCGATGTCAGGCTGACCGGTCTATAATTCCCTGTTTTCTCTCTCCCTCCTTTTTTAAAAAGTGGGGTTACATTAGCTACCCTCCAGTCCAAAGGAACTGATCCAGAGTCTATAGAATGTTGGAAAATGACCACCAATGCATCCACTATTTCTAGGGCCACTTCCTTAAGTACTCTGGGATGCAGACTATCAAGCCCTGGGGATTTATCGGCCTTCAATCCCATCAATTTCCCTAACACAATTTGCTGACTAATAAGGATTTCCTTTAGTTCCTCCTCGTTAGACCCTCGGTCCCCTAGTATTTCCGGAAGGTTATTTGTGTCTTTCTTAGTGAAGACAGAACCAAAGTATTTGTTCAATTGGTCTGCCATTTCTTCGTTCCCCATTATAAATTCACCTGATTCTGACTGCAAGGGACCTACATTTGTCTTCACTAATCTTTTTCTCTTCACCTATCTATTGAAGCTTTTGCAGTCAGTTTTTATGTTCCCTGCAAGCTGACTCTCATACTCTATTTTCCACCTCTGAATTAAACCCTTTGTCCTCATCTGCTGAATTCTAAATTTCTCCCAGTCCTCAGGTTTGCTGCTTTTTCTGGCCAATTTATATGCCTCTTCCTTGGATTTAACACTATCCCTAATTTCCCTTGTTAGCCACGGTTGAGCCAACTTCCCCGTTTTATTTTTACACCAGACAGAGATGTACAATTGCTGAAGTTCATCCATGTGATCTTTAAATGTTTGCCATTGCTTATCCACTGTCAACCCTTCAAGTATCATTTGCCAGTCTATCCTAGCCAATTCACGTCTCATACCATCGAAGTTACCTTTCTTTAAGTTCAGGACCCTAGTCTCTGAATTAACTCTGTCACTCTCCATCTTAATGAAGAATTCTACCATATTATGGTCACCCTTCCCCAAGGGGCTCGCACGACCAGATTGCTAATAAATCCTCTCTCATTACACAAGACCCAGTCTAGGATGGCCAGCTCTCTAGTTGGTTCCTGGACATATTGGTCTTGAAAACCATTCCTAATACACTCCAGGAAATCCTCCTCCACCGCATTGCTACCAGTTTGTTTAGCCCAAGGGGAAGAAGGGGAGAATGGAGGGGAGAGGGAGAAATTAGAAGAGAAAGGAGGGGAGGAAAAGGACAGAGGGAGAGGGGAGGGGGAGAGGCAAAGGAATGGTGGGCAGAAGGGGGAGGGGAGAGGGCAGCGGAGAGGGGAGGGGAGAGCAAGGGGGGGAAGGGCAGAAGTTGTAAGCGGGAGGGAGAGAGGAGGAAGAGTGAGAAAGGGGAGGAGGGGCAGAGGGGGAAAGGGTGAAGGGGTAGGAAGAGAGGAGGGAAAATGGGGAGTGGGACGATGGCTGGGTGTGGGGGGGAGGGATGGGAGTGGTGGGGGAGGGATGGGAGTGGTGAGGGAAGAGGGGGAGTGGGAGGGGAGAGAGAAGGGATGAGAGAGGGGATAGGGGGAAGGGGAGATCTGGAGGGGGCAGTGGTGGGGAGAGGGAGGGGAAGGGGTCAGGGGAAATGGGTGAAGGGGAGAGAGAGGAGTGGAGGGGGAGGAGAGAAGGAGGAGAGAGAGGAGGGAGAGGAAGGGGAAGTTTACAGCACGGAAGGAGGCCATTTTGGCCCATCGTGTCCGCGCCAGCATAATCCCACTTTCTAGCTCTAGGTCTGTAACCCTGTAGGTTACGGCACTTAAAATGCACATCCAAGTACTTTTTAATTGGTTCCGGGATAGGGTGAGTCGAAGTCATGAGGCATTCATTAACCCCGCAGGGGGAGGCTTTGCGGCAGTCGACCAGCTCGTTTCTGATGGCGAAACCGATTCCATGGAGGCGGCATTCTTCCTCTGGTTTCCCTTTCCAGAAGAAGGTGTAACCTCCACCTTGTTCCTTGAGCTGGCCTTCCCCTGCCCGCCGGGTCTCGCTTAGGGCGGCGATGTCGATGCCAAGTCGTCTAAGTTCCCGGGTAACTATGGCGGTGCGGCGTTCCGGCCTGTCGCTGTTGGAGTTGTCCATGATGGTCCTGACGTTCCAGGTCCCGAACTTCATGTTAGAGGAGTGGAAGATACCTACGCGTGAGTTCTTTTAACGTTGGGTGGTCATTGCACACCAGCTACCACAAGGGCTTAGCTGAGCAAGGTCTTGGTCCAGTGGCAAGGGGGTCCAAGATGACTGGAGACCAGGCACTACTGCATGAGCCTAGGTGCCTATGGCGAGATGTTGGCTGCCAGCTTGGCGCCGTGTAGTGCCCTTGATGGTCGGTGGTCTGAGGCTTGTCTAGAGGCAGGCATTGGGGGTGTCAGTGGTCCACTGGGGTTCAGAGCGGGGGGTTCAGGGAGGTCACAGCCATGATGCTCACCACGTGTTGGAGGAGGAGAAGGAGAGCTCCTGTCGTCACTGAAGGAGGAGGTCACCTATGGTCGCCGTCGAGGAGTGGCCCGATTGCCGCTGGTGGAGTGAGGCCCGATCACCGCTGGGGGGGAGTGTAGGCCCGAGCACTGTGGGGGAATGTAGGCCCGATCGCCGTGGGGGAGTGTAGGCACAATCGCCGCTGGGGGAGTGTAGGCCCGATCACCGTGGGGGAGTGTAGGCCCGATCACCGTGGGGGAGTGTAGGCCCAATCACCGTGGGGGAGTGTAGGCCCAATCACCGTGGGGGAGTGTAGGCCCGATCACCGCTGGGGGAGTGTAGGTTCGATCACCGCTGGAGGAGTGTAGGTTCGATCACCGTTGGAGGAGTGTAGGTTCGATCACCGCTGGGGGAGTGCAGGTTCGATCACCGCTGGAGGAGTGTAGGTTCGATCGCCGCTGGAGGAGTGTAGGTTCGATCACCGCTGGAGGAGTGTAGGTTCGATCACCGCTGGAGGAGTGTAGGCTTGATCACCGCTGGAGGAGTGTAGGTTCGATCACCGTTGGAGGAGTGTAGGTTCGATCACCGCTGGGGGAGTGTAGGCTCGATCACCGCTGGAGGAGTGTAGGTTCGATCACCGTTGGAGGAGTGTAGGTTCGATCACCGCTGGGGGAGTGTAGGTTCGATCGCCGCTGGAGGAGTGTAGGTTCGATCACCGCTGGTGGAGTGTAGGTTCGATCACCGCTGGAGGAGTGTAGGTTCGATCGCCGTGGGGGAGTGTAGGCCCAATCACCACTGGAGGAGTGTAGGCCCGATCGCCGCTGGAGGAGTGTAGCTTCGATCACCGCTGGGGGATTGTAGGCCCGATTGCCGCTGGAGGAGTGTAGGTTTGATCACCGCTGGGGGAGTGTAGGTTCGATCACCGCTGGGGGAGTGTAGGCTCGATCACCGCTGGAGGAGTGTAGGTTCAATCACCGCTGGAGGAGTGTAGGTTCGATCACCGCTGGAGGAGTGTAGGTTCGATCACTGCTGGAGGAGTGTAGGTTCGATCACCGCTGGTGGAGTGTAGGTTCGATCACCGCTGGAGGAGTGTAGGTTCGATCACCGCTGGAGGAGTGTAGGTTCGATCACCGCTGGAGGAGTGTCGGCTCGATCACCGCTGGGGGAGTGTAGGTTCGATCACCGTGGGGGAGTGTAGGCCCGATCACCGCTGGAGGAGTGTAGGTTCGATCACCGCTGGAGGAGTGTAGGTTCGATCACAGCTGGAGGAGTGTAGGTTCGATCACCGCTGGAGGAGTGTAGGCTCGATCACCGCTGGAGGAGTGTAGGTTCGATCACCGCTGGAGGAGTGTAGGCTCGATCACCGCTGGAGGAGTGTAGGTTCGATCACCGCTGGAGGAGTGTAGGTTCGATCACCGCTGGAGGAGTGTAGGCTCGATCACTGCTGGAGGAGTGTAGGTTCGATCACCGCTGGAGGAGTGTAAGCTCGATCACCGCTGGGGGAGTGTAGGCCCGATCACCGTGGGGGAGTGTAGGCCCGATCACCGCTGGAGGAGTGAGGCCTGATCACCGTGGGGGAGTGTAGGCCCGATCACCGCTGGAGGAGTGAGGCCTGATCACCGCTGGAGGAGTGTAGGCCCGATCGTCCTGGGGGAGTGTAGGCCCAATCACCGCTGGAGGAGTGTAGGCCCGATCACCGCTGGGGGAGTGCAGGCTCGATCACCGCTGGGGGAGTGTAGGTTCGATCGCCGCTGGGGGAGTGTAGGTTCGATCGCCGCTGGGGGAGTGTAGGTTCGATCGCCGCTGGGGGAGTGTAGGTTCGATCACCGCTGGGGGAGTGTAGGTTCGATCGCCGCTGGGGGAGTGTAGGTTCGATCGCCGCTGGAGGAGTGTAGGTTCGATTGCCGCTGGAGGAGTGTAGGTTCGACCACCGCTGGGGGAGTGTAGGTTCGATCATCGTGGGGGAGTGTAGGTTCGATTGCCGCTGGGGGAGTGTAGGTTCGATCGCCGCTGGGGGAGTGTAGGTTCGATCGCCGCTGGAGGAGTGTAGGCCCTATCGCCGCTGGGGGAGTGTAGGCCCGATCGTCGTGGGGGAGTGTAGGCCCTATCGCCGCTGGGGGAGTGTAGGCTCGATCGCCGCTGGAGGAGTGTAGGCCCTATCGCCGCTGGAGGAGTGTAGGTTCGATCACCGCTGGGGGAGTGTAGGTTCGATCGCCGCTGGGGGAGTGTAGGTTCGATCGTCGTGGGGGAGTGTAGGCCCGATCGTCGTGGAGGAGTGTAGGCCCGATCACCGCTGGGGGAGTGTAGGCTCGATCGTCGTGGGGGAGTGTAGGCCCGATCGTCGTGGAGGAGTGTAGGCCCGATCACCGCTGAGGGACTGTAGGTTCGATCGCCGCTGAAGGAGTGTAGGCTCGATCACCGCTGGGGGAGTGTAGGCCCGATCACCGCTGGGGGAGTGTAGGCTCGATCGTCATGGGGGAGTGTAGGCCCGATCGTCGTGGGGGAGTGTAGGCCCGATCACCACTGGAGGAGTGTAGGCCCGATCGCCGCTGGAGGAGTGTAGGTTCGATCACCGCTGGGGGAGTGTAGGTTCGATCACCGCTGGGGGAGTGTAGGCCCGATCACCGCTGGAGGAGTGTAGGTTCGATCGCCGCTGGAGGAGTGTAGGTTCGATCACCGTGGGGGAGTGTAGGCCCGATCACCGCTGGGGGAGTGTAGGTTCGATCACCGCTGGGGGAGTGTAGGTTCGATCACCGCTGGAGGAGTGTAGGCCCGATCACCGCTGGGGGAGTGTAGGTTCGATCACCGCTGGGGGAGTGTAGGCCCGATCACCGCTGGGGGAGTGTAGGTTCGATCACCGCTGGGGGAGTGTAGGTTCGATCACCGCTGGGGGAGTGTAGGTTCGATCACCGCTGGGGTAGTGTAGGTTCGATCACCGTGGGGGAGTGTAGGCCCGATCACCGCTGGAGGAGTGTAGGTTCGATCACCGCTGGAGGAGTGTAGGCCCGATCACCGCTGGAGGAGTGTAGGTTCGATCACCGCTGGAGGAGTGTAGGCTCGATCACCGCTGGGGGAGTGTAGGTTCGATCACCGCTGGAGGAGTGTAGGCCCGATCACCGCTGGAGGAGTGTAGGTTCGATCACTGCTGGAGGAGTGTAGGTTCGATCACCGCTGGGGGAGTGTAGGTTCGATCGCCGCTGGGGGAGTGTAGGTTCGATCACCGCTGGGGGAGTGTAGGTTCGATCGCCGCTGGGGGAGTGTAGGTTCAATCACCGCTGGAGGAGTGAGGCCTGATCACCGTTGGAGGAGTGTAGGTTCGATCACCGCTGGGGGAGTGTAGGTTCGATCGCCGCTGGAGGAGTGTAGGTTCGATCACCGCTGGGGGAGTGTAGGTTCGATCGCCGCTGGGGGAGTGTAGGTTCGATCACCGCTGGGGGAGTGTAGGTTCGATCACCGCTGGAGGAGTGTAGGTTCGATCACCGCTGGGGGAGTGTAGGTTCGATCACCGCTGGAGGAGTGTAGGTTCGATCACCGCTGGGGGAGTGTAGGTTCGATCACCGCTGGGGGAGTGTAGGTTCGATCACCGCTGGGGGAGTGTAGGTTCGATCACCGCTGGGGGAGTGTAGGTTCGATCACCGCTGGGGGAGTGTAGGTTCGATCACCGCTGGGGGAGTGTAGGTTCGATCACCGCTGGGGGAGTGTAGGCCCGATCGTCGTGGGGGAGTGTAGGTTCGATCGCCGCTGGAGGAGTGTAGGTTCGATCACCGCTGGGGGAGTGTAGGTTCGATCACCGCTGGGGGAGTGTAGGTTCGATCACCGCTGGGGGAGTGTAGGTTCGATCACCGCTGGAGGAGTGTAGGCCCGATCGTCGTGGGGGAGTGTAGGCCCGATTGCCACTGGAGGAGTGTAGGCCCGATTGCCACTGGAGGAGTGTAGGTTCGATCACCGCTGGGGGAGTGTAGGCCCGATCGTCGTGGGGGAGTGTAGGCCCGATCACCACTGGAGGAGTGTAGGCCCGATCGCCGCTGGGGGAGTGTAGGTTCGATCGTCGTGGGGGAGTGTAGGCCCGATCGCCGCTGGGGGAGTGTAGGCCCGATCGTCGTGGGGGAGTGTAGGCCCAATCACCACTGGAGGAGTGTAGGCCGGATCGCCGCTGGGGGAGTGTAGGTTCGATCGTCGTGGGGGAGTGTAGGTCCGATCACCGCTGGAGGAGTGTAGGCCCAATCTCCGCTGGGGGAGTGTAGGCTCGATCACCGCTGGGGGAGTGTAGGCCCGATCACCGCTGGGGGAGTGTAGGTTCGATCACCGCTGGGGGAGTGTAGGTTCGATCACCGCTGGGGGAGTGTAGGTTCGATCACCGCTGGAGGAGTGTAGGTTCGATAACCGCTGGGGGAGTGCAGGCCTGATTGCCGCTGGAGGAGTGTAGGTTCGATCACCGCTGGGGGAGTGTAGGTTCGATCACCGCTGGGGGAGTGTAGGTTCGATCACCGCTGGAGGAGTGTAGGTTCGATCACCGCTGGGGGAGTGTAGGTTCGATCGCCGCTGGAGGAGTGTAGGTTCGATCGCCGCTGGGGGAGTGTAGGTTCGATCACCGCTGGGGGAGTGTAGGTTCGATCACCGCTGGAGGAGTGTAGGTTCGATCACCGTGGGGGAGTGTAGGTTCGATCACCGCTGGAGGAGTGTAGGTTCGATCACCGTGGGGGAGTGTAGGCCCGATCACCGCTGGGGGAGTGTAGGTTCGATCACCGCTGGGGGAGTGTAGGCCCGATCACCGCTGGGGGAGTGTAGGTTCGATCACCGCTGGAGGAGTGTAGGCCCGCTCACCGCTGGGGGAGTGTAGGTTCGATCACCGCTGGGGGAGTGTAGGCCCGATCACCGCTGGAGGAGTGTAGGTTCGATCGCCGCTGGAGGAGTGTAGGTTCAATCACCGCTGGGGGAGTGTAGGTTCGATCACCGCTGGAGGAATGTAGGTTCGATCACCGCTGGGGGAGTGTAGGTTCGATCACCGCTGGAGGAGTGTAGGCCCGATCACCGCTGGAGGAGTGTAGGCCCGATCACCGCTGGAGGAGTGTAGGCCCGATCACCGCTGGGGGAGTGTAGGTTTGATCACCGCTGGAGGAGTGTAGGCTCGATCGTCGTGGGGGAGTGTAGGCCCGATCACCGCTGGGGGAGTGTAGGCTCGATCGTCGTGGGGGAGTGTAGGCTCGATCACCGCTGGAGGAGTGTAGGTTCGATCACCGCTGGGGGAGTGTAGGCCCGATCGTCGTGGGGGAGTGTAGGCTCGATCACCGCTGGAGGAGTGTAGGTTCAATCACCGCTGGAGGAGTGTAGGCTCGATCACCGCTGGAGGAGTGTAGGTTCAATCACCGCTGGGGGAGTGTAGGTTCGATCACCGCTGGGGGAGTGTAGGTTCGATCGCCGCTGGAGGAGTGTAGGTTCGATCACCGCTGGAGGAGTGTAGGCTCGATCACCGCTGGGGGAGTGTAGGTTCGATCACCGCTGGGGGAGTGTAGGCTCGATCACCGCTGGAGGAGTGTAGGCTCGATCACCGCTGGAGGACTGTAGGTTCGATCACCGCTGGGGGAGTGTAGGCTTGATCATCGCTGGAGGAGTGTAGGTTCGATCGCCGTGGGGGAGTGTAGGCCCAATCACCGCTGGGGGAGTGTAGGTTCGATCACCACTGGGGGAGTGTAGGTTCGATCACCGTGGGGGAGTGTAGGCTCGATCACCGCTGGAGGAGTGTAGGTTCGATCACCGTGGGGGAGTGTAGGTTTGATCACCGCTGGGGGAGTGTAGGTTCGATCACCGCTGGGGGAGTGTAGGCTCGATCACCGCTGGAGGAGTGTAGGTTCGATCACCGCTGGGGGAGTGTAGGCTCGATCACCGCTGGAGGAGTGTAGGTTCGATCACCGCTGGGGGAGTGTAGGTTCGATCACCGCTGGGGGAGTGTAGGCTCGATCACCGCTGGAGGAGTGTAGGTTCGATCACCGCTGGGGGAGTGTAGGTTTGATCACCGCTGGAGGAGTGTAGGCCCGATCACCGCTGGGGGAGTGTAGGTTCAATCACCGCTGGAGGAGTGTAGGCTCGATCACCGCTGGAGGAGTGTAGGCCCGATCATCGCTGGAGGAGTGTAGGTTTGATCACCGTGGGGGAGTGTAGGTTCAATCACCGCTGGAGGAGTGTAGGCCCGATCATCGCTGGAGGAGTGTAGGTTTGATCACCGCTGGGGGAGTGTAGGTTCAATCACCGCTGGCGGAGAGTAGGTTCGATCACCGCTGGCGGAGAGTAGGTTCGATCACCGCTGGAGGAGTGTAGGTTCAATCACCGCTGGAGGAGTGTAGGTTCAATCACCGTGGGGGAGTGTAGGCTCAATCACCGCTGGAGGAGTGTAGGCTCGATCACCGCTGGCGGAGAGTAGGTTCGATCACCGCTGGAGGAGTGTAGGTTCGATCACCGCTGGAGGAGTGTAGGTTCAATCACCGTGGGGGAGTGTAGGTTCAATCACCGCTGGAGGAGTGTAGGCTCGATCACCGCTGGCGGAGAGTAGGTTCGATCACCGCTGGAGGAGTGTAGGTTCGATCACCGCTGGAGGAGTGTAGGTTCGATCACCGCTGGGGGAGTGTAGGCCCGATCACCGCTGGAGGAGTGTAGGCCCGATCACCGCTGGGGGAGTGTAGGTTTGATCACCGCTGGAGGAGTGTAGGCTCGATCGTCGTGGGGGAGTGTAGGCCCGATCACCGCTGGGGGAGTGTAGGCTCGATCGTCGTGGGGGAGTGTAGGCTCGATCACCGCTGGAGGAGTGTAGGTTCGATCACCGCTGGGGGAGTGTAGGCCCGATCGTCGTGGGGGAGTGTAGGCTCGATCACCGCTGGAGGAGTGTAGGTTCAATCACCGCTGGAGGAGTGTAGGCTCGATCACCGCTGGAGGAGTGAGGCCCGATCATCACTGGAGGAGTGTAGGCTCGATCACCGCTGGAGGAGTGTAGGTTCAATCACCGCTGGGGGAGTGTAGGTTCGATCACCGCTGGGGGAGTGTAGGTTCGATCGCCGCTGGAGGAGTGTAGGTTCGATCACCGCTGGAGGAGTGTAGGCTCGATCACCGCTGGGGGAGTGTAGGTTCGATCACCGCTGGGGGAGTGTAGGCTCGATCACCGCTGGAGGAGTGTAGGCTCGATCACCGCTGGAGGAGTGTAGGTTCGATCACCGCTGGGGGAGTGTAGGCTTGATCATCGCTGGAGGAGTGTAGGTTCGATCGCCGTGGGGGAGTGTAGGCCCAATCACCGCTGGGGGAGTGTAGGTTCGATCACCACTGGGGGAGTGTAGGTTCGATCACCGTGGGGGAGTGTAGGCTCGATCACCGCTGGAGGAGTGTAGGTTCGATCACCGTGGGGGAGTGTAGGTTTGATCACCGCTGGGGGAGTGTAGGTTCGATCACCGCTGGGGGAGTGTAGGCTCGATCACCGCTGGAGGAGTGTAGGTTCGATCACCGCTGGGGGAGTGTAGGCTCGATCACCGCTGGAGGAGTGTAGGTTCGATCACCGCTGGGGGAGTGTAGGTTCGATCACCGCTGGGGGAGTGTAGGCTCGATCACCGCTGGAGGAGTGTAGGTTCGATCACCGCTGGGGGAGTGTAGGTTTGATCACCGCTGGAGGAGTGTAGGCCCGATCACCGCTGGGGGAGTGTAGGTTCAATCACCGCTGGAGGAGTGTAGGCTCGATCACCGCTGGAGGAGTGTAGGCCCGATCATCGCTGGAGGAGTGTAGGTTTGATCACCGTGGGGGAGTGTAGGTTCAATCACCGCTGGAGGAGTGTAGGCCCGATCATCGCTGGAGGAGTGTAGGTTTGATCACCGCTGGGGGAGTGTAGGTTCAATCACCGCTGGCGGAGAGTAGGTTCGATCACCGCTGGCGGAGAGTAGGTTCGATCACCGCTGGAGGAGTGTAGGTTCAATCACCGCTGGAGGAGTGTAGGTTCAATCACCGTGGGGGAGTGTAGGTTCAATCACCGCTGGAGGAGTGTAGGCTCGATCACCGCTGGCGGAGAGTAGGTTCGATCACCGCTGGAGGAGTGTAGGTTCGATCACCGCTGGAGGAGTGTAGGTTCGATCACCGCTGGGGGAGTGTAGGTTCAATCACCGCTGGAGGAGTGTAGGTTCGATCACCGCTGGAGGAGTGTAGGTTCGATCACCGCTGGGGGAGTGTAGGTTCGATCACCGCTGGGGGAGTGTAGGTTCGATCACCACTGGAGGAGTGTAGGTTCGATCACCGCTGGAGGAGTGTAGGTTCGATCACCGCTGGAGGAGTGTAGGCTCGATCACCGCTGGAGGAGTATAGGTTCGATCGCCGCTGGAGGAGTGTAGGTTCGATCACCGCTGGAGGAGTGTAGGCTCGATCACCGCTGGAGGAGTGTAGGCTCGATCACCGCTGGGGGAGTGTAGGTTCAATCACCGCTGGAGGAGTGTAGGTTCGATCACCGCTGGAGGAGTGTAGGTTCGATCACCGCTGGGGGAGTGTAGGTTCGATCGTCGTGGGGGAGTGTAGGCCCAATCGCCGCTGGAGGAGTGTAGGTTCGATCACCGCTGGAGGAGTGTAGGCCCAATCGCCGCTGGAGGAGTGTAGGTTCGATCGTCGTGGGGGAGTGTAGGCCCGATCACCGCTGGAGGAGTGTAGGCCCAATCGCCGCTGGAGGAGTGTAGGTTCGATCACCGCTGGAGGAGTGTAGGTTCGATCGTCGTTGGGGAGTGTAGGCCCAATCGCCGCTGGGGGAGTGAGGCCTGATCGCTGCTGGAGGAGTGTCGGCCCGAGGGCCCTTGTTCCAGCAGAGGGACAAATACAAGACATCGTGGCAATACCCTCGCTCCAAACACTGGCACCTGCTCGACTATGTCACTGTCCGAGCCAGGGATCGCAAGGATGTGCGCATCACCTGCACCATGACAGGAGCTGACGACTGCTGGATGGACCACCGTCCTAATCCGATCCATCATCGACATCAACATAGCCTGAAAGCAGAGGCGACAGCAGAAGCAGTGCCGCAAAAAAGTCAATGCCGGGGCACGTAGAGACCCAGCTAAAAGAGCCCTATGCAGCCAGCGCCTCACAGCTAACCTGGCGTGCCTTGATGTCCACAACACTTGGTCTGCCCTCCAGGCCTCTATAACCAGTGTCTGCAAAGAGACGCTCGGTCACTCGACCAGGAAACACCAGGACTGGTTTGATGAGAACGATCAGGAGATCCAAGAGCTGATAGATCACAAGCGCAGGGCATTTCTGAGCCTCAAGCAAGAACCCAACTCGGGAGCAGCAAAGCAGCATTACAGACAGCTCAAGGCTGAGGTCCAACAAAAAACCCAGAACCTAAAGAACAGGTGGTGGATGGAGAAAGCGCAGGAGATACAGCAACTGATCGACAACCATGATGTGCGAGGATTCTTCATCGCAGTCAAGGCTATATCCGGACCAAACCCCCAAGGCCCCACCCCACTGATGGCCAAGAACGGGGAAACACTCATTAAGGACACCGAGGCTGTCAGGGCCCGATGGAAGCAACACTTCGAAGATCTCCTCAATCGAGACTCTGCCTTTGACTCGAGTGTTCGCGACTCCATCCCGCAGCATGCTACTCGCCACCACCTCAGTCAAACCCCAACACTGCACGAGGTAGAAAAGGCCATAAGACAGTTCAAGAACAAAAAGACTTCGGGAGTGGATGAAATCTCTGCTGGGGCGCTAAAGTATGGCGGAGAGCCGCTGCTGGCACGGATACATGATCTCATCTCTCTCATCTGGAGGGAGGAGAGCATGCCGGGAGATCTCAGAGATGCAGTGATCGTGACCATCTTTAAAAAAGGGGACAAGTCCGACTGCTGCAACTACAGAGGAATCTCCCTGTTATCATCAACTGGGAAAGTTGTCGCTAGAGTTCTCCTCAACCGTCTTCTCCCTGTGGCCGAGGAGCCCCTCCCGGAGTCACAGGGCGGATTTCGTTCCCTACGGGGCACAACGGACATGATCTTTGCAGCGTGACAGCTGCAGGAAAAATGCAGGGAGCAGCGCCAGCCCTTATACATGGCCGCCTTCGACCTTACAAAGGCCTTTGACACTGTCAACCGCGAGGGTCTATGGAGCGTCCTCCTCCGTTTCAGATGCCCCCAAACGTTCGTCACCATACTCCGCCTGCTCCACGATGACATGCAGGCCGTGATCCTTACCAACAGATCCATCACAGACCCAATCCACGTCCGGACCAGGGTCAAACAGGGCTGCGTCATCGCCCCAACCCTCTCCTCAATCTTCCTCGCTGCCATGCTCCACCTCACAGTCAACATGCTCTCCGCTGGAGTGGAACTCAATACAGAACCAGTGGGAAGCTGTTCAACCTTCACCGTCTCCAGACCAGGTCCAAGACCAGCCCAACCTCTATCGTCGAGCTACAGTACGTGGACGACGCCTGCGGCTGCGCACATTCAGAGGCTGAACTCCAGGACATAGTCGACGTATTTACTGAGGCATACGGAAGCATGGGCCTTACACTAAACATCTAAGACAAAGGTCCTCCACCAGCCTGTCCTCGCCGCACAGCACTGTCCCCCAGTCATCAAGGTCCACGGCGTGGCCCTGGACAACGTGGACCACTTCCCATATCTCGGGAACCTCCTATCAACAAGAGCAGGCATCGACGACGAGATCCAACACTGCCTCCAGTGCGCCAGTGCAGCCTTCGGCAGCCTTCGGAAAAGAGTGTTCGAAGACCAGGCCCTCAAAACTGCCACCAAGCTCATGGTCTACAGGGCTGTAGTAATACCTGCCCTCCTGTATGGCTCAGAAACATGGACCATGTACAGTAGACACCTCAAGTCGCTGGATAAACACCACCAACGATGTCTCCGCAAGATCCTACAAATCCTCTGGGAGGACAGATGCACCAACGTTAGCGTCCTCGACCAGGTCAACATCCCCAGCATTGAAGCACTGACCACACTTGATCAGCTCCGCTGGGCAGGCCACATTGTTCGTATGCCAGACACGAGACTCCCAAAGCAAGTGCTCTACTCGGAACTCCTTGACAGAAAACAAACCAAAGGTGGGCAGCGGAAACGTTACAAAGCCTCCCTGATAAAGTGCAACATACCGACCGACACCTGGGGGTCCCTGACCAAAAACTGTCCTAAGTGGAGGAAGCGCATCTGTGAGGGCACTGAGCACCTCGAGTCTCGTCGCCGAGAGCATGCAAAAATCAAGCGCAGGCAGCGGAAAGAGCGTGCGGCAAACCAGTCCCACCCTCCCCTTCTTTCAATGACTGCCTGTCCCACCTGTGACAGAGACTGTGGTTCTTGTATTGGACTGTTAAGAGTGGATGCAAGTCTTCCTCGATTCCGAGGGACTGCCTATGATGATTTAGGTCCCTCAAAATTTTATACACCTCAAGGAGATCTCCCCTCAGCCTCCTCTGTTCCAAGGAAAACAAATCCAGCCTATCCAATCTGTCCTCATAGCTTAGATTCTCCACTCCCGGCAACATCCTTGTAAATCTCTTCTGCACCCTCTCCAGTGCAATCACGTCCTTCCTGTAATGCGGTGACCAGAACTGCACGCAGTACTCCAGCTGTGGCCTAACTAGTGTTTTATACAGTTGAAGCATAACCTCCTTGCTCTTGTATTCTATGCCTCGGCTAATAAAGGCAAGCATTCCGTATGCCTTCTTAACCACCTTATCCACCTGGCCTGCTACTTTCAGGGATCTGTGGACTTGCACTCCCAGGTCCCTTTGTTCTTCTACACTTCTCAGTATCCCACCATTTAATGTGTATTCCCTTGCCTTGTTAGCCCTCCCAAAATATATTACCTCACACTTATCCGGATTAAATTCCATTTGCCACTGTTCTGCCCACCTGACCAGTTGATTGATATCTTCCTGCAGTCCGCAGCTTTCTTCTTCATTATCAACCACACGGCCTCTTCTGTCTGGCGGTCACCCAATCCCTATCTGACTGCACACTCTTAAGCTGTGGGGTGACCACCTCGAGAAACGTGCTATCCACGTAGCTCTCAGCCTCGCAGCTGCACCATAGAAACATAGAAAATAGGTGCAGGAGTAGGCCATTCGGCCCTTCGAGCCTGCACCACCATTCAATAAGATCATGGCTGATCATCCCCTCAGTACCCCTTTCCTGCTTTCTCTCCATTCACCCCAATCCCTTTAGCCGAAAGGGCCATATCTAACTCCCTCTTGAATATGTCCAATGAACTGGCATCAACGACTCTCTGCGGCAGTGAATTCCACAGGTTAACAACTCTCTGAGTGAAGAAGTTTCTCCTCATCTCGGTCCTAAATGGCTTACCCCTTATCCTTAGACTGTGTCCCCTGGTTCTGGACTTCTGGAACATTCTTCCTGCATCTAACCCGTCCAGTCCCATCAGTATTTTATATGTTTCTTTGTGATCCCCTCTCATTCTCTTCTAAACTCCAGTGAATACAGGCCCAGTCGATCCAGTCTCTCCTCATATGTCAGTCCTGCCATTCCAGGAATCAGTCCAGTGAACTCTTGCTGCACTCCCTCAATAGCAAGAATGTCCTTCCTCAGATTAGGAGACCAAAACTGAACACAATATTCCAGGTGAGGCCTCACCAAGGCCCTGTACAACTGCAGTAAGATCTTCCTGCTCCTATACTCAAATCCCCTAGCTATGAAGGCCAACATGCCATTTGCTTTCCTCATCACCTGCTGTACCTGCATGCCCACTTTCAATGACTGATGAACCATGACACCCAGGTCTTGTTGCACCTCCTCTTTTCCTAATCTGCCACCATTCAGATAATATTCTGCCTTCGTGTTTTTGCCATCAAAGTGGATAACCTCACATTTATCCACATTATACTGTATCTGCTATGCATTTGCCCACTCACCTAACCTGTCCAAGTCACCCTGCAGCCTCTTAGCATCCTCCTCGCAGCTCACACCGCCACCCAGCTTAGTGTCATCTGCAAACTTGGAGATATTACACTCAATTCCTTCATCTAAATCATTGATGTATATTGTAAAGAGCTGGGGTCCCAGCACTGAGCCCTGCGGCACTCCACTAGTTACTGCCTGCCATTCTGAAAAGGACCCGTTTATCCCGACTCTCTGCTTCCTGTCTGCCAACCAGTTCTCTATTCACGTCAATACATTACCCCCAATACCACGTGCTTTAATTTTGCACACCAATCTCTTGTGTGGGACCTTGTCAAAAGCCTTTTGAAAGTCCAAATACACCACATCCACTGGTTCTCCCTTGCCCACTCTACTAGTTACATCCTCAAAAATTTTAGGAGATTTGTCAAGCATGATTTCCCTTTCATTAACTCCGCAGTGACTCTGGCCGTCGCTCAAGCTCCAAAACACGGAGCTCGAGTTGGTGCAGCTAGAGACACCTCCTACACACAGGGTCATCCCATAAGAACATAAGAACATAAGAATTAGGAGCAGGAGCAGGCCATCTAGCCCCTCGAGCCTGCTCCGCCATTCAATAAGATCATGGCTGATCTGGCCGTGGACTCAGCTCCACTTACCCGCCCGCTCCCCATAACCCTTAATTCCCTTATTGGTTAAAAATCTATCTATCTGTGACTTGAATAAATTCAATGAGCTAGCCTCAACTGCTTCCTTGGGCAGAGAATTCCACAGATTCACAACCCTCTGGGAGAAGAAATTCCTTCTCAACTCGGTTTTAAATTGGCTCCCCCGTATTTTGAGGCTGTGCCCCCTAGTTCTAGTCTCCCCAACCAGTGTAAACAACCTCTCTGCCTCTATCTTGTCTATCCCTTTCATTATTTTAAATGTTTCCATAAGATCACCCCTCATCCTTCTGAACTCCAACGAGTAAAGACCCAGTCTACTCAATCTATCATCATAAGGTAACCCCCTCATCTCCGGAATCAGCCTAGTGAATCATCTCTGTACTCCCTCCAAAGCTAGTATATCCTTCCTTAAGTAAGGTGACCAAAATTGCACGCAGTACTCCAGGTGCGGCCTCACCAATACCCGATACAGTTGCAGCAGGACCTCCCTGCTTTTGTACTCCATCCCTTTCGCAATGAAGGCCAACATTCCATTCGCCTTCCTGATTACCTGCTGCACCTGCAAACTAACTTTTTGGGATTCATGCACAATGACCCCCAGGTCCCTCTGCACCGCAGCATGTTGTAATTTCTCCCCATTCAAATAATATTCCCTTTTACTGTTTTTTTTCCCAAGGTGGATGACCTCACACTTTCCGACATTGTATTCGATCTGACAAACCTTAGCCCATTCGCTTAACCTATCTAAATCTCTTTGCAGCCTCTCTGTGTCCTCTACACAACCCGCTTTCCCACTAATTTTTGTGTCATCTGCAAATTTTGTTACACCACACTCTGTCCCCTCTATCAGGTCATCTATGTATATTGTAAACAGTTGTGGTCCCAGCACCGATCCCTGTGGCACACCACTAACCACCGATTTCCAACCCGAAAAGGACCCATTTATCCCGACTCTCTGCTTTCTGTTAGCCAGCCAATTCTCTATCCATGCGAATACATTTCCTCTGATTCCACGTACCTTTATCTTCTGCAGTAACCTTTTGTGTGGCACCTTATCGAATGCCTTTTGGAAATCTATATACACCACATCCATCGGTACACCTCTATCCACCATGCTCATTATATCCTCAAAGAATTCCAGTAAATTAGTCAAACAGATTTCCCCTTCATGAATCCATGCTGCGTCTGCTTGATTGCACTATTCCTATCTAGATGTCCCGCTATTTCTTCCTTAATGATATTTTCAAGCATTTTCCCCACTACAGATGTTAAACTAACCGGCCTATAATTACCTGCCTTTTGTCTGCCCCCTTTTTTAAACAGAGGCGTTACATTAGCTGCTTTCTAATCCGCTGGTACCTCCCCAGAGTCCAGAGAAATTTGGTAGATTATAATGAATGCATCTGCTATAACTTCCGCCATCTCTTTTAATACCCTGGGATGCATTTCATGAGGACCAGGGTCACTTGTTTACCTTGAGTCCCATTAGCCTGTCCAGCACTACCCCCCTAGTGATAGTGATTGTGTCAAGGTCCTCCCTTCCCACATTCCTGTGACCAGCAATTTTTGGCATGGTTTTTGTGTCTTCCACTGTGAAGACCGAAGCAAAATAATTGTTTAATGTCTCAGCCATTTCCACATTTCCCATTATTAAATCCCCCTTCTCATCTTTTAAGGGACCAATATTTACTTTACTCACTCTTTTCCGTTTTATATATCGGTAAAAGCTTTTACTATCTGTTTTTATGTTTTGCGCAAGTTTACTTTCGTAATCTATCTTTCCTTTCTTTATTGCTTTCTTAGTCATTCTTTGCTGTCGTTTAAAATTTTCCCAATCTTCTATTTTCCCACTAACCTTGGCCACCTTATACGCATTGGTTTTTAATTTGATCCTCTCCTTTATTTCCTTGGTTATCCACGGCTGGTTATCCCTTCTCTTACCGCCCTTCTTTTTCACTGGAATATATTTTTGTTGAGCACTATGAAAGAGCTCTTTAAAAGTTCTCCACTGTTCCTTTATTATTCCTGTCTCCTTACACAGGACCAGATCTAAGATAGCTTGCTCCCTTGTAGGTTCTGTAACATACTGTTCTAAGAAACAATCCCATATGCATTCTATGAATTCCTCCTCCAGGCTACCCCGTGCGATTTGATTTGACCAATCGATATGTAGGTTAAAATCCCCCATGATTACTGCCGTTCCTTTTTCACATGCCTCCATTATTCCCTTGATTATTGCCCGCCCCACCGTGAAGTTATTATTTGGGGGCCTATAAACTACGCCCACCAGTGACTTTTTTCCCCTTACTATCTCTAATCTCCACCCACAATGATTCAACATTTTGTTCATTAGAGCTAATATCGTCTCTCACAACTGCCCTGATATCATCCTTTATTAACAGAGCTACCCCACCTCCTTTCCCTTCTTGTCTATTTTTCCGAATCGTCAGATACCCCTGTATGTTTAATTCCCAGTCTTGGCCCCCCTGCAACCACGTTTCTGTAATGGCCACCAAATCATACCCATTTGTAATGATTTGTGCCGTCAACTCATTTACTTTATTTCAAATGCTGCGTGCGTTTAGGTCGAGTGTTTTAATACTAGTTTTTAAACCATGATTTTTAGTTTTGACCTCTCCTGCAGCCCCTTTATATTCAGTGGCCCTTTTTGTTTTTTGCCTTGGGTTTCTCTGCCCTCCACTTTTACTCATCTCCTTTCTGTCTTTTGCTTTTGTCTCCTTTTTGTTTCTCTCTGTCTCCCTGCATTGGTTCCCATCCCCCTGCCATATTAGTTTAACTCCTCCCCAACAGCACTAGCAAACACTCCCCCAAGGACATTGGTTCCGGTCCTGCCTCGGTGCAGACCGTCTGGTTTGTACTGGTCCCACCTCCCCCAGAACTGGTTCCAATGCCCCAGGAATTTGAATCCCTCCATGCTGCACCACTGCTCAAGCCACGTAGTCATCTGAGCTATCCTGCGATTCCTACTCTGACTAGCACATGGCACTGGTAGCAATCCCGAGATTACTACTTTTGAAGTCCTACGTTTTAATTTACCTCCTAGCTCCTGAAATTCGTCTCGTAGGACCTCATCCCTTTTTTTTTTACCTATATTGTTGGCACCTATATGCACCACGACAACTGGCTGATCTCCCTCCCTTTTCAGAATGTCATGCACCCGCTCCGAGACATCCTTGACCCTTGCACCAGGGAGGCAACATACCATCCTGGAGTCTCGGTTGCGGCCGCAGAAACGCCTATCTATTCCCCTTACAATTGAATCCCTTATCACTGTTGCTCTCCCACTCTTTTTCCTGCCCTCCTGTGCAACAGAGCCAGCCACGGTGCCATGAACTTGGCTGCTGCTGCCCTCCCCTGATGTGTCATTCCCCTCAACAGTACTCAAAGTGGTGTATCTGTTTTTCAGGGGGATGACCACAGGGGACCCCTGCACTACCTTCCTTGCACTGCTCTTCCTGCTGGTCTTCCATTCCCTATCTGGCTGTGGACCCTTCACCTGCGGTAAGACCAACTCGCTACACGTGCTACTCACGTCATTCTCAGCATCGTGGATGCTCCTGAGTGAATCCACCCTCAGCTCCAATTCCGCAACGCGGTCCGTCAGGAGCTGGAGGTGTATACACTTCCCGCACACGTAGTCGTCAGGGACACCAGAAGTGTCCCCGAGTTCCCACATGGTACAGGAGGAGCATATCACGTGACCGAGCTCTCCTGCCATGACTTAACCCTTAGATGCACTTAAATTGGCAACAACAATGCTAAAGTTTGCTCACTGTTATAGAAGAGAAAAAAGAAAAACTACTCATCAATCACCAGCCAGTCACTTACCCCCTTGTGACTGTGACATCACCTTTCTGTTTCTTTCTACTTCTTTTCTGCCTTCCTCCTTTAGCTGCACAAGCTCCGCCTCTCGCCGAACTCGCGCTGCTCCCGGTCTCACTGGCCTTTTGTAGGCCTCTCCGATCCCCGGAACTCCCACCTCTCGCCAAACTCGCGCTGCTCCTGCGCGAAGCATCCAGGACATCCCACATGCCACAGGATGTGCAATCCGCAGTACTGAGCTGCCCTGCCATCCCTCTAGTTACACTCGCAACCATCAAGCAAAAATAAACTCTCAACCTTCGCAAAACACACCCAGCAACGACTGAGCAATCAGCTGATTTAATTAGTTAGGTTCTTTTAGATTAGAAATATCCTTTATCAATTTAATTGTGGCTCCTTTATTTAAAAGATTGAGAATTAACCTTTATTTAAAAGTCTAAGAACTAACCTCTTTGTAAAGATTAAGTAATAACTTAACAGAAATAAAAACACTCACGCACCACTCACCAATCAGCTACTTGTGCCGACGTCACTTTTAAACTCTGACCTCTCTTTCGAATGTTGCCTGTTGAGCCTTGCTTTTATCCGCTGTGCCTTGCATCAGCTCCCGCTGCTGCTCCCACACAGGTCCGCTGGGAGGGAGAGAGGGAGGGGAGGGTGGGGGAGAGGGAGGGAGGGGAGAACGAGGGGGAGGGAGATGGAGGGAGGGGAGAGGGTGCGAGTGGAGAGGGAGGGGGAGGGGAGAGCAAGGGGAGGGAGATGGAGGAAGGGGAGAGGGAGGGCGGGGAGAGCGAGGGGGATGGAGAGGGAGGAATGGAGGGGAGAGCAAGGGGGAGTGAGATGGAGAGGGAGGGAGGGAAGAGAGAGGGAGGGAGGGGAGAGCGAGGGGTAGGGAGAGGGAGGGAGGGGAGAGTGAGGGAGAGGGAGATGGAGGTAGGGAAGAGGAGGAGGGGGGAGGAGGAGAGGTTGGGTAGTGGGAGGGAATGAGGGACAGGAGAGGGGAGGAGGAAGAGGAGTGGGGGAAGGAGGGGAAGGGGGAGAGGATTGGGGGGGAGGAGGCAGAGGGGAAGGGAAGAGTAGTGGGGGGGAGGAGGGACGGAAGGAGGGAAGGAGGGAGCGGGGAAGGGGGAGAGGAGTGGGGGGGTGGAACGGAAGGAGGGGAGGAGAGGAAGGGGAGAGGAGTGTGGGGGGGGAGGGGGGACCGGAGGAAGGAGGAGGGGGAGAGGGAGAGAGAGGAGACAATGAGAGGAGGTGAAAGCAGGAAGAGAAGGGGGAATGGGAAGAAGAGGGGTACATGAGAAGGGGGCAGGAGGGAGGGAGGTGGAAGATAAAGATACATTTTATTCGCCTCTTCGATTTCCCTTTGTACCTGTGCACTATCTGTGCACCATGCCAGCGACCTCCTCGAAACAATTCAACGAGATTCGTCAGGCATAACCGACCCTTCACAAATCCATGCTAACTCTTTCATGTGCGACCGGGTGACGTCATCAAGGCCCAGGTCACCGGCAGAGTGTGGGCAGGAACATCGGCGGGGCCCAGGTACAGTGGAGGAGCGGGAAGGTCGTGGCAGAGGTGCGGCAAATGAGAGTACAGGACCCAGAAGAGCCGAGGGCCCAGGGGCAGCACGGACCAGCCCACACTGCCATATGTGTGCGCACTAGGTCCATGCAAGGACACCCTCAAAACCTCCTTGATAAAATGCAACATGCCCACCGACACCTGGGAGTCCCTGGCCAAAGACCGTCCTAAGTGGAGGAAGTGCATCCGGGAGGGCGCTGAGCACCTCGAGTCTCGTCGCCGAGAGCATGCAGAAAGCAAGCGCAGGCAGCGGAAGGAGCGTGCGGCAAACCAGTCCCACCCTCCCTTACCCTAAACCACTGTCTGTCCCACCTGTGACAGAGTCTGTGGCTCTCGTATTGGACTGTCCAGCCACCTAAGGACTCATTTTAAGAGTGGAAGCAAGTCTTCCTCGATTCCGAGGGACTGCCTATAATGATGAGATCCATGCAGCAGAGCTGGCCTCCAGTCGTCTTGGGTAATCCTTGCCACTGGACCAAGACCTAGCTCCGTCAAGCCCGTGTGGTGGCTGGTGTGCAACGGTCACCCCACGTTAAAAAAATCCACGCACAGGCATCTTCCACACTTTAGCTTTTTCAATCGCATGGGAAATCCCATGACCAACAGATGCAACTGTGGCTGTTGCTGTAGTGAGTTGTGACTTTCCCCAATTTCTCCATTGCCCCAGCTTCCTGCCTCTTGACTAGAGAGCTCTTGTGCCCCGGGGGAGAGTGGAGGAGGGGGGAGAGTGGAGGAGCGGGGGGGTGGGGAGAGAGTGGAGGAGAAGGGGGAGGGAGTGGAGGGGGAGAGAGAGAGTGGAGGAGGGGGGAGAGTGGAGGAGGAGGGGAGAGTGGGAGGAAGGGGGGAGAGTGGAGGAGGGGGGGCGGGAGAGCGGCGGGGGGGAGAGAGGAGACAAGGGGAAGAGTGAAGGTAAGGGGGAGAATGGGGAAAAGGGTAGTGAAAATGGCAGAAGTTAAGGGAGAGGTAAGGAGGGGAAGAGAGAGTGGGGAAGGGAGAGAAGAGGGGGAGAGGGAAGAGAAGAAGGAAAATGGAGGGAGAGCGAGGGGAAGGGAAAGTAAGGGGAGAGTGAGGGGGAAGGGGAGAGTGAGAGGGAGAGTGCAAGGGGGGAGCACAAAGGGGGGAGAATGAGGGGGAAGGGGAGAGCGAGGGGGGAGTGAGGGGGAAGGGGAAAGCGAGGGGGGAGAATGGGGGGAGTGTGAGGGGGGAGAGCGAGGGGGAAGGGTAGGAGTGAGGAGTCGGAGAAGATGAGATAGGATAGGGGAGGGAAGAGAGAAGATAATGTTAATGTAAAGGGGATAGAGAGGGGGAAGGGAATGCAATGGGGCAGGGAGAAGGGGAGGGGAGGGGGGAGGGGAGAGGAGGGGGAAGAGGATGGGGGGAGGGGAGAGGGGAGAGGAGGGGAGGGGGAAGGGATGGGAGGAAGGGGAGGGGAGGGAGGAGGGTGGAAAGGGGAGTGGGAAGGCTAGGGGAGGGGGAAGGAGGGGGAAGGGAGGGAGGAAGGGAGGGGAGGGGAGGAAGGGGAGGGGGAAGGGGAGGGGGAAGGGGAGGGGAGAGGGGGGGGAAGGGACATGTGTAATTCTGGTGTTTGTGTTTAGATCTTCGATACCCTTTATTGAAATTCCAACCCCTTAGGTCACCCCCAGACATGAAAATCACAGAATTATGGCTTTTTGAAAAGTTTATTTTGACAAATAACCTTAAAAGGTAAAATTCCACAGAAAATTCAGTTAACAAATCAGTTGGCAGTGATAGCAACTGAAGACTATTTAGCTACATTTGCACACAATTTAAAAATACAGTTACAACAATATTTGTACAACGGAAACCTGCCCAATTAACCGATACAATCAGATTAGAACCATCATATCAATAAAAGTGATTGATGGCCATCCTCCTGTGGACGAGAAAAGGCAACATTTCTTTAAGACTACGCAATGTTTATATACATAAAATTCAGCCAACTATCAACATGACCGGAACTGATATTTAAACGTGTGCACACTAACATGTCCCTTTGTGACTGCATGCAATAAAAGAAAGCTTATTGAAGTTTGTATAAATCCACTTAAAACTGTTATAAATGAATCCATTGTTTGCTCTATCTTCCCACAACATTTTGTGTTGTCACAATCTGTTTTCTATCAATTTTTTGGGCATTTTTTAAAAAAAAACAAATCTTCAATTAGCTAAAGTACTGACCGACTTAATCAGTTGTCATTTATTGATGTGCAGCTTTTAGCTTAAGAGAATAAGTGCTGGTTTATTTTATAGTGAATCACTTGTCATAGAATCACAGGCCACAGAAGGAGGCCATTCGGCCCATCGTGTCTGTGCGGTTCTATGATAGAGCTGTCCAATTAATCCCACTCCCCCTATGCTTTCCCCATAGCCATGTAAAAAAATATTTCCCTTCAAGTATTTATCCACTTATCTAAAAAAATATTTCCCTTCAAGTATTTATCCACTTATCCGCTGATGGAAATATAATACACGCTCACTGAAAATAGACACATCTTGATATAATCTTTGCTTTCAATTGATGGGATTCTAAAGCGGCACCTCGTGACTTGTTTTAAAGTTTAACCCACAGCCTATCATTTAATTTAGAAACAGTTACACTTAAAAATAAAAATTCATTTACGAGATGCGGGTGTTAGCTGGCAAGCCCAGCATTTATTGCCCTGACGGGTTCAGACAGGTTAGATGCAGGAAGAATGTTCCCGATGTTGGGGGAAGTCCAGAACCAGAGGTCACAGTCTAAGGATAAGGGGTAAGCCATTTAGGACCGAGATGAGGAGAAACTTCTTCACCCAGAGAGTGGTGAACCTGTGGAATTCTCTACCACAGAAAGTTGTTGAGGCCAATTCACTAAATATATTCAAAAAGGAGTTAGATATGGTCCTTACTACTAGGGGGATCAAGGGGTATGGCGAGAAAGCAGGAAGGGGGTACTGAAGTTGCATGTTCAGCCATGAACTCATCGAATGGCGGTGCAGGCTCGAAGGGCCGAATGGCCTACTCCTGCACCTATTTTCTATGTTTCTATGTTTCTCTTCCGACACAACTGTGTGGCTCGCTGGGACATTTCAGAGGGCAGTTAAGGGTCAACCACATTGCTGTGGGTCTGGAGTCACATATATAGGTCAGGGCAGCAGATTTCCTTCCCTAAATGGTCACCATTACTGACGCTAGCTTTTTATTGCAGGTTTATTTATTTTAAATCCCCCAGGATTTGAATTCACGTCTCTGGATCGTTTGTACAAGCCTTTGGATTACGAGTCCAGTAACATACCGTTCCCGTATACTGTAGCTACTTGGTAAATAGTTTTAAAATACATTGAAGGCAATTGTTCCTCTTAATTTCAATGGCCCTGAAATCCCGGCCTTCCTGCGTCCGTACGAAGTTTCTACGGACCCGGGAAGGCATCGGAAAAGTCGGTTTTCAGCGCGCAATGCGCATGCGGCAAAAAACGGCTTTTCCGATCTGTTAAGTTTCTGGCACTTCAGATCCTCCATACCTCGCGAGCGAGGACATTCACGAGGGCAAGATTGCGGGATGTACCATATCTTGCCCAGAAAATGTCCTCAAAACTCTTGCGCCTGATAAAAACATACAAAAATATAATTACATTTAATATAAAAAACACATTATTTAGAAAAAAACCCTGCCCACTACGTTACATTAATTTTTAACTATAATTAAAACTTTTTTTTTTTAAATTGGCAAAGTTTTTTTCTTTAAAAAACATTTCTAACAACTTTAATTTCTATAGTGTATTTATGCGAGGTGTTTTTTTAAATGTTTTATGTAGTGTTTGGGGGTGTTTGTCATTCATGGTAACAGGAGTTTTGGATTTATGAAGCTCCTATTACTATGAATGAGAAAATACTTTACCGTGAATGGGTGTCGAGCCCACCTGACTCCCACGGATGTCCCGATGTGAACGCGCTCCGTTGCGCAAGAAGAAGCTCTCGAGTCCGGGATCTCGGGCGAGCGTTTGACCAAAAGATCAGTGAGCATCTTTTCTCCTATCGTTAGTCGAACGCCCGCAGGAGGAAGAAACAGGGATGTCTGGGCCATTAGTTCCCAAAGCACTGTGCAGAATGTCGAGGTCTGCAAAAATAAAGCTATGGTGTGAACGGAGACACTCTTTGTAATTTGGAGTCTATTTGGAGCCACAAAGTCTATTGTATTTCTTGCTTTGTGGCTAGTCGATGTGGGAAGAACAAAGAAGCTAAAAATCCTCTTTGTGAATGGCGATCCAAAAAGCACCATCGACGCACCTTGAAACGCAGACTGAAAATGCTGAAAGTGCACAGCATGTGAATCAGATCGAGGGGCCGAATATTTTTACGTTTCAGGTGAATTTCAAGTTCTGTTGAACGGTCCCACGTCAAACATTAAACTTAACTTGAAAATGGTGATTGTGTGTTAAAACCGATGTCCCCTTTAACCCTTGCTGAGCTCTTGGGAACCCACACAGCAAGTGAGCCGACTTTGTGGAGAAATTCTGTATATGCAACTCAAGGAAGCACTTTTGGTCGTTCCCCCCCCCCCCCCCCACTCCCCAAAATGCCACTTCAGAATTTCCACATCTTGATGACAATGTACTTATTTTCAAACCTTGATGTTTCTTTATACTTGAATCCTATCACATGGCACAGATATGTGGGGAGTTGCCTATTCCTGCATGACCTGCGCAATTTTAGTTACTTTTGTTACGGATCTATGCACCTCGTCGGAGGATGTGACAGATTTGCGAGTGGCCGTGTTTTTCTGGGCCAGGGCTTCACCGGCAGAACCGCTGCCGAGCTGCACCACTCCTCCGCCAGAGTGAGCTGACCTGGTTAGTGTGACATTTTTGTGGATGACCGGTATCTGGTCAAATGATGGATCAGCAGTCATGATCTGTGTCTCTCCGGCGCCAGGGTGAATCGACTTGGTTAGTGTAACGTTCTTGTGGACAGCTGGCAGTTGGCCAAATGCTGGATCGATAATCATTCCTTGCACCCCTCCGGAGCTGACATTTACCGACTTGGTCATGACGACATTCTGGTGGCCGACCGACGGATCCACCACCATGTTTATGCCTTGCATCCCTCTTGAGCCAGAATGAGCTTGTTGGGTCATGACAGCATTGTAGTGGGCGAATGATGGGTCAATGGCCATTCCTTGTATCCCCCTTGGCAAAGTATGAACGTGTTGGGACGTGACGACATTCTGGTGGGCGAATGATGGATCTGGGACCACATTTATCCCTCTTGGCAAAGTATGAACTTGTTGGGACGTGACGACATTCTGGTGGGCGAATGATGGATCTGGGACCACGTTTATCCCTCTTGGCAAAGTATGAACTTGTTGGGACATGACGACATTCTGGTGGTTGAACGACGTATCCGCGATGCCTGGCAACACCTCTACCACAGGATTTATCGTCGTGGTCACAACATAATTCTTCTGCATTAGCGCCGGATCAGCCATTACACTCATGTTCTGCAGTGTCCCTGAAGTGGAGGACACAGACATTTCTTTCGTCACAGCGTTTAGCTGGACTGGTGGACAAGTGGCAATTATTGTCGTGGCTTCGCTCTCGGATTTATTGACACAGATGTCGGCCAAAGTCTTGAATTTTGATCCCAAATCGTCCAGGTCGGAATCTTTAAGTTGCTCTTCCTCGATAAAGCTGCAACTGCCAAGGGAACCAACAGGTGAACCTTCCCCCTCGTGGTTATAGACCAGCAAGCAGTCATGGGCAGAGCGGGTCTGATCTTCTGTGGAGCAGAGATTCAATTTCTAAAAGGAAAACGCAGAATACAATGACCAATTGCAACATACTACAGCAAGAAAAGCTCTTCCTGGTTAATCACCACCACTTCCACATTTCCCCTTCATAAGAACATAAGAAATAGGAGCAGGAATAGGCCACACAGCCCCTCGAGCCTGCTCCGCCATTTAATCCGATCATGGCTGATCCGATCATGGACTCAGGTCCACTTCCCTGCCCGCTCCCCATAACCCCTTATTCACTTATCGGTTAAGAAACTGATTATCTCTGTCTTAAATTTATTCAATGACCCAGCCTCCACAGCTCTCTGAGGCAGCGAATTCCACAGATTTACAACCCTCTGAGAGAAGAAATTTCTCCTCATCTCAGTTTTAAATGGGGCGGACCCTTATTCTAAGATCATGCCCCCTAGTTCTAGTCTCCCCCATCAGTGGAAACATCCTCTCTGCATCCACCTTGTCAAGCCGCCTCATAATCTTATACGTTTCGATAAGATCACCTCTTATTCTTCTGAATTCCAATGAGTAGAGGCCCAACCTACTCAACCTTTCCTCATAAAAAAAACCCTCATCTCCGGAATCAATCTAGTGAACCTTCTCTGAACTGCCTCCAAAGCAAGTATATCCTTTCGTAAATATGGAAACCAAAACTGCTTGCAGTATTCCAGGTGTGGCCTCACCAATACCCTGTATAACTGTAGCAAGACTTCCCTGCTTTTATACTCCATCCCCTTTGCAATAAAAGCCAAGATTCCTATGGCCTTCCTGATCACTTGCTGTACCTGCATACTAACCTTTTGTGTATCATGTACCAGGACCCCCAGGTCCTGCTGTACTGCGGCACTTTGCAATTTTTCTCCATTTAAATAATAACTAGCTCCTTGATTTTTTTTCTGCCAGCGTGCATAACCTCACACTTTCCAACATTATACTCCATCTGCCAAATTTTTGCCTCCAAGTCACACACCATCCTGACTTGGAAATATATCGGCCGCTCCTTCATCGTCATTGGGACAAAATCTTGGAACTCCCTCCCTAACAGCACTGTGGGAGCACCTTCACCACACGGACTGCAGCGGCTCAAGAAGGCGGCTCACCACCACCTTCTCAAGGGGCAATTAGGGAGGGGCAATAAATGCCGGCCTTGCCAGTGACGCCCACATCCCGTCAACGGATAAAACGCCCCATTTGTTTCTGATTCTCAGTAGAGTGCAAAACTAGTGCATGTGAAGGCGTTAATTGACTGCTGTTCTACCCAGTTATTCCTGTCTAGTAAGGAAGAAAGAGAGACTGACTGACTGGGTCTTTAAAAAAAAATTCATTCACGGGATGTGGGTGTCGCTGGCCCATCCCTAATTGCCCTCGAGAAGGTGGTGGTGAGCCGCATTCTTGAATATAACTGAGTGTCTCGCTGGGTCATTTCAGAGGGTCAGTTAAGAGTCAACCACATTGCTGTGTCTGGAGTCACATATAGGCCCAGACCGGGTAAGAAACATAGAAACATAGAAAATAGGTGCAGGAGTAGGCCATTCGGCTCTTCGAGCCTGCACCACCATTCAATAAGATCATGGCTGATCATTCCCTCAGAACCCCTTTCCTGTTTTCGCTCCATACCCCTTGATCCCTTTAGCCGTAAGGGCCGTATCTACCTCCCTCTTGAATATATCCAATGAACTGGCATCAACAACTCTTTGCGGTAGAGAATTCCACAAGGACAGCAGATTTCCTTCCCTAAAGGACATTAGTGAACCAGTTGGGGCTTTTTTTTGTTGTCGTTAATCTCTTTATTGACCCACTCAGGTTAGTTTACAAAACCAATCCTAGTATTAAGGCCAAGGACAGTTCACAATGAGATTCCAGAAAACGTGTACTAAAGTTACAAATGAGTGCAAGATTTTGTAAAAATATTCTCCACTTAAACAAAGTTTGGCTTAATTTCCCCATAACCATAATCAATGGAGATCGCAATCAGTGATCAGATTTAGCCAGAAATCTCAACAGGGATCACCCAGCAGATATCATTGCTACTATCATCCTTCAGCTCCCATTTAACCACCAACTTAATTGATTTATGACAACCCGATAGTTTCATGGTCACCAGTACTGACACTAGCTTTTTATTCCAGGTTTATTTAATTAACGGAATTTAAATTCCCCAGCTGCCGTGGTGGGATTTGAACTCGGGTATCTGGATCATTATAATTACTATGAGATGTCTGCTGGCCAGATCATAAATGCAAACCCAAAAAATGCTTTTACAATTTTTCTCTGGATAGCTAACAATCGAATGAGGGTCAAACCGTGGCTTTCTGAGTCAGAAGGTTGTGGGTTCAAGTCCCACTCCAGAGTCTTGAGCACAAAAATTCAGGTTGACACTCCCAGTGTAGTACTGAGGGAGTGCTGCACTGTCAGAGGGGCCGTCTTTCAGATGAGATGTTAAACCGAGGCCCTGCCTTCTCTCAGATAGGCGTAAAAGATCCTATGGCCACTATTTCGAAGGGGAGTTATCCCGGGTGTCATAAGAACATAAGAACAAGGAACAGGAGTAGGCCATACGGCCCCTCGTCCTGGAGCCCTTGTCCTGGGATATTTATCCCTCAATCAAATTATCTGGTCATTATCACGTTGCTGTTTGTGGGAGCTTGCTGTGCGCAAATTGGCTGCCGCGTTTTTCACATTACAACAGTGACTACACTTCAAAAAGTACTTCATTGGCTGTAAAGTGCTTTGAGGTACAGAAGCAGATCATCTATTTTATTGATGTTGATTGAGGGCTAAATATTGGCCTGGACATCGGGGATAACTCCCCTGCTCTTCTTCGATATAGTGCCGTGGGATCTTTTACGTCCAACTGAGAGGTGAGATGGGGCCTCGGTTTAACGTCTCATCCAAAAAGATGTCATCTCTGACAGTGCAGCACTCTCTCAGCACTGCACTGAGAGTGTCAGCCTAGATTTTGTGCTCAAGTCTCTAGAGTGGGACTTGAACCCATGATCTTTTGACTCAGAGGCAAGAGGGCTACTACAAGTTTAATGGAGAACCACCCAGTTGTATGACATGTATATCTAAAAGCAATAGTCATTCCTGTAGAATCATAGCATGGTTACAGCACAGAAGGAGGCCATTTGGCCCGTCAAGCCCGTGCCGGCTCTCTGCAAGTCACACTCCCCCTCCCTTTACCCTTAGCCCTGCACATATTTTTCCTTCAGGTACTTATCCAACTCCCTTTTGAAAGCCACAATTGAGTCTGTCTCCACCACCCTCTCAGGCAGCGCATTCCAGATCCTAACCACTCGCTGCGTAAAAAAGTATTCCCTCATGTCGCCTCTGGTTCATCTGCCAATCACCTTAAATCTGTGTCCTCTGGTTCTCTACCCTTCCACCAATGGGAACAGTTTCTCTCTCTCTACTCTGTCCAGACCCGTCGTGATTTTGAACACCTCGATCAAATCTCCTCTCAACCTTCTCTGCTCCAAGGAGAACAACCCCAGCTTCTCCAGTCTATCCACGTAACCGAAGTCCCTCATCCCGGGAACCATTCCTCTAAATATTTTCTGCCCCCTTCTAAGGCCTTCACATCCTTTCGATGAAGTCATTCAATCTACTCATTGGAATTCAGAAGAATGAGAGGCGATTTTATCGAAACGTATAAGATTATGAGGGGGCTTGACAAGGTGGATGCAGAGAGGATGTTTCCACTGATGAGGGAGACTAGAACTAGAGGGCATAATCTTAGAATAAGGGGCCGCCCATTTAAAACAGAGATGAGGAGAAATTTCTTCTCTCAGAGGGTTGTAAATCTGTGGATTTCGCTGCCTCAGAGAGCTTGGAAGTTGGGTCATTGAATAAATTTAAGACAGAGATAGACAGTTTCTTAACTGATAAGGGATTAAGGGGTTATGGGGAGCGGACGGGGAAGTGGAGCTGAGTCCATGATCAGCTCAGCTATGATCGTATTAAATGGCGGAGTAGGCTCGAGGGGCCGTATGGTCGACTCCTGCTCCTATTTCTTATGTTCTTATATAATTTAGATTAGGACGGCACTTGGAAGACCAAACAAGTTTTGCGAATAATTTAAATTAGTTCTATCCCGGATCACTGAATGCTTTTTTCCAAATTATTCACACGGCAATATTAATAATTCTGTTCAACCTTAAATGTTCAAAGGAACATGTTTTAAAAAAGTGATATATTGCTACATAATGGAATATACAACTCACTGTATTAAATGGATATCAGTGACACACTGTAAGATCAAAAATACCTCATCAATGTACGATCCCATGTAACCTCTGAGACTGCTCCTTGCCATTGAACCTGTAGTGGCTGCTCCATAAATATATTTTGGCGCAGTGTGATTCACAGGCATAGTGTTGATGTTGGTAACGTGATCCATGGTTTCGATCATATAACCTCTGTGGCCGGTCCCTTTGCTTATTGTCCCATGGTTGACTTTGGAACCTGCTGCATTGTTTGCTATGCTTATAAATCCTCCAGCCGAACCATCAACGTCACTGGTTATCAGTTGACTGCCTCTGACACCACCAGTTGAATTAACTGGGAGCAAAGGAATGTTCTACATGAGAAAAAACAGCATTCCTCAATAATTAATAATTGTAAAGCAAATACGTTAATTTCTTTACCACAAGGGGCTGCTGAAGTTTTATATAGCAGGCTGTGGGAGCGCAGGCCTGCATTTCTGTAACATAGAAACATCGAAAATAGGTGCAGGAGTCGGCCATTCGGCCCTTCGAGCCTGCACCACCATTCAATATGATCATGGCTGATCATTCACCTCAGTACCCCTTTCCTGCTTTCTCTCCATATCCTTTGATCCCTTTAGCCGTAAGGGCCATATCTAACTCCCTCTTGAATATATCCAATGAACTGATAGAAATGGATAGATTTTGTACCATTTCCACCAGAGTTAAACACAGGTGTTTCATGTACAGTCACACTGGGCTGCATACCCAGGGCACAGTGTTTAGTGCAGTCATCATTGCTTTGCTTTGGCCGCGGTCTGGAGAAAGCGAAAGGGTTAAAAGATGGAATATTGAAGATTGGATTAAAACAGGCCGCTAGACGATATGGTGCCATTTAGCCATTGAAATGAGTAACTGGTCATTTATCAGTATGTTGAGTATTTGAGTGTAACCTGTTACTATGCGAATAATAATCTGATGACATCGTCTGTATGTTAAACGATCTGGTTTGTGTATCGTACTTCAGAAAGCAATTAGCCGTGATTTCAGGACAATGTCATTTGAGTCTACCTCGTCTGCATGTTAATTGTCTGCATGTACTCTGGAAGGAAACAAGAGTTCAAAGGCTTTTTTGGTATAAAGATGAGAGTTTGACACACAGACCTTAGAAACATAGAAAATAGGTGCAGGAGTAGGCCATTCGGCCCTTCGAGCCTGCACCACCATTCAATAAGATCATGGCTGGTCATTCACCTCAGTACCCCTTTTCTGCTTTCTCTCCATACCCCTTGATCCCTTTAGCCGCAAGGGCCATATCTACCTCCCTCTTGAATATAT
Source organism: Pristiophorus japonicus (assembly GCF_044704955.1). NCBI lineage: Eukaryota > Metazoa > Chordata > Chondrichthyes > Pristiophoridae > Pristiophorus > Pristiophorus japonicus. The sequence goes on from NC_091977.1 coordinate 534,532,005, forward strand.
CAAACGAACTGGCATCAACAACTCTCTGCAGTAGGGAATTCCACAGGTTCACAATTCTGAGTGAAGAAGTTTCTCCTCATCTCAGTCCTAAATGGTTTACCCCTTATCCTTAGACTGTGTGACCCCCTGGTTCTGGACTTCCCCAACATCGGGAACATTCTTCCTGCATCTAACCTGTCCAATCCCGTCAATGTAGCAAAGTTTTCTGAAAAATGTAGCAAAGTTTTCTGAAAAAAGAATTCGTTGGACAAGCAACAAGCCTAATGTACTGATTGCTTGACGTAAATAGAAAACATAGTTTCTGAACACGAACCGTATCTGTCTCTCCGCCGCCTTCAATGTTGTTCGTTTCCAAGTGTCCGAGCGGTTGATTGGGTATTTCTTGAAAACGGCCCTTGTCTCCAATACCAGCTCCGGCACCACCAAACTTGCAGAACAGTAACAGGAGAGGAACAACTGTGGACAAACCATTTGACACGGTTAAAAATGCAATTCCTTAAAGCTACCATAAAACAATTGTTCCTTGGGGCGGCCGTGGTGGGGATTGGGGGGGGGGCCAGGGGTGCGGGTATAAAACATGGCCCAATTTTGGTTGCTGTAACATCGACATAATTGCACGCCGAGAGTGGAAGAATGCGGAGAGAATGAGTAATGCTGGCTCTCAACCCACAATGTACGCGGTCAGCCCACACTGAGATATGTGTGTGCACTAGGTCCGTGCAGCAGACCAGGTCTCCAGTCGTCCTGGTTAACCCTTGCCACTGGACCAAGACCTGGCTCTGTCAAGCCCGTGTGGTGGCTGGAGTCCACGCACAGGCTCCTCCCACCCTTCAACATGTAGTTCGGGATCCGGAATATCAGGTGCTTCATTGAAATACCTGTAAACTCATTCCTTTTTTGGCGTGGAAGCAAGTCATCCTCATTTTGAGGGACTGTGTATGATACATGGAATAATACATAGGAACATAAGAATTAGGAGCAGGAGATGGCCATGTATCCCCTCGAGCCTGCTCCATAATTCAATGCGATCACAACTGATCTTCGACCTTAATTCCACTTTCACACCCGATCCCCATATCCCTTGATACCCCTAGAGTCCAAAAACCTATCGATCTCAGCCTTGAACAATTCAATATTCACAGACCTCTGGGGTAGAGAATTCCAAAGACTCTGAGTGAGGAAATTCCTCCTCATCTCTGTCCTAAATGGCCGACCTCTTATCCTGAGACTGTGACCCCCCCCTAGTTCTACAGCACAGAACAGAAGGAGATAATTCGGTCCCACTCTCCCCCTGCTCTTTGCCCACAGGCCTACACATTTTTCCTCCTTCCAAGTATTGATCGTGACGTTTCTAATTTTTACAGGATGCGGGTGAGATCTTGGCTCTGATTGGCTTTGGTGGGAGTTCAGTCGAGAAGGTGATTCGTCAATCGCGTGCAAAGGATGATGGGTGAATTTAAAGCGAAGTGGTCCCAAATGGAGGCAAATAATTCCGGTCGCCGTGACAGAAGCGGTGAACATTCGCAAAAGAACCAGAGGGAAGATGAGGAGAATTTATTTTGCGTAGTGATTTGCCACGATCTGCAACGCGCTGCCTGAACGGGCGGTGGAAGCAGATTCAATAGTAACTTTCAAACGGGGAATTGGATAAATACTCGGAAGCTGAAAAAAATAATGTAAGGCTGTGAGGAAAGAGCAGGGGGGAGTGGGACTAATCGGATCGCTCTTTCAAAGAGCCGGCACAGGAATGATGGGCCGAATGGCGGCCTCCTGTGTTGTCTGAGTCGATGATTCTATGTATATCAGTGCATCATCCACTGTGTTGCTTATAAAGAGTCAGGAAAATGGTGGATAACAACTGATGTGAAAGTAAGTTAAATAAATTAAAATACTCTTCAATATATCATCATAGGCAGTCCCTCGGAATTGAGGAAGACTTGTTTCCACTCGAAAAGTGAGTTCTCAGGTGACTGAACAGTCCAATACGGGAATTACCGTCTCTGTCACAGGTGGGACAGACAGTGGTTGAAGGAAAGGGAGGGTGGGGAGTCTGGTTTGCCGCACGCTCCTTCCGCTGCCTGTGCTTGCTTTGTGCATGCTCTCGGCGACGAGACTTGAGGTGCTCAGCGCCCTCCCGGATGCACTTCCTAAGAAGGCACACTCAGCGAACATCAACAACCTGCATTTATATAGCGTCTTTACTGTAGTAAAAACATCCCAGGGCGCCTCGAAGGAGCGATTGTCAAACAAAATTTGACACGAGCCACATAAGGAGATACTAGGACAGGCATGACCAAAAGCTTGGTCAAAGAGGCAGGTATATTGACGCGTCTTAAAGGAGGAGAGAGAGGCGGAGAGGTTTAGGGAGGGAATTCCACAGCTCAGGGCCCAGACAGCTGAAGGCACGATGGTGAAGCGATGGAAATCAAGGATGGAGGAGCGCAGAGATCTCGGAGGGTTGTGAAGCTCTCATTTCGAGAGAATAATGATGTTCAGTGTCTGGGGCCCATGTGGTGAACTGTGTTGTCCACCGGTCTGACACGGAAAATACATTTAAAAAAAAAACTAAGGTGTCGAAATTCCATTTATAAGAGGTCTTTAAAATGATGAAAGATTTTGATAGAGTGGATACAGAGAGAATGTTTCCACTTGTGGGGAAGAGCATAACTAGAGGCCATCAATATAAGATAGTCATCCAGAAATCCAATGGGGAATTCAGGAGAAACCTCTTTACCCAGAGAGCGGTGAGAATGTGGAACTCGCTGCCACAGGGAGGGGTTGAGGCGAATAGTATCGATGCATTTAAGGGGAGGCTAGACAAGCACATGGGGGAGAAGGGAATAGAGGGTTATACTGATAGATTTAGATGAGGAAAGACGAGAGGAGGCTCGAGTGGAGCATAAACGCCGGCATGGACTGGTTGGGCCGAATGGTCTGTTACTGTGCTGTATATCTGATGTAAAGTATTACAAAGTACAGGAATATATTTACACCACAGAAACAGGCCATTGGGCCCAACTGCTCCATGCCGGTGTTTATGTTCCACACCAGCCCCCTCCCATCCCTCTCCATCTCACCCCATCACCATATCCTTCTATTCCCTTCTCCCTCATGTGTTTATCCAGCCTCCCCTTAAATGCATCAATACTATTCGCCTCAACCACTCCCTGTGGCAGCGAGTTCCACATTCTCACTGCTCTCTGGGTAAAGAGGTTTCTCCTGAATTTCCTATTGGATTTATTAGTGACTGTCTTATGTTTAAAACTGAGATGAGGAGAAATTTCTTCTCTCAGAGGGTTGTGGATCTGTGGAATTCTCTGCCTCAGAGAGCTGTGGAGGCTGGGTCATTAAATAAATTTAAGACCGATAGGGGGATAAGGGGTTATGGGGAGCGGGCAGGGAAGTGGAGTTGAGTCCATGATCGGATCAGCCATGATCGTATTAAATGGTGGAACAGGCTCTACTCCTGCTCCTATTTCTTATGTTATTATGTTCTAATGCCCTTGTCAACTCTAACAACATCATAAGAACATAAGAACATAAAAATTAGGAACAGGAGTAGGCCATCTAGCCCCTCGAGCCTGCTCCGCCATTCAACAAGATCATGGCTGATCTGGCCGTGGACTCAGCTCCACTTACCCGCCCGCTCCCCGTAACCCTTAATTCCCTTATTGGTTAAAAATCTATCTATCTGTGACTTGAATACATTCAATGAGCTAGCCTCAACTGCTTCCTTGGGCAGAGAATTCCACAGATTCACAACCCTCTGGGAGAAGAAATTCCTTCTCAACTCGGTTTTAAATTGGCTCCCCCATATTTTGAGGCTGTGCCCCCTAGTTCTAATCTCCCCGATCAGTGGAAACAACCTCTCTGCCTCTATCTTGTCTATCCCTTTCATTATTTTAAATGTTTCTATAAGATCACCCCTCATCCTTCTGAACTCCAATGAGTAAAGACCCAGTCTACTCAATCTATCATCATAAGGTAACCCCCTCATCTCCGGAATCAGCCTAGTGAATCGTCTCTGTACCCCCTCCAAAGCTAGTATATCCTTCCTTAAGAAAGGTGACCAAAACTGCACGCAGTACTCCAGGTGCGGCCTCACCAATACCCTATACAGTTGCAGCAGGACCTCCCTGCTTTTGTACTCCATCCCTCTCGCAATGAAGGCCAACATTCCATTCGCCTTCCTGATTACCTGCTGCACCTGCAAACTAACTTTTTGGGATTCTTGCACAAGGACCCCCAGGTCCCTCTGCACTGCAGCATGTTGTAATTTCTCCCCATTCAAATAATATTCCCTTTTACTGTTTTTTTTTCCAAGGTGGATGACCTCACACTTTCCGACATTGTATTCCATCTGCCAAACCTTAGCCCATTCGCTTAACCTATCTCAATCTCTTTGCAGCCTCTCTGTGTCCTCTACACAACCCGCTTTCCCACTAATCTTTGTGTCATCTGCAAATTTTGTTACACTACACTCTGTCCCCTCTTCCAGGTCATCTATGTATATTGTAAACAGTTGTGGTCCCAGCACCGATCCCTGTGGCACACCACTAACCACCGATTTCCAACCCGAAAAGGACCCATTTATCCCGACTCTCTGCTTTCTGTTAGCCAGCCAATTCTCTATCCATGCTAATACATTTCCTCTGACTCCGCGTACCTTTATCTTCTGCAGTAACCTTTTGTGTGGCACCTTATCGAATGCCTTTTGGACGTCATCACGGATAAAGTGTGAAACTCGCTACCGCAGGGAGTGATTGAGGTCGATAGCGGAGATGTATTTAAAGGGGGGGCTAAATATGCACAGGAGGGAGAAAGGAATGGAATGATATGGTGATGGGTTGGAAGGGGGCTGGTGTGGAGCATGAACACCGGCACGGACCTGTTGGGCCCAATGGCCTGTTTCTGTGTGGCCGTCGCTTTGACTTACGTAGCAGCAATAAAGCCCCCAGAGCCATCAGTCCTCCCGCAGCGCTGCCAAGCCCAGTTTTACTCGATCCAATCAGCGGGATTTTTTCCCCAGAGCAGGTCAGGTCATTGCCAGTGCACTCGATCACCTTGACCTCCACGTTTTGTACTTTGCCGGACCCTTGATTATCTTCAACCTTGATCGGGACGGTAAACGTATCGGGCCACAAGTCCTTTATCGGCTGGAGCTTGATACTGGTATCTTTTGGAAAGAGAAAGGGAGGGCAGCAAAAAAGCATTAGTCACGCCGAAAACCACAAGAAACTGCATTTCTGTAGCGCCTTTAATGTAGTAAAACGTCCCGTGGTGCTTCACAGCAAGCCACACAAGGAGATATTGGGCCTGGAACATGGTGGGCCGCCCCGACCTGTATGAGAACACCACCGCAGGTCGGGGTTATAAATAGAGCTGGAGCGTCGGACCCTGGAACATTTTGGGTGAAGGTGCGGCGAATGAGGGTACAGGGCCCAGAAGAGCCGAGGGCCCAGGGTCAGCACGGGCCCAGCCCACACTGCGATATGTGCGTGCACTAGGTCCGTGCAGCAGAGCTGGTCTCCAGTCGTCCTGGTTCACCTTTGCCACTGGACAAAGGCCGAGCTCTGTCAAGCCCGTGTGGTGGCTGGTTGCAACGGTCACCCCACGTTAAAAAAATCCACGCACAGGCATCTTCCACCCCCTCAATTGGAGTTCAGGACTGGGACATCGAGTCCTTCATTGAAACATCAGTGAACTCTCATGGAAGCAAGTCATCCTCGTTCGAGGGACTGTCTATGATGATGATGATGATGATGTTTCCGGATTAAAAAGTGTTCCGGACTTGCGAGATACAACCTATATTCTCATCGATAATAATGGGAGCTCTGTTTACTATCAATGAGAAAACCTCCTGCCTAAAACATCGAAACACAGCACAATACATTTTTTTTAAAAACCTCACATATTTAAAATTAATTGAAATTAAAAAAAAAAGAACTTGACAGCGAGCTACATAAGGAGATATTAGGACAGGCCACCAAAAGCTTGGTGAAAGAAGTAGGTTTTAAGGAGCGTCTTAACGTAGGGGAGAGAGGCGGAGAGGTTTAGGGAGGGAGTTCCCGAGCTTGGGGCCCAGGCAGCTGAAGGCACGGCCGCCAATGGTGGAGCAATTATAATCGGGGATGCTCAAGGGGCCAGAATTGGAGGAGCGCAGACATCTCGGGCGGGGGGGGTTGTGGGGCTGGAGGAGATTACAGAGATAGGGAGGGGATGAGACCATGGAGGGATTCGAACCCGAGGACGAGAATTTTGAAATCGAGGAGTTGCCTAACCGAGCCCGAGCCAATATAGGTCGGCGAGCACAGGGGGTGATGGGTGAACGGCTAACACCATCATTTTAAGAAAAGCTTCTGCTTAAAGTTGCACTGTAAAAAACAAAAGAGATGAGTGAAGGGTGACCTGATAGAGATTTTTAAACTTATAAAGTGTTTTAATAGGACAGACGTAGAGAAGGATATAGAGGACTGGAGAAAGACCAATAGAGATTTACCTTGATACCAGAACTGAGAGCATGTAACTATGAGGATGGGACTCTGGTCTCTGGAAAAAAGAACGCTGATGGGTGACCCGATAGACGTCTTTAAAATTATGAAGAATGCTGATAGAGCAGACAGAGTGAAGATGTTCCCACATGTACAAAACTAGGAACCATAAATATAAGATAGTCACTAATAAATCCAATGGGGAATTCAGGAGAAACTTCTTTACCCAAAGAACGGTGAAAATACAGAATCCCTTATCTTAAGGGAATAAGGGGAAAAGGGAATAAGGGTTTATGGGGAGTGGGCAGGGAAGTGGAGCTGAGTCCATGATCTTATTGAATGGTGGAGCAGGCTCGAGGGGCTGTATGGCCAACTCCTGCTCCTATTTCTTATGTTCTTATGTAGAATGTAAAAATCACTACTTAGAGCTGCTACAGGGATTGACAGGGTAGATGCAGGGAGGTTGTTTCCCCAGGCTGGGGGGGTCTAGAACCAGGGGTCACAGTGTCAGAATAAGGGGTCGGCTATTTAGGACTGAAATGAGGAGGAATTTCTTCACTCAGAGGGTGGTGAATCTTTGGAATTCTCTGCCCCAGACAGCTGTGGAGGCTCAGTTGTTGAGTATATTCAAGACAGAGATTGAAAGATTTTGGATATAAGGGAATCAAGGGATATGAAGATCGGGTGGGAAAGTGGAGTTGAGGTAGAAGATCAGCCATGATCTCATTGAATGGTAGAGCAGGCTCGAAGGGCTGAATGGTCTACTCCTGCTCCTAATTGTTATGGTATTATGCTGCCACAGGGAGGGGTTGAGGTGGATAGTATCGATGCATTTAAGGGGAAGCTGGATAAACACATGAGGGAGAAAGGAATAGAAGGATATGGTGATGGGGTGAGATGAAGAGGGGTGGGAGGGGGTTCGTGTGGAGCATAAACACCGGCACGGACCCGTTGGGCCCAATGGCCTGTGTCTGTGCTGTACATTCTATGTAAATCAGATACACCCTCCTAAACCTTACTTCACCACCTGTCCTTACCATCTTTACGTAAAATCTTCCATTTCTTCTGTATGTCTGGTTCATTATCAAGTTTAAATTGATAAGGAGCGCTGTTTGGATACGAATCAGCATCGAAGGCCGTAATGGTCAAAGACTTTGCTTTATCACACATGCAAGGCTGTAGGTTCTTAATGATGGGAATATTATCGTTCTCATCGTCTACCTGAATGACCACTGTGCCTGTGGCTGTTCTAGGACTAGGTCCTGCAAGACAGAAACAGAAAACCCAATTATTATTTTTTTCCGTCAAACGAAAATGCTGGAAATGTGAAATTGAAAAATAATCAGGAGACGCTGGAAAACACTCAGTGGTCGTGAGTTATGTGGGGGGGGGCGGGGGGGAGATGGCGGGTGGAGGGGTGGAGAAGGGGTGGGGGAGGGAGAGGGGTTGGGGGTAGCGGGGCAGGAGGACGCAGCTGGGGACCATTGGGGACAGACCCCAACAATCGGCGGTGGGGAGTGGGAGGGGCGGTGGGGGGGCGGGCGATGGGGGGGGGGGTTCAGGGGATTCAGGTGGGGGGTAGGGGGAGAGGGTTGAAGCTTGGCAATTGGGAGAGAGAGAGGCTCGGGTCCGGGGGGGAGGGGGAGACAGGGAGGGGGGGGAAAGCGGGGGGGGGGGGGAGTGGGATCCGGGTTACGGGGGAAGGGGGGGGCAGCGGACGATCGCGGAAGCGAGGAGAGGCCGCGATCGGCAGAAGATTTGCGCGAGGGTCCGGGAGTTGCGGGGGGTGGAGGCAGGTGTGGAGGGAGAGGGGAGCACTCCTGCTCCCTCCCGGCCCACAAGGAGAGCCCTAAAAACCACTTCCCCGCTGAATCCGGCTGTTCCCGTCTCCAGTCCGCTGCCGGGTTTCCCGAGCCCTGGGACACCCGGCCGGCAGCCAGTGAACATAAGTCAGGCTCCCAGCGGCACTGTGGGAGCGCCGCACAGCCCGCCACCATAAAAATAGCAGCTTGGGGGCCAGGTGTAGCAAATTTTCATTTCTAACCCACCCCCGCTCCTCCCCGGACCCTATCCTGTCCGACGTAGGAGGGTCAATACCAACATTTCGGGTCGATGACCTTTCATCCCAACTGGAACGATAATTTCCTACAATACTGACCACACTTCAAAGGTACCTCACTGGCTGTGAAGCGCTTTGGTGAAAGGCACTATGTCCTCCTTGAGGAAGCTGTTGAGGGCTTCCCTTTGTGCCACTGTAGGTCGAGAAGGCAGCACAGGTTTTGGCCCAGCACCGTCTGAAAAGTGACACCTCAAAAGGGAAATAGCGCAAGTTTGTTTCCACCATTGGTGAGAGGGAAAGCACAAAAAGAATTGGTTGGGAAAGAAACAATGCCTAACACAGAGGGGGGCAGTCGGAATGTGGATTACGGGGAGCGGGCAGGGAAGTGGAGCTGAGGCCAGGATCAGATCAGCCACAATCTCATTAAATGGCGGAGCAGGCTCGAGGGGCCAAATGGCCTACTCCTGTTCCTATTTCTTATGTTCTGCTAGAAATCCTTTTAAAACGGAGTTAACTGGTTGCTTGAGATAGTGAAACAAAAGGCATCAAGGGGTATGGGGAAAAAGCGGGAATTATGGGTTCGAACCTCCACTTTTTTTGCCCACTTAACGGCCATTTTACCGCTGAAATGACGTATAACTCCCAGATATCGCCCATTTTTGGAAACTTATCACCGAGTGTTATTTTCCCCATGTGCTTAACGCCGGGAAAAAATATTACCGCCCGCCCACCTTTTTTTTGGGGCGGAATCAGCAGAATGCGTGAATTCAACGGCCATAATATCTGCATGGAATTAACACCGAGATTCAATATTAACTCCCGGCGACTAGTTTTTATCCAAACTAGCGGGCATGGAGATCGGCCATCGTCAATTTCACCATCTCGCACACATATTCCCACAATATCGCTCGCTCAAAAAATCGACCACAACAAGTAGAACTAACCGGAACGAATCACAGCGTTATGGACGCCATGTTCCACATCACACGTCGCATCCTTTAAAAGGCTGCTGTGCTTTAACCTCGGCGGAGTTCGGATATACCCTGCAGGTCGTTGGAGTTGATGTGAACATCTCTAAAAACATCTTGACCAAACTGTGACCGATTGGAATTGAAGAGGTGTGTTCGTCGGGACATTCCTTGTTTGGGACCGATCGGTGGAAAACAGAGAGCTACTGCAATGGGGCCTGTCCTTTCTCACCCTCTCTTGGTGACCAAATACATGCAGCAGACTCGACATCGCCGAAAGAATGCTGCTCTGCATTATGTGCCCAGTGTACGAAGTGACAGACAGATGAGGAGGACCAGACGTTACACCCCCCGCAAGTACAAGGAGAAGCATTCTTACCTCAACTCGCCCGACACCACCTGCCTTCGGAGACTGTGCTTCCACAAAGAGGTTATCACTGAGGTATGCCAGCTCATAAGGGCAGATCTGCAGCCTGCCAGCACATCAGTACTGCACTGTCAGTCGAGGTCAAAGTCACCGCGGCACTGTCGTTCTACGCCTCGGGTTCTTTTCAGGCCACAGCTGGAGACATTTGCGGACTTTCTCAGCATGCCACACATCGCTGCATTAGACAGGTCACTGTGTCCTGTACGCACGCAGGAGGGACTTGATCAGCTTCCCTATGACCAAGGGTGCCACAGAGTGAGAGGGCTCTAGGATTCTCCAGAATTGCAAACTTCCCCAAGGTGCAAGGAGCAATAGATTGTACTCACATCACGATGCGGGCACCTTTTCAGGATGCTGAGGTTTTCAGGAACCGCAAGGGATTCTACTCCTTGAATGTCCAACTGGCTGTCAACCACCAGCAAATTATACTGGCAGTGAATGCTCAATTTCCGGGCAGCATCCATGATGCTCACATCCTGCGTGAGAGCACTGTATCTGTCTTGTTTAACAATCAGCCACAAGGCTGGATGCTTGGGGACAAAGGATATGGCCTCGCCACCTGGCTGATGACCCCGCTGCGTGACACCCACACCGAGGCCGAGAGGCGACACAATGAGAGCCAAAGAGCAACTCGCAATATCGTGGAGAAAACCACTGGATGTGCTGAAGCAGCACTTCAGATACCTGGACTACTCAGGAGGCGAGCTCCAATACCACCCTGAGCAGGTGCTGTGCTCCATGTTACTTGGCTATCAGGAGGGGACAAGAATTGCCTGATGAACCTGACAGTCCACCTCACCAGAGAGAGGAAGAGGAGGACGAGGAGGCGGACGCTGACATCGGGCCAGACAATCAGGTTGACGCTGACCGCATGATAGGGCCCATGGTGGCATGATAGCTGCAAGAGCCTTATGTCAGGAGCTCATCAATGATCGCTTTGTCTGAAACAACGTTGGTGTTATTTACAAGGTTGACACACTGCTGGGTGTGCAGGTCATACATCAATGGTGGGCATCACCTTGGTGACAGTTAAAGTTTAAGTTGATTGAAGTTAAGTGTGATTATACCCTTTGATGTGAAGGAATCACCAGCGTGTAATGGTGCAGCTATCTGAGCCAATGGGCTGCAAGGTTTTGTTAAATAAAAAACATTTAAACCGAACATTGGTCTGAAATCATCAGTATTTCTGTACAAACCAACCCTACCCCCGCTGACCTCCCCGCTTCTCCTTCCCCCCTCTACACCTTATCCATACCCTCCTGATTTCAAGCCTCCTGGCCGAGGAGGGCCTCAGGCGATGATTCATTGCGGGGGGGCGGTGTCGGCCGAAGTGCTGCTTGGACGGATATGGGAGAGGACGGTCCCGAGTTGGGAGCGTGCTCCGAGCCATAAGCAAGATGTTGCTGCTGGTTCTCACGTGTGGTGGGTAATGGGGGTGCAGCACCTTGGGGTGCAGTGCGCCGCTCCGGGACCACTGGGAGCCCTCTGCCACCAGTGTTCCTGGCTACCAGCTCCAGGGCCTCCTCCATCCCTTCCATTTTATGTTAATTGTTGGACAAAAACTCAGTGCCAACTATGTTCTTGGTGCTTAGTGGGCTTTTTGCTGCTGGTGAATCTCTGTCGTGCCTCCCACAACAGCCAGACAAGCACACACCGCAGTCACACAGGCCTTCAGCGCCTCTGAGCTCCCTCCCTCGCTGTCTCCTCTTCTACGCATGTCATGGTGACCCTTGACCTCCTGAATCGCGGGAATGGAGCGTTGCCATGCCGTCGCTAAGGACGGCCACACTTTACGGCAGAAGATCAGAAAAATTTAACGCTCCCGCCCATTTGATATTGCCTTGGTGACAGTTGAAGTTTAAGTTGATTGACGTTAAGTGTGATTATACCCTTTGATGTTAAGGAATCACCAGGTGTTTTGAGAAAGGGTGAGAAGCCGGCGATCTGAAAACCCTTTTTTCATGCCCACTACAGAAATAACGCCCATTTTTGGACGCTAAGCTCAAAAGAAGAGGTTCTAGCCCCATGGTGTTGAGATAGATCATATCATATTGAATGGCGGTGCAGACTCGAAGGGCCGAATGGCTTACTACTGCACCCATTTTTCTATTAAAAGGCACTGGGAGAGTAATGAGGAAGGTGGGATCATATGGGAAACAAAACGTGATGCTTACTATGAAAATCTGGGAAACAGGACCTATAAACGGTCTGAAAATGGGTCCTTTTACACTTCAATATACACTCTTATCTTGCAATACTGAGTGACCATTAGTTATAGGTATGAACAGCACTGTGTGCGATGCATGCTGGAAACAGGGCACATGTTCATGTGCGCCTGTTAATGAGACAAAAAGCATCCTCTACATCTTTTCAGGGCTTTCAAAATCTCACTGTAAAGCTGAACGCTGTATTCAAACTCGACAGCCACTCACCCTCATTATCTATAGCCAGAACAGTTGCTGTATACTTTCCATCAACCACATGCTCAGACTCATGGTCAGGCAAGTTGGCCAGGGTAATCTCCCCAGTTTTGGAGTCAATGTTGAAGAAGTTTGCTGGATCTGAGTTCTTTGCATATCTGTTTGAAAACATTTAAAGTAGGTATTAGTTTTTGCAAACATGTATGTACACATACCATGTGTTACACACACCACACACAGACACGCACACACAGGCACGTACATATACACAGACACGCACATACACACAGACACCTCATGCACATAGACACACATGCACACAACCCACACACGCAGACCCACACATACATACACACGGACACACACGCACACACACACGCACACAAAGACGCACACACACAGACACACACATACACACACACACCACACACAGACACACACTCACACACACACACACCACACACACACCACACACAGACACACACATACACACACACACACACACCACACACAGACACACATACACAGACATGCACATACACACACACACCACACACACACCACACACAGACACACATACACAGACACGCACATACACACACACACCACACACACACACACACACACACACCACACACAGACACACACACACGCACACACACAGGCACACATACACAGACACGCACGTTCACACACTCACACACACACACACACACCGCACACAGACACACACACACACACACACACAGACACACATACACAGACACGCATGCATACACACACACACACACACACACAGAGGACCAGGACGACTGGAGTCCTGCTCTGCTGCACGGACCCAGTGCGCACACATATCACAGTGTGGGCTGTCCCGTGCTGCCCCTGGGCACTCGCCTTTCCTGGGCCCACACACTACACACATACACCATACACAAGCGCACACAGACACGCGCACACACACACCACACACACACACATACTCTCACACACACGCACATACAGACACACAGACACACACACACACACAAACACACACACACACACAGACGCACATACAGACACACACGTATACACACACACACACACAGACACACACACACACACATACACAGACACGCACATACACACACACCACAAACAGCCATACAATTGCACACACACCATGCATACACATACCTACCAGACACACTCATCACACAGACATGTACACACAGACACGCACATACACACAGACACGCACACACACACAGACACACATACACCGACACGCACGTATACACACACACACACACAGACACACACACACATACACACACACACAGACACGCACATACACACACACAACAAACAGCCATGCAATTGCACACACCATGCATACACACACCTACCAGACACACTCATCACACAGACATGTACACACAGACACGCACATACACACAGGCACGCACGCACACACCACGCGCATACACACACATACCACACATACTCATCACACAGACACGTACATACAAACACACACACTACATGCACACACTACACACACACATACTATATGCACACACACACACGACACACACATTACACGTGCACACTACACACACCATACGCACACACACACAGGGGGATGGGAACCTATGCAGCGAGACAGGGCGAAGTAATATGGAGTCAGAAACAGATGGTAGAAAGGTAAAAAGCAATAGTGGAAGGCCGAGTAAACAAAGGCAAGAAACAAAAAGGGCCACACTACATCATAATTCTAAAAGGACAAAGGGTGTTAAAAAAACAAGCCTGAAGGCTTTGTGTCTTAATGCAAGGAGTATTCATAATAAGGTGGATGAATTAACTGTGCAAATAGATGTTAACAAATATGATGTGATTGGGATTACAGAGACGTGGCTCCAGGATGATCAGGGCTGGGAACTCAACATCCAGGGGTATTCAACCTTCAGGAAGGATAGAATAAAAGGAAAAGGAGGTGGGGTAGCATTGCTGGTTAAAGAGGAAATTAATGCAATAGTTAGGAAGGACATTAGCTTGGATGATGTGGAATCTATATGGGTAGAGCTGCAGAACACCAAAGGGTAAAAAATGATAGTGGGAGTTGTGTACAGACCTCAAAACAGTAGTAGTGATGTTGGGGAGGGTATCAAACAGGAAATTAGGGGTGCGTGCAGTAAAGGTGCAGCAGTTATCATGGGTGACTTTAATATGCATATAAATTGGGCTAACCAAACTGGAAGCAATATATTGGAGGAGGATTTCCTGGAATGCATAAGGGATGGTTTTCTAGACCAATATGTCGAGGAACCAACTAGGGGGGAGGCCATCTTAGACTGGGTGTTGTGTAATGAGAGAGGATTAATTAGCAATCTCGTTGTGCGAAGCCCCTTGGGGAAGAGTGACCATAATATGGTGGAATTCTACATTAGGATGGAGAATGAAACAGTTAATTCAGAGACCATGGTCCAGAACTTAAAGAAGGGTAACTTTGAAGGTATGAGGCATGAATTGGCTAGGATAGATTGGCGAATGATACTTAAGGGGTTGACAGTGGATGGGCAATGGCAGACATTTAGAGACCGCATGGATGAACTACAACAATTGTACATCCCTGTCTGGCGTAAAAATAAAAAAGGCAAGATGGCTCAACCGTGGCTATCAAGGGAAATCAGGGATAGTATTAAAGCCAAGGAAGTGGAATACAAATTGGCCAGAAATAGCAGCGAACACGGGGATTGGGAGAAATTTAGAGCTCAGCAGAGGAGGACAAAGAGTTTGATTAGGGCAGGGAAAATAGAGTACGCGAGGAAGCTTGCAGGGAACATTAAGACGGATTGCAAAAGCTTCCATAGATATGTAAAAAGAAAAAAGTTAGTGAAGACAAATGTAGGTCCCCTGCAGTCAGAATCAGGGGAAGTCATAACGGGGAACAAAGAAATGGCAGACCAATTGAACAAGTACTTTGGTTCGGTATTCACTAAGGAGGACACAAACAACCTTCCGGATATAAAAGGGGTCAGAAGGTCTAGTAAGGAGGAGGAACTGAGGGAAATCCTTATTAGTCGGGAAATTGTGTTGGAGAAATTGATGGGATTGAAGGCCGATAAATCCCCAGGGCCTGATGGACTGCATCCCAGAGTACTTAAGGAGGTGGCCTTGGAAATAGCGGATGCATTGACAGTCATTTTCCAACATTCCATAGACTCTGGATCGGTTCCTATGGAGTGGAGGGTAGACAATGTAACATCACTTTTTAAAAAAGGAGGGAGAGAGAATACAGGGAATTATAGACCGGTCAGCCTGACATCAGTAGTGGGTAAAATGATGGAATCAATTATTAAGGATGTCATAGCAGCGCATTTGGAAAGAGGTGACATGATAGGTCCAAGTCAGCATGGATTTGTGAAAGGGAAATCATGCTTGACAAATCTTCTGGAATTTTTTGAGGATGTTTCCAGTAGACTGGACAAGGGAGAACCAGTTGATGTGGTGTATTTGGACTTTCAGAAGGCTTTCGACAAGGTCCCACACAAGAGATTAATGTGCAAAGTTAAATCACATGGGATTGGGGGTAGTGTGCTGACATGGTTTGAGAACTGGTTGGCAGACAGGAAGCAAAGAGTAGGAGTAAATGAGTACTTTTCAGAATGGCAGGCAGTGACTAGTGGGGTACCGCAAAGTTCTGTGCTGGGGCCCCAGCTGTTTACATTGTACATTAATGATTTAGACGAGGGGATTAAATGTAGTATCTCCAAATTTGCGGATGACATTAAGTTGGGTGGCAGTGTGAGCTGCGAGGAGGATGCTATGAGGCTGCAGAGTGACTTGGATAGGTTAGGTGAGTGGCCGATGAAGTATAATGTGGATAAATGCGAGGTTATTCACTTTGGTGGTAAAAACAGAGAGACAGACAATTATCTGAATGGTGACAGATTAGGAAAAGGGGAGGTACAACGAGACCTGGGTGTCATGGTATATCAGTCATTGAAGGTTGGCATGCAGGTACAGCAGGCGGTTAAGAAAGCAAATGGCATGTTGGCCTTCATAGCGAGGGGATTTGAGTACAGGGGCAGGGAGGTGTTACTATAGTTGTACAGGGCCTTGGTGAGGCCACACCTGGAGTATTGTGTACAGTTTTGGTCTCCTAACTTGAGGAAGGACATTATTGCTATTGAGGGAGTGCAGCGAAGGTTCACCAGACTGATTCCCGGGATGGCGGGACTGACATATCAAGAAAGACTGGATCAACTGGGCTTGTATTCACTGGAGTGCAGAAGAATGAGAGGGGATCTCATAGAAACGTTTAAAATTCTGATGGGTTTCGACAGGTTAGATGCAGGAAGAATGTTCCCAATGTTGGGGAAGTCCAGAACCAGGGGTCACAGTCTAAGGGTAAGGGGTAAGCCATTTAGGACCGAGATGAGGAGGAACTTCTTCACCCAGAGAGTGGTGAACCTGTGGAATTCTCTACCACAGAAAGTTGTTGAGGCCAATTCACTAAATATATTCAAAAAGGAGTTAGATGTATTCCTTACTACTAGGGGGATCAAGGAGTATGGCGAGAAAGCAGGAATGGGGTACTGAAGTTGCATGTTCAGCCATGAACTCATTGAATGGTGGTGCAGGCTCGAAGAGCCGAATGGCCTACTCCTGCACCTATTTTCTATGTTTCTATGTTTCACACACTATATACACACACACACTACACACACACACACACACTACACACACCATACACACACATACTACAATCACGCACACATACGCGGACATGCACATACACTCACACACACGAACACGCAGACCACACACACTCACGCACACACACAGACACACCATACGTACATACACACATCACACACACACATGCACAAACCATACACACACACACACACGCTTACTACTTTACCTTGTTCTTTCACTTTCTTTCCCAGTATCGGCACTGATGGCCGGATACCTTCCAAGCGTTTGATGAATTTTGATTTTTGTCTTATCTTCAGAAATCATGATTCGCTTTGTTGTTGGCTGGAACGAGAAGCCTTCTTTCTTATCTTTCACATTGACTTTTATGGTAACTTGTTTCCCAACACCTCCAGCTCCTCCACCTCCTCCTCCACTGATCACAGACGAGTGATACGATGCCTTATTGGAGACTGCAAGGATCAAATTATTGACTGCAGATACCTCATGATCCAGTTCCTGGGGGAGGGAGAAACAAAAATGTTGGCAGAGACACGGGAGACACACTAAACACCGCCTCAAAAAAGCTTTTTGAGTCAAATTCCTAAGTCAGACAAAGGATATTTTAAACACAAACAGAAACTGTCGGAGACACTCAGCAGGTTGGGCAGCATCTGCGGAGAGAGAAACAGAGTTAACGTTTCAGGTCGGTGACCCTTCGTCAAAACTGGAAGTGGTTAGAGATGTAAGTATTGTGTCTGTAAGGACTCCAGTAATGACTCCACATGAACTGTGACCTTAGTCCATTTATTGCAGCTCCTGAGTGAGGTTACAGTAAGGTGAGCTCCCTTTTATACCTGGTTACCTGTCGTGTACAGGTGTCCCCTCGGTCTCCACCAGTTGCACTCTCTGGTGGTACAGGCATAGTGTATACAGTGTGAAGATACATCCAGTAGTCTTATGTAACTGTACACTGAGTGTACTTATATTATACATACACAACAGTAAGAGGTTTTAAGCAAATACAATGGCAGAGAAAGGTGGGGAAGGGGAGGAAAGAACTAAAGGGAAGGTCCGTGAAGAGATGGAAGGCAGGAGAGATTAAATGACAAAAGGGATGATGGCACGAGGTGAAAGGGGATGAGAATGGGACAAGTGTAATATATATAGCTCCACCTGTGGACTCCTGTGGCACTGCAGCCAGTGCTGTTTATAATAAAGAGGGAACAGGTCACCTGACCTAGAGTTCCAGCGTGTTCTGCCATCTTAAGGTTGTGTGTGTGTTTGTGAGTTGCACTGAAGATATGACGATGGTGACGAGGATGGGATAAACCGGGTCAAAAAGCTGCAATTTTTGCTGGTGGCGGATTCAGCCAACCGACAGCGAGACTTTGAGAGCTTCTCTGAATTGATTGAGTTGGACTGAAGATATAACATAAAGGAACAACAGCTGCATCTAGAGGAGGTGTAAATAGGAATGGCAGAATCATCGATAGTTGCCGTCTGAAGAAATGGGGGCAGAGGTTATGGTCTGAAATTGTTGAACTCGATGTTGAGTCCGGAAGGCTGTAAAGTGCCGAATCGAAAGGTGAGGTGCTGTTCCTTGAGCTTACGTTGAGAACATAAGAAATAGGAGCAGGAGTCGGCCATACGGCCCCTCGAGCCTGCTCCGCCATTCAATAAGATCATGGCTGATCTGATCATGGACTCAGCTCCACTTCCCTGCCCGCTCCCCATAACCCTTTACTCCCTTATCGCTCAAAAATCTGTCTATCTCCACCTTAAATATATTCAATGACCCAGCCTC
Source organism: Pristiophorus japonicus (assembly GCF_044704955.1). Taxonomy (NCBI): domain Eukaryota; kingdom Metazoa; phylum Chordata; class Chondrichthyes; family Pristiophoridae; genus Pristiophorus; species Pristiophorus japonicus. The sequence goes on from NC_091977.1 coordinate 534,550,857, forward strand.
CACAGCTCTCTGGGGCAGAGAATTCCACAGATTTACAACCCTCTGAGAGAAGAAATTTCTCCTCATCTCAGTTTTAAATGGGCAACCTCTCATTCTGAAACTATGCCCCCTAGTTCTAGATTCCCCCAAGAGGGGAAACATCCTCTCTGCATCTACCCTGCCAAGCCCCCTAAGAATCTTAAACATTTCAATAAGATCACCTCTCATTCTTCTAAAATACAGGCTCAACCTTTCTTCATAAGACAACCCCTTCATCTCAGGAATCAATCTCGTGAACCTTCTCTGAACTGTCTCATTGGAGCAGGGTGAGAGGTCGAGGACAGAGAGGTCAGAGTAGGAGCGGTCCGGGGAAGTAAAGGATGTTGTAAGTTGTTGAAGGGGAAATATTTTTGCGGCGAGGGCAATAGGGCATCTGGGAGCTCAGTGAATGATGGGACCTAATGTCTATCTCCTTCACCGGTGAGATTGAAGGATTGAAAAAGAAACAGAGGAACAACGGAGCAGGAAATAGGGTGAATTAGAGACACATCAGTGAACGAACAGAAGAGAAAGAGAGATTAAAAGTAAGAGAGACATAAAGGAAAAATAGGAAAAAATATTAAACATTTTAAAAAAGCCTCTAAGAACAATTTACTACCTGCAGGAATGAGATTCCAGTTTCAATGGTTCACTTTCCGGGTCGGAAAGGTTGAGTGGTATTGCAGGAACATAAATCTCATCATTAAAACTGTTCTTACGCTGTTACGCTAACTTTCGGTGGTGAGTTTAATGGGTAATTAATGCACGGATGCAACAACTTCTTGAGACCCACGGGGAGGGTGAAGGCGAGCTGCTGTTTCCGCGAGGCTGAAGGCGGAGCAGCGCAAACCGTCCAGCAACTTGTGGCGGTTCGTGATTCACGGGGCGATCCTGCCTCGCCACAAGTGGTTGGCATGATAATGGCGAGCGCCATTAAACTTGCCGGGATTTTCCCAGTAACTGCTGGGCCCAGCCGTTCCTTTAATGTCCTTATTATAGTGATCTCTTGCTCTCCGCTCCTTCCACCGCATCCTACCACAGGTTTAACGTGTCAGTCAGTGGCTCAGTGGGCAGCACTCTCTGGCCTCTGAGTCAGAAGGTTGTGAGTTCCAAGCCCCACTCCAGAGACTTGAGCACAAAAATCTAGACTTGACACTCCCGGTGCAACGCTGCGGGAGTGCCGCACTGCCGGAGGTAATCTTTCGGATTACTTTTAACCGAGGGTCCTGTCCGTGCTCTCAGGTGGACATAAAGGATCACATGGCACTATTTCAAAGAAGAGCAGGGGAGTTATCCTCGGTGTCCTGGGACCCATATTTATCCCTCAATCAACATAACAAAAACAGATTATCCGGTCATTATCACATTGCTGTTTGTGGGAGCTTGCTGTGCACAAATTGGCTGCCGCATTTCCCACATTACAACAATGACTACACTCCAAAAGAACTTCATTGGCTGTAAAGCGCTTTGGGACCTCCGGTGATCGTGACGAGCACTATAGAAATGTAAATCTTTCTTTTACTTGATTTTCAATGTTACCTTTTGAAGTATCAATATTCCTTCATTTGTCTCTTCATCGACTTCAAACCTGAAGTTTCCATTTTCGTTCCCTTTGATAATGTCAAACTTCCCCAGCCAGTTATCCGTGGACACTTCGTCTTTGTCAAACACTTTTATGCGAATGACTTCATCATTCAATGAATTTTCTTCCACAGCTACTTCGTACTGAAGACAAGAGGAAAAGAAGAACAATTTACTACCTGCAGGAATGAGATTCCACAGTTTCAATGGTTCACTTTCCGGAAAAGAAGCAGACATTGTATTCAAGTGTAATTGCAGTTATCCAACGTAAATCCCTTTCACATCCAAAAGCACAAAAAGGCCAATAGGTATGTCCTCGTCAAGCTACAAAGATCAACGAGCTAGTTTTAAATGGAGAACAATGCAAAATATAAATAGCTGGGAAAGAGTACTCCAAGTATCACTCATCTTATGTACCCTGAGCATGAGGGTGCAATTGTTCATTTAATGTATACAACACGATATGTAAACTCTATTGCAGTCTTCTGGTGATTGCAACCAAGCACAGTGCGAGCTTCGGTAAGATAGAATGCATTAATAAAGCAGAACTAGAATCACTCTGCCCCAGTTTTAACCCCCGGTGGATTCACCACTCAGGCCCGAGTTAAAATTACAGTCAGGTCTCAATGATGTTGGCCTTTATTGCAAAGGGGGATAGAATATAAAAGTAGAGAAGTCCTGCTACAACTGTACAGGGTATTAGTGAGGCCACACCTGGAGTACTGCGTACAGTTTTGGTCTCCGTATTTAAGAAAGGATGTACTTGCATTGGAGGCAGTTCAGAGAAGGTTCACTCGGTTGATTCCGGAGATGAGGGGGTTGACTTATGAAGATAAGTTGAGTAGGTTTGGCCTCTACTCACTGGAGTTCAGAAGAATGAGGGGTGATCTTGAAACTTATGATAACGAGGGGGCTCGACAAGGTGGATGCAGAGAGGATGTTTCCACTCATAGGGGAAACTAAAACGAGTCTCAGAATAAGGGGCCGCCCATTTAAAACTGAGATGAGGAGGAATTTCTTCTCTCAGAGGGTTGTAAATCTGTGGAATTCTCTGCCCCAGAGAGCTGTGAAGGCTGGGTCATTGAATATATTTAAGGCGGAGATAGACAGATTTTTGAGCAACAAGGGAGTAAAGGGGTTATGGGGAGCGGGCAGGGAAGTGGAGCTGAGTCCATGATCAGATCAACCATGATCTTATTGAATGGCGGAGCAGGCTCGAGGGGCCGTATGGCCGACTCCTGCTCCTATTTCTTCTGTTCTTAAGTTCTTATTATGTCACCGGGCCCCAACTTCACCTGTAAAGAAGGACCTGGGTGGTGTCCTGTCACCCGCTCAGGGGAGCAGGTTAAAACCGCAGGCGTTGAGAGAGTGGCGGCTTTCGGACAGGTGCGAGCCTGGGGCGATTTTAACCACCATCTCTGCCAGGTTTCTGCTGATTAGAGTTGCCCCCTCAAGGTGGAGTACATGTAGACAAGACACGTACATGTTTAAACGTTTGAGCTCAAACCACAGCATGATAGGGAATATCAGTGTTAGATAGATCTCATTATGATCTGTTGTATCTGTTGTAAAAAAAAACACCAGTGTTTTATAATTTTATTTACATAATTGTGTATTTATATATATAACCTATACCTGCAAAAATGTGTCCAATGCTAATGAATGACCATAGACTGATACATGTCGGGAGGAGACCATTCGGCCCATCGTGCCTGTGCCGGCTCCTGTGAAAGAGCGATCCGATTAGTCCCACTCCCCCCACTCTTCCCCCACAGCCCTACAAATGTTTCCCTTCAAGTATTTATCCAATTCCCTGTTTGAAAGTTACTATTGAATCTGCTCCCACCGCCCTTTCAGGCAGCGCGTTCCCAATCACAACAACTCGCTGCGTGAAAAACATTCTCCTCCCCTCCCCCTCTGGTTCTTTTGCCAATTACCTTCAATCTGTGTCCCTCTGGTTACCGACCCTCCTGCCACAAGAAACAGCGTCTCCTTATTCACTCTATCAAAACCCTTCATGAGGGAGGGGAGGGGAGGGAGAGGGAGGCAAGGCATGGAAAGGGTAGAGGGAGGGAGGGGAGTGAGAGGGAGGGGAGGGACAGGGAGGGGAGAGGGAGGTGGAGGGAGAGGAAGGGGAGAGGGAGGGAGGGAGAGGGAGGAGGGGAGGGGAGGGAGAGGGAGGGGAGGGGAGGGAGAGGAAGAGGGAGGGGAGGGAGAGGGAGAGGAGGGGAGCAGAGGGAGAGGGAGAAGAGGGAGAGGGAGAGGGAGGGGAGGGAGAGGGAGGGAAGGGAGAGGGAGGGGATGGAGAGGGAGGGGGTAAGGGAGGGGAGAGGGAGTGGAGGGAGAGGGAGGGGAGGGAGAGGGAGGGGGAGAGGGAGGGGTAAGGGAGGGGAGGGGAGGGAGGAGAGGAAGGGGAGGGGGAGAGGGAGGGGTAAGGGAGGGGAAGGGAGGGAGAGGGAGGGGGAGGGAAGGGAGGGAGAGGGAGAGGGAGGAGAGGGAGGGGTAAGGGAGTGGAGGGGAGGGAGAGGGAGGGGAGGGAGAGGGAGAGGAAGGTGAGGGAGGGGAGGGAGAGGGAGGGGGAGGGGTAAGGGAGTGGAGGAGAGGGAGGGGAGGGAAAGGGAGAGGAAGGAGAGGGAGGAGAGGGAGCGGGAGGGGGCGAGGGAGGGGTAAGGGAGGGGAGGGGAAGGTAGAGGGAGGGCAGGGGAGGTAGAGGAAGGGGAGGGGGAGGGAGGGGGCGAGGGAGAGGAGGGGAGGGAGGGAAAGAGAGGGAGAACCTCCACATAGCTGAAGTCCCTCATCCCTGGCACCATTCTGGTTAATCCCCTCTGCACCCTCGCCTCGGCCTTGACATCCTTCCTAAAGTGCGGTGCCCAGAATACGACACAATACTGCATCTGGGGCCGAACCAGTGATTTATAAAGGCTTGACATAACTTCCTTGCTTTTGTTCTCTATGCCTATATTTATAACGGCAAGGATTCCATCTGCTTTTTTTTTTAACAGCCATCTCAACTGGTTCTGCCACCATCATACATTTGTGTACATATACCCCCACGTCTCTCTGTTCGTGCATCCCCTTTAAAATTGCATCATTTAGTTTTGACGAAGGGTCGCCAACCTGAAACGTTAACTCTGTTTCTCTCTCCACAGATGCTGTCTGACCTGCTGAGCAATTCCAGCATTTTCTGTTTTTATTTCAGGTTTCCTGCATCTGCAGTATTTTACCCTTTAGTTTAGATTGCCTCTCCTCAGTCTTTCCGCCAAAACGCATCACCTCTCACTTCTCTGCATCTGCCATGTCTCTGCCCAATTCACCAGTCTGTCTACGTCCTCCTTACGTCTGTTACCACCCTTCTTGATAAAATGCAACATCCCCACCGACACCTGGGAGTCCCTGGCCAAAGACCGCCCTAAGTGGAGGAAGTGCATCCGGGAGGGCGCTGAGCACCTCGAGTCTCGTCGCCAAGAGCACGCAGAAACCAAGCGTAGGCAACGGAAAGAGCGTGCGGCAAACCTGTCCCACCCACCCTTTCTCTCAACGACTATCTGTCCCACCTGTGACAGGGACAGTGGTTCCCGTATTGGACTGTTCAGTCACCTAAGAACTCATTCTAAGGATGGAAGCAAGTCTTCCTCGATCCCGAGGGACTGTCTCTGATGATGATGAGTACCCTTCTGACTGTTTATTATATTACTAAGTTGTGTGTCATCTGCAAACTTTGAAATTATGCCCTCTATACCCATGTCCAGGTCATTAACTTATATATAGCAAAAAGAACTGTGGTCTAAATTCTGACTCCTGTATAACTCACTCCAGTCTGAAAAACCCACCGTTTACCGCCACACTCTGCTTTCTGACCTGTAGCCCACTGGCTCTGATTTTGCGAAGAAGTCTATTATGTGGCATTTTGTCAAACGGCTTGTGAAAGTCCATAGACACCACATCCACCGCACTACCCTCATCCACCTTCTTCATTAGTTCATCAAGAAACTCAATCAAGTTAGTCAAACACAATTGGCCTTTACCAAATCTGTGATGGATATCATTGATGAACCCATGTTTTTCCAAGTGTCAATTAATTTTGTCACAGATAGCTGTCTCTAACGCTAGGGTCATTGTCCTTGACGTTATGTTGACTGCCTTGCAATTATTGCTTTATCCTTCTCCAGACATTACAGATAAATTGGGCCATTAACAGAGAGAGAGAAACTAAAATCCATTTCAATGTTGTAAAACTCTACTGGTCTCATTTCCCGACGGAAAAAAGTGCAGAACACCAGTTGTAGTAATGAAGGTGATTGTGCAGAATTACACAACAGAAAAACTTGTATTTATATAGCGCCGTTAACATCCCAAAGCGTTTCACCGAAGCGTTATTAAACTAAATTTGCCACTGCGCCACATAAGAAAATATTAGGACAGGTGATCAAAAGCTTGGTCAAGGAGGTAGGTTTTAAGTCATGTCTTATAGGAGGAGACAGAGGTGGAGAGGTTTAGGGTGGGAATTCCAGAGCTTAGGGCCCAGGCAGCAAAAGACACAGTCACCAATTAAAATCAAGGATGCTCAAGAGGCCAGCATCAGGGTATGGTACCATAGTGGGTATGTTACTGGACCAGTAATCCCGAGGCCTGGACTGATGATCCAGAGACACAAGTTCAAATCCCACCACGGCAGCTGGGGAATTTAAATTCAGTTAATTAGATAAATCTGGAATTAAAAAGCTAGTATCAGTAATGGTAACCATGAAACTACTGGATTATTGTAAAAACCCATCTGGTCACTAATGTCCTTTAGGGAATGAAACATATAAAAAATAGGTGCAGGAGTAGGCCATTCGGCCCTTTGAGCCTGCACCACCATTCAATAAGATCATGGCTGATCATTCCCTCAGAACCCCTTTCCTGCTTTCTCTCCATACCCTTGATCCCTTTAGCCGTAAGGGCCACATCTAACTCCCTTTTGAATATATCAAACGAACTGGACTCAACAACTTCCTGTGGTCGAGAATTCCACAGGTTCACAATTCTCTGGGTGAAAAAGTTTCTCCTCATCACGGTCCTAAATGGCTTACCCCTTATCCTTAGACTGTGACCCCTGTTTCTGGACTTCCCCAACATCGGGAACATTCTTCCTGCATCTAACCTGTCCAGTCCCGTCAGAATTTTATAAGTTTCTATGAGATCCCCTCTCATTCTTCTAAATTCCAGTGAGTATAAGCCTAGTCGATCCAGTCTTTCCTCATATGTCAGTCCTGCCATCCCGGGAATTAGTCTGGTGAACCTTCGCTGCACTCCCTCAATAGCAAGAATGTCCTTCCTCAGATTAAGAAATAGAAACATAGAAACATAGAAACATAGAAAATAGGTGCAGGAGTAGGCCATTCAGCCCTTCTAGCCTGCACCGCCATTCAATAAGTTCATGGCTGAACATGCAACTTCAGTACCCCATTCCTGCTTTCTCGCCATACCCCTTGATCCCCCGAGTAGTAAGGACTTCATCTAATTCCCTTTTGAATATATTTAGTGAATTGGCCTCAACTACTTTCTGTGGTAGAGAATTCCACAGGTTCACCACTCTCTGGGTGAAGAAGTTTCTCCTAATCTCGGTCCTAAATGGCTTACCCCTTATCCTTAGACTGTGACCCCTGGTTCTGGACTTCCCCAACATTGGGAACATTCTTCCTGCATCTAACCTGTCTAAACCCGTCAGAATTTTAAACGTCTCTATGAGGTCCCCTCTCATTCTTCTGAATTCCAGTGAATACAAGCCCAGTTGATCCAGTCTTTCTTGATAGGTCAGTCCCACCATCCCGGGAATCAGTCTGGTGAACCTTCGCTGCACTCCCTCAATAGCAAGAATGTCCTTCCTCAAGTTAGGAGACCAAAACTGTACACAATACTCCAGGTGTGGCCTCACCAAGGTCCTGTACAACTGTAGCAACACCTCCCTGCCCCTGTACTCAAATCCCCTTGCTATGAAGGCCAACATGCCATTTGCTTTCTTAACCGCCTGCTGTATCTGCATGCCATCCTTCAATGACTGATGTACCATGACACCCAGATCTCGTTGCACCTCCCCTTTTCCTAATCTGTCATCATTCAGATAATAGTCTGACTCTCTGTTTTTACCACCAAAGTGGATAACCTCACATTTATCTACATTATACTTCATCTGCCATGCATTTGCCCACTCACCTAACCTATCCAAGTCACTCTTCAGCCTCATAGCATCCTCCTCGCAGCTCACACTGCCACCCAACTTAGTGTCATCCGCAAATTTGGAGAGACTACATTTAATCCCCTCGTCTAAATCATTAATGTACAATGTAAACAGCTGGGGCCCCAGCACAGAACCTTGCGGTACCCCACTAGTCACTGCCTGCCATTCTGAAAAGTACCCATTTACTCCTACTCTTTGCTTCCTGTCTGACAACCAGTTCTCAATCCACGTCAGCACACTACCCCCAATCCCATGTGCTTTAACTTTGCATATTAATCTCTTGTGTGGGACCTTGTCGAAAGCCTTCTGAAAGTCCAAATATACCACAACAACTGGTTCTCCCTTGCCCACTTTACTGGAAACATCCTCAAAAAATTCCAGAAGGTTTGTCAAGCATGATTTCCCTTTCACAAATCCATGCTGACTTGGACCTATCATGTCACCATTTTCCAAATGCGCTGCTATGACATCCTTAATAATTGATTCCATCATTTTACCCACTACTGATGTCAGGCTGACCGGTCTATAATTCCCTGTTATCTCCCCCTCCTTTTTTAAAAAGTGGGGTTACATTGGCTACCCTCCACTCGATAGGAACTGATCCAGAGTCAAATCTGCCGTCTTTACCCGGTCTGGGTCTATATGTGACTCCAGACTCACAGCAATGTGGTTGACTCTTAACTGCCCTCTGACATGGCCCAGCGCGACACTTAGTTACACCAAACCGCTACGACAGAATCAACACTGTGGGAGCACCTTCACCATACGGACTGCAGCGGTTCAAGGCGGCGGCTCACCACCACCTTCCCGAGGGCAATTAGGGATGGGCAATAAATGCCGACCTTGCCATCGATGCCCACATCCCGTGAATGAATACATAAATACAACATTTTAAAGGAGTGCAGAGATCTCAGAGGGTTGTGGGGCTGGAGGAGATTACGGAGATAGAGCAGATATGTAAAGGTATGCAATTTATCAGAAGGGGCATACCTCATATTTTTCAAGTGTAGGAATGTTGTCGTTAACATCCAAGATCCTGATCTGAGCATTTGCTTCTGAACATAATCCTGTCGCATCACCGTTCATATCACGACCTTCTACAGTCAGCGTATATAGATCCTGGGTCTAAATCAGGACAAAAAGCATATTTAAAAAAAAAATTACAATATTCGCTTTTTTGAAATTTCGGAATCACTTTCCGAATATATATCCAGTTAACGCCCGTCATACTTTCAGGGTAAGGGGCCGATGATTTAGGACTGATTAAGAAAAAAAGGAGAAAAGGGGAGTAAAATATGGCCTACTCCTGCTGCTATTTCTTTTGTCCTTACGTTCTCCCTCTGATTCCTTTGCGGGCCGCACGACCCCTTTAATGGGCTATGCGGCCCGCTCAGAATTCCGGTCGCTCCCTTGAAATACTGGTGAGCTGGCTGCACGGGACTTCCAAAGTGCTGTACGGCCGCACGGCTTAAAGGGAACATTGCCACTGAGCTAGAACTTTGTCTTGGGTCTCGAGTGCAAAATGCGTGGTATAGAATCGGTCGCTCGTTGTACCGCCCCCCCTCCTCCTCCGCCTCCCCCTCCCGATATTCAGTTCCATCGACTTCAATATCGGGCCGGGCGTATAACAGGTCCGCCCCACCAAGATATGGCCGACTCCTGCTCCTATTTCTTATGTAAGACCAATTTTAGCCCCGGCAGCCATTTTTTAGGTTCTTAATGGACAATTCCACGAGTCCTTGCTGGTGGTGGGCGTAACGTTATGCATCTGTAAGGCTGCTCACAGGTTTGTCGAGCTGTTGCATTGTGATTGGGCTTAGCCTCACAAGACTCAATAAAACCCCATCCAGTTGGGTCTAGGTCATCTACGATGAGGTATGCAGTTGTGAGCCTAGTGGATGAACTGGTAATGTGTAGTATGATTGTTAAACCTTTGTCAATAAACCGACTAGTTCTTAAGAGTAATGTGTTGCTGTGAATTCTTGAACAAAGAACCCTCAAAGCCAATATGTTACAAGCGGGAAGTCAGCGAGAATTGGAAACGCCGGCACAACTCGGCCACAGTTCTCCCTCCATTAGCCGGCCAAATAGCCTCTTTAGTATCAAGTTGCTTTATCGAGCTACACAATTTGTAAGTTCGGCCGAAGCGTACTCTCCAAAGTAAATTAATGGCACAAACCTCTCTGTCTAAGTTCGTTGTCATCGTTCTGATTTCTCCGTTGGACTTTGCAAAGAAAAAATCGTTCATTCCCTGGGATCGAATTCTGTAGGCGACTTGAGCATTTTTACCGATGTCTCTGTCTGTCGCGTTTAGTTTGAGCACCATGGTACCTAGCATCAATAGAATGACAATTGTACTCGTTCAGTTGGAGATCTTTCGGCTGAATGGCAAAAAGAAAGCAGCTTGCGCTCAGCTTCTCTGAAGGGTCAGCCGTGGCTCAGTGGGCAGCACCCTCGCCTCTGAGTCAGAAGGTTCAAGTCCCACTCCAGGGACTTGAGCACAAAAATCTAGGCTGACACTCCAGCGCAGTATTGAGGGAGTGCTGCACTGTCGGAGGTGCCGTCTTTCGGATGAGAGGTTAAACCGAGGACTGCCCTGTCAGGTGGATGTAAAAGACCCCAGGGCATTATTTCGAAGAAGAGTAGGGGGGAGTTATCCCCGGTGTCGTGGGGCCAATATTTATCCCTCAATCAACATCACAAAAAAAAACAAGATGATCTGGGTCATTATCACATCGCTGTGCGCAAATAGGCTGTGGCATTTCCCATATTACAACAGTGACTACGCTCCAAAAATAAATGTAAGCCTCTCTTTCTGAAATGTTTACAAGGCACTTTAGGGGAAAAAAACTTGCATTTACGTAGAGCCATTAACGTTGCAAAATGTCCCAAGGCGCCTGAAAAAAAAAGCCAAAGAGTGGAATTTTGCTCAAGAGTCTACCTCAACCCCCGCGGTGGTAAAGAATTGGGGTGTGCGCGCCTTGCTCCCAGTGGTGGGCAATTTCGGCCAACCCAAAGACGGCAAATGGGATAATCAAGAATGGAATAAGACAAGAAATTAGCCGAGCCGTTATGCTGTTCGCTGGGCCACTTCAGAGGGCAGTTAAGAGTCACTCACATTGCTGTGGGTCTGGAGTTACATAGAGGCCAGACCGGGTAAGGACGGCAGATTTCCTTCCCTCAAGGACTTCATTGAACCAGATGGATTTTTACAACAGTCTGATAATTCCGTGGTCACCATTGCTGATACTAGCTTATGTATTCCAAATTTATTTAATTAACTGAATTTAAATTCCCCAGCTGCAGTGGTGGGATCATTAGCCTCTCATCATCATAGGCAGTCCCTCGGAACCGAGGAAGACTTGCTTCCACTCTAAAAGTGAGTTCTCAGTTGGCTGTACCGTCCAATACGGGAATTACAGTCTCTGTCACAGGTGGGACAGACAGCGGTTGAGGGAAAGGGAGGGTGGGACTGGTTTGCCGCACGCTCCTTCCGCTGCCTGCGCTTGCTTTCTGCATGCTCTCGGCGACGAGACTCGAGGTGCTCAGCGCCCTCCCCGATGCACTTCCTCCACTTAGGGCGGTCTTTGGCCAGGGATTCCCAGGTGTCGGTGGGGATGTTGCATTTTATCAGGGAGGCTTTGAAGGTGTCCTTGTAACGTTTCCTCTGCCCACCTGGGGCTCGCTTGCCGTGAAGGAGCTCCGAGTAGAGCGCTTGCTTTGTGAGTCTCGTGTCTGACATGCGGACAATGCGGCCCGCCCAACGGAGCTGGTTGAGTGTGGTCAGTGTTTCGATGCTGGGGATGTTGGCCTAGTCGAGGACGCTAATGTTGGTGCGTCTGTCCTCCCAGGGGATTTGTAGGATTTTGCGGAGACATCGTTGGTGGTATTTCTCCAGCGATTTGAGATGTCTCCGCAAGCTCCTACAAATTAGCCTCTATTACTAGTCCAGTAACATAATCCCCATGCTACCCTATGTTATTAACTATAAGAAAAGCACATAAATCTTACCAAGTGGAGACAATTCTTCAACGCTCCCTTGAAATACTTGTTGTGTGAATACTGGGGCGTTATCATTTATATCCAGAACTTCAATTATGAGCGAAAGGGTTTTCTCTACATTTTGACCGTTGGAGTTTATGGCTTGACCCATTAGCTGAAATAGATATAAAAATGCTCAGTTAGATAATACGAGAGATGTAATTTATATATCCACGGCCAATCTTTATCCTTCAGCCAACATCACCATTATCTGATCATCGTGGGGAGGTATTACTGCAGTTGTACAGGGCCTTGGTGAGGCCACACCTTGAGTATTGTGTGCAGTTTTGGTCTCCTAATCTGAGGAAGGACATTCTTGCTATTGAGGGAGTGCAGCCAAGGTTCACCAGACTGATTCCCGGGATGGCAGGACTGACATATGAAGAAAGACTGGATCGACTGGGCTTATATTCGCTGGAATTCAGAAGAATGAGAGGGGATCTCATAGAAACATATAAAATTCTGATGGGACGGGACAGGTTAGATGAAGGAAGAATGTTCCCGATGTTGGGGAAGTCCAGAACCAGGGGTCACAGTCTAAGGGTAAGGGGTAAGCCATTTAGGACCGAGATGAGGAGAAACTTCTTCACTCAGAGAATTGTGAACCTGTGAAATTCTCTACCGCAGAGAGTTGTTGTGGCCAGTTCATTCGATATATTCAAAAGGGAGTTAGATGTGGCCCTTACGGCTAAAGGGATCAAAGGGTATGGAGAGAAGGCAGGAATGGGGTACTGAGGTTGCATGATCAGCCATGATCATATTGAATGGCGGTGCAGGCTCAAAGGGCTGAATGGCCTACTCCTGCACCTATTTTCTATGCTTCTATGTTTCTATGTCACATTGCTATTTGTGGGAGCTTGCTGTGCGCAAATTACTGAATGATGTTGGTGTGTTTATCCTTGAACGTTCTCGCGCTGCAAATTAGCTCAAAGGTTTTGTAGAAGGACTGTGGGTCAACACGAACAAATTGGTGACTGTAATCCTGCAGAGCTTGAACATGAAAGGTGACTTACTGTGAAAAATGGGTTTAGTTCGCGATCCACCATCCCTGTAATATTTAATTCACCGGTACGTTTATCCATCACAAACATATTGGTCGGTGGTCTGTCAGCCCCTGGTCCTGAAATGGTGTAGATTAAATTCTGATTGATTTCGAAGTCTGACCTAATCTAAGAGAAGAAATGATAAAAAAAAAGACATTTCATTTTCATGGACCTAACTACAATAGATGATTGTATTCATTCTCTAACAGAGGAATTGTGTTCATTGTATTTGTCACACACAATTCTCCGGGTACTTGCAATACTTCGAATCAGAGAATCTTATAGCACAGAAGGAGGCCGTTTGGCCCATCCTGCCTGTGCCGGCTCTGTGGTACAGCTAGCCAATTAGTGCCAGTGCCCTGCTCTATCCCCATAGTCCTGCACTTTTTCCCTTTCATTTATCCAATTCCTTTTTGAAGGTTACTTTTGAATCTGCTCCCACCGCCCTTTCAGGCAGCGCGTTCCAGATCACAACAACTCGCTGCGTAAATACACTCTCCTCATCCTCCCCCACGCTCCCCCCACCCCCCCCCCCCCCGCCCACAGTTTCTCTTGTCAGTTATTGTAAATCGGTGTCCTCTGGTCACAGATCCTCCTGCCCCTGGAAACATCATCATCATCATAGGCAGTCCCTCGGAATCGAGGAAAACTTGCTTCCACTCTGCAAATGAGTCCTGAGGTGGCTGAACAGTCCAATACAAGAACCACAGTCCCTGTCACAGGTGGGACAGACAGTGGTTGAGGGACAGGGTGGGTGGGACAGGTTTGCCGCACGCTCCTTCCGCTGGCTGCGCTTGCTTTCTGCATGCTCTCGGCGACGAGACTCGAGGTGCTCAGCGCCCTCCCGGATGCTCTTCCTCCACTTAGGGCGGTCTTTGGCCAGGGACTCCCAGGTGTCGGTGGGGATGTTGCACTTTATCAGGGAGGCTTTGAGGGTGTCCTTGTAACGTTTCCTCTGCCCACCTTTGGCTCGTTTGCCGTGAAGGAGTTCCGAGTAGAGCGCTTGCTTTGGGAGTCTCGTGTCTGGTATGCGGCCTGCCCAGCGGAGCTGGTCAAGTGTGGTCAGTGCTTCGATGCTGGGGATGTTGGCCTGGTCGAGGATGCTAATGTTGGTGCATCTGTCCTCCCAGGGGATTTGTAGGATCTTGCGGAGACATCGTTGGTGGTATTTCTCCAGCGACTTGAGGTGTCTACTGTACATGGTCCATGTCTCTGAGCCATACAGGAGGGCGGGTATTACTACAGCCCTGTTGACCATGAGCTGGCCTGACTTCTCCACTTTGCAATATCGAATTTTGGTGAGAGGGCCTAATATAGAAGCTAGACCCCCTCATTAACTTTCATGAGGCCTGTATTAGGTGGCTGCTCATTTAAAACTGAGATGAGGAGAAATTTCTTCTCTCAGAGGGTTGTAAATCTGTGGAATTCTCTGCCTCAGAGAGCTGTGGAGGCTGGGTCATTGAATATATTTAAGGTGAAGAAAGACTGATGTTTGAGCGATAAGGGAGTAAAGGGTTATGGGGAGCAGGCAGGGAAGTGGAGCTGAGTCCAGGATCAGATCAGCCATGATCTTATTGAATGGCGGAGCAGGCTCGAGGGGCCAAATGGCCGACTCCTGCTCCTATTTTTTATGTTCTTAACATCTGAAAAATTGCATGATCCTACAATTGGCTATCATTGAAGAATGAGAGGTGATCTTATCGAAACGTATATGAGGGGGCTTGACAAGGTGTTCTTATTATCGTGCCTGTTTTACACCTACAAACGAGGATAATAATGTCTTACATATTTTCATTTTTGTGAGGCAAATGTCACTTACAACAGCGATCGGATTGTGCATTGGTGGTTCGTGCTCCCGTACAGCGACTGGTGGAATAATCCATTCTCTCTTCTGCCGTTTTAAGTGTTTTGGAAAATGGATGATGGGAGGCTTTCCTTTGATAACCTTCAAAAACAATGAAAAGGAACGTCAGAGAATCATAGAAACTTACGGCACTGAAGGGGAGCCGTCTGCACCCTTGCCTTCTCAAGGGCAACATGGGATGGGCAATAAATGTTAGGCCTTGCCCGCACGCCCACATCCTGTGCGGGAATATTAATAAAAATATCAGGCCGTTTGCCTCATTTCGAAGGTTAGTTCCGTGAGCGAGCTTTGAGTGAACAAAGTACTGCTGTAGAATTCAGAGCCGGGCCTGCCCAGAACCTGCACCACTCATCGTCAACTCATTTTACAGAGAAGCCCCTCAACAGGCATCAGATCAGGCCCCTCATTAGTATATGGCAGGGGCCGAATGCCTCTTTTAGGTGGCCACCCGAGTCGCCTGAAAAAATGGTGTCGGCCAATTTAGGAGTGGCCCGGGTTCACACGCAGAATGGTCACGGGCCATCCCACTCTCAGCTTATAAACCTATGAACAACGACGGAAAGGCAAAGAGCACCCAGCCCAACCAGTCCGCCTCACCACAACTGCGACACCCCTTATACTGAAAACATTCTACATTCCACCCCAACCGGAGCCATGTGATCTCCTGGGAGAGGCAAAAACCAGATTTAAAAACCCTATTTTAATTTAGGACAGAGATGAGGAAGAATTTCTTCACTCAGAGGGTTGTGAATATTTGGAATTCTCTACCCCAGGGGGCTGTGGATGCTTGACAAATGGGTGCAATGGATACCAAATTCGAACCCCTTACATCCACACTTATCTTGCTACCTGGCTACGTAAACTTGTCAGCCTGTACTTACACCTCCCCTCTAGTGGGGGCGCTGTAACACCTTAGCTTTGTATATTCCAACTCCTCACCGCTCTCCATCGCCCTGAGGGGTTCAGACAAGAATGTTCCAGAGTTATTTTTCCCTGGGTTTTCTCCCCCTTTTTTTTTGCCTCTTGCATAAAAACATAAAAACATAAGAATTAGGAGCAGGAGTCGGCCATGCGGCCCCTCGAGCCTGCCCTGCTGTTCAATAAGATCTTTGACCCCAATTCCACTTTCCTGCCCGATCCCCACATCGCTTGATTCCCCGAGAGTCCAAACATCTAGCGATCTCTGTCTTGAATATACTCAGAGACTCAGCGTCCACAGCTCTCTGGGGTAGAGAATTCCAAAGATTCACAACCCTCTGAGTGAAGAAGTTCCTCCTCATCTCTGTCCTAAACTAAAATAGGGTTTTTAATCTGGTTTTTGCCTCTCCCAGGAGATCACATGGCTCCGAGTTGGGGTGGAGTGTAGAATGTTTTCAGTGTAAGGGGTGTCGCAGTTGTGGTGTGACGGACTGGTTGGGCTGGGTGCTCTTTGCCTTTCCGTCGTTGTTCATGGGTTTATATGTAACCTTCAGGGCTGCTGACCGAGGGCCGTGCGGCTCTTTGTCGGCCGGCGCGGACACAATGGGCCAAAATGGCCCCCTTCTGCGCTGTAAATTTCTATGTTTCTATGTTTCTAAATGGCCGACCACTTATCCTGAATCTGTGCCCCCCCCTGGTTCTAGACTCCCCAGCCCAGGGGAAACAACCTCTCAGCACCTACCCTGTCAATCCCCCTCAGTATCTTATATGTTTCAATGAGATCACCTCTCATTCTTCTAAACTCCAGAGAGTCTAGGCCCAATCTACACAATCTCTCTTCCTCGGACAACCCTCTCATCCTTCTAGTGAACCTTCATTGCACAGCCTCTTAAGACAAGTACAGCTTTCCTTAGATAAGGAGACTAAGATTATGCAAAGTACTCCAAAGGAATGCCCACCTTGAAGAAGATTTGCCCTTCCACCAGACGGGATTTTCGTTTGTCTCTTTTACCTTGTTCATCTTCTTTGCTTTCTGTTTCCTGTCTCGTGTTTGATCCTAACTTGTGCTATTTCCATCTCAATTCAGCCCATCATCCATTTTGTCTCTCAAATCTCTTCTGCCTTCCACCCTATCACTGACCTTCCCTTTTGTTCTTTCCTCCCCTTCCCCCTTTCAGGGATGCGAGCACTTCCTTAAGAATCTATTACATTTCGAACCATTGCCAGTCTTGTCAAAGGGTCATCGACCTGAAATGTTAACTCTGTTACTGCCTGACCCGCTGAGATTTCCAGCATTTTCTGTTTCTATGTCAAAGTCCTCCAGGTGTGGTCTCACCCAGGCCCTGTACAGTTGTAGCAAGACTTCCTTACTCTTGTACTCCAACCCCCTTTGCAATAAAGGCCAAATTGCCATTTGCCTTCCTAATTGTTTGCTGTCGCTGCAGACCCACTCTCCGTGTTTCTTGTGAGGTGTGAGACAAGAAGCCATATCACAAAAAAATCTGCTTCAATTTTGTGAAAAATAGTTTTTAAACTTTCCAGAACTTCTAAAGAAAAAGTAAAAACTACACAATGGAATCTAAAGAAGCATTTAAAATGACAGTAAGTTCAAGTCCTGTCTTATTTTTGCTCCTGTCGGCTGCTGCACATAAGAATTGACATTGCAGTCCACATATTGATCTTAAATGCAAGTATGAAGAGTGTAAATGTATTGGCTTCATGAATTCTTTGCTTAAGAATTCATAGCATAGAAACATAGAAACATATAAATAGGTGCAGGGGTAGGCCATTCGACCCTTCGAGCCTGCACCACCATTCAATAAGATCATTCACCTCAGTACCCCATTCCTGCTTTCTCTCCATACCTCTTGATCCCTTTAGCCGTCAGGGCCATATCTAACTCCCTCTGTAATAGAAACATAGAAACATAGGAAATAGGTGCAGGAGTAGGCCATTCGGCCCTTCTAGCCTGCACCGCCATTCAATGAGTTCATGGCTGAACATGCAACTTCAGTACCCCATTCCTGCTTTCTCGATAGAAACATATCCAATGAACTGGCATCAACAACTCTCTGCGGTAGGGAATTCCACAGGTTAACAACTCTCTGAGTGAAGAAGTTTCTCCTCGTCTCAGTCCGAAATGGCTTACCCCTTATCCTTAGACTGTGACCCCTGGTTCTGGACTTCCCCAACATCGGGAATAGCAACACATTGCTATTAAGAACAAGTTGGTTTATTAACAAAGGTTTAACAATCACATTACCAGTTCATCCACTAGGCTCACAACTGCATAGCTCACCGTGGATGACCTAGACCCAACTGGCTGGGGTTTTATTGAGTCTTGTGAACATCACGTGACTGGCTAAGCCACTCACAATGCAACAGCTCTACAAGTATTTTGGTAAAACGTTAATTCAAGTGGCCCCTTTTGTAAGGGCACAAAAAAACACAAATTAAGTTAACAACCATTAAAGGGAACTCCAGAACTATTTTGAGTTATACCTGTAAATCAAGTGTAATACAAGTGCCCCCTTATTAAAGGGGCACTAAACCGACAAATAAACAAATTAAACTTTGGACATTACATGGTTCAAATTAAAATTTGGTTGCTGGGGGTGATGATGCACTCCAGTCCCTCCGGCGCCCACCTCTCGCGGAAGGCCGTGAGCGTACCGGTGGACACTGCGTGCTCCATCTCCAGGGACACCCTGTCTCGGATGCAACCGTGCAAGAGAGGCAGGCAGTCGGGCTGAACGACCCCCTCGACCGCCCGCTGCCTGAACCAGTTAATGGCCTCCTTGGCCAGGCCCAGGAGCAGTCCTACGAGGAGGCCTTCCGACCTGCCCACTCCCCTCCACACCGGAGGTATGGGACTGAAAGGGAGCACGACAAATCTGTGAGCATACTCACAGGTACCTACATTACGATGGAGAAAGGTCAACTTAGAAGCTTGGAAGGAAGTGAGAGACGCATTGTGGAAAAGAATGGGAGGGGATGGTAGAATTGGCTATTTGTGTGTATGATTACAAGAACGTTTCCATTTGTGTCTGGGGTAGAACGTATAAAGAATGATATTATTAGTTATAAAAATGATCCAACTTATACTTGATCAAACTCACAAATAAGTTTTATTTAAAGACATTTCTTACCTCATTTTTTAAATGGTTTGCTGAAGAGATTAAATGGATTTTCACTTTCCATTTCTCATGCGTTTTCAAGTCCTTTGCCAACACTTTGAAGTCATAAGTTGAGTCAATGTTTTGCGTATGAATTACATATATAACGCCATTGGAATGGATTCCGAAATTTTTATCATTGGTACTTAACCTAATGTGTTCTCCCAAATTGCAGTCATGAAATTCCACTGGAATTTAAAAAAAAATACATATACATAAGAACATAGAATTAGGAGCAGGAGTAGGCCATACAACCCCTCGAGCCTGCTCCGCCATTCAATAAGATCACGGCTGATCTTCGACCTCAACTCCACTTTCCCGCCCGATCTCCATATCGCTTGAGATCCCCCAGAGTCCAAAAATCTATCGATCTCAGCCTTTAATATGCTCAACGACTGAGCCTCCACAGCCCCCTGGGGTAGAGAATTCCAAAGAGTCACCACCCTCTGAGTGAAGAGATTTCTCCTCATCTCAGTCTCAAATGGCCAGCCCCTTACCCTGAGACTGTGACCCCTGGTTCTAGACTCACCAGCCCGGGGGAAACATCCTCCCTGCATCTACCCTGTCAAGTCCTCGAAGAATTTTATGTGTTTCAATGAGATCACCTCTCATTCTTCTAAACTCTGGAGCGAATAGGCTCAATCTACTCAATTTCTCCTCATAGGACATCCCTCTCATCCTGGGGAATCCATCTAGAGATGTTGAGTCCAGGAGGCCCATGTTGGTGCTTATGCTCTGCATAAACAGTTGTCCTAAACTTATGTTCATTCCCTGTTCCCGTGTCACATAATTCCCCATTTCCTTCAACCATCTGTCTAGCTTGTCCTTAAATGGTCTTTTCTTCAATCCTTAACTTTGGTAGTGAATTCCACAGCCACTCAAACCTCTGTGTAAAACAATTTACAACTGGCTGCACTGGGATTTCAACTCATAACCTCTGCGTTGCCAATCCAGTACAATAACCACTCGGCTAGGATTTATTTTTTATATTCAACCACAGGGATGTGGGTGTCGCTGGCAAGGCTGGCATTTATTGCCCATCCCTAATTGGCCCTTGGGAAGGTGGTGGTGAACCGCCTTCTGGAACCGCTGCAGTCCGTGTGGTGAAGGTGCTCCCACAGTGCTGTCAGGGAGGGAGTTCCAATTTTTTGACCCAGCGACGATGAAGGAACGGCCGATATATTTCCAAGTCAGGATGGTGTGTGACTGGGAGGGGAACGTGGAGGTGGTGGTGTTCCCATGCGCCTGCTGCCCTCGTCCTTCTAGGCGGTAGAGGTCGCGGGTTTGGGAGGTGCTGCCGAAGAAGCCTTGGCGAGTTGCTGCAGTGCATCTTGTAGATGGTACACACTGCAGCCACGGTGCGCCGGTGGTGGAGGGAGTGAATGTTGAAGGTGGTGGATGGGGTACTGATCAAGCGGACTGCTTTGTCCTGGATGGTATCGAGCTTCTCGAGTGTTGTTGGAGCTGCACTCATCCAGGCAAGTGGAGAGTGTTCCATCACACTCCTGACTTGTGCCTTGTAGATGGTGGAAAGGCTTTGGGGAGTCAGGAGGTGAGACACTCGCCGCAGAATACCCAGACTCTGACCTGCTCTTGTTGCACCCAATGGTGCCCTGCAGCACTGATCTGTCGGGCGTTGCGGGGTCCCTGGAAGGACCCCTCACCTGCATGGATTCATCAACAACACCACCAACCTGATTTATATAGCACTAATTCGACTGTACAATGGAAGAGACATTATATTACTATATTTCTTGCTTGAGTACCGATAGCAAAAAGCCCATTCTGTTAAACTGCAATGCAAGAAAACAGAGATAGAAGGCAGCAGATTTATACACACACCAAAAACATCAGTTATATCAGTCTTAAACTAAAGGAATTGTTGTAACTATGGATATCACAGGCATGGCCTACCTGTAAGAACATGCTCCCCATTGAAGATCCGTGGTGGAACCACTGCCTCAAAACTTTTTTGGGAAAATCTTTTCTTGCAGCATTGCCCCGTCTGGGAATAGACCTGGAATAAGACAACAGATATATACATTTTCAATGAATAATTATATTCCGAAACTTTGATTTCAAAACATGTGTTGATAGCGTGCACTGAAAAATAAGCAAGACTGGCATTTATATAGCGCCTTTCACAACCACCGGACGTCCCAAAGCGCTTTACAGCCAATGCAGCACTTATGGAACGTAGTTGCTGTTGCAATGTGGGAAATGCAGCAATCAATTTGTGCACAGTAAGCTCACACAAACAGCAATGTGATAATCTGTTTTTGTTATGTTGATTGAGGGATAAATATTGGCCCAGGACACCAGGGTTAACGCCCCTGCGCTTCTTCGAAATAGTGGCCAAGGGATTTTTTACGTCCACCTGAGAGGGCAGACGGGGCCTCGGTTTAACGTCTCATCCGAAAGACGGCACCTCCGACAGTGCAACGCTCCCTCAGTACTGCCCCTCCGACAGTGCGGTGCTCCCTCAGTACTGCCCCTCCGACAGTGCGGTGCTCCCTCAGTACTGCCCCTCCGACAGTGTGGCATTCCCTCAGTACTGCCCCTCCGACAATGCAGCGCTCCCTCAGTACTGCCCCTCCGACAGTGCGGCGTTTTACTACATCAACGGCGCTACATAAACGCAAGTTGTTGTTGTTGAATGACGGGTAGCTCTACAACAACTGGTGGCGGCCACAAAATGTTGGCGATGTACGACAGCACCGATTAAACCCATAGATGCGATGCAAGCTGCAGCTGCTAGAATCGTAGAACGATACAGCACAGAAGGAGGCCGCACTCCAAAAAGTTCTTCATGGGCTGTAAAGTGCAGGGAGAAATGGTGGATTCATGACTGGCGCCTCCATCAAAAAAAAAACAAATGCACCTGAGCACAACCAAACATTAAAAATAAGGCAGTTTCTTTCAAAGAGAGTGAATGAAATATTTTCATTTTTAAGAAAGACTTGCATTTCTATAGCACCTTGCATGACCCAAAGCGCTTGACAGCCAATTAAGTGCTTTTGATGTGTTGTCACTGTGAGAAATGCGGCAGCCAATTTGCGCACAGCAAGCTCCCACAAACAGCAACGTGATAATGACCAGATAATCTGTTTTAGTGATGTTGATTGAGGGATAAATATTGGCCCCAGGACACCCGGGATAACTCCCCTGCTCTTCTTTGAAATAGTGCCATGGGATCTTTTACATCCACCTGAGGGAGCAGACGGGGCCTCGGTTTAACGTCTCACCTGAAAGACGATACGTCCGACAGTGCGGCACTCCCTCAGTACTGCCCCTCCGACAGTGCGGCCCTCCCTCAGTACTGCCTCTCCGACAGTGCGGCGCTCCCTCAGTACTGCCCCTCCGACAGTGCGGCGCTCCCTCAGTACTGCCCCTCCGACAGTGCGGCCCTCCCTCAGTACTGCCCCTCCGACAGTGCGGCGCTCCCTCAGTACTGCCCCTCCGACAGTGCGGCCCTCCCTCAGTACTGCCTCTCCGACAGTGCGGCGCTCCCTCAGTACTGCCCCTCCGACAGTGCGGCACTCCCTCAGTACTGCCCCTCCGACAGTGCGGCGCTCCCTCAGTACTGCCTCTCCGACAGTGCGGCGCTCCCTCAGTACTGCCCCTCCGACAGTGCGGCGCTCCCTCAGTACTGCCCCTCCGACAGTGCGGCGCTCCCTCAGTACTGCCTCTCCGACAGTGCAGCGCTCCCTCAGTACTGCCCCTCCGACAGTGCGGCACTCCTTCAGTACTGCCCCTCCGACAGTGCGGCCCTCCCTCAGTACTGCCCCTCCGACAGTGCGGCACTCCTTCAGTACTGCCCCTCCGACAGTGCGGCCCTCCCTCAGTACTGCCTCTCCGACAGTGCGGCGCTCCCTCAGTACTGCCCCTCCGACAGGGCGGCCCTCCCTCAGTACTGCCCCTCCGACAGTGCGGCGCTCCCTCAGTACTGCCCCTCCAACAGTGCGGCGCTCCCTCATTACTGCCCCTCTGACACTGCGGCACTCCTTCAGTACTGCCCCTCCGACAGTGCGGCCCTCCCTCAGTACTGCCTCTCCGACAGTGCGGCGCTCCCTCAGTACTGCCCCTCCGACAGTGCGGCCCTCCCTCAGTACTGCCCCTCCGACAGAGCGGCCCTCCCTCAGTACTGCCCCTCTGACACTGCGGCACTCTTTCAGTAATGCCCCTCCGACAGAGCGGCCCTCCCTCAGTACTGCCCCTCCGACAGCGCGGCGCTCCCTCAGTACTGCCCCTCCGACAGTGCGGCGCTCCCTCAGTACTGCCTCTCCGACAGTGCGCCGCTCCCTCAGTACTGCCCCTCCGACAGTGCGGCGCTCCCTCAGTATTGCCCCTCCGACAGTGCGGCGCTCCCTCAGTACTGCACTGGAGTGTCAGCTTAGATTTATGTGCTCAAGTCCCTGGAGTGGGACTTGAACCTGCAACCTACTGACTCCGAGATAAGGGTACCACCCACTGGGCCACCACTGAGGTAGGTCTATTACAAACCTATGACAATGTTTGACATGTATGTTCTGTAAAACAAATCCTCCGACACAAGTATCGCTCTTCCTCATGATACAGGATGCTTTTCTTGTCACTTTGCTCTGACAGTTTTTTCCCCCTCTCCCCTCCTGAAGGAAGCATTCTTCCTCCCTGGAGTAGTATTGCACAGCAACTGGTCTTCCTCCTCTCCCACACCCAAGTGGTCATGTTTTAATGGGTGAGCCATAACAATGAAATTCGGAGAGCTATTCGATTCGGCGTGGTCGGCGGGGGCAAGGGGCAGTCCCATTCAGCCCTCACCCACCATCCACACATATAAGGAGGTCATGCTTGAACTGTATAGGCCGTAGCTGGAGTACTGCGCGCAGTTGTGGTCACCGCATTACAGGATTGCACTGGAGAGGGTGCAGAGGAGATTTATGAGGCTGTTGCCAGGACTGGAGAATTTTAGCCATGAGGAAAGATTGGATAAGCTGGGGTTGTTTTCTTTGGAACAGAGGAGGCTGAGGGGAGACCTGATTGAGGTATATAAAATTATAAGGGGCCTGGATAGAGTGGATAGGAAGGACTGGTTTCCCTTGGCAGAGAGGTCAACAACCAGGGGGCATAGAGTTAAAGTAATTGGTAGAATTGGAGTGGAGTTGAGGAGAACATTCTTCACCCAGAGGGTGGTGGGGGTCTGGAACTCACTGCCTGAAAGGGTGGTAGAGGCAGAAACCCTCACCACATTTAAAAAGTACTTGGATATGCACTTGAAGTGTCGTAACCTGTAGGGCTACGGACCTAGAGCTGGAACGTGGGATTAGGCCGGATAGCTCTTGGTCGGCCGGCACAGACACGATAGGCCAAAATGGCCTCCTTCTGTGTTGTAAACTTCTCCAACTCTTTATAAACTTTCAGGATGAGTCACTGGAAAATGTCCTGGCGTGGGAATCGTCGGCAATTTTTCAATCCCTGCCACCACAGTTTTTGGCTGTAATTGGTCAGCCGAGCACAGACTAGGAATTGAGCTATTGGTCATCGAGACAAACCTCCTGCCTCCTCGTGGTAAAAACAGCAACTCGCATTTGAAAAGTGCCTTTAATGTAGTGAAACGTCCCAGGGTGCTTCTCAGGAGCGATTAGCAAACAGAAATTTGACACCGAGCCATGTGAGGAGATATTGGACAGGCGACCCAAAGGCTTGGTCAAAGAGGTCGGTTCTAAGGAGCGCCTCAAAGGAGGAAAGAGAGAGGCGGAGAGGTTTAGGGAGGGAGTTCCAGAGCTTTGGCCTCAGGCAGCTGAAGGCATGGCCGCCGATGGTGGAGCGATTATAATCAGGGATGTGTAAGAGGCCAGAATCATCAAACAAAATTTGACACAAAGCCACATAAGGAGATAATGGGACAGATGACCCGAAAACTAGGTCAAAGAGGGGTGGGGTTTTAAGGAGCGTCTTTAGGGAGGAGAGAGAGCGAGCAGAGAGGTTGAGGGAGTGAATTCCAGAGTTTCCGGGTCTGGGCGGTTGAAGGCACAGCCGCCAATGGTGGAGTGAGTAAAACCTAATGCACTTTTAAAATCCCTCAAAAAGAAAATTCGAATTTGTGGCTCAGATCTGGGGCAGGTGTGGGGGCGGGGTGTGGGGGTGGGGGAAACAGGGACGGAAGTAAAGGATGCAATCAGCTCCCTCGAAGTACTATAAGGCTAAGCCTCAATATGATTAAAGAGGGAGAAATTTCCTGCATAAGTCACAACTGGCTGACATAAGAACATAAGAATTATAAGCACATAAGAAATAGGAGCAGGAGCAGGCCATACGGCCTCTCGAGCCTGCTCCGCCATTTAATACGATCATGGCTGATCCGATCATGGACTCAGATCCACTTCCCCGCCCGCTCCCCATAACCCCTTATTCCCTTATTGGTTAAGAAACTGTCTATCTCTGTCTTAAATATATTCAATGTCCCAGCTTCCACAGCTCTCTGAGGCAGCGAATTCCACAGATTCACGACTCTCTGAGAGAAGAAATTCCTCCTCATCTCAGTTTTAAATGGGCGGCCCCTTATTCTAAGATTATGCCCTCTAGTTCTACTCTCCCCTATTAGGAGCAGGAGTAGGCCATTCGGCCCCTCGAGCCTGCTCCGCCATTAAGATCATGACTGACCTTCGACCTCATCTCCACTTACCTGCACTATCCCCATATCCCTCGATTCCCTTAATATCCAAAAATCTTGCGGGGGGCGGGGGTTGCGGGGGAGAGATAATACCAATTTCACATTGCTTCTAAATTGTTGCCTTTAATATTACACAGAAAACAATGTCATTATTCATATACGTTCAACTGAACCCCTCCCTCTACAAAATGCCTCCTTAAATCCAGAATTTGCAATCGTGTCAGTGAAACATTACAAGTAAGTTTCAGGGCAGGAATGCCACTCATAGCATCGCCTCCAATTACAGGCGTGCTCAAATCCACATTCTTTTCTGGTTTTAAATGGAACACAGCGCCCAAGAAACATTCAGAACACATAAGCAGAACAAAGAACAATCGTTTCACCCCTGCCTCAACCCTGGGAAACAATCCTTTCAAGAAGACCTCGAGAGTGGCGTCTGTTACATTAGAGGAGGTTTGACAATCAGTAAAGCCAGCGCGATAGATCACAACCCGCACTGGTTTTATTTTTTAAGGAGTAAAGGAATGGATTATCATTAGCAAGTCAATAATAAGCCTGACTCCAGGTTTTTTTTTTTAAAAAAGCAATTCTACTGAGAAAGTGCCATTAATAAAATATAAATTAAATGTTAAAAACAACGAAGCGAAATGATGGGACAAATTTAAAAGTTTGCAGGGAGGGGCAAAGGAACTGCCCCCAAACTCCTGAAGTTCTCACCATAAAGAGAAAGAAGTAGAGGATATTTCTCCTCGTAGTCCAAGCCATGTCTGCTGTTTCCTTCTCTCTCTCTCTCCCTAGTCCTCTTCCCAACCTTGTTGCCGAGGACCTGTACACCAGAGCAGCGAGTTGTCCCCCAAATTGCGGTCCTGTCGTCTGAAACCTTCACCTGTCAAGAGCAAGCAGGCAAATGTCCTGGGGAACGAGACTGGCTGAGGTTTTAGAAATGGATCGGATTCGTGCCTTGCCCTGCCCTGGGGGCGAGGTGTTTAAGATGTTTAGTTTCTGCATACACACACACACACACACACAGAGTAATATGATGAACTCAGGTACAGTAGGAACCGCCCTTGGTAACCTCAAATTAAAACCCTTAGCAACCCAGAAAGCCTAAGGCCACACTGCCAGATACTAACTGCAATAAAGGGGGGGGGGGGAAATTCTATAGCGAGCAACTAGCCGATTAGTTTTTGTTAGCTGAATAATGTCAATAGTCCTATTGCGCTCCAAGTTTCTACAGATGGTTGCCAAGAGTGTCCTGGGATCTGTAGGGATCTAAACACAGGTGAAAAAACCGTAGGGCATTAAAAACAAATTGTGTCTTTATGCTTTATGCTTATTAGTTCATCATTATAGGCAGTCCCTCGGAATCGAGGATGACTTGCTTCCACTCTTAACATGAGTCCTTAGGTGGCTGAACAGTCCAATACAAGAACCACTGTCCCTGTCACAGGTGGGACAGACAGTGGTTGGAGGAAAGGGTGGGTGGGACAGGTTTGCCGCACGCTCCTTCCGCTGCCTGCGCTTGGTTTCTGCACGCTCTCGGCGACGAGACTCGAGGTGCTCAGCGCCCTCTCGGATGCTCTTCCTCCACTTAGGGCGGTCTTTGGCCAGGGACTCCCAGGTGTCAGTGGGGATGTTGCACTTTATCAGGGAGGCTTTGAGGGTGTCCTTGAAATGTTTCCTCAGCCCACCTTTGGCTCGTTTGCCATGAACGAGGTCCGAGTAGAGTGCTTGCTTTGGGAGTCTCGTGTCTGGTATGTGGACAATGTGGCCCGCCCAACGGAGCTGATCAAGTGTGGTCACTTAATCACAGGTGAAAAAACTGTTGGGGCATTAAAAACAAATTGTGTCTTTCTTTCCCATTTTCTTTATGTTTATTAGTTACAAAAATATTGGAGATGGTTGAGAGATAAATGTTGGTCCTACGAATGTTTAGCATAAGGCCCATGCTTTCGTACGCCTCAGTAAATACGTAAATCCTACAAATCCACTGGGAGGACAGATGCACCAACATTAGGGTCCTTGACCAGGCCAAGCATCCCCAGCATCGAAGCACTGACCACACTCGATCAGCTCCGCTGGGCAGGCCACATAGTCCACATGCCAGACACGAGACACACTACTTGGAACTCCTTCACGGCAAACAGGCAGTGGAAATGTTTCAAGGACACCCTCAAAGCCTCCCTGATAAAGTGCAACATCCCCACTGACACCTGGGAGTCCCTGGCCAAAGACCGCCCTAAGTGGAGGAAGTGCATCCGGGAGGGCGCTGAGCACCTCGAGTCTCATCGCCGAGAGCATGCAGAAATCAAGCGCAGGCAGCGGAAGGAGCATGCGGCAAACCAGACTCCCCACCCACCCTTTCCTTCAACCACTGTCTGTCCCACCTGTGACAGGGACTGTGGTTCCCGTATTGGACTGTTCGGCCACCTAAGGACTCAGGTTAAGAATGGAAGCAAGTCTTCCTCGACTCCGAGGGACTGCCCATGATGATGATGGAATATATCGACTATGTGCTGGAGTTCAGCCTCTGTATGTGCGCAGACGCAGGCGTCGTCCACGTACTGTAGCTCGACGACAGAGGTTGGGGTGGTCTTGGACCTGGCCTGGAGACGGTGAAGGTTGAACAGGTTCCCACTGGTTCTGTAGTTTAGTTCCACTCCAGCGGGGAGCTTGTTGACTGTGAGGTGGAGTATGGCGGCGAGGGAGATTGAGAAGAGGGTCGGGGCGATGACGTAGCCCTGTTTGACCCCGGTCCGGACGTGGATTGGGTCTGTAATGGATCCGTTGGTCAGGATCACGGTAAGGACACCGGGGAAAACTGCCCCCTGCACACCCCTCCCCCCCTCCCCCCCGCGCTCTTCTTCCAATAGTGGCCATGGGATCTTTCACATTAACCTGAGAGGGCAGACGAGGCCTCGGTTTAACATCTCATCCAATGGTGCATGGGTATTTGACTGGATGGGTCATTTGGAAAGCAGGAGGTCATGTGATGAAACCTCCTGACATACGTTCAACCGGAATTGGCAATCCCAGTTCCATACGACCAAAAAGTTAATCAGTGCTTTCTCTTTTCCGATGTTGGAAGAGCTGTGGTATATTCCCAGCATAATCTCATTCTTTGTTGTCAGAACCACAACTTAGGTGAGGAGGGGCTTGTGGTTCTCGTCGACTCAAATCCCATTCCTTTCTCTTAGAAAGAAAGAAGAAAGAATTTGCATTCATCATTATAGGCAGTCTCTCGAAATTGAGGAAGACTTGCTTCCACTCCAAAGCAAGTATATCCTTTCTTAAATATGGAAACCCAAACTGTATGCAGCATTCCAGGTGTGGCCTCACCAAAACCCTATATAACTGTAACAAGACTTCACTGCTTTTATACTTCATGAATCAAGATGCAGTTTCATTGAGATGATACAAAGATAGGTGGGAAATCATCATTGAAATCCAGGAAGACTTGCTTCCACTCCAAAAGTGACTGAACAGTCCAATACGAGAACCACAGTCTCTGTCACAGGTGGGACAGACAGTGGTTGAAGGAAAGGGAGGGTGGGACTGGTTTGCCGCACGCTCCTTCCGCTGCCTGCGCTTGCTTTCTGCACGCTCTCGGCGACGAGACTCGAGGTGCTCAGCGCCCTCCCGGATGCACTTCCTCCACTTAGGGCGGTCTTTGGCCAGGGACTCCCAGGTGTCGGTGGGGATGTTGCACTTTATCAGGGAGGCTTTGAGGGTGTCCTTGTAACGTCTCCTCTGCCCACCTGCTTGCCGTGTAGGAGTTCCGAGTAGAGCGCTTGCTTTGGGAGTCTTGTGTCGGGCATTTATAAACTTGCATTTATATTGTGTCTTTCATGACCTCAGGACAACTCAAAGCGCTTTACAGCCAATTAAGTAATTTCTGAAGTGAGGCCACTTTTGTGATGTAGGAAACGCGGCAGTAAATTTGTGCACAGCAAGCTCCCACAAACAGAGCTGACCAGATAATCGATTTCTTTAGTACTGAGAGGACAGACAGGGTCTCGGTTTAACCTCTCATCCAGAAAGACAGCACCTCCGGCAGTCTTTCGGATGAGACGTTAAATCGAAGCCCCATCTGCTCTCTCAAGTGGACGTAAAAGATCCCGTGGCACTATTTCAAAGAAGAGCAGGGGAGTTCTGGGCCAGTGTTTAACCCTCAATCAACATAACAAAAACAGATTATCCGGGTCATTATCACATTGCTGTTTGTGGGAGCTTGCTGTGCGCAAATTGCCTGCTGCGTTTCCCACATTACAACAGTGACGACACTTCAAAAGTACCTCATCGGCTGTAAAGCGCTTTGTGACACCCGATGGTCGTAAAAGGCGCGACATAAATCCAGTCTTTCTTTCTTTTGCAGTGCTCCCTCAGCTCTGCAGTGGGAGCGTCAGCCTAGATTTTTGTGTTCAAGCCTCCGGAGTTGGTCTTGAGCCCACAAACTTCATTAGGTAAGGTTGCTGGAACTGCCCCACCCTTCATTTTTAAATATATTCTTTCCATGCGAGAGCAGCTTCGCCTGCTCGGAGTTAACTGAACAGTGCTAAAGGGTATCGGGTTACTGTTAAATGAAAAAATATGTAACTCGTTGCTGCTTGTCTGTTGCTGAAAATAATTCCTAACCTTCTGCTGTGGACACTGTTTATTGGTTTTGTTAAACGGTCAAGTGGCTTCAAATAAAACTCAAACAAACTTTGTTTGCTAAAAACTCAACACGAAGAATTTAGTTCAAATTGTATCATTGTGATCCCCTTGTCTTCTTCTGCGCCAGCCCTTTGAAATAAAAATAATGCACAGCTCTGTGTGTCCTTACCCTAGTCAGAAGACAAGATTCTCTCTGTGTGACAGCTGTGAAAGAAAGCCTGGCATTTATATCACACCTTTCACAACCACTGGATCCCCCAAAGCGCTTGGCAGCCAATGAAGTACTTTTGGGGTGCAGTCACTGTTGTAATGTGGGAAACGCGGCAGCCAATTTGCACACAACACATTCCCACAAACAGCAATGTGATAATGACCACATAATCTGTTTTTTATTGATGTTGATTGAGGGATAAATATTGGCCCCAGGAATAATTCTCCTGCTCTTCTTCAAAATAGTGACCATGGGATCTTTTACGTCCACCTGAGAGAGCAGACCGTGCCTCACTTTAAAGTCTCATCCAAAAGACGGCACCTTCGACAGTGTGGCACTCCCTCAGCACTGCACTAGGAGTGTCGGCCTAGATTTTTCTGCTCAAGTCTCTGGAGTGGGACTTGAACCCACAGCCTTCTGACTCAGAGGCAAGAGTGCTACCCAACTGAGCCACGGCTAACACTCCCAGTGCAGTGCTGAGGAGCGCTGCACTGTCGGAGATGCCGTCTTTCAGATGAGACGTTGAATCGACGCCCCTACTGCTCTCTCAGGTGGACGTAAAAATCTTATGGTGCTATTGCGAAGAAGAGCAGAGGAGTGATTCCTTGGCGTCCTGGCCAATGTTTATCCCTCAATCTACATTACCAAAAATAGATGATCTGGTCATTATCACATTGTGGTTTATGGGAGCTTGCTGTGCGCAAATTGCCTGTTGTGTTTCCTACATTACAACAGTGACTACACTCCAAAAGCACTTTATTGGCTGTAAAGTGCTTTGGGACGTCCTGAGGTTGACAAAGGCGCTATAGAAATGCAAGTCTTTTTTTTCTACCAGTTAAAGAGAATGATAGATGCTCCACATCCGTGTCAACAGATGGTTGTACAGCTTGAACCTCCCTTATCCGTAATCCCCGGGACTTGGCCTGTTCTGGATAAGGGATTTTTCCGGATGAGGGGTGGTCAGGTTAAATTGGACGGTACAGGTACTGAGCAAGGGGGATATCGGGGCTGGCTGGCTTGGGGCTGGGAATGTGGCAGAGAGATCATGGGCTGGGTGGGGGGTGCGGTGGATCGCGGGGTCAGGCCAGCGATTGCGGGAGTCAGCAGTGAGGAAGGACTTCGATTTGTTTGTGTCGGAGTTCTACGCATGCGCCACCCGGTGGCCGGGAATGGTTCTGGACGAGGGAGTTCTGGATTAGGGAGGTTCAACATGTGTTGTTTTTTTGCCGCCCTCCACACTTGGTTAAACACCGAGAATGTTGAGTGCTGATTGGTTGACCGTGGCTGACAGTCTCCCAAAGACTGAAGACTTTGAAAGGAAATATAGAAATGGGATCTTCTGGCCAAAGGTGCCAGCCATGTGTCAGTGTGAGCACTCATGCCTTTGAGTCGGAAGGTCGGAGGCACAAATTGGAGGCTGACACTCCAGTGCAGTACTAAAGGAGGTGCTACCTGTTGGATGAGACGTTAAACCGTCTGCCCTCTCAGGAGGACATAAACGATCCCACGGCCACTACTTCAAAGAAGAGCAGGGGGCATTCTCCCCGGTGCCCTGGGACCAATAGGTAGCCCTTAAACAACATCACTAAAATAAATGATCACATTGCTGTTTGTGGGAGCTTGCTGTGTGCTAATTGGCTGCTGTGTTTCCCACATTACAATAGTGACTACACTCCAAAAGTATTTAATTGGCTGCAAAACGCTTTGGGACTTCCTGAGGTTGTGATAGGGGCTATGGAAATGCACGTCTGCCTTTCTTCTTCTTTGCATTACCTGAACAATGGGCGTTTGTCCTGGAGTGCCATTGCATCTGCAGGCTCAACCCTCACCATGGGGCCTCTGTGGAGTTATGATTGAGGCCCCCAGGCCACCAGTACTCACTTCCGACCTCAAAAGAGCGAGCGATAAACTTTTCACAAGTCTGCAAAAGTTTTCACAAGTACGCCAAGAGTTTCTGCAACTCCCAATAATGTTTGACAATGAGGCGCAATTGTCAATCTGGGCGCAAATTGCGTTGGAAATATCGCTGGCTTTCCGAATAGTTCCGGATTCCGCCCAAAGTCATTTGCATAATCGCAAATGTAAAATCTTAGGGACATTGAGGCCATTCAGCTTCTGGAGCCTGTTTTGCCATTCAATGCGATCGTCGCTGATCGGCGATCTAACTCCATGGGGCTTGGATTTTTGGTCTTCTGCCACCTCCTGTGAGCGCTCTGGAGGGCCAGCAATGGCGGCGGGGATATGTTTCTGGGTGGGCAGCCAGCCCCCAGCTCCCCGCCGGGAAATGAGTTTTTGACGGCGCTTCGATTTTTGTTGGACGCCGACCCTCTAGCGCCCCATTAGCGCCCCCTAGTGGGACCGTCTGGAAAACCAGGCGCTCAGAGCTATCCCGGTGGCGGTGAGCACAGTAAGTAATGAGTGAGGTAAGTGTGACTGTTTTGTTTATTTTAATTTTAGCGATTTATCCTAACGTGGGGTGGGCAAGGTAT
Organism: Pristiophorus japonicus; assembly: GCF_044704955.1. Lineage (NCBI taxonomy): Eukaryota > Metazoa > Chordata > Chondrichthyes > Pristiophoridae > Pristiophorus > Pristiophorus japonicus. The sequence goes on from NC_091977.1 coordinate 534,583,726, forward strand.
TGGGTAAGTGTCTTGTATATTTTGTGCCGATTTTTTTTCTTCAAGCGAGACTCTCTCAGGGCGCTCCGAGGCCGGCCCTTCAGCTCGGGGCTTTTCCGTTGCTCAGCCGGCCGAGCGCCCCGAGAAACTCGGCTCCGAGCTCCCCACCTCCCAACCCACACCCCGGAAAACTCTGCTCCAAGCTCCCCACCCACACCCCGGCAAAGTGTCAATTCTAGCCGGACAAAACCGCTGGGCGCCATTTAAAAAAAAAAATCGCTGAATTTTGACCGATTGGTCGCCCCAACCATTGTCACGGTAATGGTGGCCAAAAAGCGGTAAGTGCACCCTGTTTGGGGCGGGGCTGAATTTTGGCCCCCCGCGTGATTGGTTAAGCCACTCACAATTCAACAGCTCTACAACTATTCTGAGCATAACTTTAAATCGAGTGCCCCCCCCCACTCTCCCATTTTTTTAAGCGCACCAAAATCCACAATTAAACATTAAAGAGAACCTTGTCCAATCAAACTAAATTTAAATTCTGTTCCCTGTTGAAATGATGCACTCCAGTCCCTCCGGCGCCCACCTCTCGCGGAAGGCCGCGAGCGTACCGGTGGACACCGCGTGCTCCATCTTCAGGGACACCCTGGCGCGGATGTAGCCGCGGAAGAGAGGCAGGCAGTCGGGCTGAACGACCGCCTCGACCGCCCGCCACCTTGGCCGTGCCCAGGAGCAGTCCTACGAGGAGGCCCTCGGACCTACCCGCTCCCCTCCGCACAGGGTGCCCAAAGATCAGGAGTGTGGGGACTGAAGTGCAACCAGAATTTGAGGAGCAGCCCCTTCAAATAATGGAACAGGGGCTGCAACCTCACACATTCAATAAAAACATGGAACACGGACTCCTCCAGACCGCAGAAATTACAGGCGGCCTGGCAGTCCGTGAACCGACTTAAAAACTGATTGCACGGGACTGCTCCATGCACCACCCTCCAGGCCAAGTCCCCGATAAATAGTGGGAGGACTCCCATGTAGCGAGCCCTCCACTGGGGACCCCCACCTCCTCCGGACGGCAAGATGGTGCACCATGGCGTGTCCGGACGGCAGACGAGGATGGCAAAGTGGAGAGTGTGCAGGAGCAGCCCGTACAGGAAACCCCTCCGCGCAGAACTGAAAGGCACGGAGGGGATTTCCCCGGAGGAGGCTCAAGTTGTGAGGTTCTGGCTCCCGAGGGCGGTTCCGTGGCTTGGCGCCGATGAGGAATGCAACAGCTCCACAAAGCTGTGAGCATTATCACACGTGCATACATTGCAGCCGTGTTTGGACTGGTGCAGCAATAGAAGGGCTATCTCATGCAGCAGAGGAGAGGCACTGGCGACAACAGTCCTTTCACACTTGGTCTCCAGTCGTCCTGGTTAACCCTTGCCACTGGACCAAGACCTAGCTCTGTCAAGCCCGTGTGGTGGCTGGTGTGCAACGGTCACCCCACGTTAAAAAAATCCACCCACAGGCATCTTCCACCCTTCAACATGTAGTTCGGGATCTGGAATATTAGGTCCATCATTGAAACACCTTTTTGACGTGGAAGCAAGTTATCCTCGATTCGAGGGACTGGCGATGTTGATGACTCTGTGAAGAAGGAAAGGAAGGAAGGTAAGAAAGACTTGTGTTTATCCAGCCCTTCCACCACATCCCAAAATGCTTTTTGGAGTCATTGTTGCAATGTGGGAAACATGACGGCCAATTTGCACACAGCAAGCCCCCACAAACAGCAATGTGATAATGACCAGATAATCTGTTTTCTTTGGTGATGTTGATTGAGAGATAAATATTGGCCCCAGGACCCCAGGGTAACTCCCCAGCTCTTAGAAATAGTGGCTGTGGGATCTTTTACATCCACCTGAGAGAGCAGGTGGGGCCTCAGTTTAACACCTCATCCGAAAGACAGTGCGGTGCTCCCTCAGCACTGCACTGGGAGTGTCAGCATAGATTTTTGTGCTCACTTTCCTGGAGTGGTACTTGAACCCACAATCCTCTGACTCAGAGGCAAGGGTGATACCCACTGAGCCACGGCTGACCTAGCAGAAATAAACAGAAAGTTGAATCAGATAGTCGAAACAGCAGCATGCATGTCAGGGGAAGTTATGCATAAAATGTGCACCACACCTGAAGTACATATAACATTGATGTGTCACTTCTCTTAGAAACATAGAAACATAGACAATAGGTGCAGGAGTAGGCCATTCGGCCCTTCGAGCCTGCACCGCCATTCAATGAGTTCATGGCTGAACATGCAACTTCAGTATGTTACCACATGCTATCTGTGCATTGAGGCAGTGCGAAGTATTCTAGTGTCCAGCCTTGGTCACCCAGACATAACGCATATTCAAAGGCAATACAGAGAGTTATAGATTGTTGAAGATAAAATAGCTCATCATTGTCATCATCACACGCAGTCCCTCGGAATCGTCCAATACGGGAATTACAGTCTCTGTCACAGGTGGGACAGACAGTGGTTGGGGGAAAGGGTGGGTGGGACAGGTTTGCCGCACGCTCCTTCCGCTACCTGCATTTGTTTTCTGCATGCTCTCGGCGACGAGACTCGAGGTGCTCAGCGCCCTCCCGGATGCTCTTCCTCCACTTGGGGCGGTCTTTGGCCAAGGACTCCCAGGTGTCGGTGGGGATGTTGCATCTTATTAGGGAGGCTTTGAGGATGTCCTTGTAACGTTTCCTCTGCCCACCTTTGGCTCGCTTGCCGGGTAGGAGTTCCGAGTAGAGCGCTTGCTTTAGGAGTCTTGTGTCGGGCATGTGGACAATGTGGACGGAGCTGGTCGAGTGTGGTCAGTGCTTCAATGCTGGGGATGTTGGCCTGGTCGGGGACACTAACATTGGTGCGTCTGTCCTCCCAGGGGATTTGTTGGGTCTTGCGGAGACATCGTTGGTGGTATTTCTCCAGCGACTTGAGGTGTCTTCTGTACATGGTCCACGTCTCTGAGCCATATAAGAGGGCGGGTATGACTACAGTCCAGTAGACCACAAGCATGGTGCCAGATTTGAGGGCCTGATCCATTAGCATGGAGGAGGTTTCCCAGAGCAGAGTAGAATTGGAAGAGTAGAGTTACATGGAGTCTACAGCACAGAAACAGGCCAATGGGCCCAACAGGTCTGTGCCGGTGTTTATGTTCCACACGAGCCTTCTCCCACCCCTCTTCATCTCACCCCATCAACGTATCCTTCTATCTTTTCTCCCTCATGTGTTTATCCAGCTTCCCCTTAAATGCATCGATACTATTCACCTCAACCACTCCCTGTGGCAGCGAGTTCCACATTCTCGACCCTCCCCGGGTAAAGAGGTTTCTCCTGAATTCCTTATTAGTGATGATCTTAAATTTATGGCCCTGAGTTTTGGAGTCCTCTCAAGTGGGAATATCTTCTCCATGACTATCCAATCAAACCCTTTCGTTATCTTAAACATAAGAACATAAGAAATAGGAGCAGGAGTCGGCCATACGGCCCCTCGAGCCTGCTCCGCCATTCAATAAGATCATGGCTAATCTGATCATGGACTCAGCTCTACTTCCCTACCCGCTCCCCATAACCCCTTATTCCCTTATCACTAGAAAATCTGTCTATCTCCGCTTTAAATATATTCAATGACCCAGCCTCCACAGCTCTCTGGGGCAGAGAATTCCACAGATTTACAACCCTCTGAGACCCATATCAGGTCACTCCGTTAGTCTTCTCTTTTCTCGAGCAAAGAGCTCCAGTCTGTTCTGTTATATATGTAAATTGTATATACTCTGTACAGCCACCAGAGGGTTCATCCCCTAGAGACCCAAGGGATCCCATAATCCCTTGGGAGCACAGGTATTTAAGGAGGCCTCACAGGTTGGAGAGGCACTCTGGAGACCTGCAATAAAAGACTACGGTCACACTTTACTTTGAGCTCACAGTGTTCAGTATGACTCTTTCTCCATACACAACATTCCCTATCTCTGTAATCTCCTCCTGACCTACACCCCTCCCTATCTCTGTAACCCCCTCCATCTTTTCTGATGGGTTTAACCTCTTAGTTCTGGTCTGATTGCAATAAATCTTTTTGCACCATCTCCAGTGCCTCTATATCACAGCAAATGAGCCAAAGGTGGGCAACGGAAATGCTACAGGGACACCCTCAAAGCCTCCCTGGTAAAGTGCAACATCCCCACCGACACCTGGGAGTCCCTGGCCCAAGACCGCCCTAAGTGGAGGGCGCTGAGCACCTCGAGTCTCGTCGCCGAGAGCATGCAGAAATCAAACGCAGGCAGCGGAAGGAGCGTGCGGCAAACCAGTCCCACCCACCCTCCTTCCCTCGATGAATGTCTGCCCCACCTGTGACAGAGTCTGGGGCTCTCATATTGGACTGTTCAGCCACCAGAGAACTCACTTTGGGAGTGGTAGCAAGTCTTCCTCGATTCCGAGGGACTGCCTATGATGGTGAGTGCCTCTATATGCTTTTTATAACAGGAGCCCAGTACTGTGTGCAGCACACAGTGTGGTCTAACAAAGCTTCTATACGATTTCAACATAACTGCTCTGCTTTCCACTTCTATTTCTCTAGAAATAAACCCTAGTGCTTGGTTTGCATTTTTAATGCTCTTATTTTGTGGCCCCCGAGATGTCTGCGCTCCTCTAATTCTGCCCTCTTGGGCATCCCTGATTATAATCGCTCAACCTTCTGTTGCCTGGGCCCCAAGCTATGGAACTCCCTCCCTAAACCTCTCCGCCTCTCTATCTCTCTTTCCTCCTTCAAGACGCTCCTTAAAACCGACCTCTTTGACCAAGCTTTTGGTCACCTGCCCTTATTTCTTCTTACGTGGCTCGGTGTTAAAGTTATCTGTTTTGTCTTGTAAGGTGGATGCAGAGAGGATGTTTCCACTGATGGGGGAGACTAGAACTAGAGGGCACGATCTTAGAATAAGGGGCCACCCATTTAAAACTGAGATGAGGAGGAATTTCTTCTCTCAGAGGGTTGTAAATCTGTGGAATTCGCTGCCTCAGAGAGCTGTGGAAGCTGGGACATTGAATATATTTAAGACAGAGATCGACAATTTCTTAACCGATAAGGGGATAAGAGGAGCGGGCGGGGAAGTCGACCTGAGTCCATGATCGGATCAGCCATGATCCTATTAAATGGCGGAGCAGGCTCGAGGGGCCGTATGGCCTACTCCTGCTCCTATTTCTTATGTTCTTATGTCATCATTATAGGCAGTCCTTTGGAGTCGAGGAAGACTTGCTTCCACTCTTGAAATGAACCCTTTGGTGGCTGAACAGTCCAATGCGAGAGCCACAGTCCCTGTCACAGGTGGGGCAGATAGTCGTTGAGGGAAGGGGTGGGTGGGACAGGTTTGCATAAGGTTCCTATGTAACACTGCTGTGAAGCGCCTTGGGATGTTTTACTACGTTAAAGGCGCTATATAAATAAAAGTGATTGTTGTTGTACCCCAAGTTCCCTCCGCTGCTCGATAACCAATTTAGACATGTCTTCAGAGCTCGGTGAGGCGCATCACGATAAACCCCCCCTGCTCCCCTCCCCCCCCCCCCCGCCCTCAGTGACGAAGTGACAACGCTGACGTCTTGCCTTCTGTGTGACCTTTGACACCGGTGCTTTGGGCATCCTTCACCGCCACCGCCCCCCGCAACCACCCCGCCTCCGATCATTCACAGAACAGCCGATGCGTCGCGAGTGTTACTTGCGCAAACACTACCTCCACCAGGGATCCCGGTATAGTGCAGAAGTTGGCTTCTGAACTTTGTCAGGGGCCTGGCTCTACAATCCCGATTCATGAGCCTTATCAGCCGTTGAGTTTCTCATTGCACAGCTGCACCTCTGGCAACATAACCTTTGACCTCCCCCGCCCCCCCCCCACCCCGTAACCATAACTATGCAATTTGCAAAGCGGATGCAAACATGGTTTTGAACTTTGCCCTCGGAATCTGCATGCCGTGCACTTCCCTCAGCCAGGCTGAATTTCGGTGGCAACCACAAGTATTTGAGCACAGGAAGGATTTGCTTCCCATCCTGCATATTCCGTCCTTGACATATAACTTCCAAGTGTGTTTTGCTAGTTGAGCATGGCAGGTAACAAAAGCAGTATTGATTTTATTGGAGCGTAGGTGTAAGACATAGCACAGCAACATACTAAAATAGGACTCTGTTTTCCTTGGGTGTGCCGATTCTACAAAATGAATCATCGCAGAGATCTTACACTCCAATGCCAAACTGTATTTTAATTCTTTTTTTATACGTCAATGACCCTGAATCAGAATGATACTTCTAAGATCATCGTGGGTTTAAGTCCCACTCCAGAGCTTTTTGCACGATAATCCAGGCTGACATTCCCGTGCAGTGCTGAGGGAGTGCCGCACTGTCGGAGGGGCAGTGCTGAGGGAGCGCCGCACTGTCGGAGGGGCAGTACTGAGGGAGCGCCGCACTGTCGGAGGGGCAGTACTGACAATGCGTCGCACTGTCGGAGGGGCAGTACTGAGGGAGTGCTGCATTGTCGGAGGGGCAGTACTGAGGGAGCGCCGTACTGTCGGAGGGGCAGTACTAAGGGAATGCTGCACTGTCGGAGGGGCAGTACTGAGGGAGCGCAGCACTGTCGGGGGGCAGTACTGAGGGAGTGCCGCACTGTCGGAGGGGCAGTACTGAGGGAATGCTGCACTGTCGGAGGGGCAGTACTGAGGGAGCGCTGCATTGTCGGAGGGGCAGTACTGAGGGAACGCTGCATTATCGGAGGGGCAGTACTGAGGGAGCGCCGTACTGTCGGAGGGGCAGTACTGAGGGAGCGCCGCACTGTCGGAGGGGCAGTACTGAGGGAGTGCTGCACTGTCGGAGGGGCAGTACTGAGGGAGTGCTGCACTGTCGGAGGGGAAGTGTTGAGGGAGTGCTGCACTGTCGGAGGGGCAGTACTGAGGGAACGCCGCACTGTCGGAGGGGCAGTACTGACAATGCGTCGCACTGTCGGAGGGGCAGTACTGAGGGAGTGCTGCATTGTCGGAGGGGAAGTACTGAGGGAGCGCCGTACTGTCGGAGGGGCAGTACTAAGGGAATGCTGCATTGTCGGAGGGGCAGTACTGAGGGAGCGCGTACTGTCGGAGGGGCAGTACTAAGAGAATGCTGCACTGTCGGAGGGGTAGTACCGAGGGAGCGCCACACTGTCAGAGTGGCAGTACTGAGGGAGCGCTGCACTGTCGGAGGGGCAGTACTGAGGGAACGCTGCATTATCGGAGGGGCAGTACTGAGGGAGCGCCCTACTGTCGGAGGGGCAGTACTGAGGGAGTGCTGCACTGTCGGAGGGGCAGTGTTGAGGGAGTGCTGCACTGTCGGAGGGGCAGTACTGAGGGAGCGCCGCCCTGTCGGAGGGGCAGCGCTGACAATGCGTCGCACTGTCGGAGGGGCAGTACCGAGGGAGCGCCACACTGTCAGAGGGGCAGTACTGAGGGAGCGCTGCACTGTCGGAGGGGCAGTACTGAGGGAGCGCTGCATTGTCGGAGGGGCAGTACTGAGGGAACGCTGCATTATCGGAGGGGCAGTACTGAGGGAGCGCCCTACTGTCGGAGGGGCAGTACTGAGGGAGCACTGCATTGTCGGAGGGGCAGTACTGAGGGAGCGCTGCATTGTCGGAGGGGCAGTACTGAGGGAGCGCTGCATTGTCGGAGGGGCAGTACTGAGGGAGCGCCGCACTGTCGGAGGGTCAGTACTGAGGGAGCGCCGCAGTGTCAGAGGGGCAGTGCTGAGTGAGCGCCGCACTGTCGGAGGGGCAGTACTGAGGGAGCGCCGCACTGTTGGAGGGTCAGTACTGAGGGAGCGCCGCACTGTTGGAGGGTAGTGCTGAGGGAGCGCTGCACTGTCGGAGGGGCAGTACTGAGGGAGCGCTGCACTGTCGGAGGGGCAGTACTGAGGGAGCGCTGCACTGTCGGAGGTGCCGTCTTTCGGCTGAAATGTTAAACCGAGGCCCTGTCTGCTCTCTCAGGTGGACATCAAAGATCCCCTGGCTATTATTTTGAAGAAGAGCAGGGGGAGTTATCCCCAGTGTGCTGGGCCAATATTTATCCCTCAATCAACATCACTAATAAAAAAAAAATATGGTCATATGGATATGGATGTGAATTAAAAACATATACTTCGAACTCTGGACTTTTCTGTTAATGATTCCATTCCTTTAAAAGTTGAACATTTCTAAGGTCAAGGCTGCAGATTGCAAAATTTCAGCTGAAAAAGCAAGTTTTCGCTCCTGGATGTTTTGGGCAGTGGTTCCTACAGCAACCATTGACCTTCATGGGGTGTGTCAGAAATAAGCACCGCCTGACTGGCAAACCCAGTGAATTCTATCTGTCAATATTGATCATCCTGCCAGCAGCACAAAGCTAACCTAGTTTCATTCTGTCTGCCTTTGTAACGGAAGGTATCAAACAGCACGAACATAAGAACATAAGAAATAGGAGCAGGAGTAGGCCATACAGCCCCTCGAGCCTGCTCCACCATTTAATACGACCATGGCTGATCCGATCATGGGCTCAGCTCCACTTCCCCACCCGCTCCCCATAACCCCTTATCCCCTTATCAGTTGCGGAAACTGTCTATTTCTGTCTTAAATTTATTCAATGTTCCAAATTCCACAGCTCTCTGAGGCAGCGAATTCCACAGATTTACAACCCTCTGAGAGAAGAAATATCTCCTCATCTCAGTTTTAAATGGAGGGGCCGTTATTCTAAGATCATGCCCTCTAGTTCTAGTCTCCCCCATCAGTGGAAACATCCTCTCTGCATCCACCTTGTCAAGCTCCTTCATAATCTTATACGTTTCGATAAGATCACCTCTCATTCTTCTGAATTCCAATGAGTGGAGGCCCAACCTACTCAACCTTTCCTCATAAGTCGACCCCCTCATCCCCGAAATCAACCTAGTGAACCTTCTCTGAACAGCCTCCAAAGCAAGTATATCCTTTCGTAAATATTTCCTACATTACAGCAGTGACTACACTTCAAAAAGTACTTCATTAGCTGTAAAAGTACTTTGGGACGTCTGGTGGTTGTTGGTGGTTGTGAAAGGCGCTATATAAATGCAAGTCCTTCTCTCTTTTTTATGTTCTCACAGTGCTACCAACTCAGGCCTGGCCAATGATGTATAAGGGAGAATATGGTCAGAGGTTATGGTCTGAAATTGTAATTGAATAAACTGTGACCATATTTGACTCCCTTTCCTCCTTTTTTAGCCCCCCCGGCGCTCCCCCCCCTCCCCGCCCCCCCCGCAACGATCTTATGTAATTTTTATCTCTCCGTCTCCCATGGCAGCTCATAATTCTCCCGCCATTCACACCCTATCGAGACTAACCTTTTTCTCACAATTGCCATTACCATCTCAAGTTGACCCATCATCCCTTTAGTCTCTCTAATCTCTCCTGCCTTCCACCCTATCACCGACCTTCCCTTTTGTTCTTCCCTCCTCTCCCCCTTTCAGCGCTCGTTAAGAATCTGCTCTTTTCAAACATACGCCAGTTCTGACGAAGAGTCATCGTTAACTCTGTTTCTCTCTCCACAGGTGCTGCCTGACCCGCTGAGTATTTTCAGCATTTTCTGTTTTTAGTTCAGGTTCCAGCATCTGCAGTATTTTGCTTTTGTGTTGATGTTACACTTTAAGACTCATATCTCAGGAGCCTCCTAGCAACAAGAGCAGGAATTGACAACGAGATCCAACACCACCTCCTGTGCGCCAGTGCAGCCTTCGGCCGCCTGAGGAAGAGAGTGTTTGAAGACCAGGCCCTCAAAACTGCCACCAAGCTCATGGTCTACAGGGCTGTAGTAATACCCGCCCTCCTGTGTGGCTCAGAGACATGGACCATGTACAAGTTGTGTGATCAGGTAAGGAGTGTCTCCCACAAGTTCACCCCTTGTGGTCAAGGTGTGCATCTCGGTTGAGTGTATACAGTAATACAGTGGTGTTACATTGTGGTTACATACATGGCACTGTGTAAATGCTGTTTTGGCCATTTTTGCGGCGTGTACTAAGTGGATCAGCAGTAATTTCAGCCATCCACTGAAAGTGTTGTCATTTGAAACCTAATCAGCAGAGCTTCGTTACCAAAGAATGGCTGGGGGATGCAGCGGCCGACAGTGAAGGGTTCATCTTTTGACCAGCTGCGGACCAAAGACTTACGCGCTCATGAAGGACTTACTAGCACCCGAAAAGCCGGCGGACAAAACCTTTCACGAACTTACTAAACTGATCGGGGAGCACCTCAAACCGGCGAGTAGCATACACATGGCCCGACACAGATTCTACACCCACCGATGTCGTGAAGGACAGAGCATACCGGACTTTGTAGCGGACCTCCGGCGTTTGGCCAGCCTCTGTAAGTTCACAGACAACCTCAGGGGGGAGATGCTAAGGGACTTTTTTATCGAGGGCATCGGTCATGCGGGAATTTTCAGCAAATTAATTGAGACCAAGGATTTGACCTTGGAAGCGGTGGCGTTGATGGCTCAAACTTTCATGGCGGGGGAGGAAGAGACGAAAATAACATACGCAGGCAATTCTGCCTCTAATGCGGCGATGGATCAGGAGTCAACATCATCAATGCGACTCAGAGCCCCGCAGGCAGGGACAGTCCGACACTTCCCAGGCAGCAATTGACCCCAGAGTAGGACTTCAACAGAAACAATGGCAGGCTGAATGGACACTTACGCCATCACAGTGGACAATGTGGCCCGGGATGGGGCCATTGACACCCACTAATAGGGTACTTAAGAGCAGTCAAAGGGACAGTCAGTGCGGAATGCCTGGCCATAGTCCCTTTGTTCTCAACAATGGAAACTTTAACTCATGCTGGAGGTGTGGAGGAAAACACTCAGCTAGATCTTGCAGATTTCAAGAGTTTGTGTTAGATCTCTTAATTTTCAATGAAATGCGAACTCCGGTTGTAGATTTAATGTAATTTTATTCTGGCAGCAGTAACAAGCTTTGGCTGATTGCCAGGTCCTTTGTCCTCTGAGAACACATGGCAAAACATAGCTGTTCTTATCCTGGATCAATTTATAGAACTCGTTTCGTTTGACCTTATTGGCTCAATTGATATAGTCTTAACCCCTAATTAGCTCGCTGCCAAAGGTCCTGAAATGTCAAGTTGATTGATGACTTAATGCAATGTGCTCAGTCACACGTAGACATGGAGTCTGTGTTTTCTCAACTTTGCAGCCTGTCTGCAGCCTGTTTGAATTCTCTATCAATCCCCCCTTTGATTCTTTCACAAACTGAATCATAAAACATCAGGCATCACTGGTTAAACATTCTACAAAATAATTTCATACATGTTAATAGAGTTCCCTTCTAAAATTTGTTGATGGGTTTCGCCACATGTTCGGACTAGCAGCTTCCACACAAATTTACATCAGCCCGAATTCCATCATGGCCACAATGGAAGTCTGGTTTTGGTAGGTTAATTAACCTCATTCCAATTTAATCCAAATCAATATCTTAATTCAACCAGTAAACAACATTCCCTTAAGCATAACATACCCCTGTGCCACGTACAGACGGTCTGCTGGGACCTGCAAGGTGTCTCACCTGCGGGACAGCAGCTACAGCCACCTGGTCGCAACAACATTTAATCAATATAAACAAACAATATAAAAGTAAAATAATTACAACAAATAAAATTAAACCTTCCACCAATGAAGTTCCTATTGAACCGAGCCATTCAGTGGTTCCACTCCACAAAGTGAATGATGGGGGTTGCTTAAGTTTTTCTACCTCCTTTTGGATATGCTCCGCTAAGTGGGTAATTTCTTCGGAGCTATCTGGGATATATGTGCAACACTCAGTTCCGAGTAGGGTGCAAGTACCTCCCTTTTCAGCCAGGATGTAGTCAAGGGCCAATCTATTCTGTAGGGCTACTGTGCGGATTGCTACCATTTCTGCATTGATTTTAACTAGAGCCTCTGAGGTATGGATGGTTTCCCTTGTTAATGGATTCCCTTATCAGTCTGGTGGTCCCGTACCTGGGGATCAGAATGGCAAAGAACCTCTCTGTTTCTGAGATAGCTCTCTTAGGACGGTGTAAATGTTCCGACAGTGACTTTATATGATACATATAAGGCACAATGTAGGCTAAATAGCAGGATCCCGTCCAATTCTGGGGCAGCCAAGGGTAGGCCTTGTGGCCACACACCCAATAGGTGCCATTATAGGCAATGAATGTTAGCTGTTTCTTTGTCAGCAACACTCCGGGGCCTGTCCAGGCTTTTCCATCTGTTTTATTCAGAATCCCCGTTACGTTAAAAATTCCCACATAGGCCCAGTTTGGATGGTTCTGTGGCTTGATTACCTTATAATTCCGGGAGCAGTTACTATATCCCATATTTTGGCCTCCTTTGATGTTTCTAATCAGACAGACCGATTCCCCGGTCTTCCTATTCCCGTTGTATTAGTGATAACAAAAAATGGGGGCCGTTTGGAATTATTGTAGAACGGTTGGTACCCCCCTTCAAAGGTAGTCAGATTGTAACCTGCTGACTTCCATTTATGTGCCCAGTCTTCCGTATCCTGAAACGCATTGCCTGTTTTGCTTTGATTAATTATCCACTCAGCCATTTCCGAGATATTCAAGGGAACTGGCCTCAAGGGAATCCCTCCCTTTGAGTGAATAGGAATATGCGCACACACCCAACAACTAGAAATGTTATTTTGTTTGGCATAAATGTATGACATATATAAAAAGGTATTTACATGTAATTCCCTTGCTACCCTACTATTTCCCTTTGGTGCAGAGGGTCGGCTAGTATGAAGTAGGCCTATGCCTAGAATACCTACAGTCAGTAATACAGTAAATTTATACATTTTGGCAAAAAGTAATTGTCCTTATTAGATTTCAACTTCAGTTACGGGTGCTCGTTTAACGTGTGAAGCGTGGATCCAGGCTTTCTTTCCTTGGACTTTAACAGCTGCCTGGGTGGTCAATACCACTTGATAAGGTCCCTCCCACTTGGCACCCAAAGGTTCTTTTTGCAACTTTTTCACATACACCCAGACTCCCGGGATGATGTCGTGTCCTCCTTCGGGTGGATTACCCCAAGCTGCCGATACCTGTCGGGAAACAGAACTAATAGCATTGGTTAGGTCCTGACAGTATGATAACAGAGTGTCACTCATTAAGTGAACATCAGCTTTTCGTAAATCGATAGTTCCTGGCAGCGACATGGGTCTTCCTGTTATAATTTCAAATGGGCTTAGACCTGTAGTTCTGTTCGGGGTTGCCCTAATGCTACATAGCACTATTGGTAGTGCCTGGGGCCATGGTGTTCCTTCTTGGTGATATTTGGCAAGCTGTTGTTTCAGAGTTCGATTCATTCGCTCTACTTGTCCTGATGATTGTGGATGATAAGGACAGTGTAAATCCCACGTAATGTTCAGTAACGTACAGACTTCTTGGCAGACAGCACCTGTGAAGTGTGTTCTCTGATCTGAGTCAATGCTACTCGGGACTCCCCATCTGGGAATGTAATTCTTACACAAGACCTTTGCAGTGTGATTGGCTGTGGCTCTTTTAGTTGGGACAGCTTCTACCCATCTAGAGAATCTGTTGACCATGACAAGAATGTTAGTGTATCCTTGGCATGAAGGAAGAGATATATAATCAACCTGCAGATGCTGGAATGGTCCGACAGGGGCAGGGGGCCTCAGTTGGGGCATTACCGTGATGGGTCCAGAATTATTTTTCTGGCAGACCACACAGTGGTCTGTTACCAGCTGGGCATGTTTTTTAAATCCCCGACCCCACCAGCTTTTCTGGAACCGTGCCGTCATCTGTTGTGAGGCCAAGTGTCCCCACGAGTGGATCTGTTGTGCTAAAAAAGGCATAAGCGCTTGTGGCGCGACTGGCTTGTCGGTAACTCTTTGTCTCCAGACACCATCTTCGCATAGCTTAATTCCTGCCTCAATCCATGTCCATTTTTCCTCTCAGGAGCACTCGCCTTGCATTGTTTGAAGGTCTCGTGTCAGAGTCCTGAGTGCTTTCAATCTGCACATCTGTGTTGGTTCTTCTGGAGGAACGCCCTGTGAGGCGGCATCTCTAGCTGCCTGGTCGGCTAGGGCATTTCCCTGTGCTTCTGTGGTATTTTCCTTGGTATGGGCCTTACACTTCAGGATGGACACTTCCTGAGGTAATTGTATGGCCTCCAGTAAGTCTCGGACTTCTTTTCCATTTCGGATAGGTGTACCAGCAGCAGTGAGGGATCCTCTTTTCCGCCATAACAGACCAAAGTCGTGAGCGACTCCAAAAGCATAACGCGAATCTGTGTAGACATTAGCTGTCTGTTCTTCTGCTATTCGACATGCTTCTGACAGGGCCCGTAACTCGGCCTGCTGTGCTGATGTTCCTGAGGGTAAACGTCCTTTTGCCACTACCTCATATAAGGTTGTAACTGCCCATCCTGCTTTTCTGGTACCATTGTCAACAAAGGAGGAACCATCTGTAAACAGGATGAGGTCTGGGTTGTGCAGAGGCTCCTCTGCTGCTAAGGCTGCTTCTTCTGTTTCTTTTAAAATCTCCACGCAGTCATGCTCTTCACATTCTCCCCCCTCTTGCTCCCTCGATTCTGACATCGGGAACATAGTTGCAGGATTAACCGGGCTGGCCCGGACGATATGGAGATTAGGAGCTTCCAAAACTGCTGTCCAGTGGGTCCATCTAGCTGCCGTCACCTGAGACATTCTATTCATAGACAGCAAAGCATGTACGGTGTGGGGACACTTGACAATCAGCTTTTAGTCGAGGACTAGACCCGCAGTGATCATTACCGCTCGACATGTAGCTTCCATGGCCCTTAGGCAACTTCCCCATCCGAGGGCAACCGCATCCAGTTTTGCCGAATAATAGCCAATAGGTCTTTGCCGATCCCCATGTTCTTGTGTCAGTATAGCTGTCATGGATCCTTCTTTCTCATGAACAAACAAGGTAAATGGCTTACCACTGTCGGGGATTCCCAGAGCCGGTGCCGAACACAAAGCCTTTTTCAAACTCAGGAAGGTCTCTTGCTGTTCCTTAGTGCTTCTTTAGAGGCACGTTTCCCCTTTAAAATATCATTCAATGGCTGAGAAAGCTGTGTGAAGGAGTCAATCGAATTTCTGTTAAAGTTACACAATCCCAAAAAATACCTTAATTCCTGAATAGTGGTGGGTTTTTTAGCAGCCCGAATGGCTGCAGTTCTATCCTGGGTAAGTTCTCTCTTTCCTTGTGAAATCTTTTATCCCAGGTATACAACCTCTTCTTGGAATATTTGTGCTTTGTCGATGCTGGCTTTATGTCCTTTCAGCCGAAGGGATCCAGCAAAGCTCGTAAATCTTGTTCATGCTGTTCTTCTGTGTTTGAAGCTAGCAGGATATCGTCTACATATTGGATGACTGTGGATGACAGGGGAGGTAATTCTCGCAAATGGCTTTGTAAAGCCATGTGGAATACCGTAGGGCTGTTGTGGAAACCCTGCGGTAACCGGGTCCAAGTATACTGTTGTCCTTGGACCGTGAAAGCAAACCACTGTCGAACCTCCAGTGCCAGAGGCACCGACCAAAATCCGTTGGCCATATCTATAACCGAGAAATATTTATGTTCCGGTTTGAGGGCATTAAAAATGGTGGAGGGATCTGCGACCAAAGGAGCTTTTTGATCAATACACTGGTTAGCTTTCCTATAATCGACAGTCAAACATCAAGTCTCATTAGATTTCTGTACCGGCCACACGGGGCTATTGGAGGAGCTATGCGTTTTAATAAGCACCCCTTGTTTCTCCAATTGCTGAATAACCGGTAAGATTCCCGCGATGGCAGTTGGACTGATGGGTTACTGTTTAGTGCATGGAGGCTTGGTCCCGGTAAATGACACAGGCTCCATCTGGAGTAGGCCACAATCGTTCTTATCTTTAGCCCATATTGGGTGTTCCTTCAATTCTTCTTTCTTCAAAGTTCTAATTGACCATGTCACCCAACCATCCTCGAATTGCAACGATGAGTCGACTTGGATTAGAACGTCCATTCCCAAAAGGGGTTGATCTACTGGGCCT
The DNA here is from genome assembly GCF_044704955.1 of Pristiophorus japonicus. NCBI lineage: Eukaryota > Metazoa > Chordata > Chondrichthyes > Pristiophoridae > Pristiophorus > Pristiophorus japonicus. Next base: position 534,599,797 of record NC_091977.1, read on the forward strand.
ATCCAGACTGGCGTGGTTAGTTCATGTGGACCCAGCCCTATAAGTACCGGTGTTGTCCTTTTAATTTCCATTTTATGGCCCCCAACTCCATAGACTATACGTACCCTACCATCCAACGGCAAAGAGCCTCCATATTGTAGGGGTAAGCATGTTAATTCCGCCCCTGTGTCTAAAAGACAGTCCACATCCTTATCGCCCACCCTCACAGTTATATATAGCCCATCTCCCCTCTATTGTATTAGTGCGAGGAGGGGGGCCAGGGCGGGCTCTAATCATTTTTTGCTCTCCCAATTAACTCCTTCTGTTGTTGTATTGTCAGTCGCTTAAATGCTTCTATGAGGTCGTTATCTTGTGACAAGCCTGGTTTGTTGGCTGAATTGGATCCCTGGCTGCGTCCTCTTCCCCGGCCATGACCTTGCTGTTTCGCCCTGCATGTCTTGGCCCAGTGATCTTCTCTCCCACAATAATTACATTTTCCGGGTAATTTTCCGAATGACTGTTTATCGGAATCCTGGGATTTCCATCCCATAACCTGTACAGCTCGGACTTTAGCTCCCATATCCCGATCTAATTGGTTACATCGATCCACCAACGCTGCAAAGGTAGTTCCTCTACCTTCCCAGTCCGGTAACACTACCTTAAGCATTTTGGACAGTTCTGGCTTTAGACCTGCCACGAAAGCTGCTTTCAGGGGTCCAAACACTTGTTCATCCATTTCCTCATCCGTATTATTCATACCCGAATGTTCTAGCCACGTGCATCTAAACCGCTCGTCATACTCCAGGACCTCCTCTGTTCCTTTCTGTTGGCAGGCTGCAATTTTTCCCCAGTCTGTCTTAGCTGGACTGAAGGCTTGCAGTCAGTGTTTAATCGCCTCCCATCCTGTGTCTAATTCTTGCTCATCCTGCCCCAAAGCTTCTTCTATCTTGTCGTGCAATTTTCTTCCCTGTGTTTTTGGCACCACTTTGGTCAAAATTTGCACTCCGTCCCAGGGATGAAGTTGATATATATTTCTTAAGCGGTCCAATTGGTCCCACATTTTCACTCCCCCTTTCTTTGGATTGGGCAACTCCTTGGACCATTTATTAATTTTCTCTGGGTCTGCTGAATCATGAATTAAGTATTCTGCATACACCCTTTTCTTTGTTTTTTTGGTTCCGCCCTCATCCGCAGTCTCTTTTGATTTGACTACAACTCGTCTTTTTTTAAACGGGGCAAAGCGCACTCCTAATTCTTCATCCTCCGACCCTGTATCGTCGGAGGACTCAGAATCCGTATCTATTCCTCGGTCGTGTCTTTGGGTTTGCGCTTTTAATTTATCCAAACATGGGTACCCTGGGAATTGACCAATACATTTTCCTTTTCCTATTACTGTCTCTTGACCTAATGATTTTTTCCATTCTTTAATTTTACCTTTAAGATCTTTAACTTCCGCTTCCGATTTTTCAAGTTCAAGCTTTTTCTGTCTCAGCTGTTCACAAACCGCTTGCAATTGGTTCTTCGTACTGGTCAGGTCCCTATCATATTGGGAACGCGTTATAATTTCATTCCGCTGTCGGATCTGTCCCATAACAGCTAGGGACCATCTGGTCCGTTCTTTATTTTTCATACGGGTCGTTTTTCCCCAGACCCTTTTGATCTCGTCCAAGGACCATTGTCCTTTGGAGATACCGTATTTTCGTTCGATCTTAATACAGGTTTGAGATAAGTCGAATTGTTGCTCTATGTATTCTTTCAACTGTTCGAGGATTTCATCTATCGAAACCTTAGATGTTGCCCGCTCAGCTTTAACAGTTGTAGGCAATTCTTTGCTCTTATCTTTTGCTGCTAATTTCTTTACTGGGGTCTCGAGTCGTCGGCTTTCCAGCCAATCAGTGGGTCGGTGATGAATTAACTAACACACCGCCGAAGTTTAGATGTCTATGGGAGCTCGAGCTGATCACGAACCGGAGGGTTCACAAACCGGAGGCTTTCGGAATCGCGTAGAAGGAGAGGTAAATTTAGACCATTGACCGAGGACTTTTATATAGAGGAGTCCTTACCTCAGTATGTAGGTCTGATGTCCAAAATTCAGTTTCTTCCCTCAGCGATCCTGTTCGTGACGCCAAAATTGTTAGATCTCTTAGTTTTCAATGAAATGCGAACTTCGGTTGTAGATTTAATGTAATTTTATTCTGGCAGCAGCAACAAGCTCTGGATGATTGCCAGGTCCTTTGTCTTTCTAAGAACACATGGCAAAACATGGCTGTTCTTATCCTGGATCATTTTACAGAACTCGCCTCATTTGACCTTATTGGCTCAATTGATGTATTCTTAACCCCTAATTGGCTCGCTGCCAAAGGTTCTGAAATGTCAAGTTGATTGATGATTTAATGCAATGTGCTCAGTCACACGTAGACATGGAGTCTGTGTTTTCTCAACTTTGCAGCCTGTCTGCAGTCTGTTTGAATTTGCTATCAGTTTGTTTGCAGGAACTGCAATCTCAGTGGCCATTTAGCTCGAATGTGCAGGAAGCCTGCAACCAGACTAATATATGAGGTGGATGGACCAGAAGAGGGTTCTTTGAGGCAGGATGACTGTTGGGGCAAATCGATGGACGCTGAGGTTCAGCGGGTCCATGTGGCGAATATTCACAGTTCATACACCAGAATGCCACCAATGATGATGAGGGTTTTATTAAATGGTATCCCTGTACGCATGCAGCTGGACACTGGGGCCAGCCAGTCACTCATGGGAGTTCAGAAATTTGAGAAGCTATGGCCACTTAAAGCTAGTAGACCCAAATTAGTACGTGTTGACACAATTACAGAATTACACTTAAGAAATCATTCCGGTGCTAGGCAGTGCAATGTTGGTTGTCAGGCACAATGGGTCAGTGAATCGGCTGCCAGTCTGGATTGTCCCGGGCAAACTGTCCCACCCTGTTGGGGAGGAGCTGGTTAGCCGAGATGAACTGGAAATGGGGGGATGTTCACGCAATGTCATCTGTGGAGCGAAGTTCATGCTCACAAGTCCTACAACAATTCGATTCACTATTCCAACCTGGGACTTTCAAAGGCACTAAAGTAGTAATATAAATCACCCCGGATGCCAGGCCAGTGCACCACAAAGCCAGAGTGGTGCCGTATGTGATGCGGGAAAAGATCAAGAGCGAATTGAACCGGCTGTTGAGAGAGGGCATCATCTCACCTGTTGAATTCAGCGACTGGGCGAGCCCCATCGTTCCCGTCCTAAAAGAGAATGGCTCTGTCAGGATCTGTGGCGACTACAAGGCCACCAGCAATCGGGTGTCCCTAAAAGATCAATACCCGCTCCCGAGAGCGGAGGACCTCTTCGCCACGCTGGCAGGTGGCAAGCTGTTCACCAAGTTGGACCTCACTTCAGCCAAAATGACCCAGGAAATGGCCGACGAATCTAAACTACTGACCACCATCACCACGCACAAGGGACTGTTCGTTTATTACAGGTGCCCGTTTGGCATTCGATCAGCGGCCGCAATTTTTCAATGAAACATGGAAAGCCTGCTTAAATCCATTCCTGGAATGATCGTATTCCAGGACAACATCCTCATCATGGGTCGAGACACCGAGGAACACCTCCACAACCTGGAGGAGGTGCTACGCCGACTGGATCGGGTAGGCCTGCGACTCAAGAAGTCTAAATGTGTGTTTTTAGCTCCTGAGGTTGAGTTTCTGGGCAGGAGGGTTGCTGCAGATGGGATTCGGCCCACCGAATCCAAAACAGAGGCGATTCGACGAGCACCCGGGCCCTGCAACACATCGGAGTTGCGTTCATTCCTGGGACTGTTGAACTATTTCGGGAACTTTCTGCTGAACTTGAGCACGTTGTTGGAGCCGCTACACGTGCTCCTGAGTAAGGGTTGCGATTGGTTTTGGGGGGACTGTCAGGAACGGGCTTTTGATCGGGCGCGAAACCTACTTTGTTCAAACAAGTTGTTGACCCTGTACGACCCCTGGAAAAAATTGGTTCTGACATGTGACGCATCGTCCTATGGGGTTGGGTGCGTGTTGCAGCAGGGCAATGCTGAGGGTCAACTACAACCTGTGGCTTATGCCTCCAGGTCGCTCTCTCAAGCAGAACGGGGATATGGGATGGTCGAGAAGGAAGCGCTTGCATGTGTCTATGGTGTAAAAGAAAATGCATCAGTACCTCTTTGGTAGTAAGTTTGAATTAAAGACGGACCACAAGCCATTAACATCCATGTTGTCAGACAGCAAGGCTATCAACGCCAATGCATCAGCTCGCATACAGCGATTGGCTCTCACGCTGGCTGCTTATGACTACACCATCCGGCACCGGCCCGGCACTGAAAATTGCGCTGACGCGCTCAGCAGGCTTCCACTGGCCACCACTGAGGGGGCAGCAGAGCAAAGTGCCGAGATGGTCATGGCTGTCGATGCCTTTGACAGCGCAGGCTCTCCCATCACAGCCCGCCAGATCAAAATCTGGACCAACAGAGATCCCCTCCTATCCCTGATTAAGAAATGTGTTCTGACTGGGGATTGGGCGCCCGCACACGGAGCATGCCCTGAGGAGGTCAGACCGTTTCACAGACGGATGGATGAGCTCTCCATCCAGGCCGACTGCCTACTATGGGGCAGCCGGGTAGTTATGCCCCAGAAGGGCAGGGAGGCATTCATCAGGAAACTCCACAGCGAGCACCCAGGCATTGTGCTGATGAAGGCCATTGCCCGGTCACACGTTTGGTGGCCTGGAATTGATTCAGACCTGGAACACTGTGTTCGCACGTGCACGATGTGTGCCCAGCTGGATAATGCCCCCAGGGAGGCCCCGCTCAGCCCATGGCCCTTGCCCACTAAGCCATGGTCACGCATTCATGTTGACTACGAGGGGCTGTTCATGGGTAAGATGTTCCTTATCGTGGTAGATGCGGACTCGAAATGGATTGAGTGCATCATTCTGAATTCATGCACGTGATCAACCACCGTGGAAAGCCTACGTGCGATCATTGCAACCCATGGCTTGCCGGACATCCTGGTTAGTGATAACGGCCCATGTTTCACAAGCTACCAATTCCGAGAATTTATGTTGGGTAATGGCATCAACCACATCCAGACTGCGCCGTTCAAGCCTGCCTCCAATGGCCAGGCAGAACGTGCTGTCCAAATCATTAACAAGGGATGCTCAGGATTCAAGGACCCTCCCTACAATGCCGACTGTCGAGCCTCCTGCTGGCCTATAGATCCCGACAGCACTCGCTCACGGAGGTCCCGCCCGCAGAGCTACTAATGAAACTCAAAACTCGGTTGTCCCTCATTCACCCAGTCCTGACCGACATAGTTGAGGGCAAGCGCAAGTCACAAAACGAGTACCATGACTGTAATTCGAGGGGGAGATATATAGAAATAAATGATCCTGTATTCATCCTCAATCACGCCATGGGGCTCAAATGGCTTGAGGGCACTGTAATTGAGAAAGAGGGGAATAGGGTCATCGTGGTAAAACTCAAGAATGGTCAGATGTGCCGTAAGCATCTGGACCAAGTAAAAGAAAGGTTCAGCATCGACACGGAGGAACCTGAAGAAGACCATGAGATGGAGCTCACAACACCGCCAGTGAACGAACAACAAGAGCAATCAGAAGAATGCACAGTCCCTGCGGTCAGCCCGGACAGGCCGGAATCACCACAGGGGACAGACACTCACATCAGTGTCCAACAACCAGAGCCCCAACTGCGGCGCTCCACGAGTGAGCGTAGACCACCTGAAAGACTAAACCTATGATCCCAATAAGACTTTGGGGGGGAGGTGATGTCATGTATGTAACCACAATGTAACACCACTGTATTACTGTATACACTCTACCTAGATGCACACCTTGACCACAAGGGGTGAACTTGTGGGAGACACTCCTTACCTGATCACACAGGTATAAAAAGAGAGGTCCCACGCAGGGTCATCGTCTTTGGAGTCCTGTAAATAAGGAGAGCAGGTCCCCAGAATGTACCTCGTGTGGTTTCATGCTGTAGAGTAAGGACTTTACACACAGCACCTTGAACGTAGTAAAATGTCCCAAGACGCTTCACAAGAGTGATTATCAAACATATTTGACACTGAGTTGCATAAGGAAAAATTAGGGCAGGTGATCACAAGCTTGGTCAAACTGGTGGGTTAACCATGCTTCTTACCCAGTCCCTTGGAGTCGAGGAAGACTTGCTTCCAGACTAGAACATAAGGACATCAGAAATAGGAGCAGGAGTAGGCCATTTGGCCCCTCGAGCCTGCTCCGCCATTTAATAAGATCACTGCTGATCCAATCATGGACTCAGCTCCACTTCCCTGCCGCTCCCCGTAACCCTTTACTCCCTTATCGCTGAAAAATCTGTCTATCTCCGCCTTAAATATATTCAATGACCCAGCCTCCACAGCTCTCTGGGGCAGAGAATTCCACATATTTACAACCCTCTGAGAGAAGAAATTCTTCCGCATCTCAATTTTAAATGGGTGGCCCCTTATTCTGAGACTAGAACAGTTGTGTATCTGTAAAGCCTGCACTCCCATGTTCCGCCACCAGGGAGCACATCCCCTGAAGTCCCAAGGGATACCAGTATCCCTTGGGAGCACTGTATATAAGCCTGCCCCCTAAGGCCCGTTCCTCACTTTGGACTGTCTTAATAAAGACTGAGGTCACTGTTACTTTAACCTCCCTGTATGCAGTCTCATCTGTGTTAGGAACACAATAACTGGCGACGAGTATACGAATCCAACGCAAAGATGCAGCAAACTGTGGGCATCCTGGAGAAGTTCTTGGCGGGTGAGGACTGGGAAGCCTATGTCGAAAGGCTAGACCAGTACTTTGTAGCCAACGAGCTGGACGGAGAAGGAAGTGCTGCAAAAAGGAGAGCGGTCCTCCTCACGGTCTGCGGGGCACCGACCTACAGCCTCATGAAGAATCTTCTGGCTCCGGTGAAACCCACAGATATGTCGTATAAGGAGCTGTGTACACTGATTCGGGAGCATCCTAACCCGAGGGAGAGCGTGCTGATGGCGAGGTATCGGTTCGACACGTGCCAGTGATCTGAAGATCAGGAAGTGGTGAGCTACGTCGCCGAGCTAAGGCGACTCGCAGGACAATGTGAGTTTGATGGCTACCTGGAGAAAATGCTCAGAGACTTTTTTGTACTGGGCATTGGCCACGAGACCATCCTACAAAAACTTTTGACTGCAGAGACATTGACCCTCAGTATGGCCATTGCGATATCACAGGCGTTTATGTCCACCTGTGATAAAACCAAACAAATCTCTCAGCACACAAGTGCTAGCAATGTTCATAAATTAACTGGAACTGTGTTTGCGAGCAGAAATGTACATGGCAGAAACCACAAGTCTGCAACTGCCAGCAGGCCACAGGTGACCCAGATGACTCAGAGTCCGCAACAAAGGATGAATGCAAGGCAAGTCACACCTTGTTGGCATTATGGAGGCTTCCATTCAGCCTATTCATGCCGCTTCAAAGGATATGTTTGCAAGAGCTGTGGAACAATGGGGCACCTCCAGACAAGCTGCAAGCTCTGCAAAACCTGCTAACCACCACGTGGCAGAGGAAGATCGGTCCATGGTGGATCAAAGCAAATTCGAGCCTCAGAGAGAGGAGGCAGATGCTGAGGTACACGGGGTGTACACATTTTTGATAAAATGTTCACTTATAATGCTAAATGTAAAATTGAATGGCTTACCCGTAGCCATGGAACTGGACACTGGCGCTCGCCAAACCATCATGAGTAAAAAGATGTTTGAGAGACTGTGGTTCAACAAGGCATTCAGACCAGCCCTGAGCCCCATCCACACGAAACTGAGAACAAAGAGCTCATCACTGTCCTGGGCAGCGCCATGGTCAAGGTCACCTACGAGGGCACGGTGCAAGAACTGCCACTCTGTATTGTCCTGGGCGATGGCCCCACACTGTTTGGAAGGAGCTGGCTGGGCAAAATCTGCTGGAACTGGGATGACATCCGAGCGCTATCACATGTCGATGAGGCCTCATGTACCCAGGTTCTTAACAAATTTCCTTCCCTTTTTGAGTCATCATTGGAAACTTTTCCGGGGCGAAGGTGTGGATCCACTTGGTCCCAGAGGCACGACCCATTCACCACAAGGCGCGAGCGGTACCTCACATTATCAGGGAGGGAGTGGAAATCGAGCTGGACAGGCTGTATTGTGAGGGCATCATCTCCTCAGTGGAACTCAGCGAGTGGGCCAGCCCGATTGTTCCAGTACTCAAAAGTAATGACACGGTCAGGATTTGCAGCGATTATAAAGTAACTATTAATCGTTTCTCGCTACAGGACCAATACCCGCTACCTAAGGCAGACGACCTATTTGCGATGCTGGCAGGAGGTAAGACATTCACCAAGCTCGACCTGACATCGGCCTACATGACATAAGAGCTAGAGGAGTCTTTGAAGGGCCTCACCTGCATCAACACGCACAAGGGATTGTTCATCTACAACAGATGCCCATTTGGAATTCGGTCGGCTGCAGCGATCTTCCAGAGAAACATGGAGAGCCTACTCAAGTCAGTACCATGCACGGTGGTTTTTCAGGACGACATATTGGTCATGGGTCGGGACACTGTCGAGCACCTACAAAACCTGGAGGAGGTCCTCCAGCGACTGGATTGCATAGGGTTGCGGCTGAAGAGGTCGAAATGTGTCTTCATGGCAACAGAAGTGTTGCTTTTGGGGAGAAAGATCGCGGCGGACGGCATTCGGCCCACAGACGCCAAGACAGAGGCTATCAGGAACGCGCCCAGGCCACAGAATGTCACGGAGCTGCGGTCGTTCCTGGGACTCCTCAACTATTTTGGTAACTTCCTACCGGGGTTAAGCACCCTCTTAGAGCCCCTACATGTGTTATTGCATAAAGTTGAGAACTGGGTATGGGGAAAAAAACAAGTAATTGCTTTTGAGAAAGCCAGAAACATTTTATGCTCCAACAAGCTGCTTGTATTGTATAACCGGTGTAAAAGATTTGTGCTAGCATGTGACGCGTCATCGTACGGAGTCGGGTGTGTATTACAACAAGCTAACGTTGCGGGGAAGTTGCAACCTGTCGCCTATGCCTCCAGGAGCTTGTCAAAGGCCGAGACGGCCTACAGCATGATTGAGAAAGAAGCATTTGCGTGTGCGTTCAGGGTATAGAAAATACATCAGTACTTGTTTTGCCTCAAATTTGAGCTGGAAACCGATCACAAACCACTCATATCCCTGTTCGCTGAAAACAAGGGGATAAATACTAATGCCTCAGCCCGCATACGAAGGTGGGCACTCGCGCTATCAGCGTATAACTATACCATCCACCACAGGCCAGGAACCGAGAACTGTGAGGATGCTCTCAGTTGGCTACCATTGCCCACCACGGGGGTGGAAATGGCGCAGCCTGCAAACTTGTTGATGGTGGCGCAGCCCGCAGACTTGTTGATGATCATGGAAGTGTTTGAAAATGATAAATCATCTGTCACAGCCTGCCAGATTAGTACTTGGACCAGCCAAGATCCTCTGCTGTCCCTAGTAAAAAACTGTGTACTGCATGGGAGCTGGGCCAGCGTCCCCATTGAAATACAAGAGCTAATCAAGCCGATCCAGCGGTGAAAGGTCGAGCTGTCCAATCAGGCAGACTGCCTGTTGTGGGGTAACCGCGTAGTGCTACCCAAAAAGGGCAGGGAGACGTTCATCTCGGATGTCCACAGCACACACCCGGGTATAGTAATGATGAAAGCGATAGCCAGATTCCACGTGTGGTGGCCCGGTATCGACTCTGACTTAGAGTCCTGTGTACAGCAATGCAACGGGTGTGCTCAGTTGAGCAACGCGCCCAGAGAGGCACCACTAAGTTTGTGGTCCTGGCCCTCCAGACCATGGTCGAGGATCCATGTCGACTCTGTGGGCCTGTTTCTCGGTAAAATGTTCCTGGTGGTGGTGGATGCTTTTTCAAAATGGATTGAATGTGAAATAATGTCGGGAAGCACCGCCACCGCCACCATTGAAAGCCTGAGGGCCATGTTTGCCACCCACGGACTGCCTGACATACTGGTCAGTGACAACGGGCCATGTTTCACCAGTGCCGAATTTAAAGAATTCATGACCCTCAATGGGATCAAACATGTCACATCGGCCCCGTTTAAACCAGTCTCCAATGGGCAGGCAGAGTAGGCAGTACAAACAATCAAACAGAGCCTCAAACGAGTCACAGAAGGCTCACTCCAAACCCGCCTGTCCCTGAGTACTGCTCAGCTACCGCACGAGACCCCACTCGCTCACAGGTGTGCCTCCGGCTGAGCTACTCATGAAAAGACACTTAAAACCAGACTCTCGCTGGTTCACCCCAACCTGCATGATCAGGTAGAGAGCAGGCGGCAGCAACAAAATGTAAACAATGGTCGCGCCACTGTGTCATGGGAAATTGATCTGAATGACCCTGTGTATGTGTTAAACTATGGACAAGTGTTCAAGTGGATCGCGGGCACGGCGATAGATAAAGAAGGGAGTAGGGTGTTTGTAGTCAAAGTAGACAATGGACAAATTTGCAGAAAGCACCTGGATCAAACGAGGCTGCGGTTCACAGACTGCCCTGAACAACCCACAGCAGACACCACCTTTTTCGAGCCCACAACACACACCCAAAGGATCAACGACACCACCACAGACCAGGAAATTGAACTCATCATGCCCAACAGCACAGCAAGGCCAGGCTCACCCAGCAGCCCTGAAGGGCCAACAACACGCCAGCCCAGCGAGGGCACAGCCAACACACCAGAACAGACATTTGTACCGAGGCAGTCCACCAGGGAAAGAAAGGCTCCCGACCGCCTCACCCTGTAAATAGTTTTCACTTTGACTTTGGGGGGAAGTGATGTTGTGTATCTGTAAAGCATGCACTCCCATGTTCCGCCACCAGGGAGTGCATCCCCTGAAGTCCCAAGGGATCCCAGCATCCCTTGGGAGCACTGTATATAAGCCGGCCCCTAAGGCCTGTTCCTCACTCTGGAGTGTCTTCATAAAGACTGAGGTCACTGTTACTTTAACCTCCTTGTGTGCAGTCTCATCTGTGTTCGGACCACAATAAGAACCTCCACTTATCGCCCAAAAATGGCCGTTATTTCCAGCATGGGCGGTAAAAAAAGCTTTTCAGATTTGTGCTTTGGGATGAAGGAGGGAGACTTTAGAGCTTCACAGCAAGTAGGCAAACAAAGAGCAGATGTTACCAGCCACATATTTGACCGAATCTGGCCTATAATGGAGAGAGAGGAGGAGGCAACACGCTGTGGAGACTGACGCTGGAGAGAGCAGTGAGGTGGGAGAGGAGCACATTGGAGGTCGCAAAAGAGCCAGGAGGTTCTCGGACGGGGCAAATGCCACCCTCCTGCAGGAGGTCGAGTTACGCTGGGGTGATTTGACACAGGGAGGGTGTGGGAAGCCCACCCCAAAGGCCTACCAGAGGATATGGACCGAGATAGCACAGGTGGTCTCGTCGGCGACCAACGAGGTGCGTGAGGGCAACCAATGCCGCAAACGATGGAACGACCTTGTGGGATCCGCAAGAGTAAGTATTACATTTATTTACATGTACTTATGTATTTATATAATTGATTTGTAACAGTCATGAGTGACTATCAGCAGATGTGAGGTTTAGCACTTTTACTGGGAATGTTTTACTCAAAGCCTGCGGTCACGGTGTACGTCTTTATGTAAAGAATGATAATAATCATAATAATCATGATTACTTCTGTCGGTTATGTGTTGTATCAGTGTCTGTGACAGTACCCAGCAATGATATCACTCAATGATCTCATGCCATGTCGTCCTGTCACCTTTTACAGAAGAAGCTATTGACGATGAGGTCCGTGTAGAGGTGTACGGTTGCGGGGGCCACCAATCCCCAGTGACATCACTGAGATGGAGGAGCGTGTGCTCGCACTCGTGGGGAAGCACACCCGGACAGTCACGGACGCATCTGCAGACCCTGAAGTGATGCCACGTGAGTAAAGCTTACACCATTGCGTGATGTAAAGTCAATAGATGCCACACCAACTCGTATCCGAACAATCATATATGATAGATGATTTCTAAAAGTGTCATAGAAATAATGCTGGCCTAATGAAAATCATTGCAATGCACAATATGTTGATGGTCATGAAATGTGATGTCTGCGATGATTTTGAGAGCGGTGGTGCTTTTGTCGTGCATATGCTGTGTGTAGCGCTGGACTCACCTTGTCACCCTAGCACCCCCTTCTCCTCTCATAACCTCATTTGTGTTTTGCAGCTCAGCCAGCAGCGCGGCCCCAGGCAATGCCACAGAGGTCAGAAGGTGGGGGCGCAGGGCAGGAGTCGGCGGACGATCTCACATCAAGTGCTGAGGAGCTCCGATTGTCGCCCGTCAATTCGCTGGGTCTGTTCTCGACGGATGAGAGCGCGGTCTTCGAATAAACTGCATCGCCACACTCCAGAAGCCATTCCACCCCAAGGCCATCTAGTGGTCCTCTGGTCATTCCCGCCTCCACTCTAGAGGTGCCGGCCCCAAGCACCTCTCCACAGGGCACCCCATTTGTCCCCAGGACGGCGCCGATCCTGCGGAGACCTCGTAGACACGGCAGGTCTGTTCCACGAGCGCCACATGACAGCAGAGAGATGGTACAGTTGTCCAGGAGGACTGTAGACATTGGTGACCAGCTCATCGAAGCATTGGGGGGCATATCCTGACACCTGGCCACCATGACCGAGTACATTCTGCGCATGGCAGAGTCCCTGGATGCATCAGCCAGGAACACTGCTGCCACAGGCCTGCCAGTGGTCCCCGAGCACGGTCGTCCACCCCTAGGTTCCGCACCACCACTGCGAATGACAGATGAGAGCAAGGACCAAGATCCTGCTTCTACATCAGAGAATGTTACCCCCTCAGCAACCCCCCCCCGCTCCAGTACCCGTGCAACCACCACCTCTGCCTTCATCTCCCCCAATGAGGCACCGCCTGAGGAGCTCCTCGGCCAGGCGCCGTGGAGCGAGGAGGGGAAGGGGTAGAGATGGGGAGAAGAAGGGGAGGTGGGAAGGAAAGTGAGGTGCATGTGAGCAGGTGATGGCTGTGTTATATCTCCATCTGGGTGTATGCAATTTGTTGCAATGTATGGGGGGAGGGGACCACGCTCCTGCTTTGCCTTTGTATTCTGTGTTGCTGGACATGTTGAACATGTGATTTATGTCAATGGTGGGGTGTGGGCGGGGTTTGGGTGTTATTGGCTGTGATACTTATGATTTCAGACCAATGTCGGTATTAAACTTTTGTTATAGAACATAACCTCGTTGTGCATTGTCTCAGATAGCTGGATCATTCCTGGTGATTCCTTACCATGAAAGGGTTAAATACAACTTAACATCAATCAATGTAAACTTTAACTGGCACCAAGGTGATGGGCACCATTGATGTCTGAGCTGTACACACACAGCAGTGTGTCAGCATTGTCACTCACATTGTTCAGATATCAGCTCCTCACGTAAGAGTGGGATTTAACAAATGCCAGCCACACTTTTTGTGGGTGGTTTTTTGGGCGAGCGATATTGTGGGCGATATGTGTGCGAGGTGGTGAAATTGATGATGGGCGATCTCCATGGCCGCTAGTTTGGGTAAATATGCTCTTTACTACAAAGAACAGTGGGCGGGCGTTAATATTGAATCTCGGCGTTAATTCCGTGCGGAAAGTAACGCTGGGCGATATTATGGCCGTTGATTTCGCCCATTCTGCTGATTCTGCGCCAAAAAAGTGGGCAGGCGGTAATATTTTTTCCCGGCGTTAAGCCCATTGGGATAACGTTCGCCGATAATTCTCCTAAAAAAGCCCGTCAGTTTCCATTTTGTGTCAAAATGGGCGATATCTGGACGTTATACGTCATTTCAGTGGTAAAATGGGTGTTAAGTGGGTGTTAAGCAGGCAAAAAAAGTGGAGGTTCTAGCCCCATTTCCCCGAGTTTTAGTTTCCCCTATCAGTGGAAACATCCTCTCTGCATCCACCTTGTCAAGCCCCTTCATAATCTTCTATGTTTCGATAAGATCACCTCTCATTCTTCTGAACTCCAACCTACTCAACCTTTCTTCATAAGTCAACCCCCTCATCTCCGGAATCAACCCAGTGAACCTTCTCTGAACTGCCTCCAATGCAAGTATATCCTTCCTTAAATACGGAGACCAAAACTGTACGCAGTACTCCAGGTGTGGCCTCACCAATACCCTGTACAGTTTTGGCAGGACTTCTCTGCTTTTATACTCCATCCCCCTTGCAATAAAGGCCAACATTCCATTTGCCTTCCTGATCACTTGCTGTATCTGCATATTCGCTTTTTGTGTTTTACTCACAAGGACCCCCAGGTCCCGCTGTACTGCAGCACTTTGCAATCTTTCTCCATTTAAATTATAATTTGCTTTTCTACTCTTTCTGCCAAAGTGGATAACCTCACATTTTCCCACATTATACTCCATCTGCCAAATCTTTGCCCAGTTTTTGAGCGTATCTATATAACCCTTTGCAGATTCCTTGTGTCCTCCTCATAACTTGCTCTCCCACCCATCTTTGTATCATCAGCAAACCTGGCTGCATTACACTCAGTCCCTTCATTAATATAGATTGTAAATAGTTGAGGCCCCAGCACTGATCCCTGTGACACCCCACTAGTCACTGTTTGCCAACTGGAAAATGACCCATTTATCCCCAACTCTCTGGGCCTGAAATTGATGGCCATACTGCCCGCTGACTGCCGCTGAGTTTTTTCGCCGCTCTTCCCTCGGTGACAGAGTCCTCCTGATCTGGTGCCGGCGGGAAGGGAGCACTGGTGATTTTTATTTCCAGGTCTTCGGTCCTCCGTGAGCCCGACTCCATCCTCGGCGGCACTTGGGCGGCAAGCGCCTCTGCCGCCGACAATGAGACCAGATTGGCGACGTACGTCGTCCATTTGCCGCCCGCCGACCTTCGCGGGACCTCGGCCGTGAATATCCCGCCCACAGTACCGCCCGGTACCTCGGCGGCCACCGGCGGCACTTTGGGCGGCACTTTGGGCGGGCGGGGTCCTTGACCAAATTCGTCTCCAAAGTGTTTTGTTATGTTGATTGAGGGATAAATATTGGCCCCCCTGCTATTCTTCGAAATAGTGCCCTGGGATCTTTTATGTTCACCTGAGGAGCAGATGGGGTTTCAGGTTTAACTTCTCAGCCTTAGGACGTTTCACTACATTAAAGGCGCTATATAAATACGGGTGTGATATCTGAGTTTCGGAAATCTCGGGACTGAGGCTGTTCCAGATTCCGGGTATTTCCCGATTTCGGAACGTCTTTGCCTGGGCTGAGGCCGGGGGAGGTCAGGGGGAGGTCGGGGGGAGATCGGCGGGGAGGTTGGGGGGAAGTTGGGGGGAGGTCAGGGGAGGTCGGGGGGAGGTCGGGGGAAGTCGGGGGGGGTCGGGGTTCGGTCGGGGGGAAGTCGGGGGGGGTCGGGGGGAGGTCGGGGGGAGGTCGGAGGGAGGTCGGGGGGGTTGGATGGAAGTCGGGGGGAGGTCAGGGGAAAGTCGGGGGGAGGTCAGGGGGGAAGTCGGGGGGAAGTCGGGGGGAGGTCGGGGGGAAGTCGGGGGGGGTTGGATGGAAGTCGGGGGGAGGTCGGGGGGAAGTCGGGGGGGTCGGGGTTCGGTCGGGGGGAAGTCGGGGGGGGTCGGGGGGAGGTCGGGGGAGATCGGGGGGGGGTTGGATGGAAGTCGGGGGGAGGTCGGGGGGAGATCGGGGGGGGTTGGATGGAAGTCGGGGGGAGGTCGGGGGGGGTCGGGGGAGATCGGGGGGGTTGGATGGAAGTCGGGGGGAGGTCGGGGGGGGTCGGGGGAGATCGGGGGGGTTGGATGGAAGTCGGGGGGAGGTCGGGGGGAGATCGGGGGGAAGTCGGGGGGGGTCGGGGGAGATCGGGGGGGTTGGATGGAAGTCGGGGGGAGGTCGGGGGGGGTCGGGGGAGATCGGGGGGGTTGGATGGAAGTCGGGGGGAGGTCGGGGGGAGATCGGGGGGAAGTCGGGGGGAGGTCGGGGGGGGTCGGGGGAGATCGGGGGGGTTGGATGGAAGTCGGGGGGAGGTCGGGGGGAGATCGGGGGGAAGTCGGGGGGGGTCGGGGGAGATCGGGGGGGTTGGATGGAAGTCGGGGGGAGGTCGGGGGGAGATCGGGGGGGTTGGATGGAAGTCGGGGGGAGGTCGGGGGGAGATCGGGGGGAAGTCGGGGGGGGTCGGGGGGAAGTCGGGGGGGGTCGGGGGGGGTCGGGGGAGATCGGGGGGGTTGGATGGAAGTCGGGGGGAGGTCGGGGGGAGATCGGGGGGAAGTCGGGGGGGGTCGGGGGAGATCGGGGGGGTTGGATGGAAGTCGGGGGGAGGTCGGGGGGAGATCGGGGGGAAGTCGGGGGGGGTCGGGGGAGATCGGGGGAGATCGGGGGGGTTGGATGGAAGTCGGGGGGAGGTCGGGGTTCGGTCGGGGGGAAGTCGGGGGGGGTCGGGGGAGATCGGGGGGGTTGGATGGAAGTCGGGGTTCGGTCGGGGGGAAGTCGGGGGGAAGTCGGGGGAGGTCGGGGGAGGTCGAGGGGGTTGGATGGAAGTCGGGGGGAGGTCGTGGAAGGTCGGGGGGAAGTCGGGGGGGGTCGGGGGTCGGTCGGGGGGAGATCGGGGGGGGTTGGATGGAAGTCGGGGGGAGGTCGGGCTGAGGCGGGGGAGATCCGGATTTCGGAACATTCCGGATTCTGGACACAGCAGCTATACGAATTATTGTTGTAGAAGGATTACATTCAGCACTGATAATGATGCAAATCTTAATACATTATCCCGCAGTGAAATGAAACAACAGCAGTGGCTCTATGCGGTCTTGCTGTGATATGGCGAGTTTTATCAGGAGGCCCCAAATTTAGCTGGGGCTCCTGGGCAGCAACCCTGTAGGTCTCTGCATTAATTCGCCCCTCGGAACCTGACCCGGCTATTTAATTAAAGTGAGCTCCCCTGACCCCAGAGTACCAGGGCGGGTTTGGGGATGTGTCCCAGGTACGTGGATATTGGACCAGTGGATTTTCCAACACGCAGAGTTAAGCATCACTTGCTGAAGCAGAGAAAGAGAGAAAGAACTTGCATTTATATAGCGCCTTTCAGGTCGACCCAAAGCGCTTTACAGCCAATGAAGTACTTTTTGAAGTGTAGTCACTGTTGTAACGTAGACAACTAATTTGAGCACAGCAAGCTCTCACAAACACCAATGTGATAATGACCAGATAATCTGTTTTAGTGATGTTGATAGAGGAATAAATATTGGCCCCAAGACACCAGGGATAACTCCCCTGTTCTTTTTCAAAATAGTGGCCGTGGGATCTTTTACATCCACCTGAGAGAGCAGACAGGGCCTCGGTTTAACTTCTCATCCGAAAGACGGCACCCCCGACAGTGTGGCGCTCCCTCAGCACTGCAGTGAGAGTGTCAGCCTAGATTTTTGTGCTCAAATCTCTGGAGTGGGACTGTGAACCCACAACCTTCTGACTCAGAGGTGAGAGTGCTACCCATTGAGTCACAGCTGTTAGTGTGCGAACTATCTGTGAGAAATCTTTGGTTTCCCATTGGCACGCCCATGCTATTTGACAAAGTTCTTTCTCTGGAGCCGCATTAGTTTTGCTGCCAGCAGCCCCACCCTACTGTTCTACTGCTAATATCAAAGGAAAGCTATGAACAGTGCTCAATAAAAGTGTCCTTGAGTCACCCTTGTGCTCGTACAGCATAGATTCAAATAACAAATGTGTTGTTAGAAACATAGTAAATAGGTGCAGGAGTAGGCCATTCGGCCCTTCGAGCCTGCACCACCATTCAATAAGATCATGGCTGATCATTCCCTCAGTACCCCTTTCCTGCTTTCTCTCCATACCCCTTGATCCCTTTAGCCGTAAGGGCCATATCTAACTCCCTCTTGAATATAGCCAATGAACTGGCATCAACAACTCTCTGCGGTAGAGAATTCCACAGGTTAACAACTCTCTGAATGAAGTAGTTTCTCCTCATCTCAGTCCAAAATAGACTACCCCTTATCCTAAGACTGTGTCCCCTGGTTCTGGACTTCCCCAACATCGGGAACATTCTACCCGTATCTAACTTGTCCTGTCCCATCAGAATTTTATATGTTTCCATGAGATCCCCTCTCATCCTTCTAAACACCAGTGTATAAAGGCCCAGTTGATCCAGTCTCTCCTCATATGTCAGTCCTGCCATCCTAGGAATCAGTCTGGTGAACCTTCGCTGCACTCCCTCAATAGTAAGAACGTCCTTCCTCAGATTAGGAGAACAAACCTGAACACAATATTCCAGGTGAGGCCTCACCAAGGCCCTGTACAACTGCAGTAAGACCTCCCTGCTCCTATACTCAAATTCCCTAGCTATGAAGGCCAACATACCATTTTCCTTCTTCACCACCAGCTGTACCTGCAAGCCAATTTTCAATGACTGATGAACCATGACACCCAGGTCTCGTTACAACTCCCCTTTTCCTAATCTGCCACCATTCAGATAATATTCTGCCTTCGTGTTTTTGCCCCCAAAGTGGATAACCTCACATTTATCCACATTATACTGCATCTGTCATGCATTTGCCCACTCACCTAACCTGCCTAAGTCACCCTGCAGCCTCTTAGTGTCCCCCTCACGGCTCACACCGCCACCCATTTTAGTGTCATCTGCAAACTTGGAGATATTACACTCAATTCGTTCATCTAAATCGTTAATGTATATTGTAAAGAGCTGGGGTCCCAGCACTGAGCCCTGCGGCACTCCACTAGTCACTGCCTGCCATTCTGAAAATGACACGCTTATCCCAACTCTCTGCTTCTGTCTGCCAACCAGTTCTCTATCCACTTCAGTATATTACCCCCAATACCATATGCCTTGATTTTGCACACCAATCTCTTGTGCGGGACCTTGTCAAAAGCCTTTTGAAAGTCCAAATACACCACATCCACTGGTTCTCCCTTGTCCACTCTGCTAGTCACATCATCAAAAAATTCCAGAAGATTCGTCAAACATGATTTCCCTTTCATAAATCCATGCTGACTTGGTCCGATCCTGTCACTGCTTTCCAAATGCTATTTCATCCTTAATGATTGATTCCAACATTTTCCCCACTACTGATGTCAGGCTAATCGGTCTATAATTACCCGTTTTCGCTCTCCCTCCTTTTTTAAAAAGTGGTGTTACCTGAGCTACCCTCCAGTCCATAGGAACTGATCCAGAGTCGATAGACTATTGGAAAATGATCACCAATGCATCCACTATTTCTAGGGCCACTTCCTTAAGTACTGTGTGATGCAGACTATCAGGCCCCAGGGATTTATCAGCCTTCAATCCCATCAATTTCTCTAACACAATTTCCCGCCTCATAAGGATATCCTTCACTTCCTCCTTCTCACTAGACCCACTGTTCCTTAGTACATTCGGAAGGTTATTTGTGTCTTCCTTCATGAAGATAGAACTGAAGTATTGGTTCAATTGATCTGTCATTTCTTTGTTCCCCATTATAAATTCACCTGAATCCGACTGCAGGGGACCTACGTTTGTCTTCACTCATCTTTTTCTCTTCATATATTTATAGAAGCTTTTGCAGTCCATTTTTATGTTCCCTGCAAACCTCTCGTATTCTATTTTCCCCCTCTTAATTAAACCCTTAGTCCTCCTCTGTTGAATTCTAAACTTCTCTCAGTCCTCAGGTTTGTTGCTTTTTCTAGCCAATTTATATGCCTCTTCCTTGGCTTTAACACTATCCTTAATTTGTCTTGTTAGCCATGGTTGAGCCACATTCCCCGTTTTATTTTTACTCCAGACAGGGATGTACAATTGCTGAAGTTCATCCATGTGATCTTTAAATGTTTGCCATTGCTTATCCACTGTCAACCCTTTGAGTATCCTTTGCCAGTCTATTCTGGCCAATTCACGTCTCATACCGTCGAAGTTACCTTTCCTTAAGTTCAGGACCCTGGTTCTGAATTAACTGTGTCACTCTCCATCTTAATAAAGAATTTACCATATTATGGTCACCCTTCCTCAAGGAGCCTCACACAAGAAGATTACTAATTAGTCCCTTCTCATTACACATCACCCAGTCTAGGATGGCCTACTCTCTCGTTGGTTCCTCGATATATTGGTCGAGAAAACCATCCCAAATACACTCCAGGAAATCCTCTTCCACCGCATTGCAGTTTGGTTAGCCCAATCAATATGTAAATTAAAGTCGCCCATGATAACTGCTGTACCTTTATTGCACACATCCCTAATTTCTTATTTGATGCTGTCCCCAACCTCACTACTACTGTTTGGTGGTCTGTACACAACTCCCACTAGCGTTTTCTGCCCTTTGGTATTCTGCAGCTCCACCCATACCGATTCCACATCATCCAGGCTAATGACCCTGCTTACTATTGCATTAACCAGCAACGCCACCCCACCTCCTTTTCCTCTCTGTCTATCCTTCCTAAATGTTGAATACCCTTAGATGTTGAGTTCCCAGCCTTGGTCACCCTGGAGCCATGTGTCCGTGATGCCAATTGCATCATATCCATTAACTGCTATCTGCGCAGTTAATTTGTCCACCTTATTCCGAATACTCCTCGCATTGAGGCACAGAGACTTCAGGCTTGTCTTTTTAACACACTTTGCCCCTTTAGAATTTTGCTCTAATGTGGCCCTTTATGTTTTTTACCTTGGGTTTATCTGCCCTCCACTTTTACTATTCTCATTTCTATCTTTTGCTTCTGCCTCCATTTTATTTCCCTCTGTCTCCCTCCCATCCCCTTGCCATGTTAGTTTAACTCCTCCCCAACAGCACTGGAAAACACTCCCCCTAGGACATTGGTTCCAGTCCTGCCCAGGTGCAGACCGTCCGGTTTGTACTGGTCCCACCTCCCCCAGAACCAGTTCCAATGACCCAGGAATTTGAATCCCTCCCTTCTGCACCACTGCTCAAGTCACGTATTCATCTGAGCTATCCTGCGATTCCTACTCTGACTATCACGTGGCACTGGTAGCAATCCTGAGATTACTACTTTTTAATTTAGCTCCTATCTCCCTAAATTCGTCTTGTTAGACCTCATCCCGTTTTTTACCTATACCGTTGGTACCTATATGCACCACGACAACTGGCTGTTCACCCTCCCTTTTCAGAATGTCCTGCACCCGCTCTGAGACATCCTTGACCCTTGCACCAGGGAGGCAACATACCATCCTGGAGTCTTGGTTGCGGCCACAGAAACGTCTATCTATTCCCCTTACAATTGAATCCCCTATCACTGTAGCTCTCCCACTCTTTTTCCTGCCCTCCTGTGTAGCAGAGCCACCCACGGTGCCATGAACTTGGCTGCTACTGCCCTCCCCTGATGAGTCACCCTCTCAACAGTAGCTAAAGCGATGTATCTGTTTTGCAGGGGGATGACCGCAGGGGACCCCTGCACTACCTTCCTTGCACTGCTCTTCCTGTTGGTCACCCATTTACTATCTGGCTGTCTACCCTTTACCTGCGGTAAGACCAACTCACTAAATGTGCTATTCACGTCATTCTCAGCATCGTGGATGCTCCAGAGTTCATCCATCCACAGCTCCAGTGCCACAATACGGTCTGTCAGGAGCTGCAGGTGGATGCACTTCCCGCACACGTAGTCATCAGGGACACCGGAAGCGTTCCTGACTTCCCACATAGTACAGGAGGAGCATAACACGTGTCCGAGCTCTCCTGCCATGACTTAACCCTTAGGTTAACTTAAATTGGCAACAACAATGCTAAAGGTTACTTACTGATATAGAAAAGAAAAAGAGAAACTACTTACCAATCACTTACCCCCTTGGCTGTGACATCACCTTTCAATTTCTTTCTGCTTCTTTTTTTTTGCCTCCCTGCACCAGCTGGCCCCTCCCACGCTGGCCCCTCCCACGCTGGCCCCTCCTACACTGGCCCCTCCCAAGCTGGCCTCTTCCACGCTGGCCCCTCCCACGCTGGCCCCTCCCACGCTGGCCTCTCCCACGCTGGCCCCTCCCACGCTGGCCCCTCCCACGCTGGCCTCTCCCACGCTGGCCCCTCCCACGCTGGCCTCTCCAACGCTGGCCTCTCCAACGCTGGCCCCTCCAACGCTGGCCTCTCCAATGCTGGCCCCTCCCATGCTGGCCCCTCCCACGCTGGCCCCTCCTACACTGGCCCCTCCCACGCTGGCCTCTCCCACGCTGGCCCCTCCCAAGCTGACCTCTCCAATGCTGGCCTCTCCAACGCTGGCCTCTCCAACGCTGGCCTCTCCAACGCTGGCCCCTCCAATGCTGGCCTCTCCAACGCTGGCCCCTCCCATGCTGGCCTCTCCAACGCTGGCCTCTCCGATGCTGGCCCCTCCCACGCTGGCCTCTCCAACGCTGGCCTCTCCCACGCTGGCCTTTCCAACGCTGGCCTCTCCAACGCTGGCCCCTCCAATGCTGGCCTCTCCCACGCTGGCCTCTCCAACGCTGGCCTCTCCAACGCTGGCCTCTCCGATGCTGGCCCCTCCCACGCTGGCCTCTCCAACGCTGGCCCCTCCCATGCTGGCCTCTCCAACGCTGGCCCCTCCCATGCTGGCCTCTCCAACGCTGGCCCCTCCCATGCTGGCCTCTCCAACGCTGGCCTCTCCGATGCTGGCCCCTCCCACGCTGGCCTCTCCAACGCTGGCCTCTCCAACGCTGGCCCCTCCCATGCTGGCCTCTCCAATGCTGGCCCCTCCCATGCTGGCCTCTCCAACGCTGGCCTCTCCAATGCTGGCCCCTCCCATGCTGGCCTCTCCAACGCTAGCCTCTCCAACGCTGGCCCCTCCCATGCTGGCCTCTCCAACGCTGGCCTCTCCAACGCTGGCCTCTCCAATGCTGGCCCCTCCCATGCTGGCCTCTCCAACGCTGGCCTCTCCCATGCTGGCCCCTCCCATGCTGGCCTCTTGTAGGCGTCCCGACGACGCTGCTCCGCCTCCCGACTCCCTGCTCGGGTGATTGGGTAGTTCCAAAGTTTAACTCACACTAAGTTCCGCTCATCCATCACCCCTTGTGCTCGCTGACCTACATTGGCACACCATTCAGCCATGCCTCGATTTAAAACTGCTCATCCTTGTTTTCAAATCCCTCCAAGGCCTCGTATCCTCCCTACCTCTGTAATCTCCTCCAGCCCCACAACCCGCTGCGATTTCTGCATCTCCTCCAACTCTGGCCTCTTGAGCACCCCTGATTATAATCGTTCCACCATCGGTGACTGTGCCTTCTGTTGCCTGGTCCCTAAGCTCTGGAACTCTCTCCCTAAACCTCTCCGTCTCTCCATCTCTCTTTCCTCCTTTGAAAAGCTCCATAAAACCTACCTCTTTGACCGAGCTTTTGCAAGTCTCTCCTAATATCTCCTTACCCGGCTCAGTGTCGAATTTTGGTTTATAACGCTCCTGTGAAGTGCCTTGGGATATTTTACTATCTTTTTACAGAGATCATCATCATCATAGGCAGTCCCTCGGAATCAAGGAAGACTTGCTTCCACTCTTAACGTGAGTCCTTAGATGACTGAACAGTCCAATACGGGAAGCACAGTCTCTGTCACAGGTGGGACAGACAGTGGTTGAAGGAAAGGGAGGGTGGGACTGGTTTACCGCACGCTCCTTCCGCTGCCTGCGCTTGTTTTCTGCATGCTCTCGGCGACGAGACTCGAGGTGCTCAGCGCCCTCCCGGATGCGCTTCCCCCACTTAGGGCGGTCTTTGGTCAGGGACTCCCAGGTATCGGTGGGGATGTTGCACTTTATCAAGGAGGCTTTGAGGGGGGCCTTGTAACATTTCCTCTGCCCACCTGGGGCTCGTTTGCTGTGAAGGAGTTCCGAGTAGAGCGCTTGCTTTGGGAGTCTCGTGTCTGGCATGTGGACAATGTGGCCCCCCCCAGCGGAGCAGTTACAGAGATAAGTCTATGTCTATAAGGAGGAGGCGAGGTCATGTAGGGATTTGAAGACCAGGATGAGAATTTTAAAATGGAGACGTTGCCCGACCGGGAGCTGATGGGGATGATGGGCGAGCAGGGCGTGGTGTGAGTTAGTATAGTTGAGAGTTTTCGATGAGCTTAAGTTCCACGGTAATCCTGTGTAGGGGTGGGGATAGGGATATGGGTTTCTGCAGCACAAGATTCAGACAGCCCAGGTGACTAATGTCCTGCAAAAGAGCTGACGTTAGCAACGTGGAATCACTGCACTGCCAAGACATTTCTCACAGTCAGCTCAGAGAAAATGACCAGAAAATGTTGCTAAGCAAGAAAATGAAGCTTTCATGAATGCTCTTTGGTTGATGTAACTGTATCAACCCTGGTTCCTCCTGTTACAGATGGGAACAGCAGATAAAAGCAAATTGAGCTTGATGAGGTCATCGACAGCTTGAGGCACAGCGAGAGGTTGATTTTGAGGTTTTTCAAAAACAGTAAAAGTTGATAAGACTTAAAACGGGAACATAGGAACAGGAGGAGGCCATTCAGCCCCTCGAGCATGTTCCACCATTCATCATCTTCATCATAGGCAGTCCCTCGGAATCGAGGAAGACTTATTTCCGCCCTTCAAGTGAGTCCTTAGGTGGCTGAACAGTCCAATACGGGAACCACAGTCTCTGTCACAGGTGGGACAGACAGTGGTTGAGGGAAAGGGTGGGTGGGGAGTCTGGTTTGCCGCACGCTCCTTCCGCTGCCTGCGCTTGCTTTCTGCATGCTCTTGGCGACGAGACTCGAGGTGCTCAGCGCCCTCCCGGATGCACTTCCTCCACTTAGGGCGGACTGGTCTTTGGCCAGGGACTCCCAGGTGTCGGTGGGGATGTTGCACTTTATCAGGGAGGCTTTGAGGGTGTCCTTGAAATGTTTCCTCTGCTCACCTGGGGCTCGTTTGCCGCAAAGGAGTTCCGAATAGAGCGCTTGCTTTGGGAGTCTCGTGTCTGGCATGTGAACAATGCGGCCTGCCCAGCGGAGCTGATCGAGTGTGGTCAGTGCTTCGATGCTGGACGAGGACGCTGATGTTGGTGTGTCTGTCCTCGCGGAGACATCGTTGGTGATATTTCTCCAGCGACTTGGAGTTGTCTACTGTACATGGTCCATGTTTCTGAGCCATTCAATGAGATCAAGGCTGATCTGTGATCGATAAAGGAATAAGGGAAGTGGACCTGAGTCCATGATCGGATCAGCCATGATCTTATTGAATGGCGGAGCAGGCTCGAGGGGCCGTATGGCCTACTCCTGCTCCTATTTCTTATGTTCTTATGTGACCTAACTCCATACACACACCTTTGCCCCAATACCCCTTAATACCTTTGATTAACAAAAAATCTATCAATCTCAGATTTAAAATGAACAATTGATCCAACATCAATTGCCATTTGCGGAAGAGAGTTCCAAACTTCTACTACCCATTGGGCCCAAGTTTCGGATGTCGTCCCAGAACGGCGCACTCAGAGAGGCCCGACTACTTTTTAGAAAAAAAAAAGCGCCTAACACTTACCTCGCGCTTCTCCGAGTCCAGCAGGCCTGTTTCACAGTCAACACAGCGCAACACAAGCAGCTGAGGGCGGAGCTACAGCCCTGGGCCAAAAAGAGTGCCGGCAGCTGCGCGCATGCGCAGTGGAGTCTGCGCGCGTGCGCAGTAGCTCCTGGCCCCCAGATTCTGTGTGCATGTGCTGCTGGCTGTGCGGAGGGGCCGGAAGAATGCAGCCCATAGCCCTGGCCGAATGGGGCTCCTGGAATGGGCAGAGTGCCGATTTGCAGCTCGAAGCACGCAGCCCCTAGCCCTGGCCGGGCTCCCGGTGCTCCCGAAAGGATAGGTGAGTTAGGAACTTTTTATTTTTTATTTTTTGATTTATTTATCATTTATTATAGATGATGGTTCTTTATTTTTAAAAGTGAAGTGTTTAATGCTTTGGAAAATCCTTTAACTTCCGTTCTCCCCCCATCTCTGGCCACCTGCGCCTGATTTCTAAAGTCTCCGCAAGGTTTTTCAGAGCATACAAAAGTGGACACTTACTCTGTTCTAACTTAGTTTGGAGTAACTTTTCGCTTCCTAAACTTGCAAAAAGGCGTAAGTGGCTGGCAACGCCCCCTTTTGAAAAAAAACTGTACTAAAACGAATCTATACTAACTCACTTAAACTGGAGCAAACTAAATGCCGAGAATTGCGATTTCTAAGATACTCCATACTAAACTAGTTGCTCCAAAAAACAGGTGCAACTCAGGCCGAAACTTGGGCCCTTGTGTGTAGAAATGTTTCCCAATTTCACTCCTGAAAGCTCTGGCTCTAATTTTTAGTCTATGCCCCCTAGTCCGAGACTGCCCAACCGGCAGAAATAGTTACTCTCTACCTACCCTCTCTGTTCCCCTTAATATCCTGAAAACTTCGATCAGATCTCCCCTTAACCTTCTAAATTCAGAAAATACAATCCGAAGGGCAGAATGAAAGCGATGAAAATGCAAAAATCATTCCCGTGCTGTTTGCTGTCTTTAGAAAATAAAAGCATGGTCCATGTTTGTGGTGATAATTCGCTTCAAAGAAAGAAATGTTTAACTTAGGGCGCATTTGCAAGACCTGATTAACCTTTCCATGAGTAAGTCATGGAAAATTCGTGGGTTACTTGTGTTTCTAAATAGAGGCATAGGATATAAAGAAAGACTTGCATTTCTATGGCGCCTTTCATGACCGCTGGACTTCCCAAAGCGCTTCACAGCCAATGAAGTACTTTTGGAGTGTAGTCACTGTTGTAATGTAGGAAACACAGCAGGCAATTTGCGCACAGCAAGCTCCCACACCCAGCAATGTGATAATGACCAGATAATCTGTTTTCAGTGATGCTGATTGAGGGATAAATATTGGCCAGGACAGCGGGGATAACTCCCCTGCTCTTCTTCAAAATAGTGCCGTGGGATCTTTCATATCCACCTGAGAGAGCAGACGGGGCCTCAGTTTAACGTCTCATCTGAAAGACGTATAAAAGCAAACCGATCATGCTGGGACTTTATAGATCACTGGTTAGGCCTCAGCTGGATTATTGTGGACAATTTTGGACACCACACTTTAGGAAGGCCTTGGAAAGGGTACTGTTATATATATAAACTTGTATTTACTCTGTACAGCTACCACAGGGCTCATCCCCTGGAGTCCCAAGGGATTCCATAATCCCTTGGGAGCACAGGTACTTAAGGAGGCCTCACAGGTTGGAGAGGCACTCGGGAGACTTGCAATAAAAGACTTTACTTTAAGCTCACAGTGTTCAGTCTGACTCTTTCTCCATACATAACAAGTGGCGACGAGGATGAGATCCCTTGGGACTCCAGGGGATGAACCCTCTGGTGGCTGTACAGGGTAAATACAAGTTTACATACATAACAGGTACGGAGGAGGTTTATCAGGATGTTACACCAGGGATGAGGGACTTTGGTTCCGAGGTAGACATTGGAAAAGTTAGGACTTGGAACAGAGAAGGTGACGAGCAACTAGTTTAGTATGGAGTATCTTAGAAACCGCAATTCTCGGCATTTAGTTTGCTCCAGTTTAAGTGAATTAGTATAGAGGTCTTCAAGATGATGATAAGTTTTGATAGAGTCGATGGAGAAAAACTATCCCCTCTGACAAGGAGGGGGTGGGGTGGGGGGGCGTTCAATAACCAGCTTGTTGGAGCATAAAATGTTTCTGGCTTTCTCAAAAGCAATTACTTGTTTTTTTCCCCCATACCCAGTTCTCACCCTTACGCAATAACACATGTAGGGGCTCTAAAAGGGTGCTTAACCCCAGTAGGAAGTTACCAAAATAGTTGAGGAGTCCCAGGAACGACTGCAGCTCCCTGATGTTCTGGGCACGTTCCTGATAGCCTCTGTCTTGGCGTCTGTGGGCCAAATGCCGTCCGCCACGATCTTTCTCCCCAAAAACTCCACTTCTGTTGCCATGAAGACGCATTTCGACCTCTTCAGCCGCCGCCCTACGCGATCCAGTTGCTGGAGGACCTCCTCCAGGTTTTGTAGGTGCTCGACGGTGTCCCATCCCGTGACCGATATGTTGTCCTGAAATATCACCGTGCGTGGTACCGACTTGAGTAGGCTCTCCATGTTTCTCTGGAAGATCGCTGCAGCCGACCGAATTCCAAACGGCATCTTTTGTAGATGAACAGTCCCTTGTGCGTGTTGATGCAGGTGAGGCCCTTCGAAGACTCCTCCAGCTCCTGCGTCATGTAGGCCATAGTCAGGTCGAGCTTGGTGAACGTCTTGCCTCCTGCCAGCGTCGCAAATAGATCGTCTGCCTTGGGTAGCGGGTATTGGTCCTGTAGCGAGAAACGATTAATAGTTACTTTATAATCGCCGCAAATCCTGACCGTGCCATCACTTTTGAGTACTGGAACAATCGGGCTAGCCCACTCGCTGAATTCCACTCGGGAGATGATGCTCTTGCATTGCAGCCTGTCCAGCTCGATTTCCACTCTCTCCCTCATCATGTGAGGTACCGCTCACGCCTTGTGGTGAATGGGACCAAGTGGATCCGCACCTTCGCCCCGGAAAAGTTTCCAATGCCTGGCTCAAAAGGGAAGGAAATTTGTTAAGAACCTGGGTACATGAGGCCTCATTGACATGTGATAGCGCTCGGATGTCATCCCAGTTCCAGCGGATTTTTCCCAGCCAGCTCCTTCCAAGCAGTGTGGGGCCATTGCCCGGGACAATCCAGAGTGGCAGTTCATGCACCGTGCCCTCGTAAATGACCTTGACCATGGCACTGCCCAGGACAATGATAAACTCTTTGGTGTACATTCTCAGTTTCAGGGCTGGTCTGAGTGCCTTGTTGCACCACAGTCTCTCAAACATCTTTTTACTCATGATGGATTGGCTAGCGCCAGTGTCCAGTTCCATGGCTACAGGTAAACCATTCAATTTTACATTTAGCATTATAGGTGGACATCTCGTCGAAAATGTGTGCACCCTGTGTACTTCAGCATCTGCCTCCTCTCTATGAGGCTCGAAATTGCTTTGGTCCACCATGGACCGATCTTCCTCTGCCACGTGGTGGTTAGCAGGTTTTGCAGAGCTTGCAGCTCGTCTGCAAGCTCGTTGGAGGTGCCCTATTGTTCCACAGCTTGAAGCGGCATGAATAGGCTGAATGGAAGCCTCCATAACGCCAACAAGGTGTGAATTGTCTTGCATTCATCCTTTGTTGCGGACTCTGAGTCATCTGGGTCACCTGAGGCCTGCTGACAGTTGCAGTCCCGTGGTTTCTGCCCTGTACATTTCTGCTCGCAAACACAGTTCCAGTTTATTTATGAACATTGCTCGCACTTGTGTGCTGAGAGATTTGTTTGGTGTTATCACAGGTGGACATAAACGCCTGTGCTATCGCAATGGTCTTACTGAGGGTCGGTATCTCTACAGTCAAAAGTTTTCATTGGATGGTCTCGTGGTCAATGCCCAGTACAAAAAGGTCTCTGAGCAGTTGCTCCAGGTAGCCATCAAACTCACATTGTCCTGCAAGTCACCTTAGCTCGGCGACGTAGCTTGTCACTTCCTGACCTTCAGATCGCTGGCACGTCTAGAACCGATACCTCGCCATCAGCACGCTCTCCCTCGGGTTAAGAATCTCGCAAACCAGTGTACACAGCTCCTCATACGACTTATCTGTGGGTTTCACGGGAGCCAGAAGATTCTTCATGAGGCTGTAGGTCGGTGCCCTGCAGACCGTGAGGAGGAACGCTCTCCTTTTTGCAGCACTTCCTTCTCCGTTCAGCTCGTTGGCTACAAAGTACTGGTCTAACCATTCGACATAGGCTTCCCAGGCCTCACCCTCCGAGAACTTCTCCAGGATGCTCACAGTTGGCTGCATCTTTGCGTTGGATTCGTATACTCGTCGCCAGTTGTTGTATTCCTAACACAGATGAGACTGCACACAGGGAGGTTAAAGTAACAGTGACCTCAGTCTTTATTAAGACACTTAAGAGTTAGTAACAGGCCTTAGGGGCCGGCTTATATACAGTGCTCCCAAGGGATGCTGGGATCCCTTGGGACTTCAGGGGATGCGCTCCCTGGTGGTGCAACATGGGAGTGCATGCTTTACAGATGCACAACAGAGTTCATATAAACATGGAAACATAGAAAATAGTTGCAGGAGTAGGCCATTCGGCCCTTCAAGCCTGCACCACCATTCAATAAGATCATGGCTGATCATTCACCTCAGTACCCCTTTCCTGCTTTCTCTCCATACTCCTTGATTCCTTTAGCCGTAAGGGCCATATTTAACTCTCTCTTGAATATATCCTATGAACTGGCATCAACAACTCTCTGCAATCGGGAATTCCACAGGTTAACAACTCTCTGAGTGACGAAGTTTCTCCTCATCTCAGACCTAAATGGCTTACCTCTTACCTCTTATGTCCCTTGGTTCTGGACTTCCCCAACTTTGGGAACATTCTTCCTGCATCTAACCTGTCCAGTCCCATCAGAGTTTTATATGTTTCTATAAGATCCCCCCTCATCCCTCTAAACTCCAGTGAATACAGGCCCAGTCGATCCATTCTCTCCTCATATGTCAGTCCTGCCATCCCGGGAATCAGTCTGGTGAACCTTCGCTGCACTCCCTCAATAGCAAGAACATCCTTCCTCAGATTAGGAGAACAAAACTGAACACAATATTCCAGGCGAGGCCTCACTAAGGCCCTTTACAACTGCAGTAAGCCCTCCCTGCTCCTATACTCAAATCCCCTAGCTATGAAGGCCAACATACCATTTGCCTTCTTCACCGCCTGCTGTACCTGCATGCCAACTTTCAATGACTGATGTACCATGACACCCAGGTCTCATTGCACCTCCCCTTTTCCTAAACTGCCGCCATTCAGATAATATTCTGCCTTTGTGTTTTTGCCACCAAAGTGGATAACCTCACATTTATCCACATTATACGCCATCTGCCATGCGTTTGCCCATTCACCTAACCTGTCCAAGTCACCCTGCAGCCTGTTAGCGTCTCCCTCATAGCTCACACCGCCACCCAGCTTAGTGTCATCTGCAAACTTGTAGATATTACACTCAATTCTCTCATCCAAATCATTGATGTATATTGTAAATAGCTGGGGTCCCAGCACTGAGCCCTGTGGTACCCCACTAGTCACTGCCTGCCATTCTGAAAAGGACCCGTTTATCCCGACTCTCTGCTTCCTGTCTGCCAACCAGTTCTCTATCCACGCCAGTACATTAACCCCAATACCATGTGCTTTGATTTTGCACACTAATCTCTTGTGTGGGACCTTGTCAAAAGCCTTTTGAAAGTCCAAATACACCACATCCACTGGTTCTCCCTTGCCCACGGTACCAGTTATATCCTCAAAAAATTTCAGAATATTTGTCAAACAGGATTACCCTTTCATAAATCCATGCTGGCTTGGACCGATCCTGTCACTGCATTCCAAGTGCGCTGCTATTTCATCTTTAATAATTTATTCCAACATTTTCCCCACTACTGATGTCAGGCTAACCGGTCTATAATTACCTGTTTTCTCGTTCCCTCCTTTCTTAAAAAGTGGTGTTACATTAGCTACTCTCCAGTCCATAGGAACTGATCCAGAGTCGATAGACTGTTGGAAAATGATCACCAATGCATCCACTATTTCGAGGGTTACTTCCTTAAGTTCTCTGGGATGCAGACTATCAGACCCTGGGGATTTATTGGCCTTCAATCCCATCAATTTCCCTAACACAATTTCCCTCCTAATAAGGCTTTCCTTCAGTTCCTCCTTCTCACTGGACTCTCGGTCCCCTAGTATTTCCGGAAGGTTATTTGTGTCTTCCTTCGTGAAGACAGAACCAAAGTATTTGTTCAATTGGTCTGCCATTTCTTTGTTCCCCATTATAAATTCACCTGAATCTGACTGCAAGGGACCTATGTTCCTGGGGAGAAGAATCGCGGTGGACGGCATCAGGCCCACCGATTCGAAGACAGAGGCAAACAAGAACGCACCGAGACCACAGAACGGGACGGAGCTGCGGTCATTCGTAGGACTCCTGAATTATTTTTACCTGAACTTCTTACCGGGTCTTAGCATGTTGTTAGAACCCCTGCACTCGTTACTGCGTAAAGGAGATGAGTGGGTATGGGGTAAAAGCCAAGAAAATGCCTTTGAGAAAGCTAGGAAGCTGTTATGTTCAAACAAATTGTTTGTGCTGTACGATCCATGTAAGCGTTTGGTACTCGCATGTGATGCATCATCGTACGGGGTCGGTGTGTATTGCAACAAGCTAATGAATTTTGGAAATTGCAACCGGTTGCTTATGCATCCAGAAGTCTGTCTAAGGCTGAGAGGGCCTACAGTATGATGGAAAAAGAAGCGTTAGCGTGTGTTTACGGGGTAAAGAAAATGCATCATTATCTGTTCAGGCTCAAATTTGAATTGGAAACCAACCATAAGCCACTTATATCCCTCTTTTCTGAAAGCAAGGGGATAAATACGAATGCATCGGCCCGCATCCAGAGATGGGCGCTCACGTTGTCCGCATACAACTACGCCATCCGCCACAGGCCAGGCACAGAAAATGTGCTGATGCTCTCAGTAGGCTGCCATTGCCCACCACAGGGGTGGAGATGGCACAGCCCGCAGATCTAGTTATGGGAATGGAAGCATTCGAGAGTGAGCAATCACTTGTTACCGCCCGACAGATTAGAACCTGGACGAGCCAGGACCCCTTACTGTCCTTAGTAAAAAACTGTGTGCTCCACGGGAGATGGTCCAGTGTCCCGTTAGAGAGGCAGGAAGAAATAAAGCCGTACCAGCGGCGCAAAGATGAAATATCTATACAGGTAGACTGCCTCCTTTCGGGTAATCAGGTAGTTGTACCAAAAAAGGGCTGGGACACTTTCATTAGCGATCTCCACAGTATCCACTCAAGCATTGTAATGATGAAAGTGATAGCCAGATCCCACGTGTGGTGGCCCGGTATCGATGTAGACTTAGAGTCCTGTGTGAACAAATGTAATACGTGTTCCCAGTTAAGCAATGCACCCAGAGAGGTGTCATTAAATTTATGGTCTGGCCCTCCAAACCATGGTCTTGGGTTCATGTCGACTATGCAGGCCCATTCTTGGGAAAAATGTTCTTAGTGGTTGTAGATGCGTACTACAAGTGGATTGAATGTGTGATAATGTCAGCAAGCACGTCCGCTGCCACCATTGAAAGCCTATGGGCCATGTTTACCACGCACGGCCTGACTGATGTCCTTGTAAGTGACAATGGCCCATGCTTTACCAGTGCCGAGTTCAAGGAGTTCATGACCTGCAATAGGATCAAACATGTCACATCTGCCCTGTTTAAACCAGCATCCAACGGTCAGGCAGAACGAGCAGTTCAAACAATCAAGCAGAGCTTGAAAAGGGTAACTGAAGGCTCACTGCAGACTCGCCTATCCCGAATCCTGCTTAGTTACTACACAAGACCCCACTGGCTCACTGGGGTCTCTCCCGCTGAACTGCTCATGAAAAGGGTACTTAAGACAAGGCTCTCGCTAGTATACCCTGATCTACACGAACAGGTAGAGAGCAGGAGGCTTCAACAGAATACATATCATGATCGCGCAAATGCGTCACGCGAAATTGAGATAAATGATCCTGTATTTGTGTTGAAGTATGGACATGGTCCCAAGTGGCTTCCTACCACTGTTTTGGCCAAAGAGGGGAGTAGGGTGTTTGTGGTCAAACTCTCAAATGGGCTCACCTGCAGAAAACACTTGGACCAAACCAAACTCAGATTTACGGACTATCCAGAACAACCCACAATAGACTCCACCTTTTTCGACACTCCAAAACACACACAAGTGGCAACCAACCCAGCGGTTGACCACGAAGCAGAACCCATCACCCGCAGCAGCCCAGCAGGACTCACCACCCCCAGCAGCCCAGCAAGGCCAGCTGCGCAGCAGCCCAGCGAGGGCCCAACAAATGACTCACCAAAACCAGCATTTATACCGAGACGATCAACCAGGGATAGGAAGGCCCCAGATCGACTCACATTGTAAATAGTTACACTATTGACTTTGGAGGGGAGTGTTGTTATATATGTAAACCTGTAACTACCATGTCTAACCACCAGAGCGTTTATCCCCTGGAGTCCCAAGGGATCCCACAATCCCTTGGGAGCACCTGTATATAAGGAGGCCTCACAGGCTGGAGAGGCACTCTGAGATCTGTAATAAAGGACTGCGGTCACACCTTACTTTGATTTTGCCGTATCTGGTCTGACTCTTCAGTCAAGACATAACGATATGGATCAGATAAAGCTGCGGCACACAGACAAATTGGAACAGTCGGAGGAAGAGATAATCGACGACCAACCAACCTACCCCCAGTCAGCAGAGGACTCGGTGGTCATCAGTGAATCGGGACTTTCAATCCCTGACATGTTCAATGAAAATGGACTTTCAATCCCTGACATGGCCATTGCCACTCCCACCAGGTCAGCCACCCTGCCACCAGTCACAACAGACTCTGAACACTCACCCAAGGCTGGAGTTGAACTGAGACGGTCAACCCTGGAGCGTAAAACACCGGACCGTCTCAATTTGTAAAAGACTGTGTTAATATCTCAGAGGGGGGTTATTGTCATGTATGTACTTTTGGGATCACTAGTCACTGTTGGAGGCCATTGGGCTGCATGCACCTCTTGGAGTTAAACAATACTCAGTCTAACAGTTATTGCACACACAACAGCCTATGATGATGATGATCTGCAAAGTCAGCTTTTGAAAAAACAAGGATGAGGTCTGACTGATGTACCAGTCGGACTGGTTTCTGACAAGAGAGTTGCATTCCTCCAGGGCAAGACAACTTGTGGCGTATAAACAGACTGGTTTAAGCATTGAGGTATAGTCAGCAAACAGGGCTAGACAAGTATCTATCCCGTGACTGAGTTTTTAAATAAGTCACCACAACTTGCTAAACAGTAACCAGCACACACTAGTGATGAACTTTAACCGAGAATGGGTTTCTCAAATGCTTTTCCAGTTTAACAAATTACCAGCTGCGGTATGTCTTAAAGTTTTATGATAATAATTTATGGTTGTAATTATGGTTCAAGCACCGATAATGTGTGACAGTGAGTATCCTTTTAAAAGTTAGAAGGAATTGTCGTGAGCTTCATTGTGATTCACTCACGCCTTCAGCTTGTTTTCCCAATATCCAATCTGTTACTAAGATGGATTCTTTCATCTACACATAACCCCTCTCCACCCCAACCTCTGTCTCTCTGCCAACATCATTATAGGCAGTCCCTTGGAATCTAAAAGTGAGTTCTCAGGTGACTGAACAATCCAATACGGGAATTGCAGTCCCTGTCACAGGTGGGACAGACAGTGGTTGAGGGAAAGGGTGGGTCGGGAGTCTGGTTTGCCGCACGCTCCTTCCGCTGTCTGCGCTTGGTTTCTGCATGCTCTCGGCGATGAGACTCGAGGTGCTCAGCGCCCTCCCGGATGCACTTCCTCCACTTAGGGTAGTCTTTGGCCAGGGACTCCCAGGTGTCGGTGGGGATGTTGCATTTTATCAGGGAGGCTTTGAGGGTGTCCCTGAAACGTTTCCTCTGCCCTCCTGGGGCTCACTTGCCGTGTAAGAGTTCCAAGTAGAGTGCTTGCTTTGGGAGTCTTGTGTCGGGCATGCGGACAATGTGGCCCGCCCAACGGAACTGGTCGAGTGTGGTCAGTGCCTCGATGCTGGGGATGTTGGCCTGGTCGAGGACGCTAACGTTAGTGCCACTGACTTGTTGACCTACATTGGCTCCCGTTGCCTCAACGCCTCGATTAAAATAATTATCATCTTGGTTTTCAAATCCCTCCATGATCTCACTCCCCTCGCTCTCTCTGTAACCTCCTCCAACCCAACTAACCTCAGCGATAGCTGTGCTCCTCCAATTCTGACCTCTTGCGCAACCTCCGATTTTAATCAACAACAACCTGTATTTATATAGCGCCTTTAACGTAGTGAAACATCTCACGGCGCTTCACAGGAACATTGTAAGACAAAAGATTTGACACCGAGCCACATCAGGAGAAATTAGGGCAGGTCAAAGAGGTAGGTTTTAAAGAGCGTCTTAAAGGAGGAAAGAGAGGTAGCGAGACGGAGAGGTTTAGGGAGGGAATTCCAGAGCTCAGGGCCTAGGCAACAGAAGGATGTGGGACAAGCTGTCTGACAATTTAGAGACCGAGGAGGGGTCGAGAGAAGTGGGGGGTGAGGTAGAGCTGGGTGTCATCAGTGTACATGTGGAAACTGACGCCGTGTTTTCGGATGATATCGTCAAGGGGCAACATGTAGATGAGAAATAGGAGGGGGCCAAGGACAGATCCTTGGGGGACACCAGAGGTAACGATGCGGGGGCGGGAAGAGAAGCCGTTGCAGGAGATTCTCTGACTAGGATTAGATGGATAAGAATGAACCAGGCGAGTGCAGTCCCACCCAGCTGGACGATGGTGGAGAGGCATTGGAGGAGGGTGGAGTGGTCGACCGTGTCAAAGGCTGCAGACAAGTCCAAAAAGGACGAGGGGGGATAGTTTGCCTTTGTCACAGTCACAAAGTATGACATTTGTGACTTTAATGAGAGCCGTTTCAGTCCTGTTCCAGGGACGGAAACCGGATTGGAGGGATTCAAACATGGAGTTGTGGGAAAGACGGGAATGGATTTGGGAGGTGGCAACATGTGCCACATTGGCTGCCGTGCCTCCAGCTGCCTGGGCCCTAAGCTCTGGAATTCCCTCCCTGAACCTCTCCTCCTCTCCACCTCCGACTTTGACCAAGCTTTTGGTTGCGTGTCCCAATATCTCCTAACGCGGCTCGGTGTCACATTTTGTTTGATGACGTTCCTGTGAAGCGTCCTGTGACGTTTTTACGATGGTAAAGGCGCTATATAAATGCAAGCTGCTGCTGTTGTTGTTGGGTTCATTGTCGGGGCCTTCCCATTGGATGAGGGGGGGTCGCGCGATCAGTTAGGGACGTGGAGTCCGAGGCTTTCATCGTGGGACCCGCTGCAGCAATCCTACTCTTCTAGGCCCAGTGGGCAGCACACTCGCCTCTGAGGCAGAAGCATTGTGGGTTCAAGTCCCGCTCCAGGGACTTGAGCACGTAATCCAGGCTGACTCTCCCAGTGCAGTGCTGAGGGAGTGCCGCACTGCCGGTGGTGCTGTCTTTTCGATTTGGGAGGTGCTGTCAAAGAAGCCCTGGTGCAGGAGGGCGACGGCAGCGAAGTGGGACGTCACCAAGGTCCAGGTCGGTGATTGGAGCGTGGGCAGGTACTGCAGGAGCGGCGAGAGACTGTAGAGGGATGTGATCGGGGGCCCAGGAGAGGCGAGAGTTCAGAGCCCAGAGAGCCGAGGACCCAGGGGCAGCACGGGCCCAGCCCACACTGCGATATGTGTGCGCACTGGATCCGTGCAGCAGAGCTGGTCTCCAGTCGTCCTGGTTAACCCTTGCCACTGGACCAAGACCTCACTCTGTCAAGCCCGTGTGGTGGCTGGTGTGCAACGGTCACCACACGTTAAAAAAATCCACCCACAGGTATCTTCCACCCTTCAACATGGAGTTTGGGATCTGGAATATTAGGTCCTTCATTGAAACACCTGTGAGCTTTTTGACGTGGAAGCAAGTCATCCTCGATTCGACGGACTGCCTATGATGATGAAGACTTGCCTCTGAGTCAGAAGGTTGTGGGTTCAAGTCCTATTCCAGGGACTTGAGCACATAATCCAGGCTGACTCTCCCAGTGCAGTGCTGAGGGAGTGCTGCACTGTTGGTGGTGCTGTCTTTCGGAATATACGTTAAACCGAGGCCCTGTTACCCCCTCAGCTGGATGTAAAAGATACCATGGCATTATTTCTATACAGTTTTGGTCACCACATTACAGGAAAGATGTGATCGCACTGGAGAAGGCACAGAGGAGATTTACCAGGATGTTGCCAGGACTGGAGAATTTTAGCTATGAGGAAAGATTGGATAGGCTGGGGTTGTTTTCTTTGGAACAGAGGAGACCAAGGGGAGACTTAATTGAGGCGTATAAAATTATGAGGGGCCCAGATAGGGTGGATAGGAAGGACCTATTTCCCTTAGCAGAGAGATCAACAACCAGGGGGTATAGATTTAAAGTAATTGATAGAAGGATTAGAAACATAGAAACATAGAAATTTACAGCGCAGAAGGAGGCCATTTTGGCCCATCATGTCCGCGCCGGCCGACAAAGAGCCGCACGGCCCTCGGTCAGCAGCCCTGGAGGTTACATATAAACCTATGAACAATGAACATTGGCGGAAAGGTAAAGAGCACCCGGCCCAACCAGTCCGCCCCACACAACTGCAACACCCCTTACACTGAAACATTCTACACTCCACCCCAACCGGAGCCATGCGATCTCCTGGGAGAGGCAAAAACCAGATAAAAACCCAGGCAAATTTAGGGAGAAAAAATCTGGGAAAATTCCTCTCCGACCCATCCAGGCAATCGAAACTAGTCCAGGAGATCACCCTGGCCGTATTCGATTCCCTGCAGTATTTACAATTTTATTAGAGGGGAGTTGAGGAGAAATTTCTTCACCCAGAGGGTGGTGGAGGTCTGGAACTCACTGCCTGAAAGGGTGGTAGAGGCAGAAACCCTCATCGCATTTAAAAAGTACTTGGATGTGCACCTGAAGTGCCGTAACCTGCAGGGCTACGGACCGAGAGCTGGAAAGTGGGATTTGGCTGGATAGCCTCTTGGTCGGCCGGCACGGACACGATGGGCTGAAATAGCCTCCTTCCGTGCTGTAAATTTCTATGTTTATATATTTCGAAGAAGAGCAGGGGAATTCTCCCCAGTGTCCTGGGCCAATATTTATCACTCAGCCAACATCAGTAAAAAACAGGTTATCCGGTCATTATCACAGTGCTGTTTGTGGGCAAATTGGCTGCCGCGTTTCCTACATTACAGCAGTGACTACACTCCAAAAAGTATTTCATTGGCTATAGGGCACTTTGGGATGCCCAGAGGTTGTGAAAGGTGCTATAGAAATGAAAAATCTTTCTTAGTTTATTTCTAAATCTTCTAGTCAGGTACACATGTTCTTGGTTAATTGATTTCCTTTATACATCCTCCTGTCACAGTTGATGGCAGGATGCATTGCGTTACATTGTACATATTCTGGTTAACTGGAATTCCCCATCTGTTTAAGTCATGTTTTACAGTGCTCTGTTCATGTTTGTCACAGTTGGCCGAATGAGGTTGAAACTATTGTGGGGGTCGGTGGGTTTTAGCATTTGCCAATCAGAAATTGCAATCATAACATCATCATCATCATCATGGGCAGTCCCTCGGAATCGAGGAAGACTTGCTTCCACTCTAAAAGTGAGTTCTCAGGTGACTGAACAATCCAATACGGAAATTACAGTCTCTGTCACAGATGGGACAGACAGTGGTTGAGGGAAAGGGTGGGGTGGGGAGTCTGGTTTGCCGCACGCTCCTTCCGCTGCCTGCGCTTGCTTTCTGCGTGCTCTCGGCGACGAGACTCGAGGTGCTCAGCGCCCTCCCGGATGCTCTTCCTCCACTTAGGGCGTTCTTTGGCCAGGGACTCCCAGGTGTCGGTGGGGATGTTGCACTTTATCAGGGAGGCTTTGAGGGTGCCCTTGTAACGTTTCCTCTGCCCACCTGGGGCTCGCTTGCCGTGTAGGAGTTCCAAGTAGAGCGCTTGCTTTGGGAGTCTCGTGTCGGGCATGCGGACAATGTGGCCCGCTCCCAACAGTAGCGCCGCTCGGCAAATTCAGTGTGCCGGTACTGGCAGCGCTGAGGAATATCATAACTACATAGGAACATAAGAAATTGGAGCAGGAGTAGGTCATTTAGCCCTCGAGCCTGCTCCATCATTCAATAAGATCATGGCTGATCCGATCATGGACTCAGCTCCACTTCTCCGCCCGCTCCCCATAACCCTTGACTCCCTTATCTTTCAAAAATCTGTCTATTTCCGCCTTAAATATAGTCACGATCGCCCGGCAGTATGGCGCCCCTTGTTGGCGACACGGAAGCAAACTTTGGTTTGCTCGCCACCCTTAGCGACCCCGCGGTGACCCCGGCAGAGACGGCCAGGCGTGCTGAGCTGTCCCAGGGGCGCTAAAGGAAGGCATGACTGTGTCAGGTAAGCGCGATGGAGTTTTGGATCGGGAATGTTTTGTGTGAATTTTGGTCAGTTGTGTTTATCTGTTGTTGCCGGGAGGCCGCTCTCAGGGCGCGACGAAGTTGGCTCGTTAGCAACGGGATATTCAGTTGCTCACCCGGCCTAGCGCCCCGGGAGAGGTTCGGAACGACTCCCGTCGCGCCCTGCCCCACTCTCGGGGAGCCGCCGCTGAACCTTGCTGGGCCCGGTGCTGAAAATCTTCCGGAACTAAAATGAGCTCCCGCTCGAGATTAGCGGCCGGGGAGCCCTCTGACTGAATTCCTCGCCCAGCGGCGTGTTCTGTTCTCTCTGACACCACATCCCAAACCACATTTAATTTCCACATTGTTGCTCTCTAAATTTTTAAATGCAGTATTTCAAAAAAACAAACCATTAGAATAATTTGCTGAAATTAGCATATGTGCAGAAGCTGGCACTGTCTGCCTGTCTCAGCGTGACACACCCACATCACTACTGACAGACGTAGGTGATACGTGACAAATATTGTTGAGATTCCAGTTCCCTTCAATTTGCTGACATGCAACTAAAAGTGGCGATTGTGGCTTTCTGCATATTTCCGAGCTTTCTTCGCTGAACACCAAGCGTTATCGGTGTACGAATCTACCATAAACAAATGCCTTATTATTAGCTCTATGCTCTCCAGGCCAGCCTCCCACCTTCCACCTGCCGTTAACTTGTGCTCCTCCAAAACTTTGCCTAACTCACCCCAATTCCCGCTCACCCATCAGCCCCAGTGCTCGCTAACCGACACTGGGCCTCCCATCCGGCAACACCGCCATTTAAAATTCTAATCCTTGTTTTCAAATCCCTCACGGACACCCTCAAAGCCTCCCTGATAAAGTGCAACATCCCCACTGACACCTGGGAGTCCCTGGCCTAAGTGGAGGAAGAGCACTTCCTGGAGGGCGCTGAGCACCTCGAGTCTCGTCGCCGAGAGCATGCTGAAAACAAGCGCAGGCAGCGGAAGGAGCGTGCGGCAAACCAGACTCCCCACCCACCCTTTCCCTCAACCACTGTCTGACCCACCTGTGACAGAGACTGTAATTCCCTTATTGAACTGTTCAGTCCCCTGAGAACTCACTTTTAGAGTGGAAGCAAGTCTTCCTCGATTCCGAGGGACTGCCTCTGATGATGACGATGGGTGTTTCACTGTGTTAAAGGCGCTATATAAATGCAAGTTGTTATGCTTGCCTTCTCTTTCAGCTGACCGACTCTACCCACTGTTCCCAGGCCTCTGGGAGGGCCAGTCATCTACTGCCAAATCTGTTCAACTTATGCAATTGTGACTCAGAATGACTCACCTTGTACTGTCTCCTGCCCGGTGAAAAGGGACTTTACTGTTGCTAAGCTCTGTCGCTCCCAGCTGACTCTGTATCAGGTTACGCGAGCGTAGTAAACCAACCCGCTTTTCCATTGCACTTTTCCAAGTGGCTGATCAAAAGAGAAACGCAGGCCGAAAAAAGGCGAAACAGCGATTTACTTAGAACATTAGAAATAGGAGCAGGAGTAGACTATACGTACGGCCCCTCAATACTGCTCCGCCATTTAAGAAGATCGTGGCTGATCTGATCATGGACACAGCTCCTCTTCCCTGCCCGCTGCCCTTAACCCTTTACTCCCTTATCGCTCAAAAATCTGTCTAAAATATATTCAATGACCCAGCTTCAACAGCTCTCTGGGGCAGAGAATTCCACAGATTTACAACCCTCTGAGAGAAGAAATTCCTCCTCATCTCAGATTTAAATGGGCAGCCCCTTATTCTAAGACCATGTCCCCTAGTTCTAGTCTCCCCTGTCATGTATGTAACACCACTGTGTTACTGTACACACTTGACCTTGATGTACACCTTGACCACAAGAGGTGCACTTGTGGGAGACTGCTCCATACCTGGGCACCTAGGTATATAAAGGGAGGTCCCACGCAAGGTTAAGTTGTCTTAGTGCTGTAAATTAAGGTCTGTGTGTGACCTTGTCCCCAGGATGTACCTCATGTGGTTTTATACTATCGAGTAAGGACTTCACAGTGGCGACGAGAAACGGGAATTCACGACCCACGAGAATGGCCACTGGTAGCACAGAAGAACGGTACTGTGTTGGCGAAGACTGAGACGATTTTGTCGAGAGGCTTCAGCAGAGTTTTGTTACGAAGGAATGGCTGGGGGATGCTGCGGCTGACAAGTGCAGGGCTCAACTCTTGACCAGCTGCGGACCAAAGACTTACGCGCTCATAAAGGACTTACTGGCACCCGAAAAGCCGGTGGACAAAACCTTTGAGGAGCACAGCAAGTTAATCGTGGAGCACCTCAAACCAGCGAGCAGCGTACACATGGCCCGACACAGATTCTATACCCACAGACATCGTGAAGGACAGAGCATACCAGACTTTGTAGCGGACCTTCGGCATTTGGCCAGCCTCTGTAAGTTCACAGACGCCTGTAGGGGGGAGATGCTAAGGGACTTCTTTATCGAGGGTATCGGTCATGTGGGAATTTTCCGTAAATTAATTGAGACCAAGGATTTGACCTTGGAAGCGGCAGTGTTGATGGCTCAAACTTTGATGGCGGGGGAGAAGAGACGAAAACGATATACGCGTGCAATTCTGCCCCCAATACGGCGATGGATCAGGGAGCCAGTATTATTAATGCGACTCAGTGCCCTGCAAGCAGGCAGGGGCAGTCCGACACCCCCCAGGCAGCCATAGACCCCAGAGTAGGTTTTCCACAGAGACAATGGCAGGCTGAACGGACATTTACGCCATCACAGTGGACAATGCAGCCCGGGATGGGGCC
The DNA here is from genome assembly GCF_044704955.1 of Pristiophorus japonicus. Lineage (NCBI taxonomy): Eukaryota > Metazoa > Chordata > Chondrichthyes > Pristiophoridae > Pristiophorus > Pristiophorus japonicus. Next base: position 534,642,826 of record NC_091977.1, read on the forward strand.
ATTGACACCCATTAATAGGGTACTTAAGAGCAGTCAAAGGGACATTCAGTGCGGAATGCCTGGCCATAGTCCCTTTGTCCCCAACAATGGAAACTTTAGCTCCTGCTGGAGGTGTGGGGGTAAACACTCAGCTAGATCTTGCAGATTCCAACAGTTTGACTGCAGAACCTGAAACCTCAGTGGCCATTTTGCTCGAATGTGCAGGAAGCCTGCAACCAGACTAATATATGAGGCGGATGAACCAGAAGAGGGTTCTGTGAGGCAGGATGACTTTTGGGGCAAATCGATGGACGCCGAGGTTCAGCGTGTCCATGTGGCGAATATTCACAGTTCATACACCAAAACGCCACCAATGATGATGAAGGTTTTATTGAACAGTATCCCTGTACACATGGAGCTGGACACTGGGGCCAGCCAGTCACTCATGGGAGTTCAGCAATTTGAGAAACTATGGCACACCAAAGCCAGTAGACCCAAACTAGAACGCATTGAGACACAATTACGGTCGTACACTAAAGAAATAATTCCTGTGCTAGGCAGTGCAATGTTGGCTGTCACACACAATGGGTTAGTGAATCGGCTGCCGCTCTGGATTGTCCCGGGCAATGGTCCCGCACTGTTGGGGAGAAGCTGGTTAGCCGAGATGAACTGGAAATGGGGGGATGTTCACGCAATGTCGTCTGTGGAGCGAAGTTCGTGCTCACAAGTCCTACAACAATTCGATTCACTATTTCAACCTGGTGTCGGGACTTTCAAAGGCACTAAAGTAGTGATACACATCACCCCGAACGCCAGGCCAGTGCACCACAAAGCCAGAGCGGTGCCGTGTGTGATACGGGAAAAGATCGAGAGCGTGTTGGACCGGCTGTTGAGAGAGGGCATCACCTCGCCTGTTGCATTCAGCGACTGGGCGAGCCCCATCGTTCCCGTCCTAAAAGCGAAGAGTTCTGTCAGGATCTGTGGCGACTACAAGGCCACCATCAACCGGGTGTCCCTACAAGACTGATACCCGCTCCCGAGGGTGGAGGACCTCTTCGTCACACTGGCAGGCGGCAAGCTGTTCACCAAGTTGGACCTCACTTCAGCCTATATGACCCAGGAACTGGCCGACAAATCTAAACTACTGACCACCATCACCACGCACAAGGGAGTGTTCGTTTATTACAGGTGCCCGCTTGGCATTCGATCAGCGGCCACGATTTTTCAAAGAAACATGGAAAGTCTGCTCAAATCCATACCCGGAACAATCGTATTCCAGGACGACATCCTCATCACGGGTCGAGACACCGAGGAACACCTCCACAACCTGGAGGAGGTGCTACGCCGACTGGACCGGGTCGGCCTGCAACTCAAGAAGTCTAAATGTGTGTTTTTAGCTCCTGAGGTTGAGTTTCTGGGCAGGAGGGTTGCTGCAGATGGGATTCGGCCCACCGAATCCAAAACAGAGGCGATTCGACGAGCACCCAGGCCCTGCAACACATCGGCATTGCGTTCATTCCTGGGACTGTTGAACTAGTTTGGGAACTTTCTGCTGAACTTGAGCACGTTGTTGGAGCTGCTACACGTGCTCCTGCGTAAGGGGTGCGAATGGTTTTGGGGGGACTGTCAGGAACGGGCTTTCGATCGGGCGCGGAACTTACTTTGTTCTCACAAATTGTTGACCTTGTACGACCCCTGTAAAAAATTGGTTCTGACATGTGATGCATCGTCCTATGGGGTTGGGTGCGTGTTGCAGCAGGGCAATGCTGAGGGTCAACTACAACCTGTGGCTTATGCCTCCAGGTCGCTCTCTCAAGCAGAACGGGGATATGGGATGGTCGAGAAAGAAGTGCTTGCATGTGTCTATGGTGTAAAAAAAATGCATCAGTACCTCTTTGGTAGTAAGTTTGAATTAGAGACGGACCACAAGCCATTAACATCCCTGTTGTCAGACAACAAGGCTATCAACGCCAATGCATCAGCTCGCATACAGCGATGAGCCCTCACGCTGACTGCTTATGACTACACGCAGAGAGTTGTTAACCTGTGGAATTCCCTACCGCAGAGAGTTGTTGATGCCAGTTCATTGGATATATTCAAGAGGGCGTTAGATATGGCCCTTACGGCTAAAGGGATCAAGGGGTATGGAGAGAAAGCAGGAACGGGGTACTGAAGGAATGACCAGCCATGATCTTATTGAATGGCGGTGCAGGCTCGAAGGGCCAGATGGCCTACTCCTGCACCTATTTTCTATGCTTCTATGTTTCTACACAATTCGGCACCGGCCCGGCTCCTAAAATTGCACTGACACACTCAGCAGGCTCCCACTGGCCACCATTGAGGGGGTAGCGGAGCAAAGCGCCGAGATGGTCATGGCTGTCGATGCCTTTGACAGTGCAGGCTCCCCCATCACAGCCCGCCAGATCAAAATCTGAACCAACAGAGATCCCCTCCTATCCCTGATTAAGAAATGTGTCCTGACTGGGGATTGGGTGCCCGCACACGGAGCATGCCCTGAGGAGGTCAGACCGTTCCACAGGCGGATGGATGAGCTCTCCATCCAAGCCGACTGCCTACTATGGAGCAGCCGGGTAGTTATGCCCCAGATGCGCCGGGAGGCATTCATCAGGGAACTCCACAGCGAGCACCTAGGCATTGTGCTGATGAAGGCCATTGCCCGGTCACATGTTTAGTGGCCTGGAATTGATTCAGACCTGGAACACTGTGTTCGCAGGTGCATGACGTGTGCCCAGCTGGGTAATGTCCCCAGGGAGGCCCCGCTCAGCCCGTGGCCCTGGCCCACCAGGCCATGGTCACGCATTCATGTTGACTATGTGGGCCCGTTCATGGGAAAGATGTTTCTCATCATGGTGGACGCGTACTCGAAATGGATCGAGTGCATCATTTTTAATTCATGCGTGACATCCATCACCGTGGAAAGCCTACGTGTAATCTTCGCAACCCATGGCTTGCCGGACATCCTGGTTAGTGATAATGGCCCATGTTTCTCGAGCTACGAATTCCGGGAGTTTATGTCGGGCAATGGCATCAACCACATCAGGACAGCGTCATTCAAGCCGGCCTCCAATGGCCAGGCGGAACGTGCGGTCCAAATCATTAAGCAACGTATGCTCAGGATCCAAGGACCCTCCTTGCAATGCTGCCTATTGCGCCTCCTGCTGGCCTATAGATCCCGACCGCACTCACTCACAGGGGTCCCGCCCGCAGAGCTACTAATAAAATGGGCACTCAAAACTCAGTTGTCCCTCTTTCACCCTGTCCTGACCGACATAGTTGAGGGCAAGCGCCAGTCCCAAAACAAGTACCATGACCGCAATTCATGGGGGAGGTGTATAGAAATAAATGGTCCCGTAGTCGTCCTCAATCACGCCATGGAGCCCAAATGGCTTGAGGGTATTGTAATTGACAAAGAGGGGAATAGGGTCCTCGTGGTAAAACTCAACAATGGCCAGATATGCCGTAAGCATCTGGACCAAGTAAAAAAAAGGTTCAGCAATGACACGGAGGAACCTGAAGAAGACCATGAGATGGAGCTCACACTACCGCCAGTGATCGAGCAACAAGAGCAATCAGCAGAATGCACAGTCCCTGCGGTCAGCCCGGACAGGCCGGAATCACCACAGGTGACAGACACTCACGTCAGTGTCCAACAATCAGAGCCCCAACTGCGGCGCTCCACGAGTGAGCGTAGACCACCTGAAAGACTAAATCTATGATCCCAATAAGCCTTTGGGGGGGAGGTGATGTCATGTATGTAACCACAATGTAACACTGCTGTATCACTGTACACACTTGACCTTGATGCACATCTTGACCACAAGAGGTGCATTTGTGGGAGACTGCCCCATACCTGGGCACCCAGGTATATAAAGGGAGGTCCCACGCAGGATTAGGTTGTCTTAGTACTGTAAATAAAGAGTTAAGGTCTGTGTGTGACCTTGTCCAGGATGTGCCTCGTGTGGTTTTATACTATAGAGTAAGGACTTCACATCCCCAATCAGTGGAAACATCCTCCCTGCATCCACCTTGTCGAGCCCCCTCATTATCTTGTATGTGTCGATAAGATCACCTCTCATTCTTCTGAACTCCAATCAATATAGGCCCAACCTACTCAACCTATCCTCATAAGTCAACCCCCTCATCTCCGGAATCAACCTAGTGAACCTTCTCTGAACAGCCTCCAATGCAAGTATATCCTTCCTTAAATATGGAGACCAAATGGTACGCAGTACAAAGGTGTGGCCTCACCAATACCCTGTACAATTTTAGCAGGACTTCCCTGCTTTTATACTCGATTCCCCTTGCAATAAAGGCCAACATTCCAACGTATTTGTTTCAATTTAGTATACTGTATTCGCTGCTCATGATGTGGTCTCCTCTACATAGAAACATAGAAACATAGGGGGCCAAGTTTCGGCCTGAGTTGCTCCTGTTTTTTTGGAGCAACTGGTTTAGAATGGAGTATCTTAGAAATTGCAATTCTCGGCATTTACTTTGCTCCAGTTCTAGTCAGTGAGAACAGTTTCAGTTTGGAACAGATTTTTTTCCAAAAGGGGGCATGTCCGGCCACTTACACCCATTTTGAAAGTTTAGGCAGTGAAAACTTACTCCAAACTAACTTAGAATGGAGTAAGTGAAGATTTTTGTATGCTCAAAAAAACCTTGTCTACACTTTAGAAAATCAGGCGTAGGGAATGGGGGCGGGGAGGTGTTTAAAGGGAAGTTTACAAACATTAACCACTTCAGTTTTACAAATAAAGAGCCAGCATCAATAATAAATGATAAATACATCAATAAATCAACCAATAAATCAATCAAAAAAAATTAATAAAAAATAAAAAAAATAAAAAAAATCAATAAATAAAAATTTTCTACTCACCGACTGCAGCACCGGGAGCCCCCCAACAGCGTGCTGGGATGCCCCCCCCCACCCCCAGTGTGTGTGTGTCTCTCTCTCTCTGTCTGTCTGTCTGTCTCTCTCTCACTGTCTGTCAGTGTCAGTGTCTCTCTCTGTCTCTGTCAGTGTCTATGTGTTTCTGACAGCGAGGGGGGGGGGAGGAGGAGGATGAGGAGGGGCGGGAGGATGTGGAGGAGGAGGAGGAGGGGAGGGAGGGAGGGATGGGGAGGGGGAGAGAAGGAGGGGGGAGGAGAGGGGTGGAGGAGGAGGGGCGGAGAGAGGGAGGGAGAGGTCGGGAGAGGGAGGGAGGGAGGGGGAGGGAAGGGAAGGGAGAGGGAGGGAGAGGGAGGGAGGAAAGGGGAGGGAGAGGGAGGGAGGGAGAGAGGGGGAGAGGAGAGGGAGCGAGGGGGGTGAGAGGAGAGGGAGGTGGGGGAGAGGAGAGGGGGGGGAGAGGAGAGGGAGGGGGAGAGGAGAGGGAGGGAGGGGGGGGAGAGGAAAGAGAGGTGGGGGAGAGGAGAGGGAGGGAGGGGGGAGAGAGGAGAGGGAGGGAGGGGGGGAGAGGAGAGGGAGGGAGGGGGGGAGAGGAAAGGGAGGTGGGGGGAGAGGAGAGGGAGGGAGGGGGGGGGAGAGGAGAGGGAGGGAGGGGGAGAGGAGAAGGAGGAGGCTGAAGGGGCCCAGCCAATGTGAAGAAGCTGGATCCAAGACTTCGGGCGGGGCCCGGCCCCAGCAAGATGCCAGGCAGGCGGGCCCTACCGAAGGAAGAGGGAGCGGAGCGGAGCGGAGTTAAAGGTAGGTGGCCGGGGGAAGCCGGAGTTGGGGGCGGGGGGTGGGGAGGGGGGAGTGCCGTCGGAGTGGGAGCTGGGGTGGGTTCGGAGCGGGAGCTGGGGTGGGGTTCGGAGCGGGAGCTGGGGTGGGGTTCGGAGCGGGAGCTGGAGGGGGTGGGGGTCGGAGCGGGAACTGGGGGGGTGGGGTCGGAGCGGGAGCTGGGGTGGGGGTCGGAGCGGGAGCTGGGGTGGGGGTCGGAGCGGGAGCTGGGGGGGTGGGGAGCGGAGCGGGAGCTGGGGGGCGGGGGGGTTGAGAGAGCCAGCTGAACAGGGGAGGAAGCTGGATCCAGAGCAGGAGCTGGACGAGGGAGGTGCAGCCTGACCCTCGCTGCCCCAATGAGGCTATTCGGCCAGGGCTAGGGGCGGTGTGCTTCGGGTCCCTCCCACACAGTTTCGGGCTCCTGGAGCTACTGCACATGTGCGTCCACTGTAGCGCGCATGTGCAGAGATCCCGGCACTGATTTCAGCGTAGGGACCTGGCTCCGCCCCCTGCAGCTCGTGCTGCGCCGCGCCGAGGGCCAGAGGACCAGCAGGAAGCCGGAGAATCTGCAGGTATTTTTTAGGCACGCTTTTGGGCGCGAAAAACGGCGTCCAGGTTGGGGCTGCGTTGTTCTAGGCGCGGCCCGAAACTTGGGCCCATAGAAACATAGAAAATAGGTGCAGGAGTAGGCCATTCGGCCCTTCGAGCCTGCACCACCATTCAATAAGATCATGGCTGATCATTCACCTCGGTACCCCATTCCTGCTTTCTCTCCATACCCCTTGATCCCTTTAGCCGTAAGGTCCATATCTAACTCCCCCTTGAATATATCCAATGAACTGGCATCAACAACTCTCTGCGGCAGGTAATTCCACAGGTTAACAACTCTCTGAGTGAAGAAGTTTCTCCTCATCTCAGTCCTAAATGGCTTACCCCTTATCCTTAGACTGTGTCCCCTGGTTCTGGACTTCCCCAACATCGGGAACATTCTTCCCGCATCTAACCTGTCCAGTCCAGTCAGAATCTTATACGTTTCTATGAGATCCCCTCTCATCCTTCTAAACTCCAATGTATAAAGGCCCAGTTGATCCAGTCTTTCCTCATATGTCAATCCAGCCATCCCTGGAATCAGTCTGGTGAACCTTCTCTGCACTCCCTCAATAGCAAGAACATCCTTCCTCAGATTAGGAGACCAAAACTGAACACAATATTCCAGGTGAGGCCTCACCAAGGCACAGTACAACTGCAGTAAGACCTCCCTGCTCCTATACTCAAATCCCCTAGCTATGAAGGCCAACAAACCATTTGCCTTCTTCACCGCCTGCTGTACCTCTATGTCAAATTTCAATGACTGATGTACCATGAGACCCAGGTCTCGTTGCACCCCCCTTTTCCTAATCTGCCACCATTCAGATAATATTCTGTCTTCGCGTTTTTGCCCCCAAAGTGGATAACCTGACATTTATCCACATTATACTGCATCTGCCATTCATTTGCCCACTCACCTAACCTGTCCAAGTCACCCTGCAGTCTCTTAGCGTCCCCCTCACAGCTCACACTGCCACCCAGTTTAATGTCATCTGCAAACTTGGAGATATTACACTCAATTCCTTCATCCAAATCATTGATGTTTATTGTGAAGAGCTGGGGTCCCAGCACTGAGCCCTGCGGCACCTCACTAGTCACTGCCTGCCATTCTGAAAAGGACCCATTTATCCCGACTCTCTGCTTCCAGCCTGCCAACCAGCTCTCTATCCACGTCAGTACATTACCCCCAATACCATGTGCTTTAATTTTGCACACCAATCTCTTGTGTGGGACCTTGTCAAAAGCCTTTTTAAAGTCCAAATACACCACATCCACTGGTTCTCCCTTGTCCACTCTACTAGTTACATTCTCAAAAAACGAAATAACTTGGAAATAGATGGTGCCTTTTATAACCTCAGGATGCCCCAAAGTGCCAAAGAGGAGGAGAGAGTGAAGTAAGCCCTTTCACCGGATTCCCAAGTAAATGTAATTATTTCACGGTGTGGCTAATGTCGGGTGTGGCTCTGTGGGTCGCACCCTTGCCTGTGAGTCACAATAGTTGTGGGTTCATATCCCAGTCCAAAGCAAGAAAAATCTGGGCTGACACTCCCAGTGCAGTGCTGAGGGAGCGCTACATTGCTGGAAGTGCTACCTTTCAGATGAGATGTTAAACCGAGGCCCTGTCTGCTCACTCAGGTGAACGTAAAAAATCCTGGGGCACTATTTCAAAGCAGAGCAGGGGAGTTATCCCGGGTATTCTGGTGCCAATATTTATAATAAAAGAAATAGGATCAGGAGTAGGCCATACGGCCCCTCGACCCGATCATGGACTCAGCTCCACTTCCTCGCCCAATCCCCATAACCCCTTATTCCCTTATCGGTTAAGAAACTGTCTATTTCTGTCTTAAATTTATTCAATGTCCCGGCTTCCCTCAATCAACATCACTAAAAAACAGATTATCTGACCATTATCACACTGCTGTGTGTGGGAGCTTGCTGTGCGCAAATTGGCTGCCGCGTTTTCTACAGTACAACAGTGACTGCACTCCAAAAGTACTTCATTGGCTGTAAAGCGCTTTGCGACGTCCGGTGGATGTGAAAGGTGCTACAGAAATGCAAGTCTCTCCTTGTTTCTTCGTCTAAGATGACTCATTCAAACAGTCTAGACCGAGAAAACAAACAGGCCATAGCGCATCCCGTATTGTTGGAACCTGCGAAGAATGTGGTCATTATATTTAATCAGGTACCTAAAATGCACAATCCTGGCAGAAAGACGGATTTGCACAGCCTTTGTCTGCTACTGTGTCTGAATAAAACCCTTCTCATTCTCTGAAGGACTTTTGTATAAACGATTGTTTCTTCACGAAGGGTGAAACTGAGATTGACACTCAAAACGTTCGCCTTCCTGTTTGTGAAAGCACAGACTGGTTAATACTAGCTCCGAGCCAGGCACACCTACATCTTGGCAACTGTGGGATAACAATTTGAATGCAATGAGACCGCATTCAAGATCCACAGACATTTTCACAACGCTTCTGGCGTCTTGCTTTCGCTCTGGCCTTCGGAGACGCCTGCCATTAAGTTGTCTTCCCACTCCCGAGACCCGAGCACAAAATCCAGGTTCACGCTCCCAATATGTTACGGATGGAGCGCCGCACTGTCAGAGGGGCAGTGCTGAGGGAGTGCCGCACTGTCGGAGGGGCAGTACTGAGGGAGTGCTGCAGTGTCGGAGGGGCAGTACTGAGGGAGTGCTGCACTGTCGGAGGGGTAGTACTGAGGGAGTGCCACACTGTCGGACGGGCAGTACTGAGGAAGTGCCGCATTGTCGGAGGGGCAGTACTGAGGGAGTGCCGCACTGTCGGAGGGGCAGTGCTGAGTGAGCGCCGCACTGTCGGAGGAGCAGTACTGAGGGAGTGTCGCACTGTCGGACGGGCAGTACTGAGAGAGTGCTGCACTGTCGGAGGGGCAGTACTGAGAGAGTGCTGCACTGTCGGACGGGCAGTCCTGAGGGAGTGCCGCACTGTCGGAGGGGCAGTGCTGAGTGAGCGCCGCACTGTCGGAGGAGCAGTACTGAGAGAGTGCTGCACTGTCGGAGGGGCAGTGCTGAGGGAGCGCTGCACTGTCGGAGGGGCAGTACTGAGGGAGTGCCGTACTGTCGAAGGGTCAGTACTGAGGGAGTATTGGACTGTCGGACTGGCAGTGCGAAGGGAGCACTGCACTGCTGGAGGGGCAGTGCTGACGGAGCGCTGCACTGTCAGAGGGGCAGTACTGAGGGAGTGCCGCACAGTCGGAGGTGCCGTCTTTCAGATGAAATGTTAAACCAAGACCCCGTCTGCTCTTTCAGGTTGATTGTAAAAGATCACGTGGCCACAATTTCGAAAAAGAGCAGGGAGAGTTATCCCCAGTCTCCTGGACAATATTTATCTCTCAATCAACATCACCAAAAATACAGATTACCCAGTCATTATCACATTGCTGTTTGTGGAAGCTTGCTGTGCGCAAATAGGCTGCTGCGCCTCTGACAAAATCTAGGCTGACACTCACTACTGAGGGAGCGCTGAATCATCGGTTTTTCCAATGAAACGTTAAGCAGAGGCCCCGTCTACCCTTGTATGGATCATCACTTGGTTACCGACCTACTTGCCGCAGGAAACAGTTTTGATCAAAAACCCCGCATGATTTTAGGTCCCTTCTTAACTTTCTCTAAGGAGAACAATCCCAACTTCTCCAATTTCTCCACGGAACTGAAGTCTCTGGCCCTGGTTACTATCCTGATAAACCTCCTCGGTTCATTTAGATGCCTTGTAGAGGGCGCTGCGCTGTTTGCACCTCCCACTTCCAGCGACTTGCAGGGCAAAATATCATCAACATTAATGGGCAAGTGTAAGGAAGTAGTTAAGAAAGCAGTAGCAGGACATTTAGAAAATCATAATACAACCAAGCAGAGTCAACGTGGTTTTATGAAAGGGAAATCGTGATTGACAAATTTATTAGAGTTCTTTGAGGATGTAATGAGCAGAGTGGATGAAGGGGGAACCAGTAGATGTGGTGTATTTGGATTTCCAAAAGGCGTTCGATTAGATGCCACATCAAACGTTGCCACACAAGGTAAGAGCTCACGGGATTGGGGGTAATGTATTAGCATGGATAGAAGATTGGGTTATTTTCAGGTTGGCAAACTGTAACTGGTGGGGTGCCACAGGGATCAGTGCTGGGGCCTCAACTATTTACAATCTATATTAATGACTTGGATGAAGGGGCCAGATTTGCTGATGATACAAAGGTAGGTGGGAAAGCAAGTTGTGAGGAGGACAAGAAGGGGGGGTATTCGCTCGCGCCTCACTTGGGGCGATGTCCCGGGCGGAGCGGGAAATTTTGCGCCGGGAAATGGATTGCGTCTGCCGCCGCAAAATTCATCAGCCGGGCCCTGGAGTTTGGAGCGGAGCGCTAAGGGAGGCGTTACACACCTCCTTTAGGGCGCTAGGCCGGCTGAGCAAGTGAAAATCCCGAGCTAAACGGCCGGCCTCAGAGTGCCCCGAGAGGCCTCGGCGGCGGGGAAGAAAACAGGGGTGGCAGAAGGCCGAAAATCCAGCCCAAAGATTTTGCAAAGGGATATAGGCAGGCTAAGTGAGTGGGCAAAATTTAGCCAGGTGGAGTATAATGTGGGAAAAATGTGAGGTTATCCACTTTGGCAGGAAGAATAAAAAAGCAAGTTATTATTTAAATGGAGAAAAATTGCAAAGTGCTGCAGTACAGAGGGACCTGGAGGTCCTGGTGCATGAAACACAAAACGTTAGCATGCAGGTACAGCAAGTGATCAGGAAGCCCAATGGAATGTTGGCCTTTATTGCAAAGGGGGATGGAGTATAAAAACAGAGAAGTCCTGCTACAACTGTCCAGGGTATTGGTGGGGCCACACCTGGAGTACTGCGTGCAGTTTTGGTCTCCGTATTTAAGGAGGGATATTCTTGCATTGGAGGCTGTTCGGAGACGGTTCATGAGGTTGATTCCGGAGATGAAGGGGTTGTCTTATGAGGAAAGGTTGAGCAGCTTGAGCCTACGCGCATTGGCGTTTAGAAGAATGAGAGGTGATCCTATTGCAACAAAAAATATTGTGAGGGGGCTTGACAGAGTAGATGCAGAGAGGATGTTTCCCCTCGTGGGGGAATCTAGAACCAGGGGGCATAGTTTCAGAACAAAGGGTCGCCCAGTTAAAACGGAGATGAGGAGGAATTTCTTCTCTCAGAGGGTTGTGAATCTTTGGAATTCTCTGCCCCAGAGAGCTGTGGAGGCTGGGTCATTGAATATATTCAAGGTGGAGATAGACAGATTCTTGAACTACAGCGGAGTCAAGGGTTATGGGAAGCGGGCAGCGAAGTGGAGCTGAGTCCATGATCGGATCAGCCATGATCTTATTGAATGGCGGAGCAGGTTCGAGGGGCCGTATGGCCTACTCCTGCTCCTAGTTCTGATGTTCTTATGTAACAAACGGAGGGCACCGTTTGTTGACTGGTTTCAGCAGATTTGCCGCCATTAAATAGATGACTAGGTTCAAGAATAGGGGCTATAGTGTTACAGCAAATTGCTTCAATATCGCACCTTTAACGTAGTAAAACATCTCAGGGTGCTTCCCAGGAGCAATTATCAAAGTAAATGTTACACCGAGCCACATAAGGAGATATTGGGGCTGATGACCAAAAGCTTGGTTAAACATGTAGGTTTTAAGGAGCATCTTAAAGGAAAAGAGAGAGATCAAGAGACGGAGTGACTAAGGGAGGGAATTCCAGAGCTTAGGGCCCAGGCAGCTGAAGGCACGGCCGCCAATGGTGGAGTGAAGGAAATCGGGAATGTGCAAGAGGTCAGAATTGGAGGAGAGAAGAGATCTTGGAGGGCTGGAGGGCTGGAGGAGATCACAGAGATAGGGAGGGAGCGAGGCCACGGCTTTATCTCTGACTTAGGCTCTGCCCCAGTGAGGCTAAGACCTCCCTTGCTGAATTTACCTTTATGTTTACTTCAGAACATAGATAAGAGCAGAAGAATAACCGAGGATCACCCAATGCTCTTCGGAGCACTGAAGGTGACCACTTTAGTACTGACCACTCTAGTAGTATTCACTGGAGTTTAGAAGAATGAGAGGGGATCTCATAGAAACATATAAAATTCTGACGGGATTGGACAGGTTAGATGCAGGAAGAATGTTCCCGATGTTGGGGAAGTCCAGAACCAGGGGTCACAGTCTAAGGATAAGAGGTAAGCCATTTAGGACCGAGATGAGGAGAAACTTCTTCACTCAGAGAATTGTGAACCTCTGGAATTCTCTACCGCAGAGAGTTGTTGAGGCCAGTTCGTTAGATATATTCAAAAGGGAGTTAGATGTGGCCCTTACAGCTAAAGGGATCAAAGAGTATGGAGAGAAAGCAGGAATGGGGTACTGAAATTGCATGTTCAGCCATGATCATATTGAATGGTGGTGCAGGCTTGAAGGGCCGAATGGCCTACTCCTGCACCTATTTTTTATGTTTCTATGTTTCTATGATCCCATTCGATTAACTCCACTGGGCAGGCCACATCGTTCGCATGCCATACACGAGACTCCCTCAGCAAACGCTTTACGTGGAACTCCTTCACGGCAAACCAGCCTCAGGTGGGCAGAGGAAACGTTACAGGGACACCCTCAGAGAGCATGGAGAAATCAAGCACAGGCAGCGGAAGGAGCGTGCTGCAAACCAGTCCCACCCACCCTTTCCTCCAACCACTGTCTGTCCCACCTGTGACCGAGTCTGTGGCTCTCGTATTGGACTGTTCAGCTACCAACGAACTCACTTCAGGAGTGGAAGCAAGTCTTCCTCGATTCCGAAAGACTGCCTATGATGATGTTGATGATGATCCTAACTTTCCCAGCCTAGCACCCGACTGTTTAATTGAATGTCCTTAACACTTGCGGCCCTCCTATCCTGTCGGGAACATTATTTCTGATTCTTGTCACTGTATGCAATAAATATTTAATAGCATGCATCAACTACAAAGCCATATCATTGTTCTTGCCTAATAAAAGTCCCAGCCTCTCAACCAACACCCTAAAATAGATTATCCGATCATTATCTCATTGCTGTATGTTGGAGCTTGCTGAGCTCAAATTGGCTGCCACGTTTCCCACATTACAACACTGACTACACTTCAAAAAGTACTTCATCGTCTGTAAAGCGCTTTGGGACGTCCTGAGGTCATGAAAGGTACGATATGTGTGGCAGTATTGGTTAAGGAAAGTTACAGTGCTGGAGAGAGAGGGTGTCCTGGTTAGAGCTTGGTTGAGAAATAATAGAGGTGACGTTACACTACTAGGTGCACTCTAAATAGAGCAGGAGCGCCGGGCTCTGAAATATCGTGGGCCGCCCCGACCTGTGACCGAGTCTGTGGCTCTCGTATTGGACTGTTCAGCTACCAACGAACTCACTTCAGGAGTGGAAGCAAGTCTTCCTCGATTCCGAGGTCGGGGCTATAAATAGAGCAGGAGCGCCGGGCTCTGAAATATCGTGGGCCGCCCCGACCTGTGAGAGAACACCACCGCAGGTCGGGGCTATAAATAGAGCAGGAGCGCCGGGTCCTGGAACATTGTGGGGAAGGTGCGGCGAATGAGGGTACAGGGCCCAGAAGATCTGAGGGCCCAGGGGCAGCACGGGCCCAGCCCACACTGCGATATGTGCGCGCACTAGGTCCGTGCAGCAGAGCAGGTCTCCAGTCGTCCTCGTTAACCCTTGCCACTGGATAAAGGCCGAGCTCTGTTGAGCCCGTGTGGTGGCTGGTGTGCAACGGGTGGTGGTGCCAGTGGACTGTAAAGATAAATCCAACAACTACAGGCCAGTCAGTTACACCTCGGTGGTGGGGAAGCTTTTCGAAACAATAATCAGGGACAAAATTAACAGTCACTTAGACAAATGTGGATTAATTAAGGAAAGCCAGCACGGATTTGTTAAAGGCAAATCGTGTTTAACCAACTTGATCGAGTTTTTTGATGAGGTAGCAGAGAGGGTTGATGAGAGCAATGTGGTTGACGTGGTGTACATGGATTTCCAAAAGGTATCAGATAAAGTGCCACATAACAGGCTTGCCAGCAAAGTTGAAGCCCATGGAATAACCGGGACAGCGGCAGCATGGATATGGAATTGGCTCAGTGACAGGAGACAGAGATTGTGGTGAACGGTTGTTTATCGGACTGGAAGAAGGTATACAGTGGTGTTCCGCAGGGGTCGGTACTGGGACCACAGCTTTTCTTGATATATATTAATGACTTGGACTTGGGTGTACAGGGCACAAGTTCAAAATTTGCAGACGACACAAAACTTGGAAGAATAGTAAAAAGTGAGGAGAATAGTGATAGACTTCAGGAGGACACAGACAGGCTGGGGGAATGGGCAGGCACGTGGCAGATGGAATTTAATGCAGAAAACTGCAAAGTGATACATTTTGGTCGGAAGAATGAGGAGAGGCAATATAAACTAAAGGGTTCAATCCTAAAGGGGGAGCATGAACAGAGAGACCCTGGGGTATATGTGCACAAATCGTTGAAGATGGCAGGGCAGGTTGAGAAAGCAGTTAAAAAAGCTTACGGGATCCTGGGCTTCATAAATAGAGGCAGAGAGTATAAAAGTGTGGAAACTATGATTGTAGTGTCCCTGCACCTTGTTACAAACTCACACGGGCCATGGATATATCAGACACGGTCACTCTGTGACCTTCACTTTATTTCCAGGACTGAAGAGTGCTGATCCTGGGTGGGACCTCCCCTTTTTATACCTGGAAGCCCAGGTAAGGAGCTCACTCCCTGTGGTCAGGGTGTGCATTACAAGGGTACAGGTACAGTATGCATGAGTTACAGTTACATACTTATAGTCATTGCAAGTTCGTGAAATACATGCCATCACCTCCCCTCCCTTATGTCTTTTAGTTTCAGAGGTTAAGTCTATCGGGTGGTCGGCGCTCTCTCGTGGAGTGCCGCAGTTGTGACTCTGGTGGCTGAGCCTCAGCAAGCGTCTCTGTCACTTGAGGTGATTCCGGCCTGTCCGGGCTGGCCGCAGGGACTATGCATGCTGAGGGCTGTCCTTAATGCTCGTGCGCTGGCAGTGGTGTAGGTGCTATCTCATCATGCTCTTCTTCTGGTTCCTTCGTGTCTGCACTGAACCTTGTCTTTACTTGGTCCAAGTGTTTGCGGCATATCTGTCCATTGTTTAGTCTGACCACCATGATCCTGTTTCCTTCTTTGCCAATTACTGTGCCCTCAAGCCATTTGGGTCCCAAAGCATGGTTAAGAACAAATACCGGGTCATCTATTTCTATACACCTCCGCCTTGAGCCTCGATCATGGAGCTCGGTTTGGGACTGTCGCTTGCCCTCAACAATGTCTGCCAGGTCTGGGTGAATGAGG
This sequence comes from Pristiophorus japonicus, assembly GCF_044704955.1. NCBI lineage: Eukaryota > Metazoa > Chordata > Chondrichthyes > Pristiophoridae > Pristiophorus > Pristiophorus japonicus. Next base: position 534,658,476 of record NC_091977.1, read on the forward strand.
GACAGCCGCGTCTTGAGCGTACATTTCATGAGGAGTTCCGCTGGCGGGACTCCCGTGAGCGAGTGCGGCCGGGACCTGTAGGCCAGCAGGAGGCGTGAAAGGCGGTACTGAAGGGAGGGTCCTTGGATACAGAGCATGCCCTGCTTTATGACTTGGACCGCACGTTCCGCCTGGCCATTGGAAGCCGGCTTGAACGGCGCTGTCCGGACGTGCTTGATCCCATTGCCCGACATAAACTCCTGGAATTCATGGCTGGTAAAACACGGGCCATTATCGCTGACCAGGTTGTCCAGCAAGCCGTGGGTTGCGAAAACCGTACGCACTCTCCACAGTGATGGATGTCATGCACGAGTTCAATATGATGCACTCGATCCACTTTGAGTATGCATCGACAATGATCAGGAACATTTCTCCCATGCACGGGCCTGCATAGTCCACATGAATACGTGACCATGGCCTGGTGGGCCAGGGCCACGGGCTGAGTGGGGCCTCCCTGGGGGCATCGCCCAGCTGGGCACACGTCGTGCACCTGCGAACCCTGTGTTCCAGGTCTGAGTCAATCCCCGGTCACCAAACATGTGACTGGGCAATGGCCTTCATTAACACGATGCCAGGGTGCTCGCTGTGGAGTTCCCTGATGAGCGCTTCCCTTCCTTTCTGGGGCAATACTACCCGGCTGCCCCATAGTAGGCAGTCGGCTTGGATGGAGAGCTCATCCATCCGTCTTTGAAACGGTCTGACTTCCTTGGGGGCACGCCCTGTGTGCGGGCACCCAATCCCCAGTCAGGACACATTTCTTTATCATGGATAGGAGAGGGTCCCTGTTGGTCCAGAGTTTGATCTGGCAGGCTGTGATGGGGGAGCCCGCAGTGTCAAAAGCCTCAACGGCCATGACCATCTCGACTCTGCTCCGACGCCCCCTCGGTGGTGGCCAGTGGGAGCCTGCTGAGTGCGTCAGCGCAATTTTCGGTGCCTGGCCGGTGCAGTATGGTGTAGTCATACGCAGCCAGCGTGAGGGCCCATCGCTGTATGCGAGCTGATGCATTGGCATTGACAGCCTTGCTGTCGGACAACAGGGATGTTAACGGCTTGTGGTCCGTCTCTAGCTCGAACCGTCTACCGAAAAGGTACTGGTGCATCTTTTTCACACCGTAAACACAAGTGAGTGCTTCCTTCTCGACCATGCTGTATCCACGCTCTGCCTGGGAGAGCGACCTGGAGGCGTAAGCCACCGTCATCATTACCCTGCTGCAAAACACACCCAATCCAGTAGCATATTAAAACCATTTTTTTACAGGGGTCATACAAAGTCAACAGTTTGTTGGAACACAGCAGGTTCCTCGCCTTATTGAAAGCCCGTTCTTGACAATCCTCCCAAGACCATTCACAACCTTTACGGAGGAGCATGTGTAATGGCTCCAACAATGTGCTTAAGTTCGGCAGGAAGTTCTCAAAATAGTTCAAGAGTCCCAGGAATGATCACAACTCCGACGTGTTGCCGGGCCTGGGCGCCCGGCGAATTGCCTCCGTTTTTGATTCAGTGGGCCGGATCCCGTCTGCGGCAACCCTCCTGCCCAGGAACTCGACCTCTGGGGCCATAAACATGCACTTGGCCTTTTTCAGCCGCAGGCCTACCCGTTCCAATCGGCGTAGCACCTCCTCCAGGTTGTGGAAGTGTTCCTCAGTATCTCGACCCATTATGAGAATGTCGTCTTGGAATACGACCCTTCCAGGGATGGACTTGAGCAAGCTTTCCATGTTTCGCTGAAAGATAGCTGCTGCCGAATGAATGCCAAACGGGCACCTGTTGTAGATGAATAGTCCCTTGTGTGTCGTGATGGTGGTCAGAAACTTGGATTCTTCAGCCAGTTCCTGAGTTATGTAGGCCGAAGTGAGGTCCAGCTTCGTGAACAGCTTACCACCTGCCAGCGTGGCAAAAAGGTCCTCCGCTCTCGGGAGCGGGTATTGGTCTTCCAGCGACACTCGGTTGATGGTGGCTTTGTAGTCGCCACAAATCCTAACCGAGCCATCTGCTTTGAGGACGGGAGCAATGGGACTTGCCCAGTCGCTGAATTCAACGGGCGAAATTATGCCCTCTCTGAGCAGCCTATCCAGTTCACTTTCAATTTTTTCACGCATCACGTACAGCACCGCACTGGCTTTGTGGTGCACTGGTCTGGTGTCCAGAGTGATGCGTATCACTACTTTGGTGCCCTTGAACGTTCCGACACCGGGTTGAAAGAGTGACTCAAATTTTTGCAAGACCTGCGAGCATGAACTTCGCTCCACGGATGAAATGCCGTGCATATCCCCCCATTTCCAATTCACCTCAGCTAGCCAACTTCTCCCGAAGAGCCCGGGGCCATTTCCCGGAACAATCCAGAGTGGCAGCCGGTTCTGTGATCCATTTTGCGTTACCATCAAGTTTGCAATGCCCAGCACTGGGATGATCTCTTTGGTGTATGTACATAGCTGCATCTCAATGCGTTCCAATTTGGGCCTGCTAGCTCTGTGTGGCCATAGTCTCTCAAATTGTTGAGCGCTCATGAGTGACTGGCTAGCTCCCGTATCCAGCTTCTTGAGCACCGGGATGCCATTCAGTAAGACTTTCATCATCATGGGTGGCGTTTTGGTGTATGAGCTGTGGATGTCAGCCACATGAACTCTCTGAACTTCAGCATCCATGGTTGTTCCCCAGGCTTCATCCTGCATTTCAGACCCCTCGTCTGGTTCCTCTGTCTCGCAGACTAGCCTCGCTACTGTCATTTTGCACATCCTGGCCAGGTGTCCCTTGACATTACAAATCCCACAGGTGTAAAGCTGGAACCCCCCTGCAGGTTTTTGCAGTGTGTCTGCTCCAACATCTCCAACATTAGCTGAGATTGCTGTTAACAAAAGGACTATTCCCAGGCATTCCTCTCTGATGGCCCTTTTGGCTATTTCTAAGCACTCTGATGGGGGATGTTAATTGTCCCATCACAGGATATATTATTCCTTGTGATGGCGTGAATTTCCAATCCCCTTTCCATTGTCCCTGTTTCCAGGAGCTTGTTGCTACCTGGATGGTGTTGAATTGCCCTTGCCTGCCTGTGGGGTTCTGTGTCATTTTTACAACATTGATTCCCTGGTTCAACGCAACTTTAAAACCAGGGCTGTGTGCGTAGATTAGCTTGGTCTCCTCTTCCCCCGCCATAAAGGTCTGAGCTATCAACTCCGCCCCTTCTAAAGTCAAATCCTTAGTCTTTATGAGCTTCCTGAAAATGCCGGCGTGATTAATGCCCTCGATGAAAAAGTCCCTTAACATCTCCCCCCTGCAGGCATTGGAGAACTTACAGAAACTGGCCAGACGCCGCTGTTCCGCCACGAAGTCTGAGATGTTTTGTCCCTCCCGACGCCGGTCAGAGTAGAACCGGTGCCGGGCCATGTGTACGCTACTTGCCGGCTTGAGATGCTCACTGATCAGCTGGCTGAGCTCTTCGAAGGACTTGTCCGCTGGCTTTTGGGGTGCGAGCGGGTCTTTCAGTAGATGCATACGTCTGTGGACCACAGCTGGTCAGTAGATGCGCCCTCCGCTTGTCAGCCGCTGCCTCTTCCAGCCAATCCTTTGTGACAAAGTCTGCTGGAGTCTTTCCACAAAGTCGGCCCAGTCCTCACCCACACAGTAGCATTCCTCTGTGCCACCAGTGGCCATCCTCGTGGTTCGGTGATTCCCGATTCTCGGCGCTAGATGTAGTGTCTCTGCACCTTGTTACAAACTCACATGAGGCATGGGTATATCAGACACGGTCACTCTGTGACCTTCATTTTATTTCCAGGACTGAAGAGTGCTGATCCTGGGTGCGACCTTCCCTTTTATACCTGGAAGCCCAGGTGAGGAGCTCACCTGTGGTCAGGGTGTGCATTACAAGGGTACAGGTACAGTATGCATGAGTTACAGTTACATACTTATAGTCATTGCAAGATGGTGAAATACATGAAAATGATGAACCTGTATCAAATACTCGTTCGGCCTCAACTGGAGTATTGAGTCCAATTCTGGGCCCCACACTTTAGGAAGGATGTGAAGGCCTTAGAGAGGGTGCAAAAAAGATTTACAAGAATGGTTCCAGGGATGAGGGACTTCAGTTACATGGATAGACTGGAGAAGCTGGGGTTGTTCTCCTTGGAGGAGATTTGATGGAGGTGTTCAAAATCATGAGGAGTCTGGACAGAGTAGAGAGAGAGAACCTTTTCCCATTGGTGGAAGGGTCGAGAACCAGAGGACACAGATTTAAGGCGATTGGCAGAAGAACCAAAGGCGACATGAGGAAAAACTTTTTTTACGCAGCGAGTGGTTAGGATCTGGAATGCGCTGCCTGAGAGGGTGGTGGAGGCAGACTCAATCGTGGCTTTCAAAAGGGAGTTGGATAAGTACCTGAAGGAGATAAATTTTCATGGCTACGGGGAAAGGGCGGGGGGAGTGGGACTGTGCTCTTGCAGAGAGCCGGCACGGGCTCGATGGGCCGAATGGCCTCCTCCTGTGCTGTAACCGTGTTATGACTGCAAGTCTTTCTTTCTGTCTAAATACTTGCCACTTAATATGCACTGACAGGACATTAGAGATGGGATGTATTGCAGAGAGACAAGTCTGTTGAGAACATGTTACAGAGGTCAATAGTGTGAGATGTAAACACAGCGGGAGACACAAAACAGAGAGGCTTGAGACAAACCAGCACGAGATAGGCTGGAAAGAAAATATCTTGCTGCAGTTAAGTAACTCTTTAAGGGCCAGCAGCTCCCGGGATTCTGGCATTATGGTATTTCCAAAGGATTTGAGCCTTAGAAATTAGGCTGAACGGTTCGCTGATAATGAAGCCATCCTGACTTGGAAATATATCGGCCGTTCCATCATCGTCGCTGGGTCAAAATCCTGGTGATCCCTCCCTAACAGCACTGTGGGAGCACCTTCACCACACGGACTGCAGCGGTTCAAGAAGGCAGCTCACCACGGGGCAATTAGGGATGGGCAATAAATATCTTGCCAGCGACGCCCACATCGCAGGAACAAATACTAAAAAAAATCAGCTCACTTGCATTAGGTCAAGGGCTACTACAACACTTCATCAAATGATAGAGTGATACTGTAAAGTCCTTACTCTACAGCATGAAACCACACGAGGCACATTCTGGGGACAGGGTCACTCTGTGACCTTAACTTTTTATTCACAGGACTCCAAAGACGATGACCCTGTGTGGGACCTCCCTTTTTATACCTGAGTGATCAGGTAAGGAGTGTCTCCCACAAGTTCACCCCTTGTGGTCAAGGTGTGCATCTAGGTTGAGTGTATACAGTAATACAGTGGAGTTACATTGTGGTTACATACATGACATCACCTCCCCCCCAAAGTCTTATTGGGATCATAGGTTTAGTCTTTCAGGTTGTCTACGCTCCCTCGTGGAGCGCCGCAGTTGGGGCTCTGGTTGTTGGACACTGACGTGAGTGTCTGTCACCTGTGGTGATTCCGGCCTATCCGGGCTGACCGCAGGGACTGTGCATTCTGCTGACTGCTCTTGTAGTTCGTTCGCTGGCGGTGTTGTGAGCTCCATCTCATGGTCTTCTTCAGGTTCCTCCGTGTCGATGCTGAACCTTTTTTTTTTACTTGGTCCAGATGCTTACGGCATATCTGACCATTGTTGAGTTTTACCACGATGACCCTATTCCCCTCTTTGTCAATTACCATACCCTCAAGCCATTTGGGCCCCATGGCGTGATTGAGGACGAATACGGGATCATTTATTTCTATACATTCCCCTCTCGAATTACAGTCATGGTATCCATTTTGTGACTTGCGCTTGCCCTCAACTATGTCGGTCAGGACTGGGTGAATGAGGGACAACCGAGTTTTGAGTGTCCGTTTCATGAGTAGCTCTGCGGGCGGGACCTCCGTGAGCGAGTGCGGTCGGGATCTATAGGCCAGCAGGAGAAGCGATAGGCGGCATTGTAGGGAGGGTCCTTGAATCCTGAGCATACCTTGCTGAATGATTTGGACTGCACGTTCCGCCTGGCCATTGGAGGCCGGCTTGAACGGCGCAGTCCTGTCGTTGTTGATGCCATTACCCGACATGAACTCCCGGAATTCGTAGCTTGTGAAACATGGGCCATTATCACTAACCAGGATGTTCGGCAAGCCATGGGTTGCAAAGATCACACCTAGGCTTTCCACGGTGGTGGATGACGTGCATGAATTCAGAATGATGCACTCGATCCATTTCGAGTCCGCATCTACCACTATAAGGAACATCTTACCCATGAACGGGCCCGGGTAGTCAACATGAATGCGTGACCATGGCCTGGTGGGCCAGGGCCACGGGCTGAGCAGGGCCTCCCTGGGGGCATTACCCAGCTGGGCACATGTCGTGCACCTGCGAACACAGTGTTCCAGGTCTGAATCAATTCCAGGCCACCAAACGTGTGACCGGGCAATGGCCTTCATCATCACAATGCCTGGGTGCTTGCTGTGGAGCTCCCTGATGAATGCTTCCCTGCCCTTCTGGGACATAACTACCCAGCTGCCCCATATTAGGCAGTCGGCTTGGATGGAGAGCTCATCCATCCGTCTGTGGCTCGGTCTGACCTCCTCAGGGCATGCTCCATGTGCGGGCATCCAATCCCCAGTCAGGACACATTTATTAATCAAGGATAGGAGGGGATCTCTGTTGGTCCAGATTTTGATCTGGCGGGTTGTGATGGGGGAGCCTGCACTGTCAAAGGCATCGACAGCCATGACCATCTTAGCGCTTTGCTCCGCTGCCCTCTCAGTGGTGGCCAGTGAAAGCCTGCTGAGCGCGTCAGCGCAATTTTCAGTGCCGGGCCGGTGCCGGATGGAGTAGTCATAGGCAGCCAGCGTGAGAGCCCATCGCTGTATGCGAGCTGATGCGTTGGCATTGACAGCCTTGCTGTCTGACAACAGGGATGTTAATGGCTTGTGGTCCGTCTCTAATTCAAACTTCCTGCCAAAGAGGTACTGATGCATTTTTTTTTACACCATTGACACATGCAAGCGCTTCCTTCTCGACCATCCCATATCCCCGTTCAGCTTGAGAGCGCGCCCTGGAGGCATAAGCCACAGGTTGTAGTTGACCTTCAGCATTGCCCTGCTGTAACACGCACCCAACCCCATAGGACGAAGCATCACATGTCAGAACCAATTTTTTCCAGGGGTCGTACAGGGTCAACAACTTGTTTGAACACAGTAGGTTTTGCGCCCGATCAAAAGCCCGTTCCTGACAGTCCCCCCAAAACCAATCACAACCCTTACGCAGGAGCACGTGTAGCGGCTCCAACAACTTGCTCAAGTTCGGCAGAAAGGTCCCGAAATAGTTCAACAGTCCCAGGAATGAACGCAACTCCGATGTGTTGCAGGGCCTGGGTGCTCGTCGAATCGCCTCTGTTTTGGATTCGGTGGGCCGAATCCCATCTGCAGCAACCCTCCTGCCCAGAAACTCAACCTCAGGAGCTAAGAACACACATTTAGACTTCTTGAGTCACAGGTCTACCCGGTCCAGTCAGCGTAGCACCTCCTCCAGGTTGTGGAGGTGTTCCTCGGTGTCTCGACCCGTGATGATGATGTCGTCCTGGAATACGATTGTTCCAGGAATGGATTTAAGCAGGCTTTCCATGTTTCGTTGAAAAATCGCGGCTGCTGATCGAATGCCAAATGGGCACCTGTTATAAACGAACAGCCCCTTGTGCGTGGTGATGGTGGTCAGTAGTTTAGATTCATTGGCCAGTTCCTGGGTCATTTTGGCTGAAGTGAGGTCCAACTTGGTGAACAGCTTGCCGCCTGCCAGTGTGACAAAGAGCTCCTCTGCCCTCGGGAGTGGGTATTGATCTTGTAGGGACACCCGATTGATGGTGGCCTTGTCGTCGCCACAGATCCTGACAGAGCCATCCGCTTTTAGTGCGGGAATGATGGGGCTCGCCCAGTCGCTGAATTCAACAGGTGAGATGATGTCCTCTCTCAACAGCCGGTCCAATTCACTCTCAATCTTTTCCCGCATCATATACGGCACCACTCTGGCTTTGTGGTGCACTGGCCTGGCGTCCGGGGTGATGTGTATCACTACTTTGGTGCCTTTGAATGTCCCGACGCCAGGTTGGAATAGTGAATCGAATTGTTGTAGAACTTGTGAGCACGAACATCGCTCCACAGATGACATTGCGTGAACATCCCCCCATTTCCAGTTCATCTCGGCTAACCAACAGTGCGGGACCATTGCCCGGGACAATCCAGAGCGGCAGCCGATTCACTAACCCATTGTGTGTGACAGCCAACATTGCACTGCCTAGCACCGGAATGATTTCTTTAGTGTAAGTCCGTAATTGTGTCTCAATCCGTGCTAATTTGGGTTGACTGGCTTTAAGTGGCCATAGCTTCTCAAATTGCTGAACGCCCATGAGTGACTGGCTGGCCCCAGTGTCCAGTTCCATGCGTACAGGGATACCGTTTAATAAAACCCTCATCATCATTGGTGGCATTTTGGTGTATGAACTGTGACTATTCGCCACATGGACCCGCTGAACCTCGGCATCCATCGATTTGCCCCAAAAGTCATCCTGCCTCAAAGAACCCTCTTCTGGTCCATCCGCCTCATATATTAGTCTGGTTACAGACTTCCTGCACATTCGAGCTAAGTGGCCACTGAGATTGCAGTTCCTGCAGACAAACTGTTGAAATCTGCAAGATCTAGCTGAGTGTTTTCCCCCACACCTCCAGCATGAGTTAAAGTTTCCATTGTTGGGAACAAAGGGACTATGGCCAGGCATTCCACGCTGACTGTCCCTTTGACTGCTCTTAAGTACCCTATTAGTGGGTGTCAATGGCCCCATCCCGGGCCGCATTGTCCACTGTGATGGCGTGAATGTCCGTTCAGCCTGCCATTGTCTCTGTTGAAGTCCTACTCTGGGATCTATGGCTGCCTGGGAAGTGTCGGACTGCCCCTCCCTGCCTGCGGGGCTCTGAGTCGCATTGATGGTGTTGACTCCCTGATCCATCGACGCGTTAGAGGCAGAATTGCGCGCGTATATTATTTTCGTCTCTTCCTCCCCCGCCATGAAAGTTTGAGTTATCAATGCCATCGCTTCCAAGGTCAAATCCTTGGTCTCAATTAATTTGCAGAAAATTCCCGCATGACTGATGCCCTCGATAGAGAAGTCCCTTAGCATCTCCCCCCTGGCGTCTGTGAACTTACAGAAACTGGCCAAACGCCGGAGGTCTGCTACGAAGTCCGGTATGCTCTGTCCTTCACGACATCGGTGGGTGTAGAATCTGTGTCGGGCCATGTGTATGCTACTCACCGGTTTGAGATGGTCCCCGATCAATTTGGTAAGTTCTTCAAAGGTTTTGTCCACCGGCTTCTCAGGCGCTAGTAAGTCCTTCATGAACGCGTAAGTCTTTGGTCCGCAGCTGGTCAAAAGATGAGCCCTTCGCTTGTCAGCCGCTGCATCCCCCAGCCATTCTTTCGTAACGAAGCTTTGCTGAAGCCTCTCGACAAAATCGCCCCAGTCTTCCCCAACACAGTACCGTTCCTCTGTGCTACCGGTGGCCATTCTCGTGGGTCGTGAATTCACGTTTCTCGTCGCCAATGTAAAGTCCTTACTCTACGGTATGAAACCACACGAGGCACATTCTGGGGACAAGGTCACTCTGTGACCTTAACTCTTTATTCACAGGACTCCTAAGATGATGATCCAGCGTGGGACCTCCCTTTTTATACCTGTGTGATCAGGTAAGGAGTGCCTCCCACAACTTCACCCCTTGTGGTCAATGTTTGCATCTAGGTTGAGTGTATACAGTAATACAATGGTGTTACATTGTGGTTACATACATGACAGATACAGCATCGAAGGAGGCCAATCGGCCCATTGTGCCAATGACGGCTCCTTCCCGCCTATTCTTTCCCCACAGCTCTGCAAGTTTCTCCTTTTCAATTACTTCTTTCATCTCTTTTATTGAGGTGGTTCCCTTCTGAAAGATCCTATTGAATCTGCTCCCACTGCTCTATCAGTCAGCCCGTTCCAGATCCTAGCAACATGAATTTGCAAAAATGATTCCGGGGTGAGGGACATCAGTTACGTGGATAGACTGGAGAAGCCGGGGTTGTTCTCTTTCGAGAAAAAAGAACATAAGAACATAAGAAATAGGAGCAGGTGTAGGCCATTTCACCCCTCGATCTTGCTCCGCCATTTAATAAGATCATGGCTGATCTGATCATGGACTCAGCTCCACTTCCCTGCCCGCTCCCTATAACCCTTCACTCCCTTATCGCTCAAAAATCTGTCTCTTGCTGCCTTAAATATATTCAATGTCCCAGCTCTCTGGGGCAGAGAATTCCACAGATTTACAACCCCCTGAGAGAAGGAATTCCTCCTCATCTCAGTTTTGAATGGATGACCCCTTATTCTGAAACTATGCCCCCATAGTTCTAGATTCCCCCACGAGGGGAAACATCCTCTCTGCATCCACCTTGTCGAGCTTCCTCAGAATCTTATATGTTTCAATAAAATCACCTCTCATTCTTCTAAACTCCAGTGAGCAGAGGCCCAACCTACTCAACCTTTCTTCATAAGTCAACCCCTTCATCTCAGGAATCAACCGAGTGAACCTTCTCTGAACAGCCTCCAATGCAAGTATATCCGCTGGAGTGGAAGTAAATTACAGAACCAGTGGGAACCTGTTCAACCTGCGCTGTCTCCAGGCTAGATCCAAGACCACCCCAACCTCGGTCGTCGAGTTACAGCACGCGGACGACGCCTGCGTCTGCGCACACACAGAGGCTGAACTCTAGGGCATAATCGATGTATTTACTGAGGCGGACGAAAGCATGGGCCTTACGCTAAACATCCATAGGACAAAGGTCCTCCACCAGCCTGTCCTCACCGCACATCACTGCCCCCCAGTCATCAAGATCCACGGCGCGGCCCTGGACAACGTGGACCACTTCCCATATCTCGGGAACCTCCTATCAACAAGAGCAGGCATCGACGACGAGATCCAACACCGCCTCCAGTGCGCCAGTGCAGCCTTCGGCCGCCTGAGGAAAAGAGTGTTTGAAGACCAGGCCCTTAAAACTGCCACCAAGCTCATGGTCTACAGGGCTGTAGTAATACCTGCCCTCCTGTATGGCTCAGAGACATGGACCATGTACATTAGACGCCTCAAGTTGCTGGAGAAATATCACCAACGATGTATCCGCAAAATCCTACAAATTAGCGTCCTCATTCAGGCTAACATCCCCAGCATCGAAGCACTGACCATACTTGATCAGCTCCGCTGGGCGGGCCACAAAGTTCGCATGCCAGACATGAGACTCCCAAAGCAAGTGCTCTACTCGGAACTCCTTCACGGCCAACGAGCCAAAGGTGGACAGCAGAAATGCTACAAGGACACCCTCAAAGCTTCCCTGATAAAGTGCTGACATCTGGGAGTCCCTGGCCCAAGACTACCCTAAGTGGAGGAAGTCCATGCGGGAGGGCACTGAGCACTTCGAGTCTCAACGCCGAGAGCATGCAGAAATCAAGTGCAGACAGCGGAAAGAGCGTGCGACAAACCAGACTCCCCACCCACCCTTTCCCTCAACCACTGTCTGTCCCACCTGTGACAGGGACTGTGGCTGTCATATTGGACTGTTCAGCTACCAAAGAACTCACTTCAGGAGTGGAAGCAACTTCCTCGATCCCGAGGGACTGCCTATGAATCCTTCCTTAAATACGGAGACCAAAACTGCACGCAGTACTCCAGGTGTGGCCTCACCAATACCCTGTACAGTTGCATCAGCACTTCTCTGCTTTTATACTCTATCCCTCTTGCAATAAAGGCCAACATAACATTTAACTTCCTGATTACTAGCTGTACCTGCATGCTAACTTTTTATGTTTCATGAACAAGGACCCCCAGGTCCTTCTGTACTGCAGCATTTTGTAATTTCTCTTCATTTAAATCATAATTTGCTTTTTTTTCCCTGCCAAAGTGGATAACCTAACACTTTCCCACATTATACTCCATCTGCCAAATATTTGCCCGCCCACTTAGCTTGTCTATGGGCCAGACTTTCCCTAAAGGCCCCCAATGCCCGATTGCCCACTGAGAGGGACCACTAACGTTCGTCAAGGAAAGGTGGCGAGAATTTCCATTTTTATGTTTAAAGTCATTGAAACTAATCGCCCGGCGAGAAAGTGGGTGTTGGACACTCATTGTCGCGGTCTCTCGGCGGGTAAGTGGAAAGTTAATACCTTGGGCGGTCGTTACCGGAATGAACGGTAAGTACTAAAATTTAGTCCCAGGCTGCGGTTGGGCCTAGGGAGAGGGGGGAAAACTTAAACAAAAAATCTTCATTAAAAAAAAACATGTACAAAGCAGTTCCACGACAGTTTTAAACCTAATCGCCGTTTTAAAATTAAAAAAATATAAAGAAAGAACCTTTAACTGACCTTTCTTTGTAGGGCCCCCCTTTACCGCCCTGTTTAAGTAGCGTTTACAGGGCGGGTTTCTCAGCGATCTGGACGCCGGAGGTTGAGGCCAAACTTACGGCCTGGCGGTTGTTCTCAGCGTTGCACGTGGGCGGTTTGGTCCCGGCGGGTGACTTCAGATGTGGGCGATAACGCTCAAAAACTTACGTGGAAACTCTCACCGGACGGAAATCCAGCTGTACCGTCGAGAAAATCGCCGACAATGAAGGCGAAAATCTGACCCTATATGCCTTTGCAGATTTTTTGTGTCCTCCTCACAATTTGCTTTCCCACCCATCATCAGTCAGCTTGGCTGTATTACATCGGTCCATTCATCTAAGTCATTAATATAGATTATAAATAGTTGGGGTCCCAGCACCGATCCCACTAGTCACTGTTTGCCAACCGGAAAATGACCCATTTATCCCGACTCTCTGTTTTCTGTTAATTAGCCAATCCTCTATCCAAGGTTAAGAGGAGATTTGTTAGAAGCGTTCAGAATCATGAGGAATCTGGACAGAGTAGAGAGAGAGAAACTGTTCCCATTGGCGAAAGGGTTGAGAATCAGAGGACACAGATTTAAGGCGATTGGCAGAAGAACCAAAGACGACATGAGGAAAAACGTTTTTACGCAGCGAGCGGTTAGGATCTGGAATGCACGGCCTGAAAGGGTGGTGGAGGCAGATTCAATTGTGGCTTTCAAAAGGCAATTGGATAAATTCGTGCAGAAAAAAAATTGCAGGGCTATGGGGAAAGGGTGGGGGAGTGGGACTGGCTGAAGTGCTTCTTGCAGAGAGCCGGCACGGGCTCGACGGGCCGAATGGCCTCCTTCTGTGCTGTAACTATTCTGTGATTCTATGAAGTGGAACCTCATGTCGTGGCTTGTGGGCACTAGCACGTCTTTGGTCATGTTCGATGACGTGCATTTAACACCGGCAGAAAGATAAGCTGCCGCGGAAAAAAACATTGTTCAAGAACTGTGAAATTCCCGGTTGATTCCTTAAATGAGGAAGACTTGAAACTCAAGTGAATGTTAAAAACTTAAATCCAGCAACCTTATTCACTATTGGTCGTTGTACATTAAAAAACAGAGTTGGGGTAAAGAGTAGCTATTGGTAGTGGCAGAAGGTGGGCAGTGGTGTTCCACCAGGGTCAGTGCTGGACCAATGTTGCTCACAATTTATATTAACGATTTAGACATTGGAATCTAAAACAGAATTGACTGGATTTTAGGCTTTGACGATTTCAGGATGGTAATGGCGACAGGGCGGTAAAGTTTGCGCCCGGGAACAGTTTACGCCTCAGTCAGCAAAATTGGGCATCTGGACCATGAGCCAAGGGGCGCAGCGCTAAAATTCTGACGGGATTGGACAGGTTAGATGCAGGAAGGATGTTCCCGATGTTGGGGAAGTCCAGAACCAGGGGTCACAGTCTAAGGATAAGGGGTAAGCCATTTAGGACCGAGATGTGGAGAAACTTCTTCACCCAGAGAGTGGTGAACCTGTGGAATTCTCTACCACAGAAAGTTGTTGAGGCCAGTTCGTTAGATATATTCAAAAGGGAGTTAGATGTGGCCCTTACGGCTAAAGGGATCAAGGGGTATGGAGAACAAGCAGGAAAGGGGTACTGAAGTTACATGATCAGCCATGATCACATTGAATGGTGGTGCAGGCTCGAAGGGCCGAATGGCCTACTCCTGCACCTATTTTTTATATTTCTATATTTCTATGTTTCTATGTTGTACATCTCTCTCTCGGGGTGTTTGCATGGGAAACCTCCGAGCTAAAAAAGCCGGGCCAGGAGATCTCCGAGAGACGCCTGCGGGAGGAAAAGAACATGATAAAAAAACTCACAATAACATTGCCAAAACATTGGCCACATCACAAAAAGTAATAAAACAAAAAACAATGCACTTACCTTAGGACTGCATTACTCACCTCTCCGCTGTCGGTGTCGTTGGCCCCGCCCTGATTTCCCGGGCGGTCAGTGCGGGGCACGCAGCGGGGCGGCCGGGTCGGGTAGGAGCTCAAACTCGCAACCAGGGGGCTTTGCACGTCGAGCGTAGCTCCTCCGGGCAGTGCTGCTCCGCGCCGCCGCTAAACCGGACCCGAGGATCGCCGCGGGGCGCTGGAGGCTGACCGCCCGCCCAGAACACCTCACCCCCGCCATTGCCCCCGGTCCCGGGCGAAAACCGGGGGCGCTAAGGACCAGAAAATCCGCCCCAATTTCTAAATTTGCGAATGATACCGAACTGGGGTTAGATAGTTAACACTGAGGAGGATTGCAACAAATTACAGGAGGACGTTAATAAACTTACAGAATGGGCATATAATTGGCAAATGAAGTTCAACACAGATACATGTGAGGTATTACATTTTGGTTGGACGAATAGGGAGGTCACTTATTACGAGGAGGGTGCGAGTCTGGGTGGGGTAGAGGAACAAAGGGATCTGGGAGTACAGACAAAAAAAATCACTAAAAGTTGCGACACAGGTTAGCAAGACCATAAAAAGCAAACCAAGTACTAGGGTTTATTTCTAGAGGTATGGAATTAAAAAGTGGGCTAAACTTCTGTTATGTATGTAACTATGTAATACTTGCCACCAGAGGGCGTGACTGTTGGAGTCCTATTGGCCACCTACACACACGTGCAGGGCCAGTATAAAAGGTTGGCTGCCATGTTGTTTAGGCACTCTGGAGGTGTAATAAAGAAGACTAAGGTCACACTACGTTTAGCTCCCAGTACTCAGCATCGTGGAGTTCCTCTATATACAACAACTTCCATCGAAGCTTGGTTAGGCCACACTGGGAGCACTGCGTACAGTTCTGGTCGCCATATTATAAAAAGGATATAGAGGCACTGGAGAAGGTGCAAAGAAGATTTACAAGGATGATACCAGAAATGCGAGGGTATACCTATCAGAAAAGGATGAACAGGCTGGGTCTCTTTTCTCTCGATAAAAGAAGGCTGAGGGGTGACCTAATAGAGGTCTTTGCAATGATGAAAGGTTTTGATCGAGTGGATACAGAGAGAATGTTTCCACTTGTGGGGAAGGGCATAACTAGAGGCCATCGATATAAGATCGTCACCCAGAAATCCAATGGGGAATTCAGGAGAAACCTCTTTACCCAGAGAGCGGTGAGAATGTGGAACTTGATGCCACAGGGAGTGGTTGAGGCGAATAGTATCGATGCATTTAAGGGGAGGCTGGACAAGCACATGAGGGAGAAGGGAATAGAGGGTTATGCTGATAGATTGAGATGAGGAAAGACGGGAGGAGGCTCGAGTGGGGCATAAACGCCGGCATGGACTGGTTGGGCCGAATGGTCTGTTTCTGTGCCGTATATCCGATATAATCCTATTTATGTTGCTGGGGCTTCAATTCAGAATCACAGGCCAACATGCAGATTGGTAATACGTGAATATTGAATACTTAGAGCTGTGATGGAGGTGGCGGCAACATTTAACACTAGTTAAGGTACATAGGGAAAAACTATTCCCTCTGGTGGGGGGTGTCCAAAACAAAGGGGAATAATCTTCAAATTAGAGCCAGGCCATTCAGGGGTGATGTCAGGAAGCACTTCTTCACACAACGGGCAGTGGGAATCAGCAACTCTCTCCCCCAAAAAGCTGATGGGGCTGAGGATCAATTGAACATTGGTCAAGACCTCCCTGTACATGGACGATGTTGCCGTTTTTTGCTCACAATCTGCGACCAGTTTGAACTGGCCTCGGGAGCGAAGGTCAATCGCAACAAGAGCGAGGCCATGCTCTTTGACAACTGGGCCGACCGGTCCTTTATTCCCTTCACCGTTAAGCCAGATTTCCTGAAGGTGTTGGGAATATGGTTCGGAGCGGACGGGGCGTGTGCCAAAAACTGGGACGAGCGCATTGCCAAAGTGAAGCAAAAACTGGGATGGTGGAAGATGCGCTTCCTCTCCATGGCAGGAAAGAACCTGGTCATCAGGAGTGAGGTGCTCTCGGTGGTGTTGTATGTGGCACAGGTCTGGCCCATCTCTCGCTCCTCTGCCGCAGTCGTCACCCGGGCCGTCTTCCACTTTGTCTGGAGGTCCAAAATGGAATGTGTCCACAGAGACACAATGTACAAATCTCTGGACAGTGGAGGAAAGGATGTTCTGAATGTGGCCCTCATCCTGATGGCCACCTTTGTGTGCGGCTGCATCAAGCTGTGCACAGACCCTCAGTATGCAAACACCAAGTGTCACGACGTGCTGAGGTTCTACCTGTCCCCGGTGTTGCGAAGGATGGGTCTGGCCACGCTGCCGTGAAACGCCCCCACCAGCTGGACCATGCCTGTCCACCTGTCCTTTGTGGAAAAGTTTTTCACAAAAAACCCCTTTGACCACAAGGCCATAAAGCAGTGGTCGGCACGTAACGTCCTGGACGCCCTACGAAAGAAGGAGAGGGTGGACCCTGTCGGGTAGTTCCCTGAGCGGACTGTCGAACTTGTTTGGCAGAATGTCTCATCGCCAGAGCTTTCACACAAGCACCAAGACGTAGCCTGGTTGGCGGTGATGAGGGCCTTACCCGTCAGAGCGTTCATGCACAGCCGGCATATCATCAACACGGCACGGTGCCCCCGGGCCGGCTGCGGGGCGGACGAGACTGTCACCCACCTCCTTCAGGATTGCGCCTTCGCAAGGCAGGTCTGGAAAGAGATGCAGTGGTTGCTGTCGAGGTTCATCCCAAGCAGCTCCGTAACACAGGACTCTGTGCTCTACGGACTGTTCCCAGGGACACACACCGAGACAGACATCACCTGCTACTGGAGGGCCATCGACTCGGTCAAAGACGCTCTTTGGTCTTGCCGAAACTTGCTGGTTCTCCAGAGCAAGGAGATGTCCACGTCTGCGTGTTGCAGACTGGCGCAATACAAGATCCAGGATTACGTGCTGAGGGACGCACTTAAAATTGGTGCATTCGTCGCAAAGGCACGGTGGGGAAGGGCCACAGTTTAAAGCCCTTCTGTCACGGTAAACCCAGGGGCAGGAATCAGTACAAAACTCCCCTCGGGCCGTACTTGTAACTTCTTTTTGGTGTACATGGAGCACCATGATCTGTCAACACCTATGTAGTGCCATGTACAATGCAAGGTCTGTTTCGTAATGCATGTTGAAAAGAAAAAAAAATGTAAATGTACCGTCACCCATTCCGTGTACTGTATAGTGACACGTAATGTAATTTGTTTGCATGTACTACAATGTATCCCATATTGGACCGAATTGCACTTGAACTGGAAAACAAGGAAATGTAACGAACAGAACTGCCGTCAGCACCCAAATAATAGTGTATGGGATTGCTGACTGCAGCTAAAGGTATTGAAATGCCTTTGAATGTACTGTACAGATTTGTTTTATGAATAAAGTATATTTTGAAATATTAAAAAAATTGAACATTTCAAGACTGAGATTTTTGTGAGGTAAGGGTATTAAGGATACCAAGGTGGGTAGATGAACATAAGAAATAGGAGCAGGAGTCGGCCATTCAGCCCCTCGAACCTGCTCCACCATTCAATAAGATCACGGCTGATCTTCGACCTCAACTCCACTTTCCCGCCCGTTCCCCATATCCCTTGGTTCCCTTAGTATCCAAAAATCTATCTATCCCAGCCTTGCACATACTCAACGACTCAGCATCCACCGCCCTCTGGGGCAGAGAATTCCAAAGACTCTGTGATGTATTTGCAGCCATGCTCTGCACCATGTAATTACATGTAATAGCCCGGGAGGCACACATTACTGCACCTCATGCTGCCTCCCTATATAAAGCAGGCTCCCCCTGCAGTGCTCACTTTTGGAGTTTACATTAAACCTAAAGGTCACAAGGTGATCAGCTCCATCATGGGCCACGTGGTGATAAGCATACGTATTATGGTGATAAGCATACGTATCAACTGGCGACGAGACTAGAATACTAACACGCAGCTATGGCCACCATTGACTACATCGAGCGATATTGCGTCGGGGAAGACTGGGGTGACTTCATTGAGCGGCTGGATCAATGGTTTGTCGCAAAAGACTTAGAGGGAGCTGCGAATGCCAGCAAACGCAGGGCTGTCCTCCTCATGGTCTGCGGAATACGGACATACGCACTGATCTAGGATCTACTGGCCTCGAGAAACCCACTGAGAAAAGTTACGAAGAACTGTGCGAGCTCGTTCGAAATCAGCTAAAGCCGAAACGCAGTGCGCTCATGGCGAGGTACCGTTTCTACACCCACCGGCGCAGGGTAGGCCAAGACGTGGCAGCGTTCATCGCTGAGCTAAGGCGTCTTGCTGGGCCATGCAAATTCGGGACAGTTCTTGAAGACATGTTAAGAGACTTCTTTGTTTTGGGAATCGGGCACGAAGGGATTTTCCGCAAATTGCTAGCGGAGGAAGACTTGGACCTAGCCAAAGCCACCCTGATTGCTCAGGCATACATGGTCAGAGAGGGAGAAACAAAGCTACTCTACTCACAACTTTGGAATCACCCGGGGCCAAACACCGTGAATAAGCTGAATTCGTCGGCAGACAGGAGAAGTGCCCCCAGCTGGGCTAATGCGACCTCTGCTCGCCCTGAGATGACTCACTCACCCCAACAATGGACTAATGCGAAGAGATCAGTACCTGTGAATGCAAGTCCATCAGCAAGCTGTTGGCGCTGTGGAGGGGCTCATCGCACAAACCAGTGCGGGTTCAAACAATATGTCTGCAAGAGTTGCTCAATGATGGGGCACCTCCAATGAATGTGTAAACGTGCTACAACTCGATACGTAGCGGAGGATGGGAGGTCAAGCGTGGATCCTGAGGATCGCGCAGAGATGACCGAGGAGGAAGAGGTACATGGGGTGCACGTGCATGAAGTGCACACCTTTACCAACAAGAGCCCCCCGATTATGATGAACTTTAAACTGAACGGCATACCGATGGAACTGGACATGGGTGCGAGCCAATCGATCATGAGCCAGTAGGACATCGAGAAGTTATGGGCAAACAAGGCACACAGGCCCAAGCTGAGCCCGATCGACGCGAAGTTGTGCACCTACACTAAAGAGATTATCCCGGTCCTCGGCAGTGCGATGGTTCAGGTGCTGTATGATGGTTCTGTGCATAAATTGCCACTATGGATTGTTCCCGGTAACAGGCTCACGCTGCTT
The DNA here is from genome assembly GCF_044704955.1 of Pristiophorus japonicus. NCBI lineage: Eukaryota > Metazoa > Chordata > Chondrichthyes > Pristiophoridae > Pristiophorus > Pristiophorus japonicus. The sequence continues at coordinate 534,678,122 of NC_091977.1, forward strand.
GGCAGAAACTGGCTACAGAATTTTAACTGGAAATGGAGCGATGTAAAAGCATTATGGTCGGTGGAGAAAGCCACATGTGCGCAGGTCTTAGACAAGTTTCCGTCACTGTTCCAGCCTGGCATCAGCAGCTTCACAGGGACCAAGGTGACAATTCACCATAGCCCAGACGCGAGGCCCATTCACCACAAGGCCAGAGCGGTCCCTTACATGATGCAGAAGAAAATAGAAGTCGAGTTAGATCGGCTTCAGCGCGAAGGTATCATATCACCAGTGGAATTTAATGACTAGGCCAGTCCCATTGTCCCCCGTTCTTAAAAGTGATGGGACAATTAGAATCTATGGAGATTATAAAGTAACCATAAACCGAGTATCGTTACAGCACCAGAACCCGCTACCCAAGGAGGAGGATTTGTTCACCTGTCGGGCGGAAAGCTGTATTCGAAATTGGACCTCACCTCGGCGTACATGACCCAGGAGCTGGCGGAATCGTCCAAGAAGCTGACATGCATAAACACACACAAGGGGCTGTTCGTATACAACCAGTGCCCCTTCGGGATCCGTTCAGCAGCTGCGATCTTCCAACGAAACATGGCGAGCCTGCTGAAATCTGACCCGGGAATGGTCGTCTTCCAAGACAGCATCTTGATCACCGGACACGACACCGATGAACACCTCCATAGCCTGGAAGGGGTACTACGCTGACTAAATCGAGTAGGTTCAAGATTGAAATAAACAAAATGCATCTTCTTGGCACCAGAGGTGGAATTCCTGGGAAGGAGAATCGCAGCAGACGGCATCAGACCCTCCGACTCCAAGACGGAGGCGATCCAGAAGGCCCCGAGACCACGCAACACAACAGAGCTGCGCTCGTTCCTAGGACTACTGAACTAATTTGGTAACTTTCTGCCTGAGCTGAGCACTTTGCTTGAACCATTCCAACTCAGACGCTTAACCAGAGAGCGCAGACTCCCGGTTAGGCTTGACCTGTAAACCGCATCTAAGACTTGGGGGGAAGTGTTGTGATGTATTTGCAGCCATGCTCTGCACCATGTAATTACATGTAATAGCCAACAGATGGGGAAAGCCCGGGAGGCCCACAGTACTGCACCTCATGCTGCCTCCCTATATAAAGCCAGTTCCCCCTGCAGTGCTCACTTTTGGAGTTTACATTAAACCTAAAGGTCACAAGGTGATCAACTCCATCATGGGCCACGTGTGATTTATTATAGTGATAAGCATACGTATCAGATTCACACCCCTCTGAGTGAAGAAATTTCTCCTCATCACAGTCTTAAATGGCCGACCCCTTATCCTGAGACATACGGATACACGAACAATGAAGGACAGGTAAAGACCATATTCACTCGGTTGATTCTGGGGATGAGGGGGTTGACTTATGAGGATAGGTTGAGTAGGTTGGGCCTCTACTCATTGGAGTTCACAAGAATGAGAGGTGATCTTATCGAAACATATAAGATAATGAGGGGGCTCAATAAGGTGGATGCAGAGAGGATATTTCCACGTATAGGGGAAACTAAAACGAGGGGCCGCCCATTTAAAACTGAGATGAGGAGGAATTTCTACTCTGCGGGTTGTAAATCTGTGGAATTCTCTGCCCCAGAGAGCTGTGGAGGCTGGGTCATTGAATATATTTAAGGCGGAGATAGACAGATTTTTGAGCGATAAGGGAGTAAAGGGTTATGGGGAGCGGGCGGGGAAGTGGAGCTGAGTCCATGATCAGATAAGCCATGATCTTATTGAATGGCGGAGCAGGCTCGAGGGGCCAAATGGCCGGCTCCTGCTCCTATTTCTTATGTTCTTAAGTTAAAACAAACTAACATCTACACAAGTTAAATGGTCCAAACCAGGTTGTGTTTTTTGTTACATCGCATATTTTACATTAACAGGCTAACTATATCTTTGGTAGATGGCATTCTATTAAAGTAATGCAAGCTTCATAACAAACTTTAATTCCAATAAATATACAATTAAAGTCGATGGTGCCTAAACTGATAACAATTCTCGTTTCACCACCCACAGACATGTATCACTGTGCACAGATTGGCCACTGCGTTTCCTACATTACAACAGTGACTACACTTCAAAAAGTACTTCATTGGTGGTAAAGTGCTTTGGGATGTCCGGTGGTACTGAAAGGCGCTATATAAATGCAAGTCTGTCTTTCTTTCTCAATGGAACTACTTCAAAGGCAACCTTAGTACTTTTAGTTCGATTTTGTCATTCACTCTGTCGCTCGCACCATGTAAAATAACTACAACAACATGGGAAAGCCGTTCAACTACATGAAGGAGGACGAAACCTTTTAATTTGCATAGCCCAGCAGCATAAAGGTGCCTTACCAAGAAATTATTTTAATGTTGTATGAGCTCCAAACCACAGCCACACTTGCCAGGATAATTCTGAATCTCAAAACAGGCTCCCACAATAAGAACTGGACCAAACACGTTACCCTTCCTTGCTCAAGAGTAGGCACCCACATTTACATTTCCAGACAAAGAATGTGGTACTGAAGTAAATATATGAATTCACAATGTTAGGGTTGCTGGTTGTGGCACTACTGTTTGTGGTAACATTGGAACTTAGGAACAGGAGGAGGCCATTCAGCCCCTCCAGCCTCTTCCGCCATTCAATCAGATCATGGCTGATCTGCGACCTAACTCCATTAACCAGCCTTTGCCCCATTTCCCTTCATCATCAGCAACATAGGCAGTCCCTCGGAATCAAGGAAGACTTGCTTCCACTCTTAACATGAGTCCTTAGTATTATGTCTATAATGTACTCATCAATGACTCCATGAGACAATGTGTTGTACTCAAACTGTAGTGACCTTGGTCCTTTATTCCAAACTCCAGAGTGTAAGGTTCGAAAATCCACGGCCGCATTTTCTTTTGGAACACCCTAAGGACAAGAAAACTAATATGGGATCGTCCTATACATTTTAAATGAACATTTTTGGCCAAGTAAAATCCTCAGACCAGGCAGACTGGGAAATGTGTGGGCAAATACAGACATTGTGGAGTCTGGCTCACAAGCGAGACAGAGGCACTGGCCAATGGGGGAAAAGATCCCATGGCCACTATTTCGAAAAAGAGCAGGGAGGGTTATCCCTAGTGTCCTGGGCCAATATTTATCCCTCAATCGACAAATTAGCTGCTGCGTTTCCTACATTAAAACAGTGACTCCACTTCAGAAAAAGCACTTCATCGGCTGTGAAGTGTTTTGGGGCGGCCTGAGGTCGGGAAAGGCACTATATAAATGCAGCCCAGTGTGAGGCTGGGGCAGCACGGGCCCAGCCCACACTGCGATATGTGCGCGCACTGGGTCCGTGCAGCAGAGCTGGTCTCCAGTCGTCCTGGTTAACCCTTGCCACTGGACCAAGACCTCGCTCTGTCAAGCCCGTGTGGTGGCTGGTGTGCAACGGTCACCCCACGTTAAAAAAATCCACGCACAGGTATCTTCCACCCTTCAACATGTAGTTCGGGATCTGGAGTATTAGGTCCTTCGTTGAAATACCTGTGAACTCATCCCTTTTTGGCGTGGAAGCAAGTCATCCTCGATACGAGGGACTGTCTATGATATAAATGCAAGTCTTTCTTTCTTTTCATGTCTTTATCTAGCCTCTCCTTGTAAACTCCCTTTGAAGTGGAATCACTGATTCCAATGTGAACAATGAGGAAATGTGTTCAGCAATCTATTTAAACCCCAATGAGCAATGGGCCTATTCGGCCGCAAAGCCCCGCTAAATAATAAGTGGCTGAAATTGCCCCTTTTGTTAAGGCCCGTTACCACCGCTAAGAGGCGCTAATGGAATGGTAAGGCCTTACCAACCCGGGGAAAAGATGGAGGGCGCGACCCATCCGCAATTAACCCCCCCGGGCCGGGGAACGGGTTTCTGCCGCGCCCTGACTTTCCGGCCTTCCCTTACCGCCGAGCGGGGGAAATTGCCCCGCAGGAGCGCGGCCGCCTGTCTGTCGGTGCCCCCGACAACATGGCCAGGCGGGAGGCTGCCGGTGGCTGGGTGGTGCGGTCGCCGTTAATGGAGGAAGGCGCACCGCTGCGGCCGCCATTTACTTTCAATTGTCGGGCCAACAGCCAGCCCGGCAGCCCCGGCTGAACCCTTCCCTGGTGGCCCAGTGCACGCCGCGGAGACATCACCGGGCCTCGTAGTGTACCGCCCCTTTAAGTGAAGGGGGGGGGCCTTGCTACGCATCAGCCGGATGTTCACCCGGATCCGAATCCGCCCCCCTCCCCGACACCGCCTCAAACAGCGCCCCCTAGCGCTGGGAGGCGGCGCCACAGTTAAAGAGCCGAGTTTTCCGCTTCCACCCTCCGACTCTCGCCGGGTGGTGATAATTCGAGTAATCCGCCCGGAAATGAGGCGGAGGGCAATTTCACCCTGCCCTAAATGCCGCAATGTATGAAGAGAACAATCGGATGTGGTTTTTGAGGTATGTCTGGTTTCATCTCCAATAACTCAGAATAACCTGTCAGGTAATACAGCTGGCTTGCAGATTGTCAGTCTAGACTTACGCACAGAATTTCTTTCAAGCTGCCAAACTCGGTGTCATCCGACTCGCTTCAGTTTCAATGGAAAAGAAACAATAAAGAGAGGAGGGTGGTTTTAACTCACTCCGTCTTGCGGAAACCGGGTGGAAGGGCTGATCGAATTGGCTGCATTATTATTCCTGGCCAGAATGGAGATGATTGGGTAATTTCCCTCGTCAGTTACTGCTGTCAGTAACTGGGATTGATTTTATGCACATCATTTTTATTGTGTCACCATCTTCCACTCACTGCTGGAGAAATCACTTTGGTGTTATTGGGGGATGTTGCTGCAGGTTTGGTCCTGCGTCCTGGTTGCTGTATTTTGTCTTTTTTTAAGTAGATTCTGTAGACTGTTTGCTGTTTAAGAGGGTTCTGCTGAGTAAGTAGACTCTGTTCGCTGTAACGACCTGGAAGAAAGGACTAAGTGTAACGTAGCCAAGTTTGCTGACGATACAAAGATGGGAGGAAAAGCAATGTGTGAGGAGAACACAAAAAAATCTGTAAAAGGACAGAGACAGGCTATGTGAGTGGGCAAAAATGTGGCAGATGGAGTATAATGTTGGAAAGTGTGAGGTCATGCACTTTTGCAGAAAAAAATCAAAGAGTAAGTTATTATTTAAAAGGAGAAAGATTGCAAAGTGCTGCAGTACAGTGGGACCTGGGGGTACTTGTGCATGAAACACAAAAGGTTAGTATGCAGGTTCAGCAAGTGATCAGGAAGGCCAATGGAATCTTGGCCTTTATTGCAAAAGGGATGGAGTATAAAAGCAGAGAAGTCTTGCTACAGTTGTACAGGATATTGGTGAGGCCACACCTGGAATACTGCGTGCAGCTTTGGTTTCCATATTAACGAAAGGATATACTTGCTTTGGAGGCAGTTCAGAGAAGGTTCACAAGGTTGATTCCGGAGTTGAGGAGGCTTGACTTATAAGAACATAAGAAATATGAGCAGGAGTAGGCCATACGGCCCCTCGAGCCTGCTCCGCCATTTAATACGATCATGGCTGATCCGATCATGGACTCAGCGCCACTCCCCTGCCCGCTCCCCATAACCCCTTATCGTTTAAGAAACTGTCTATTTCAGTCTTAAATTTATTCAATGTCCCTGCTTCCACAGCTCTCTGAGGCAGCGAATTCCACAGATTTACAACCCTCTGACAAAAAAGATTTCTCCTCATCTTAGTTTTAAATGGGCGGCCCCTTATTCTAAGATCGTGCCCTCTAGTTCTAGTCTCCCCCATGAGTGGAATCATCCTCTCTACATCCACCTTGTCAAGCCCCCTCATAATCCTATACGTTTCGATAAGATCACCTCTCATTCATCTGAATTCCAATGAGTAGAGGCCCAACCTACTCAACCTTTCCTCATGTCAACCCTGGGAGGACAGACGCACCAACGTTAGAAACATAGAAACATAGTGTCCTCGATCAGCCCAACATCCCCAGTATCGAAGTACTGACCACACTCGACCAGCTCCGCTGGGCGGGCCACATTGTTCGCATGCTTGACACGAGACTCCCAAAGCAGGGCGCTCTACTCGGAACTCCTACATGGCAAGCGAGCCCCAGGTGGGCAGAGGAAACGTTACAGGGACACTCTCAAAGCCTCCCTGATAAAGTGTAACAACCCCACCGACTCCTGGGAGTCCCTGGCCAAAGACCGCCCTAAATGGAGGAAGTGCATCCGGGAGGGCGCTGAGCACCTCGAGTCTCATCGCTGAGAGCATGCAGAAATCAAGCGCAGGCAGCGGAAGGAGCGTGCGGCAAACCAGACTCCCCACCCACCCTTTCCTTCAACCACTGTCTGTCCCACCTGTGACAGAGGCTGTAATTCCCATATTGGACTGTTCAGTCACCTGAGAACTCACTTTGAGTGGAAGCAAGTCTTCCTCGATTCCAAGGGACTGCCGATGATGACGATGATGTCCCAGTGCAGAACCTGCAGTGATGGCCCTCCAGTGGAACAGGCTCGAGGGGCCGAATGGCCCACTCCTGTTCCTATTTCTTATGTTCCCTTTAAGGGAGGGAAGGAGCCTCGAAACATGGCAGCAGTGCCCCGCCTGTATCCTTTAGCGCTCCAGGAAGGAAGTGGAATGTTTGAGACCCAATTTCTCCCTCATAGAGTCTATTGTCTCAAATCTGCAACAAAATATTTGCATCACAATTAGGGCTCCCATAAAAATATCCCAGTCCCCTTTCAAATCCACCAGAAGCCTGATTTAAAAAAACATTTGTTCCTGGGATGTGGGCGTCCCGGCATTTATTGCCCATCTCTAATTGCCCCTTGAGAAGGTGGTGGTGAGCCGCCTTCTTGAACCGCTGCAGTCCGTGTGGTGAAGGTGCTCCCACAGTGCTGTTAGGGAGGGAGTACCGGGATTTTGACCCAGCGACGATGAATGGCCGATATATTTCCAAGTCAGGATGGTGTGTGACTGGGAGGGGAACGTGGACATGGTGGTAATCCCATGCGCCTGCTGCCCTTGTCCTTCGAGGCGGTAGAGGTCGCGGGTTTACAGAAGAATATAATAACATGAGAACATTGTCATGTATCTTACATTATTATATATAACTGTATCCTAACATGCTATACATGACAGTAATAAGATATGACCTGTAACCACGAGCATACCTTACCACCAGGGATGCACTTGCAAGAGACAGGTATATAAGCACAGGTCTCAGGCAAGTGCAGCATTCCAGAGCTGTGAAATAAAGGTGCAGGTCCAGAGTGACCTTGACTTCACTACATGCCTCGTGTGAATCTGTACTGAGGGGACAGGACTTTACAGTGGCGACAAGTTACGGGATTACAGAATCCACAGAATGGTGAACAATGGATCAGATGAAAAGTACAATGCGGGAGACAATTGGGAGGACTTTATAGAAAGGCTCCAGCAAAGCTTTGTAACTAAAGACTGGTTAGGAGACGACAAAGCAGACAAGAGAAGAGCCCATCTCTTGACCAGCTGTGGCTCGAAAACATACGCCTGAATGAAGGACCTGCTGGCACACGAGAAACCAGAAAGCAAGTCGTTTGAGAAGTTGAGCACACTGGTAAGAGACCACCTGATGCCAGCGAGCAGCCTACACATGGCCAGACACAGGTTCTACAACTACAGACGCTGTGTGGGCCAGAGCATACCCGACTTTGTGGCGGAACTTCGGAGGTTGGCTAGTTTATGTGAGTTCTCCGATGAACTGAGGAGAGAAATGCTGAGAGACTTTATCATTGAAGGAATAGGCCACGCAGGCATATTCCGAAAGCTCAGAGAGACCAAGAACATGACCTTACAGGCAGCAGCACTGGTTGCACAGACATTCTTGGTAGGGGAAGAAGAAACAAGGTTGATTTACAATGCAGGTACGACAACTAACGAAATATCGGAACAAGAAGTTCGCAGCATTAAACAAGCTGCTACCCCCACACACAGACAAAACCGGGAGAACAGGCTCTCGACAGCAGGCAGTGGTGCCAGAAGCCATCAAGGGCCACAAGGTCACACCTCATCAACCCACAATGCGAGCAATCAACAACAAACTGAGAGAAGCTCAAGAGAGATCAGCCAGACGCAGCTTATTCTTTGCAAGCAGTCTGTGCTGGAGGTGTGGGGGTGGGCACTCGTCAAGGGGATGTCGATTTCAGCAGGCTGTTTGCAGGAACTGTGAATATACAGGGCATTTGGCCCGCATGTGCAAAAAAAGGGCAGCTTGGCTGGTATATGAATCAGATGGGAAAGTGGACCAGAAGATGGTGGGGACAGTACCCGGGACAGCGGGTTAACACGATCAATGGCCGCTGCTCCTACAACAGGACGCCTCCTATAATGATGAGGGTCCTACTCAACGGGATATCTGTCAACATGGAGCTGGATACGGGAGCGAGTCAATCTCTCATGGGCGCTCAACAATTTGAACAACTGTGGCTGCATAAAAGAGACAGACCAAAACTCACAAGGGTCGACATCAAACTAAGGACCGATACCCAAAAGATCGTACCAGTCCTCGGCAGCGCCATGCTCTCTGTCACACACAAAGGGACAGTAAACCGGCTTCCCCTGTGGATTGTCCCCGGAGACCCCCCAGCATTGCTGGGGAGAAGCTGGCTGGCAAAACTAAACTGGAAATGGAATGATGTCCATGCCATGTCATTAAAGGAACGGACATCATGTTCAACAGTTATAACGCAATTTGAACATCTCTTTCAGCCAGGTGTGGGCACTTTCAAAGGGGCCAAAGTCAAAATCTACATCACACAGGATGCTAAACCGGGCAATCACAAGGCCAGAGCTGTACCCTATGTGATGAGGGAAAAGATTGAACACGAACTAGACAGGCTTCTGCGGGAAGGCATTATATCACTTGTGGAATTTAGTGACTGGGCAAGTCCCATCGTCCCAGTCATGAAGCCTGATGGATCCGTACGAATCTGTGGGGACTACAAATCTACCATAAACAGAGTCTCCCCACAGAACCAGTACCCGCTGCCCAGAGCGGAGGACTTATTTGCCACATTGGCTAGAGGTAAACTTTTCTCAAAATTATACCTCACATCTGCGTATATGACGCAAGAATTGACCGAGGAATCCAAGCTACTCACCACCATCAACACACATCGAGGGCTTTTCATGTACAATCGATGCACATTCGGCATCAGGTCGGCAGGTGCCATATTCCAGCGCAACATGGAGAGTCTGCTCAAGTCCATCCCGGGGACAGTTGTATTTCAAGACGACATACTTATCACGGGCAGGGACACCGACTCCCATCTCCGCAATTTGGAGGAAGTACTAAAGCGGTTGGATCGGGTAGGCCTACGAGTCAAGAAATCCAAGTGCCTGTTTCTCGCACCCGAGGTTGAATTTTTGGGCAGAAGGATTGCCGCTGATGGAATCCGCCCAACAGAGTCCAAAACAGAAGCAATTCGCCTGGCACCCAGGCCTCGGAATGTCTCAGAACTGCGCGCCTTTCTTGGGCTACTCAATTACTTTGGGAACTTTATGCAGAACTTAAGCACGCTGCTGGAGCCTCTCCACGTGCTACTCAGGAAGGGGTGCGATTGGTTTTGGGGGGACGCCCAGGAACGCGCCTTCAATAAGGCACGCAACCTTCTGTGTTCCAACAGTGTTTTGACTTTCTTTGACCCAGGTAAAAAGCTAGTTCTCACATGCGATGCATCAGCGTATGGGGTCGGGTGCGTTTTGCAACATGTCAATAGTGCTGGCAAATTACAACCCATAGCTTATGCCTCCAGGTCACTTTCGCGGGCGGAGCGCGGGTACGGAATGGTAGAGAAGGAGGCGCTCGCGTGTGTGCGGTGTCAAAAAGATGCACCAATACCTTTTCGGGGCCAAGTTCACTTTAGAAACCGACCACAAGCCCCTCACGTCCCTCCTATCCGAGAGCAAGGCAATAAACGGCAACGCCTCGGCGCGAATTCAACGGTGGGCACTCATGCTGGCGTCCTACGACTATACCATAAGGCACAGACCAGGCACAGACAACTGTGCCGACGCGCTCAGCAGGCTACCCCTGGTGACCACGGAAGGGTCTGACGAACAGGACTGTGAGATAGTCATGGCAATCAATGCCTTTGAGTCCACAGGTTCGCCCATGACGGCTCGCCAAATCAGAGCCTGGATGGCCAGCGACCCCACGTTATCCTTAGTAAAAAGATGTGTCCTAACCGGTGACTGGGCAGAGGCTCCCGATGCCTGCCCCGAGGAATTAAAACCCTTTCACAGGTACATGCATGAGCTGTCACTACAAGCAGACTGCCTGATGTGGGGCAGCCGAGTAGTCATGCCTCTGCGAGGCAGAGAGGCATTTGTCCGGGAGCTCCACCGCGAGCACCCGGGGATCGTTCTCATGAAGGCCATAGCCAGATCCCACGCCTGGTGGCCTGGTATTGACACGGACTTGGAGCTCTGCGTCCGAAGGTGCACCATTTGTGCCCAACTCAGCAATGCCCCCAGGGAGGCTCCCCTGAGCCCCTGGCCCTGGCCTACCAAACCGTGGTTGCGGGTGCACGTAGACTATGCGGGCCCATTCATGGGCAAAATGTTCCTCGTAGTTGTAGATGCATTTTCAAAGTGGATCGAATGCACCATTTTAAACTCGAGCACAACCTCCACCACTGTGGAGAGCCTCGCAACCATGTTTGCAATGCACAGAATCCCTGACATATTGGTCAGTGACAATGGTCCATGCTTCACCAGTGCAGAATTCCAAGATTTTATAATTGACCACGGCATAAATCACGTCAAGACGGCACCGTTTAAGCCGGCCTCCAACGGCCAGGTGGAGAGAGCAGTGCAAATCATTAAACAAGGCATGCTTAAAATCCAAGATCCCACGCTGCAGGGTCGCCTGTCGCGACTGCTGCTGGCATACAGATCTCGTCCGCACTCATTGATTGGGACTCCCCCCGCGCAATTGTTGATGAAAAGGACTTTAAAGACAAGGCTCTCATTAATCCTCCCAGACATGCACGAAATCGTTGAGGCAAAGTGCCGTAAGCTGACTGAGTACTATGACAGATCTTCGAGGGGGAGATGGAATGAGATAGGGGACAAAGTGTTTGTACTAAACTATGGCAGGGGTCCCAAATGGCTTGCAGGGACAGTAACGGGCAAGGAAGGAAACAGGCTACTGGTAGTACAAATGGACAATGGCAAAACCTGCCGGAGGCATGTAAACCAAGTCAAAAGTAGATTTACCAACAATACTGCGGAACCAGAGACAAACTACAATGTGGAACTCGCACCACACCTGGTAGGCAGACAGAGGGAACAACCTGAGGAAAGGGCAACCCCAACAGACAGCCCAGGTGAGTCAACAACAATCACACCAATCGAAACAGACAGCCCAGGCGAGATACCAGCAACCACACCCAAAGAAAAACAGACACCAAGGCAAACAACTGAACCACAACTCAGATGCTCCATGCGAGAGCGTAGACCACCTGAGAGACTGAACCTATAAAGACAATAAGACCTTGGGGGAGGGTGATGTCATGTATCTTAAATTATTATATATAACTGTATCCTAATATGCTATACATGACTGTAATAAGATATGACCTGTAACCACCAGCATACCTTACCACCAGGGGTGCACTTGCAAGAGACAGGTATATAAGGACAGGTCTCAGGCAAGTGCAGCATTCCAGAGCTGTGAAATAAAGGTGCAGGTCCAGAGTGACCTTGACTTCACTACATGCCTCGTGTGAATCTGTACTGAGGGGACAGGACTTTACAAACATAAGAAACAGAAGCAGCAGTAGGCCATTCAGCCCCTCGAGCCTGCTCTGCTATTTAATAATATCATGGCTGATCTGATCTTGGCCTCAACTCCACTTCCCTGCCCGTTCCCATAACCCTTCACTCCCTTATCATTCAAAAATCTGTCTATCTCCACCTTAAATTTATTCAATATCCCAGCATCACAGCTGTCTGGGGCAGCGAATTCCACAGGTTTACAACCCTCTGAGAGAAGACATTCCTCCTCATCTCCGTTTATTCTAAAACCACGACCCCTATTTCTAGTTCTAGAGAGGTGCTGCTGAAGAAGCCTTGGTGAGTTGCTGCAGTGCATCTTGTAGATGGTGGAACCTTTTTTCTTATCAATGGTGTCCATGGAGCTGCTAACCTCTCCCAATCAAATAATTACTGCCACGAGATGTAACGCTGTAAGAAATGCAGAATGGTCATCATCATCATTATTGTTATATCTTGGATAAAGAGTCAGACCAGATACTGCAAGCTCAAAGTAAGTGTGACCGTAGCCCTTTATTACAGATCTCAGAGTGCCTCTCCAGCCTGTGAGGCCTCCTTATATACAGGTGCTCCCAAGGGATTGTGGGATCCCTTAGGACTCCAGGGGATAAGCCCTCTGGTGGTTAGGCATGGTAATTACAGGTTTACATTCGTAACAACACTACCCCGTCAAAGTCAATAGTGTAACTATTTACAATGTGTGTTGACCTGGGGCCTTCCTTTCCCTGGTCGATCGTCTCGGTGCAAACGCTGGTGTCGGTGAATCATTTGTTGGGCCTTCGCTGGGCTGCTGCACAGCTGGCCTTGCTGGACTGCTAGGGGTGGTGAGTCTTGCTGGGCTGCTGCGGGTGATGGGTTCTGCTTCGTGGTCAACCGCTGGGTCGGTTGCCACTTGTGTGTGTGTTGGAGTGTCGAGAAAGGTGGAGTCTATTGTGGGTTGTTCTGGATAGTCTGTAAATCTGAGTTTGGTTTGGTCCAAGTGTTTTCTGCAGGTGAGTCCATTTGAGAGTTTGACCACAAACACCCTACTCCCCTCTTTGGCCAATACAGTGCCAGCAATCCACTTGGGACCTTGTCCATAGTTCAACACAAATACTGGATCATTTACTTCAATTTCACGTGACACATTTGCGTGATCATGATATGTATTCTGTTGAAGCCGCCTGCTCTCTACCCGTTCGTGTAGATCAGGGTGGACTAATGACAGTCTTGTCTTAAGTGCCCGTTTCACGAGCAGTTCAGCGGAAGGGACCCCGGTGAGCGAGTGGGGTCTTGTGCGGCAACTAAGCAGGACTCGGGATAAGCGGGTCTGCAGTGAGCCTTCAGTTACCCTTTTCAAGCTCTGCTTGATTGTTTGAACGGCTCGTTCTGCCTGACCGTTGGACGCTGGCTTAAACGGGGCAGATGTGACATGTTTGATCCCATTGCGGGTCATGAATTCCTTGGAATCGGCACTGGTAAAGCACAGCCCATTGTTACTTACAAGGACATCAGGCAGGCCGTGCGTGGCAAACATGGCCCGTAGGCTTTCAATGGTGGCAGCGGACGTGCTTGCCGACATTATCGCACATTCAATCCATTTGGAGTACGCATCTACAACCACTAAAAACATTTTTCCCAAGAAGGGCCTGCATAGTCAGCATGAACCCTAGACCACGGTTTGGAGGGCCAAGACCATAAACTTAGTGGCGCCTCCCTGGGTGCATTGCTTAACTGAGAACATGTATTACATTTGTGCACGCAGGACTCTAAGACTGCATCGATACTGGGCCACCACATGTGAGATCTGGCTAGCGCTTTCATCATTACAATGCCTGGGTGGGTACTGTGGAGATCATTAATGAAAATGTCCCTGCCCTTTTTTGGCACAACTACCCGATTACCCCATAGGAGGCAGTCTGCCTGTATAGACATTTCACCTTTGCGCCGCTGGTACGGCTTTATTTCTTCCTGCATCTCTAATGGGACACTAGACCAACTCCTGTGGAGCAAACAGTTTTTTACTAAGGACAGTAAGGGGTCCTGGCTCATCCAGGTTCTAATCTGTCAGGTGGTAACAGGTGATTGCTCACTCTCGAATGCTTCCATTACCATAACTAAATCTGCGGGCTGTGCCATCTCCACCCCCGTGGTGGACAATGGTAGCTTACTGAGAGCATCGGCACAGTTTTCTGTGCCTGGCCTGTGGCGGATGGCATAGTTGTATGTGGACGTGAGTGCCCATCTCTGGATGCAGGCCGATGCATTCGTACTTAAACATAGCAACATAAAAACATAGAAAATAGGTGCAGGATTACGCCATTCGGCCCTTCGAGCCTGCACCACCATTCAATAAGATCATGGCTGATCATTCACCTCAGTACCCCTTTCCTGCTTTCTCTCCATACCCTTTGATCCCTTTACCCTTAAGGGCCACATCTAACTCCCTCTTGAATATATCCAATGAACTGGCATCAACAACTCTCTGCAGCAGGGAATTCCAGAGATTAACAACTCTCTGAGTGAAGAAATTTCTCCTCATCTCAGTCCTAAATGGCCTACCCCTTATCCTAAGACTGTATCCTCTGGTTCTGGACTTCCCCAACATCGGGAACATTCTTCCTGCATCTAACCTGTCCAGTCCCGTCAGAATTTTATATGTTTTATGAAATCCCCTCTCATCCACAATATACTGCATCTGCCATGCATTTGCCCAAGTCACCCTGCAGCGTCTTAGCGTCCTCCTCACAGCTCACACTGCCACCCAGCTTAGTGTCATCTGCAAACTTGGAAATATTACACTTAATTCATTCATCAAAATAATTAATGTATTTTGTAAATAGCTGGGGTCCCAGCACTGAGCCCTGCGGCACCCCACTAGTCACTGCCTGCCATTCTGAAAAGGACCCGTTGATCCCGACTCTCTGCTTCCTGTCTGCCAACCAGTTCTCTATCCACGTCAGTACATTACTCCCAATACCATGTGCTTTAATTTTGCACAACAATCTCTTGTGTGGAACCTTGTCAAAAGCCTTCTGAAAGTCCAAATACACCACATTCACTGGTTCTCCCTTGTCCACTCGACTAGTTACATCCTCAAAAAATTCCAGAAGATTTGTCAAGCATGATTTTCCCTTTCATAAATCCATACTGACTTGGACCAATCCTGTCACTGCTTTCCAAATGCGCTGCTATTTCATCTTTAATAATTGATTCCAACATTTTCCCCACTACTGATGTCAGGCTAACTGGTCTATAATTACCCGTTTTCTCTCACCCACCTTTTTTAAAAAGTGGTGTTACATTAGCTACCCTCCAGTCCATAGGAACTGATCCAGAGTCAATAGACTGTTGGAAAATGATCACCAATACATCCACTATTTCTAGGGCTACTTCCTTAAGTACTCTGGGATGCAGACTATCAGGCCCCGGGGATTTATCGGCCTTCAATCCCAGCAATTTCCCTAACACAATTTCCCGCCTAATATGGATTTCCTTCAGTTCCTCCTTCTCACCAGACCCTCACTAGTATTTCCGGAATGTTATTTGTGAAGACAGAATCAAAGTATTTGTTCAACTGGTCTGCCATTTCTTTGTTCCCCATTATAAATTCACCTGAATCTGACTGCAAGGAACCAACGCTTGTCTTCACTAATCTTTTGCAGTCAGTTTTTATGTTTCCAGCAAGCTTCCTCTCATACTCTATTTCCCCCCTCCTTTGTCCTCCTCTGCTGAATTCTAAATTTCTGCTAGTCCTCAGGTTTGCTGCTTTTTCCGGTCAATTTATATGCCTCTTCCTTGAATTTAACACTATCCTTAATTTCCCTTGTTAACCACGGTTGAGCCACCTTCCCTGTTTTATTTTTACTCCAGACAGGGATGTACAATTACTGAAGTCCACCCATGTGATCTTTAAATGTTTGCCATTGCCTATCCGCTGTCAACCCTTAAAGTATCATTTGCCAGTCTATTCTAGACAATTCACGTCTCATACCACCGACGTTACCTTTCCTTAAGTTCAGGACCCGAGTCTCTGAATTAACTGTGTCACTCTCCATCTTAATAAAGAATTCTACGATATTATGGTCACTCTTCCCCAAGGGGACTCGCACAACAAGATTGCTAATTAGTCCCTTCTCATTACACATCACCCAGTTGAGGATGGCAGCCCTCTAGTTGGTTCCTTGACATATTGGTCTAGAAAACCATCCCTAATACACTCCAGGAGATCCTCCTCCACCGTATTGCTACCAGTTTGGTTAGCCCAATCAATATGTAGATTAAAGTCGCCCATGATAACTGCTGTACCTTTATTGCACACATGCCTAATTTCTTGTTTGATGCTGTTCCCAACCTCACTACTACTGTTTGGTGGTCTGTACACAACTCCTACAATGTATTTCCGTAGCTCCACCCATACAGATTCCACATCATCCAAGCTAATGTCCTTCCTTACTATTGTGTTAATTTCCTCTTTAACCAGCAACGCTACCCCACCTCCTTTTTCTTTCTGTCTATCCTTCCTGAATGTTGAATACCCCTGGATGTTGAGTTCCCAGCCTTGGTCACCCTGGAGCCATGTCTCCGTGATGCCAATTATATCTTATTCATTAATTGCTGCCTGCGCAATTAATTCGTCCACCTTATTATGAATACTCCTCGCATTGAGGCACAGAGCCTTCAGGCTTGTCTTTTTAACACTCTTTGCCCCTTTAGAATTTTGCTGTAATGTGACCCTTTTTGCTTTTTGCCTTGGGTTTCTCTGCCCTCCACTTTTACTTTTTTTCTTTCTATCTTTTGCTTCTGCCCCCATTCTACTTCCCACTGTTTCCCTGCATAGGTTCCCATCCCCCTGCCATATTAGTTTAACCCCTCCTCAACAGCACTAGCAAACACTCCCCCGAGGACATTGGTTCTGGTCCTGCCCAGGTGCAGACCGTCCGGTTTGTACTGGTCCCACCTCCCCCAGAACCGGTTCCAATGTCCCAGGAATTTGAATCCCTCCCTCTGCACCACTGCTCAAGCCACGTATTCATCTGAGCTATCCTGCGATTCGTACTCTGACTAGCACGTGGCACTGGTAGCAATCCTGACATTATTACCTTTGAGGTCCTACTTTTTAATTTAACTCCTAGCTCCCTAAATTTACCTTGTAGGGCCTCATCCCGTTCTTTACCTATATTGTTGGTACCTATATGCACCACGACAACTGGTTGTTCACCCTCCCTCTCCAAAATGTCCTGCAACCGCTCCGAGACATCCTTGACCCTTGCACCAGGGAGGCAACATACCATCCTGGAGTCTCGGTTGCGGCCGCAGAAACCTCTATCTATTCCCCTTACAATTGAATCCCCTATCACGATAGTTCTCCCACTCTTTTTCCTGCCCTCCTGTGCAGCAGAGCCACCCACGGTGCCATGATCGTGGCTGCTGCTGCCCACCCCTGGTGAGTCATCCCCCTCAACAGTAACCAAAGGAGGAGGGAGATGACCGCAGGGGACCTCTGCACTGCCTTTCTTCCACTGCTCTTCCTGTTGATCACCCATCCCCTATCTGTCTGTGTAATCTTTACCAACTCACTAAACGTGCTTTCACGGCATCCTCAGCATCGCGCATGCTCCAGAGTGAATCCACCCGCAGCTCCAGTGCCACAATGCGGTCTGTCAGGAGCTGCTGCAGGATACATTTCCCTCACATGTAGCCGTCAGGGACACTGGAAGCGTCCCTGAGTTGCCACAAAGCACAGGAGGAGCATGACACATGTCGGAGCTTTCCTGCCATGACTTAACCTCTAGATTAACTTAATTTTCAACAACAATGATAAAGGTTACCTACTGATAAAGGAAAAGAAAAGAAAAACTACTCACTAATCACCAGCCAATCACTTACCCACTTGGCTCTGACGTCACTGATACATCCTTACTACACAGTATAAATGCACACGAGGCCCATGCTTGAGAGAAGGTCAGTCTGTGACCTGTCCTTTATTCCTTAGCACTTTTATACCTGAAGGTCCAGGTTAGGAGTGTCTCCCACCTAGTGGTCAGTGTTCTCACGGTGTACAACTTAGGTCAGTTTATACATGGATTACAATGCTGGTTGAAGACATGACATCACCTCCCCCCCCCCAAAGTCTTATTGGGATCACAGGTTGAGTCTCTCTGGTGGTTTACGCTCGCTTGCAGAGCGCCTGAGTTGGGGCTCCGGTTGTTGGGCGCTGGCTGTGTCTGCTGTTTGCAGTGCCTCAGGCCTGTCCAGACTGCCCACAGTGACTGGGCTCTCCTCCCTTTGGTTCCGGTGTTCGGTCACCTGTGGTGGAGTGAACTCTATATCGTGTTCTTCCTCTGCTTCTTCTATGGGGTTGCTGAACCTCCTTTTTGTTTGATCCACATGTTTGCGGCAGATTTGTCCATTAGTAAGTTTAACTACCAGAATCCTATTTCCCTCTTTGGCAACCACAGTGCCTGCGAGCCATTTGGGCCCTGCAGCGTAGTTGAGGACAAAAACAGGATCATTTACATCAATACATCGCGCCCTCGCATTCCTGTCATGGTAGTGATATTGTGACTGGCGCCTGCTCTTGATAATTTCTTTCATGGTGGGGTGTATAAGTGATAATCGGGTTTTGAGCGTCCTTTTCATTAGTAGCTCTGCGGGTGGAACCCCTGTGAGCGAGTGTGGTCGGGATCTATAGGCGAACAGGAGGCGTGATAAGCGGCATTGTAGGGAACCCCCTTGGAATCTGAGCATCCCCTGTTTGATTATCTGCACTGCTCGTTCTGCCTGGCCGTTTGAGGCCGGCTTGAACGGTGCCGTTCTAACATGGTTAATTCCATTGCCTGCCATGAAGTCCTGGAATTCAGTGCTTGTGAAGCACGGGCCATTGTCGCTGACCAAGATGTCCGGTAGACCGTGGGCGGCGAACATTGCCCGTAGACTTTCTACCGTGGCAGAGGATGTGTTTGAATTTAAAATGTCACACTCGATCCATTTGGAGTAGGCGTCTACTACAACCAAAAACATTTTCCCCATGAAAGGACCTGCGTAGTCCACATAGATGCGTGACCAAGGCTTGGCGGGCCATGGCCAGGGGCTAAGGGGGGCTTCCCTGGGCGCGTGGCCCAGCTGGGCACACGTGTTGCACCTGCGAACACAAAATTCCAGATCTGCGTCTATCCCTGGCCACCAAACGTGTGACCTGGCAATTGCCTTCATCGTGACAATGCCCGGGTGCCCATTGTGGAGTTCTCTGATGAACACCTCTCTGCCCATCTGGGGCATGACTACGCAGTTTCCCCACAGTAGGCATTCGGCCTGAATCGAGAGTTCATCCTTGCGCCTGTGAAATGGTTTAAATTTCTCAGGGCATGCCCTGTACGTGGCTGCCCAGTCCCCATTCAGGACACATTTCTTGACTAGAAACAATAGCGGGTCTCTATTTGTCCAGACTTTAATCTGACGGGCTGTCACGGGTGAGCCTTCGCTTACGAAAGCTTCAACAGCCATGACCATCTCAGCAGCATGCTCGGTAACCCCCTCAGTGGTGGCTAGTGGGAGCCTGCTGAGTGCATCGGCGCAGTTTTCGGTGCCCGGTCTGTGCCGAATTGTGTAGTCATAGGCAGCTAACGTGAGTGCCCACCTCTGTATGCAGGCCGATGTGTTTGCATTTATGGCCTTGTTGTCGGCCAAAAGGGACGTTAGGGGCTTGTGATCTGTCTCCAGCTCAAATTTCCTGCCAAACAGGTACTGGTGCATTTTCTTTACCGCATATACACATGCAAGCGCCTCCTTTTTTACCATCCCGTAGCCCCTTTCTGTCTGGGACAGACTCATGGAGGCATAAGCTACCGGCTGTAACTGACCCTTGGCATTGACATGCTGCAACACACACCCGACACCATAGGATGACGCATCGCACGTTAACACAAGTTTCTTACATGGGTCATATAGCGTTAACAGATTGTTGGAACATAACAAATTGCATGCTCTATTAAAAGCCCTTCCCTGGCTGTCCCCCCAGACCCATTCGCAACCTTTGCGTAGGAGCACGTGTAGCCGCTCTAGCAGCGTGCTCAATTTGGGAAAAAAGTTACCAAAATAGTTCAGGAGCCCCAGGAACGAATGCAGCTCCGTCGTGTTACGGGGTCTGGGTGCTCTCTGGATCGCTTCCGTCTTGGACGCAGTAAGGCTGATCCCGTCTGCTGCTACCCTCATCCCCAGGAATTCTACCTCTGGAGCTAGGAAGACGCACTTCGCCTTTTTCAGTCGCAGACCTACCCGGTCCAGTCTGCGTAGCACCTCCTCCAGGTTGTGGAGGTGTTCTTCAGTATCGTAACCCATAATGAGGATGTCGTCCTGAAAAACCACCATCCCTGGAATCGACTTGAGGAGGCTTTCCATATTTCATTGGAAGATCGCGGCGGCCGAGCAAATCCCGAACGGACACCTGTTGTACTCAAACAACCCCTTGTGTGTCGTGATGGTGGTCAGCTTCTTCGACTCACTCGCCAGCTCCTGGGTCATGTAAGCTGAGGTCAGGTCCAATTTTGAAAAAAGTTTGCCACCGGATAGCGTCGCAAAGAGGTCCTCCGCTCTCGGTAGTGGGTACTGGTCTTGGAGTAACACCCGATTGATGGTGGCCTTGTAATCGGCACATATCCTGACCAGCACAATCGGGCTCGCCCAGTCACTGAATTCGACTGGCGAGATGATGCCTTCCCTCAACAGGCGGTCCAATTCGCCTTCTATCTTTTCCCGCATCATGTACGGCACCGCTCTGGCCTTGTGGTGTACTGGTCTGGCGTCCGGGTTTATGTGAATCACTACCTTGGCCCCCATGAAAGTGCCAATGCCGGGTTGAAATAATGAGTCAAATTTGTCCAGGACCTGTGAGCATGATACTTGCTCCACAGAGGAAATTGCATTGACATCGCTCCATTTCCAGTTCATGACAGCAAGCCAACTCCTCCCCAGTAGTGCGGGACCGTCCCCTGGGACAATCCAGAGTGGCAACCTCTTCTCCGAATTTTTGTGGGTCATGACTACCGAGGCGCTGCCTAGCACCGGAATGATCTGCTTTGTGTAAGTCGCCGATAATTTTGGCCTCCTGGCCTTGGATGCCCACAACTTTTTGAACTGTTTGATACCCATCGGGGACTGGCTGGCACCCGTGTCTAACTCCATTGATACTGGGATGCCATTGAGGAGCACTTTCATCATTATCGGTGGTGTCCTGGTGTATGAACTGTATACGTGCTCCACATGAACTCGCTGAACTTCAGCTTCCAGCGATTTCCCCCAGTGTCCATTTCTGCAATTTCTGCAGGTACTTTGCTCATCTCTGCAAACTCCGGCTGAGTGTGTGCCTCCACGCCTCCAACATGAGTTGCGGTTTGAAACAAAAGGTCCCTTGCCAGCCGATCGTCCCTGACTGCCCCTGTTATTGTCCTTGAGTGCACCATTAACAGGTGTTGATGGCCCCATTACTGGCCGCATTGTCCCTTGCAATGGCGTGAATCGCTGTTCAGCTTGCCATTGTCTCTGTCGAACTCCCCCTCTGGGTTCGACTACATGTTGGGGCATGCCTGACTGCCCTTGTCTGCCTGGAGCACTGTGTGCTGCTTTAACAATGTTGAATCTCTGTCCCAACCATTCCTTAACACAGTACCTCTCATCTGTTCTGCTAGTGGCCATGCTCGTGTTGTTTAAATCCCAGTTTCTTGTCGCCATTGATACGTCCTCACTACACAGTATAAATGCACACGAGGCCCATGCTTGAGAGTAGGTCAGTCTGTGACCTGTGCTTTATTCCTAAGCACTGAAGTGATGAAGGTGGGTGGAGCTTCCCCTTTTATACCTGAAGGTCCAGGTTAGGAGTGTCTCCCACCTAGTGGTCAGTGTTCTCACGGTGTACAACTTAGGTCAGTTTATACATGGGTTACAATGCTGGTTGAATACATGACAGTCACCTTTCGATTTCTTTCTAGTTCTTTGTTTACCTACTGCCCCTGCACCAGCTAGCTGCCCGAACTCCCGACTGCCGCCGATCCCCGGACTCCTCGATGCTGCCCCTATTTTCAGTAAACAAGGATATAAGCGGCTTATGCTCGGTTTCCAATTCCAATTTGAGCCCGAACAGATATTGATGCATTTTCTTTACCCCGTAAACACACGTTAACGCTACTTTTTCGATCATACTGTAGGACCTCTTTGTCTTAGACAGACTTCTGGATGCATAAACAACCGGTTGCAATTTCCCAAATTCATTAGCTTGTTGCAATACACACCTGACCCCGTATGACGACGCATCACATGCTAGTATCGAACGTTTACATGGATCATACAACACAAGCAATTTGTTTGAACATAACAGCTTCCTAGCTTCCTCAAAGTTATTTTCTTTGCTTTTACCCCATACCCATTCATCTCCTTTACGCAGTAAAGAGTGCAGGGATTCTAACAATGGGCTAACACCCGGTAAGAAGCTGCCAAAATAGTTCAGGAATCCTAGAAATAACCACAGCTCCGTCACGTTATGTGCTGTCGGTGCATTCTTGATTGCCTCCATCTTCGAATCGGTGGGCCTGATGCCGTCCGCCGCGATCTTCTCCCCAAGAACCCCACTTCAGGTGCCAGGAAAATGCACTTCCAGCATTTTAGCCTGAGTCCCACACAATTAAGTCGACTAAGAACCTCCTCCAGGTTCTGCAGGTGCTCGACGGTGTCCCAACCTGTAACCAAGAGTTCGTCCTGGAAGACCACGGTGCGCGGGACCGACTTCAGCAAGCTTTCCATGTTCCTCTGGAATATCGCCACGGCCAATCAAACCCAAACGGGCATCTGTTGTAAACGAAAAGATCGTTGTGCGTGTTGATGCAGGTGAGGCCTTTCGATGATTCCTCCAGCTCCTGCGTCATGTGGGCCGAGGCCAAGTCCAGCTTTGTGAACGTTTTCCCTCCCACCAGCATCGCAAGTAGGTCGTCTGTCTTTGGTAACGGGTACTGATCCTGCAGCGAGAAACGATTGATAGTTACTTTGTAATCACCACAGATTCTGACAGTGCCGTCTCCCTTGAGGACTGGAACAATCGGACTGGCCCACTCATTGAATTCAATCGGCGAAATGATGCCCTCTCGTTGCAGCCTGTCCAGCTCGATCTCCACCCTCTCTCTCATCATGTATGGTACTGTCTCACCTTGTG
The DNA here is from genome assembly GCF_044704955.1 of Pristiophorus japonicus. Taxonomy (NCBI): domain Eukaryota; kingdom Metazoa; phylum Chordata; class Chondrichthyes; family Pristiophoridae; genus Pristiophorus; species Pristiophorus japonicus. Next base: position 534,701,141 of record NC_091977.1, read on the forward strand.
ATGGATGGGTCACGCCCCCAGAATCAAATGGATCTGCACTTTTGTTCCTTGGAACTTTCCGATGCCTGGTTCGAACAGCGAGAGAAACTTGCTTAGGACCTGGGCACATAAGGTGTCGTCAACAGACAAAAGCGCTCGGACGTCATTCCAGTTCCAGCGTATCTTTCCCAGCCACCTCCCGCCGAACAGCGTGGGGTCATCGCCTGGTACCACCCAGAGTGGTAAATCATGCACCGCTCCATCGTAGGAGACCTTTACGGTAGCACTGCCAATTACGGAAATTAGTTCCTTTGTGTACGTTCTAAGTTTGGTACGAATGGGAGCCAGGACTGGCCTTGAAACCTTGTTGCACCACAACTTATCGAAAGTCTTTTTACTCATTATGGACTGGCTTGTGCCCGTGTCCAGCTCCATGGACACCGGGAGTCCATTTAATTCAACCTTCAGCATTATCGGGGGGCACTTTATGGTAAATGTGTGCACCCTATTTACCTCTGCCGCCTCATTCTGAGGCTCTGGTTCGTCCTCCTCTGCAACATGGTGGTTTGCAGGATTAGCAGGGTTTGCAGCTCACCTGCACATACGTTGGACGCATCCCATAGTTCCACAGCCCATGCAAATGTATCCTTTGAAGTGGCATGAATGGAAACGATGATCACCCCCGCAGCGGCAACAAGGTGTTAATGGCCTTGCATTCACCACCCTTGATGGCAGACTCTGAGTCATCTGCGAACGTGCAGCTGAAGGCGTGTAAGTCCTGCCGTGTACATTTCGATTCAAAAACAACGTTGCTTTGTTCACAGTACTTGCAGCAGCACTCGTGTGCTGAGAAATTTGTTTGGTATTGTCACTGGTGGCAATGAACGCGTGGGCTATCACTATGGCTTTACTCAAGGTTTGGGTCTCTACAGTCAAAAGTTTGCAAAGTATTACTTCATGTCCAATGCCAAGTACAAAGAAGTCCCTGGGCATATGCTCCAAGTATCCTTCAAATTCGCAATGTCCTGCAAGGCGCCTTAGCTCAGCGACATAGCTTGCCACTTCCTGGCCTTCAGACCTCTTGTGCGTATAGAACTAATGCCTCGCCATCAGAATGCTTTCTTTCGGGATTATATGCTCCCGGACCAGTGTGCACAACTCATCGCATGACTTGTCTGTGGGTTTTACTGGAGCGAGCAGGTTTTTCATGAGGCCATATGTTGATGCCCTGCAAAGGTGAGGAGGATCACCCTTCGTTTGGCAGTGTTCACTTCTCCTTCCAGCTCGTTGGCCATGAAGTATTGGTCAAGTCGTTCCACAAAGGTTTCCCAATCATCTCCCTCTGCAAATTTCTCCAGGATGCCCGCAGTTCTCTGCATTGTTGCTTTGGGGTTCGTTATCTGTGTCTCGTCGCCAGTTGTTATGTCTTGGATAAAGAGTCAGACCAGATACTTCAAGCCGAAAGTAATTTTGACCATAGTCCTTTATTACAGATCTCAGAGTGCCTTTCCAGCCTGTGAGGCCTCCTTATATATAGGTGCTCACATGGGATTGTGGGATCCCTTGGGACTCCAGGGAACAAGCCCTCTGGTGGTTAGTCGTGGTAATTACAGGTTTACATACATAACAATTATCATAGGCAATCCCTCGAATCGAGGATGACTTGCTTCCACATCAAAAAGTTCACAGGTGTGTCAATGAAGGACCTAATATTCCAGATCCTGAACTCCATGTTGAAGGGTGGAAGATGCCTGTGCGTGGATTTTTTTAACGTGGGGTGGCCGTTGCACACCAGCCACCACACGGGCTTGACAGAGCTAGGCCTTGGTCCAGTGGCAAGGGTTAACCAGGACGACTGGAGACCAGCTCTGCTGCACGGACCCAGTGCGCACACATATCGCACAGTGTGGGCTGGGCCCGTGCTGCCCCTGGGCCCTCGCCTCTTCTGGGGCCTGAATTCGCGCCTCTCTTGGGCCCCAATCACGTCCCTCTACCATCTTTCGCAGAATGGTATCCCTCCAACCATAACAATACATACGGCACCTTTAATGTAGTGAAACGTCCAACGGCATTCCACAGGAGCGATTATCAGACAAAATCTGATACCGAACCACACAAGGAGTGATTGGGACAGATGACCAAAGGTTGTTATTATCCTGTGTAACAGTTAGACAGCGTTGATTTTCAAACGGGAATCCGCTTCTGAACAAATTGCACTTTAATTACCGGGTGAATCACCCGTGGAATTTCCCTCTGGCTTAAGGGGGAAGTACCTAACATTTGAACAGCGCCGCCCCTTACAGTCTGGCCGAGGTTCGTTTCCTTATTTAAACAATGCAAAACCAACAAAGAAATGTTATCTCCACAGATTAGCACTTGCATTGTGCATACAGCAGAGGAGCGTAGGGCAGGAGGAGGCCATTCAGCCCCTTAAACCTGTTCCGCCACTCGATGAGCTCATGCCTGATCTGTATCTGTATTCCGGCACATTATGCTTTCAACCTGCCGGGCATTGGTAGCTTGGGAAACATTGTTTGCACAGTCCTCTCAACAGGCATGTTTCTTTGCATGTAATGTGATGGATTAAAAGAAATAAAGACTTGCATTTATATGGCGCCTTTCACGACCTCAGGATGTCCCAAAGCGCTTTAGAATCATAGAATGGTTACAGCATAGAAGAACATAAGAAGATAAGAAATAGGAGCAGGAGTAGGCCATACGGCCCCTCGAGCCTGCTCCGCCATTTAATACGATCATGGCTGATCCGATCATGGACTCAGCTCCACTTCCACTCCCGTTCCCAGTAACACCTTATTCCCTTATTATTTAAGAAACTGTCTGTCTCTGTCTTAAATTTATTCAATGATCCAGCATCCACAGCTCTCTGAGGCAGCGAATTCCACAGATTTACAACCCTCTGAGAGAAGAAATTTCTCCTCATCTCAGTTTTAAATGGGCGGCCCCTTGTTCTAAGATTATGCCTCGTAGTTCTAGTCTCCCCCCATCAGTGGAAACATCCTTTTTGCATCCACCTTGTCAAACCCCTCATAATCTTATACGTTTCGATAAGATCACCTCTCATTCTTCTGAATTCCAATGAGTAGAGGCCCAACCTACTCAACCTTTCCTCATAAGTCAACCCCCTCATCCCCGGAATCAACCTAGTGAACCTTCTCTGAACTGCCTCCAAAGCAAATGTATCCTTTTGTAAATATGGAAACCAAAACTGCAGTATTCTAGGTGTGGCCTCACCAATACTATCTGTAGCAAAACTATCTTATCTATCTGTAGCAAAACTTCTCTGCTTTTATACTCCACCCCTTTGCAATAAAGGCCAAGATTCCATTGGCCTTCCTGATCACTCGCTGTACCTGCATACTATACTTTTGTGTTTCATGCACAAGTACCCCCAGGTCTCGCTATACTGCAGCACTTTGCAATCTTTCTCCATTTAAATAACAACTTGCTCTTTGATTTTTTTCTGCTAAGGTGCATGACCTCACACTTTCCAACATTATACTCCATCTGCCAAATTTTTGCCCACTCACTTAGCCTGCCTATGTCCTTTTGCAGATTTTTTGTGTCCTCCTCACAGATTGCTTTTCCTCCCTTCTTTGTATCGTCAGCAAACTTGGCTACGTTACACTCAGTCCCTTCTTCCAAGTCGTTAATATAGATTGTAAATAGTTGGGTCCCAGCACTGATCCCTGCGGCACCCCACTAGTTACTGGTTGCCAACCCGAGAATGAACCATTTATCCTGACTCTCTGTTTTCTGTTAGTTAGCCGATCCTCTATCCATGTTAATATGTTACCCCCAACCCCGTGAACTTTTATCTTGTGCAGTAACCTTTTATGTGGCACCTTGTCAAATGCCCTCTGGAAGTCCAAATACACCACATCTACTGGTGTATTTGCCTTTGGTTCGTCTGCCAATCACCTTCAGTCTCTGTCCTCAGGTACTTGACCCTTCCGCCAATGGGAACAGTTTCTCTCTATCTGCTCTGTCTGGACCCCTCACGATTTTTCACATCTCCATCATATCTGCTTTCAATCTTCTCCGCACTAAGGAGAACACCCCAAACAATGAAATACTTTTGGAGTGCAGTCACTGTTGTAATGTAGGAAGAACGGCAGCCAATTTGCGCACAGCAAGCTCCCACAAGCAACAAGCTGATACTGACCGGATAATCTGTTTTTTGTTATTGAAGTAGGGATTTCGAGCTCTGCTGTAATTATAGGGTTAAGAAGGGGTCTCAGGGCTCAAATGAACCAATGGGCTGTTTGCAGTGGTCAGCTTTTAGATCGCTTAAAAGGCCGTTGAGCTAAGACTGAGAATAAAATGTTGACTTTGCAAGAACTACATGAGGTAAGCTGCATGACTTAGAAATGGAACCACAAGGGGCTGAGGATGGTGGGATATGTGAAGAGAAAAAGGTTAGTGAAGACCAACGTAGGTCCCTTGCAGTCAGAATCAGGTGAATTTATAATGGGGAACAAAGAAATGGCAGACCAATTGAACAAATACTTTGGTTCTGTCTTCACGAAGGAAGACACAAATAACCTTCCGGAAATACTAGGGGACTGAGGGTCTAGTGAGAAGGAGGAACTGAAAGAAATCCTTATTAGTCAGGAAATTGTTTTAGGGAAATTGATGGGATTGAAGGCCGATAAATCCCCAGGGCCTGATAGGCTGCATCCCAGAGTACTTAAAGAAGTGGCCCTAGAAATAGTGGATGCATTGGTGATCATTTTCCAACATTCTATTGACTCTGGATCAGTTCCTATGGACTGGAGGGTAGCTAATGTAACATCACTTTTTAAAAAAGGAGGATGAGAGAAAGCGCATGGAATTATAGACCGGTTAGCCTGACATCGTTGGTGGGGAAAATGTTGGAATCAATTATTAAAGATGAAATAGCAGCGCATTTGGAAAGCAGTGACAGGATCGGTCCAAGTCAACATGGATTTATGAAAGGGAAATCATGCTTGACAAATCTTCTAGAATTTTTTGAGGATGTAACTAGTAGAGTGGACAAGGGAGAAATTTGGAATTTCAAAAGGCTTTTGACAAGGTCCCACACAAGAGATTAGTGTGCAAAATTAAAGCACATAGTATTGGGGGTAATGTATTGATGTGGATAGAGAACTGGTTGGCAGACAGGAAGCAGAGAGTTGGAATAAACAGGTCCTTTTCAGAAAGTCAGGTAGTGACTAGTGGGGTGCCGCAGGGTTCAGTGCTGGGACCCCAGCTCTTTACAATATACATCAATGATTTAGATGAAGGAATTGAGTGTAATATCTCCAAGTTTGCAGATGACACTAAACTGGGCGGCAGTGTGAGCTGCGGGGAGGATGCTAAGCAGCTGCAGGGTGACTTGGACTGGTTAGGTGAGTGGGCAAATGCATGGCAGATGCAGTATAATATGGATAAGTGTGAGGTTATCCACTTTGATGGCAAAAACAGGAAGACAGAATATTATCTGAATGGTGACAGATTAGGAAAAGGGGAGGTGCAACGAGACCTGGGTGTCATGGTACATCAGTCATTGAAGGTTGGCATGCAGGTACAGCAGGCGGTAAAGAAGGCAAATGGCATGTTGACCTTCATAGCTAGAGGATTTGAGTACAGGGGCAGGGAGATCTTACTGCAGTTGTACAGGGCCTTGGTGAGGCCACACCTGGAATATTGTGTTCAGTTTTGGTCTCCTAATCTGAGGAAGGACATTCTTGCCATTGAGGGAGTGCAGCGAAGGTTTACCAGACTGATTCCTGGGATGGCAGGACTCACATATGAGGAGAGACTTGATCAACTGGGCTTGTATCCACTGGAGTTTAGAAGAATGAGAGGGGATCTCATAGAAACATATAAACTTCTGATGGGATTGGACAGGTTAGAGGCAGGAAGAATGTTCCCGTTGCTGGGGAATTCCAGAACCAGGGGTCACAGTCTAAGAATAAGGGGTAAGCCGTTTAGGGCCGAGATGAGGAGAAACTTCTTCACTCAGAGAATGGTTAACCTGTGGAATCCTCTATAGCAGAAAGTTGTTGAGGCCAGTTCGTTAGATATATTCAAAAGGGAGTTAGATATGGCCCTTACGGCCAAAGGGATCGGGGGTATGGAGAGAAAGCAGGAATGGGGTAATGAGGTTGAATGATCAGCCATGATCATATTGAGGCTTGAGGGGCCGAATGGCCTGTTCCTCCACCTATTTTCTATGTTTCTATGTTTCTATGAAAACCGAACAATGGGGCAGAAGTGAAATGTGAACAGGATACCACCTGGCCTGAGCAAAGGTCAGGCTAACCGACCATAGATTGTGGCCACAGCAGTCATGCATTTTGTCAGTTACGAAGGCGTTCCTTAATGTTATGCGAGCTTGGCAGAAAACAGAGTCGAGTGACGTTATGTGACACGGAAGGAAATTAACCAGTCACTGTGCATGCGGGCTTTAAACTAATCAAATTGTGCCAAAAGATCCTGCACGAGGTTGAGCATGTACGTTTAATTGTATAAAAGGTTGTTTGAAACTACGTATCGTTGGACAGTAACCCGGCTAGACCCGCAGCAGGTCATCTCTCCACCGGTGCGAATAAAGACAGCTTGAACCCTCGATCACAGACCTGGTGTCGAGTGCTAATATTAAATACTCCCCTTCAGTTTTATTGATTGAGGGATAAATATTGGCCAGGACACCGGGGATAACTCCCCTGCTCTTCTTCGAAGTAGTGCCCTGGATCTTTTACGCCCACCTGAGAGAGCAGACGGGGCAGACAGTTTAACGTCACATCTGACAGACGCGCCTCCGACTGTACAGCACTCCCTCAGCCCACGATGTTCCAGGGCCCGGTGCTCCAGCTCTATTTATAGCCCAAACCTGTGTGAGAACACCACCGCAGGTTGGGGTTATAAATACAGCTGGAGCACCGGGCCCTGGAACATCGCGGGCGAAGGTGTGGTGAATGAGGGTACAGGGCCCAGAAGAGGTGAGGGCCCAGGGGCAGCACGGGCCCAGCCCACACTGCGATATGTGTGCGCACGAGGTCCGTGCAGCAGAGCAGGTCTCCAGTCATCCTGGTTAATCTTTGCCACTTGATAAAGGCCTAGCTCTGTCGAGCCTGTGTGGTGGCTGGTGTGCAATGGTCACCACACGTTAAAAAAATCCACGCACAGGCATCTTCCACCCCCCTCAGTTGGAGTTCAGGTCATCGGGTCCTTCATTGAAACATCTGTGAACTCTTGTGTAAGCAATCATCTGTCATATATGTAGGCCATGTATACTAACTGTATAGACACATAAGGTGTGCCACCAGAGGGCACTGCGGTGGGAGACCTGAGGGTCACCTGCATAGGTGTGCAGGGCCCAGTATAAAAGGCTGCCCACCATGTGCCTCACTCTGGAGTTACAATAAATGGGACTAAGGTCACAATAGCTCAAGTACAATACTAGACCCCGTGGAGTCATTCATCAGCCTCACTCGAGGGAACGCCTATGATGATGATGACTCTCTCAGCACTGCACTGGGAGTATCAGCCTAGATTTTTGTGCTCAAGTCTTTGGAGTGGGACTCGAACCACCAACATGACTCAGAGGCCTCGATTTGTGATGTGACTGAAACGCAGACTCACAAAAGGCTTGCAGCTAAGGGTGTGCCAACTTGGTTGAGTTGGCGGCACATTGATGTTACAAAGTTGTTGTTCAGATTCCAGTGCACACAATGCAGGCCGATACTCCAGTGCATCACTGAGGCATTGCCCGGGGCACTTGTCCTTCTGATCAGATGCATGACTGCTGTTAAAGGTCCCACAGCACTATCTGAAGAACAGGGATGTTCCCATCGTACTTCCATCTCAACCAAAACCTCCATCGGTTTGATCTTTCACTCATTTCTCCTTGTGCCATCTTTCGGTAGCAAGTTCATCATCGTCATAGGCAGCCCCTCGGAATTGAGGAAGATTTTGCTTCCACTCTAAAAATGAGTCCTTCGGTGGCTGAACAGTCCAATACGAGAATCACAGTCCCTGTCACAGGTGGGACAGACAGTGGTTGAGGGAAAGGGAGGGTGGGACAGGTTTGCCGCATGCTCTTTCCGCTGCCTGCGCTTGGTTTCTGAATGCTCTCGGCGATGAGACTCAATGAGACAACAGGGAGTGCTGCACACCGGCTCACCTCCACCGGGCGGTAATGATCCGCGCCCCATCGGAACCGGCACTCGATGTCCCGGCGGGGCACTGGAAGCTGGCTGTCCGCCCAAAAATGCTTCCTGCCGCCATTACCTCCCCCTCTGGAGCGAAACAAGAGGTGACAACATACCAAACATCCAGCCCCATGTGTTCTCCTGGGAGAGGCAACAAATCAGATAAGAACTCGGGCCAATTAAGGGGGAGACAAATCTGCGAAATTTCTCTCCGGCCCCTCCTTAGTGATCAAAACTGGTCCAGGTGACCACTCTGGCCCTGAATTCCCTGCAGTATCTACCTTCTGCGAGCGTTGATCTCTGCCCCTATCAGAAACAGGTCCAGCTTGCGCTTGATGGAATTCAGCGAATCAGCGTCCACCACACGAGACATCTGCCCGTGTCCTAACTCGCACCAAGTTCCGCTCACCAATCACCCATCACCCATCACTGTGCTCGCTGATCTACATTGGCTCCCAGTTAAGCAACGCCTCGATTTCAAAATTCTCGTCCTTGCTTTCAAATCCCTCCATGGTCTCGCTCCTCCCTATCTCTGTAATCTCCTTCAGCCCCACAACCTCCCGAGATGTCTGCGCTCCTCTAATTCTGCCCTCTTGAGCATCCCTGATTATAATCGCTCAACCATCGGTGGCTGTGCCTTCTGTTGCCTGGGCCCCAAGCCCTGGAACTCACTGCCTAAACATTAGACGAGATAAACATAGTGAGAGAGGAACTATTAAGGGGTTTCGCAGCTTAGAAGTGGATAAATCCCCAGACCCAGATGAAATATATCCCAGGCTGTTAAGAGAAGCAAAAGATGAAATAGCAGAGGCTCTGACCATCATTTTCCAATCCTCTCTGGCTACATGTGTGGTGCCAGATGACTGGAGGATTGCTAATGTGGTACCTTTGTTTAAAAAGAGAGAAAGGGATAGACCGAGTAATTACAGGCCAGTCAGCCTAACCTTAGTGGTGGGAAAATTATTGGAAAAAATCCTGAGGGACAGGATAAATTTACATGTGGAAAGATATGGATTAATCAAGGACAGTCAGCATGGATTGGTTAAGGGAAGATCGTATCTGACTAACTTGATTGAATTTTTCGAGGAGATAACCAGGAGGGTCGATGAGGGCAGTGCGTATAATGTAGTGTATATGGATTTTAGCAAAGCTTTTGATAAGGTCCCATATGGCAGACTGGTCACAAAAGTAAAAGCCCATGGGATCCAGGGCAAAGTGGCAAGTTGGATCCAAAATTGGCTCAAAGGCATGAAGCAAAGGGGAATGGTTGATGGTGTTTTTGTGACTGGAAGGCTGTATCCAGTGGGGTTCCACAGGGCTCAGCGCTGGGTCTCTTGCTTTTTGTGGTATATATCAATAACTTGGACTTGAATGTTGGGGTATGATTAAGAAGTTTGCAGATGACACTAAAATAGGCTGTGTGGTTAATAATGAAGAAGAAAGCTGCGGACTGCAGGAAGATATCAATGTACTGGTCAGGTGGGCAGAACAGTGGCAAATGGAATTCAATCCGAGTAAGTGTGAGGTAATGCATTTGGGGAGGTCTAACAAGGCAAGGGAATACACATTAAATGGTAGGATACTGAGAAGTGTAGAGGAACAAAGGGACCTTGGCGTGCAGGGCCACAGATCCCTGAAGAGAGCAGGCCAGGTAGATAAGGTTGTCAAGAAGTCAAATGGAATACTTGCCTTTATTAGTCAAGGCATGGAATACAAGAGCAAGGAAGTTATGCTTGAACTGTATAAACCACTGGTTAGGCCGCAGCTAACGTTGGTGCATCTGTCCTCCCAGGGTTGCATCATTGCACCAACCCTCTTCTCAATCTTCCTCGCTGTAATGCTCCACCTCACACTCAACAAGCTCCCCGCTGGAGTGGAACTAAAATACAGAACCGGTGGGAACCTGTTCAACCTGCACCATCTCCAGGCCAGGTCCAAGACCACCCCAACCTCTGTCGTCGAGCTACAGTACACGGACGACGTTTGCGTCTGCGCACATACACAGGCTGAACTCCAAGTTATAGTGTCTAGCAACAGCGCTGTGTCTGCCGAGAGTGTTCGAAGACCAGGCCCCAAACCCGGCACCAAGCTCATGGTCTACAGGGCTCTAGTGAAACCCGCCCTCCTGTCTGGCTCAGAGACATGGACCATGTACAGTAGACACCAACGATGTCTCCGCAAGATCCTGCAAATCCCCTGGGAGGACAGACGCACCAACGTTAGCGTTCTCGATCAGGCCAACATCCCCAGCATCGAAGCACTGACCACACTCGACCAGCTGTGCTGGGCGGGCCACATTGTCCACATACCTGACATAAGACTCCCAAAGCAAGTGCTCTGCACGGCAAGTGAGCCCCAGGTGGGTAGAGAAAATGTTACAAGGACACCCTCAAAGCCTCCTTGATAAAGTGCGACATCCCCACTGACACCTCGGAGTCCCTGGCCCAAAGACCACCCTAAGTGGAGGAAGTGCAACCGGGAGGGCGCTGAGCACCTCGAGTCTCGTCGCCGAGAGCATGCAGAAAGCAAGCGCAGGCAGCGGAAGGAGCGTGCGGCAAACCAGACTCCCCACCCACCCTTTCCCTCAACCACGGTCTGTCCCACCTGCGACAGAGACTGTAATTCCCGTATTGGACTGTTCAGTCACCTGAGAACTCACTTTTAGAGTGGAAGCAAGACTTCCTCGATTTTGAGGGACGGTCTATGATGATGATGATGATGATGTCTGCCAGCGAGTTGGGAGGCAGGGTGGGACTTACAGCAGGACCCACAGCTCACAGTCTATGCTACAGCGAACAGAGTCTATTTACTCAGCAGAGCCCGCTTAACCAGAAAAAAGTCTACAGAGTCTACTTAAAAAAGACAATACGCAGCAACCAGGACTCAGGACCAAACCTGCAGCAACATCCCCCGATAACAACAAACTGATTTCTCCAGCAAAACGCAATGAGTGGAAGATGGTGACACAATATAATGATGCGCGTAAAATCAATCCCAGTTAGTGACAGCAGTGACTGACGTGGGAAATTACCCAATCGTCTCCATTCTGGCCGGGAATCCTGTCATGTATGTACATGCTGTTTGTAGCCACCAGATGGCGTCATTGTTGGAGGCCACTGAGCAGCATGCACATGGTGCTGCTCAGGTATAAAAGGCCAGCCATTTTGAGGCACTTTGGGCCTAAATAAAGCAGAGCCAAGGTCGTACCTTGCTTAGTTAAACAGTGCTCAGTTCGAACCTTTACTGCATACTTAATATTTGGCGACGAGAATACAAGAACCTTTGTTTGCAAAATGAGCACGATTGGATTTTTAGAGCGATTCGTGGAGGGAGAAGATTGGGCAGACTTTGTGAACCATTTGAAGCAGTACTTCGTGGCCAACAAAATGAAGGGGGTCGACGATGTAGATGGGCACCGGGCCGTGTTCCTCACTGTGTGCGGTTCAAAGATCTACGGTCTGGTAAAGAATCTACTCATGCCTAGTGATTCAACAGAGAAAACGTACGAGGAGTTGTGTACATTGGTCCGGGATCACCTCAAGCCAGACGATGGCATCATCATCTCGAGGTACAGGTTTAATATACACATTCGATCGGAGAGCCAGAGCGCGATGGAATTCGATGCCGACCTGTGACGTCTCGCGGGACCGTGTAAGTTCGGGACGGTGTTGGCAGACATGCTGCAGGACTTCTTTGTTATCGGCATCAACCACGAGGTGATCCAGCGCAAACTTCTGGCGGTGGAGGAGTTGGATTTAAAAAGGGCCATCCAGATCGCTCAATCATGTGTGACGGCGGACAGGTGTTTAAAGCAAATGTTGGTGAAGAACCGAACCTCGGCAAGTACTGTAAATGCGATTGGTTCGGTGTTCGGCAGAGCGGCACATGGCAGGGCCTATCCGGCTGCGTTTGCGAAACCTGTGACTGCCCAAAGTCCGCCAGAGGGAATGTATCCGACTTCTCCATGTTGGCATTGTGGGGGAAATCATCGGCACCAGCTGTGCCGATTTAAGCAATATAGTTACAAAGGCTGTCTGAGAGTGGGGCATCTCCAGCGCACGTGTCTGCAGATGGGCAAGCGAGCTGTGACACATCACGTGGAGGATGAGAGTCAGACTAGCGCGGATCCGAGATGCCAGAGGAGAAAGTGTATGGGCTGTACTCCTTCATAACCAAGAGTAAACCAATTTTGATTAACGTGAAGTTTAACGGGATACCGGTATCGATGGAACTGGACACGGGGGTGAGTCAATCGATCATGAACGAGAGGGCATTTAATAAGCTGTGGGATACCAAGACTGCGAGGCCCAGGCTGAGCCCTGTTAACACCAAGCTGCGCACGTACACCAAAGAACTGATAAAGGTGATTGGCAGTGCACAAATTAACGTGTCAAATAACGGTGAGGTTCATGAGTTACCGCTGTGCATTGTTCCAGGCAATGGCCCAATGCTGCTCGGCAGGAGAAAATCAGATGTGACTGGAACGACATAAAAGTGTTGTCATCAAAGGAAGATACATATGCCCAAATATTGAGCACGTTCCCCTCGCTGTTCGGACTGGGTACCGGCAACTTCACGGGAGCCAAGGTGCAGATCCACGAGGACCCATCCATCATAAAGCTCGGGCAGTGCCGTATATGATGAGGGAGAAGGTTGAAATTGAACTGGACAGACTCCAGCGTGAAGGGATCATATAATCGGTCGACTTTAATGAATGGGCCAGCCCCATTATTCCTGTGCTGAAAAGTGATGGCAGTTCTGTGGCGACTACAAGGCTATGATCAACAGGGTTTTGAAACAAGATCAGTACCCGTTACCGAAGGCTGATGACTTGTTTGCGACGCTAGCCAGAGGGAAGTCGTTCACAAAACTGACGTCGGCCTATATGATACAAGAGTTGGTCAAGACATCGAAGAGACTTACATGCAGTAACACGCACAAAGGACTATTTATTTACCACAGGTGCCCTTTCAGAATTCGCTCGGCTGCAGCAATATTCCAGAGGAATATGAAAAGTCTACTAAAGTCCGTTCCCAGATCTGTCGTGTTCCAAGATGACATCCTGATCACCGGTTGTGACTCCAAGGAACATCTGAACAACCTGGAAGAGGTTATACTGCGTTTGGACAGAGTGGGACTCAGGCAGAAATGCCCGAAATGCGTCTTCATGGCACCGGAGGTCGAATTCCTCGGGAGGAAAATCGCCGCTGATGGCATCAGACCTACTGACGTAAAAACCAAGGCCATTAAGAATGTACCCAAGCCGCAGAATGTGATGAGCTGCGTTCGTTCCTGGGTCTACTCAACTATTTTGATAACTTCCTATCTAAATTGAGCACCTTACTAGAACCACTGCACGTGCTATTGAGAAAAGGCGACAACTGGGTGTGGGGTGCATCACACGACAGAGCTTTCGAGCAAGCCACCAATCTGCTTTGCTCAAACAAGCTGCTGGTACATTATGACCCATGTAAACGTTTAGTATCGTCAAATGGAATTGGTTGCGTATTACAACAAGCCAATGAGTCGGGGAAACTTCAAACTGTCGGGTATGCATCCAAAAGCTTGTCTAAAGCAGAAAGAGACTACAGCATGGCAGAAAAAGAAGCTTTAGCATATCTGTATGGTGTTAAAAAGATGCATCAATACCTGTTCGGTCTGAGGTTCGAATTAGAGACTGATCACAAGCCGCTCATTTCATTGTTTTCCGAGAGTAAAGGTACCAACGCTTCATCCCGCATCCAAAGATGGGCGCTGACATTATCTGCCTATGATTATGTCATTCACCACAGACCTGGCACAGAGAATTGTGCCGATGCTTTGAGCCGGTTGCCGTTGCCCACACCGGAGGTGGAAACGCCACAACCGGCGGATCTAATGTTCATCATGGATGCTTTTGAGAGTGAAGGAACTCCTGTCACGGCTCAACAAGTTAAGACCAGGACCCGATTTTATCGGTGGTAAAGGATTGCATCCTCAAAGGGGATTGGTCTGCCATACCTGAGCAAATGTGCGAGGAGGCCAAACCGTACATTCGTCGCAAGGATGAACTGTCTATTCAAGCAGATTGCATACTGTGGGGAAGTGCGATGTAATGCCCAAGAAAGGGAGAGAGAAGTTCGTGTATGAGTTACAGAAGAATTAGGAACAGGAGCAGGCCATCTAGCCCCTCGAGCCTGCTCCGCCATTCAACAAGATTGTCATGTATCTTACATTATTATATATAACTGTATCCCAACATGCTATACATGACTATAATAAGATATGACCTGTAACCACTAGCATACCTTACCACCAGGGGTGCATTGTAAGAGGTAGGTATATAAGGACAGGTCTCAGGCAAGTGCAGCATTCCAGAGCTGTGAAATAAAGGTGCAGGTCCAGAGTGACCTTGACTTCACGACATGCCTCGTGTGAATCTGTACTGAGGGGACAGGACTTTACAGTGGCGACGAGTTATGGGATTACAGAATCCACAGAATAGCGAACAACGGATCAGATGAAAAGTACAATGCGGGAGACAATTGGGAGGACTTTATAGAAAGGCTCCAGCAAAGCTTTGTAACCAAAGACTGGTTGGGCGACGATAAGGCAGACAAGAGAAGAGCCCATCTCTTGACCAGCTGTGGCTCGAAAACATAGGCTTTAATGAAGAATCAGTTGACACCCGAGAAACCAGCAAGCAAGTCGTTTGAAGAATTGAGCACGCTGGTAAGAGACCACTTGAAGCCAGTGAGCAGCCTACACATGGCCAGACACAGGTTCTACAACTACAGACGCTGTGTGGGCCAGAGCACACCCGACTTCGTGGTGGAACTTCGGAGGTTGGCTACTTTGTGAGTTCTCTGATGAACTGAGGAGAGAAATGCTGAGAGACTTTTTCATTGAAGGAATAGGCCACACAGGCATATTCCGAAAGCTCAGAGAGACCAAGAACCTGACCTTACAGGCAGCAGCACTGGTTGCACAGACATTCTTAGTAGGGGAAGAAGAAACGATGTTGATTTACAATGCAGGTATGACAACTAACGAAATATCGGAAGAAGAAGTTCACAGCACTAAACAAGCTGCTACCCTCATACACAGACAAAACCGGGAGAACAGGCTCTCGACAGCAGGCAGAAGCCATCAAGTTGCTACCCCCACACACAGACAAAACCGGGAGAACAGACTCTCAAGGGCCACAGGAACGGCCGTTCACAACTCATCAACCCACAATGTGAGCAATCAACTACAAACTGAGAGAAGCTCAAGAGAGATCAGCCAGATGCAGCTCATTCTTTGGGAACACTTTGAACAATGGAACAGGTCTGTGCTGGAGGTGTGGGGGTGGGCACTCGTCAAGGGGAAGTCGATTTCAGCAGGCTGTTTGCAGAAATTATGAATATATAGGGCATTTGGCCCGCATGTGCAAAAAAACGGCAGCTCGGCTGGTATACGAATCGGATGGGTCGGAAAGCGGACCAGAAGATGGTGGGGACAGTACCTGGGGCACCGGTGTACAGCGGGTCAACACGATCAATGGCCGCTGCTTCTACAACAGGACGCCTCCTATAATGATGAGGGTCCTACTCAACGGGATATCTGTCAACATGGAGCTGGATAAGGGAGCGAGTCAATCTCTCATGGGCGCTCAATAATTTGAATAACTGTGGCCGCATAAAAGAAACAGACCAAAACTCGCAAGGGTCGACACCAAACTAAGGACCTATACCAAAGAAATCGTACCAGTCCTCGGCAGCACCATGCTCTCTGTCACACACAAAGGGACAGTGAACCAACTTCCCCTATGGATTGTCCTCGGAGACCCCCCAGCGCTATTGGGGAGAAGCTGGCTGGCAAAACTAAACTGGAAATGGAATGATGTCCATGCCATGTCATTAGAGGAATGGACCTCCTGCTCAACAGTTATGAAGCGATTTGAACATCTCTTTCAGCCAGGTGTGAGCACTTTCAAAGGGGCCGAAGTCAAAATCTACATCACATAGGATGCTAGACCGGTCCATCACAAGGCCAGAGCTGTACCCTATGTGATGAGGGAAAAGATTGAACATGAACTAGACAAGCTTCTGCGGGAAGGCATTATATCACCTGTGGAATTTAGCGACTGGGCAAGTCCCATCGTCCCAGTCATGAAGCCTGATGGATCCGTACGAATCTGTGGGGACTACAAATCTACCATAAACAGAGTCTCCCTACAGGACCAGTACCCGCTGCCCAGAGCGGAGGACTTATTTGCCACATTGGCTGGAGGTAAACTTTTCCCAAAAATAGACCTCACATCTGCGTATATGACGCAAAAATTGACCGAGGAATCCAAGCTACTCACCACCATCAACACACATCGAGGCCTTTTCATCTACAATCAATGCCCATTCGGCATCAGGTCAGCAGCTGCCATAGTCCAGCGCAACATGGAGAGTCTGCTCAAGTCCATCCCGGGGATGGTTGTATTTCAAGACGACATACTTATCACGGGCAGGGACACCGACTCCCATCTCCGTAATTTGGAAGAAGTACTAAAGCGGTTGGATCGGGTAGGCCTACGAGTCAAGAAATCCAAGTGCCTGTTTCTCGCACCCGAGGTTGAATTTTTGGGCAGAAGGATTGCCGCTGATGGAATCCGCCCAACAGAGTCCAAAACAGAAGCAATTCGCCTGGCACCCAGGCCCCGGAATGTCTCGGAACTGCGCGCCTTTCTCGGGCTACTCAATTACTTTGGGAACTTTATGCAAAACTTAAGCACACTGCTGGAGCCTCTCCACGTGCTACTCAGGAAGGGGTGCGATTGTTTTTGGGGGGACGCCCAGGAACGCGCCTTCAATAAGGCACGCAACCTTCTGTGTTCCAACAGTGTTTTGACTTTCTTTGACCCAGGTAAAAAGCTAGTTCTCACATACGATGTGTCAACGTATGGGGTCGGGTGCGTTTTGCAACATGTCAATAGTGCGGGCAAATTACAACCCATAGCTTATGCCTCCAGGTCACTTTCGCGGGCGGAGCGCAGGTACGGAATGGTAGAGAAGGAGGCGCTCGCGTGTGTGCGGTGTCAAAAAGATGCACCAATACCTTTTCGGGGCCAAGTTCACGTTAGAAACTGACCACAAGCCCCTCACGTCCCTCCTATCCGAGAGCAAGGCAATAAACGCCAACGCCTGGTGACCACGGAAGGGTCTGATGAACAGGACTGTGAGATAGTCATGGCAATCAATGCCTTTGAGTCCACAGGTTCGCCCATGACAGCTCACCAAATCACAGCCTGGACGGCCAGCGACCCCACGTTATCCTCAGTAAAAAGATGTGTCCTAACCGGTGACTGGGCAGAGGCTCCCGATGCCTGCCCCGAGTAATTAAAACCCTTTCACAGGCGCATGCATGAGCTATCACTACAAGCAGACTGCCTGATGTGGGGCAGCTGAGTAGTCATGCCTCTGCCAGGCAGAGAGACATTTGTCCGGGAGCTCCACCGCGAGCACCCGGGAATCGTTCTCATGAAGGCCATAGCCAGATCCCACGTCTGGTGGCCTGGTATTGACGCGGACTTGGAGCTCTGCGTCCGAAGGTGCACCATTTGTGCCCAACTCAGCAATGCCCCCAGGGAGGCTCTACCAAATCGTGGTCGCGGGTGCACGTAGACTATGCGAGCCCAGTCATGGGCAAAATGTTCCTCGTAGTTGTAGATGCATTTTCAAAGTGGATCGAATGCACCATTTTAAACTCGAGCACAACCTCCACCACTGTGGAGAGCCTCGCAACCATGTTTGCAATGCACGGAATCCCTGACACATTGGTCAGTGACAATGGTCCGTGCTTCACCAGCGCAGAATTCCAAGATTTTATAATTGACCACGGCATAAATCACGTCAATACGGCACCATTCAAGCCAGCCTCCAACGGCCAGGCGGAGAGAGCAGTGCAAATCATTAAACAAGGCATGCTTAAAATCCAAGATCCTACGCTGCAGGGTCGCCTGTCGCGACTGCTGCTGGCATACAGATCTCGTCCGCACTCACTGACTGGGATCCCCCCCCGCGCAACTGTTGATGAAAAGGACTTTAAAAACAAGGCTCTCATTAATCCTCCCAGACATGCACGAAATCATTGAGGCAAAGCGCCGTAAGCTGACTGAGTACCATGACAGAAATTCAAGGGGGAGATGGAATGAGATAGGGGACAAAGTGTTTGTACTAAACTATGGCAGGGGTCCCAAATGGTTTGCAGGGACAGTAACGGGCAAGGAAGGAAACAGGCTACTGGTAATACAAATGGACAATGGCAAAACCTGCCGGAGGCATGTAGACCAAGTCAAAAGCAGATTTACCAACAACACTGCGGAACCAGAGGCAGACTACAATGTGGAACTCGCACCACACCTGGTGGACAGACAGAGGGAACAACTTGAGGAAAGGGCAATCCCAACAGACAGCCCAGGCGAGTCAACAACAATCACACCAATCGAAACGGACAGCCCAGGCGAGATACCAGCAACCACACCCAAAAACAGACACCAAGGCAAACAACTGAACCACAACTCAGACGCTCCACTCGAGAGCGTAGACCATCTGAGAGATTGAATCTATAAAGACAATAAGACCTTGGGGGAGGGTGATGTCATGTATCTTACATTATTATATATAACTGTATCCTAACATGCTATACATGACTGTAATAAGATATGACCTGTAACCACCAGCATATCTTACCACCAGGGGAGCACTTGCAAGAGACAGGTATATAAGGACAGGTCTCAGGCAAGTGCAGCATTCCAGAGCTGTGAAATAAAGGTGCAGGTCCAGAGTGACCTTGACTTCACTACATGCCTTGTGTGAATCTCTACTGAGGGGACAAGACTTTACAAAGATCATGGCTGATCTGGCTGTGGACACATCCTGGTATAGTGATGATGAAGGCCCTCGCCAGGTCCCATATGCTGGCCAGGAATTGATTCTGAGCTGGAAGCATGCGTGCATCAGTGCAACACTTGCATGCAGCTCAGCAAAGCACCAGCGGAATCGCTGCTGAGTCTGTGGTCGTGACCGTCCAAACCTTGGTCCAGGATCCATGTATATTTTGCAGGTCCCTTCCTGGACAAGATGCTTTTAGTGGTGGTGGATGCTTATTCGAAGTGGATAGAATACATAATCATGTCATCCAGCACGTCCATGGCAACCATAGAGAATCTCAATGTCATGTTCGCGACACATGGTCAGCCTGACATAGTGGTGAGCGACAATAGGTCGTGCTGTGGAGGCAGTTCAGAGAAGGTTCACTAGGTTGATCCCGGGAATGAGTGAGTTGACTTATGAGGAAAGGTTGAGTAGGTTGGGCCTCCACTCATTGGAATTTAGAAGAATGAAAGGTGATCTATAGAAACGTCTAAGATTATGAGGAGGCTTGACAAGGTAGATGCAGAGAGGATGTTTCCACTGGTGGGGGAGACTAGAACTAGCAGGAGTGATCTTAGGATAAATGGCCGCCCATTTAAAACAGAGATGAGGAGAAATTTCTTCTCTCAGAGGGTTGTGAATCTGTGTAATTCACTGCCTCAGTGAGCTGTGGAAGTTGGGACATTAAATTAATTTAAGACAGAAATAGACAATTTCTTAAATGATAAGGGAATAAGTGGTTATGGGGAGCGGGCGGGGAAGTGGAGCTGAGTCCATGATCAGATCAGCCATGATCTTATTGAATGGTGGAGCAGGCTGGAGGGGCCTTATGGCCTACTCCTGCTCCTATTTCTTATGTTCTTATGTTCTTATGTGCTTCACCAGTCAGGAGTTCCAGGAGTTTGTGAAACTTGATGGCATAAAACATGTAAGGTCAGTACTGTTCAAGCCTGCGTCCAATGGGCAAGCAGAATGTGCAGTACAAGTTATCAAGCAAAACATGAGGAGAGTAACCCAAGGGTCACTGTAGACCCATTTGTCTTGCATACTGCTGAGTTACAGAACAAGACCCCACACATTCACAGGAGTCTTGCCTGCTGAACTCATGATGAAAAGATGTCTTAAGACCAAGCTATCTCTGGTACACCCCAGATTTAAATAATCAAGTTGAATACAGAAGACAAAGTCAACAAGGGTACCATGATCTGTATCCCTCGAGATTTCTGTTAATGCTCCTGTCTATGTGTTGAACTATGGTCAGGGTCCCAAATGGATTGCTGGTACGGTCATGGCCAAGGAGGGCAACAGAGTATTCGTTATTAAGCCGAAGAATGGGAAAACTTGCAGGAAACACATCGCTGAGGCACACAGACGAGCCAGAGCAGTCGGACGAAGAAACCATCGACGACCAACCAACCTGCCAGCCTTCAGTGGACTCAAGGGTCATCAGTGAACCCGGAATTTCCATCACAGACCTGCTCAATAAAATGAACTTGCAATTCCTGACATGGCCACTGCCACCCCCAACAAGTCAGCCATCCAGCCACCAGCCACAACAGACTCCACACATTCACCCAAGGCCGGAATTGAACTGAGACGGTCAACCTGGGAGCACAAAACACCAGGCCGTCTCAATCTGTGAAAGACTGTGATAAGATCTCAGAGGAGGGTATTGTCATGTATGTACATTCTGTTTGTAGCCACCAGATGGCGTCATTGTTGGAGGCCACTGAGCAGCACGCACATGGTGCTGCTCTGGTATAAAAGGCCAGCCATTTTGAGAGTCAGGCACTTTGGGCCTAAATAAAGCAGAGCCAAGGTTGTACCTTGCTTAGTTGAACAGTACTCAGTTTGTACCTTTATTGCATAATTAACAAATAGTGAGGTCACTCTATGCTGCCAATTTGATCAGTCCTTCTGCAAGGCGAAGGGAGTTAAAACCGCGCCCCCGCCCTCTTTATTATTTCTTTTTCACTGAAACTGAAGCGAGCCGGCTGAAACCGAGTTGGGCAGGTTGAAATAAATTTCCTGCATAGATCTGGACTGACAATCCACAAGCCAGCTATGTTGCCTGACAGGTTGTTTTGAAGTATTGGAGGTGAAACCATACAAACCTCAAAAACCACATCCGATTGTACATTGCGACATTTAGGGCAGGATAAAATTGCCCTCCGCCTTGTTTCCGGGCAGATTATTCGAGTTATTGCTGCCCAGCAAGAGTCGGAGGGAAGAGGCGAAAAATTCGGCTCTTTAACATAAAACCTAGAAAATAGGAGCAGGACTAGGCCATTCGGCCCTTTGAACCTGCACCACCATTCAATATGATCATGGCTGATCCTCTATCTCAACACCATATTCCCACTTTGTCCCCATACCCCTTGATGACTTATGTTTCTAGAAATCTATCTATTTCACTCTTAAATATATTCAGTGACTTCGCCTCCACAGCCTTCTGTGGTAGAGGATTCCACAGGTTCACCACCCTCTGAGTGAAAACATTTCTCCTCATCTCGGTCCTAAATTTCCTACCCCGTATCCCGAGACTGTGACCCCTTGTTCTAGACTTCCCAGCCCGGGGGAAACATCCTCCCCGCATCCAGTCTGTCCAACCCCGTCAGAATTTTATACGTTTCACTGAGATCCCCTCTCATTCTTCTAAACTCTAGTGAATACAGGCCCAGTCGACCCAATCTCTCCTCATACGACAGTCCTGCCATCCCAGGAATCAGTCTGGTGAACCTTTGCTGCACTCCCTCTATGGCAAGTATATCCTTTCTTAGGTAAGGAGACCAAAACTGCACACAATACTCCAGGTGTGGTCTCACCAAGGCCCTGTTTAACTGTAGTAAGACATCCTGTACTCAAACCCTCTTGCAATGAAGGCCAACGTACCATTTGCCTTCCTAACTGCTTGCTGCACCTACATGTCTGCTTTCAATGATTGGTGTACACGGACACCCAGGTCCCTCTGTGCATCGACACTTCCCAAGCTTTAACTGTGACACAGCCTCCCAGCGCCAGGGGGCGCTGTTTGAGGCGGTGCATGGACCATCAACCGCCCCGCTGATAACATCAGCGCCATGCGGACGCGTAGCAAGGCCCCTCCCCTTCACTTAAAGGGGCGGTACGCTGCGAGGTCCGGTGATGTCTCCGCGGCGTGCACTGGGCCACCAGGGAAGGGTTCGGCCGTGGGGGTAGGGGGGGGGGGGGGGGGGTGCCGGGCCTCCATTTTCGGCCTGACAATTGAAAGAAAATGGCGGCCGCGGCGGTGCGCCTTCCTCCGTTAAGAGCGGCCGCATCGCCCAGCCACCGGCAGCCTCCCACCTGGCGAAACCGTCGGGGGCACCGACCGACAGGCGGCCGCGCTCCTGCGGGACAACTTCCCCCGCTCGGCGGTAAGGGAAGGCCAGAAAGTCGGGGCGCGGCAGAAACCCGTTTCCCCTCCCTCCCCTCCCCTCCCCTCCCCGGCCCGGGGGGGGGGGGGGCAATTGCGGATGGGTCGCGCCCTCCATCTGGCCCCCGGTCGGTAAGGCCTTACCGTTCCATTAGCGCCTCTTAGCGGCGGTAACGGGCCTTAACAAAAGGGGCAATTTCAGCCACTTAATATTTAGCGGGGCTTTGCGGCCGAATAGGCCCATTGCTCATTGAGGTTTAAATAGATTGCTGAACACATTCCCCCATTGTTCACGTTGGAATCAGTGATTCCACTTCAAAGTGAGTTTACAAGGAGAGGCCTTTCACGACCTCAGGATGCCCAAAAGCACTTCACAGCCGATCAAGTACTTTTCTGAAGAGGAGTCGCTGTTGTAATGTCGTTCGCATGCCAGACACGAGGCTCCCAAAGCAAGCGCTCTACTCGGAACTCCCACACGGCAAGTGAGCCCCAGGTGGGCAGAGGAAACGTTTCAGGGACACCCTCAAAGCCTCCCTGATAAAGTGCAACATCCCCACAGACACCTGGGAGTCCCTGGCCAAAGACCGCCCGAAGTGGAGGCAGTGCATCCGGGAGGGCGCTGAGCACCTCGAGTCTCGTCACCGAGAGCATGCAGACAGCGGAAGGAGCGTGCGGCAAACCAGACTCCCCACCCACCCTTTCCTTCAACCACTGTCTGTCCCACCTGTGACACAGACTGTAATTCCCGTATTGGACTGTTCAGTCACCTGAGAACTCACTTTGAGTGGAAGCAAGTCTTCCTCGATTCCGAGGGACTGCCGATGATGACGATGATGTCCCAGTGCAGAACCTGCAGTGATGGCCCTCCAGTGGAACAGGCTCGAGGGGCCGAATGGCCCACTCCTGCTCCTATTTCTTATGTTCCCTTTAAGGGAGGGAAGGAGCCTCGAAACGCGGCAGCAGTGCCCCGCCTGTATCCTTTAGCACTCCAGGAAGGAAGTGGAATGTTTGATACCCAATTTCTCCCTCTTCGAGTCTATTGTCTCAAATCTGCCACAAAATATCTGAATCTGAATTAGGGCTCCCATAAAAATATCCCAGTCCCCTTTCAAACCCATCATTAGCCTGATTTAAAAAAAATTTGTTCCTGGGATGTGGGCGTTCCGGTATTTATTGCCCATCCCTAATTGCCCCTTGAGAAGGTGGTGGTGAGCCGCCTTCTTGAACCGCTGCAGTCCGTGTGGTGAAGGTACTCCCACAGTGCTGTTAGGGAGGGAGTTCCAGGGTTTTGACGCAGTGATGATGAAGGAAGGGCGATATATTTCCAAGTCAGGATGGTGTGTGACTCAGAGGGGAACGTGGAGGTGGTGGTGTTCCCATGCATCTGTTGCCCTTGTCCTTCCAGGTGGTAGAGGTCGCGGGTTTACATAAGAACATAAGAAATAGGAGCAGGAGTCAGCCATTTGGCCCCTCGAGCCTGCTCTGTCATTTAATAAGATCATGGCTGATCCGATCATGGACTCAGCTCCACTTCCCTGCCCGGTCCCCATAACCCTTTACTCCCTTATCGCTCAAAAACCCCCTGGAACCTTGTAACCTGCATCACAACTGACCATCAGAGGGCCTACTTGTTGGGATCCCAGCGTCCCTTGGGAGTACAGTATATAAGCAGGCCACCCACGAGGTACCTGCACTCTGGAACTACAATAAAGGAGCTAAGGTCACACTTGCTCATTACACACAGTACTTGGTCTGACCATTTATTATGAGTATAACACTATAATTCTAAAGCGCTTTGGGTTGTCCTGAGGTCGTGAAAGGCGCTATATAAATGCAAGTCTTTCTTTCTTTTAATCCATCACATTACATGCAAAGGAACACGCCTGTTGAGAGGACTGTGCAAAAAAATGTTTCTCAAGCTACCAATGCCCGGCAGGTTGAAAGCATAATGTGCCGGAATACAGATACATGTGACATGTTTGATCCCGTTGCAGGTCATGTATTCTTTGAATTCAGCACTGATGAAGCACAGCCCATTGTCACTGACTAGGACATCAGGCAGGCCTTGCGTGGCAAACATGGCTCGTAGACTTTCAATGGTGGCCGTGGATGTGCTTACAGACATTATTGCACATTCAATCCACTTTGAGTAAGCGTCCACGACAACCAGGAACATTGTGCCTAGGAATGGGCCCGCATAGCCGACATGGATCCTCGACCACGGTTTGGAGGACCATGACCACAAACTTAGCGGTGCCTCTCTGGGTGCATTGCTCAACTGAGAGCAAGTGTTGCACTGGTGCACGCATGACTCTAAATCTGAGTCGATGCCCAGCCACCACACGTGGGATCTGGCTATGGCTTTCATCATCACGATGCCTGGGTGGGTGCTGTGCAGTTCGTAAATGAATGTGTCTCTGCCTTTCTTGGGCAAGACCAAGCGATTGCCCCACAAAAGAAAGTCTGCCTGCAGGGACAGCTCATCTTTGCGTCTGTGGAACGGCTTAATCGCTTCCTGCATCTCCACTGGGACACTGGACCAGCTCCCATGGAGGACACAGTTTTTTTTACCAGGGACAGTAGCGGATCCTGGCTGGTCCAGGTCCTGATCTGGCGGGCCGTAACGGGGGATTTCTCGTTCTCAAATGCCTCCATCGTCATGAGCAAGTCCGCTGGCTGTGCCATTTCCACCCCAGTGGTGGGCAATGATAGCCGACTGAGAGCATCTGCGCAGTTCTCTGTGCCCGGTCTGTGGCAGATTACATAGTTGTATGCCGACAGTGTGAGCGCCCATCTTTGGATGCGGGCAGGGGCATTGGTATTAATCCCTTTGCTCTCCGAGAATAGCGATATGAGCGTCTCGTGGTCAGTTTCAAGCTCGAACTTGAGGCCAAACATGTACTGGTGCATTTTTTTTGCCCCGTAAACGCATGCCAGAGCCTCTTTTTCAACCATATTGTAGGCCCTTTCGGCCTTGGACAAACTCCTGGACGCATGTGCAACTGGTTGCAAAATCCCCGATTCATTAGCCTGTTGTAACACACACCCGACCCCGTATGACAACGCATCGCAAGCTAACACTACTCGTTTACATGGGTTATACAGAACAAGCAGATTTTTAGAACACAGTAAATTTCTGGCTTTCTTAAAAGCAGCCTCTTGTGAATTCCCCCATACCCAGTCATCTCCCTTGCGCAGTAGCGCATGTAGGGGTTCTAGCAGGGTGCTTAACCCAGGTAGGAAATTACTGAAGTAGTTAAGGAGTCCCAGGAACGACCGCAGCTCCATCACGTTCCGTGGTCGTGGCGCGTTCTTGATGGCCTCCGTCTTGGCGTCGGTGGGTCTGATGCCGTCTGCTGTGATTCTCCTTCCTAAGAATTCGACCTCCTGTGCCAGGAAAACACACTTCTAGCATTTCAACCTGAGCCCCACGTGATCCAACCGACTAAGATCCACCTCCTGATTCTTCAAGTGCTCCATGGTGTCCCGACCTGTAACCAATATGTCGTCCTGGAAGACCACTGTTCAAGGAACCGACTTTAGCAGGCTCTCCATGTTCCGCTGGAAGATCGCTGCAGCCAACCGAATCACAAACGGGCACCGGTTGTAAATAAACAGACCTTTGTGCGTGTTGATGCAGGTGAGGCCTTTCGAAGACTCCTCCAGCTCTTGCGTCATGTTGGCCGAGGTCAGGTCCAGCTTGGTGAACGTCTTTCCTCCAGCCAGGGTCGCAAATAGGTCGTCTGCTTTAGGTAGCGGGTACTGGTCCTGCAGCGAAAAACGGTTAATCGTTACTTTATAGTCCCCGCAAATTGTAACCGTACCGTCCTCCTTGAGTACCGGAACAATCGGACTGGCCCAGTCATTGAATTCCACCGGCACGATGATGCCTTCGCGTTGCAGCCTGTCCAGCTCGATTTCCAGTTTGTCACGCATCATGTACGGTACCGCCTGAGCCATGTGGTCGATGGGTCGTGTACCGGGAACCAAATGGACAAGCACTTTCACCCCCGAGAAGCTTCCAATGCCTGGCTCGAATAACGAAGGGAATTTGCTTAGAACCTGGGTACATGCGGTGTCATCGACGGACGAAAGCGCTCGGATGTCTTCCCAGTTCCAGCGGATTTTCCCCAGCCAGCTTCTGCCAAACAACGTGGGGCCATCCCCTGGCACAATCCACAGCGGGAGTTCGGGTACTGCTCCGTCATAGGAGACTTTGACTTCAGCACTGCCAATTACAGGGATTAGTTCCTTTGTATAAGTCCTTAGTTGGTGTGAATGGGGCTGAGCTTGGGCCTGTGTGCCTTCTTTCCCCACAGCCTGTCAAAGGCCATTTTACTCTGGCCGTATGGACTGACTTGTCCCCGTGTCCAGCTCCATAGACACTAGAATACCGTTCAGTTCAACTTTCAACATTATTCGTGGGCATTTTGTTGTGAACGTGTATATCCCCTACACCTCTGCCTCCTCCGTACGAGTCTCCAGTTCCGTCTGATCCTCTGCAACGTGGTGGTTTGCAGAGTTTGCAGGGTTTGCAGCTCGCCTGCACATTCGTTGGAGGTGTCCTATTGTTCTGCAGCCATTGAACGCATAGTTCTTAAAGCGGCATTGATGGGGCCGATGATCACCTCCGCAGCGCCAACAAGGTGTTAACTGCCTCGCATTAACAGATGATGGTGGACTCTGGGTCAATTGAGGTCGGGCCACAGCAGCCGGTGTGTACGTTCTGCCCTGTACATTTCTGCTCAAAACCGACATTACTTTATGCACAGTACTGGCCGAAATGTCTTTGTTCTGTGAAATCTGTTTGGTGTTGTCGTTGGTGGACATAAATGCCTGGGCAATCGTTATGGCTTTACTCAGATTCGGGGTTTCTACAGTCAACAGTTTGCGAAGGATTGTCTCATGTCCGATGCCCAGTACAAAAAAGTCTCTGAGCATTTGTTCTAGGAATCCCTCAAGCTCACAATGTCCTGCAAGGCATCTTAGTTTGGCGACGTAGCTCGCCACTTCCTAGCTCTCCAATCGTTGACACATGTAGAACCGATATAGAAACATAGAAACTTGGAAAATAGGTGCAGGAGTAGGCCATTCGGCCCTTCGAGCCTGCACCACCATTCAATAAGATCATGGCTGATCATTCGCCTCAGTACCCCTTTCCTGCTTCCTCTCCATACCCCTTGATCCCTTTAGCCGTAAGGGCCATATCTAACACCCTCTTGGATATATCTAATGACCTGGCATCAACAACTCTCTGTGGCAGGGAATTTCACAGGTTAACAACTCTGAGTGAAGAAGTTTCTCCTCATCTCAGTCCTAAATGGCTTACCCCTTATCCTTAGACTATGTCCCCTGGTTCTGGACTTTCCCAACATCGGGAACATTCTTCCTGCATCTAACCTGTCCAGTCCCGTCAGAATCTTATATGTTTCTATGAGATCCCCTCTCATCCTTCTAAACTCCAGTGAATAAAGGCCCATTCGATCCAGTCTCTCCTCATATGTCAGTCCTGCCATCCCGGGAATCAGTCTGGTGAACCTTCGCTGAACTCCCTCAATAGCAAGAATGTCCTTCCTCAGATTAGGAGACCAAAACTGAACACAATATTCCAGGTGAGGCCTCACTAAGGCCCTGTACAACTGCAGTAAGACCTCCCTGCTCCTATACTCAAATCCTCTAGCTATGAAGGCTAACATGCCATTTGCCTTCTTCACCGCCTGCTGTACCTGCATGCCAACTTTCAATGACTGATGTACCATGACACCCAGGTCTCACTGCACCTCCCATTTTCCTATTCTACCGCCATTCAGATAATATTCTGTCTTCATGTTTTTGCCCCCAAAGTGGATAACTTCACATTTATCCACATTATACTACATCTGCCACACGTTTGCCCACTCACCTAACCTGTCCAAGTCACTCTGCAGCCTTTTAGTGTCCTACTCATGGCTCACACCGCCACCCAGTTTCGTGTCATCTGCAAACTTGGAGATATTACACTCAATTCCCTCATCCATGAAAACACTTTCCTTCGGATTTAGGTGCTCCCGGACCAGCGTACACCCTTCTTCGTAGGATTTCTCTGTTGGTTTAGCCGGGGCCAGGAGATTCTTCATGAGACCATAGGTTTTTGCCCCACAAACAGTTTAGAGGATTACCCTTCTTTTGATCGCGTTCTCGTCCCCTTCCACCTCGTTGGCTAAGAAGTATTGGTCGAGTCTCTCCACGAAGGTCTCCCAATCGTCCCCTTCTGAGAACTTCTCCAGGATGACGACTGTTCTTTGCATTTTCGCGTGGTTGTTCGTTACCTCGTCGCCCATTGTTAGACTCATAATAAATGGTCAGACCAAGTACTGTGTGTAATGAGCAAGTGTGACCTTAGCTCCTTTATTGTAGATCCAGAGTGCAGGTACCTCATGGGTGGCCTGCTTATATACTGTGCCACCAAGGGATGCTGGGATCCCTTGGGACTCCAACAGGTAGGCCACTCTGGTGGGCAGGTTTGACGCAGGTTACAAGGGGTTAAATACATAACACATAGAATGGTCACAGCACAGAAGAACATAAGAAATAGGAGCAGGAGTAGGCCATACTGCCCCTCGAGCCTGCTCCACCATTTAATACGATCATGGCTGATCCGATCATGGACTCAGGTCCACTTCCCTGCCCGCTCCCCATAACCTCTTATTCCCTTATCGATTAAGAAACTGTCTATCTCTGTTTAAAATTTATTCAATGACCCAGCTTCCACAGCTCTCTGAGGCAGCGAATTCCACAGATTTACAACCCTCTGAGAGAAGAAGGCCATTCGGCCCGTCGAGCCCATGCCGGTTCTCAGCAAGGGCACCTCAGTCAGTCCCACTCCCCCGCCCTTTCCCCATAGCCCTGCACATTTTTATCCTTCAGGTACTTATCCAACTTTCTTTTGAAAGCCACGATTGAGTCTGCCTCCACCACTCTCTCAGGCAGTGCATTCCAGATCCTAACCACTCGCTGCGTAACAAAGTTTTTCCTCATGTCGCCTTTGGTTCTTCTGCCAATCGCCTTAAATCTGTGTCCTCTGATTCTCGACCCTTCCACCAATGGAAACAGTTTCTCTCTCTCTACTCTGTCAGATCCCTCATGAATTTTCACACCTCCTCTTATCTCCTCTGAATCTTCTCTGCACTAAGGAGAACAACCCCAGACAATGAAATACTTTTGAAGTGCAGTCACTGTTGTAATGTAGGAAGAACGGCAACCGATTAGCGCACAGCAAGCTCCCACAAGCAACAATGTGCTAATGACCGGATAATCTATTTTTTGTTATTGAAGTGGGGATTTCAAGCTCTGCTGTAACGATAAGGTTGAGAAGGGGTCTCAGGGCCTATCATCACCATAGGTAGTCCCTCGGAATCGAGGAAGACTTGCTTTCACTCTTAAAGTGAGTTCTTAGGTGGCTGAACAGTCCAATACAAGAGCCACAGTCCCTGTCACAGGTGGGACAGATAATCTTGAGGGAAGGAATGGGTGGGACTGGTTTGCCGCACGCTCCTTCCGCTGCCTGCGCTTGATTTCTGCATGCTCTCGATGACGAGACTCGAGGTGCTCAGCGCCCTCCCGGATGCTCTTCCTCCACTTAGAGCGGTCTTTGGCCAGAGACTCCCAGGTGTCGGTGGGGATGTTGCACTTTATCAGGGAGGCTTTGAGGGTGTCCTTGTAACGTTTCGTCTGCCCACCTTTGGCTGGTTTGCCGTGAAGGAGTTCCAAGTAGAGCACTTGCTGAGGGAGTCTCGTGTCTGGCATGTGAATAATGTGATCTGCCCAGCAAAGCTGCTCGAGTGTGGTCAGTGCTTCAACGCTGGGGATGTTGGCCTGGTCGAGGACGCTAACGTTGGTGCGTCTGTCCTCCCAGGGGATTTTAAGGATCTTGCGGAGACATCGTTGGTGGTATTTCTCCAGCGACTTGAGGTGTCTACTATATATGGTCCATATCTCTGAGCCATACAGGCGGGCAGGTATTACTGCAACGGGCTGTTTGCAGTGGTCAGCTTTTAGATCGCTTCAAAGACAGTTGAACTAAGGCTGAGAATAACATGTTGACTTTGCAGGAACTATCCAAGGTAAGCTGCATGACTTCGAAATGGAACCACAAGGGGCTGAGGAAGGTGTGAAAGCAGAACAATAGGGCGGAAATAAATTGTTAAAACGACACCACCTGGCCTGAGCAAAGGTCAGGCTAACTGACAATAGGTTGTGGTCACACCAGTCATGCACTTTGTCGGTTACGAAGGTGGTACCTTAATGTTACGCGAGCTTGGCAGAAAACAGAGGCGAGTGACGTTATGTGACGCGGAAGGAAATTGATCAGTCGCTGTGCGCGTGGGCTTTAAACCAATCAAATTGTGCCAAAGGGTCGTGCACGGGGTTGAGCATGTACGTTTAAGTGTATAAAGGGTTGTTTGCAACTACGTATCGTTGGACAGTGACCCGGCTAGACTCAGAGCAGGTCACCTGCCCACCGATGCGAATAAAGACAGCTTGAACCCTCGAACACAGACCTGGTGTCGAGTGTTTATTTTAAATACTCCCCTTCAGTTTTATTGATTGGGGGATAAATATTGGCCAGGACACCGGGGATAACTCCCCTGCTCTTCTTCGAAGTAGTGCCCTGGATCTTTTACGCCCACCTGAGAGGGCAGACGGGGCAGACAGTTTAACGTCACATCTGACTGACGCACCTCCGACTGTGCAGCACTCCCTCAGCCCACGATGTTCCAGGGCCCGGTGCTCCAGCTCTATTTATAGCCTAAACCTGTGTGAGAACACCACCGCAGGTCGGGGCTATAAATACAGCTGGAGCACCGAGCCCTGGAACATCGCGGGCGAAGGCGCGGCGAATGAGGGTACGGAGCCCAGAAGAGCCGAGGGCCCAGGGGCAGCACAGGCCCAGCCCACACTGCGATATGTGTGCGTACTAGGCCCGTGCAGCAGAGCTGGTCTCCAGTCGTCCTGGTTAACCCTTGCCACTGGACCAAGACCTCGCTCTGTCAAGCCCGTGTGGTGGCTGGTGTGCAACGGTCACCCCACGTTAAAAAAATCCACGCACAGGCATCTTCCACCCCCTCAATTGGAGTTCAGGACCTGGAACATCGGGTCCTTCATTGAAACATCTGTGAACTCTTGTGTAAGCAAGTCATCTGTCATGTATGTAGACCGTGTATACTAACTGTATAGACACATAAGGTGTGCCACCAGAGGGCACTGCGGTGGGAGACCTGAGGGTCACCTGCATAGTTGTGCAGGGCCCAGTATAAAAGGCTGCCCACCATGTGCCTCACTCTGGAGTTACAATAAATGGGACTAAGGTCACAATAGCTAAAGTACAATACTAGACTTCGTGGAGTCACTCATAAGAGTATTAAAGACATAACAACTGACGACGAGATTACGAACTTTCACGCAAAAATGACTAACGTTGGTGTATTAGAAAAGTTCTCAGAGGGTGAAGATTGGGAAGCCTTTACAGAGCGGCTCGACCAATATTTTGTAGCAAACGACCTGATGGGCGATGATCCGACCACGCTGGCAGATAAACTCAGAGCTATCCTGTTGACCAGTCGTGGGCCCACGGTCTACGGCCTCGTCAGGGACTTGCTTGTATCAGGGAAAACAACGACCAAGTCATACGAGGAGCTGAAAGTGCTAATTCGGGACCAACTCAAACCGAAGTAGAGCATCGTCACGGCCAGGTATTGATTTTATACACACGGCCTCCCTGAGGGCCAGGAAATCGCAAAGTACGTTGCCGACCTCAGGAGGCTGGCAGGACCGTGTGAATTCAGCGCATCCCTCGCCGATTGTTGCGTGACGTCTTCGTAATTGGCATCGGTCATGAGGCCCTTCTTCACAGGCTACTGTCTGCCGAAACCACCGTCACTCTGCAGAAGGCCATCAGCATCGGCCAGGCGTTCATGACCTCAAGCTGCTGCTCCAAGCAGCTGATGACTCACTCTCAGGACTCAAACCCGGCAAGTACTGTAAATAGAATGGCGCCTTTCACAGGCAGAACTGTTGAACGTGAATCTGTCCAGGGCAGAGCGTACAGGCCCCCGAGTCCTTTAACTCAGAGTCCGCCGAGGGGTGCAAACGTAAGTCGAGTAGCACCATGCTGGCGTTGCGGAGGTAATCACAGGGCTCATCAGTGTCGGTTCAGAGACTATGTGTGCAAAGGCTGCAGCACAAAGGGCCACCTCCAGCGAATGTGCAAAAGAGCTGTCTTTGGGCCTGCCCGACACTAACAGTAACAGCAAGAGCCCTGAGCTCCGGCAACTCGAGCAAAATGAGCTCACCTCACCCACAGACCCACTAGCATGAGGCACTGCGCCGCCACCAGACGACCCAGATCTCATCCGGCCGTGCTGGAACTAGACTGTCCTTGTGTACCTGTACCGATATACCTGTACTGATCATGTAAATGTACCACACAAAAAGAAACACAACTGTAATCCACCCAACAAATGTACCAAGATGTAAATGTAAAACCCGTGTGGTGAACTTGAATGCAACTAGTATGTAACGGGCCATTAGCATGATCTCTGTGTGGGGGGTAGAGAATGGAGTAGTCATGGACTCACAACCAGAAACCACGGGGACCTCCACTGGCAACAAATCTCACTACCAACCCACCCAAGCAAGAAGTGACCCTCCAATGGTCAACCAGGAAGAACAAAGCCCAGGTCACCATCAATGTACAAGTCAATTTGCATTAAAGACTTGGGGGGGAAGTGATGTCGTGTAATGTAGACCATGTATACTAACTGTATAGACACATAAGGTGTGCCACCAGAGGGCACTGCGGTGGGAGACCTGAGGGTCACCAGCATAGGTGTGCAGGGCCCAGTATAAAAGGCTGCCCACCATGTGCCTCACTCTGGAGTTACAATAAATGGGACTAAGGTCACAACAACTCAAGTACAATACTAGATCTCGTGGAATCATTCATCATCCTCACTCGAGGGACCGCCTATGATGATGATGACTCCCTCAGCACTGCACTGGGATTTTTGTGCTCAAGTCTCTGGAGTGGGACTCGAACCACCAACATGACTCAGAGGCCTCGATTTGTGATGTGACTGAAATGCAGACTCACAAAAGGCTTGCAGCTAAGGGTGTGCCAACGTGGTTGAATTGACAGCGCATTGAAGTTACAAAGTTGTTGGTTCAGATTCCAGTGCACACAATGCAGGCCGATACTGCAGTGCATCACTGAGGCATTGCCCGGGGCACTTGTCCTGTCACAGGTGGGACAGACAGTGGTTGGAGGAAAGGGTGGGGAGTCTGGTTTGCCGCACGCTCCTTCCGCTGCCTGCGCTTGCTTTCTGCATGCTCTCGGTGACGAGACTCGAGGTGCTCAGCGCCCTCCCGGATGCACTTCCTCCACTTAGGGCAGTCTTTGGCCAGGGACTCCCAGGTGGGGATGTTGCATTTTATCAGGGAGGCTTTGAGGGTGTCCCTGTAACGTTTCCTCTGCCCACCTGGGGCTCGTTTTCCGTGTAGGAGTTCCGAGTAGAGCGCTTGCTTTAGTTTCTGCTTTTGTTTTTGAGCGATCGAGTAAAACACTAGAAAAATGCGCATTGAATATATTAAAAATCTCCGGAGAATTTCTCTGGCGTTCAGTGGGCGAGATGGCGGGTCAGGTGGGAAAATACTTTTTTTGACAGTGGGTCGGGAACCAGCTGTCAAATCACGCACACTTGCCTTTCTGAATGTCGGGTCTGACAGTGCTGAGCAGATCAGCCCAGCAACGGTGGGGAACCTCATTGTAACAATTATCGGCTCGTTAACAAGCCCGTAATAGTGACCTTACCTTTTGACTTTAGAAACATAGAAACATAGAAAATAGGAGCAGTAGTAGGCCATTCGGCCCTTCGAGCCTGCACCGCCATTCAATATGATCATGGCTGATCCTCTATCTCAACACCATATTCCCGCTTTCTCCCCATACCCCTTGATGCCTTTTGTGTCTAGAAATCTATCTATCTCCCTCTTAAATATATTCAGTGACTTGGCCTCCACAGCCTTCTGTGGTAGAGAATTCCACAGGTTCACCACCCTCTGAGTGAAAACATTTCTCCTCATCTCGATCCTAAATTTCCTATCCCGTATCCTGAGACTTGTTCTAGACTTCCCAGCCCCGGGGAAACATCCTCCCCACATCCAGTCTATCCAACCTCGTCAGAATCTTATAAGTTTCAATGAGATCCCGTCTCATTCTTCTAAACTGACCCAATCTCTCCTCATAGGACAGTCCTGCCATCCCAGGAATCAGTCTGGTGAACCTTCGCTGCACTCCCTCTATGGCAAGTATACCCTTTCTTAGGTAAGCAAACCAAAACTGCACAATATACTCCAGGTGCGGTCTCACCAAGGCCCTGTATAACAGCTCGCCTAAGGGTTTCATGCTGCTCCTGGACCCCGCCTGTTAATCTGAGGCAGAAGTTGAATGGCCGTTGAATCAGCTGATGAGTGGCCACTTGAAATGTAATATAAAAGCTCCCACCTGTTCACTTTCCAAGCTCAGAGGCTATTGCTTTCTCCCTTAGGAACACCGATTGAACTTTATGCAGATTGCAAATGTTCGGATAAACTCTCCAGCCAGTGTCACCTCCCCTGCTCTTCTTTGAAATAGTGCCACAGGATCTTTTACATCCACCTGCGAGAGCGGACTTGGCGTCGGCTTAATGCCTCATCCGAAAGAGGGCACCTCCGGCAGTGCACCATGCCCTCAGTACTGCCCCTCCGACACTGCAGCACTCCCTCAGCCATCATCATCATAGGCAGTCCCTCGGAATCGACGACTTGCAAGACATTGCTTTCACTCTTAAAAGGAGTCCTTCGGTGGCTGAACAGTCCAATACGAGAACCACAGTCCCTTGTCACAGGTGGGACAGACTGAACTTGAGGGTAAGGGTGGGTGGGACAGGTTTGCCGCACGCTTTTTCCGCATTCTGACCGTGACCGCCTTTAAAAAAGGGGACAAGTCCGACTGCGGCAACTACAGGGGAATCTCCCAGCTATCAGCCACTGGGAAAGTCATCGCTAGAGTCCTCCTCAGCCGTCTTCTCCCTGTGGCCGAGGAGCTC
This sequence comes from Pristiophorus japonicus, assembly GCF_044704955.1. Taxonomy (NCBI): domain Eukaryota; kingdom Metazoa; phylum Chordata; class Chondrichthyes; family Pristiophoridae; genus Pristiophorus; species Pristiophorus japonicus. The sequence goes on from NC_091977.1 coordinate 534,736,722, forward strand.
CTCCCGGAGTCGCAGTGCAGATTTCGTCCCCTGGTACGGTACAATGGACATGATTTTTGCCGCGCGACAGCTGTAGGAAAAATGCAGGGAGCAGCGCCAGCCCTTATACATGGCCTTCTTTGACCTTACAAAGGCCTTTGACACTGTCAACCTCGAGGGTCTATGGAGCGTCCTCCTCCGTTTCAGATGCCCCCAAAAGCTCCCTCAGCACTGCACTGGGAGTGTTGGCCTAGAAGTGTCGGGGATGGGACTTGAACCCAAAAACTTCTGACTGGGAGGCGAGAGTGCTGCCCACTGGTTGACACAATAAGGACAGATCTTAGTTTGCTAGAAATAATCCTTCCCCTCTGAAGTTCGATATTCTGGAGAAAAATCAGATCCTTTTCATATAGGGTGGCATTTATGCAGTTGTGTTTGTGTGATTATATGCAGACTCACATATTTAACTGTCAGTTGAAGACATTTTCTCACAATAAAAGATGGGGTTAGTTTTGCAAAATCAGCTTTCAGATCAAAGTATTACAATATAAATAGTTTCCTCATAAAGACTTGAATAGAAACATTGAAGAAATTTTACAGCCCAAATCTGTTAACAATGAACAATGACGAAAGGCAAAGAGCACCTGGACCAACCAGTCCACCCCACACAACTGTGACATCCCTTACACTGAAACATTCTACACTCCACCCCAACCGGAGCCATGTGATCTCCTGGGAGAGGCAAAAACCAGTTTTAAAAACCCCAGGTCAATTGGGGAAAATTCCTCTCCGACCCATCCAGACGATCGAAACTAGTCCGGGAGATCACCCTGGCCGTATTCGATTCCCTGCAGTACTTACCATCATATCTGCGCCAGCCAACAAGAGGTTATTCAGCCTAATCCTAATTACCAGCTCTAGGTCTGTAACCCTGCACGTTACTGCACTTTAAGTGCCCATCCAAGCACCTTTTAAAAGTGGTGAGGGTTTCTGCATCCACCACTCTTCCAGGCAGCGAGTTCCAGATCCCCACAAATGAAGAAGAAGCCTCCCCTCAAATCCCCTCTAAACCTTCCACCAACCGCCTTAAAACTATGCCCCCTCGTAATAGACCCCTTCACCAATGTTAATCATAGAATGATATTGCACAGTCCACGTGCTGGCTCTTTAAAAGAGCGATCCAATTAGTCCCATTCCCCCTGCTCTTTCCCCATAGCCCTACAAAACTTTTCCTTTGTAATTAGGGATGTCATCGTCATCATCATAGGCGGTCCCTCGAGTCGAGGATGACTTGCTTCCATGTCAAAAAGTTCACAGGTGTTTCAATGATGGACCTAATATTCCAGATCCCGAACTCCATGTTGAAGGGTGGAAGATGCTGTGCGTGGATTTGTTTAACGTGGGGTGACCGTTGCACACCAGCCACCACACGGTCTTGACAGAGCTAGGTCTTGGTCCAGTGGCAAGGGTTAACCTTAGGGATCCTTAGGGATGTAATACCCTATTGAAATATACTATTGCCTCTGCTTCCACCACCCTTTCAGGCAGTGCATTTCAGATCCTAACAACTTGCTGCTGAAAATAATTTCTCCTCTTCTTATCTCCTGGCTTTTTTGCTAATTACCTTAAATCTGTGTCCTTTGGTTACCGTACCCCTGCCACTGGAAACAGTTTTACTCTCAAAATCCCTGGTTAATTTGAACACCTCGATTAAATCTCCCCTTAACCTTCTCTGCTCTAAGGAGAACAACCTCAGCTTCTCCAGTCTATCCACGTCACTGAAGTCCCTCATTCCTGGAATCAATCTCGTAAATTCCCTCCTGCACCCCCTCCAAGGCCTTGACATCCTTCCTAAAGTGTGGTGCCCAGAATTGGACACAATACTCCAGCTGGGGCTGAACCAGTGTGCTATAACAACAACAACAAATTGCATTTATATAGCGCCTTTAACATAATGAAACATCCACTTCACAGGGTATATAATGAGATTAAAAAAGTGACACCGCGCCGCATAAGGAGAAATTAGGGCAAGTGACCAAAAGCTTGGTCAAAGAGGTAGGTTTTAATTAGCATCTTAAAGGAGGAGAGAGAGGTAGAGAGGTTTAGGGAGGGAGTTCCAGAGCTTGGGGCCGAGACAACAGAAGGCACGGCCACCGATGGTGGAGCGATTATAATCAGAGATGCTCAAGAGGGCAGAATTAGAGGAGCGCAGACATCTCGGGGGGGTTGTGGGGCTGGAGGAGATTACAGAGATAGGGAGGGGGCGAGGGCCATGGAGGGATTTGAAAAGAAGGATGAGAATTTTGAAATTGGGCATCGCTTATCCGGGAGCCAATGTAGGTCAGCGAGCGCAGTGGGGTGATGGGTGAGTGGGATTTGTAAAGGTTCAGTATAAGTTCCTTGCTTAATATTTAAGAAATATAGTTTAAACACAGATGATGCTTGTACTTTTCCAGTTTCCCCAATTTGAAAAATAAAACAAAATATGTTTAATTTAAAATTTTAATTTGAATGTAATTAAGTTTAAGACAGTCAAACAACACTTTTAAGAGATGGTGTTTTTTTTTCCAACCTAAAAAATGTAATGTTGCCTCTTCTGATCAGACCAAACAGCTAACATAATACTGGAAGAGCAGTTCCACAGGGCTCAGTACTCGGTTCCTTGCTTTTTATGGTATATATCAATGATATAGACTTAAATGCAGGGGGTATGATAAAGAAATTTTCAGGTGATACACAAATTGGCCGTGTGGTTGACAGTGAGGAGGAAAGCTCCAGGCTGCAGGAAGATATCGATGAACGAGGGGGCATAGTTTTAAGGTGGTTGGTGGAAGGTTTAGAGGGGATTTGAGGGGAGGCTTCTTTACGCAGAGGGTTGTGGGGATCTGGAACTCGCTGCCTGGAAGGGTGGTGGATGTAGAAACCCTCACCACTTTTAAGAGATGGTTGGATGGGCACTTAAAGGGCAGTAACCTGCAGCGTTACGGACCTAGAGCTGGTCATTGGGATTAGACTGGATAACCTTTTGTTGGACGGCGCAGATACGATGGTAAGTACTGCAGGGAATAGAATACGGCCAGGGTGATCTCCTGGACTAGTTTCGATCGCCTGGATGGGTTGGAAAGGAATTTTCCCAGATTTTTTCTCCCTAAATTGGCCTGGGTTTTTATCTGGTTTTTGCCTCTCCCAGGAGTTCCGGTTGGGGTGGAGTGTAGAATGTTTCAGTGTAAGGGGTGTCGCAGTTGTGTGAGGCAGACTGGTTGGGCCGGGTGCTCTTTGCCTTTCCGTCATTGTTCATTGTTTATAGGTTTATATGTAACCTTCAGGGCTGCTGACCGAGGGCCGTGCGGCTCTTTGTCGGCCGGCGTGGACACGATGGGCCGAAATGGCCTCCTCCTGAGCTGTAAATTTCTATATTTCTATGTTTCTAATTGGTCAGTTGGGCAGAAACGTGGAAAATGGAATTCAATCCACAAAAGTGTGAGGTAATGCATTTGGAGAGGGGCAACAAGGCAAAGGAATACACAATAAATGGGAGGATACCGAGAAGTGTGGAGGAACAGAAGGACCTTGGAGTGCATGTCCACAGATCCTTAAAGGTAGCAGGACAGGTTGATAAGGTGGTTAAAAAGGCATGCAGAATACTTTCCTTTATAAGAACATAAGAACATAAGAAATAGAAGCAGGAGAAAACCATACGGCCCCTCGAGCCTGCTCCGCCATTTAATACGATCATGGCTGATCCGATCATGGACTCAGATCCACTTCCCTGCCCGCTCCCCATAACCCCTTATTCCCTTATCGTTTAAGAAACTGTCTATTTCTGTCTTAAATTTATTCAATATCCCAGCTTCCGCAGTTCTCTGAGGCAGAAAATTCCACAGATTTACAACCCTCTGAAAGAAGAAATTTTAAATCGGCGTCCCCTTATTCTAAGGTCATACCCTCTAGTTCTAGTCTCCCCCATTAATGGAAACATCCTCTCTGCATCCACCTTGTCAAGCCCCCTCATAATCTTATACGTTTCGATAAGATCACCTCTCATTCTTCTGAATTCCAATATTAGCCTTGTAAGATTTCTAAATCTCTGGCGTTAAACTGACACCAAGACTGATTCTTGTAAAATAATTTGGAATTGTTTATTAAACACACACACGTTCACATCTATTAGAGGAACAGCAATTGTCAGCTATCTTACAGATCTACTTAGTGACAACAGATACAATGGTGTTGCAATTAAAAAGATCACTTCCTTCTGGCAAAGCACAAGGCTTCTTTGTCTGTAGAGGGAGATCCTGTTTGTGCCGTGTGCTTAAGAAAAGAGAGATAGAGGAGAGCCAGCAATCTTTGGCATGACTTATTACAACCCTTAAGGCCATTGTAGCGTATGTAGGCACTCCACGAGGCAGGGTATGATACTTAAACTGTGTAGACCTGTAGTCCTTTATTTGCAGCTCCTGAGAGCAGACAACAAGCTGTGTGTTCCTTTTTATACTGGGTTACCCGCAGTGTGCAGGCAACCCCTGGGTCTCCAGCAACAGCACCCTCTGGTGTATAGGCAAGGTGTGTACAGTGTAAGGGTACATTCAGTGTTGCATAACAGTGTTACAGACATCATACAGTAAACAAGCATGCAAACTACAACATAAGTACATAAGAATTAGGAACAGGAGTAGGCCATCTAGCCCCTCGAGCCTGCTCCGCCATTCAAAAAGATCATGGCTGATCTGGCCGTGGACTCAGCTCCACTTATCCGCCCGCTCCCCGTAACCCTTAATTCCCTTATTGGTTAAAAATCTATCTATCTGTGATTTGAATACATTCAACGAGCTAGCCTCAACTGCTTCCTTGGGCAGAGAATTCCACAGATTCACAACCCTCTGGGAGAAGAAATTCCTTCTCAACTCGGTTTTAAATTGGCTCCCCCGTATTTTGAGGCTGTGCCCCCTAGTTCTAGTCTCCCCGACCAGTAGAAACAACCTCTCTGCCTTTATCTTGTCTATCCCTTTCATTATTTTAAATGTTTCTATAAGATCACCCCTCATCCTTCTGAACTCCAATGAGTAAAGACCCAGTCTACTCAATCTATCATCATAAGGTAACCCCCTCATCTCTGGAATCAGCCAAGTGAATCGTCTCTGTACCCGCTCCAAGGCTAGTATATCCTTCCTTAAGTAAGATGACCAAAACTGCACGCAGTACTCCAGGTGTGGCCTCACCAATACCCTGTACAGTTGCAGAAGGTCCTCCCTGCTTTTGTACTCCATCCCTCTCGCAATGAAGGCCAACATTCCATTCGCCTTCCTGATTACCTGCTGCACCTGCAAACTAACTTTTTGGGATTCATGCACAAGGAGTGCCCTCGACCGGCTCTCGAGGGGAAAATCCCCGGGGCTGGACGGGCTGACCGTGGAGTTCCACAGGGCGTTCTGGGACGTCCTGGGGGGCGACTACGCGCGGGTCCTGGGGGAAAATCTGGCGACCGGGGAGATGCCCCTCTCTTGGCGCAGGGCAGTCATCGTCCTGCTGCCTAAGAAGGGCGATCTCCGCCTCCTTAAGAACTGGTGCCCGGTCTCCCTCCTCAGCACGGACTACAAAATCTTCGCCAGGGCGATGTCTGCTCGCTTTGGTGCCGTGCTGGACCACATGATCCACCCCGACCAGTCCTACACGGTCCCGGGCCGGACAATCCACGATAACATCCATCTGGTCCGGGACCTCATCCATTGTTCCCAGGAGGCTGGTCTGTCGGTCGCCTTCCTATCCCTCGACCAAGAGAAGGCGTTCGACAGGGTGGATCACGACTATCTGCTCGGAACTCTGCGCGCTTTCGGGTTCGGGACGCATTTCGTCGCCCGGATCCGACTTTTGTACGCCGCCGCGGAGTGTCTGATTAAGGTTAACGGGTCCTTGACGGCGCCCCTTCGCTTTAGGAGAGGGGTGCGCCAGGGATGCCCCATGTCCGGCCAGTTATACGCCGTTTGCGTGGAGCCTTTCCTGCGCCTCTTGCGGACGAGGTTGACGGGACTGGCTCTGCAAGGGCTGGGCGTGGAGCTCGTCCTCTCGGCTTACGCCGATGACGTGCTCCTCGCGTTAGAGGATCCCGCTGACCTGCGGAGGATGCGTGAGTGCCAGGAGATTTACTCGGCCGCGTCCTCCGCCAGGATCAACTGGGAGAAATGTTCCGGACTCCTGGTGGGTCAGTGGTGGGTGGACTCCCTGCCGGAGGAGCTCAGGCCTTTTGCCTGGAGCACGACCCATCTCCTCTATCTGGGAGTCTACCTTAACCCCGACGAGGGAGCCTGGCCGGCGAACTGGCAGGAGCTGGAGGCCAAGGTCACCGCTCGCCTAGGGCGCTGGACAGGACTGCTCCGAGTGCTGTCCTACAGGGGTCGAGCGCTAGTCATAAACCAGCTGGTGGCCGCAATGTTGTGGTACCGGCTGGTCACTTTGACCCCTCCCCCTGCGTTTGTCGCCAAGATACAGAAGAAGCTGGTGGACTTCTTCTGGAACAACAGGAAGCATTGGGTCTCTGCTGCGGTCTTGAGTCTCCCGCTTGAGGAGGGCGGTCAGTCGTTGGTGTGCGTCAGCGCCCAGCTCGCGACTTTCCGTCTTCAGACCCTGCAGAGATACCTTTACATCGAGCCCCCTCCTAGGTGGTGCGCTCTGGCGAGGTATTTCTTCCGCCAGCAGCGCGACCTCAATTATGACACGCAGCTCCTGTTTGTGAACTTGGGGGGTGCCAGGACCGCCCTCCGGGAGCTGCCTGTCTTTTACAGGGAACTCATCAGGGTCTGGAACAAAGTCTCCACCAAGCGCAGCTCTCCGCCGGCTGGAGTGGCGGCCGTCCTGCAGGAACCGCTGCTCGGGAATCCGTACCTCCACGGCCGAGGTTTTATGTGGCGGTTGGAAGAGAGGGCTGTGGCTGGTGAGGTGACCAGGGTCAGGGACCTGCTCGATGGCGGAGGAGCGGGCTGGATGGCGCCAAACACGCTGGCGCGGCGCCTAAATTCTGCCAACGTCCGCCACGCGGCCGATGCCATCGAGTCGCTAAAAACAGCTCTGGGCCCTAACTCCGTTAGGTGCATCGAGGAGGCTCAAGCACGTGGGGAGATCCCGTCCGAACTGACCCCCGTCCGGACGGAATTCCTCATCGGCGCCAAACCCCGGAACCTCCCTCGGGGGCCGGCGCCTCACAACTTGAGCCGCCTCGGGGAAATCCCCTCCGTGCCTTTCAGTTCCGCGCGGAGGGGTTTCCTGTACGGGCTGCTCCTGCACACCCTCAACTTTGCCATCCTCGCCGGCCGTCCGGACACGCCATGGCGTACCATCTTGCCGTCCGGAGGAGGCGGGGGTCCCCGATGGAGGGCACTCTACGCAGGGGTCCTCCCACTATTCATCGGGGACTTGGCCTGGAGGGTGGTGCACGGAGCAGTGCCATGCAACAAATTTTTAAGCCGGTTCACGGACTCCCAGGCCGCCTGCAATTTCTGCGGTCTGGAGGAGTCCGTGTTCCATGTTTTTATTGAGTGCACAAGGTTGCAGCCCCTGTTCCATTATTTGAAGGGGCTGCTCCTGAAATTCTGGCTGCACTTCAGTCCCACTCTCCTGATCTTTGGGCACCCTGTGCGGAGGGGAGCGGGTAGGTCCGAAGGCCTCCTCGTAGGACTGCTCCTGGGCACGGCCAAGGGTGCCATCAGCCGGTCCAGGCAGCGGGCGGTCGAGGGGGTCGTTTAACCTGACTGCCTGCCTCTCTTCCGCTCTTACATCCGGTCCAGGGTGTCCTTGGAGATGGAGCACGCGGTGTCCACCGGTACGCTCGCGGCCTTCCGCGAGAGGTGGGCACCGGAGGGACTGGAGTGCATCATCACGCCCGGCAACCAAATTTTAATTTGATTTTACGTTTTAAAGTTTAATTTGTTTTAATTGCCGGTGCTTTTAGTGTCCCCCTCCCCTTTTATAGGGGGCACTGGAAAAAATTTGATTTTAGCGCCCCCAAAAAAAAACCAAAAAAAAAGAAAAGAAAAAAAAAGGGGCCTTGTAAATGTATGCTGTGTCATCCAGGGCGGGTGGCACGGTTTAATGTCTTTTTATGTTCACAGATAAACTCAAAAAGAGTTTCATGCACAAGGACCCCCAGGTCCCTCTGCACCGCAGCATGTTGTAATTTCTCCCCATTCAAATAATATTCCTTTTTACTGTTTTTTTTCCCCCAAGTCCTCACACTTTCCAACATTGTATTCCATCTGCCAAACCTTAGCCCATTCGCTTAACCTATCTAAATCTCTTTGCAGCCTCTCTGTGTCCTCTACACAACCCGCTTTCCCACTACTCTTTGTGTCATCTGCAAATTTTGTTACACTACACTCTGTCCCCTCTTCCAGGTCATCTATGTATATTGTAAACAGTTGTGGTCCCAGCACCGATCCCTGTGGCACACCACAGGCTCTGATCACACATAGTCGAGCCTGCATTATACATTCTATCATTTGCATCACTTTTGCGTGTCCTGGTTTCAACAGACATGATTACATGAGGCATTTCACATTCTTTATCATTATTGTTAAGCATAATAAACTTGTACTTAACCTTACTGACACCTGCATTCATCTCATTAGTCATATTAGTTAAACCAGGATCACAATTCATGGTCACATTGCATACATTTTCATACTTGCACCCTTTAATTGCATCTTTAGCTTTAAAGTCCGTGTACTCAAATAGTTGAAACTTCCCCTTAAAATTTTTTTGGTTACCGGTCTCCTTTAAGGGAGCCTTCAAATCTGATTGGCAGCTTGATGTCACATGATACTCCTCCATGTTCAGTTGTGGCATGGCAGATGCCATTTTGATTACAGGTTCTGCTGCTTGTGGTGCTGCAGCCATTTTCTGGTCTTGCTGCAGGTAGGCGTGGTGCTCTTTTCTTCCACAGGTTCGATCTTGGATGTTGGGAATCCATTTCTTTTGTCAATGTTCGCCTCTTGGAGTGCTGCCCCGGCCCGGAAAGTGGAGTTTGGATCCTCGGTCTCGGAGATTTCGCCAGGATGCTGTGGGCAGTTGAGCTGGACAGTGGAATCTCTGGATGCTGCAATGGATCCATGTTCGAGGTCGATTGCCGGAGCCCGGAGGTCTGGGAGCAGCTTCACTTGGACAGGCTGCCTTTGTGGTCGATTGTCGGGATTCATCCAAAGTTTTTCAAAGGTCGCTTGGCTCATCACAGACTGGCTCGCCCCTGTGTCGCTCTCCATAGAAACTGGGACCCCGTCGATGTCTACGTTCATCGCCCATGGAGAACTTTTGGTGGAGCAGGTATGAGTTCCATACTCTTCTTCCAGGGGTTGAGCAACTTCACCTTCCTCTGTGTCAGAGCCCTGGTGATCAGCCAACACTTCAGAGACGCAGTGAGTAAAGCTTTCTCTGCACATCCTTTGAAGGTGTCTTTTCTCTTTACATGCATAGTCTTTGTAGCGGCACTGGTGGGCCCTGTGGTTTCCTCCACAGGGGCTAGCTGGTTTGCCCCATGTGGCGGATTCAGGGTTGCGTGACTCGGGGCAGCGTTTCTGTCCTTGGAAGTATCAATGCGGTGCACTGCTCTCGTCAGTTTAGAGTCCCTTTGTGCTTCATTTAGGTGGTCGCTAAAGTCGCTCGGTGCAGCCAGTCTCCTTAAGTGTTCCAGTCTTTCTACAAAAGCATCCCAATCTTCCCCATCGGTAAATTGCTGAAAGTTGCTGAGATTCGACATGCTGAGCGCGTGGTTCGTGACCTCGTATTCCCGTCGCCACTTGTGACGTATGTAGGCACCTTTAGTAATGACTCCACGAGGCAGGGTATGGTACTTAAACAGGGTAGACCTGTAGTCCTTTATTTGCAGCTCCTGAGTGAGGACAACAAGCTGTGTGTTCCTTTTTATACTGGGTTACCTGCAATGTGCAGGCAAGGTGTGTACAGTGTAAGGATACATTCAGTGTTGCATAACAGTGTTGCAGACATCACACAGTAAACAGGCATGCATACACAACAGCCATTGTCTCTCGGAAAGCCTCAGGATTGGGTCCTTGTTCCAGGGCCATTCCTGATTGGCTTATTCCTCATACATGTGTCTGTCTGGAGGGCCCGGTGCTATTCCTTGATGAGGTTAATGGCTTTCCAATTAACATCTTTTCGAGTTTGGCAAGTTTCAAAGCCATGCTTCCTTTGTAACTTTAGCTCTGCCCAGCCAGGAGACATGAACTTGGGGAAGGTATCCATTGTTTCTTTCAACACTGCAGCCTTAATCTACACTTTTAACATATACAGAATTAATTTTATCATTACTAAACACTTTTATTCTTCCACTAAGGCATAGAATACAAGAGCAGGGAGGTTATGCTTGAACTGTATAAAGTACTGTTTAGGCCACAGCTGGAGTACTGCGTGCAATTCTGGTCACCGCATTACAGGAAGGACAAGATTTCACTAGAGAGGGTGCAGAGGAGATTTACGAGGATGTTGCCTGGAAAGGAAAACTTTAGGTGTGAGGAAAGATTGGATAGGCTGGATCTGTTTTCCTTGGAATGAACATCTTGAACCATTTCATTATTTCAAGCTGCAGCACAAATCTATTTCCAAATATCTCCTTGTGTGGCTTGGTGTCAATTTCTTCCGTTTGCTAACGCACCTGCTACATTAAAGGCGCTATATAAATGCAAGTTTTAATCGGACTACCAAACGGCTATTCCTTGAACCCAAAGATCTGGGGGGAGGGTTCAGGATAAATTCTGGAAAAGAATAAAACAGCTGAAGGGTAAGGATCAAAGATATACTTATGGGAGGGGCTATGTCCAAGTGAGGGAGGAGGTAGGGCTTGGAAGTACATAGAAACATAGAAACATAGAAAGTAGGTGCCGGAGTAGGCCATTCGTCTCTTGGAGCCTGCACCAGCATTCAATATGATCATTGCTGATCATTCTCTCAGTACCCCTTTCCTGCTTTCTCTCCATACCCCTTGACCACTTTAGTCATAAGGGCCACATCTAACTCCCTTTTGAATATATCTAATGAACTGGCCTCAACAACTTTCTGTAGTAGAGAATTCCACAGGTTCACAATTCTCTGAGGAAAGAAGTTTCTCCTCATCTGGGTCCTAAATGACTTGCCCCTTATCCTTAGACTGTGACCCCTGGTTCTGGACTTCCCGGGGGTCTCGGGGCGTGGTAATGCTGAATTCAGAAACTCATTGTAAAAGTGGTCAAACTTGCAGATGTTACCAAACTAGGAGGGGGAGTGGAATTGGAAGAGGCCGCTCACAAATAAGAGACTTGCATTTATATAGCGCCTTTCACGACCACCGGACCTCCCAAAGAGCTTTGCAGCCAATGAAGTACTTTTGGAGTGTAGTCACTGTTGTAATGTGGGAAACGCAGCAGCCAATTTGCACACAGCAAGCTCCCGCAAACAGCAATGTGATAATGACCAGATCATCTGTTTTTAGTGATGTTGATTGAGGGATAAATATTGGCCCCAGGACACCAGGGATAACTCCCCCTGCTCTTCTTTGAAATAGTGCCGTGGGATCTTTTACTTCCACCTGAGAGAGCAGACGGGTCCCTCGGTTTAACGTCTCATCTGAAAAATGGCACCTCCGACAGTGCAGAAAGGAACAGCATCCGGGAGGGCGCTGAGCACCTCGAGTCTCGTTGCCGAGAGCATGCAGAAACCAAGCGCAGGCAGAGGAAGGAGCGTGCGGCAAACCAGACTCCCCACCCACCCTTTCCTTCAACCACTGTCTGTCCCACCTGTGACAGAGACTGTAATTCCCGTATTGGACTGTACAGTCACCTGAGAACTCACTTTTAGAGTGGAAGCAAGTCTTCCTCGATTTCGAGGGACTGCCTATGATGATGATGACTCCCTTTGCACTGCACTGGGAGTGTCAGCCTGGATTATGTGCTCGAGTCTTTGGAATAGGACTTGAAGCCACAGCCTCCTGACTCAGAGGTGAGTGTGCTACCCACTATAGTATTAGGCGGTCCCTCGAATTGAGGATGACTTGCTACCACATGAAAAAGGGTTGAGTTCACAGGTGTTTCAATGAGCGACCTGACATTCTAGTTCCTGAACTACGTGTTGAAGGCTACCCACTGAGCCACGGCTGACACAATAAAATGACAGAATATTTGGGCTAGGTAGGTGTAATGTATGTACATAAGTTCTGCCCACCACCAGGGGGCTCTACCGTCGGAGGTCCTAGGATCATAGGTACACTCGTGCTGGGCCCGGTATATAACCTGAACTTCACCTTTGTATCTTGGTCACTGGCTCACAGTACGGAGTTCATTGTATCATTTCATACACAACAGTCGGTAAGTTTGCAGAACAACGGCGGATGAAACTCATTGCAGACAAAGATAAAGTGCGACGCATGAGAAGGAGAAATTGATGACCCACACGTCCCAGGAATGGCGATGAAACAACGAAGGAAGGAGTAGAAAGGGACCAAAGAGTCTTCGTAGACTTGACCCTGGAGATGTCCGTCCAACACGCAGCAACAATCAACAGAGCCAATAGTATAGGCCTATAAACCGTCCTGCGACGTTACATCAGTAGAGTGGGAGAAGCAGTGAGGAAACATAAGAAATAGGAGCAGGAGTCGGCCATTTGGCCCCTCGAGCCTGCTCTACCATTCAATAAGATCATGGCTGATCCGATCATGGACTCAGCTCCACTTTGCTGCCCGCTACCCATAACCCTTTACTCCCTTATGGCTCAAAAATCTGTCTATCTCCGTCTTAAATATATTCAATGACCCAGCCTCCACAGCTCTCTGGGGCAGAGAATTCCACAGATTTACAACCCTCTGAGAGAAGAAATTCCTCCTCATCTCAGTTTTAAATGGGCGGCCCCTTATTGTAAGAATATGTCCCCTAGTTTCAGTTTCCCCTATGAATGGAAACATCCTCTCTGCATCCACCTTGTCAAGCCCCCCCATATCTTATATGTTTCGATAAGATCACCTCTCATTTTTCTGAACTCCAATGAGTAGAGGTCCAACCTACTCAACCTATCTTCATAAGTCAATCCCCTCATCTCCGGAATCAACCGAGTGAACCTTCTCTGAACTGCCTCCAATGCAAGTATATCCTTCCTTAAAAACTGCACGCAGTACTCCAGGTGTGGCCTCACCAATACCCTGTACAGTTGTAGCAGGACTTCTCTGCTTTTATACTCTATCCCCCTTTGCAATAAAGGCCAACATTTCACTTGCCTTCCTGATCACTTGCTGTATCTACATACTAACTTTTTGTGTTCCCTTGTGTTGCCAGATCGGTTCGAGGAAGGAAACACTGATGAGATATCAATTACTGTAAACACTGAGTGTTCCAACAATCTTTCAGTATCGATCTTAAGCCTGGGTCTGAAATCAAGAGGTTGAAGCCAAGTAAGGTACCCGATACCACTCAGGAACATCAACAAATCCCTGACGAAACAACAGACATTTCTTACTCTACAAGAACATAAGAACATAAGAATTAGGAAGAGGATTAGGCCATCTAGCCCCTCGAGCCTGCTCCGCCATTCAACAAGATCATGGCTGATCTGGCCGTGGACTCAGCTCCACTTACCCGCCCTCTCCCCATAACACTTAATTCCCTTATTGGCTAAAAATCTATCGATCTGTGACTTGAATACATTCAATGAGCTAGCCTCAACTGCTTCCTTGGGCAGAGAATTCCACAGATTCACAACCCTCTGGGAGAAGAAATTCCTTCTCAACTCGGTTTTAAATTGGCTCCCCCGTATTTTGAGGCTGTGCCCCCTAGTTCTAGTCTCCCCGACCAGTGGAAACAACCTCTCTGCCTCTATCTTGTCTATCCCTTTCATTATTTTAAATGTTTCTCTAAGATCACCCCTCATCCTTCTGAACTCCAACGAGTAAAGACCCAGTCTACTCAATCTATCATCATAAGGTAACCCCCTCATCTCCGGAATCAGCCTAGTGAATCGTATCTGTACCCCCTCCAAAGCTAGTATATCCTTCCTTAAGTAAGGTGACTAAAACTGCACGCAGTACTCCAGGTGTGGCCTCACCAATAACCTGTACAGTTGCAGCAGGACCTCCCTGCTTTTGTACTCCATCCCTCTCGCAATGAAGGCCAACATTCCATTCGCCTTCCTGATTACCTGCTGCACCTGCAAACTAACTTTTTGGGATTCATGCACAAGGACCCCCAGGTCCCTCTGTACCGCAGCATGTTGTAATTTCTCCCCATTCAAATAATATTCCCTTTTACTGTTTTTTTCCCCAAGGTGGATGACCTCACACTTTCCGACATTGTATTCCATCTGCCAAACCTTAGCCCATTCGCTTAACCTATCTAAATCTCTTTGCATCCTTTCTGTGTCCTCTACACAACCCGCTTTCCCACTAATCTTTGTGTCATCTACAAATTTTGTTACACTACACTCTGTCCCCTCTTCCAGGTCATCTATGTATATTGTAAACAGTTGTGGTCCCAGCACCGATCCCTGTAGCACACCACTAACCACCGATTTCCAACCCGAAAAGGACCCATTTATCCCGACTCTCTGCTTTCTGTTGGCCAGCCAATTCTCTATCCATGCTAATACATTTCCTCTGACTCCGCGTACCTTTATCTTCTGCACTAACCTTTTGTGTGGCACCTTATCGAATGTCTTTTGGAAATCTAAATACACCACATCCATCGGTACACCTCTATTGACCATGCTCGTTATATCCCCAAAGAATTCCAGTAAATTAGTTAAACATGATTTTCCCTTCATGAATCCATGCTGTGTCTGCTTGATTGCACTATTCCTATCTAGATGTCCCGCTATTTCTTCCTTAATGATAGTTTCAAGCATTTTCACCACTACAGATGTTAAACTAACCGGCCTATAGTTACCTGCCTTTTGTCTGCCCTCTTTTATAAACAGAGGCGTTACATTAGCTGCTTTCCAATCCGTTGGTACCTCCCCAGAGTCCAGAGAATTTTGGTAGATTATAACGAATGCATCTGCTATAACTTCCGCCATCTCTTTTAATACCCTGGGATGCATTTCATCAGGACCAGGGGACTTGTCTACCTTGAGTCCCATTAGCCTGTCCAGCACTACCCCCCTAGTGATAGTGATTGTCTCCAGGTCCTCCCTTCCCACATTCCCGTGACCAGCAATTTTTGGCATGGTTTTTGTGTCTTCCACTGTGAAGACCGAAGCAAAATAATTGTTTAAGGTCTCAGCCATTTCCACATTTCCCATTATTAAATCCCCCTTCTCATCTTCTAAGGGACCAACATTTACTTTAGTCACTCTTTTCCGTTTTATATATCTGTAAAAGCTTTTACTATCCGTTTTTATGTTTTGGGCAAGTTTACCTTCGTAATCTATCTTTCCTTTCTTTATTGCTTTCGTAGTCATTCTTTGCTGTCGTTTAAAATTTTCCCAGTCTTCTATTTTCCCACTAACCTTGGCCACCTTATACGCATTGGTTTTTAATTTGATCCTCTCCTTTATTTCCTTGGTTATCCACGGCTGGTTATCCCTTCTCTTACCGCCCTTCTTTCTCACTGGAATATGTTTTTGTTGAGCACTATTATGAAAGAGCTCCTTAAAAGTCCTCCACTGTTCCTCAATTCTGCCACCGTTTAGTCTGTGTTTCCAATCTACTTTAGCCAACTCTGCCCTCATCCCACTGTGGTCCCCTTTGTTTAAGCAGAGCACGCTCATTTGAGACACTACTTCCTCACCCTCAATTTGTATTACAAATTCAACCATACTGTGATCACTCATTCCGAGAGGATCTTTTACTAGCAGATCGTTTATTATTCCTGTCTCATTACATAGGACCAGATCTAAGATAGCTTGCTCCCTTGTAGGTTCTGTAACATACTGTTCTAAGAAACAATCCCGTATGCATTCTATGAATTCCTCCTCAAGGCTACCCCATGCGATTTGATTTGACCAATCGATATGTAGGTTCAAATCCCCCATGATTACTGCCGTTCCTTTTTCACATGCCTCCATTATTCCTTTGATTATTTCCCACCCCACCATGAAGTTATTATTTTCGGGCCTATAAACTATACCCACCAGTGACTTTTTCCCCTTACTATCTCTAATCTCCACCCACAATGATTCAACATTTTGTTCATTAGAGCCAATATCGTCTCTCACAACTGCCCTGATATCATCCTTTATTAACAGATCTACCCCACCTCCTTTCCCTTCTTGTCTATCTTTCCAAATCGTCAGATACCCCTGTATGTTTAATTCCCAGTCTTGGCCACCCTGCAACCACGTTTCTGTAATGGCCATCAAATCATTCCCATTTGTAATGATTTGTGCCGTCAACTCATTTACTTTATTTCGAATGCTGCGTGCGTTTAGGTAGAGTGTTTTAATACTAGTTTTTAAACCATGATTTTTAGTTTTGACCCCTCCTGCAGCCCCTTTATACTCAGTGGCCCTTTTTGTTTTTTGCCTTGGGTTTCTCTGCCCTCCACTTTTACTCATCTCTTTCTGTCTTTTGCTTTTGTCTCCTTTTTGTTTCCCTCTGTCTCCCTGCATTGGTTCCCATCCCCCTGCCATATTAGTTGAACTCCTCCCCAACAGCACTAGCAAACATTCCCCCTCGGACATTGGTTCCGGTCCTGCCCAGGTGCAGACCGTCCGGTTTGTACTGGTCCCACCTCCCCCAGAACCGGATCCAATGCCCCAGGAATTTGAATCCCTCCCTGCTGCACCACTGCTCAAGCCACGTATTCATCTGAGCTATCCTGCAATTCCTGCTCTGACTATCACGTGGCACTGGTAGCAATCCTGAGATAACTACTTTTCAGATCCTAAGTTTTAATTTAGCTCCTAGCTCCTGAAATTCGTCTCGTAGGACCTCATCCCTTTTTTTACCTATATCGGTGGTACCAATGTGCACCATGACAACTGGCTGTTCACCCTCCCTTTTCAGAATGTCCTGCACCCACTCCGAGACATCCTTGACCCTTGCACCAGGGAGGCAACATACCATCCTGGAGTCTCGGTTGTGGCCGCAGAAACGCCTATCTATTCCCTTTACAATCGAATCCACTATCACTATCGCT
Organism: Pristiophorus japonicus; assembly: GCF_044704955.1. Classification (NCBI taxonomy): domain Eukaryota; kingdom Metazoa; phylum Chordata; class Chondrichthyes; family Pristiophoridae; genus Pristiophorus; species Pristiophorus japonicus. The sequence goes on from NC_091977.1 coordinate 534,753,797, forward strand.
CTCCCACTCTTTTTCCTGCCCTCCTGTGCAGCAGAGCCAGCCACGGTGCCATGAACTTGGCTGCTGCTGCCCTCCCCTGATGAGTCATCCCCCTCAACAGTACTCAAAACGGTGACCCCTGCACTACCTTCCTTGCACTGCTCTTCCTGCTGGTCTTCCATTCCCTATCTGGCTGTGGACCCTTCACCTGCGGTGAGACCAACTCGCTACATGTGCTACTCACGTCATTCTCAGCATCGTGGATGCTCCAGAGTGAATCCATCCTTAGCTCCAATTCCGCAACGCGGTCCGTCAGGAGCTGGATGCGGATACACTTCCTGCACACGTAGTCGTCATGGACACTAGAAGTGTCCCTGAGTTCCTACATGGTACAAGAGGAGCATATACTTCCAGAATGCAAACTGAAAGTTAGTCTTTCATGCGGAAGCAGTGTGGGAGTTCCCCGCAACCATCTCATTTCTTGTAGCGAGTTGGTCTTACCGCAGGTGAAGGGTCCACAGCCAGTTAGGGAATGGAAGACCAGCAGGAAGAGCAGTGCAAGGAAGGTAGTGCAGGGGTCACCTGCGGTCATCCCCCTGCAAAACAGATACACCATTTTGAGTACAGTTGAGGGGGATGACTCATCAGGGGAGGGCAACAGCAGCCAAGTTCATGGCACCGTGGCTGGCTCTGCTGCACAGGAGGGCAGGAAAAAGAGTGGGAGAGTGATAGTGATATCTGCCTGCCCCTATGCCAGACCATCTGGAGTTATGATTTCCCCTCCCCGTACTCCCAAGACATTAACCAGAAGCATGGTCACAGGCAGCACTTTGAGCACAAGCCTCTCAGCTCACTGCGATCGCCGTGTACGCGTAAATAACTGACCAACTGAGCCCGGAGAAATGTAACTTAACTTAACTGTGCTTTTATTCAACCCAAAATGGTGTCCACAACCAGCATGAACCAGCATGAGTGCAGCAACTGTGAATAGCTCCCGTAGGGTCCTAATGCCCGACCAGCGAGCTTTAACAAATAAATAGAGTATCAAGACAACACACGATCATGAAAGAACTCCAATGAATGGGAACGGCAGCATAGTGGTTATGTTTTGGACTCGTGATCCAGAGGCCTGGATCCGTGGGACATGAATTCAAATCTCCACGGCAGCTGAGGAACCTAAATTAAGCTAATTAATTAAATCGGGGATAAAAAGCTAGCGTCAATAATGGTGACCATAAAACTACCAGGTTGTCGTAAAAATCCAAGTGGTTCACTGATGTCCTTTAGGAAACCTGCGTCCTTACCCGGTCTGGCCTATATGTGACTCCAGACCTGTTGACTCTTAACTGCCCTCTGAAATGGTCCAGCGAGCCACTCAGTTGTATAAGGCGGCTCACAGGTTTGTCGAGTTGTTGAACTGTGAGTGGCTCAGCCAGTCACATGATGTTCACAAGACTCAATAAAACCCCATCCAGTTGGGTTGGGTCGCTGGAGAAATACCACCAGCGATGTCTCCGCAAGATCCTACAAATCCCCTGGGAGGACAGATGCACCAACATTAGCGTCCGCGATCAGGCCAACATCGCCAGCATCGAAGCACTGACCACACTTGATCAGCTCCGCTGGGCGGGCCACATTACCAGCATGCATGTACAGGTTCTGTGTCTGGAACCCGGTGCCTGCACTGCCCCCATTCCCAACGTCAGCGGCGGCCGCGAGAGACAGCGGCTGCAGCAGTGCGCACACACTACACACACCAGCAAAGCGAGGGCAGAGGAGGGTGATTTTTACGGTGAGTGAGAGGGAGAGAGTGTGTGAGAGAGAATGTGTGAGTGTGTGAGAGAGAGAATGCGTGAGAGAGAGAATATGCGAGTGTGTCAGAGAGAGAGTGTGCGAGAGAGAGAATGTGTGAGTGTGTGAGAGAGAGTGTGAGTGTGTGAGAGAGAGAATGTGCGAGTGTGTGAGAGAGAGAGTGTGTGAGAGAGAGAATGTGTGAGTGTGTGAGAGAGAGAGTGTGCGAGAGAGAGAATGTGTGAGTGTGTGAGAGAAAGAGTGTGTGAGAGAGAGAATGTGCGAGTGTGTGTGAGAGAGTGTGTGTGAGAGAGTGTGTGAGAGAGAGAATGTGTGAGAGTGTGTGAGAGAGAGAGAGTGTGTGAGAGAGAGAGTGTGTGAGAGAGAGAGTGTGTGAGAGAGAGAATGTGCGAGTGTGTGAGAGAGAGAGTGTGAGAGAGAGAATGAGCGAGTGTGTGAGAGAGAGTATGTGAGAGACAGAATGAGCAAATATAAATGAGCACAGTGTTTGGAGGGCGATTTTTGCAAATTATTTGGAGCTGTCTTTTCACTTGATAGCAGCAGACTTTTGAATCCTGTTCCAACGGTTTCCCGTTGGATCCGTGTATGGATAATCGAGAGTTGCCTGTACTAAATAAATAGAAACAGGTTTCATTGAGAGTCTTTATAAGCTCCAAAGTGAGCAATTCTACAGACCTTTAGCCCCTGCTACAGTTGGACTTCATTTCCAAAAGATATTTAAGAAAGACTTGCATTTATATAGCGCCTTTCATGACCACCAGACATCCCAAAGCATTTTACAGCCAATGAAGTACATTTGGAGTGTAGACATTGTTGTAATGTGGGAAACGCGGTTGCCAACTTGCGCACAGCAAGCTCCCTCAGCACTGCACTGGAGTATCAGCCTAGATTTTTCTGCTCAAGTCTCTGGAGTGGGACTTGAACCCACAATCTTCTGACTCCGAGGCAAGTGTGCGAGTGGAGTTGAGATCGAAGATCAGCCCATGATCTTATTGGATGGCGGAGCAGGCTCGAAGGGGCTGTACGGCCTACTCCTGCTCCTAAAAATTATGTTCCTGCCCTCCCTTAACCTTGCAAGCCCCACGGACTCAGGGGATTAGACTGTCCAGCTGCAGAGATGATGGATCCTCCCCAGGGAAGGACTTCTGCCTGCCGAGTGTGCTCTGACCTAGGCCAGGCCGATTTGCATAACGAGGTAGATGCCAGCCCTATCGGAGCTCCTGCCTCAGAGGTTGGGGCACAGTGTTGGAATGGCATCTTGTTGCATCGTGCTTCCTGCAAATCCCCTGGGAAGACAGACACACCAACATTAGCGTCCTCGATCAGGCCAACATCCCCAGCATCGAAGCACTGACCACACTCGACCAGCTCCGTTAGGCGGGCCACATAGTCCACATGCCAGACACGAGACTCCCAAAGCAAGCGCTCTACTCGGAACTCCTACAGGGCAAGCGAGCCCCAGGGGCAGAGGAAACGTTTCAAGATCACCCTCAAAGCCTCCCTGATAAAAGGCAACATCCCCACCGACACCTGAGAGTCCCTGGGCCAAAGACCGCCCTAAGTGGAGGAAGAGCATCCGGGAGGGTGCTGAGCACCTCGAGTCTCGTCGCCGAGAGCATGCAGAAAGCAAGCGCAGGCAGCGGAAGGAGCGTGCGGCAAACCAGACTCCCCACCCACCCTTTCCTTCAACCACTGTCTGTCCCACCTGTGACAGAGACTGTAATTCCCGTATTGGACTGTTCAGTCACCTGAGAGCTCACTTTTAGAGTGGAAGCAAGTCTCCCTCGATTCCGAGGGACTGCCTATGGTGATGATGTTGCATGATGGGAAGAACCAGCTGAAGATGCCATGCAGGTCTGCATGGTGCAGTTGCACTCACCAATAGGGCTGCATATAGTGTTACCACTAATCCCGGCCAGAATGGGTGTGATTGGGTCAATTCCCCCATCAATCACGTCTGGAGACTGCACTACTGTCAGTGACTGGGATTGATTTGAAGCACATAATTTTTATCGTGGAACTATCCTCTGCATTTTACTGGAGAAATCACTTGGCTTTTCTCGGGAGATCTTGCTGTAGTCATAGAATCGCAGAAGGAGGCCATTTCGGCCCATTGTGTCTGTGCCGGCCGACCAAGACATTTGAAGAAAAACTGGATTGACTAGGCTTTATATTCACTGGAATTTAGAAGAATGAGAGGAGATCTCATAGAAACATATAAAATTCTGACGGGACTGAACAGATTAGATGCAGGAAGAATGTTTCTGATATTGAGGAAGTCCAGAACCAGGGGTCATAGTCTAAGGATAAGGGGTAAACCATTTAGGACCGAAATGAGGAGAATCTTCTTCACTCAGAGAGTTGTTAACCTGTGGAATTCCCTACCGCAGAGAGTTGTTGAGGCCAATTCATTGGATATATTCAAAAGTTGTTCGATGTGGCTCTTACGACTAAAGGGATCCAGGGGTATGGAGAGAAGGCAGGAGTGGGGTACTAAAGTTACATGATCAGCCACGATCATATTGAACGGTGGTGCAGGCTCGAAGGGCCGAATGGCCTACTACTGCTCCTATTTTCTATGTTTCTATGTAAGATGCTATCCAGCCTAATCCCACCTTCCAATACTCGGTCCGTAGCCCTGTAGATTACTATTGTGTACCTAACCCAGATGAGACTGCACACAGGGAGGTTAAAGTAACAGTGACCTCAGTCTCTATTAAGACACTCCAGAGTGAGGAACAGGCCTTAGGGGCCGGTTTATATATAGTGCTCCCAAGGGATGCTAGGATCCCTTGGGACTTCAGGGGATGCGCTCCCTGGTGGCGGAACATGGGAGTGCATGCTTTACAGATACACAACATCACTCCCCCCGCCAAAGTCAAAGTGAAAACTATTTACAAGGTGAGGTGCTCAGGAGCCTTTCTTTCCCTGGTGGACTGCCTCGGTACAAATATCTGTTCTGGTGTGTTGGCTGTGCCCTCGCTGGGCTGGCGTGTTGTTGGCCCTGCAGGGCTGCTGGGTGAGCCTGGCCTTGCTGGGCTGTTGGGCGTGATGAGTTTGATTTCCTGGTCCGGGGTGGTGTTGTTGATCCTTTGGGTGTGTGTTGTGGGCTCGAAAAAGGTGGTGTCTGCTGTGGGTTGTTCAGGGCAGTCTGTGAACCGCAGCCTTGTTTGGTCCAGATGCTTTCTGAAAATTTGTCCATTGTCTGGTTTGACGACAAACACCCTACTCCCTTCTTTAGCTATCACCGTGCCCGTGATCCACTTGGGACCATGTCCATAGTTTAGCACACATACACAGGGTCAGTCAGATCAATTTCCCGTGACACAGTGGCGCGACCATCATTTACATTTTGTTGCTGCCACCTGCTCTGTATCTGATAATGCAGGTTGGGGTGAACCAGCGAGAATCTGGTTTCAAGTGTCCTTTTCATGAGTAGCTCAGCGGGGGACACCCCTGTGAGCGAGTGGAGTGTCGTGCAGTAGCTGAGCAGTACTCGGGACAGGCGGGTTTTGAGTGAGCCTTCTGTGACTCGTTTAAGGCTCTGTTTGATGGTTTGTACTGCCCGCTCTGCCTGCCCATTGGAGGCTGGTTTAAACGGGGCCGAGGTGACATGTTTGATTCCATTGCGGGTCATGAATTCTTTCAATTCGGCACCGGTGAAACATGGCCCGTTGTCACTGACCAGTATGTCAGGCAGGCCGTGGGTGGCAAACATGGCCCTCAGGCTTTCAATGGTGGCGGTGGCGGTGCTTCCCGACATTATTTCACATTCAATCCATTTTGAAAAAGCATCCACCACCACCAGGAACATTTTACTGAGAAACGGGCCCGCATAGTCGACATGGATCCTCGACCATGGTCTGGAGGGCCAGGACCACAAACTTAGTGGTGCCTCTCTGGGCGCGTTGCTCAACTGAGCACACACGCTGCATTGCTGTACACAGGACTCTAAGTCAGAGTCGATACTGGGCCACCACACGTGGGATCTGGCTATCGCTTTCATCACTACTATACCCGGGTGTGTGCTGTGGAGATCCGAGATGAACGTCTCCCTGCCCTTTTTGGGTAGCACTACGCGGTTACCCCACAACAGGCAGTCTGCCTGAATGGACAGCTCGTCCTTTCACCGCTGGAACGGCTTGATTAGCTCTTGCATTTCAACGGGAATGCTGGCCCAGCTCCTATGCAGTACACAGTTTTTTACTAGGGACAGCAGAGGATCTTGGCTGGTCCAAGTCCTAATCTGGCGGGCCATGACAGGTGATGTATCATTTTCAAACTCTTCCATGACCATCAACAGGTTTACAGGCTGCTCCATTTCCACCCCCGTGGTGGGCAATGGTAGCCGACTGAGAGCATCCGCACAGTTCTCGGTGCCTGGCCTGTGGCGGATGGTATAGTTATACGCTGATAGCGCGAGTGCCCACCTTTGTATGCGGGCTGAGGCATTAGTATTTATCCCCTTGTTTTCAGCGAACAGGGATATGAGGGGCTTGTGATCGGTTTCCAGCTCAAATTTGAGGCCAAACAGGTACTGATGCATTTTCTTTACCCCGAACACACACGCTAATGCCTCTTTCTCAATCATGCTGTAGGCCCTCTCGGCCTTAGACAAGCTCCTGAAGGCACAGGCGACAGGTTGCAACTTCCCCCACAACGTTAGCTTGTTGTAACACACACCCGACTCTGTATGACGACGCATCACATGCTAGCACAAGTCTTTTACATGGATTATAAAATACAAGCAGCTTGTTGGAGCATAAAATGTTTCTGGCTTTCTCAAAAGCAATTACTTGTTTTTTTCGCATACCCAGTTCTAAATTTTACGCAATAACACATGTAGGGGCTCTAAGAGGGTACTTAACCCCTGTAGGAAGTTACCAAAATAGTTGAGGAGTCCCAGGAACGACCGCAGCTCCGTGATGTTCTGTGGCCTGGGCGCGTTCCTGATAGCCTCTGTCTTGGCATCTGTGGGCCGAATGCCATCCGCCGCGATCTTTCGCCCCAAAAACTCCACTTCTATTGCCATGAAGACGCATTTCGACCTCTTCAGCCGCAGCCCTACGCGATCCAGTCGCTGGATGTAAGAGAAAAATTTGGCATTAGGTGTACCAGCGGGACAAGAGTTAAAGTGCTGGTTCCTGCACCGACCCATAAGGAGGTAAAAGGTCTTTCTTCTCTGGCCTTGTACATTCCAGCACCAAGGCTCCAGAAGGTACTGTTATGGGTTGGGATACGAGATAGTATTCCAACATGGAATGTCAATAGAAGAGAACCTAAACAGACCGCTGATAAGGCCTTGTGAAGAGCCCGAGATAGACTTCATGGCACCAAAGGAAATGTATAACAAATTCCAAACTAATGATACCATTCTGGGTACGGTCTAAGATGGTCACGAGATCATGGCCTGTCAATCAGAGCTCATGACCTGTCAATCCAAAGTAGGACTGATAAGGTAGTCCAATGAGAGAAGTAGGACTGATAAGATAGTTCAATTCGAGAAGTAGGACTGATAAGGTAGTTCAATTAGAAATCTAGGGAGGTCTTGCCCGGGAACAGAGGGGTTTTTGAAATGTATAAAAGTTGTATGATTGTGCTGTTCGGAGAGCATCTCCACTCACAGGCGGCTGTAATGAGAGGTGTTCCCGGACGTTTGTAATAAAAAATCGTAATACTTTGCCATCCCTCTCTGTCTGCTAACTTTGAGAATTGCTACGTGGGCTGGGGCGAGCATCGACCCTCTATATCAGTGGACCCGTTCGTGGGAAAAGAAGCCTTCCCTCTCTCCCCTCCACACTGGAGGACCTCCTCCAGGTTTTGTAGGTGCTCGACGGTGTCCCGACCCGTGACCAATATGTCCTCCTGAAAAACCACCGTGTGTGGTACCGACTTTAGTAGGCTCTCCATGTTTCTCTGGAAGATCGCTGCAGCCGACCGAATTCCAAACGAGCATCTGTTGTAGATGAACAGTCCCTTGTGCGTGTTGATGCAGGCGAGGCCCTTCGAAGACTCCTCCAGCTCCTGCGTCATGTAGGCCGTAGTCAGGTCGAGCTTGGTGAACATCTTGCCTCCTGCCAGTGTCGCAAATGCGTCGTCTGCCTTAGGTAGCGGGTATTGGTCCTGTAGTGAGAAACGATTAATAGTTACTTTATAATCGCCGCAAATCCTGACCGTGCCATCACTTTTGAGTACTGGAACAATCAGGCTGGCCCACTCGCAGAATTCCACTGGAGAGATGATGCCCTCGTGTTGCAGCCTGTCCAGCTCGATTTCCACTCTCTCCCTCATCATGTGAGGTACCGCTCACTCCTTGTGGTGAATGAGTCGTGCCTCTGGGACCAAGTGGATCCGCCCCTTGCCCTGGACAATCCAGAGTGGCAGTTCATGCACCATGTCCTCGTAGGTGACCTTGACCATGGCACTGCCCAGGACAGTGGTATGCTCTTTGGTGTACGTTCTCAGTTTCGTGTGGATGGGGCTCAGGCTGGTCTGAGTTGCATCACAGTCTCTCAAACCTCTTTTTACTCAGGATGGATTGGCTAGCGCCAGTGTCCAGTTCCATGGCTACGGGTAAGCCATTCAATTTTACATTTTGCATTATAGGTGGACATTTCGTCGAAAATGTGTGCACCCCGTGTACTTCAGCATCTACCTTCTCTCTGAGGCTCGAAATTGCTTTAATCCACCATGGACCGATCTTCCTCTGCCATGTGGTGGTTAGCAGGTTTTGCAGAGCTTGCAACTCGTCTGCAAGCTCATTGGAGGTGCCCCATTATTCCACAGCTTTTGTAAACATACCCTTTGAAGCGGCATGAATAGGCTGAATGAAAGCCTCCACAACGCCAACAAGGTGTGAATTGCCTTGCATTCATCCTTTGTTGTGGACTCTGAATCATCTGGGTCACCTGAGGCCTGCTGGCAGTTGCAGACTCATGGTTTCTGCCCTGTACATTTCTGCTCATAAACACAGTTCCGGTTAATTTGTGAACATTGCTAGCACTTTTGTGCTGAGAGATTTGTTTGGTGTTATCACTGGTGGACATAAACACCTGTGCTATCGCAATGGCCTTACTGAGGGTCAGTGTCTCTACAGTCAAATGTTTTCGTAGGATGATCTCGTGGTACAAAAAAGTCTCTGAGCATTTGCTCCAGGTAGCCATCAAACTCACATTGTCCCGCGAGTCGCCTTAGCTCGGCGACATAGCTCGCCACTTCCTGACTTTCAGATCGCTGGCACGTTTGGAACCGATACCTCGCCATCAGCACGCTCTCCCTCGGGTTAAGATGCTCCCGAACCAGTGTGCACAGCTCCTCATACGACTTATCTGTGGGTTTCACCGGAGCCAGAAGATTCTCATGAGACTGTAGGTCGGTGCCCCGCAGACTGTGAGGAGGGCCGCTCTCCTTTTTGCAGCGTTTCCTTCTCCGTCCAGCTCGTTGGCTACAAAGTACTGGTCTAGCCGTTCGACATAGGCTTCCCACTCATCACTCTCCGAGAAGTTCTCTCCAAGATGCCCACAGTTTGCTGCATCTTTGCGTTGGATTCGTATACTCGTCGCTGGTTATTGTGTTCCTAACACAGATGAGACTGCACACAGGGAGGTTAAAGTAACAGTGACCTCAGTCTTTAATAATACACTCCAAAGTGAAGAACAAGCCTTAGGGGCCGGCTTATATACAGTGCTCTCAAGGGATGCTGAGATCCCTTGGGACTTCAGGAGATGCACTCCCTGGTGGTGGAACATGGAAGTGCATGCTTTAAAGATACACAACAGTTACAGCACTTCAAGTGCACATCCAAAGTACTTTTTAAATGTGTGGAGTGTTTCTGCCTCTACCACCCTTTCAGGCAGTGAGTTCCAGACCCCCACCTAGGTGAAAAACGTTCTCCTGAGCTCCCCTCTAATCCTCCTACCAATTACTTTCAATCTATTATTATTAGTATGTTATTAACCCCTCTGCTTCGGGAAACATCCTTCCTATCATCCTTCCTATCAGATCCATCTCGAGCACTGTGTCCAGTGGTTAGAATGTGGAACTCGTTATCGCTACCACATGAAATTGTGTCAGCTGTGGCTCAGTGGGTAGCACACTTGCTTCTGAGGCAGAAGGTTGTGGGTACCGTGCGCACTGAGGGAGCGCCGCACTGTCGGAGGAGCAGTACTGAGGGAGCGCCGCGCTGTCGATGGGGCAGTACTGAGGTAGCACCGCACTGTCGGAGGGGCAGTACTGAGGGAGTGCCTCACTGTCGGAAGGGCAGTACTGAGGGAGAGCCGCACTGTCGGAGGGGCAGTACTGAGGGAGCGCCGCACTGTCGGAGGGGCATTACTGAGGGAGCGCCGCACTGTCGGAGGGGCATTACTGAGGGAGCGCCGCACTGTCGGTGGGCAGTACTGAGGGAGTGCTGCAGTGTCGGAGGGGCAGTACTGAGGAATTGCCGCACTGTCGGAGGAGCAGTACTGAGGGAGCACCGCACTGTCGGAAGGGCGGTGCTGAGGGAGCACCGCACTGTCAGAGGGGCAGTACTGAGGGAGCGCCGCGCTGTGGATGGGGCAGTACTGAGGGAGCGCCGCACTGTCGGAGGGGCAGTACTGAGGGAGCGCCGCACTGTCGGAGGGGCGGTGCTGAGGGAGCGCCGCACTGTCGGAGGGGCGGTACTGAGGGAGCGCCGCACTGTCGGTGGGCAGTACTGAGGGAGTGCTGCAGTGTCGGAGGGGCAGTACTGAGGGAGCGTCGCACTGTCAGAGGGGCAGTGCTGAGGGAGCGCCGCACTGTCGGAGGGGCGGTACTGAGGGAGCGCCGCACTGTCGGAGGGGTGGTGCTGAGGGAGTGCCACACTGTCGGAGGGGCGGTACTGAGGGAGCGCCGCACTGTCGGTGGGCAGTACTGAGGGAGTGCTGCAGTGTCGGAGGGTCATACTGGGGAGTGCCACACTGTCGGAGGGTCAGTACTGGGGAGAGCCGCACTGTCGGAGGTGCCGTCTTTCAGATGAGACATTGGGGCAGAAATTTCGAAGAGGACTTCCCACAGGCAAATCAATATAAAATAGAAATAAAATGCGCACTTACCTAAAGCTGGAACTCCCGATCCACCGGCCTCCTCTCCCTGTGACACGCAGCGCCTGCACGGCGGGACGTGCGCAGGAGTCACGTGGGCCTCGACACCCAATCACAGGTAAGTATTTTCTCATTCGTTGTAATCGGAGTTTCGTATCTCCTATTACAATGAATAAGAAAACCCCCAAAAATGCATAAAAAATACATTTAAAAAACACCTCACACAATAAACTAATAGAAATTAAAAATGTTACACATGTTTCTTAACGATAAAAACATTGCCGATTTTTTAAAAATGTTAGGGTTCGGGTCTACAACAACATTATCTGAGTGGGCAGGGTTTTAACATAAATACGTTTTTTACATTTTTATTTTAATCATGTTTCTTCTTTGTTTTTAAACTTACACCTGTAACAGTCGGCTATGCGCCTGATTTTTCAGGCGCAAGAGTTTTGAGGCCATTTGCTGAGCAAGATATGGGTAATTCCCGCAATCTTGCCCGTGCAAATGTCCTCGCTCCTGAGATACTGAGGATCGGTCGAGCTCCAGCTTGACAGATCGGAAAAGCCGGTTTTCAGCGCATAGAAACATAGAAACATAGAAACATAGAAAATAGGTGCAGGAGTAGGCCATTCGGCCCTTCTAGCCTGCACCGCCATTCAATGAGTTCATGGCTGAACATGCAACTTCAGTACCCCATTCCTGCTTTCTCGCCATACCCCTTGATTCCCCTAGTAGTAAGGGCTTCATCTAACTCCTTTTTGAATATATTTAGTGAATTGGCCTCAACAACTTTCTGTGGTAGAGAATTCCACAGGTTCACCACTCTCTGGGTGAAGAAATTCCTCCTCATCTCGGTCCTAAATGGCTTCCCCCTTATCCTTAGACTGTGTCCCCTGGTTCTGGACTTCCCCAACATTGGGAACATTCTTCCTGCATCTAACCTGTCTAACCCCGTCAGAATTTTAAACGTTTCTATGAGGTCCCCTCTCATTCTTCTGAACTCCAGTGAATACAAGCCCAGTTGATCCAGTCTTTCTTGATAGGTCAGTCCCGCCATCCCGGGAATCAGTCTGGTGAACCTTCGCTGCACTCCCTCAATAGCAAGAATATCCTTCCTCAAGTTAGGAGACCAAAACTGTACACAATACTCCAGGTGTGGCCTCACCAAGGCCCTGTACAATTGCAGCAACACCTCCCTGCCCCTGTACTCAAATCCCCTCGCTATGAAGGCCAACATGCCATTTGCTTTCCTAACCGCCTGCTGTACCTGCATGCCAACCTTCAATGACTGATGTACCATGACACCCAGGTCTCTTTGCACCTCCCCTTTTCCTAATCTGTCACCATTCAGATAATAGTCTGTCTCTCTGTTTTTACCACCAAAGTGGATAACCTCACATTTATCCACATTATACTTCATCTGCCATGCATTTGCCCACTCACCTAACCTATCCAAGTCGCTCTGAAGCCTCATAGCATCCTCCTCGCAGCTCACACTGCCACCCAACTTAGTGTCATCCGCAAATTTGGAGATACTACATTTAATCCCCTCGTCGAAATCATTAATATACAGTATAAACAGCTGGGGCCACAGCACAGAACCTTGCGGTACCCCACTAGTCACTGCCTGCCATTCTGAAAAGTACCCATTTACTCCTACTCTTTGCTTCCTGTCTGACAACCAGTTCTCAATCCATGTCAGCACACTACCACCAATCCCATGTGCTTTAACTTTGCTCATTAATCTCTTGTGTGGGACCTTGTCGAAAGCCTTCTGAAAGTCCAAATATACCACATCAACTGGTTCTCCCTTGTCCACTCTACTGGAAACATCCTCAAAAAATTCCAGAAGACTTGTCAAGCATGATTTCCCTTTCACAAATCCATGCTGACTTGGACCTATTATATTACCTCTTTCCAAATGCACTGCTATGACATCCTTAATAATTGATTCCATCATTTTACCCACTACTGAGGTCAGACTGACCGGTCTATAATTCCCTGTTTTCTCTCTCCCTCCTTTTTTAAAAAGTGGGGTTACATTGGCTACCCTCCACTCCATAGGAACTGATCCAGAGTCAATGGAATGCAGTCTGCAGCGAAGGTTACCAGACTGATTCCCGGGGTGGCAGGACTGACATATGAAGAAAGACTGGATCGACTCGGCTTATATTCACTGGAATTTAGAAGAATGAGAGGGGACCTCATAGAAACATATAAAATTCTGATGGGATTGGACAGGTTAGATGCAGGAAGAATGTTCTCGATGTTAGGGAACCCCAGAACCAAGGGTCATAAGAACATAAGAACATAAGAATTAGGAACAGGAGTAGGCCATCTCGCCCCTCGAGCCTGCTCCGCCATTCAACAAGATCATGGCTGATCTGGCCGTGGACTCAGCTCCACTTACCTGCCTGCTCCCCGTAACCCTTAATTCCCTTATTGGTTAAAAATCTATCTATCTGTGACTTGAATATATTCAATGAGCTAGCCTCAACTGCTTCCTTGGGCAGAAAATTCCACTGATTCACAACCCTCTGGGAGAAGAAATTCCTTCTCAACTCGGTTTTAAATTGGCTCCCCCATATTTTGAGGCTGTGCCCCCTAGTTCTAGTCTCCCCGACCAGTGGAAACAACCTCTCTGCCTTTATCTTGTCTATCCCTTTCATTATTTTAAATGTTTCTATAAGATCACCCCTCATCATTCTGAACTCCAACGAGTAAAGACCCAGTCTACTCAATCTATCATCATAAGGTAACCCCCTCATCTCCGGAATCAGCATGGTGAATCGTCTCTGTACCCCCTCCAAAGCTAATATATCCTTCCTTAAGTAAGGTGACCAAAACTGCATGCAGTACTCCAGGTGCGGCCTCACCAATACCCTGTACAGTTGCAGCAGGACCTCCCTGCTTTTGTACTCCATCCCCCTCGCAATGAAGGCCACAGTCTAAGGATAAGGGGTAAGCCATTTAGGACCAAGATGAGGAGAAACTTTTTCACTCAGAGAATTGTGAACCTGTGGAATTCTCTATCGCAGAAAGTTGTTGAGGCCAGTTCATTAGATATATTCAAAAGGGAGTTAGATGTGACCCTTACGGCTAAAGGAATCAAGGGGTATGGAGAGAAAGCAGGAAGTTGCAAAAATGATCAGCCATGATCATATTGAATGGCGGTGCAGGCTCGAAGGGCCGAATGGCCTACTTCTGCACCTATTTTCTATGTTTCTATGTTTACCGGGTCCGCAGACACTCTGTATGGCCCCGCGACAGCAGAAATTCTGCTCCATTAAACCGAAGCCCCAATCAACATCACTAAAGGACACTTTTCCTGTTGCTCATTGATGTTCACAGCACTGTTGAAAGCTTTCCTTTGTTATTAGCAGTAGAAAATAGGGTGCGGCTGCAGATCGCAAAACTAGCACGGTTACAGAGAAAGAACTTTGGCAAATAGCATGGGTGTGTCAATGGGAAATCAAAGATTTCTCACAGATAGTGCGCACACTAACAGCTGTGACTCAGTGGGTAGTGCTCTCACCTGAGTCAGAAGGTTTTGGGTTCAAGTCCCAATCTCGAGATTTGAGCAGAAAAATCTAGGCCGGCATTTCCATCATCATCATAGGTAGTCCCTCGGAATCGAGGAAGACTTGCTTCCACACTAAAAGTGCGTTCTCAGGTGACTGAACAGTCCAATACGGGAATTACAGTCTCTGTCACAGGTGGGACAGACAGTGGTTGAGGGAAAGGGTGGGTGGGGAGTCTGGTTTGCCGCACGCTCCTTCCGCTGCCTGCGCTTGGTTTCTGCATGCTCTCGGCAACGAGACTCGAGGTGCTCAGCGCCCTCCCAGATGCACTTCCTCCACTTAGGGCGGTCTTTGGCCAGGGACTCCCAGGTGTCGGTGGGGATGTTGCACTTTATCAGGGAGGCTTTGAGGGTGTCCTTGTAACGTTTCCTCTGCCCACCTTTGGCTCGTTTGCCGTGAAGGAGTTCCGAGTAGAGCACGCGCTTTGGGAGTTTCGTGTCTGGCATGCGAACAATGTGACCCGCCCAGCAGAGCTGATCGAGTGTGGTCAGTGCTTCGATGCTGGGGATGTTGGCCTGGTCGAGGATGCTAATGTTGGTGCGTTTGTGCTCCCAGGGGGTTTGTAGAACCTTGCAGAGATGTCGTTGGTGGTATTTCTCCAGTGATTTGAGGTGTCTACTGTATATAGAAACATAGAAACATAGAAAATAGGTGCAGGAGTAGGCCATTCGGCCCTTCTAGCCTGCACCGCCATTCAATGAGTTCATGGCTGAACATGCAACTTCAGTACCCCATTCCTGCTTTCTCACCATACCCCTTGATTCCCCTAGTAGTAAGGACTTCATCTAACTCCTTTTTGAATATATTTAGTGAATTGGCCTCAACAACTTTCTGTGGTAGAGAATTCCACAGGTTCACCACTCTCTGGGTGAAGAAATTCCTCCTCATCTCAGTCCTAAATGGCTTCCCCCTTATCCTTAGACTGTGTCCCCTGGTTCTGGACTTCCCCAACATTGGGAACATTCTTCCTGCATCTAACCTGTCTAACCCCGTCAGAATTTTAAACGTTTCTATGAGGTCCCCTCTCATTCTTCTGAACTCCAGTGAATACAAGCCCAGTTGATCCAGTCTTTCTTGATAGGTCAGTCCCGCCATCCCGGGAATCAGTCTGGTGAACCTTCGCTGCACTCCCTCAATAGCAAGAATGTCCTTCCTCAGGTTAGGAGACCAAAACTGTACACAATACTCCAGGTGTGGCCTCACCAAGGCCCTGTACAATTGTAGCAACACCTCCCTGCCCTTGTACTCAAATCCCCTCGCTATGAAGGCCAACATGCCATTTGCTTTCTTAACCGCCTGCTGTACCTGCATGCCAACCTTCAATGACTGCTGTACCATGACACCCAGGTCTCGTTGCACCTCTCCTTTTCCTAATCTGTCACCATTCAGATAATAGTCTGTCTCTCTGTTTTTACCACCAAAGTGGATAACCTCACATTTATCCACATTATACTTCATCTGCCATGCATTTGCCCACTCACCTAACCTATCCAAGTCGCTCTGCAGCCTCATAGAAACCTCCTCGCAGCTCACACTGCCACCCAACTTAGTGTCATCCGCAAATTTGGAGATACTACATTTAATCCCCTCGTCTAAATCATTAATGTACAGTGTAAACAGCTGGGGCCCCAGCACAGAACCTTGCGGTACCCCACTAGTCACTGCCTGCCATTCTGAAAAGTACCCATTTATTCCTACTCTTTGCTTCCTGTCTGACAACCAGTTCTCAATCCATGTCAGCACACTACCCCCAATCCCATGTGCTTTAACTTTGCACATTAATCTCTTGTGTGGGACCTTGTCGAAAGCCTTCTGAAAGTCCAAATATACCACATCGACTGGTTCTCCCTTGTCCACTCTACTGGAAACATCCTCAAAAAATTCCAGAAGATTTGTCAAGCATGATTTCCCTTTCACAAATCCATGCTGACTTGGACCTATCATATTACCTCTTTCCAACTGCACTGCGATGACATCCTTAATAATTGATTCCATCATTTTACCCACTTCCGATGTCAGGCTGACCGGTCTGTAATTCCCTGTTTTCTCTCTCCCTCCTTTTTTAAAAAGTGGGGTTACATTGGCTACCCTCCACTCCATAGGAACTGATCCAGAGTCAATGGAATGTTGGAAAATGACTGTCAATGCATCCACTATTTCCAAGGCCACCTCCTTAAGTACTCTGGGATGCAGTCCATCAGGCCCTGGGGATTTATCGGCCTTCAATCCCATCAATTTCCCCAACACAATTTCCCGACTAATAAGGATTTCCCTCAGTTCCTCCTCCTTACTAGACCCTCCGACCCCTTTTATATCCGGAAGGTTGTTTGTGTCCTCCTCAGTGAATACCGAACCAAAGTACTTGTTCAATTGGTCCGCCATTTCTTTGTTCCCCGTTATGATTTCCCCTGATTCTGACTGCAGGGGACCTACGTTTGTCTTTACTAACCTTTTTCTCTTTACATATCTATAGAAACTTTTGCAATCCGTCTTAATGTTCCCTGCAAGCTTCTTCTCGTACTCCATTTTCCCTGCCCTAATCAAACCCTTTGTCCTCCTCTGTTGAGTTCTAAATTTCTCCCAGTCCCCGGGTTCTCTGCTATTTCTGGCCAATTTGTATGCCACTTCCTTGGCTTTAATGCTATCCCTGATTTCCCTTGATAGCCACGGTTGAGCCACCTTCCCTTTTTTATTTTTACGACAGACAGGAATGTACAATTGTTGTAGTTCATCCATGCGGTCTCTAAATGTCTGCCATTGCCCATCCACAGTCAACCCCTTCAGTATCATTCGCCAATCTATCCTAGCCAATTCACGCCTCATACCTTCATGGTCCATGTCTCTCAGTGCTGAGGGAGCGCTGCACTGTCAGAGGTGCCGTTTTTCGGATGAGGCGTCAGCTCTCTCAGGTGAACGTAAAAGATCCCATGGCCACTATTTCGAAGAAGAGCATGGGAATTATCCCCGGTGTGCTGGGCCGATATTGATCGCTAAAAACAGATTATCTGGTCGTTATCACATTACTGTTTGCGGGAGCTTGCTGTGCACAAATTGGCTGCCACGTTTCCCAAATTCCAACAGTGACTACACTCCAAAAGTACTTCATTGGCTGTAAAGCGTTTTGTGACGTCCGGTGGTTGCGAAAGACGCTATATAAATGCAAGTTTGCCTGGCTGTATGATTCTGTTAGTTGATACTGACAACCTCTAATGCTAATGATAAAGGTAGCTTGTTTTCTGAAGATAACCATTTAAACAAGTTGACACAGGAGTTGAAAGACTGACTACTAACCGAGAATGAAGATGGATGCTCCCTTTTGATTGTTACTTTTGACATTTTTTGGAGAGAAATTCTCAAAGGTCTCTGTTTATTTTACTCCGGAACATTCAAACGTTTTTATTTGCTTGGTGAGAGCTTGGTTCACACCATTGTTCTTGGACTGAACTCTGCTCGCTCCGAGAACTCTTGAAGTCACAAATCTCACAAGGGAACTTGTTTGGGCAGACATCAAATCTCCATTGAAAATAATTGCTGACGGTTTAGAAATGATGGAATAAACTGGGAGACCTTGAGAACATAAGAACATAAGAAATAGGAGCAGGAGTTGGCCATTTGGCCCCTTGAGCCTGCTCCACCATTTAATAAGATCATGGCTGATCTGATCATGGACTCAGCTCCACTTCCCTGCCCACTCCCCATAACCCTTTACTCCCTTATCGCTCAAAAATCTGTCTATTGCCGCCTTAAATATATTCAATGACCCAGCCTGCACAGTTCTCTGGGGCAGAGAATTCCACAGATTTACAACCCTCTGAGAGAAGAAATTTCTCCTCATCTCAGTTTTAAATGGGCGGCCCCTCATTCTGAGACTAAGTCCCCGAGTTTTAGTTACCACTATGAGTGGAAATATCCTCTCTGCATCCACCTTGTCGAGCCTCCTCATCATCTTTCAAGTTTCAATAAGATCACCTCTCATTCTTCTGAACACCAATGAGTAGAGGCCCAACCTGCTCAACCTATCTTCATAAGTCAACCCCCTCGTCTCCGGAATCAACCTCGTGAACCTTCTCTGAACTGCCTCCAGTGCAAGTATATCCTTCCTTAAATACGGAGACCAAAACTGTATGCGGAGACATCTGGAGAGCTGGAAATTCGGTTGATGGTTTATTAAGGCGCTAATGTCGAGCGGGCATTAAATTTTGTGCTGGAAAATGGCTTGCGGCGGCAGCCACAAAATTCAGCGGCTGGGCCCTGAGTGTGGGGCGGGGTGCTTAAGCGAGGCGTTCCACACCTCTCTCGGGGCGCTAGGCCGGGGGAGCAACTGAATAATCGTGCCTGCCTCGTAGCACCCCAAGAGAGGCCTCCCCGTAAAAGAAAGAATCGGAACAAGAAACACAACAAACATTCCCAAAATGTTACTCACCTCAAATAAAGTTAAAATCGCAAAAAAATATATATCGATCACACTTACCTCAGGCAGTCGTTCCTTCCCTGAGCGCCCCCCGAGACAGCTCTGCACACCCGGCTTTCTCTGGCGGGGTCACTAGGGGGCGCTACGGATGCCGCGCAAAGCGAATGTTGCCCCCGCGGCGATACCGTGGGCGTTGCACACCGGCGCGGTGCGATACTCCGACGCTGGCGGCTGCAAACCCTTTAGCGCCCCCATGGCGAGGGGTGCTGTCCAAGCGCATTTCCACCCCCTTGATCTTCTCCGATATCAGAAGAATGAAGCTCTCAAAGCCCTGTCCCATTTTATATTTTCATCAGGTCTAAAAATCAGACGGTAAATCTGAGACCCCTGGCTTACATCGCGTGTACTGCACAGAAACAGGCCCAAACCGTTCCGTGCGGCGTTTATGTTCCACACCAGCCCCCTCCCACCCCTCTTCATCTCACCCTATCACCATATCCTTCCATTCCTTTCCACCCTCATGTGTTTATCCAGCTTCCCCTTAAATGTAACGATGCTGTTTGCCTCAACTGGGAAGACTTGCATTTATATAACGCCTTTCACAACCATTGGACGTCTCAAAGTGCCAATGAAGTACTTTTGGAGCGCACTCACTGTTGTAATGTGGGAAACGCTGCAGCCAACTTGCGCACAGCAAGCTCCCACAAAAAGCAATGTGATAATGACCAGATCATCTGTTTTTTAGTGATGTTGATTGAGGGATAAATATTGGCCCCAGGACACCGGGGAGAACTTCCCTGCTCTTCTTCGAAATAGTGGCCGCGGAATCTTTTACGTCCACCTGAGAGGGCAGACGGGGCCTCGGTTTAACGTCTCATCTGACAGTGCGCTGCCTCAGAACTGCACTGGGAGTGTCAGCCTAGATTTTTGTGCTCATGTCTCCGAAGTGGGATGACCTTCGAACTCAGAGGCATGGATGCTACTCATTGAGCCATGGCTGACATTTCGCCATGATCTAATTGAATGGCAGAATGGGTTTGAGGGACTGAAAGGCCTCCTCCTGTTCCAATGCTGGATATTGCACCAATCTCCACCACTCATATCAGCAGGCATCTGTCATTTTAAACAATGTAGGCTGCTCACATCCACTGTATAGAGATTGTACCATTAATCACCAGTTATCAAGATCCACGACGCGGCCCTGGACAACGTGGACTACTTTCCATACCCCGTGAGCCTATTATCAACAAGGGCACACATCGACAACGAGATTCAACACCGCCTCCAGTGTGCCAGTGTAGTCTTCGGCTGCCTGAGGAAGAGAGTGTTCGAAGACCAGGCCCTCAAATCTGGCACCAAGCTCATGGTCTACAGGGCTATAGTGATACCCGTCCTCCTGTATGGCTCAGAGACGTTGACCATATACAGCAGACACCTCAAATCGCTGGAGAAATACCACCAACGATGTCACCGTAAGATTGCAATCGAGGAAGACTTGCTTCCACTCTAAAAGTGGGTTCTCAGGTGACTGAACAGTCCGATACAGGAATTACAGTCTCTGTCACAGGTGGGACAGACAGTGGTTGAAGGAAAGGGTGGGTGGGGAGTCTGGTTTGTCGCACACTCCTTCCGCTGCCTGCGCTTGATTTCTGCATGGCTCTCGGCGACGAGCTGGAAAGACTGAATAGGCTGGGGCTCCTTGCTCTGGAAAAGAGAAGGCTGAGGGGGGCTGAGCTGATGGGGGTCTTCAAAATTATGAAAGGGTTCGATAGGGTAGACGTAGAGAAGATGTTTCCATGTGTGGGGGAGACCAGAACTAGGGGCCATCAATATAAGACCATATACAGTAGACGCCTCAAGTCGCTGGAGAAATACCACCAACGATATCTCCCCAAGATCCTGCAAATCTCCTGTGAGGACAGATGCACCAATGTTAGCGTCCTCGACCAGGCCAACATCTTCAGCATCGAAGCACTGACCACACTCGACCAGCTCCGCTGGGCGGGCCACATTGTCTGCATACCTGACACGAGACTCCCAAAGCAAGCGCTCTACTCGGAACTCTTTCACGGCAAACGAACAGAGGAAACGTTTTAAGGACACCCTCAAAGCTTCCCTGATAAAATGCAACATCCCCACCGGCACCTGGGAGTCCCTGGCCAAAGGAAGTGCAACCGGGTGGGCGCTGAGCACCTTGAGTCTCGTCGCCGAGAGCATGCAGAAAACAAGCGCAGGCAGCGGAAGGAGCGTGTGGCAAACCAGACTCCCCACCCACCCTTTCCTTCAACCACTGTCTGTCCCACCTGTGACAGAGACTGTAATTCCCATATCGGACTGTTCAGTCACCTGAGAACTCACTTTGAGAGTGGAAGCAAGTCTTCCTCGGTTCCGAGGGACTGTCTATGATGATAGTCACTAATAAATCCAATGGGGAATTCAGGAAAAGCTACTTTACCCAGAGAGCGGTGAGAATGTGGAACTCGCTGCCACAGGGAGGGGTTGAGGTGGATAGTATCGATGCATTTAAGGGGGAGGCTGGATAAACACATGAGGGAGAAAGGAATAGAGGGATATGGTGATGGGGTGAGATGAAGAGGGGTGGGAGGGGGCTGGTGTGGAACATAAACACCGGGACGGAGCGTTTGGGCTGAATGGGCTGTTTCTGTGGTGTAAATACTTTGTAACGTTGCTGCTGGAGATTAAATGGGATTGATGAACAGCATTACACATGATCTGTGTGGTCTGAGGCCTGACGCTTGTAATCTCCTCTCACATTCCTTTGATTCTTTCTTCTAATGTAAACTTCAAACTGAAGGCAGAGTCATCAATTCTGCTTAGATACTGGTGTAAGTTACGATTGTGTGTGGCCCATGATAGATTTCTACTTACTGTGTATCAACCTCAGGGATGCAGAGAGGATGTTTCCACTGATGGGGGAGACTAGAACTAGGGGGCATAATCTTAGAATAAGGGGCCGTCCATTTAAAACTGAGATGAGGAGGAATTTCTTCTCTCAGAGGGTTGTAAATCTGTGGAATTCACTGCCTCAGAGAGCTGTGGATGCTGGGTCATTGAATAAATTTAAGACAGAGATAGACAGTTTCTTCATCATCATCATCATAGGCAGTTCCTTGGAATCGGGGAAGACTTGCTTCCACTCTAAAAGTGAGTTCTCAGGTGACTGAACAGTCCAATAAAGGAATTACAGTCTCTGTCACAGGTGGGACAGACAGTGGTTGAAGGAAAGGGTGGGTGGGGAGTCTGGTTTGCCGCACGCTCCTTCCGCTGCCTGCGCTTGATTTCTGCATGCTCTCGGCGACGAGACTCGAGGTGCTCAGCGCCCTCCCGGATGCTCTTCCTCCACTTAGGGCAGTCTTTGGCCAGGGACCTCCAGGTAAGGGATTAAGGGGTTATGGGGAGCGGGCAGGGAAGTGGATCTGAATCCATGATCAGATCAGCCATGATCGTATTAAATGGCGGAGCAGGCTCGAGGGGCCGTACGGCCTACTCCTGCTCCTATTTCTTATGTTCTTATAATGTGCTATATTTCAGAAACCGATGGATGTCTTTAAGCACCTCTTGTACATAGAGACGACGGCTTGAACCAGACAAAACGCTAACAATGTTCAACAATGCAATTGGTTCTGGAATATGACTGTATTTTAATTATATAGCTGAAAAGATAATGTTGTGGTTACACAATTACTGAAGATTAGGGTGTGGTGACATTTTCATTATGTCTTCTCGGTAATCCTTTATTTTTTACTTTGAAACTGAATACACCCTTTGACTAGTTCCTCATTTCTGCACACAGGGCAGAAAAATATTTCATTCAAACCTCACACGGAATGAAAACACGGTGCCAAAATTGAAAAAGCGTTCGTATTTCTACAAATGATTTGTTTTTTTAAATCTCGAGGATCAGAACTGTATTCCGATAATATTCCTCATGGAACTGTGTCTAAAGTCATCGTCCGCTCGATCATCGCTGTGGTCCGTCATTTGTAAATTAAGTGTTGAGAGTCATTAAAAAGAATGAAAGACTTGGATTTATATAACGCCTGTCACGACCACCTGATGTCCCAGCTAGTGAAGTGGTTTTGGAGTGTAGTCACTGTTGTAATGTGGGAAAGGCAGCAGCCAATTTGCGCACAGCAAGCTCCCACAAACAGCAACGTGATAATGACCCAGATAACCTGTTTTAGTGATGTTGATTGATAGATAAATATTGGCCAGGGTCCTCGGTTTAACATCTCTTCCAAAGGATGGCATCGCCGACAGTGCAGCACTTCCCTCGGCACTGCACTGGGAGTGTCAGCGTAGATTTATGTGCTTGAGTCTCTGGAGTGGGACTTGAATTCACAACCTTCTGACTCCAAGGTCAAGAGCATTACCCACTGAGCCACAGCTGACACACTCATTTCTTCTTGAGTTCTTATTGACTATTGCGCTCCTCCAATTCTGGCCTCTTGAACATCCCCAATTTACTTCGCTCACCATTGGCGGTTGTGCCTTCAGCTGCCTGGGCCCTAAGAACACAAGAAATAGGAGCAGGAGTAGGTCATTTGCCCCCTCGAGCCTGCCCCGTCATTCAATACGATCATGGCTGATCTGATCTTGGCCTCAACTCCACTTCCCCGCCCGCTCCCCATAACCCTTAATTCCCTTATCACTCAAAAATCTATCTCCACCTTAAATATATTCAAGAAGCTCTGGAATTCCCCTCCTAAACCTCTTCGCCTCTTTCCCTCCTCTTTTAAAATGCTCCTTAAAACCTACCTCTTTGACCAAGATTTTGGTCACCTGTCCTAATATCGACTTACCTGATTCGGTATCAACTTTCGTTTGATAACGCTCCTGTGAAGCATCTTGGGACATTTTACTGCGTTAACGGTGCTATATAAGCGGAAGTTGTTGTTGAACTGAAAACAACTGCGTTACGATCTGAAGACATTGGAGCTGGAATTGTGGTCGGAGGCTTCCCGCGGGCAATTGCCTCCGACCTGAAACATTTCTACGAATTTACCTGGTGGTCCGGGAGGGGCGTGGGATTCCCGGTGGGGAGGCCTTCTCTTCCCGCGCTGCGGCACGCGTTCCCGTCCTCCAGGTTCCCACGGAGACGGTGCAGTCACGTGTGACTGCTCAGCCAATCAGGTACAGTATTCCACAGCTTTCTCATTAATGGCAATGGGAGCTCCGTATCCACCAGTTCTCAGTGCTATGAAAAAAAACCCACACTAAACACCATAACAAAAAATAAAAAACACACCACACATAATTAAAATTAAAATTAATAAATATCTTAGAGGAAAAAAACATTTCCGAGGTTTTTCTTAAATTATAATTATAAATAAATGTAACGCAGTGGGCAGGATTTAAAAAAATAATATGTGTTTTTTAAATTAAATGTTATTATATTTTTGTATGCTTTTAAACTCTTACGCCTGTAACAGTTGGCTATGTGCCTGCTTTTATCAGGCACAAGAGATTTGAGGCCATTTGCTGGGGAGGAGATGGGTAAATCCCACAATCTTGCCCGTGCAAATGTCCTCGCTCCCGAGATACGGAGGATCTGTTGAGCTCCAGCTTGACGGATCGGGAAAGCCGGTTTTCAGCGCATGCGCGTTGTGAACCAAAAACCGGCTTTTACAATGCCTCCCCGGATCCATACACACCCTGTACACACCCCATACACACCCTGTTCATTAAATCCAGGAACATTTTTGACTAATCTTAAAGCATGGAGTGAAACGCAAAAAAAAATGAGTAAAAACCAAAATGCTGTAAATCTGAATCAAAACGGAAGATGCCGGAAACACGCAGCAGGTTCATCTATGGGGAGAGCAGATATGTTAAAATTTAAGGTGCGCACCTTCAGAACTGTAAAATAAGTGGCAGATCATCATCATTGTAAAGTCCTGTCCCTGCAGTACAGATTCACACGAGGCACATACTGAAGTCAAGGTCACTCAGGACCTGCACCTTTATTACACAGCTCTCGAATGCCACACTTGCCTGAGACCTGTCCTTATTCCTTATATACCTGTCTG
The DNA here is from genome assembly GCF_044704955.1 of Pristiophorus japonicus. NCBI lineage: Eukaryota > Metazoa > Chordata > Chondrichthyes > Pristiophoridae > Pristiophorus > Pristiophorus japonicus. Next base: position 534,778,692 of record NC_091977.1, read on the forward strand.
GGACAGGTATCCAATGTCTCCTGCAAGTGCACCCCTGGTGGTAAGGTAAGCTTGTGGTTACATGTCATCTCTGGTTACAGTCATGTATAGCATGGTAAGATACAGTTATGTACAGTAGTGTGAGATACATGACATCACCCTCCCCCAAGGTCATATTGCCTTTATAGGTTCAGTCTCTCAGGTGGTCTACGCTCTCGTGTGGAGTGTCTTAGTTGTGGTTCAGTTGTTTGCCTTGGTGCCTGTTGTTCTTTCGGGATGATTGCTGGTATCTCGCCTGGGCTGTCTGTTTCGTTCAGTATGATTGCTGGTGTTTCACCTGGGCTGTATGTTGGGATTGCCCTTTCCTCAGGTTGTTCCCTCTGTCTGTCCACCAGGTGTGGTGTGAGTTCCACATTGTAGTCTGCCTCTGGTTCTGCAGTGTTGTTGGTAAATCTACTTTTAACTTGGTCTACATGCCTCCGGCAGGTTTGGCCATTGTCCATTTGTACCACCAGTAGCCTGTTTCCTTCCTTGCCTGTTACTGTCCCTGCAAGTCATTTGGGATCCCTGCCGTAGTTTAGTACAAATACTTTGTCCCCTATCTCATTCCACCTCCCCCTCGAATTTCGGTCATGGTACTTGGTTAGCTTACGGCACTTTGCCTTAACGATTTCATGCATGTCAGGGAGGATTAATGAGACCCTTGTCTTTAAGGTCCGTTTCATCAATAGTTGTGCGGGGGGGAACTCCAGTCAATGAATGCGGACGAGATCTGTATGCCAGCAGCAGTTGCGACAAGCGGCCCTGCAGCGTGGGACCTTGGATTTTGAGCATGCCTTGTTTAATGATCTGCACTCCTCGCTCCGCCTGGCCGTTGGAGGCCGGCTTGAATGGTGCCGTCTTGACATGATTTATGCCGTGATCAATTATAAATTCTTGGAATTCTGCGCTGGTGAAGCACGGACCATTATCACTGACCAATATGTCAGGAATGCTGTGCGTTGCGAACATGGTTCCAAGGCTCTCCACAGTGGTGGAGGTGGTGCTCGAGTTTAAAATGGTGCATTCAATCCACTTAGAAAATGCATCTACAACTACGAGGAACATTTTGCCCATGAATGGGCCCGCATAGTCTACCTGCACCCGCGACCACGGTTTGGTGGGCCAGGGCCAGGGCCGCAGGGGGGCCTCCCTGGGGGCATTACTGAGTTGGGCACAAATGGTGCACCGTCGGACGCAGAGCTCCAAATCCGTGTCAATGCCACGCCACCAGACGTGGGATCTGGCTATGGCCTTCATGAGAATGATCCCGAGGTGCTGGAGCTCCCGGACAAATGCCTCTTTGCCTCGCAGAAGCATGACTACTCGGCTGCCCCACATCAGGCAGTCTGCTTGAAGTGACAGCTCATGCATGCGCCTGTGAAAGGGTTTTAATTCCTCGGGGCAGGCATCACGAGCCTCTGCCCAGTCACCGGTTAGGTCACATCTTTTTACGAGGGATAACGTGGGGTCGCTGGTCGTCCAGGCTCTGATTTGGTGAGCCGTCATGGGCGAAACTGTGGACTCAAAAGCATTGATTGCCATGACTATCTCACAGTCCTGTTCGTCAGATCCTTCCGTGGTCACCAGGGGTAGCCTGCTAAGCGCATCGGCACAGTTGTTTATGCCTGGTCTGTGCCTTATGGTATAGTCGTAAGACGCCAGCATGAGTGCCCACCGTTGAATGCGCGCCGAGGCGTTGGCGTTTATTGCCTTGCTTTCGGATAGGAGGGACGTGAGGGGCTTGTGGTCGGTTTCTAACGTGAACTTGGCCCCGAAAAGGTATTGGTGCATCTTTTTGACACCGTACACGCATGCGAGCGCCTCCTTCTCTACCATTCCGTACCTGCGCTCCGCCCGCGAAAGTGACCTGGAGGCATAAGCTATGGGTTGTAATTTACCCGCACTATTGACATGTTGTAAAACGCACCCGACCCCATACGCTGACGCATCACATGTGAGAACTAGCTTTTTACCTGGGTCAAAGAAAGTCAAAACACTGTTGGAATACAGAAGGTTGCGTGCCTTATTGAAGGCGCGTTCCTGGGCGTCTCCCAAAAACCAATCGCACCCCTTTCTGAGTAGCACATGGAGAGGCTCCAGCAGCATGCTTAAGTTCTGCATAAAGTCCCCAAAGTAATTGAGTAGCCCGAGAAAGGCGCGCAGTTCTGAGACATTCCGGGGCCTGGGTGCCAGGCGAATTGCTTCTGTTTTGGACTCTGTTGGGCGGATTCATTCAGCGGCAATCCTTCTGCCCAAAAATTCAACCTCGGGCGCGAGAAACAGGCACTTGGATTTCTTAACTCTTAGGCCTACCCGATCCAACCGCTTTAGTACTTCCTCCAAATTACAGAGATGGGAGTCGGTGTCCCTGCTCGTGATAAGTATGTCATCTTGAAATACAACCGTCCCCGGGATGGACTTGAGCAGACTCTCCATGTTGTGCTGGAATATAGCAGCTGCTGACCTGATGCCGAATGGGCATCGATTGTACATGAAAAGGCCTCGATGTGTATTGATGGTGGTGAGTAGCTTGGATTCCTCGGTCAATTCTTACGTCGTATATGCAGATGTGAGATCTAGTTTTGAGAAAAGTTTTCCTCCAGACAATGTGGCAAATAAGTTCTCCGCTCTGGGCAGCGGGTATTGGTCCTGTAGGGAGACTCTGTTTATGGTAGATTTGTAGTCCCCACAGATTCGTACGGATCCATCAGGCTTTATGACTGGGATGATGGGACTTGCCTAGTCACTAAATTCCCTGGGTGAGATAATGCCTTCCCGCAGAAGTCTGTCCAGTTCATGTTCAATCTTTTCCCTCATCACATAGGGCACAGCTCTAGCCTTGTGATGGACCGGTCTAGCATCCTGTGTGATGTAGATTTTGACTTTAGCCCCTTTGAAGGTGCCCACACCTGGCTGAAAGAGATGTTCAAATCGACTTAAAACTGTTGAGCAGGAGGTTCGTTCCTCTGACGACATGGCGTGAACATCATCCCATTTCCAGTTTAGTTTTGCCAGCCAGCTTCTCCTCAGCAGTGCTGGGGGGTCTCCGGGGACAATCCACAGGGGAAGTCGGTTCACTGTCCCTTTGTGTGTGACTGAGAGCATGGTGCTGCCGAGGACTGGGACGATTTCTTTAGTATAGGTCCTTAGTTTGGTGTCGACCCTTGTGAGTTTTGGTCTGTCTCTATTGTGCGGCCACAGCTGTTCAAATTGTTGAGCGCTCATGAGAGATTGACTCGCTCCCGTATCCAGCTCCATGTTGACAGGTATCTCGTTGAGTAGGACCCTCATCATTATTGGAGGCATCTTGTTGTAGGAGCAGTGGCCATTGATTGTTTTGACCCTCTGTACACCGGTGTCCCGGATATGTGCCGCGCAATTCCCCCCCCCCCCGTGTCACGCGCTCCCCCTCCCTTCCCCCTTCTCTGTGCCGCGCGATTCTCCCCCCCCCCTCTGTCGCGCGCTCTCCCCCTTTCCCCCCTCCCCTCTCTCCCATGCCTCTGAATCAGAAGGTTGTGGATTCAAGTACCACCGTCTTCTTGTCCGCTTTCCGACCCTTTCGATCCGTATACCAGCCGAGCTGCTGTTTTTCTGCACATGCGAGCTAGATGCCCTGTATAGTCGCAGTTTCTGCAAACTGCATGCTGAAATCGACACCCCCTTGATGAGTGCCTTCCCCCACATCTCCAGCACAGACCGCTTCCATTGTTTCCAAAGAATGAACTGCGTCTGGCTGATCTCTCTTGAGCTTCTCTCAGTTTGTAGTTGATTGCTCGCATTGTGGGTTGATGAGGTGTGAATGGCCATTCATGTGGCCCTTGATGGCTTCTGGCACCACTGCCTGCTGTTGAGGGCCTGCTCTCCTGCCTTTGTCTGTGTGTGGGGGTAGCAGCTTGTTTCACGCTGTGAACCCCTTGTTCCGATGTTTCGTTAGCTGTCGTACCCGCAGTGTAGATCAACTCGTTTCTTATTCTCCTGCCAAGAATGTTTGTGCAACCAGTGCTGCTGCCTCTAGGGTCAAGTTCTTGGTCTCTATGAGCTTTTGGAATATGCCTGCGTGGCCTATTCCTTCAATAAAAAAGTCTCTCAGTACTTCTCTCCTTAGTTCATCGGAGAACTCACATAAGCTAGCCAACCTTCGAAGTTCCGCCACGAAGCTGGGTATGCTCTGGCCCACACAGCGTCTGTAGTTGTAGAACCTGTGTCTGCCCATGTGTAGGCTGCTCGCTGGCTTCAGGTGGTCTCTTATCAGTGTGCTCAACTCTTCAAACGACTTGCTTGCTGGTTTCTCGGGTGCCAGCAGATCCTTCATTAAAGCGTATGTTTTCGAGCCACAGCTGGTCAAGAGATGGGCTCTTCTCTTGTCTGCCTTGTCGTTGCCTAACCAGTCTTTGGTTACAAAGCTTTGCTGGAGCCTTTCTATAAAGTCCTCCCAATTATCTCCAGCATTGTATTTTTCATCTGAGCCGTTGGTCGCCATTCTGTGGATTCTGTAATCCCGTAACTCGTCGCCACTGTAAAGTCCTGTCCCCTCGGTACAGATTCACACGAGGCACATACTGAAGTCAAGGTCACTCAGGACCTGTACCTTTATTACACAGCTCTCGAATGCCACACTTGCCTAAGACCTGTCCTTATATACCTGTCTGGGACAGGTATCCAGTGTCTCCTGCAAGTACACCCCTGGTGGTAAGGTAAGCTTGTGGTTACAGGTCATCTCTGGTTACAGTCATGTATAGCATGGTAAGATACAGTTGTGAACAGTTGTGTGAGATACATGACAATCATATTATCCACCCACCCTTTCCTTCAACCACTGTCTGTCCCACCTGTGACGGAGACTGTAATTCAGAGACCGGGGAATTAGTAATGGAGAACATGGAGATGGCAGAAACTCTGAACAAATATTTTGTAACAGTCTTTACGGTAGAGTACACTAACAATATTCCGACAGTGGATAGTCAAGGGACTATAGAGGGGGAGGAACTTAACACAATCACAATCATTAAGGAGGTGGTACTCAGTAAGATAATGGGACTAAAGGCAGATAAATCCCCTGGACCTGATGGCTTGCATTCTAGGGTCTTAAAAGAACTAGCGGCAGGGATTGTGGATGCATTGGTTGTAATTTACCAAAATTCCCTAGATTCTGGGGAGGTCCCAGCAGATTGGAAAACTGCAAATGTAACGCCCCTATTTAAAAAAGGAGGCAGACAAAAAGCAGGAAACTATAGACCAGTTAGCCTAACATCTGTGGTTGGGAAAATGTTGGAGTCCATTATTAAAGAAGTAGTAGCAGGACATTTGGAAAAGCAAAATTCGGTCAGGCAGAGTCAGCATGGATTCATGAAGGGGAAGTCATGTTTGACAAATTTGCTGGAGTTCTTTGAGGATGTAATGAACAGGGTGGATAAAGGGGAACCAGTGGATGTGGTGTATTTGGACTTCCAGAGGGCATTTGACAAGGTGCCCCATAAAAGGTTACTGCACAAGATAAAGGTTCACGGGGTTGGAGGTAATATATTAGCATGGATCGCGGTTTGGCTAACGAACAGAAAACAGGGAGTCTGGATAAATGGTTCATTCTCTAATTGGTAACCAGTAACTAGTGGAGTGCTGCAAGGATCAGTGCTGGGACCCCAACTATTTACAATCTATATAAACGATTTGGAAGAAAGGACTGAGTGTAACGTAGCCAAGCTTGCTGATGATACAAAGATGGGAGGAAAAGCAATGTGTGAGGAGGACACAAGAAATCTGCAAAAGGATATAGACAGGCTCAGTGAGTGGGCAAAAATTTAGCAGATGGAGTGCGTTATGTCTTGAATAAAGAATCTGACCAGATACTGTAAGCTTAAAGTAATGTGTGACCGTACGTAGTCCTTTATTACAGATCTTAGAGTGCCTCTCCAGCCTGTGCGGCCTCCTTATGTACAGGTGCTCCCAAGGGATTGTGGGGTCCCTTGGGACTCCAGGGGCTGAGCCCTCTGATGGTTAAACAAGATATTTACAGGTTTACATATATAACAACACTCCCCCCCACCAAAGTCAATAGTGTAACTACATACAATGTGAGTCAATTTGGGGCCTTCCTTTCCCTGGTCGATCGTCTCGGTGCAAACGCTGGTGTTGGTGAGCCGTTTGTTGGGCCCTCGCTGGGCTGCTGCGCAGCTGGCCTTGCTGGACTTCTGGGGGCTGGTGAGTCCTGCTGGGCTGCTGCAGGTGATGGGTTCTGCTTCGTGGTCAACCGCTGGGTCGGTTGCCACTTGTGTGTGTGTTGGGGGTCGAAAAAGTTAGAGTCTATTGTGGGTTGCTCTGGATAGTCCGTGAATCGGAGATTGATTTGGTCCAAGTGTTTTCTGCAGGTGAGTCCATTTGAAAGTTTGACCAGAAACACCCTACTCCCCTCTTTGGCCACGACAGTGCCGGGAAGCCAATTGGGACCTTGCCCATAGTTCAACACAAATACATGATCATTAATCTCGATTTCGCATTTCCGCAATCGTGATATGTATTCTGTTGAAGCCGTCTGCTTTCTACCTGTTCATGTAGGTCAGGGTGGACTAAAGAGAGCCTTGTCTTAAGTGCCCTGTTCATCAGCAGTTCAGCGGGGGGGAATCCCAGTGAGCGAGTGGGGTCTTGTGTGATAATTAAGCAGGACTCGGGATAGGCGAGTCTGCAGTGAGCCTTCAGTTACCCTCTTCAAGCTCTGCTTGATTGTTTGCACTGCTCGCTCTGCCTGACCATTGGATGCTGGTTTAAAAGGGGCAGATGTGGCAGATTTGATCCCATAGCGGGTCATGAACTCTTTGAAGTCGGCACCTGTGAAACACGGTCCATTGTCACTCACAAGGACGTCAGGCAGTGCGTGCGAGGCAAACATGGCCCGCAGCCTTTCAATGGTGGCAGCGGACGTGCTTGCCGACATTATCTCACATTCAATCCATTTAGAGTACGCATCGACAACCACAAGGAACATTTTTCCCAAGAATGGGCCTGCATAGTCGACATGGACCCTGAACCATGGTTTGGAGGGCCAAGACCATAAACCTAGTGGCGCCTCCCTGGGTGCATTGCTTAACTGTGAACATGTGTTGCATTTGTGCATGCAGAACTCCAAGCCTGCATCGATACTGGGCCACCACACGTGGGATCTAGCTATCGCTTTCATCATCACAATGCCTGGGTGGGTGCTGTGGAGATCACTAACGAAGGTGTCCCTGTCTTTTTTTGGCACCACTACCCGATTGCCCCATAGGAGGCAGTCTGCCTGTATAGACATTTCATCTCTGCGCCGCTGGTATGGCTTTATTTCTTCCTGCATCTCTAATGGAACACTGGACCAACTCCCGTGGAGCACACAATGTTTTACTAAGGTCAGTAAGGGGTCCTGGCTCATCCAGGTTCTAATCTGTCGGGCGGTAACAGTGATTGCTCACTCTCGAATGCCTCCACTACCATAACTAGATCTGCAGGCTGTGCCATCTCCACCCCGGTGGTGGGCAATGGCGGCCTACTGAGAGCATCGGCAGTTTTCTGTGCCTGGCCTGTGGCGGATGGCGTAGTTGTATGCGGACAACGTGAGCGCCCATCTCTGGATGCGGGATGATGCATTCATATTTATTCCTTTACTTTCAGAAAAGAGGGATATAAGTGGCTTATGGTCGGTTTCCAAGTCAAATTTGAGCCCAAACAAATATTGATGCATTTTCTTTACCCCATAAACACACGCCAATGTTTCTTTTTCGATCTTGCTGTAGGCCCGCTCAGCCTTAGACAGACTTCTGGATGCATAAGCAACCGGTTGCAATTTCCCAAATTCATTAGCTTGTTGCAATTCATACCCGACACTGTATGATGATGCATCACATGCTAGTACCAAATGCTTACATGGATCGTACAGCACAAGCAATTTGTTTGAACATAACAGTTTCCTAGCTTTCTCAAAGGCATTTTCGTGGCTTTTACCCTGTCACACAACTGTAACCTTTATGTAACAACACTGTACACTGTATACACCTGAGTAATGCACACCTTGACCACAGGGGGTGAACTTGTGGGAGACACTCCTCACGTGGTCATCCAGGTATATAAAGGGAGGTCCCACGGAGGGTCATCACTTCTTGGTCCTGGGAATAAGGGTTCAGGTCATGTCGTGATATGTCTGCAGTACATGCCTCGTGTGATTCTATAGTAAGGTGTAAGGACACCACATACCCCATACCCATTCATCTCCTTTACGCAGTAATGAGTGCAGTCATTCTAACAATGTGCTAAGACCCGGTAAGAAGTAACCAGAGTAGTTCAGGAGTCCTAGAAACGACCGCAGCTCCGTCACATTCTATGGTCTCAGTGTGTTCTTGATTGCCTCCATCTTCGAATCGGTGGGCCTGATGCCGTCCGCCGTGATTCTTCTCCCCAGGAACTCCATTTCAGGCGCCAAGAAAACGCACTTCGAGTGTTTTAACCTGAACCCCACACGATTAAGCCGACTAAGAACCTCCTCCAAGTTCTGCAGGTGCTCGACGGTGTCCCGACCTGTAACCTAGATGTCGTCCTGGAAGACTATGGTGCGCGGGACCGACTTCAGCAAGCTTTCCTTGTTCCACTGATATATCGCCACGGCTGATCGAATCCCAAATGGGCAACTGTTGTAAATGAAGAGACCTTTGTGCGTGTTGATGCAGGTGAGGCCCTTCGATGATTCCTCCAGCTCCTGCGTCATGTAGGCCGAGGTCAAGTCCAGCTTCGTGAACATTTTTCCTACCGCCAGCGTTGCAAATGGATCGTCTGTTTTTAGTAGCAGGTATTGATCCTGCAGGGATGAACGATTGATAATTACTTTGTAATCACCACAGATTCTGACGGTGCCGTCTTCCTTGGAACAATCGGATTGGTCCACTCGTTGAAGTCGATCGGTGAAATGATGCCCTCTCGTTGCAGCTGGTCTAGCTCAATCTCCACCCTCTCTCTCTCTTATCATGTACGGTACCGCTCTTGCCTTGTGATGGATGGGTCGCGCCCCCGGAATTAGGTGGACCTGGGCACGAGGTGTCGTCGACAGACGAAAGCACTCGAACGTCGTCCCAGTTCCAGCGTATCTTTCCCAGCCAGCTCCTGACGAACAGCGTGGGACTATCGCCCAGTACCACCCAGAATGGTAAATTGTGCACCGCTCCATCGTAGGAGACCTTTACGGTAGTATTGCCGATTATGGGAATCAGTTCCTTTGTATACGTTCTCAGTTTAGTACGAATGGGAGTCAGGACTGGTCTTGAGGCCTTGCTGCACCACAATTTATCGAAAGTCATTTTGCTCATTATACTGGCTTGCGCATGTGTCCAGCTCCATTGACACCGGGAGTCCATTTAATTCAACCTGCAGCATTATTGGGGGACACTTTGTGGTAAATGTGTGCACCCCATGTACCTCTGCTCCTCAGTCTGAGGCTCTGATTTGTTGTGATTCACCGTGATCTGTCCTCCTCTGCAACATGGTGGCTTGCAAGATTAGAAGGTTTGCAGCTCGCCTGCACGTACATTGGAGGTGTCCCATTGTTCCACAGCCCTTGCAAACGTATCCTTTGAAGCAGCATGAATGGAAATCATTATCACCCCCGCAGCGCCAACAAGGTGTTAATGGCCTTGCATTCACCACTCTTGATGGTGGACTCTGAGACATCTGTGGATGTGCAGCTGCAGGTATGTGAGTCCTGCCCTGTATGTTACGATTCGAAAACAACATCACTTTGTTCACTGTACTTGCAGCAGCACTAGTGTGCTGGGAAATTTGTTTGGTATTGTCACTGGTGGCGATGAATGCTTGGGCTATCGCTATGGCTTTACTCAAGGTTGGGATCTCTACAATCAAAAGTTTGCGAAGTATTACTTCATGGCCAATGCCAAGTACAAAGAAGTCCCTGTGCATGTGCTCCAAGTGTCCTTCAAATTTGCAATGTCCTGCAAGGCGTCTTAGCTTGGCTTCATAGCTCCATTTCCTGGCCTTCAGACCTCTTGTACGTGTAGAACCGATACATCGACATCAGAATGCTTTCCTTCGGGTTTAGATGCTCCCGGACCAGTGCGCACAACTCATCGTACGATTTGTCTGTAGGTTTCGCTGGAGCGAGCAGGTTTTTCATGAAGCCTACGTTGGTGCCCCGCAAATGGTGAGGAGGATCGCCATTCGTTTGGCAGCATTCCCTTCTCCTTCCAGCTCGTTGGTCGAGTCGCTCCACAAAGGTTTCCCAATCATCTCCCTCTGAAAATTTCTCCAGTATGCTCACGGTTCTCTGCATTGTTGTGGTGGGGTTCATCATTTGTATCGCGTCGCCAGATGTTATGTCTTGAATAAAGAATCTGACCAGATACTGGTAGCTCAAAGTAACGTGTGACCGTAGTCCTTTATTACAGGTCTCCAGAGTGCCTCTCCAGCCAATGAAGCCTCCTTATGTACAGACGCTCCCAAGGGATTGTGGGATTCCTTGGGACTCCAGGGGATGAGTCCTCTGGTGGTTAAACAAGGAATTTACAGCTTTACATATATAATAGAGTATAAAGTGTGAAGTCATGCACTTTGGCAGAAAAATAAAAGAGCAAGTTATTATTTAAATGGAGAAAGATTGCAAAGTGCTGCAGTACAGCGGGACCTGGGGGTATTTGTGCATGAAGCACAAAACGATAGTATGCAGGCACAGCAAGTGATCAGGAAAGCCAATGGTATCTTGGCCTTTATTGCAAAGGGGATGGAGTATAAAAGCAGGGAAGTCTTGCTACAGTTATACAGGGTATTGGTGAGGCCACACCTGGAATACTGCGTGCAGTTTTGGTTTCCATATTTATGAAAGGATATACTTGCTTTGGAGGCAGTTCAGAGAAGGTTCACTATTTTTGATTCTGGGGATGAGGGGGTTGACTTATGAGGAAAGGTTGAGTAGGTTGGGCCTCTACTCATTGGAATTCAGAAGAATGAGAGGTGATCTTATCGAAACGTATAAGATTATGAGGGGGCTTGAGAAGGTGGATGCAGAGAGGATGTTTCCACTGATAGGAGAGACTAGAACTAGGGGGCATGATCATAAAATAAGGGGTCGCGCATTTAAAACAGAGATGAGGAGAAATTTCTTCTCTGAGAGTTGTAAATCTGTGGAATTCGCTGCCTCACAGAGCTGTGGAAGCTGGGACATTGAATAAATTTAAGATAGAAATAGACAGTTTCTTAAACGATAAGGGGATAAGGGGAGCGGGCAGGGAAGTGGAGCTGAGTCCATGATAAGATCAGCCATGATCGTATTAAATGGTGGAGCTGGCTCGAGGGGCCGTATGGCCTACTCCTGCTCCTATTTCTTATGTTCTGATTCCAGTATTGGACTGTACAGTCACTTCAGGACTCATTTTTAGAGTGGAAGCAAGTCTTCCTCGATTTCGAGGGACTGCCTATGATGATGATGATGATAATCATATTATCTATCATCAACAAGGGCAGACATTGACGATGAGATCCAACACCACCTCCTTCGGCCGCCTGAAGAAGAGAGTTTTCGAAGACCAGGCCCTCAAATCTGGCATCAAGCTCATGGTCTACAGGGCTGTAGTGATACCCGCCCTCCTGTATGGCTCAGAGACGTTGACCATATACAACAGACACCTCAAATCGCTGGAGAAATACCACCAACGATGTCGCCACAAGGTCCTGCAATTATCCCCTGGGAGGACAGACGCACCAACGTTTGTGTCCTCGATCATAGATAGACATATTAATAGAATGAGAAAAAAGGAGGGGCGAAAATATGTACATGGAAAAAACCCACACAGAGAGACGCAGAGAAGAATCACGTGTGGTGTGGTGTGGGTCTCACTTCACACCAATGTGCACATCATCATCATAGGCAGTCCCTTGGAATCGAGGAAGACTTGCTTCCACTCTAAAAGTGAGTTCTCAGGTGGCTGAACAATCCAATACGGGAATTACAGTCTCTGTCACAGGTGGGACAGACAGTGGTTGAGGGAAAGGGTGGGTGGGGAGTCTGGTTTGCCGCACGCTCCTTCCGCTGCCTGCGCTTGTTTTCTGCACGCTCTCGGCGACGAGACTCGAGGTGCTCAGCGCCCTCCCGGATGCTCTTCCTCCACTTAGGGCGGTCTTTGGCCAGGGACTCGCAGGTGTCGGTGGGGATGATGCACTTTATCAGGGAGGCTTTGAGGGTGTCCTTGAAACATTTCCTCTGCCCACCTTGGGATCGCTTGCTGTGCAGGAGTTCCGAGTAGAGCGCTTGCTTTGGGAGTCTTGTGTCGGGCATGCGGACAATGTGGCCCGCCCAGTAGAGCTGGTCGAGTGTGGTCAGTGCTTCGATGCTGGGGATGTTGGCCTGATCGAGAACGCTAACGTTGGTGCGTCTGTCCTCCCAGGGGGATTTGTAGGATCTTGCGGAGACATCGTTGGTGGTATTTCTGCAGCGATTTGAGGTGCCTACTGTACATGGTCCATGTCCGTGAGCCATACAGGAGGGCGGGTATCACTGCAGCCCTGTAGACCATGAGCTTGGTGGTAGCTTTGAGGGCCTGATCCATTACAGACCCAATCCATGTCCGGACCCGGGTCAAGCAGGGCTGTGTCATCGCGCCAAACCTCTTCTCAATGTGCATGTAGTCCTGTGTTGTCGCTTCACCAGGTTGGCACCTCATTTTCAGGCATGCCCAGTGCTGCTACTGGTTTGATCTCTGACACTTCTCATTGAGCCAGGATTGGCCATCGGGCTTGAGAGCGATGGGCGAATGAAGGATATGCCAGACCATAATTTACAGACTGAGGCGGTGTACGATACTGCTGCTACTGCTGATGACCCACAGCTCCTCATGGATGCCCAGTTTACATGTGTTCTTAATCTGTCCCACTTATATACTATCGTGTTAGGCGGTCCCTCGTATCGAGGATGACTTGCTTCCACGCCAAAAAGGGATGAGTTCACAGGTGTTTCAATGAAGGACCTAATAGTCCAGATCCTGAACTACATCCCGAAGGGTGGAAGATGCCTGTGCGTGGATTATTTTAACGTGGGACTTTTGAATGGGCCACGCAGCCCAGTAAAGAGACCACATGGCCCTCCAAAAATCACGGGGAACATTGGAGCTGTGATGTTCATTACATAAACGTTCGGGACTCGGGAATCGGAAGTACAATTTCAAAATTTGCGGACGACGCCATAGTGGGGGTTGTAGCTAACACGGAGGGCTGCGACAAAATACAAGTAGACATGAAGAAACTTCCAGAATGGGTGTGTGTAATTGGCAAATGAGCTTCAATGTAGACCAGAGTGAGGGGAGTACATTTTGGTAGGAAGAGTAGGGAGGCAACATACACCTTCGGGGAAATAAGTGTCTAAATGGGGCGGAGGAACAGAGAGATCTGGGGGTACAGATACACACGTCACTAAAAGTAGTGACGCAGGTGAATAAGGCCATTGAAAAAAGCAAATAAAGCTGAGATTAATTTCTAGAGGGATAGATTTGAAAAGCAGAAAAGTTTTGTTAAACTCATATAACCTTGGTTAGACCACACTTAGTGTACTGTGCAAAGTTCTGGTCTCCATATTATAAAAAGGATCACCATGATCATCATAGGCAGTCCCTCGAAGCGAGGATGACTTGCTTCCACGCCGAAAAAGGGATGAGTTCACAGGTATTTCAATGGAGGGCCTAATATTCCAGATCCCGAACTACATGTTGAAGGGTGGAAGATGCCTGTGCGTGGATTTTTTTAACGTGGGGTGACCGTTGCACACCAGCCACCACACGGGCTCGACAGAGCTAGGTCTTGGTCCAGTGGCAAGGATTACCCAAGACATCTGGAAACCAGTTCTGCTGCACAGTCCTAGTGCACACACATCGATAATACCGCCTAGCTCCACCGCCCTCTCAGGCAGTGCACTCCAGACCCTAACCACTCGCTGCGTAAAACAGCTTTTCCTCATGTCGCCTTTGGTTCTTCTGCCAATCATCTGAAATCTGTGTCTTCTGGTTCTCGACCCCTCCACCAATGGGAACAGTTTCTCTCTATCTACTCTGTCCAGACCCCTCATGATTTTGCACACCTCGATCAAATCTCCTCTCAACCTCCTCTGCTCTATGGAGAACAGCCCCAGCTTGTCCAGTCTTTCCACGCAGCTGAAGTCTGTCATGTATGTACATGCTGTTTGTAGCCACCAGATGGTGTCATTGTTGGAGGCCACAGTGGTGGTGGACGCTTATTTGAAGTGGATCGAATGCATAATCATGTCATCCAGCACGTCCACGGCAACCATAGAGAATCTCAATGTCATGTTCGCGACACATGGTCTGCCTGACATAGTGGTGAGCGACAGTGGGCCGTGCTTCACCAGTCAGGAGTTTCAGGAATTTGTAAAACTTAACAGCATAAAACATGGAAGGTCAGCACCATTCAAGCCTGCGTCCAACGGGGAAGCAGAACGTGCAGTACAAATTATCAAACAAAGCATGAGGAGAGTAACCCAAGGGTCATTGCAGACCCGCTTGTCTTGCATACTGCTGAGTTACAGGACAAGACCCCACACAGCCCTCCTCCTTTTCTGACCTCTTGCCCTTTCCCGATTTTCACCTGCTGAACTCATGATGAAAAGAGGTCTTAAGACCAAGTTATCTCTTGTACACCCGGATTTAAATAATCATGTTGAATACAAAAGACAAAGTCAACAAGGGTACCATGATCGTGCAACTGTGTCAAGTGAGATTTCTGTTAATGATCCTGTATATGTGTTGAATTATGGTCAGGGTACCAAAGGATCACTGGCACGGTCATGGCCAAAGAGGGCAACAGAGTATTTGTTATTAAGCTCAAGAATGGGCAAACTTGCAGGAAACACATGGATCAAACAAAGCTGAGGCACACAGACGAGCCAGAGCAGTCGGACGAAAAAACCGTCGATGACCAACCAACCAACCAGCCTTCAGTGGACTCAAGGGTCATCAGTGAACCCGGAATTTCCATCACGGACCTGTTCAATAAAAATGGACTTGCAATTCCTGACATAGCCACTGCCATCCCCAACAAGTCAGCTATCCAGCCGTCAGCCACAACAGACCTTGCATACTCACCCAAGGCTGGAATCGAACTGAGACGGTCAACGCGGGACTGAAAAGCACCGGACCATCTCAACCTGTGAAAGACTGTGATAAGATCTCAGAGGAGGGTATTGTCATGTATGTACATGCTGTTTGTAGCCACCAGATGGCGTCATTGTTGGAGGCCACTGAGCCACATGCACATGGTGCTGCTCTGGTATAAAAGGCCAGCCATTTTGTGAGTCAGGCACTTTGGGCCGTATTAAACAGTATTCAGTATAACTTTATTGCATACATAACAAAGTCCCTCATCCCTGGAACCATTCTGACACTTGCATCCTCTCCATCGACAATACCGCATAGCTCCACCTCCGTAACATCACTCGCCTCCGCCCCCGCCTCTGCTCATTTGTTGCTGACACCCTCATTCTCGCCTTTGCCAACTCCAGACTTGACAGTTCCAATGCCCGGCAGCCTCCAATCTCTGATGCCTTGACTCTATTACATTCCAGGCCTCTCCTTAAATATTTAAAATGAACTCTTTTACTTTTCTGGCAGGTAATCATGCTGAATGTGATATTTATAAAATTAACATGTAAATGCTTGTCATAAATAAACAAGCTAAACTGGTGATAGCTGACAGTAGGGATTTTTGTGTGCGTGTATCAATCACACAGTTTGGCCTACCCAGCCCTTTCTAGACTTCTCACCCTTGTATTCAAATCCATTCATGGCCTTGCCCCCCCTCCCTATCGCTTCTGCCCCCACAGCCCTCCTCCTTTTCTGACCTCTTGCCCTTTCCCGATTTTCATCGGCCCACCATCAATGGCCGTGCCTTCAGCTGCCTGGGCCCCGAGCTCTGGAACCTCCTCCCTAAACCTCTCCACCTCTCTACCGCTCTCTCTCCTCCTTTAGGACCCTCCTGAAAACCTACCTCTTTGACCCAGCTTTTGCTCTTATGTCCTCATATCTCATATGAACATGTGAAGAATATAAGAAATAGGAGCAGGGGTAGGCCATTCGGCTCCTTGAGCCTGCTCCGCCATTCAATAAGATCATGGCTAATCTTCTACCTCAACTCCACTTTCCTGCACTATCCCCATATCCCTGGGTTTCCTTAATATCCAAAAATAAGAACATAAGAAAAAGGAACATGAATAGGCCATACGGCCCCTCGAACCTCCCCCATTTAATACGATCATGGCTGATCCGATCATGGACTCAGGTCCACTTCCCTGCCCGCTCCCCATAACCCCTTATTCCCTTATTGGTTAAGAAACTGTCTATCTCTGTCTTAAATTTATTCAATGTCCCTGCTTCCACAGCTCTCTGAGGCAGCGAATTCCACAGATTTACAACCCTCTGAGAGAAGAAATTCCTCCTCATCTCAGTTTTAAATGGGTGGCCCCTTATTCTAAGATTATGCCCTCTAGTTCTAGTCTCCCCTATCAGTGGAAACATCCTCTCTGCATCCACCTTGTCAAGCCCCCTCATAATCTTATACATTTCGATAAGATCACCTCTCATTCTTCTGAATTCCAATGAGTAGAGGCCCAGCCTACTCAACCTACCTCTTTTTGCCAAGCTTTTGCTCATCTGTCCTCAAATGTGAACATATGAAGAACATAAAAATTAGGAACAGGGGTTGGCCATTCAGCCCCTTGAACCTGCTCCACCATTCAATAAGATCATGGCTGATCTTCTACCTTAACTCCACTTTCCTGCACTATCCTACGCTATAAGGGGTAAGCCATATAGGACCGAGATGAGGAGAAACTTTTTCACCCAGAGAATTGTGAACCTGTGGAATTCTCTACCACAGAAAGTTGTTGAGTCCAGTTCATTGGATATATTTAAAAGGGAGTTAGATGTGATCCTTTCGTCTAAAGGGATCAGAGGGTATGGAGAGAAAGCAGGAATGGGGTACTAAAGTTGCATGATCAGCCATGATCTTATTGAATGGTGGTGCAGGCTCGAAGGGCCGAATGGCCTACTCCTGCACCTATTTTCTATGTTTCTATCCCCATATCCCTTGATTTCCTTAATATCCAAACATCTATTGAATCTTGAATATCCTCAATGACTGAGTTTCCACAGCCCTGGGACTGAATTCCAGCGATTCACCACCCTCTGAGTGAAAACGTTTCTCCTCATCTCAGTCCTAAGTGGCCGACCCCTTATCCTGAGACTGTCTTGTGACCCCTGGTTCTAGATTCCCCAGCCCGGGGGACACATCCTCCCTGCATCGACCCGGTCAAACCCTTTTGGCTGCCTCCGGCCAAAAAAATAAATCCGAAAGTACCAGGTGGTCCCGCTCCAACGAACACCTCGGGCCGGAGGCCGTGCTGAGCAGCCCAGCGTAGAGGCCCACGTATCCCCGGCAACATACCGGCATCCTGAGATCACATGGGCCTGGACCACCAATCACAATGTAGCATTCTCATTCATAGCTCCAAGCTCCCATTACTAACAATGAAAATACCCCTAACATCAAATAAATCACAAAAATATATTAAAAAAAACACTTCATTTAAAAAAAAAAGAATAATCATTGCATTAAATTAAATATTTAGAGAATTCTTTTTTTGAACTTTAAAAATATGTTAAAAATAAACTTATGTATATAGACAGGGTTTTTAATATAAAAATAAGTAATAACATTTATTTTTTTCTATCTATTAAAACACTTACGCTGGTAAAAGCAGGCCTTACACTTAATTTTACCAGGCGTTATAGTTTGAAGGACATTAGGACCGAGATGAGGAGAAATGTTTTCACTCACAGGGTGGTGAACCTGTGGAATTCTCTACCACAGAAGGCTGTGGAGGCCAAGTCACTGAATATATTTAAGAGGGAGATAGATAGATTTCTAGACACAAAAGGCATCAGGGGGTATGGGTTGAAAGCGGGAATATGGTGTTGAGATAGAGGATCAGCCATGATCATATTGAATGGCGGTGAAGGCTCGAAGGGCCGAATGGCCTACTACTGCTCCTATTTTCTATGTTTCTATGTTTCTATTCACTGGGCAAGAGTTGGGCAAATAGCCCAAATCTCCGCCCGTGAAGGCCCTTCTCCCGGGGATGCGTACAATCGCAAGTGCCAGGTTCAGGCCCGGAACCTGCGGGGCGGCCTCTTCGGGCACGTTCGGGAGAGGCCAGAATTTCAGGGCCTGTACGTTTCAATGAGATCACCTCTCATTGTTCTAAACTCTAGAAAATGTAGGCCTAGTCTACCTCAATCTCTCCTCCGGGTACTGATCATCTGACTTGGTGACGCACCTTGGGGCGTTTTACTACATTAAAGGCGCTATAGATATGCAAGTTGTTGTTGTAACAGCAGTGGAAGTGGTGGACAGGGGATTGCCCGTGCCTCTTCTCCAAAATCTGGTTCGGGCTCCATTATCTAAAACACTTGAGCTCCGCTTGTGCAATCTCCCAATTAATTGCAACTCTCAGACTGGGCTGGAGGGTATTTCTCTTCATCATCATCATCATAGGCAGTCCCTTGTATCGAGGATGACTTGCTTCCACGCCAAAAAGGGATGAGTTCACCGGTGTTTCAATGAAGGACCTAATATTCCAGATCCCGAACGACATGTTGAAGGGTGGAAGATGCCTGTGCGTGGATTTTTTTAACGTGGGGTGACCGTTGCACACCAGCCACCACACGGGCTTGACAGAGCGAGGTCTTGGTCCAGTGGCAAGGGTTAACCAGGACGACTGGAGACCAGCTCTGCTGCACGGACCCAGTGCGCGCACATATCGCACAGTGTGGGCTGGGCCCGTGCTGCCCCTGGGCCCTCGCCTCTCCTGGGCCCCGATCACGTCCCTCTACAATCTCTCGCCGCTCCTTCGCCCCGACCTCGCCGCTCCTGCTGTACCTGCCCACGCTCCAATCACCGACCTGGACTTTGATGACGGCACTCTTCGCTGCCGTCGCCCTCCTGCACCAGCTCGCGCTGTACCTTGCCGTGGTACACCGCCACGCTGCCCATGGCCGCCGCTCACCGCTCCTTTCATGGCCCCGGCCTGCCGCTGACGGTCTCTCGTAGGTCGGGGCCGCCACAATTACCGCCAGAGTATTTCTAGCATTGCTGCGGCAGCTTAAAGGGCTGCAGCCGCTCTTTTAAAGGGCCGAGTGATTTGGGCTTGGCAGAAATTCACAACGGTCAAAATAACTTTCATTGTGACCCCATGGAGCAGCACCATGGTGGGAATCGTGGCCATTGATTTTCCACTTGTATTTGTGGGTGTGACAATTTTTGGGGGTGTGAGGATGACATGGGTACCTGTATAAATCCTGTAGCGCACAAACTGACCATTCGGCCCATCTGGTCTATACTGGCATTTATACGCCACACGAGCCTCCTCCCACCCCTCTTCATCTCATCCTATATGCATATCCTTCTATTCCTTTCTCCCTCATGTGTTTATGGAGCTTCCCCTCAAATACACATGTGCCATTTGCCTAAGCTGCTCGCTGTTTTAGCGAGTTCCACATTCTCACCACTCTCTGGGTAAAGGCATTTCTCCTGAATTCCCCATTGGATTTATTAATGACTATCTTATATTTATGGCCTCTAGGTCTGGGTCTCCCCCACACATGGAAACATCTTCTCAATGTCTACCCTATCAAACCCCTTCATCATTCTGAAGACATCTATTAGGGCACCCTTTAGCCTTCCCCTTTCTAGAGAAAAGAGACCCAGCCTGTTCATCCTTTCCTGATAGTTATGTCCTCTCAGTTCTGGTATCATCCTTGTGAATCTTATTTGCACCCTCTCCAATGCCTCGATATCCATTTTACCCCAGAGGGGTCGAAGTTCAGGTGCACCAGAAAGCTGGCACACCGATGAGTTTTGGAGTGGTACTTACCGCTGGAACTCCTGGTATGGTAAGTAGATCCATTTTCAGGACTCCGACAGGAAATGGATCATAATGGGGGCGGGCCTTAGACTCAAAGCCAGGCTGATTGGCTGAAAATGGATCGCTCGGGGGGCGTCCGTCGCTGTCAATCAGCGGTGGAGTCGTGGTGATGTCACAGCACTTGTGCATCGCCACCCTCTCTCCCCTCTGTTACAGGGGAGCGATTCAATCAAGTTTTATCTTTAGCCACTACCATCAGGGAGGCTTTTGGCTGGGCCAGCGGCCTGGCACCCGAGAGAGGGGGTGCCAGGCTGCCCATTGGCAGCCCGGCCGAACCCGGGGGCACTATCTCCCTGACCAATCGGCAAATCAGCCAGCAAAAATATTTTCATTGCGGCCGCAGCAGTGGGCCCTCCCCTTTAAGGGCGGCCTTACTGCCGGACCGCACTCAGTGTGGAGATGGTGCATCGGCAGATAAACCTGTCGGGTGCACCGCGCGGCGGGGGATCGAGGGATTCAGCTGAAAATCGCTGGTAAGTATGTTTTAATTGCTCAACATTGGCAGTGCAACCAATTGGGCAGGATTGGGGTCCAGGCCGAAAAATCCCCGAGCTGAATTTAGGTCGGGTCAGCAAGTGGACCCGAAAGCGGCGGCCATTCGATACAACAGTCAACATACTTCAGTTACATGCTGGGTTTTCGTCTTTGAAAAGTGCGTGACAGTTCTGCATGAAATATTTCCTTTCGGAGAAAGAACGAGAGCGAGAGAGACAGAGATCGAGAGACAAAGAGCGAGAAAGAGAGAGAGACAGAGATCGAGAAACAAAGAGAGAGCAAGAGACAAAGAGCGTGAGATAGTCAGAGATAGAGTGAAACAAGTACGCGTGGAGAGAGAGAGAGAGAGAGAGCGAGCGAGACTTGCGGCAGGCATTAACGGGTCTCTTTGAGACCCTGAATTTCGGGCCCCCAGAACTGTTCGTAATATTCCAAGTGTAGTCTAAACAAGCTTCGATACAAGTTTAGATGGAGAAAAATTGCAAAGTGCTGCAGTACAGAGGGACCTGGGGGTCCTTGTGCATGAAACACAAAAAGTTAGCATGCAGGTACAGCAAGTGATCAGGAAGGCAAATGGAATGTTGGCCTTTATTGCAAGGGGGGATAGAGTATAAAAGCAGAGAAGTCCTGCTACAACTGTACAGAGTATTGGTGAGGCCACACCTGGAGTACTGCGTACAGTTTTGGTCTCCGTATTTAAGGAAGGATATACTTGCATTGGAGGCTGTTCAGAGAAGGTTCACTAGGTTGATTCCATAGATGAGGGGGTTGACTTATGAAGATAGGTTGAGTAGGTTGGGCCTCTACATAATGGAGTTCAGAAGAATGATCTTATCGAAACATATAAAATTATGAGGGGGTTCAACAAAATGGGCGTTATTTCCGGTGTGGGCGGTAAAAAAGGGATTTCATATCGCCGGCTTCTCGCCCATTCTCAAAACAGCTAGTTTACATTTTTGAAAATGTTCGTTACCACGAGCGATATCAAATGGGCAGTAGCGTTAAATTTTTTTGACCTTCTGCCGCAAAGTGTGGCCGTCCCTAGCAACAGCATGGCAACGCTCGATTCCTATGATTCAGGAGGTCAAGGGTCATCATGACATGTGCAGAAGAGGAGACAGAGAGAGAGGGAGCAGAGAGGGACTGAAAGCGTGTGTGGCTGTGGTGTGTGCTTGTGTGGCTGTGGTGGGAGGCACGATGGAGATTCACCAGCAGCAAAAAGCCTACTAAGCACCAAGAACATAGTTGGTACCGAGTTTTTATCCAACAAATAAGATATAACATGGAAGGGATGGAGGAGGCCCTGGAGCTGCTAGCCAGGAACACTGGTGGCAGAGGGCTCCCAATGGTCCCCGAGCGCGGCACTCCACCCCTAGGTTCCGCACCACCACTGCGAATGACAGATGAGAGCAAGGACCAAGTTCCTGCTTCTGCATCAGAGAATGTTACCCCCTCGACACCCCCCGCTCCAGTACCCACCTCATCTGCCTTCATCCCCCCACCGATGAGGCACCGCCTGAGGAACTCCTCGGCCAGGCGCCGTAGAGCGAGGAGGGGAAGAGGTAGAGGTGGGGAGAAGAAGGAGGGGGGAAGGAAAGTGAGGTACATGTCCGCAGGTGATGACTGTGTTATATCTCCATCTGGGTGCATGCAATTTGTTGCAATGTATGGGGGCTGGGGACCATGCCCCCGCTTTGCCTTTGTATTCTGTGTTGCTGGACATGTTGACCATGTGATTTATGTCAATGGTGGAAAAAGTAGGGTGTGGGCAGGGGTTGGGTGTTATTGGCTGCGATACTTATGATTTCAGACCAATGTTGGTATTAAACTTTTGTTGTTGAACATAACCTTGTTGTGCATTGTGTCAGATAGTTGGACCATTACACACTGGTGATTCCTTACCATGAAAGGGTTAAATACAAGTTAACATCAATCAACGTAAACTTTAACTGGCACCAAGATGATGGGCACCATTGATGCCTGAGCTGTACACACACAGCAGTGTGTCAGTGTTGTCACTCACATCGTTCAGATATCAGCTCCTCACGTAAGAGTGGGATTTAACAAATGTCAGCCACACCGCTGGCGTTTGTTCCAGTTAGTTCCACTTTTTGTGGGTGGTTTTTTGGGCGAGCGATATTGTGGCCGATATGTGTGCGAGGTGGTGAGATTGATGATGGGCGATCTCCATGGCCGCTAGTTTGGGTAAATATGCTCTTTACAACAAAAAACAGTGGGCGGGCGTTCATATTGAATCTTGACATTAATTCCGTGCAGAAAGTAACGCTGGGCGATAGTATGGGCGTTGAATTCGCCCTTTTTGCTGATTCCGCCCAAAAAAAGTGGGCGGGCGTTAATATTTTTTCCCAGCGTTAAGCCCATTGGAAAAATAACACTCGACGATAATTCTCGTAAAAAAGCCTGTCAATTTCCATTTCGTGCCAAAATGGGCGATTTATGGGCGTTATACGTCATTTCAGCGCAAAATAGGCGTTAAGTGGGTGTTAAGCAAAGAAAATGGAGGTCCTAGCCCATAGTCTCAGAATAAGAGGCCGCCCAGTTAAAACTGAGATGAGGAGAAATTTCTTCTCTCAGAGGGTTGTAAATCTGTGGAATTCTCTGCCCCAGAGAGCTGTGGAGGCTGGGTCATTGAATATATTTAAGGTGGAGAGAGACAGGTTTTTGAGCGATAAGGGAATAAGGGGTTATGGGGAGCGGGCAGGGAAGTGGACCTGAGTCCATGATCAGATCAGCCATGATCTTATTGAATGGCGGAGCAGGCTCGAGGGGCCAAATGGCCTACTCCTGCTCCTATTTCTTATGTTCTTATGTTCTTAACATAGAAACATAGAAAATAGGTGCAGGAATAGGCCATTCCTGTAGCCCAGTACTTCATGGGGTACTTCAGTACCCCATTCCTGCTTTCTCTCCATACCCCTTGATCCCTTTAGCCATAAGGGTCTGTAAGGGGTTCTCGGGGAGTGTTGTTGTGCCTTGGGTGTCTCTCTCTGGGCTTCTGCCCTCACAGCTTATGCCTGGCCTGTGAGGTACCCTGAGTGCTGCAAGAGCACCCCTGGAGAGACTGTGTCCACAGCTTATGAAGGGGGTTTTGAGACTCGTGCATCCCCACAGCTTATGCCTAGCCTGTGAGGCACCTGTGAGTGTCAAACACTCCTAACCCCTTCTTCCCTAGCCTGTGACACACAGTTGAGCGTTTTCGAGGCGCTCCTAGCTTCCCTTACACTGTTCTGACATAAGACTCGCGATCAGGAGATGTAATACAATAGAACTGAGACAAGGTGATTCCAAGAGGAACTTAGGCTTCCAATTTATTTTACAAGGTGTATCTCAACAAACAGCAATACACCAACAAAACAATCCCCCTAAATCCCACTAAACGGACACAACGAAAATTTTTACACAAGTTTAGCAGTACAATGCCCAACCTCCCACCTTTCCTGGTCTAACTGAGTTGGGAGTTCTGGGGACCAGAGGTTATACTCACTACTGTGCCTTCTGCAGTCTGGTGGTTTGTTTCATCTATCTTTGGTGTCTTCGGACACTGGTTTTCCTTCAGTGTCGAGAGGCTTGCTGGTTGTTGAATCACAAGAGCAGAACACACACACACTGGGTCAAAAAACCCTTTTTATAGCCAGATTATCCAGTCCGCCTCTCCTGCTGAAATCGATTCTTCCCATTGGTGGGCTTTGTGATTTTGAAAAATGCAGCAGTTTTAGATTATTGCGGGTTTTTTCCACTGATGTTAACCTACTCAAGGTTTGAGTAGGTGTTGATTGCGTTGGCCTCCTGCAGCCATTGTGTAGGCCCTTGGGTTGTTTTGGGTTCCCTGGTTTCTGAAGGTCTGCATAATTTCCCTCCATAGTGTAAACATGGGGAAGACAATAGTCCGATAATGGCTGTGAGTCAGTCCCACAGTTTTCGAGCAAGTGCTCTCCCATTGGCTTGAAAGCCCCATGCTTCGGGCTGACTCTGTCTCACCATTAGCCCTCCGGTGTCCACCCACGTCCAATCACTGCTCTGCCAAGGTCAAACTGTTATCGGTTTCAATTCACAGCACAGTCTGATCCCACAGCCCTTTTCCTTCTGGGTAAAATGAGGGGGTTTTCGTCCTCCCCTACATAATCCCCCATCTGACGCAGTCAGACACCACTCGAGTGTGTCAAAGTTCAGGGTGGTGAGAAAACCCTAGGTCTCCCAAATTGCCCAACTTTCCCCAGTTTAACTCGAAACTGATCCCGTCGATATATATCGTAATTCCTTTTAACGCGGTACAAAACACAGAATCCAACAGGTTACAATATACGGCAGCAATATACATAAATGTACTTAAGGTTACAGCAGTAATTGTACATTGAGTCTCATTTCAGTCTTAACCGTAAAGAAAAGAAACCTGCCCTGCAAACTCCCCAGGTCCATGTATGAAAACGCAATCATCCCTGGGAATAACAAAACCGCCTAAGTGTCGCGGTCAAGCTTTGTTTACACGCCTTGAGTGTTTAGCAACGGCTCTCCTGTCTGTGTAGTAGCCTGAGGAACTGCTTTCTTTTCCTTTTTCTCCTGAGCTTACAGCTTGTAACTAGCAGATAAGCTACAATCAGGAGTTGGCCGATTACTAAGGCATGCGATCCCACCCGGATCCATGCAGGTATGTCTGCCCGTATTCCCAAATCCCACCATGCTGGGGGTTTAATCTGGGCAATCTCCCCTGATAGCATTTCAGTTTTCTGCTCCATGGTGTAAAAATGTTTTTGAGACAAATCCACTGCCTGGAGGAGGGCTGTAAGTTTCTCAGGTAGTGGGGCAATGGAATAGCCAAAATGGGCGACATATTGTTGTAGATGGCTGAGGTTGTTTTGTACCGTGAGGTGAATCGTGGAAGGTTCAGGGATGGGTGTGATTCTGGTGTGTGCCACTTGAACCTCTGCCCTGGGTTTAAAGCAAAAGCTGCTGTACGGTATTGGACACCACCTTCCCGGTCCGTGTTCATACCGTTGGGCACTTGTGGTGACACAATATGTCCCACCGCCTACATATGCTACCTGTGGAGGCATGTGGTTAGGGGCCATTACCTCCATTGTGCAATTGATAGGCTCTGCTCCAGCAGTGTTGAACCCGCATTGTGGCCTTGCAAAAGTGTTCAAGTGCTGGGGGCACAGGATTACCTGTGCTCCCCTGCTCCGACAACCTGAGAAGTCTGTACCTGTCACAGTGTGCTCCCACATTGTGACATAAGGTGGGACCTCTTGGAATAGAACATGCACCCCTCCACGAATGACTCCCACATTCTCCACTCGGTACAGGGGTGCTGGTCGTGGGGACGCCCCCATCATGGGCATCCTGACCACCACACCCATGATGGTATTGTTTGACTTTCCACAGTCCACCGGTACCGGGTAGGCTTCCGTCGCTACACGAAATTGGCAAGGACTCAAAACATTATCATAAGGGTGCAGTGCTGCTAAGTGCTGGTTGCTGATCCAGGAGGGGACCTGTCCCTGTCTCAGATCCTCGAGTTTACTCCGTCCCTCTCCCAGCAACCAGGCCCCATAGATCACGCACACCTCATTTTGGGCGGCTTGATCGGAGGCGTTTCTATCCTCCCGAATCAAGGCGTTTACAGCTCTGGCCTGTGCCTCCAATTGAGAGATAATCTCCTTTAAGTGAACTGTCATTGCCACCTCTTCGTGGAGCGCGGATCCCACTACGGTATTCTCGTCCCCCAGGATTCTGCGTAGCTGATTCTTTAACCCATTTATCTGGAGGGCCAGCTGCATGTTATCCAAACTGTTTATGGCGGACGCCCCGGTGTTAAACCCCGTGAAAATGTCATTTAAAGTGCCTCGCCTCTGCCTGCCCGGTTCGGCCCTATCCCACTGTTTATACAAGTCTGTCACTTTGACATCCCTGAAGTCCAGTTCATAGAACTTCCGGAACATCTCCCGCAGCAGAGCCTGGTATAACAGCTCGGTTTCCCGGGGACACCACGTAGGTAGGCGGACTTCTGTCAGATTTAGCACCACTGATGCCATTGCGTAGTGTACCCCCTGATAAAGTAGTTTCTCGGTAGGGACCAACACTAAACCATTCCCCGGCTCCCTGGTTGTTGTCGGGCACCCGTGTGGGAACCTGTCGCCTATGCCTCCAGGATCTTGTCTAAGGCCGAGATGGCCGACAGCATGATTGAGAAGAGGCATTAGCGTATGTGTGTTCGGGATAAAGAAAATGCATCAGTACCTGTTTGGCCTCAAATTTGAGCTGGAAACCGATCACAAGTCCCTCATATCCCTGTTCGCTGAAAACAAGGGGATAAATACTAATGCCTCGGCCTGCATACAAAGGTGGGCACTCACGCTATCAGCGTATAACTATACCATCCGCCACATGCCAGGCACCGAGAACTGTGCGGATGCTCTCAGTTGGCTACCATTGCCCACCACGGGGGTGGAAATGGCGCAGCCTGCAAACTTGTTGATGGTGGTGCTCTGCGCAGACTTGTTGCTGGTCATGGAAGCGTTTGAAAATGATAAATCACCTGTCACGGCCCGCCAGATTAGGACTTGGACCAGCCAAGATCCTCTGCTGTCCCGAGCAAAAAACTGTGGACTGCATGGGAGCTGGGCCAGCATCCCCGTTGAAATGCAAGAGCTAATCAAGCCGTTCCAGCGGTGAAAGGACGAACTGTCCATTCAGGCAGATTGCCTGTTGTGGGGTAACCGCATAATGCTACCCAAAAAGAGCAGGGAGACGTTCATCTCGGATCTCCACAGCACACACTCGGGTATAGTAATGATGAAAGCGATAGCCAGATCCCACGTGTGGTGGCCCAGTATCGACTCTGACTTAGAGTCCTGTGTACGGCAATGCAGTGTATGTGCTCAGTTGATCAACGCGCCCAGAGGGGCACCACTAAGATTGTGGTCCTGGCCCTCCAGACCATGGTCAAGGAACCATGTCGACTATGTGGGCCCGTTTCTCGATAAAATGTTCCTGGTGGTGGTGGATGCTTTTTCAAAATGGATTGAATGTGAAATAATGTCGGGAAGCACTGCCACCGCCACCATTGAAAGCCTGAGGGCCATGTTTGCCACCCACGGCCTGCCTGACATACTGGTCAGTGACAACCAGTGCCGAATTTAAAGAATTCATGACCCGCAATGGGATCAAACATGTCACCTCGGCCCCGTTTAAACAAGCCTCCAATGGGCAGGCAGAGCGGGCAGTACAAACAGTCAAACAGCCTTAAACGAGTCACAGAAGGCTAACTCCAAACCCACCCGTCCCGAGTACTGCTCAGCTACCGCATGAGACCCCACTTGCCCACAGGGGTGCCCCCGGCTGAGCTACTCATGAAAAGGACACTTAAAACCAGACTCTCGCTGGTTCTCCCCAATCTGCTTGATCAGGTAGAGAGCAGGCGGCAGCAACAAAATATAAACGATGGTCGAGCCACTGTGTCACGGGAAATTGATCTGAATGACCCTGTGTATGTGTTAAACTGTGGACATGGTCCCAAGTGGATCGTGGGAACGGTGATAGCTAAAGAAGGGAGTAGGGTGTTTGTAGTCAAACCAGACAATGGACAAATTTGCAGAAAGCCCCTGGACCAAACGAGGCTGCGGTTCACAGACTGCCCTGAACAACCCACAGCAGACACCACCTTTTTCGAGCCCACAACACACACCCAAAGGATCAACGACATCACGCCGGATCAGGAAATCGAACTCATCATGCCCAACAGCCCAGCAAGGCCAGGCTCACCCAACAGCCCTGCAGGGCCAACAACACGCCAGCCCAGCGAGGGCACAGCCAACACACCAGAACAGACCTTTGTACCGAGGCGGTCCACCAGGGAAAGAAAGGCTCCCGACCGCCTCACCTTGTAAATAGTTTTCACTTTGACTTTGGCGGGGGGAGTGATGTTGTGTATCTGTAAAGCATGCACTCCCATGTTCCGCCACCAGGGAGTGCATCCCCTGAAATCCCAGCATCCCTTGGGAGCACTGTATATAAGCCGACCCCTAAGGCCTGTTCCACACTCTGGAGTGTCTTAATAAAGACTGAGGTCACTGTTACTTTAACCTCCCTGTGTGCAGTCTCATCTGTGTTCGGAACACAATAGAAAGAAAGCGAAACTTGCCAATAAAGTACATTTTGGAGTGTTGTAATGTGGGAAACGCGGCAGCCAATTTGCGCACAGCAAGCTCTCACAAACAGCAATGTGATAATGACCGGATAATCTGTTTTTGTGTGACGTTGATTGAGGGATAAATATTGGCCGCAGGACAGCGGGGTGAACTCCCTCTGCTCCTGGTCAAAATAGTGACCATGGGATCTTTTATGTCCACCTGAGAGAGCAGAGGGGTCCTCGGTTTAACGTCTCATCTGAGAGACGACACCTCCGACAGTGCAGCGCTCCCTCGGCACTGCACCGGGAGTGTCAGCCTAGGTTTCAGTGGGGCTTGAGCCTACTCCAGCAACTTGGGCAGAAAGTGCAAAGTCGTAGCGTCAGTTTTTGTTTTTCCGCCACTCGAGTCTAATTTTAATTTGAAAGGAATCTGTTGTCTCATTCTTTTTTTGAGGTGTAGTTGTATGCATGCATGCATGCATGTTAGCTTGGCTGACTTGGCTCTTTCAGCCATTTACAATGAAATGTTGTGCAAGTGCTTCAATTCTAGCTGCTGTTTTGACACTAGCTGGAGTGACACGCCCAGCGAACAGGTCCTTGCAGGTTCACAGGACACTTACCGATCGGGAATAGCTTTGGCCCTCATAATTTATCTAGGCAGGATAAACAAGCACTCCCTCCAATTGGATCTGAAATGCTTTCCAGGGTTTTAACTTGCTGGATTCCACAAGATCTCTGCGCTCCTCCAATTCTGTCTCTTGAGCATCCCCCGATTTCAATCGCTCCACCATTCGGGGCCGTGCCTTCAGCTGCCTGGGCCCCAAGCTCTGGAACTCCCTGCCTAAACCTCTCCGCCTCTCCTCCTCTCTCTCCTCCTTTAAGTCGCTCCTCAAAACCTACCTCTTTGACCCAGCTTTTGGTCGCCTGTCCTAACAGCTCCTTACGTAGATCGGTGTCAAATTTTCTTTGATAACTTCTCCAGTCAAACGTTTTGTTAATTGGAAATCCTCTCTCTCTCTCTCTCCTCCCACCCTCCCCCACAACTATTCAACGAATCGCACAGTACAGAAAGAGGCCATTCGGCCCATCTTGCCTGAGATGATTCAATGCGTGTCAGCTGTGGCTCAGTGGGCAGCACTCTGGCCTCTGAGTCAGAAGGTTGTGGGTTCAAGTCCCACTCCAGAGACTTGAGCACAAAAATCTAGGCTGACACTCCAGTTCAGTGCTGAGAGAGCGCTGCACTGTCGGAGGTGCCGTCTTTTGGATGAGACGCTAAACCGAGGTCCTCTCTGCACTCCTTCAATTCTGGCCACTCGGACATCCCTGAATTCAATCGCTCCACCATTGGTGGCCGTGTCTTCAGCTGTCTGGGCCCCAAGCTCTGGAATTCTCTCCCTAAACCTCTGCCTCCCTCTCCTCCTTTAAGGCGCACCTTAAGACTTTTCTTTTCGAGCAAGCTTTTGGTCACCTGTCCTAATATCTCCTTATGTGGCTCGGTGTCAAATTTTGTTTGATAATCGCTCCTGTGAAGCACCTTGGGATGTTTTACTACATTAAAGGTGCTATATAAATGCAATTTGTTGTTGTATAAGAATCTTTTGATATCAGTTCTAAAGCTCCCTTTGAACCAGTGCCCCCTCATCCTTCTCCCATTCTGTAATTTAAAGTGGAGCTCCAGGTAAACTATCACATATCTGTCTGTACCTTCAACTTTCATAAGTCTCCTGCCTATGCTGAAAATCCCCTGGGGGTGAAAATCGACTTGAGCAGGGACATAAAACAAATAGTATCACACCTGCCTCCGCCTGAGAATTCAAGCCAGGCCGTTCAGGGGTGCTATCAGGAAGCACTTCCTCACACAAAGGGCAGTGGGAATCTGGAATTCTCTCCCCACCCCAAAAAGCTGTGGATGCTGGGATAATTAACATTTACAAGACTGAGACTGACATAATTTGATTAGGGTATTAAGGGATATGGATCAAAGGCAGCTGGATAGAGTTAAGCTGCAGATCAGCCAGGATCTATTTGAATGACAGAACAGGCTCGAAGGGCTGCAGGGCCTACTCCTGTTCCTATGCAACAGGCTCGAGTGGCTGAAAGACCGACTCCTGTTCATTTTTTTTATTCGTTCATGGGATGTGGGCGTTGCTGGCAAGGCCGTCATTTATTGCCCATCCCTAATTGCCCCTTGAGAAAGTGGTGGTGAGCCGCTTTCTTGAACTGCTGCATTCCGTGTGGTAAAGGTGCTCCCACAGTGCTGTTAGGGAGGGAGTTCCAGGATTGTGACCCAGTGACGATGAAGGAACGGTCGATATATTTCCAAGTCAGGATGGTGTGTGACTGGGAGGGGAACGTGGAGGTGGTGGTGTTCCCATGCACCTGCTGCCCTTGTCCTTCTAGGTGGTAGAGGTCGCGGGTTTAGGAGGTGCTGCCGAAGAAGCCTTGGCGAGTTGCTGCAGTGCATCTTGTAGATGGTCCACACTGCAGCCACGGTGCGCCGGTGGTGGAGGGGAGTGAATGTTGAAGGTGATGGATGGGGTGCCGATCAAGTGGCTGCTTTGTCCTGGATGGTGTCGAGCTTCTTGAGTGTTGTTGGAGGTGCACTCATCCAGGCAAGTGGAGAGTATTCCATCACACTCCGGACTTGTGCCTTGTAGATGGTGGAAAGGCTTTGGGGAGACAGGAGGTGAGACACTTGCCGCAGAATACCCAGCCTCTGACCTGCTTTTGTAGCCACAGTATTTATGTGGCTGGTCCAGTTAAGTTTCTGGTCAATGGTGACCCCCAGGATGTTGATGGTGGGATCCGGTGATGGTAATGCTGTTCAATGTCAAGGGGCGGTGGTTAGACTCTCGCTTGTTGAAGATGGTCATTGCTTGGTACTTGTGTGGTGTGAATGTTACTTGCCACTTATCAGCCCAAGCCTGAATGTTGTCCAGGTCTTGCTGCATGCGGCCATGGACTGCTCCATTATCTGAGGAGTTGTGAATGGAACTGAACACTGTGCAATCATCAGTGAACATCCCCACTTCTGACCTTATGATGGAGGGAAGGTCATTGATGAAGCAGCTGAAGATGGTTGGGCCTAGGACACTGCCCTGAGGAACTCCTGCACCGATGTCCTGGGGCTGTGATAATTGGCCTCCAACTGCCACAACCATCTTCCTTTGTGCTAGTATAACTCCTGCCAGTGGAGCGTTTTCCCCCTGATTACCATTGACTTAAATTTTACTCGGGCTCCTTCTCCTGGATGATGTCGAGCTTCTTGAGTGTTGTTGGAGCTGCACTCATCCAGGCAAGTGGAGAGTATTCCATCACACTCCTGACTTGTGCCTTGTAGATGTTTTGGGGAGTCAGGAGGTGAGACACTTGCCGCAGAAGACCCAGCCTCTGACCTGCTCTTGTCAAATGCCACACTTGGTCAAATGCTGCCTTGATGTCAAGGGCAGTCACTCTCACCTCCCCTCTGGAATTCAGCTCTGTTGTTCATGTTTGGACCAAGGCTGTAATGAGGTCTGGAGCCAAGTGGTCCTGGCGGAACACAAACTGAGCATCAGTGAGCAGGTTATTGGTGAGTAAGTGCCGCTTGATAGCACTGTCGACGCCTTCCATCACTTTGCTGATGATCCTATTGCCACCCTTTCTGCTCCCCGTCTGATATTCAGTGCCATTGACTTTACTCTGTGTCCCCACACAAGTTGAATGTCACCCTCCCACGCCCCAAGTCTCTCCAGCCTGTGGAGTTGAGGTAGAAGATCAGCCATGATCTTACTGAATGGCGGAACGGGCTCGAGGGGTGAATGGACCACTCATGTTTCTATGTTGTTGCTCTGCAACCAATCTGTGCAATTGTCCACTGCTAGTCGATCCACAAGGGCCCTCTTTGAGTGATTGGAGGATTATTGGATCAGTGCCATGTTAATGACAAGGCCCTCAAAACTACCACCAAGCTCATGGTTCCTGTATGGCTCAGAGACATGGACCATGTACAGTAGACACCTCAAGTCGCTGGAGAAATACCACCAACGATGTCTCCGCAAGATCCTACAAATCCTCTGAGAGGACAAACGCACCAACATTAGTGTCCTCAACCAGGCCAACATTCCCAGCATCGAAGCACTGACCACACTTGACCAGCTTCGTTGGGCAGGCCACATTGTCTGCATGCCTGACACGAGACTCCCAAAGCAAGCGCTCTACTCGGAACTCTTTCATGGCAAGCGAGCCAAAGGTGGGCAGTGGAAACGTTACAAGGACACCCTCAAAGCCTCCCTGATAAAGTGCAACATCCCCACCGACACCTGGGAGTCCCTGACCAAAGACCGCCCTAAGTGGAGGACGAGCATCCGGGAGGGCGCTGAGCACCTCGAATCTCGTCGCCGAGAGCATGCAGAAAGCGAGCGCAGGCAGCGGAAGGAGCGTGCGGCAAACCAGACTCCCCACCTGCTCTTTCCCTCAACGACTATTTGTCCCACCTGTGACAGGGACTGTGGCTCTCGTATTGGACTGTTACATAAAGACTCATGTTAAGAGTGGAAGCAAGTCTTCCTCGATTACGAGGGGCTGCCTATGATGATGACATTAATCAAGCGCAACACCACCATTCCAACAAAGCAAACACAGACCTTCACCACCTACTCGGATAACCAGCCTGGTGTGCTGATTCAGGTGTTTGAAGGTGAAAGAGCCATGACTAAGGATAACTTGCTGGGCAAGTCTGAGTTGACTGGAATTTTACATGCTCCAAGGGGTGTGCCTCAACTTGAGGTGACATTTGATATTGATGCCAATGGTATCGCCGAGAGCATGCAGAAACCAAGCGCAGGCAGGTGTGCGGCAAACCTGTTTCATCCTCCCTTACCCGCAATCACTCTCTGTCCCACCTGTGACAGGGACTGTGGTTCTCATACTGGACTGTTCAGCCTCGTAAGGACTCATTTTTAGAGTGGAAGCAAGTCTTCCTCGATAAGGAAAGCAAATCACAAATCAAAAATGACAAAGGTGGCTTGAGCAAGGAAGCTATTGAACGTATGGTCCAGGAAGCTGAGACGTACAAATCTGAAGATAACCAGCCACGTGAAAAAAGGCTCTTCAAAAAAAGCTTTGGAGTCATGTGCTTTCAACATGAAGATCACAACTGAGGATAAAAAGCTCAAGGGAAAAGTTGGAGATGATGACAAGCAGAAAATTTTAGACAAATCATCATCATCATAGGCAGTCCCTCGGAATCGAGGAAGACTTACTTCCACTCTAAAAGTGAGTTCTCAGGTGGCTGAACAGTCCAATACGGGAATTACAGTCTCTGTCACAGGTGGGACAGACAGTGGTTGAGGGAAAGGGTGGGTGGGACTGGTTTGTCGCACGCTCCTTCCGCTGCCTGCGCTTGCTTTCTGCATGCTCGCCGCAATTTATTCAATGACCCAGCTTCCACAGCTCTCTGAGGCAGCGAATTTCACAGATTTACAACCCTCTGAGAGAAGACATTCCTCCTCATCTCAGTTTTAAGTGGGCGGCCCCTTGATCTAAGATTATGCCCCCTAGTTCTCGTCTCTCCTATCAGTGGAAACATCCTCTCTGCATCCACCGTGTCAAGCCCCCTCATAATCTTATACGTTTCGATAAGATCATTCTTCTGAATTCCAATGAATAGAGGCCCAACCTACTCAACCTTTCCTCATAAGTCAGCCCCTTCACCTCCAGAATCAACCTTGTGAACCTTCTCTGAACAGCCTCCAAAACAAGTATGTCCTTTCGTAAATATGGAAACCAAAACTGCACGCAGTATTCCAAGTATGACCTCACCAATACCCTGTATAACTGTAGCAAGACTTCCCTGCTTTTATACTCCATCCCCTTTGTATAAAAGCCAAGATACCATTGACCTTCCTGATCATTGCTGTACCTGCATACTATCCTTTTGTGTTTCATGCACAGGTACCCCCAGGTCCCGCTGTACTGTATCATTTTGCAATCTTTCTCCACTTAAATAATAACTTGCTCCTTGATTTTTTTCTGCTAAAGTGCATGACCTCACACTTTCCAACATTATACTCCATTTGCCAAATTTTTGCCACTCACTTAGCCTGTCTATGTCCTTTTGCAGATTTTTTGTGTCCTCCTCACACATTGCTTTTCCTCCCATCTTTGTACTGTCAGCAAACTTGGCTACGTTACACTCGGTCCCTTCTTCCAAGTCGTTAATATAGATTGTATTTCAAGTTTCTTTCCAATTTCCTTCCCTTCTGAGTCCACGAGGACTCTACCCCATTCACAGTGGCATTTTAATGCATTTGTGTTTATTATTAATACCATGACCACTCATCAAGATCCATGGCGCGGCCCTGGACAACGTGAACCATTTCCCATACCCGGGAGCCTCTTATCAACAAGGGCAGACATTGACGACAAGATTCAATACTGCCTCCAGTGCGCCAGTGCAGCTTTCGGCCGCCTGAGGAAAAATGTGTTTGAAGACCAGGCCCTCAAATCTGACACCAAGCTCATGGTCAACAGGGCTGTAGTAATACCCACCCTCCTGTAGTAATACCCATCAGAGACGTGGACCATGTACAGCAGACACCTCAAGTCGCTGGAGAAATACCACCAATGATGTCTCCGCAAGATCCTACAAATTCCCTGGGAGGACAGACACACCAACGTTAGTGTCCTCTACCAGGCCAACATCCCCAGCATTGAACCACTGACCACACTTGATCAGCTCCGCTGGGCAGGCCACATTGTTCGCATGCCTGACACGAGACTCCCAAAGCAAGCGCTCTACTCGGAACTCCTTCATGGCAAACGAGCCCCAGGTGGGCAGAGGAAACTTTTCAGTGGCACCCTCAAAGCCTCCCTGATAAAGTGCAACATCCCCATCGACACCTGGGAGTCTCTGGCCAAAGACCGCCCTAAGTGGAGGAAGAGCATCTGGGAGGGCGC
Source organism: Pristiophorus japonicus (assembly GCF_044704955.1). NCBI lineage: Eukaryota > Metazoa > Chordata > Chondrichthyes > Pristiophoridae > Pristiophorus > Pristiophorus japonicus. The sequence goes on from NC_091977.1 coordinate 534,814,295, forward strand.
TGAGCACCTCGAGTCTCGTCGCCGAGAGCATGCAGAAAACAAGGGCAGGCAGCAGAAGGAACATGTGGCAAACCAGTCCCACCCTCCCTTTCCTTCAATCACTGTCTGTCCCACCTGTGACAGAGACTGTAATTTCCGTATTGGACTGTTCAGCCACCTGTGAACTCACTTTCAGAGTGGAAGCAAGTCTTCCTCGATTTCGAGGGACTGCCTATGATGAAGATGATGATGAGCATTCGAGCCTCTCAACTAATTCTTTTCCACCTTCATGGTTAAGTCTCTGTTACCTTTCACCAATGATATTATGCAAAATCTTTGCCCCCCCCCGCCCAATCTCCATTTTCTTCTCAATCACTTTTAAGCCATTTTTTGGTCACTCAGTTACGTTTCAGCAAAGACCCTGTGAGATGATGGCACGCTGGTACGATACTGGGTATGGTAACACACTGGTTATGTTACTGAACTAATAATCCTGAGACCTGGACTGACGATTGGTGGGACAAGAATTCAAATCTCACCCATGGCAGCTGGGGAATTTAAATTCAAAAATAATTCTGGAATTAAAAAAAAACAGTTTCAGTAATGGTGACCATAAACTATTGGATTGTTGTACACACCCATCTAGTGTCACTCATGTCCTTAGGGAAGGAAATCTGCTGGCTGTAATATATTCTTATGACATTACTTATAAGCACACTCACCATCATTGTATGCGATCCCTCGTATCGAGGATGACTTGCTTCCACGCCAAAAAGGGATGAGTTCACAGGTGTTTCAATGAAGGACATAATATTCCAGATCCCGAACTAAATGTTGAAGGGTGGAAGATGCCTGTGCGTGGATTTTTTTAACGTGTGGTGACCGTTGCACACCAGCCACCATACGGGCTTGACAGAGCTAGGTCTTGGTCCAGTGGCAAGGGTTAACCAGGACGACTGGAGACCTGCTCTGCTGCACGGACCTAGTGCGCACACACATCGCAGTGTGGGCTGGCCCGTGCTGCCCCTGGCCCTCACCTCTTCTGGGCCCCAAACTCACGCCTCTCCTGGGCCCCGGTCACATTCCTCCACGATCACTCGCCGCTCCTACGCCCTGACCTCGCTGTACCTGCCCACGCTCCAATCACCGACCTGGGGCTTGGTGACATCCAATCCAGTCGCCCTCTTCGCTGCCGTCGCTCTCCAGTACGCGCTGTACCTTGAAGCGATATGCCGCCATGCTGCTCCTGTGAAGGCCCCGACCTGCCGATGGTCCTTGCAGGTCGGGGCCGCCACACAGAATGCCGGTTCGGACATTAAACACTCCACACACACGATGGCGCTGCAGAAACTGTCATCATGTGACTTGTCACGTGACCGTTTTATTGTATTTACATCAGTAGTTGCATTACCACAGTAGTCCACTATGGGGAGCTCTACTACACCGCCCTTACCCGGTCTGGGCCTATATGTGACTCCAGACCCACAGCAATGTGGTTGACTCTTAACTGACCCTCTGAAATGGCCCAGCGAGTCACTCCGTTGTATTCAAGAAGGCAGCTCACCAGCACCTTCTCAAGGGGTATTAGGCATGGGCAAAAAATGCCGGCCTTGCCAGCGATGCCTACATCCCGTGAATGAATTTTTAAAAAACAGACTGTAAATCCACCAAAATAACATTTATTATATGACATATTAAAATTCACAAGCAAATCTCAAATGTGTCTGTATTTAGCCAGTCTTGAAGTATTGTTCCTCAGTGCTGTTATCGCTGTTGCAAGAATTAGGTAAGCAGAGTGCCTAGAGGCTGCCCGGATGTATTTTGTATTGTTTCCAGGGTGGAGCTAAATGGCATCTCCTCAACTTACAAGGGCGGACCACCTGTTTCTGCTAAGGTTTCAATATGTCACTCTCTCGGTTGTTCCACGTGAGTTACTCACTTCTGGAGAGAGAGAAAGAGAGAGAGAAAGATAGAAAATAGGTGCAGGAGTAGGACATTCGGCCCTTCGAGCCTGCACCACCATTCACTAAGATCATGGCTGATCATGCAACTTCAGTACCCCATTCCTGCTTTCTCTCCATACCCCTTGATCCCTTTAACCGTAAGGGCCATATCTAACTCCCTTTTGAATATATCTAACGATCTGGCCTCAACAACTTTCTGTGGTAGAGAATTCCACAGGTTCACCACTCTCTGGGTGAAGAAGTTTCTCCTCATCTCGGTCCTAAATGGCTCACCCCTTATCCATCGACTGTGACCCCTGGTTCTGGACTTCCCCAACATCGGGAACATTCTTCCTGCATCTAACCTGTCCAGTCCCATCAGAATTTTACAGGTTTCTATGAGATTCCCTCTCATGCTTCTAAACTCCAGTGAATACAGGCCCAGTCGATCCAGTCTTTCTTCATATGTCAGTCCCGCCATCCCGGGAATCAGTCTGGTGAATCTTCGCTGCACTCCCTCAATAGCGAACGAAAGACAGAAAGAAAGAAAGAAAGACAATGAAGTGTAGTCACTGTTGTAATGTAGGAAATGCGGCAGTCAGTTTGTGCACAGCAAGCTCCCACAAACAGCAATGTGATAATGACCAGATAAGCTGTTTTTTGATTGAGAGATAAATATTGGCCCAATACACTGGGGATAACTCTGCAATTTTTCAAAAAAAGATCTTTTGCAGGATCGGGACCGTTGCCTGCATTCTCCACTTCTCTTTTATTTTCTATGTTTCTAGGGGGATCAAGGGGTATGGCGAGAAAACAGGAACGGGGTACTGAAGTTGAATGTTCAGCCATGAACGCATTGAATGGCGGTGCAGGCTCGAAGGGCCGAATGGCCTACTCCTGCACCTATTTTCTATGTTTCGATGTTTCTACGCCCACCTGAGAGAGCAGACAGGGCCTCCTCAGTTTAACAGCTCATTCTAAAGACGGCACCTCCGACAGTGCGGCTTTTCTTAGATTTTGGTGCTCAAGTTTGATTGCACAACCTTGTGACTCCGAGGCGAGAGTGCTACCCACTGAGCCACAGAGGGAGCCTGTTGAGTAGAAAGAAAGGGAAGGACAGAGGGGGAGAGATGTTCTGTGATCACACTGGAGAAAGGGGATGAGAGCGAGCCCAACCTATTTGATGTTGGTGAACGCTCCTCCTGAGGCAGAGGACAGACATAAGGAGGCACTGGAGGAGAGGCGCAATGACAAACTACTAGATCGACACCAGAACTAAGAGCTTATACCTGTCAGGAAAGACTAAATAGGCTGGGGCTCTGCTCCCTGGTAAAGAGAAGACTAATTCAGGTCTTTAATATTATGAAAGGGTTCGATAGGGTAGACGTAGAGAAGATGTTTCTGCATGCGAACGAATCCAGAACTAAGAACTGTAAACATAAGACAGTCACTAATAAATCCAACGGGGAATTCAGGAGAAACCTCTTTCCCCAGAGAGCGGTGAGAATGTGGAACTCGCTGCCGCAGGAAGTGGTTGAGGCGAATAGTATCGATGCATTAAAAGGGAAGCTGGATAAACACACGAGGGAGAAAGGAATAGGATATGTTGATGGGGTGAGATGAAGAGGGGTGGGAGGGGACTGGTATGGAACATAAACACCGGCACGGGCCCGTTGGGCCCAATGGCCTGTGCTGTAAATGTTATGGCCTAGAAATTGGGGTTACATAGAAACATAGAAATTTACAGCGTTGAAGGAGGCCATTTCGGCCCATCGTGTCCGCGTCGGTCGACAAAGAGCCGCACGGCCCTCGGTCAGCAGCCCTGAAGGTTACATATAAACCTATGAACAATGACGGAAAAGTAAAGAGTACCCAGCCCAACCAGTCCGCCCCACACAACTGCGACACCCCTTACACTGAAACATTCTACACTCCACCCCAACCGGAGCCATATGATCTCCTGGGAGAGGCAAAAACCAGATAAAAACCCAGGCCAATTTAGGGAGAAAAAATCTGGGAAAATTCCTCTCCGACCCATCCAGGCGATCGAAACTAGTCCAGGAGATCACCCTGGCCGTATTCTATTCCCTGCAGTACTTGTATCTGCACCAGCCAACAAGAGGTCATCCAGTCTAATCCCAATTACCAGCTCTGGGTCCGTAACCCTGAAGGTTACGGCACTTTAAGTGCCCATCCAACCATCTCTTGAAAGTGGTGAGGGTTTCTGCATCCACCACTCTTGTTTGCGCCTCCTGTCAACAGCAGCATGCCCCCTCCCCCGAGGGGCGCAAACGACCTCTCGCCCGGCCACGGGGTCGCTGACCACTCCCGCTAAATTCGGCGGGAGTTTAGTGGCGGCGGTATCCTGTAGCGCCCGTCCCGCCGGCGATGACAACGTCTTCATCGTGCGCGGTGCCCCGCTATCGCCCCAGACCCTAAATTGGGTGTCGCCGCCCCCCCCCTCTGAGGCTGCACCGGGCGATGGCAGCGAGTGCCAGCCGGCCATTGAAAAAGAAATGTTGCCGCTTCGAACGCGGGGTGCGTGCCGCGATCGGTCAGCCCGGCATTCTGCTTGAGCACCGCCGGGCTGTTGGCCCGGCGCCCCTGCCCCACGGTGGTCCAGGGAGGACCCTTTCATCGCTGCAGAGTTTGCAGCTTGGGCCCTTCCCTTTAATGACGGGGAAGAGCCCCTCCTACGTGGCGGGGCTACACGGCCCAGTGCATCGCGCTGCGCACCGCTCCCATCCCGTCCGCCCCACCCCACTACCCGCCCCAGAAAGGAAGTGGAGTGCGTTATCTTGCGCTCCGCTTCCTTTTCGGGGGCGGTAACCCCAATTTGGCGAGTGGGGCGGGACTTCCGCGCCTGGCGCACAATGTCCCGCCTCCCGGATGGTACCGCCCCCAAACGGGGCACAACGGAATTCCACCCCCTGTGTAAGGATACTATTCCAGGGCCATTATTCCAGTGTGGTGGTCTGAGACTGGGATATTGACAACGTTATATCTTCTTTCCGACTTATATACTGCATCGTATTGTTGTTCGACATCCTGATCACTAACGTGGTCGCCACCAGTTATGGTGGCTCTTGTGCACTCCAGCCACATGGATGAAGTTTGTTTCTCTCCCTTTCTCTCCGTCTCTCTGTCTCTCTCTTTCTTGCTATAACTCTCTCTCTACCTCTCTCTTTCTCCCCATCTCTCTCACTATCTCTATCTCTCCATCTCTCTCTCTCTCTATCTCTATCTCTATCTCTCCATCTCTGTCTGTGTCTCTCCCCCTCTGTCTCTCTCTCTCTCTCCCTGTCTGTTTCTCTCTCTCTCTGTCTCTATCTTTCTCCCTCTATCTCTGTCCCTCTCTCTCTCTCTTTCTCTCTCTCTATCTCTATCTCCCTTTATCTCTCTCCCTCTGTCTCTCTCTCGCTCTCTCTCTCTCTCTCTCTCTGTCTCTCTCTTTCTGTCTCTCCCTCTGTCCCTTGCTCTCTCTCTCCCTCTCTCTCTCTGTCCCTCTCTCTCTCTGTCCCTCTCTCTCTCTCTATCTCTAGCTATCTCTCTTTCGTTGTTCCCTTTATTCCATCGGGAAAGTGACCCCGCATTGTCCCTGCTAAGCAAGGTCACAGTGACCCGCTTGATTGCACCTTGGAAGGGCGTCTGATTGAACTGGCAAATGTCAGCAGTGTTGGCTTGTTCTCAACGGCTGCCCTGACAGATTGATGATCCGGCGACTTAGACAGCCGTGGGCGGGGCAACTTGGCAGGACTTGTGTTAGAGTTGCATAATCCTGGCTGACACTCCCAGTGTTAGTACTGAGGGAGCGCCGCACTGTCGGAGGGGCAGTACTGAGGGAGCGCTGCACTGTCGGAGGGGCAGTACTGAGGGAGCGCTGCACTGTCGGAGGGGCAGTACTGAGGAGCGCTGCACTGTCGGAGGTGCAGTACTGAGGGAGCGCTGTACTGTCGGAGGAGCAGTACTGAGGGAGCGCCGCATTGTCGGAGGGGCTGTACTGAGGGAGCGCCGCACTGTCGGAGGGACCGTCTTTCAGCTGAGACGTGAAACCAAGACCCTGGCTGAACTCTGAGGTGGATGTAAAAGATCCCACGGCACTAACTCGAAGCAAAGCAGAGGTGTCCTGGAATAAAAACAGAGAATTGCGGAAATCTCAGCGGGCTAGGCAGAAACTGTGGAGAGAGAAACAGAGTTAACGTTTTGGGTCATCCCGAGCTGAAACAGTAACTCTGTTTCTCTCTCCATAGATGCTGCCTGATCCGCTGAGATTTCTAGCATTTTCTGTTTTTATTCCAGATTCCAGTATCAACAGTATTTTGCTTTTGTATAGAGGTGTCCCGGACCCATATTTAGCCCTGAACCAACATCATGAAAGAAACAGACTACCTGGCCATTATTGCATTGCTGTTTGTGGCAGCTTGCTGTGCACAAATTGACTGCTGCGTTCCCCACATTACAACAGCAAATCATCATCAGAGGCAGTCCCTCGGATTCGAGGAAGACTTGCTTCCACTCTTAAAATGAGTCCTTAGGTGGCTGAACAGTCCAATACAAGAACCACAGTCCCTGTCACAGGTGGGACAGACAGTGGTTGAGGGAAAGGGTGGGTGGGGAGTCTGGTTTGCCGCACGCTCCTTCCGCTGCCTGCGCTTGATTTCTGCATGCTCTCGGCGACGAGACGCGAGGTGCTCAGCGCCCACCCGGATGCACTTCCTCCACTTAGGGCGGTCTTTGCCCAGGGACTCCCAGGTGTCTGTGGGGATGTTGCACTTTATCAGGGAGGCTTTGTGGGTGTCCCTGTAACATTTCCGCTGCCCACCTTTGGCTCGTTTGCCGTGAAGGAGTTCCGAGTAGAGCGCTTGCTTTGGGAGTCTCGTGTCAGGCATGCGAACTACAGGAACCTGCAACAACTACAGGACCTCCCACAGCGCTTTACAGCCAATTAACTACTTTTTGAAATGTAGTCCCCGTTGTAATGTGGGAAACGCGGCAGTCAATTTGCGCACAGCAAGCTCCCACACACAGCGATGTGACAATGTGCAGATAATCTGTTTTCAGGTGTTGGTTGAGGGATAAATAATGGCCCCAGGACACCGGGGTGAACTCCCCCTTGCTTTTCTTCGAAATAGTGGCTGTGGGATCTTTTACGTCAACCCGAGAGAGCAGATGGGGCCCTTAGTTTAATGTCTCATCTGAAAGATGGCACCTCCGACAGTACGACACTCTCTCAGTATTCCCCCTCCGACAGTGTGGCGCTCCCTCAGTACTGTCCCTCCGACAGTGCGGCACTCCCTCAGTACTGCCCCTCCGACAGTGCGGCACTCCCTCAGTACTGTCCCTCCGACAGTGCGACGCTCCCTCAGTACTGCCCCTCCGACAGTGCGGCGCTCCCTCAGTACTGCCCCTCCGACAGTGCGGCGCTCCCTCAGTACTGCCCCTCCGACAGTGTGGCACTCCCTCAGTATTGCCCCTCCGACAGTGCGGCGCTCCCTCAGTACTGCCCCTCCGACAGTGCGGCGCTCCCCCAGCACAGCACTGGGAGCGTCAGCCTAGATTTGGTGCTCAGGTTCCTGGCGTGGGACTTAAATCCGCGACTCTGAGGCGAAGAGTGCCGCCAACGGAACCATGGCTGACAGATGAGTAACAGGACATGTTCTGCAGGCTTCACCCGCCACTGACAATGGGCTATTGTCGAAACGTGGCCAGGGGAATTAGTTCTGCCATGTCCAACTAAAGATATTGGTGTGGAAATTCCGACGTCCCGGGCCCTGTAAAGGGTGGTCCCGGGGATCAGGTTCACCTCTGACCTACTTGAACGGTTCGAATCGCTCCCACTCCCTTGGGTTCTAGACTCTGGATTTATTTGTGGGGTGTGATAAAGTGCAAAGGACACTGGTTTGATGCAAAAGAACTTTGATTTTATTACAGACAAGAAAATACAATGTCAAACTTATAATCACTCTAATAAAGAATACATTACACATTCAAAGGGGGTTACAGTAAAAATTACACCTCCCACCTCCCAATACCTAATTCTAGCTAGGTTAGACTCCAGGGAAGGCAGGGACTATGCTTACCAATCCTTTCTGGTCAGTTAGCGGTAGTTCGTGATTTCGGGGTTTGTTGAATTCTGTAGGTTCTGTTTGCCGTACCCCGAACGTCGGAGGAGACTTCTTAATTCGCAATCTTCAGTTGGGTTGAGTCCGCTGATGCAGTAAGGCGCGTTTTGGATTTGTGGGGTAAGTATCCGTTTCCTTTCGATAGAAGTCGGGTTTTATAGTTCTCCAGGTAATGTTTTACTCGTTGGTAGCTCAGGAGCAGCTTGTAGAGTGGAAACTTTCGATTCTTCGGTTTCTTTCTGTTAAGAGTTTTGTTTCAAGTTTGCTTGGTCGCGGTGATGCCACGTTGGCTGTGGTCGGTTGCTGCTGCGATGGTGATGTTCTTCTTTCCTTCAGGACTTCGAGGCTGGAGAAGTTAGTTTACAACTGTCGTGTTGGTTTCTTTCCCTTCTTGGTGGCATAGTCGCAGTATGGTACACCCTTTGTTAAAACGGGGCCAGTTATACTGTTAGAGTTGTCCTAATCTTTGCGCCAAATCAGTCCATAATTCTTTGTTTAAATTTGGCGGGCTTGACATTTCTTTGTAATAGTTTGGCAGGCTCGTTAAAAGTTAATATGTCTTGGGTGGGATGCTCATCTATATTTGATGGAAATATTAGCTTGGTAATCGCAATGTCCTTTTGTGCTTGGTTTTTGCATACAGGCTGTAGTGGGCCCTTTGTTCTTCTTCATGCTGAAGATGGCTTTTCTCGGTTCAGTTTGATGGCTGGCCATCTCTGAGTTATTGTTGTAATGTTAATGTCTCTTGTAGAGAAGGGTTTTCGAATATCCATTTCTCCAGACAATTTAACTTAGTCCCAACACCCAGACAGTTCCAATAATCACGTTGGCTCCTTGAGTTCCTTAGGCCCGCCAACAGACTTGAATTTGTCTTGTAAAAGTCCAAAATTCGATTAAAGTTCGTAGTTTCTTCCATAAGCACTTTAGTATTTCAAACTTTCTGGTAAATAGTCCCAAATTAAATTTTTTTTTCCAAAGAGCCCAAACACTGGATGAGTGGTGGGGGGGTGGTGGGTTCCGTGAATACGCAGTGTACATGCGCTGAAAGCCGGCTTTTCCGATCTGTCAAGTTGGAGCTCGACAGATCGTAGACATCTCGGAAGCGAGGTCTTTTGCACGGGCAGGATTGCGGGATTTACCCATATCTTGCCCGGCAAATGTCCTCAAAACTCTTGCGACTGATAAAGCAAGCACATAGCCTACTGCTACAAGCGTAAAAGTTTTAAAACATATCAAAAACATGATTAAAATAACATTTTATGTTAAAACCCTGCCCACTCAGGTAATGCTATTTTAATCACTAAGCCTAACTTTTTTTTTTAAATCGGCAAATTTTTTTTCTTTAAAAACCATTTATAACAACTTTAATTTTTGTTAGTGTATTTATGTCTGGTGTTTTTTTCAAAGTAATTATGTAGTGTTTGTGCGTTTTTTTTTTCATTCATACCAACAGGAGATTCGTAATCTCCTATTATTGTGAATGAGAAAATAATTAACTGTGATTGGGTGTCCAGGCCCACGTGACTCCTGCGCACATCCTGACGAGCACGCGCTGCGACGCGCAGTCACGAGAGGCCTCTGGACTGGGATCTCCAGTGGGCTCAGCAGCCTCAGGTAAGTGCACATCTTATTTCTCTTCCACAGCGGCAAGTCCTCGAGAGGAATTTCTGGACCAATTAGCAAACATATTTGTTCATGGCAAATGCCGCACTCTGCCTTAACAAAATTGTGTAGGCAATAAATCCAGGTATCATCATTCGGGGCAATGCCCTGGGGTCTTCTCCTGCTGTACCCTCAGTGAACGAGTGGCGGAGACCCTGTCATTCACGTTGTTCCTCTGAAGTTTCTGCCAGTCTTCCGACAGAGTTACAGAAGAATCAGGAGCAGGAGGCGGTCATTTGCCTCCTCGAGCCTTGCTCCCCCATTCCATATCATCATCATCATCATAGGCAGTCCCTCGGAATCGAGGAAGACTTGCTTCCACTCCTGAAGTGAGTTCTTTGGTGGCTGAACAGTCCCCGTCACAGGTGGGACAGATAGTCGTTGAAGGAAAGGGTGGGTGGGGAGTCTGGTTTGCCGCACGCTCCTTCCGCTGCCTACGCTTGATTTCTGCATGCTCTCGGCGACGAGACTCGAGGTGCTCAGCGCCCTCCCGGATGCACTTCCTCCACTTAGGGCGGTCTTTGGCCAGGGACTCCCAGGTGTCTGTGGGGATGTTGCACTTTATCAGGGAGGGTTTGTGGGTGTCCTTGAAATGTTTCCTCTGCCCACCTTCGGCTCGTTTGCCGTGAAGGAGTTCCGAGTAGAGCGCTTGCTTTGGGAGTCTCGTGTCAGGCATGCGAACTACAGGAACCTGCAACAATTACAGGACCTCCCACAGTGCTTTACAGCCAATTAACTACTTTTTGAAATGTAGTCCCCGTTGTAATGTGGGAAATGCGGCAGTCAATTTGCGCACAGCAAGCTCCCACTCACAGCAATGTGACAATGTGCAGATAATCTGTTTTCCTTGTAGAGCACTTGTTTTGGGAGACTCGTGCCTGGCATGCGAACTATGTGGCCTGCCCAGCGGAGCTGATCAAGTGTGGTCAGTGCTTCGATGCTGGGGATGTTGGCCTGGTCGAGGACGCTAATGTTGGTGCGTCTGTGCTCCCAGGGGATTTGTAGGATCTTTCAGAGACATCGTTGGTGATATTTCTCCAGCAACTTGAGGTGTCTACTGTACATGGTCCATGTCTCTGAGCCAGACAGGAGGGCAGGTATGACTACAGCCCTGCAGACCATGAGCTTGGTGGCAGTTTTGAGGGCCTGGTCTTCAAACACTCTTTTCCTCAGGCGGCCGAAGGCTGCACTGGCGCACTGGAGGCGGTGTTGGATCTCGTCGTCAATGCCTGCTCTTGTTGATAGGAGGCTCCCGAGATATGGGAAGTGGTCCACGGTGTCCATTCAATAAGATCATGCCTGATCTTTGACCTCAATTCCAGTTTCCCGCCCGATCCCCATATCCCTTGATTCCCCTTGACTCCAAAAATCTATCCATCTCAGCCTTGAATATACTCAAAAAGACTGAGGATCCACAGCCCTTTGGGGCAGAGAATTCCAAAGATTCACCACCCTCTGAGTGAAGAAATTCCTCCTCGTCTCGGTCCCAAATGGCCGACCTCCTATCCTTGAGCAATCAGGACAAATCCCCCAACGAGAATTCTACCCACTAGGTTTTACTCAGTAGCTTCACTTAAAACACCACTCTAATGATCGGCTGGTAACCAAGCTTGCTTCTAGCCTGATCATTTACTGTCACAAACAGAATAGTTGTCACAATCAGCCAAAAATTGCGATCGGAGGCTTCCTGCGGGTGAATGCTACCATCCGAAATTCTTTTAACTAAAGTACCTGGTGGTCCCGGAGGAACGTGGACTGCCGGACCAAGACCTCCATTAGCTGGGCAGCGTAGGGGCCCATGTATTCCAGGAGCCTTTGTGCAGCCTGGGATCACGTGGGCCTGGACCAACCGATGAAAATTGCGGATCCCGATCCACGGTAATCCACTCGACCAGGCCCAACATCCCCAGCATCGAAGCACTGACCACACTCGATCAGCTCCGTTGGGCAGGGCCACATTGTCCACGTGCCTGGCACGAGACTCCCAAAGCAAGCGCTCGACTCAGAACTCCTTCACGGCAAGCGGGCCAAAGTTGGGCAGAGGAAACGTTTCAAGAACATCCTCAAAGCCTCCCTGATAAAGTGCAACATCCCCACCGACACCTGGGAGTCCCTGGCCAAAGATCGCCCTAAGTGGAGGAAGTGCATCCGGGAGGGCGCTGAGCACCTCGAGTCTCGTCGTCGAGAGCATGCAGAAACCAAGCGCAGGTAGCGGAAGGAGCGTGCGGCAAACCTGTCCCACCCTCCCTTTCCTTCAACCACTGTCTGTCCCACCTGTGACAGGGACAGTGGTTCTCGTATTGGACTGTTCAGTCACCTAAGGATTCGTCGGGGAGTCGGCGGGAGATCGAGGAGGCAGTTGGAAAGCAGTGACAGGATCGGTCCAAGTCAATATGGATTTATGAAAGGGAATCATGCTTGACAAATCTTCTGGAATTTTTTGAAGATGTAACTAGTCGAGTGGTCAAGGGAAAAACATAGAAACATAGAAACATACAAAAATAGGTGCAGGAGTAGGCCATTTAGCCCTTCGAGCCTGCACCGCCATTCACTGAGATCATGGCTGATCATTCCCTCAGTACCCCTTTCCTGCTTTCTCTCCATACCCATTGATCCCCTTAACCATAAGTGCCATATCCAGTGAACTGACATCAACAGCTCTCTGCGGCAGGGAATTCCATAGGTTAACAACTCTCTGAGTGAAGAAGTTTCTCCTCATCTCAGTCCTAAATGGCCTACCCCTTATCCTAAGACAAAGTCTCCTGATTCTGAACTTCACCAACATCGGGAACATTTATCCCGCATCTAACCTGTCCAGTCCCGTCAGAATCTTATATGTTTCTATGAGATCCCCTCTCATCCTTCTAAACTCCAGTGAATACAGGCCCAGCTGATCCAGTCTCTCCTCATATGACAGTCCAACCATCCCTGGAATCAGTCTGGTAAACCTTCGGTGCACTCCCTCAATAGCAAGAACGTCCTTCTTCAGACTAGGAGACCAAAACTGAACACAATATTCCAAGTGAGGCCTCACTAAGGCCCTATACAACTGCAGTAAGACCTCCCTGCTTCTATATTCAAATACCCTAGCTATGAAGGCCAACATACCATTTGCCTTCTTTACTGCCTGCTGTACCTGCATGCCCACTCTCAGTGACTGATGAACCATGACACCCAGGTCTCGTTGCACCTCCCCTTTTCCTAATCTGCCGCCATTCAGATAATATTCGGCCTTTGTGTTTTTGCCCCCAAAATGGATAACCTCACATTTATCTACATTATACTGCATCTGCCATGCATTTGCCCACTCACCTAACCTGTCCAAGTCACCCTGCAGGCTCTTAGCGTCCTCCTCACAGCTCACGCCGCCACCCAGTTTAGTGTCATCTGCAAACTTGGAGATATTACACTCTATTCCTTCATCCAAATCGTTAATGTATATTGTAAAGAGCTGGGGTCCCAGCACTGAGCCCTGCGGCACTCCACTAGTCACTGGCTGCCATTCTGAAAAGGACCCGTTTATCCCGACTCTCTGCTTCCTGTCTGCCAACCAGTTCCCTATCCACGTCAGTATATTACCCCCAATACCATGTGCCTTGATTTTGCACAACAATCTCTTGTGCGGGTCCTTGTCAAAAGCCTTCTGAAAGTACAAATACACCACATCCACTGGTTCTCCCTTGTCCACTCTACTCGTTACATCCTCAAAAAATTCCAGAAGATTCGTCAAGCATGATTTCCCTTTCATAAATCCATGCTGACTTGGTCCGATCCTGTCACCGTTTTCCAAATGCGCTGCTATTTCGTCCTTCATGATCGATTCCAACATTTTCCCCACTACAGAGGTCACGTAACCGGTCTATAATTACCTGTTTTCTCTCTCCCTCCTTTTTTAAAAAGTGGTGTTACATTAGCTACCCTCCAGTCCATAGGAACTGATCCAGAGTCGATAGACTGTTGGAAAATGATCACCGATGCATCCACTATTTCTAGGGCTACTTCCTTGAGCACTCTGGGATGCCGACTATCAGGCCCCGGGGATTTATCGGTCTTCAATCCCATCAATTTCCCTAACACAATTTCCTGCTGAATAATGATATCCTTATAAGTCCAAATAAGGAAACCAGTCCTCAGGTTTGTTGCTTTTTCTAGCCAATTTATATGCCTCTTTCTTGGCTTTAACACTATCCTTAATTTCCTTTGTTAGCCATGGTTGAGCCACCATCCCCGTTTTATTTTTACTCCAGACAGGAATGTACAATTGCTGAAGTTCATCCATGTGATCTTGAAATGTTTGCCATTGCCTATCCACCATCAATCCTTTTAGTATCGTTTTCCAGTCTATTCTAGCCAATTCACGCCTCATACCGTCGAAGTTACCTTTCCTTAAGTTCAGGACCCTAGTTTCCGAATTAACTTTGTCACTCTCCAACTTAATAAGGAATTCTACCATATTATGGTCACTTTTCCCCAAGGGGCCTGGAACAACAAGATTGCTAATTAGTCCCTGCTCATTACACAATAGCCAGTCTAGGATGGCCAGCTCCCTGGTTGGTTCCTCGACATATTGCTCTAGAAAACCATCCCTAATACACTCCAGGAAATCCTCCTCCATCGCATTACTACCAGTTAGGTTAGCCCAATCCATGTGTAGATTAAAGTCGCCCATGATTACTGCTGTACCTTTATTGCACACATCCCTTATTTCTTGTTTGATGCCATCCCCAACCTCACTACTGCTGTTTGGTGGTCTGTACGCAACACCCACTAGCGTTTTCTGCCCTTTGGAATTCCGCAGCTCCACCCATACCGATTCCACATCATCCAAGCTAATGTCCTTCCTTACTATTGCATTAATTTCCTCTTTAACCAGCAATGCCACCCCGCCTCCTTTTCCTTTCTGTCTATCCTTCCTAAATGTTGAATACCCCTGAATGTTGAGTTCCCAGCCTTGGTCACCCTGGAGCCATGTCTCTGTGATGCCAATCACATCGTATCCGTTAACTGCTATCTGCGCAGTTAATTCATCCACCTTATTCCGAATACTCCTTGCATTGAGGCACAGAGCCTTCAGGCTTGTCTTTATAACACACTTTGCCCCTTTAGAATTTTGCTGAAATGTGGCCCTTTTTGTTTTTTGCCTTGGGTTTCTCTGCCCTCCACTTTTACTATTCTCCTTTCTATATTTTTCTTCTGCCTCCTTTTTATTTCCCTCTGTCTCTCTGCATAGGTTCCCATCCCCCTGCCATATTAGTTTAACTCCTCCCCAACAGCACTAGCAAACACTCCCCCCTAGCATATTGGTTCAGATCCTGCCCAGGTGCAGACCGTCCGGTTTGTACTGGTCCCACCTCCTCCAGAATCGGTTCCAATGTCCCAGGAATTTGAATCCCTCCCTTCTGCACCACTCCTCAAGCCACGTATTCATCTGAGCTATCCTGTGATTCCTATTGTGACTAGCATGTGGCACTGGTAGCAATCCTGAGATTACTACTTTTGAGGTCCAACTTTTTAATGTAGCTCCTAGCTCCCTAAATTCACCTCCTAGGACCTCATCCCGTCATTGGTACCTATATGCACCACGACAACTGGCTGTTCACCCTCCTTTTTCAGAATGTCCTGCACCCGCTCCAAGACATCCTTGACCCTTGCCCCATGGAGGCAACATACCATCCTGGAGTCTCGGTTGCGGCCGGAGAAACGCCTATTTATTCCCCTTATAATTGAATCCCCTATCACTATCGCTCTCCCACTCTTTTTCCTGCCCTCCTGTGCAGCAGAGCCAGCCACGGTGCCATGAACTTGGCTCCTGCTGCTCTCCCCTGATGAGTCATCCCGCTCAACAGTACTCAAAGTGGTGTATCTGTTTTGCATTGGGATGACCGCAGGGGATCCCTGCACTACCTTCCTTGCACTACTCTTCCTGTTGGTCTTCCATTCCCTATCTGGCTGTGTACCCTTTACCTGCGGTAAGACCAACTCACTAAACGTGCTATTCACGTCATTCTCAGCATAGTGCATGCTCCAGAGTGAATCCACCCGCAACTCCAGTTCCGCAATGCGGTCTGTCAGGAGCTGGAGGTGGATACACGTCCCGCACACATAGTCATCAGGGATGCTGGAGGCATCCCTGATTTCCCACATGGTACAGGAGGAGCATATTACGTGACCGAGCTCTCCTGCCATGACTTAACCCTTAGATACACTTAAATTGGCAACAACAATACTAATGGTTACTTACTGATATAGAAAAGAAAAAAGAAAAACTACTCACCAATCACCAGCCAATCACTTACCTCCTTGGCTGTGACGTCACCTTTCTATTTCTTTCTGCTTCTTTTTTGCCTTCTCCCTGTAGCAGCACAAGCACGCCTTTCGCCGAACTCTCGGACTCCCGACTCAGTGATGCATCTCTCGACTGCTGAACTCGCGGCCTTTATCGGCCTCTTGCCGACTCACGGAGTCACGCCTCAGCGACGCACCTCCCGACCTCACAACCTGTATAGTCCTCTCGCCGAACTCACGGACTCCCGACTCAGCGACGCACCTCCCGATCTCGCGGCCTTTATAGGTCTCTCGCCAAACTCACGGACTCCCGACTCAGCGACGCACCTCCCGACCTTGATAGGCCTCTCGCCGAACTCACGGACTCCCGACTCAGCGGATGTGGTGTATTTCGACTATCAAAAGGCTTTTGACAAGGTCCCACACAAGAGATTGTTGTGCAAAATTAAAGCACATGGGATTGGGGGTAATGTACTGACGTGGATAAAGAACTCGTTGGCAGACAGGAAGCAGAGAGTGGGGATAAACGGGCCCTTTTCAGAATGGCAGGCAGTGACTAGTGGAGTGCCGCAGGGCTCAGTGCTGGGACCCCAGCTATTTACAATATACATTAATGATTTGGATGAGGGAATTGAGTGTAATATCTCCAAGTTTTCAGATGACATAAAACTGGGTGGCGGTGTGAGCTATGAGGAGGACGCTAAGAGGCTACAAGTTAGATGAGTGGGCAAACGCATGGCAGATGCAGTACAATGTGGATAAATGTGAGGTTATTTTCTTCGGTGGTAAAAAAACGAAGGCAGAATATTTTCTGAATGGCGGTAGATTAGGAAAAGGGGAGGTGCAACGAGTCCTGGGAGTCATGGTACATCAGTCATTGAAAGTTGGCATGCAGGTACAGCAGGCGGTGAAGAAGGCAAATGGTATGTTGGCCTTCATAGCTAGGGGATTTGAGTATAGAAGCAGGGAGGTCTTACTGCAGTTGTACAGGGCCTTGGTAAGGCCTCACCTGGAATATTGTGTTCAGTTTTGGTCTCCTAATCTGAGGAAGGACATTCTTGCTATTGAGGGAGTGCAGCAAAGGTTCACCAGACTGATTCCCGGCACGACAGGACTGACATATGAGGAAAGACTGGATCGACTGGGCCTGTATTCACTGGAGTTTAGAAAGATGAGAGGGGATCTCTTGGAAACATATAAAATTCTGATGGACAGGTTAGATGCAGGAAGAATGTTCCCGATGTTAGGGAAGTCCAGAACCAGGGGACACAGTCTAAGGATAAGGGGTAAACCATTTACAATTGAGATGAGGAAAAACTTTTTCACTCGGAGAGTTGTTAACCTGTGGAATTCCCTACCGCAGAGCGTTGTTGATGCCAGTTCATTGGATATATTCAAGAGGGAGTTAGATATGGCCCTTATGGCTAAAGGGATCAAGGGGTATGGAGAGAAAGCAGGAAAGGGGTACTGAGAGAATGATCAGCCATGATCTTAGTGAATGGTGGTGCAGGCTCGAAGGGCCGAATGGCCTACTCCTGCACTTATTTTCTATCTTTCTCTCTCTCTCTCTCTCTCCAGAAGTGAGTGACTCACGTGGAACAATCGAGAGAGTGACATATTGAAACCTTAGCAGAAACAGGTGGTCCGCCCTTGTATGTTCGTAAGTCGAGGAGATACCATTTAGCTCACCATGGAAACAATACAAAATACACCCGGGCAGCCTCTAGGCACTCTACTTACCTAATACTTGCAACAGCGATAACAGCACTGAGGAACAATACTTCAAGATTGGTTAAATACAGACACATTTGAGATTTGCTTGTGAATTTTAATATGTCAGATAATAAATGTTATTTTGGGGGATTTACAATCTGTTTTTTAAAATTAATTCATGGGATGTAGGCATCGCTGGCAAGGCCGGCATTTATTGCCCCACCCCTAACTGCTCTCAAGAAGGTCGCGGTGAGCCGCTTTCTTGAATACAACTGAGTGTCTCGCTGGACCATTTCAGAGGGTAGTAAAGAGTCAACCACATTGCTGTGGGTCTGGAGTCACATACAGGCCCAGACCGGGTAAGGGCGGTGTAGTAGAGCTCCCCATAGTGGACGACTGTGGTAATGCAACTACTGATGTAAATACAATAAAAGGGTCATGTGACATGATGACAGTTTCTGCAGCGCCATCGTGTGTGTGGAGTGTATAATGTCCGACCCGGCATTCTGCGTGGCGGCCCCGACCTGCAAGGACCATCGGCAGGTCGGGGCCTTCACAGGAGCAGCATGGCCGCATTTCGCTTCAAGGTACAGCGCGTACTGGAGAGCGACGGCAGCGAAGAGGGCGACTGGATTGGATGTCACCAAGCCCCAGGTCGGTGATTGGAGCGTGGGCAGGTACAGCGAGGTCAGGGCGTAGGAGCGGCGAGTGATCGTGGAGGGATGTGACCGGGGCCCAAGAGAGGCGTGAGTTCGGGGCCCAGAAGAGGTGAGGGCCAGGGGCAGCACGGGCCAGCCCACACTGCGATGTGTGTGCGCACTAGGTCTGTGCAGCAGAGCAGGTCTCCAGTCGTCCTGGTTAATCCATGACACTGAACATAAGAACATGATAATTAGGAACAGGAGTAGGCCATCTAGCCCCTCGAGTGCTCCGCCACTCAACAAGGTCATGGCTGATCTGGCCGTGGACTCAGCTCCACTTACCCGCCCGCTCCCCGTAACCCTTAATTCCCTTATTGGTTAAAAATCTATCTATCTGTGATTTGAATACATTCAAAGAGCTAGCCTCAACTGCTTCCCTGGACAGAAAATTCCACAGATTCACAACCCTCTGGGAGAAGAAATTCCTTCTCAACTCGGTTTTAAATTGGCTCCCCCGTATTTTAAGGCTGTGCCCCCTAGTTCTAGTCTCCCCTACCAGTGGAAACAACCTCTCTGCCTCTATCTTGTCTATCCCTTTCATTATTTTAAATGTTTCTTTTAGATCACTGCTCATCCTTCTGAACTCCAACGAGTAAAGACCCAGTCTACTCAATCTATCATCATAAGGTAACCCCCTCATCTCCGGAATCAGCCGAGTGAATCGTCTCTGTACCTCCTTCAAAGCTAGTATATCCTTCCTGAAGTAAGTTGACCAAAACTGCAAGCAGTACTCAAGGTGCGGGCTCACTAATACCCTGTACAGTTGCAGCAGGACCTCCCTGCTTTTGTACTCCATCCCTCTCGCAATGAAGGCCAACATTCCATTCACCTTCCTGATTACCTGCTGCACCTGCAAACTAACCTTTTGGGATTCATGCACAAGGAGATACAGAAGAAGCTGGTGGACTTCTTCTGGAACAACAGGAAGCACTGGGTCTCTGCGGCGGTCTTGAGGCTCCTGCTTGTTGAGAGCGGTCAGTTGCTGGTGTGCGTCAGCGCCCAGCTCGCGACTTTCCGTCTTCAGACCCTGCAGAGATACCTTTACGTCGAGCCCCCTCCTAGGTGGTGTGCTCTGGCGACGTATTTCTTCCGCCAGCAGCGCGACCTCAACTACGACACGCAGCTCCTGTTTGTGAACTTGGGGGGTGTCAGGACCACCCTCCGGGAGCTGCCTGTCTTTTACAGGGACCTCATCAGGGTCTGGAACAAAGTCTCCACCAAGCGCAGCTCTCCGCCGGCTGGAGTGGCGGCTGTCCTGCAGGAGCCGCTGCTCGGGAATCCGTACCTCCACGCCCGAGGTTTTTTGTGGCGGTCGGAAGAGAGGGCTGTGGCTGGTGAGGTGACCAGGGTCAGGGACCTGCTCGATGGCGGAGGAGCGGGCTGGATGGCGCCAGGCACGCTGGCCGATGCCATCGAGTCGCTAAAAACAGCTTTGGGCCCTGACTCTGTTAGGTGCATCGAGGAGGCTCAAGCACGTGGGGAGATCCCGTCCGAACTGACCCCCGTCCGGACGGAATTCCTCATCGGCGCCAAACCCCGGAACCTCCCTCGGGGGCCGGCGCCTCACAACTTGAGCCGCCTCGGGGAAATCCCCTCCGCGCCTTTCAGTTCCGCGCGGAGGGGTTTCCTGTACGGGCTGCTCCTGCACACCCTCAACTTTGCCATCCTCGCCGGCCGTCCGGACACGCCATGGCGTACCATCTTGCCGTCCGGAGGAGGCGGGGGTCCCCGATGGAGGGCACTCTACGCAGGGGTCCTCCCACTATTCATCGGGGACTTGGCCTGGAGGGTGGTGCACGGAGCAGTGCCGTGCAACAAATTTTTAAGCCGGTTCACGGACTCCCAGGCCGCCTGCAATTTCTGCGGTCTGGAGGAGTCCGTGTTCCATGTTTTTATTGAGTGCACGAGGTTGCAGCCCCTGTTCCATTATTTGAAGGGGCTGCTCCTGAAATTCTGGCTGCACTTCAGTCCCACTCTCCTGATCTTTTGGCACCCTGTGCGGAGGGGAGCGGGTAGGTCCGAAGGCCTCCTCGTAGGACTGCTCCTGGGCACGGCCAAGGGTGCCATCAGCCGGTCCAGGCAGCGGGCGGTCGAGGGGGTCGTTCAACCTGACTGCCTGCCTCTCTTCCGCTCTTACATCCGGTCCAGGGTGTCCCTGGAGATGGAGCACGCGGTGTCCACCGGTACGCTCGCAGCCTTCCGCGAGAGGTGGGCACCGGAGGGACTGGAGTGCATCATCACGCCCGGCAACCAAATTTTAATTTGATTTTACGTTTTAAAGTTTAATTTGTTTTCATTGCCGGTGCTTTTAGTGTCCCCTCCCCTTTTATAGGGGGCACTGGAAAAATTTGATTTTAGCGCCCCAAAAAAACAAAAAAAATAAATAAATTTTAAAAAAAAGGGGCCTTGAAAATGTCTGCTGTGTCACCCAGGTCGGGTGGCATGGTTTTAATGTTTATGTTTTTGCAGGTAAACTCAAAAGAGTTTCATGCACAAGGAGATACAGAAGAAGCTGGTGGACTTCTTCTGGAACAACAGGAAGCACTGGGTCTCTGCAGCGGTCTTGAGGCTCCTGCTTGTTGAGAGCGGTCAGTCGTTGGTGTGCGTCAGCGCCCAGCTCGCGACTTTCCGTCTTCAGACCCTGCAGAGATACCTTTACGTCGAGCCCCCTCCTAGGTGGTGTGCTCTGGCGACGTATTTCTTCCGCCAGCAGCGCGACCTCAACTACGACACGCAGCTCCTGTTTGTGAACTTGGGGGGTGTCAGGACCACCCTTCGGGAGCTGCCTGTCTTTTACAGGGACCTCATCAGGGTCTGGAACAAAGTCTCCACCAAGCGCAGCTCTCCGCCGGCTGGAGTGGCGGCTGTGCTGCAGGAGCCGCTGCTCGGGAATCCGTACCTCCACGACAGAGGTTTTTTGTGGCGGTCGGAAGAGAGGGCTGTGGCTGGTGAGGTGACCAGGGTCAGGGACCTGCTCGATGGCGGAGGAGCGGGCTGGATGGCGCCAGGCACGCTGGCGCGGCGCCTAAATTCAGCCGACGTCCGCCACGCGGCCGAAGCCATCGAGTCGCTAAAAACAGCTTTGGGCCCTGACTCTGTTAGGTGCATCAAGCACGTGGGGAGATCCCGTCCGAACTGACCCCCGTCCGGACGGAATTCCTCATTGGCGTCAAATCCCGGAACCTCCCTCAGGGGCCGGCGCCTCACAACTTGAGCCGCCTCGGGGAAATCCCCTCCGTGCCTTTCAGTTCCGCGCGGAGGGGTTTCCTGTACGTGCTGCTCCTGCACACTCTCAACTTTGCCATCCTCGCCGGCCGTCCGGACACGCCATGGCGTACCATCTTGCCGTCCGGAGGAGGCGGGGGTCCCCGATGGAGGGCACTCTATGCGGGAGTCCTCCCACTATTCATCGGGGACTTGGCCTGGAGGGTGGTGCACGGAGCAGTGCCGTGCAACAAATTTTTAAGCCGGTTCACGGACTCCCAGGCCGCCTGCAATTTCTGCATCTGGAAGAGTCCGTGTTCCATGTTTTTATGGAATGCACGAGGTTGCAGCCCCTGTTTTATTATTTAAAGGGGCTGCTCCTGAAATTCTGGCTGCACTTCAGTCCCACTCTCCTGATCTTTGGGCACCCTGTGCAGAGGGGAGCGGGTAGGTCCGAAGGCCTCCTCGTAGGACTGCTCCTGGGCACGGCCAAGGGTGCCATCAGCCGGTCCAGGTAGCGGGCGGTCGAGGGGGTCGTTCAACCTGACTGCCTGCCTCTCTTCCGCTCTTACATCCGGTCCAGGGTGTCCTTGGAGATGGAGCAAGCGGTGTCCACCGGTACGCTCGCGGCCTTCCGCGAGAGGTGGGCACCGGAGGGACTGGAGTGCATCATCACGCCCGGCAACCAAATTTTAATTTGATTTTACGTTTTAAAGTTCAATTTGTTTTAATTGCCGGTGCTTTTAGTGTCCCCCTCCCCTTTTATAGGGGGCACTGGAAAAAATGTGATTTTAGCCCCCCAAAAAAAAAGAAAAAAAAAGAAAAAAAAAGGGGCCTTGTAAATGTCTGCTGTATCATCTCGGGCGGGTGGCATGGTTTAATGTTTTTTGTTTTGCAGATAAACTCCAAAAAGAGTTTCATACACAAGGACCCCCAGGTCCCTCTGCACTGCAGCATGTTGTAATTTCTCCCCATTCAAATAATATTCCCTTTTATTGATTTTTTCCCAAGGTGGATGACCTCACACTTTCCGACATTGTATTCCATCTGCCAAACCTTAGCCCGTTCGCTTAACCTATCTAAATCTCTTTGCAGCCTCTCTGTGTCCTCTACACAACCAGCTTTCCCACTTATCTTTATGTCATCTGCAATATTTGTTACACTACACTCTGTCCCCTCTTCCAGGTCATCTATGTATATTGTAAACAGTTGTGGTCCCAGCACCGATCCCTGTGGCACACCACTAACCACCGATTTCCAAATCGAAAAGGACCCATTTATCCCGACTCTCTGCTTTCTGTTCGCCAGCCAATTCTCGATCCAGGCTAATACATTTCCTCTGACTCCGCGTACCTTTATCTTCTGCAGTAACCTTTTGTGTGGCATCTTATCGAATGCCTTTTGGAAATCTAAATAAACCACATCCATCGGTACACCTCTATCCACCATGCTCGTTATATCCTCAAAGAATTCCAGTAAATTAGTTAAACATGATTTCCCCTTCATGAATCCAAGTTGCGTCTGCTTGATTGCACTATTCCTATCTAAATATCCCGCTATTTCTTCCTTAATGATAGCTTCAAGCATTTTCCCCACTACAGATGTTAAACTAACCGACCTGTAGTTACCTGCCTTTTGTCTGCCCCCTTTTTTAAACAGAGGTGTTACATTAGCTGCTTTCCAATCCGCTGGTACCTCCCCAGAGTCCAGAGAATTTTGGTAGATTATAACGAATGCATCTGCTATAACTTCCGCCATATCTTTTAATACCCTGGGATGCATTTCATCAGGACCAGGGGACTTGTCTACCTTGTGATCCAGTAGCCTGTCCAGCACTATCCCCTAGTGATAGTGATTGTCTCAAGGTCCTACCAAAAAGTTAGTTTGCAGGTACAGCAGGTAATCAGGAAGGCGAATGGAATGTTGGCCTTCATTGCGAGAGGAATGGAGTACAAAAGCAGGGAGGTCCTGCTGCAACTGTACAGGGTATTGGTGAGGCCACACCTGGAGTACTGCGTGCAGTTTTGGTCACCTTACTTAAGAAAGGATATACTAGCTTTGGAGGGGGTACAGAGACGATTCACTTGGCTGATTCCGGAGACGAGGGGGTTACCTTATGATGATAGATTGAGTAGACTGGGTCTTTACTCATAGGAGTTCAGAAGGATGAGGGGTGATCTTATAGAAACATTTAAAATAATGAAAGGGATAGACAAGATAGAGGCAGAGAGGTTGTTTCCACTGGTCGGGGAGACTAGAACTAGGGGGCACAGCCTCAAAATACGGGGGAGCCAATTTAAAACCGAGTTGAGAAGGAATTTCTTCTCCCAGAGGGTTGTGAATCTGTGGAATTCTCTGCCCAAGGAAGCAGTTGAGGCTAGCTCATTGAATGTATTCAAATCACAGATAGATAGATTTTTAACCAATAAGGGAATTAAGGGTTATGGGGAGCGGGCGGGTAAGTGGAGCTGAGTCCACGGCCAGATCAGCCATGATCTTGTGGAATGGCAGAGCAGGCTCTAGGGATGGCCTACTCCTGTTCCTAATTCTTATGTTTTTATGTTCTTCCCACAGTCATGTGACCAGCAATTTTTGGCATGGTTTTTGTGTTTTCCACTGTGAAGACCGAAGCAGAATAATTGTTTAAGGTCTCAGCCATTTCCACATTTCCCATTATTAAATCCCCCTTCTCATCTTCTAAGGGACCAACATTTACTTTAGTCACTCTTTTCCGTTTTATATATCGGTAAAAGCTTTTACTATCTGTTTTTATGTTTTCCGCAAGTTTACTTTCGTAATTTAGCTTTCCTTTCGTTATTGCTTTATTAGTCATTCTTTGCTGTTGTTAAAAATTAATCAATCTTCTAGTTTCCCACTAACCTTGGCCACCTTATACGCATTGGTTTTTAATTTGATACTCTCCTTTATTTCCTTGGTTATCTATGGCTGGTTATCCCTTCTCTTACCGCCCTTCTTTTTCACTGGAATATATTTTTATTGAGCACTATGAAAGAGCTCCTTAAAAGTCCTCCACTGTTCCTCAATTGTGCCACCGTTTAGTCTGTGTTCCCAGTCTACTTCAGCCAACTCTGCCCTCATCCACTGTAGTCCCCTTTGTTTAAGCATAGTATGCTCATTTGAGACACTACTTCCTCACCCTCAATCTGTATTACAAATTCAACCAAACTGTGATCACTCATTCCGAGAGGATCTTTTACTATTCCTGTCTCATTACACAGGACCAGATCTAAGATAGCTTGCTCCCTTGTAGGTTCTGTAACTTACTGTTCTAAGAAACAATCCCGTATGCATTCTATGAATTCCTCCTCAAGGCTACCCCGTGCAATTTGATTTGACCAATCGATATGTAGGTTAAAATCCCCCATGATTACTGCTGTTCCTTTTTCACATGCCTCCATTATTCCCTTGATTATTGTCCACCCCACTGTGAAGTTATTATTTGGGGGCCTATAAACTACGCCCACCAGTGACTTTTTCCCCTTACTATCTCTAATCTCCACCCACAATGATTTAATATTTTGTTCATTAGAGCCAATATCGTCTCTCACAACTGCCCTGATATCATCCTTTATTAACAGAGCTACCCCACCTCCTTTCCCTTCTTGTCTATCTTTCCGAATTGTCAGATGCATTTGCATTTATGGCCTTGTTGTCGGCCAAAAGGGATGTTCGGGGTTTGAGATCTGTCTCCAGCTCAAATTTCCTGCCAAACAGGTACTGGTTCATTTTTTTTACTGCATATACACATGCTACCATCCCGTAGCCCCTTTCTGTCTCGGACAGACTTCTGGAGGCATAAGCTACCGGCTGTAACTGACCATTGGCATTCACATGCTGCAACACACACCCGAAGTAGAAAGAAACAGAAATGTGACGTCATAGCCAAGGGGGTAAGTGATTGCCGAGTAGTTTTTCTTTTTTCTCTTCTATAACAGCGAGCAAACTTCAGCATTGTTGTTGCCAATTTAAGTGTATCTAAGGGTTAAGTCATGGCAGGAGAGCTCGGTCACATGATATGCTCCTCCTGTACCATGTGGGAACTCAGGGACATTTCCGGTGTCCCTGACAACTACGTGTGTGGGAAGCGTATCCGCCTTCAGGTCCTGACGGTCCGCGTTGTGGAATTGGAGCTGAGGGTGGATTAACTCTGGAGCATCCACGATGCTGAGAATGACGTGAGTAGCATGTGTAGCGAGTTGGTCTTACCGCAGGTGAAGGGTCCACAGCCAGCTAGGGAATGGAAGACCAGCAGGAAGAGCATTTCAAGGAAGGTAGTGCAGAAGTCCCCTGCGGTCATCCCCCTGCAAAACAGATACACCGTTGTGAGTACTGTTGAGGGGGATGACTCATCAGGGGAGGGCAGCAGCAGCCAAGTTCATGGCACCGTGGCTGACTCTGCTGCACGGGAGGGCAGGAAAAAGAGTGGGAGAGTGATAGTGATAGGGGATTCAATTGTAAGGGGAATAGATAGGCATTTCTGCGGCCGCAACCGAGACTCCAGGATGGTATGTTGCCTCCCTGGTGCAAGGGTCAAGGATGTTTCAGAGCAGGTGCAGGACATTCTGAAAAGGGAGGGTGAACAGCCAGTTGTTGTGGTGCACATTGGTACCAACGATATAGGTAAAAAAAGGATGAGGTCCTACGAGACGAATTTAAGGAGCGAGGAGCTAAATTAAAACGTAGGACCTCAAAAGTAGTAATCTCGGGATTGCTACCAGTGCCACGTGCTAGTCAGAGTAGGAATCGCAGGATAGCTCAGATGAATACGTGGCTTGAGCAGTGGTGCAGCAGGGAGGGATTCAAATTCCTGGGGCATTGGAACCGGTTCTGGGGGAGGTGGGACCAGAACAAACCGCATGGTCTGCACCTGGGCAGGACCGGAACCAATGTCCTAGGGGGAGTGTTTGCTAGTGCTGTTGGGGAGGAGTTAAACTAATATGGCAGGGGGATAGGAACCAATGCAGGGAGACAGAGGGAAACAAAAAGGAGACAAAAGCAAAAGACAGAAAGGAGATGAGTAAAAGTGGAGGGCAGAGAAACCCAAGGCAAAAAACAAAAAAGGCCACTGTACAGCATAACTCTAAAGGGTCAACGTGTAATAAAAAGGCAAGCATGAAAGCTCGGTGCCTCAATGCGAGGAGTATTCTGAACCCAGGAGAGGGCTCTGAGCTCGTTAGAGTGGGTGAGAGCGCAGATGAACAGGATCCCAAGAAAGAATGCAAAAGGCAGGAGGCAACAGAGCAGAGTAGCACTGGGGTAAGTGTAAACCACAAGGTGATAGGAAGGGATAATATGTATGAATATAAAGGGGCTGCAGGAGGGGTCAAAACTAAAAATCATGGTTTAAAAGCTAGTATTAAAACACTAACGCACGCAGCATTCGAAATAAAGTAAATGAGTTGACGGCACAAATCATTACAAATGGGTATGATTTGGTGGCCATTACAGAAACGTGGTTGCAGGGTGGCCAAGACTGGGAATTAAACATACAGGGGTATCTGACAATTCGGAAAGATAGACAAGAAGGGAAAGGAGGTGGGTAGCTCTGTTAATAAAGGATGATATCAGGTCAGTTGTGAGAGACGATATTGGCTCTAATGAACAAAATGTTGAATCATTGTGGGTGGAGATGAGAGATAGTAAGGGGAAAAAGTCACTGGTGGGCGTAGTTTATAGGCCCCCAAATAATAACATCATGGTGGGGCGGGCAATAATCAAGGGAATAATGGAGGCATGTGAAAAAGGAACGGCAGTAATCATGGGGGATTTTAACCTACATATCGACTGGTCAAATCAAATCGCACGGGGTAGCCTTGAGGAGGAATTCATAGATGCATACGGGATTGTTTTTTAGAACAGTAAGTTACAGAACCTATAAGGGAGCAAGCGATCTTAGATCTGGTCCTGTGTAATGAGACAGGAATAATAAATGATCTCCGAGTAAAAGATCCTCTCGGAATGAGTGATAACAGTATGGTTGAATTTGTAATACAGATTGAGGGTGAGGAAGTAGTGTCTCAAATGAGCGTGCTCTGCTTAAACAAAGGGGACTACAGTGGGATGAGGGCAGAGTTGGCTAAAGTAGACTGGGAACACAGACTAAACGGTGGCACAATTGAGGAACAGTGGAGGACTTTTAAGGAGCTCTTTCATAGTGCTCAACAAAAATATATTCCAGTGAAAAAGAAGGGCGGTAAGAGAAGGGATAACCAGCCGTGGGTAACCAAGGAAATAAGGGAGAGTATCAAATTAAAAACCAATGCGTATAAGGTGGCTAAGGTTAGTAGAAAACTAGAAGATTGGGAAAATTTTAAACGACAGCAAAGAATGACTAAGAAAGCAATAAAGAAAGGAAAGATAGATTACGAAAGTAAACTTGCGCAAAACATAAAAACAGATAGTAAAAGCTTTTACTGATATATAAAACGGAAAAGAGTGACTAAAGTAAATGTTGGTCCCTTAGAAGATGAGAAGGGGGATTTAATAATGGGAAATGTGGAAATGGCTGAGACCTTAAACAATTATTTTGCTTCGGTCTTCACAGTGGAAAACATAAAAACCATGCCAAAAATTGCTGGTCACAGGAATGTGGGAAGGGAGGACCTTGAGACAATCACCATCACTAGGGGGGTAGTGCTGGACAGGCTAATGAGACTCAAGGTAGACAAGTCCCCTGGTCCTGATGAAATGCATCCCAGGGTATTAAAAGAGATAAGAACATAAGAATTAGGAACAGGAGTAGGCCATCTAGCCCCTCGAGCCTGCTCCGCCATTCAAAAAAGATCATGGCTGATCTGGCTCAGCTCCACTTACCCGCCCACCCCCCATAACCCTTAATTCCCTTATTGGTTAAAAATTTATCTATCTGTGATTTGAATACATTCAATGAGCTAGCCTCAACTGCTTCCCTGGGCAGAGAATTCCACAGATTCACAACCCTCTGGGAGAGAAATTCCTTCTCAACTCGGTTTTAAATTGGCTCCCCCGTATTTTGAGGCTGTGCCCCCTAGTTCTAGTCTCCCCGACCAGTGGAAACAACCTCTCTGCCTCTATCTTGTCTATCCCTTTCATTATTTTAAATGTTTCCATAAGATCACCCCTCATCCTTCTGAACTCCAACGAGTAAAGTCCCAATCTACTCAATCTATCATCATAAGGTAACCCCCTCATCTCCGGAATAAGCCTAGTGAATCGTCTCTGTACCCGCTCCAAAGCTAGTATATCCTTCCTTAAGAAAGGTGACCAAAACTGCACGCAGTACTCCAGGTGCAGCTTCACCAATACCCTATACAGTTGCAGCAGGACCTCCCTGTTTTTGTACTCCATCCCTCTCCTAATGAAGGCCAACATTCCATTCGCCTTCCTGATTATCTGCTGCACCTGCAAACTAACTTTTTGGGATTCATGCACAAGGACCCCCAGGTCCCTCTGCACCGCAGCGTGTTGTAATTTCTCCCCATACAAATAATATTCCTTTTTACTGTTTTTTTTTCCAAGGTGGATGACCTCACACTTTCCGACATTGTATTCCATCTGCCAAACCTTAGCCCATTCGCTTAACCTATCTAAATCTCTTTGCAGCCTCTCTATGTCCTCTACACAACCAGCTTTCCCACTAATCTTTGTGTCATCTGCAAATTTTGTTACACTACACTCTGTCCCCTCTTCCAGGTCATCTATGTATATTGTAAACAGTTGTGGTCCCAGCACCGATCCCTGTGACACACCACTAACCACCGATTTCCAACCCGAAAAGGACCCATTTATCCCGACTCTCTGCTTTCTGTTCGCCAGCCAATTTTCGATCCATGCTAATACATTTCCTCTGACTCCGCGTACCTTTATCTTCTGCAGTAACCTATTGTGTGGCACCTTATCGAATGCCCTTTGGAAATCTAAATACACCACATCCATCGGTACACCTCTATCCACCATGCTCGTTATATCCTCAAAGAATTCCAGTAAATTAGTTAAACATGATTTCCCCTTCATGAATCCATGCTGCGTCTGCTTGATTGCACTATTCCTATCTAGCTGTCCCGCTATTTCTTCCTTAATGATAGTTTCAAGCATTTTCCCCACGTCAGATGTTAAACTAACTGGCCTCTAGTTACCTGCCTTTTGTCTGCCCCCTTTTTTAAACAGAGGCATTACATTAGCTGCTTTCCAATCCGCTGGTACCTCCCCACGAGGGGAGATGGCCTTGGTGGTTGGGATCGAACTCCACCAAGTACTCCAACCACGAGGGCTTCACCTACGGAAAGGCCTCCATCCCCTGCCCGGAGATCACTGTGGCCACTTCCAGAGTGAGAGTGACAGAAGGCAGGAAGATGTGCCTAAGGGGACATACCTCTGGGACGGTGGTGGTGGCTCAGAAAGCTCATCAGGGACGTGGGAGCCGACACTCGGACTGGGAACGTCTTGATAATGATACCTACCGAACCATCATGGGGTCATCTGGTGGGGTGACGGTGTGCTGGGAGAAATGGTGGGCGCACAACCAAGGAATTTATTTGTGTATGTGGGGATCCACTTGCGTGTGTTCAGCGGGGGTCTCCATTGCTTTCTATCGGTGGTGGCAGGAGGTCGGGGATGGGGTGGAATGGGATCACAGCGGGTGTAATGTCTGTAAGCTTGTAATGTTTGTAGCTCCACACTTTGGCTGTGGACGTATTGTGTACTGCAAGTGCAGGGTTGATAATAAACAGAACCAGGCAGATTTCCAGAGACTTCCGAGAGAGCTGCCTGCCATGTTAGGAAGCTGTGTGCGCTGTGCTCTGTAAATATATCACATTTGGCAACTGAGATGGGATTTTTCAGATGATTTTAAGCTTAAATTTTGTTGGTGAAGGATTCAGCCAACCGACAGAGACACTTTAGAAGTTTCTGTCTTTGGAAAAGGCTACAAATATCCGAGGTAAAATACAGCACACAGTGTGAACAGCTAAAGATTAAAATGGCAGGTGTATTGGGACATTTGGGAGAATATAGACACGATTGGGAATGTTTTAAAGCGTATGTGGATCGGCTAGAAATGTATTTCACTCCAAATTACATAATCGAAGTTCCAGACAATGCAGTCCAGATGTTGTGTTGGAACGTAAGAAAGCGATCTTTTTATCGGAGGCGGGTCCGGCATTATATGACACTCTTGTAAATCTGCTTGTGCCTGACGAGCCAAAGGACACAATGCTTAAAGAGATTTTAACGAAGCTGGAGCAGCACTATAACCCCAAACTGTTAGAAGTTGCTGAAAGCTATTGTTTCGGGATTCGGAATCAAAAGGCTGATGAATGTATCAGTGACTACATTGTAGAATTAAAAAAGCTATCGATGCACTGTAATTTTGGAAACTTTCAAAACCAAGCATTATGGGATCGTTTTGTTTGTGGGGTGAAAAATGATGCGATCAGAAGGAAGTTATTGATGACGGACGACTTGACTTTTGAGATTGCTTGTCAGACAGCGAGGTCAATAGGCATGGCCGAACAATATTCCCGAGAATTAAATAATAATTACGGTCATCAGTCAACCGAGATAAATCAC
Organism: Pristiophorus japonicus; assembly: GCF_044704955.1. NCBI lineage: Eukaryota > Metazoa > Chordata > Chondrichthyes > Pristiophoridae > Pristiophorus > Pristiophorus japonicus. Next base: position 534,845,471 of record NC_091977.1, read on the forward strand.
CTGCAGGTTCAAAGTAAAAGACGGTGGGGGCCCAAAGTCTCAGAAACTGGAAATTCTAACAGAGCGTCGAAGTCGTGCTATATGTGCCTGGGACAACACATTGCTCAAAGTTGTCCATACGTGAAGGCAGAGTGTTCCTTCTGCAGAAAGACTGGGCATCTTGCAAAGGCATGCCGACTGAAGGGTAAACCAGCTTTTAAAGCTATGAGTCCAGCGTTCAAAGCTATGAGTAGAAATCCCAAGAGACTACATAGCATGGAAGAACAACAACAGGACGAGGAGATGTTAGAGTTACACGTCATCAGGAGCACGAGGTTAACGGTCAGCGATTCGGAAAGCATCAAAATCCACATAGATGTGCGGGATTCAAGATACCAATTGAAATTGACACGGGTGCATCTGTGAGTGTAGTACCAGAGTCACTGTACTGTGACAAATTGCGTGATTTCCAACTGGAGAAATCCAAGATAGAGCAGCGAGGCTACTCGGGAGAGAAAATTCCTGTGGTAGGTCGTATCACCGTACCGGTGACATATAAAGATCAATTTCAGAACTTGCCTCTAATAGTAGTGAAAGGAGACAAGCCTGCCTGACGAGGAAGAAATTGGTTGAGCTCACTGATGCTGGATTGGAGTAAGATTTTCTGTGTGGAAGCGAGATTTTCATCAACGGATGAGGTTATCAAGAAGTATCCGAAGGTGTACTGTGAAACAGGCAGTCCGATCCAAGGCTTCAAGGCAAGTGTCAGGGTACAGAAGGACGCTAGATCAGTTTACTACAAGCCACGTTCCATACCATATGCACTCAAGGAGAAAGTTGAGCAAGAACTCAAAAGGCGAGAGACTGAGAACATTATTTGTAAGACAGATCGATGTAATTGGTAAGGTAAGGTAAGATTGTGTGGTGATTATAAAGTAACCGTAAACCAGGTTCTAGAGGGTAATGTTCCCAATACATTGCCGAATATAGAAGATTTGTTCACAACACTGACAGGTGATCAGATCTTTTCAAAACTGGATCTTACGAATGCCTACTTACAGCTTGAACTAGATGAGGAGTCCAAGTCATGTTTGACTATAAATACTCACCTAGGCCTATATCAATTAGGCTACCGTTTGGAGTGTCTTCCGCCCCTGCCATATTCCAAGGGGTGATGAACCAGATTTTGCAAGGTATTGAAGGGGTAGTATGTTATTTGGATGACATACTAATTTCAGCACCAAATAGGCAAATTCATAACATATTGAATGAAGTCCTCAAACAGCTAGAAAAGCACAGATTATGAGTGTCTGCTCGTAAGTGTGAGTTATTTAAAAACTCAGTGGAGTACTTAGGGTACAGAGTAGACAAAGATGGTTTACATCCAACCATGGAAGAATGGGATGCAATCAGAAATGCACCCACTCCTAGGGATGTCACTGAACTTCGTTCATTCTTGGGTCTTTTGAACTATTATGGGAAGTTCCTACCAAATTTGGCTACAGTATTACATCCACTGAATGAACTTTTGAAAAAACAGGTCCATTGGAAGTGGTCAAAAGAATGCGATACAGCATTCAAGGAGTGTAAAAGCAAATTGGTAGAGAGCACCATGTTAGTTCACTATGACATATCTAAGGAGATTAAGCTAGCATGTGATGCCTCTCCGTATGGAGTTGGGGCAGTAATCTCTCATGTATCATGTAGTGGGGAGGAGAGACCAATTGCTTTTGCTTCACACACTCTCAGTGCCAGTGAGAGTAATTATGCGCAAATTGAAAGGGAAGCTTTGGCATTAATTTTTGGGGTCAAGAAGTTTCACAAATACTTGTATGGTCATAAGTTTACCATTGTTACGGACCATAAGCCCCTAACAGCAATCCTCCATCCAAAGTCCCCGGTTCCAACATTAGCTGCAGCCTGAATGCAGAGATGGGCTTTGATTTTGTCAGCATATACATATGATATCGAATACAGACAATCAGCTGATCACCGTAATGCTGATGCAATGTCTAGATTGCGTTCCCCATCACAAGTTACACCCGATAGGGAAGAAGTGTTTTATTTTCCATACATTGATGAACTGCCAGTTACAGCTGAAGAGATTGGTAGAGCAACCAAACGTGACCCAGTGATGTCAAAGGTGTATGAGTATATTGCAACTGGATGGCCAAACCAGGTAACAGACAAAGATACACTTCCATTCTTCATTTGTAGGAATGAATTATCAGTAGATAAAGATTGTATCATGTGGGGTGCAAGAGTGGTTATACCAAATAAATTCAGGTCCAAATTATTAGGAGACCTCCATGACCAGCACCTGGGAATGTGCTTGACCAAGAGTTTTGCACGCAGTTATTTATGGTGGCCCGGACTTGATAAAGATATAGCGTACATCGTGAGTCAGTGTACGACATGTCAATCGGTAAGCAAGCAACCACCACCAGTACCATTACAGCCATGGAAATGGCCTCCCAGGGTGTGGCAAAGGCTACATATTGATTTTGCTGAGTTTGAAGGACAACAATTGTTCATTGTAATTGATAGCCATTCGAAGTGGGTTGAGGTGTTTCCAATGTGGAAAATAACAACAAGTAAAATATTGGACATTTTGCAAAAATTATTTTCTTCATTTGGCCTCCCTGAAGAGATTGTTTCGGATAATGGACCACAATTTCGTTCAGAAGAATTTGCACAATTCACGAGCAAAAATGGTGTGAAACATACCAAGGTTCCACCATACCATCCTGTTTCGAATGGTGCAGCAGAGCGCACTGTACAAATTGTAAAACGTGCCTTCATAAAATAAATGTTAGATCCAAATCCAAGGAAACGACAGTTGTCATTGGATCACAAATTGGCTAATTTTTTGATTACATATCAAAATACTCCTCATACAACTACTGGTAGAACACCAGCAGTGTTGTTTCTCAAACGACAGCCACGAACCAGATTCTCGTTGTTAAAGCCAAATTTGACACAGTCCGTAGAAGAGACACAATTAAGACAGAAAGAGAATCATGATAGAGGTAGAGTAAAAGAGAGAAGTGTGAAATTAAACCAGAAGGTGAGAGTGAAGAACCATCACCATAAATGGGTAAAGTGTTTACCAGGAAGAATGGTGAAGATATGTGGTCCTCGCACATATTTGGTAAAGATGTTTGATAATGGACAGATTAGGTTTATTCATATTGATCATATTTTAGCTGCAGACATGGAAGGAGTTGAAGGTGGGAATCATTCAATTATTTCTGACTCATCAGATAGTTTTGGTACACCAGTAGCAAATCCTAAATCCAATGTACTGGAAACAAATCCAGGAGAGAATCAGAATGAAAGTCTGAGCCCGAGTGAGGAAAACAAAGAGCCTGAAGTTAGAGCGAGTACAAATGAAAATTAAGGAAATTCCGTGAGGAAAACATTCCTCAGGATGAGCCTCGAATGAGTTTAGATTCGACACCATGTTTGGAAGGTTCTGTTCGAGAGCGAAGGTATCCTCTTTGAAACAGAAAACAAGTGGTAAATGTTAAATTTGTAAATATGGAAAAAAAAGTTTATATCCTGTGTTATGTATAAACATGAAAGTTATGTATGATGTTTGTTATGATGGCTTCTTCATTAAGGAGGGAGAAGTGTAATGTCTGTAAGCTTGTAATGTTTGTAGCTCCACACTGTGGATGTGGATGTATTGTGTACTGCAAGTGCAGCGAGTTAATAATAAACAGAACCAGGCAGATTTCCGGAGGCTTCCGAGAGAGCTGCCTGCCATGTTAGGAGCTGTGTGTGCTGTGCTCTGTGAATATATCACAGTGACCAAAAGCTTGGTCAGACAGGCAGTTTTTAAGGAGTGACTTAAAGGAGGAAAAAGAGGTAGGGAGAGAGTGCGGGCCAGAAATTGCGTGGCGTCCCGTTTGGGGCGTTAACTTTTGCGGGAGAGTAAGAGTATCGCCGGGCGTTAAAGATTTGATTCTGCCGGGAACGTACAGTGTAGCGCTCCAAGATCAGTGAGCTAAGTTCTGCCAGTTGTACAGGCTCCTTCCCTCCTTTAAAGGGAAGTACCATTGCGGTGCTGTTGCTCGAAGCCTAAGGCTGTGTTTGTTGGGAGACGACACCTGTGATTATGCGCAGAGCAGCCCCAAGCACTGTAAGAGAATGCAGGGCTGAGCAATTGCGGGGATCCAAAAATAGCAAAATGCAACACGCTGGGGACAGAATTACATTTTGCCTCGATCCGACCACCACCACTGCTTTAACTAGCGCTCCCCAAGCGGCCGGCCGAGGGTGACAATGCCTCCTGCAGCTGCCGCCGTTGACGCCTGTCCATGTGGCAGGGGGGCAGGAGCGAATATTGCATCCGGGGCGGTAACGGGGCACTGTGCACCGGATGATGTCACGATCTACCGGGGAATAGGAGAAGTCAGTGTTAGCGGCAGCGCAAAACTGCCAGGGGAGTTTACGGGTGTTGGTGATTTTGCCGTGCCCTGTCAGTAACCCATTAGCACCCTGTTACCGCCCCCCCCCCCAAAGGCGCAAACAGGAGGTACAACCAGGCCTGTTTCTCTTAAATTGGTAGTCGCAATGGTGCTAACAATACGGCGGCTCGGTCGTCGCTGGTAGACTGGTCGTCGTCGCCGATGGGTGGTTTGGAGGGAAGCCTCAAGGCTGAGGTCCAGCAAAAAAACCCGGGGCCTAAAGAACAGGTGGTGGATGGAGAAAGCACAGGAGCTACAACAGCTGGCCGACAGCCATGATGTGCGAGGATTCTTCACCGCAGTCAAGGCCTTCGACCAAGTGTTCTCGACTCCATCCCGCAGCATGCTACCCGCCACCACCACAGTAAAACCCCAACGCTGCACGAGGTAGAAAAAGCCAGAAGACAGCTTCGGATCAACAAGGCTACGGGAGCGGGTGGAATCCCCGCTGAGGTACTGAAGTATGGCAGAGAGGCGCTGTTGGCATGAATACATGATCTCATTTCTCTCGTCTGGAGAGCATGCCGGGAGATCTCAGAGATGCAGTGATCCTGAACATCTTTTAAAAAAGGGGACAAGTCCGACTGCGGCAACTACAGAGGAATCTCCCTGTCGGCCAGCTGCTATATCTCCTGTGCTTTCGATTGAGGGATCTTCGAAGTGACTGCCTTAGTGTCCTTGATGAGTGTTTCCCCGTTCTTGGCCAGGAGTGGGGTGGAGCCTTGGGTGTTTGGACTGTAGGTAGCCTTGACTGCGATGAAGAATCCTCACACATCATGGCTGTCGGCCAACTGCTGTATCTCCTGTGCCACTGGGAAAGTTGTCGCTAGAGACCTCCTCAACTATCTTCTCCCTGTGGCCGAGGAGCTCCTCCTGGAGTCACTGCAGATTTCGTCCCCTACAGGGCACAACGGACATGATCTTTGCTGCATGACAGCTGCAGGAAAAATGTAGGGAGCAGTCAGAATCAGGGGAAGTCATAACGGGGAACAAAGAAATGTCGGACCAATTGAACAAGTACTTTGGTTCGGTATTCACGAAGGAGGACACGAACAACCTTCCGGTTATAAAAGGGGTCGGGGGGTCTAGTAAGGAGGAGGAACTGAGGGAAATCCTTATTAGCCGGGAAATTGTGTTGGGGAAATTGATGGGATTGAAGGCCGATAAATCCCCAGGGCCTGATGGACTGCATCCCAGAGTACTTAAGGAGGTGGCCTTGGAAATAGTGGATGCGTTGACAGTCATTTTCCAACATTCCATTGACTCTGGATCAGTTCCTATGGAGTGGAGGGTAGCCAATGTAACCCCACTTTTTAAAAAAGGAGGGAGAGAGAAAACAGGGAATTATGGACCGGTCAGCCTGACATCGGTAGTGGGTAAAATGATGGAATCAATTATTAAGGATGTCATAGCAGTGCATTTGGAAAGAGGTGACATGATAGGTCCAAGTCAGCATGGATTTGTGAAAGGGAAATCATGCTTGACAAATCTTCTGGAATTTTTTGAGGATGTTTCCAGTAGAGTGGATAAGGGAGAACCAGTTGATGTGGTATATTTGGACTTTCAGAAGGCGTTCGACAAGGTCCCACACAAGAGATTGATGTGCAAAGTTAGAGCACATGGGATTGGGGGTAGTGTACTGACATGGATTGAGAACTGGTTGTCAGACAGGAAGCAAAGAGTAGGAGTAAATGGGTACTTTTCAGAATGGCAGGCAGTGACTAGTGGGGTACCGCAAGGTTCTGTGCTGGGGCCCCAGCTGTTTACACTGTACATTAATGATTTAGATGAGGGGATTAAATGTAGTATCTCCAAATTTGCGGATGACACTAAGTTGGGTGGCAGTGTGAGCTGCGAGGAGGATGCTGTGAGGCTGCAGAGCAACTTGGATAGGTTAGGTGAGTGGGCAAATGCATGGCAGATGAAGTATAATGTGGATAAATGTGAGGTTATCCACTTTGGTGGTAGCAAACAGAGAGACAGACTATTATCTGAATGGTGACAGATTAGGAAAAGGGGAGGTGCAAAGAGACCTGGGTGTCATGGTACATCAGTCATTGAAGGTTGGCATGCAGGTGCAGCAGGCGGTTAAGAAAGCAAATGGCATGTTGGCCTTCATAGCGAGGGGATTTGAGTGCAGGGGCAGGGAGGTGTTGCTACAGTTGTACAGGGCCTTGGTGAGGCCACACCTGGAGTATTGTGTACAGTTTTGGTCTCCTAACCTGAGGAAGGACATTCTTGCTATTGAGGGAGTGCAGCGAAGGTTCACCAGACTGATTCCCGGGATGGCGGGACTGACCTATCAAGAAAGACTGGATCAACTGGGCTTGTATTCACTGGAGTTCAGAAGAATGAGAGGGGACCTCATAGAAACGTTTAAAATTCTGACGGGGTTAGACAGGTTAGATGCAGGAAGAATGTTCCCAATGTTGGGGAAGTCCAGAACCAGAGGTCACAGTCTAAGGATAAGGGGTAAGCCATTTAGGACCGAGATGCGGAGGAACTTCTTCACCCAGAGAGTGGTGAACCTGTGGAATTCTCTACCACAGAAAGTTGTTGAGGCCAATTCACTAAATATATTCAAAAAGGAGTTAGATGAGGTCCTTACTACTAGGGGGATCAAGGGGTATGGCGAGAAAGCAGGAATGGGGTACTGAAGTTGAATGTTCAGCCATGAACTCATTGAATGGCGGTGCAGGCTAGAAGGGCCGAATGGCCTACTCCTGCACCTATTTTCTATGTTTCTATGTTTCTATGTTTATACACAGCTGCCTTCGGCCTTACAAAGGCCTTTGACACTGTCAACCGCGAGGGTCTATGGAGCGTCCTCCTCCGTTTTGGAAGCCCCCAAAAGTTCGCCACCATCCTCCGCCTGCTCCACGGATCCATTACAGACCCAATCCACGTCTGGACCGGGGTCAAACAGCGCTGCCTCATCGCCCCAACCCTCTTCTCTATCTTCCTCGCTGCCATGCTCCACCTCACAGTCAACAAGCTCCCCGCTGGAGTGGAACTAAACTACAGAACCAGTGGGAACCTGTTCAACCTTCGCCATCTCCAGGCCAGGTCCAAGACCACCCCAACCTCTGTCGTCGTGCTACAGTACACGGACGACGCCTGCGTCTGCGCACATACAGAGGCTGAACTCCAGGACACAGACAAATTATTTACTGAGGCATAGGAAAGCATTATGCTAAACATCTGTAAGACAAAGGTCCTCTACCAGCCTGTCCTCGCCACACAGCACTGCCCCCAGTCATCGGCGTGGCCCTGGACAACGTGGACCATTTCCCATACCTCGGGAGCCTCTTATCAACAAGAGCAAACATCGACGACGAGATCTAACACCGCCTCCAGTGCACCAGTGCAGCCTTCGGCAGCCTGAGGAAAAGAGTGTTTGAAGACCAAGCCCTCAAAATTGCCAATGGTCTATAGGGCTGTAGTAATACCCACCCTCCTGTATAGCTCAGAGACGTGGACCATGTACAGTAGACACCTCAAGTCGCTGGAGAAATACCACCAACGATGTCTCCGCAAATCCTACAAATCCCCTGGGAGGACAGACGCAGCAACGTTAGCGTCCTCGACCAGCATCAAAGCACTGACCAGACTCGACCAGCTCCGCTGGGCAGGCCACATTGTCCGCATGTCAGACACGAGACTCCCAAAGCAAGTGTTCTACTCGGAACTCCTCCACAGCAAACGAGACAAAAGTGGGCAGAGGAAACGTTACAAGGACACCCTCAAAGCCTCCCTGATAAAGTGCGACATCCCCACCGACACCTGCAGTCCCTGGCCAAAGACCGCCCTAAGTGGGGGAAGTGCATCCGGGAGGGCGCTGAGCGCCTCGAGTCTTGTCGCCGAGAGCATGCAGAAAGCAAGCGCAGGCAGCGGAAGGAGCGTGCGGCAAACCAGACTCCCCACCCACCCTTTCCCTCAACCACTGTCTGTCCCACCTGTGACAGGGACTGTGGCTCTCGTATTGGACTGTTCAGCCACCTAAGGACTCATTTTAAGAGTGGAAGCAAGTCTTCCTCGATTCCGAGGGACGGCCTATGATGACGATGATGTTACTGCCTGCACCACCCCCCCCCTCCCCCCACAGGCATTAACGGGAGGCACAAACCAGGTCAATTTCTCCCCCCGCCTCTTTAAATTGGTGGTCACAATGGTGCTAACAATATGGAATGAATGTTTGCCAAAAGTGTGAGCTCGTTCTTAACTCTTAAACCTCCCCTCACTTACACTGCTCATGGGCAGGGTAGTCCCAGACCCCACACACATTCTATACAGAGCCATATCTTCTGTTGTCTCAATCACAGAGTTCATTGTCTGAGCAAGTGAATGGTGGGGGTCTGGAACTCACTGCCAGAATGGGTGGTAGAGGCAGAAACCCTCATCGCATTTAAAAAGTACCTGATGTGCACCTGAAGTGGCATGACCTACAGGGCTATGGACCTAGAGCTGGAAAGTGGGATTAGGCCGGGTAGCTCTTGGTCGGCCGGCGCGGACACAATGGGCCGAAATGGCCTCCGTCCGTGCTGTAAACCTCTATGATTCTATGCTAAACTGGAAAATTATAATTTTATTTCAGAAACAAATCACAGTTTGACTGTTAACTCTCAAATGTTCTATCCCCACTGACACCTGGGAGGCCCTGGCCAAAGACCGCCCTAATTGGAGGGCGCTGAGCACCTCGAGTCTCGTCACCAAGAGCATGCAGAAAATAAGCGCAGGCAGCGGAAGGAGCGTGCGGCAAACCAGACTCCCCACCCACCCTTTCCTTCAACCACTGTCTGTCCCACCTGTGACGGGGACTGTGGCTCTCGTATTGGACTGTTCAGCCACCTAAGGACTCATTTTTGGAGTGGAAGCAAGTCTTTCTCGATTCCAAGGGACTGCCTATGAATGATGAATGAATTGAATATATAATTAATCATAGTACAAACCAGATTAACTTAAAAGTATGTCATTATAGCTGGTCTTATGCCCCAGCTGACAGTAAAGTGTCTTATTCAAACGCAAGCTACACAGGAGGTGACCTTTCCTGGGTGAGTGCACTGTTGCCTGTAACGCAGGCAATGCAGCATGAGGTTTTCAATCTTCTGTGCGCGATGGCTAAACGTGCAGAAACATGCCGTTGCAGGCATCAGCTAATTTATCTGAGTGAGTTAACACTGTTCTGTTCTCATGGGAAAAGAACTATGCTGTGTGTGAGCTCCTCAAAGATCGCGTCACTTAAGGTGGAACGGGAGATCCGATCAGACCTTGGGGTCGAGTGTCCGCTTTTGGGTGCAGTTGGCAATCTGGGCGCCAATCGCGCTGGTTTTCCGAAGTGAGGTCTGCGGCCGTATTTCTGCCCAAACTCGCTTGCGTAATCGCAAACGTGAACTAGTCTGGAGCAGCAGCGGGAGCAGGCGGATCTGTCAGGGAAGTGTCGGCAGCGGAGCGTGTCAATAAAGCCCGAGGCTCGAGGCCCAGACCGAGCTAGTCGGGAGCAGCAGCGGGAGCGGGACCGGGCGGACCTGTCAGGGAAGTGTCGGCAGCGGGGTCAAAGGTAAGAGAGAAGTAAAAAGTAATCGAAGTGTGACGTCACAGCCAAGAGGGTAAGTGATTGGCTGGTTGAGTTTTCTTTTTCTTTATCTTTTTTCTTGTTCTTATCAGTAAGAAACCTTTGGCATTGTTGCCAAATTAAGTTAATTTAAGGGTTAAGTCATGGCAGGAGAGCTCTTGCCATGTCATGCTCCTCCTGTGCTATGTGGGAAGACAGGGACACTTCCAGTGTCCCTGCCAACTACATGTGCAGGAAGTATATCCAGCTGCAGCTCCTGACAGACTGCATTGCGGCACTGGAGCTGTGTATGGATTCACTCTGGAGCATCCGTGATGCTGAGGATGTCGTGAATAGCACATTTAGTGAGTTGGTCACACCGCAGCTAAAGGTTACTCAGGCAGATAGGGAATGGGTGACCACCAGGCAGAGCAGTGGAAGGAAGGTAGTGCAGGGGTCCCCTGCGGTCACCTCCCTCCAAAACACATACATCGTTTTGGGTACTGTTGGGGGAGATGACTCCCCAGGGGAAGGCAGCAGCAGCCAAGTTCATGGTACCAGGGGTGACTCTGCTGCACAGGAGGGCAGGAAAAATGATGGGAGAGCTATAGTGGTAGGGGATACTATTGTAAGGGGAATAGATCGGCGTTTCTGCGGCTGCAATCGAGACTCCAGGATGCTATGTTGCCTCCCTGGTGCAAGGGTCAAGGAAGTCTTGGAGCGGCTGCAGTGCATTCTGGAGGGGGAGGGTGAACAGCCAGCTGTCGTGGTACATATAGGTACCAATGATATCGGTAAAAAACGGGATGAGGTCCTACAAGCTGAGTTTAGGGAGCTAGGAGTTAAATTAAAGAGTAGGAACTCAAAGGTAGTAATCTCAGGATTGCTACCAGTGCCACGTGTTAGCCAGAGTAGGAATCGCAGGATAGCTCAGATGAATACGTGGCTTGAGGAGTTGTGCAGCAGGGAGGGATTCAAATTCCTGGGACATTGGAACCGGTTCTGGGGGAGGTGGGACCAGTACAAACCGGGCGGTCTGCATCAGGGCAGGACCGGAACCAATGTCCCAGGGGGAGTGTTTGCTAGTGCTGTTGGGGAGGGGTTAAACTGATATGGCAGGGGGATGGGAGCAGCTGTCCCACGTCCCAGCGTAATCGGGCAGCGTAAGAGAATGTGTTGATTCTCTTTTGTTTTTTTGCACTTAAACGTATTATTGATGCGTTTAAGAGGGGGTAACCTGGTGCTGTTTGATTAATGCCACTGAAAATGGGCTTATCTCCAGTCCTCCGCATGTGAGTGACTTGATTTTAAATCACTGAAAATTACTTTAAGAAAAACGACACTGAGCCATTTGGATGAGACATTAAACTGTCTCCCCTCTCAGGTGGGCGTAAAAGATCCAACGGCCACTGTTTCGAAGAAGAGCAAAGGGAGTTATCCCCGGTGTCCTGGGCCAATATTTATCCCTCAATCAACATCACTAAAAACAGATTATCGGGTCATTATCACATTGCTGTTTGTGGGAGCTTGCTGTGCGCAAATTGGCTGCCGCGTTTCCCACATTACAACAGTGACTGCACTTCAAAAGTACATCATTCGTTGTGAAACACTTTTGGGACACCCTAAGGTTGTGAAAGGCGCTATAGAAATGCAAATCCTTTTTCTCCTTTGACCTACTTGGCTCACAACTTTCACCTGTCTTTCTCCCTCTTCCCTGATTGGTTTTGGTCGATCCTCATCATCATCATCATCATAGGCAGTCCCTCGGAATCGAGGAAGACTTGCTTCCACTCCTGAAGTGAGTTCTCAGGTGACTGTACAGTCCAATACGAGAGCCACAGTCCCTGTCACAGGTGGGACAGACAGTGGTTGGGGGAAAGGGTGGGTGGGGAGTCTGGTTTGCCGCACGCTCCTTCCGCTGCCTGCGCTTGATTTCTGCACGCTCTCGGCAACGAGACTCGAGGTGCTCAGCGCCCTCCCGGATGCACTTCCTCCACTTAGGGCGGTCTTTGGCCAGGAATCCCAGCTGTCGGTGGGGATGTTACACTTTATCAGGCTCACTTGCCATGTAGGAGTTCCGAGTAGAGCGCTTGCTTTGGGAGTCTTGTGTCAGGCATGCGGACAATGTGGCCCGCCCATAGAGTGGAAGCAAGTTTTCCTCGATTCCAGGGGACTGCCCATGATGATATGATGATTAGAAAAGGAAATCTGGCCTATATGTGACTCCAGAGTCATGGCAATGTGGTTGACTCTTCACTGAGCCTCTGAAATATCCTAGCAGGCCAACTGGTGAGGGGCAATAAATGCCACCTTGCCTGCGATGGCCACATCCCAGAATGAATTTTTTTTTTAAACTCTCCCTGGCTGGTCTTGTGAGCTCATTGAAGCTCTTTCTGCATTGAAACATAGAAACATAGAAAATAGGTGCAGGAGTAGGCCATTCGGTCTTTCGAGCCTGCACCACCATTCAATATGATCATGGCTGATCATTCCCCTCAGTACCCCATTCCTGCCTTCTCTCCATACCCCTTGATCCCTTTAGCCGTAAGGGCCATATCTAACTCTCTTTTGAATATATTTAACGAACTGGCCTCAACACTTTCTGTGGTAGAGAATTCCACAGGTTCACCACTCTCTGAATGAAGAAGTTTCACCTCATCTCGGTCCTAAATGGCTTACCCCTTATCCTTAGACTGTGACCCCTGGTTCTGGACTTCCCCAACATCGGGACCATTGTTCCTGAATCTAACCTGTCCAATCCCGTCAGAATTTTATATGTTTCTATGAGATCCCCTCTCATTCTTCTAAATTCCAGTGAATATTGAGCCCAGGTCCTGAGGGTGATGTGGTCTGGCAATAGCCCTCTCAGCCGCTTCAGTCCAGGGCTGTTTGACAACAGCCCTCGGGAACACTCCTGAATACTCCCTCCTTGCCCTGACATAGATTCATAGAACAATTACATCACGGAAGGAGACCATTCAGCCCATCGTGTCCACGCCGGCCGACAAAGAGCTATCCAGCCTAATCCCACTTTCCAGCTCTTGGTCCGTTGCCCTGTAGGTCTCGGCACTTTAAGTACACATTTAGGTACGTTTTAAATGCAGTCAGGGTTTCTGCCTCTATCACCCTTGAGTTCCCGACCCCCACCATCCTCTGGGTGAATAAATTGTTCCTCATCTCCCCCTCTAATCCTCCTACCAATTACTTTAAATCTATGCCCCCTGATTGTTGACCCCTCTGCTAAAGGGAATAGGTCCTTCCTATCCACTCTATCAAACCTGTCCCACCCACCCTCTCCTTCAACCACTGTCTGTCCCAGACAGGGACTGTGGTTCTCGTATTGGGCTATTCAGCCACCTAAGGACTCATTTTTAGAGTGGAAGCAAGTCTTCCTCGATTTCTCGATTCCACTGATGATGATCTAGGCCCCTCATAATTTTATACTTGATCCACTGGGACCTCCAGGGAGACATCAGAAAATCAAAATCAAGAGTCATGATGCGTTGAACGATAAAATAAAGCAAACCCCAAGCAGGGTATTGCTCTGGATCAGACTGTTCCCGCACACTGCAGATTTTACGCAGTATTTACAGCATTGAAACAAGCCATTTGACCCGTGCCGGTGTTTATGCTCCACACAAGCCTCCTCCCACCTTACTTCTTCTCACCCCATCCACATAACCTTCAATTCCCCCTTCTATTTCCCCCGTCATCTTCTTATCTAGCTCCCCCCCCCTTAAATGTCTCTGTGCTATTTATCTCAACTCTTCTCTGTGGTAGCGAGTTCCACATTCTTGTCCCCGATTTTTTTTTTTGATGCTGTGCATGTTTCTGGTGTGTCATGTATGCATGTTAATGTATGTACTGTAACACTAGACCACTGAATGTACCTTCACCCTGTATACACCATACCTGTACCACCAGAGGGTGCTGCTGCTGGAGACCTCAGGATCACCTGTACACTGCAGGTAACCCAGTATAAAAGGGAGCTCACCTCTTGGTGTCCTCACTCTCGGAGCTGCAATAAAGGACTGCAGTCTGTACAGTTCAAGTACCATACCCTTAATTCGTGGAGTCATTATTAAGATGCTTGCATATACAATATGGTGCACGAAACATTGATCTTCAGAAAATCCCAGTGGGAAACTAACGGACTGCCTGCCCGTTATTCTCTTTCACGCAGAGCAATAGAATTGCATCAACAGTGCGTTTCTCATTTATATTCATCTAATGGTGAATAGTCTGAAATGTATTATGCCATCCAAATTTTGCAGTTATTTCATTTTGTTATGCTGTGATGCAGTTTATTAAGCAAGCCAAGATAAAAATTATTTCAGTTATAAATGATTGATGTGTGTTCCTCATTTGTCAATGAAGCGCGGCCAAAGGAAATGCATTATGAATGAAGGCACTCCAAAGCCATTTTGGCCTGTAACATGTGGAGCCGGGGGACACGTAGCAGAGTGGATAGCAAGCTGCCTGCGAAACACAAAAGAGAGCATTGGTGATGAAGGTAGTTACTCATGAGCAAATGATGGGCAGTGATGTTCCACAAGGATCTGTGCAGGACAATGTTCCCTTGAAGCCAGGACACGTGTAATGTGAGGATGCTTACAGGTTTGTACAGCTGTTGAAGCGGGCAGGTCCGAGGGCCTCCTCGTGGGCCTACTCCTGGGCACGGCCAAGGGGGCCATCAGCCGGCCCAGTCAGCGGGCAGTCGAGGGGGTCGTTCAGCCTGACTGCCTGCCTCTCTTCTGCGGTTACATCCGAGCCAGGTTGTCCCTGGAGATGGAGCACGCGGTGTCTACCGGTACGCTCGCGGCCTTCCACGAGAGATGGGCGTCGGAGGGACTGGAGTGCATCATCACCCCCAGCAACCAAATTTTAATTTGACCATTTAAGGTTCACAAAGTTTTATTTGTTAATTTGTCGGTTCTAGTGCTCCTTTAAATAAGGAGGCACTCTGCTTTATTGTTAAATTAAAATAGTTGTAGAACTTAGATTGTGAGTGGCTTAGAGTGACTAAATAAAAACCCAGTCAGTTGATTCTAGGTATACCATGATGAGGTATGCAGTTGTGAACATTGTGGCCCGCCCAGCACCACACGAGACTCCCAAAGCGAGCGCTCTAATCGGAACTCCTACACGGCAAGCGAGCCCCAGGTGGGCAGAGGAAACGTTACAAGGACACCCTCAAAGCCTCCCTGATAAAGTGCAACATCCCCACCGACACCTGGGAGTCCCTGGCCAAAGACCGCCCTAAGTGGAGGAAGAGCATCCGGGAGGGCGCTGAGCACCTCGAGTCTCGTCACCGAGAGCATGCAGAAACCAAGCGCAGGCAGCGGAAGGAGCGTGCGGCAAACCAGTCCCACCCACCCTTTCCTTCAACCACTGTCTGTCCCACCTGTGACAGAGACTGTAATTCCCGTATTGGACTGTTCAATCACCTAAGAACTCAATTTTAGAGTGGAAGCAAGTCTTCCTCGATTCCAAGGGACTGTCTATGATGATGATGATGAGGCATGCAGTTGTGAGCCTGGTGGATGAACTGGTAATGTGTGCTGCGATTGTTAAATCTTTTGCAAACAAACCAAATCATTCTTAACAGCAATGTGTTGCCATTAATTCTTAAGCGAAGAACCCATGAAGAAAATGCAGTACACTGTGCCTGCGCGGACTTTTGAATGGGCCACGCAGCCCAGTAAAGAGACCACATGGCCCTCCAAAAATCACGGGGAACATTGGAGCTGTGATGTTCATTACATAAACGTTCGGGACTCGGGAATCGGAAGTACAATTTCAAAATTTGCGGACGGCGCCATAGTGGGGGTTGTAGCTAACACGGAGGGCTGCGACAAAATACAAGTAGACATGAAGAAACTTCCAGAATGGGTGTGTGTAATTGGCAAATGAGCTTCAATGTAGACCAGAGTGAGGGGAGTACATTTTGGTAGGAAGAGTAGGGAGGCAACATACACCTTCGGGGAAATAAGTGTCTAAATGGGGCGGAGGAACAGAGAGATCTGGGGGTACAGATACACACGTCACTAAAAGTAGTGACGCAGGTGAATAAGGGCATTGAAAAAAGCAAATAAAGCTGAGATTAATTTCTAGAGGGATAGATTTGAAAAGCAGAAAAGTTTTGTTAAACTCATATAACCTTGGTTAGACCACACTTGGTGTACTGTGCAAAGTTCTGGTCTCCATATTATAAAAAGGATCACCATGATCATCATAGGCAGTTCCTCGAAGCGAGGATGACTTGCTTCCACGCCGAAAAAGGGATGAGTTCACAGGTATTTCAATGGAGGGCCTAATATTCCAGATCCCGAACTACATGTTGAAGGGTGGGAGATGCCTGTGCGTGGATTTTTTTAACGTGGGCTGACCGTTGCACACCAGCCACCACACGGGCTTGACAGAGCTAGGTCTTGGTCCAGTGGCAAGGATTAACCAAGACGACTGGAGACCAGCTCTGCTGCACGGACCCAGTGCGCACACATATCGCACAGTGTGGGCTGGGCCCGTGCTGCCCCTGGGCCCCGAACTCACTCCTCCCCTGGGCCCCGATCACGTCCCTCTACAATCTCTCGCCGCTCCTTCGCCCCGACCTCGCCGCTCCTGCTGTACCTGCCCACGCTCCAATCACCGACCTGGACCTTGATGATGTCACTCTTCGCTGCCGTCGCCCTCCTGCACCAGCTCGCGCTGCTCTCTGGAGTGACCTCCATGCTGCTCCCAGACCGCTGCTCGCCGCTCCTTTTAAGGATACAGAGGCACTGGAGAAGGTGCAAAAAAGATTTACAAGGATGATACCAGAACTGAGAGGTTGCAATATCAGGAAGGATTGAAAAAGCTGGGGCTCTTTTCTCCAGAAAAGAGAATGCTGAGGGGTGACGTGATTGAGGTCTTTAAGATTATAAAAGACTTTGATCGGGTAGATGTGGGCGAAACCAGAACTCGAGGCTATCAATATAAGATAGTCACTAATAAATCCAATAGTGAATTTCAGGAGAAACTACTTCACCCAGACATCTCCACCACCTCGAAGGACAGGGGCAGCAAACGCATGAGAACACCACCACCTCCACGTTCCCCTCCAAGTCACACACCATTCTGACTTAGAAATATATCGGCCGTTCCTTCATCGTCGCTGGGTCACAATCCTGGAACCCCCTCCCTAACAGCACTGTGGGAGCACCTTCACCACACGGACTGCAGCGGTTCAAGGCGGCGGCTCACCACCACCTTCTCAAGGGGCAATTAGGGATGGGCAATAAATGCCGGCCTTGCCAGCGATGCCCACATCCCAAAACGAATAAATAAACAAGGTGGACGTAGAAGATCCCATGGCACTATTTGGGACGAGCAGGGGAGTTCTCCCCGGTGTCCTGGCCAATATTTATTCCTCAATCAACATCACTGAAATAGATTATCTGGTCATTATCACATCACTGTTTGTGGAATCTTGCTGTGCACAATTTGGAGCCGCCATTCCCTAATGGATCATTGATGCTGTAACTTAGGAAGAAGTACATGTGCAAGTACAACTGTGCGTTGTTAAGTCTGTTGGCACTGCATCCACTTGTGTGCCAGAGTCCAAAATTGCAGATCATCAATATAAGATAGTCACTAATGGATCCAATCAGAATTCAGGAGGAACGTCTTTAACCAGAGAGTGGTGAGAATGTGGAACTTAAAAAAGAAAGACTTTCACAACCCCTCAGAACATTCCAAAGCACTTTTCAGCCAATGATGTATAATATCCGAAATCTGGAATCCCTCGGGACAGAGTCGGTGCCGGTTTTTGGGGTTTTTCCGGCTTTTGGACAAGAAAATCAATAGTCTGAAATCCGGAATCCGCGGGACCGAATCCGAGCCAGACTTTGGGTTTTGCCGGATTTCGGACCTCGCCGCCCGCCAATCCTCCACTTCTCGCCGAAATGTCTAGTTTTCAGAGTTCTGCATTCGTGATGTTGCACCTGCTCTTTTGAATGGCAGTCACTGTTGTAATGCAAGCCAATTTGCACACAGCAAGCACCCACAAACAGCAGTGTGACGATAACCAGATAATCTGTTTTGAGGAATGTATATTGGCCAGGAAACTGTGGATAACTCCACTGCATTTCTTTGAAATAGTGCCACAGAGAGCAGACAGGAGCTCGGTTTAACGTCTCATCCAAAAGACGCCACCTTCAACAGTGCAGCACTGGGAGTGTCAGCCTAGATTCTTGTGCTCAAATCTCTGGAGTGGGTCTTGAACCCACAACCTTCTGACTCGGAAGCAAGAGTGCTGCCCACTGAGCCACAGCTGACTTGCTACCACACAGTGGTGGCCATTAGTCCAAATATGTGGAATTCGCTGCCTCAGAGAGCTGTGGAAGCTGGGACATTGAATAAATTTAAGACAGAAATAGACAGTTTCTTAAGCAATAAGGGAATATGAGGTTATGGGGAGCGGACAGGGAAGTGGACCTGAGTCCATGATCGGATCAGCCATGATCGTATTGAATGTCGGAGCAGGCTCGAGGGGTCTATTCCTGCTCCTATTTCTTATGTCCCTTACATTTAAGGAGGGGTGGTAATTGGTCAGTAATTGAGCGAGAAAGGAATAGAAGGATATGCTGATGAGGTTAGATGTAGAGGGGTAGGAGGAGGCCCGTGTGGAGTATAAACGCCGGCACGGACCGGTTGGAATAAATGGCACATTTCTGTGCTGTAATTTCTATCTTTGTGCGGTCAAAGTGCTGAACACAATGCACAGTTGCGCTCGTATGGTCTCAGAATCAATGATTCATTGTTCATGCCTGACAGCCCCTGCAGAAAAAAACATGAAATCGGATACACTGTACACACCCACCTACACCGATCGCCCACAGTCGCTCGCTAAGCATTGATGGCACTTACATGGATCACTTACTTAGGAGGTTCCACAACGTTTGTGAATACAAGCATTTGACTGTCACCAAAATTTGCATATAAAAGAAAAAAAGACTTGTGTCCCTCAGGAGTCTATAATTAACAATAATAACTTGTATTTATATAGTATCATTAACACAGTGAAATATCCCAAGGTATTATGAGATTAAATATTTGACACCGAGCCGCATAAGGAGATATCAGGATAGGTGACCAAAAGTTTGGTCAAAGAGGTAGGTTTTAAGGAGCATCTTGAAGGAGGAAAGGGAGTTAGAAATGCGGAGAGGTTTAGAAACATAGAAACATAGAAATTAGGTGCAGGAGTAGGCCATTCGGCCCTTCGAGCCTGCACCGCCATTCAATGAGTTCATGGCAGATCATTCACCTCAGTACCCCTTTCCTGCTTTCTCTCCATACCCCTTGATCCCTTTAGCCGTCAGGCCCATATCTAACTCCCTCTTGAATATATCTAACGAACTGGCATCAACAACTCTCTGCAGTAGAGAATTCCAGAGGTTAACAACTCTCTGAGTGAAGATGTTTCTCCTCATCTCGGTCCTAAATGACTTACCCCTTATCCTTAGACTGTGAACCCTGGTTCTGGACTTCCCCAACATTGGGAACATTCTTTCTGTATCTAACCTGTCTAGTTCCATCAGAATTTTATATGTTTCTATGAGATCCCCTCTCATTCTTCTAAACTCCAGTGAATATCAGCCTAGTCGATCCAGTCTCTCCTCATACATCAGTCCTGCCATCCCGGGAATCAGTCTGGTAAACCTTTGCTGCACTCCCTCAATAGCAAGAGCATCCTTCCTCAGATTAGGAGACCAAAACTGAACACAATATTCCAGGTGAGGTCTCACCAAGGCACTGCATTAAGACCTCTCTGCTCTTATACTCAAATACTCTAGCTATGAAGGCCAACATGCCATTTGCCTTCTTTACCGCCTGTGGTACCTGCATGCCAACTTTCAATGACTGATATACCATGACACCCAGGTCTCATTGCACCTCCTCTTTTTCTAATCTGCCGCCATTCAGATAATATTCTGCCTTCATGTTTTTGCCACCAAAGTGGATAACCACACATTTATCCACATTATACTGTATCTGCCATGCATTTGCCCACTCACCTAATCTGTCCAAGTCACCCTGCAACCTCTTAGCATCCTCCTCACAGCTCACACTGCCACCCAGCTTAGTGTCGTCTGCAAATTTGGAGATATTACACTCAATTCCTTCATCTAAATCATTGATGTATATTGTAAATAGCTAGGGTCCCAACACTGAGCCCTACGCCATCCCACAAGTCACTGCCTGCCATTCTGAAAAGGACCCGTTTATCCCTACTCTTTGCTTCCTGTCTGCCAACCAGTTCTCTATCCACGTCAATACATTATCCCCAATACCATGTGCTTTAATTTTGCACACCAATCTCTTGTGTGGGACCTTGTCCAAATACACCACATCCACTGGTTCTACCTTGTCCACTCTACTAGTTACATCCTCAAAAAATTCTAAAAGATTTGTCAAGCATGATTTCCCTTTCATAAATCCATGCTGACTTGGACCGATTCTGTCACTGCTTTCCAAATGCGCTGCTATTTCATCTTTAATAATTGATTGCAACATTTTCCCCACTACTGATGTCAGGCTAACTGGTCTATAATTCCCCGTATTCTCTCTCCCTCCTTTTTTAAAAAGTGGTGTTACATTAGCTACCCTCCAGTCCATAGGTACTGATCCAGAGTCG
Source organism: Pristiophorus japonicus (assembly GCF_044704955.1). Taxonomy (NCBI): domain Eukaryota; kingdom Metazoa; phylum Chordata; class Chondrichthyes; family Pristiophoridae; genus Pristiophorus; species Pristiophorus japonicus. The sequence continues at coordinate 534,866,148 of NC_091977.1, forward strand.
ATAGACTGTTGGAAAATAATCACCAATGCATCCACTATTTCTAGGGCCAATTCCTTAAGTACTCTGGGATGCAGACAATCAGGCCCTGGGGATTTATCAGCCTTCAATCCCATCAATTTCCCTAACACAATTTCATGACTAATAAGGATTTCCTTCAGTTCCTCCTTCTCGCTAGACCCTCGATCCCCTAATATTTTCGGGAGGTTATTCGTGTCTTCCTTCGTGAAAACAGAACCAAAGTATTTGTTCAATTGGTCTGCCATTTCTTTGTTCCCCATTATAAATTCACCTGAATCTGACTGCAAGGGACCTACGTTTGTCTTCACTAATCTTTTTCTCTTCACATATCTATAGAAGCATTTGCAGTCAGTTTTTATGTTCCCAGCAAACTTCCTCTCTTACTTTATTTTCTCCCTGCTAATTAAATCCTTTGTCCTCTTCTGCTGAATTCTAAATTTCTCCCAGTCCTCAGGTTTGCTGCTTTTTCTGGCCAATTTATATGCCTCTTCCTTGGATTTAACACTATCCTTAATTTCCCTTGTTAGCCACGGTTGAGCCACCTTCCTCGTTTTGTTTTTACTCCAGACAGGGATGTACAATTGTTGAAGTTCATCCACGTGATCTTTAAATGTCAGCCATTGCCGATCCACTGTCAACCCTTTAAGTATCATTCGCCACTCTATCCTCGCCAATTCACGTCTCATATCATCAAAGTTACCTTTCCTTAAGTTCAGGACCCTAGTCTCTGAATTAACTGTGTCACTCTCCATCTTAATAAAGAATTCTACCATATTATGGTTACTCTTCCCCAAGGGGCCTCGCACAACAAGATTGCTAATTAGTCATTTCTCATTATACATCACCCAGTCGAGGATGGCCAGCCTCGACATATTGGTCTAGAAAACCATCCCTAATACACTCCAGGAAATCCTCCTCCACCATATTGCTACCAGTTTGGTTAGCCCAATCTATATGTAGATTAAAGTCACCCATGATAACTGCTGTACCTTTATTGCACGCATCCCTAATTTCTTGTTTGATGCTGTCCCCAACCTCATTACTACTGTAGGGAGGGAGTGCCAGAGCTTAGGGCCCAGGCAACAGAAGGCATGGTCACCAATGGTTGAGCAATTATAATCAGGGATGCTCAAGAGGGCAGAATTAGAGGAGCGCAGAGATTTCGGGGGGTTGTGGGGCTGGAGGTGATTACAGAGATAGGGAGGGGGTGAGGGCCATGGAGGGATCTGAAAACAAGGATGAGAATTTTGAAAATGGGACGTTAATTAACTAGAAGCCAATGTAGGTCAGTGAGCACAAGGTGTGATGTATGATCGAGACTTGGTGCGAGTTAGGACATGCGCAGCTGTGTTTTGGATCACCTCTAGTTTACGTAGAGTAGCATGTCGGAGGCCAGCCAGGAGCACGTTAGAGTAGTCAAGTCTAGAGGTAACAAAAGCATGGATGAGTGCTTCAGCAGCGGATGAGCTGAGGCAAGCGTGGAGATGGGGCGATGTTACAGAAGTGGAAATAGGCGGTCTTAGTTATGCTGCAGATATGTGGTCAGAGGCTCGTTTCAGGGTCAAATATGACACCAAGGTTGCGAACAGTCTGGTGTTCAGTGGCCCCATTAAGGATAGGATTTGCCGATCTCCGCAGGTCTCCACAAGATCGTGCAAATCCCCTGGGAGGACAGGCGCACCAACGTCAGTGTTCTCAATCAGGCCAGCATCCCCAGCGTCGAAGCACTGACCACAGTCAACCAGCTCCGTTGGGTGTGCCACGTTGTTTGCATGCCCGACACAAGACTCCCAAAGCAAGCGCTCTACTCGGAACTCATACACGGCAAGCAATCCCAAGGTGGGCAGAGGAAACGTTTTAAGGACACCCTCAAAGCCTCTTTGATAAAATGCAACATCTCCACCGACACTTGGGAGCCCCTGGCCAAAGACCACCCTGAGTGGAGGAAGAGCATCCGGGAGGGCTCTGAGCATCTCGAGTCTCGTCGCCGAGAGCATGCAGAAAACAAGCGCAGGCAGCGGAAGGAGCGTACGGTAAACCTGTCCCACCCACCCTTTCCTCCAACCACTGTGACAGAGACTGTACAGTCACCTAAGAACTCATTTTTAGAGTGGAAGCAAGACTTCCTCGATTCCGAGGGACTGCCTGTGATGATGTTAAGGAAATGGTGACTGAACACCTCAAAAAGTTTTAGCTGATCAGAGAAGGCCAGTAAGGATTTGTGAAAGGTAGGTCGTGCCTGACAAACCTGATTGAATTTTTTGGGGAGGTGACTAAAGCAATGGACAGGGAAATGTCTATTGATGTTATTTATATGGCCTCACAGAAGGCATTTGATAAAGTCCCACATAAGATCTAAGGTAGAAGCCCATGGAATTGAGGGCAAATTATTGACCTGGTTAGGAAGTTGTCTGAGTGGCAGGAGACAGATAGAAAGGATAATGGGCAGGTACACAATTGGCAGGATGTGACAAGTGGTGCCCCGCAGGGATCTGGGTTGGGGCCTCACCTATTCACAATACTGTATTTATTAACGACTTCGTTGATGGCATAGAAAGTCATATATTCAAATTGCCGATGACACAGAGATAGGTGGCATTGCGGGCAGTGTGGATAAAAGCATAACATTAAAAGTGAGTTAGTGAAATTGTGGCAAATGATGGAATTCAATGACAGCAACTGTGAGGTCATAGAAACATAGAAACATAGAAAATAGGTGCAGGAGTAGGCCATTCGGCCCTTCGAGCCTGCACCGCCATTCAATGAGTTCATGGCTGAACATGCAACTTCAGTACCCCATTCCTGCTTTCTCGCCATACCCCTTGATCCCCCTAGTAGTAAGGACTACATCTAACTCCTTTTTGAATATATTTAGTGAATTGGCCTCAACAACTTTCTGTGGTAGAGAATTCCACAGGTTCACCACTCTCTGAGTGAAGAAGTTTCTCCTCATCTCGGTCCTAAATGGCTTACCCCTTATCCTAAGACTGTGACCCCTGGTTCTGGACTTCCCCAACATTGGGAACGTTCTTCCTGCATCTAACCTGTCTAAACCCGTCAGAATTTTAAACGTTTCTATGAAATCCCCTCTCATTCTTCTGAACTCCAGTGAATACAAGCCCAGTTGATCCAGTCTTTCTTGATATGTCAGTCCCGCCATCCCGGGAATCAGTCTGGTGAACCTTTGCTGCACACCCTCAATAGCAAGAATGTCCTTCCTCAAGTTAGGAAACCAAAACTGTACACAATACAAGGCCCTGTACAGCTGTAGTAACACCTCCCTGCCCCTGTACTCAAATACCCTTGCTATGAAGGCCAACATGCCATTTGCTTTCTTAACCGCCTGCTGTACCTGCATGCCAACCTTCAATGACTGATTTACCATGACACCCAGGTCTCGTTGCACCTCCCCTTTTCCTAATCTGTCACCATTCAGATAATTGTCTCTGTTTTTACCACCAAAGTGGATAACCTCACATTTCTCCACATTATACTTTATCTGCCATGCATTTGCCCACTCACCTAACCTATCCAAGTCACTCTGCAGCCTCATAGCATCCTCCTCGCAGCTCACACTGCCACCCAACTTAGTGTCATCCGCAAATTTGGAGATACTACATTTAATCCCCTCGTCTAAATCATTAATGTACAATGTAAACAGCTGGGGCCCCAGCACAGAACCTTGCGGTACCCCATTAGTCACTGCCTGCCATTCTGAAAAGTACCCATTTACTCCTACTCTTTGCTTCCTGTCTGACAACCAGTTCTCAATCCATGTCAGCACACTACCCCCAATCCCTTGTGCTTTAACTTTGCACATTAATCTCTTGTGTGGGACCTTGTCGAAAGCCTTCTGAATGTCCAAATACACCAAATCAACTGGTTCTCCCTTGTCCACTCTACTGGAAACATCCTCAAAAAATTCCAGAAGATTTGTCAAGCATTTGTCAAGATTTCCCTTTCACAAATCCATGCTGACTTGGACCTATCATGTCACCTCTTTCCAAATGCACTGCTATGGCATCCTTAATAATTGATTCCATCATTTTACCCACTACCGATGTCAGGCTGACCGGTCTATAATTCCCTGTTTTCTCTCTCCCTCCTTTTTTAAAAAGTGGGGTTACATTGGCTACCCTCCACTCCATAGAAACTGATCCAGAGTCTATGGAATGTTGGAAAATGACTGTCAATGCATCCGCTATTTTCAAGGCCACCTCCTTAAGTACTCTGGGATGCAGTCCATCAGGCCCTGGGGATTTATCGGCCTTCAATCCCATCAATTTCCCCAACACAATTTCCCGACTAATAAGGATTTCCCTCAGTTCCTCCTTCTTACTAGACCCTCTGACCTCTTTTATATCTGGAAGGTTATTTGTGTCCTCCTTAGTGAATACTGAACCAAAGTACTTGTTCAATTGGTCTGCCATTTCTTTGTTCCCAATTATAACTTCCCCTGATTCTGACTGCAGGGGACCTACGTTTGTCTTTACTAACCTTTTTCTCTTTACATATCTATAGATGCTTTTGCAGCCTGTCTTAATGTTCCCTGCAAGCTTCCTCTCGTATTCTATTTTCCCTGCCTTAATCAAACCCTTTGTCCTCCTCTGCTGAGTTCTAAGTTTCTCCCAGTCCCCGGGTTCGCTGCTATTTCTGGCCAATTTGTATGCCACTTCCTTGGCTTTAATACTAAGCCTGATTTCCCTTGATAGCCACGGTTGAGCCACCTTCCCTTTTTTATTTTTACGCCAGACAGTGATGTACAATTGTTGTCGTTCATCCATGCGGTCTCTAAATGTCTGCCATTGCCCATCCACAGTCAACCCCTTAAGTATCATTCGCCAATCTACCCTAGCCAATTCACACCTCATACCTTCAAAGTTACCCTTCTTTAAGTTCTGTACCATGGTTTCTGAATTAACTGTTTCATTCTCCATCCTAATGTAGAATTCCACCATATTATGGTCACTCTTCCCCAAGGGGCCTTGCACAACGAGCTTGCTAATTAATCCTCTCTAATTACACAACACCCAATCGAAGATGGCCTCCCCCCTAGTTGGTTCCTCGACATATTGGCCTAGAAAACCATCCCTTATGCACTCCAGGAAATCCTCCTCCACCGTATTGTTTCCAGTTTGGTTAGCCAAATCTATATGCATATTAAAGTCACCCATGATAACTGCTGCACCTTTATTGCATGCACCCCTAATTTCTTGTTTGATGCCCTCCCCAACATCACCACGACTGTTTGAAGGTCTGTACACAACTCCCACTAGCGTTTTCTGCCCCTTGGTATTCCGTAGCTCCACCCATACCGATTCCCCATCATCCAAGCTAATGTCTTTCCTTACTATTGCATTAATTTCTTCTTTAACCAGCAACGCCACCCCACCTCTTTTTCCTTTATGTCTCTCCTTCCTAAATGTTGAATACCCTTGGGTGTTGAGTTCCCAGCCTTGGCACCCTGGAACCATGTCTCCGTGATGCCAACCACATCGTATCTGTTAACTGCTATCTGCACAGTTAATTCGTCCACCTTATTCCAAATACTCCTCACATTGAAGCACAGAGCCTTCAGACTTGCCTTTTTAACGCACGTAGACCCTTTAAAATTTTGCTGCAAAGTGGTCCTTTTTGTTTTTGGCCTTGGGTTTCTCTGCCCTCCACTTTTACTCATCTCCTTTCTGTCTTTTGCTTCTGTCTCAATTTTGTTTCCCTCTGACTCCCTGCATTGGTTCCCATCCCCCTGCCATATTAGTTTAACTCCTTCCCAACAGAACTAGCAAACACTCCTCCTAGGACATTGGTTCCGGTCCTGCCTAGGTGAAGACCGTCCGGTTTGTACTGGTCCCACCTCCCCCAGAACCAGTTCCAATGCCCCAGGAATTTGAATCCCTTCCTGCTGCACCACTGCTCAAGCCACTTATTCATCTGAGCTATCCTACGATTTCTACTCTGACTAGCATGTGGCACTGGTAGCAATCCTGAGATTACTACTTTTGAGGTCCTACTTTTTAATTTAGCTCCTAGTTCCTTACATTCATCTCGTAGGACCTCATCCCTTTTTTTACCTATATCGTTGGTACCAATGTGCACCACGACAACTGGCTGTTCACCCTCCATTTTCAGAATGTCCTGCACCCGCTCCGAGACATCCTTGACCCTTGCACCAGGGAGGCAACATACCATCCTGGAGTCTCGGTTGTGGCCGCAGAAACGCCTATCTATTCCCCTTACAATTGAATCCCCTATCACTATTGCTCTCCGACTCATTTTCCTGCCCTCCTGTGCAGCAGAGCCACTACCGGTGCCATGAACTTGGCTGCTGCTGCCCTCCCCGGATGAGTCATCCCCCTCAACAGTACTCAAAGCGGTGTATCTGTTTTGCAGGGGGATGACCGCAGGGGATCCCTGCACTACCTTCCTTGCACTGCTCTTCCTGCTGGTCTTCCACTCCCTCTCTGGCTGTGGACCCTTTACCTGCGGTAAGACCAACTCGCTACACATGCTACTCACGTCATTCTCAGCATCGTGGATGCTCCTGAGTGCATCCACCTTCAGCTCCAATTCCGCAACGCGGTCCGTCAGGAGCTGGAGGCGATACACTTCCCGCACACGTAGTCGTCAGGGACACCGGAAGGTACAGGAGGAGCATAACACGTGTCCGAGCTCTCCTGCCATGACTTAACCCTTAGATTAACTTAAATTGACAACAACAGTGCTACAAGTTACTCTGATATAGAAGAGAAAAACGAAAAACTACTTTCCAGTCACCAGCCAATCACTTACCCCCTTGGCTGTGACGTCACCTTTCTATTTCTTTCTACTTCTTTTTTGCCTTCTCCCTGTAGCTATACAAGCTCGCCTCTCCACGCACCTCCTCGGCGCTGCTCCCGACTCAGCAACGCTCTGCAAGACCTCGCGGCCTTTTATAGGTCTCTCCACGCACCTCCTGACTCTCTCCACGCAGCTGGAACTCTGCTTAAAAGGACCTAAAAAAGGACCACACCTTGAGTATTGTGTTCAGTTTTGGTTTCCTAATCTGAGGAAGGACATTCTTGCTATGGAGGGAGTGCAGCGAAGGTTCACCAGACTGATTCCCGGGATGGCAGGACTGACATATGAAGAAAGACTGGATCGACTAGGCTTATGCTCACTGGAATTTAGAAGAATGAGGGGGTGATCTCACAGAAACATATAAAATTCTGACGGGATTGGACAGGTTAGATGTAGGAACACTGTTCCTGATGTTGGGGAAGTCCAGAACCAGGGGTCACAGTCTAAAGAGAAGGGGTAAGCCATTTAGGACCGAGAAGAGGAGAAACTTCTTCACTCAGAGAATTGTGAACCTGTGGAATTCTCTACCACAGAAAGTTGTTGAGGCCAGTTCGTTAGATATATTCAAAAGGGAGTTAGATATGGCCCTTATGGCTAAAGAGATCAAGGGGTATGGAGAGAAAGCAAGAATAGGGTATTGAAGTTGCATGATCAGCCAAGATCATATTGAATGGCGGTGCAGGCTCGAAGGGCCGAATGGCCTGCTCCTGCACCTATTTTCTATGTTTCAATATGTTTCTATGATGGAACAGGCTACTTTCTAAATAGTAAAAAACTAAAAGCAGCGGATGTCCAAAGAGACTTGTGGGTCCAGGTATATCGATCATTAAAATGTCCTGAACAGGTACAGAAAATAATGAAAAAGGCTAATGGAATACTGGCCTTTATATCCAGAGGACTGGAATACAAGAGGGAAGAAGTTATACTGCAGCTGTACAAAGCCCTGGTTAGACCACACCTGGAGCACTGTGAGCAGTTCTGAGCACCACACCTTAGGGAAGATATATTGGCCTTGGAGGGAGTGCAGCGTAGGTTTACCAGAATGATATCCGGACTTCTAGGGTTATGTTACAAGGATTATGTGGTTGTTTTCCTGAGAATTTAGAAGGTTAAGGGGTGATTTGATTGAAATATTCAAATATCAAGGGGAACAGATAGGATAGAGAGTAACTATGTCCATTGATTGGGGAGTCTAGGGCTAGGGGGCAGAGTCTAATAACTAGAGCCAGATCTTTCAAGAGTGAAATTAGGAAAAACGTCTACACACAAAGGGTGGTAGAAGTTTGGAACTCTCTTCCGCAAATGGTAATTGATGCTAGAGATTGATAGCTCTTTGTTAACCAAACCTATTAAGGGATATAAGCCAAAAGCGGGTATATGTAGTTAAGTCGTAGATCAGCCATGAGATGAGGAAAAATTTCTTCTCTCAGAGGGTTGTAAATCTGTGGAATTTGCCGCCTCAGAGAGCTGTGGAAGCCGGGACATTGAATAAATTTAAGACAGAGATAGACAGTTTCTTAACCAATAGTAGTTATGGGGAGCGGGCAGGGAAGTAGAGCTGAGTCCATGATTGGATCAGCCATGATCGTATTAAATGGCGGAGCAGGCTCCAGGGGCCATATTGCCTACTCCTGCTCCTATTTCTTATGTTCTTATGATCTCATTGAATGGCGGGACAGGCTCGAGGGGCTGAATGGCCTCCTCCTGTTCCTATATTCCACAATCTCAGCTTGGAGATGACTGTTGTCAGCCTTGGCACCCGATTTGCTAGCTGACCTGCTCCTGTAAGGTTGCAAAATTCATGGAAAATCACCCCCCCCCCCCAGTTTTTGGACTCAATGAAAAGGAAATTCGATTTGGGACTATCAACTAGAAAGTTTGGGATCCTAGAATGCACATGGAAGAAACTATGAGTTTTAACCAAGTTTGGGATTTTAAAAGGCATATTGGGTCCGTGTGGAAAAGCGCAGCAAAACTAATGGACAGCTAGCCTCTAAAGAAGCCAGTCTTTGGGTATTGAAGCCATCTGGGGTATTGAAGCTAAACAAATTGTCTGGAGAATTGTGTAAACTCTAAAAACTTTCTCCCCAGGAGACATTAACAATTGACCCAGAGATAGCCAGCCATAGCTCAAAGCAGGAAACTCATCTAGCGCATACATAATGTTAATGGGCCATCCAGCCCAATGGCCTGGGCAGACAACGTAAATACCAGAACTAATTTTCCCGATCGAAAAACGAATTCAACAGGTTGGCACATCCGAAACGAGTTATCATTAATGAGCCCGCCAAAATATGACAAAGAATTACTAAGCCTGCCAAAATTAAGACAAAGAATCAGGGTTGATTTGGCGCGCAGATTAGGATGACTCCCAAAGTATAACTGAGGCCCTGTTTTACGGGTTAATCACAGCCTTAAGGAACCTTCGAGAGAGCTTGCTACACAGCCTTCTACACAGCCTTCTGGAACGTCTTCAGCCCCAAGGACACTCCTGGGTTACCCTGCTCTGTCACCGAAGGAGGAAAAACGTCATCAAACCGGCAGAGAAAGGCAGTTCCCAGTGACTTCGGACATCATCACCGCGGCAACAACTGACCACAGCCAACGTGGTAACATCGCACCACCGCGATGGACAAATTCTAAGAACGAAACTCCTCAAGAAGAAACCGAAGATTCGGAAGTTTCCACTCTGCAATCTGTTCCTAGCTACCAACAGGTGAAACATTACCTGAAAGAACTTTGAAACCTACTGCTGAAGGAAGTGGGTACTCACCCCATAAGCCCAAAATGCGCCCGACCGCATCAGGAACACCACCCAACTAAAGACTACGCAAGAAGTCTTCCACGACGTTCGGGGTACGGCAAGCAGAACCTCCAGAGTCCAGTGAACCCCGAAACCACGAAACACAGCCAACTTGCAATAAGTGGATTGGTGAGCATTATCCCTGTTTTCCCTGAAGTTCAACCTAGTCAGAGTTAGGCATTGGGAGGTGGGAGGTGTATTATTTTCTGTAACCCCTTTTGAACGTGTGATGAAGTGTTCTTTATTCCAGTGATTATAAGTTTTGACATTGTATTTTCTTTCCCTTAATAAAATCGAAGTTTCTTGCACCAAACCAGTGGTCTCTTGCACGTTGTCACATCCCCAAATAAATCCAGAGTCGAGAACCCAGGGAGTGGGAGCAATTGGAACCGCTCAGAAGGTCAGAGGTGAACCTGACCGCGAGACCACCTCCTACACTCCCGATCCCTCAATAACCCCACTTTAAAATTTTGATCCTCACGTTCAAATCCTTCCATGGCCTCGCCCCCTTCCTATCTCTGTTACCTCCTCCAGTCCTACACCCCTCCCTATCTTTGTAACCTCCTCCAGTCCTACACCCCTCGCTATCTCGTAACCTCCTCCAGCCCCCACACCCCTCCCTATCTTTGTAAACTCCTCCAGTCCTACACCCCTCCCTATCTCTGTAACTTCCTCCAGTCCTAGACCCCACCCTATCTCTGTAACCTCCTCCAGTCCTACACCCCTCCCTATCTCTGTAACCTCCTCCAGTCCTACACCCCTCCCTATCTCTGTAACCTCCTCCAGCCCCCATACCCCTCCCTATCTTTGTAACCTCCTCCAGTTCTACAACCCTCCTATTTCTGTAACCTCCTCCAGCCCTACACCCCTCCTATCTCTGTAACCTCCTCCAGTCCTACACCCCTCCTATCTCTGTAATCTCCTCCAATCCTACACCCCTCCCTATCTCTGTAACCTCCTCCAGTTCTATACCCCTCCGAGATCTCTGCGCTGTTCCAATTCTGGCCTCTTGTACATCCCTGACTTCCATCGCTCCACCATTGACGGCCATGGCTAAGCTCTGGGATCCCCTCTCTAAACCTCTCTATCTCTCTGTCTCCTCCTTTAAGACAGCCCTTAAAACCCAGCTCTCTAATCAAACCTTTGGTCACCTGTCCTAATAAGTATGTCAAGGTTCCAAAAATCCTGGAATTATTTAAGAAACAGGGGCATAGATTTAAAGTAATTGGTAGAAGGATTAGAGGGGAGTTTAGAAGAATTTTCTTCACCCAGAGGGTGGTGGGGGTCTGGAACTCACGGCCTGAAAGGGTGGTAGAGGCAGAAACGCCCATCACATTTAAAAAGTACTTGGATGTGCGCTTGAAGTGCCATAACCTACAGGGCTACGGACCAAGAGCTGGAAAGTGGGATTAGGCTGGGTAGCTCTTGGTCGGCATGGACTCGATGGGCCGAATGGCCTCCTTCTATGCCGTAAATTTCTATGATTCTAACAATTAGATGCTGCAATGGGGGAGTGAATGGAACGATGTATAAAAGTGGCATTCCTCATCTGTTAATATTTTGTGCATTAAATCACTCCTTTTTTTTTTGCATTACCCTGATAAAGATTTGCATTTATATAGCGCCTTTCACAACCACCACACGTCCCAAAGCACTTTACAGCCAATGAAATAGTTCTTGAAGTGTAGCCACTGTTGTAATATAGGGAATGAGGCAGCCATTTTGTGCACAGCAAGCTCCCACAAACTGCAATGTGATAATGACCAGATAATCCTGTTTTTTTAGTGATGTTGATTGAGGGATAAATATTGGAAGTGTTTATTTGCAACAGAAAAATGCTCTGATTGGGTCCCCTTGATCATATGAGCTGATTGGTTCTCTTGGAGAATAAGACACATGCAGCAGTTTCTCTGGAATGTGTCATTAGAACCGCCCTGACTACGTAATCAGTGACTTTGAAATGTGGAATTTGAGCCATTCTGACTGCCGACTCGACGCAGAGAGCTCTCTCTCACAGGTTAAGACCTCTCCCCCTCCACCCCCGCCCAAGTTCCTGCCCTTACCCGCCCCCCCCACTCGCCATTGATGGGGCATTGTGTGTGGATCACGGAGCGTTAACAGGTTTATTGGGTATGAAAGGAATAGCGACAGTGTCGTGACCTCTGGATTTCATCCACCCCAACGATGTCCCTTGTCAGACACGCACCAAACTTTCAGAGAAATCGGGTGTTGGAAGAATGTGATCCATCTTCAGAGTTTCCTCTCTCTCTGCCCCAATCTCTCGCTTCCTCCCCAGTCTCTCTCCCTCTCTCTCTCCCCCCCCCCAAATCTCTCTCTCTCCCAGTCTCTCGCTCTCTCTCTCCCTCAGTCACTCTCTCTTCCCCCAGTCTCTCCCCCAGTCACTCTTACTCTCCCCCCAGTCTCTCCCCCAATTTCTTTCTCACTCTCCTCCCAATCTCTCTCTCTCCTTCAGGCACTCTCTCTCTCTCTCTCTCCCTCAGTCACTCTCTCTCTCTCCCCCAGTCTCTCTCTCTCTCTCTCTCTCTCTCCCCAGTATCTCTCTCACTCTCTCTCCCCAGTCTCTCTCTCTCACTCTCTCTCCCCAGTATCTCTCTCTCACTCTCTCCCCAGTCTCTCTCTCTCCCTCAGTCTCTCCCCCTCCCTCAGTCTCTCCCCCTCCCTCAGTCTCTCCCCCTGTCTCTCTTACTCTCCCCCAGTCTCTCTCTCTCTCTCTCCCCCCAGTTTCTCACTCTTTCCAGTCTCAATCTCGCCCCAGTTTCTCACTCTTTCCAGTCTCTCTCTCTCTCCCTCAGTCACTCTCTCTCCCCCAGTCACTCTTACTCTCCCCGCAGTCTCTCTCTCTCTCCACAGTCTCTCTCTCTCTCACTCTCCCTGTCTCTCTCTCACTGTCTCTCTCTCTCACTGTCTCCCCAGTTTCTCTCTCACTCTCCCTCCATCTCTCTCTCTCCCTCAGTCACTCTCTCCCTCTCCCCAGTATCTCTCTCCCCCAGTCTCTCTTATTCTGCACCCGCACCCCCCCGCCCACCCAGTCTCTCAATACCTCTGACTTTTTTTCTCTCCCACAGAAGGCTGCGAAAATATTTGTGTAGGTAATCACAGCGATATTCTAGGCAAAAGTCTAAATCAGTAAAGCAACGTGGTCGGCACCAACTCTGGACTTGATACAGGCTCCACTTTCTGGTTCCGGGTTCGAGGAGTCTGCGCATGTGCGGGACGGAGCGGGGGCGGAGTCCAGGGTGCGTGTGCGCAGAAGGACACATAAAAAAACTGTTGCAAATAATCACTCCGATAAATATTGGCCAGCACACCGGGGATAACTCCCCCTGCTCGTCTTCGAAATAGTGGCCATGGGATCTTTTACGTCCACCTGAGAGAGCAGAAGGGACCTCGGTTTAATGTCTCACCCGAAAGACGACACCTCCGACAGTGCAGCACTTCCTCAGCACTGCACTGGGAGGACAGCCGCACCAACAGTAGCGTCCTCGATCAGGCCAACAATCCCCAGCAATCGAAGCACTGACCACACTCGACCAGCTCCGTTGGGCGGGCCACATTGTCCGCATGCCCGGCACGAGTCTCTCAAAGCAAGCGCTCTACTCGGAACTCCTTCACAGAAAACGAGCCAAAGGTGGGCTGAGGAAACGTTACAAGGACGCCCTCAAAGCCTCCCTGATAAAGTGCAACATCCCCACCGACACCTGGGAGTCCCTGGCCAAAGACCAGTCTGCCACAGTGGAGGAAGTGCATCCGGGAGGGCGCTGAGCACCTCGAGTCTCATCGCCGGGGGCACGCAGAAAGCGAGCGCAGGCAGCGGAAGGAGCGTGCGGCAAACCAGTCCCACCCTCCCTTTCCCTCAACGACTATCTGTCCCACCTGTGACAAGGACTGTGGTTCTCTTATTGGACTGTTCAGCCACCTAAGGACTCAGTTTTAGAGTGGAAGCAAGTCTTTCTCGATTCCGAGGCACTGCCTATGATGATGGGAGTGTCAGCCTGAATTGTCTGGTGCCCAACTCTTGAACCCACAACCTTCTGACTGAGAGGCAAGGGTGATACCCACTGAGCCAGAGCTGAGGAACCTGTTGGGATCTTGCTTTGTAGACTGGGTTGGATTTGACACAGGGATTCCACCCATGCAAACTTGGCTGGGCAATGGGGGGAACTCTGTTTGTGAAGCCGACTTGTTTTTACCGTCGCCAGGGAGATGGGATTTGCTGGGCAGACTGGGGCCACGCCCAGGGAGGGTGACGCAGGGAGGGAGGCCCCGCCCCTTTCCCCGGCTCACCTGAGCGCGAGGAGCCGCGCCCAGCCCAGGTGTGTGGGTGGGAGGGTGAGGGGCGGGGCACAGGGACATACAGAGGCTAAAGCCCAGACACACGGCACAGGGACACACGCATACAGCGGCACAGGGCACAGGAGCTGGTCTGCCCACACTTACTGCAACAGAGAGCGAGGCAACGGGAACCTTGTCTTCACAACTACTTTTACACACACATACACACACCTAGATATTTTGTACATTTTTACAGAAACTTTACACTTTTACTGAGAATTTTCCTCAAACTTTACACTTTTACAGAGACTTGACACACAAACTTACACACTTTTCCTCAGAAACTTTACACTTTGACAGATAATTTTCCTCAAACTTTACACTTTTACACAGAAACTTTACTTTTACACACAAACTTTACACTTTTACTGAGAATTTTCCTCAAACTTTACACTTTTACAGAGACTTGACACACAAACTTACACACGTAGACATTTTATACACTTTTCCTCAGAAACTTTACACTTTTACACACAAACTTTACACTTTGACAGATAATTTTCCTCAAACTTTACACTTTTACACAGAAACTTTACTTTTACACACAAACTTTACACTTTTTACAGAGAATTTTCCTCAAACTTTACACACAAACTTTACACTTTTTACAGATAATTTTCCTCAAACTTTACACACAAACTTTACACTTTTTACAGAGAATTTTCCTCAAACTTTACACACAAACTTACACGCGTAGACATTTTATACACCTTTTCCACACAAGCTTTCCACTTTTCCTCCTCCTCACTTTCCGCACTTCCACCCAGTTTTACTCACTCACCCAGCCCCGGGATGCCCCCCTGTCCCCGCCCCGGGGGCCGGGCTGTGAGCGGCGCCGCTCGGGTTGAGCTGAAGCCGGGCTCCGGGACCATGGCGGTCCGCGGCCGCCCCTCCGCCTTTTTCCTCGCCTCGCTCCTCCTGGTAAGGTTCACTTTGTTTTGAATGTGACGGTCTCGGACCTCTTGGTCGGTCTGGGTTTTATTGCAGCCGCTGAGGAGGAAATTTGCGCCGAGCGGAAAGCGTTTCTCTCTGAGGGTTTAACTAAATTATTTAGAATAAAAGGCAACGAACGTGAGCTGCAAACAATGCTGGGCTGTATTTACCTGTCGCAGGACGGCAGAACACTCCACATTGGCGAAACTGTTTTTATTTAATCGTGTTAAAGTCCTGTGTGGAAGCCGGTTGCTTTTATAAAGTAGAAAGTCCTGTTTATTTGAGGTACTTTCGTCAGCTCTAGTTTTCCAAATGTCATTTATTGTAGAAAGACTTGCATTTCTATAGCGCCTCTTACAACCTCAGGTTGTCCCAAAGCGCTTTACAGCCAATTTTTGAAGTATAATCATGTTGGAAACCAATTTGCATCCAGCAAGCTCCCACAAACAGCAATGTGACAATGGCCCAGATAATCTGTTTTTTAGTGATGTTGATTGAGGGATAAATATTGGCCCCAGGACACCGGGGATAACTCCCCCTGCTCTTCTTCGAAATAGTGCCATGGGATCTTTTACATCCACCTGAGAGGGCAGACAGGGCCTCGGTTTAACGTCTCACCTGAAAGACGGCACCTCCGGCAGTGCGGCACTCCCTCAGCACTGCACTGGGAGTGTCAGCCTAGATTTGTGTGCTCAAGTCCCTGGAGTCGGACTTGGAGAAGGAGCAAACTGATCACAGCACCGTGGTACAGGGGGCCGTTCAAAGGGGAGTAAAAATAAACGTTTGTAGTGGTAGGGAACGGTATCATTATGGGGAGAGATAAGGTTCTCTGCAGCTGAGAGAGTGAGTCCCGAAGGCTGTGTTGCCTGCCTTGGTGCCAGGGTTAAGGACATCTCCTCTGGGCTGGAGAGGAACTTGGAGTGGGAGGGGGAAGATCCAGTTGTCATGGTCCACGTAGGTACCAATGACAGAGGTAGGACAAACAAAGAGGTTTTGCTGAGAGATTATGAGCAGCTCAGGGCCAAATTAAAAAGCAGAACCACAAAGGTGGTAATCTCTGGATTACTACCTGAGCCACGAGCAAATTTGCTCAGGTTAAATACGTGGCTCAAAGACTGGTGTGGGAGAAATGGGTTTTGGTTCATGGGGCACTGGCACCAGTACTGGGGTAAGAGGGAGCTGTTCTGCTGGGATGGGCTCCACTTAGACTGTGCTGGGACTAGGGTCCTGGCAAATCAAATAACTAGGGCTGTAGAGAGGGCTTTAAATTAATTAGGATTCAGATAAGTGAAAATTAAAGACAAAGAATAAGGAGAAGGCAATAGATCAGGGTAGCACTGGGGGAAATGAAAACCAGAGCGTGACGGGAAGGGACAGAATGTATGAACATAAAGGTGAATCAGAAAGTGGGGTCAAAACAGGAAAAAATGGTTTTAAAAAAACAAATTTAAAAACTCTTTATCTGAATGCACGTAGCATTCGTAACAAAATAGATGAGTTGATGGCACAAATGGGTATGATCTGATAGAAACATAGAAAATAGGTGCAGGAGTAGGCCATTCGACCCTTCGAGCCTGCATCACCATTCAATAAGATCATGGCTGATCATTCCTTCAGTACCCCTTTCCTGCTTTCTCTCTATACCCCTTGATCCCTTTAGCCGTAAGGGCCATATCCAACTCCCTCTTGAATATATCCAATGAACTGGCATCACACAGCCATTACAGAGACGTGGTTGCAAGGTGACCAGGCTTGGGAACTAAATATTCAAGGGTATTTGACAATTTGGAAGAACAGACAGACAAAAAGGAAAAGGAGGTGGGTATCTCTGTTAATAAAGGATGAGATCAGTGCGCTAGTGAGAAACAATATAGGCTCAGAAGATCAAGATGTTGAATCAGTTTGGGTGGAGATAAGGGATAATAAGGGGATCATGTTGCTGGTGGGCGTAGTCTATAGGCCCCCTAACAGTAGCTACAATGTTGGACGGAGTATAAATCAAGAAATAATGGAAGCTTGTAATAAAGGAACGGCGATTTTAACCTTCATATTGATTGGACAAAGCAAATTGGCCAGGGTAGCCTTGAGGAAGAGTTCATAGAGTATATCCAGGATAGTTTCCTTGAACAGTATGTTTTGGAACCACCCAGGGAGCAGGCTATCTTAGATCTGGTACTGTCTAATGAGACAAGATTAATAAATGATCTCCTAGTAAAGGATCCTCTAGGAATGAGTGATCATAACATGGTTGAATTTCAAATTCAGTTGGAGGGTGAGAAAGTTGGTTCTCAAACCAGTGTCCTAAGCTTAAATAAAGGAGACTACAAAAGTATTAGGGCAGAGTTGGCAAAAGTGGACTGAGAAAATAGACTAAAGTATGGAACGGTTGATGAGCAGTGGCAGACATTTAAGGCGATATTTCATATCCGGATACATTTTTGTTGAGCGTTGAGAAGGGATAACCACCCTTGGCTAACTAAGGAAATAAGGGGTGGTATTAAATTGAAAACAAGGGCATACAATGTGGCCAAGACCAGTGGGAGGTCAGGATTGGGAAACTTTTAAAAGCCAGCAAAGAACGACTTAAAAAAATTAGACAGGAAAGATAGATTATAAAAGTAAACTAGCACAAAATATAAAAACAGATAGTAAGAGTTTCTACAAGTATATAAAAAGGAAAAGAGTGGCTAAAGTAAATGTTGGTCCCCTGGAGGATGAGACTGGGGAATTAATAATGGAGAACAGGGAAATGGCAGAAACCTTGAACAAATATTTTGTATTGGTCGTCTTCATGGTAGAAGACACTAAAAACATCCCAATAGTGGATAATCAAGGGGCTATGGGGGGAGAGGAACTTAATACAATCACTAGTGAAGTAGTACTCGGTAAAATAATTGGACTACAGGTGGACAAGTCCCTGGACCTTTAAAAGAAGTGGTTGCAGAGATAGTGGATGCATTGGTTGTAATCTTCCAAAATTCCCTGAATTCTGGGGAGGTCCCAGCGGATTGGAACACCGCAAATGTAATGCCCCTATTTTTAAAAAAAGGAGGGAGACAGAAAGCAGGAAACTTATCGACCAGTTAGCCTAACATCTGTCGCTGGGAAAATGTTGGTGTCCATTATTAAGGAAGCAGTAGCAGGACATTTGGAAAAGCATCATTCAATCAAGCAAAGTCAACATGGTTTTATGAAAGAGAAATCATGTTTGACAAATTTGCTACAGTTCTTTGAGGATGTAACGAGCAGGGTGGATAAGGGGGAATCAGTGGATGTGGTGTATTTGGATTTCCAGCAGGCATTCGATAAGGTGTCACATAAAGGGCCAGGTGGCCTACTCTATTACTTAATCTTCTTAACCTTCTGACTCAAAAGCGATTTATTAAACTTGAAAATAAAACTAAACCCAAGTTTCCCTTGAGGCTTAACTGAGCATTCATCTAACTGCTGTTTGTGGGATGTTGTTGGCAGTGCACTGACTTTCCTACATATAGAAACTGTTCAAAAGTCATTTCCCTGTGTGATGGGCTGCTATGTCAATGCTGTTTAAAGTCCAAATGCAAGAAACACAGTTAACATGCAGGTACAGCAAGCAATTAGGAAGGCAAATGGAATGTTGGCCTTTATTGCACGGGGGTTGTACAAGAGTAAGGAAGTCTTACTAGAATTGTACAGGGCCTTGGTGAGACCACATCTGGAGTACTGTGCACAGTTTCGGTCTCCTTATCTAAGGAAGGATATACTTGTTTTGGAGGCAGTGCAACAAAGGTTCACCAGATTGATCCCTGGGTTGAGCAGAGAGATTGAGTAGATTGGGCCTATATTCTCTGGAGTTTAGAAGAATGAGAGGTGATCTCATTGAAACCATACAGAATTCTGAGGAGGATTGATAGGGTAGATGCTGAGAGGCTGTTTCCTCTGGCTGGAAAGTCTAGGGATAAGGGGTCGGCCATTTTAAGACAGAGATGAGGAGAAATTTCTTCACTCGAGGGTTGTGAATCTTTGGAATTCTCTGCCCCAGAGAGCTGTGGATACTGAGTCCCTGAATATATTCAAGGCCGAGATTGATAGATTTTTGGACTCTCGGGGAAATCAAGGGATACAGGGACAGTTGCAGGAAAGTGGAGTTGAGGTCAAAGATCATGATATTGAATGGTGGGGGGGGGGGGAGGGGAGGGGAGGGTTTATGGCCTACTCCTGCTGCTATTTATGTTCTTCTTCATTAAATGGGTTTGCAATCTGTCTTAACTCTGTCCAGTTTTAAGACTTTTTGTAGAGGTTACCATTCCCACTCCCAACAAACTTTCTGCATTAATGGCTGTTTGAAACGGGAAGGCATGAGGGAGGATTTAAAAAAAAAAATTTTGTCTCTGCAAAAGACCATTACAATTGCGATAATATCCTCACTATCAATATTTCTGTTTTTTGTTTCACTGGCTAGTGGAAGAAAAGCTGCAAAACCTTGAGCATGTTAATCTTTTCTATAATCTTTTGTTTAAAGTTTTGGACCTAGCTGCTGTTTAAAATATCGTGCGTTTAGTGCCTTTTTTGGGGTTCACTATATTTTATATGGCGCCTTTAAAGCAGTCAAACATCCGAAGGCGTTGTGTAGGCACAATTATCAGAAAAAATTTGACGCCCAGCCGCGTAAAGGAAATATTGGGGCAGGTGATCAAAAGCTTGGTCAAAGAGGTAGGTTTTAAGGAGCGCCATGAAGGTGGAGAGAGAGGGGTGGAGAGGCGGATTGCGCCATTGGTGTAGGGATTTGGTATTCCTCTGACTCGTGCAGCTTGTGTAGGATGTGGTCAGTGTTGGTGGTTTTAAATGGACAACGAGAATTTATCGTTAATTTGTTTTGGCTCTCTATTCTGTGTATCTGACGTAATTACGAATGCTGTTGATTTTGGGTCTCCCTCCCAGGTGCTTGACATTTTAAGATTTTGTTTTCAGTATGTTCTGACAACTTTGACAACTCCTATCTGAGGTTGAACCACACTGTTCGCAACCTTGGCATCATCTATGACCCTGAAATGAGCTTCCGACCACATATCCGCAGCATAACTAAGACCGTCTATTTCATAAGAACACAAGAATTAGGAACTGGAGTAGGCCATCTAGCCTCTCGAGCCTGCTCCGCCATTCAACAAGATCATGGCTGATCTGGCCGTGGACTCCGCTCCACTTGCCCGCCCTCTCCCCGTAACCCTTAATTCCCTTATTGGTTAAAAATCTATCTATCTATGATTTGAATATAAGACCGTCTATTTCCATCTCCGCCCATTTCCGTCTCTGCTTCAGCTCATCAGCTGCTGAAAACTTCATTCATGCCTTTGTTACCTCCGAGACTTGACTTCCAATGAAATCTTGGCTGGCCTCCCACATTCTACCCTATGTAAACTAGAGGTGATCCAAAACTCGGCTGCCCATGTCCTAAATTGCACCGAGTCCCACTCCCCCATCACCCCTGTGCTCGCTGACTGACATTGGCTCCTGGTTAAGCAACGCTTCGATTTTAAATTTCTCATCCTTGTTTACAAATCCCGCCAGGGCCCTCGCCCCTCCCTATCTCTGTAATCTCCTCCAGCCCCACAACCCCCCAAGATATCTGCACTCCTCTAATTCTGCCCTCTCGAGCATCCCTGATTTATAATCGTTCCACCATCGGTGGCCGTGCCTTCTGTTGCCTGGGCCCCAAGCTCTGGAACTCCCTGCCTAAACCTCTCCGCCTCTCTACCTCTCTTTCCTCCTTCAAGACGCTCCTTAAGACCCACCTCTTTGACTAAGCTTTTGGTCATCTGCTGTAACTTATCTGGCTCATTGTCAAATTCAATTTTTTGTCTTGTAACACTGTTTTAATATGTTAAAGGCGCTATATAAATACAAGTTTTTTTTTAAATTACCAAAAATTTAATTATGCAAAATTGGTAGTCAGTGCATTGTTTGTTGCATCGAAGCACTGACCACACTCGATCAGCTCCGCTGGGCGGGCCACATTGTCCGCATGCCAGATACGAGACTCCTAAAGCAAGTGCTCTGCGTGGAACTCCTTCACGGCAAACGAGCCAAAGGTGGGCAGAGAAAACGTTACAAGGACACCCTCCCAAAGCCTCCCTGATAAAGTGCAACAACCCCACCGACACCTGGGAGTCCCTGGTCAAAGACCGCCCGACGTAGAGAAAGTGCATCCGGGAGGGCGCTGAGCACCTCGAGTCTCATTGCCGAGAGCACGCAGAAAGCAAGCGCAGGCAGCGGAAGGAGAGTGCGACAAACCAGTCCCACCCTCCCTTTCCTTCAACGACTGTCTGTCCCCCACCTGTGACAGGGACTGTGGTTCTCGTATTGGACTGTACAGCCACCAAATAACTCACTTCAGGTCTGGAAGCAAGTCTTCCTCGATTCCGAGGGACTGCCTATGACGATGATGTTGCATTTTCTTTCCTATTCCTGTATTTACATCGTTTCAAAATTTACCTTATACTACATGTTTGAATTGCAATTTTTGTTTTTAGATGCTCTCAAGATTTGGAGAAGCTTGCGTCACCAAGCATCTTGTTGTAATTGTGCCGAGTCATCAGATTAAAGCAGATCATGTCATTTCAACAGGTAACATAACCCTGCCTATGGCAATGACCTTGAACAATTCTGTCGTTAGTTAATTGTGATCTCTTGGTCTTTATTGCAAAGGGGATGGAGTATAAAAGCAGGGAAGTCTTGCTACAGTCATATAAGGTATTGGGAGGCTACACCTGGAATACTGCGTGCAGTTTTGGTTTCCATATTTACGAAAGGATATACTTGCTTTGGAGGCAGTTCAGAGAAGGTTCACTCGGTTGATTCCGGAGATGAGGGGGTTGACTTAGGAGGAAAGGTTGAGTAGGTTGGGCCTCTACTCATTGGCATTCAGAAGAATGAGAGGCGATCTTATCGAAACGTGTAAGATTATGAGAGGGCTTGACAAGATGAATGCAGAGAGGATGTTTCCACTGATAGGGGAGACTAGAATTAGGAGACATAATCTTAGAAATGGGCGGCCCCTTATTAAAACACATGAGGAGAAATTTCTTCTCGGAGGGTTGTAAATCTGGAATTCGCTGCCTCAGAGAGCTGTGGAAGCTGGGACATTGAATAAATTTAAGACAGATAAACAGTTTCTTAAATGATAAGGGAATAAGGGGAGCGGGCAGGTAAGTGGACCCGAGTCCATGATCAGATCAGCCATGATATTGAATGGCGGAGCAGACTCGAGGGGCCTTATGGCCTACTCCTATTTTTATGTTCTTATCCCCGATTTTCCTCGCTCCACCTTTGGCGGCCCTGCCTTCAGCTGCCTGGCCCCTAAACTCTGGAATTCCCTCCCTAAACCTCTTCGTTCCTTGCTCACCTTTTTAAGACTTTCCTTAAAACCTACATTATCAGCTGTGTGGCTCAGTGTGCAGCATTCTCGCCTCTGGGTCAGAAGGTTGTGGGTTCAAGTCCCACTCCAGGAACTTGAGCACAAAAATCTAAGCTGACGCTCCAGTGCAGTGCTGAGGGAGCGCCACACTGTCGTAGATGCCATCTTTCGGATGAGACGTTAAACCGAGGCCCCGTCTGCCCCCTCGGGTGGATGTAAAAGATCCCATGGCCACTATTTCGAAGAAGAGCAGGGGAGTTCACCCCGGTGTCCTGGCCAATATGTATCCCTCAACCAGCATCACTAAAAACAGATTATCTGGTCATTATCACATTGCTGTTTGTGGGAGCTTGCTGTGCGCAATTTTGCTGCCACATTTCCCACATTACAACAGTGACTGCACTCCAAAAGCACTTCATTGGCTGCAAAGATCTTTGAGACATCCTGTGGTCGTGAATGCTGCTATATACATGAGAACATAAGAAATAGGAGCAGGAGCAGGCCATACGGCCCCTCGAGCCTGCTCCGCCATTCAATAAGATCATGGCTGATCCGATCATGGACTCAGGTCCACTTCCCCGCCCGCTCCCGTTATCGCCTTATCTTTTAAGAAACTGTCTATTTCTGTCTTAAATTTATTCAATGTCCCAGCTTCCACAGCTCTCTGAGGCAGTGAATTCTACAGATTTACAACCCCCTGAGAGAAGAAGTTCCTCCTCATCTCAGTTTTAAATGGGCGTCCCCTTATTCTAAGATCATGCCCCCTAGTTCTAGTCTCCCCTATCAGTGGAAACATCCTCTCTGCATCCACCTGGTCAAGCCCCCTCATAATCTTATACGTTTCGATAAGATCACCTCTTATTCTTCTGAATTCAAATGAGTAGAGGCCCAACCTACTCAACCTTTCCTCATAAGTCAACCCCCTCATCTCTGGAATCAACTGAGTGAACCTTCTCTGAATTGCCTCCAAAGCAAGTATATCCTTTCGTAAATATGGAAACCAAAACTGCACGCAGTATTCGAGGTGTGGCCTCACCAATACCTTGTATAGATGCAAGTCTTTTCTTTCTACCTCTTTTGATCAAGCTTTTGGTCACCTGTTAAAATCTCCTCCTGTGTCTCGGTGTCAAATTTTGTTTGACAATCGGTCTTGTGAAGCAGCTTGAGATGTTTTACTACATTAAAGGCACTGTATAAATAAAAGTTTTTGTGTGGGGTGAGGGAAATGTGAAGAGAGAGTCTTGGTTAGTGTCATGGAATTTGAAACATCCAGGTGCCTTCCGAGCACTTCTAAAACGGGGATCAGTGTTTCACAGGCTCCATTAAAAAAGGTATTGTCGTCAAGGAGGATTAGATCAGACTCTTCCAAATTAAATGCTTTTACTGTTGAGTACATAGTTCTACATGTTCACACACACCGGGATTTGATTCAATGCCGAAAAATGGGCTGGGTTGCAATTGCTTTTGGATTTAAAAAAAAAAGTAACCAGGACTGCACCCTTTAATTCAGCCCTCTTGTCTGAACATATTCTAAAGATGACTCTCATTCTGCTTTCCGCTTAAGAATAGGAGAAATCGAACTGTTACCTTTTTTTTTAAAAAGAGCAAGCATTTCGGAAAACCAGTACAGGGTATGGTTATTTTTCAATGTGAATTTAACATCAATCAATCATAAGTACATAAGAACATAAGAAATAGGAGCAGGAGTAGACCATACGGCCCCTCGAGCCTGCTCCGCCATTTAATAAGATCATGGCTGATTCGATCATGGACTCAGCTCCACTTCCCTGCCCACTCCCCCATAACCCCTTATTCCCTTATCGGTTAAGAAACTGTCTATCTCCGCCTGTCAATGACCTAATTTCCACAGCTCTCTGAGGCAGCGAATTCCACAGATTTACAACCCTCCTGAGAAGAAATTTCTCCTCGTCTCAGTTTTAAATGGACGGCCCCTTATTCTAAGATTGTGCCCCCGAGTTTTAGTTTTCCCCCATCAGTGGAAACATCCTCTCTATATCCATCTGGAACCCTGAAAATACTCCGAGTCGAAGGTCATGGGCTCAAGTCCCAATTAAGAGATTAGATCAATTTTTTTATTTTTGGGCACGAAGGGAATCGAGGGATATGAGGACTGGGCGGGTAGGTGGAGTTGAGATTGAAGATCAGCCATGATTGAATGGCGGAACAGGCTCGATGGGCCAAATGGCTGAATCCTGCTCCTAATTCTTGTGTTCTTACCAAAAGTATACTCTGATCTCTACCTTTCCATGTTTTACCTGTAATTATATTTGACATTGTGTTATGGTTTAACTAAATTACATGCTGTAGTGAGGAATACTTTGAGGATGTAACATCTAGCAGTCTGCAGATGCATCATATACAATGAAACATGAATTTAAAAAATAGCCATGCTTTTATTGATGCGCCCAACGTGTTTTTCTTCGACAGTGGATTTGGCTCAATGCCACAAGGACACATTGCAAATCAGCACCAGTGATCCAGATTTTGCTGTGAAGCTCGATGGCTCTTTGTATGCAACTCGTGACCTCTACATTACTGTTGGACAACGGACCTTCGACATTGGGCTGCAAGACTCTGAGTCGTTACAGAAGTGGAATATTAATGTCCGATTGCTGTTTCAACAGGTGGGTAACTTACTGCCCTTCATGCCCACCCCAAGCCTTTCCAGTGATTTCTGCCAGTTATCCTCAAAGGATTAAATAGACATCCCCAGCACTGAAGCACTGGCCACACTTGATCAGCTCCGCTGGCCGGGCCACATTGTCCGCATGCCAGACACGAGACTCTGAAAGCAACGCTCTACTCCGAACTCCTTCACGGTAAACGGTAAATGAGCCAAAGGTGGGCAGAGGAAATGTTACAAGGGCACCCTCAAAGCCTCCCTGATAAAGTGCAACATCCCCACTGACACCTGGGAGTCCCTGGCCAAAGACCACCCTAAGTGGAGGAAGTGCATCCGGGAGGGCGTTGAGCACCTCGAGTCTCATCGCCGCGAGCATGCAGAAACCAAGCGCCGGCAGTGGAAAGAGCGTGTGGTAAACCAGTCCCACCCACCCTTTCTCTCAATGACTTATCTGTCCCACCTGTGACCGGGACTGTGGCTCTCGTATTGGACTGTTCAGCCACCCAAGGACTCATTTTAAGAGTGGAAGCAAGTCTTCCTCGACTCCAAGGAACTGCCGATGATGATATCCGGTGTCCTGAGGCCAATATTTATCCCTCGATCAACATTTAAAAAAAAAAAACCAGACGATCTGGTCATTATTACATTGCTATTTGTTGGAGCTTGCTGTGTGCAAATTGGCTGCCGCGTTTCCCACTTTACAACACCGACTGTGCTTCAGAAGATACCTCACTGGCTGTAAAGTGATTTGTGACGTGGTGAGGTTGCGAAAGTTACTGTATAAATGTCTGTCCTGATGAACAGGATTAACGTTATGTGATGCGCTTAATATTTTTCAGCAAATGATAAAAAGATCTGTTCGACAGAGGCGGGCAGCAATTCTACGGCGTCAGAAGAGACGGTGGAGGCTGGCACCATTCACCATCACCGAGAACGCTGTTGGACCTTTCCCCCTATATGTTCAAACTGTGAGTTGCAATACTTTTGTTAAATTGAGCAAAGCTCCGTTAGACGAGAGAGAATTAACATAGAAACATAGAAAATAGGTGCAGGAGTAGGCCATTCGGTCCTTCTAGCCTGCACCGCCATTCAATGAGTTCATGGCTGAACATGCAACTTCAGTACCCCATTCCTGCTTTCTCGCCATACCCCTTGATCCCCCTAGTAGTAAGGACTACATCTAACTCCTTTTTGAATATATTTAGTGAATTGGCCTCAACAACTTTCTGTGGTAGAGAATTCCACAGGTTCACCACTCTCTGGGTGAAGAAGTTTCTCCTCATCTCGGTCCGAAATGGCTTACCCCTTATCCTTAGACTGTGACCCCTGGTTCTGGACTTCCCCAACATTGGGAGCATTCTTCCTGCATCTAACCTGTCTAAACCCGTCAGAATTTTAAACGTTTCTATGCGATCCCCTCTCATTCTTCTGAACTCCAGTGAATACGAGCCCAGTTGACCCAGTCTTTCTTGATATATCAGTCCCGCCATCCCGGGAATCAGTCTGGTGAATCTTCGCTGCACTCCCTCAATAGCAAGAATGTCCTTCCTCAAGTTCGGAGACCAAACTGTACACAATACTCCAGGTGTGGCCTCACCAAGGCCCTATACAATTGTAGCAACACCTCCCTGCCTCTATACTCTCATCCCCTCGCTATGAAGGCCAACATGCCATTTGCTTTCTTAACCACCTGCTGTACCTGCAACCTTCAATGACTGATGTACCATGACACCCAGGACTTGTTGCACCTCCACTTTTCCTAATCTGTCACCATTCAGATAATAGTCTGTCTCTCTGTATTTACCACCAAAGTGGATAACCTCACATTTATCCACATTATACTTCATCTGCCATGCATTTGCCCACTCACCTAACCTATCCAAGTCACTCTGCAGCCTCATAGCATCCTCCTCGCAGCTCACACTGCCACCCAACTTAGTGTCATCCGCAAATTTGGAGATACTGCATTTAATCCCCTCGTCTAACTCATTAATGTACAATGTAAACAGCTGGGGCCCCAGCACAGAACCTTGCGGTACCCCACTAGTCACTGCCTGCCATTCTGAAAAGTACCCATTTACTCCTACTCTTTGCTTCCTGTCTGACAACCAGTTCTCAATCCATGTCAGCACACTACCCCCAATCCCATGTGCTTTAACTTTGCACATTAATCTCTTGTGTGGGACCTTGTTGAAAGCCTTCTGAAAGTCCAAATACACCATATCAACTGGTTCTCCCTTGTCCACTCTACTGGAAACATCCTCAAAAAAATTCCAGAAGATTTGTCAAGCATGATTTCCCTTTCACAAATCCATGCTGACTTGGACCTATCATGTCACCTCTTTCCAAATGCGCTGCTATGACATCCTTAATAATTGATTCCATCATTTTACCCACTACTGATGTCAGGCTGACCGGTCTATAATTCCGTTTTCTCTCTCCCTCCTTTTTTAAAAAGTGGGGTTACATTGGCTACCTTCACTCGATAAGAACTGATCCAGAATCTATGGAATGTTGGAAAATGACTGTCAATGCATCCGCTATTTCCAAGGCCACCTCCTTAAGTACTCTGGGATGCAGTTCATCAGGCCCTGGGGATTTATCAGCCTTCAATCCCATCAATTTCCCCAACACAATTTCCTGACTAATAAGGATTTCCCTCAGTTCCTCCTTCTTACTAGACCCTCTGACCCCTTTTATATCCGGAAGGTTGTTTGTGTCCTCCTTAGTGAATACCAAACCAAAGTACTTGTTCAATTGGTCTGCCATTTCTTTGTTCCCTGTTATGACTTCCCCTGATTCTGACTGCAGGGGACCTACATTTGTCTTTACTAATCTTTTTCTCTTTACATATCTATAGAAACTTTTTCAGTCCGTCTTAATGTTCCCTGCAAGCTTCCTCTCGTACTCTATTTTCCCTACCCTAATCAAACCCTTTGTCCTCCTCTGCTGAGTTCTAAATTTCTCCCAGTCCCCAGGTTCACTGCTATTTCTGGCCAATTTGTATGCCACTTCCTTGGCTTTAATACTATCCCTGATTTCCCTTGATAGCCACGGTTGAGCCACCTTCCCTTTTTTTTATTTTTACGCCAGACAGGGATGTACAATTGTTGTAATTCATCCATGCGGTCTCTAAATGTCTGCCATTGCCCATCCACTGTCAACCCCTTAAGTATCATTCGCCAATCTATCCTAGCCAATTCACGCCTCATACCTTCAAAATTACCCTTCTTTAAGTTCTGGACCATGGTCTCTGAATTAACTGTTTCATTCTCCATTCTAATGTAGAATTCCACCATATTATGGTCACTCTTCCCCAAGGGGCCTCGCACAATGAGATTGCTAATTAATCCTCTCTCATTACACAACACCCAGTCTAAGATGGCCTCCCCCCTAGTTGGTTCCTCGACATATTGGTCTAGAAAACCATCCCTTATGCACTCCAGGAAATTCTCCTCCGCCATATTGCTTCCAGTTTGGTTAGCCCAATCTATATGCATATTTAAAGTCGCCCATGATAACTGCTGCACCTTTATTGCATGCACCCCTAATTTCCTGTGTGATGCCCTCCCCAACATCACTACTACTGTTTGGAGGTCTGTACACAACTCACACTAACGTTTTTTGCCCTTTGGTGTTCTGCAGCTCTACCCATAAAGATTCCACATCATCCAAGCTAATATCCTTCCTAACTATTGCATTAATCTCCTCTTTAACCAGAAATGCTACCCCACCTCCTTTTCCTTTTATTCTATCCTTCCTGAATGTTGAATACCCCTGGATGTTGAGTTCCCAGCCCTGATCATCCTGGAGCCACGTCTCTGTAATCCCAATCACATCATATCCGTTAACATCTATTTGCACAGTTAATTCATCCATCTTTATTATGGTTACTCCTTGCATTAAGACACAAAGCCTTCAGGCTTGTTTTTTTAACACGCTTTGTTCTTTTAGAATTGTGATGTAGTGTGGCCCTTTTTGTTTCTTGCCTTTGTTTACTCGGCCTTCCACTATTGCTTTTTACCTTTCTACCATCTGTTTCTGACTCCATATTACTTCGCCCTATCTCGCTGCATAGGTTCCCAAAATTGTGCTAAACATTTTATTGGACGCTAAACTTCTTCATACTTTTTCCAGATAAGATCCGAATTCGAGCAGAATTATTCAATACTGTACGAAATCACTGGACCCGGGGTGGACCGCCCTCCGTTGAATTTGTTTCGTGTAGTCGCTGCGACTGGTGAAATATACGTATCGAAACCTGTGGATCGTGAAGAATACCCAGTGTTTGAAGTAAGTGCCTCCTAATGGCCATTTCTCTGTATTGTACCATGGGTTTTAACCTTTCAGTATTCCATAATTGAAAGAGTTTGTGGTCCCATTACACAGGCTGATGCATATAAACTTAAAAGTAATACATTAAAAGACAATTCATGTCTGTACTTCTTGAGGGAACTTAAAGAAACATAGAAAATAGTTGCAGGAGTAGGCCATTCGGCCGTTCGAGCCTGCACTACCATTCGCTAAGATCATGGCTGATCATTCACCTCAGTACCCCTTTCCTGCTTTCTCTCCATAACCCCTTGATCCCATTAGCTGTAAGGGCCATATCTAACTCCTTCTTGATGCCAGTTCATTGGATATATTCAACAACTCTCTGCAGTAGAGAATTCCACAGGTTAACAACTCTCTGAGTGAAGAAGTTTCTCTCATCTTGATCCTAAATGGCCTACCCCTTATCCTAAGATTGTGTGCCCTGGTTCTAGACTTTCTCAACATCGGGAATAATCTACCCGCATCTAACCTGTCCTGTCCCGTCAGAATCTTGTATGTTTCTATGAGATCCCCTCATCCTTCTAAACTCCAATGTATAAAGGCCCAGTTGATCCAGTCTCTCCTCATGTCAGTCCTGCCATCCAGGGAATCAGTCTGTTGAAGCTTCGCTGCACTCCCTCAATAGCAAGAATGTCCTTCCTCAGATTAGGAGACCAAAATTGAACACAATATTCCAGGTGAGGCCTCACCAAGGTCCTGTACAACTGCAATAAGACCTCCCTGCTCCTATACTCAAATCCCCTAGTTATGAAGGCCAACATACCATTTGTCGTCTTCACTGCCTGCTGTACCTGTATGCCAACTTTCAAGGACTGATGAACCATGATACCCAGGTCTCATTGCATCTCACCTTTTTCTAATCTGCCACCATTCAGATAATATTCTGTCTTCGCGATTTTGCCCACAAAGTGGATAACCTCACATTTATCCACATTATACTGCATCTGCCATGCATTTGCCCACTCACCTAACCTGTCCAAGTCACCCTACAGCCTCTTAGCATGCCCCTCACAGCTCACACCGCCACCCAGTTTAGTGTCATCTGCAAACTTGGAGATATTACACTCAATTCCTTCATCCAAATCATTGATGTATATTGTAAAGAGCTGGGGTCCCAGCACTGAGCCTTGCGGCACTCCACGAGTCACTGCCTGCCATTCTGAAAAGGACCCATTTATACCGACTCTCTGCTTCCTGTTTGCCAACCAGTTCTCTATCCACGTCAATACATTACCCCCAATACCATGCGCTTTGATTTTGCACACCAATCTCTTGTGTGGGACCTTGTCAAAAGCCTTTTGAAAGTCCAAATACACCACAACCACTGGTTCTCCCTTGTCCACTCTACTAGTTACATCCTCAAAAAATTCCAGAAGATTTGTCAAGCATGATTTCCCCTTCATAAATTCATGCTGACTTGGACCAATCCTGTCACTGCTTTCCAAATGCGCTGCTATTTCATCCTTAATAATTGATTCAAACATTTTCCCCACCAGTGAAGTCAGGCTAACCGTTCTATAATTACCCACTTTCTCTCTCCCTCGCTTTTTAAAAAGTGGTGTTACATTAGCTACCCTCCAGTCCATAGGAACTGATCCCCAGTCGATCGACTATTGGAAAATGATCACCAATGCATCCACTATTTCTCTGGCCACTTCCTTAAGTACTCTGGGCTGCAGATTATTAGGCCCCGGGGATTTATCGGCTTTCATTCCCATCAATTTCCTGCCAATAAGAATATCCTTCAGTTCCTCCTTCTCACTAGTCCCTTAGTACTTTCGGAAGGTTATTTGTGCCTTCCTTCGTGAAGACAGAACCAAAGTATTTGTTCAATTGGTCTGCCATTTATTTGTTCCCCATTATAAATTCACCTGAACCTACGTTTGTCTTCACTAATCTTTTTCTCTTCACATATCTATAGAAGCTTTTGCAGTCAGTTTTTATGTTCCCGGCAAGCTGCTTCTCGTACTCTATTTTCCCCCTCTTAATTAAACCCCCCTTTGTCCCCCTTTCCTGAATTCTAAATTTCTCCCAGTCCTCAGATTTGCTGCTTTTTCTGACCAATTTATATACCTCTTCCTTGGATTTAACACTATCCTTAATTTCCTTTGTTAGCCACGGTTGAGCCACCTTCCCCGTTTTAATTTTACTTCAGACAGGGATGTACAATTGCTAAAGTTCATCCATGTGACCTTTAAATGTTTGCCTTTGCCTATCCACCATCAACCCTTTAAGTATCATAAGTATTAAATACAAGCCCAGCTGAAAGTAGTTTGAGTTCATGCAAACATGGTTTAGAAAGTGTCTTGTCCTTTATACCGCCCAAAGTGGAGGAAGAGTATCCGGGAGGGCGCTGAGCACCTCAAGTCTCATTGCCGAGAGCATGCAGAAATTAAGTGCAGGCAGCGGAAGGAGCGTGCGGCAAACCTGTCCCACCCACCCTTTCCTTCAACGACTATCTGTCCCAGAGACTGTAATTCCCATATTGGACTGTTCAGTCACCTAAGGACTCATTCTTTTCAGAATGGCAGGCAGTGACTCGTGGGGTGCCGCAGGGCTCAGTGCTGGGACCCTAGTTCTTTACAATATACATCAATGATTTGGATGAAGGAATTGAGTGTAATATCTCCAAGTTTGCAGATGACACTAAACTGGGTGGTGGTGTGAGCTGTGAGGGGGACGCTTAGAGGCTGCAGGGTGACTTGGACAGGTTAGGTGAGTGGACAAATGGATGGCAGATGCAGTATAGTATGGATAAATGTGAGGTTATCCACTTTGGTGGCAAAAACATGAAGGCAGAATGGTGACAGATTAGGAAAAGGGGAGGTGCAATGAGACTTGGGTGTCAAGGTACATCAGTCATTGAAAGTTGGCATGCAGGTACAACAGGCGGTGAAGAAGGCAAATATCATGTATAGGAGCAGGGAGGTCTTACTGCAATTGTACAGGAACTTGATGAGGCCTCACCTGGAATATTGTGTGCAGTTTTGGTCTCCTAATCTGAGGAAGGATGCTCTTGTTATTGAAGGAGTGCAGTGAAGGTTCACCAGACTGATTCCTGGGATGGCTGGACTGACATATGAAAAGACTGGATCGACTAGGCTTATATTCACTGGAATTTAGAAGAATGAGGGGGGGACCTCATAGAAACATATAAAATTCTGACGGGATTGGACAGGTTAGATGCAGGAAGAATGTTCCTGATGTTGGGGAAGTCCAGAACCAGTCTAAGGATAAGGGGTAATCCATTTAGGACCGAGATGAGGAGAAACTTCTTCACTCAGAGAATTGTGAACCTGTGGTATTCTCTACCATAGAAAGTTGTTGAGGCCAGTTCGTTAGATATATTCAAAAGGGAGTTAGATGTGGCCCTTACAGCTCAAGGGATCAAGGAGTATGGAGAGAAAGCAAGAATGGGGTACTGAAGTGCATGATCAGCCATGAATTTGAATGGTGGTGCAGGCTTGAAGGGTCGAATTAGCTACTCCTGCACCTATTTTCTGTTTGTCTGTCCCACCTGTGACACAGAGTCGTTGAAGGAAAGGGTGGGTGGGGAGTCCGGTTTGCCGCATGCTCCTTCCGCTGCCTGTGCTTGCTTTCTGCATGCTCTCGGCGACGAGACTCGAGGTGCTCAGTGCCCTCCTGGATGCACTTCCTCCGCTTGGGGCGGTCTTTGGCCAGGGACTCCCAGGTGTCGGTGGGGATGTTGCATTTTATCAAGGAGGCTTTGAGGGTGTCCTTGAAACGTTGCTGTCTGTGTAGGAGTTCAGTAATGGTGACCACGAAACTTCCAGATTGTTGTAAAAACCCAACTGGTTCAGTAATGTCCTTTTTTTTTAGGGAAGGAAATCTACCACCCTTACTCGGTCTGGTCTATATGTGACTCCAGACCCACAGCAATGTGGTTGACTCTTAACTGCCCTCTGAAATGGCCCAGCGCGACACTCCGTTGTAATCCAGAAGGCGGCTCACCACCATCTTCTCGAGGGGTTTTAGAGATGGGCAATAAATGCTGGCCTTGCCAGCGATGCCCACATCTCAGGAATGATTTTTTTTAAAGTGATAGAGCAATAACAACTTGCATTTATACAGCCCCTTTAGCATAGTAAAATGTTCCAAGGTGCTTCACAGGAACGATTTATCAAACCATATTCGACACCGAGCCACATGAGGAGGTTTTTGAGACAGATTCCCAAATGCTTGGTCAAAGAGGTAGGTGCATCTTAAAGGAGGAAAGAGAGGCGGAGAGGTTTTGCGAGGGATTTCCAGAGCTTGGGGTCATGGGCAGCTGAAGGCATGGCCACCGATGGTGGAGCGATTTTTAAAATCCGGGGTGCTCAAGATGAAGCTAGCTTGGATACACTTGTGTAAGAGGAATACTTTTATTGTGGGCAAATTGTAAACGCTTCTCATTTCAATTCCTCAGTTGACCGGAATTGCAAAAACCAAGGAAGGGTTTTACCCAGAACGGCCTCTTGACCTGACTATTAAAGTCAATGATGTCAATGATAATGTTCCCGTATTCAATGAAACATCGTTTAGCGCATACATTGCTGAACGGTCATCAGCTGGTAAGGATACTTTGACTTAAGACTTTTATATAATTGAAAGGCATTAATTGCAAATACCAATAATTTCATTGTAGAATTCCCAGTGTTCCTACTTTGTGTTTGTCTTCGGTAATCAAATGCTCGATAAGTACACAAGGGAGAAATGAATGGAAGGATATGCAGCACAGACCAGTTGGGCTGAACGAACTTGTTTCTGTGTGGTAATTTCGATGTAGAACCACAGCTTTTTGATTTTGCGATCTTTAATCAATGCACCGTTTCGTTTTGACTTGCCTTGGCCTGCCTGAGCAGCAAATTGCTAGACAGATTTTTGAATCTATCGCAGAAATCCGCCTCGTAATTTGTAGATTATTGTCATGTTAAGTTAAGCACATCCAAGTACCAAAGTTCGACTCCAGCTGGAGTATTGTGTCCGATTCTGGATACCATGCTTCAGGAGTGACATAAAGACTTTGGCGAGGGTACAGAAGAGATTTTCTTTTTTTTTTTAATTATTCGTTTCTGGGATGTTGGTGGCAAGGGTGGCATTTATTGCCCTTGAGAAGGTGGTGGTGAGCCGCCTTGTTGAACTGCTGCAGTCCGTGTGGTGAAGGTGCTCCCACAGTGCTATTAGGAAGGGAGTGCCAGGATTTTGACCCAGTGCCGATGAAGGAACGGCCGATATATTTCCGAGTCAGGATGGTGTGTGACTTGGAGGTTATGGTGTTCCCATGTGCCTGCTGGAATGGTTCCAGGGGTCAAGGGAATACAGTTACGTGGATAGACTGGAGAAGCTGGGGTTGTTCTCCATGGCGAAGAGAAGGCTGAGAGGATGGGATAGAGATTTTTCAAATCGTGAAGGTTTAGATAGAGAAACTGTATCCAGTGGCTGAAGGATCGATAGTCAGAGGGCACAGACTTGAGGTGATTGGAAAAGGAGCAGAGGCGACTTGAGGGAAATAATCATTTTTACGCAACGAGTGGATTTGGGGCACACTGCCTGATAAATCGGTCTCCACTGCCCTAATAGCAGCCTTCAAGAGGAAATTGGATAAATACTTGGGGGGGGGGGAAAATTGCAGAGATGTGGGGAAAGAGCGGGGAGGGGGAGTGGGACTAACTGGGTAGTGCTTCGACAGAGCTAGCACAGCTTCGATAGAGCTAGCACAGACTCGATAGGCCGAATGGCCTCCTTCTGTGCTCTACAATTCTATGAGTACTATTCAATGAAGTGAGGCAAAAAGTGGACCCGTGACTTGGGCTCAATTTTAACCCTCCATCAGCCTAGCAGAAGCCAGGGTGACATAACTACCGATCCCCAATCTGGGTCCCGCCATTGTCTATTTTAACCTCCTCTGAGCTGACAGTAAAGGCAGCTGACTGAAAGAGACACAGTCCTCCCTTATACAAGCGCTTAGCTGTCTCGCCTGACTTTGTGCGGAAAGTAGCGGACGATTCGATCTTTAACTTTTTACACTTGTAATTTTAGGTACATCGGTGATGAAACTGATTGCTACTGACCGAGACGAGCCCAGAACCTTAAATACTTTACTGCGTTACAAGATTCTGACACAGACACCGGTCTCCAAGTATGGGCAGCTCTTCACCGTGGATGAGATTACGGGCGAAATCAAGACTAACAGTGATAAATTAGACAGAGAGGTAAGCTTCAATCCAGGTACCAAAATGCAAATCCCATTTTGTGACTTGGGATCATTAAAAACACTAAAGTGAACTCAGAAATACTAGAACTGCAAGGCGACTGCTGTCCAGCGGCACCTGAGAGAAAAGTGTGGGCCACACCAAGCTGTTGACCGCAGGTCGCTCCTATCCATTTTCGATAATTTAGGAGGGCGTTCTTTATCATAGGCAGTCCCTCGCAATCGAGGAAGACTTGCTTCCACTCTCAAAGTAAGTTCTCAGGTGACTGAACAGTCCAATATGGGAATTACAGTCCCTGTCACAGGTGGGACAGACAGTGGTTGGAGGAAAGGGTGGGTGGGGAGTCTGGTTTGCCGCACGTTCCATCCGCTGCCTGCGCTTGTTTTCTGCATGCTCGCGGCGACGATGCTCTTTCTCTGCTTAGCACAGTCTTTGGGCCAGGGACTCCCAGGTGTCGGTGGGGATGTTGCACTTTATCAGGGAGGCTTTGAGGGTGTCCTTGTAACGTTTCCTCTGCCCACCTGGGGTTCGCTTGCCGTGTAGGAGTTCCGAGTAGAGCGCTTGCTTTGGGAGTCTCGTATCGGGCAGGCGGTCAATGTGGCCCGCCCAACGGAGCTGGTCGAGTGTGGTCAGTGCTTTGATGCTGGGGATGTTGGCCATGAGTTTCCAACAGACCCGGGCATGAGGTAAGAAACATCCCGGTGGTGGGAGAGCTTTGCAAACCATGGGTCCAAAGTTACTACCACCACCTCCCCTCCCGCCCAAACTGCACTTACCACATGTACTAATGTTGCTTCGGATGATCAAATTCAACTTAAAGCGCACCTACATCACCGAGGAGTTAGTAGCATAGTGTGTCAGCCATGGCTCGGCGCTCATCAGAAGGTTGTGGGTTCAAGTCCCACTCCAGATACTTGAGCACACAAATCTAGGCTGGCACTCCAGCGCAGCGCTGAGGGAGCGCCGCACTGCCGGAGGTGCCGTCTTTTGGATGAGACCTGCTCTCGGGTGGATGTAAAATAACCCGTCTTCACGCTGAAGACACCCTCCGTCGTATTGTGTGGCACTACCACCGTGCTCAATGGGATAGATTCAGAACGATCGATCAGCTCAACTGGGCCTCCATGAGGCGCAGATTGTATTCCACCACCATCTGTAACCTCAAGGCCTGGCATATCCCTCACTCTACCATTACCATCAAGCCAGGGGACCAACCCTGGTTCAGTGAAGTTTGTCGAAGAGCATGCTAGGAGTTCCTCAGGACACTCTCCTAGGTCCCACCATCTTCAGCTGCTTCATCAATAACCTTCCCTCCATCATAAGTTCAGAAGTGGGGATGTTAGCTGATGACTGCACAGTGTTCAGTTCCATTCGCAACTCCTCAGATAATGGAGCAGTCCATGCCCGCATGCAGCAAGACCTGGACAACATTCAGGCTTGGGCTGATAAGTGGCAAGTAACATTCATGCCAGACAAGTGCCAAGCAATGACCATCTCCAACAAGCGAGAGTTTAACCACCTCCCATTGATATTCAACGACACTACCATCGCTAGATCCCCCACCATCAACATCCTGGGGGTCACCATTGACCAGAAACTTAACTGGACCAGCCACATAAATACTGTGGCAACAAGAGCAGGTCAGAGGCTGGGTATTCTGCGGCGAGTGTCTCACCTCCTGACTCCCCAAAGCCTTTCCAAGGCACCAGTCAGGAGTGTGATGGAATACTCTCCACTTGCCTGGATGAGTGCAGCTCCAACAACACTCAAGAAGCTCAACACCATCCAGGACAAAGCAGTCCGCTTGATCGGCAACCCATCCACCACCTTCAACATTCACTCCCTCCACCACCAGCGCACCGTGGCTGCAGTGTGTACTGTCTACAAGATGCACTGCAGCAACTCGCCAAGGCTTCTTCGGCAGCACCTCCCAAACCCGCGACCTCTACCGCCTAGAAGGACAAGGGCAGCAGGCGCATGGGAACACCATCACCTCCACGTTCCCCTCCGAGTCACGCACCATCCTGACTTGGAAATATATCGGCCGTTCCTTCATCGTCGCTGGGTCACAATCCTGGAACCCCCTCCCTAACAGCACTGTGGGAGCACCTTCACCACACGGCCTGCAGTGGTTCAAGAAGACGGCTCACCACCACCTTCCCAAGGGCCAATTAGGGATGGGCAATAAATGCCGGCCTTGTCAGCGATGCCCACATCCCAGGAATTAATTTTTTTTAAACTATTGAAGAGCAGGGGAGTTATCCCCGGTGTCCTGGGCAATATTTATCCCTCGATCAACATCACTAAAAACAGATTATCTGACCATTATCGCATTGCTGTTTGTGGGAGCTTGCTGTGTGCAAATTGGCTGCCGCGTTTCCCACATTACAACAGTGACTACACTCCAAAAGTATTTCAATGGCTGTAAAGCGCTTTGGGACGTCCGGGGGTTATGAAAGGCGCTATAGAAATGCAAGTTGTCTTTTTTGTATGGGTGGAGTAAACCCCAAAGTACACTTCTTAAATTGTCAACATAATGTTTGTGTTTAAAGTGCCATTTCAAAATACCTGCACTGTTTCATCTTCAAATGTTCAATATTTTCAGGACCAGGACACTTACACCCTCAAGGTTGAAGTTAGAGACATGGACGGAAGATCTTATGGATTATTCTCAACTGGTACTGTTATTGTGCACGTTACTGATGTGAATGACTATCTTCCAACGTTTAAGGTCTCCAAAGTAAGTAGCTGACATTTGTGGAAAATAATCCTTTTTTTTTTCTTAGGCAGTCCCTCGGAGTCGAGGGTGACTTGCTTCCACACTAATGAGTTCTCAGGTGACTGAAGAGTCCAATGTGGGACCTACAGTCTCTGTCACAGGTGGGGAAGACGGTGGTTGGAGGATCGGGTGGGTGGGGAGTCTGGTTTGCCGCACGCTCCTTCCGCTGTCTGCGCTTGCTTTCTGCATGCTCTCGGCGACAGGACTCGAGGTGCTCAGCGCCCTCCCAGATGCTCTTCCTCCATTTAGGGCGGTCTTTGGCCAGGGACTCCCAGGTATCAGTGGGGATGTTGCACTTTTTTCCAAGAAGGCTTTTGGGGGGGGGGGGGGGGTCCTTGAAATGTTTCCTCTGCCCACCTGGGGCTCGCTTGCCGTGAAGGAGTTCCAAGTAGAGCGCTTGCTTTAGGAGTCTTGTGTCGGGCATGCGAACAATGTGGCCTGCCCAACTGAGCTGGTCATGCGAGGTCAGTGCTTCAATGCTGGTGATGTTGGCCTGAGCAAGAACACTGACATTGGTGCGTCTAACCTCCCAGGGAATTTGGTCATGTTGCCATTTTTCTGTGCTTTGATTCCAGGAATCTCGGAATCGTACAGCACAAGAGTCCAGTCAGCCCATCGAATCTGTGCCGGCTCTTTGAAAGAGCTATCCAATTAGTCCCACTCCCCCCTGCTTTATCTCCGCAATCCTACATTTTTCTCCCTTTCGAATATTGATCTAAAGTTGGAAGTTACGATTGAATCTGCTCCCACCGCCCTTTCAGGCAGCGCGTTCCCGATCACAACAACTCGCTGCATTTGAAAAATAAAATCCTCTTCCTCTTCCTCTTCCTCTTCCTCTCTTGTTCTTTTGTCACTCACCTTAAATCTGTCTTTTTTGGTTACTGACCTCTACTCTGCCAGTGGAAACAGATTCTCATTATTTACTCTCTCAAATTCCCTTCATGGTTTTCAACGCTTCGATTAAATCTTCCCTACTCCAAGGAGAACAATCCCCAAAATGGTTTATAGCTTCTACTGCTAGAATGGGGGAGGTGTAGGGGTTGTACATTTTACCATGGATTGCTTTCTCATTTAACATTTCATTACAAATTGGAGTCCATAGAACCTTCCTTTTTTTTTTAAAATTAAGTTTTACATGCGCTATATAAATGTATGGAAAGTCGTGTTGACCATTACTGTGGCATTGAAATTAGGATAAAAAGCGCTCAATGAGTAAGAAATGTCTCCGACGTCAATAAAGGCTTTAAACAACCACTTTCATTTATGTAGTGCCTTTAACATAGCCAAAACATCCCAAGGCGCTTCACAGGAGCATTATCAAACCAAACTATAAAAGAAATAATGCAGAGAGGATGTATAAACTGAAGGGTACAATCCTAAAAAGGGTGCACAGGCAGAGAGACCTGGGGGTATATGTGCACAAATCGTTGAAGGTGGCAGGGCAGGTTGAGAAAGTGGTTAAAAAGGCTTACAGGATCCTGGACTTCATGAATAGAGGCATAGCGTACAAAAGTGTGGAAATTATGATGAACCTGTTCGGCCCCAACTGGAGTATTGTGTCCAATTCTGGGCCCCGCACTTTAGGAAGGATGTGAAGGCCTTAGAGAGGGCGCAGAGAAGATTTTCAAGAATGGTTCCAGGGATGAGGGACTTCAGTTATGTGGAGAGACTGGAGAAGCTGGGGTTGTTCTCCTTGGAGAAGAGAAAGTTGAGAGGAGATTTGATCGAGGTGTTCAAAATCATGAGGGGTCTGGACAGAGTAGAGAGAAATTGTTCCCATTGGTGGAAGGGCCGAGAACCAGAGGACACAGATTTAAGGTGATTGGTAGAAGAACCAAAGGCGACATGAGGGAATACTTTTTTACGCAGTGAGTGGTTGGGACCTGGAATGCACGGCCTGAGAGGATGATGGAGGCAGATTCGATCGTGGCTTTCAAAAGGGAGTTGGATAAGTACCTGAAGGAAAAATATTTGTAGAGGTACGGGGAAAGGGCGGGGGGAGTGGGACTAGTTGAGAGTTGGCATGGGTTCGATGGGCTGAATATCCACCTTCTGTGCTCTAACCATTCTATGATGATGATTCTAAGCAAATGTTAGGGCAGATGACCAAAGGCTTGCTCAAAGGGAGATTTTGAGGAGCCTCCTTAAAGGAGGAGAAGCTTAAGGAGGGAATTCCAGAGCGTAGACCTGGGCAGCTGAAGGCACCATTCAAACCTATTAATAGTTCCATTCAATAGTATGTGATGGTATTTGCAATTTTGTATAGTTATATTAAGCAATTATATGTTAATGTTTGCACAACATTATTTCACTATCGAAGTAACTGATCTAAATCTTGGAATTCCAATTTGCATTTCCCTTGGCTCTTATTCGTACATTCATTGATCAAGTTATCATTGACTGTATTGCATTATTGATCAAGTTATCACCATTAATTATTAAGCTTACAGCAACTTTAACAGTGGGCTGTCGTGACACTTTTTTTTTTCCCCCCAAGAAGAGATTAGACCAATGATTTTAACATTGTTTCTCTTGCTTCAGTATACCATCGATGTTACTGAGACTGAAAGCGACATAATGGTTCTCCGGATGCCCGTGGAGGATAAGGACATGAAGGATACAAATACAAGCAGAGCGGTCTTCACCATCACAAAGGGGAATGACCATGGAAATTTCAAAATGTTAACCGATCCCAAAACAAATGATGGTCTATTGTATGTTGTAAAGGTAAGCAAATAAGAATATAAGAAATAGGAGCAGGAGTAGGCCATTCGGCCCATCGAGCCTGCTCCGCCATTCAATAAGATCATGACTGATCTGATCATGGACTCAGTGCCACTTCCCTGCCCGCTCCCCATAACCCTTGACTCCTTTATCGCTTTTAAAAAAAACCTGTCTATCTCTGCCTTAAATATTCAATGACCCAGCCTCCATAGCTCTCTGGGGCAGAGAATTCCACAGATTTTCAGAGAAGAAATTCCTCCTCGTCTCAGTTTTAAATGGACGACCCCTTATTCTGAGACTATGTCCCTTGGTTTTCGTTTCCCCTATGAGTGGAATGATTTGTCCTGCTATATTGCAGTAAATTATATTGCTAGATTTGCTATGAAATATTCACTTGTTTTGCATTTTTTTGAACGCCATTGAGGACATATTTTGGTCCTTGGCTAAGTTTGTGGCCAGTTTATTTTACCCAACTGATGGATCCCTCGTGGATATGCCAGTGCCCATCTCTGCCACCGCCCCCCAACTCCCCTGTTTGAATCCTTCCAATCCAGCTTATACCCCTTTCCCAACATCATAGAAATTTACAACATGGAAGGAGGCAATTTCGGCCCACCGGCAAAAGAGCTAACCAGCCTAATCCTACTTTCCAGCTCTAGGTCCATAGCCCTGTAGGTTACGGCACTTCAGGTGCGCATCCAAGTACTTTTTTTAAAAAAAAATGTGGTGAGGGTTTCTGCCTCTACCACCCTTTCAGGCAGTGAGTTCCAGACCCCCACCACCCTCTGGGTGAAGAAATTTCCCCTCATATCTCCTCTAAGCCTCCCCCCAATTACTTTCAATCTATGCCCCCTGGTTGTTGACCCCTCTGCCAAGGGAAATAGGTCCTTTCTATCCACTCTATCCAGGCCCCTCATAATTTTATACACCTCAATCAGGTCTCCCCTCAGTCTCCTTTTCCAAAGAAAACAACCCCAGCCTATCCAATCTGTCCTCATTGCCAAAATCCTCCAGTCCATGCAACATTCTTGTAAATCTCCTGTGCATCCCATTGCAGTGCAATCACATCTTTCCTGTCATGTAGTGACCAGGACTGCACGCAGTACTCCAGCTGTACCAAACCAGCCCTAACCAAAGTCACCAAACAGCTGGGACTGGCCATCTTGCTGTCTTTCCTCCTTGATCTGTTGGCAGCCGATGGCGCAGTTGATCGTACCATCCAATGCTTTAATTCTACGACTAGCTTGGTTTTCTTCGGCTCGTATGTACAAGAGCGTATGCGCGCGCGATTTTGTTTTGTCCTGAAACTGATCCTCGACATCTCTCGAACTTTCCGGACACTCCCAGTGCGGTGCTGAGGGAGCACTGCACTGTCGGAGGTGCCGTCTTTCGGATGAGTCATTAAACCGAGGTCCCCGTCTGCTCGTTCGCTCTCTTGGACATAAAAGGTCCCACGGCACTATTTTGATGCAGAGCAGAGGGGAGTTATCCCCAATGCCCT
This sequence comes from Pristiophorus japonicus, assembly GCF_044704955.1. Lineage (NCBI taxonomy): Eukaryota > Metazoa > Chordata > Chondrichthyes > Pristiophoridae > Pristiophorus > Pristiophorus japonicus. Next base: position 534,908,680 of record NC_091977.1, read on the forward strand.
GCCCAATAGTTATCCCACAAACAACATCACAAAAAAACAGAGGATCTTGGTTGTTGTCACATTGCTGTTTATGGGAGCTTGCTGTGCGCAAATTGGCTGCCACGTTTCCCACATTACAACAGTGACTACATTTCAGAAAGTACTTTACTTTGATTTGTAAAGTCCTGAGGTTGTGAAAGGCACTATATAAATGCAAGTCTTCCTTGTAGATAAAATATTTAAATATTTTTAGATCTGATTAAAATTTAGTATTGGAGAAAGAAACACAACAATCATAACTTGCATTTCTTTAGTGCTTTTAGCGTAGTTTAACAACTTCCTAAGGTGCTCTAGTTTTTCTCATAGGCAGTCCCTCAGAACGAGGATGACTTGCTTCCACGTCAAAAAGAGATGAGTTCACAGGGTTTCAATGAAGGACCTAATATTCCAGGTCCCGAACTACATCCTGAAGGGTAGAAGATGCCTGTGCATGGATTTTTTTTAATGTGTGGTGACCGTTGAACATCAGCCACCACACGGGCTTGAGCGCAGTCTTGGTCCAGTGGCAAGGATTAACCAAGATGACTGGAGACCAGCCCTGCTGCACGGACCCAGTGCGCGCACATATCGCAGTGTGGGCCGGGCCCGTGCTGTCCCTGGGCCCTCGCCTCTTCTGGGCCCCGAACTCACGTCTCTCCTTTGCCCCGATCACGTCCCTCGAGAATCTCTCGCCGCTCCTTCGCCCCGACCTCGCCGCTCCTGCTGTACCTGCCCACGCTCCAATCACCGACCTGGACCTTGATGATGTCACTCTTCGCTGCCGTCGCCCTCCTGCACCAGCTCGCGCTGTACCTTGTCGTGGTACACCGCCACGCTGCCCATGGCCGCCGCTCACCGCTCCTTTTATGGCCCCGACCTGCCGCTGACGGTCTCACAGGTCGGAGCTGCCACACTCCAGTACAGTGGCAGTGACCTGAAGAGTGCTTAAGGCAGGATTGCATGGTTCCCGAGGTGAATAGAGTGCGTGGTGTAATCTCTCTCTCTCTCTCTCTCTCTCTCTCTCTCTCTCTCTCTCTCTCTCTCTCTCTCTCTCTCTTTCTCTCTTTCTTTCTCTTGTGCCTCTTTCCACAGGCGCTGGATGCCGAGGCAACGTCTTCAATCCTGCTGGAGGTCACGGTAAAGAACGTGGACCCCCTGATCGGGAGCTCGCTCGCCCCGCGCACTGCTTTGGTAACTGTTAACGTGATGGATGTGGACGAAGGTCCACAATTCGAAACTGGCATCAAACAATTCTGGACGATGGAGAATGTGCCCATCGGCACAGTTCTGGGATTTTACACCGCAAAGGATCCCGAGTCCAACGCTGGCCACGGCATCAGGTACGACCGCCGCTTATCGTTGGTGACCGGGAAGTAAAGGAAGGGAGAACTTGCATTTCTGTAGCACCTTGCATGACCGTGGGACATCCCAAGGCGCTTTACAGCCAAAAGAAGCAATCTTTTTTTTTGAACTGCAGTCACTGTTATGTGGGGAAACGCGGCAGTCAATGTGTTACGCACAGCAAGCTCCTACATCCAGCAACTTGATGATGACCAGATAATCAATTTTAGTGATGTTGGTTGAGGGATAAATATTGGCCCCAGGGCATTAAGAACATAAGAAATAGGAGCAGGAGTCGGCCATTCGGCCCCTTGAGCCTGCTCCGCCATCCAATAAGATCATGGCTGATCTGATCATGGACTCGGCTCCACTTCCCCGCCCGCTCCCCATAACCCCTTATCCCCTCATCGTTTAAGAAACTGTCTATCTCTGTCTTAAATGTATTCAATATCCCGGCTTCCACAGCTCTCTGAGGTAGTGAATTCCACAGATTTACAACCCTCAGAAGAAATTCCTCCTCATTTTAGCTGCAGGATGTATTCATTTCACCAGAGTGATCTGCTGGACTAGTTTCGATTGCGTAGATGGGTTGGAGAGGATTTTTTTCCCCAAATTAGCCTGGGTTTTTTAAAAATGTGTTTTTGCCTCTCCCAGGGGATCACGTGGTTAGGGGAGGGGAGGGGAGGAGAGAGTGTATATGTTGTGATACACAAGGTATTGCGATTGTGTGGGACAAGCTTGATGGGCCAGTTGGTCTTTACCTGTCCGTCATTGTTCGTATACTTCCACAATTAATTGAACACTTCAACGATCCGGTTCATGAATGAACAAAGCTAACTTTAGAAATGTATTTCTTGTTTGACTCACCAGATATCAGAAACTAACCGATCTTGCAAACTGGGTTTCCATTGATGCACAGACTGGCCAGATTACAACCGTTGGTGTGATGGACAGAGAGTCTGAATATGTAAAAAACAATAAGTTCAATGTTACAGTGCTGGCCATTGAGGAGAGTAAGTACAAATTCAATGCATATTTTTAGTATTGTTATGCGTAGAAGTATAACCTGACTACATAGAATTACTTGCATTTTCTAACTAACTTAACTAACCAGCAGCTAGTGAGCTAGCTACAAGCTCTGCACTCTTGACCAAAAGGATAAGTGCTCGTTTGCTCTTTTCTCTTGCCCATGTTTCACAAACTTCAGCTGGAAATTCGGTTTGAGACTAATTAGGGCGTTAATGGCGGTGGGGCGGTAAATTTTGCGCCAGGGAAATGGTTTGTGACTGCAGCCGCGCTATTCACCAACGGAGCCCTGAGTGTGGGGCGGGGCGCTAAGGGACGCGTTGTACACCTCTCTCGGGGCGCTAGACCAGCTGAGCAACTTAAAATCCCGAGATAAAGAGCTGGATTCGGAGAGGCTTCCCTGGGGGAGGAAAAAAAACATGCACACATTCCCAATACCTTTGCCCACCCCACATAAAGCTAAATCACAAAAAAAACAATCCCACTTACCTTGGGTAGACATTCACTCTCTCACCGTCGCCAGGATAGCTCAGACCGCCCGCTTTCCCAGGCGGTCTCATTACTCCATCTACATAACATAAGAAATAGGAGCAGGAGTAAGCATTGCAGCCCCTCGAGCATGCTCTGCCATTTAATGTGATCATGGACTCGGCTCCACTTCCCTGCCCGCTCTCCATAACCCCTTATACCCTTATTGGTTAAGAAACTGTCTATCTCTGTCGTAAAGTTATTCAATGTCCCAGCTACCACAGCTCTCTGAGGCAGTGAATTCCACAGATTTGCAACCCTCAGAAGAAATTTCTCCTGATCTCTGTTTTAAATGGGCGGCCCCTTATTCTAAGATCATGCCCTCTAGTTCTAGTCTCCCCCATAAGTGGAAACATCCTCTCTGCATCCACCCTGTCAAGCCCCCTCATAATCTTATACGTTTCGATAAGATCATCTCTCATTCTTCTGAATTCCGATGCGTAGAGGCCCAACCTACTCAACCTTTCCTCATATGTCAACCCCCTCATCTCCAGAATCAACCGAGTGAACCTTCTCTGGACTGCCTCCAAAGCAAGTATATCCTTTCGGAAATATGGAAACCAAAACTGCACGCAGTACTCCAGGTGTGGCCTCACCAATACCCTGTGTAACTGTAGCAAGACTTCCCTGCCTTGGATCCATTATTCCATCTACCTTCCTTGGATCCATTACTTCAGGTATAGAATCCTGGAAGTAGCATTGGAAAATCAATGCTTTGATCTCTGTGTTCCGGCTCTTTGTTTAGCACTGACTGCCCAAATGTGGCCCTTGGGCTAAAGGGATCAGCGGGTATAGAGAGAAGGCTGGGATGGGGTACTGAGGTGAATGATCAGCCATGATATTGAATGGCGGTGCAGGCTCGAAGGGCTGAATGGCCTGCTCCTGCACCTATTTTCTGTGTTTCTATGAACTTGTCTGCAAATAATCTGTCTGAATTTTTTTTTTCTTTAAAATAAAAAAAACGTTGTATGAAATGGTTCTGCATCTCACTATATTTATTTATTTTGTGCGTTACGCAAGGAACTCCTGCAAGAACTGGAACTGGGACTGTGATCGTAAACCTTGAAGATGCCAATGACCACACTCCCATTATTCACAACAACCACTTACACATCTGCGAGAATGGGCATCAACAGTTTGTGAATGTCTCGGCTGAAGACCTGGACGTGTCGCCCAATTCCGCTCCGTTTACATTTTCGCTGTCCGATACCCCGCCAGACATTAAAACAAAATGGCTGATCTCCAAACACATGGGTACTGTTTATATATATTTTTTAAATCTGCATTCTGATGTTTAAGACTTTATTGCATTGGCTGTACAGTCCAATATGGGGATTACAGTCTCTGGTGGGGCAGACAGTCATTGGAGGAAAGGGTGGGTGGGGAGTCTGGTTTGCCGCACGCTCCTTCCGCTGCCTGCGCTTGTTTTCTGCATGCTCTCGGCGACGAGACTCGAGGTGCTCAGCACCCTCCCGGATGCTCTTCCTCCACTGAGGGCGGTCTTTGGCCAGGGATTCCCAGGTGTCGGTGGGGATGTGCGGATAGGACAGGCTGGCGGAGGACCTTATTCTTGCGGATGGTAAGCATAAGGCCCATGCATTCGTACGCCCCAGTAAATACGTCGACTATATCCTGGAGTTCAGCCTCTGTATGTGGACAGAGGCTGGGTGTTGTCCGCATACTGTATCTTATTTTAGTTAATGGTACACTAGAATGCATCAGACGTTTTGCATAAAGGGTTCAACTGCTCTTCGAGAGAAATGCAAACCCCGGTGTATGATTTTCCAACCAAGTTGGGGGGGGAAAGGAATTGTTTCGTTGCCTGTTGCATGAAACGTTTTAGTTTGATTTGCTGCCGACGGCTTACCATAATTTCCTCTCTCCTAGGATCCTTTGCCCATGTAAAACCAGTCGTGAAACTTGCACCCGGTTATTATGAAGTTCCTATCATCGTGCTGGACCAGCAGGGCCATGGAAGTGAGCAAACACTGAAGATAACGATTTGCGAATGTCCCAACAACTTAAATTGTGCCGGCAGACTTGCCTCTGGAAGTGCGGTCCTTGGTGGCATGGGCATCCTCGTAATGTTGTTGTCGGCACTGTTGCTGCTCTGTAAGTTTTGTTTTAGAAATTGCGATCTTTCTTTATTTTTCTATCGTAGGCAGTCCCTCGAGACGAGGATGACTTGCTTCCACGCCAAAAAGGGATGAGTTCACCGGTGTTTCAATGAAGGACCTAATATTCCAGATCCCGAACTACATGTTGAAGGGTGGAAGATGCCTGTGCGTGGATTTTTTTAATGTGGGGTGACCGTTGCACACCAGCCACCACACGGGCTTGACAGAGCTAGGTCTTGGTCCAGTGGCAAGGGTTAACCAGGACGACTGGAGACCAGCTCTGCTGCACGGTCCTAGTGCGCGCACACATATCGCACAGTGTGGGCTGGGCCCGTGCTGCCCCTGGGCCCTCGCCTCTTCTAGGCCCCGGTCACTTTAATATATAATATAAACAAAACTGAAACCTCACTGAGCTGAGGGGAAAAAAAAATACAAGTTTCCTGAGGGGTTATTTTGGTTTCCATATTTACGAAAGGTTATACTTACTTTGGTTCAGAGAAGGTGCACTAGGTTGTTTCTGGAGTTGAGGGGGTTGACTTATGAGGAAAGGTTGAGTAGGTTGGGCCTCTACTCATTGGAGTTCAGAAGAATGAGAGGTGATCTTATCAAAGTATAAGATTATGAGGGGGCTTGACAAGGTGGATGCAGAGAGGATGTTTCCACTGATGGGGGAAACTAGAACTAGGGGACATGATCTTAGAATAAGGGGCTGCCCATTTAGAACTGAGATGAGGAGAAATTTCTTCTGAGGGTTGTAAATCTGTGGAGAGCTGTGGAAGCTGGGACGTTGAATAAATTTAAGACAGAAATAGACAGTTTCTTAACTGATAAGGGAATAAGGGGTTATGGGGTGTGGGCAGGGAAGTGGAGCTGAGTCCATGATCAGATCAGCCATGATCTTATTGAATGGTGGAGCAGGCTCGAGGGGCCGTATGGCCGACTCCTGCTCCTATTTCTTATGTGGTGATATATACACTGCACTTGTAATCCAGAGGCCTGAACTCGTGCATCAGTTCCTATGGACTGAAGGGTAGCTAATGTAACACCACTTTTTAAAAAAGGAGGGAGAGAGAAAACAGGTAATTATAAACCGGTTAGCCTGACATCAGTAGTGGGGAAAATGTTGGAATCAATTATTAAGGATGAAATAGCGCATTTGGAAAGCAGTGACAGGATCAGTCCAAGTCAGCATGGATTTATGAAAGGGAAATCATGCTTGACGAATCTTCTGTAATTTTTTGATGATATAACTAGCAGAGTGGACAAGGGAAAACCAGTGGATGTGGTGTATTTGGACTTTCAAAAGGCTTTTGACAAGGTCCCACACAAGAGATTAGTGTGCAAAATCAAGGCGCATGATATTGGGGGTAATGTACTGACGTGTATAGAGAACTGGTTGGCAGACAGGAAGCAGAGAGTCAGGATAAACGGGTCCTTTTCAGAATGACAGGTAGTGACTAGTGGAGTGCTGCAGCGCTCAGTGCAGGGATCCCAGATATTTACAATATACATTAACGATTTAGATGAAGGAATTGAGTGTAATATCTCCAAGTTTGCAGACGACACTAAACTGGGTGTCGGTGTGAGCTGTGAGGAGGACACTGAGGCGGCAGGGTGACTTGGACAGGTTAGGTGAGTGGGCAAAATGCATGGCAGATGCAGTATAATGTGGATAAATGTGAGGCAAAAACACGAAGGCAGACTATTATCTGAGTGGCGGCAGGTGCAACGAGACCTGGGTGTCATGGTACATCAGTCACTGAAAGTTGGCATGCAGGTACAGCAGGTGGTGAAGAAGTCAAATGGCATGTTGGCCTTCATAGCTAGGGGATTTGAGTATAGGAGCAAGGTCTTACTGCAGTTGTACAGGGCCTTAGTGAGGCCTCACCTGGAATGTTGTGTTCAGTTTTGGTCTCCTAATCTGAGGAAGGACATTCTTGCTATTGAAGGAGTACAGTGAAGGTTCACCAGACTGATTCCTGGGATGGCTGGACTGACATATGAGGAGAGACTGGATCAACTGGACCTTTATTCACTGGAGTTTAGAAGGATGAGAGGAGATCTCATAGAAACGTATAAGATTCTGGCGGGACTGGACAGGTTAGATGTGGGAAAAATGTTCCCGATGTTGGGGAAGTCCAGAACCAGGGACATAGTCTTAGGATAAGGGGTAGGCCATTTAGGACTGAGATGAGGAGAAACTTCTTCACTCAGAGTTGTTAACCTGTGGAATTCCCTGCTGCAGAGAGTTGTTGATGCCAGTTCATTGGATATATTCAAGAGGGAGTAAGATATGGCTCTTACGGCTAAAGGGATCAAGGCGTATGGAGAGAAATCAGGAAAGGGGTACTGAGGGAATGATCAGCCATGATCTTATTGAATGGCGGTGCAGGCTCGAAGGGCCATATGGCATGGTCCTGCGCCTATTTTCTATGTTTCTATGGTGACCAGGAAACTATCTGATTGCCTTCTGGTTCACTAATGTCCTTTTTAGGGAAGGAAATCTGCCGTCCTTACCCGGTCTGGCCTGTATGTGACTCCAGACCCACAGCTATGTGGTTGACTCTTAACTGCCCCTCTGAAATGGCCTCGCAAGCCACTCGGCTGCACCAATCCGCTACAAAAAAATGCCCTTCGCCACACGGACTGCAGCGATTTAAGAAGGTGGCTCACACCACCTTCGCAAGGGCAGTTCGAGATGGGCAATAAATGTCGGCTTTGCCAGCGATGCCAACATCCCGTAAATTAATTTTTTTTTTAATGCGCACAGCGAAATGTCCAGCTTTATAATCCTCTACTAAATTATTTGGATGTGTTTTTCCGAAACATTAAAGTGCATAACAATCATTTTCTTGTATCCTTAACAGGTTTGCTCCTTGCAGCAATGGCATTGTATTGTGGAGGTGGCCAAAAGCCGTTGCGTCCGTCATATCCCGATACTCAGTATCATCAAAGCATCATTGTCTCTAACGAAGAGGGTGGTGGCCAACAAGATAAGGTGGGTTTTCTCAAGCCCGTGTGACTGCGTCTCGCGTCTCACACTGTGAATTATAGCCGTGGCTCAGTGGGTAGCACCCTCGCCTCTGGTTCAGAGGGTCATGGGTTCCAGAGACTTACATAAGAACATAAGAAATAGGAGCAGGAGTTGGCCACACGACCCCTCGAGCCGGCTCCGCCATTCAATAAGATCATGGCTGATCTGATCATAGACTCTGGTCCACTTCCCCGCCCGCTCCCCATAACCCCTAATTCCCTTATCGGTTAAGAAACTGTCTATCTCTGTCTTAAATTTATTCAATGTCCCAGCTTCCACAGCTCTCTGAGGCAGCGAATTCCACAGATTTACAACCCTGAGGAAATTCCTCCATTTTAAATGGGTGGCCCCTTATTCTAAGATCATGCCCTCTAGTTCTAGTCTCCCCCATCAGTGGAAACATCCTCTCTGCATCCACCTTGTCAAGCCCCCTCATAATCTTTTCCGTTTCACCTAAGATCACCTCTCATTCTTCTGAATTCCAATGAGTAGAGGCCCAACCTACTCAACCATTCGTTATAATCTACGCTGACACTCCCAGTGCAGTACTGAGTGTCTTTCGAATGAGATGTTAAACCAAGGCTCTGTCTTGTCTCTCAGGTGGACTTAAAAGATCCTGTGACACTACTCCTGAAGAAGAGCAGGGGGAGTTATCCCCAGTGTCCTGGCCAATACTTATCCCTCAACCAACATAACTTTATTTTTTTTTTAAAGTTATCAGGTCATTTATCACATTGCTGTGTGCAAATTGACTGGCGAGTTTTCTACATTCCTCGACAGCACCTCCCAAACCCGCGGCCTCGACCACTTTACATCATCAGAGGCAGTCCCTCGGAATCGAGGAAGATTTGCTTCCACTCTTAAAATGAGTCCATAGGTTCCTGAACAGTCCAATACGGGAATTACAGTCTCTGGCACAGGTGGGACAGACAGTGGTTGAGGGAAAGGGTGGGTGGGGAGTCTGGTTTGCCGCACGCTCCTTCCGCTGCCTACGCTTGTTTTCTGCATGCTCTCGGCGATGAGATTCGAGGTGCTCAGCGCCCTCCCGGGTGCTCTTCCTCCACTTAAGGCGGTCTTTGGCCAGGGACTCCCAGGTGTCGGTGGGGATGTTGGACTTTATCAGGGAGGCTTTGAGGGTGTCCTTGTAACGTTTCCTCTGCCCACCTGGGGCTCGCTTGCCATGAAGGAGTTCCGAGTAGAGCGCTTGCTTTGGGAGTCTCGTGTCTGGCATGCGAACAATGTGGCCCACCCAGCAGAGCTGATCAAGTGTGGTCACCCAGAAGGACAAGGGCAGCAGGCGCATGGGAACACCACCACCTGCAAGTTCCCCTCCAAGTCACACAGCATCCTGACTTGGAAATATATCGGCCATTCCTTCATCGTCGCTGGGTCAAAATCCTGGAACTCCCTCCCTAACAGCACTGTGGGAGCACCTTCACCACACGGACTGCAGCGGTTCAAGAAGACGGTTCACCACCACCTTCCCAAGGGGCAATTAGGGATGGGCAATAAATGCTGGTGTGGCTACCGACGCCCACATCCCATGAATACATTTTTTTTAAATGAATGTGAAGCTGCCAAGATCTGCTAAATATTGTGCGGAAAGTACAGCCATGATTTAACTTGAGTTTTGTAAATGAAAATGACTTAAAATGTCATGTTGAACTACCAAGTGTTTCCTTCAGTGACCCATTGATCATTAATGTGCATTTATTTATATTTGTATATTGTGTGTGTGTGTATATATAATTAAATACTGATATATTCAATTATTAATATTTCAGTTGACTGACACAATTGTCTAGTGCAGCATGTTGAGTGAATATGTTAATTTGTAATGTTACCCACTTTTTGTAACTTTCCCCTTCACTACATCACCTGTTTTTCATGCCACTTTGTAAACATTTTGCACAAAGTCTTGGTTAATAAGAAATATCTGCCTGTGTAAAATAGATTGTTCTAGAATAGTTTTCAACCCCATTTCTTAACATATAGAGATTCACTGATTCGCTGCCACAATTGCTTATTGCCGTGCTCCCATTTTTTTTTTTCTTCAGGATCTTGCAGCACTGGATATCCCTCTGTCTACGAAACCCAACTATGCAACTGTAGATGGCCAGTATGCCGGCCAGTATGGCATCAATCAAGAGACGAATTTCGAACAAGGGCAGTATGCTCTCTCCAACCGTTTAGATGGAGTGAACGGGATGGCCACGAGCGAAGTGATAGACAGTGGAGCGATTTACGATCGGAATACGCTGTATTCCCACAACAGCATGACCAAGGGAAATATGGTGATCGTAGACGGCAGTTCACTCAGTCGCAGAAACAGTCATGGCCTGATGGATCTCCTGCGTTCGCAAGTTGACCAGGTGAATGATAATTTGGCTATATAATCAAGCTGTAAAACATAGGCAGTCCCTCGAAGCGAGGATGACTTGCTTCCAAGCCGAAAAGGGATGAGTTCACAGGTGTTTCAATGAAGGACCTAATACCCCAGGTCCTGAACCAAATCTTGAAGGGTGAAAGATGCCTGTGGGTGGATTTTTTTAACGTGTGGTGGCCGTTGCACACCAGCCACCACACGGGCTTGACAGAGCTAGGTCTTGGTCCAGTGGCAAGGGTTAACCAGGACGACTGGAGACCAGCTCTGCTGCACGGACCTAGTGTGCGCACACACATATCGCAGTGTGGGCTGTCCCGGGCCCCTGGCCCATACCTCTCCTGGGCCCCAACCACATCGTTCCACAGTCTCTCGCCAGTCCTTTGCCCCGACCTCGCCGCTCCTGCTGTATCTGCCCACACTCCAATCACCGACCTGGACCTTGGTGATGTCACTCTTCGCTCCCGTCGCAGCTCGCGCTGCTTCCTGAAGTGGCGTGCCTCCACGCTGCTCACGGGCCGCTGCTCGCCGCTCCTATTATGGTGCTGACTTGCCGCTGGTGTTCTCCCGCAGGTCGGGTACTGAGCATGGGGATAGCAGGGCTGACTGGCTTGGGGCTGGGTGTGTGGCAGAGAGAACCTGTGGGGTGGGGGGGTGAATCGCTGGGTCAGGCCAGCGATTGTCGGAGTAGGCAGCGAGGAAGGACTTCAGTTTGTAGCTGTAAAACATTGCACCTGTATCTCTCTCTATAGGATGAACTCCCAAATAATTTAAGGCCATGTATGCATGTTTTCGTTTTGATGGGGTGGAGGCTGAAATAAATCAGGCAGTAGATGTAATTTATATAGATTTTGAAAAGGCCTTCGATAAGGTCATCATGGGTAATCCCTCGGAATCGAGGAAGACTCTCTTCCACTCTAAAAGTAAGTTCTCAGGTGGCTGAACAGTCCAGTACAGGAATTACAGTCTCTCACAGGTGGGACAGACAGTGGTTGGAGGAAAGGGTGGGTGGGGAGTCTGGTTTGCCGCACGCTCCTTCCGCTGCCTGCGCTTGCTTGCTGCATGCTCTGGGCGACGAGACTCGGTGCTCAGCGCCCTCCTGGATGCTCTTCCTCCATTTAAGACGGTCTGTGGGACCCCCAGGTGTCGGTGGGGATGTTGCACTTTATCAGGGAGGCTTTGAGGGTGTCCTTGAAATGTTTCCTCTGCTCACCTGGGGCTTGCTTACCATGTAGGGGTTCCAAGTAGAGCGCTTGCTTTGGGAGTCTCGTGTCAGGCATACAGACGATGTAGCCCTTCGATAAGGCCAACATAATAGACTGATGAACAAATTCAGAGAATGCAGAGTCGGGGGACAAGTAGCAGAATGGATCGCTAGCTGGCTTAGAAACATAGAAACCTAGAAAATAGGTGCAGGAGGAGGCCATTCAGCCCTTCGAGCCTGCATCACCATTCAATAAGATCATGGCTGATCAATCCCTCAGTACCCCTTTCCTGCTTTCTCTCCATACTCCTTGATCCCTTTAGCCGTAAGGGCCATATCTAACTCCCTCTTGAATATATCCAATGAACTGGCATCAACAACTCTCTGCGGCAGGGAATTCCACAGGTTAACAACTCTCTGAGTGAAGAAGTTTCTCATCCTCTCGGTCCTAAATGGCTTACCCCTTATCCTTAGACTGTGTTCCCTGGTTCTGGACTTCCCCAACATTGGGAACATTCTTCCTGCATCTAACCTGTCCAATCCCATCAGAATTTTATGTTTCTATGAGATCCCCTCTCATCCTTCTAAACTCCAGTGAATACAGGCCCAGTAGATCCAGTCTCTCCTCCTGTCAGTCCTGCCATCCCAGGAATCAGTCTGGTGAACCTTCGCTGCACTCCCTCAATAGCAATAATGTCCTTCCTCCGATTAGGAGACCAATATTCCAGGTGAGGCCTTACCAAGGCCCTGTACAACTGCAGTAAGACCTCCCTGCTCCTATACTCAAATCCCCTAGCTATGAAGGCCAACATACCATTTGCCACCTTCACCACCTGCTGTACCTGCATGCCAACTTTCAATGACTGATGTACCATGACACCCAGGTCTCGTTGCACCTCCCCTTTTCCTAATCTGCCACCATTCAGATAACATTCTGCCTTTGTGTTTTTCCACCAAAGTGGATAACCTCACTTTTATCCACATTATACTGCATCTGCCATGCATTTGCCCACTCACCCAACCTGTCCAAATCACCCTGCAGCCTTTTAGCGTCCTCCTCACAGCTCACACCACCACCCAGTTTAGTGTCATCTGCAAACTTGGAGATATTACACTCAATTCCCTCATCCAAATCATTACAATATGCATTAAAGAGCTGGGGTCTCAGCACTGAGCCCTGCGGCACTCCGCTAGTCACTGCCTGCCATTCTGAAAAGGACCCGTTTATCCCGATTCTCTGCTTCCTGTCTACCAACCAGTTCTCTATCCATGTCAATACATTACCCCCCCAACAGAATGAAAACAGAGTGGGGGTAAAGGGTAGCTATTCACAGTGACAGAAGGTGGGTAGTGGTGTTCCACAAGGATCAGTGCTGGGACCACTATTCACAATTTATATTAACGATTTAGACTTTGGAATCTAACACAATTTCTAAATTTGCGGATGACACCAAATTGAAGGCAATAATCAATACTAAGGAGGGCTGCAACAAATTACAGGAGGACATTAATAACCTTGCAGATTGGGCATATTATTGGCAAATTAAGTTCAACACAAATTACATTTTGGTAGGAAGGATAGGGAGGTCACTTACTCGGAGGGTTGTGTGAAATAGCTGGGGTAGAGGAACAAAGGTATCGGAGTACACATACACAAAGCACTGAAAGTTGTGACACAGGTTAACAAGGGCATTTATTTTTTTTAAAAAAGCAAATCAAGCACTCAGGTTTATTTCTAGAGGTATAGAGTTGAAAAGTGGGGAAGTTATGCTAAACCTGTATTGAACCTTGGTTAGACCACACTTGGAGCACTGCGTACAGTTCTGGTCACCATATTATAAAAAGGGTATAGAGGCACTGGAGATGTTGCAGAGAAGATTTACAAGGATGATACCAGAAATGCACGTGTGTACATTTCAGGAAAGGATGAACAAGCTGGGTCTTTTTTTCCTTGAACAAAGGCGGCTGAGGAGGTGACCTAATAGAGCTCTTTAACATTATGAAAGGTTTTGATAGTGGGGAAGAGCATAATTAGAGGCCATCAATATAAGATCGTCACCCAGAAATCCAATGGGGAATTCTTTACCCAGAGAGTGGTGAGAATGTGGAACTCGTTGCCACAGGGAGTGGTTGAGGCGAATAGTATCGATGCATTTAAGGGGAGGCTGGACAAGCACATGGGGGAGAAGGGAATAGAGGGTTATGCTGATGGATTTAGATGAGGAAAGACTGGAGGAGGCTCAAGTGGGGCATAAACGCCGGCATGGACTGGTTGGGCCGAATGGCCTGTTTCTGTGCCGTATATTCTCGAATGATACGGCACAGAAGATGACCATTCGGCCCATCGTGCCTGTGCCTGCTCTTTGGAAGAGTGATCCCATTAGTCCCACACCCCCCTGCTCTTTCCCCATAGCCCTGCACATTTCCACCCTTCAATTCTCTTTTTTAAGTTATTATTGAATCTGTTTACACCACCTTGATCATATCTCCCTACATAAAATAAAATTCTCCTCAGCTCGTCTCTGGTTCTTTCACCAATCACCTTTTGAAAAATCTGTGGAATTCTCTGCCCCAGAGAGCTGTGAAGGCTGAGTCATTGAATATATTTAAGGCAGAGATAGACAGATTTTTGAGCGATAAGGGAGTAAAGGGTTATGTGGAGCGGGCAGGGAAGTGGAGCTGAGTCCATGATCAGATCAGACATGATCTTATTGAATGGCGGAGCAGGCTCGAGGGGCCAAATGGCCGACTCCTCCTATTATGAGAATGAGGTTTAGCAAAAAGTAATCCTTTGCCCCTTTTTAATCTGCAGTAAACATTAAACACACATCTGGCAGTCCGAAAAAGAAAATTACGTTGATAGATTTTTGGTTGTTAAGGGAATCTCATCATAGGCAGTCCCTCAATCGAGGAAGACTTGCTTCCACTTGTAAAATGAGTCCTTGGGTGGCTGAACAGTCCAATATGAGAGCCTCCATCCCTGTCACAGGTGGGACAGACAGTGGTTGAGGGAAAGGGTGGGTGGGACTGGTTTGCCGCACGCTCCTTCCGCTGCCTGCGCTTGCTTTCTGCATGCTCTCGGCGACGAGACTCGAGGTGCTCAGCGCCCTCCCGGATGCACTTCCTCCACTTAGGGCGGTCTTTGGCCAGGGACTCCCAGGTGTCAGTGGGGATGTTTCATTTTATCAGGGAGGCTTTGAGGGTGTCCTTGTAACGTTTCCTCTGCCTACCTGGGGCTCGCTTGCCATGTAGGAGTTCCGAGTAGAGCGCTTGCTTTGGGAGTCTCGTGTCGGGCATGCGGACAATGTGGCCCGCCCAGCGGAGCTGATCGGGGGAATCTCGGGATAGGGGGGTTGAGGTAGAAGATTAATGTGATCTTACTGAATGGCGGAGCAGACTTGAGGGGCCGAATGGCCTACTCCTGCTCCTATTTCTCATGTACTTAGCTTTTAGTTATAAGTTTTGTTTCACAGTTCATACTGAAAAGCCACTGCAAGTCTAACTTGCTGTTTGATTTGCTTAAGGTCTACGAAGAAGAGGAGGAGGAACTGGGAGAACGGGCTATCGTCACTGATTATCTACAGGAATATCCACTCAAGGGAGCTGAGTCAGTTAATGGGTCTGTTGGCCGCTGCAGCAATATGCGAGAGAATGCAGGAGCGGACTATTTGAACAATCTGGGACCTCAGTTCGACCCCTTTGTCAATGTTTCAATAAAAAGATAACAACCATGTCGGAGTTTCAAACCGTTTGAACCAACTCTCTTTTTATATCTTGTGAAAGGTATTTTACAAATGGATGTTTTGGATTGGAGCACTTCTGAGCCAATCGTTGACTTGTATTCTTTCTCTGCGTTTATCATACTGAATGGAATTCAACAAATTACCAGACTAGCTGGGCAGTATAAAATTCTTACGACAAAGATGCACCCCCTTCATTTTATTACTGGCGAATGCATTAGAAGGATAGAAATTTACAGCACGGAAGGAGGCCATTTCGGCCCATCGTGTCTGCACCAGCTGACCGAGCTACCCGGCCTAATCCCACTTTCCAGCTCTCGGTCTGTAGCCCTGTAGGTTACGGCACTTCAAGTGCACATCCAAGTACTTTTTTAATGCAGAGTTTCTGCCTCTACCACCCTTTCAGGCAGTGAGTTCGAGACTCGAACCACCTTCTGGGTGAAAAGTTCTCGACTCTCCTCTAAACCTTCAACCAATTACTTTATTAACATTTGGAAGCTAGACACAATTTGTACATAATGTCAATTTTTTAAAAAAACGTGTTAAGTATTAAACTGTCGATGTAAAATATCCCTGCAGAGTTTTTAGGGGTGAGGGTGTAAATAGAAGATACCGCACAATTAGTACTGTCTTACTCTCTCTGCCAATTGGACAATTAAAGCTGGGCTTGAGTTGGCTACACTTGAGTGCGAAGCCAGTATATAACCTGAAATACAGGTTCCCCTTACCCTTTGGTATCAGCAAGGGATTTCTTGCGCGCGCGTAGATACCTACCATCGAGGACTCTACTCGGCGCCGAGCCTGCGGCCTACATCACGCCGTAGGCAACTAGGCCCATACAGCAGTGTCTGGTCTTCAGTCGTCTTGGACCCCCTTGCCACTGGACCAAGACCTTGCTCAGCGTAGCCTGTGTGCAACGACCACCCCACGTTAAAAGAACTCGCGCACAGGCCTCTTCCACTACCTATGATGAGAATGTTGAGTGAGGACATCGTCCTGTTTGGCAGTGTTGGAATGAGCTGCTGATGCTCCCTGCCTAGACTCACCTGAAGATTAGGCGCTCGAGTCACGTAGCCTAATCTTCAGGCGCCTGTGCCTGTGGGAACGGACACACCCCAGCGTGAGTTGGCACCGTCTCGGTTTGGGAAGGTAGAGATTCGCAGAGTTTAGTACTTGCTGCAGGGTCCATATTAATGTATAGCTGGCCTGCCTGTGTTCATTCTCTGGGGGCGTGTGTTGTCAGCATTTACTACCTAGCTCGAGTTGCCTTTTGAGAAGGTGGTGAGCCGCCGCCTTGATCCACTGCTCCAAGCTGTGCTAGCAAGATCCAGATTGATCCTTGTTCAAGTGGTTTGTAAAATGGAAGTGCAGCTTACTCGTGTTGGGTGGGATTGTACTGCTTGTCAAGCTCACTTTTTATATGTTGTCTTTTTTTTTTGGAGGTTGGTTGAAATTTTAGTTCCTCAGGAGTGGTAACCAAACCACTGGAAGGAAAGTGGTTGTTTTCCGAAACCCCTCCTCCCTTAAGCCTCCCTTTAAAACCTCATCGTAGGCGGTCCCTCGAACGAGGATTACTTGCTTCCACACCAAAAGGGATAAGTTCAAAGATGTTTCAATGAAGGACCTGATGTCCCAGTCCTGAACTCCAGGGGTGGAAGATGCCCTGTGCGTGGATTTTTTTAACGTGGGGTGACCGTTGCACACCAGCCACCACACGGGCTTGACAGAGCTAGGTCTTGGTCCAGTGGCAAGGGTTAACCAGGACGACTGGAGACCGGCTCTGCTGCACGGACCCAGTGCGCGCACAGTGTGGGCTGGGCCCTGTACCCTCATTAGCCGCTCCTCCGCCACGATCTCGCGCCTATGGTCACCTATCCTAGTATCTCCCTGTGGCTCGGTGTCACATTTTGCCTGATAACTATTCCTGTTGAAGTGCCGTGAGACGTTTTTACATTGAAGTTGCTTCATAAATGCAAGTTTTTGTAAATCGACTCCACCACACACAACGCCTCGCACGGACACACTCACCCCTCCCCCCCCATTCCCTCCTTGTCGTAGATGATCAGTGCTGTTTTCTTGGGGGAGAGGTGGTGGAGAGAGACTTGATTTCATTTTCTAGGTAAAAGTGCAGAATGTTGTCTCTTTGAGAAAATTTTCTTTTAAAAAAGAAACGCTTCTGGGGTTTAGTTCATGTTCCAATAAGTTTTTGGTAAATTTAGTGAACTCCGCACTCCAAACAGGCAGAGATTGGGCCTTGGTTTCTGCCGCAGTGCACCCTTACAGCATGCCAACCAGCTTGTAAATGGATTGTGGATTTGTAGTTTGGCTGCAAATAATGCCTACCGGGAGTGTAGAATCAGTGAATTTACCCAATTTGTGTTTCTAGAAATGTGTTTCAATTGTAATGCTTCAAATAAGCTGCTTCTATTGTGTGCTGTTTTTAAAATACAGGAAATGTGAGCTCTCGGTGGTTACACTTGTGTAAGTATGCAGAAATGCCTGTAATTTCAAATACTGTACAGTAAACCTATCCCTTAAGGCAGTGCACAAAACGTGGCACTAACTATCTTACAATGATGGACTTGCACAGATCCTGAACAAAATTGCTAGGTATTTCCAAACGTGTTCAAACCTTCTACGGCAGTTCTGGATTTCAACAGTCATCGCAATGCTATGTTGGTTCAGAGTGGCATTCATCTTGATGTAATCGGAGATGTCTGACTATATCTATATCTGTCAAAATGTACTTGTAAAATAAAATTGTTATACATAAGGAGGAGTAGGCTCTTTTCATAAATATAGAAATTTACAGCACCAAAAGAGGCCATTTCGGCCCATTGTGTCCGCACCGGCAGACAAAGAGCCGCACGGCCCTCGGTCAGCAGCCCTGACGGTTACATATAAACCTATGAACAATGAACAATGGCGGTAAGGTAAAGAGCACCCGGCCCAACCAGTCCGCCCCACACAACTGCGACACCCCTTACACTGAAACATTCTACACTCCACCCCAACCGGAGCCATGTGATCTCCTGGGAGAGGCAAAAACCAGATTTAAAAACCCAGGCCAAAAAATCTGGAAAAATTCTTCGCCGACCCGTCCAGGAGATCACCCTGGCTGTATTCGATTCCCTGAAGTACTTAACATTTATATGTGCTCCGTCCAACAAAAGGTCATCCAGTCTAATCCCAATTACCAGCTCTAGGTCTGTAACCCTGCAGGTTAGTGCACGTTAAGTGCCCATCCAACCATCTCTTAAAAGTGGTGAGGGTTTCTGCATCCACCACTCTTCCAGGCAGCAAGTTCCAGATCCCCACAACCCTCTGCGTGAAGAAGCCCCTTCCCTCCTCAAATCCACTCTAAACCTTCCACCAACCACCTTAAAACTATGTCTACTCGTAATAGACCCCTCCACCAATGGAGCAGTGTCAGTGAGGCGAGCATGGGGAGGCCTATAAAGGCCTAATGTTGGCGGCAGTCCGAGCAGCATCGGAGAGGCGAGTGTGGTGAGGCCTAAAAAGGCGTGGCTTGTGCAGTTGTAGCAGGGAGAGAAGGCAAAAAAGTAGAAAGAAATCGAAAGGTGATGTCACAGCCAAGGGGGTTAGTGATTGGCTGGTGATTGGTAAGTAGCTTTTCTTTTTTCTATATCAGCAAGTAACCTTTTGCATTGTTACCAATTTAAGTTTATCTAAGGGTTAAGTCATGGCAGGAGAGCTCGGACACGTGTTATGCTCCTCCCGTACTATGTGGGAACTCGGACGCTTCCGATGTCCCTGACGACTACGTGTGCGGGAAGTGCATACGCCTCCAGCTCCTGACAGACCGCGTTGCGGCACTGGAGCTGCAGGTGGATGAACTCTGGAGCATCCACGATGCTGAGAATGACAGCCAGCTAGGGAATGGAAGACCAGCAGGAAGAGCAGTGCAAGGAAGGTAGTGCAGAGATCCCCTGCGGTCATCCCCCTGAAAAACAGATACACCGCTTTGGGTACTGTTGAGGGGGATGACTCATCAGGGGAGGACAGCAGCAGCCAAGTTCATGGCACCGTAGGTGGCTCTGCTGCACAGGAGGGCAGGAAAAAGAGTGGGAGAGCGATAGTGATAGGGGATTCGATTGTAAGGGGAATAGATAGGCGTTTTTGCAGCCGCAATCGAGACTCCAGGATGGTATGTTGCCTCCCTGGTGCAAGGGTCAATGATGTCTCAGCGGGATCAGGACATTCTGAAAAGGGAGGGTGAACAGTCAGTTGTAGTGGTGCATATAGGTACCAAGGATATAGGTAAAAAACAGGATAAGGTCCTACGAGACGAATTTAGGGAGCTAGGAGTTAAATTTAAAAAGTAGGACCTCAAAAGTAGTAATCTCAGGATTGCTACCAGTGCCATGTGCTAGACAGAGTAAGAATCGCAGGACAGCTCGGATGAATACGTGGCTTGAGGAGTGGTGCAGAAGGGAGGGATTCAAATTCCTGGGACATTGGAACCGGTTCTGAGGGAGGTGGGACCAGTACAAACCGGATGGTCTGCACCTGGACAGGACCGGAACCAATGTCCCAGGGGGAGTGTTTGCTAGTGCTGTTGGGGAGGAGTTAAACTAATATGGCAGGGGGATGGGAACCTATGCAGGGAGACAGAGGGAAATAAAATGAAGTCCGAAGCAAAAGATAGAAAGGAGAATAGTAAAAGTGGATGGCAGAGAAACCCAAGGCAAAAAAAAAGGGCCACATTACATCCAAATTCCAAAAGGGCAAAGTATGTTAAAATGACAAGCCTGAAGGCTCTGCGCCTCAATGCGAGGAGTATTCGGAATAAGGTGGACAAATTAACTGCGCAGATAGCAGTTAACGGATACGATGTGATTGGCATCACGGAGACATGGCTCCAGGGTGACCAAGGCTGGGAACTCAACATCCAAGGGTATTGAGCATTTAGGAAGGATAAACAGAAATGAAAAGGAGGCGGGGTGGTGTTGCTGGTTAAAGAGGAAATTAATGCAATTGTAAGGAGGGACATTAGCTTGGATGATGTGGAATCTGTATGGGTGGAGCTGCGGAATACCAAAGGGCAGAAAACGCTAGTGGGAGTTGTGTATAGACCACCAAACAGTAGTAGTGAGGCTAGGGACAGTATCAAACAAGAAATTAGGGATGTGTACAATAAAGGTACAGCAGTTATCATGGGTGACTTTAATCTACATATTGATTGGGCTAACCAAACTGGTAGCAATGCGGTGGAGGAGGATTTCCTGGAGTGTATTTGGGATGGTTTTCTAGACCAATATGTTGAGGAACCAACCAGAGAGCTGGCCATCCGAGACTGGGTGATGTGTAATAAGAAAGGACAAATTAGCAATCTTGTTGTGCGAGGCCCCTTGGGGAAGAGTGACCATAATATGGTAGAATTCTTTATTAAGATGGAAAGTGACACAGTTAATTCGGAAACTAGGGTCCTGAACTTAAGGAAAGGTAACTTCGATGGTGTGAGGCGTGAATTGTCTAGAATAGACTGGCAAACGATACTTAAAGGGTTGACGGTGGATAAGCAATGGCAAACATTTAAAGATCACATGGATGAACTTCAACAATTGTACATCCCTGTCTGGAGTAAAAATAAAATGGGGAAGGTGGCTCAACCGTGGCTAACAAGGGAAATTAAGGATAGTGTTAAAGCCAAAGAAGAGGCATATAATTTGGCTCGAAAAAGCGACAAACCTGAGGACTGGGAGAAATTTAGAATTCAACAGAAGAGGACAAAGGGTTTAATTAAGAGGGGGAAAATAGAGTACGAGAGGAAGCTTGCTGGGAACATTAAAAACTGACTGCAAAACCTATAAATATGTGAAGAGAAAACGTAGGTCCCTTGCAGTCAGATTCGATTAATTTATAATGTGGAACAAAGAAATGGCAAACGAATTGAACAAATACTTCGGTTCCGTCTTCAAGAAGGAAGAGACAAATAACCTTCCGATTGTACTAGGGGACAGTAGGTCGAGTGAGAAGGAGGTACTGAAGGACATCCTTAGGTGGGAAATTGTGTTAGGGAAACTGATGGGATTGAAGGCCGATAAATCCCTGGAGCCTGATAGTCTGCATCCCAGAGTACTTAAAGAAGTGGCCCTAGAAATAGTGGATGCAACAATGATCATTTAACAACAATCTATCAAACCTGGATCAGTTCCTATGGACTGGAGGGTAGCTAATGTAACACTACTTTTTAAAAAAGGAGGGAGAGAGAACATAAGAACATAGAACATAATAATTAGGAACAGGAGTAGGCCATCTAGCCCCTCGAGCCTGCTCCGCCATTCAACAAGATCATGGCTGATCTGGCCATGGACTCAGCTCCACTTACCCACCTGCTCCCCGTAACCCTAATTCCCTTATTGGTTAAAAATTTATCTATCTGTGATTTGAATACATTCAATGAGCTAGCCTCAACTGCTTCCTTGGGCAGAGAATTCCACAGATTCACAACCCACTGGGAGAAGAAATTCCTTTTCAACTAGGTTTTAAATTGGCTCCCCCGTATTTTGAGGCTGTGCCCCCTAGTTCTAGTCTCCCCGACCAGTGGAAACATCCTCTCTGCCTCTATCTTGTCTATCCCTTTCATTATTTTAAATGTTTCTATAAGATCACCCCTCATCCTTCTGAACTCCAACGAGTAAAGACCCAGTCTACTCAATCTATCATCATAAGGTAACCCTCTCATCTCCGGAATCAGCCTAGTGAATCGTCTCTGTACCCCCTCCAAAGCTAGTATAGCCTTCCTTAAGTAAGGTGACCAAAACTGCATGCAGTACTCCAGGTGCGGCCTCACCAATACCCTATACAGTTGCAGCAGGACCTCCCTGCTTTTGTACTCCATCCCTCTCGCAATGAAGGCCAACATTCCATTCGCCTTCCTGATTACCTGCTGCACCTGCAAACTAACTTTTTGGGATTCATGCACAAGGACCCCCAGGTCCCTCTGCACCGCAGCATGTTGTAATTTCTCCCCATTCAAATAATATTCACTTTTACTGGGTTTTTTTTCCAAGGTGGATGACCTCACACTTTCCGACATTGTATTCCATCTGCCAAACCTTAGCCCATTCGCTCAACCTATCTAAGTCTCTTTGCAGCCTCTCTGTGTCCTCTACACAACTCGCTTTCCCACTAATCTTTGTGTCATCTTCAAATTTTGTTACACTACACTCTGTCCTCTCTTCCAGGTCATCTATGTATATTGTAAACAGTTGTGGTCCCAGCACCGATCCCTGTGGCACACCACTAACCACTGATTTCGAACCGGAAAAGGACCCATTTATCCCGACTCTCTGCTTTCTGTTCGCCAGCCAATTCTTGATCCATGCTAATACATTTCCTCTGACTCCACGTACCTTTATCTTCTGCAGTAACCTTTTGTGTGGCACCTTATCGAATACCTTTTGGAAATCTAAATACACCACATCCATCGGTACACCTCTATCCACCATGCTCATTATATCCTCAAAGAATTCCAGTAAATTAGTTAAACATGATTTCCCCTTCATGAATCCATGTTGCGTCTGCTTGATTGCACTATTCCTATCTATCTGTCCCACTATTTCTTCCTTAATGATAGCTTCAAGCATTTTCCCCACTACCGATGTTAATCTAACCGGCCTATAGTTACCTGCCTTTTGTCTGCCCCCTTTTTTAAACGGAGGCGTTACAGAGAAAATGGGTAATTGTAGACCGGTTAGCCTGACATCAGTCGTGGGGGAAATGTTGGAATCAATCATTAAGGATGAAATCGCAGCGCATTTGGAAAGCAGTGACAGGATCGAACCGAGTCAGCATGGATTTATGAAAGGGAAATCATGCTTGATGAATCTTCTGGAATTTTTTGAGGATGTAACTAGTAGAGTGGACAAGGGAGAACCAGTGGATGTGGTGTATTTGGACTTTCAAAAGGCTTTTGACAAGGTCCCACACAAGGGATTGGTGTGCAAAATCAAAGCGCATGGTATTGGGGGTAATGTACTGACATGGATAGAGAACTGGTTGTCAGACAGGAAGCAGAGAGTCGGGATAAACTAGTCCTTTTCAGAATGTCAGGCAGTGAGGTGCTGCAGGGCTCAGTGCTGGGACCCCAGCTCTTTACAATATACATTAATGATTTGGATGAAGGGATTGAGTGTAATGTCTCCAAGTTTGCAGATGACACTAGGCTGGGTGGCGGTGTAAGCTGTGAGGGGGACGCTAAGAGGCTGCAGGGAGTTATGGACAGGTTAGTTGAGTGGGCAAATGCATGGCAGATGCATTATAATGTGGATAAACATGAGGTTACCCACTTTGGTGTCAAAAACACAGGCAGAATATTATCTGAATGGCAGCAGATTAGGAAAAGGAGAGGTGCAACAAGACCAGGGTGTCATGGTACATCAGTCATTGAAAGTTGGCATGTAGGTACAGCAGGTGGTGAAGAAGGCAAATGATATGTTGGCCTTCATAGGGGATTTGAGTATAGGAGCAGGGAGGTCTTACTGCAGTTGTACAGTGAGGCCTCACCTGGAATATTGTGTTCAGTTTTGGTCTCCTAATCTGAGGAAGGACATTCTTGCTATTGAGGGAGTGCAGCGAAGGTTCACCAGACTGATTCCTGGGATGGCAGGACTGACATGAGGAGAGACTGGATCGACTGGGCCTGTATTCACTGGAGTTTAGAAGGATGAGAGGGCATCGCCTAGAAATACATAAAATTCTGACGGGACTGGACAGGTTAGATGCAGGAAGAATTTTCCCGATGTTGGGGAAGTCCAGAACCAGCAGACATAGTCTAAGAATAAGGGGTAAGCCATTTAGGACTGAGATGAGGAGAAACTTCTTCACTCAGAGAGTTGTTAACCTGTGGAATTCTCTACCGCAGAGAGTTGTTGATACCAGTTCATTAGATATATTCAAGGGGGAGTTAGATATGGCTCTTACAGCTAAAAGGATCAAGGGGTATGGAGAGAAAGCAGGAACGGGGTACTGAGGTGAATGATCAGCCATGATCTTATTGAAGGCGGTGCAGGCTTGAAGAGCTGAATGGCCTACTCCTGCACCTATTTTCTATGTTTTCTGTACGATGACCAAAACTGCACGCAATACTCCAGCTGTGGCCTAACCAACGTATTATACAAATTAAGCATAACCTCCCTGCTCTTATATCCTATGCCTCAGCCAATAAAGGCAAGCATTCCATATGCCTTCTTAACCTCCTTATCCACCTGCCTGCTACTTTCAGGGATCTGTGGACAAGCACTCCAAGATCCCTTTGTTCATCTACACTATTAAGTGGCCTACCGCTTAATGTGTATCCCCTTTCCTTATTGGCCCTCCCAAAGTGCATCACCTCACACTTCTCTGAATTAAATTCCATTTGCCACTGCTCTGCCCACCTGACCAGTAGATTGATGTCCTCCTGCAGCCCATGACTTTCCTCTTCATTATCAACCACACAGCCAATTTTAGTGCCATCTGCAAACTTCTTAATCATACTCCCTATGATCAAATCTAAATCGTTGATAACGTTTCAGAAGAGCTATGCAGTTTGTTGAATTTAACACATAGCAGTTTTGCATTAAAATGATTTATTTGAATACACCAACCAAATTTACTTAACTTGATGCAGCACAGTATTTGCTGGATTGATAGATTGCACATAATTAATGACTGAAACCAATATTTCGCACCATTTTACATTGGGGATACTACGCGCATGAAGGAAGACTTACATTCCGATCGCGCCTTTCACGACCACCAGACCTTCCTACTGCCAATTCAGTACTTTTTGAAGTGCAGTCACTGTTGTAATATGGGAAGCGCGGCAGCCAATTTGCGCACAGCAAGCTCCCACAAACGGCATTGGGATAAATAGTGGCCCAGGAGACGGGCTAAATCCCGCTGCTCTCTTCGAAACAGTGCCATGGGATCCTTTACTTCCACCTAAGGGGACAGATGGGGCCTCGGTTTAACATCTCATCTTAAAATTGGGACCTCCGACAGTGCAGCACTCCCTCAGCACTGCACTTGGAGTGTCAGCCTGGATTTTTGTGCTCCAGTCTCTGGAGTGGGACTTGACTCCAAGGCACGCGTGCTATGCACTGAGTCTATATCAGATATCGTGAGTTCAATACTGCAGAAAGCCTAGAAGAGTATAGAAAGTGTAGGGGTGAAATTAAGGAGGAAATAAGGAAAGCAAAAAGAGGACATGAAAAAATACTGGCAAGTAAAAGTAAAATCCATGCTAATATGTTACCCCCAACCCCGTGAGTTCCTATCTTGTGCAGTAACCTTTTATGTGGCACCTTATCGAATGCTTTTTGGAAGTCCAAATACACCACATCTACTGGTTCCCCTTTATCCACCCTATTTGTTACATCCTCAAAGAACTCCAGCAAATTTGTCAAACATGACGTCCCCTTCATAAATCCATGCTGACCCTGCCTGACCAGTCACCCCTGTGCTCGCTGACCTACATTGACTCCCAGTCCGGCAATGCCTTGAATTGAATATTATCAACATTGTTTTCAACTCCCTCCATGACCTCGTCCCTCCCTATCACTGTAACCTCCTCCAGCCCTACAACCCTCCCAGATCTCTGCGCTCCACCAATTCTGATCCCTTGCGCATCCCCTGATTGTAATCGCTCCACCATTGGTGGCCGTGCCTTGATTTGTCTAGGCCTCAAGTTCCGGGATTCCCTCCTTAAACCTCTCCGCCTCTCTTTCCTCCTTTAAGATGTTCCTAGCTTTTGGCCATTGCCCTAATATCTCCTTATGTGGCTCGGTATCACATTTTGTTTGATAACGCTCCTCTGAAGTGTCTTGGGACACTTTGCTGTGGTTGCTATGTTAAAGGCTCTATATAAATGGCAGTTGTTGTTGTTGGTGTTGTAAATGAGGAAGTGCCGCACTGTCGGAGGTGCCGTCTTCCGGATGAGGCATTAAACCGAGGCCCCATCTACTCTCTCGCGTGGGATATAAAAGATGCCTTTGCACTATTGCGAAGAAGAGCAGGGGAGTTACCCCTGTTGTCCTGGGCCAATATTTATCTCCTTCAACCAACAACACTAAAAAACAGATTATCTAATATTTTATCTCCTAGCTGTTTGTGGCCACAAATTAGCTGCCGCGATTCAAATATTACATAAGAACATAAGAAATCGGAGCAGAAGTAGGCCATATGGCCCCTCGAGCCTGCTCCGCCATTTAATACGATCATGGCTGATCTGATCATGGACTCAGCTCCACTTCCCTGCCCACTCCCCATAACTCCTTATCCCCTTATCGGTTAAGAAACTGTCTATTTCTGTCTTAAATTTATTCAATGTCCCAGCTTCCACAGCTCTCTGAGGCAGCGAATTCCACAGATTTACAACCCTCTGAGAGAAGAAATTTCTCCTCATCTCAGTTTTAAATGGGCGGCCCCTTATTCTAAGATCAAGCCCCCTAGTTCTAGTCTCCCCCATCAGTGGAAACATCCTCTCTGCATCCACCTTGTCAAGCCCCCTCATAATCTTATACGTTTCGATAAGATCACCTCTCATACTTCTGAATTCCAATGAGTAGAGGCCCAACCTCCTCAATCTTTCCCCATAATTCAATCTCGGAATCAACCTTGTGAACCTTCTCTGAACTGCCTCCAAAGCAAGAATATCCTTTCGTAAATATGGAAACCAAAACTGCACGCAGTATTCCAGGTGTGGCCTCACCAATACCTTATATAGCTGTAGGAAGACGTCCCTACTTTTATACTCCACTCCTTTGCAATAAAGGGCAAGATACCATTGGCCTTCCTGATCACTTACTGTACCTGCATGCTATCCTTTTGTGTTTCATGCAAAGTACCCCCAGGTCCCACTGCACTGCGGCACTTTGAAATCTTCTCCATTTAAATCATAACTTACAGGGATTGACTACGCTTCAACAGGTTCTCGATTGGCTGCGAAAGGGTGTGGGGACGTACAGAGGTCATGAAAGGCACTATAGAAATGCAGGTTTTTTTTATGATGAGGAATTTAACTGCCCCGCGCCTGTTAAGCATGTAATCGTTCAGCTGCATCACAAAGCTGATGCATTCGCCCTTACCGCACAAACAGGTTTTGCAAGGTGTCTTCACCAGGGAGTGGCTGGGTTTGGTATTTATTGTCAATAGTAATGTAATCCTTTAATGTGATACCAAGCATGGAAAGGTCCTTTGTTGCAGGTTGAGTGCACACCCTGGAATTGATGTGCCTGACAATTAATTGGAAATATATTATTTGCAAAAGCACTTTGAAACATCATAAAGTGTGCGAATGGAAAGGTAGGTGTTATGTTGAAGAGAATTTACTGTGATTTAAAGGCTGCATTAGAGGGAGTAGCGTGCGAAGACTCGGCCCGGAAATCAGCACGGTCTTGGCCTGCAAGACCATCAGCAGGCCGGGGCCATTGGAGGGAGCAGCGTGTGGCGGTATACCACTGCAGGGAGCAGTGCGTGCTGCTGCAGGAGGGCGACGGCTGCGAAGCCAGGTCGCTGACTGCAGTGCGGGCAGGCACAGCAGGAGGGGAGAAGGAGCGGCAAGAGTCCATAGAGGGAAGTGATCGGGGCTGGGAGAGGCGTGAATCTGGGGCCTAGAAGAGGCGAGGGCCCAGGGGCAGCATGGGCCCAGCCCACACTGCGATATGTGTGCGCACTAGGTCCGTGCAGCAGGGCAGGTCTCCAGTCGTCCTGGTTAACCCTTGCCACTGGACCAAGACCTAGCTCTGTCAAGCCCGTGTGGTGGCTGGTGTGCAACGGTCACCCCACGTTAAAAAAATCCACGCACAGGCATCTTCCACCCTTCAACATGTCGTTCGGGATCTGGAATATTAGGTCCTTCATTGAAACATCTGTGAACTCATCCCTTTTTTGGCGTGGAAGCAAGTCATCCTCGATACGGGGGACTGCCTATTATGATGATGGTTATGATTAGAATAACTCCACAAGACTGTATACTGTAAGCTCAAACTGTTGTGACCTTGGTCTCTTTATTGTAACTCCAGAGTGAGGAAGCAGCATGGTAGACTGCCTTTTATACCTGCTTGCCCAAGGTGTGCAGGTGACCCTTGGGTCTCCCATAGGTGCGCCCCCTGGTGGCAAGTCTTATACATTGGTAATGTTTACATACATAACAGTAGGAACATAGGAACAGTAGGAGGCCATTCAGTCCCTCGAGTCCCTTCTGCCATTCAATTAGATCATGACTGATCTGTGACCTAACTCCCTTTGCCCGCCCTGGTTCCATAACCCTTAATAACCTTACCCAACAAAAATCTATCAGTCTCAGATTTGAAATTGTCAATGGACCCCCAGCCTCAACAACTTTGGGGGAGAGAGTTCCAGATTCCCACTGCCCGTTGTGTGAAGAAGTGCTTCCTGACATCACCCCTGAACGGCCTGGTTCTAATTTTAAGGTGACGCCCCTCTTGTTCTGGATACCTCCCATCTCCCCCTGCCCCCCAACCAGAGGAAATAGATTCTCTCTCACTGCGCTATTAAATCCTTTAATCATCTTAAACACTTTAATTAGCTCGCGTTCCTATGTTCCGAAGCTCGAGTTAGACCTTCCTTCTCTCTTCAAGGGATTGCAACCACAGTCTGTGCAATCTGTCCTCATAATTTATCCCTTTCAGCCCCGTGTATCGTTCTAGCAAATCTGCGCTGCTCCCACTCCGAAGTCAATTTCTCCTTCCTGAGATGCCGTGCCCAGAACTGAACCCAGTACTCCAAATGAGGACAACCAGAGTTCTGTCCAGCTTAGGAACCTAGGATCAGGAGGAAACCCTCAAGTCTGTTCTGCGATGAGATCAAGGCTGATCTGTGACCTAACTCCATATACCCACCTTTGCCCCATATACCTCAACATTGTGGGCCACCCCGACCTGCGAGAGGACACCACCACAGGTCAGGAGGAGAGCAAGAGCCACTGCAGCTTCCAACGCGAGCCGACACAAATGTGCGACGGCTTCGAGATGGGCGACTGGGTGACATCATCAATACCCAGGCCGCAGTTGGGAGCGTGGGCAGGAGCACGGGCGGGGCCCTGGTACAGCGGAGGAGCGGGAAGGTCGGGGCGGAGGAGCGGCGAGAGATCGGGGCGGAGGAGCGGTGAGAGATCGGGGCGGAGGAGCGACGAGAGATCGGGGCGGAGGTGCTGCGAGAGATCGGGGTGGAGGAGCGGCGAGAGATCGCGGCGGAGGAGCGAGAGATGGGGGCGGAGGAGCGGCGAGGGATCGGGACGGAGGAGCGGCGAGGGATCGGGGCGGAGGAGCGGCGAGAGATCGGGGCGGAGGAGCGGCGAGGGATCGGGGCGGAGGAGCGGCGAGAGATGGGGGCGGAGCAGCGGCGAGAGATCGGGGCGGAGGAGCGGCGAGAGATCGGGGCGGAGCAGCGAGAGATGGGAGCGGAGGAGCGGCGAGGGATCGGGACGGAGGAGCGGCGAGAGATCGCGGCGGAGGAGCGAGAGATGGGGGCGGAGGAGCGGCGAGGGATCGGGGCGGAGGAGCGGCGAGGGATCGGGGCGGAGGAGCGGCGAGAGATCGGGGCGGAGGAGCGGCGAGGGATCGGGGCGGAGAAGCGGCGAGAGATGGGGGCGGAGCAGCGGCGAGAGATCGGGGCGGAGGAGCGGCGCGAGATCGGGGCGGAGGAGCGGCGAGAGATCGGGGCAGTGGTGCGGTGAATGAGGGTACGGGGCCCAGGAGAGGCGAGGGCCCAGGGGCAGCACGGGCCCAGCCCACACTGCGATATGTGTGCGCACTGGGTCCGTGCAGCAGAGCTGGTCTCCAGTCGTCCTGGTTAACCCTTGCCACTGGACCAAGACCTCGCTCTGTCAAGCCCCGTGTGGTGGCTGGTGTGCAACGGTCACCACATGTTAAAAAAATCCACGCACAGGCATCTTCCACCCTTCAACATGTAGCTCGGGATCTGGAATATTAGGTCCTTCATTGAAACACCTGTGAACTCAGCCTTTTTCGGCGTGGAAGCAAGTCACCCTCGCTGCAAGGGACCACCTATGATGATGACGGTTAATGATTTCTGTACTAAATCTCTCTGCTCCCCCACAATTCCTAGCTTCTCACCAGTTAAAAAATAGTCCGATCTATCTTTCTTCGGTCCAATGTGGATGACCTCACATTTCCCGACATTCAACTGTATCTGCCACAGTCTTGCCCACTCACCTAATCTATCAATGTCTCTTTTGCCATTTCTGTTTCCACCTGCACTACTTTCTGTGCCATCTAACTTGGTGTGGTCAGAAAACTTGGATGTATCGCTCTCTTACTCCTTCACCCAAGTCATTTATTAATAGAGTGAAAAGCTGAGGCCCCAGCACAGATCCCTGAGGGACACCAACAGTCACACCCTGCCAATGTGAGCACATACCCATTATCCCTACTCTCGGCCTCCCTACCTCCTAAACAATTTCCTGTCCAAGCCAATAGATTGCCTCTAATTCCATGCTCCCTAATTGTAGATAAATCTCCTAGGTCATCATCCTCATCATAGGGACATCTCAAACCGCTTTACAGTCAATGAAGTGATTTCTGAAGTGTAGTCACTGTTGTAATTGCAGTCGATTTGCGCACAGCAAGCTCCCACAAACACCAATGTGATAATGACCAGATAATCTGTTTTAGTGATGTTGATTGAGGGATAAATATTGGGCCCAGGACACCGGGGATAACTCCCCCTGCTCTTCTTTGAAATAGTGGCCGTGGGATCTTTTACATCCACCTGAGAGAGCAGACGGGGCCTCGGTTTAACGTCTCATCCGAAATCTGGCACCTCCGACAGTGCGGTACTCCCTCAGCACTGCACTGGGAGTGTCAGCCTAGATTTTGTGCTCAAGTCTCTGGAGTGGGACTTGAACCCACAACCTTCTGACTCAGAGGCGAGAGTACTGCCCACTGAGCCAAGGGCATCAATCATTTCCTCACCTACTTCTTTTAATATTCTGGGTTGAACCGAGCGGTCCTGAAGATTTGTCTAACTTCAATCTCATTGGTTTCTCGATCACTATTTGTTTTAGTTATATTAATGAATCTAGTTAGTTCCTCCCCTGGATTTATTTTAGTTTTCTTTTTATCTCTGGTACTTCATCCATATCCTCTATTGTGAAGACCGATGGAAAGTAGCTACCTAGTTTCCTGATTTCTGGATTTCCAATTACAATATCATCTGCAATTCAGGGGCCCACATTACTCTTAGCCAACCTCTTGCTCTTAATTGGCCCAGAAATCGCCGCCTCCCCTGGGTGCGTACGGGGTGCGTACGAGGTGTTTACGGGGTGTGTACGGAGTGTGTACGGAGTGTGTACGGGGTGTGTACGGGGTGTGTACGGGTTGTGTACGGGGTGTGTACGGAGTGTGTACAGGGTGTGTACGAGGTGTGTACGGAGTGTGTACGGGGTGTGTACGGAGTGTGTAGGGAGTGTGTACGGGGAGTGTACGGAGTGTGTACGGGGTGTGTACGGAGTGTGTACGGGGTGTGTACGGGGTGTGTACAGGGTGTGTACGGAGTGTGTACGGACCCGGGAAGGCACCGCGAAAGACAGTTTTTGGCGCGCAATGTGAATGCGCCACAAAGTAGCTTTTCCGATCTGTCAAGTTTTAGTTTGACAGATCACACGCATCTTGGCAGCTGAGACATTCGCGTAGACAAGCTCCCGGTATTTGCTCATCTCTTGCCGAGCGAATGTCCTTCAAACTCTTGTGCCTGGAAAAATCATCATCATAGGCAGTCCTTCGCAATCGAGGAGGACTTGCTTCCACTCCTGAAGTGAGTTCTTTGGTGGTTGAACAGTTCAATACGAGACACACAGACTCTCTCACAGGTGGGACAGATAGTTGCCGAAGGAAGGGGAGGGTGGGACTGGTTTGCCACGCACTCCTTACGGGGTCGGAGTGCAGCGGGCGGGGGCGGGGTCGGAGTGCATGGGCGGAGTGCGGGGGCGGGGTCAGAGTGCGGGGGAGTGGTGCAGGGGCAGAGTGCGGATTGCAGGGGACGGGGGAAGGTTACGGAGGCGGAGTGCGGGGTAGGGTTACGGGGACGGAGTGCGGGGGAGGGTTACGGGGGCGGAGTGCGGGGGAGGGTTACGGGGACGGAGTGCGGGGGAGGGTTACGGGGGCGGAGTGCGGGGGAGGGTTACGGTGTCGGAGTGCAGGTGAGGGTTACGGTGTCGGAGTGCGGGGGAGGGTTACGGTGTCGGAGTGCGGGGGAGGGTTACGGTGTCGGAGTGCGGGGGAGGGTTACGGTGTCGGAGTGCGGGGGAGGGTTACGGTGTCGGAGTGCGGGGGAGGGTTACGGGGGCGGAGTGCGGGGGAGGGTTACGGGGGCGGAGTGCGGGGGCCGAGTGCGGGGGAGCGTTACGGTGTCGGAGTGCAGGGGAGGGTTACTGGGGCGGAGTGCGGGGGAGGGTTACGGTGTCGGAGTGCGGGGGCGGAGTGCGGGGGAGGGTTACGGTGTCGGAGTGCAGGGGAGGGTTACTGGGGCGGAGTGCGGGGGAGGGTTGCGGGGGCGGAGTGCGGGGGAGGGTTACTGGGGCGGAGTGCGGGGGAGGGTTACGGGGGCGGAGTGCGGGGGCCGAGTGCGGGGGAGCGTTACGGTGTCGGAGTGCAGGGGAGGGTTACTGGGGCGGAGTGCGGGGGAGGGTTACGGTGTCGGAGTGCGGGGGCGGAGTGCGGGGGAGGGTTACGGTGTCGGAGTGCAGGGGAGGGTTACTGGGGCGGAGTGCAGGGGAGGGTTGCGGGGGCGGAGTGCGGGGGAGGGTTACTGGGGCGGAGTGCGGGAGAGGGTTACGGGGGTGGAGTGCGGGGGAGGGTTACGGGGGCGGAGTGCGGGGGAGGGTTACGGGGGCGGAGTGCAGGGGCCGAGTGCGGGGGAGGGTTACGGTGTCGGAGTGCGGGGGAGGGTTACGGGGGCCGAGTGCGGGGGCCGAGTGCGGGGGAGGGTTACGGTGTCGGAGTGCAGGGGAGGGTTACTGGGGCGGAGTGCGGGAGAGGGTTACGGGGGTGGAGTGCGGGGGAGGGTTACGGGGGCGGAGTGCGGGGGCGGAGTGCAGTGGGCGGGGCCGGTTTGCGGAGTGCGGGGACGGAGTGCGGGGGCGGGGTCCGGGGGCTGGGCCAGAGCGCGGTGGGCGGGGCCGGGTTGCGGAGTGCGGGGGCGGGGTCCGGGGGCGGGGTTGGGGGAGGGGGCGGCGGAGGAGGATTTTCATGTCGTGAATCTCCGGTTCCCGGGTTGTGCGCGTGCTGCTGTGAAGCTCCGCCCCCTGAGAGGCTCCGACCGAGAGGCCAGAGATCACTGTGGGGGCGGAGAGGGAGTTCACTAGGGGGGGGGGGGGGGGTGGCGGGGGAGATCACTGGGGGACGAGAGACTGGGGTGTGGGACAGACTTGTAAATTTTTTATTTTACTTCATTAATAAAGGACTAAATAAGGCTTCATTATATATTGATATAATCGCCTAACACTAGAAAATACTACAATCTATTTAAAAATACATCAAACTGTGGGGAACTGTAACGATCAAACTAACGAGTCAGCTCTGTGTACAGAGAGCCCTCTTAAGATCTACTTAAACGCACCTTCTCCAGGACGGTATGCAGTTCTGCCGCTATGTCATGAATTTTGCACGTTTGGGCGGTATATCGGCGGTCTGCATGGGCGGGCGGTGTGCATAACACCCGGCGGTATGCCACCGATGAATTTTGCGCCGGGTGGTATGTCAGTGGTTATGTCGGTGCTTTTTCACCAAAATTGCATTTTTGGGCGGTAAGCGGGTGGTAAGCGGGCATTGGTGGATGGTATGTCGACCAATTTCGGGCCCATGGTGTCAGCTGTGGCTCGGTGGGTAGCACTCTCGCCTCTGAGTCAATGAGTTGTGGGTTCGAGCCCCACTCCAGGGATCTAAGCACATAAATCTAGGCTGAGGGAGCGCCGCACTGTCGGAGGTGACGTCTTTTGGATGAGACGTTAAACCGAGGCCCTGCCTGCTCTCTCAGGTGGATGTAAACGATCCCATGAAGAAGTGCAGGGGAGCTAACCCCGGTGACCTGGTTAATATTTATCCCTCAATCAACATAACAAAAAGAACAGATTATCTGGTCGTTATCACATGGCTGTTTGTGGGAGCTTGCTGTGCGCAAATTAGCTGCCACGTTTCCCACATTACAACAGTGACTGTACTTCAAAAGTACTTCATTGGCTGTAAAGTGATTTGAGACGTCCGGTGGCCGTGAAAGGCGCTATACAAATGCAAGTCTTTCTTTTATATACTATCTCTCACTTCCCTTGTTGACCTAGTGTAACTACCTATACCTTTATCAGCACCAACACACAGTCAGTATTCTCCCAATCTCTCTTCATAGAAAGACAAAAAAGAATTGCCATCATATAGCGCCTTTCACGACCGCAAGACGTCATAAAGTGCTTTACAACAACAACAACGTGCCTTTATACAGCGCCTTTAACGTCGTAAAACATCCCGAGGCGCTTCACAGGGGCGATTATCAAACAAAATTTGACACCGAGCCACATAAGGAGATATTAGGGCAGGTGACCAAAAGCTTGGCTAAAGAGGTAGGTTTTAAGGAGCATCTTAAAGGAGGAGAGAGACATAGAGAGGCGAAGAGGTTTAGGGAGGGAGTTCCAGAGCTTGGGGCCCAGGCAACTGAAGGCATGGCCACCGATGCTGGAGCGATTAGGGTTAGGGATGTGCCAATGAAGTACTTGAAGTGTAGTCGCTGTTGTAATGTAGGAAATGCATCAGCCAATGGCTGTAAAGCATTTTGTGACATCCTGAGGTGGTGGAAAGCGGTACATGAAATCTTCCTTTTTTTGCTTTAACCGCAATTATAATAAGTGAGGGTCTCATAGAATTCCGTCTATTTACTTAGTATTACAGGATGAACCTCCCTAATCCAGAACTCCCTTATCCAGAACCATC
The DNA here is from genome assembly GCF_044704955.1 of Pristiophorus japonicus. Classification (NCBI taxonomy): domain Eukaryota; kingdom Metazoa; phylum Chordata; class Chondrichthyes; family Pristiophoridae; genus Pristiophorus; species Pristiophorus japonicus. The sequence goes on from NC_091977.1 coordinate 534,944,041, forward strand.
CCTCGTCCAGAACCATTCCCGGCCACCGGGTGGCGCACGCGCAGGACTCCAACATGAACAAATTGAAGTCCTTCCTCGCTGCCGACTCCCGCAATCGCTGGCCTGACCCCGCGATCCACCACCCCATCCCCCACACCGCCACCGAATCATCTCTGTGCCGCACTCCCAGCCCCAAGCCAGCCAGCCCCGATATCCCTCTTGCTCAGAGCCTGTACCGCCCAATTTAACGTGACCACCCCTCGTCCGGAAAAATCCCTTATCCAGAACAGGCCAAGTCCAAAGGGTGTCGGATAAGTGAGGGTCAACCTGTAGTTATTTAATTTCAGACTTGGTAACAGAACTAGAGAACATGAATACAACATTAACAGCTGGACCAGAGATCAGAGACGCATATAAGGGGAAGCTAGATAAACACATGAGGGAGAAAGGAATGGAAGGATATGGTGATGGGGTGAGATGAAGAGGAGTGGGAGGAGGCTCGTGTGGAGCATAAACACCGGCACAGACCAGTTGGGCCGAAGGCCTGTTTCTGGGCTGTACACTCGATTTAAGAAAAGAAAGACTTGCATTTCTATAGTGCCTTTCATGACCACCTGACCTCCCAAAGCGCTTTACAGCCAATGAAGTACTTTTGGAGTGTAGTCACCGTTGTAATGTAGGAAATGTGGCAGCCAATTTGCGGACAGCAAGCTCCCACAAACAGCAACCTGATAATCTGTTTTTTTTTAGTGATGTTGAATGAGTGATCAATATTGGCCAGGACACTGGGGATAACTCCCCTGCTCTTCATTGAAATAGTGCCGTGGGGTCCTTTATGTCCACCTGAGAGAGAGAGAGCAGACGGGACATCGGCTTAATGCCTCATCCGAAAGATGGCACCTCTGACAGTGAGGCACTCCCTCAGTACTGCCCCTCTGACAGTGCAGCACTCACTCAATACTGCCCCTCCGACAGTGCAGCGCTCCCTCACTACTGCCCCTCCGACAGTGCAGCGCTCCCTCAGTACTGCCCCTCCGACAGTACAGCACTCCCTCACTACTGCCTCTCCGACAGTGCAGCACTCACTCAATACTGCCCCTCCGACAGTGCAGCGCTCCCTCACTACTGCCCCTCCGACAGTGCAGCGCTCCCTCAGTACTGCCCCTCCGACAGTACAGCGCTCCCTCACTACTGCCTCTCCGACAGTGCAGCGCTCCCTCAGTACTGCCCCTCCGACAGTACAGCGCTCCCTCAGTACTGCCCCTCTGACAGTGCACCGCTCCCTCATTACTGCCCCTCTAACAGTGCAGCACTCCCTCAGTACTGCCTCTCCGACAGTGGTTGCACTCCCTTAATTCTGCCCCTCCGACAGTGCAGCGCTCCCTCAGCACTGCACCGGAGTGTCAGCCTAGATTTTTGTGCTCAAGTCTCTGGAGTGGGACTTGAACCGAGTGGGCGTACCCGCTGAGACACTCAATCTAATTGGCCACAAGCGTGTTTCTGCAGGTCCACAATTTAACAGCATTATGCATGTGTAACTTCACATATTCCCAGTTCTCACACCCCAGCTATCTTTTGTGGTGAAATTGCACAGGGGGATGGTAGCATAGTGGCCATGTTACTACTCTAGTGGCCATGTTACTACTCTAGTAACCCAGAGGCCTGGACTAATTGGTCTGTGGGACATGAGTTCAGATCCTACCATGACAGCTGGGGAATTTAAATTTAGTTAATTAAATAAAAATCTAACATCAGTCATGGTGAGAGCATGAAGCTACTGGATTGTCATTAAAAACTGCTTTGATTCATTAATGTCCTTAAAGAAATCTGCTGTACTTACCTGGTCTGGCCGATATGTAACTTCAGTCCCACAGCAAACCAGTCAGTTGTAAACAATCACTACCTGACTGCAGCCGTGCGAGAAGGCAGCTCACCACCATCTTTACTGGGGATGGGCAATAAATGCCGGCCTTGCCAGCAACGCCCACATCCCAGGAATAAATAAAAACAAACTGCTTCAGGTTAACATAAGAAATAGGAGCAGGAGTAGGCCATACGGCCCCTCGAGCCTGCTCCGCCATTTAATACGATCATGGCTGATCCGATCATGGACTCAGGTCCACTTCCCTGTCCGCTCCCCATAACCTCTTATTCCCTTATCGGTTAAGAAACTGTCTATCTCTGTCTTAAATATATTCAATGACCCAGCCTCCACAGCTCTCTGAGGCAGCGAATTCCACAGATCCACAACCCTCTGAGAGAAGAAATTTCTCCTCATCTCAGTTTTAAATGGGCGGCCCCTTATTCTAAGATTATGCCCCCTAGTTCTAGTCTCCCCCATCAGTGGAAACATCCTCTCTCCATCCACCTTGTCAAGCCCCCTCATAATCTTATACGTTTCGATAAGATCACCTCTCATACTTCTGAATTCCAATGAGTAGAGGCCCAACCTACTCAACCTTTCCTCATCAGTCAATCCCCTCCTCAGGTTGCTTGAATGAATACAATGAAGGTGAGAGTCCTGTTGCAGCTTCTGCAAACATTGGTGTAAAACAGTGGGTCCCACGTACTCTTACTTCAATAAAGTTGAGAATTCACTCTCACATTCCACTGTTAGATCCAGAATTGCTTTGCATCGGTGTGCAAATGGATACTTAATTGACTTGTTTCAAATTGTGAATCATAAACTGTAGTGTTGCTCCTGTCAGTAGTGGTGCATGGGCCATGTACAGTAGACACCTCAATTCGCTGGAGAAATACCACCAACGATGTCTCCGCAAGATCCTGCAAATCCCCTGGGAGGACAGATGCACCAACATTAGCGTCCTCGACCAGGTCAACATCCCCAGCATCGAAACACTGACCACACTCGATCAGCTCCATTGGGCAGGCCACATTGTCCGCATGCCAGACACGAGACTCCCAAAGCAAGTGCTCCACTCGGAACTCCTTCATGGCAAGCGAGCCAAAGCTGGGCAGAGGAAACGTGACAAGGACACCCTCAAAGCCTCCCTGATAAAGTGCAACATCCCCACCGACACCTGGGAGTCCCTGGCCAAAGACCGCCCTAAGTGGAGGAAGTGCATCCGGGAGGGTGCTGAGCACCTCGAGTCTCATCGCCGAGAGCATGCAGAAAGCAAGCGCAGGCAGCGGAAAGAGCGTGCGGCAAACCAGTCCCACCCACCCTTTCCCTCAACGACTATCTGTCCCACCTGTGACAGGGACTGTGGTTCTTGTATTGGACTGTTCAGCCACCAAAGGACTCATTTTAAGAGTGAAAGCAAGTATTCCTTGATTCTGAGGGACTGCCTATGATGATGATGATAGTGCATGTTTGTAGCTGTAACCTCCTCCAGCCCTACAAGCACTGCAAAGTGTTGCAGTACAGAGGGACCTGGAGGTCCTTGTGTATGAAACACAAAAAATTAGTATGCAGCTACGGCAAGAAATCAGGAAGGCAAATGGAATATTGGCCTTTATTGCAAGGGGGATAGAGTATAAAAGCAGAGAAGTCCTGCTACAACTGTACAGGGTATTGGTGAGGCCACACCTGGAGTACTGCGTGCAGTTTTGGTCCCCGTATTTAAGGAAGGATATACTTGAATTGGAGGCAGTTGAGAGAAGGTTCACTCGGTTGATTCCGGAGATGAGGGGGTTGACTTATGAGGAAAGGTTGAGTAGGTTGGGCCTCTACTCATTGAAATTCAGAAGAATGAGAGGTGATCTTATTGAAACATATAAGATAATGAGGGGGCTCGACAAGGTGGATGCAGAGAGGATATTTCCACTCATAGGGGAAACTAAAATAGGGGCATAATCTTAGAATAAGGGGCCGCCCATTTAAAACTGAGATGAGGAGGAATTTCTTCTCTCTGAGGGTTGTAACTCTGTGGAATTCTCTGCCCCAGAGAGCTGAGGAGGCTGGGTCATTGAATATATTTAAGGTGAAGATAGACAGATTTTTGAGCGATAAGGGAGTAAAGGGTTATAGGAAGTGGGCAGGGAAGTGGAGCTGAGTCCATGATCAGATCAGCCATGATCTTATTGAATGGCGGAGCAGACTCGAGGGGCCAAATGGCCGACTCCTGCTCCTATTTCTTATGTTGTTATGTTCTTAAGCCTCCGAGATCTCTGTCATCTTCAAGATCTGGCCTCTCGCACCTCGCCGCTTCTGAAACTCCACCATTGGCGGCCGTGACTTCAGGGGTAAAGGCCCTAAGCTCTGGAATTCCCTCCCTAGACTTCTCCGCCTCACTCTCCTTGCATTCCCTGGAATATTAAAGGTTAGGGGGTGATTTGATTTGAGGTTATTACGATTTTGAAAGGAATTGTTAGGGTAGATAATGAGAAACTTTTTCTGCTGATGGGGGGAGTCTAGAACGAGGGGGCTTGGCCTTAACATCAGAACCAGGCCATTCAGGAGAGAGGTTAGCAGACATTCCTTCATGTAAAGAGACCTGGGTGTCATGGTACATCAGTCATTGAAGGTTGGCATGCAGGTGCAGCAGGCGGTTAAGAAAGCAAATGGCATGTTGGCCTTCATAGCAAGGGGATTTGAGTACAGGGGCAGGGAGGTGTTGCTACAGTTGTACAGGGCATTGGTGAGGCCACACCTGGAGTATTGTGTACAGTTTTGGTCTCCTAACCTGAGGAAGGACATTCTTGCTATTGAGGGAGTGCAGCGAAGGTTCACCAGACTGATTCCCGGGATGGCGGGACTGACCTATCAAGAAAGACTGGATCAACTGGGCTTGTATTCACTGGAGTTCAGAAGAATGAGAGGGGACCACATAGAAACATATAAAATTCTGACGGGGTTAGACAGGTTAGATGCAGGAAGAATGTTCCCAATGTTGGGGAAGTCCAGAACCAGGGGTCACAGTCTAAGGATAAGGGGTAAGCCATTTAGGACCGAGATGCGGAGGAACTTCTTCACCCAGAGAGTGGTGAACCTGTGGAATTCTCTACCACAGAAAGTTGTTGAGGCCAATTCACTAAATATATTCAAAAAGGAGTTAGATGAGGTCCTTACTGCTAGGGGGATCAAGGGGTATGGCGAGAAAGCAGGAATGGGGTACTGAAGTTGAATGTTCAGCCATGAACTCATTGAATGGCGGTGCAGGCTAGAAGGGCCGAATGGCCTACTCCTGCACCTATTTTCTATGTTTCTATGTTTCTATGTTTCTATGTAATAAACAGAGGAATTCCAAACCTTTACCGTCAGGTACCATTGATCAAGCGACTCAAACTGAATTTGACTATTCCAACGCACTCCTGGCCGGCCTCCCATCTTCCACCCTCCATAAACTTCAGCTTATCGGCAGCCTGTGTCCTAACTCGCACCAAGTCCCGCTCACCCATCACCCCCTGCGCCCGCTGACCCAAATTGGCTCCCGGTCCGGCAACACCTCAATTTCAAATCCCTCCATGGCCTCACACCCCTCCCTATCTCTGTAACCTCCTCCAGCCCTACACCCCTCCCTATCTCTGTAACCTCCTCCAGCCCTACACCCCTCCCTATCTCAGTAACCTCCTTCAGCCCTACACCCCTCCCTATCTCAGTAACCTCCTTCAGCCCTACACACCTCCCTATCTCAGTAACCTCCTCCAGCCCTACACCCCTCCCTATCTCAGTAACCTCCTTCAGCCTTACACCCCTCCCTTTCTCTATAACCTCCTTCAGCCCTACACCCCTCCCTATCTCTGTAACCCCCTCCAGCCCTACACCCCTCCCTATCTCAGTAACCTCCTTCAGCCCTACACCCCTCCCTATCTCAGTAACCTCCTCCAGCCCCTACACCCCTCCCTATCTCTGTAACCTCCTCCAGCCCTACAACGCTCCCTATCTCAGTAACCTCCTCCAGCCCTACAACGCTCCCTATCTCAGTAACCTCCTCCAGCCCTACAACGCTCCCTATCTCTGTAAGCAAAGTGCAGTCCCGACTGTAAAAACAGGCCTCAATTAAACTTTGAGAGGCTTCCTTATCTGTGCCCCAAATCAACCTTGGTTCTTTGTTTAAGTTTTGCAACCCAGCTAACTGAAACTTGATTAATTGGTTTAAATCTGACGTTGCTGGGCTTTTCTGAGCTGACCAGCTCTTGTCAATTGCTGGAATTATTTGTCAGTTTCGAGTCGCAATTGTTAAAGTTAGTTTCTGGAGTCGAGTTGTCTGCCTGGGTCCGAACTTTCTATGCAGGCCGGAAAAGTGATTAGCATTGTGCATGTGTTGGATGGGTTTTTGTGCTTGGATTGAAACTGTACTTCCTTGGATTGATTGTTGGAATGCTAATGTCTTCTAGGGGCAGGTTTCGAGGGTAAACAGTTCACCAGACAATATGATTAACTCAAATGTCCCCAGATTAGCTCCAATGTCCAAACTGGCCTTTTAGAGGTTGACCCCAGCCCTTTTCCTGCAGACCCAACATTCACCTTTTAAAATCACAAACTTAGTTAAAACTCGTAGATTTCTTCCATAAGCATTTTAGGATCCCAAACTTTCTGTTTAATAGTCCCAAATCGAATTTCCTTTTCAATGAATCCAAACACTGGGGGGTTTCCATGAATTTTGGAATCTTGCACCTGTACAACTGCAGTAAGACCTCCCTGCTCATATACTCAAATCCCCTAGCTATGAAGGCCAAAATATAATTTGCCTTCTTCACCGCCTGCTGCACCTGCATGCCAACTTTCAATGACTGATGTACCATGACATCCCCTTTTCCTAATCTGTCACCATTCAGATAATATTCTGCCTTCTTGTTTTTGCCATCAAAGTGGATAACCTCATATTTATTTACATTCTACTGCATCTGCCATGCATTTGCCCACTCGCCTAACCTGTCCAAGTCACTCTGCAGCCTCTTAGCATCCTCCTCACAGCTCACACTGCAACCCAGCCTAGTGTCATCTGCAAGCTTGGAGATATTACATTCAATTCCTTCATCTAAATCATTAATGTATATTGTAAAGAGCTGGGGTCCCAGCACTAAACCTTGCGGTACCCCACTAGTCACTGCCTGCCATTCTGAAAAGGACCCGTTTATTCCTACTCTTTGCTTCCTGTCTGCCAACCAGTTCTCTATCCACGTTAATACATTACCCCCAATACCATGTGCTTTAATTTTGCACACTAATTTCTTGTGTGGAACCTTGTCAAAAGTCTTTTGAAAGTCCAAATACACCATATCCACTGGTTCTCCCTTGTCCACTCTATTGGTTACATCCTCAAAAAATTCTAGAAGATTCGTCAAGCATGATTTCCCTTTCATAAATCCATGCTGACTTGGACCGATCCTGTCTCTGCTTTCCAAATGCGCTGCTATTACGTCTTTAATAATTGATTCCAACATTTTCCCCAATACCGATGTCAGGCTAACCAGTCTATAATTCCCCGTTTTCTCTCTCCCTCCTTTTGATTATTATTCAGGCATCTGGATAACTAGTCCAGTAATATAACTACCGCACTGCATTGAGAGACAGTTTCCTCCTCCAATGTCCCACACCTTTATACGTGAATCACAGTTTTCAGTCTCAGTATTTTAATCCTTTCTTAATTCCCAGTAGAACAATAACACGCCCAGTTGTGATTACACCAGAGGAGATACAATTATACTTGAGAGTGGGACTCACTCTGAGTGGGATATCTGTACTGATCTCAGGAAAGAACTTGGCAAACCAGTTGCTATGGCCTCAGGATATCCCAAAGTGCTTCACACTACCTTTGAAAGTATTGCTGTGTAAGCAATGGTGACGTCCTTCATGCACACCTTAAATGACTGGGGGGCAGTGCTGTGCGGCGGAGATAGGTTTGTGGAGGACCTTTGTCTTACGGATGTTTAGTGTAAGGCCCTCAAGTCACTGGAGAAATACCACCAACGATGTCTCCGCAAGATCCTGCAAATCCCCTGGGAGGACAGGCGCACCAACGTTAGCGTCCTCGACCAGGCCAACCAGGCACTGAAGCACTGACCACACTTGATCAGCTCCGCTGGGCGGGCCACATTGTCCGCATGCCAGACACGAGACTCCCAAAGCAAGCGCTCTACTGGGAACTCCTACACGGCAAGCGAGCCCCCGGTGGGCAGAGGAAACGTTACAGGGACACCCTCAAAGCCTCCCTGATAACGTGCAACATCCCCACCGACACCTGGGAGTCCCTGGCCAAAGACCGCCCTAAGTGGAGGAAGAGCATCCGGGAGGGCGCTGAGCACCTCGAGTCTCGTCGCCGAGAGCATTCAGAAACCAAGCGTAGGCAGCGGAAGGAGCGTGCGGCAAACCAGTCCCACCCTCCCTTTCCTCCAACCACTGTCTGTCCCACCTGTGACAGGGACTGTGATTCTCGTATTGGACTGTTCAGCCACCTAAGGACTCATTTTAAGAGTGGAAGCAAGTCTTCCTCGATTCCAAGGGACTGCCTATGATGATGATGATGATGTTGGCCTGATCGAGAACACGGGCGTTGGTGCGTCTATCCTCCGAGGCAATATGGAGGGGCAATAAATAGCGGCCGTGCCAGGGCCGCCCACATCCCAAAGGTAAATTAAAAAAAATGAAACAGTACAATCATCATTATCATCATAGGCAGTCCCTCGGAATCGAGGAAGACTTGCTTCCACTCCCAAAGTGGGTTCTCTGGTGGCTGAACAGTCCAATACGAGAGCCACAGACCCTGTTACAGGTGGGACAGACATTCGTCGAGGGAAGGGGTGGGTGGGGCTGGTTTGCCGCGCGCTCCTTCCGCTGTCTACACTTGACCTTTTCATACTCCTTGCGTTGAGACTCATAGAGCTCAACGCCCTCCCGGATGCACTTTCTCCACCTCGGGCGGTCTGCGGCCAGGGTCTCCCAGGCGTCAGTGGTGATGTCGCACTTTACCAGGGAGGCTTTGAGGGTGTCGTTATAATGTTTCCGCTGCCCACCTTTGGCTCGTTTACCATGAAGGAGCTCCGCATAAAACATTTGCTTAGGGAGTCGCGTATCTGGCATGCAAACTATGTGGCCTGCCCAGCGAAGCTGATGGAGTGTGGTCAGTGCTTCAATGCTGGGGATGTTGGCCTGGGCGAGGACTCGGATGTTGGTGCATCTGTCCTCCAAGGAGATTTGCAGGATCTTGCGGAGACATCATTGGTGATATATCTCCAGCGACTTGAGGTGCCTTCTAGACATCATCCATGCCTCAGATCCATACAGGAGGGCGGGTATTACTACAGCCCTGTAGACCATGAGCTTGGTGGTAGATTTGAGGGCCTGGTCTTCGAACACTCTTTCCCTCAGACGGCCGAAGGCTGCGCTGGTGCACTGGAGGCGATGCTGAATCTCGGCAATCACATTAGACCTGCAAATACCGTATATTTTGGTAAATGCAGAGATAATGTCATATTTTAGGATGCTTTCCCTCTTTAATTACACAAAGGGCCATAACCAATATCTGGCATGAAGCCTAAAACAATATCAGGCTATTCCAAGCAACTCTAAAGTGTGAATCTAGTTCTTGGATACCTCACATGCACAGAAACATACAACAACTTGCATTTATATAGCACCTTTAACGTCCCTTGGAGCTTCACAGGAGCGATTATCAAACAGAATTTAACGCCGAGCATCATAAGGAGATATTAGCACAGAGGACCAAAAGCTTGGTCAAAGAGGTAGGCTTTAAGGGGCGTCTTAAAGGAGGAAGGAGCAGTAGAGAGGCGGAGAGGTTATTGGGAGGGAGTTCCAGAGCTTGGGGCCCAGGAAGCTGAAGGCACGGCCACCGATGGTGGAGTGATTATAATCAGGGATGCACAGGAGGCCAGAATTAGAGGAGCGCAGAGATCTCGGAGGGTTGTAGGGCTGGAGGAGGTTGCAGAGATAGGGAGGATTGTAGGGCTGGAGGAGGTTACAGAGAAGGGAGGGATGTAGGGCTGGAGGGGGTTGCAGAGATGGGAGTGTTGTGGGGCTAGAGGAGGTTACAGACATAGGGAGGGGAGTAGGGCTGGAGGGGGTTACAGAGATAGGGAGGGGTGTGGGGCTGGAGCAGGCTACACAGATAAGAGAGGTGTAGGGCTGGAGGAGATTACAGAGAAAGGGAGAGTTGTGGGGCAGGAGGAGGTTACAGAGATAGGGAGAGGTGTGGGGCTGGAGGAGGTTACAGAGATAGGGAGGGGTGTAGGGGCAGGAGGAGGTTACAGAGATAGGGAGAGGTGTGGGACTGGAGGACGGTACAGAGATAGGGAGGGGTGTGGGGCTGGAAGAGGGTACAGAGATAAAAACATAGAAACATAGAAACATAGAAAATAGGTGCAGGAGTAGGTCATTCGGCCCTTCGAGCCTGCACTGCCATTCAATAAGATCATGGCTGATCATTCCCTCAGTACCCTTTTCCTGCTTTCTCTCCATACACCTTGATCCCCTGAGCCATAAGGGCCATAGCTAACCCCGTCTTGAATATATGCAATGAACTGGCATCAACAACTCTCTGCGGCAGGGAATTCCATAGGTTAACAACTCTCTGAGTGAAGAAGTTTCTCCTCATCTCAGTCCTAAATGGCCTACCCCTTATCCTAAGACTATGTCCCCTGGTTCTGGACTTCCCCAACATCGGGAGCATTCTTCCCGCATCTAACCTGTCCAGTCCCATCAGAATCTTATATGTTTCTATGAGATCCTCTCTCATCCTTCTAAACTCCAGTGAATAAAGGCCCAGTTGATCCAGTCTCTCCTCATATGACAGTCCAGCCATCCCTGGAATCAATCTGGTGAACCTTCGCTGCACTCCCTCAATAACAAGAACATCCTTCCCCAGATTAGGAGACCAAAACTGAACACAATATTCCAGGTGAGGCCTCACTAAGGCCCTGTACAACTGCAGTAAGACCTCCCTGCTCCTATACTCAAATCCCCTAGCTATGAAGGCCAACATACCATTTGCCTTCTTCACCGCCTGCTGTACCTGCATGCCCACTTTCAGTGACTGATGAACCATGACACCCAGGTCTCGTTGCACCTTCCCTTCTCCTAATCTGCCGCCATTCAGATAATATTCTGCCTTCGTGTTTTTGCCACCAAAATGGATAACCTCACATTTATCCACATTATACTGCATCTGCCATGAATTTGCCCACTCACCTAACCTGTCCAAGTCACCCTGCAGCCTCTTACCATCCTCCTCACAGCTCACACCACCACCCAGTTTTGTGTCATCTGCAAACTTGGAGATATTACACTCAATTCCTTCACCTAAATTGTTAATGTAGATTGTAAAGAGCTGGGGTCCCAGCACTGAGCCCTGCGGCACTCCACTAGTCACTGCCTGCCATTTTGAAAAGAACCCGTTTATCCTGACTCTCTGCTTCCTGTCTGTCAACCAGTTCTCTATCCACGACAGTACATTACCCCCAATACCATGCGCTTTGATTTTGCACACCAATCTCTTGTGCGGGACCTTGTCAAAAGCCTTTTGACAGTCCAAATACACCACATCCACTGGTTCACCCTTGTCCACTCTACTGGTTACATCCTCAAAAAATTCCAGAAGATTTGTCAAGCATGATTTCCCTTTCATAAATCCATGCTGACTTGGACTGATCCTATCACTGCTTTCCAAATGCGCTTCTATTTCATCCTTAATGATTGATTCCAACATTTTCCCCACGACTGATGTCAGGCTAACCGGTCTATAATTACCCGATTTCTCTCTCCCTCCTTTCTTAAAAATTGGTGTTTCATTAGCTACCCTCCAGTCCATAGGAACTAATCCAGAGTCGATAAACTGTTGGAAAATGATCACAATTGCATCCACTATTTCTAGGGCCACTTCCTTAAGTACTCTGGGATGCAGACAATCTAGCCCCGGCAATTTATCGGCCTTAAATCCCATCAATTTCCCACCTAGATATCCTTCAGTTCCTCCTTCTCACTAGACCCACTGTCCCCGAGTACATTCGGAAGGTTATTTGTGTTGTGGGTTGTGGGGCTGGAGGAGGTTACAGATATAGGGAGAGGTGTAGGGCTGGAGGAGGTTACAGAGATAGGGAGGGGTGTAGGGCTGGAGGAGGTTACAGAGATAGGGAGGGGTGTAGGGCTGGAGGAGGTTACAGAGATAGGGAGGGTTGTGGGGCTGGAGGAGGTTATAGAGATGGGGAGGGTTGTGGGGTTTGAGGAGTTTATAGATGTAGGGAGGGATGTGGGGCTGCAGGAGGTTACAGATATAGGGAGGAATGCCGGGCTGGAGGAGGTTACAGGGATAGGGAGGGGTGTGAGGCTGGAGGAGGTTACAGAGATAGGGAGGGGTGTAGGGACTGGAGGAGGTTACAGAGATGGGGAGGGTTGTGGTGCTGGAGGAGGTTACAGATATAGGGAGGGGTGTGGGGCTGGAGGAGGTTACAGAGATAGGGAGAGTTGTGGGGCTGGAGGAGGTTACAGAGATAGGGAGGGTTGTGGGGCTGGAGGAGGTTACAGAGATGTGAAGGCTTGTGGCGTTCGAGGAGTTTACAGATATTGGGAGGGATGTGGGGCTGGAGGAGGTTACAGAGATAGGGAGAGTTGTGGGGCTGGAGGAGGTTACAGAGATAGGGAGGGTTGTGGGGCTGGAGGAGGTTACAGAGATGTGAAGGCTTGTGGCGTTCGAGGAGTTTACAGATATTGGGAGGGATGTGGGGCTGGAGGAGGTATCAGAGATAGGGAGGAGTGTAGGGCTGGAGGAGGTTACAGGGATAGGGAGCGGTATGGGGCTGGAGGAGGTTACAGAGACAGGGAGGGGTATGGGGCTGGGGGAGGTTACAGAGATAGGGAGGGTTGTAGGCCTGGAGGAGGTTACAGAGATAGGAAGGGTTGTGTGGCTGGAGGAGGTAACAGAGATAGGGAGGAGTGTAGGGCTGGAGGAGGTTACAGAGATAGGGAGGGGTGTAGGGCTGGAGGAGGTTACAGAGATAGGGAGGGGTGTAGGGCTGGAGGAGGTTACAGAGAGAGGGAGGGTTGTGGGGCTGGAGGAGGTTATAGAGATGGGGAGGGTTGTGGGGTTCGAGGAGTTTACAGATGTAGGGAGGGATGTGGGGCTGCAGGAGGTAACAGAGATAGGGAGGAATGCCGGGCTGGAGGAGGTTACAGGGATAGGGAGGGGTGTGAGGCTGGAGGAGGTTACAGAGATAGGGAGGGGTGTAGGGACTGGAGGAGGTTACAGAGATGGGGAGGGTTGTGGTGCTGGAGGAGGTTACAGATATAGGGAGGGGTGTGGGGCTGGAGGAGGTTACAGAGATAGGGAGAGTTGTGGGGCTGGAGGAGGTTACAGAGATGTGAAGGCTTGTGGCGTTCGAGGAGTTTACAGATATTGGGAGGGATGTGGGGCTGGAGGAGGTATCAGAGATAGGGAGGAGTGTAGGGCTGGAGGAGGTTACAGGGATAGGGAGCGGTATGGGGCTGGAGGAGGTTACAGAGACAGGGAGGGGTATGGGGCTGGGGGAGGTTACAGAGATAGGGAGGGTTGTGTGGCTGGAGGAGGTAACAGAGATAGGGAGGAGTGTAGGGCTGGAGGTGGTTACAGAGATAGGGAGGGATGTGGGGCTGGAGGAGGTTACAGAGATAGGGAGGTGTGTGGGTCTGGAGGAGGTTACAGAGATAGGGAGGGTTGTGGGGCTGGAGGAGGTTACAGAGCTAGGGAGGGGTGTAGGGGCTGGAAGAGGTTACAGAGATAGGGAGGGGTGTAGGGCTGGAGGAGATTACAGAGATAAGGAGGGGTGTGCGGCTGGAGGAGTTTACAGAGATAGGGAGTGGTGTGGGGCTGGAGAAGGTTACAGATATAGGGAGAGGTGTAGAGCTGGAAGAGGTTTCAGAGATAGGGAGGGGTGTAGGGGCTGGCGGAGGGTGCAGAGATAGGGAGGATTGTCGGGTTGGAGGCGGTTACAGAGATAGGGAGGGGTGTAGGGCTGGTGGAGGTTACAGAGATAGGGAGGGGTGTAGGGCTGGTGGAGGTTACAGAGATAGGGAGGGGTGTAGGGCTGGTGGAGGTTACAGAGATAGGGAGGGGTGTAGGGCTGGAGGAGGTTACAGAGAGAGGGAGGGTTGTGGGGCTGGAGGAGGTTATAGAGATGGGGAGGGTTGTGGGGTTCGAGGAGTTTACAGATGTAGGGAGGGATGTGGGGCTGCAGGAGGTAACAGAGATAGGGAGGAATGCCGGGCTGGAGGAGGTTACAGGGATAGGGAGGGGTGTGAGGCTGGAGGAGGTTACAGAGACAGGGAGGGGTATGGGGCTGGGGGAGGTTACAGAGATAGGGAGGGTTGTGTGGCTGGAGGAGGTAACAGAGATAGAAACATAGAAACATAGAAAATAGGTGCAGGAGTAGGCCATTCGGCCCTTCTAGCCTGCACCGCCATTCAATGAGTTCATGGCTGAACATTCAACTTCAGTACCCCATTCCTGCTTTCTCGCCATACCCCTTGATCCCCCTAGCAGTAAGGACCTCATCTAACTCCTTTTTGAATATATTTAGTGAATTGGCCTCAACAACTTTCTGTGGTAGAGAATTCCACAGGTTCACCACTCTCTGGGTGAAGAAGTTCCTCCGCATCTCGGTCCTAAATGGCTTACCCCTTATCCTTAGACTGTGACCCCTGGTTCTGAACTTCCCCAACATTGGGAACATTCTTCCTGCATCTAACCTGTCTAACCCCGTCAGAATTTTATATGTTTCTATGAGGTCCCCTCTCATTCTTCTGAACTCCAGTGAATACAAGCCCAGTTGATCCAGTCTTTCTTGATAGGTCAGTCCCGCCATCCCGGGAATCAGTCTGGTGAACCTTCGCTGCACTCCCTCAATAGCAAGAATGTCCTTCCTCAGGTTAGGAGACCAAAACTGTACACAATACTCCAGGTGTGGCCTCACCAATGCCCTGTACAACTGTAGCAACACCTCCCTGCCCCTGTACTCAAATCCCCTTGCTATGAAGGCCAACATGCCATTTGCTTTCTTAACCGCCTGCTGCACCTGCATGCCAACCTTCAATGACTGATGTACCATGACACCCAGGTCTCTTTGCACCTCCCCTTTTCCTAATCTGTCACCATTCAGATAATAGTCTGTCTCTCTGTTTTTACCACCAAAGTGGATAACCTCACATTTATCCACATTATACTTCATCTGCCATGCATTTGCCCACTCACCTAACCTATCCAAGTCGCTCTGCAGCCTCACAGCATCCTCCTCGCAGCTCACACTGCCACCCAACTTAGTGTCATCCGCAAATTTGGAGATACTACATTTAATCCCCTCATCTAAATCATTAATGTACCCCAGCACAGAACCTTGCGGTACCCCACTAGTCACTGCCTGCCATTCTGAAAAGTACCCATTTACTCCTACTCTTTGCTTCCTGTCTGACAACCAGTTCTCAATCCATGTCAGTACACTACCCCCAATCCCATGTGCTCTAACTTTGCACATCAATCTCTTGTGTGGGACCTTGTCGAACGCCTTCTGAAAGTCCAAATATACCACATCAACTGGTTCTCCCTTATCCACTCTACTGGAAACATCCTCAAAAAATTCCAGAAGATTTGTCAAGCATGATTTCCCTTTCACAAATCCATGCTGACTTGGACCTATCATGTCACCTCTTTCCAAATGCACTGCTATGACATCCTTAATAATTGATTCCATCATTTTACCCACTACCGATGTCAGGCTGACCGGTCTATAATTCCCTGTTTTCTCTCTCCCTCCTTTTTTAAAAAGTGGGGTTACATTGGCTACCCTCCACTCCATAGGAACTGATCCAGAGTCAATGGAATGTTGGAAAATGACTGTCAACGCATCCACTATTTCCAAGGCCACCTCCTTAAGTACTCTGGGATGCAGTCCATCAGGCCCTGGGGATTTATCGGCCTTCAATCCCATCAATTTCCCCAACACAATTTCCCGGCTAATAAGGATTTCCCTCAGTTCCTCCTCCTTACTAGACCCCCCGACCCCTTTTATAACCGAAAGGTTGTTCGTGTCCTCCTTCGTGAATACCGAACCAAAGTACTGGTTCAATTGGTCCGCCATTTCTTTGTTCCCCGTTATGACTTCCCCTGATTCTGACTGCAGGGGACCTACATTTGTCTTTACTAACCTTTTTCTCTTTACATATCTATAGAAACTTTTGCAATCCGTCTTAATGTTCCCTGCAAGCTTCTTCTCATACTCCATTTTCCCTGCCCTAATCAAACCCTTTGTCCTCCTCTGCTGAGTTCTAAATTTCTCCCAGTCCCCAGGTTCGCTGCTATTTCTGTCCAATTTGTATGCCACTTCCTTGGCTTTAATACTATCCCTGATTTCCCTTGATAGCCACGGTTGAGCCACCTTCCCTTTTTTATTTCTATGCCAGACAGGAATGTACAATTGTTGTAGTTCATCCATGCGGTCTCTAAATGTCTGCCATTGCCCATCCACAGTCAACCCCTTAAGTATCATTCGCCAATCCATCTCAGCCAATTCACGCCTCATACCTTCAAAGTTACCCTTCTTTAAGTTCTGGACCATGGTCTCTGAATTAACTGTTTCATTCTCCATCCTAATGCAGAATTCCACCATATTATGGTCACTCTTCCCCAAGGGGCCTCGCACAACGAGATTGCTAATTAATCCTTTCTCATTACATAACACCCAGTCTAAGATGGCCTCCCCCCTAGTTGGTTCCTCGACATATTGGTCTAAAAAACCATCCCTTATGCACTCCAGAAAATCCTCCTCCACCGTATTGCTTCCAGTTTGGTTAGCCCAATCTATGTGCATATTAAAGTCACCCATTATAACTGCTGCACCTTTATTGCACGCACCCCTAATTTCCTGTTTGATGCCCTCCCCAACATCACTACTACTGTTTGGAGGTCTGTACACAACTCCCACTAACGTTTTTTGCCCTTTGGTGTTCTGCAGCTCTACCCATATAGATTCCACATCATCCAAGCTAATGTCCTTCCTAACTATTGCCTTAATCTCCTCCTTAACCAGCAATGCTACCCCACCTCCTTTTCCTTTTATTCTATCCTTCCTGAATGTTGAATACCCCTGGATGTTGAGTTCCCAGCCCTGCTCATCCTGGAGCCACGTCTCCGTAATCCCAATCACATCATATTTGTTAACATCTATTTGCACAGTTAATTCATAGGGAGGAGTGTAGGGCTGGAGGTGGTTACAGAGATAGGGAGGGATGTGGGGCTGGAGGAGGTTACAGAGATAGGGAGGTGTGTGGGTCTGGAGGAGGTTACAGAGATAGGGAGGGTTGTGGGGCTGGAGGAGGTTACAGAGCTAGGGAGGGGTGTAGGGGCTGGAAGAGGTTACAGAGATAGGGAGGGGTGTAGGGCTGGAGGAGATTACAGAGATAAGGAGGGGTGTGCGGCTGGAGGAGTTTACAGAGATAGGGAGTGGTGTGGGGCTGGAGAAGGTTACAGATATAGGGAGAGGTGTAGAGCTGGAAGAGGTTTCAGAGATAGGGAGGGGTGTAGGGGCTGGCGGAGGGTGCAGAGATAGGGAGGATTGTCGGGTTGGAGGCGGTTACAGAGATAGGGAGGGGTGTAGGGCTGGTGGAGGTTACAGAGATAGGGAGGGGTGTAGGGCTGGTGGAGGTTACAGAGATAGGGAGGGGTGTAGGGCTGGTGGAGGTTACAGAGATAGGGAGGGGTGTAGGGCTGGAGGAGGTTACAGAGAGAGGGAGGGTTGTGGGGCTGGAGGAGGTTATAGAGATGGGGAGGGTTGTGGGGTTCGAGGAGTTTACAGATGTAGGGAGGGATGTGGGGCTGCAGGAGGTAACAGAGATAGGGAGGAATGCCGGGCTGGAGGAGGTTACAGGGATAGGGAGGGGTGTGAGGCTGGAGGAGGTTACAGAGACAGGGAGGGGTATGGGGCTGGGGGAGGTTACAGAGATAGGGAGGGTTGTGTGGCTGGAGGAGGTAACAGAGATAGAAACATAGAAACATAGAAAATAGGTGCAGGAGTAGGCCATTCGGCCCTTCTAGCCTGCACCGCCATTCAATGAGTTCATGGCTGAACATTCAACTTCAGTACCCCATTCCTGCTTTCTCGCCATACCCCTTGATCCCCCTAGCAGTAAGGACCTCATCTAACTCCTTTTTGAATATATTTAGTGAATTGGCCTCAACAACTTTCTGTGGTAGAGAATTCCACAGGTTCACCACTCTCTGGGTGAAGAAGTTCCTCCGCATCTCGGTCCTAAATGGCTTACCCCTTATCCTTAGACTGTGACCCCTGGTTCTGAACTTCCCCAACATTGGGAACATTCTTCCTGCATCTAACCTGTCTAACCCCGTCAGAATTTTATATGTTTCTATGAGGTCCCCTCTCATTCTTCTGAACTCCAGTGAATACAAGCCCAGTTGATCCAGTCTTTCTTGATAGGTCAGTCCCGCCATCCCGGGAATCAGTCTGGTGAACCTTCGCTGCACTCCCTCAATAGCAAGAATGTCCTTCCTCAGGTTAGGAGACCAAAACTGTACACAATACTCCAGGTGTGGCCTCACCAATGCCCTGTACAACTGTAGCAACACCTCCCTGCCCCTGTACTCAAATCCCCTTGCTATGAAGGCCAACATGCCATTTGCTTTCTTAACCGCCTGCTGCACCTGCATGCCAACCTTCAATGACTGATGTACCATGACACCCAGGTCTCTTTGCACCTCCCCTTTTCCTAATCTGTCACCATTCAGATAATAGTCTGTCTCTCTGTTTTTACCACCAAAGTGGATAACCTCACATTTATCCACATTATACTTCATCTGCCATGCATTTGCCCACTCACCTAACCTATCCAAGTCGCTCTGTATTGCTTCCAGTTTGGTTAACCCAATCTATGTGCATATTAAAGTCACACATTATAACTGCTGCACCTTTATTGTACGCACCCCTAATTTCATGTTTGATGCCCTCCCCAACATCACTAGTACTGTTTGGAGGTCTGTACACAACTCCCACTAATGTTTTTTGTCCTTTGGTATTCTGCAGCTCTACCCATATAGATTCCACATCATCCAAGCTAATGTCCTTCCGAACTATTGCCTTAATTTGCTCCTTAACCAGCAATGCTACCCCACCTCCTTTTCCTTTTATTCTATCTTTCCTGAATGTTGAATACCCCTGGATGTTGAGTTCCCAGCCCTGATCATCCTGGAGCCACGTCTCCGAAATCCCAATCACATCATATTTGTTAACATCTATTTGCACAGTTAATTCATCCACTTTATTGCGGATACTCCTTGCATTAAGACACAAAGCCTTCAGGCTTGTTCTTTTAACACCCTTTGTCCTTTTAGAATTTTGCTGTACAGTGGCCCTTTTTGTTCTTTGCCTTGGGTTTCTCTGCCCTCCACTTTTCCTCATCTCCTTTCTGTCTTTTGCTTTGCCTTGAAACGTTTCCTCTGCCCACCTGGGGCTTGCTTGCTGCAACGGAGTTCCGAGTAGAGCGCTTGCTTTGGGAGTCTCGTGTCTGGAATGTGAACTATGTGGCCTGCCCAGCGGAGCTAATCAAGTGTGGTCAGTGCTTCAATGCTGGGGATGTTGGCCTGATCGAGGATGCTAATGTTGGTGCGTCTGTCCTCCCTGGGGATTTGCAATTCAGGAAACGTGGCAGACAATATGCGCACAGCTATTAGTTCAATAGCTCTTTCAAAGAGCCGGCACAGACACGACGTGCCGATTGGCCTCCTTCTGTGCGGTATCATTCTGTGATTCAACAGCAAGACATGAGATTCACTCGGTTGTTTCCGGGAATGAGGGGTTGACTTATGAGGAAAGGTTGAATAGGTTGGGCCTCTACTCATTGGAATTCAGAAGAATGTATGGTGATCTTATCGAAACGTATAAGATTATGAGGGGGCTTGAGAAGGTGGATGCAGAGAGGATGTTTCTGTCATGTATTCAACCAGCATTGTAACCCATGTATAATCTGACCTAAGTTGTACACTGTGAGAACAATGACCACTAGGTGGTGAACTTGTGGGAGACACTCCTAACCTGGACCTTCAGATATAAAAGGGGAAGCTCCACCCACTGACATCACTTGAGTACCAAGGAAGAAAGGACAGGTCACAGACTGACCTTCTCTCAAGCATGGGCCTTGTGTGCATTTATACTGTATCAATGGCGACGAGAAACTGGGATTTAAACCACGCGAGCATGGCCACGAGCAGAACAGACGAGAGGTACTGTGTTAAGGAATGGTTGGGACAGAGATTCAACATTGTTAAAGCAGCACACAGTGCTCCAGGCAGACAAGGGCAGTCAGGCATGCCCCAACATGTAGTCGAACCCAGAGGGGGAGTTCGACAGAGACAATGGCAAGCTGAACAGCGATTCACGCCATTGCAAGGGACAATGCGGCCAGTAATGGGGCCATCAGCACCTGTTAATGGTGCACTCAAGGACAATAACAGGGGCAGTCAGGGACGATCGACTGGCAAGGGATCTTTTGTTTCAAACAGCAGCTCATGCTGGAGGCGTGGAGGCACACACTCAGCCGGAGTTTGCAGAGATGAGCAAAATACCTGCAGAAATTGCAGAAATGAACGCTGGGGAAATCGCTGGAAGCTGAAGTTCAGCGAGTTCATGTGGAGCACGTATACAGTTCATACACCAGGACACCACCGATAATGATGAAAGTGCTCCTCAATAGCATCCCAGTATCAATGGAGCTAGACACGGGGGCCAGCCAGTCCCTGATGGATATCAAACAGTTCGACAAGTTGTGGGCGTCCAAGGTCCAATCGCCGATTGACGCACAGCTACGGACTTACACAAAGGAGATCATTCCGGTGCTAGGCAGCACCATGGTAGTCATGACCCACAAAGATTCGGAGAACAGGTTGCCACTCTGGGTTGTCCCGGGGGACGGTCCCGCACTACTGGGGAGGAGTTGGCTTGCTGTCATGAACTGGAAATGGGGCGATGTCAATGCAATTTCTTCTGTGGAGCGAGTATCATGCTCACAGGTCCTGGACAAATTTGACTCATTATTTCAACCCGGCATTGGCACTTTCATGGGGGCCAAGGTAGTGATTCACATAAACCCGGACGCCAGGCCCGTACACCACAAGGCCAGAGCGGTGCCGTACGTGATGCGGGAAAAGATAGAAGGCGAATTGGACCGCCTGCTGAGGGAAGGCATCATCTCGCTAGTCGAATTCAGTGACTGGGCGAGCCCGATTGTGCCGGTGCTCAAGGCGGATGGGTCGGTCAGGATATGTGGTGATTACAAGGCCACCATCAATCGGGTGTCATTCCAAGTCCAGTACCTGCTACCGAGAGCGGAGGACCTCTTTGCGACGCTATCCGGTGGCAAACTTTTTTCAAAATTGGACCTGACCTCAGCTTACATGACCCAGGAGCTGGCGAGTGAGTCGAAGAAGCTGACCACCATCACGACACACAAGGGGTTGTTTGACTATAACAGATGTCCGTTCGGGATTCGCTCAGCCGCCGCGATCTTCCAACAACATATGGAAAGCCTCCTCAAGTCGATTCCAGGGACGGTGGTTTTTCAGGACGACATCCTCATCACGGGTTACGATACTGAAGAACACCTCCACAACCTGGAGGAGGTGCTACGCAGACTGGACCGGGTAGGGCTGCGACTGAAAAAGGCGCAGTGCGTCTTCCTAGCTCCAGAGGTAAAATTCCTGGGGATGAGGGTAGCAGCAGACGGGATCAGCCCTACTGCGCCCAAGACAGAAACGATCCAGAGAGCACCCAGACCCCGTAACACGACGGAGCTGCGTTCGTTCCTGGGGCTCCTGAACTATTTTGGTAACTTTCTTCCCAAATTGAGCACGCTGCTAGAGCCGCTACACGTGCTCCTACGCAAAGGTCGCGAATGGGTCTGGGGGGACAACCAGGAAAGGGCTTTTAATAGAGCATGCAATTTGTTATGTTCCAACAATCTGTTAACGCTATATGACCCATGTAAGAAACTTGTGTTAACGTGCGATGCGTCGTCCTATGGTGTCGGGTGTGTGTTGCAGCATGTCAATGCCAAGGGTCAGTTACAGCCGGTAGCTTATGCCTCCAGAAGTCTGTCCCAGGCAGAAAGGGGCTACGGGATGGTAGAAAAGGAGGCGCTCGCATGTGTATATGCAGTAAAGAAAATGCACCAGTACCTGTTTGGCAGGAAATTTGAGCTGGAGACAGATCACAAACCCCTCACGTCCCTTTTGGCCGACAACAAGGCCATAAATGCAAACGCATCGGCCCGCATGCAGAGGTGGGCACTCACGTTAGCTGCCTATGACTACACAATTCGGCACAGACCGGGCACTGAAAACTGCGCCAATGCACTCAGCAGGCTCCCACTAGCCACCACTGAGGGGGCTACCAAGCATGCTGCTGAGATGGTCATGGCTGTTGAAGCTTTTGGAAGCGAAGGCTCACCTGTGACAGCCCGTCAGATTAAAGTCTGGATAAATAGAGACCCGCTATTGTCTCTAGTCAAGAAATGTGTCCTGAATGGGGACTGGGCAGCCACGTACAGGGCATGCACTGAGGAATTTAAACCATTTCACAGGCGCAAGGATGAACTTTCGATTCAGGCCGATTGCCTACTGTGGGGAAACTGCGTAGTCATGCCCCAGATGGGCAGAGAGGTATTCATCAGAGAACTCCACAATGAGCACCCGGGCATTGTCACGATGAAGGCAATTGCCAGGTCACACGTTTGGTGGCCAGGGATAGACGCAGATCTGGAATTTTGTGTTCACAGGTGCAACACGTGTGCCCAGCTGGGCCATGCGCCCAGGGAAGCTCCCCTTAGCCCCTGGCCATGGCCCGCCAAGCCTTGGTCACGCATCCATGTGGACTACACAGGTCCTTTCATGGGGAAAATGTTTTTGGTTGTAGTAGACGTCTACTCCAAATGGATCGAGTGTGACATTTTAAATTCAAGCACATCCTCTGCCACGGTAGAAAGTCTACGGGCAATGTTCACCGCCCACGGTCTACCGGACATCTTGGTCAGCGACAATGACCCGTGCTTCACAAGCACTGAATTCCAGGACTTCATGGCAGGCAATGGAATTAACCATGTCAGAACGGCACCGTTCAAGCCAGCCTCAAACGGCCAGGCAGAACGAGCAGTGCAGATAATCAAACAGGGGATGCTCAGATTCCAAGGGGGTTCCCTACAAACCCGCTTATCACGCCTCCTGTTCGCCTATAGATCCCGACCACACTCGCTCACAGGGGTTCCACCCGCAGAGTTACTAATGAAAAGGACGCTCAAAACCCTGTTGTCCCTTATACACCCCACCATGAAAGAAATTGTCGAGAGCAGGCGCCAGCCACAATATGACTACCATGACAGGAATGCGAGGGCGCGATGTATTGATGTAAATGATCCTGTTTTTGACCTCAACTACGCTGCAGGGCCCAAATGGCTTGCAGGGAAATAGGATTCTGGTAGATAAACTTACCAATGGACAAATCTGCCGCAAACATGTGGATCAAACAAAAAGGAGGTTCAGCAACCCCATAGAAGAAGCAGAGGAAGAACACGATATAGAGTTCACTCTACCACAGGTGACCGAACACCGGAACCAAAGGGAGGAGAGCCTAGTCACTATGGGCAGTCCGGACAGGCCTGAGGCACTGCAAACAGCAGACACTCAGGCCAGCGCCCAACAACCGGAGCCCCAACTCAGGCGCTCTACAAGGGAGCGTAAACCACCAGAGAGACTTAACCTGTGATCCCAATAAGACTTTGCGGGGGCGGGAGGTGATGTCATGTATTCAACAAGCATTGTAACCCATGTATATTCTGACCTAAGCTGTACACCGTGAGAACACTGACCACTAGGTGGTGAACTATGGGAGACACTCCTAACCTGGATCTTCAGGTATAAAAGGGGAAGCTCCACCCACTTCCATCACTTGAGTGCCAAGGAATAAAGAACAGGTCACAGACTGACCTTCTCTCAAGCATGGGCCTCGTGTGCATTTATACTGTATAGTAAGGACGTATCAGTTTCCACTGATGGGGGAGACTAGAGCTAGAGGGCATGATCTTAGCATAAGGGGCCACCCATTTAAAACAGTGATGAGGAGAAATTTCTTCTCTCAGAGGGTGGTAAATCTGTGGAATTCGCTGCCTCACCGGGTGCTGGAGGAGGAGAGGCCAGAGCTGTGGAAGCTGGGACATTGAATAAATTTAAGACAGAAATAGACAGTTTCTTAAATGATAAGGGGATAAGGGGTTATGGGGAGCAGGCAGGGAAGTGGAGCTGAGTCCATGATCATATTCAAGAGGGAGTTAGATGTGGCCCTTACGGCTAAAGGGATCAAGGGTATGGAGAGAAAACAGGAAAGGGGTATTGAAGGACTGATCAGCCATGATCTTATTGAATGGTGGTGCAGGCTCGAGGGGCCGAATGGCCTACTCCTGCACCTATTTTCTATGTTTCTATGTTTCTATATCTGCCATGATCTTATTGAATGGCGGAGCAGGCTCGAGGGGCCGTATGGCCTACTCCTGCTCCTATTTCTTATGTTCTTATGAGCCTAACATTATCTCCAGTGCGGTTGGACTGCGTGAGGTCACGGTCTCTGTGTTGGAGTGCGCTGTTTGCGGCAGGAGAGACCCGCAGATCTGCAATTGATGGTACAAGACCTGTCCTCTCCTCCTCCAGCAACTGGTGAACACAATGCCTGTGGCCTCTCTGACCTCTATTCCTTCCACTCTGAACACCCTGACCTCTCCTCCTCCCACAAAATAGACCTCTGACCATCCCAATGCCTGAACCCCAGCCAAGCCTCGGTTCCCTTACCATCTCACCGAAGGGCACTGCTCAGAGCCGAACTTACGACCCATATCTCGCCGTAGGCAACTAGGCCCATACAGCAGTGCCTGGTCTCCATTGTCTTGGACCCCCTTGCCACTGGACCAAGGCCTTGCTCAGCTAAGCCCGTGTGGTAGCTGGTGTGCAATGACCACCCAACGTTAAAAGAACTCGCACACACAGGCCTCTTCCACCCTTTGATATGAAGTTCGGGACCTGGAACGTCAGGACCCTGATGGACAACTCCAACAGCGACAGACCAGACTCCCCACCCACCCTTTCCTCCAACCGCTGTCTGTCCCACCTGTGACAGAGACTGTCATTCCTGTATTGGACTGTTCAGCCACCTGAGAACTCACTTTTAGAGTGGAAGCAAGTCTTCCTCGATTTCGAGGGACTGCCGATGATGATAACGATGACAAGCCTTAAGAGAAAGCCACTAAGACAACAAATACTTTAATTAAAAGCAAGGTAAGAATGAACATCTGAAATAAACCGCAAGTTAGTACCGGTGTCATAATATTTGGCTATTTGGTGAGTTACTATAGACAGAAGATTAGCATTTTCTTATTATCTCTTTATTTTTCGTTCGTTCCTGGAATGTGGGCGTTGCTGGCCATTGATTGGCCATCCCTAACTTGCCGTTGAGAAGGTGGCTTGGCGTGAAACGTTGTTTGATAGCGCTCCTGTGAAGCGCCTTGGAACGTTTTACACCGTTCAAGGCGGCTGCATAAATACAAGTTGTGGTTGTTGGTCTTGGGCGGCATATGGCCTCAGTCCACAATCACATCCCAGGGATAAATTCTAAGAAGGACATTCTAGGGGTGAAAAGGGCGTGAGATAAGCAGCACACCCACAGATGAAGGATCATTATCTCAGTGACAAATTGGCTGTGAGGTGAGTTGCAGCATCTCGACCTTGTCAGCTGCCTCCGTGCAGTGTTTACTGACGCTGAAGGGCTGCCCATCTGTTCTATGTCTGAGAAGGACAATTAAAGCCCAGTTTTGCTCCCTCTGAATGAGGTGGGAGCGCATTATCGAAAGGCGGCATAAAGGGAGATTATTTATGGGATTACAGCAAGCATTTTAAATGTTCTTCTATTCATTCCCGGGATGTGGGCTGCGCTGGCAAGGCTGGCATTTATTGCCCATCGCTTAATTGCTCTTGAGAAGGTGGTGGTGAGCCGCCTTCTTGAACTGCTGCAGTCCATACGAGCAGCGTGGAGGACAACTCAGGGAGCAGCGCGAGCTGGTGCAGAGGGCGACGACTTGGAGAAGGGCAACTGGATTGGACGTCACCATAAGCCAGGTCGGTGATTGGAGCGTGGGCAGGTACAGCAGGAGCGGCGAGGTCGGGGCGAAGAAGCGGCGAGAGTTTGTAGAGGGATGTGATCAGGGCCCAGGAGAGGCGAGGGCCCAGGGGCAGCACGGGCCCAGCCCACACTGCGATATGTGTGCGCACTGGGTCTGTGCAGCAGAGCTGGTCTCCAGTCGTCCTGGTTAACCCTTGCCCCTGGACCAAGACCTAGCTCTGTCAAGCCCGTGTGGTGGCTGGTGTGCAAAAATCCACGCACAGGCATCTTCCACCCTTCAACATGTAGTTCGGGACCTGGAATATTAGATCCTTCATTGACACACATTGTGAACTCATCCCTTTTTGGCGTGGAAACAAGACATCCTCGACATGAGGGACTGCTTAAGAAGAAAAAGAAGGTGAAGCTGCTCTGATTGTGCTGTTAGGGAGGGAGTTCCAGGATTCTGACCCAGCGACGATGAAGGAACGGCCGATATATTTCCAAGTCAGGATGGTGTGTGACTTGGAGGGGAACGTGGAGGTGGTGGTGTTCCCATGCGCCTGCTGCCCTTGTCCTTCGAGGTAGTAAAGGTCGCGGGTTTGGGAGATGCTGTCGAAGAAGTTTATTGGTGCCACCACTCCTAGAAAAAGTGAAGTCAAATGGAGACGCGACAGCAGATCGCAATACAGTGTAAGTTGGAGCCTTTGATACTGGAGACCATCTGTTTTATATCTTTGGACAATGTTGAGCGTGAGAGAGCCACTTGTCTGCTGTTAATGTCTTCTTGTGATCAATTAAACCCAACACAACAGAACCCGAGATCTCTGCGTTCCTCCAATTCGGACCTCTTGAGCATCCCCAGTGACTGCAAAGAGACACTCAGTCACTCAACCAGGAAACACCAGGACTGGTTTGATGAGAATGATCAGGAGATCCAAGAGCTAATAGATCGCAAGCGCAGGGCATTTCTGAGCCTTAAACAGCAACCCAACTCGGGAGCAGCAAAGCAACATTACAAACGGCTCAAGGCTGAGGACCAACAAAAAACCTGGGACCTAAAGCACAGGTGGTGGATGGAGAAAGCACAGGAGATACAACAACTGGCCAACAGCCATACTATGCGAGGATTCTTCATTGCAGTCAAGGCCACCTACGCTCCAAACACCCAAGGCCCCACCCCACTCCTGGCCAAGAATGGGGAAACACTCATCAAGGACACCGAGGCAGTCAGGGCCCACTGGAAGGAGCACTTCGAAAATCTCCTCAATCGAGACTCTGCCTTTGACTCGAGTGTTCGCGACTCCATCCCGCAGTATGCAACCTGCCACCACCTCAGTGAAACCCCAATGACCAGATAAGGGTGGGCAGAGGCAATGAGGAGAGGCAATATAAACTAAAGGATACAACCCTAAAGGGGATGCATGAGCAGAGAGACCTGGGGGTATATGGGCACAAATCATTGAAGGTGGCAGGGCAGGTTGAGAAAGTGGTTAAAAAAAGCTTACAGGATCCTGTGCTTCATGAATAGAGGCATAGAGCACAAAAACACAGAAATTATGATGAACCTTTATAAATCACTGGTTAGGCCTCAACTGGAGTATTGTGCACAATTCTGGGCCCCGCACTTTAGGAAGGATGTGAAGGCTTTAGAGAGGGTGCAGAAAAGATTTACCGGAATGGTGCCCGGGATGAGGGACTTTAGTTCCGTGGATAGACTGGAGAAGCTGGGGTTGTTCTCCTTGGAGCAGAGAAGGTTGAGAGGAGATTTGATCGAGGTGTTCAAAATCAGAGGGCTCTGGACAGAGTAGAGAGAGAGAGAAACTGTTCCCATTGGTGGAAGGGTCGAGAACCAGAGGACACAGATTTAAGGTGATTGGTACAAGAACCAGAGGGGAGATACATACGACCGTACGACTAACGAACAGAGATGAGGATGAGGAGATTTGGTTTTGTAACGCAGCGAGTTGTTGTGATCGGGAACGTGCTGTCTGAAAGGGCGGTGGGAGCAGATTCAATAGTAACTTTCAAATGGGGAATTGGATAAATACATGAACAGGAAAAATGTGCCGGGCTGTGGGGGAAATAGCGAGGTGGGGGTGGGACTAATCGGATCGCTCTTTCAAAGAGCCGGCACAGGAATGATGGGCCAAATAGCTGTATGATTCTATGACTATGTAAATTGGGCTTGTTCTGACTGGAAAAGAGAAAGGTTGAGAGGAATAATGGGGGGTATGATTAAGAAGTTTGCAGATTATACAAAAGTAGGCTGTGTGGTTGATAATGAAGAAGAAAGCTGCGGACTTATGAACCTGTGGAATTCTCTCCCATAGAAAGTTATTGAGGCCAGTTCGTTCGATATATTCAAAAGGGAGTTAGATGTGGCCCTAACAGCTAAAGGGATAAAGGTGTATAGAGAGAAATCAGGAATGGGGTACTGAAGTTGCATGATCAGGCATGATCATATTGAACGGTGGTGCAGGCTCGAAGGGCCGAATGGCCTATTCCTGCACCTATTTTCTATCTTTCTATGTTTCTATGACTGCAGGAAGATATTCATCAACTGGTCAGGTGGACAGAACAGTGGCAGATGGAAGTTAATCCAGAGAAGAGTGAGGTAATGCATTTGGAGAGGGCTAACAATGCAAGGGAATACACTTTAAATGGTAGGATATTGAGAAGTGTAGAGGAACAGAGGGACCTGGGAGTGCAGGTCCACAGATCCCTGAAGGTAGCAGGCCAGGTGGATAAGGTGGTTAAAAAGGGATATGGAATGCTTGCCTTTATTAGCTGAGGCATAGAATACAAGAGCAGGAGGTGGGTTATGCTTGAACTGTATAAAACACTGGTTAGGCCACAGCTGGAGTACTGCGTGCAGTTCTGGTCACCGCATTACAGGAAGGACGTAATTGCACTGGAGAGGGTACAGAGGAGATTTACGAGGATGTTGCCTGGAGTGGAGAATCTTAGCTATGAGGACAGATTGGTTCAGCTGGGTTTGTTTTCCTTGAAACAGAGGAGGCTGAGAGGTGACCTCATTGAGGTGTATAAAATTAGATCTCATCATCATCATGGGCAGTCCCTCGGAATTGAGGAAGACTTGCTTCCACTCTAAAAATGAGTCCTTAGGTGGCTGAACAGTCCAATACGGGAATTACAGTCTCTGTCACAGGTGGGACAGACAGTGGTTGAGGGAAAGGGTGGGTGGGAAGTCTGGTTTGCCGCATGCTCCTTCCGCTGCCTGCGCTTGTTTTCTGCATGCTCTCGGCGATGAGACTCGAGGTGCTCAGCGCCCTCCCGGATGCTCTTCCTCATTAGATATATTCAAAAGGGAGTTAGGTATGGCCCTTACGGCCAAAGGGATCAAAGCATATGGAGAGAAAGCAGGAAAGGGGTACTGAGGTTGAATGATCAGCCATGATCTTATTGAATGGTGGTGCAGGCTCGAAGGGCCGAATGGCCTACTCCTGCACCTATTTTCTATGCTTCTATGTTTCCACTGAGGGCGGTCTTTGGCCAGGGACTCCCAGGTGTTGTGCGGATGTTGCACTTTATCAGGGAGGCTTTGAGGGTGTCCTTGTAATGTTTCCTCTGCCCACCTGGGGCTTGCTTGCCGTGTAGGAGTTCTGAGTAGAGCGCTTGCTTTGGGAGCCTCGTGTCTGGCATACGAACAATGTGGCCTGCCCAGTGGAGCTGACCAATTGTGGATATAAAGGGTCTATTTCCCTCAGCAGAGGGGTCAACAACCAGGGGGCATAAATTTAAAGTAATTGGTAGAAGGTTTAGAGGGGATTTGAGGGGAAATGTCTTCACCCAGAGGGTGGTGGGGGTCTGGAACTCACTGCCTGAAAGGGTGGTAGAGGCAGAAACCCTCACCACATTTAAAAAGTACTTGGATGTGCACCTGAAGTGCCGTAACCCACAGGGCTACGGACCGAGAGTTGTAAAGTGGGATTAGGCCGGATAGCTCTTGGTCGGCTGGCACGGACACGATGGGCCGAATGGCCTCCTTCCGTGCTGTAAACCTCTATGATTCTACGATTCTATGATGATCTGTTTCGGCTTGTAACATTCCTTGGGACGTTTCACTAGGTTAAAGGTGCTATATAAATACACGTTGCTGTGTTGTTGATAATGCATCGTTAAATCAAGTCAATTCCGATAATGTTACACATCACAGACAATCTCTGGAAGGGGTGGAGGCGAAATTAAAAAACAAATACTTTCAGTTCACTTCGAAAATAAAGGAAATAAAAATGTAATTCAGAGTTGGAGAGGTTATGTTAGAAGTAAACTGGGCAAGGGAATCGCTCCATAAATATGCAATAAATCAAACTATCACATTGTTAACCTGTGAGTATTCGAGCTGAAAACTTTGCTTTCTCTAACAATCTACATCAATATACCAATTCTGTATCGCTGCCATGCCATGCCAAGGAGCAGGGTCCTCCAGTCCTACTCTAAGGCCACACGTGACCTTAGCGAGGGTAGTGATCTGCCAGTAAACTAGCCCAACCGTGCAATTTTCGCAATGGCCAATCGCAGCATCGGTCCACAGCACGTATTAGACAAATACCAGGAAGGTTTAAACAAGATTAGATCACAGATGGACAGCCTATGACAGTGCGGCCGGTGGAGAAAGCAGGGCTACAGACCTAGAGCTGGAAAGTGGGATTAGGCTAGGTAGTGTTGTGTATATATATACCCTGTACACTCAATGTACAGTTACATAAGACCAATGACTGTATCTTTACACTGTATACACTACGCCTGTACCACCAGAGGGTGCAACTGGTGGAGACCGAGGGGTCACCTGCACACCGCAGGTAACCAGGTATAAAAGGGAGCCCATCTTACTGTAACCTCATTCAGGAGCTGCAATAAATGGACTAAGGTCACAACAGTTCAAGTGCAACACCATACCTCGTGGAATCAATACTAGAGTGCTTACAAACACTACAGATAGCCTCTTGTTGGCCAGCGCGGACATGAGGGGCCGAAATGGCCTCCTTCCATGCTGTAAACTTCTATGATTCTATGACATGATTACTGTTTTATAAAAGACCCTAAATTAGCGGTTGGGGGAGTAACTCCCGTGGAATGCCTCCAAACTCGAAATATTTCCGTCCTTGCCTCCTGCCTCTACAGCCATGGGGAGTTCCATTCTCGGGCCTGGAGGCCTAAAGGCCCACAGATCCCAGGCATGCAGGCGGTTTGAAAGCATCCCCGGGATCACAAGAGTCCGGTCAACCAATCAAAAACGGGGATTCCCATGACGCATATGGGGGACATCCATTTACATACGGGATCCCCATGAGCATAATAGAAATCCCCACATAAATAAGAATTCGCACCACTTAAATAAAAATGAATGTTCACATGTTGAAATCTAATTAAAAGACCCTTTAATTAAGCAGTTCAAATAAAAATAGAATTGTGGTTGATAATGAAGAAGAAAGCTGTGGACTGCAGGAAGATTGTTCATAGGTTTATATGTAACCTTCAGGGCTGCTGACCGAGGGCCGTACGGCTCTTTGTCGGCCGGCGTGGACACGATGGGCCAAAATGGCCTCCTTCTGCGCTGTAAATTTCTATGTTTCTATATCAATGTGGGCAGAACAGTGGCAAATGGAATTCAATCCGGATAAGTGTGAGGTAATGCATTTGGGAAGGGCGAACAAGGAAAGGGAATACACATTAAATGGTACAACACTGAGAAATGTAGAGGAACAGAGGGACCTGGGAGTGCAGGTCCACAAATCCCTGAAGGTAGCAGGCCAGGTAGATAAGGTGGTTAAGAAGGCATACGGAATACTTGTGTTTATAAGTTGAGGCATGGAATACAAGAGCAGGGAAGTTATGCTTGAACTGTATAAAACACTGGTTAGGCCACAGCTGGAGTACTGCGTGCTGTTCTGGTCACCGCATTACAGGAAAGATGTGATTGCACTGGAAAGGGTGCAGAGGAGATTTACAAGAATGTTGCCTGGACTGGAGAATTCTGGCTATGAGGAAAGATTGGAGATGCTGGGTCTGTTTTGTTTGGAACAGAGGAGGCTATGGGGAGACCTGATTGAGGTGTATAAAATTATGAGGGGCCTGGATAGAGTGGATAGGACGGATCTGTTTCCCTTGGTGGAGGGGTCAACAACCAGGGGGCATAGATTTAAAGTAATTGGGGGGAGGTTTAGAGGGGATTTGAGGGGAAATGTTTTCACCCAGAGGGTGGTGGGGGTCTGGAACTCACTGTCTGAAAGGGTGGTAGAGGCAGAAACCCTCACCACATTTAAAAAGTACTTGGATGTGCACTTGAAGTGCTGTAACCCGCAGGGCTACGGACCAAGAGCTGGAAAGTAGGATTAGGCTGGGTAGCTCATGGTCGGCCGGTGCGGACACGATGGGCCGAAATGGCCTCCTTCCGTGCTGTAAATTTCTAAGAATCTATGATTCTATCCATTCTATCCAGGCCCCTCATGATTTTATACACCTTAATCAAGAATCCCCTCGGCCTCCTCTGTTCCAAAGAAAATAACCCCAGCCTATCCAATCTTCCCTCATTGCTAAAATTTATCCAGTCCTGGCAACATCCTCGTAAAGCTCCTCTGTACCCGCTCCAGTGCAATCACATCTTTCCTGTAATATGGTGAGTTATCTGTGACAAATGGTATGTGAATATTTTATGTGCAGTGCAGACTGGAGCTCTTTACTCCAAAAAAGAGATGACTCAGGGGTGACTTGAGAAAATTATGAAAGTGTTTAATAGGCATCCGGGGGTGTTCGGCATTTGGGAAGGATTCTGACGGGACGGGGCGGGTTGGGTGCGGGGGGAGTGTTCCCGGTGTTGGGTGGGTCCAGAGCCGGGGGGGGGGGGGGTGCGCAGGGGGCACGGTCTTGGGATGGGGGGGTGGGTTGTTTGGGGCTGGGATTGGGAGAGACTTCTTCACTCGGGGAGTTGTTGGCCTGTGGGGTTCCCTGCTGCGGAGAGTTGTTGATGCCAGTTCATTGGATGTGTTCGGGAGGGAGTTGGATGTGGTCCTTGCGGATGGGGGGGTCGGGGGGTGTGGAGGGGACGTGGGGGGGGGGGGGAGGTGCAGGGGTGGGTGATCAGCCATGATCTTGTTGAATGGCGGTGCAGGCTCGAAGGGCCGAATGGCCTACTCCTGCACCTATTTTCTATGTTTCTATGTTTAACCAGGCCAACATCCCCAGCAGCGAAGCACTGACCACACTTGATCAGCTCCGCTGGACGGGCCACATTGTTCACATGCCAGACACGAGACTCCCAAAGCAAGTGCTCTACTCGGAACTCCTTCACGGCAAACGAACCCCAGGTAGGCAGAGGAAACGTTACAGGGACACCCTCAAAGCCTCCCTGATAAAGTGCAACATCCCCACTGACACCTGGGAGTCCCTGGCCAAAGACCGCCCTAAGTGGAGGAAGTGCATCTGGGAGGGCGCTGAGGACATTCAGGAAGGATAGAATAAAAGGAAAAGGAGGTGGGGTAGCATTGCTGGTTAAAGAGGAGATTAATGCAATAGTTAGGAAAGACATTAGCTTGGATGATGTGGAATCTATATGGGTAGAGCTGCAGAACACCAAAGGACAAAAAACGTTAGTAGGAGTTGTGCACAGACCTCCAAACAGTAGTAGGGATGTTGGGGAGGGCATCAAACAAGAAATTAGGGGTGCATGCAGTAAAGGTGTAGCAGTTATAATGGGTGACTTTAATATGCACATAGATTGGGCTAACCAAACTGGAAGCAATACGGTGGAGGAGGATTTCCTGGAGTGCATAAGGGATGGTTTTCGAGACCAATATGTCGAGGAACCAACTAGGGGGGAAGCCATCTTAGACTGGGTGTTGTGTAATGAGAGAGGATTAATTAGCAATCTCATTGTGCGAGGCCCCTTGGGGAAGAGTGACCATAATATGGTGGAATTCTGCATTAGGATGGAGAATTAAACAGTTAATTCAGAGACCATGGTCCAGAACTTAAAGAAGGGTAACTTTGAAGGTATGAGGCGTGAATTGGCTAGGCTAGATTGGCGAATGATACTTAGGGGGTTGACTGTGGATGGGCAATGGCAGACATTTAGAGACCGCATGGATGAATTACAACAATTGTACATTCCTGTCTGGCGTAAAAATAAAAAAGGGAAGGTGGCTCAACTGTGGCTATCTCGGGAAATCAGGGATAGTATTAAAGCCAAGGAAGTGGCATACAAATTGGCCAGAAATAGCAGCGAACCTGGGGACTGGGAGAAATTTAGAACTCAGCAGAGGAGGACAAAGGGTTTGATTAGGGCAGGGAAAATGGAGTACGAGAAGAAGCTTGCAGGGAACATTAAGGCGGATTGCAAAAGTTTCTATAGATATGTAAAGAGAAAAAGGTTAGTAAAGACAAATGTAGGTCCCCTGCAGTCAGAATCAGGGGAAGTCATAACGGGGAACAAAGAAATGGCAGACCAATTGAACAAGTATTTTGGTTCGGTATTCACTAAGGAGGACACAAACAACCTTCCGGATATAAAAGGGGTCAGAGGGTCTAGTAAGGAGGAGGAACTGAGGGAAATCTTTATTAGTCGGGAAATTGTGTTGGGGAAATTGATGGGATTGAAGGCCGATAAATCCCCAGGGCCTGATGGACTGCATCCCAGAGTACTTAAGGAGGTGGCCTTGGAAATAGCGGATGCATTGACAGTCATTTTCCAACATTCCATTGACTCTGGATCAGTTCCTATGGACTGGAGGGTAGCCAATGTAACCCCACTTTTAAAAAAAGGAGGGAGAGAGAAAACAGGGAATTATAGGCCGGTCAGCCTGACCTCAGTCGTGGGTAAAATGATGGAATCAATTATTAAGGATGTCATAGCAGCGCATTTGGAAAATGATGACATGATAGGTCCAAGTCAGCATGGATTTGTGAAAGGGAAATCATGCTTGACAAATCTTCTGGAATTTTTTGAGGATGTTTCCAGTAAAGTGGACAAAGGAGAACCAGTTGATGTGGTATATTTGGACTTGCAGAAGGCTTTCGACAAGGTCCCACACAAGAGATTAATGTGCAAATGGGATTGGGGGTAGTGTGCTGACGTGGATTGAGAACTGGTTGTCAGACAGGAAGCAAAGAGTAGGAGTAAACAGGTACTTTTCAGAATGTCAGGCAGTGACTAGTGGGGTACCGCAAGGTTCTGTGCTGGGGCCCTAGCTGTTTACATTGTACATTAATGATTTAGACGAGGGGATTAAATGCAGTATCTCCAAATTTGCGGATGACACTAAGTTGGGTGGCAGTGTGAGCTGCGAGGAGGATGCTATGAGGCTGCAGAGTGACTTGGATAGGTTAGGTGAGTGGGCAAATGCATGGCAGATGAGGTATAATGTGGATAAATGTGAGGTTATCCACTTTGGTGGTAAAAACAGAGAGACAGACTATTATCCGAATGATGACAGACTAGGAAAAGGGAAGGTGCAACGAGACCTGGGTGTCATGGTACATCAGTCATTGAAGGTTGGCATGCAGGTACAGCAGGCGGTTAAGAAAGCAAATGGCATGTTGGCCTTCATATCGAGGGGATTTGAGTACAGGGGCAGGGAGGTGTTGCTACAGTTGTACAGGGCCTTGGTGAGGCCACACCTGGAGTATTGTGTACAGTTTTGGTCTCCTAACTTGAGGAAGGACATTCTTGCTATTGAGGGAGTGCAGCGAAGATTCACCAGACTGATTCCCGGGATGGTGGGACTGACCTATCAAGAAAGACTGGATCAACTGGGCTTGTATTCACTGGAGTTCAGAAGAATGAGAGGGGACCTCATAGAAACGTTTAAAATTCTGACGGGTTTAGACAGGTTAGATGCAGGAAGAATGTTCCCAATGTTGGGGAAGTCCAGAACCAGGGGTCACAGTCTGAGGATAAGGGGTAAGCCATTTAGGACCGAGATGAGGAGAAACTTCTTCACCCAGAGAGTGGTGAACCTGTGGAATTCTCGACCACAGAAAGTTGTTGAGGCCAATTCACTAAATATATTCAAAAGGGAGTTAGATGAAGTCCTTACTACTCAGGGGATCAAGGGTTATGGCGAGAAAGCAGGAAGGGGGTACTGAAGTTTCATGTTCAGCCATGAACTCATTGAATGGCGGTGCAGGCTGGAAGGGCTGAATGGCCTGCTCCTGCACCTATTTTCTATATTTCTATGTTTCTATGAGCACCTCGAGTCTCGTCGCCGAGAGCATGCAGAAATCAAACGCAGGCAGCGGAAAGAGCGTGCGGCAAACCAGTCCCACCCTCCCCTTCCTCCAACCACTGTCTGTCCCACCTGTGACAGGGACTGTGGTTCTCGTATTGGACTGTTCAGCCTCCTAGTGGTGTGGTGTATTTGGACTTTCAAAAGGCTTTTCACAAGGTCCCAAGCAAGAGATTGGTGTGCAAAATCAAAGCACATGGTATTGGGGGTAATATACTGACGTGGATAGAGAACTGTTTGGCAGACAGGAAGCAGAGAGGCTAAATGGATCCTTTTCAGAACGGCAGACAGTGGCTAGTGGAGTGCCGCAGGTCTCAGTGCTGGGACCCCAGCTCTTTACAATATACATTGATGATTTAGATATAGGAATTGAGTGTAATATCTTCAAGTTTGCAGATGACACTAAACTGGGTGGCGGTGTGACCTGTGAGGAGGATGCTAAAAGGCTGCAGTGTAACTTGGACAGGTTAGATGAGTGGGCAAATGCATAGCAGATGCAGAATAATGTGGATAAATGTGAGGTTATCCACTTTGGAGGTAAAAACACAAAGGCAGAACATTATCTGAATGGCGCCAGATTAGGAAAAGGGGAGGTGCAATGAGACCTGGGTGTCATGGTACATCAGTCATTGAAGGTTGGCATGGAGGTACAGCAGGCGATGAAGAAGGCAAATGGTATGTTGGCCTTCATAGCTAGGGGTTTTGAATATAGGAGCAGGGAAGTCTTACTGCATTTGTACATGGCCTTGGTCAGGCCTCACCTTGAATATTGTGCACAGTTTTGGTCTCCTAATCTGAGGAAGGACATTCTTACTATTGAGGGAGTGCAGCGAAGGTTCACCAGACTGATTCCCGGGATAGCGGGACTGACATATGCGGAGAGATTGGATCAACTGTGCCTTTTTACACTGGAGTTTGGAAGGATGAGAGGGGATCTCATAGAAACTTATGAGATTCTGACAGGACTGGACAGGTTAGATGCGGGAAGAATGTTCCCGATGATGGGAAAGTCCAGAACCAGGGGACAT
Source organism: Pristiophorus japonicus (assembly GCF_044704955.1). Classification (NCBI taxonomy): domain Eukaryota; kingdom Metazoa; phylum Chordata; class Chondrichthyes; family Pristiophoridae; genus Pristiophorus; species Pristiophorus japonicus. The sequence goes on from NC_091977.1 coordinate 534,981,380, forward strand.
AGTCTTCAGATAAGTGGTAGGCCATTTAGGACTGAGATGAAGAGAAACTTCTTCACTCAGAGAGTTGTTAACCTGTGGAATTCCCTACTGCAGAGAGTTGTTGATGCCAGTTCATTGGATATATTCAAGATGGAGTTAAAATGGCCCTCATGGCTCAAGGGGTATGGAGAGAAAGCAGGAAAAGGGTACTGAGGGAATGATCAGTCATGATCTTATTGAATGGTGGTGCAGGCTCGAAGGGCCGAATGGCCTACTCCTGCACCTATTTTCTATGTTTCTATGTTTCACTCATTCCTGCAAGTAATCAATTATTGATAGAGATTTTTAAAAATTTCAAATTTGAAATTTTACATTTTCTTTTCTTACATTTCTTTTTGGTTTCTTTTATTCTCTCTTTCAGTCAATCCAATCTTCCGCTCCCTCTCTCTACTTCTCTTTCTCATCATCATAATCATCATAGGCAATCCCTCGGAATCGAGGAAGACTTGCTTCCACTCTTAAAATGAGTTCTTAGGAGAGCCACAGTCTCTGTCACAGGTGGGACAGATAGTCGTTGAGGGAAAGTAAGGGTGGGACTGGTTTGCCGCACGCTCCTTCCGCTGCCTGCGCTTGATTTCTGCATGCTCTCGGTGATGAGACTCGAGGCGCTCAGCGCCTTCCCAGATGCACTTCCTCCACTTCGGACGGTCTTTGGCCAGGGACTCCCAGGTGTCGGTGGGGATGTTGCACTTTATCAGGAAGGCTTTGAGGGTGCCCTTTTCTCTGCCCACCTGGGGCTCGCTTGTCGTGAAGGAGTTCCGAGTAGAGCGCTTGCTTTGGGAGTCTGTACCTGACTCGACTCCAATTCATCCGATGTCCTTCTCCGTTGTTCCTCTGTTTCATTCTCAATCCTTCAATCTATCCGGTGAAGGGGACAGGCGGTTGGTCCCGTCGCTCACCGAGGTCCCAGATGGCCGGCAAGTTAGGGCACAAAACATGTCGAGCTGAGGGTTGCGGGGAAAGTCTAACTAACGGGATATCCCGCTGCAGCAAGATCAGGTCCGATAATCTCCAGCTGTAATTTCATTTTCAGTAATTGCAATTGAAGCGTACCGCTCCCGTGATTAATCTATTCACAACCTTCCATTTATTTCATGTTTCATAGAAACATAGAAACATAGAAAATAGGTGCAGGAGTAGGCCATTCGGCCCTTCTAGCCTGCACCGCCATTCAATGAGTTCATGGCTGAACATTCAACTTCAGTACCCCATTCCTGCTTTCTCGCCATACCCCTTGATCCCCCTAGCAGTAAGGACCTCATCTAACTCCTTTTTGAATATATTTAGTGAATTGGCCTCAACAACTTTCTGTGGTAGAGAATTCCACAGGTTCACCACTCTCTGGGTGAAGAAATTCCTCCGCATCTCGGTCCTAAATGGCTTACCCCTTATCCTTAGACTGTGACCCCTGGTTCTGGACTTCCCCAACATTGGGAACATTCTTCCTGCATCTAACCTGTCTAACCCCGTCAGAATTTTATATGTTTCTATGAGGTCCCCTCTCATTCTTCTGAACTCCAGTGAATACAAGCCCAGTTGATCCAGTCTTTCTTGATAGGTCAGTCCCACCATCCCGGGAATCAGTCTGGTGAACCTTCGCTGCACTCCCTCAATAGCAAGAATGTCCTTCCTCAGGTTAGGAGACCAAAACTGTACACAATACTCCAGGTGTGGCCTCACCAATGCCCTGTACAACTGTAGCAACACCTCCCTGCCCCTGTACTCAAATCCCCTTGCTATGAAGGCCAACATGCCATTTGCTTTCTTAACCGCCTGCTGCACCTGCATGCCAACCTTCAATGACTGATGTAACTTTTGCAATCCGTCTTAATGTTCCCTACTGTCACACAGGTAGTGTTAAGTTCAAAATGGACTCAAACTTACAAACCTTTCCCAGCAAGGTTAAAAGATGCCACTGGAACCTTTTCCTATCGAAAAACACTGATTTGCGTAAAATATCCCATGAAGCTTCATTTCATATAAAATTGGGGTTTCTGATATCAGGATGACAGAACATAAAACATAAGAACATAAGAACATAAGAATTAGGAACAGCAGTAGGCCATCTAGCCCCTCGAGCCTGCTCCGCCATTCAACAAGATCATGGCTAATCTGGCCGTGGACTCAGCTCCACTTACCCGCCCGCTCCCTGTAACCCTTAATTCCCTTATTGGTTAAAAATCTATCTATCTGTGATTTGAATACATTCAATGAGCTAGCCTCAACTGCTTCCTTGGGCAGAGAATTCCACAGATTCACAACCCTCTGGGAGAAGAAATTCCTTCTCAACTCGGTTTTAAATTGGCTCCCCCGTATTTTGAGGCTGTGCCCCCTAGTTCTAGTCTCCCCGACCAGTGGAAACAACCTCTCTGCCTCTATCTTGTCTATCCCTTTCATTATTTTAAATGTTTCTATAAGATCACCCCTCATCCTTCTGAACTCCAACGAGTAAAGACCCAGTCTACTCAATCTATCATCATAAGGTAACCCCCTCATCTCCGGAATCAGCCTAGTGAATCGTCTCTGTACCCCCTCCAAAGCTAGTATATCCTTCCTTAAGAAAGGTGACCAAAACTGCACGCAGTACTCCAGGTGCGGCCTCACCAATACCCTATACAGTTGCTTTTGTACTCCATCCCTCTCCCCATTCAAATAATATTCCCTTTTACTGTTTTTTTTCCCAAGGTGGATGACCTCACACTTTCCGACATTGTATTCCATCTGCCAAACCTTAGCCCATTCGCTTAACCTATCTAAATCTCTTTGCAGCCTCTCTGTGTCCTCTACACAACCCGCTTTCCCACTAATCTTTGCGTCATCTGCAAATGTTGTTACACTACACTCTGTCCCCTCTTCCAGGTCATCTATGTATATTGTAAACAGTTGTGGTCCCAGCACCGATCCCTGTGGCACACCACTAACCACCGATTTCCAACCCGAAAAGGACCCATTTATCCCGACTCTCTGCTTTCTGTTAGCCAGCCAATTCTCTATCCATGCTAATACATTTCCTCTGACTCCGCATATCTTTATCTTCTGCAGTAACCTTTTGTTTGGCACCTTATCGAATGCCTTTTGGAAATCTAAATACACCACATCCATCGGTACACCTCTATCCACCATGCTCGTTATATCCTCAAAGACAGGATAGAAAGACTTGCATTTAGGTAGCACCTTTTGCCGGCACGGGCTCGATGGGCCGAATGGCCTCCTTCTGTGCTGTAACCATTCTTGGATTCCAGGATTCATGATCTCTGGATGTCCCAAAGCGCTTTACAGCCGATGATGTTCTTTTGGAAGTGTAGTCACTGTTGCAATGTGGGAAAAGCGGCAGCCAATTTGTGCACAGCAAGCTCCCACAAATAGAAATGTGATAATGACCAGATAATCTGTTTCAGTGATGTTGATTGAGGGATGAATATTGGCCCCAGGACACTGGGGATAACTCCCCTGCTCTTCTTCGAAGTGGTGCCGCGGGATCTTTTACGTCCACCTGAGAGAACAGATAGGGGTCTCGGTTTAACGTCTCATCCGAACGATGGCACCTCCAAAGTGCAGCACTCCCTCACCACTGGCAGTAGGAGTGTGGCCTGAATTATGTGCTCAGGTCTCTGGAGAGGGACGTGAATCCACATCATAGAAACATAGAAACATAGAAAATAGGTGCAGGAGCAGGCCATTTGTCTCTTCGAGCCTGCACCACCATTCAATATGATCATGGCTGATCATTCACCTCAGTACCCCTTTCCTGCTTTCTCTCCATACCCCTTGATCCCTTTAGCCATAAGGGCCACATCTAACTCCCCTTTGAATATGTCCAATGAGCTGGACTCAACAACTTTCTGTGGAAGAGAGTTCCACAGGTTCACAATTCTCTGAGTGAAAAAGTTTCTCCTCATCTTGGTCCTAAATGGCTTACCCCTTATCCTTAGACTGTGACCCCTGGTTCTGGACTTCCCCAACATTGGGAACATTCTTCCTGCATCTAACCTGTCCAATCCCGTCAGAATTTTATACGTTTCTATGAGATCCCCTCTCATTCTTCTAAATTCCAGTGAGTATAAGCCTAGCCGATCCAGTCTCTCCTCATATGTCAGTCCTACCATCCTGGGAATCAGTCTGGAGAACCTTTGCTGCACTCCCTCAATAGTAAACACGTCCTTCATCGGATTAAGAGATCAAAACTGCACACAATACTCAAGGTGTGGTCTCACCAAGGCCCTGTACAACTGTGCAAGACCTCCCTGCTCCTATACTCAAACCCCCTCACTATGAAGGCCAGCATGCCATTTGCTTTCTTTACTGCCTGTTGTACCTGCATGCCTACCTTCAATGACTGATGTACCGTGACACCCAGGTCTCGTTGCACCCCCCCTTTTACTAATCTGTCACCATTCAGATAATAATCTGCCTTCCTGTTTTTGCCAGCAAAGTGGATAACCTCACATTTATCCACATTATACTGCATCTGTCATGCATTTGCCCACTCACCTAACCTGTCCACATCACCCTGCAGCCTCTTCGCATCCTCCTCGCAGCTCGCCCTGCCACCCAGCTTAGTGTCATCTGCAAACTTGGAGATATTACATTCAATTCCTTCGTTTAAATCATTAATATATTTTGTAAATAGCAGGGGTCCCAACACTGAGCCCTGCGGCATCCCACTAGTCACTGCCTGCCATTCTGAAAAGGACCCGTTTATTCCACTCTTTGCTTACTGTTTGCCAACCAATTCTCTATCCAAGTTACCCCCAATATCATGTGCCTTAATTTTGCACACTAATCTCTCGTGTGGGACCTTGTCAAAAGCCTTTTGAAAGTCCAAATACACCACATCCACTGGTTCTCCCTTGTCCACTCTACTAGTTACATCCTCAAAAAATTCTAGAAGATTTGTCAAGCATGATTTCCCTTTCATAAATCCATGCTGACTTGGACCGATCCTGTCACTGCTTTCCAAATGCGCTGCTATTATATCTTTAATCATTGATTCCAACAATTTCCCCACCACCGATGTCAGGCTAACTGGTCTATAATTCCCTATTTTCTCTCTCCCTCCTTTTTTAAAAAGTGGGGTTACATTAGCTACCCTCGAATCCATAGCAACTGATTCAGAGTCGATAGACTGTTGGAAAATGATCTCCAATGCTTCAACTATTTCTAGGGCCACTTCCTTAAGTACTCTGGGATGCAGACTATCAGGCCCTGGGGATTTATCAGCCTTCAGTATCTTCAATTTCCCAACACCATTTCCTGACTAATAAGAATTTCCTTCGGTTCCCCCTTCTCGCTAGACCCTCGGTACTCTTGTATTTTCGGGAACTTATTTGTGTCTTCCTTAGTGAAGACAGACCAAAGTATTTGTTCAATTGGTCTGCCATTTCGTTATGAATTCACCTGATTCCGACTGCAATGGACCGATATTAGTCTTCACTAATCTTTTGCTCTTCACATGTCTGTAGAAGCTTTTACAACCTTCTGACTCAGAGGCGAAGGTGCTGCCCACTGAACCACAGCCGACACTATCTTCGATGAGAATGCATTTCTACTTTATAAGAATTAATTGGAGACAGATGACTAACTGTGGAAGTAAAGAAGCTGGTAATGAGAGATTCATTTGTTTGCAAGATCTGCCTTTTAAGTGTTATGTATGTATACTTGTATTTACTCTGTACAGCCACGAGAGGGCTCATCCCCTGGAGTCCCAAGGGGTCCCATAATCCCTTGGGAACACAGGTATTTAAGGAGGCTTCACAGGTTGGAGAGGCATTCTGGAGACCTGCAATAAAAGACTAACGTCACACTTTACTTTGAGCTCACAGTGTTCAGTCTGACTCTTTCTCCATACGTAACAACTGGCAATAAGATACAGATAGCAGACCCAAAGATGCAGAGAACAGTGGACATCTTGGAGAAATTCTCGGAGGAAGATGATTGGGAAACTTTTGTGGAGCGACTTGACCAATACTTCATGGCCAACAAGCTAGATGGGGAAGAGAACGCTGCCAAACATAGAGCGATCCTCCTCACCGTCTGTGGGACACCAACGTACGGCCTCATGAAGAACCTGCTCACTCCAACGAAACCCACGGAGAAATCATACGATGATTTGTGCACAATGGTCCGAGAGCATTTGAACCCGAAGGAAAGCGTTCTGATGGCGAGGTACCGGTTCTACACCTACAAAATGTCTGAAGGCCAGGAAGTGGCGAGTTATGTCGCCGAGCTAAGACGCCTTGCAGGACATTGCGAATTTGAAGGACATTTGGAGCACATGCTCAGAGACTTTTTCGTACTTGACATTGGCCACGAAACCATACTTCGCAAACTTTTGACTGTAGAGACCCCAACTTTGAGTAAGGCCATAGCGATAGCCCAGGCGTTCATTGCCACCAGTGACAATACAAAGCAAATCTCTCAGCACACAAGTGCTGCTACAAGTACTGTGAACAAAGTGATGTTGTTTTCGAATTGTAACGTACAGGACAGGTCACACATACCTACAACTGCAAGTCCGCAGATGTCTCAGAGTCCACCATCAAGGGTGATGAATACAAGACCATTAACACCTTGTTGGCGCTGCGGGGGTGATCATCATTTCCATTTATGCCGATTCTAAGAGTACGTTTGCAAGGGCTGTGGAACAATGGGACACCTCCAATGATTGTGCAGGCGAGCTGCTAAGCCGGTTAAACCTGCAAACCACCATGTTGCAGAGGACAGATCCACGGAGGATCACTATAAACCAGAGCCTCAGATAAAGGAGGCAGAGGTACATGGGGTGCACACATTCACCACGAATTGTCCCCCGATAATGCTGAATGTTGAACTAAATGGACTCCCGGTGTCAATGGAGCTGGACACGGGCGCGAGCCAGTCTATCATGGGCAAAAAGACTTTCGAAAGGTTGTGATGCAACAAAGCCTCAAGGCCAGTCTTAACTCCAGTTCACATGAAACTAAGAACTTACACGAAAGAACTGATACCTGTAATCGGCAGATCTCCTATGATGGAGTGGTGCACAAGCTACCACTCTGGGTGGTACCGGGCGATGGTCCCACGCTGCTCGGCAGGAGCTGGCTGGGAAAGATACGCTGGAACTGGGACGATGTCCGAGCGCTTTTGCCCGCTGACGACACTTTGTGTGCCCAGGTCTTAAACAAATTTCCTGCGCTGTTCGAACCAGGCATCGGAAAATTCCAAGGAGCAAAAGTGCAGATCCACCTAATTCCGGGGGCGCGACCCATTCATCACAAGGCGAGAGCAGTACTGTACATGTTGAGAGAAAGGGTAGAGATTGAGGTAGACCAGCTGCAAAGAGAGGGCATAATTTCCCCGATCGAGTTCAACGAGTGGGACAGTCCTATCGTCCCAGTCCTCAAAGGAGACGGCACCATCAGAATCTGTGGCGATTACAAAGTAGCTATCAATCATTTCTCCCTGCAGGACCAATACCCACTACCAAAGGCCGACAACCTCTTTGCAACGTTGGCGGGAGGAAAGACGTTCACGAAGCTGGATCTAACTTCAGCCTACATGATGCAGAAACTGGAGAAATCATCAAAGGCCCTCACCTGCATCAACATGTACAATGGTCCTTTTGTTTGTAACAGATGCCCATTTGGAATCCGATCAGCAGCGGCGATATTCCAGAGAAACATGGAAAATTTACTGAATTCAGTCCCGCAAACTGTGGTCTTCCAGGACGACATCTTGTCAGACTACAGTCGAGCATTTGCAGCATCTGGAGGAGGTTCTTAGTCGACTTAACCGCATGGTTAAAATGCTCGAAGTGCATTTTCCTGGTGCCTGAAGTGGAGTTCTTGGGAAGGAGGATTGCGGCGGACGGCATCAGGCCCACCAACGCGAAGATGGAGGCAATCGCGAACGCACCAAGGCCACAGAACGTGATGGAGCTGCGATCATTTCTGGGACTCCTGAAATACTTTGGTAACTTCTTACCGGGTCTCAGCACACTGTTAAAACCACTGCATATCTTACTGCGAAAAGGGGACAAATGGGTTGGGTACAAAAGCGAAGAAAATGCCTTTGTAAAAATGAGAAAATTGTTATGCACAAACAAATTGCTTGTGTTGTATGATCCATGTAAGCATTTGGTACTAGCATGTGATGCACCGTCATATGGCGTCGGGTGTGTATTGCAACAAGCTAATGATTTCAGGAAACTGCAACCAGTTGCTTATGCATTCAGGAGTCTGTCTAAGGCTGAGAGAGCCTACAGCATGATTGAAAAAGAAGCGTTAGCGTGTGTCTATGGGGTAAAGAAAATGCATCAATACCTGTTTGGGGTAAGTTTCGAATTGGAAACTGACCATAAGCTACTTATATCCCTGTTCTCCGAGAGTAAAGGGATAAATAACAACGCATCGGCCCGCATCCAGAGATGGGCGCTCACGTTGTCCGCCACAGGCCAGGCACAGAAAACTGCGCCGATGCTCTCAGTAGGCTGCCATTGCCCACCACGGGGATGGAAATGGTGCAGCTCGCAGATCTAGCCATGGTTATGGAAGCATTTGAGAGTGAGCAATCACCCGTCACTGCCTGGCAGATCAAAATCTGGACATGCCAGGACCCCTTATTATCTCTAGTCAAAAGCTGTGTGCTTCACGGGAGCTGGTCCAGTGTCCCAGTGGAAATGCAGGAAGAGATAAAGCCGTTCCAGTGGTGCAAAGATGAAATGTCTATACAGGCAGACTGCCTTCTGTGGGGCAATCGAGTAGTGGTCCCCAAGAAGGGCAGAGACACCTTCATCAATGACCTCCACAGCACACATCCGGGTATAGTAATGATGAAAGCGATAGCCAGATCCCACGTGTGGTGGCCCGGTATCGATGCGGACTTAGAGTCCTGAGTTCACAGATGTAATACATGCTCACAGTTAAGCAATGTACCCAGGGAGGCGCAGCTAAGTTTCTGGTCTTGGTCCTCCAAACCATGGTCTAGTGTACACGTCGACAATGCAGGCCCGTTCTTGAGTAAAATGTTCCTTGTGGTTGTAGACACGTACTCCAAGTGGATTGTATTGTGTTCCTCACACAAATGAGACTGCACACAGGGAGGTTAAAGTAACAGTGACCTCAGTCTTTATTAAGACACTCCAGAGTGAGGAACACACCTTAGGGGCCGGCTTATATACAGTGCTCCCAGGGGATGCTGGGATCACTTGGGACTTCAGGGGATGCGCTCCCTGGTGGCGGAACATGGGAGTGCATGCTTTACAGATACACAACATCACTTCCCCCCAAAGTTAAAGTGAAAACTATTTACAAGGTGAGGCAGTCGGGAGCTTTTCTTTCCCTGGTGAACCGCCTCGGTACAAATGTCTGTTCTGGTGTGTTGGCTGTGCCCTCGCTGGGCTGGCGTGTTGTTGGCCCTGCAGGGCTGCTGGGTGAGCCTGGCCTTGCTGGGCTGTTGGGCGTGATCGGTTCGATTTCCTGGTCCGGGGTGGTGTCGTTGATCCTTTGGGTGTGTGTTGTGGGCTCGAAAAAGGTGGTGTCTGCTGTGGGTTGTTCAGGGCAGTCTGTGAACCGCAGCCTCGTTTGGTCCAGGTGCTTTCTGCAAATTTGTCCATTGTCTAGTTTGACTACAAACACCCTACTCCCTTCTTTAGCTATCACCGTTCCCACGATCCACTTGGGACCATGTCCACAGTTTAACACATACACAGGGTCATTCAGATCAATTTCCCGTCACACAGTAGCGCGACCATCGTTTACATTTTGTTGCTGCAGCCTGCTCTCTACCTGATCATGCAGGTTGGGGTGGACCAGCGAGAGTCTGGTTTTAAGTGTCCTTTTGATGAATAGCTCAGCTGGGGTCACCCCTGTGGGCAAGTGGGGTCTCGTGCGGTAGCTGAGCAGTACTCGGGACAGGCGGGTTTGGAGTGAGCCTTCTGTGACTCGTTTAAGGCTCTGTTTGATTGTTTGTATTGCCCGCTCTGCCTGCCCATTGGAGTCTGGTTTAATCGAGGCCGAGGTGACATGTTTGATTCCATTGCGGGTCATGAATTCTTTAAATTCGGCACTGGTGAAACATGGCCCGTTGTCACGGACCAGTATGTCAGGCAGGCCGTGGGTGGCAAACATGGCCCTCAGGCTTTCAATGGTGCCGGTGGCAGTGCTTCCCGACATTATTTCACATTCAATCCATGTTGAAAAAGCATCCACCACCACCAGGAACATTTTACCGAGAAACGGGCCCACATAGTCGACATGGATCCTTGACCATGGTCTGGAGGGCCAGGACCACAAACTTAGTGGTGCCTCTCTGGGCACGTTACTCAACTGACCACACACGCTGCATTGCCGTACACAGGACTCTAAGTCAGAGTCGATACAGGGCTACCACACGTGGGATCTGGCTATCGCTTTCATCATTACTATACCCGGGTGTGTGCTGTGGCGATCTGAGATGAATGTCTCCCTGCCCTTTTTTGGTAGCACTACGTGGTTACCCCACAACAAGCAGTCTGCCTGAATGGACAGCTCGTCTTTTCGCTGCTGGAACGGTTTGATTAGCTCTTGCATTTCAATGGGGATGCTGGCCTCAACTATTTTCTGTGGTAGAGAATTCCACAGGTTCACCACTCTCTGGGTGAAGAAGTTTCTCCTCATCTCGGTCCTAAATGGCTTACTCCTTATCCTCAGACTGTGACCCCTGGTTCTGGACTTCCCCAACATTGGGAACATTCTTCCTGCATCTAACCTGTCTAAACCCGTCAGAATTTTAAACGTTTCCATGAGGTCCCCTCTCATTCTTCTGAACTCCAGTGAATACAAGCCCAGTTGATCCAGTCTTTCTTGATAGGTCAGTCCCACCATCCCGGGAATCAGTCTGGTGAATCTTCGCTGCACTCCCTCAATAGCAAGAATGTCCTTCCTCAAGTTAGGAGACCAAAACTGTACACAATACTCCAGGTGTGGCCTCACCAAGGCCCTGTACAACTGCAGCAACACCTCCCTGCCCCTGTACTCAAATCCCCTCGCTATGAAGGCCAACATGCCATTTGCTTTCTTAACCGCCTGCTGTACCTGCATGCCAACCTTCAATGACTGATGTACCATGACACCCAGGTCTCATTGCACCTCCCCTTTTCCTAATCTGTCACCATTAAGATAATAGTCTGTCTCTCTGTTTTTACCACCAAAGTGGATAACCTCACATTTATCCACATTATACTTCATCTGCCATGCATTTGCTCACTCACCTAACCTATCCAAGTCACTCTGTAGCTTCATATCATTTCTCCTCGCAGCTCACACTGCCACCCAACTTAGTGTCATCCACAAATTTGGAGATACTACATTTAATCCCCTCATCTAAATCATTAATGTACAGTGTAAACAGCTGGGGCCCCAGCACAGAACCTTGCGGTACCCCACTAGTCACTGCCTGCCATTCTGAAAAGTACCCATTTACTCCTACTCTTTACTTCCTGTCTGACAACCAGTTCTCAATCCATGTCAGCACACTACCCCCAATCCCATGTGCTTTAACTTTGCACATTAATCTCTTGTGTGGGACCTTGTCGAAAGCCTTCTGAAAGTCCAAATATACCACATCAACTAGTTCTCCTTTGTCCACTTTACTGGAAACATCCTCAAAAAATTCCAGAAGATTTGTCAAGCATGATTTCCCTTTCACAAATCCTATCTTGGACCTATCATGTCACCATTTTCCAAATGCGCTGCTATGACATCCTTAATAATTGATTCCATCATTTTACCCACTACTGAGGTCAGGCTGACCGGTCTATAATTCCCTGTTTTCTCTCTCCCTCCTTTTTTTAAAAGTGGGGTTACATTGGCTACCCTCCACTCAATAGGAACTGATCCAGAGTCAATGGAATGTTGGAAAATGACTGTCAATGCATCCGCTATTTCCAAGGCCACCTCCTTAAGTACTCTGGGATGCAGTCCATCAGGCCCTGGGGATTTATCGGCCTTCAATCCCATCAATTTCCCCAACACAATTTCCCGACTAATAAAGATTTCCCTCAGTTCCTCCTCCTTACTAGACCCTCTGACCCCTTTTATATCCGGAAGGTTGTTTGTATCCGGCTTAGTGAATACGGAACCAAAGTACTTGTTCAATTGGTCCGCCATTTCTTTGTTCCCCGTTATGACTTCCCCTGATTCTGACTGCAGGGGACCTATGTTTGTCTTTACTAACCTTTTTCTCTTTACATACCTATAGAAACTTTTGTAATCCGCCTTAATGTTCCCGGCAAGCTTCTTCTCGTACTCCATTTTCCCTGCCCTAATCAAACCCTTTGTCCTCCTCTGCTGAGTTCTAAATTTCTCCCAGTCCCCGGGTTCGCAGCTATTTCTGGCCAATTTGTATGCCACTTCCTTGGCTTTAATACTATCCCTGATTTCCCTTGATAGCCACGGTTGAGCCACCTTCCCTTTTTTATTTTTACGCCAGACAGGAATGTACAATTGTTGCAGTTCATCCATGCGGTCTCTAAATGTCTGCCATTGCCCATCCACAGTCAACCCCTTAAGTATCATTCGCCAATCTATCCTAGCCAATTCACGCCTCATACCTTCAAAGTTACCCTTCTTTAAGTTCTGGACCATGGTCTCTGAATTAACTGTTTAATTCTCCATTCTAATGCAGAATTCCACCATATTATGGTCACTCTTCCCCAAGGGGCCTCGCACAATGAGATTGCTAATTAATCCTCTCTCATTACACAACACCCAGTCTAAGATGGCCTCCCCCCTAGTTGGTTCCTCGACATATTGGTCTCGAAAACCATCCCTTATGCACTCCAGGAAATCCTCCTCCACCGTATTGCTTCCAGTTTGGCTAGCCCAATCTATGTGCATATTAAAGTCACCCATTATAACTGCTGCACCTTTATTGCATGCACCCCTAATTTCCTGTTTGATGCCCTCCCCAACATCACTACTACTGTTTGGAGGTCTGTACACAACTCCCACTAACGTTTTTTGCCCTTTGGTGCTCTGCAGCTCTACCCATATAGATTCCACATCATCCAAGCTAATGTCCTTCCAAACGATTGCATTAATCTCCTCTTTAACCAGCAATGCTACCCCACCTCCTTTTCCTTTTATTCTATCCTTCCTGAATGTTGAATACCCCTGTCTCTACAGTCAAAAGTTTTCGTACGATGGTCTCATGGCCAATGCCCAGTACAAAGAAGTCTCTGAGCATTTGCTCCAGGTAGCCATCAAACTCACATTGTCCTGTAAGTCGCCTTAGCTCGGCGACGTAGCTCGCCACTTCCTGACCTTCAGATCGCTGGCACGTGTAGAACCGATACCTCGCCATCAGCACGCTCTCCCTCGGGTTAAGATGCTCCCGAAACCAGTGTACACAGCTCCTCATACGACTCATCTGTGGGTTTCACTGGAGCCAGAAGATTCTTCATGAGGCTGTAGGTCGGTGCCCCGCAGACCGTGAAGAGGACCGCTCTCCTTTTTGCAGCGCTTCCTTCTCCGTCCAGCTCGTTGGCTACAAAGTACTGGTCTAACCATTTGACATAGGCTTCCCAGTCCTCACCCTCCGAGAACTTCTCCAGGATGCCCACAGTTTGCTGCATCTTTGCGTTGGATTTGTATACTCGTCGCCAGTTATTGTGTTCCTAACAGAGATGAGACTGCACGCAGGGAGGTTAAAGTAACAGTGAGCTCAGTCTTTATTAAGACACTCCAGAGTGAGGAACAAGCCTCAGGGGCCGGCTTATATACAGTGCTCCCAAGGGATGCTGAGATCCCTTGGGACTTCAGGGGATGCGCTCCCTGGTGGCGGAATATGGGAGTGCATGCTTTATAGATACACAGCAGATTGAATGTGAGATAATGTCGGCTAGCCCGTCACCTGCTACTACTGAAAGCCTGCGGGCCATGTTTGCCACACATGGCCTACCCGATGTCCTGTTGAGTGACAACGGGCCATGTTTTACCAGTGCTGATTTCAAAGAATTCATGACTCGTAACGGGATCAAACATGTCACATCTGCCCCATTTAAACCAGCGTCCAATGGTCAGGCAGAGAGAGCAGTGCAAACTATCAAGCAAGGCTTGAAGAGGGTAACTGAAGGCTCACTGCAGACTCGCCTATCCTGAGTTCTGCTTAGCTAGTGCACGAGACCCCACTCACTCACTGGGATCCCACCTGCTGAACTGCTCATGAAAAGAGCACTTAAGACAAGGCTCTCGTTCGTTCACACTGCTCTACATGAACAGGTCGAGAGCAGGCGTCTTCAACAAAGTGCATACCATGATAGCGCAAATGCGTCATGCGAGATTGAAATCAATGACCCTGTATTTGTATTAAATTATGGACAAGGTCCCAAGTGGCTTCCCGGCACTGTCGTAGCCAAAGAGGGGAGCAGGGTGTTTCGGGTCAAACTTTCAAATGGACTCATTCACCGGAAACATTTGGACCAAATCAAACTCAGATTCACGGACTATCCTGAGCAACCCACCTTGGACCCTACCTTCTTTGATCCACACCAGTGGCAACCGGCACCACGTTTGACCACAAAGCAGAACCCATCGTTCACAGGGCCCAACACATCAGGCAGCCCAGCAAGGCCAGCTGCACAGCAGCCCACAAATGATTCAACAACACCAGCTTTCACACCGAGTCGATCAACCAGGGCAAGAAGGGCCCCCGATCGACTCACATTATAAATAGTTACACTATTGACTTTGGGGGGGGGGGAAGTGTTATTATATTTGTAAACTTGTATTTACTCTGTACAGCCACCAGAGGGCTCATCCCCTGGAGTCCCAAAGGATTCCATAATCCCTTGTAAATTCATCTATTGACAAACAAGACAAGCCTCAGTCTAGTCATATAATAAGCAAGAAAGAAAGACTTGCATTTATATAGCACCTTTCATAACCTCACTCAGGACAGCCAATTAAGTACTTTTGGAGTGCAGTCACTGTTGTAAGGTGGGAAACCCGGCAGCCAATTTGCGCACAGCAAGCTCCCACAAACAGCAATGTGATAATGACCATAGAAACATAGAAGCATAGAAAATAGGTGCGGGAGTAGGTCATTCGGCCCTTCGAGCCTGCACCACCATTCAATAAGATCATGGCTGATCATTCACCTCAGTACTCCTTTCCTGCTTTCTCTCCCTACCCCTTGATCCCTTTAGCCGTAAGGGCCACATCTAACTCCCTTTTGAATATATCTAACGAACTGGCCCCAACAACTTTCTGTGGTAGAGAATTCCACAGGTTCACAGTTCTCTGAGTGAAGAAGTTTCTCCTCATCTCAGTCCTAAATCAGATAATCTGTTTTAGTGATGTTGATTGAGGGATAAATATTAGCCAGGACACTGGGGTTAACTCCCTTGCTCTTCTTCAAAATAGTGCCATGGAATCATAATAGCATCACTGTATGTTGTCTAATATAATTATTCACTTATGGGAGGTGGCCATTGCCAGCATTTATTGCCAAGAGTATATTATTATAATATTGGTTATCACTCGTAAGTTAGGCAGCTTGCACTGAACAAAACAGCCCTCTTGATCGACACCCCATCCATCACGTTCAACATTCACTCCCTCCACCACCGGCGCACCGTGTCTGCAGTGTGCACCATCTACAAGATGCACTGCAGCAACTCGCCAAGGCTTCTTCAGCAGCACCTCCCAAACCCGCGACCTCACCACCTAGAAGGACAAGGACAGCAGGCGCATGGGAACACCACCAACTCCACGTTCCCCTCCGAGTCACACACCATCCTGACTTGGAAATATATCGGCCGTTCCTTCATCATCGCTGGGTCAAATTCCTGGACGAAAGCTGAGGGGGGACCTAATAGAGGTCTTTAAAATTATGAAAGGTTTTGATTGAGTGGATACAGAGAGAATGTTTCCACTTGTGGGAAAGAGCATAACTAGAGGCCATCAATATAAGACAGTTTAGATGCAAGAAAAATGTTCCCGATGTTGGGGAAGTCCAGAACCAGGGGTCACAATCTAAGGATGAGGGGTAAGCCATTTAGGACCGAGATGAGGAGAAATTTCTTCACTCAGAGAATTGTTAACCTGTGGAATTCTCTACCGCAGAGAGTTGTTGATACCAGTTCATTGGATATATTCAAGAGGGAGTTAGATGTGGCCCTTACGGCTAAAGGGATCAAAGGGTATGGAGAGAAGGCAGGAATGGGGTACTAAAGTTGCATGATCAGCCATGATCTTATTGAATGGTGGTGCAGGCTCGAAGGGCCGAATGGCCTACTCCTGCACCTATTTTCTATGTTTCTATGTTTTTATGTCACCGCGAAATCCAATGGGGAATTCAGGAGAAACTTCATTACCCAGAGAGCGGTGAGAATGTGGAACTCGCTGCCACAGGGAGTGGTTGAGGCGAATAGTATCGATGTATTTAAGGGGAGACTAGACAAGCACATGAGGGGGAAGGGAATAGAGGGTTATGCTGATAGATTTAGATGAGGAAAGATGGGAGGAGGCTCAAGTGGAGCATAAACGCCGGCATGGACTGGTTGGGCCGAATGGCCTGTTTCTGTGCCATAAATCCGATGTAATCCTATGTAACACCCTCCCTAACAGCACTGTGGGAGCACCTTCACCACACGGACTGCAGCGATTCAAGAAGGTGACTCACCACCACCTTCTCGAGGGCAATTAGGGATGGGCAATAAATGCCGGCCTTGCCAGCAATACCCACATCCCGTGAACAAATAAAAAAGGATAGGGTCATAGAGGTGTGTTAGTTAGATACAGTTGCTGTTGAAAAGCCTGGTCTGTGTCACATGTCAACTAAATATATATTAGGCAGCAGGAAATACAATGTATTAACCTTTAACCTTCTCTGACCACTTGTTTCAGCTGAATCACCTTCCCAGGCAATGAGCCAGTTCTCTCATTCTGCAGTATTTGTTTTCTTCAGCAACTTAGAAACGAGGTCAGACAGAGTAAATAGTTGGCATTCTAATGTACTCAGATCAAAAGTCAATAGCGCTGGGCCTGAATTTGCTACAAACTTAGAGATCAAAGGTTCAGGGAGGGAATGTCAGAGCGTACGGTCCAGAACTGTATGCAGTTATTAATTAGGGCTCAATTTTCCCCAGAGCTGGTTTTCTTGACGGACTTGAAGAGTTACGGCCGTTTTTTTGGTACGCCAAAAAAAAATCACCCAAGTTTCCCCGGTTGAATTGTTGATTTTGGCACCGACTAGCCCAAGATCTGCGCCAAAAAGATCGGGTTGCCAGGGTAACCAGGGACACACTGCAGGCTGAGGCTGGAAAGTGAAACATACAACACATTCTGGCCGCTCACAGCAACCTTCACATTAAACATTGCAGCAACTTACCGCCATTAAATTATTACAGTCCCTCTCCTCCCGATGCTAGTCCCAGTTCCCCACTCCTATCCCAGGCCGAATGGCCTCCCAGTCCCCGCTCCTATCTCAGGCCGAACGGCCTCCCCCTCCCAGTCCTCGCTCCTATCTCAGGCCGAATAGCCTCCTCCCTCCCAGTCCCTGCTCCTATCCCAGGCCGAATAGCCTCCTCCCTCCCAGTCCCCGCTCCTATCCCAGGCCAAACGGCCTCCCCCCTCCCGGTCCCCGCTCCTATCCCAGGCCGAATAGCCTCCTCCCTCCCAGTCCCCGCTCCTATCCCAGGCCAAACGGCCTCCCCCCTCCCAGTCCCCGCTCCTATCCCAGGCCAAACGGCCTCCCCCTCCCAGTCCCCGCTCCTATCCCAGGCCAAACGGCCTCCCCCCTCCCGGTCCCCGCTCCTATCCCAGGCCAAACGGTCTCCTCTCTCCCAGTCCCTGCTCCTATCCCAGGATGAATAGCCTCCTCCCTCCCAGTTCCTATTTCTAACTATGCCTGAAAGGCTCCCCTGCACCACCCCCCCACCCCCCACCCCCACTCTCTCTCCCCTCTCTGCTGCTGCTGTCTGGGCCCTGGAACTGCACCAGAAGGCTTTTCCACAGAAGCTGCACACACCGTCCTAAGAAAAATTGGAGTAAATCGGAGCGGGCCAAACTGCTTAACTGGCCAGAATTGGCACGGGTGCAGGTTACGCCACTCCGTATGACACAAAAAAACCTAACCTAAAAAAATCATAACTAACTGAGTTACGCACATTAATTGGGGAAACTTGTATTTTTTAACTTAGGCCAAAAAAAGTGGCAGAAATCACTGGGGAACATTGAGCTCATTAAAACCTGAATCCTATATTGTACTACAAACATAAACACTAAAATATTTAAATGAAAATACTTACAATCTGTTGTCTCCTTTCCCTCTGATTTTAAAAACCTCTTTCTGCGTTTAATTTTGCTTCTTGTTCTACCTAACACTTTTTTCCCCCTCAGCTTATTTTAAAAAAAAACGCAGCTTATAAATTCCTGACTGAGACCCTTTAACAATGCCGCGAGATATCAGCTACTGAACTCACGATGCCATTATCCATGAGAGATGCCCGCTCTGGCTGCCAGCCTCTCTCCCCTCCTTGTCAGTGCCCGAGTGATGCGGGAGAGGGAGCAGACGGTGCCCGCCGGTATACACGAGGCACCGCAAGGTGGACGTTGCCGCTGCCTCAGCCCATCTGCCCCGGGTCCTAACTCGCACCGAGTCCCGCTCACCCATCACCCCCTGTGCTCGCTGACCTACACTGGCTCCCGGTTAAGCGACACCTCGATTTTAAAATTCCCATCCTCGTGTTCAAATCCCTCCGCCCCCTCCCTATCTCTGTAATGTCCTCCCAGCCCCACAACCCCCCGAGATGTCTGTGCTCCTCTAATTCTGTCCTCTTGCGCATCCCTGATTATAATCGTTCAACCATTGGTAGCCATGCCTGCAGCTGCCTGGCCCCGAGCTTTGGAACTCCCTCCATAAACCTCTCCACCTCTCTACCTCTCTCTCCTCCTTTTAAGATGCTCTTTAAAACCTACAAGGTCCCACACAAGAGATTAGTGTGCAAAATTAAAGCACATGGTATTGGGGGTAATGCATTGACGTGCATAGAGAACTGGCTGGCAGACAGGAAGCACAGAGTAGAAATAAACGGATCTTTTACAGGATGACAGGCAGTGACTAGTGGGGTACCGCAAGGTTCAGTGCTGGGACCCCAGCTATTTACAATAGATATTAATGATTTAGATGAAGGAATTGAATGTAATATCTCCAAGTTTGCAGATGACACTAAGCTGGGTGGCAGTGCGAGCTGCGAGGAAGATGCTAAGAGGGTGATGTGGACAGGTTAGGTAAATGGGAAAATGCATGGCAGATGCAGTATAATGTGGATAATGTGAGGTTATCCACTTTGATGGCAAAAACAGGAAGGCAGATTATTATCTGAATGGTGACAGATTAGTAAAAGGGGAGGTGCAACGAGACCTGGGTGTCATGGTACATCAGTCATTGAGGGTAGATATGCAGGTACAGCAGGCGGTGAAGAAAGCAAATGGCATGCTGGCCTTTATAGCTAGGGGATTTGAGTATAGGAGCAGGGAGGTCTTGCTGCAGTTGTACAGGGCCTTGGTGAGACGACACCTTGAGTATTGTGTGCAGTTTTGGTCTCCTAATCTGGGGAAGGACATTCTTGCTATTGAGGGAGTGCAGCGAAGGTTCACCAGACTGATTCCTGGGATGGCAGGACTGACATATGAAGAAAGACTGGATCGACTCGGCTTATATTCACTGGAATTTAGAAGAACGAGAGGGGATCGCATAGAAACATATAAAATTCTGACGGGACTGGACAGGTTAGCTGCAGGAAGAATGTTCCCGATGTTGGGGAAGTCCAGAACCAGGGGTCACAGTCTAAGGATAAGGGGTAAGCCATTTAGGACCGAGATGAGGAGAAATTTCTTCACTCAGAGAATTGTGAACCTGTGGAATTCTCTACCACAGAGAGTTGTTGAGGCCAGTTCGTTAGCTATATTCAAGAGGGAGTTGGATATGGCCCTTATGGCTAAAGGGATCAAGGGGTATGGAGAGAAAGCAGGAATGGGGTACTGAGGGAATGATCAGCCATGATCTTATTGAACGGTGGTACAGGCTCGAAGGGCCGAATGGCCTACTCCTGCACCTAGTTTCTATGTTTCTATGTTTCTATATTTCTACTTCTTTGACAAAGCTTTTGGTCCCCTGCCCTAACACCTCCTATTGTTGCTCGGTATCAAGTTGTGTTGGATAACGTTCCTGTGAAGCGCCTTGGGATGTTTTATCAGGTTAAAGGTGCTATACAAATGCAAGTTGTTATTGTTAAGGGCATAAAGGACACTGGGAATTATATTATAATTTAGTTTTACAAGTTTCTTTTTGTTTTGCCTGAAAGTTCATTTTATGGTTAAGTTGTTTCATGAGATGTTTCCCTTTAAGAAAAAGGGAGGGGCACATTTAAAATTGATGGCACTGGGGCAAATCCCAGTCAGCATAACAAAAAAAAAACAGATGATCTGATCATTACCACATTGCTGTTTGCGGGAGCTTGCTGTGCGCAAGTTGGCTGCTGCGTTTCCCACATTACAACAGTGACTGCGCTCCAAAAGTACTTCATTGGCTGTATAGTGCTTTGGGACGTCCGGTGGTCGTGAAAGGCGCTATATAAATGCAAGTCTTTCGATCTTCTTTCTGTCACCGTTGCATAGACTGCGGGATAAAGGCGGACATGGAGTGGAGTGCAGCTCCCTCTTGTGGCTTTGTTCTGAATCAACAGACAAACGGGACATATTCACTGTCATCATCATAAACAGTCCCTCGGAATTGAGGAAGACTTGCTTCCACTCTTAAAATGAGTCCTTGGGTGGCCGAACAGTCCAATACGGGAACCACAGTCTCTGTCACAGGTGGGACAGACAGTGGTTGAAGGAAAGGGTGGGTGGGGAGTCTGGTTTGCCGCACGCTCCTTCCGCTACCTGCGCTTGGTTTCTGCATGCTCTCGGCGACGAGACTCGAGGTGTAAGGGGTGGTTTGCAGGGAGTCAGCTTTCCCTTCTGACCTTATATGAGCGGTTCCGAATCGCTCCCACACCCTTGGTTCTAGACACTGGAATTATGAAGGGACTGTGACAGACTTGGACAGACAATCGGTTTCAAGGTCGGAAGCAGGTATGGCTTTATTGTGTTTAAAAAAAAAGTAAAAGGCACACCTTTAATAACACACACAGACCAATACACACTGAAGGGTAAACACATTGAATAAAGTGTCAAATTACAGCCTGTGGGGAAAAGAATACAGCTTAAACTCTAAATGGGGTAAAGAGGAGAATGCAGATACATTTACACAAGTTATCCCAGCCTCCCCCCTCCCAATTCCCCTAACTAACTAAGTTATAGCTCTGAGGGTTCAGGGGCTATGCTCACCAATCCCTTTAGACAGTTGCCGGTGAATTGCGGTTTCAGGGTTCACTGCACTTGGCCTTTTAGGCGAGCCGCACCCCGGACGGAGGAGAGGACTTCGGACTGTGTAGTCTTCGGTTGGGGTGCATCCGTTGATGCAGTAATTTGCGTTTGGATGTTTGGGGTAAGTACCCACTTTCTTTGGTTAGGAATAGTTTTAGTTAGTCCCTTTTGGTAATTTCTCACCCGTTGGTCGTTCAGAAGTAGATTGTAGAGTGGAATTAAAGGTCGATTCTTCAGTTTTTGCTGAGTTGGTTTCGGTTGGTCGTTTCGTTGATTGTGGTAACCTGGGTTTGTCAATTTGGTTGCTGACAATCTTCCATTTCGTGGGCCTCGTGCTCGGTCAGTTCCTGATCAGTTCTGGTAGTTTCCTTCACTATTCCATTTCTTCACTGTAGAGCAAGCAGGCTGCTTGTCTGTGTCTGTGTTCTAGTCTCTGTGTTCTGCTAGTTTTGAGTTCTGCTAGTTTTCCTGTGTTCTGCTAGTCTGCGTGCTGCTCCTTTCCTTGTAAAAACTGGGGGATAGATATATCCCCCAAAAAAGGCTCCGTTATCTCCCATCAAATCTCTTGGGCTCTGTTTAAACTGTTCTGTCCATTGATTTTCAAATGTCTCCTTTGTCAGCAGTAACTCGATTAGGGTGTGAGAATGTGCTATCACTGGGTTTGCATTGTTTTAGGATTGTCCAGTTTCCTGACCATGATTTCCATTGAGCTTGATTGGGTAATTCGATTATCTCTCAGAGGGTGAATAGTTCCCCCAGACAGTCTGGGATCCTTAATACACGAATTTGGCCCCACCTCCTGTATTTGTTAACTCCTTTTCGCAGCCAAAATGTTGTAGAATCTTAAAATTGATATGCTCCTTCCCATAGATGTTTAGGGGATCTCAAGCTTCTGTAATTTAGGTCCATTTTGAATCCCCTTTCCTATGAGTCCAAACACTGGGGGGGGGGGGGGTCTCCATGAATGCATCCCCTTTTATCCCCCGCAGGCTTTGTCTGCCCCTTTGAACTCATTTTAAAAGCCCAGAAAGGGATTCTTCGCCTCTGCAGGGGAAAGGTACCTGGAATCTTTGCGAGATATTGGTAAATTCTACAGAGGTGCTCAGCGCCCTCCCGGATGCTCTTCCTCCACTTAGGGTGGTCTTTGGCCAGGGACTCCCAGGTGTCGGTGGGCACGTTGCGCTTTATCAGGGAGGCTTTGAGGGTGGTCCTTGTAACATTTCCTCTGCCCACCTGGGGCTCGCTTGCCGCGTAGGAGTTCCTCAAATCTGGCACCAAGCTCATGGTCTACAGGGCTGTAGTGATACCCGCCCTCCTGTATGGCTCAGGGACATGGACAATATACGGCAGACACCTCAAATCACTGGAGAAATACCACCAACATGTCTTTGCAAGATCCTGCAAATCCCCTGGGAGGACAGATGCACCAATGTTAGCGTCCTCGATCAGACCAACATCCCCAGCATCGAAGCACTGGTCACACTCGACCAGCTCCATTGGGTGGGCCACATTGTTCACATGCCCGACACAAAACTCCCAAAACAAGCGCTCCACTCGGAACTCCTACACGGCAAGCTGAGGGAGTGCTGCACTGCACTGATGAGATGTTAAACCGAGGTTCCGTCTGCTCTCTCAGGTGGACATAAAAGATCCCACGGCCACTATTTCGAAGAAGAGTAGGAG
Organism: Pristiophorus japonicus; assembly: GCF_044704955.1. Classification (NCBI taxonomy): domain Eukaryota; kingdom Metazoa; phylum Chordata; class Chondrichthyes; family Pristiophoridae; genus Pristiophorus; species Pristiophorus japonicus. Next base: position 535,004,494 of record NC_091977.1, read on the forward strand.
AGTTATCCCTGGTGTCCTCAATCCAAATCACTAAAACAGTTTATCTGGTCATTATCACGTTACTATTTGTGGGAGCTTGCTGTGCGCAAATTGGCTGTCACGTTTCCTCCATCACAACAATGATTGCACTTCAAAAGTACTTCATTGGCTGTAAAACGCTTAGGGCTGTCCGGAGGTCGTGAAAGGCGCTATATAAATGCAAGTCTTTGTTTTTTGCTTGATCCTGGGTAATTCTCCGGAGGGTTGGGTGGGGTGTTTGACCAGCGGATAGGATTGCAAACTGGCTCGATCTACTTCGCGCTCGCTAATCTGACAAAGGTGTAAAACATAGACGCACAGTATCTGGAACTGTGCGATACAAAAACAAGGCCAAATGTTTGCCAACCTTGTTCTGAGCCCTGATAAAGTAATCCGATCCACGCAATGAACGGGTCCTGTCCCGGATAGGGTTACACCATCAAACATTGCAAGGAGCCCCTTACAGACAAGAGTGCCTATTTTCCACCTCGGTAACATCGCCTGTCTCTTTGCCCCTGCCTCAGCTCATCCGCTGCTGAAACCCTCATCCATGCCTTTATTGCCCCCAGAATTGACTATTCCAACGCACTCCTGTCCAGCCTCCCATCTCCCAACCTCCATAAACTTGAGCTCATTCAAAACTCGGCTGCCCCGTGTCCTAACTCGCACCAAGTCCCGCTCACCCATCAGCCCCTTGTGCTCCTGCCCCATGCCCTAACTCTCAGCTAGTCCCGCTCGCCCATCACCCCCTGTGCTCGCTGACCTACATTAGCTCCGTTAAGCAACAACTCGATTGTAAAATTCACATCCTTGTTTTCAAATCCCTCAATGTCCTCACCCCTCCCTATCTCTGTAACCTCCTCCAGCCCCACAACCTCTCCGAGATGTCTGCGCTCCTCTAATTCTGGCTTCTTGAGCATCCCATTGTTGGCCATGCCTTCTGTTGCCTGGGCCCCACGCTCTGGAACTCCCTCCCTAAACCTCTCTACCTCTCTTTCCTCCTTTAAGACTCTCCTTAAAACCTACCTCTTTGACCAAGCTTTTGATCACCTGCCCTAATTTCTCCCTATGTGGCTCGGTGTCACCGTTGGTTTGCTAATGCTCCTGTGAAGCATCGAGGGACATTTTACTGTTAAAGGTGCTATATAAAGTTGTTGTTGTTATTGACATCACAGATAGAGACAGGGGGCCTGAGATTTAGTGCCGCTGAAAAGCAGGTGCTCCCCCCACCTTTTTGTGGCCAAATAATTTTCGTGGCTGGGCCACCCCATATTCAGCTCCAAAAAAGTGAGCAAATGGTTTTCATAGAAACATAGAAACATAGAAAATAGGTGCAGGAATAGGCCATTCGGCCCTTCGAGCCTGCACCACCATTCAATGAGTTCATGGCTGATCATTCACCTCAGTACCCCTTTCCTGCTTTCTCTCCATACCCCATGCTCCCCTTAGCCGTAAGGGCCACACTTAACTCCCTCTTGAATATATCCAATGAACTGGCATCAACGACTCTCTGCGGCAGGGAATTCCACAGGTTAACAACTCTCTAAGTGAAGAAGTTTCTCCTCATCTCGGTCCTAAATGGCCTACCCCTTATCCTAAGACTGTGTCCCCTGGTTCTGGACTTTCCCAACATCGGGAACATTCTTCCCGCATCTAACCTGTCCCGTCCCGTCAGAATCTTATACATTTCTATGAGATCCCCTCTCATCCTTCTAAACACCAGTGAATACAGGCCCAGTTGATCCAGTCTCTCCTCATATGTCAGACCAGCCATCCCTGGAATCAGTCTGGTGAACCTTCGCTGCACTCCCTCAATAGCAAGAACGTCCTTCCTCAGATTAGGAGACCAAAACTGAACACAATAGTCCAGGTGAGGCCTCACCAAGTCCCTGTACAATTGCAATAAGACCTCCCTGCTCCTATACTCAAATCCCCTAGCTATGAAGGCCAACATGCCATTTGCCTTCTTCACCGCCTGCTGCACCTGTATGCCAACCTTCAGTGACTGATGAACCATGACACCCAGGTCTTGTTGCACCTCCCCTTTTCCTAATCTGTCACCATTCAGATAATAGTCTGTCTCTCTGTTTTTACCACCAAAGTGAATCACCTCACATTTATTCACATTATACTGCATCTGCCATGCATTTGCCCACTCACCTAACCTGTCCAAGTCATCCTGCAGCCTCTTAGCATCCTCCTCACAGCTCACACCGCCACCCAGTTTAGTGTCATCTGCAAACTTGGAGATATTACCCTCAATTCCTTCATCCAAATCATTAATGTATATTGTGAAGAGCTGGGGTCCCAGCACTGAGCCCTGCAGTACTCCACTAGTTACTGCCTCCCATTCCGAAAAGGACCCGTTTATCCCGACTCTCTGCTTCCTGCCTGCCAACCAATTCTCTATCCACGCCAGTACATTACCCCCAATACCATGTGCTTTGATTTTGCACACCAATCTCTTATGTGGTACCTTGTCAAAGGCCTTTTGAAAGTCCAAATACACCACATCCACTGGTTCTCCTTTGTCCACTCTACTAGTTACATCCTCAAAAAATTCCAGAAGATTTGTCAAGCATGATTTCCCTTTCATAAATCCATGCTGACTTGGACCGATCCTGTCACTGCTTTCCAAATGCGCTGCTATTTCATCCTTAGTAATAGATGCCAACATTTTCCCCACTACTGATGTCAGGCTAACTGGTCTATAATTACCCATTTTCTCTTTCCCTCCTTTTTTAAAAAGTGATGTTACATTAGCTACCCACCCGTCCATAGGAACTGATCCAGAGTCGATAGACTGTTGGAAAATGATTACCAATGCATCCACTATTTCTAGGGCCACCTCCTTAAGTGCTCTGGGATGCAAACAATCAGGCCCTGGGGATTTATCGGCCTTCAATTCCATCAATTTCCCCAACACAATTTCCCACCTAATAAGGATATCCTTCAGTTCCTCCTTCTCACAAGACCCTCGGTCCCTTCGTACGTCCGGAAGATCATTTGTGTCTTCCTTCGTGAAGACAGAACCAAAGTATTTGTTCAATTGGTCTGCCATTTCTTTGTTCCCCATTATTCATTCACCTGAGTCCAACTGCAAGGGACCTACGTTTGTTTTCACTAATCTTTTTCTCTTCACATATCTATAGAAGCTTTTGCAGTCAGTTTTTATGTTCCCGGCAAGCTTCCTCTCATACTCTATTTTCCCCCTCCTAATTAAACCCTTTGTCCTCCTCTGCTGAATTCTAAATTTCTCCCAGTCCTCAGGTTTGCTACTTTTCCTGGCCAATTTATATGACTCTTCCTTGGATCTAACACTATCCTTAATTTCCCTTGTTAGCCACGGTTGAGCCACCTTCCCTGTTTTATTTTTACTCCAGACAGGGATGTAAAACTGTTGAAGTTCATCCATGTGATCTATAAATGTTTGCCATTGTCCACCGTCAACCCTTTAAGTATCATTTGCCAGTCTATTCTCGCCAATTCACGCCTCATGCCATCGAAGTTAGCTTTCCTTAAGTTTAGGACCCTAGTTTCTGAATTAATTGTGTCACTCTCAATTTTAATAAAGAATTATACCATATTATGGTCACTCTTCCCCAGGGGGCCTCACACAACAAGATTGCTAAATTAGTCCCTTCTAATTACACATCAGTGCTAATGAACCTTTCCAAAGTGGATTTTTCAGCGGTGTGGCTGTCTTAATTTGAGTGTTATCACCACTGAGAAATTCAGCATGCAGGCAAGGGTTTTGAATGAGCAAGCTGCCCCCTGGCCTTTTTAAAGACCCGGGTTTGCAGCAAGGCCCTGAGGGGGGGAAGGAGGTTGGAAGGATGGCTGGTGTCAGAGGTGCAAGGAGAGCCAACAGGTTCACTGATATGGAGCTGGAGACACTGATGGATGGTGTGGAGGACAGAAGAAGAATACTGTTTCCTGACGTGGGGAGACCTGGCAGACCGCCAGTACATAATGCATGGAGGGAGATTGCAGGGGAGGTATCAAGCACCTCCATGTATGTAAGGACATACCCTCCCAGCGGGGTGCTGGCCAGTCTGCACCCGGCCCTTCCAGGTTGGCAATGGGTCCACGCCTCCTAGCTCTGGGGCGTCGGGGATCCTCCTCCTCCTCCTTCTCCTCCTCCTCCTCTGCCACCTCTGTCTCCTCCTCCTCCTCCTCCTCTCCCTCCTCCTCCTCTTGCCCCTCCCCCTCCTCCTCCTGCATTGCCTCCACCTCCTCCCCCTCCTCCCCTCCTCCTCCTCCTCCTTCTCCTCCTCCTCCTCTGCCACCTCCGCCTCCTCCCCCTCCTCCTCCTCCTCTCCCTCCTCCTCCTCTCCCTCCTCCTTCTCCTCCTCCTCCTCTGCCACCTCCGCCTCCTCCCCCTCCTCTCCCCCCTCCTCCTTCTCCTCCTCCTCCTCTTGCCCCTCCCCCTCCTCCTCCTGCATCGCCTCCACCTCCTCCCCTCCTCCTCTCCCTCCTCCTCCTCCTCCTCCTGCTCCTCCACCTCCTCCCCCTCCTCCTCCTCCTCCTCCGCCTCTTCCACCTCTTCCACCTCCTCCTCCTCCTCCTCCTCCTGTGCCTCCTCCTCCTCAGGTGGTGCTGCTGGCTCGATCTCCAGCGGCTGTCCCCCTCATGATGGCCAGGTTGTGCAGCATGCCGCAGACCGCGACGATGATGGAGACCCGTTGGGGAGAGTACTGCAAGGTGCCACCAGAGCGGTCCAGAGCACCGGAACCTCTGTTTGAGGATGCCTATGCGCTGCTCGATGATGCACCTGGTGGCACAATGAGCCTCATTGTACGCATGCTCTGGCGCTGTCCTGGGGTTCCGCAGTGGAGTGAGCAGCCAAGTGGCCAGGGGATATCCCCTGTCCCCAAGCAGCCAACCGCAATCCTGACTCGGGCCGGTGACGACGGCGGGCACACTGGTCTGGCGCAGAATGAGCAAATCATGGCTGCTCCCTTGCCCGCTGCCTGTCTGCACGGTGCTGAGGGCAACACCTTCTCCTGCGGGCCGACCTGCGTCTGACCAGGTGTCGCTCTCCCAACACTCCTCCCATCCTCAGGGTGAACCCTGCCCAGCAGGTCTCTGCAGCCCACAGGCCTCCACTAAAGAGTCAGACCTGAAAGTTGTACAAAAGTACAGGGGTATGTGCAAACCTCTGAGCAGCACCCAGCAGGTTTAATGGAGCAAATACAATTAATAAAACTATTAAACGATAAATACAGTGGATGCTGTAAACTCAAATAAAAACAATAATAATTAATAAAACTATTAAAAGATAAACAGTGGATACTGTAACCATAAATAGAAACACTAAGATTAATAAAACGATTTCCCTACCAAAGGGCCGCGATCGCGGGGAACACTCCAGCGGTGTGGCGCTCGAGCAGCAACTCGAATACCTCGCGGCAGCACTGCCGGGAAAAGGTTTACCATGTTGCCGCTGAAAACCCCTGCCCCTGGTGGCTTTCCAGCGGCCCGCCCGCTGCAGAGCTCACCGCTGGAATGTCTCCTTCCCAGCGGCTTCACCACGCCGTTTCCGGCGGAAGTGCACACCGCTCAAATCCAGCCCCCCACCCCCGCCCCCGCCCCGCCGAGCTGAATATGACTCGGGGAGCGAAAATCATCCGACTGTGAACCATCGATTTTTCCGGTCGCCCGCCCAAACTCCACAGCAGCCGCCCATTCAGGGACAGTGAATTTCGGCCCCAGGGTCCATGAAAATTGACATGTTTTATTTGTTCATGGGATGTGGGCGTCGCTGGCAAGGCCGCGATTTATTGCCCATCCCTAATTGCCCCTTGAGAAGGTGGTGGTGAGCCGCCTTCTTGAACCGCTGCAGTCCCGTGTGGTGAAGGTGCTCCCACAGCGCTGTTAGGGAGGGAGTTCCAGGACTGTGACCCCCAGCAACGATGAAGGAACGGCCGATATATTTCCAAGTCAGGATGGTGTGTGTGACTGGGAGGGGAACGTGGAGGTGGTGGTGTTCCCATGCACCTGCTGCCCTCGTCCTTCTGGGTGCCTGACACGAGACTCTCAAAACAAGCGCTCAACTCGGAACTCCGACACGGCAAGCGAGCCCCAGGTGGGCAGAGGAAACGTGACAAGGGACCACCCTCAAAGCCTCCCTGATAAAGTGCGACATCCCCCACCGACACCTGGGAGTCCCTGGCCAAAAACCGCCCGAAGTGGAGGAAGAGCATCCGGGAGGGCGCTGAGCACCTCGAGTCTCGTCGCCGAGAGCTTGCAGAAAGCAAGCGCAGGCAGCGGAAGGAGCGTGCGGCAAACCAGACTCCCGAGCCACCCTTTCCCTCAACCACTGTCTGTCCCCACCTGCACTTTATCAGGGAGGCTTTGAGGGTGTCCCTGTAACGTTTCCTCTGCCCATCTTTGGCTCGTTTGCCCTGAAGGTGTTCCGAGTAGAGCGCTTGCTTTGGGAGTCTCGTGTCAGGCGTGCGGACAATGTGACCTGCACAGTAGATGCGGAAAGACAGTAATTTTTGCTTGTTACATATACATTGACCAGCCTGAAGGACCTCTCACTGTTGACATAAAGAATGGCCTGACCATAAGAGGAAAAAACATTGGGGCTGGAATTGCGGTCGGAGCCTTTCCGCGGGCAATTGCCTTCGACCTGAAACATTTCTACGAAAGTATCCGGTGATCCGGGAGGAGCGTGGGATTTCCGGTGGGGAGGCCTTCTTTTCCCGCGCTCCTGAGCGCGCTCCCGTCCTCCAGGTTCCCATGGAGACGGTGCAGTCACATGTGACTGCTCAGCCAATCAGGTATAGTATTCCACAGTTTTCTGATTAATCGCAATGGGAGCTCCGTATCCACCAGTTCTCAGTGCTATTAATGAGAAAAAAAAACAAACACACTAAACGCATGTAATAAAAAATAAAATGCATACCTCGCATAATTAAAATTCATTGAAATTAAAGTTAATAAATATCTTAGAGAACATTTTTTTCCGAGTTTTTAAAAAGTTTTAAAAATTATGGTTAAAAACAAATGTAACGCAGTGGGCAGAGTTTTTAACAATAATAGGTTTTTTAAAAATTTTATTTTATTATATTTTTGTATGTTTTTATACACTTACACCTGTAACAGTTGGCTATGCGCCTGCTTTTATCAGGCGCAAGAGATTTGACGACATTTGCTGGGGACGAGATGGGTAAATCCCACAATCTTGCCCGTGCAAATGTCCTCGCTCCCGAGATACGGAGGATCTGTCGAGCCAGAAACTTGACGGATCGGGAAAGCCGGTTTCCAGCGCATGCGTATTGTGCACTGAAAAGTGGCTTTTGCGATGACTTCCCGGGTCTGTACACACTCCGTACACACCCCGTACACACTCCGTACACATCCCGTACACACTCCGTACGCACCTCGTACGCACCTCGTACGGATCCCGTACGCATCCCGTACGCATCCCGTACACACCCCGTACACAGTCCGTACGCACCCCGTACGCACCCTGTACGCATCCCGAACATACCCCGTACACACCCCGTACACACTCCATACACACCCCGTACGCATCCCGTACACACTCCATACATACCCCGTATGCATCCGGTACACACCTCGTACACACCCCGTACGCATCCCGTACACACCCGGTACACACCCCGTACACACTCCGTACTCACCCCGTACACACCCCGTACACACTCCGTACACGCCCCGTACACGCCCCGTACACACCTCGTATACACCCCGTACACACCTCGTACACACTCCGTATACACCCCGTACGCAACTCGTACACACCCCGTACACACCTCGTACACACTCCGTACACACCCCGTACGCAACTCGTACACACCCCGTACGCACCTCGTACACACCCCGTACGCACCTCGTACGGACCCGGGGAGGCCGGGAATTCCAGGCCATTTATTTAAAAACTAGAGAAGGCCAGATGGTAAATTTAGGATTGATATGAGGATTGAATGGGCCCGTTTAGAAATGGCGAGAGCAATGGACCCACTCAAGAAACATTTGGTCATTGATATCTGAACAAACAGTTTCATTTTCTGTGGAACAGCTGACACCCAAAATTCGGCGGGAATATATATTTGACACTTGGGCAAATGTTCGGTCTTTTTTTTCACAGAGAACATAAGAACATAAGGAATAGGAGCAAGAGTAAGCTAGACGGCCCCTCGAGCCTGCTCCACCATTTAATACGATCATGGCTGATCCGATCATGGACTCAGGTCCACTTCCCTGCCCGTTCCCCATAACCCCTTAATACCTTCTCGTTTAAGAAACTGTCTATTTCTGTCTTAAATGTATTCAATGTCCCAGCTTCCACAGCTCTCGGAAGCAGATTTACAACCCTCTGAGAGAAGAAATTCCTCCTCATCTCTGTTTTAAATGGGCGTCCCCTTATCCTGAGATTTTGCCCCCTAGTTCTAGTCTCCCCTATCAGTGAAAACATCCTCTCTGCATCCACCTTGTCAAGCCCTCTTATAATATTATACGTTTCGATAAGATCGCCTCTTATTCTTCTGAATTACAATGAGTAGAGGCCCAACCTACTCAACCTTTCCTCATAAGTCAACCCCCTCATCTCCGGAATCAACCGAGTGAACCTTCTCTGAACTGCCGCCAAATCAAGTATATCCTTTCATAAATATGGAAACCAAAACTGCACGCAGTATTCCAAGTGTGACCTCACCAATACCCTGTACAACTGTAGCAAGACTTCTCTGCTTTTATACTCCATCCCCTTTGCAATAAAGGCCAAGATTCCATTGGCCTTCCTGATCACTTGCTGTACCTGCATACGAACCTTTTATGTTTCATGCACAGGTACCCCCAGATCCCGCTGTACTGCAGCACTTTGCAATCTTTCTCCATTTAAATAATAACTTGCTCTTTGATTTTTTTCTGCCAAAGTGCATGACCTCACACTTTCCAACATTATACTCCATCTGCCAAATTTTTGCCCACTCACTTAGCCAGTCTATGTCCTTTTGCATATTTTTTGTGTCCTCCTCACACATTACCTTTCCTCCTAAACTTGGCCACATTACACTCAGTCCCTTCTTCCAAGTCATTAATATAGATTGTAAATAGTTGGAGTCCCAGCACTGATCCCTGCGGCACCCCTCTAGTTACTCATTGCCAACCTGAGAATGAACCATTTATCCCGACTCTCTGAGTTAGCCAATCCTCTGTCCATGCTAATATATTACCCCCAACCCAGTGAACTTTTATTCAGTAACCTTTTATGTGGCATTTGACAAATGCCTTCTGGAAGCCCAAATACACCACAATAGGTCCAACCTACTCAACCTTTCCTCATAAGTCAACCCCCTCATCTCCGGAATCAACCGAGTGAACCTTCTCAGAACTGTCTCCAAAGCAAGTATATCCTTTTGTAAATATGGAAACCAAAACTGTGTGCAGTATCCCAGAGACGTCAGGGACGGTGTTCAAACTGTTCAGAGATGAGGTGATCAGAGTATTCAGCCACAAGCAAACTCCTCATTAAGCTGTGTGGCCGTGCAGTGGTCTGGAGATCCCTGGCAGGCCGCCCACCGATGTAACAGGGTAATAAACCGTGCATGCGCAAAATATTGAACAGGCCGCACAGCTAGTTAAAGGGCCCACGCACTCCCAAAAAATTCATTTACAGAGTGGGGGGGGCCTTGGTCATGGGGAAAAGCTCGGGTTTCTCAGCTCTGAAAGGAAGCAACTGTCCGCCGGCCTTCTGCAGATACTGTAGAAAATGTAGATTTGCAATGCGACTCCAAATTAAACCCAGCGACTTGAGCACATAATCCAGACCGACACTCCCAGTGCGGTGCTGGGGGAGAGCTGCACTGCCAGAGGTGCCGTCTTTCAGACAAGACATTAAACCAAGGCCTCTTCTTCCCTCTTGGGTGGACGTAAAAGTTCCCATGGGAGTTCTCCCCAGTGTCCCTGGCCAATATTTATCCCTCCATCAAACATCACTAAAACAGATTATCTGGTGTCGTTATCACATTGCTGTCTGTGGGAGCTTGCTGTGCGCACGTTGGCTGCCGCGTTTCCTATATTACAACAGTGACTACACTCCAAAAAGTGCTTCATTTGCTGTAAAGCGCTTTGGGACGTCCTGAGGCCATGAAAGGCGCTATATAAATGCAAGCCTTTCTTGTGTGATAATAGGACAAGGAGTCACCAGGAAATAGAGCTCGTCAGAATGAGATTACTAAACAAAGAAACAAGCCTATAACTCCTGACACGACAGCTCGCGTGTTTAGCCATGCTGCAAACTGACTAATGATTCAGGTGTTGACTGTACAACTCAGAATTTAATAGCGGCAGCATTAATTACCACAGACACACATTGACATTCATTCACACGAATGCAGAAAAAAATCTCAAATACTTTATAAGAACATAAGAAATAGGAGCAGGAGTCAGCCATACAACCCCTCGAGCCTGCTCCGCCATTCAATAAGATCACGGCTGATCTTCGACCTCAACTCCACTTTCCCGCCCAATCCCCATATCCCTTGATTTCCCTAGATTCCAAAAATCTATCGATCTCAGCCTTGAATATATTCAACGACTGAGCATCCACAGCCCTCTGGGGCAGAGAATTCCAAAGATTCACATCCCTCTGAGTGAAGAAATTCCTCCTCATCTCAGTCCTAAATGGCCGCCCCCTTATCCTACTATGACCCCGAGTTCTAGACTCTCCAGCCAGGCGAATAATCTATCAGCATCTACCCTGTCAATCCCCCTCAGAAACATATGTTTCAATGGGGCTTGACTTATGAGGAAAGGTTGAGTAAGTTGGGCCCATACGCATTGGAGTTCAGAAGAATGAGAGGTGATCTTATCAAAACGTACAAGATAAAGAGGGGGCTCGACAAGGTGGATGCAGAGAGGATGTTTCTACTCATGGGGGAGACTAGAACTAGGGAACATAGTCTCAGAATAAGGGACCGTCCATTTAAAACTGAAATGAGGAGAAATGTCTTCTCTCAGAGGGTTGTAAATCTGTGGAATTCTCTGCCCCAGAGAGCTGTGGAGGCTGGGTCATTGAATATATTTAAGGTGGAGATAGACAGATTTTTGAGCGATAAGGGAGTCAAGGATTATGGGGAGCAGGCAGGGAAGTGCAGCTGAGTCCATGATCAGATCAGCCATGATCTTATTGAATGGCGGAGCAGGCTCAAGGGGCCGAATGGCCGACTCCTGCTCCTATTTCTTATGTTCTTATTACCCCTTATCTTGAGACTCCTAGTTCTAGACTCTCCAGCCCGGGGGAAACATCCTCTCAGCATCTACCCTGCTAATCACCCTCAGAATCTTATATGTTTCAATGAGATCACCTCTCATTCTTGTATACACTAGAGTGTAGGCCCAATCTACTAGCATACAGTAATTAATTGATAGCTGTAAACTTTCTATAGATTCCTTTCAATAAATATTACGGATTATATTTCATTTAGGCCTCTGTATACATAGACAATGCTTGTATTCCTTTCAATGTAAAAGGTGATCTAATCGAGGTGTTTAGGGTGATTAAAGGGGTTGATGGGGTCGATCGAGAGAAACTGTTTCCTTTGGTGGAGTGGGAGTCCAGAACAAGGGGATGTTCAGGGGTGATGTCAGGAAGCACTTCTTCACACAAAGGGCAGTGGGAATCTGAAACTCTCTCTCCCAGAAAGCTGTTGAGGCTGGGGGAGGACAGTTGAAAGTTTCAAAACTGGAATTAGCCAAGGGTATAAAGGGTTACGGAATCAAGGTGGGTAGATTGAGTTAAGACACAGATCAGCCATGATCTAATTGAATGGCGCAACAGGCCCTGAGGGGCTGAATGGCCTCCTCCTTGTTGTGTAAGCATGCCTGTTCACTGTGTGATGTCTGTAACACTGTCATGCAACATTGAATGTGCCCTTGTACTGCACACACCTTACCGGTACACTAGAGGGTGCTGTTGCTGGAGACTCAGGGGTTGCCTGCACACTGCGGGTAACCCAGTATAAAAAGGAACACACAGCTTGTTGTTGTCATTCAGGAGCTGCTAATAAAGGACTGCAGGTCTGCACAGTTTAAGTACCATACCCTGCCTCGTGGAGTCATTACTAATGGTGCCTACATACCCTACAACTGGCGACGGGAATACGGGATCACGAACTACACACTCAACATGTCTAACCTCAGCAACTTTCAGCAATTTATGGAGGGGGAGGATTGGGATACTTTTGTGGAAAGACTGGAACACTTCTTTATAGCCAACGACCTGGATGGGGACACACCGGCCACACTACCGAACAAACGCAGGGCCATCCTGCTTCGCAGTTGTGGGCCCGCCATCTACGGTCTCGTCAGGGACTTACTAGCCCCGGAGAAGACAACCACCAAAAGCTATGAACAACTTGTAACAATCATACAGGAACAACTAAAACCGAAAGAAAGCATCCTTACAGCCAGGCACCGGTTCTACACTTACCGGCGACCTGAGGGCCAGGAAATTGCCAAGTATGCTGCACACTTAAGAAGACTAGCTGCACTGTGTGAGTTTGGCGACCACCTTAATGAAGCACTAAGGGACATATTTGTCATCGGAATCAGCCACGAAGGCCTCCTACACAAATTGCTCTCGGCTGACATCACGGTCACCCTGCAGAAAGCAATTCAAGTGAGCCAGGCCTACATGGTTTCGGCCAGCGACTCCAGGCGAATACTGAGCCAGGACTCTAAACCGGCGAGCGCAATGCACTGCATGGACACTTCTTAAGGCAGAAATGCTGCCCCGAGTCCCGCAACCCTGAGTCCGCCACATGGCCCCGTGCTGGCGCTGTGGAGGAAACCACAGGACCCACCAGTGCTGCTACAATGACTGTGCATGCAAAGGCTGCAAAGAAAAAGGGCACCTTCAGAGAATGTGCAGAAAAGGCTGTACTCACTGTGTCTCTGATGAGTTGGCTAATCACCGGGGCTCCGACACAGATGAAGATGAAGCTGCTCTAACTCTGGGAGAGGAGTTTGGAATCTTTACCTGCTCCACCGGGAGTTCTCCGTGGATGATGGAAGTGGACATCGATGCGGTCCCAGTCTCCATGGAGATCGACACAGGGGCATTCTCTGCATGAATTTGCGTAAGTTTGTGTCATGATCGTGATTGGCCTCTTTAAGTGTCTCACCGCGTCCAGTGATCAAGATATCATCTGCAATCTTGTAAACTCAATCTAGACCCTCGAAGTTCTGGTCTAGCTGGAAGATTTCCGGGGCAGGACTGATGCCAAATGGCATTCTATTATATCGATATGGTCCCCATGGAGTCTGGAAGGTTGTGAGGTAGGAGGACTCTGTGTCTAGTTCACTTTGCAAGAAACCCTCCTTGCAGTCTGCTTTAGTGAAGACCTTTACATTTGATATCTATGGCAAGGTGTCACCGTTCATAGGAAGTGGATAGTGTCCACGTTTCAGGGCAGTGTTCAGATGTTGAGGGTCGATACGTACTTGTATCTTTCCATTTGTTTTTTGTACAATTACTAGACTGGATACCCAGTCCGTTGGTTCAACCACTTTCGTGATGCCGTTTGTCCCCTTGTACACTGTTGTTTAACTGGTACCGTTCATAGATGATGTTGGTTTTACATTTACAGTGCTCTTCCCAGAGCTTCAAATAATCTCAATTTCCTGGTGGTCTTCCTCTGATTGGTCGGGAAGATTATTGTGGCTATTTGGAGCATCGCTGCCAATGGCAGTGATAAATGTTGCAACCCTAACTCTATCTGTTTTTTTTACAATATTTGTGATAATTTCATAGCTGTCCCACAGCTGTTTGAATTGTTTCTAGTTGACTTTCAAATCGCCGGTCACCTGCGATGGAGGTGGGAGAGAAATGTGTGGGAGTTGGCACTGTGCTAGTCATGATCAAGTTTGGCACTTGGAGTTTGTCACATACATGTACACAGTTCAAATACCCAAAGGACTAGAACAAATCTAATAGTAAAATATCGTGGCCATGTATCTGGAGAAATACCTTTTCAATCGAGGCCCTACAATAACTTATGCCACTTTAAGTTTACTTTATTGATGCCTCTAAATTATTTTACAAGCTTATGACTATTTATCGCCCTTCATGGATCCATGTGTGAAGTGTAGGAAGCACGCTCTGCAATGCACAACATCGATTTCGATTGGCTCGAAAAAGTCTTAGTTCCAATATTTCGGTCGTAGATGCGTTTGACGAAAGATCGGAAGTCTCCTGCTTCTGACACCGTGTATTTTATAGTCTCTTGAACACTCTCAGTTCAACTTAACTATTTATTTGGGAGATCTCAGACAGCCATGTGGAGCTTAAGATGGTGTTCCTTCACAGACCCTCTCTCTCAATACAACTCCCTCTACCCCCTAGCTAGAGGATGCTGTACATTATCTCATCAGTGTTCTCCCGATCTCCTGAGAAACATTTATCCCCCAAACACAGAGAAAATGTGCTGTGTTTTTGTGGGCCTTTGCTGTGTGCAAACTGGCTGCCACCTTTCCCCACATAGCACAGCACCTCAGAGACATGAATTAATTGGCTGTGAAATACTTTGGGACGTCCTGAGGATATGAACGATGCTGTAGGTGATGGCAGTGTACTGGTTATTGGAAGGAATTTAATCCCACCACAAAAAATTGTGAAAGTCAATTTAATAAATCTGGCAATTTGTGGGCTGACACCAGAGAAAACGACCCTGAAAGCTGCTGGATTGTCATCAAACCTCACCTGGTTCACTAACATCTTTCAGGGAAAGGAGCTGCCAGCTTAACTTGCCCAACCTCCCTCCCCACCACACCCCCAACCCCGGGTCCACCCCCCCCACCTCCCCACCCCCCCCAGCCCACGCCATCCCCCAGCCCCCCCAAGACCCACCTCCCCCAGGCCCCCCCACCCCTCCCATCCACCTGGGCCCACGTTCCCCCCACCCCCACCCCCCCCCACACCGGGCCCCCCCCCCCACCCTGGCTCATGCCACACCCCATGCTGGGGCTTTGTTCACATTGTCAGACGAGGTCAGCACACCAATGGTTAGGCAGGTGCCCATATTGCACCGTCTGAATGATGACCACAAGACCTACCCCAGTGAGGTCTCAGGCTCAACGGTGCTAAGCCAAACGACCATTGAAAAATTTGGAGGAATCTTGCCACTCGACCAAAACTGTCTCCTGTCCAGGCAAAACTGCTCACCTATACCAAAGATAAAATCCAAACCATTGGCAGTGTTGACATCCAGGTCTCCCAGGGCGACGTGTTGCACAAACTCCCCCTGTGGATTGTAGCCGGCGACGGTCCCACACTGTTGGGCAGGAATTGGATGAACCGGGTCCACATCAGGCGAAGTGGTGCTGTAAAAGAAAAGAGCACCACAGCCTGCCTGCTAGCAAGACCACAAATTGATTACAGCACGATAGAAACATAGAAACATAGAAAATAGGTGCAGGAGTGCCATTCGGCCCTTCGAGCCTGCACCACCATTCAATATGATCATGGCTGATCATTCGCTCAGTACCCCTTTCCTGCTTTCTCTCCATACTCCTTGATCCCTTTAGCCGTAAGGGCCATATCTAACTCCCTCTTGAATATATCCAATGAACTAGCATCAACAACTCTCTGTGGCAGGGAATTCCACAGGTTAACAACTCTCTGAGTGAAGAAGTTTCTCCTCATCTCAGTCCTAAATTGCCTACCCCTTATCCTAAGACTATGTCCCCTGGTTTTGGACTTCCCCAACATTGGGAACATTCTTCCCGCATCTAACCTGTCCAGTCCCATCAGAATTTTATACGTTTCTATGAGATCCCTTCTCATCCTTCTAAACTTCAGTGAATAAAGGCCCAGTTGATCCAGTCTCTCCTCATATGTCAGTCCCGTCGTCCCGGGAATCAGTCTGGTGAACCTTCGCTGCACTCCCTCAATAGTAAGAATATCCTTCCTCAGATTAGGAGACTAAAACTGTGCACAATATTCAAGGTGAGGCCTCACTAAGGCCCTGCACAACTGCAGTAAGACCTCCCTGCTCCTATATTCAAATCCCCTAGCTATGAAGGCCAACATACCATTTGCCTTCTTCACCGCCTGCTGTATCTGCATGCCCACTTTCAGTGACTGATGAACCATGACATCCAGGTCTTGTTGCACCTCCCCTTTTCCTAATCTGCCGCTATACAGATAATATTCTGCCTTCGTGTTTTTGCCCCCAAAATGGATAACCTCACATTTATCCACAATATATTTCATCTGCCATGCATTTGCCTGCCATTCTGTAAAAGACTCGCTTATCCCGACTCTCTGCTTCCTGTCTGCCAACCAGTTCTCTATCCACATCAGTACATTACCCCCAATACCATGTGGTTTGATTTTGCACAACAATCTCTTGTCCGGGATCTTGTCAAAAGCCTTTTGAAAGTCCAAATACACCACATCCACTGGTTCTCCCTTGTCCACTCTGATCGTTACATCCTCAAAAAATTCCAAAAGATTCGTTAAGCATGATTTCCCTTTCATAAATCCATACTGACTTGGTCCGATCCTGTCACTGCTTTCCAAATGCGCTGCTATTTCATCCTTATTGATTGATTCCAACATTTTCCCACTACTGATGTCAGGCTAACCGGTCTATAATTACCCGTTTTCTCTCTCCCTCCTTTTTTAAAAAGTGGTGTTACATTAGCTACCCTCCAGTCCATAGGAACTGATCCAGAGTCGACAGACTGTTGGAAAATGATCACCAATGCATCCACTATTTCTAGGGCCACTTCCTTAAGTACTCTGGGATGCAGACTATCAGGCCCCTGGGATTTATCGGCCTTCAATCCCATCAATTTTCCTAACACAATTTCCCGCCTAATAAGGATATCCTTCAGTACCTCCTTCTCACAAGACCTACTGTCCCCTAGTAGAATCGGAAGGTTATTTGTGTCTTCTTTTGTGAAGACAGAACCGAAGTATTTGTTCAATTGGTCTGCCATTTCTTTACTCCCCATTATAAATTCACCTGAATCCAACTGCAAGGGACCTACGTTTGTCTTCACTAATCTTTTTCTCTTCACATATTTATAGAAGCTTTTGCAGTCAGTTTTTATGTTCCCTGCAAGCTTCCTCTCATACTCTATTTTCCCCTTCTTAATTAAACCCTTAGTCTTCCTCTGTTGAATTCTAAATTTCTCCCAGTCCTCAGGCTTGTTGCTTTTTCTAGCCAAATTATATGCCTCTTCCTTGGCTTTAACATTATCCTTAATTTCCCTTGTTAGCCACGGTTGAGCCACCTTCTCCGTTTTATTTTTACTCCAGATAGGGATGTTCAATTGCTGAAGTTCATCCATGTGATCTTTAAATGTTTGCCATTGCTTATCCACCATCAACCCTTTAAGTATCATTTGCCAGTCTATCCTAGCCAATTCACACCTCATACCGTCAAAGTTACCTTTCCTTAAGTTCAGGACCCTAGTTTCCGAATTAACTGTGTCACTCTTCATCTTAATAAAGAATTCTACCATATTATGGTCACTCTTCCCCCAAGGGGCCTCGCACAACAAGATTGCTAATTAGTCCCTTCTCATTACACATCACCCAGTCTAGGAGGGCCAGCCCTCTAGTTGGTTCCTCAACATATTGGTCTAGAAAACCATCCCTAATACACTCCAGGAAATCCTCCTCCACCACACTGCTACCAGTTTGGTTCACCCAATCAATATGTACCACAAGCATGTGGAAGAAAAGAACACCACAGCCTGCCTACAACAAGTCCACAAAATGGCTGCAGCACCACAAGCAGTAGATCTGCATTCAAAATGGCCTCCTCCATGCCACGAGTCAACATGGAGGAGCATCATGTGATATCGAGCGGCCAATCGGATTTGAAGGCGCCCTTAAAGGAGACCAGTAACAAAAAAAATTTAAAGGGTAAGTTTCAACTATTTGAGTACACGGACTTTAAAGATAAAGATGCAATTAAAGGGTGCAAGTATGAAAATATATGCAATATAACCATGAATTGTGATGCTGGTTTAACTAATGTGACTAATGAGATGAATGCAGGTGTCAGTAAGGTTAAGAACAAGTTTATTATGATTAACAATAATGATAGAGATTGTGAAATGCCTAATGTAATCATGTCTGTTGAAACCAGGACACCCAAAAGTGATGCAAGTGCTAGAATGTATAATGCAGCCTCGACTATGTGTGATCAGAGCCAAGGTGTCACGTGTACCGGTAGGACACTACCAAAGGACATTGGGTTCTACAGGGACCAAGCTAATGCCAATGGAATCCCCCTGTGGGAGAACCCCAGGTCCAGCAGGCTACCTGACCATGTAGCCTGGACCTTTGGAATGAATGTGATGCCTTTTGCAGGAATACACACAGGCAGTGGGAGCAGACCCACTACAGGGACAGTGGTCAATGGGCAGCCCAGCCCAATGGCAACTGGCACCAGACCAGCCCTACAGCCCCTGGCCACTAGGGCCAACACCAGAAGCATGAGGCCGATACCCTCCAGCTTCCCTGGCAAACCCTTGGATGACCTGACCCTCATCACCATTGGTGGACAAGGAGCCCACCCAGTCTTGTGGCCCTGCCCACCACCCCACAACTAGCCACATCACAGTGTATACACACCACCCACTGCTGCCGTGGCTACCTCCCCAAGGGATCCCACAACAGTGACACCCACTTGGTCTGTGTGTGAGGGAGGGGAAACGTACGAGGGGGTCACACCTGGCAACCACACAACCCTCACCACAACCTCCCATAACCCACCACTGATCACCTCCCCTGGGCATGACAATAAGGATATGAAAAATGTTCAGGAGGGAGTATTGTTGTGTAGGCATGCCTGTTCACTGTGTGTTGTCTGTAACACTGTCATGCAACATTGAATCTACCCTTGTACTGTCCACACCTTACCGGTACACTAGAGGGTGCTGTTGCTGGAGACCCAGGGGTTGCCTGCACACGGCAGGTAACCCAGTATAAAAAGGAACACACAGCTTGTTGTCAGCACTCAGGAGCTGCTAATAAAGGACTGCAGATCTGCACAGTTTAAGTACCATACCCTGCCTCGTGGAGTCATTACTAAAGGTGTCTACATACACGACACTCCTGTCCCTACGTAAGAGGTGATCTCATTGAAACATATAAGATTCTGAAGGGGAATGACAGGGTAGATGCAGTGAGGATGTTTCCCCCGGGCTGGAGAGTCTAGAACCAGGGGTCACAGTCTCAGGATAAGGGGTCGGCCATTTAGGACTGAGATGAGGTGGAATTTTTTCACTAAGAGGGTTGTGAATCTTTGGAATTCGCTACCCCAAAGGGCTGTGGATGCTGAGTCTCTGAATATACTCAAGACGGAGAGCGATAGAATTTTAGATTCTAGGGGGAATCGAGGGATATGGGGATCGAGCGGGAGAGTGGAGTTGAGGTCGAATGGTGGAGCAGTCTTGAGGAGCCAAATGGCCTTCTCCTGCTCCTGATTATTGGGCTGGAAATCCCGGCCTCCTGGGTCCGTACGGAATGTGTACGGAGTGTGTACGGGGTGTGTACGGAGTGCGTACGGGGTGCGTACGGGGTGCGTACGGAGTGCGTACGGGGTGCGTACAGAATGCGTACGGGGTGCGTACGGAGTGCGTAGGGAGTGTGTACGAGGTGTGTACGGAGTGCGTACGAGGTGCATAGGGAGTGTGTACGGGGTGTGTATGGAGTGCGTACGGGATGCGTACGGGGTGTGTACGGAGTGCGTAGGGAGTGCGTATGGGGTGTGTACGGAGTGCATACGGGGTGCGTAGGGAGTGTGTACGGGGTGTGTACGGACTGTGTACGGGTTATGTACGGGGTGTGTACGGAGTGCGTACGGAGTGCGTACGGAGTGTGTACGGGATGCGTACGGAGTGTGTACGGGATGCGTACAGAGTGTGTACGGAGTGCGTACGGAGTGCTTACGGAGTGTGTACGGACTGTGTACGGGGTGCGTGTGGACCCGGGAAGGCGTCGCAAAAGCCGGTTTTCAGCACACAATGCGCATACGCTGAAAACCGGCTTTTCCAACGTATCCCGGGAGCGAGGACATTTGCAAGGGTAAGATTGCAGGATTTACCCATCTCTTCCACAGCAAATGTCCTCAAAACTCTTGTGCCTGATAAAACCAGGCACATAGCCCACTGTTACAGGCGAAAGAGTTTAAAAAAATACAAAAATATAATTAAATAAAATTAAAAAAACATATTATTGTTAAAAAACTTGCCCACCAGGTTACAGTTATTTTTAACCATAATTAAATACTTTTTAAAAACTCAGAAAAAAATATTTTCTCTCAGACATTTATTAACTTTAATTTTAATTATGTGAGGTGTGTATTTTATTTTTTATTATGGTGTTTAGTGCGTTTGTTTTTTTCCCCCTCATTAATAGCAATGAGAACGCGTAGATACGGAGCTCCCATTACTATTCATGAGAAAGCTGTGGAATACTGTACCTGATTGGCTGAGTAGTCACACGTGATGCATTCGTTGTAATTTACCAAAATTCCCTGGATTCTGGGGAGGCCCCATGAGATTGGAAAACTGCAAATATAACTGTTGTATATCTGTAAAGCATGCACTCCCATGTTCCGCCACCAGGGAGCTCATCCCCTGAAATCTCAAGGGATCCCAGCATCCCTTGGGAGCACTGTATATAAGCCGGCCCCTAAGGCCTGTTCCTGACTCTAGAGTGTCTTAAAAAAACTGAGGTCACTTTTACTTTAACCTCCCTGTGTGCAGCCTCATCTGTGTTAGGAACACAACAACTGGCGACGAGTATACGAATCCAACGCAAAGATGCATCAAACTGTGGGCATCCTGGAGAAGTTCTCGGAGGGTGAGGACTGGGAAGCCTATGTCGAATGGCTAGACAATACTTTGTAGCCAATGAGCTGGATGGAGAAGGAAGCGCTGCAAAAAGGAGAGTGGTCCTCCTCACAGTCTGCGGGGCATCGACCTACAGCCTCATGAAGAATCTTCTGGCTCTGATGAAACCCACAGACAAGTCGTATGAGGAGCTGTGCACACTGGTTCGGGAGCATCTTAACCCGAGGGAGAGCGTGCTGATGGCGAGGTATCGGTTCTACACGTGCCAGCGATCTGAAGGTCAGGAAGTGGCGAGCTACATCGCCGAGCTAAGACGACTTACAGGACAATGTGAGTTTGATGGCTACCTGGAGCAAATGCTCAGAGACATTTTTGTACTGGGCATTGGCCACGAGACCATCCTACGAAAACTTTTGACTGTAGAGACACTGACCCTCAGTAAGGCCATTGCGATAGCACAGGTGTTTATGTCCACCAGTGATAACACCAAACAAATCTCTCAGCACACAAGTGCTAGCAATGTTCATAAATTAACCGGAACTGTGTTTGCGAGCAGAAATGTACAGGGCAGAAACCACGAGTCCGCAACTGCCAGCAGGCCTCAGGTGACTCAGGTGACCCAGAGTCCGCAACAAAGGATGAATGCAAGGCAATTCACACCTTGTTGGCATTGTGGAGGCTTGCATTCAGCCTATTCATGCCACTTCAAAGGGCATGTTTGCAAGAGCTGTGGAACAATGGGGCACCTCCAATGAGCTTGCAGGCGAACTGCAAGCTCTGCAAAACCTGCTAACCACCACGTGGAAGAGGAAGATCGCTCTATGGTGGATCAAAGCAATTTTGAGCCTCATAGAGAGGAGGCAGATGCTGAAGTACACGGGGTGCACACATTTTCGACGAAATGTCCACCTGTAATGCTAAATGTAAAATTGAATGGCTTACCTGTAGCCATGGAACTGGACACTGGCGCTAGCCAATCCATCATGAGTAAAAAGATGTTTGAGAGACTGTGGTGCAACAAGGCACTCAGACCAGCCCTGAGCCCCATCCACACGAAACTGAGAATATACACCAAAGAGCTTATCACTGTCCTGGGCAGCGCCATGGTCAAGGTCACCTACGAGGGCACTGTGCACGAACTGCCACTCTGTATTGTCCTGGGCGATGGCCCCACACTGCTTGGAAGGAGCTGGCTGGGCAAAATCCGCTTGAACTGGGATGACATCTGAGCGCTATCACATGTCGATGAGGCCTCATGTACCCAGGTTCATATCAAATTTCCTTCCTCTTTTGAGCCAGGCATTGGAAACTTTTCCTCGGCGAAGGTGCGGATCCACTTGGTCCAGAGGCACGACCCAATCACCACAAGGCGCGAGCGGTACCTCACATGATGAGGGAGAGTGGAAATCGAGCTGAACAGGCTGCAACGCGAGGGCATCATCTCCCCAGTGGAATTCAGCGAGTGGGCCAGCCCGATTGTTCCAGTACTCAAAAGTGATGGCATGGTCAGGATTTGCGGCGATTATAAAGTAACTATTAATTGTTTCTCGCTACAGGACCAATACCCGCTACCTAAGGCAGATGACCTATTTGCGACGCTGGCAGGAGGCAAGACATTCACCAAGCTCGACCTGACTTCGGCCTACATGACGCAGGAGCTGGAGGAGTCTTCGAAGGGCCTCACCTGGATCAACACGCTCAAGGGACTGTTCATCTACAACAGATGCCCGTTTGGAATGCGGTCGGCTGCAGCGATCTTCCAGAGAAACATGGAGAGCCGACTCAAGTCGGTACCACGTAAGGTGATTTTTCAGGAGGACATATTGGTCACAGGACGGGACACCGTTGAGCACCTACAAAACCTGTAGGAGGTCCTCCAGCGACTGGATTGCGTAGGGCTGCGGCTGAAGAGGTCGAAATGCATCTTCATGGCAACAGAAGTGGACTTTTTGGGGAGAAAGATCGCGGCGGACGGCATTTGGCCCACAGACGCCAAGACAGAGGCTATCAGGAACGCGCCCAGGCCACAGAACGTCACGGAGCTGCGGTCGTTCCTGGGAATCCTCAACTACTTTGGTAACTTCCTACCGGGGTTAAACACCCTCTTAGAGCCCCTACATATGTTATTGCGTAAAGGTGAGAACTGGGTATGGAGAAAAAAACAAATGATTGCTTTTGAGAAATTATGCTTTTGTTATGCTCCAACAAGCTGCTTGTATTGTATAACCCGTGTAAAAGACTTGTGCTAGCATGTGATGCATCGTCGTACGGAGTCGGGTGTGTATTACAACAAGCTAACATTGCGGGGAAGTTGCAACCTGTCGCCTATGCCTCCAGGAGCTTATCTAAGGCCGAGAGGGCCTACAGCATGATTGAGAAAGAGGCATTAGCGTGTGTGTTCAGGGTAAAGAAAATGCATCAATACCTGTTTGACCTCAAATTTGAGCTGGAAACCGATCACAAGCCCCTCATATCCCTGTTCGCTGAAAACAAGGGGATAAATACTAATGCCTCAGCCCGCATACAAAGGTGGGCACTCGCGCTATCAGCATATAACTATACCATCCGCCACAGGCCAGGCACCGAGAACTGTGTGGATACTCTCAGTCGGCTACCATTGCCCACCACGGGGTGGAAATGGCGCAGCCTGCAAACTTGTTGATGGTGGCGCAGCCCACAGACTTGTTGATGGTCATGGAAGCGTTTGAAAATGATAAATCATCTGTCACGGCCCGCCAGATTAGGACTTGGACCAGCCAAGATCCTCTGCTGTCCCTAGTAAAAAACTGTGTGCTGCATGGGAGCTGGGCCAGCATCCCCATTGAAATGAAAGAGCTAATCAAGTCGTTCCAGCGGCGAAAGGACGAGCTGTCCATTCAGGCAGACTGTCTGTTGTGGAGTAACCGCGTAGTGCTACCCAAAAAGGGCAGGGAGACGTTCATCTCGGATCTCCACAGCACACACCCGGGTATAGTAATGATGAAAGCGATAGCCAGATCCCACATGTGGTGGCCTGGTATCGACTCTGACTTAGAGTCCTGTGTACGGCAATGCAGCGTGTGTGCTCAGTTGAGCAACGCGTCCAGAGAGGCACCACTAAGTTTGTGGTCCTGGCCCTCCAGACCATGGTCGAGGATCCATGTCGACTATGTGGGCCCCTTTCTCAATAAAATGTTCCTGGTGGTGGTGGATGTTTTTTCAAAATGGATTGAATGAGAAATAATGTCGGGAAGCACCGCCACCGCCACCATTGAAAGCCTGAGGGCCATGTTTGCCACCCACGGCCTGCCTGACATACTGGTCAGTGACAACGGGCCATGTTTCACCAGTGCCGAATTTAAAGAATTCATGACCTGCAATGGGATCAAACATGTCACCTCGGCCCCGTTTAAACCAGCCTCCAATGGGCAGGCAGAGCGGGCAGTACAAACAATCAAACAGAGCCTTAAACAAGTCACAGAAGGCTCACTCCAAACCCGCCTGTCCCGAATACTGCTCAGCTACCGCACGAGACCCCACTCACTCACAGGGGTGCCCCCAGCTGAGCTACTCATGAAAAGGACACTTAAAGCCAGACTCTCTCTGGTTCACCCCAACCTGCTTGATCAGGTAGAGAGCAGGCGGCAGCAACAAAATGTAAACGATGGTCGCGCCACTGTGTCACGGGAAATTGATCTGAATGACCCTGTGTATGTGCTAAACTATGGACATGGTCCCAAGTGGATCGCGGGCACGGTGATAGCTAAAGAAGGGAGTACGTTGTTTGTCGTCAAACTCGACAATGGACAAATTTGCAGAAAGCACCTGGATCAAACGAGGCTGCAATTCACAGACTGCCCTGAACAACCCACAGCAGACACCACCTTTTTCGAACCCACAACACACACCCAAACGATCAACGACACCACGCCGGACCAGGAAATCGAACCCATCACGCCCAACAGCACAGCAAGGCCAGGCTCACCCAGCAACCCTGCAGGGCCAACAACACGCCAGCCCAGCGAGGACACAGCCAACACACCAGAACAGACATTTGTACCGAGGCGGTCCACCAGAGAAAGAAAGGCTCCCGACCGCCTCACTTTGTAAATAGTTTTCACTTTGACTTTGGAGGGGAGTGATGTTGTGTATCTGTAAAGCATGCTGTCATGTATTCAACCAGCATTGTAACCCATGTATAATCTGACCTAACTTGTACACCGTGAGAACAATGACCACTAGGTGGTGAATTTGTGGGAGATACTCCTAACCTGGACCTTCAGATATAAAAGGGGAAGCTCCACCCACTTACATCACTTGAGTGCTATGGAATAAAGGACAGGTCACAGACTGACCTTCTCTCAAGCATGGGCCTCGTGTGCATTTATACTGTAAAGTAAGGACGTATCAATGGCGACGAGAAACTGGGATTTAAACCACGTGAGCATGGCCACTAGCAGAACAGACGAGAGGTACTGTGTTAAGGAATGGTTGGGACAGAGATTCAACATTGTTAAAGCAGCACACAGTTCTCCAGGCAGACAAAGGCAATTCGACATGCCCCAGCATGTAGTCGAACCCAGAGGGGGAGTTCGACATAGACAATGGCAAGTTGAACAGCGATTCATGCCATTGCAAAGGACAATGCGGCCAGTAATGGGGCCATCAA
Organism: Pristiophorus japonicus; assembly: GCF_044704955.1. Classification (NCBI taxonomy): domain Eukaryota; kingdom Metazoa; phylum Chordata; class Chondrichthyes; family Pristiophoridae; genus Pristiophorus; species Pristiophorus japonicus. The sequence continues at coordinate 535,030,013 of NC_091977.1, forward strand.
CACCTGTTAATGGTGCACTCAAGGACAATAACAGGGGCAGTCAGGAACGATCGATTGGCAAGGCACCTTTTGTTTCAAACAGCAACTCATGTTGGAGGTGTGGAGGCATACATTCAGCCGGAGTTTGCAGAGATGAGCAAAATACCTGCAGAAATTGCAGAAATGGACACTGGGGGAAATCGCTGGAAGCTGAAGTTCAGCAAGTTCATGTGGAGCATGTATACAGTTCATACCGATAGAAGATAGAGGTATGCGGAGTCAGAGGAAATGTATTAGCATGGATAGAGAATCGGCTGGCGAACAGAAAGCAGAGAGTCGGGATAAATGGGTCCTTTTTGGGTTGGAAATCGGTGGTTAGTGGTGTGCCACAGGGATCGGTGCTGGGACCACAACTGTTTACAATATACATAGATGACCTGGAAGAGGGGACAGAGTGCAGATGACACAAATATTAGTGGGAAAGTGGGTTGTGTAGAGGACACAGAGAGGCTGCAAAGAGATTTAGATAGGTTAAGCGAATGGGCTAAGGTTTGACAGATGGAATACAATGTCGGAAAGTGTGAGGTCATCCACCTTGGGAAAAAAAACAGTAAAAGGGAATATTATTTAAATGGGGAGAAATTACAACATGCTGAGGTGCAGAGGGACCTGGGGGTCCTTGTGCATGAATCCCAAAAAGTTAGTTTGCAGGTACAGCAGGTAATCAGGAAGCCGAATGCAATTTCGGCCTTCATTGCGAGAGGGATGGAGTACAAAAGCAGAGAGGTCCTGCTGCAACTGTATAGGGTATTGGTAAGGCCGCACCTGGAGTACTGCGTGCAGTTTTGGTCACCTTACTGAAGGAAGGATATACTGGCTTTGGAGGGGGTACAGAGACGATTCACTAGGCTGATTCCGGAGATGAGGGGGTTACCTTATGATGATAGATTGAGTAGATTGGGTCTTTACTCGTTGGAGTTCAGAAGGATGAGGGGTGATCTTATAGAAACATTTAAAATAATGAAAGGGATAGACAAGATAGAGGTAGAGAGGTTGTTTCCACTGGTCGGGGAGACTAGAACTAGGGGGCACAGCCTCAAAATACGGGGGAGCCAATTTAAAACTGAGTTGAGAAGGAATTTCTTCTCCCAGAGGGTTGTGAATCTGTGGAATTCTCTGCCCATGGAAGCAGTTGAGGCTAGCTCATTGAATGTATTCAAGTCACAGATAGATAGATTTTTAACCAATCAGGGAATTAAGGGTTACGGGGAGCGGGCGGGTAAGTGGAGCTGAGTCCACGGCCAGATCAGCCATGATCTTATTGAATGGCGGAGCAGACTCGAGGGGCTAGATGGCCTACTCCTGTTCCTAATTCTTATGTTCTTATGTAACACGTGTGCCCAGCTGGGCAATGCGCCTAGGGAAGCCCCCCTTAGCCCCTGGCCATGGCCCGCCAAGCCTTGGTCACGCATCCATGTGGACTACGCAGGTCCTTTCATGGGAAATTTTTTTTGGTTAGCGTAGACGTCTACTCCAATTGGATCAAGTGTGACATTTTAAATTCAAGCACATCCTCTGTCACGGTAGAAAGTCTACGGGCAATGTTCGCCGCCCACGGTCTACCGGACGTCTTGGTCAGCGACAATGGCCCGTGCTTCACAAGCACTGAATTCCAGGATTTCATGGCAGGCAATGGAATTAACCATGTCAAAACGGCACCGTTCAAGCCGGCCTCAAACAGCCAGGCAGAACGAGCAGTGCAGATAATCAAACAGGGGATGCTCAGAACATGCACTCCCATGTTCCGCCACCAGGGAGTGCATCCCCTGTAGTCCCATGGGATCCCAGCATCCCTTGGGAGCACTGTATATAAGCCGGCCTCTTAGGCCTGTTCCTCACTCTGGAGTGTCTTAATAAAAACTGAGGTCACTGTTACTTTAACCTCCCTGTGTGCAGTCTCATCTGTGTTAGGAACACAATAGTAACGCCCCTATTTAAAAAAGGAGGCAGACAAAAAGCAGGAAACTATAGACCAGTTAGCCTAACATCTGTGGTTGGGAAAATGTTGGAGTCCATTATTAAAGAAGCAGCAGCAGGACATTTGGAAAAGCATAATTCGGTCAGGCAGAGTCAGCATGGATTTATGAAAGGGAAGTCATGTTTGACAAATTTGCTGGAGTTCTTTGAGGATGTAACAAACAGGGTGGATAAAGGGGAACCAGTGGATGTGGTGTATTTGGACTGCCAACAGGCATTTGACAAGGTGCCACATAAAAGGTTACTGCACAAGATAAAAGTTCACGGGGTTGGGGGTACTATATTAGCATGGATCGAGGATTGGCTAACTAACAGAAAACAGAGAGTCAGGATAAATGGTTCATTCCCTGGTCGGCAACCAGTAACTAGTGGGGTGCCGCAGGGATCAGTGCTGGGACCCCAACTATTTACAATCTATATTAAAGACTTGGAAGAAGGGACTGAGTGTAACGTAGCCAAGTTTGCTGATGACACAAAGATGGGAGGAAAAGCAATGTGTGAGGAGGACACAAAAAAATCTGCAAAAGGACATAGACAGGCTAAGTGAGTGGGCAAAAAATTGGCAGATGGAGTATAATGTTGGAAAGTGTGAGGTCATGTATTTTGGCAGAAAAAAATCAAAGAGCAAGTTATTATTTAAATGGAGAAAGATTGCAAATTGCCGCAGTACAGCGGGACCTGGGGGTACTTGTGCATGAAACACAAAAGGATCGTATGCAGGTACAGCAAGTGATCAGGAAGGCCATTGGTATCTTGGCCTTTATTGCAAAGGGGATGGAGTATAAAAGCAGGGAAGTCTTGCTACAGTTATACAGGGTATTGGTGAGGCCACACCTGGAATACTGCGTGCAGTTTTGGTTTCCATATTTACGAAAGGATATACTTGCTTTGGAGGCAGTTCAGAGAAGGTTCACTAGGTTGATTCCGGAGATGAGGGGGTTGACTTATGAGGAAAGGTCGAGTAGGTTGGGCCTCTACTCATTGGAATTCAGAAGAATGAGAGGTGATCTTAGCGAAATGTATAAGATTATGAGGGGGCTTGACAAGGTGGATGCAGAGAGGACGTTTCCACTGATAGGGGAGACTAGAACTAGGGGGCATGATCTTAGAATAAGGGGCAGCTCATTTAAAACTGAGTTGAGGAGAAATTTCTTCTCTGAGGGTTGTAAATCTGTGGAATTCGCTGCCTCAGAGAGCTGTGGAAGCTGGGACATTGAATATATTTAAGACAGAGATAGACAGTCTCTCAACCGATTAGGGAATAAGGGATTATGGGGAGCGGGCAGGGAAGTGGAGCTGAGTCCATGATCGGACCAGCCATGATCGTATTCAATGACGGAGCAGGCTCTAGGGGCCGTTTGGCCTACTCCTGCTCCTATTTCTTATGCTCTTATGTGACTGTACCTCTGCATGGGAACCTGGAGGACGGGAGCGTTCTTCACAGCGCGGGAAGAGCAGGCCTCCCCACCGAAATCCCACGTCCCTCCTGGACCACCAGGTACTTGTGGAGAAATTATCGGGTCCGAGGCGTTCGTCCGAAAGCAGCCCTCGACCGGAATTTCAGCCCCAATATGTTCTTAAGATGTTGAAATTCTTCTCCTGCCTGTGCTGATGACCAGTAGATGGTGCTGTTGCTTTCCGTGTTCAATCCTTTGTCCCGTTGATACCAGCAAACGCGAATTGAACGACAACAAAGGAATTAGTTGGAGCTTGACTTGTCAACACGAACACTGCAAATCAAAGTTAACCAGATTAAATACAAATGTCGAATAATCAAATACAGCGCTCACGCCATTTTCTGACAGACATAAAAGCCGCGATTAACCCCCGAGGGGGAATTGAACAAAAGAACATAAGAGACAGGAGCAGGAGTCGGCCATACGGGCCCTCGAGCCTGCTCCGCCATTCAGTAAGATCATGGCTGATCATCGACCTCAACTCCATATGCCTGCACTATCTCCATAACCCTTGATTCCCTTGGGAAGATGCTGGGCGGTTTTAGCAATTTTAGCCCCCAGATATTATCCGCAACCGTTGGTCAGCTGCCCCGAGTGGGAAATGGGAGCTGGCACAAAATGTAGGTTGGCGGGAGGAGAAAGACTTGCATTTAGATAGCGCCTTTCATAAAATCAAGACATCCCAAAGCTTTTCACAGCCAATGAAGTACTTTCGGAGTGTAGTCACTGTTGTAATGTGGGAAACGCGGCAGCCAATTTGCGCACAGCAAGCTCCCACAAACAGCAATGTGATAATGACCAGATAATCTGTTTCTTTTAGTGATGTTGATTGAGGGATAAATATTAGCTCCAGGACACTGGGGCGAACTGCCCTGCTCTTCTTCGAAACAGTGCCGTGGGATCTTTTACGTTCACCTGAGAGAATGGTCGGGGCAATTGAACATAAGAAATCGGAGCAAGAGTAGGACATTTGGCCCCTCGAGCCCGCTCCGCCATTCAATGAGATCATGGCTGATCTTCTAACTCAACTATTGAGAGAGCAGACGGGGCCTCGGTTTAACATCTCATCAGAAAGACGGCACCTCCGACAGTGCAGCGCTCCCTCAGCATTGCGCTGGAGTGTCAGCCTAAATTTTTGTGCTCTAGTCTCCGGACGGGGACTTGAACCCACATCATCGTCATAGGCGGTCCCTCGAAACGAGGATGACTTGCTTCCACGCCAAAAAGGGATGAGTTCACAGGTGTTTCAATGAAGGACCTAATATTCCAGATCCCGAGCTACATGTTGAAGGGTGGGAGATGCCTGTGTGCGGATTTTTTTAACGTGGAGTGGCCGTTGCACACCAGCCACCACACGGGCTTGACAGAGCTAGGTCTTGGTCCAGTGGCAAGGGTTAACCAGGACGACTGGAGACCTGCTCTGCTGCACGGACCTAGTGCTCACACATATCGCAGTGTGGGCGGGCGAGAGATTGTCGAGGGATTTGATCGGGACCCGGGAGAGGTGAGAGATCGGGGCCCAGAAGAGGTGAGGGCCCTCCTCACCTCTTCTGGGCCCCGAACTCTCGCCTCTCCCGGGTCTCGATCAAATCCCTCGACAATCTCTCGCTGCTCCTTCGCCCCGAACCCACAACATTCTGACTCAAAGCCGAGGCTGTTACTGAGCCACAGCTGATTCTCTAAAGTCTTCCACGACCTTGGGGTTGTTACATATGTAAACCTGTATATACCTTGTGTAGCCACCAGAGGGCTCATCCCCTGGTTTCCCAAGGGATCCCATAATCCCTTGGGAGCACAGGTACTTAAGGAGGCCTGACAGGCTGGAAAAGCACTCTGGAGACCTGCAAATAAAAGACTAAGGTCATAGTTTACTTTGAGCTCACAGTATCCAGTCAGACTCTTTATTCACACATAACAGGGATGTTCCAGTTAAGTACTCTCAAAGTGTCGGGTAGCTGATTTGTGCTGTGTGAAGGTAAAACCGATTCAATGCATGAAAAGCACTGAAATGTTGCACCGAGCCCCAAAAGTGTACAGGCATTAGCATTCAGACTTCCCGTGACAGAGGGCTTAGTTGCAGTTGAAACTTTGAATGAATCGAATTGCCTTGACACTTGTTTCGATATTCTCACTCCGATGATTGACAGGTGTGGGGCTCGCCCGTCTATTCCCCCCAGGAGCCCTCGGAAAACGTGCGATCCCTGCTCTGGAATCTCAGGCATCATTTCTGGCTCATTCCTGTCACGGGGAAAGTAATGGCAGAGTACAAGAGCAGTTCAGACGCATGTAAGATCAGTGCACCGTGACTGACAGCTGTCACTGGAAGGTGCTGATGATAATGAAAGCGTTCCAATGGATCTGTAGATCTCCTGCTCGCCTGTCTACTGAAGACTTAATAGCAGTTCTATCTCAGGGCAGTCCCCGCGGGCTGTCAGTAATTCACACAAACTTATCTAAGCTTGCACAAACAGCGCTTCTTTGCATTACTGTCAAATTTAAAAAAATGAGTAGGTGAATGAAATTGTGAGAGGCCGAGATGGAGTGGATAGGAAGGACCTATTTCCATTAGCAACAACAACAACAACTTGTCTTTCTATAGCACCTTTAATGTAGTGAAACGTCCCAAGGCGCTTCACAGGAGTATTATGAGATAACAGATTTGACATCGAGCTGCATAAATAGAAATTAGGGCAGGTGACCAAAAGCTTGGTCAAAGAGCGTCTTAAAGGAGGAAAGAGAGGTAGCGAGGCGGAGAGGTTTAGGGAGGGAATTCCAGAGCTTGGGGCCTAGGCAACAGAAGGCATCGCCACCAATGGTTGTAGAGGTCAATAAGGGGTATGGTGAGAAAGCAGGAAGGGGGTACTGAAGTTGCATGTTCAGCCATGAACTCATTGAATGGCGGTGCAGGCTCGAAGGGCAGAATGGCCTACTCCTGCACCTATTTTCTATGTTTCTATGTTTCTATAACCAGGGGACATAGATTTAAAGTAATTGGTAGAAGGATTAGAGGGGCGTTGAGGAGAGCTTTTTTCACCCAGAGGGTGGTGGGGGTCTGGAACTCACTGCCTGAAAGGGTGGTAGAGGCAGAAACCCTCACCACATTTAAAAAGTACTTGGATGTAATATCATCATCATCATAGGCGGTCCCTCGTATCGAGGATGACTTGCTTCCACACCAAAAAGGGATGAGTTCACAGGTGTTTCAATGAAGGACCTAATATTCCAGATCCTGAACTACATGTTGAAGGGTGGAAGATGCCTGTGGGTGGATTTTTTTAACATGGGGTGGCCGTTGCACACCAGCCACCACACGGGCTTGACAGAGCGAGGTCTTGATCCAGTGGCAAGGATTAACCAAGACGACTGGAGACTAGCTCTGCTGCATGCATGCACTGTATCTTGGAAGTACACTTGAAGTGTCGTAACCTACAGGGCTATGGACCAACAGCAGGAAAGTGGGACTCGGCTGGATAGCTCTTTATCAGCTGGCGCGGACATGGTGGGTTGAAATGGCCTCCTTCTGTGCCGTAAATGTCAATGATTCTGTGAGTAACATGCCTATTTGAAATGGGAACTTTTCCAGTTGTGGAGTTGGTTACAAGAGCGGTTTTGTTTTTGAATTAACAACCATAATAATACTGGTAGTTGGTCTGAATACGTTCCCTGATTGAGCTCTGCTGTCTTAGAGCTGCAGTAATTAACCCTAAGGCTGCCTGCAGATACTGTACCGGGAAATAACAATTTTTTTGTGTCCGTTAATTGGGGTCATTATATTTTCACCCTGAGTGTCAGCCGTGGCTCAGGGGGTAGCACACTCGCCTGTGAGTCAGAAGGTTGTGGGTTCAAGTCCACTCCAGGGACTTGAGCACAAAAATCTAGGCCGACACTCCCAGTGCAGTGCTGAGGGAGTGCCGCACTGTCAGAGGTGCCGTCTTTCAGATGAGACCTTAAACTGAGGCCCTGTCTGCTCTCTCAAGTGGATGTAAAAGATCCCATGGGCATTATTTGAAAGTGGAGCAGGGGAGTTATCCCCGGTGTCCTGGGGCCAATATTTATCCCTCAATCAACATCACTACAAAACAGATTATCTTGTCATTATCATATCGCTGTTTGTGGGAGCTTGGTGTGCGCAAATTGGCTGCTGCGTTTCCCACATTACAGCAGTGACTACACTCCAAAAAGTACTTCATTGCCTGTAAAGCGCTTTGGGACGTCCGGTGGGCGTGAAAGACGCTATAGAAATGCAAGTCTCTCTTTTCTTTTTGTATAGCAGAACAAGTTAAAGCAATTAATCATACACGATAGAATGGGCTGGGGGAGATGGCTGATACGTTGTAATGCGTGTAAATTGACTAATTATTACCTTACCATTATGTGAACATATTCACACTAGTGAATCTCCCAACACATTGCCTGCAGTTAAATCAGAGATTATACGCTCTCTCTTGTGGGGGTAGACCTAAACTAGGGACCATAAATGTAAGATAGTCACTAATAAATCCAATAGGGAATTCAGGAGAAACTTCTTTACCCAGAGAGCGGTGAGAATGTGGAACTCGCTGCCACAGGGAGGGGTTGAGGCGAATAGTATCGATGCATTTAAGGAGAAACTAGATGGGCAGATGAAGGAGAGAGGAATAGAGGGTCACAGACTGCGGAATTAATAATGGGAACAGAGAAATGGCAGAGACTTTGAATAGGTATTTTGTATCGGTCTTCACAGTAGAAGACACTAAAAGAATCCCCAAAATTGATAATCAAGGGGCCAATGGAATGTTGGTCTTTGTTGCAAAGGGGATGGAGTATAAAAGCAGGGAAGTCTTCCTACAGTTATACAGGGTATTAGTGAGGCCACACCTGGAATATTGCGTGCAGTTTTGGTTTCCATATTTCCGAAAGGATATACTTGCTTTGGAGGCAGTTCAGAGAAGGTTCACTCGGTTGATTCCGGAGATGAGGGGGTTGACTTATCAGGAAAAGTTGAGGAGGTTGGGCCTCTACTCATTGGAATTCAGAAGAATGAGAGGTGATCTTATCGAAATGTATAAGATTATGAGGGGGCTTGACAAGATGGATGCACAGAGGATGTTTCCACTGATGGGGGAGACTAGAACTAGGGGGCATGATTTTAAATTAAGGGGCTGCCCATTTAAAACTGAGATGAAGAGAAATTTCTTCCCTCAGAAGGTTGTGAATCTGTGGAATTCGCTGCCTCAGAGAGCTGTGGAAGCTGGGCTGTTGAATAAATTTAAGACAGAAATAGACAATTTCTTAAATGATAAGGGATAAGGGGTTATGGGGAGCGGGCGGGGCAGTGGAGCTGAGTCCATGATCGGATCAGCCATGATCGTATTAAATGGTGGAGCAGGCTCGAGGGGCCGTATGGCCTACTCCTGCTCCTATTTCTTATGTTCTTATGTTTAGTGGGACGGGGGAACTTTATACAATCACTATCACTAGAGAAAAAGTACTAGGCAAACTAATGGGTCTCTCCACTGATGCTGCCTGAACTGCTGAGATTTCCAGCATTTTCTGTTTTTATTTTACATTGAGGGTGAGAAAGCTGGGTCCCAAACTAGTGTCCTGATCTTAAATAACTAAAAAGAGGCAGAGTTGGCTAAAATGGACTGGGAAAATAGATTAAACTGTAAGACGGTAGATAAGCAGTGGCAAACATTTAAGGAGATATTTCATAACTCTCAGCAAAGATATATTGCAGTGAGGAAGACAAACTCGAAGCGAAGGATGCATGATCCTTGGCTAGCTATTGAAGTAAAGGCTGGTATCAAATAGAAAACAAAGGCATACATGTTGCAAAGAGCAGTGGAAGGCCAGAAGATTGGGAAATATTTAGAAACCAGCAAAGGACGACTAAAAACATTGCTTGTAATCTACCAAAATTCCCTGGATTCTGGGGTGGTCCCAGTGGATTGGAAAATCACAAATGTAACGCCCCTATTAAAAAAGGAAGGAGACAGAAAGCAGGAAACTATAGACCAGTTAGCCTAACACCTGTCATTGGGAAAATGTGGAGTCCATTATTAAGGAAGCAGTAGCAGGACATTTGGAAAAGTATGGTTTTATAAAAGGGAAATCATGTTTGATAAATTTGCTGGAGTTCTTTGAGGATGTGACGAGCAGGGTGGATAAAGGGGAACCAGTGGATGTGGTGTATTTGGATTTCCAGAAGGCATTCGATAAGGTGCCAGATAAAAGGTTACTGCACAAGATAAAAGTTCACGGGGTTGGGGGTAATATATCGAGAAAGCAGGAAGGGGGTACTGAAGTTTCATGAACTCATTGAATGGCGGTGCAGGCTAGAAGGGCTGAATGGCCTGCTCCTGCACCTATTTTCTATGTTTCTATGTTTCTATTAGCATGGATAGAGGATTGGCTAACTAACAGAAAACAGAGAGTCAGGATAAATGGGTCATTTTAAGGTTGACAAACTGTAACTAGTGGGGTGCCACAGGGATCAGTGCTGGGGCCTCAACTATTTACAATCTATATTAATGACTTGGATGAAGGGACCGAGTGTAATGTAGCCAAATTTGCTGATGATACAAAGATGGGTGGGAAAGCAAATTGTGAGGAGGACACAAGAAACCTGCAAAGGGATATAGACAGGCTAAGTGAGTGGGCAAAAATTTGGCAGATGGAGTATAATATGGGAAAGTGTGAGATTATCCACTTTGGCAGAAATAATAGAAAAGCAAATTATAATTTAAATGGAGAAAAATTGCAAAGTGCTGCAGTACAGAGGGACCTGGGGGTACTTGTGCATGAAACGCAAAAGGTTAGTATGCAGGTACAGCAAGTGATCAGGAAGGCAAATGGAATGTTGGCCTTTATTGCAAGGGAGATAGAGTATAAAAGCAGAGAAGTCCTGCTACAACTGTACAGGGTATTGGTGAGGCCACACCTGAAGTACTGCGTACAGTTTTGGTCTCCGTATTTAAGGAAGGATATCATTATTTTGGAGGCAGTTCAGAGAAGGTTCACTAGGTTGATTCTGGAGATGAGGGGGTTGACTTATGAGGAAAGGTTGAGTAGGTTGGGCCTATAGTCATTGGAATTCAGAAGAATGAGAGGTGATCTTATTGAAACTTATAAGATAATGAGGGGGCTCGACAAGGTGGATGCAGAGAGGATATTTCCACTCATAGGGGAAACTAGAACTAGGGGACATAGTCTTAGAATAAGGGGCTGCCCATTTAAAACTGAGATGAGGAGAAATTTCTTCTCTCAGAGGGTTGTAAATCTGTGGAATTCTCTGCCCCAGAAAGCTGTGCAGGTTGGGTCATTGAATATAGTTAAGGCGGAGATAGACAGATTTTTGAAAGATAAGGGAGTGAAGGATTATGGGGAGCGGGCAGGGAAGTGGACCCGAGTCCATGATCAGATCAGCCATGATCCTATTAAATGGCGGAGCAGGTTCAAGGGACCAAATGGCCTCCTCCTGCTCCTATTTCTTATGTTCTTATTTCAGATTCCAGCATCTGCAGAATTTTGCTTAGGTATAGAGGATTATGCTGATGGGGTGAGATGAAGAGGGGTGTGAGGAGGCTCGTGTGGAGCATAAACACCGGCACGGACTCTTTGGGCCGAATGACCTGTTCCTGTGTTGTATTTAACTATGCAACACAAGAAGCTCAGATGCATTCTTGACATGTTCTTAATTAGGCAATAAAGCCATTTCTTAGCTTATCTCGGCTGTGTCATAAAACCAAATCATCTCAGCAGTATGTAGCCATCATTGCTTAATTAAACTCAAGGCAGTCTGACCACAAACCAAGTGGATGGCCGTTTACTAATTGTCTTTGCTGATTGACCATAGACTCATTTAATGGGCCGGAATGTGCAGTGGGTTGTCTGGTGAATGAACATGTTCGAAGACCAGGCCCTCAAATCTGGCACCAAGTTTATGGTCTACAGGGCTCTAGTGATGCCCACCCTCCTGTGTGGCTCAGAGACATGGACCATATACAGTAGACACCTTAAATCGCTGGAGAAATACCACTAAGGATGTCTCCGCAAGATCCTGCAAATCCCCTGGGAGGACAGACACACCAACGTCAGTGTTCTTGATCAAGCCAATATCCCCAGTATCAAAGCACTGACCACACTCGACTGGCTCCGTTGGGCGGGCCACATTGTCCACATGCCTGACACAAGACTTCCAAAGCAAGTACTCGAGTCGGAACTCCTTCACGGCAAGCGAGCCCCAGGTGGGCAGAGGATACGTTTCAAGGACACCCTCAAAGCATCCTTGATAAAATGCAACATCCCCACCGACACCTGGGAGTCCCTGCCAAAGACCGCCCTAAGTGGAGGAAGAGCATCCGGGAGGGCGCTGAGCACCTCGATTCTCGTCGCTGAGAGCATGCAGAAACCAAGCGCAGGCAGCGGAAGGAGCGTGCGGCAAACCAGACTCCCCACCCACCCTTTCCTCCAACCACTGTCTGTCCCACCCCACAGAGACTGTAATTCCCGTATTGGACTGTTCAGTCACCTGAGAACTCACTTTTAGATTGGAAGCAAGTCTTCCTCGATTTCGAGGGGCTGACTATGATGGATGACCCCTCTGAAACTGACCGCAACTTCAGGATGAAACACTTGCCCATCCAAACGCGGAAATCCTGTCGTTGTGGTCTGCCTCAAAGTAGTTGAGGCAAATACTGTTATGTCTGCAATGCACTTATGAATGATTCCACGAGGCAATGTGTTGTACTCAAACTGTAGTGACCTTGGTCCTTTATTCGTAACTCCAGAGTGAGGCACAAGCATGGTGGGCAGCCTTTTATACTGGACCCTGCATACATAGAAACATAGAAACATAGAAAATAGGTGCAGGAGTAGGCCATTCGGCCCTTCGAGCCTGCACCGCCATTCAATGAGTTCATGGCTGAACATGCAACTTCAGTACCCCATTCCTGCTTTCTCGCCATACCCCTTGATCCCCCTAGTAGTAAGGACTACATCTAACTCCTTTTTGAATATATTTAGTGAATTGACCTCAACAACTTTCTGTGGTAGAGAATTCCACAGGTTCACCACTCTCTGGGTGAAGAAGTTTCTCCTCATCTCAGTCCTAAATGGCTTACCCCTTATCCTATGCAGGTGACCCTCAGGTCTCCCACCGCAGTGCCCTCTCGTGGACAGCCGCTGCCACAGGGACAGGAAACTCTGGTCTCCACCAGTTGCACCCTCTAGTGGTGCCAGCATAGTATATATACAGTGTAAACATTATTGATAGTACATCAGGTAACAAGTCTCCATCTTATGAAGCTGTACACTGACTACACAGAGAGTATATCTATAGTCTGCATATATAACAAATAGCAGAGATGCATTTAAGGGGAAACTGGATAAACACATTAGGGAGAGAGGAATAGAAGGATACGGTGATGGGGTGAGATGGAGAGGGGTGGGAGGGGGCTCGTGTGGAACGGGAGCTCGAGGGTCAGCGGCAGTTGGCGAGAGGTGGGAACAGCGTCGGAGCGGCCTATAAAGGCCCAGCGGGAGCTCGAGGGTCAGCGGCAGTTGGCGAGAGGTGGTAGCAGTGTCGGAGCGGCCTATAAAGGCCCAGCAAGAGCTCGAGGGTCAGCGGCAGTTGGCGAGAGGTGGGAGCAGCGTCGGAGCGGCCTATAAAGGCCCAGCGGGAGCTCGAGGGTCAGCGGCAGTTGGGGAGAGGTGGGAGCAGCGTCGGAGCGGCCTATAAAGGCCCAGCGGGAGCTCGAGGGTCAGCGGCAGTTGGCGAGAGGTGGGAGCAGCGTCGGAGCGGCCTATAAAGGCCCAGCGGGAGCTCGAGGGTCAGCGGCAGTTGGCGAGAGGTGGTAGCAGTGTCGGAGCGGCCTATAAAGGCCCAGCAGGAGCTCGAGGGTCAGCGGCAGTTGGCGAGAGGTGGGAGCAGCGTCGGAGCGGCCTATGAAGGCCCAGCGGGAGCTCGAGGGTCAGCGGCAGTTGGCGAGAGGTGGTAGCAGTGTCGGAGCGGCCTATAAAGGCCCAGCAGGAGCTCGAGGGTCAGCGGCAGTTGGCGAGAGGTGGTAGCAGTGTCGGAGCGGCCTATAAAGGCCCAGCAGGAGCTCGAGGGTCAGCGGCAGTTGGCGAGAGGTGGGAGCAGCGTCGGAGCGGCCTATGAAGGCCCAGCGGGAGCTCGAGGGTCAGCGGCAGTTGGCGAGAGATGGGAGCAGCGTCGGAGCGGCCAATAAAGGCGTACCGGTGCAGCTACAGCGGGAGAGAAAGCAAAATAGAAGTAGAAAGGAATCAAAAGGTGACGTCACAGCCAATGGGGTAAGTGATTGGCTGGTGATTGGTGAGTAGCTTTTCTTTTTGTTTTTTATATCAGTAAGTGAACTGTAACATTGTTATTACCAATTTAAGGGTATCTAAGGGTTACGCATGGCAGGAGAGATCGGTCACGTGTTATGCTCCTCCTGTACCATGTGGGAACTCAGGGACACTTCCTGTGTCCCTGACGACTACGTGTGTGAGAAATGTGTCCGCCTCGAGCTCCTGACGGTCCGCGTTACGGAATTGGAGCTGAGGGTGGATTCACTCTGGAGCATCCATGATGCTGAGAATGACGTGAGTATCACGTGTAGTGAGTTGGTCTTACCGCAAGAGAAGGGTCCACAGCCAGATAGGGAATGGAAGACCAGCAGGAAGAGCAGTGCAAGAAAGATAGTGCAGGGGTCCCCTGTGGTCATCCACCTGCAAAACAGATACACTGCTTTGAGTACTGTTGGGGGGGATGACTCATCGGGGGAGGGCAGCAGCAGCCAAGTTCATGGCACCGTGGGTGGCTCTGTTGCACAGAAGGGCAGGAAAAAGAGTGGGAGAGCGATAGTGATAGGGGATTCGATGGTGAGGGGAATAGATAGGCGTTTCTGCGGCCGCAACCGAGACTCCAGGATGGTATGTTGCCTCCCTGGTGCAAGGGCCAAGAATGTCTCGGAGCGTGTGCAGGACATTCTGAAATGGGAGGGAGAACAGCCAGTTGTCGTGGTGCACATTGGTACCAACGACATAGGTAAAAAAAGGGATGAGGTCCTACGAAACGAATTTAAGGAGCTAGGAGCTAAATTAAAAAGTAGGACCTCAAAAGTAGTAATCTCGGGATTGCTATCAGTGCCACGTGCTAGTCAGAGTAGGAATCGCAGGATAGCGCAGATGAATACGTGGCTTGAGCAGTGGTGCAGCAGGGAGGGATTCAAATTCCTGGGGCATTGGAACCGGTTCTGGGGGAGGTGGGACCAGTACAAACCGGACGGTCTGCACCTGGGCAGGACCGGAACCAATGTCCTAGGGGGAGTGTTTGCTAGTGCTGTTGGGGAGGAGTTAAACTAATATGGCAGGGGGATGGGAACCAATGCAGGGAGACAGAGGGAGACAAAAGGGAGGCAGAGGCAGGAGACGGAGGGGAGATGGGGTGGTGGGGGGCGGAGAGGCCCGGGGCGGGGAACAGGAAGGGCCACTGTGCGGCAGAATTCTAAAAGGACAAAGGGTGTTAAAAAAACAAGCCTGAAGGCTTTGTGTCTTAATGCAAGGAGTATCCGCAATAAGGTGGATGAATTAACTGTGCAAATAATGTTAACAAATATGATGTAATTGGGATTACGGAGACGTGGCTCCAGGATGATCAGGGCTGGGAACTCAACATCCAGGGGTATTCAACATTCAGGAAGGATAGAATAAAAGGAAAAGGAGGTGGGGTAGCATTGCTGGTTAAAGAGGAGATTAATGCAATAGTTAGGAAAGACATTAGCTTGGATGATGTGGAATCTATATGGGTAGAGCTGCAGAACACCAAAGGGCAAAAAATGTTAGTGGGAGTTGTGTACAGACCTCCAAACAGTAGTAGTGATGTTGGGGAGGGCATCAAACAGGAAATTAGGGGTGCATGCAATAAAGGTGCAGCAGTTATAATGGGTGACTTTAATATGCACATAGATTGGGCTAGCCAAACTGGAAGCAATATGGTGGAGGAGGATTTCCTGGAGTGCATAAGGGATGGTTTTCTAGACCAATATGTCGAGGAACCAACTAGGGGGGAGGCCATCTTAGACTGGGTGTTGTGTAATGAGAGAGGACTAATGAGCAATCTCATTGTGCGAGGCCCCTTGGGGAAGAGTGACCATAATATGGTTGAATTCTGCATTAGGATGGAGAATGATACAGTTAATTCAGAGACCATGGTCCAGAACTTAAAGAAGGGTAACTTTGAAGGTATGAGGCGTGAATTGGCTAGGATAGATTGGCGAATGATACTTAAGGGGTTGACTGCGGATGGGCAATGGCAGACATTTAGAGACCGCATGGATGAATTACAACAATTGTACATTCCTGTCTGGCGTAAAAATAAAAAAGGGAAGGTGGTTCAACCGTGGCTATCAAGGGAAATCAGGGATAGTATTAAAGCCAAGGAAGTGGCATACAAATTGGCCAGAAATAGCAGCAAACCTGGGGACTGGGAGAAATTTAGAACTCAGCAGAAGAGGACAAAGGGTTTGATTAGGGCAGGGAAAATGGAGTACGAGAAGAAGCTTGCAGGGAACATTAAGGCGGATTGCAAAAGTTTCTATAGGTATGTAAAGAGAAAAAGGTTAGTAAAGACAAACGTAGGTTCCCTGCAGTCAGAATCAGGGGAAGTCATAACGGGGAACAAGGAAATGGCGGACCAATTGAACAAGTACTTTGGTTCGGAATTCACTAAGGAGGACACAAACAACCTTCCGGATATAAAAGGGGTCAGAGGGTCTAGTAGGGAGGAGGAACTGAGGAAAATCTTTATTAGTCGGGAAATTGTGTTGGGGAAATTGATGGGATTGAAGGCCGATAAATCCCCAGGGCCTGATGGACTGCATCCCAGAGTACTTAAGGAGGTGGCCTTGGAAATAGCGGATGCATTGACAGTCATTTTCCAACATTCCATTGACTCTGGATCAGTTCCTATTGAGTGGAGGGTAGCCAATGTAACCCCACTTTTTAAGAAAGGAGGGAGAGAGAAATCGGGTAATTATAGACCGGTCAGCCTGACCTCAGTAGTGGGTAAAGTGATGGAATCAATTATTAAGGATGTCATAGCAACGCATTTGGAAAATGGTGACATGATAGGTCCAAGTCAGCATGGATTTGTGAAAGGGAAATCATGCTTGACAAATCTTCTGGAATTTTTTGAGCATGTTTTCAGTAGAGTGGACAAGGGAGAACCAGTTGATGTGGTATATTTGGACTTTCAGAAGGCTTTCGACAAGGTCCCACACAAGAGATTAATGTGCAAAGTTAAATCACATGGGATTGGGGGTAGTGTGCTGATGTGGATTGAGAACTGGTTGTCAGACAGGAAGCAAAGAGTCGGAGTAAATGGGTACTTTTCAGAATGGCAGGCAGTGACTAGTGGGGTACCGCAAGGTTCTGTGCTGGGGCCCCAGCTGTTTACATTGTACATTAATGATTTAGATGAGGGGATTAAATGTAGTATCTCCAAATTTGCGGATGACACTAAGTTGGGTGGCAGTGTGAGCTGCGAGGAGGATGCTATGAGGCTGCAGAGTGACTTGGATAGGTTAGGTGAGTGGGCAAATGCATGGCAGATGAAGTATAATGTGGATAAATGTGAGGTTATCCACTTCGGTGGTAAAAACAGAGACACAGACGATTATCTGAATGGTGACAGACTAGGAAAAGGGAAGGTGCAACGAGACCTGGGTGTCATGGTACATCAGTCATTGAAGGTTGGCATGCAGGTACAGCAGGCGGTTAAGAAATCAAATGGCATGTTGGCCTTCATAGCAAGGGGATTTGAGTACAGGGGCAGGGAGGTGTTGCTACAGTTGTACAGGGCCTTGGTGAGGCCACACCTGGAGTATTGTGTACAATTTTGCTCTCCTAACTTGAGGAAGGACATTCTTGCTATTGAGGGAGTTCAGCGAAGATTCACCAGACTGATTCCCGGGATGGTGGGACAGACCTATCAAGAAAGACTGGATCAACTGGGCTTGTATTCACTGGAGTTCAGAAGAATGAGAGGGGACCTCATAGAAATGTTTAAAATCCTGACGGGTTTAGACAGGTTAGATGCAGGAAGAATGTTCCCAATGTTGGGGGAGTCCAGAACCAGGGGTCACAGTCTAAGGATAAGGGGTAAGCCATTTAGGACCGAGATGAGGAGAGACTTCTTCACCCAGAGAGTGGTGAACCTGTGGAATTCTCTGCCACAGAAAGTGGTTGGGGCCAATTCACTAATTATATTCAAAAGTGAGTTAGATGAAGTCCTTACTACTCGGGGGATCAAGGGGTATGGCGAGAAAGCAGGAAGCGGGTACTGAGGTTTCATGTTCAGCCATGAACTCATTGAATGGCGGTGCAGGCTAGAAGGGCTGAATGGCCTGCTCCTGCACCTATTTTCTATGTTTCTATGTTTCTATAAACACTGACACGGACCCGTTGGGCCCAAGGGCCTGTTTCTGTGCCGTACATTCCCTGTGACTCTCATCTATCTTTGTGTCGTAGTCCCGCTGTCCCTTCTCTTTGCTTCTCTTTCTGTCACTTCTGCCGCTCTCTCTCCAGCTCTTCCTGTAGTTTGCCGTGGTTTCCGACTTGCCATTGCGCCGTTGTACAACATTCCCCGCCAACTATCAGTGCCGCCGCCACGGAAATGGCAGCAGACATTAGTTGTCATCCTGATGCATTCTTTTTTCTTTCAGTGTCAGCTGTGGCTCAGTGAGTAGTACTTCATTGGCTGTAAAGCACTTTGAGACATCCGGTGGTCGTGAAAGGCGCTAGTCTTTCTTTATACCTCTTTACCCAGCTTTTGGTCACCTGCGCTAATTTCTACTTATGAGGCTCGGTGTCAAATTTTTTATCTTATATACTCCAGTGAAGCACCTTGGGACGTTTCACTGCGTTAAAGGCGCTATATAAATACCAGTTATTGTTGTTGTTGATAAATATCCAACTCTTTTTTTCAAAGAGACAATCTGTAGCGGTAATGTAAAGTGTACCAGAAATGTGGAAAAACGCAATCAATCCTTCCCTGTCTTACCCCAAGTAGAAAGCTGGTTAAAGGTATTTTGTCAAACTCTCCATGTCTTCATGTTTAGCAACCTCACTAATACCTGTCTCCAGCCGTGGCTCAGTAGGCAGTACCCTTACCTATGTGTCCAAAGGTTGTGGATTCAAGTCCCACTCCAGAAACTTGAGCACATAAATCTAGGTCAACACTCCAGTGGAGTGCTGCACTGTCAGAGGTGCCATCTTTCAAATGAGATGTTGAACCGAGGCCCTGTCTGCTCTCTTGGGTGGATACAAAATATCCTATGGTACTATTTTGAAGAAGAGCAGGGGAGTTATCCCCAGTGTCCTGGCCAATATTTATCCCTCAATCAACATAACAAAAATGCATTATCTGGTTATTATCACATTGCTGTTTGTGGGAGCTTGCTGTGCGGGGCCTCAGTTTTATGTCTAATCCAAAAGATGGCCCCCTCCAACAGTGCAGCCCTCCCTCAGTATTGCCCCTCTGACAGTGCAGCACTCCCACAGTACCGCCCCTCCGACAGTGCAGCACTCCCTCAGTACTGCCCCTCCGACAGTGCAGCACTCCCTCAGTACCGCCCCTCCGACAGTGCAGCACTCCCTCAGTACTGCCCCTCCGACAGTGCAGCACTCCCTCAGTACTGCCCCTCCGACAGTGCAGCACTCCCTCAGTACTGCTCCTCTGACAGTCCAGCACTCCCTCAGTACCGCCCCTCCGACAGTGCAGCACTCCCTCAGTACTGCCCCTCCGACAGTGCAGCGCTCCCTCAGTACTGCTCCTCTGACAGTCCAGCACTCCCTCAGTACTGCCCCTCCGACAGTGTAGCACTCCCTCAGTACTGCCCCTCCGACAGTGTAGCACTCCCTCAGTACTGCCCCTCCGACAGTGTAGCACTCCCTCAGCACTGCACTGGGAGTGTCAGCCTGGATTTTTATGTTGAAGTGTCTAGAGCGGGACTTGAACCCACAACC
This sequence comes from Pristiophorus japonicus, assembly GCF_044704955.1. NCBI lineage: Eukaryota > Metazoa > Chordata > Chondrichthyes > Pristiophoridae > Pristiophorus > Pristiophorus japonicus. Next base: position 535,049,497 of record NC_091977.1, read on the forward strand.
TTCTGACTCACAGGCTACTGACGTTGTATAAGCGGCTTTGCCCTTGGTGGTTTCGAATCACCCCCCCTTACAACAGTTCTAGGCACCGGAATTACAGTGGTGAACAGAAATACACAGTTATAGCCAGATCTTTTGGTCTCAAACGTCACAATGCTTTTATTCAAATTAAAGCACATACCTGCACCCAGTAAAACACACCCTGCTGGTGTAAAACAAACAAACACAGTGCAACACACGTCTGAACGGGCCCCTAATGCGAAGTACCCACGACTAAAACACCCCTGCTTGGTCAAATAGGCCACCACCGAATCTGTCCAACAGAATTGTGCATATGAATTAGGAACAGGAGTAGGCCATCTAGCCCCTCGAGCCTGCTCCGCATGCTTACGATCCATGTAAAAACCTCCCCACTAAACCCCTAAGGCTTGGTTGGGACACACGACATAGAAACATAGAAAAATAGAAACATAGAAAATAGGTGCAGGAGTAGGCCATTCGCCCCTTCGAGTCTGCACCATCATTCAATAAGATCATGGCTGATCATTTTTTCAGTACCCTTTTCCTGCTTTCTCTCCATACCCCTTGATCCCCTTAGCCGTAAGGGCCGCATCTAACTCCCTCTTGAATATATCCAATGAACTGGCCTCAACAACATCCCCTCACACTATGCGGTGGTCTTAAAGATGTGTGAGCTGCGATAAATGCTCACCAATTACCCCTCTGACTTACTCGCTGCTTCTCCCAATGAGGCGTATCTTCTGGTTCTGTACCAATCTGTGGTATTCAAGTCCAGTCTCAAGGTCAGCTTCCCAGTTGAAGTAGCGAGGCTCTCATTGCTCATCGATGGTGTTTCTTCTCTCTGTCCCAGACGCAGTGCTCAGACCTTGTCCGTTGAACGAAGCGAGTAAGCGTAGAAGAGGAGATAGAGAGAGAGATGGCAGCCAAAACCTGCCTCTCTTACACCTGCAAAAAAATGCTTCTTCTCGCACCGAAAGTTCAACTGTCCTTCGCCTGAGGCAGCACAACTGAAACAGCAAAAATCATGTCTTCGGCCTGTTCCTTTGTTACTGGGCTGTTTCCTCGATAAGGCTCCAACAGGTCAGGCTGGCCGAAGAGCTTCCTTTGTGCCTTGATCTCTCACTGATTACACGACAAAGGGCCCCTCCCCATCAACCATCTTCCTGCCATTTCAGCCATTGATTCCTGCCCGGCTGATGTGCATTCCTGTGGGACCTGCCCCACATCAGGCTGTCTGCTTCTCTGCAGGAACAGCAAATGTGTCCGAAAGCAAAGTCCAAAGTTTACGCTTTTGCTGTCGACGTTTTCGCCGAATCTTACAGTTGCCACAGCCGACAGCTACCATCGAAATGAAACTTTCATCCTAATCACGGTTTGAGATTTTCAATCACAAGAATAAAGACACGACCGTAAAGACTTTTGAAGTTGTAATTAGTTGTGATCTTAACAATCTCTTGCTGTGAAAATGAATCACCAGCGTCTGTGAACAATACTCGCTCCTCCTATTAAGTTCACAAACAGCTTGACTGTCTGATGTAAGCATTACTTATACCAATAATTTAACTGCAACACTTTCCCCTATTAACTGTTTTGATTTACAGCATTAATAAATAACAACGCAGCTATGAAGACTTGCTTCTGGCAGATGCATGCTATTGTCTTCCTTAAGTACTCAACTTTGTTGTAAGTACATGTCCAAGTACATGCACAGTGAAACTGAAATCAGTCAAATCCATCTGCCCGTTAAATGTTCTGTTGAACTCATCATCATCATAGGCAGTCCCTCGGAATCGAGGAAGACTTGCTTCCACTCTTAAAATGAGTCCTTAGGTGGCTGAACAGTCCAATACGAGAACCACAGTCCCTGTCACAGATAGTCGTTGAGGGAAAGGGTGGGTGGGGAGTCTGGTTTGCCGCACGCTCCTTCCGCTGCCTGCGCTTGGTTTCTGCATGCTCTCGGCGATGAGACTCGAGCTGCTCAGCGCCCTCCCGGATGCACTTCCTCCACTTAGGGTGGTCTTTGGCCAGGGACCCCCAGGTGTCGGTGGGAATGTTGCACTTTATCAGGGAGGCTGTGAGGGTGTCCCTGTAATGTTTCTTCTGCCCACCTTTGGCTTATTTGCCGTGAAGGAGTTCCGAGTAGAGCGCTTTCTTTGGGAGTCTCGTGTGTCTGGCATGCGAACGATGTGGCCTGCCCAGCGGAGCTGATCGAGTGTGGTCAGTGCTTCAATGCTAGGGATGTTGGCCTGATCGAGGACGCTAACGTTGATGCGTCTGTTGAACTCATAGAATCACAGAAATGTTGCGGCACGGAAGGAGGCCATTCGGCCCATCGTGTCTGCGCCAGCCAACAAGAGGCTGTCCAGCCTAATCCCACTTTCCAGCTCTCAGTCCGTAGCCCCGCAGGTTACGGCACTTCACCTGCACATCCAAGTACTTTTTAAATGTGAGTATTTCTGCCTCCACCACACTTTCAGGCAGTGACTTCCAGACCCCCACTATCCTCTAAACCTTGTATCAATTAGGTTAAATCTATGCCCTCTGGTTATTGACCCCTCTGTTAAGGAAAATAAGTCCTTCCTATCCACTCTCTCTAGGCCCCTCATAATTTTATACACCTCACTGAGGTCCCCCCATAGCCTCCTCTGTTCCAAGGAAAACAGACCCTGCCTATGCAATCTTTCCTCATAGCTAAAATTCTCCAGTCCTGGCAACATCCTCATAAATCTCCTCTGTACCCTCTTCAGTGCAATCACATCTTTCCTGTAATATTGTGTACAGTTTTGGTCTCCTAATCTGAGGAAGGATGTTCTTGCTATTGAGGGAGTGCAACGAAGGTTCACCAGACTGATTCCCGGGATGGCAGGACTGACATATGAAGAAAGACTGGATCGATTGGGGCCTGTATTCACTGGAATTTAGAAGAATGAGAGGGGATCTCATAGAAACATATAAAATTCTGACTGGATTGGACAGGTTAGATGCAGGAAGAATGTTCCCAATGTTGGGGAAATTCAGAACCAGGAGTCACAGTCTAAGGATAAGGGATAAGCCATTTAGGACCGAGATGAGGAGAAACTTCTTCACTCAGAGAGTTGTGAACCTGTGGAATTCTCTACCACAGAAAGTTGTTGATGCCAGTTCGTTGGATATATTCAAAAGGGAGTTAGATGTGGCCCTTTTGGCTAAAGGAATCAAGGGTTATGGAGAGAAAGCAGGAATGGGGTACTGAAGTTGCATGATCAGCCATGAACTCATTGAATGGTGGTGCAGGCTCGAAGGGCCGAATGGCTTACTCCTGCACCTATTTTCTATGTTTCTATATTTCTAAACCCTTATGTCTGGTAAAAGCAGGTGCATAGCTTACTTGTACCAGTGTTAGACTGCTAAAACATATAAAAATTAAAATTTAAAAACACATTTTTACATTAAAAGCCCTGTCCATTAAGGTAAGTTTATTTTAAACCGTATTAAAACATATTAAAAAAAATTTAAAATATATATTTTTTCTCTAAAACGTTTAGTTAACTTTAATTTCAATTAATTTTAAATATGTGAGGTGTTTTATTTATTTATGATGTTGTGTTTGGGTGTTTTAGGGGTTTTTCTGATTGACAGTAATGGGAACGCAAGAAACGGTGCTCCCATTATTATCAATGAGAATACTGCACCATGATTGGTGGTCCAGGCCCACGTGACTCTAGCATGTGCGTACGTACCTCGAACACATCCTCCCGTGCGCTGAGCAGTGAATCCAGGCCTCCGACCGGGATCCCCCGTTTCTCCGGGACTATCAGGTAGATATGTAAGTTATTTCGGGCTGGAGGTGTTCGTCCGATGGAAGCCTCCGACCGCAATTTTATCCCCATTGTGTATTCCCTTGCCTTGTTAGCCCTCCCCAAATGCATTACCACACACTTCTCCAGATTGCATTCCATTTGCGACTTTTCTGCCCACCTGACCATCAATATCTTCCTGCAGTCCGCAGCTTTCTTCCTCACTATCAGCCACACCGCCAACTCTTGCATCATAAGAACATAAGAAATAGGAGCAGGAGTAGGCCATACGGCCCCTCGAGCCTGCTCCGCCATTTAATACGATCATGGCTGATCTGATCATGGACTCTGCTCCACTTCCCTGCCCGCTCCCCATAACCCCTTATTCCCTTATCGGTTAAGAAACTGTCTATTTCTGACTTAAATTTATTCAATGTCCCGGCTTCCACAGCTCTCTGAGACAGCGAATTCCACAGATTTACAAATTCCTCCTCATCTCAGTTTTAAATGGGCGGCCCCTTATTCTAAGATCATGCCCTCTAGTTCTAGTCTCCCCCATCAGTGGAAACATCCTCTCTGCATCCACCTTGTCAAGCCCCCCTCATAATCTTGTACGTTTCGATAAAATCACCTCTCATTCTTCTGAACTCCAATGAGTAGAAGCCCAACCTACTCAACCTTTCCTCATAAGTCAACCCCCTCATCTCCGGAATTAACCTGGTGAACCTTCTCCGAACTGCTGCCAAAGCAAGTACCGTATACACTCGCGTATCCTACGATCTCACGTATCATGCGACCCCTAAATTTTTGTCCCCAAAACATGATTTTATCATATATCCTATGTATCATGCGAGTCACTTTTTTGAGATACCAGATGACACTAGGCTAGGCTTTCAAACAAGTTTAACAAGTACCCAACACGTAACAAGTACCCTAACACATAACAACGATCGAATACAGACCTTAACAACCGAATCATGAAACGACTCTTCCGCCATAAACAACCGAATGAGAAACAGCTGTTTTGCTGTTTCTCATTACGATAATAAACAGTTACCGTATTTCGTTCCAAATCTCATCTAAGGTAGTAAACTATGACAAATATATTTTTACATTCTACCCTTAGCCACTATGGAGAAAAGATCTGCGAAGAAGTATACTGCCAAATTTAAGCTGCAAGTTATTGCCGAAGAGGAACAAAGCAACAAGGTTAAAGCTGCAAAGCTGTTTGGTGTCGGAGAAAGCTGTGTCCGAAATTAAGAATCGTTTCTGTTTTCCTTTGGTAGTTAGCCTCTCAGCTGATTTGGAAAGCATAAACATTACGTGTGTATCAGCAAGTAAAACAGCAGTTTTATCAAAATCATCTTTATTTGATATACATATGTACTATTTGACTTACTGTAAATGGATACGGCCTGCTTAACAGCCTAACAGCCTAATCTTGGCCAGCACTTCACACCCGCAAATTTTGTATCCCGCGTATCATGCTACCCCCCAAATTTAGGTTACAATTTAGGTCTTCAAAAGTCGCATGATACGCGAGTATATACGGTATATCCTTTCTTAAATATGGAAACCAAAACTGCACGCAGTATTCCAGGTGTGGCCTCACCAATACCCTGTATAACTGTAGCAAGACTTTCCTGCTTTTATACTCCATCCCCTTTGCAATAAAGGCCAAGATTCCATTGGCCTTCCTTCATCTTCAAACTTCTTAAGCATGCCCCCTACTCAATGGGACAACGTTCTGAGTTGGCTGTTTTTGGATGTCAGACCAGCCTGGCTGATGCAAATGGGTTAAATTCATAGAATCTTACAGTATAGAAGAAGGCCATTTGGCCCATAATGCCTGTGCTAGCTCTTTGAAAGAGCTCTCCAGTGTAGTCCTGCTCCCCAGCTTTCCCCATGACCCTGCAGATGAATTCTCTCCCAGTACATGTCCAATGGCCTTTTGAAAGTTCCTCTGGAATTGGCGTCCACCACCCTTTCAGCTCATGCGTTCCAGATGACAACAACCCTCTGTGAAAGATTCTCCTCATCACCCTCTTCTTTTTTTTGCCAATTCTTTTAAGAAGTGTTTCCTAACTTCTCTTCTGACGAAGGGTCATCAACCCAAAACATTAACTCTGTTTCTCTCTCCACAGATGCTGCCTGACCTGCTGAGTATTTCAAGCATTTTCTGTTTTTAGTTCAGATTCCAGCATCCGCAGCATTTTGCTTTTGTTCTCTTCAAAACGATCTGGCTCTGATTTCAAGGATCTGTTCCCTTGTCCGAGACTCCCCCTGACCATAAAACGTCTCTCTCTGTCTCTCTCTCTCTCTCTCTCTCTCTCTCTGTCTCTCTCGCTCTGTCTCTCTCTCTCTGTCTCTCTCTCTCTCTGTTCTCTCTCTCGCTCTCTCTCTCTCTTTGTCTCTGTTTCTCTCTCTCTGTCTCTCTGTCTCTCTCTCTCTCTGTCTTCTGTCTCTCCCACTGTCTCTCTCTCTGTGTGTCTCTCTCTCTCTCTGTCTCTCTCTCTGTGTCTCTCTTTGGCTCTCGCTCTCTCTCTGTGTCTCTCTCTCTGTCTCTCTCTTTCTCTCTCTCTCTCTCTCGCTCTCTTGCTGTCTCTCTCTCTCTCTGTCTCTCTCTCATAGAAACATACATAGAAAATAGATGCAGGAATAGGCGATATGGCCCTTCGAGCCTGCACTACCATTCAATAATATCATGGCTGATCATTCACCTCAGGACCCCTTTCCTGCTTTCTCTCCATACCCCTTGATCCCTTTAGCCGTAAGGGCCATATCTAACTCCCTCTTGAATATATCTAACGAACTGGCCTCAACAACTTACTGCGGTAGAGAATTCCACAGGTTAACAACTCTCTGAGTGAAGAAGTTTCTCCTCATCTCGGTTCTAAATGGCTTATCCCTTATCCTTAGACTGGGTCCCCTGGTTCTGGACTTCTCCAACATCGGGAACATTCTTCCTGCATCTAACCTGTCCAGTCCCGTCAGAATTTTATATGTTTCTATGAGATCCCCTCTCATTCTTCTAAATTCCAGTGAATACAGGCCCAGTCGATCCAGTTTCTCCTCATATATCAGTCCTGCCATCCCTGCAGTCAGTCTGGAGAACCTTCGCTGCACTCCCTCAATAGCAAGAACATCCTTCCTCAGATTAGGAGATCAAAACTCAACACAATATTCCAGGTGAGGCCTCACCAAGGCCCTGTACAACTGCAGAAAGACCACCCTGCTCCTATAGTCAAATTCTCTCGCTATGAAGGCCAACATGCCATTTGCCTTCTTCACCGCCTGCTGTACCTGCATGCCAACTTTCAATGACTGATGTACCATGACACCCAGGTCTCGTTGCACCTCCCCTTTTCTTAATCTGCCACCATTCAGATACTATTCTGTCTTCGCGTTTTTGCCCCCAAAGTGGATAATCTCACATTTATCAACATTATACTGCATCTGCCATGCATTTGCCCACTCATCTAACCTGTCCAAGTCACTCTGCAGCCTCTAGCGTCCTCCTCACAGCTCCCACCGCCACTCAGCTTAGTGCCATCTGCAAACTTGGAGATATTACACTCAATTCCTTCATCTAAATCATTGATGTATATTGTAAAGAGCTGGGGTCCCAGCACTGAGCCCTGCGGCACCCCACTAGTCAATGCCTGCCATTTTGAAAAGGACCTGACTCTCTGCTTCCTGTCTGCCAACCAGTTCTCTATCCACGTCAGTATATTACCCCCAATACCATGTGCTTGAATTTTGCACACCAATCTCTTGTGTGGGACCTTGTTAAAAGTCTTTTGAAAGTCCAAATACACCATATCCACAGGTTTTCCTTTGTCCACTCTACTAGTTACATCCTCAAGAAATTCTAGAAGATTTGTCAAGCATGATTTCCCTTTCATAAATCCATGCTGACTTGGACCAATCCTGTCACTGCTTTCCAAATGTGCTGCTATTTCATCTTTAATAATTGATTCCAACATTTTCCCCACTACTGATGTCAGGCTAACCGGTTTATAATTACCTGTTTTCTCTCTCCCTCCCTTTTTAAAAAGTGGTTTTACATTAGCTACCCTCCAGTCCATAGGAACTGATCCAGAGTCGATAGACTGTTGGAAAATGATCACCAATGCATCCACTATTTCTAGGGTCACTTCCTTAAGTACTCTGGGATGCAGACTATCAGGCCCCGGGGATTTATCAGCCTTCAATCCCATCAATTTCCCAAACACAATTTCCTGACTAATAAGGATATCCTTCAGTTCCTCCTTCTCGCTAGACGCTCGATCCCCTAGTATTTCCGGAAAGTTATTTGTGTCTTCCTTCGTGAAGACAGAGCCAAAGTATTTGTTCAATTGGTCTGCCATTTCTTTGTTCCCCATTATAAATTCACCTGATTCTGACTGCAAGGGACCTATGTTTGTCTTCACTCTCTCTCTCTGTCTGTCTCTCGCACTCTCTCTCTGTCTCTCTTTCTCTCTCTCTCTCTGTCTCTCTTGCTTTGTCTCTCTCTGTCTTTCTCTTTCTCTCTCACTCTCTCTCTCTGTGCCTCTCTCTCTCTCTCGCTCTCTCTCAGTCTCTCTCTCTCTGTGCCTCTCTCTCGCTCTCTTTCAGTCTCTCTCTCTCTGTGCCTCTCTCTCTCTCTCGCTCTCTCTCAGTCTCTCTCTCTCTGTGCCTCTCTCTCGCTCTTTCAGTCTCTCTCTCTCTGTGCCTCTCTCTCTCTCTCGCTCTCTCTCAGTCTCTCTCTCTCTGTGCCTCTCTCTCGCTCTCTTTCAGTCTCTCTCTCTCTGTGCCTCTCTCTCTCGCTCTCTCTTTCTCTCTCTCTTTCTCTGTGCCTCTCACTCTCTCGCTCTCTCTCAGTCTCTCTCTCTCTGTGCCGCTCTCTCGTGCTCTCTCTTTCCCTCTCTCTCTCTCTCCCTCTCAGAGTAGAACCAGAGGACTTAAAGTTAATTGTGCAAAGTAAATTTAAACAGAGGAATAGTTCCTTTACTCAAAGAGTAACACAGGTTTGAAATAATTCATGATAGAGGGAGGTCATTCAGAATACAATTAGATATGAGTTAATGTTGCAAGAAAATGAGTTTCCGTGCGATGAATGGCTTTTTCGCAGCCTGTATACCCATAAAACTGAAGGATAGACAGGAGCTAGACAACAGAAGCGTGTTCAGTGGATTCAATCTGATCTGTGTTAAGAATCTGCATTTTTTTAAATGCATAATTGTGACAAAATTATCTGGTGAGTGTTTGGCAACAAATAGGATTAAATTTGTCAGGATAAATGATTTACCACAGCTTCTGAAAACTGATTGCAAAAGCTTCTATAGATATGTGAAGAGAAAAAGATTAGTGAAGACAAACGTAGGTCCCTTGCAGTCGGATTCAGGTGAATTTATAATGGGGAACAAAGAAATGGCAGACCAATTGAACAAATACTTTGGTTCTGTCTTCACGAAGGAAGACACAAATAACCTTTCGAAAGTACTAGGGGACTGAGGGTCTAGTGAGAAGGAGGAACTAAAGGATATCCTTATTAGTCGGGAAATTGTGTTAGGGAAATTGATGGGAATGAAGTCCGATAAATCCCCGGGGCCTGATAGTCTGCATCCCAGAGTACTTAAGGAAGTGGCCCTAGAAATAGTGGATGCATTGGTGATCATTTTCCAACAGTCTATCGACTCGAGATCAGTTCCTATGATCTGGAGGGTAGCTAATGTAACACCACTTTTTAAAAAGGGAGAGAGAGAGAAAGCGGGTAATTATAGACCGGTTAGCCTGACATCAGTAGTGGGGAAAATGTTGGAATCAATCATTAAGGATGAAATAGCAGCGCATTTGGAAAGCAGTGACAGGATCGGTCCAAGTCAGCATGGATTTATGAAAGGGAAATCATACTTGACAAATCTTCTGGAATTTTTTGAAGAGGTAACTAGTCGAGTGGACAAGGGAGAACCAGTGGATGTGGTGTATTTGGACATTCAAAAGGTTTTTAACAAGGTCCCACACAAGAGATTGGTGTGCAAAATTAAAGCACATGGTATTGGGGGTAATATACTGATGTGGATAGAGAATTGGTTGGCAGACAGGAAGCAGAGAGTTGGGATAAACGGGTCCTTTTCAGAATGGCAGGCAGTGACTAGTGGAGTACCGCAGGGCTCAGTACTGGGACCCCTGCTCTTTACAATATATATTAATGATTTGGATGAACGAATTGAGTGTAATATCTCCAAGTTTGCAGATGACACTAAACTGGGTGGCGGTGTGAGCTGTGAGGAGGACGCTAAGAGGCTGCAGGGTGACTTAGACAGGTTAGGTGAGTGGGCAAATGCATGGCAGATGCAGTATAATGTTGATAAATGTGAGGTTATCCACTTTGGGGGCAAAAACGCGAAGACAGAATATGATCTGAATGCTGGCAGATTAGGAAAAGGGGAGGTGCAACGAGACCTGGGTGTCATGGTTCATCAGTCATTGAAAGTTGGCATGCAGGTACAGCAGGCGGTAAAGAAGGCAAATGGTATGTTGGCCTTCATAGCTAGGGGATTTGAGTATAGGAGCAGGGAGGTCTTACTGCAGTTGTACAGGGCCTTGGTGAATCCTCATCTGGAATATTGTGTTCAATTTTGGTCTCCTAATCTGAGGAAGGACGTTCTTGCTATTGAGGGAGTGCAGCGAAGTTTCACCAGACTGATTCGCAGGATGGCCGGACTGACATATGAGGAGTGATTGGATCAACTGGGCCTTTAGACACTGGAGTTTAGAAGGATGAGAAGGGATCTCATAGAAACATACAAGATTCTGACGGGACGGGACAGGTTAGATGCAGGAAGAATGTTCCCAATGTTGGGGAAGTCCAGAAGCAGGGGACACAGTCTTTGGATAAGGGGTCGACCATTTAGGACTGAGTTGAGGAGAAACTACTTCACTCAGAGAATTGTTAACCTGTGGAATTCCCTGCTGCAGAGAGCTGTTGATGACAGTTCATTGGATATATTCAAGAGGGAGTTAGATATGTCCCTTACGGCTAAAGGGATCAAGGGGTATGGAGAGAAAACAGGAAAGGGGTACTGAGGTGAATGATCAACCATGATCTTATTGAATGGTGGTGCAGTCTCGAAGGGCCGAATGGCCTACTCCTGCACCTATTTTCTATGTTTCTATGTTTCCTATTTGGTATCCCAAGACATGGCTCAGTGCGCAGCACCCTCGCCTCTGCGTCTAATGGTTGTGGGTTCAAGTCCCACTCCACTTGTGTATAAAAGTCCAAGCTGACATCCCAGTGCAGTACTGAGGGAGTGCTGAACTGTCGGAGGTGCCACTGTTTAGATGAGACGTTAAACTGAGACCCTGTCTGCTCTCTTGGGTGGACATAAAAGATCCCAGGCTGCGATTTTGAATTGGAGTTATCTCTAGTGTCTCCGACAATATCTGTCCCTCAACCAACATCACTAAAACAGATTATCTAGTCACATGGCTCTGGTTGGGGTGGAGTGTAGAATGTTTCAGTGTAAGGGGTGTCGCAGTTGTGTGGGGCATAGAAACATAGAAAATAGGTGCAGGAGTAGGCCATTTGGCCCTTCTAGCCTGCACCGCCATTCAATGAGTTCATGGCTGAACATGCAACTTCAGTACCCCATTCCTACTTTCTCACCATACCCTTGATCCCCCCTAGTAATAAGGACTTCATCTAACTCCTTTTTGAATATATTTAGTGAATTGGCCTCAACAACTTTCTGTGGTAGAGAATTCCACAGGTTCACCACTCTCTGGGTGAAGAAATTCCTCCTCATCTCGGTCCTAAATGGCTTACCCCTTATCCATAGACTGTGTCCCCTGGTTCTGGACTTCCCCAACATTGGGAACATTCTTCCTGCATCTAACCTGTCTAACCCCGTCAGAATTTTAAACGTTTCTATGAGGTCCCCTCTCATTCTTCTGAACTCCAGTGAATACAAGCCCAGTTGATCCAGTCTTTCTTGATAGGTCAGTCCCACCATCCCGGGATTCAGTCTGGTGAACCTTCGCTGTACTCCCTCAATAGCAAGAATGTCCTTCCTCAGGTTAGGCGACCTAAACTGTACACAATACTTCAGTTGTGGCCTCACCAAGGCCCTGTACAACTGTAGCACCACCTCCCTGCCCCTGTACTCAAATCCCCTCGCTATGAAGGCCAACATGCCATTTGCTTTCTTAACCGTCTGCTGTACCTACATGCCAACCTTCAATGACTGATGTACCATGACACCCAGGTCTCTTTGTACCTGCCCTTTTCCTAATCTGTCACCATTCAGATAATAGTCTGTCTCTCTGTTTTAACCACCAAAGTGGATAACCTCACATTTATCCACATTATACTTCATCTGGCATGCATTTGCCCACTCACCTAACCTATCCAAGTCGCTCTGCAGCCTCATAGCATCCTCCTCTCAGCTCACACTGCCACCCAACTTAGTGTCATCCGCAAATTTGGAGATACTACATTTAATCCCCTCTGGTTGGGCTGGGTGCTCTTTACCTTTCCACCATTGTTCATTGTCCATCAGTTTATATGTAACCTTCAGGGCTGCTGACCGAGGGCCATATGGCTTTTTGTCGGCCGGCGCGGACACGATGGGCAAAATGGCCTCCTTCTGCTCGTTAGATATATTCAAGAGGGAGTTAGATGTGGCCCTTATGGCTAACGGGATCAAGGGGTATGGAGAGAAGGCAGGAATGGGGTACTGAGGTTGAATGATCAGCCATGATCATATTGAATGGTGGTGCAGGCTCGAAGGGCCGAATGGCCTACTCCTGCACCTATTTTCTATGTTTCTATGTTTCTATGTAGATTTCTATGTTCTATTATCAAATTGCTGTTTGTGGCAGCTTGCTGTGTGCAAATTGGCTGCCGCATTTACCACATTACAGCAGTGATTACACTCCAAATGCACTTCATTGGCTGTAAAGCGCTGTGGGACATCCGTGGTCGGGATAGGCACTATAGAAGTGCTTTTTTTTCTTTTAAAGTACTTACAACACAGAAACAGGCTGTTGTGTAACTGTAAAGCATGCACTCCCATGTTCCACCACCAGGGAGCGCATCCCCTGAAGTCCCGAGGGATCCCAGCATCCCTTGGGAGCACTGCATATAAGCCGGCCCCTAAGGCCTGTTCCTCACTCTGGAGTGTCTTAATAAAGACTGAGGTCACTGTTACTTTAACTTCCCTGTGTGCAGTCTCATCTGTGTTAGGAACACAATAACTGGCGACGAGAATACGAATCCAACGCAAAGATGCAGCAGACTGTGGGCATCCTGGATAAGTTCTCAGCCTATGTCGAACGGCTAGTCCAGAACTTTGTAGCCAACGAGCTGGACGGAGAAGGAAGTGCTGCAAAAAGGAGAGCGGTCCTCCTCACGGTCTGCGGGGCACTGACCTACAGCCTCATGAAGAATCTTCTGGCTCTGGTGAAACCCACAGATAAGTCGTATGAGGAGCTGTGTACACTGGTTCGGGAACATCTTAACCTGAGGGAGGGCGTGCTGATGGCGAGGTATCGGTTCTACACGTGCCAGCGATCTGAAGGTCAGGAAGTGGCGAGCTATGTCGCCGAGCTAAGGCGACTTGCAGGACAATGTGAGTTTGATGGCTACCTGGAGTAGATGCTCAGAGGCTTTTTTGTACAGGTAATTGACCACGAGACAATCCTATGAAAACTTTTGACTGTAGAGACACCGACCCTCAGTAAGGCCATTCCGACATCACAGGCGTTTATGTCCACCAGTGATAACACCAAACAAATCTCTCAGCAAACAAGTGCTAGCAATGTTCATAAATGAACTGGAACTGTGTTTGCGAGCAGAAATATACAGGGCAGAAACCATGAGTATGCAACTGCCAGCAGGCCTCAGGTTACCCAGATGACTCAGAGTCCGCAACAAAGGGTGAATGCAAGGCAATTCACACCTTGTTGGCGTTGTGGAGGATTCCATTCAGCCTATTCATGCAACTTCAAAGGGTATGTTTGCACGAGTTGTGGAACAATGGGGCACCTCCAACGAGCTTGCAGACGAGCTGTAAGCTCTGCAAAACCTGCTAACCACCACGTATCAGGGGAAGATTGGTCCATGTAGGATCAAATAAATTTTGAGCCTCAGAGAGAGGAGGCAGATGCTGAAGTACACGGGGTGCACACATTTTCGACGAAATGTCCACCTTTAATGCTAAATGTAAAATTGAATGGCTTACCCGTAGCCATGGAACTGGACACTGGCGCTAGCCAATCCATCATGAGTAAAGAGATGTTTGAGAGACTGTGGTGCAACAAGGCACTCAGACCAGCCCTGAACCCTATCCACACGAAACTGAGAACGTACACCAAAGAGCTCATCACTGTCCTGGGCAGCGCCGTGGTCAAAGTCACCTACAAGGGCACGGTGCACGAACTGCCACTCTGGATTGTCCCGGGCGATGACCCCACACTGCTTGGAAGGAGCTGGCTGGGCAAAATCCGCTGGAACTGGGATGACATCCGAGCGCTATTACATGTCGATGAGGCCTCATGTACCCAGGTTCTAAACAAATTTCCTGCCCTTTTTAAGCCAGGCATTGGAAACTTTTCCGGGGTGAAGGTGCGGATCCACTTAGTTCCAGAGGCATGATCCATTCACCACAAGGCGCGAGCGGTACCTCACATGATGAGGGAGAAAGCGGAAATCGAGCTGGACAGGCTGCAACGCGAGGGCATCATCTCCCCAGTGGAATTCAGCGAGTGGGCCAGCCCGATTGTTCCAGTACTCAAAAGTGATGGCACGGTCAGGATTTGCGGCGATTATAAAGTAACTATTAATCGTTTCTCGCTACAGGACCAATGCCCGCTACCTAAGGCAGACGACCTATTTGCGACGCTGGCAGGAGGCAAGATGTTCACCAAGCTCGACCTGACTTCGGCCTACATGACGCAGGAGCTGGAGGAGTGTTCGAACGGCCTCACCTGCATCAACACGCACAAGGGACTGTTCATCCACAACAGATGCCCATTTGGAATTCGGTCGGCTGCAGCGATCTTCCAGAGAAACATGGAGTGCCTACACAAGTCAGTATCACGCACGATGGTTTTTCAGGACGACATATTGGTCACGGGTCGGGACACCGTCGAGCACCTACAAAACCTGGAGGAGGTCCTCCAGCAACTGGATCGCGTACGGCTGCGGCTGAAGAGGTCGAAATGCGTTTTCATGGCAACAATAGTGGAGTTTTTGGGGAGAAAGATCGCGGCGGACGGCATTCGGCCCACAGACGCCAAGACAGATGCTATCAGGAATGCGCCCAGGCCACAGAATTTCACGGAGCTGCGGTCGTTCCTGGGACTCCTCAACTATTTTGGTAACTTCCTACTGGGGTTAAGCACCCTCTTAGAGCCACTACATGTGTTATTGCATAAAGGTGAGAACTGGGTATGGGGAAAAAAACAAGTAATTGCTCTTGAGAAAGCCAAAAACATTTTATGCTCCAACAAGCTACTTGTATTGTACAACCCGTGTAAAAGACTTGTGCTAGCATGTGATGCGTCGTCATACGGAGTCGGGTGTGTATTACAACAAGCTAACATTGCGGGGAAGTTGCAACCTGTCGCCTATGCCTCCAGGAGCTTATCTAAGGTCGAGAGAGCCTACAGCATGATTGAGAAAGAGGCATTAGTGTGTGTTCGGGGTATAGAAAATGCATCAGTACCTGTTTGGCCTCAAATTTGAGCTGGAAACTGATCACAAGCCCCTCATATCCCTGTTCGCTGAAAACAAGGGGATCAGTACAAATGCCTCAGCCCACATACAAAGGTGGGCACTCGCGCTATCAGCGTATAACTATACCATCTGCCACAGGCCAGGCACCGAGAACTGTGTGGATAAGATCATAAGAACATAAGAACATAAGAATTAGGAACAGGAGTAGGCCATCTAGCCCCTCGAGCCTGCTCCGCCATTCAACAAAATCATGGCTGATCTGGCCGTGGACTCAGCTCCACTTACCCGCCCGCTCCCTGTAACCCTTAATTCCCTTATTGGTTAAAAATCCATCTACCCGTGACTTGAATACATTCAATGAGCTAGCCTCAACTGCTTCCTTGGGCAGAGAATTCCACAGATTCACAACCCTCTGGGAGAAGAAATTCCTTCTCAACTCGGTTTTAAATTGGCTCCCCCGTATTTTGAGGATGTGCCCCCTAGTTCTAGTCTCCCTGACCAGTGGAAACAACCTCTCTGCCTCTATCTTGTCTATCCCTTTCATTATTTTAAATGTTTCCATAAGATCACCCCTCATCCTTCTGAACTCCAACGAGTAAAGACCCAGTCTACTCAATCTATCATCATAAGGTAACCCCCTCATCTCCGGAATCAGCCTCGTGAATCGTCTCTGTACCCCCTCCAAAGCTAGTATATCCTTACTTAAGTAAGGTGATCAAAACTGCACGCAGTACTCCAGGTGCGGCCTCACCAATACCCTGTACAGTTGCAGCAGGACCTCCCTGCTTTTGTACTCCATCCCTCTCGCAATGAAGGCCAACATTCCATTCGCCTTCCTGATTACCTGCTGCACCTGCAAACTAACTTTTTGGGATTCATGCACAAGGACCCCCAGGTCCCTCTGCACTGCAGCATGTTATAATTTCTCCCCATTCAAATAATATTCCCTTTTACTGTTTTTTTTCACAAGGTGGATGACCTCACTTTTTCCGACATTGTATTCCATCTGTCAAACCTTCGCCCATTCGCTTAACCTGTCTAAATCTCTTTGCAGCCTCTCTGTGTCCTCTACACAACCCGCTTTCCCACTAATCTTTGTGTCATCTGCAAATTTTGTTACACTACACTCTGTCCCCAGGTCATCTATGTATATTGTAAACAGTTGTGGTCCCAGCACCGATCCCTGTGGCACACCACAAACAACCGATTTCCAACCCGAAAAGGACCCATTTATCCCGACTCTCTGCCAGCCAATTCTCTATCCATGCTAATACACTGCTGAAGCCCTCATCCATGGCTTTGTTATTCAACTATTCCAATGTACTCCTGGCTGGCCTCTCATGTTCTACCCTACGTAAACTTGAGTTCGTCCTGAACTCGGCAGCCTGTGTCCTAACTCGCACCAAGTCCCGCTCACCCATCACTCCCTGTGCTTGCTGACCTGCATTGGCTCCCGATAAAGCAACAACTTGATTTACAAAATTCTCATCTTTGTTTTTAAATCCCTCCATGGCCTCGCCCCTCCCTATCTCTGTAATCTCCTGCAGCCCCATAACCCTCTGAGATATCTGCGCTCCTCTAATTCTGCCCTCTTGAGCATCCCTGATTATAATCGCTCAACTATTAGGCCCTAAGCTCTGGAATACCCTGCCTGAAGTTCTCCGCCTCTTTATCTCTCTTTCCTCCTTTAAGATGCTCCGTAGTATCAGCCTACAGCTCAGTTGGTAGCACTCTAGCCTCTCAGTCAGAGACTTGAGCTCAAAAATCTAGGCTGACACTCCAGTGCAGTGCTGAAGGAGTACTGCACTGTCGGAGGTATCATCTTAAACTGAGCCTTCCCGCTCAATGGACGTGAAAGCAATCATAAATGATTTGTGATGTAAGAACATTTCTCTCGCCCTTATAGAATCATAGAATCACAGAATGGTTACAGCACAGAAGGAGGCCATTCGGCCCATCGAGCCCGTGCCGACTCTCTGCAAGAGCACTTCAGCCAGTCCCACTCCCCCTGCCCTTTCCCCGTAGCCCTGCAAATTCTTTTCCCTTAGGTACTTATCCAACTCCCTTTTGAAAGCCACGATTGAGTCTGCCTCCACCACCCTTTCAGGCTTCGCATTCCAGATCCTAACCACTCGCTGCGTAAAAACGTTTTACCTCATGTCGCCTTTGGTTCTTCTGCCAATCGCCTTAAATCTGTGACCTCTGGTTCTCGACCCTTCCACCAATGGGAACAGTTTCTCTCTCTCTACTCTGTCCAGACCCCTCATGATTTTGAACACCTCGATCAAATCTCCTCTCAACTTTCTCTGCTCTTAGGAAATCAGCAAAGTGATAATAAAAACATATGAACATAAGAAATAGGAGCAGGAGTAGGCCATACGACCCCTCGAGCCTGCTCCGCCATTCAATAAGATCATGGCTGATCTGATCATGGACTCAGCTCCACTTCCCTGCCCGCTCCCCATAATCCCTTATTCCCTTATCGGTTAAGAAACTGTCTATTTCTGTCTCAAATTTATTCAATGACCTGCTTCCACAGCTCTCTGAGGCAGCGAATTCCACAGATTTACAACCCTCTGAGAAAAGAAATTTCTCCTCATCTCTGTTTTAAATGGGCGGCCCCTTATTCTACGATCATGCCCCCTAGTTCTAGTCTCCCCCATCCATGGAAACATCCTCTACCACAGAAAGTAGTTGAGGCCAATTCACCAAATATATTCAAAAGGGAGTTAGATGAAGTCCTTACTACTCGGGGGATCAAGAGGTATGGCGAGAAAGCAGGAAGGGGGTACTGAAGTTGCATGTTCAGCCATGAACTCATTGAATGGCAGTGCAGGCTAGAAAGGCTGAATGGCCTACTCCTGCACCTATTTTCTATGTTTCTATGTTTCTCTGCATCCACCTTGTCAAGCCCCCTCATAATCTTATACATTTCGATAAGATCACCTCTCATTCTTCTGAATTCCAATGAGTAGAGGCCCAACCTACTCAACCTTTCCTCATAAGTCAACCCCCTCATCCCCGGAATCAACCCACTGAACCTTCTCTGAACTGTCTCCAAAGCAAGTATATCCTTTCATAAATATGGAAACCAAAACTGCACGCAGTATTCCAGGTGTGGCCTCACCAATACCCTGTATAACTGCAGCAAGACTTCCCTGCTTTTATACTCCATCCCCTTTGCAATAAAGGCTAAGATTCCATTGACCTTCCTGATCACTTGCTGTACCTGCATACTAACCTTTTGTGTTTCATGCACAAATACCCCCTGGTCTCGCTGTACTGCAGCACTTTGCAATCTTTCTGGAAGGTGTCCTCGACAGTGCTATCAAGCGGCACTTACTCACCAATAACCTGCTCACCGATGCTCAGTTTGGGTACCGCCAGGACCACTCAGCTCCAGACCTCATTACAGCCTTAGTCCAAACATGAACAAAAGAGCTGAATTCCAGAGGCGAGGTGAGAGTGACTGCCTTTGACATCAAGACAGCATTTGACCGAATGTGGCATCAAGGAGCCCTAGTAAAACTGAAGTCAGTGGGAATCAGGGGGAAAACGCTCCACTGGCTGGAGCCATACCCAGCACAATGGAAGATGGTTGTGGTGGTTATTGGAGGTCAATCATCACAGCCCCAGGACATCGCTGCAGGAGTTCCTCAGGGCAGTGTCCTCGGCCCAACCATCTTCAGCTGCTTCATCAATGACCTTCCTTCCATCATAAGGTCAGAAGTGGGGATGTTCGCTGATGATTGCACAGTGTCCAGTGCCATTCGCAACTCCTCAGATAATGGGGCAGTCCATGATCACATGCAGCAAGACCTGGATAACATTCAGACTTGGGCTGATAAGTGACAAGTAACATTCGCGCCAGGCAATGACCATCTACAACAAGCGAGAGTCTAACCACCTCCCCTTGACATTCAACGGCATTACCATCGCCGAATCCCCCACCACCAACATCCTGGGGGTCACCATTGACCAGAGACTTAATTGGACCAGCCACATAAATACTGTGGCAACCTGAGCAGTTAAGAGGCTGTTACGTGCCAGCTGTGGCTCAGTGGGTAGCACAATCTCCTCTGAGTCAGAGGGTTGTTCGTTCAAGTCCCACCTGTTAAACCCCATGTCTGCTCTCTCAGGTGGATGTAAAAAATCCCAAGGCAGTATTTCGAAGAAGAGCAGGGGAATTATCCCCGGTGTCCCGGCAAATTTTTATCTCTCAATCAACATAACAAAAACAAATTATCTGGTCATTAGCACATTGCTGTTTGTGGGAGCTTGCTGTGCGCAATATGGCTGCTGCATTTCCTACATTACAACAGTGACTACACTCCAAAAGTACGACACTGTCTGTAAAGTGCTTTGAGGCATCCGGTGGTCATGAAAGGCGCTATATAAATGCAAGCCTCTCTTTTTTCTTTCTTTATTCTGAGGCGAGTGTCTCACCTCCTGACTCCCCAAAGCCTTTCCACCATCTACAAGGCACAAGTCAGGAGTGTGATGGAACACTCTCCACTTGCCTGGATGAGTGCAGCTCCAACAACACTCAAGAAGCTCGACACCATCCAGGACAAAGCAGCCCGCTTGATCGGCTCCCCATCCCCCACCTTCAACATTCACTCCCTCCACCACCGGCGCACCGTGGCTGCAGTGTGTACCGTCTACAAGATGCACTGCAGCAACTCGCCAAGGCTTCTTCGGCAGCACCTCCCAAACCCGTGACCTCTACCGCCTCGAAGGACAAGGGCAGCAGGCGCATGGGAACACCATCACCTCCATGTTCCCCTCCCAGTCACACACCATCCTGACTTGGAAATATATCGGCCGTTCCTTCATCGTCGCTGGGTCACAATCCTGGAACTCCCTCCCTAACAGCACTGTGGGAGCACCTTCACCACACGGACTGCAGCGGTTCAAGAAGGCAGCTCACCACCACCTTCTCAAGGGGCAATTAGGAATGGGCAATAAATGCCGGCCTTGCCAGCGACGCCCACATCCCGGAATGAATTAAAAAAAAATGCAGCTTCTCCACTCTCTACACATAGCTGAAGTCCCTCATCCCTGGAACCATTCTCGTAAATCTTTTCTGCCCCCTCTCTAAGTCCTTCACATCCTTCCTAAAGTGTGGTGCCCAGAATTGGACACAATACTCCAGTTGAGGCCGAACCAGTGTTTTATACAGGTTCATCATAACTTCCTTGCTTTTGTACTCTATGCCTCTATTTATGAAGCCCAGGATCCCGTACGCTTTTTTAACCACTTTCTCAACCTGCCCTGCCACCTTCAACGATTTGTGCCCATATACCCCCCAGGTCTCTCTGTTCATGCTCCCTCTTTAGGATTGAACCCTTTAGTTTATATTGCCTCTCCTCATTCTTCCGACCAAAATGTATCACTTCACACTTTTCTGTGTTAAATTCCATCTGCCACGTGACCGCCCATTCCCCCAGCCTGTCTGTGTCCTCCTGAAGTCTATCACTATCCTCCTCACTGTTCACTATACTTCCAAGTTTTGTGTCATCTGCAAATTTTGAAATTGTGTCCTGTGCACCAACATCCAAGTCATTAATATATATCAGGAAAAGCCGTGGTCCCAGTACCAACCCCTGGGGAACACCACTATATACCTCCCTCCAGTCCGATAAACAACCATTCACCACTACTCTCTGTCTCCTGTCACTGAGCCAATTCTGTATCCATGCTGCCACTGTCCCTGTTATTCCATGGGCTTCAACTTTGCTGGCAAGCCTGTTATGTGGCACTTTGTCAAACGCCTTTTAGAAATCCATATACACCACGTCAACCGCATTGCCCTCATCAACCCTTTCTGTTACCTCATCAAAAAACTCGATCAAGTCGGTTAAACTCAATTTACCTTTAACAAATCCGTGCTGGCTTTCCTTAATTAATCCACACCTGTCCAAGTGACTGTTAATTTTGTCCCTGATTACCGTTTCTAAAAGCTTTCCCACTGCCGATGTTAAACCTACCGGCCTGTAGTTGTTGGATTTATCTTTACTTCTTTTTTGAACAAGGGTATAACATTTGCAATGCTCCAGTCCTCTGGTACCACCACCTCTGTGTACTTATTACGCTATGGAATCAGACCTGAGCAAAAACTTCTATATAGATTTGCAATTTAATTGAAAATGTGTCACCGTGATAGAAATTAAGGCTCGCTTTGAGATAAATTATTAAAATATTCTCATCTGGGAGGATTAACCTATGCAGTATTGTACACTCATGCAGACTCCTAGCTGCCACGCTGGAATAATTTATGCAAATGATAGACTGTCGTGCGATAAAAATATATTAATAGTTCGTAGCCCTACACGAGTGGTACACGTTACATAATTGTATTATGCGCATTTTAATGTGGTGTGTTTAAAGCCCTCCTGCAACTCAACATAGCAGTTAGGGCATTAAAGCAAGTGAGAACACCAGCGGCAGTTCGGGGCCATGAAAGGAGCGGAGAAGAGCGGCCCAGGAGAAGCCTGGAGGCTGTAGTGTAAGGAGAAAGAGTCAGACTGAACACTGTGAGCTCAAAGTAATGCGTGACCTTAGTCGTTTATTGCAGCTCTCCAGAGTGCCTCTCCAACCTGTGAAGCCTCCTTAAATACCTGTGCTCCCAAGGGATTATGGGATCCCTTGGGACACCGGGGAATGAGCCCTCTAGTGGCTGTACAGAGTAAAGACAAGTCCACATGAATAACAACATTCCTCCCCAAAAGTCAGTATTTACAATGTGAGTCGATCTGGGGCCCTTCTTGCCCTGGTTGATCGTCTCGTTGATTCATTTGTTGTGCCCTCGCTGGGCTGCTGTGCAGCTGGCCTTGCTGGGCTGCCTGGTGTGTTGGGCCCTGCAGGGCTGCTGTGGATGATGGGTTCTGCTTCGTGGCTAACCGTGGTGCCGGTTGCCACTGGTGTGTGTGTTGGGGGATCAAAAAAGGTAGGGTCCAAGGTGGGTTGCTCAGGATAGTCCGTGAATCTGAGTTTGATTTGGTCCAAATGTTTCCAGTGAATGAGTCCATTTGAAAGTTTGACCCGAAACACCCTGCTCCCTTCTTTGGCCACGACAGTGCCGGGAAGCCACTTGGGACCTTGCCCATAATTTAATACAAATACAGGGTCATTGATTTCAATCTCGCGTGACACATTTGCGCTATCATGGTATGCACTTTGTTGAAGCCGCCTGCTCTCTACCTGTTCATGTAGATCAGGGTGAACTAACGAGAGCCTTGTCTTAAGTGCTCTTTTCATTAGCAGTTCAGCAGGTGGGATCCCAGTGAGTGAGTGGGGTCTCGTGCGGTAGCTAAGCAGGACTCAGGATAGACGAGTCTGCAATGAGCCTTCAGTTACCCTATTCAAGCCTTGCTTAATGGTTTTCACTGCTCTCTCTACCTGACCATTGGACGCTGGTTTAAACGGGGCAGATATGACATGTTTGATCCCATTGCGGGTCATAAATTCTTTGAACTCAGCACTGGTAAAACATGGCCCGTTGTCGCTCACCAGGACATCGGGTAAGCCGTGTGTGGCAAACATGGCCCGCAGGCTTTCAGTGGTGTCAGCGGATGTACTGGCCGACATTATCTCACATTCAATCCACTTGGAGTACGCGTCTACAACCACAAGGAACATTTTACCCAAGAATGGGCCTGCATAGTCGATGTGTACCCTAGACCACGGTTTGGAGGGCCAAGACCATAAACTTAGCGGCACCTCCCTGGGTACATTGCTTAACTGCGAGCATGTATTGCATCTGTGAACACAGGACTCTAAGTCACCACATGTGGGATCTGGCTATCGCTTTCATCATTACGATGCCTGGGTGGGTACTGTGGAGGTAATTGACGAAGGTGTCTCTGCCCTTCTTGGGGACCACTACTCGATTGCCCCACAGAAGGCAGTCTGCCTGTATAGACATTTCATCTTTGCGCCATTGGAACGGCTTTATCTCTTCCTGCATTTCCACTGGGACACTGGACCAGCTCCCGTGAAGCACACAGCTTTTGCCTAGAGATAATAAGGGGTCCTGGCTTGTCCAGGTTTTGATCTGCCGGGCAGTGACGGGTGATTGCTCACTCTCAAATGCTTCCATAACCAATGCTAGATCTGTGGGCTGCACCATTTCCACCCCTGTGGTTGGTAATGGCAGCCTACTGAGAGCATCGGTGCAGTTTTCTGTGCCTGGCCTGTGGCGGATGGCGTAGTTGTATGCGGACAATGTGAGCGCCCATCTCTGGATGTGGACCGATGCATTGGTATTTTTCCTTTTGCTCTCGGAAAACTGGGATATAAGTGGCTTATGGTCAGTTTCCAATTCATATTTTAGCCCAAACAGGTATTGATGCATTTTCTTTACCCCACAGACACACGCTAACGCTTCTTTTTCAATCATGCTGTAGGTTCTCTCGGCCTTAGACAGACTGCTGGATGCATAAGCAACCGGTTACAGTTTCCCGAAATCATTAGCTTGTTGCAATACACACCCGATGCCATATGACGACGCATCACATGCTAGTACCAAACGCTTACATGGATCATACAACACAAGCAATTTGTTTGAGCATAACAATTTTCTCGCTTTTACAAAGGCATTTTCTTGGCTTTTGCCCCAAACCCATTCTCCCCTTTTCGTAATAAGACATTTAGTGGTTCTAACAGGGTGCTGAGACCCGGTAAGAAGTGACCAAAGTAGTTCAAGAGTCCCAGAAACTACCGCAGCTCCATCATGTTCTGTGGCCTCGGTGCGTTCTCGATTGTCTCCGTCTTCGCCTTGGTGGGCCTGATGCCGTCCGCTGCAATCCTCCTTCCCAAGAACTCCATTTAAGGTGCTAGGAAAACGCACTTTGAGCGTTTTAACCTGAGTCCCATGCAGTTGAGCCGACTAAGAACCTCCTCCAGGTTCTACAGATGCTCGACTGTGTTCCGACCTGTGACCAAGATGTCGTCCTGGAAGACCACGGGTGTGCGGGACCGACTTCAGTAAACTTTCCATGTTTCTCTGGAATATCGCCGCCGCTGATCGGATTCCAAAAGGGCATCTGTTATAAACAAAAAGACCTTTGTGCGTGTTGATGCAGGTGAGGGCCTTCGATGATTCCTCCAGTTGTTGCATTATGTAGGCTGAAGTCAGATCCAGCTTCGTGAACGTCTTTCCTCCCGCCAGCATTGCAAAGAGGTCGTCCGGTTTTGGAAGTGGGTATTGGTCCTGCAGGAGAAACGATTGATAGCTACTTTGTAATCGCCACAGATTCTGACGGTGCCGTATCCCTTGAGGACTGGGACAATAGAGCTGGCCCACTCGCTGAACTCGATCGGTGAGATGATGCCCTCTCTTTGTAGCCAGTCGAGCTCAATTTCTACCCTTTCTCTCATCATGTACGGTTCTGCTCTCGCCTTGTGATGGATGGGTCGCGTTCCCAGAATTAGGTGGCTCTGCACTTTTGCACCTTGGAATTTCCCGATGCCTGGTTCGAACAGCGAAGGAAATTTGTTTAAGACCTGTGTACACAAAGTGTCGTCAGCGGGCGATAGTGCTCGGATGTCGTCCCAGTTCCAGCGTATCTTTCCCAGCCAGCTCCCAGAGAGGTAGCTTGTGCACCGCTCCATCGTAGGAGACCTTTACGATAGCACTGCCGATGACAGAAATCAGTTCTTTTGTGTAAGTTCTTAGTTTCGTGCGAACTGGAGTTAAGACTGGCCTTGAGGCCTTGTTGCACCACAACCTTTCGAAAGCCTTTTTGCCCATGATGGACTGGCTCGCGCCCGTGTCCATCTCCATTGACACTGGGAGTCCGTTTAGTTCAACCTTCAGCATTATCGGGGGACAATTTGTGGTGAATGTGTGTACCCCATGTACCTCAGCCTCCTCTATCTGAGGTTCTGGTTCGTCGTGATCCTCCGTGGATCTGTCCTCCTCTGCAACATGGCGGTTTGCAGGTTTAACAGGCCTAGCAGCTCGCCTGCACACTCGTTGGAGGTGTCCCATTGTTCCACAGCCCTTGCAAACGTACTCTTTGAATCGGCATGAATGGAAACGATGATCACCCCCGCAGCACCAACAAGGTGTTAATAGCCTTGCATTCATCACCCTTGATGGTGGACTCTGAGACATCTGCAGACGTGTAGCTGCAGGTATGTGTGACCTGCCCTGTACTTTACGATTCGAAAACAACATCATTTTGTTCACAGTACTTGTAGCAGCACTTGTGTGCTGAGAGATTTGCTTCGTATTGTCACTGGTGGCGATGAACGCCTGGGCTATCACCATGGCCTTACTCAAGGTTGGGGACTCTACAGTCAAAAGTTTGCGAAGTATGGTTTCGTGGCCAATGTCAAGTACGAAAAAGTCTCTGAGCATGTGCTCCAAATGTCCTTCAAATTCGCAATGTCCTGCAAGGCGACTTAGCTCAGCGACATAACTCGCCACTTCCTGGTCTTCAGGCATTTTGTAGGTGTAGAACCAGTATCTCGCCATCAGAACGCTTTCCTTCGGGTTCCAATGCTCTCGGACCAGTGTGCACAAATCGTCGTACGATTCCTCCGTGGGTTTCGCTGGAGTGAGCAGATTCTTCATGAGACCATACGTTGGTGCCCCACAGACGGTGAGGAGGATCGTTCTACATTTGTCAGCGCTTTCTTCCCCATCTAGCTCGTTGGCCAAGAAGTATTGGTTGAGTCGCTCCACAAATGTTTCCCAATCAACTCCCTCCGAGAATTTCTCCAGGATGCCTACTGTTCTCTGCATCTTTGGGTTCGCTATCTATGTCTCGTCGCCAGTTGTAGTGTACGGAGAAAGAGTCAGACTGAACACTGTGAGCTCAAAGTAATGTGTGACCTTAGTCTTTTATTGCAGGTCTCCAGAGTGCCTCTCCAACCTTTGAAGCACTCTTAAATACCTGTGCTCCCAAGGGGTTATGAGATCCCTGGGGACTCCAGGGAATGAGCCCTCTGGTGGCTGTACAGAGTATATACAAGTCCAGATACATAACAGTGGCTACTCCAGGGACCAGCACGAGCTGGTGCAGGAGGGCAACGGCAGCGAAGAGTGACATCACCAAGGTCCAGGTCGGTGATTGGAGTGTGGGCAGGTACAGCAGGAGCAGTGAGGTCGGTGTGAAGGAGCGGCGAGAGATTGTAGAGGGATGTGATCGGGGCCCAGGAGAGGCGAGAGTTCGGGGCCAGGGGCCCAGGGGCAGCACGGGTCAGCCCACACTGCGATATGTGTACGCACTGGGTCTGTGCAGCAGAGCTGGTCTCCAGTCGTCTTGGTTAACCCTTGCCACTGGACCAAGGCCTAGCTCTGTCAAGCCCGTGTGGTGGCTGGTGTGCAACGGTCACCACACGTTAAAAAAATCCACCCACAGGCATCTTCCACCCTTCAACATGTAGTTCAGGACCTGGAATATTAGGTCCTTCAGTGAAACACCTGTGAACTCATCCTTTTTTGGCATGGAAGCAAGTCACCCTCATTTCGAGGGACTGCCTATGATGAAAGCTAGGTTAGAGAAGATTTCTGTATTATTTTCCTCCCTCTCATCTTTCCCAATCAATTGTGGTCCCCACCGATCTGACAGCCTTGAAAGACATCAGTGCTCCTTTATCTTTCAGGACAGCGTGGAGTTTTATTTGAAGCTGGTGTACTTGGTCACCGCCTTTGTCCCTTCCGACACGGTGTGATTGGCCAGCTCCCTGGGCAGCAGCAGGCACACGGCTGGATCTCCCGGGAGCTGATGGTGACTTATGAGGAAAGGTTGAGTAGGTTGAGCCTCTACTCATTGGAATTCAGAAGAATGAGAGGTGATCTTATCGAAACGTATAAGATTATGAGGGAGCTTGACAAGGTGGATGCAGAGAGGATGTTTCCACTAATTGGGGAGACTAGAACTAGGGCACATTAAGGGATTAAAGTGTTATGGGAAGTAGGCAGGGAAGTGGAGCTGAGTCCATGATCGGATCAGCCATGATCGTATTAAATGGCGGAGCGGGCTCGAGGGCCGTATGGCCTACTCCTGCTCCTATTTCTTATGTTCTTATGTTCTTATAATCTTAGAATAAGGGGCTGCCCATTTAAAACTGAGATGAGGAGAAATTTCTTCTCTCAGAAGGTTGTAAATCTGTGGAATTCGCTGCCTCAGAGAGCTGTGGAAGGTGGGACATTGAATAAATTTAAGGCGGAGATAGACAATTTCTTAACTGATAAGGGAGTAAGAGGTTATGGGGAGTGGGCAGGGAAGTGGATCTCAGTCCATGATCGGATCAGCCACGATCTTATTAAATGGCGGAGCAGGCTCGAGGGGCTGTATGGCCTACTCCTGCTCCTATTTCTTATGTTCTTATGTTCTTATTGAAACCTCACCCCGCGATGCGCTTGAAAATATTGTTCACAAACGCATTGAGGATGCCCGTGGCCTTGGAGGAGGTGCTGGTGTCGGGGTGAGCCTGCCTCATCACTTTGTAGATGTAGACGGAGTAACTCTCCTTCCTCAACTTCCTGTGCTCCTTGCCGTCCTTTGCTGGTGTTTTCTTGACTACTTTTTTGGTGGTACCTGTATTTTTTTCCGTCAACCATCGTCCTGTTCCGTCCGGCACAGATGCCAGTACCAGCTAATTGGTTTGTCAGAAACTGGTGAATTTTAGACCTATCTCGAACTCCTTTCAGAAGTTATTAGATTTGAACTCACAAATTTCTCTCAATGACTCGAATTTATATAGCGCCTTTCACGACCACCGGACGTCCAGAAGCCCTTTACAGCCAATGAAGTACTTTTGGGAGTGTAGTCACTGTTGGAGTGTAGTCACTGTTGTAATGTAGGAAATGAGGCAGCCAAATTTACGCACAGCAAGCTCTCATAAACAGCAACGTGCTAATCTGTTTTTTTAGTGATGTTGGTTGAGGGATAATTATCGACCAGGACACCCGATATAATGCCTCTATTCTTCTTCAAAGTAGTGGCCATGGGATCTTTTACGTGCACCTGAGAGAGCAGATGGGGTCTCATCCGAAAGACGGCACCTCCGATAGTGCGGCACTCCCTCGGCACTGCACTGGGAGTGTTAGCCTAGATATTTGTGCTCAAGTCCCTGGAATGGGACTTGAACCCACAACCTTCTGATTCAGAGGAGAGAGTCATTTCAAAGTAATTACAAGTGGTAAGACGGTTAAGAAATCGAGCCGCAGTTATTGAAGAAGATTCTCTTTCATTGATTAGCGTAAAGCTGAATGTTGATCACGCTGATATTTGTTTAAATGCTATTAAATGTCACAAAACATGTCATTAAAACAAAATCAATGCATACATCATTTCTAAAGGCCAATGCTGCTCATTTGCAATCGCAGTCTGTTTAGCTTTGAAGAAAATGACATCCTTGGCAATTCACTCCACAACTGCCCAAATCAAAATAGCGACCATGTGTCTCGGGAACAGTCTGCTTTTAATGTAGGTGCTCGATGCGATCTATGGTCGCTTAGGATTGTAAAGCTGGTCGCTAAAATATGGATCACTCATTCCACAAATGTTGACACCTTTATCAGGAATTAAAGTTAAAATTAAGTAAACGCATTGGGAAAAAGGAAAAATCACAAAACAATGCAAAATGATCAGACTTTGCAAAGTAGGCATACACACTCATGGAATGTTGGCCTTTATCACAGGGGACTGGAATATGAGGGGCTGGAAGTTATGTTACCGTTGTATAAAACTCTGGTCAGACTCCATCAGGGGTAACTGGGTTCAGTTCCAGGCCCTGCCCCTCAGGGAGGATATATCGGCCTCGGAGTGGGAGCAACGCAGGTTCACCAGAATGATACACGGGGCTGAAAGGGTTAAATTATGAGGACAGGCTGCACAGACTGGGCTTGTATTCCCTCGAGTATAGAATATTAAGGGGCGATCTAATTGAGGTGCTAAAGATGATTAAAGGAGTTGCATAAGAACATAAGAAATAGGATGTAACAGTTAATTCAGAGACCATGGTCCAGAACTTAAAGAAGGGTAACTTTGAAGGTATGAGGCGTGAATTGGCTGGGATGGATTGGCGAATGATACTTAAGGGGTTGACTGTGGATGGGCAATGGCAGACATTTAGAGACCGCATGGGTGAACTACAACAATTGTACATTCCTGTCTGGCATAAAAATAAAAAAGGGAAGGTGGCTCAACCGTGGCTATCAAGGGAAATCAGGGATAGTATTAAAGCCAAGGAAGTGGCATACAAATTGGCCAGAAATAGCAGCGAACCTGGGGACTGGGAGAAATTTAGAACTTAGCAGAGGAGGACAAAGGGTTTGATTAGGGCAGGGAAAATGGAGTATGAGAAGAAGCTTGCAGGGAACATTAAGACGGATTGCAAAACTTTCTATAGATATGTAAAGAGAAAAAGGTTAGTAAAGACAAACGTAGGTCCCCTGCAGTCAGAATCAGGGGAAGTCATAACGGGGAACAAAGAAATGGCGGACCAATTGAACAAGTACTTTAGTTCGGTATTCACGAAGGAGGACACAAACAACCTTCCGGTTATAAAAGGGGTCGGGGGGTCTAGTAAGGAGGAGGAACTGAGGGAAATCCTTATTAGCCGGGAAATTGTGCTGGGGAAATTGATGGGATTGAAGGCCGATAAATCCCCAGGGCCTGATGGACTGCATCCCAGAGTACTTAAGGAGGTGGCCTTGGAAATAGTGGATGCATTGACAGTCATTTTCCAACATTCCATTGACTCTGGATCAGTTCCTATAGAGTGGAGGGTAGCCAATGTAACCCCACTTTTTAAAAAAGGAGGGAGAGAGAAAACAGGGAATTATAGACCGGTCAGCCTGACATCGGTAGTGGGTAAAATGATGGAATCAATTATTAAGGATGTTATAGCAGTGCATTTGGAAAGAGGTGACATGATAGGTCCAAGTCAGCATGGATTTGTGAAAGGGAAATCATGCTTGACAAATCTTCTGGAATTTTTTGAGGATGTTTCCAGTAGAGTGGACAAGGGAGAACCAGTTGATGTGGTATATTTGGACTTTCAGAAGGCGTTCGACAAGGTCCCACACAAGAGATTGATGTGCAAAGTTAGAGCACATGGGATTGGGGGTAGTGTGCTGACATGGATTGAGAACTGGTTGTCAGACAGGAAGCAAAGAGTAGGAGTAAATGGGTACTTTTCAGAATGGCAGGCAGTGACTAGTGGGGAACCGCAAGGTTCTGTGCTGGGGCCCCAGCTGTTTACACTGTACATTAATGATTTAGATGAGGGGATTAAATGTAGTATATCCAAATTTGCGGATGACACTAAGTTGGGTGGCAGTGTGAGCTGCGAGGAGGATGCTGTGAGGCTGCAGAGCGACTTGGATAGGTTAGGTGAGTGGGCAAATGCATGGCAAATGAAGTATAATGTGGATAAATGTGAGGTTATCCACTTTGGTGGTAAAAACAGAGAGACAGACTATTATCTGAATGATGACAGATTAGCAAAAGGGGAGGTGCAAAGAGACCTGGGTGTCGTGGTACATCAGTCATTGAAGGTTGGCATGCAGGTGCAGCAGGCGGTTAAGAAAGCAAATAACATGTTGGCCTTCATAGCAAGGGGATTTGAGTACAGGGGCAGGGAGGTGTTGCTACAGTTGTACAGGGCATTGGTGAGGCCACACCTGGAGTATTGTGTACAGTTTTGGTCTCCTAACCTGAGGAAGGACATTCTTGCTATTGAGGGAGTGCAGCGAAGGTTCACCAGACTGATTCCCGGGATGGCGGGACTGACCTATCAAGAAAGACTGGATCAACTGGGCTTGTATTCACTGGAGTTCAGAAGAATGAGAGGGGACCTCATAGAAACATTTAAAATTCTGACGGGGTTAGACAGGTTAGATGCAGGAAGAAGGTTCCCAATGTTGGGGAAGTCCAGAACCAGAGGTCACGGTCTAAGGATAAGGGGTAAGACATTTAGGACCGAGATGCGGAGGAACTTCTTCACCCAGAGAGTGGTGAACCTGTGGAATTCTCTACCACAGAAAGTTGTTGAGGCCAATTCACTAAATATATTCAAAAAGGAGTTAGATGAGGTCCTTACTACTAGGCGGATCAAGGGGTATGGCGAGAAAGCAGGAATGGGGTACTGAAGTTGAATGTTCAGCCATGAACTCATTGAATGGCGGTGCAGGCTAGAAGGGCCGAATGGCCTACTCCTGCACCTATTTTCTATGTTTCTATGTTTCTAGGAGCAGGAGTAGGCCATACGGCCTCTCGAGCCTGCTCCGCCATTTAATACGATCATGGCTGATCCGATCATGGACTCAGCTGCACTTCCCTGCTCACTCCCCATAACCCCTTATTCTCTTATGGCTCAAAAATCTGTCTATCTACGCTTTAAATTTATTCAATGTCCCAGCTTCCACAGCTCTCTGAGGCAGCGAATTCCACAGATTTACAACCCTCTGAGAGAAGAAATTCCTCCTCATCTCAGTTTTAAATGGGGCGGTCCCTTATTCTAAGATTATGCCCTCTAGTTCTAGTCTCTCCCATCAGTGGAAACATCCTCTCTGCATCCACCTTTTCAAGCCCCCTCATAATCTTATACATTTCGATAAGATCACCTCTCATTCTTCTGAATTCCAATGAGTAGAGGCCCAACCTACTCAACCTTTCGTCAAAAGTCAACCCCTCATCTCGGGAATCAACCTAGTGAACCTTCTCTGAACTGCCTCCAAAGCAAGTATATCCTTTCGTAAATATGGAAACCAAAACTGTACGTGGTATTCGAGGTGTGGCCTCACCAATACGCTGTATTACGTAGCAAGACTCCTCTGTTTTTATATTCCATCCCCTTTGTAATAAAGGCCAAGATTCCATTGGCCTTCCTGATCATTTGCTGTACCTGCATACTAACCTTTTGTGTTTCATGCAGAAGTACCCCCAGGTCTCGCTGTACTGCAGCACTTTGCAATCTTTCTCCATTTAAATAATAACTTGCTCTTTGATTTTTCTGCCAAAGTGCATGACCTCACACTTTCCAACATTATACTCCATCTGCCAAATTTTTGCCCACTCACTTACTTAGTCCGTCTATGTCCTTTTGCAGATTTTTAGAGTTGATAAGGTATAGGGAGAAACTAGTTGCTCTGGTGGGGGGGAATCCAGAACAAGGGAGCATTACCTTAAAATTAGAGCCAGGCCGTTCGGGGGTGATGTCAGGAAACACTTCTTCACACAAAGGGTCTTGGGAATCCCGAACTCTGTCCCCAAAAAAGCTGGTGAGGCTGAGGGGTCAACTGAAAGTATCAAATCTGAGATTGATAGATTTTTTAGGTAATGGTATTAAGGATTATGGAATCAAGTGGATTTGAGATACAGATTAGCCATGGTTTAAATTGAAGGGCAGAACAGGCTCGAGGGGCTGAATGGCCTCCTCCTGTTGCAATGAACCAACACAAATGTCATTATGACTCAGAGATGGTCAATAGAATGTTGGTGCCGATACAGAGGGTGCATTGTGAAGAACCAGGAGCTATCATTCAAAGTAAAAGGAACTAATTGGCAAAATAATAATAAACTTCTCGAAATAGAAATACCACAAAGATGCACTAACCAGCTACTGGCATTCTATATTTTTGTTCTACAATCTAATTTTGTCTATGCTTTGTAGTTTTTATTCTGACATCACCAAAGAAAGCATTAATAAAATTGTAAATTCAAAAACAATACAACACCAACTCAGAAGATTATGGGTTACAACCCTCGCCTGTGAGTCACAAGGTTGTGGGTTCGAGTCCCACTCCAGGGATTTGAGCACTTCTATCTAGGCCGACACTCCCAGTGCAGTGCTGAGGGAGCGCCGCACTGTTGGAGGTGCCATCTTTCAGATGAGACCTTAAACCGAGGCCCCATCTGCTATTTTGAAGAATTGCAGGGGAGCTCTCCCCGGTGTCCTGGCCAATATTTATCCTTTAACCAACATCAATTAAAAAAAAACCCAGATTATCTGGCCATTATTGCATTGCTGTTTGTGGGAGCTTGCTATGCACAAATTGGCTGCTGTGTTGGCTGCCAACAGTGACTACACTCCAAAAGTACTTCATTGGCTGTAAAACGCTTTGGGACGTCCGGTGGTCGTGAATGGCACTCTATAATTGGGAGCTTTTTCTTTCTCTGAGTAGTGTAGCTAACTCCACTTTTCTGCGATATTTCTAGGCATTCAGAAATTATTTGACCCCATCAAACGTCACATCTGTGTAGATATTTATTGTTGTAGCAGATTTTTGGACATAATAAAGCCTAGGGGGACACTTGACTAGTATACCAAACATTTGTCCCCCTCGAATGAATTTTGTAAGAGACAATACCGATGCATTATTGTATGCTTGCCTTTACTGGTTGTAGGAAGCCTGACACTCTTTTTTCTCTCTGTGATAACAGGGGAATTAGGCCTCTTCTTTGTTTATAATGGCCTGTCACAATGCGAGGCTGGCTTATATCAAGAGCCCAGCCTTGAACGGTAATTGTATGAAAAGCTTTGTAAATCTCGTAATATAAGGACTGTTGCTAAGGCACGTGATGTAAAGTGACGTAATTTGTAAGATAAAGGAACCTTGCAGGCGATTTCAAATTGAGAAGTGGTTCAGCGGGCGCGGTTCTCTAACACTTCTCCCAAAGCTTTGTCTCCGATTTAATAAACCTCTCTTTAAATACAGTCTCGGAAATATTTTTCCACAACATTTATCGAAAAGTAAATTTGCGTTTCCAGTCATGCAAGGTTATGGTTTTTTTGTCATGTCCAATGCAATGGCATCATTATTTTCCTTTAGAATTTAAATTCTATGTTTTTTTCTGACTTGCAAAGCCGAACAAAAATCGATTGATCTCAGTTTTGAAATTTGCAATTGACCCTCAGCCTCAACAGCTTTATGAGGGAGAAAGTTCCAGATTTCCAGAACCTTTTGTGTGAAGAAGTACTTCCTGACATCAGCATAGGGGTACGGACTAGATCATAAGAATATAAGAAATAGGAGCAGGAGTAGGCCATACGGCCCCTCGAGCCTGCTCCACCATTTAATAAGATCATGGCTGATCTGATCATGGACTCAGCTCCACTTCCCTGCCCGCTCCCTATAACCCTTTACTCCCCTATTGCTCAAAAATCTGTCTATCTCCATCTTAAATTTATTCAATGTCCCAGCCTCCACAGCTCTCTGGGGCAGAGAATTCCACAGATTTACAACCCTCTGAGAGAAGAAATTTCTCCTCAGCTCAGTTTGAAATGGGCGGCTCCTTATTCTGAGACTATGTCCCCTAGTTCTAGTCTCCCCTTTGAGTGGAAACATCCTCTCTGCATCCACCTTGTCGAGCACCCTTATTATCTTATACGTTTCGATAAGATCACCTCTCATTCTTCTGAACTCCAATGAGTAGAGGCCCAACCTACTCAACCTTTCCTCATAAGTCAACCCCCTCATCTCCAGAATCAACCATGTGAACCTTCTCTGAACAGCCTCCAAAGTAAGTATATCCTTCCTTAAATATGGAGACCAAAACTGTACGCAGTACTCCAGGTGTAATCCGGGGGCCTGGACTAATGATCCGGACACTGAAGTTCAAATTCC
Organism: Pristiophorus japonicus; assembly: GCF_044704955.1. Taxonomy (NCBI): domain Eukaryota; kingdom Metazoa; phylum Chordata; class Chondrichthyes; family Pristiophoridae; genus Pristiophorus; species Pristiophorus japonicus. Next base: position 535,084,604 of record NC_091977.1, read on the forward strand.
ACTGCGGCAGCTGGGGAATTTAAGTTCAGCGAATTAAATAAATCTGGAATAAAAAGCTAGTATCAGTAATGGTGACCATGTAATGGTCGGATTGTCGTAAAAACCCATCCGTTTCACTAATGTCCTTTAACCGCTTCAAAGAAGCACGGACTGTAGCAGTTCAAGAAGTCGGCTCCCCACCACATTCGCAAGGACAATTAGGGATTGGCAATAAATACCGGCCTTGCCAGCGACGCCCACATCCCGTGAATGAATTAAAAAAACATTTATGTCATACATTTTACAAATTCTTTGTGCCAGGAAAGAGCCAGAGCTGTAAAATCCCATAACTCATTGAGTGTCAAGGAGTAGGCTTGATCGGCTGAATGTTCTCTTAATGCCGTGCTTTAGTTTGTTATAACAACAACAACAACCGCAATGTGTATTTATATAGCGCCTTTAACGTAGTGAATCGTCCCTAGGCGCTTCACGGGAGTAATATGAGATACTAATTTGACACCGAGCCGCATAAGGAGAAATTAGCGCAGGTCAAAGAGGTAGGATTTAAGGAGCGTCTTGAAGGAGGAAAGAGAGGTAGAGAGGCGGAGAGGTTTAGGGAGGGAGTTCCAGAGCTTGGGTCCCAGGCAACAGAAGGCACGACCACCGATGGTGGAGCGATTATAGTCAGGGATGCTCAAGAGGGCAGAATTATGGATTCTGCGAGCCAGGCGGGACATGAGTGCTTCCCCCGGCCCCTTCCGACCTCCCCCACCATCGGACTTCCCCCTGCCATACACTTCCAGCACCCCCACCCCTCCCCCCACCTCGGGACCAGACATCCTCCCCCCCTCCCCAGCCATCATCATCATCATAGGCAGTCCCTCGGAATCGAGGAAGACTTCCTTCCAATCTTAAAATGAGTTCCGAGGTGACTGAACAGTCCAATACGAGAACCACAGTCCCTGTCACAGGTGGGACAGACAGTGGTTGAGGGAAAGGGTGGGTGGGGAGTCTGGTTTGCCGCACGCTCCTTCCGCTGCCTGCGCTTGATTTCTGCATGCTCTCGGCGACGAGACTCGAGGTGCTCAGCGCCCTCCCGGATGCACTTCCTCCACTTAGGGTGGTCTTTGGCCAGGGACTCCCAGGTATCGGTGGGGATGTTGCAATTTATCAGGGAGGCTTTGAGAGTGTCCTTGAAACATTTCCTCTGCCCAACTTTGGCTCGCTTGCCGTGAAGGAGTTCCGAGTAGAGCTCTTGCTTTGGGAGCCTCGTGTCTGGCGTGCGAACAATGTGGCCTGTCCAGTGGAGCTGATCAAGTGTGGTCAGTGCTTCAATGCTGGGGATGTTGGCCTGGTCGAGGGCGCTAATGTTGGTGTGTCTGTCCTTCCAGGGGATTTGTAGGATCTTGCGGAGACATCATTGGTGGTATTTCTCCAACGACTTGAGGTGTCTGCTGTACATGGTCCATGTCTCTGAGCTATACAGGAGGGCGGGTATTAATACAGCCCTGTAGACCATGAGCTTGGTGGTAGATTTGAGGGCCTGTTCTTCAAACACTCTTTTCCTCAGGCGGCCGAAGGCTGCACTGGCGCCAATTTCTGCTCTTGTTGATAAGAGGCTCCCGAGGTATGGGAAATGGTCCACATTGTCCAGGGCCGCGCCATGGATCTTGATGACTGGAGGGCAGTGCTGTGCGGTGAGGACAGGATGGTAGACGATCTTTGTCTTATGGATGTTTAGTGTAAGGCCCGTGCTTTCGTACGCCTCAATAAATACGTCGACTATGTCCTGGAGTTCAGCCTCCGTCTGTGCACAGACGCAGGCATCGTCCGCGTACTGTAGCTCGATGACAGAGGTTGGGCTGGTCTTGGACCTGGCCTGGAGACGGTGAAGGTTGAACAGGTTCCCACTGGTTCTGTAGTTTAGTTCAACTCCAGCGGGGAGCTTGTTGACTGTGAGGTGGAGCATGGCAGCGAGGAAGATTGAGAAGAGGGTTGGGGCGATGATGCAGCCATTTGACTCCGGTCCGGACCTGAATTGGGTCTGTGATGGATCTGTTGGTAAGGATCACGGCCTGCATGTCGTCGTGGAGCAGGCGGAGAATGATGAACTTTTGGGGGCAACCGAAATGGAGGAGGACGCTCCATAGACCCTCGCGGTTGACAGGTCGAAGAAGGCCATGTATAAGGGCTGGCGCTGCTCCCTGCATTTTTCCTGCAGCTGTCGCGCTGCAAAGATCATGTCCGTTGTGCCCCGTAGGGGACAAAATCCGCACTGTGACTCCGGGAGGAGCTCCTCGGCCACAGGGAGAAGACGGTTGAAGAGGTCTCTAGCAACAACTTTCCCAGTGGCTGATAGCAGGGAGATTCCTCTGTAGTTGCAGCAGTCGGACTTGTCCCCTTTTTTAAAGATGGTCACGATCACTGCATCTCTGAGATCTCCCGGCATGCTCTCCTCCCTCCAGATGAGAGAGATGAGATCATGTATTCGCGCCAACAGCGGCTCTCCGTCATACTTTAGTGCCCCAGCAGGGATTTCATCCGCTCCCGTGGCCTTGTTGTTTTTAGCTGTCTTATGGCTTTTTCTACCTCGTGCAGTGTTGGGGTTTTACTGAGGTGGTGGCGGGTAGCATGCTCCTCGATTGAGGAGATCTTCGAAATGTTCCTTCCAGCGGGCCCTGACTGCCTCAGTGTCCTTGATGAGTGTTTCCCCGTTCTTGGCCAGCAGTGGGATGGGGCCTTGGGAGTTTGGGCTGTAGGTGCCCTTGACTGCGATGAAGAATCCTCGCACATAAAGGCTGTCGACTAGCTGCTGTATCTCCTGTGCTTTCTCCATCTTTACGTCCCGTGTTTTTTGTTGGGTCTCAGCCTTGAGCCATCTGTAATGCTGCTATGCTGCTCCCCGCCATACACTCGGAGCCCAGGAGGGGCGTGAGTTCTGGGCCCAGAAGAGGCGAGGGCCCAGGGGCAGCACGGGCCCAGCCCAGACTGCGATATGTGTGCGCACTGGGTCCGTGCAGCAGAGCTGGCCTCCAGTCGTCCTGGTTAACCCTTGCCACTGGACCAAGACCGAGCTCTGTCAAGCCCGTGTGGTGGCTGGTGTGCAACGGTCACCCCACGTAAAAAAAATCCACGCACAGGCATCTTCCACCCTTCAACATGGAGTTCGGGATCTGGAATATTAGGTTCTTCACTGAAACACCTGTGAACTCATCTTTTTTTGGCGTGGAAGTAAGTCATCCTCGCTTCGAGGAACTGCCTATGTTGATGATAATATCAAAAAATCTATCAATCTCAGCCTTGAATATACTCAATGCTTTAGCATCCACAACCCCCTGGGGTGGAGAATTCCAAAGATTCACCACCCTCTGTGTTATGTATACAATGAAGGTACAAACTGAGTACTGTTTAACGGAACAAGGTTCACCCTTGGCTCTGCTTCATTACGGCCCAATGTGCCTGACTCACAAAATGGCTGGCCTTTTATACCAGAGCAGCACCATGTGCGTCCAACAATTATGCCATCTGGTGGCTACAAACAGCATGTACATATATATATGACCCTCTGAGTGCAGAAATTCCTCATCAGGAGATCAAAATATTGCACGGTTCTGTTTTTTTCAAAATATTGCTACTTCTGATGATTTGTACAACAAGTTGTATTTCTATAGCGCCTTCACTGTTGTAAAACATCCCAAGGCGCTTCACAGCATCATTATCAAACAACATTTGACAAAGTACCGCACAAGGAGAGGTGGGCGGAGGCTTATAAGCAGAAAGCTAAGGAGGAGATGGAGGCAACCATCTTCACTCAGGGGGTCGTGAATCTTTGGAATTCTCTACCCCAGAGGGGTGTGGAGGCTCAGTTGTAAGTATATTCAAGGCTGAAATCGATGGATTTTTGGCCTCCAGGGGAATCTCGGGATATGGGGATAGTGCAGGAAAGTGGAGTTGAGGTAGAAGATCAGCCAAATTTCTTATTAATTGGCGGAGCAGGCTCGAGGGGCCGAATGGCCGACTACTGCTCCTATTTCTTACTTATGTTCTTATGTTACGGCAAAAAAAAATCGAAGAGCAAGTTATTATTTAAATGGAGAAAGATTGCAAAGTGCCGCAGTACAGCGGGACCTGGGGGTACTTGTGCATGAAACACAAAAGGATAGTATGCAGGTACAGCAAGTGATCAGGAAGGCCAATGGAATCTTGGCCTTTATTGCAAAGGGGATGGAGTATAAAAGCAGGGAAGTCTTGCTACAGCTATACAGGGTATTGGTGAGGCCACACCTGGAATACTGCGTGCAGTTTTGGTTTTCATATTTACAAAAGGATATACTTGCTTTGGAGGCAGTTCAGAGAAGGTTCACTCGTTTGGTTCCGGGGCTGAGGGGGTGGACTTATGAGGAAAGGTTGAGTAAGTTGGCCCTCTACTCATTGGAATTCAGAAGAATGAGAGGTGATCTTATCGAAACGTATAAGATTATGAGGGGGCTTGACACGGTGGATGCACAGAGGATATTTCCACTGATGGGGGAGACTAGGACTAGGGGGCATAATCTGAGAATAAGGGGCCGCCCATTTATAACTGAGATGAGGAAGAATTCCTTCTCTCGGAGGGTTGTAACTTTGTGGAATTTGCTGCCTCAGAGAGCTGTGGAAGCCGGGACATTGAATATATTTAAGACAGAGATAGACAGACACAGGCAGCAAGAATCTCGTACCTGTTGGACAAGAGCAAAGGCTGGGGCTCGTCCATCACTACCTCCTGAGTCCCCAGACCTGCCTCGCTCATAGTCACACCCTCCTGTCCCTGACCACGGACCAAATTTGAAGTATTTAGCCTAAGGGGTGTAACTGCCTCCTGTAACGCCGTAACTCCCCCTCTCCCTGATGTGTCGCAGTGTCTGCAGCTCGGACTCTAGCTCATCAACACGGAGCCCAAGTTCCTCGAGCTGCAGACACTTGGAGCAGATGTGGTCGCCGCGGCCCTCGATGGGGTCGACCAGCTCTTTTGTCGGACTGCCGCTGGGGTTGGGTCTCGCGATCTTTTGTAGGCTGCAAGGGTACCCATATAATGCGGTAAACCACATGCGTTCACGCAAACATTGTGGCACGGATGGCTACAAAATAAGGGCATTGTAATTTAGAATGGTACAGGTTACACCTCCGTTATCCGGGACTCTCTTATCCGGAACCACCCCTGGTCCGGCACCATTCCCGGCCACCAGGTGGCGCAGCAGCAGGTAAAATGTTTCCGTACTCACCAATATTCTCTGCTCTCCTGAAGACGGAGACTCCTTCCTCGGTCCGATTCTGAAGGCACTGGTTGCCTAAGTGGCCTTGAGGGTGGGTATTCAAGTTCGGGGGGGGGAGGGGGAGGTAGAGAGGGAGCGGTTCAACCTGCACTATTAATAATTATATTTTAAATTAAATTATAAATAAAAGCTTGATAAGTTAGTGTATTCCCTCCTGCCCTCGCAGCTGTGCCAAACAAAAAGAAAATACCTCTTTGTTACTTCCAATGAGTCTTGGTTGCAGGGGGAGGGGGTGGCGGGGAAGCGGTGGATCACGGGATCGGGGATATCTGTATCGGGGCTGGCTGGGGCTGGGGCTGGCATTTGTGAAAGACGATAGAACACGTGACCTACCCTCGTCCGGCAAAATCCCTTATCCGGCACAGGTCAGGTCCTGAGGCTGGCAGATAACGGTGGTTCAACCTGTAGTTATTTTTTTGAACCAAGGCAATTACCCCAAGTGTTCCCCAGAGAGTGGTGAGAATGTGGAGCTCGCTCCCAAAGCAAGCGCTCTACTCGGAACTCCTGCACTGCAAGCGAGCCAAAGGTGGGCAGAGGAAACGTTTCAAGGACACCCTCAAAGCCTCCCTTGATAAAATGCAACATCCCCACTGACACCTGGGAGTCCCTGGCCAAAGACCAGTCCGCCCTAAGTGGAGGAAGAGCATCCGGGAGGGCGCTGAGCACCTCGAGTCTCGTCGCCGAGAGCATGCAGAAACCAAGCGCAGGCAGCGGAAGGAGCGTGCGGCAAACCAGACTCCCCACCCACCCTTTCCTTCAACCACTGTCTGTCCCACCTGTGACAGAGACTGTAATTCCTGTATTGGACTGTTCAGTCACCTGAAAACTCACTTTTAGAGTGGAAGCAAGTCTTCCTCGATTCCAAGGGACTGCCTAAGAAGAAAGGAAGAAGAAGAATAAACAAACTAGTTTTTCATAGCAATGTGTTGCTATGAATTCTTAAGCATAGAACCGGCACGGACCTGTTGGGCCGCTCGGCTTGTTTCTGTGCTGTAAATTCTATGTCACATTCTTGTCAGGGTGCCGATCTCCATGACACTGCCACTGCAGTAGCTGCAATCTGTATTCCTGCGCCTTGCAGAAATAGCCAGGCGAAGCCCGTGTTAACCACTTGTCCTGTGGCAAAGAGCATATAAAACAATCGATAAACTAGTGCGGACAAACATGCTTCATTTTAGTCACAGCCCGTACAGCTCAATCACAGGAACCTGGAGAGGCTCATGCACAGCTCCCCACAGTCTGGTGTTTGCAAACCCTCTTCAGCTTCTGATCCTGATGCCCTGGACCAGCCTGAACACTCATCCCTGAAACTGTGTCCGTGCGACGGGAAATTAATTCTGAACTTGGGGAAAATCTGTATCACCGACAGTCAGAAAGCTGTGCACAATTATATTTCATCATCATCATAGGCAGTACCTCGGAATCGAGGAAGACTTGCTTCCACTCTGAAAATGAGTCCTTAGGTGGCTGAACAGTCCAATGCGAGAACCACAGTCCCTGTCACAGGTGGGACAGACAGTGGTTGAGGGAAAGGGTGGGTGGGGAGTCTGGTTTGCCGCACGCTCCTTCCGCTGCCTGCGCTTGCTTTCTGCATGCTCTCGGCGACGAGACTCGAGGTGCTCAGCGCCCTCCCGGATGCACTTCCTCCACTTAGGGCGGTCTTTGGCCAGGGACTCCCAGGTGTCGGTGGGGATGTTGCATTTTATCAGGGAGGCTTTAAGGGTGTCCCTTGTAATGATTCCTCTGCCCACCTTTGGCTCGTTTGCCGTGCAGGAGTTCTGTGTAGAGTGCTTGCTTTGGGGAGTCTCGTGTCTGGCATGCGAACAATGTGGCCCGCCCAACGGAGCTGATCAAGTGTGGTCAGTGCTTCAATGCTGGGGATGTTGGCCTGGTCGAGGACGCTAAAAAGCGTGCAGCAAACCTGTCCCACCCTCCCTTACCATCAACGACTATCTGTCCCACCTGTGACAGGGATTGTGGCCAGGGTATTGGAGGTAGCATCGTTCGGAGGCTCAGCCCGGAAATCGGCGCGGTCCCGGCCTGCAATACCATCAGCTACTGCAGGAGGGCGACGGCTGCGAAGCCCGGTCGCTGATTGCAGTGCGGGCAGGCACAGCAGGAGGGCCGAAGGAGCGGCAAAAGTCCATAGAGGGATGTGACCAGGGCCCAGGAGAGGCGAGGGCCCAGGGGAGGCGAGGGCCCAGGGGCAGCACGGGCCCAGCCCACACTGCGATATGTGCGCGCACTGGGTCCGTGCAGCAGAGCAGGTCTCCAGTCGTCCTGGTTAACCCTTGCCACTGGACCAAGACCTAGCTCTGTCAAGCCCGTGTGGTGGCTGGTTTGCAACAGCCACCCCACGTTAAAAAAATCCACGCACAGGCATCTTCCACCCTTCAACATGTAGTTTGGTATCTGGAATATTAGGTCCTTCATTGTAACACCTGTGAACTCACCCCTTTTTGGTGTGGAAGCAAGTCATCTTCGATACGAGGGACCGTATATGATGATGATGATGACTTCCAGGTGTCGGTGGGGATGTTGCACTTTTTCAGGGAGGCTTTGTAACGTGTCCGTGTAATGTTTCCTCTGCCCACTTTTGTCTCATTTGCCGTGAAGGAGTTCTGAGTAGAGCGCTTGCTTTGGGAGTCTCGTGTCTGGCATGCGAACTATGTGGCCTGCCCAGCGGAGCTGATCGAGTGTGGTCAGTGCTTCAATGCTGGGGATATTGGTCTGGTCGAGGACGTTAATGTTCTCCCAGGGGATTTGTAGGATCTTGGGGAGACATCGTTGGTGGTATTTCTCCAGCGACTTGAGGTGTCTACTGTACATGGTCCGTGTCTCTGAGCCATACAGGAGGGCGGGTATTACTACAGCCCTGTAGACCATGAGCTCGGTGGCAGTTTTGAGGGCCTGGTCTTCGAACACTCTTTTGTCAAAGGCTGCACTGGCGCACTGGAGGCGGAACTGAATCTCGTCGTCACTGTCTGCTCTTTTTGATAAGAGGCTCCCGACAGCCTGCATGTCATCGTGGAGCGATCGTCACCACAATTTTATTTATCGTTCAGGGGGCTTGCTGGATTTTACGAGTTTCCTCATTTCAGACATAAAATGTGCTGGGAGGCCGATTAGGAGCCTTACACGATCAATCCCGCCCGGGTGTTAACGTCTGCTCTCTCAACCAATAAAAGGACAGGATTCAATCTATCTACTGACGTAGGGAGGGTAATAGTTGCCTTCCAGTGAGTTACAGAGTAGTACTCCAGCTGAGCGCTTGGAGTGACGTTGGAAATCACTTGAGCTTTGTGCTCCTGATTGATGTGTGTGACCTGAGCCCCTGAAGTTTGATTGCTGACTTGAATCCAGGGAGCTGTGTTTCATTATCGTGTACGCTCTGCTTCAAATCGTGAGGTTTCTTTGAAATGACTTTTCTTGCTATTCCGGATCCACTTTATTGGAATGAACACAAGATGAAGGTTGGTAGTTGATTCTCATATCATAGAATCATAAAACATGCAGCATGAAAGGAGGTCATTTCGGCCCATCGTGTCCCTGCCGGCCGACAAAGAGCTATCCAGCCTAATCCCACTTTCCAGCTCTTGGTCCGTAGCCCTGTAGGTTACAGGTGGATGTGGTGTATTTGGATTTCCAGAAGGCATTTGACAAGGTGCCACATATAAGGTTACTGCACAAGATAAAAGTTCATGGGATTGGGGGTAATATATTAGCATGGATAGAGGATTGGCTAACTAACAGAAAACAGAGAGTCGGGATAAATGATTCATTCTCTGGTTGGCAATCAGTAACTAGTGGGGTGCCGCATGGATCAGTGCTGGGACCCAACTATTTACAATCTATATTAACGACTTGGAAGAAGGGACCGAGTGTAACGTAGCCAAGATTGCTGACAATACAAAGATGGGAGGATAAGCAATGTGTGAGGAGGACACAAAAAATCTGCAAAAGGACATAGACAGGCTAAGTGAGTGGGCAAAAATTTGGGCCACACACACGTGACTTCCGACAATGGCGCCACCTGGTGGCTAGTAACCCCAAACATACATGGTGATAGAGGCAGAAACCCTCACCACATTTAAAAAGTACTTGGATGTGCACTTGAACATAAGAACATAAGAAATAGGAGCAGGAGTAGGCCATACAGCACCTCGAGCCTGCTCCGCCATTTAATACGATCATGGCTGATCCGATCATGGACTTGGGTCCACTTCCCTGCCTGCTCCCCATAACCCCTTAATCCTTTATCGTTTAAGAAACTATCTATCACTGGAAGAGGTTCTACATCGTCTGGACAAAGTGGGACTCAGACTGAAACGTTTGAAGTGCATCTTCATGGCACCGGAAGTCGAATTCCTGGGGAGGAAATTTGCTGTTGACAGCATCAGGCCCACGGACTCGAAAACCAAGGCCTTCAAAAATGCACCCAAGCCTCGGAATGTGACGGAGCTGCGTTCGTTCATTGGTCTACTCAACTACTTCAGTAATTTCCTACCTAGATTGAGCGCTTCATTAGAGCCACTGCACATGCTGCTAAGAAAAGGCGACAACTGGGTTTGGGGTGCGTCTCAAGATAGAGCTTTTGAGAAAGCTATTAATCTGCTTTGCTCTAACAAGCTGCTGGTACATTATGATCCATGTAAGCGTCTAATATTGGCCTGTGATGCTTCGTCATATGGAGTTGGTTGTGTGCTCCAACAAGCTAATGAGTCGGGTAGACTACAACCTGTTGCGTATGCTTCAAAACGTTTGTCTAAGATGGAAAGAGCCTACAGCATGGTAGAGAAAGAAGCACTAGCCTGTGTGTATGGGGTTAAAAAAATGCATCAGTACCTGTTTTGGTCTTCGGTTTGAACTGGAAACAGATCACAAGTCACTCATTTCATTGTTTTCGGAAAACAAAGGTATCACTACGAATGCATCGTCCCGCATCCCGAGGTGGGCGCTGACATTATCTGCCTATGATTATGTCATTCACCATAGGCCTGGCACCGTGAATTATGCCGATGCACTGAGCCGTCTGCCGTTGCCCACACCGGAGGTGGAGACACCACAACCTGCAGACCCACTGTTAGTTATGGATGCTTTTGAAAGTGAAGGAACCCCTGTCACGGCTCAACATATTAAGACCTGGACCAACTAGGACCCGATATTATCAGTTGTGAAATGTTGTGTCCTTAGTGGTGATTGGTCTGCCATACCCAAGCAAATGGGTGATGAGACCAAACCTTACAACCGTCGCAAAGATGAACGATCCATTCAGTCAGATTGTTTATTGTGGAGTAATCGTGTTGTTATACCTAAGAAAGGCAGAGAGAAATTTGTACATGATCTACATAGCACGCATCCTGGTATTGTCATGATGAAAGCCATTGCCAGGTCTCATGTATGGTGGCCTGGAATTGACTCTGATCTGGAATCATGTGTGCACCAGTGCAACACTTGCATGCAGCTAAGTAAAGTACCAGCGGAATCGCTGCTGAGTCTGTGGTTGTGGCCATCTAAACCATGGTCCAGGATCTACATCGACTTTGCAGATCCCTTCCTGGGAAAGATGTTGTTAGTTATGGTGGATGCATATTCCAAGTGGATAGAGTGTATAATCATGTCATCCAGTACATCCACAGCTACCATTGAGAGCCTTTACGTCATGTTTGCCACTCACGGTCTGCCCGACATCATTGTAAGTGACAGCGGACCTTGCTTCACCAGTCTGGAGTGTCAAGAGTTCATGAAACTCAATGGTATCAAACATGTGAGCTCAGCACCATTCAAACCCACATCTAATGGTCAAGCAGAGCGTGCAGTCCAAACCATCGAGCAGAGTATGAAACGTGTAACTCAAGGTTCACTGCAAACTCGCTTGTCATGCATATTGCTTAGTTACAGGACAAGACCCCACACGCTTACCGGGGTCTCCCCTGCTGAACTATTGATGAAGAGAGGTCTCAAGACTAAGCTCTCTCTTGTCCATCCTGACTTGAACGATCATGTTGAATACAAACGTCAAAGTCAGCAGTGAAATCATGATCGCGCTGCTGTGTCACACGACATTTCTGCTAACGATCCTGTGTATGTACTAAATTATAGTCAAGGTCCCAAGTGGATCGGCGGTACTGTTACGGCCAAGGAGAGTAACAGAGTGTTTATCGTCAAGTTCAAGAATGGGAAAACATGCAGGAAACATGTTGATCAGCGGCACACGGATGAACCGGAACAGTTTGAGGAAGACACAATCAGTGACCAACCAACCTACCCTCAGTCATCAGAGGACTCCGCTGTCATCAATGAATCGGGACTTTCAATCCCTGACATGGTCATTGCCACTCCCATCAGATCGGCTACCCAGCCCCCAGTCATAACAGACTCAGAACACTCACCCAAGGCTGGAGTTGAACTGAGACAATCAACTCGAGAGAGGAAAGCCCCAGATTGTCTCAATTTGTAAAAAGACCGTTATTAATATCTTAAAGGGGGATATTGTCGTGTATGTATGCTTGGGGTTACTAGCCACCAGGTGGTGCCACTGCCAGAGGTCATTGGGCTGTGCGCACGTGTGTGCAGCCCAGGTATAAAAGGCCAGCCATCATGTAATGTAATCACTTTGGGCCCAAATAAAGCAGAGCCAAGATTGTACCTGTGTTAGTTTACAGTATTCAGTCTATCGAGTTATTACATATATAACACCACCCTTTCAGGCAGTCTCACCACTCTCCAGGTAAAGACGTTTCTTCTGAATTCCCTCTCTGCGTCGCTCTCCTCCTTTAAGATGCTCCTTAAAACCTATCTCTTTGACCGAGCTTCTGGTTACCTGTCCTCGTATCTCCATATGTGGTTCGGTGTTAAATTTTGTGTGCTAAGATCAGCCATGATATTGAATGGCAGAGCAGGCTCGAGGGGCCGAATGGCCCACTCTTGCCCTAATTCTTATATTCTTATGTTCTAACACTCCTGTCACCTGTCTCCTTCCCCTGCCTCAGCTCCTCTGCTGCAGAAACCCTCACCCGTGCCTTTGTTACCTCCATACTGTTTTATTCCCACGCTCTCCTGTCCGGACGTGTGTCACACCTTCCACCCTCCGTAAACTAGTGCTTGTCCAAAACTCTGCTTCCCGTATCCTAACTTGTACCAAGTCCTGCTCACCCATCACCCCCTGTGCTCACTGCCCCGTGTCCTAACTCGCACCGAGTCCTGCTCACCCATCACCTTCTGTGCTCACTGCCCCATGTCCTAACTCGCACCGAGTCCTGCTCACCCATCACCCCCTGTGCTCACTGCCCCGTGTCCTAACACGCACCGAGTCCCACTCACCCATCACCCCCTGTGCTCACTGCCCCGTGTCCTAACACGCACCGAGTCCCACTCACCCATCACCCCCTGTGCTCACTGCCCCGTGTCCTAACACGCACCGAGTCCTGCTCACCCATCACCTTCTGTGCTCGCTGCCCCGTGTCCTAACTCGCACCGAGTCTCGTTTGCCCATCGCCCCCTGTGTTCGCTGTTCTAGCCCAGTTGGTTTCATTCTTTCTTTCTTTCTTTCTTTCTTTATGTCTTTCTCTCTCTCTCTGTTTCGTTTTCTCTTTCTTTCTTTCTGTAATCTTACAAAATACACGGCATCGAAAAACATTGTTTGTCCTTGAAAGATTGTTCTCACGCTCAGGATGTAGGAGAGGTGTTTGTTTTTGGCAGGTGTTTAGCAATAAATCCAGTAAATTCCCAGTGTGCTACAGTATCTTACTTCATTCAGCATTCCCACTTGTAGCGAGTTTCTGGTATACTCTATTCCAATCATAAATTAATCAATTATTGATGTGAAAATGAGACTATCGGAGTCAGAAGGTTGCGGGTCCAAGTACTACTCCATGGATTTGAGCACAAAATCTAGATTAACGCTCCCAGCGCAGTGCTGAGGGAGCACTGCACGGCACTATTTCGAAGAAGAACAGGGCAGTTCTCCCCGGTGTCCTGGCCAATATTTATCCCTCAATCAACATAACAAAAACAGATTACCTACCCTACATAAACTAGAGGTGATCCAAAACTTGGCTGCCCCGTGTCCTAACTCGCACCAAGTCCTGTTCATCCATCATCCCTGTGCTCGCTGCCCCGTGTCCTAACTCGCACCAAGTCCTGTTCATGTTCATCCATCATCCCTGTGCTCACTGACCCCGTGTCCTAACTCGCACCAAGTCCTGTTCATGTTCATCCATCATCCCTGTGCTCGCTGACCTACATTGGCTTCCGGTCCGGCAGTGCCACGTTTTGAAAATTCTCAACCTTGTGTTCAGATCCCTCCGTGGCCTCGCCCTTCCTTATCTCTGTCACCACCTCCAGGCCCACAACCCTCCAAGATCTCTGCACTCCTCCAATTCTGGTCTCTTGAGCGTCCCTGATTTTAATCGTTCAACCATTGGCGGCCACGCCTTCAGCTGCCTGGACCCCGAGCTCTGGAATTCTCACCCTAAACCTCTCCGCCTCTCCACCTCTCTCTCCTCCTTTAAAGTGCTCCTTAAAACATACCTCTTTGACCAAGCATTTGGTGATCTGTTCTCATAGCTCCTTATAGAATTATAGGATCATAGAAATTAACAGCACGGTAGGAGACCATTTTGGCCCATTGTGTCCGTGCCGGCCGATCAAGAGCTACCCAGCCTAATCCCACTTTCCAGCTCTAGGTCGGTAGCCCTGTAGGTTACGGCATTTCAGGTGCACATCCGAGTATCATTTTAAATGTGGTGAGGGTTTCTGCCTCTACCACCCTTTCAGGCAGTGAGTTCCAGACCCCCACCACCCTCTGGGTGAAGAAATTTCCCCTCAAATCCCCTCTAAACCTCCCCCCAATTACTTTAAATCTATGCCATATTTAAATTATGTGGCTCGGTGTCAAATTTTATTTGATAATCGCTCCTGTAACAGGCCTTGGGATGTTTTACTGCATTAAAGGTGCCGTATAATTGTGAGTTGTTTTTGTTTTAGGTCCTTAGAGTGGGAGCTGGCTTGGAGCTATGCCAGACTTTTAAAATGTCTTACTATAGTGAATTACAGAATAATTCATAGCATGTATTATCATAGCTGTTCAGAGAAGGTTCACTCGGTTGATTCCGGGGATGAGGGGGTTGACTTATGAAGATAGGTTGAGTAGGTTGGGCCTCTACTCATTGGCGTTCAGAAGAATGAGAGGTGATCTTATCGAAACATATAAGAAAATGAGGGGGCTCGACAAGGTCGATGCAGAGAGGGTATTTCCACTCATTGGGGAAACTAAACTAGGGGATATAGTCTTAGAATAAGGGGGGCCCATTTAAAACTGAGATGAGGAGGAATTTCTTCTCTCAGAGGGTTGTGAATCTGTGGAATTCTCTGCCCCAGAGAGCTGTGGAGGCTGGGTCATTGAACATATTTAAGGCAGAGATAGACAAACTTTTGAGCGATAAGGAAGTAAAGGGTTCTGGGGAGCGGGCAGGGAAGTGGAGCTGAGTCCATGATCAGATCAGTCATGATCGTATAAAAGGGGCCAAATGGCCGACTCCTGCTCCTATTTCTTAAGTTCTGATGTTCTTATAGTAACAATTGTACTGAACATTATTGGCCAGTAAAATTAATTAAAGTCAGTTTGTTTGAGTGACAGTGATATTCAGAATATGTTGCCTGTCTGGTTATCTCTGCAATTGCTTATGGTTGTCCCAACACTGTGCTGCCTCCTTATTGGTCCTGTGGGATGACATCACAAGTGAGTTAACAAGGGTATCATTAGCATGCAAGCCACATTGTCAACCATGGCCTGTGAGTCAGAAGCAAGTTGTGAGTTCAAGCCCCACTCTCGAGTCTTGAGCACAAAATCTATGTGTGCAGTGCTGAGGGAGTGCCGCACTGTCAGAGGTGCCGTCTTTCAGGGGAAAGGTTGAACTGAGGCCCCTCTGCCCTCTCAGCTGGATGCAAAAGATCCCATAGGCAGTATTTCGAAGAAACATAGAAACATAGAAAATAGGTGCAGGAGTAGGCCATTCAGCCCTTCGAGCCTGCATCACCATTCAATATGATCATGGCTGATCATGCAACTTCAGTATGCCATTCCTGCTTTCTCTCCATACCCCTTGATCCCTTTAGCTGTAAGGGCCACATCTAACTCCCTTTTGACTATATCTAACAAACTGGCCTCCACAACTTTCTGTGGTAGAGAATTCCACAGGTTCACAATTCTCTGAGTGAAGAAGTTTCTCCTCATCTCGGTCCTAAATGGCTTACCCCTTATCCTTAGACTGTGACCCCTGGTTCTGGACTTCCCCAACATCGGGAACATTTTTCCTGCATCTAACCTGTCCTTCCTCAGATTAGGTGACCAAAACTGTACACAATCCTCAAGGTGTGGTCTCACCAAGGCCCTGTACAACTGCAGTAAGATCTCCCTGCTGCTATACTCAAATCCCCTCGCTATGAAGGCCAACATACCATTTGCCTTCTTTACCGCCTGCTGTACCTGCATGCCAACCTTCAATGACTGATGAACCATGACACCCAGGTCTCGTTGCACCTCCCCATTTCCTAATCTGTCACCATTCAGATAATATTCTGTCTTTGTGATTTTGCCCCCAAAGTGGATAACCTCACATTTATCCACATTATACTGCATCTGCCATGCATTTGCCCACTCACCTAACCTGTCCTAACCTGGGGGACAGGGGAGTTCTCCCTGGTGTCCTGGCCAATATTTATCCCTCAATCAACATCACTAAAAAACAGTGGGCTAGAAAGTGGGTTGGACAGCGCCCCTTGCTACAGGGGCGCTAAAGGGTTTGCAGCCGTGAGCGGTGGCATTTGCGCTGCTCGGCTAATTCGGCGTGCCGGTACCGGCAGCGTTGAGGAGTATCGCCCGGGAGAACCGCGCCAGTGTGCAACGCCCCCGGTATCGACACGGAGGCAACATTTGGTTTGCGCGCCCGTAGCGCCCCCTAGTGACCCCGCCTGAGAAAGCCGGGTGTGCAGAGCTGTCCCTGGGGGCGCTCAGGGAAGGAACAACTGCCTGAGGTAAGTGTGATCGATTTTATTTGTAATTTTTTTGTGCGGTTCACCATTATTTGGGGTGATTAATTGAAATGGGACATAACATAAGAACATAAGAAATAGGAGCAGGAGTCGGCCATCTGGCCCCTCGAGCCTGCTCCGCCATTCAATAAGGTCATGGCTGATCTGATCATGGACTCGGCTCCACTTCCCTGCCCGCTCTCCATAACCCTTTACTCCCTTCTCACTCAAAAGTCTGTCTGTCTCCCCTTTAAATATATTCAATGTCCCAGCTTCCACAGCTCTCTGGGGCAGAGAAACCCACAGCTTTACAACCCTCTGAGAGAAGAAATTCCTCCTCATCTCAGTTTGAAATATGCAGCCCCTTTTCTGAGACTATGTCCCCTAGTTTTAGTTTCCCCTATGACTGTAAATATCCTCTCTGCATCCAATTTGTTGAGCCTCCTCATTATCTTATATGTTTCGATAAGATCACCTTTCATTTTTCTAAACTCCAATGAGTAGAGGCCCAACCTACTCAACCTATCTTCATA
Organism: Pristiophorus japonicus; assembly: GCF_044704955.1. Lineage (NCBI taxonomy): Eukaryota > Metazoa > Chordata > Chondrichthyes > Pristiophoridae > Pristiophorus > Pristiophorus japonicus. Next base: position 535,101,462 of record NC_091977.1, read on the forward strand.
TGTCAACCCCCTCATCTCCGGAATCAACCGAGTGAACCTTCTCTGAACTGCCTCCAATACAATTATATCCTTTCTTAAATACGGAGACCAAAACTGCACGCAGTACTCCAGGTGTGGCCTCACCAATACCCTGTACAGTTGTAGCAGGACTTCTCTGCTTTTATACTCTGTCCCCCTTTGCAATAAAGGTCAACATTCCACTTGCCTTCCTGATCACTTGCTGTACCTGCATGCTAACTTTTTTGTGGACAAGTGGGGCTAGGCTAACATTATAATACAGGTTGAGCTTCCAAAATCCGGAGTTCCGTAATCCGGATGTTCCAGAAACCGGACTCCGGACCGATTGGTTGCAGTGTTGTCCTGAATCTGTAAAATGTTCCGGAATCCGGACATCCTGTCAAACCGCTTCCGCCATCAGCTGGGCCCAATGAAAAGTCAAAAAATGAAATCCAATTACTGTACAGTTACTAAAATTGCAAGAATAAAAACGCCAATCCTACCTGTTCCAGGCCAGGTCTTCACCGTCACTGCACCGTTGCTCCTGGATCCGCAGCAACTCCGCACAGCACACAGACCCTTCGGCCAGAATCAACCAAGCTCCCGCACGCAAGTCCTCTCCCGCGCGTGTGCAAGTCCCCGGCCAGAATCAAACTCTGCACAGCACACTGTAGCTCCCCAAAGCAGCAACCGCGCTATTGGATCGCCATTCCCATGACTCCGAGCGCAGCTCACCCGACCTCACCCGAGCTGACCCATCATCACCCGAGCTGACCCATCATCACCCGAGCTGACCCATCATCACCCGAGCTGACCCGACCTCACCCGAGCTGACCCATCATCACCCGAGCTGACCCATCATCACCCGAGCTGACCCATCATCACCCGAGTTGACCCATCATCACCCGAGCTGACCCATCATCACCCGAGCTGACCCGACCTCACCCGAGCTGACCCGACCTCACCCGAGCTGACCCATCATCACCCGAGTTGACCCGACCTCACCCGAGTTGACCCATCATCACCCGAGCTGACCCGACCTCACCCGAGCTGACCCGACCTCACCCGAGCTGACCCATCATCACCCGAGCTGACCCGACCTCACCCGAGTTGACCCATCATCACCCGAGCTGACCCGACCTCACCCGAGCTGACCCGACCTCACCCGAGCTGACCCATCATCACCCGAGCTGACCCGACCTCACCCGAGTTGACCCATCATCACCCGAGCTGACCCATCATCACCTGAGCTGACCCGACCTCACCCGAGCTGACCCGACCTCACCCGAGCTGACCCATCATCACCCGAGCTGACCCGACCTCACCCGAGCTGACCCATCATCACCCGAGCTGACCCATCATCACCCGAGCTGACCCATCATCACCCGAGCTGACCCGACCTCACCCGAGCTGACCCATCATCACCCGAGCTGACCCATCATCACCCGAGCTGACCCATCATCACCCGAGCTGACCCGACCTCACCCGAGCTGACCCATCATCACCCGAGCTGACCCATCATCACCCGAGCTGACCCGACCTCACCCGAGCTGACCCATCATCACCCGAGCTGACCCGACCTCCTATTTTAGCCTTCAATCTCCCCATCTTCTCGTTCTGCACTTAACAATGAGTAATTTTCCAAAGCTTCTGAATAATACTTTAATTTTTTCCAAGCTTCTAAATAAACTAGCTATCTCGAAAGATATCTGTGGTCATGTATCCCAGCATGCCAATGAGAAAATTACTCATTGTTAAGTGCAGAACATGAAGATGGGGAGATTGAAGGCCAAAATAGGAGTTGTCATGGGAATGGGAGTGCAAGGCCAGAGGGAGTTAAGACTTGAATTGCTCCATTGATGGGGTGTAAGTGCTGAAACAGTTTCTACTGATTTATGACAGTCGCAAAACGGCCCAAATTACAATAATTGTGTATTATAAAAGTGTGCTGCAAACTCTGTATAATTGAGTGTGGTATCTCAGGCAACTGAGCATCGTTCCCTTGCGTGTGCTCGAATAAACTCTTTACTTGCTGGACTCGGTAGACACGAGAGTGGTTTATTTTTTACCACAACAGTAATGTACAAGGAATGTTTTATGTTCCGATTTGTTTATTTTGCCTCTCTCAGGGCGCGACGAATCCGGCTCTTTAGCACGGGATATTCGGTTGATCCCCTGGGCTAGCGCCCCGAGAGAGGTGTGGAACGCCTCCCTTAGCGCCCCGCCCCACTCTCAGGGAGCAGCTGCTGAATTTGTTGGCTCCCAATGCAAACCATTTCCCAGCGCTAAATTTATCCACCACCTGACATAAGGGCCTCGAAAAACCTCCAACCAAATTTCCAGCCAAGTGGGTTTCTTTCTTTCTTTCCTTATTTCTCTCTTTCTCTCTCTCTTTCTTTCTCTCTTTCTATTATGTCTGCAATTACCGTCGAATAACTCCAATGTCATGTATCTTACATTATTATATATAACTGTATCCTAACATGCTATACATGACTGTAATAAGATATGACCTGTAACCACCAGCATACCTTACCATCAGGGGTGCACTTGCAAGAGACAGGTATATAAGGACAGGTCTCAGGCAAGTGCAGCATTCCAGAGCTGTGAAATAAAGGTGCAGGCCCAGAGTGACCTTGACTTCACTACATGCCTCGTGTGAATCTGTACTGAGGGGACAGGACTTTACAGTGGCGACGAGTTACGGGATTACAGAATCCACAGAATGGCGAACAACGGATCAGATGAAAAGTACAATGCGGGAGACAATTGGGAGGACTTTATAGAAAGGCTCCAGCAAAGCTTTGTAACCAAAGACTGGTTAGGCGACGATAAGGCAGACAAGAGAAGAGCCCATCTCTTGACCAGCTGTGGCTCGAAAACATACGCTTTAATGAAGGATCTGTTGGCACCTGAGAAACCAGCAAGCAAGTCGTTTGAAGAATTGAGCACGCTGGTAAGAGACCACCTGAAGCCAGTATGAGTGCCCACTGTTGTGGTTCGGCCGTTCACACCTCATCAACCCACAATGTGAGCAATCAACTACAAACTGAGAGAAGCTCAAGAGAGATCAGCCAGACGCAGCTCATTCTTTGGGAACACTTTAAACAATAGAACAGGTCTGTGCTGGAGGTGTGGGGGTGGGCACTCGTCAAGGGGATGTCGATTTCAGCAGGCTGTTTGCAGAAATTGTGAATATACAGGGCATTTGGCCTGCATGTGCAAAAAAACGGCAGCTCGGCTGGTATATGAATCGGATGGGTCGGAAAGCGGACCAGAAGATGGTGGGGACAGTACCCGGGACACCGATGTACAGCGGGTCAATGCGATCAATGGCTGCTGCTCCTACAACAGGACACCTCCTATAATGATGAGGGTCCTACTCAACGGGATATCTGTCAACATGGAGCTGGATACGGAAGAGAGTCAATCTCTCATGGGCGCTCAACAATTTGAACAACTGTGGCCGCATAAAAGAGACAGACCAAAACTCACAAGGGTCGACACCAAACTGAGGACCTATACCAAAGAAATCGTACCAGTCCTCGGCAGCGCCATGCTCTCTGTCATACACAAAGGGACAGTGAACGGACTTCCCCTGTGGATTTTCCCCGGAGACCCCCCCAGCACTGCTGGGGAGAAGCTGGCTGGCAAAACTAAACTGGAAATGGGATGATGGCCATGCCATGTCATTAGAGGAATGGACCTCCTGCTCAACAGTTATAAAGCGATTTGAACATCTCTTTCAGCCAGGTGTGGGCACTTTCAAACGGGCCAAAGTCAAAATCTACATCACACAGGATGCTAGACCGGTCCATCACAAGGCCAGAGCTGTACCCTATGTGATGAGGGAAAAAATTGACCACGAACTAGACAGGTTTCTGTAGGAAGGCATTATATCACCTGTGGAATTCAGCGACCGGGCAAATCTGTACGAGTCTGTGGGGACTACAAATCTACCATAAACAGAGTCTCCCTACAGGACCAGTACCCGCTGCCCAGAGCGGAAGACTTATTTGCCACATTGGCCGGAGGTAAACTCTTCTCAAAATTAGATCTCACATCTGCGTATATGACGCAAGAATTGACCGAGGAATCCAAGCTACTCACCACCATCAACACACATCGAGGCCTTTTCATGTACAATCGATGCCCATTCGGCATCAGGTCGGCAGCTGCCATATTCCAGCGCAGCATGGAGAGTCTGCTCAAGTCCATCCCGGGGACGGTTGTATTTCAAGACGACATCCTTATCACGGGCAGGGACACCGACTCCCATCTCCGTAATTTGGAGGAAGTACTAAAGCGGTTGGATCGGGTAGGGCTACGAGTCAAGAAATCCAAGTGCCTGTTTCTCGCGCCTGAGGTTGAATTTTTGGGCAGAAGGATTGCCGCTGATGGAATCCGCCCAACAGAGTCCAAAACAGAAGCAATTCGCCTGGCACCCAGGCCTCGGAATGTCTCAGAACTGCACGTCTTTCTCAGGCTACTCAATTACTTTGGGAACTTTATGCAGAACTTAAGCACGCTGCTGGAGCCTCTCCATGTGCTACTCAGGAAGGGGTGCGATTGGTTTTGGGGGGACGCCCAGGAACGCGCCTTCAATAAGGCACGCAACCTCCTGTGTTCCAACAGTGTTTTGACTTTCTTTGACCCAGGTAAAAAGCTAGTTCTCACATGCGATGTGTCAGCGTATGGGGTCGGGTGCGTTTTGCAACATGTCAATAGTGCGGGCAAATTACAACCCATAACCTTTGCCTCCAGGTCACTTTCGCGGGCGGAGCGCGGGTACGGAATGGTACGGAAGGAGGCGCTCGCGTGCGTGTACGGTGTCAAAAAGATGCACCAATACCTTTTCGGGGCCAAGTTCACGTTAGAAACCGACCACAAGCCCCTCACGTCCCTCCTATCTGAGAGCAAGGCAATAAACGCCAACGCCTCGGCGCGAATTCAACGGTGGGCACTCATGCTGGCGTCCTATGATTATACCATAAGGCACAGACCAGGCACAGACAACTGTGCCGACGTGCTCAGCAGGCTACCCCTGGTGACCACGGAAGAGTCTGACGAACAGGGCTGTGAGATAGTCATGGCAATCAATGCCTTTGAGTCCACAGGTTCGCCCATGACGGCTCGCCAAATCAGATCTGGACGGCCAGCGACCACACGTTATCCTTAGTAAAAAGATGTGTCCTAACCGGTGACTGGGCAGAGGCTCGCGATGCCTGCCCCGAGGAATTAAAACCCTTTCACAGGCGCATGCATGAGCTATCACTCCAAGCAGACTGCCTGATGTGGGGCAGCCGAGTAGTCATGCCTCTGCGAGGCAGAGAGGCATTTGTCCGGGAGCTCCACCGCGAGCACGCGGGGATCGTTCTCATGAAGGCCATAGCCAGATCTCAAGTCTGGTGGCCTGGTATTGACGCGGACTTGGAGCTCTGCGTCCGAAGGTGCACCATGTGTGCCCAACTCAGCAATGCCCCCAAGGAGGCTCCACTGAGCCCCTGTCCCTGACCTACCAAACCGTGGTCGCGGGTGCATGTAGACTATGCGGGCCCATTCATGGACAAAATGTTCCTCGTAGTTGCAGATGCATTTTCAAAGTGGATCGAATGCACCATTTTAAACTCGAGCACAACCTCCACCACTGTGGAGAGCCTCGCAACCAAGTTTGCAACACATGGAATCCCTGACATATTGGTCAGTGACAATGGTCTGTACTTCACCAGCGCAGAATTCCAAGACTTTAAAATTGACCACGGCATAAATCACGTCAAGACGGCACCGTTCAAGCCGGCCTCCAATGGCCAGGCGGAGAGAGCAGTGCAAATCATTAAACAAGGCATGCTTAAAATCCAAGGTCCCACGCTGCAGGGTCGCCTGTCGCGACTGCTGCTGGCATACAGATCTCATCCGCACTCATTGACAGGGATCCCCCCCACGCAACTGTTGATGAAAAGGACTTTAAAAACAAGGCTCTCATTAATCCTCCCAGACATGCACAAAATCGTTGAGGCAAAGCGCCGTAAGCTGACTGAGTACCATGACAGAAATTCGAGGGGGAGATGGAATGAGATAGGGGACAAAGTGTTTGTACTAAACTATGGCAGGGGTCCCAAATGGCTTGCAGGGACAGTAACGGGCAAGGAAGGAAACAGGCTACTGGTAGTACAAATGGACAATGGCAAAACCTGCTGGAGGCATGTAGACCAAGTCAAAAGCAGATTTACCAACAACACGGCGGAACCAGAGGCAGACTACAATGTGGAACTCGCACCACACCTGGTGGACAGACAGAGGGAACAACCTGAGGAAAGGGCAATCCCAACAGACAGCCAAGGCGAGTCAACAACAATCACACCAATCGACACAGACAGCCCAGACGAGATACCAGCAACTCCACGCGAGAGCGTAGACCACCTGAGAGACTGAACCTAGAAAGACAATAAGACCTTGGGGGAGGGTGATGTCATGTATCTTACATTATTATATATAACTGTATCCTAACATGCTATACATGACAGTAATAAGATATGACCTGTAACCACCAGCATACCTTACCACCAGGGGTGCACTTGCAAGAGACAGGTATATAAGGACAGGTCTCAGGCAAGTGCAGCATTCCAGAGCTGTGAAATAAAGGTGCAGGTCCAGAGTGACCTTGACTTCACTACATGCCTCATGTGAATCTGTACTGAGGGGACAGGACTTTACATCCACGAGGCCTTGTACCGTGAGTAAGAGCTGTGTGACTTCAGTCCATTTACTACGACTGCAAAGTGAGGGGCAGCATGGCTGGCTGCCTTTTATATGCCCCTGCACACCAGAGTAGGAAACCTCTGGGCCTCCAACAGCCGCGGCCTCAGGTGGTACATCATACATCGTTACATGGTGAACACAAAGAGTTTGTATACATAACATCATTCCTCCCCAAAGTCTTTGATGCGACTTGATTACAGGTTAAGGCGACCTCGAGCCCTGCACTCCCTGGTTGACCATCTGACTGTCGCTTCTGGCCTGGGTGAGTTGGTTGGGCCACTGCTGTCTTGCAGCGCGACTGGTTGGGCTGGACTGGTGGGGATAGTGGGATCATCCTCGTGGTTGGCAGCGAGGTCTGTTGTCGATTGGGCGTGTGTCGGTGAGTCGCTGAAGATGAGGTCCTCTTCCGGTGGTTCCTGGTTATCTGTGAATCGTAATTTAGTTTGGTCCAAATGTTTTCTGCACATTTGACCGTTATGCAGTTTGACAACAAACATTCTATTCCCCTCCTTGGCTAATATAGTGCTGGAAACCCATTTGGGGCCCTGACCGTAATTCAGCACAAACACCTGGTCGTTTACAGTGATGTCGTGTGATACAGCCACGCGATCATGGTACATGTTTTGCTGATAACGCCTGGTTTCCACCTGATCAATGAGGCCAGGGTGTACTAAGGAGAGCCTGGTTTTGAGTGCTCGTTTCATTGGTAATTCTGCAGGGGGAACCCCGGTAAGTGAGTGGAGTCGTGTCCTGTAGCTGAGCAGTACCCGGGACAGGCGGGTTTGTAAGGAGCCTTCTGTGACACGTTTCAAGCTCTGCTTTATGGTTTGGACTGCCTGCTCCGCTTGGCCGTTGGATGCGGGCTTGAACGGGGCAGATCTGACATGCTTGATGCCATTACGGGTCATGAATTCACTCAATTCCGAGCTGGACTATTGTCGCTGACAAGAATGTCGGGTAAGCCATGGGTGGCAAACATGGCCCTGAGGCTTTCAATGGTGGCTGCGGACATGCTGGATGCCATTATTACACATTCAATCCATTTGGAGTAGGCATCCACAACAACCAGGAACATCTTTCCCAGAAAGGGGCCCGCATAATCCACATGGATCCTGGACCATGGTTTTGAGGGCCAGGACCAGAGACTAAGTGGAGCCTCCCTGGGAGCATTGCTCAGTTGTCAGCATGTGTTACACTGGTGCACGCACGACTCTAGATCCGAGTCAATGCCGGGCCACCAGGCGTGGGACCTGGCAATAGCCTTATTCATGACTATGCCTAGGTGGGTGCTGTGTAGGTCACGTATGAAGGTTTCCCTGCCTTTCTTTGACAAGATAACACATTTGCCCTGTGTTATATTCACAGCACAAGCACACACAGCTTCCTACATGGCAGGCAGCTCTCTCGGAAGCCTCCTGAAATCTGCCTCGTTCTGTTTAATGATTAACTCTGCAATTGCAGTACACAATACCTCCACATCTGCAGTGTGGAGCTACAAACATTACAAGCTTGCAGATAGTGGGGAGGAGAGACCAATTGCTTTTGCTTCACGCACTCTCAGTGCCAGTGAGAGTAATTATGCGCAAATTGAAAGGGAAGCTTTGGCATTAATTTTTGGGGCCAAGAAGTTTCACAAATACTTGTAGGGTCGTAAGTTTACCATCATTATGGACCATGAGCCCCTAACAGCAATCCTCCATCCAAAGTCCCCAGTTCCAACATTAGCTGCAGCCCGAATGCAGAGATGGGCTTTGATTTTGTCAGCATATACATATGATATTGAATACAGACGATCAGCTGATCACAGTAATGCTGATGCAATGTCTAGATTGCCTTCCCCATCACAAGTTACACCCGATAGGGAAGAAATGTTTTATTTTTCATACATTGATGAACTGCCAGTCACAGCTGAAGAGATTGGTAGAGCAACCAAACGTGACCTAAGTGATGTCAAAGGTGTCTGAGTATATTGCAACTGGATGGCCAGACCAGGTAACAGACAAAGATACACATCCATTCTTCATTCGTAGGAATAAATTATCAGTCGATAAAGATTGTATCATGTGGGGTGCAAGAGTGGTTATACCAAATAAATTCAGATCCAAATTATTCGGAGACCTCCATGACCAGCACCTGGGAATGTGCTTGACCAAGAGTTTTGCACGCAATTATTTATGGTGGCCAGGTCTTGATAAAGGTATAGAGTACATTGTGAGTCAGTGTATGACATGTCAATCGGTAAGCAAGCAATCACCACCAGTACCATTACAGTTGAAGGTGGGAATGATTCAATTATTTCTGACTCATCAGATAGTTTTGATACACCAGTAGCAAATCCTAAATCAAATGTACTGGAAACTAATCCAGGGGAGAATCAGAATGAAAGTCTGAGTCCGAGTCAGGAAAACAAAGAGCCTGAAGTTAGAGTTCAAATGAAAATCAAGGAAATTCTGTGGAGGAAAATGTTCCTCAGGATGAGCCTCGAATGAGTTTAGATTCGACACCAGGTTTGGAAGGTTCTGTTCGAGAGCAAAGGTATCCTCTTCGAAACAGAAAACAAGTGGTAAAGTTACATTTGTAAATAGGGAAGAAAAAATAAGTTTATATCCCGTGCTATGTATAAACATGAAAGTTATGTATGATGTTTGTTATAATAACTTATTCATTAAGGAGGGAGAAGTATAATGTCTGTAAGCTTGTAATGTTTGTAGCTCCACACTGTGGATGTGGACGTATTGTGTACTGCAATTGCAGAGTTAACCATTAACCAGAACCAGGCAGATTTCTGGAGGCTTCCGATAGAGCTGCCTGCGCTATAGGAAGCTGTGTGTGCTGTGCTCTGTGAATATATCACATGCCCCATAAGAGGCAATCTGAATGGATCGACATTTCGTCTTTACGGGGGTGAAACGGCTTGATCTGGTCATGCATGTCTCTTGGGACCGTTGACCAGCTCCCATTGAGGACGCAACTTTTTACAAGGGATAGCAGAGGATCCTGCCTGTCCAGGTCTTAATGTGGCAGGCCATTACGGGTGACCCTTCACTATCAAAGGTATCAATGGCCAGTATCAGGTCTGTGGGCTGCGTCGTTTCCACCCCGGTGGTGGGTAACAGTAGTCGGCTGAGAGCATCGGAGCAGTTATCAGTGCCTGGCCTGTGGCGGATCACATCGTCATAGGCAGACAGTGTTAGTGCCCATCTTTGGATTCGAGGCGAAGCATTGGTGTTTATGCCTTTGCTTTCCAAAAACAGTGAGATTAGGGGCTTGTGGTCCGTCTCTAACTCAAACCTGAGTCCAAACAAATATCGGTGCTTCATTTTTACAGCGTAAACACAGGCTAAAGCCTCCTTTTCGACCATGCTGTAGCCTCCTTCGGCCTTTGATAGGCTTCTGGACGCACATGCAACTAGCTGGAGCTTGCCCACTGCATTGGCTTGCTGCAAAACACACCCGACACCGTACGACAGCGCATCACATGCTAAAACTAGACGTTACATGGGTCATATAATACCAGCAACTTATTCGAACACAGCAGGTTTCTGGCCTTCTCAAAGGCGACCTCTTGATATTTACCCAAAGCCCAATCGTCTCCCTTGTGTAACAGTTTGTGCAACGGTTCCAGCAGGGTGCTCAACCCTGGAAGGAAGTTACCGAAATAGTTGAGGAGTCCCAGGAACGAGCGCAGCTCCGTTACATTTCGTGGTCTGGGTGCATTCTTGATGGCCTCTGTCTTCGAGTCCGTGGGCCTGATGCCGTCTGCCGCAATCTTCCTCCTCAGGAATTCTACCTCAGGCGCCAGGAAGACACATTTGGATCGTTTCAGCCGGAGTCCGACTCTGTTTCGTCGACTTAAAACCTCGTGCAGGTGTTCGGAGGTGTCGCGACCAGTGATGAGGATGTCGTCCTGAAATACAATGCGTGGAACCGATTTCAACAGGCTCTCCATGTTTCTTTGGAATGTGGCTGCAGCCCAGCGAATCCCGAACAGGCACCTGTGGTACACGAACAGTCCTTTGTGCGTGTTAATGAAGTTAATTTTATCGTCGACTCAACCAACTCCTGGGTCATGTAAGCGAAGGTTAGATCCAGTTTGGTGAACGCCTTACCCCTTGCTATTGTCGCAAAAAGGTCATCAGCTTTGGGTAGTGGGTACTGGTCCTGTAACGAGACTCGGTTGATCGTTACTTTGTAGTCTGACCGTGCCATCGCTCTTTAGTACCAGAACAATCGGGTTGGCCCACTCGTTGAACTCGACTGACGATATGGTTCTCTCGCATTGAAGTCTGTTCAATTCGATCTCCACTTTCTCCCTCATCATGTAAGGGGCCGCTCGAGCCTTGTGATGAACAGGCCGTGCCTCGGGGACCAAGCGGATCTGCACTTCAGCGCCTGTGAAGTTGCCGATGCCTGGTTCAAATAAAGATGGGAACTTGCTCAGCACTTGAGCACAGGAAGCATCGTCCACTGACGATAATACTTTGACGTCTTCCCAGTTCCACCGAATGTTTCCCATCCAGCTCCTGCCAAGCAGCGTTGGCCCATCGCCTGGTACAATCCACAGTGGCAGCTCGTGTGCCTCTCCATCATAGCGTACTTTTACGTTCGCACTGCCAATAACTGGTATCAGTTCCTTGGTGTAAGTGCGCAGCTTTGTCTGAATCGGGCTCAGCTTGGGTCTTGTGTTGCCCCACAGCCTTTCAAATGCCTTCTGGCTCATAATTAACTGACTCGCCCCCGTGTCCAGCTCCATGGATACAGGAAAGCTATTTAATTTGACTTTTATCATCACGGGAGGACTTTTTGTGGAGAGGGTGTGCACGGCACACTTTTGCCTCGGGCTGAGTTGCCTCTCTAGCTTGTCCTTTGTGATCCACGCTGGATCGGGACTCTTCTGCCAACTCCACTGCCACGTGGTGAGTCGCAGTGCGTTTGTGCATTCGCTGGAGGTGGCCCCTTGTTCTGCAGCTTTTGCACGCATAGTCTTTAAATCGACATTGATCGGCCCCGTGATTATCCCCGCAACGCCAGCATTGTGTTAATGATTTCACAGTTACACCCCTTGGGGGCCTACAGCAGCAGGCACGTAGGCTCTGCTCTGTACAGTTCTTATTAGTTCAACAGTTCTGCCTGCAATTTACGTACAGTACTTGCCACTGAGATCCGATTCTGGTAGGAAGTCATCTGTATGGTATCGCGAATTAGTTCAGTCAGCTCATCGTATGTCTTATCCTTGGCCTTCATGGGTGCCAGCAAGTCCCTGACGAGGTGATAGACCTCGGGCCCACAACTGGTCAGCAGTATAGCCTTGCGCTTCTCCGCCAATGTGTCCGTCTCCCCTGCCAGGTCGTTTGCCACGAGATATTGCTCGAGCCTTTCCGTGAGGGCATCCCAATCATCACCCTCTGCGAAGTCTTTTAGTGTGCCAAAGGTAACCATAATTGCGTTAAAGTCCGTATTCTCGTCGCCAGTTATCATGTCTGCAATTACCATCGCATAACTCCACGTGGCCTTATACTGTGAATAAGAGCTGTGTGATTCAGTCCATTTAATACGACTGCAAAGTGAGAGGCAGCATGGCTGGCTGCCTTTTATATGTCCCTGCACACCAAGGCAGGAAACCCCTGGGGCTTCCAACAGCAGCGCCCCCAAGTGGTACATCGTACATAGTTACACAGTGAATACAAAGAGTTTGCATACATGACACGTTTTCTCATTTTTTTCTTTCTGCAATCTTACAAAATACACAGCATAGAAAAACATTGTTTGTCCTTGAAAGATTGTTCTCCCACTCGAGATGTAGGAGAGGTGTTTTTTTTGGCAGGTGTTTAGCAATGAATCCAGTAAATTCCTAGTGTGTTACAGTATCTTACTTCATTCAGCATTCCCACTTGTAGCGAGTTCTGGTATACACCATTCCAATCATAAATTAATCAATTATTGATGTGAAAATGAGACTATCGGAGTCAGAAGGTTGCGGGTCCAAGTACTACTCCATGGATTTGAGCACAAAATCTAGGTTAACACTCCCAGCGCAGTGCTGAGGGAGCACTGCACGGCACTATTTCGAAGAAGAGCAGGGGAGTTATCCCCGGTGTCCTGGTCAATATTTATCCCTCAATCAACATAGCAAAAACAGATTACCTACCCTACATAAACAAGAGGTGATCCAAAACTCAGCTGTTTGTGTCCTAACTCGCACCAAGTCCCACTCACCCATCATCCTCCTGTGCTCGCTGACCTACAATGGCTCTTGGCTAAGCAACGCCTCGATTTCAAAATTCTCATCGTTATTTTCAAATCCCTCCATGGCACTCGCCCCCTCCCTATCTCTGTAATCTCCTCCAGCCCCGCAAACCCCCGAGATGTCTGTGCTCCTCTAATTCTGCCCTCCTGAGTATTCCTGATTATAATCGGTCCACCTTTGGTGCCCGTGCCTTCTGTTGCCTGGACCCCAAGCTCTGGAACTCCCTCCCTAAACCTCTCCGCCTCTCTACCTCTCTCTCCTCCTTCAAGATGCTTCTTAAAACCTACATCTTTGACCAAGCTTTTGGTCACCTGCCCTGATTTCTCCTTCTGTGGCTCGGTGCCAAACTTTTAATCTCATAATACTCTTGGGATGTTTCACTATGTTAAAGCTACTATATAAATTCAAGCTGATGTTGAAGTTGAGAAAACTCGAGTCAAAGGCAGAGTCACGATTGAGATCTTGGAAGTGGGCCCTGATTGCCTCGGTGACCTTGATGAGTGTTTCCCCGTTCTTGGCCAGCAGTCGGGTGGGGCCTTGAGAGTTTGGACCGTAGGTGGCCTTGACAGCGATGAAGCCAAAGGTGGGCAGAGGAAACGTTACAAGGACACCCTCAAAAGTGCAACATCCCCACTGACATCTGGGAGTCCCTGGCCAAAGACCACCCTAAGTGGAGGAAGTGCATCCGGGAGGGCACTGAGCACCTCGAATCTCGTCGCCGAGAGCATGCAGAAATCAAGCGCAGGCAGCGGAAGGAGCGTGTGGCAAACCAGACTCCCCACCCACCCTTTCCTCAACCACTGTCTGTCCCACCTGTGACAGAGACTGTAATTCCCGTATTGGACTGTTCAGTCACCTGAGAACTCACTTTTAGAGTGGAAGCAAGTCTTCCTCGATTTGGAAGGACTGCCTATGATGATGTTGTTGATGTTGAAGTTGTTATTATCTGGTCATTATCACATTGCTATTTATAGGAGCTGGCTGTGCGCAAATTGGCTGCTGCATTTCCCACACCACAACAGTGACTATACTCCAAAAAGTACTTCATTGGCTGTAAAGCGCGTTGGGACGTCCTGAGGTTGAGAAAGGCGCTATAGAAATGCAAGTTCTTTTTTTCATCCTGTGAATTTTGCTTGGCGGGTATTGATCTCCCACTTGGGTCTTTCTTGAGCAGAAACTGATGCACTGTAACCGCTGCTGTGCGAACGATGACTTTCTCCGCCGGCCGCACTGTCATAGGCCGTCTGGCTGCGATCTAATCTTGTTTAAACCTTCCTGGTATTTGTCTAATACGTGCTGTGGACCGATGCTCTGATTGGCCATTGCGAAAATTGCACGGTTGGGCTAGTTTACTGGTAGATCACTACCCTCGCTAAGGTCACGTGTGGCCTTAGAGTAGGACTGGAGGATCCTGCTACTTGGCACACGGCATGGCAGCGATACAGAATTGGTATATTGATGTAGATTGTCAGAGAAAGCAAAGTTATTCAGCTCGAATTCACACAGGTTAACAATGTGATAGTTCGATTTACTGCATATTTATGGAGCGATTCCCTTGCTCAGTTTACTTCTAACATAACCTCTCCAACTCTGAATTACATTTTTATTTCCTTTATTTTCGAAGAAAACTGAAAGTATTTGTTTTTTAATTTCACCGCCACCCCTTCCAGAGATTGTCTGTGATGTGTAACATTATCGGAATTGACTTGATTTAACGATACATTATCAACAACACAGCAACGTGTATTTATATAGCACCTTTAACCTAGTGAAACGTCCAAAGGAATGTTACAAGCCAAAACAGATCATCATAGAATCATAGAATCATAGAGGTTACAGCACAGAAGGAGGCCATTCAGCCAATTGTGTCCGCACCGGCCGACCAAGAGCTATCCAGCCTAATCCCACTTTCCAGTGCAGGGGCCTGCCCAAACTGCGATATGTGCGCGCACTGGGTCCGTGCAGCAGAGCAGGTCTCCAGTCGTCTTGGTTAACACTTGCCACTGGACAAAGACCTCGCTCTGTCAAGCCCGTGTGGTGGCTGGTGTGCAACAGCCACCACATGTTAAAATAATCCACGCACAGGCATCTTCCACCCTTCAACATGTAGTTCAGGATCTGGAATATTAGGTCCTTCATTGAAACACCTGTGAACTCATAGAAACATAGAAACATAGAAAATAAGTACAGGAGAAGGCCATTCGGCCCATCGAGCATTCAATAAGATCAAGGCTGATCATTCACCTTAGTATCCCTTTCCTGCTTTCTCTCCATACCCCTTGATCCCTTTAGCCGTAAGGGCCATATCTAACTCCCTCTTGAATATATCCAATGAACTGGCCTCAACAACTCTCTGCGGTAGAGAATTCCACAGGTTAACAACTCTCTGGGTGAAGAAGTTTCTCCTCATCTCAGTCCTAAATGGCTTACCCCTTATCCTTAGACTAAGTCCCCTGGTTCTGGACTTCCCCAACATTGGGAACATTCTTCCTGCAGCTAACCTGTCCAGTCCCGTCAGAATTTTATATGTTTCTATGAGATCCCCTCTCATCCTTCGAAACTCCAGTGAATACAGGCCTAGTCGATCCAGTCTCTCCTCATATGTCAGTCCTGCCATCCCGGGAATCAGTCTGGTGAACCTTCGCTGCACTCCCTCAATAGCAAGAACGTCCTTCCTCAGACCAAAACTGAAACAATATTCCAGGTGAGGCCTCACTAAGGCCCTGTACAACTGCAGTAAGACCTCCCTGCTCCTATACTCAAATCCCCTAGCTATGAAGGCCAACATACCATTTGCCTTCTTCACCACCTGCTGTACCTGCATGCCAACTTTCAATGACTGATGTACCATGACACCCAGGTCTCGTTGCACCTCCCCTTTTCCTAATCTGCCGCCATTCAGATAATATTCTGCCTTCGTGTTTTTGCCACCAAAGTGGATAACCTCACATTTATCCACATTACACTGCATCAGCCATGCATTTGCCCACTCACCTAACCTGTCCAAGTCACCCTGCAGCCTTTTAGCGTCCTCCTCACAGCTCACACCGCCACCCAGCTTAGTGTCATCTGCAAACTTGGAGATATTACACTCAATTCCTTCATCCAAATCATTAATGTATATTGTAAAGAGCTGGGGCCCCAGCACTGAGCCCTGCGGTACCCCACTAGTCACTGCCTGCCATTCTGAAAAGGACCCGTTTATCCCGACTCTCTGCTTCCTGTCTGCCAACCAGTTCCCTATCCACGTCAGTACATTACCCCCAATGCCATGTGCTTTAATTTTGCACACCAATCTCTTGTGTGGGACCTTGTCAAAAGCCTTTTGAAACTCCAAATACACCACATCCATTGGTTCTCCCTTGTCCACTCTACTAGTTACATCCTCCAAAAATTCTAGAAGATTTGTCAAGCAGGATTTCCCTTTCATAAATCCATGCTGACTTGGACCGATCCTGTTACTGGAAAACAGAGTGGAGAATGCAGCCATTCATCTCTTTTTGGTGTGGAAGTGGATCATCCTCAATAAGAGGGACTGCAGATTACGGCTTTTGAGGTAATTTTTAAATGTGGTGAGGGTTTCTGCCTCTACCACCCTTGAGTTCCAGACCCCCACCACTCAAATCCCCTCTAAACCTTCTACCAATGACTTTAAATTTCTGCCCCCTGATAAATTTGACACCGAGCCACTAAAGATGCACTTAAGACAGGTGACCAAAAGCTTGGTTAAAGAGGCAGGTTTTAAGGAGCGTCTTAAAGGAGGAAAGAGAGGTAGAGAGGCGGAGAGGTTTAGGGAGGGAGTTCCAGAGCTTGGGGCCCAGGTCGCTGAAGGCACGGCCACCGATGGTTGAGCGATTATAATCAGGGATGCTCAGGAGGGCAGAATTTGCAGAGTGCAGACATCTTGTGGGGTTGTGGGGCTGAAAGAAATTACAGAGACAGGGAGGGGCAAGGCCCATGGAGGGATTTATAAACAAGGATGAGAATTTTGAAATCGAGGCGTTGTTTAACTGGGAGCCAATGTCAGAACGCACAGGGTGATGGGTGATCGTGACTTGGTGCGAGTTAAGACACGGGCTGCTGAGTTTTGGATGACCTCAAGTTATTTATCATCTAATCGTGGAGGGATAGGAAGCAATTAAATAACAATGAATGAGACACTGTGCTTTATTGTGAATCTGTCGGTGACATGGTTCATTTATTTTACAAGGTTATGGTGCAAGGGTTGGGTAAAACTAATAAGTTGTGGTCCCATTCCTTCAAATCAATCATCAGAAGGACACAAATATTACACCTGTATCGATCGTGCACTTACATTTGGTTTTTTATAAGACAATCAATTTGATTAAGTATAAATTGAAAGCATTTTGTTCCTGCATTACTTGAGCGTTGCAGTCATAGAATCTTCCCCCACTCTTCCTGGGCCATAACATCTCGCTGTGTTTAAAAACAAAATTATTTCTCTTCATCTCACCTCTGGCTCTTTTACCAATCACCTTAAAGTACAAAAGCTTCAAGTCTTGAAGGTCCAATTGAATGAAATGTTCCTACGCAATAAATTAGCAATGTGATCTGCTGACAAACTGCGGGAAGGATCAAGCGTGCGTCGCGATACAGCGCGTCATTTTGCAACGTGTTTGCAGCACAAAAAGTGGTGAGTCATACCAACAGGTCCAAGCCGATGTTTATGTTCCCATTGGCTCATGGTTGAGTTCCACTCCAGCGGGGGGCTTGTTGAGCGTGAGGGAGCATTGCAGCAAGGAAGATCAGGAAGAGCAGGTACAGCAAGTGATCAGGAAGGCCAATGGAATGTTGGCCTTTATTGCAAAGGGGATGGAGTATAAAAGCAGGGATGTCTTGCTACAGTTATCATCACGGGCAGTCCCTCGAATCGAGGATGACTTGCTTCCACGTCAAAAAGTTCACAGGTGTTTCAAAGAAGGACCTAAGGAGTTCCGAGTAGAGCGCTTGCTTTGGGAGTCTCGTGGCTGGCATGCGAACAACGTGGCCTACCCAGCAGAGCTGGTCGAGTGTGGGTCAGTGCTTCAATGCTGGGGATGTTGGCCTGATCGAGGATGCTAACGTTGGTGCGTCTGTCCTCCCAGGGGATTTGCAGGGTCTTGCGGAGACATCGTTGGTGGTATTTCTCCAGCGATTTGAGGTGCCTACTGTACATGGTCCACGTCTCTGAGCCATACAGGAGGGCGGGTACCACCACAGCCCTGTAGACCATTAGCCTGGTGCCAGATTTGAGATCCTGATCTTCGAACACTCTTTTCCTCAGGCGGCCGAAGGCTGCACTGGCGCACTGGAGGCGGTGTTGAATCTCAGTCGTCAAACACATGAAGCAAATACATTACAGACGGCACCTCCGCTACGCGGCACTCCCTCGGTACTGCAGCGGGAGCATCAGTCTGCATTTTTTGTTCATATCTCTTGAGCAACACTTGAATCCTCAACCTCCTGACTCGGCGACAAGAGTGCGACCCACTGAGCCACAATTTCTGCTTGAATCAAATGAGTCCTTGGTTATCAAAATAACGATGTTTATCTGACGTGCGCTATTAATGCATGGGAAGTTTATTTTTCCTCCTCAAAGTATCGGATGCAGACAAATGGGGTCCGTTCTTTGATGGCTGTTAAGTGAAAGCAGTTTGGGCAGGTCCAAGACAATTCCCCCCGCGGACGCGGGTTCACCAGCCACCTTCGCACATCTCAGCTGCGGCTGGAATTAAATGAATAAATGAAGCGGAACCGTTTAGCTCGACGTCTCTCAAATTACGGTAATCAACCCTCCAGTGTCATTTCCTCATTGATGTCCCAGAGACATGGGGCTTCAGTCTCAGAGCATTAAGTCAGTCTCTGTGGATTTCATTATGTCTTCTTGATAACGCTAACTGCCGCGTGGTAATAGCTGATTACTCATTCTTCGCCCACAGCAGGCAAAGTTGTTATCATAAAAAGCAGGCGATATGAAGCTTCATTGATAATGGAGAAGACACAGCACAAAATGGAATAATGAGCAGAAAGCAATTAACAGGAAAAAAAAACTGTTTGACGTTTTCCCCGCTACTTAAGAAAGACAAAGCCCGCGTTTCTAAAGCATTCCCGTTGCATATTCTCATTAATATTTTGCCCGGGTGGTTGTATAAAATTCTAGCTGAAACCGTGCCAATAAAAGAGGAAGAGACTTCGAAAAAGGCCGGGACTAGTCAGCAGCTCGCTCAGCACCTTCGAGGGGAGAGTCGCGGGGAGCCACACCGAGCTAGTCCTCCACGACCAATTACAACCGCAGTCCGTACATCCATAACAATAGCGACTTGTATTTATATAGCGCCTTTAACATAGTGAGACGTCCCAGGGCGCCTCACAGTGGTGTTACAAAACAACATTTGGCACCGAGCCACGTATTCAGGTATTAGGACAGGTGACCAAAAGTTTGGCCAAAGACAGAGGTTTTCATCATCATCATAGGCATCGAGGAAGACTTGCTTCCACTCTTAACATGAGTTCTCAGGTGACTGAACAGTCCAATACGGGAATTACAGTCTCTGTCACAGGTGGGACAGGCAGTGGTTGAAGGAAAGGGTGGGTGGGGAGTCTAGTTTGCCGCACGCTCCTTCCGCTGCCTGCGCTTGGTTTCTGCATGCTCTCGGCGACGAGACTCGAGGTGCTCAGCGCCCTCCCGGACACTCTTCCTCCACTTAGGGGCGGTCTTTGGCCAGGGACTCCCAGGTGTCGGTGGGGATGTTGCACTTTATCAAGGAGGCTTTGAGGGTGTCCTTGTAACGTTCCCTCTGCCCACCTGGGGCTCACTTGCCGTGTCGGAGTTCGGAGAAGAGCTCTTGCTTTGGGAGTCTTGTGTCAGGCATGCGAACAATGTGGCCCGCCCAACGGAGCTGGTCGAGTGCTTCGATGCTGGGGATGTTGGCCTGGTCGAGAACGCTAACGTTGGTGCGTCTGTGCTCCCAGGGGATTTGCAGGATCTTGCGAAGATAATGCTGGTGGTATTTCTCCAGTGATATGAGGTGTCTCCTGTATACTGGCACCAAGCTTATGGTCTACAGGGCTGTAATGATACCCGCCTTCCTGTATGGCTCAGAGATGTGGACCATATACAGTAGAAGGGTTACAGCACAGTAGGAGGCCATTCGGCCTGTCAAGCCCGTGCCGGCTCTCTGCAAGAGCACTTCAGGCAGTCCCACTCCCTGCCCTTTCCCAGTAGCCCTGCAATTTTTTTTCCTTCAGGTACTTATCCAATTCCCTTTTGAAAGCCACGATTGAGTCTGCCTCCACCACCCTCTCAGGCCGTTCATTCCAGATCCTAACCACTCGCTACGTAAAAAGGTTTTTTCTTATGTCGCCTTTGGTTCATCTACCAATCACCTTAAATCTGTGTCCTCTGGTTTTCAACCCTTCCGCCAATGGGAACAGCTTCTCTCTACCTACTCTGTCCAGACCCCTTGTGATTTCGATAAGATAAATCAGCAAACCCGATATCCCGATATCCGTGCCGAAGCAGCACTGAACACAATAGGCGTTCGTTCTATCCTGGCATTCCATGCGTTGTGAAGGGCATTTGGCCGGCAGAGGAGAGGCAGTGTACAGCTGTGTCTGCAGTTGACAAAATCCAGCAGTCTGAGCATGTGCAGTGCAGAAAACCCCCCAACTCTCACCTCATCTGTGAAATAAATGGAAGTACAGGTTGAACCTCCCTTATCCAGAACTCCCTTATCCAGAACCACCCCTCGTCCAGAACCATTCTCGGCCACTGGGTGGCGCAAACTCAGAACTCTGACATGAACAAATTGAAGTCCTTCCTCGCTGCCGACCCCCGCAATCGCTGGCCTGACCCCGCAATCCACCGCTCCCCCCCTGCCCCCAGCCCACCGAATCATCTCTCTGCCACACTCCCAGCCCCAAGCCAGCCAGCCCTGATATCAGCACCATGCAATTTAACGTGACCACCTTTCATCCGGAAAAATCCCTTATCCAGAACAGGCCAGGTCCCAAGGGTTCCAGATAAAAGAGGTTCAACCTGTATGTCTTTCTGTTGTGCTTGATTTTTTTTCCAAATGATTTCAAAACAAACCAGACCGTGAACTTTTAAACCTTTCACTGTCGGAGGGGCAGTACTGAGAGAGCATTGCACTGTCGGAGGGGCAGTATTGAGGGAGTGCTGCACTGATGGAGGGGTAGTACTGAGCGAGCGCTGCACTATCGGAGGGGCAGTATTGAGGGAGTGCAGCACTGTCAGAGGGGCAGTATGTTTTACGGGTACAACTTTTCAAATGGCTTAATATTAATTAAAGGAATCATAGACTAGTACTGTCATGTATTCAACTATCATTGTAACCCATGTATAAGCTGACCTAAGTTGTACACCTTGAGAACATTGACCACAAGAGCCGAACTTGTGGGAGGCATTCCTAACCTGGACTTTCAGGTATAAAAGAGAAAGCTCTACCCACCTTCATCACTTGAAGTCTTGGTAATAAAGGTAACTGGTCACAGAGTGACCTTCTCTCAAGTATGGGCCTCGTGTGCATTTATAGTGTATAGTAAGGACATATCATTGGCGACGAGAAACTGGGACTTAAACCACGTGAGCATGGCTACTAGCAGCACAGAAGAGAGGTACTGTGTTGGTGATGATTGGGACGACTTTATTGAGAGACTACAGCAAAGTTTTGTCATTAAGGAATGGGACAGGATTTGGCCGACAAACGCAGAGCTCATTTCCTGACGGTTTGTAGATCCAGAACGTACTCCCTGATGAAGGACCTTCTAGCGCCAGAGAAGCCGGCGGCTAAGATGTTCGAAGAGCTCAGTAAGTTTATCGGGGGACACTTTAAACCGGCGAGCAGCATGCACGCGGCGAGACACCGGTTTTATACGCACTGTCAGCGTAAAGGGCAAAGGATTCCAGACTTCGTGGCAGACCTCCGGCGACTGGCGAGCCTATGTAAGTTCCCAGATGCATGCAGAGCGGAGATGCTGCAAGACTTTTTTATTGAGGGCATCGGGCACGCTGGGGTTTTCAGGAAACTGATTGAGACCAAAGACTTGACCTTGGAAGCGGTGGCTTTGAAAGCCCAGACATTTTTCGCAGGGGAGGAAGAGACCAGAATGATGTATGACAAAAATCTTGGCTCAAATGCGGCAAACGACCAGGGAGTCAACATTGTTAACGCGACACACAGTTCTCTAGGCAGACAAGGGCAATCGGACATGCCCCAGCATGCAGTCGAACCCAAAGGGGGAATTCAACAGACACAATGGCTAGCTGAATGGTGACTCATGCCATCGCAATGGACAATGCGGCCAGTAATGGGGCCATCAACACCTGTTAATGGTGCGTTTAAGGACAGTCACAGAGACAGTCAGAGACGATCGACTGGTAATGGACCTTTTGTTTCCAACAACAGGGCCTTCAGCTCATGCTGGAGGTGTGGAGGCAAACACCCAGCCAGAGCTTGCAGGTATCAGCAATATACCTGCAGAAACTGCAATGTCAGCGGTCACTTGGCGCGTATGTGCAGGAAGCCTGCAGCCAGGTTGATGTATGAGGAGGACGGGCCCGATGTAAGCCCTACGAGGCCAAATGAATACTGGGGGAAATCGCTGGAAGCTGAAGTTCAGCGAGTTCATGTGGAGCACATATACCGTTCATATACCAGGATGCCACCGATAATGATGAAGGTGCTCCTCAATGTCATCCCAGTATTAATGGAGCTAGACACAGGGGCCAGCCAGTCCCTGATGAGTATCAAACAGTTTGAAAGGTTGTAGGTGTCCAAGGCCAGGAGGCCAAAATTATTGCCGATTGACGCACAGCTACAGACATATACAAAGGAGATCATTCCGGTGCTAGGCAGCGCCACGGTAGTCGTGACCCACAAATATTTGGAGAACAGGTTGCCACTCTAGATTGTCCCGGGGGACAGTCCTGCACTACTGGGGAGGAGTTGGCTTGCTGTCATGAACTGGAAATGGGGCGATGTCAATGCAGTTTCTTCTGTGGAGCGAGTATCATGCTCACAGGTCCTTGACAAATTTGACTCATTATTTCAACCTGGCATCGGCACTTTCACGGGGACCAAGGTAGTGATCCACATAAACCCGGACGCCAGGCCAGTACACCACAAGGCCAGAACGGTGCCGTACATGATGCGGGAAAAAATAGAATGTGAATTGGACCACCTGCTGAGGGAAGGCATCATCTCACCAGTCGAATTCAGTGACTGGGCGAGCCCGATCGTGCCAGTGCTCAAGGCGGATGAGTCGGTCAGGATATATGGTGATTACAAGGCCACCATCAATCGGGTGTCACTAAAAGACCAGTACCCGCTACCGAGAGTGGAGGACCTCTTTGCGACGCTGTCCGGTGGCAAACTTTTTTCAAAATTAGACCTGACCTCAGCTTACATGACCCAGGAGCTGGCGAGTGAGTCGAAGAAGCTGACCACCATCATGACACACAAGGGGTTGTTTGAGTACAACAGATGTCTGTTCAGGATTTGTTCGGCCGCCGCGATCTTTCAGCGAAATATGGAAAGCCTCCTCAAGTCGATTCCAAGGATGGTGGTTTTTCAGGACGACATCCTCATCACGGGTCGAGATACTGAAGAACACCTCCACAACCTGGAGGAGGTGCTATGCAGACTGGACCGGGTAGGGCTGCGACTGAAAAAGGCGAAGTGCGTCTTCCTAGCTCCAGAGGTAGAATTCCTGGGGATGAGGGTAGCAGCAGACAGAATCAGACCTACTGCGTCCAAAACAGAAGCGATCCAGAGAGCACCCAGACCCCGTAACACGACGGAGCTGCGTTCGTTCCTGGGACTCCTGAACTATTTTGGTAACTTTCTTCCCAAATTGAGCACGCTGTTAGAGCCGCTACACATGCTCCTACGCAAAGGTTGCGATTGGGTCTGGGGGGACAGCCAGGAAAGGGCTTTTGATAGAGCATGCAATTTGTTATGCTCCAACAAACTGTTAACGTTATATGACCCGTGTAAGAAACTTGTGTTAACGTGCGATGCGTCGTCCTATGGGGTCAGGTATGTGTTGCAGCATATGAATGTCAATGGTCAGTTACAGCTGATAGCTTATGCATCCAGAAGTCTGTCCCAGGCAGAAAGGGGCTACGGGATGGTAGAAAAGGAGGCGCTAGCATGTGTATATGCAGTAATAAAAATGCACCAGTACCTGTTTGGCAGGAAATTTGAGCTGGAGACAGATCACAAACCCCTAACGTCCCTTTTGGCTGACAACAAGGCCATAAATGCGAATGCATCGGCCCACATACAGAGGTGGGCACTTACGTTAGCCGCCTATGACTACACAATTCGGCACAGTCCGGGCACTGAAAACTGTGCTGATGCACTCAGCAGGCTCCCACTAGCCACCACTGAGGGGGCAACTGAGCATGATGCTGAGATGGTCATGGCTGTTGAAGCTGTGACAGCTTGTCAGATTAAAGTCTAGACAAATAAAGACCCGCTACTGTCTTTAGTTAAGAAATGTGTCCTGAATGGGGACTGGGCAGCCACGTACGGGGCATGCCCTGAGGAATTTAAACCGTTCCATAGACGCAAGGATGAACTCTCGATTCAGGCCGATTGCCTACTGTGGGGAAACCGAGAAGTCATGCCCCAAATGGGCAAAGAGGTGTTTATCAGAGAACTTCACAATGAGCACCCGAGCATTGTCATGATGAAGGCAATTGCCAGGTCACACGTTTGGTGGCCAGGGATAGATGCAGACCTGGAACTTTGTGTTCGCAGGAGCAACACTATGCTCAGCTGGCAACACACCCAGGGATGCCCCCCTTAGCCCCTGGTCCTGGCCCGCCAAGCCATAGTCATGTATCCATGTGGACTACGCAGGTCCTTTCATGGGAAAAATGTTTTTGGTTGTAGTAGACGCCTACTCCAAATGGATTGAGTGTGCCATTTTAAATTCAAGCACATCCTCTGCCACGGTAGAAAGTCTACGGGCAATGTTCGTCGTCCATGATCTACCGGACATCTTGGTCAGCGACAATGGCCCGTGCCTCACAAGCACTGAATTCCAGGACTTCATGGCAGGCAATGGAATTAACCATGTCAGAACGGCACCGTCCAAGCCGGCCTCAAACAGCCAGGCGGAACGAGCAGTGCAGATAATCAAACAGGGGATGCTCAGAATCCAAGGGGGTTCCCTACAAAGTCGCTTATCACGCCTCCTGTTGACCAATAGATCCCGACCACACTCGCTCACAGGGGTTCCACCCGCAGAGCTACTAATGAAAAGGATGCTCAAAACCAGGTTATCCCTTATACACCCCACTATGAAAGAAATTGTTGAGAGCAGGCTTCAGTCACAATGTGACTACCATGACAGGAATGCGAGGACGCGATGTATTGATGTCAATGACCCTGCTTTTGTCCTTAATTACGCTGCAGGGCCCAAATGGCTCGCAGGCACTGTGATTGCCAAAGAGGGGAATAGGATTTTGGTAGTTAAACTTACCAATGGACAAATCTACCGCAAACATGTGGATCAAACTAAAAGGAGGTTCAGCAACCCCATAGAAGAAGCAGAGGAAGAATACGATGTAGAGTTTACTTCACCACAGATGACCGAACACCGGAACCAAGTGGAGGAAAGCCCAGTCAGTGTGGGCAGTCGGGACAGGCCTGAGGCACCGCAAACAGCAGACACTCAGGCCAGCACCCAACAACCGGAGCCCCAACTCAGGCGCTCTATAAGGGAGCGTAAACCACCAGAGAGACTTAACCTGTGATCCCAATAAGACTTTGGGGGGGAGGTGATGTCATGTATTCAACTATCATTGTAACCCATGTATAAGCTGACCTAAGTTGTACACCTTGAAAACATTGACCATAAGGGGCGAACTTGTGGGAGACATTCCTAACCTGGACTTTCCGGTATAAAGGGGGAAGCTCCACCCACCTTCATCACGTGAGGTCTTGGTAATAAAGGTAACTGGTCACAGAGTGACCTTCTCTCAAGTATGGGCCTTGTGTACATTTATACTGTATCGTAAGGACATATCAAGTACAGCGCAGAAGGAGACTATTCGATCCATCGTGCCTATTCTGGCTCTTTGAAGAAGCAACCTCACTGGCTGTGGCTGAGTGGGTACTCTTGGCTCGCAGGCAACTGGTTTAGGATTGCACACAGCAAGCTCCCACTAACAGCAATGTGACAATGAGCAGATAATCTGTTTTTGTGATGTTGATTGAGGGATAAATATTGGCCCCAGGACACCGGGGAGAATTCCCCTGCTCTTCTTCAAAATAGCACCATGGGATCTTTTACAAACAGCTGAGCGAGCAGACGGGGCCTCGGCTTAATGTCTTATATGAAAAATGGCCCCTCCGACAGTGCAGCACTCCCTCAGTACTGCCCCTCCGACAGTGCGGCGCGCCCTCAGTACTGCCCCGCTGACAGTGCAGCACTCCCTCAGTACTGCCCCGCTGACAGTGCAGCACTCCCTCAGTACTGCCCCGCCGACAGTGCGGTGCTCCCTCAGTACTGTCCCGCCGACAGTGCGGCACTCCCTCAGTATTGCCCCGCCGACATTGCAGCACTCCCTCAGTACTGCCCCGCCGACAGTGCAGCACTCCCTCAGTACTGCCCCGCTGACAGTGCAGCACTCCCTCAGTACTGCCCCGCCGACAGTGCAGCACTCCCTCAGTACTGCCCCTCTGACAGTGCAGCTCCCTCAGTACTGCCCCTCCGACAGTGCAGCACCCCCTCAGTACTGCCCCTCTGACAGTGCAGCTCCCTCAGTACTGCCCCTCTGACAGTGCAGCACTCCCTCAGTACTGTCCCTCTGTCAGTGCATTGCTCCCTCAGTACTGCCCCTCTGACAGTGCAGCTCCCTCAGTACGGCCCCTCCGACAGTGCAGCACTCCCTCAGTACTCCCCCTCCGACAGTGCGGTGCTCCCTCAGTACTGCCCCGCCGACAGTGCAGCACTCCCTCAGTACTCCCCCTCCGACAGTGCGGCGCTCCCTCAGTACTGCCCCTCCGACAGTTCAGCACTCCCTCAGTACTGCCCCTCTGACAGTGCATCGTTCCCTCAGCACTGTCCCTCTGACAGTGCGGCGCTATCTCAGTACTCCCCCTCCAACAGTGCGGCGCTCCCTCAGCACTGCCCCGTAGACAGTGCAGCACCCCCTCAGTACTGCCCCTCTAACAGTGCAGCTCCCTCAGCACTGTCCCTCTGTCAGTGCATTGCTCCCTCAGCACTGCACTGGGAGTGTTAGCCTCGATTGATGTACTCAGGGATTGTGACTTTAATCCACAACCTTCTGACTTGGAGGCGAGAATGCTACTCACTGAGCCACGGCTGACAATCATTTGCTCCCCTCTGACCCAGCAAACTCCATTGTAGTCTGCGGCAGAGGTTCCCAGCAGATGGACCCGGGCATTTATACTGGCACCGATGGCCCACAGATATTCTGACCCCGCCTCTCCATCACTCAGGCTCCTGGTTTGAAGACAATGGAATTAATCAGTCGCAGAGCAGCTTATTAAAACTATTTTCACCAGTCTCGAGGGAGCACAGAAAGAGACACTGACTTACAATGACTGAACAAATTACATTCCAATTTACCGCATGAGGTTCCGGAATGTTTTCTCTTGTTTTGAACAATTGTATTTTATAATTCTATCACACCATCCAGGACAAAGCAGCCCGCTTGATTGACACCCCATCCACCACCTTCAACACTCACTCCCTCCACCATCGGCGCACCGTGGCTGCAGTGTGCACCATCTACAGGATGCACTGCAGCAACTCGCCAAGGCTTCTTCGGCAGCACCTCCCAAACCCGCGACCTCTACCGCCTAGAAGGACAAGGGCAGCAGGCACATGGGAACACCACCACCTCCACGTTCCCCTCCGAGTCACACACCATCCTGACTTGGAAATATAGCAGCCGTTCCTTCATCGTCGCTGGGTCACAATCCTGGAACTCCCTCCCTAACAGCACTATGGGAGCACCTTCACCATACGAACTGCAGCGGTTCAAGAAGGCGGCTCACCACCACCATCTCAAGGGCCAATTAGGGATGGCAATAAATGCCGGCCTTGCCAGCGATGCCCACATCCTCAAAATGAATGATAATTTTAAAAATTCTGACCATTTGCCATTGACCTTTTTCACTGTTAGAAAACAAGATCATAGATGTAGTGACGATGTTCCCACTTGTGGGGGTGTTCAAAATTAGGGATCATAAATAAAAGATAGACACCAATAAATCCAAAAGGAATTCAGGAGAAACTTCTTTACCCAGAGAGCGGTGAGAATATGGAACTCGCTCCCACACGGAGTGGTTGAGGCGAATAGTATCGATGTATTTAAGGGGAAGCTGGATAAACATAGAAAGATAGAAACATAGAAAATAGGTGCAGGAGTAGGCCATTCGGCCCTTCGAGCCTGCACCACTATTCAATAAAATCATGGCTGATCATTCACCCCTTTCCTGCTTTCTCTCCATACCCCTTGGTCCCTTTAGCTGTAAGGGCCACATCTAATTCCCTTTTGAATATTTCTAACGAACTGGCGTCAACAACTTTCTGTGGTAGAGAATTCCACAGGTTAACAACTCTGAGTGAAGAAGTTTCTCCTCATCTCAGTCCTAAATGGCTTACCTTTAGACTAAGTCCCCTGGTTCTGGACTTCCCCAACATCGGGAACATTCTTCCTGCATCTAACCTGTCCAATCCCATCAGAATTTTATATGTTTCTATAAACTTCAGTAATTGTACATCCCTGTCTGGAGTAAAAATAAAACTGGGAAGGTGGCTCAACCGTGGCTAACAAGGGAAATTAAGGATAGTGTTAAAACCAAGGATGAGGCATACAAATTGGCCAGAAAAAGCAGCAAACCTGAGGACTGGGAGAAATTTAGAATTCAACAGAGGAGGACTAAGGGTTTAATTAAGAAGGGGAAAATAGAGTACGAGAGGAAGCTTGCAGGGAACATAAAAACTGACTGCAAAAGCTTCTATAAATATGTGAAGAGAAAAAGATTAGTAAAGACAAACGTAGGTCCCTTGCAGTCGGATTCAGGTGAATTTATAACGGGGAATAAAGAAATGGCAGACCAATTGAACCAATACTTCGATTCTGTCTTCACAAAGGAAGATACAAATATCCTTCCGAAAGTACTAGGGGACAGTGGGTCTAGTGAGAATGAGGAACTGAAAGATATCCGTATTAGGCGGGAAATTGTGTTAGGGAAATTGATGGGATTAAAGGCCGATAAATCCCCAGGTCCTGATAGTCTGCATCCCAGAGTATTTAAGGAAGTGGCCCGAGAAATAGTGGATGCATTGGTGATCATTTTCCAACAATCTATCGACTCTGGATCAGTTCCTATGGACTGGAGGGTAGCTAATGTAACGGCACTTTTTAAAAAAGGAGGGAGAGAGAAAGCGGGTAATTATAGACTGGTTAGCCTGACATCAGTAGTGGGGAAAATGTTGGAATCAATCATTAAGGATGAAATAGCAGCACATTTGGAAAGCAGTGACAGGATCGGTCCAAGTCAGCATGGATTTATGAAAGGGAAATCATGCTTGACAATCTTCTGAAATTTTTTGAGGATGTAACTAGTAGAGTGGACAAGGGAGAACCAGTGGATGTGGTGTATTTGGAGTTTCAAAAGACTTTTGACAAGCCCCCGCACAAGAGATTGGTGTACAAAATCAAAGCGCATGTTATTGGGGGTAATGTACTGACATGGATAGAGAACTGGTTGGCAGACAGGAAGCAGAGAGTTGGGATAAATGGGTCCTTTTCAGAATGGCAGGCAGTGACTAGTGGAGTCCCGCAGGGCTCAGTGCTGGGACCCCAGCTCTTTACAATATACATTAACGATTTGGATGAAGGAATAGAGTGTAATATCTCCAAGTTTGCAAATGACACTAAACTGGGTGGCAGTGTGAGCTGTGAGGAGGACGCTAAGGGGTTGCAGGGTGACTTGTACAGATTAGGTGAGTGGCAAATACATGGCAGATACAGTATAATGTGGATAAATGTGAGGTTATCCATTTTGGGGGCAAAAACACGAAGGCAGAATATTATCTGAATTGTGGCAGACTAGAAAAAGGGGAGGTGCAATGAGACCTGAATGTCATGGTTCATCAGTCATTGAAAGTGGGCATGCAGGTACAGCAGGCGGTAAAGAAGGCAAATGGTATGTTGGCCTTCATAGCTAGGGGATTTGAATATAGGAGCAGGGAGGTCTTACTGCAGTTGTACAGGGCCTTAGTGAGGCCTCACTTGGAATATTGTGTTAGTTTTGGTCTCCTAGTCTGAGGAAGGACGTTCTTGCTATTGAGGGAGTGCAGCGAAGGTTCAACAGACTGATTCCAGGGATGGCTGGGCTGTCATATAAGGAGAGACTGGATCAACTGGGCCTTTATTCACTGGCATTTGGAAGGTTGAGAGGGGTCCCTTAGAAACATATAAGATTCTGACAGGACTGGACAGGTTAGATGCAGGAAGAATGTTCTCGATGTTGGGGAAGTCCAGAACCAGGTGACATAGTCTTAGGATAAGGGGTAGGCCATTTAGGACTGAGGTGAGGAGAAACTTCTTCACTCAGAGAGATGTTAACCTGTGGAATTCCCTGCCACAGAGAGTTGTTGATGCCAGTTCATTGGATATATTCAAGAGGGAGTTAGATATGGCCCTTACGGTTAAGGGGATCAAGGGGTATGGAGAGGAAGCAGGAATGGGGTACTGAAGGAATGATCAGCCATGATCTTATTGAATGGCGGTGCTGGCTCGAAGGGCCGAATGGCCTACTCCAGCACCTATTTTCTATGTGTCTATGTTTCTATCCCCTCTCATTCTTCTAAATTCCATTGAATATAAGCCTAGTCGATCCAGTCTTTCTTCATATGACAGTCCTGCCATCCCGGGAATCAGTCTGGTGAACCTTCGCTGCACTCCCTCAATAGCAAGAATGTCCTTCCTCAGATTAGAAGACCAAAACTGAACACAATATTCCAGGTGAGGCCTCACCAAGGCCCTGTACAATTGCAGTAAGACCTCCCTGCTCCTATACTCAAATCCTCTCGCTATGAAGGCCAACATGACATTTGCCTTCTTCACCACCTGCTGTACCTGCATGCCAACCTTCAATGACTGATGTACCATGACACCCAGGTCTCGTTGCACCTCCCCTTTTCATAACACATGAGGGAGAAAGGAATAGAAGGATATTTTGATGGGGTGGGATGAAAAGGGGTGGGAGGAGGCTCGTGTGGAGCATAAACCCCGGCACGGACCTGTTTGGCCCAATGGCCTGCGTCTGTGCTGTACATTCGATGTAAATAAGACTCCATTTACTTTTATTGCAGGGATTTTTTAAATTTTTGGCAGTATTGAATTCAAAATCCGATCCCGTTTTCCATGAAAAACCTGCAACATAAGATCTCAGCCATAGATCTCCTTCTTGTGGCATGTTCATGTCCAGTGCCACTTCAAGTCAGGAGTGTAGAGGAACAAAGGGACCTGGGAGTGCAGGTCCACAGATCCCTGAAGGTAGCAGGCCAGGTAGATAAGGTGGTTAAGAAGGCATATGGAATGCTTGCATTTATTAGCTGAGGCATAGAATACAAGAGCAGAGAGGTTAATGTAGTGAACTGTATAAAACACCGGTTAGCTGGAGTACTGCGTGCAGTTCTGGTCACCGCATTACAGGAAGGATGTGATTGCACTAGAGCGGGTACAGAGGAGATTTACAAGAATGTTGCGTGGACTGGAGAATTCTGGCTATGAGGAAAGATTGGAGATGCTGGGTTTGTTTTCTTTGGAACAGAGGAGGCTGAGGGGAGACCTGATTGAGGTGTATAAAATTATGAGGGGCCTGGATAGAGTGGATAGGAAGGACCTGTTTCCCTTGGCAGAGAGGTCAACATCCAGGGGGCATAGATTTAAAGTAATTGGGGGGAGGTTTATAGGGGTTATGAGGGAAAATTTCTTCACCCAGAGGATGGTGGGGGTCGGGAACTCACTGACTGAATGGGTGGTAGAGGCAGAAACCCTTACCACATTTAAAAAATACTTGGATGTGCACCTGAAGTGCCGTAACCTACAGGGCTACGGACCAAGAGCTGGAAAGTGGGATTAGGCCGGATAGCCTCTTGTTAGCTGGCATGGACACGATGGGCCGAAATGCTCTCCTTCCGTGCTGTAAATTTCTATGATTCTATGACCATTGAAATGTTTGAGACTGAAGTTTTGCCGCAGGAATCGAATTGATTGTGCAGAATAACCCCAGCCTCTCAGCAGGGACTAACCAATTTTTAGCTGCACGGAAGAATATTTGGCAGACTGCACATTAACAGGTTTTGCCTCAGCATTGTGACAGAAATGTATTTTTCTATTCCCTGCTTGACACACAACGGGGGCCAGATTTTGCTCTCAAAATAACGGCGAGGCGAATATTTGCTCTCCGTTGTCCAGGCTCAAGTGGTACAGCAACTTCAGGTGAGGGGCAGAAGCACGGTGAAACACGGGAATCCAGAAGTTTCCGTCTGTGTTCCATAGAATCACAGAAATTTACAGCGCGGAAGGAGGCCATTTCGGCCCATCGTGTCCGCCCAGGCCGACAAAAAGCTACCCAGTCTAATCCCACTTTCCAGCTCTCGGTCCGTAACCCTGTAGGTTACGGCACTTCAGGTGCACATCCAGGTATTTTTTAAATGTGATGAGGGTTTCTGCCTCTAGCACCCTTTCAGGCCATGAGTTCCAGACCCCCACCACCCTCTGGCTGAAAACATTTCCCCTCATATCTCCTCTAAACCTCCCCCCAATTACTTTAAATCTATGCCCCCTGGTTGTTGACCCCTCCGCCAAGGGAAACAGGTCCGTCCTATCCACTCTATCCAGGCCCCTCATAATTTTATACACCTCAATCAGGTCTCCCCTCAGCCTCCTCTGTTCCAAAGAAAACAGACCCAGCATCTCCAATCTTTCCTCGTAGCCAAAATTCACCTGTCCAGGCAACATTCTTGTAAATCTCCTCTGCACCTTTTCCAGTGCAATCATGTCTTGCCTGTAATGTGGTGACCAGAACTGCACGCAGTACTCCAGCTGTGGCCTAACCAGGGCTTTATACAGTTCAAGCACAGCCTCTTTGCTCTTGTGTTCCATGCCTCGACTAATAAAGGCAAGTATTCCGTATGCCTTATCTACCTGGCCTGCTCAGCTCAGCCCGTGTGGTAGCTGGTGTACAGCGGCCACCCCACGTTAAAAGAACTCACGCACAGGCATCTTCCACTCCACTAACATGAAGTTCGGGACCTGGAACGTCAGGACAACTCATGGACAACCCCAACAGCGACTGGCCGGAACGCCGCACGGCCTCAGTTGCCCTTAGCGAGACCTGGCGGGCAGGGAAAGGCCAGCTCAAGGAACTGTAGGGGGTGGTCTCGGGGGTCAGGTTCACCTCTGACCTTCTGAGCGGTTCGAATCGCTCCCACTCCCTGGGCTCTAGACTCTGGATTTATTTGGGGATGTGACAAAGTGCAAGGGACAATGGGTTTTGGTGCAAAGAACTTCGATTTTATTGAGGACAAGAAAGTACAATATCAGAACTTGCAATCACTAGAATAAAGAACACTTAATCACACGTTCAAAAGGGATTACAGAAAAAAATACACCTCCCGCCTCCCAATGCTTGCCATATCCTGAACGTCATGAAAGACTTCTTACTGCGTAGTCTTTAGTTGGGTGGTGTCCGCTGATGCGGTAGTGCGCGTATTGGACTTATGGGGTGAGTACCCATTTTTCTTCCGTCAGCAGTAGGTTTTAAAGTTCTTTCAGGTAATGTCTCACCTGTTAGTAGCTAGGAACAGATTGTAGAATGGAAACTTTCGACTCTTTGGTTTCTTCTTGAGGAGTTTTGTTCTTGGAGTTTATTGATTGCGGTGGTTTTGATGTTACCACGTTGGCTGTGGTCAGTTGCTGCCGTGATGGCGATGTCCTAACTTACTGGAACTGCTTTTCTCTGCCTTGAAGTTGTTCTTCCTTCTTCTTCAGTAGCAGAGCAGTGTGGCCCAGGAGTGTCGTCGAGACTGGAGATGTTGGTGCTCAAAAGAGCTGTGGCGGTTTCTCTCCTTTTCCCCTTCTTCTCCTCTCCTCACTCGCTAAAACTAGGACTCCAGTTATACTTTGGGAGCTGTTCTAATCTGCGCGCCAAATCAGCCCCGATTCTTTGTCTTAATTTTGGCAGGCTTGCTATTTCTTTGTCATATTTTGGTGGGCTCAGTAATGGTAACCTGTCTCGGATGTGTCGATCTGTCGAATTTGTTTCTTGATCGGGAAAAATTAGCTTTGATATTTGCGATGCCTGCCTGGACCTGGGTTTTCCATGTGGGCTGGATGGACCAATAACATTATGTATGCGCGGGATGGGTTTCCTGCTCAGAGTGATGGCTGTCTATCAATTGTTGCAATGTTAATTTCTCCTGGGGAGAAGGGTTTTCGAGTTTACACAATTCCACAGACAATTTGTCTGAGCTTCAATACCCCAGACAGCTTCAATACCCAAAACTGGTTTCTTTTGAAGGATAGTTATCCTTTAATTTTCAGCCCTTTTCACACGGACCCAATATGCCTTGTAAAATCCCAAATTCGATTAAAACTCATAGTTTCTTCCATGTACATTTTAGGATCCCAAACTTTCTGGCTGATAGTTCCAAATTGAATTTCCTTTCCAATGAGTCCAAACACTGTGGGGGCTTTTCTCATGAATTTTGCAATCCTACTGAACAAGGTGGAGGTTACACCTTCTTCTGGAAAGGGAAACCAGAGGAAGAACACCTCCTCTGCAGAGTCAGTTTCACAATCAAAAACGAGTTGGTCAACCGCCTCAAAGACTCCCCCTGCGGGGTAAACCAACTCCCCACCGACACCTGGGAGTCCCTGGCCAAAGACCGCCCTAAGTGGAGGAAGTGCATCTGGGAGGGCGCTGAGCACCTCGAGTCTCGTCGCCGAGAGCATGCAGAAACCAAGCGCAGGCAGCGGAAGGAGCGTGCGGCAAACCAGTCCCACCCTCCCTTACCCTCAACCACTGTCTGTCCCACTTGTGACAGGGACTGTGGTTCTCGTATTGGACTGTTCCGCCACCTAAGGACTCATTTTAAGAATGGAAGCAAGTCTTCCTCGATTCTGAGGGACTGCCTATGATGATGATTCTATCTTCAGGGATCTGTGGACCTGCACTCCAAGGTCCCTTTGCTCCTCTACACATTTAATGTTTATTCCCTTGCCTTGTTAGCCCACCCCAAATGCATTACCTCACACTTATCCAGTGTTGCGCCACAGCTCTCTGCCGTTAGCTTCATGAAATTGACCTCTCGCCATCTGGCTCACCCGTTGAAATGCATTGAGCGGCATGAATGTACTGTATTGGCACGGTAAGTATAAAGAAACACTTGCATTTATATAGCGCCTTTCACGACCACTGGACATCTCAAAGCGCTTTACAGCCAATGAAGTACTTTTGGAGTGCAGTCACTGTTATAATGTGGGAAACACAGCAGCCAATTTGCACACAGCAAGCTCCCACAAAAGCAATGTGATAATGACCCAGATAATCTGTTTCAGTGATATTGATTGACTGATAAATATTGGCCCCAGGACACCTCACCTGCTTGCCTTCGAAATAGTGCCATGGGATTTTTTACGTCCACCTGGAAGAGCAGACGGGGCCTCGGTAAGACAGCACCTCCGACAGTGCGGCGCTCCCTCGGCACTCCATGGAAGTGTCAGCCTAATTTTTTGTGTGCTCAAGTCCCTGGAGTGTGACTTGAACCCACAACCTTCTGACTCAGAGGCAAGAGTGCTACCCACTGAGCCACAGCTGACCTCATGAACTAAATATGTTACAGAAAGTTAAGTCAAGTTATTTCTAGTTGAAGTACCCTTTTAACAAGATGATCTATGTTTAAGGCAGTAGTGATTATGTTACTGAACTAGCAATCCAAACATTGGGAGTGATGGTTTTGGGGACATGGGTTCAAATCCCACCATGGCAACTCTGGAATTTTAATTCAATACATTTTTTAAAAGGTTAGCATCAGTAATGGTGACCATGAAACTGCAGGATTGTTGTAAAAACAAGTCTGATTGACTAATGTTCCTTTAGGGAAGGAAATCTGCCGTCCTTACCCAGTCTGGGCCGATAGGTGACTCCAGACTCATCATCATAGGCAGTCCCACAGAATCGAGGAAGACTTGCTTCCACTCCTGAAGTGAGTTCTTTGCTTACTGAACAGTCCAATACGAGAGCCATAGTCCCTGTCACAGGTGGGACAGATAGTGGTTGAAGGAAAGGGTGGGTGGGGAGTCTGGTTTGCTGCATGCTCCTTCCGCTGCCTGCGCTTGCTTTCTGCATGCTCTCGGCGATGAGACTCAAGGTGCTCAGCGACCTCCCGGATGCACTTCCTCCACTTAGGACGATCTTTGGCCAGGGATTCCCAGGTGTCGGTGGTGATGTCGCACTTTATCGGGGATGCTTTGAGGGTGTCCTTGTAACGTTTCTGCTGCCCACCTTTGGCTCGTTTGCCGTGAAGGAGCTCCGCATAGAGCACTTGCTTTGGGAGTCTCGTGTCTGGCATGCGAACAATGTGGCCTGTCCAGCGGAGCTGATCGAGTGTGGTCAGTGCTTCGATGCTGGGGATGTTGGCCTGGTCGAGGACACTGATGTTGGTGCGCCTGTCCTCCCAGGGGATTTGTAGGATCTTGCAGAGACATCGCTGGTGATATATCTCCAGTGATTTGAGGTGTCTTCTGTACATCGTCCATGTCTCTGAGCCATACTGGAGGGCGGGTATTACTACAGCCCTGTAGACCACGAGCTTGGTGGTAGATTTGAAGGCCTGGTCTTCGAACACTCTTTACCTCAGGTGGCCGAAGGCTGCACTGGTGCACTGGAGGCGGTGTTGATTGGCCTCATCAATGTCTGCTTTTTTTGATAAGAGGCTCCCGGGGTATGGGAAATGTTCCACGTTGTCGAGGGCCGCGCCGTGGACCTTGATGACTGGGGGGCAGTGCTATGACGCGAGGACAGGCTGGTGGAGGACCTTTGTCTTACGGATGTTAAGCGTAAAGCCCATGCTTTCGTACGTCTCAGTAAATACGTCGACTATGTCCTGGAGTTCAGCCTCTGTGTGTGCGCAGACGCAGGCGTCGTCCACGTACTGTAGCTCGACGGCCGAGGTTGGGCTGGTCTTGGACCTGACCTGGAGACGGTGAAGGTTGAACAGGTTCCCACTGGTTCTATAGTTTAGTTCCACTCCAGCAGGGAGCTTGTTGACTGTGAGGTGGAGTATGGTGGCAAGGAAGATTAAGAAGAGGGTTGGGGCGATGACGCAGCCCTGTTTGACCCTGGTCCGGACGTGGATTGGGTCTGTGATGGATCTGTTGGTAAGGATCAAGGCCTGCATGTCGCCATGGAGCAGGCGAAGGATGTTGACAAACTATTGGGAGCATCTGAAATGGAGGAGGACGCTCCATAGACCCTCGCAGTTGACAGTGTCAAAGGCCTTTGTAAGTTCGAAGAAGGCCATGTATAAGGGCTGATGCTGCTCCCTGCATTTTTCCTGCAGCTATCGAGCTGCAAAGATCATGTCCGTTGTGCCCTGTAGGGGATGAAAGCTGCACTGTGACTCCGGGAGGAGCTCCTCGGCCACAGGGAGAAGACGGTTGAGGAAGACTCTAACGACAACTTTCCCAGTGGCTGATAGCGGGGAAGTTCCCTTGTAATTGCCGCAGTCGGACTTGTCCCCTTTTTTAAAGATGGTCACGATCATCGCATCTCTGAGATCTCCCGGCATGGTCTCCTCCCTCCAAATGAGAGCGATGAGGTCATGTATCCGTGCCAACAGCGCCTCTCCATCATACTTTCGCACCTCAACAGGGATTCTATCTCGCTCCCGTAGCCTTGTTGTTCTTGAGCTGTCTTATGCCTTTTCCTACCTCGTGCAACGTTGGGGTTTCACTGAGATGGTGGCGGGTCGCGTGCTGCGGGATCAAGTCGAAGGCAGAGTCTCGATTGAGGAGGTTGTATATTCTGACTATAGATATACTCACTGTGTCGTCACTGTGAGATTGTTTAAGATGGAGACTTGTTTACCTGATGGACTGTCAATAAGGGTTACACAGTGTACATACATGCTGGCACCACTAGAGGGTGCAACTGGTGGAGACCGGGGGTTTCCTGCCCTGGTGACAGGGCCCTGTATAAAAGGCTGCGGAATGGAGTCAAGAACACTCGAGTCAAAGGCAGAGTCTCGATTGAGGAGGTTGTATATGCTGACTATAGATATACTCACGGTATAAAAGGCTGTCCACCATGCTCGCACAGCACTCTGAGGTTTGGAATAAAGGACCAAGGTCACTACAGTTCAGGTACAACACATTGCCTCGTGGAGTCATTCATAAGCACACTACAGACATAACAACTGGTAATGAGAATAAGGACTTTCACGCGATCATGGCTACCTTTGGCACACTAAAAGACTTTGCAGAGGGTGGTGATCATGATGCCTTCATAGAAAGGCTCGAGCAATATCTCGTGGCAAATGACCTGGCAGGGGAGATGGATACATTGGCGGAGAAGCGCAAGGCTATACTGCTGACCAGTTGTGGGCCCGAGGTCTACCGCCTCGTCAGGGACTTGCTGGCACCCACCAAGGCCAAGGATAAGACATACGATGAGCTGACTGAACTAATTCGCGACCAACTAAAACCAAAACAGAGCATCCTCACGGCCAGGCACAGATTCTACACTCACCGCAGACCTGAGGGCCAGGAGATTGCAAAATATGCTGCCGACCTCAGGAGACTTGCGGCACCGTGTGATTTTGGCGCGCACCTCAGCGAAGCATTGTGAGACATCTTCGTTATAGGAATTGGCCACGAGGGCCTCCTTCACAAGTTACTATCTGCCGACACCACAGTCAATCTGCAGAAGGCCATCAGCATCAGTCAGGCGTTCATGACCTCGACCTGCAGCACCAAGCAAATTATTCATTGTGTGGACTCAAACCCGGCAAGTACTGGACACAGAATGGTGCCTTTCACAGGCAAGACTGTAGAACGTGGCTCTGCCCAGGGCAGAGAGCACAGACCTCAATGTTCCAGAACTCAGAGTCCGCCGAGGGGTGCTAATCGAGTAGCACCATGCTGGCGTTGCACAGGAAACCATAGGGCTCACCAGCATCGGTTTGCTGAGTACGAATGCAAAGCCTGTAACATGAAGGGCCACCTCCAGCGTATGTGTAAAAGAAGTATGATTCACCGTCTAGCAGAGAAGTCAGTAGATGACTTTGAATCAGGGAGTATGATGATTTGGCCAGAGAGGCAGCTCAGCCCCAAGAAGAAGTGTATGGAGTGTATACCTGCACCACCGATTGTCCTCCAGTGAAGATGGAAGCCGAGATAAATGGCGTCCCTGTCTTCATGGAAGTGGACACGGGAGCGAGCCAGTCAGTGATGAGCCAGGATGCCTTTGAGAGGCTATGGAACGAAAAACGACCCGAGCTGGTTCTAGTACAGGAAAAGCTGCGCACCTACACCAAGGAGCTGATCCCAGTCCTTGGTAGTGCGGATGTAAGTGTAATCCATAATGGTGTGGTGTACAAGTTACCTCTGTGGATTGTTGCAGGTGATGGTCCAATGCTACTCGGAAGAAGGTGGATGGGGAAGATCCAGTGGAAATGGGAAGACCTCTTCACTCCAGCGATTGATGTCCCCCTTACTCAGAGGCAGAGCAAAACCTCACCTTCGCTTGCGCCAGGCACCAGAGAACAGACCAGCGCAGCACCTGAGGCACAGACCATCCATCATGACTGCGTGGCAATGATCTGACTTGAACGATCTAAAAATATCTTCCCGGCTCCAGTGGCAGGACTCATGGGGAGGAAGATCAAATTCACAAGTACCCTTCCAGTGTTTGTGGCAGGATCGCGGGAGAGAAGGATCAAGGTAGTCGACCTCGAGGACAGAGGCAAGATGGCGTCCCTGCTGCAGCGAGGGGCAGCGTGGCTGGAAACAAAGATGGCCGCGGCAACATCACGAGGTGCAACGCTGAGGGACCAACACGTGGTGTCTAACAAAGGATTTGATTGGGGTAAAGCCAGCAGGGTTCTCTTAAAATAAAGAACAAAATGTTGTTGCGAGATGTCGGGAATAGAGTGTCCCCTAAAGTAGCAAGCGAGCGAATTCGGGAGGGTAAAGGCGCTGATCCTGATGCCCTGCCCCAGGTGTCCCCACAAGTTATAGGCCAGCGACCTCAGGAGGGTGAAGGCACTGATCCTAATAACCTGCCCCAGGTCTATCCCACGCTGCAGGCACCTGATGGCATTATTTGCCACGGATTTGGAAACAAAAACGACGCCAATACGCGCAGTCGGCCGCCGTTGCTCACCCCCCCGGGTGGAGATGGCTCAGCCCCCAGACCCAGTCACTCCCTCGGCCATGTCCGGAAGTGAAGGTCAGAACCAACGAGTTCCCCAAACGGGACCTGGAACAGCCAGGTTCCCAACACTGTTAGACAGCAGGCAGAAGACTCTGCAGTCCTCAAAGGAGGACCGGGAGGTCACACATATCTGTGGCTCTGCCCACCACTAGGCAATGACAAAGGCCCTGAGTCCTGGCTCGGTGAGTGAACCAAGCCCACCCCACTAGCAGGGGGCACAGCGCCACCGTCAGACGACTAGGACCCCGTCCGGTTGCTCTGGAACCTGCGTCCTCGCATACCTGTACTGCTACCTCAGTACTTATCATGACTGAACCATGAATGCAATCTACCCAATCCTGGCGCACGACCGTAAAACGTAACGAATGTAAGTCACTGAACCAAGGTGCCACAATACAAACTGTTTTTTTTGTACTTGCACTGTGTCGGATCCTGTATGTTACTGTAACGGGCCAGCTGCATGATCTCGCTGTGGGGGGTGGGGGGGGGGTGTGGGGAATGAATGTATGTAGCCATGGACACACACATGGATCACTCCCAGAACCCACTGGAACCTCCATTGTATCATTGAACCATCCAAACCGGTAACCACTACCCAATGTTGTGGCAAAAGGACTTGGGTGTTAACAGGGAAAGAGCCAAGCTAAAGCACAGCCAAGGTTCAAGGGCTATTGGCACTTAAGTCTGGGGAGAGCTAAGCCAGAGTACATAGTGCAAAGGTATTGGCACAAAGGACTTGGGGGAGAGTGATGTTGTGTATGCAGACTATGGATGTACTCTATGTGTAGTCACTGTGTCGTTGCATAAGATGGAGACTTGTTTACCTGATGTACTATCAATAAGGTTTACACCATGTACATACATGCTGGCACCACTAGAGGGTGCAACTGGTGGAGAC
This sequence comes from Pristiophorus japonicus, assembly GCF_044704955.1. NCBI lineage: Eukaryota > Metazoa > Chordata > Chondrichthyes > Pristiophoridae > Pristiophorus > Pristiophorus japonicus. Next base: position 535,142,884 of record NC_091977.1, read on the forward strand.
CGGGGGTTTCCTGCCTGGTGGCAGGGTCCTGTATAATAGGCTGCCCACCATACTTGCACAACACTCTGGAGTTTGGAATAAAGGACCAAGGTCACTACAGTTTGAGTACAACACATTGCCTTGTGGAGTCATTCATAAGTACACTATAGACATAACAGAGGAGATCTTCGAAGTGCTCCTTCCAGCAGGCCCTGACTGCTGCCGTGTCCTTGATGAGTGTTTCCCCATTCTTGGCCAGGAGTGGGGTAGGGCCTTGGGAGTTTGGACTGTAAGTGGCCTTGACTGCGACGAAGAATCCTCGCACATGATAGCTGTCGGCCAGTTGTTGTATCTCCTGTGCTTTCTCCTGTTCTTTAGGTCCCGGGTTTTTTGTTGAACCTCCGCCTTGAGCCGTCTGTAATGTTGCTTTGCAGCTTCTGAGTTGGGTTGTTGCTTGAGGCTCAGAAATGCTCTGCGCTTGTGATCTATTCGTTCTTGGATCTCCTGATCATTCTCATCAAACCAGTCCTGGTGTTTCCTGGTTGAATGACCAAGTGTCTCGTCACAGGCACTGGTTATGGAGGCCTGGAGGGCAGACCAAGCGCTGTGGGCATTCAGCATCTCACGGTCATCAAGACACGCCAGGTTAACTGTGAGGCGTTGGCTGTATAGGGCTCTCTTAGCTGGGTCTTTAAGTGCCCCCAGCATTGACTTTTTTGCGGCACTGCTTCTGCTGTCCCCTCTGCTTTTGGGCTATGTTAATATCGACCATGAAACTACCGGATTGTTGTAACAACCCATCTGGTTCATTAATGTCCCTTTAGGGAAGAAAATCTGCTGCCCTTACCCGGTCTGGGCCGATATGTGACTCCAGACCCACAGCAATGTGGTTGACTCTTAACTACACTCAGTTGTTCAGGAGCAATTAGGGATGGGCAATTAATGCCGGCCTTGATGACGATGCCCACTTCCTTGCACGAATAATTTTTCTTACTGCCAATCGACCTCTCTAGCACTGAAAACTAACCATTACAAGTGTGGAGTCTCATTCCTTCAGCTTTTAATTGTTGGTGGAGATTTTAAAAGTGTTAAATTACTATTTTTTTTACTTTCCTTTCCTGTCTCTCTCTTAATCCAATCTTTCTTTCCCTCTTTTTATTTCTATTTCTGTACATGATTTGTCATTAAATTCACTCTTATGTACATTTCCGACTCAGTCCTCGTGCGGTTAAGTTCACAATCCCTCAATCTGATTGTGACGGGGATGCCCTGTTTCTTGCCCCGTTCGCTCAGGTCCCAGGTGCCCCGTTAACCTCTCGTTCCCCAATTGTTCCCCCCTTGTTACCCCCTCGTTGCCCCCTCGTTCCACACTCATTTCCCCCTTGTTACCCCCTCATAAGAACATAAGAACATAAGAACATAAGAATTAGGAACAGGAGTAGGCCATCTAGCTCCTCGACCCTGCTCCGCCATTTAGAAAGATCATGGCTGATCTGGTCGTGGACTCAGCTCCACTTACCTGCCCGCTCCCCATAACCCTTAATTCCCTTTTTGGTTAAAAATCTATCTATCTGTGATTTTAATACATTCAATGAGCTAGCCTCAACTGCTTTCCTGGGCAAAGAATTCCACAAATTCACAACCCTCTGGGAGAAGAAATTCCTTCTCAACTCAGTTTTAAATTGGCTCCCCCGTATTTTGAGGCTGTGCCCCCGAGTTCTCGTCTCCCCGACCAGTGGAAACAACCTCTCTGCCTCTATCTTGTCTATCCCTTTCATTATTTTAAATGTTTCTATAAGATCACCCCTCATCCTTCTGAACTCCAACGAGTAAAGACCCAGTCTAATCAATCTATCATCATAACGTAACCCCCTCATCTCCGGAATCAGCCTAGTGAATCGTCTCTGTACCCTCTCCAAAGCTAATATATCCTTCCTTAATTAAGGTGACCAAAACTGCACGCAGTACTCCAGGTGCCCTGTACAGTTGCAGTAGGACCTCCCTGCTTTTGTACTCCATCCCTCTCGCAATGAAGGCCAACATTCCATTCGCCTTCCTGATTACCTGCTGCACTTGCAAACTAACTTTTTGGGATTCATGCACAAGGATCCCCAGGTCCCTCTGCACCGCAGCATGTTGTAATTTCTCCCCATTCAAATAATATTCCCTTTTACTGTTTTTTTTCCTAAGTTTTTCCCCTTGTTCCCCTCTCATTCCCCACTCATTACCCCCTCATTACCCCATTGTTTCTCCCTCATTCCCCACTGTTCCCCACTCGTTACCCCTCATTACCCCTCGTTTACTCTCATTACCACCTCGTTTCCCCCTCGTTACCCCCTCGTTCTCCACTGTTCCCCACTCGTTACCCCTCGTTTACCCTTGTTACCCCCTCATTTCCCCCTTGTTTCCCCCTCATTACCCCCTCATTACCCCCTCATTACCCCCTTGTTCCTTACCATTCCCCCCTCGTTACCCCTCGTTTACCCTTGTTACCACCTCGTTACCCCTCGTTTACCGCTCTTCAGCCCCATTGTTCCCCCTTGTTACCCCCTCATTACCCCTCGTTATCCCCTCATTACCCCCTCATTCCACACTCATTACCACCCTCATTTCTCCTCGTTACACCCTCGTTACTTCTCATTACCCCACTCGTTTCACCCTCATTACACCTTCGTTTCCCACTCGGTTCCCCCTTGTTCCCCAATGATTCCCCAATCATTCCCCCCTCATTTCCCTCTCGTGTTCCCCACTGTTCCCCACTCATTACCCTTGTTTACCCTCGTTACCCCTCATTTCCCTTCGTTACCCCTCATTATCCCTCGTTACCCCCTCGTTCCACACTCATTACCACCATCATTACCCCCTCGTTACACCCTCGTTACCCCTCATTACTCCCCCTCATTACCCCCCTCATTTCCCCCTCATCCACCCTCATCCCCCTCGTCCACCCTCATCCCCCCATCCCCCACTCGTTAGCCCACTCACTCCCCACGTGTTCCCCTCTTGTTCCCCCCTCCTTCCCCCACTCGTTTCCCCACTCGCTCCCCCTAGTTTCCCCCTCATTACCCCCATTACCCCACTCGTGACCCCACTTGTTCCCCTCTCGTTCCACCCTCGTTCCCCCCTTGTTCCCCATTCATTTCCCCACTCGTTTCCACTTGTTCACCCCATTTCCCCACTCATTCTCCCTCGTTCCCTCCTCGTTTCCCCTCGTTCCCCCTCTCATCCCCCCTCGTCACCCCCTTGTTACCCCGTTACACCCTCATTCGCCCTCATTACCCCTGTTACACCTCCGTTCCCCCCTCATTACCCCCTCATTTCCCCCTTGCTCCCCATCGTTCCCCACCGTTTCCCCTCATTCCCCACTCGTTCACCCCTCATTACCCCCTCGTTACCCCCTCGTTACCCCTCATTACCCCTCGTTACACCCGTGTTACCCCCTCATTCCACACTCATTACCCCCCTTGTCACCCCCTCGTTAACCCCTCATTACCCCCTCATTCCCCACTCGCTTCCCCCTCATTCCCCAATCGTTCCTCCCTCATTTCCCCCTCGTCCCCCACTTGTTACCCGCCTTGTTACCCCCCTCATTAGCCCCACGTTCCCTACTCATTCCCCCCTCATTCCCCACTCGTTCCTCCTCATTCCCCACTTGTTCCTCCCTCGTTCCCCCTTGTTACCCTCTTGTTCCACACTCGTTCCCCCTCGTTCCCCCTCGTTTCCCCCTCATTCCCCACTCGTTCCCCACTCATTCCCCCTCATTGCCCACTTGTTCCCCCCTCGTTCCCCCTCATTCCACACTCATTCCACACTCATTCCCCCCTCATTCCCCCCTCATTCCCCCTCGTTACCCCCTCATTACCCACTCGTTTCCCACTCGTTTCCCACTCGTTTCCCACTCGTTCCCCACTCGTTCCCCACTCATTACCCCTCATTTACTCTTGTTACCCCCTCATTCCACACTCATTACCCCCCTTGTCACCCCCTCGTTAACCCCTCATTACCCCCTCATTCCCCACTCGCTTCCCCCTCATTCCCCAATCGTTCCTCCCTCATTTCCCCCTCATCCCCCACTTGTTACCCGCCTTGTTACCCCCCTCATTAGCCCCACGTTCCCTACTCATTCCCCCCTCATTCCCCACTCGTTCCTCCTCATTCCCCACTTGTTCCCCCCTCGTTCCCCCTTGTTACCCTCTTGTTCCACACTCGTTCCCCCTCGTTTCCCCCTTATTCCCCACTCGTTCCCCACTCATTCCCCCTCATTGCCCACTTGTTCCCCCCTCGTTCCCCCTCATTCCACACTCATTCCCCCCTCATTCCCCCCTCATTCCCCCTCGTTACCCCCTCATTACCCACTCGTTTCCCACTCGTTTCCCACTCGTTTCCCACTCGTTCCCCCCTCATCACCCCCTCATTCCCCACTCGCTTCTCCCTCATTCCACAATCATTCCCTCCTCATTTCCCCCTTGTCGCCCACTCGTTAACCCCCTCGTTAACCCCCTCATTACCCCCACGTTCCCCACTCGTTCCCCCTCATTCCCCACTCGTTGCGCCTCATTCCCCACTTGTTCCCCCCTCATTCCCCCTCGTTACCCTCTCGTTCCACACTCGTTCCCCCTCGTTCTCCCTCATTCCCGCTCATTACCCCCTCATTATCCCCTCGTTTCCCACTTATTCCCCCTCATTCCCCCTCGCTCCCCACTTGTTCCCCCCTCATTCCCCCTCGTTACCCTCTCGTTCCACACTCGTTCCCTCCTCATTCCCCACTCATTCCCCTTCATCCCTCACTTGTTCCCCCCTCGTTCCCCCTCATTCCACACTCATTCCACACTCATTCCCCCCTCATTCCCCCTCGTTACCCCCTCATTACCCACTCGTTTCCCACTCGTTTCCCACTCGTTCCCCCCTCATCACCCCCTCATTCCCCACTCGCTTCTCCCTCATTCCACAATCATTCCCTCCTCATTTCCCCCTTGTCGCCCACTCGTTAACCCCCTCGTTAACCCCCTCATTACCCCCACGTTCCCCACTCGTTCCCCCTCATTCCCCACTCGTTGCCCCTCATTCCCCACTTGTTCCCCCCTCGTTCCCCCTCGTTACCCTCTCGTTCCACACTCGTTCCCCCTCGTTCTCCCTCGTTCCCGCTCATTACCCCCTCATTATCCCTCGTTTCCCACTTATTCCCCCTCATTCCCCCTCGCTCCCCACTTGTTCCCCCCTCATTCCCCCTCGTTACCCTCTCGTTCCACACTCGTTCCCCACTCGTTCCCTCCTCATTCCCCACTCATTCTCCTTCATCCCTCACTTGTTCTCCCCTCGTTACCCTCTCGTTCCACACTCGTTCCCCCTCATTCCTCCTCATTACCCCCTCGTAACTCCCTCATTCTCCCTCGTTCCCCACTTGTTTCCCCCTCGTTCCCCCTCATTACTCTCTCATTCCACACTCGTTCCCCCTCGTTCCCCCTCATTCCTCCCTCGTTCCCCCTCATTACCCCCTCATTACCCCCTCATTTCCCACTCGTTTCCCACTCGTTACCCACTCGTTACCCCTCATTTACCCTCGTTACATCTCGTTCCCCACTGATTTTCCCCTAATTACCCTTCATTACCTCCTCGTTATCCCCTCATTCCACACTCATTACCCCCCTCATTACCCCCACGTTCCCCACTCATTCCCCCCTCATTCCCCACTCGTTCCCCCTCGTTCCCCACTCATTCCCCCCTTGTTTCCCCTCATTACCCTCTCATTCCACACTCGTTCCCCCTTGTTTCCTGTGGAAATGTATTTTTATCTAAGCTGATACCATACGGTATTTGTGTGCCCTTTGCAATATATATATATAACAAAATGGAGTCCTGGTCCTTCCAGAACTTTCTGCATTTTAGCAGTCAGCTTGCATAAACAGCTAAACCTGGTTTGAGATGGCTGATAGCCATCAGACAGCGAGGAGACAAGTCATGCTGAGACAAATACCCCCCCATGGTGCTCTCCTATTGTCTATACGACAAGTTCCATGCCACCCCACCCTTTTCGAAGTACTCAAACCACCAGCCATTATCTCTTGTAGAGACCTCATCCATTTGATGCAAACAGATAACTGACTAGGAAACTGAACAATCCTGACACAATGCAAGACAGGTAATAGCTCATTACCACACTCTCATGGAGTAATGGCCGGCTGGCCAACTAATAACCCTGACAAAAGGAAATATCTGGAAACCATGTCAGGACAAGGATGTAGTAATTAACTCTATCTGTATTCACTGACTACGAGACAGAGCCAATGCACAGGGAGAGGCAATAACTTGGGTTTTACTGTATAAATATCTCGTGAAATTGTACCATTTCGGAGGTGTTCACTTAGCCATTGACTGAGTGTGACCTGCCCCTTGCTAGCAAGTAAATTAAAGAAACTTCTGCCGGAGCTGTAAGTGTCGGAGTCATTTTTTTCGGAGGTCGAGATTTCGACAGTTACTTCTTGGAGGTTCCACCGAGATGCATACTCTCTGTCCTGTGAGTAAAACGGATACAGACATAGTGCCTCTCCAGTGAAAGGCTTCAGTGGCCAAACAAGGTAAGCCTTTTGCTCACAAGAAGGTTTCTTCACTGTTGAATCGCATATGTAATCTGTTGTAGGGGAGGACGAAAACCCCCTCATTTTACCCAGAAGGAAAAGGGCTGTGGGATCAGTCTGTGCCGTGAATTGAAACCGATGGAAGGAAAACTTTTTGACACAAATGAATGGAGACCCCCCCCCCCCCCCTCAGTGTTTGGACTCATAGGAAAGGGAATTTAATTTGGAACTATCTACCAGAAAGTTTGAAATCCTAAAGTGCACATGGAAGAAACTACGAACGTTAATCGAATTTGGGATTTTTTAAAAGATGCATGTTGGGTCTGCAAGAAAAGGGGTGGGGTCAATATCAAAAGGGCCAGTTTGGACATTGGAACGAATCAAATTGTCTGGGAACTGTATACCCTCGAAACTCGCCCCTTGAAAACATTAGCATTTAAACAATGCCACATACATATTCCACCACCTTTTTCCATCAGGCATAGAAATATCTGGCTCAGGCCAGACTAGCACAATGGCTACAGGAGGCCAATGCAATCAACACCCACTCAAACCTTGAGTAGGTTAAGATCAGTGGAAAAAAAAACCCCAATCTAAAACTGCTGCATTTTTCCAAATCAAAAAGTCCACCAATGAGAAGAATCGACTTCAGCAGGAGAGGCGGACTGGATAATCTATAAAAAAAGGGGTTTCTGACGTAGTGAAAAAGAAGTGATGATTTTCCCTGCCCTCGTCATCCAACAACCACAAGTAGCAAGCCTCTCGACACTGAAGGAAAATCAGTGTCCGAAGACACCGAAGATAGAAGAAACAAACCACCAGACTGCGGAAGGCACAGTAGTGAGTATAACCTCTGGTCCCCAGAACTCCCAACTCAGTTAGGCCAGGAAAGGTGGGAGGTTGGGCATTGTACTGCTAAACTGGTGTAAAGATTTTCGTTGGGTCCGTTTTAGTGGGATTTAGGGGGATTGTTTTGTTGGTGTATTGCTGTTTGTTGAGTTACACCTTGTTAAATAAATTGGAAGCCTAAAGTTCCTCTTGGAATCACCTTGTCTCAGTTCTATTGTATTACATCTCCTGATCGTGAGTCTTATGTCAGAACAGTGTAAGGGAAGCTAGGAGCGCCTCGAAAACGCTCAACTGTGTGTCACAGGCTAGGGAAGAAGGGGTTAGGAGTGTTTGACACACTCAGGTGCCTCACAGGCTAGGCACAAGCTGTGGGGACGCACGAATCTCAAAACCCCATTCATCAGCTGTGGACACAGTCTCTCCAGGGGTGCTCTTGCAGCACTCAGGGTACCTCACAGGCCAGGCATAAGCTGTGAGGGCAGAAGCCCAGAGAGAGACACCCAAGGCACAACAACCCTCTGAAAACCCCTTACAGAACATGGCGACCACGAAGGGACATAAGCAAACAGGAGATGTTAATATAACAGATGAGGTGATAAGAGAAGAAACTAAAATGGAGGAGAGAATTTCCTCATACATTTTTGGCAAGGTGAACCTCACCAAACCTTGGGTGCAAGCCCTCACTCGGGCAGAGCGCCCAGTGGATGCTGCTGCTCAGTGGACAGCAGGGAAGGCCCACAACCGCAGGAGAGAAAAGGCCATCTGGCTTATCTGCTTCACCCGCCAAGTCCGAAAGCTCGACCAGCGGGTGAAGGACTTGGAACAGAGTCTTCAGAAATCAGAGGAGCTCTCTGCTATCCGGGCTGCGGTTGGGGACAACCTGCTGGCCGAATTAGCTGAGGAGCAGCAAAGGAACCGGCAGTTGGAGGAGACCTTCCAAAATAGCCAGGACTATCTTCAGTGTCAGGTCACTGAGGCCAAGTGTAGTGAGGGGTCCCTCCGGGAACAGAACTCTCGGCACACCCAGAAAATTTGGGAACTGGAGAATAAATTAAAAGACGTACAGGCAGCCTATAAAGTGGCCAGTAGCAGTGAGTTTGCAGATCACGGTCCCTGCCAGGAGAGGATTAAAACTCTCACCCACGCTCTATCCCAGGCAAAGGGGATGGTCGCCCTGATAGGACCCGGAGGGTCCACAGGGGACAAAGGAGAGTATTGGGGGGTAGAGGAGAATCCAAAGGCAAGAGGCGCCCGACCACCTCCTGAGGCACCAGTGGTTTGTCCGGTGAGGTACCAGGAGGGGCGGGGCACGCAGGTAGTAGCATACCCAGGGCTGGGGGCAGGACCAATGTGTCCCGCTCAGCAGCAGGGATGTGAGGCTCCAGCCGAGGGTCAGTTAAGGGCTGGATCAGGCGACCAGGCACTGTCTGCTGCACCGGGTTTGGTGGGACAGCCGGAGGTAGAGGGATCAGCGCAGAAAGATCCTGAACAAGGGCGGATGTGCCCGGTCAGGCAGCGCAAGTACGGTCCTCCACAGGGAGGTGGCCAAGGTCGGGGAGCGCTGGAGAGCGACTTTATTATTCCCCATGGAGTTCAATCACTCAGGGCCATGGTGGCCCATTTGGCCAAACTCACTCGCAGCGGGGACCCGTCGATCCACTTCATGGAGGTGATGCAGGCAGGGGAAATTAATGGTTGCGACGAGGAAGAGACAGCCAAGCTGCTACTCTTCTCTCTGGACAGCAAATTGTACCAGGCCCTACCGGCAGAATGCAGGAGTGGGCAGCGCACATTTACTGAGGTCCAGAGGGCCGTCCTTGAGGCTATGGGCTTCGATGACGGCAGTCCTTTCGAACGGGTCGAAAGGACAAGGCAGCTCGCAGGGGAAACCCCGCAGGTGTTTGCGGACAGGCTGTGGGTGGTATACCACGCAGCCTGTGGGGAGCTCCTCAACCGGGTGAATCTTTCCGCGGTACAGACTGGCCGCTGGCTGAGGATGCTGGTGGCAAACTGCTTGCCCCGGCTCAAGGCCAGGGCAGAACTGTGGTTCAATTCCCGGGACCCCAACCTCACCGAGGAAGCAGTGGTCAGGCAACTGGCCCTGGTCCAACGGAATGGAGGAGGGGAGGAGGAGAAAACCTCCAAAGATCGGGTAAATGAAGTAAAACCCAACTCGATTCCCAAAAGGGAATGGCACCAGGAGGGTGGCCGCTCGTCTGATAAGGAGGGAGTGTGCTACGGTGCAGGAAAGCTGGGCATTTTAAAAGGGATTGCAGGAGCCCAGTAAAGAGATATGGGGGGAGAAGTCCTTCAGGAGCCGCCCAGAGTGGGGGAAGTGGAGGGAGCTCCTCACCATCCCTAGACCAGATAGTAGCTGCAGTGAGGACAGCACTGGAGGGGACTGGGAAGGTAGCCACGGCAACAGGCAGGGAAGCACCAGCAACCCTGCCAGTACAGAGGCCGTGTCTAGCCCAGACCCAGCCTGCATACCTGTGCCCACTAGAATACGACCCCTGGGGATGACCCTGGGTCAAGATGGAGGTTGAGGGTGTATTGGGTACCTACCTTTTGGACACTGGTGCTTCCAGCACGATAGTCCATTCGGAGGATCCTGCAACCTCACCTCTATCAAACGGGGTGCCGTATCAACTAGCTGGGTTCACAGGAAATGAGAAGGCTGGGTTTTTCTCAGTCCCGCTCGCAGTTCGTTTAGGAGCACTCCAAACACAATGGAAGTGCGTCCTGATGAACTCGGAGCAGGTGGGAAAAGGGATTTTGGGGGCTGATTTTATCATCGCTCGCCAGATCCTAGTAGACTTGAGGAATCACTGTCTATGGGGCACAGTGGGCACGGGGGCAGAGGGAGAAGTCATGGTTATTGATAAGAAACAGGGAAAAGGGACTCTGTGTACAATGAAGCCAAAAGGGGGTTACGACCTGGAAGTTCTGGTCGGTAACACCCCGGCCGAGTACCGGGCCTATGTGCAAGCAAATCTTGCAGCATTTGCCACCCATAAACACGATTGTGGGAGAGTCACAGGAGTGGAGGTTAGAATAGATGGGGATCCCATGTCCCGCCCGCAAAAGCAGTATGGCTTTCCCCGAGAGGCAGAAGCAGACTTGGAGACAGCTTTAAGCTCGCTTGTCGAGCAGGGTGTTTTGAGACCCATAGCCACCCATGTCAACTCCCTGCTTTGGCCGGTTAGGAAACCAGATAATTCTTGGAGGGCTACGGTGGATTATAGGGTGCTCAATAAAAACATCCCAGCTTGTGCTCCCATAGTAGCGGCGGTTGCGGATCTGACAGGGGAAATCCCTGCATCCGCAATCACGTCAGTGTTGGACATATCCAACGGGTTCTGGTCTATCCCTGTACGGAGGGAAGACCAGTACAAGTTTGCCTTCACCTTCCGGGAACAGCAGTATACATGGAGCTGCCTCCCACAGGGCTTTCATAATAGTCCCAGCATCTTTCACCAATGCATGGCGAACTGCTTAAAAGGCTTCAGCCAACCACACCAGCTGGTCCAGTATGTGGACAACCTGTTGTTGTTCACAGACAGCAGTGAGGAACACGGTCCACTGCTGGTCTTACTGAAGGAAGGGGGTTTTAAAGTTAACCCCAAGAAAGCCCAGATAGGTCTAGGAGAAGTAAAATTCCTGGGCCTGACGATAAGGGCAGGAGAAAGGGCCATTGATGAGGCTAGAAGAAGACAGTGCAGGAACTCCCTGTCCCTCGGGATGTGTCGGGGGTAATGTCTTTCCTGGGAATCAATGGGTACTGTAGGGACTTCATCGAGGACTATGCAGCCACTGCCGCCCCTCTGCTCAGACTCCTACATAAGGGGGTCGGGTGGGAATGGGACGAGGGCTGTGAGGCAGCATTTGTCCATCTTAAGAGCGACCTGCAGGTAGCACCAGCCCTCGGGGCAATTGATGGGGGGGAGGAATTCTTCCTGGAGGTGGCAGCCAGTGGTGACAGCTTAAGTGCAGTGTTGCTCCAGGAGTGAAACGGTCAGCTGAGACCAGTGGTGTACTCCTCCAGGGTCCTCACGGAGGTAGAAAAGGGATACTCCAATTGTGAGAGGCACTTGCTTGCCACCCACTGGGCAGTAAAGAGAGCTCAGATCTTTACCGGAATATCCCCCATTACACTCCTCACCCATCATACCCTGACGCAGATGCTGTTGGACGGGAGGATTAAGGACTGGACAGTGAGCAGTGGTAGAATCACTCGCTGGACCCTCCTCCTCTCCTAAATGACTTTAAAGGTCAAGGGCTTCTGCGAGCCCAGGCTCGCAGCAAATTTAATCTATCCAGGGCAGCCGCATCGATGCTCTGTGGAGGGAGTATGGGACATCAACTTTGAATTTCGGGCAGGGATACACCCCACAGGCCGCGAGATCTACGTTGATGGCTCCAGTTCAGTGTCCGCGGGTACAAGACTCACGGGCTGCGGAGTTTGGGATCCCAAGGCAGGGATTGCCTTGGCTCTGAAGCTCCCATGCACCCTGAGCGCCCAGCAGGCCGAACTCTCGGCGGTGATGTATGTGGTCACACACCCCGAGGAATTCCCTACCCCATACACGATTTGCTCGGACAGCATGTTCACTTGCAATTCGTGTACAGAGTATCTGGCGATTTGGTCACGCCGGGGGTACACCTCTGCGGATGGGAAGCCCCTTGTGACCAAACCCCTGCTAGAAAAGATCGTGGCTGCAGTGGGAGAAACCGAGGATGTATATATCCATAAAGTAAAGGCCCACTCCAAAACTGAGCCACGGGAGGAAGGTAACCAGCAGGCAGACCTGCTGGCAAGGGAAGGTGCTCGCACAGGTCGCCCATGGGACCCATACGAGGCAGGCAGGATAGCAGCAGCAAGAAGCAAGCCAGGGACACAAGGGAGCGTAGGGGCGGCTGCGGCCCCAGACCTTAAAGTGGTCCAGATGCAGGATCCGATCCTGAAGGCTGCCTTGGCTGCTATCAAAAAGGGGGGAAAAGGCGGAGGGCCCGTACAGTGCTGCAGATATTGCTGTGCGGGAAGGCATGTTGTTTAAAGGGGACAAATGGGTAGTGCCGCCACAACACCAGAGGGAATTCCTTCAGCTGGCCCATGAGGGTCCAGGTGCGGGACACCCTGGGCCGGAATTTACCTGGCAACAGGTAGAAAAGGCAGGGTGGTGGCCAGACCTCCGGGAAGACGTCCGCAACTTCTGTGCGGGCTGTCTGGTTTGCGCTGCAAACAACCCAGACCCTCAGAAAAGGAAGGTGTCTATGGGACACGCCAGGCGGGTATAGGGACCATGGCAGTCGATCCAGATCGACTACATCGGACCCCTACCGGCCACCCAGGGAGTTTATAAATACTGCCTTGTCCTGGTGGATGTGTTTTCCAAGTGTGGAAGCCTTCCCTTGCTGAACAGCTACCGCGGTGGGGACTGCAAAAATCCAGGTGAGGGAGGTGTTCTCTCGGTGGGGTCGACCTCAAATCGTGGAGTCCGACCGGGGAAGCCACTTCACCGGCCAGGTGATGCAGGCCACCCTAAAGGTGCTGGGGATAAGAGCCAAATGGCATGTCGCCTACAACCCTCAGTCCTCAGGCCCCGTCGAACGCCTGAACCGGACCCTAAAGGAAAGGCTGTGCAAGGAGACGGGAGTCTCACTGAACAAGTGGGTGGAGGTCTTACCGTTGGTCCTCATGGGAATCCGGGCCAGTCAGTCAAAGAGCACAGGGTACTCACCCCATGAGCTGATGATGGGCCGGATCATGAGAACCCCAGTGCATGTGTTGGCGCCGGTTCTCACCGAAGGGCAGCTCCGAGAGGTGAACCGGGACATGTTTGTCAGGAATCTGTTTGAACACCTCAAACAGATTCACTGGCAGGCTGCTAGTAACATGGGCAGACAGCATCAGAGTAACCGATTGCTGCTAGAACCCAGCAAACACCACGAATGGGAGATAGGGGACCAAGTCATGGTGAGGAACTATGCTCGGGTCTGGGTTTTTGAAGCATTATATATGGGACCATACAGCATAGTCGACAAGGCTAGCCCTATGGTCTATGCGGTTCGACTGCCTCGCCGGGTGAAGTGGTATCACATTAATCAGTGTAAGTTGTTTGACCCCAAAAGAGGTAAAAAAACAGAGGGGACGAGCAAGGGAAGGGAACCAGGCACTGGGGGAAGAACAAGCCCCGGTGGATTTGGAGGCTCCGGAGGAGGCAGCGGGCCCCGAAGCTCTACCGCCGGGGAAGGATCAAGGCAAGGCCATGTTCTTCTTGCCTTTCAGATGTCAACACCTCCCTACTGGACGTTAGTGATGCTGGTATTGCTAAGGATCTGCACCGGGCACCGAGGGGACACCGAGGACTCCCTGGTTTTCGGATGCTCCGGGGGCAGAGCGCCGACAGTGACCACAGGAGAAGGGGCTCCGGCGGCGGATGGCCGGGTCACCTACTCCCACGAGGGGAGATGGCCTGGGTGGTTGGGATCGAACTCCACCAAGTACTCCAACCACGAGGGCTTCACCTACGGAGAGGCCTCCATCCCCTGCCCAGAGATCACTGTGGCCACTTCCAGAGTGAGAGTGACAGAAGGCAGGAAGGTATCCCTAACTTGCCAAGGGGACATACCTCTGGGACGGTGGTGGTGGCTCAGAAAGTTCAAGAGGGACGTGGGAGACCGACACTCGTACTGGGAACGTCTGGATAATGATACCTACCGAACCATCATGGGGTCATCTGGCGGGATCACGGTGTGCTGGGAGAAATGGTGGGCGTACGACCAAGGAATTTATTTGTGTATGTGGGGATCCACTCGCGTGTGTTCAGAGGGGGTCTCCGTTGCTTTTTATAGGTGGTGGCAGGATATTGGGGATGGGGTGGTATGGGATTGCAGCGGGGAGGCGTGTGTGACCCCCAATCCCCGGGTACCAGTAAATGCCACCGAACTTGTAGTTCAGGAAAGGAAGCCCCCACCCACGGCCAAGCCCACCGTCCCACACGGGTGCCCGACAACAACCAGGGGGCCGGGGAATGGTTTAGTGTTGGTCCCTACCGAGAAACTACTTTATCAGGGGGTACACTACGCAGTGGCATCAGTGGTGCTAAATCTGACAGAAGTCCGCCTACCTACGTGGTGTCCCCGGGAAACCGAGCTGTTATACCAGGCTCTGCTGCGGGAGATGTTCCGGAAGTTCTATGAACTGGACTTCGGGGATGTTAAAGTGACAGACTTGTATAAACAGTGGGATAGGGCCGAACCGGGCAGGCAGAGGCTTGGCACTTTAAATGACATTTTCACGGAGTTTAACACCGGGGCGTCCGCCATAAACAGTTTGGATAACATGCAGCTGGCCCTCCAGATAAATGGGTTAAAGAATCAGCTACGCAGAATCCTGGGGGACGTGAATACCGTAGTGGGATCCGCGCTCCATGAAGAGGTGGCAATGACAGTTCACTTAAAGGAGATTATCTCTCAATTGGAGGCACAGGCCAGGGCTGTAAACGCCTTGATTCGGGAGGATAGAAACGCCTCCGATCAAGCCGCCCAAAATGATGTGTGCGTGCTCTATGGGGCCTGGTTGCTGGGAGAGGGACGGAGTAACCTCGAGGATCTGAGACAGGGACAGGTCCCCTCCTGGATCAGCAACCAGCACTTAGCAGCACTGCACCCTTATGATAATGTTTTGAGTCCTTGCCAACTTCGTGTAGCGACGGAAGCCTACCCGGTACCGGTGGACTGTGGAAAGTCAAACAATACCATCATGGGTGTGGTGGTCAGGATGCCCGTGATGGAGGCGTCCCCACGACCAGCACCCCTGTACCGAGTGGAGAATGTGGGAGTCATTCGTGGAGGGGTGCATGTTCGATTCCAAGAGGTCCCACCTTATGTCACAATGTGGGAGCACACTGTGACAGGTACAGACCTCTCGGGTTGTCGGAGCAGGGGAGCACAGGTAATCCTGTGCCACTAGCACTTGAACGCTTTTGCAAGGCCACAATGCGGGTTCAGCACTGCTGGGGCAGAGCCTATCAATTGCACAATGGAGGTAATGGCCCCTAACCACATGCCTTCACAGGTAGCATATGTAGGCGGTGGGACATATTGTGTCACCACAAGTGCCCAACGGTATGAACACGGACCGGGAAGGTGGTGTCCAATACCGTACAGCAGCTTTTGCTTTAAACCCAGGGCAGAGGTTCAAGTGGCACACACCAGAATCACACCCATCCCTGAACCTTCCACGATTCACCTCACGGTACAAAACAACCTCAGCTATCGACAACAGTATGTCACCCAGTTTGGCTATCCCATTGCCCCACTACCTGAGAAACTTACAGCCCTCCTCCAGGCAGTGGATTTGTCTCAAAAACATTTTTACACCATGGAGCAGAAAACTGAAATTCTAGCAGAGGAGAGTGCCCAGATTAAACCCCCAGCATGGTGGGATTTGGGAATACGGGAGACATACCTTCATGGATCCGGGTGGGATCGCATGCCTTAGTAATTGGCCAACTCCTGATTGTAGCTTATCTGCTAGTTACAAGCTGTAAGCTCAGGAGAAAAAGAAAAAGAACGCAGTTCCTCAGGCTACTACACAGACAGGAGAGCCGTTGCTAAACACTGAAGGCGTGTAAAGAAAGCTTGACCGCGACACTTAGGCGGTTTTGTTATTCCCAGGGATGATTGCGTTTTCATACATGGCCCCTGGGGAGTTTGCAGGGCAGATTTCTTTGTTTTACGTTTGAGACTGAAATGAGACTCAACGTACAATTACTGCTGTAACCTTAAGTACATATATGTATATTGCTGCCGTGTATTGTAACCTGTTGGATTCTGTGTTTTGTACCCCGTTAAAAGGAATTACGATATATATCGACGGGATCAGTTTAGAGTTAGACTGGGGAAAGTTGGGCAATTTGGGAGACCTAGGGTTTTCTCACCACCCTGAACTTTGACACACTCGAGTGGTGTCTGACTGCGTCAGATGGGGGATTATGTAGGGGAGGACGAAAACCCCCTCATTTTACCCAGAAGGAAAAGGGCTGTGGGATCAGTCTGTGCTGTGAATTGAAACCGATGGAAGGAAAACTTTGGGACACAAATGAATGGAGACCCCCCTGAGTGTTTGGACTCATAGGAAAGGGAATTTAATTTGGAACTATCTACCAGAAAGTTTGAAATCCTAAAGTGCACATGGAAGAAACTACGAACTTTAATCGAATTTGGGATTTTTAAAAGGTGTATGTTGGGTCTGCAAGAAAAGGGGTGGGGTCAATATCAAAAGGATCAGTTTGGACATTGGAACTAATCAAATTGTCTGGGAACTGTATACCCTCGAAACTCGCCCCTTGAAAACATTAGCATTTAAACAATGCCACATACATATTCCACCACCTTTTTCCATCAGGCATAGAAATATCTGGCTCAGGCCAGACTAGCACAATGGCTACAGGAGGCCAATGCAATCAACACCCACTCAAACCTTGAGTAGGTTAAGATCAGTGGAAAAAAAAACCCCAATCTAAAACTGCTGCATTTTTCCAAATCAAAAAGTCCACCAATGAGAAGAATCGACTTCAGCAGGAGAGGCGGACTGGATAATCTGGCTATAAAAAAAGGGGTTTCTGACGTAGTGAAAAAGAAGTGATGATTTTCCCTGCCCTCGTCATCCAACAACCACAAGCAGCAAGCCTCTCGACACTGAAGGAAAACCAGTGTCCGAAGACACCGAAGATAGAAGAAACAAACCACCAGACTGCAGAAGGCACAGTAGTGAGTATAACCTCTGGTCCCCAGAACTCCCAACTCAGTTAGGCCAGGAAAGGTGGGAGGTTGGGCATTGTACTGCTAAACTGGTGTAAAGATTTTCGTTGGGTCCGTTTTAGTGGGATTTAGGGGGATTGTTTTGTTGGTGTATTGCTGTTTGTTGAGTTACACCTTGTCAAATAAATTGGAAGCCTAAAGTTCCTCTTGGAATCACCTTGTCTCAGTTCTATTGTATTACATCTCCTGATCGTGAGTCTTATGTCAGAACAGTGTAAGGGAAGCGAGGAGCGCCTCGAAAACGCTCAACTGTGTGTCACAGGCTAGGGAAGAAGGGGTTAGGAGTGTTTGACACTCACAGGTGCCTCACAGGCTAGGCATAAGCTGTGGGGACGCACGAGTCTCAAAACCCCCTTCATAAGCTGTGGACACAGTCTCTCCAGGGGTGCTATTGCAGCACTCAGGGTACCTCACAGGCCAGGCATAAGCTGTGAGGGCAGAAGCCCAGAGAGAGACACCCAAGGCACAACAACCCTGTGAAAATCCCTTACAGAACATGGCGACCACGAAGGGACATAAGCAAACAGGAGATGTTAATATAACAGATGAGGTGATAAGAGAGGAAACTAAAATGGAGGAGAGAATTTGCTCATACATTTTTGGCAAGGTGAACCTCACCAAACCTTGGGTGCAAGCCCTCACTCGGGCAGAGCGCCCAGTGGATGCTGCTGCTCAGTGGACAGCAGGGAAGGCCCACAACCGCAGGAGGGAAAAGGCCATCTGGCTTATCTGCTTCACCCGCCAAGTCCGAAAGCTCGACCAGCGGGTGAAGGACTTGGAACAGAGTCTTCAGAAATCAGAGGAGCTCTCTGCTATCCGGGCTGCGGTTGGGGACAACCTGCTGGCCAAATTAGCTGAGGAGCAGCAAAGGAACCGGCAGTTGGAGGAGACCTTCTGAAATAGCCGGGACTATCTTCAGTGTCAGGTCACTGAGGCCAAGGGTAGTGAGGGGTCCCTCCGGGAACAGAACTCTCGGTACACCCAGAAAATTTGGGAACTAGAGAGTAAATTAAAAGACGTACAGGCAGCCTATAAAGTGGCCAGTAGCAGTGAGTTTGCAGGTCACGGTCCCTGCCAGGAGAGGATTAAAACTCTCACCCACGCTCTATCCCAGGCAAAGGGGATGGTCGCCCTGATAGGACCCGGAGGGTCCACAGGGGACAAAGGAGAGTATTGGGAGGTAGAGGAGAATCCAAAGGCAAGAGATGCCCGACCACCTCCTGAGGCACCGGTGGTTTGTCCGGTGGGGTACCAGGAGGAGCGGGGCACGCAGGTAGTAGCATTCCCAGGGCTGGGGGCAGGACCAATGTGTCCCGCTCGGCAGCAGGGATGTGAGGCTCCAGCCGAGGGTCAGTTAAGGGCTGGATCAGGCGACCAGGCACTGTCTGCTGCACCGGGTATGGTGGGACAGGCGGAGGTAGAGGTACCAGCGCAGAAAGATCCTGAACCAGGGCGGATGTGCCCGGTCAGGCAGCGCAAGTACGGTCCTCCACAGGGAGGTGGCCAAGGTCGGGGAGCACTGGAGAGCGACTTTATTATTCCCCATGGAGTTCAATCACTCAGGGCCATGGTGGTCCATTTGGCCAAACTCACTCGCAGCAGGAACCTGTCTATCCACTTCATGGAGGTGATGCAGGCAGGGGAAATTAATGGGTGCGACGAGGAAGAGACAGCCAAGCTGCTACTCTTCTCTCTGGACAGCAAATTGTACCAGGCCCTCCCAGCAGAATGCAGGAGTGGGCAGCGTACATTTACTGAGGTCCAGAGGGCCGTCCTTGAGGCTATGGGCTTCGATGACGGCAATCCTTTCGAACGGGTCGAAAGGACAAGGCAGCTCGCAGGGGAAACCCCGCAGGTGTTTGCGGACAGGCTGTGGGTGGTATACCACGCAGCCTGTGGGGAGCTCCTCGACCGGGCGAATCTTTCCGCGGTACAGACTGGTCGCTGGCTGAGGATGCTGGTGGCAAACCGCTTGCCCCGGCTCAAGGCCAGGGCAGAACTGTGGTTCGATTCCCGGGACCCCAACCTCACAGAGGAAGCAGTGGTCAGGCAACTGGCCCTGGTCCAACGGAATGGAGGAGGGGAGGAGGAGAAAACCTCCAAAGGTCGGGTAAATGAAGTAAAACCCAACTCGATTCCCAAAAGAGAATGGGACCAGGAGGGTGGCCGCTCGTCTGATAAGGAGGGTGTGAGCTACGGGTACGGGAAAGCTGGGCATTTTAAAAGGGATTGCAGGAGCCCAGTAAAGAGATATGGGGGGAGAAGTCCTTCAGGAGCCGCCCAGAGTGGGGGAAGTGGAGGGAGCTCCTCACCATCCCTGGACCAGATAGTAGCTGCAGTGAGGACAGCGCTGGAGGGGACTGGGAAGGTAGCCACGGCAACAGGCAGGGAAGCACCAGCAACCCTGCCAGTACAGAGGCCGTGACTAGCCCAGACACAGCCTGTACACCTGTGCCCACTAGAATACGACCCCTGGGGATGACCCTGGGTCAACATGGAGGTTGAGGGTGTATTGGGTACCTACCTTTTGGACACTGGTGCTTCCAGCACAATAGTCCATTCGGAGGATCCTGCAACCTCACCTCTATCAAACGGGGTGCCGTATCAACTAGCTGGGTTCACAGGAAATGAGAAGGCTGGGTTTTTCTCAGTCCTGCTCGCAGTTCGTTTAGGAGCACTCCAAACACAATGGAAGTGCGTCCTGATGAACTCGGAGCAGGTGGGAAAAGGGATTTTGGGGGCTGATTTTATCATCGCTCGCCAGATCCTAGTAGACTTGAGGAATCACTGTCTATGGGGCACAGTGGGCACGGGGGCAGAGGGAGAAGTCATGGTTATTGATAAGAAACAGGGAAAAGGGACTCTGTGTACAATGAAGCCAAAAGGGGGTTACGACCTGGAGGTTCTGGTCGGTAACACCCCAGCCGAGTACCGGGCCTATGTGCAAGCAAATCTTGCAGCATTTGCCACCCATAAACACGATTGTGGGAGAGTCACAGGAGTGGAGGTTAGAATAGATGGGGATCCCATGTCCCGCCCGCAAAAGCAGTATGGCTTTCCCTGAGAGGCAGAAGCAGACTTGGAGACAGCTTTAAGCTCGCTTGTCGAGCAGGGTGTTTTGAGACCCATAGCCACCCATGTCAACTCCCTGCTTTGGCCGGTTAGGAAACCAGATAATTCTTGGAGGGCTACGGTGGATTATAGGGTGCTCAATAAAAACATCCCAGCTTGTGCTCCCATAGTAGCGGCGGTTGCGGATCTGATCGGGGAAATCCCTGCATCCGCAATCACGTTCACAGTGTTGGACATATCCAACGGGTTCTGGTCTATCCCTGTACGGAGGGAAGACCAGTACAAGTTTGCCTTCACCTTCCGGGAACAGCAGTATACATGGAGCTGCCTCCCACAGGGCTTTCATAATAGTCCCAGCATCTTTCACCAATGCATGGCGAACTGCTTAAAAGGCTTCAGCCAACCACACCAGCTGGTCCAGTATGTGGACAACCTGTTGTTGTTCACAGACAGCAGTGAGGAACACGGTCCACTGCTGGTCTTACTGAAGGAAGGGGGTTTTAAAGTTAACCCCAAGAAAGCCCAGATAGGTCTAGGAGAGGTAAAATTCCTGGGCCTGACGATAAGGGCAGGAGAAAGGGCCATTGATGAGGCTAGAAGAAAGGCAGTGCAGGAACTCCCTGTCCCTAGGGATGTGTCGGGGGTAAGGTCTTTCCTGGGAATCACTGTCTACTGTAGGGGCTACATCGAGGACTATGCAGCCACTGCCGCCCCTCTGCTCAGACTCCTACATAAGGGGGTCGAGTGGGAATGGGACAAGGGCTGTGAGGCAGCATTTGTCCGTCTTAAGAGCGACCTGCAGGTAGCACCAGCCCTCGGGGCAATTGATGGGGGGGAGGAATTCTTCCTGGAGGTGGCAGCCAGTGGTGACAGCTTAAGTGCAGTGTTGCTCCAGGGGCGAAACGGTCAGCTGAGACCAGTGGTGTACTCCTCCAGGGTCCTCACGGAGGTAGAAAAGGGATACTCCAATTGTGAGAGGCACTTGCTTGCCACCCACTGGGCAGTAAAGAGAGCTCAGATCTTTACCGGAATATCCCCCATTACACTCCTCACCCATCATACCCTGACGCAGATGCTGTTGGACGGGAGGATTAAGGACTGGACAGTGAGCAGTGCTAGAATCACTCGCTGGACCCTCCTCCTCTCCTAAATGACTTTAAAGGTCAAGGGCTTCTGCGAGCCCAGGCTCGCAGCAAATTTAATCTATCCAGGGCAGCCGCATCGATGCTCTGTGGAGGGAGTATGGGACATCAACTTTGAATTTCGGGCAGGGATACACTCCACAGGCCGCGAGATCTACGTTGATGGCTCCAGTTCAGTGTCCGCGGGTACAAGACTCACGGGCTGCGGAGTTTGGGATCCCAAGGCAGGGATTGCCTTGGCTCTGAAGCTCCCATGCACCCTGAGCGCCCAGCAGGCGGAACTCTCGGCGGTGATATATGTGGTCACACACCCCGAGGAATTCCCTACCCCATACACGATTTGCTCGGACAGCATGTTCACTTTGCAATTCGTGTACAGAGTATCTGGCGATTTGGTCACGCCGGGGGTACACCTCTGCGGATGGGAAGCCCCTTGTGACCAAACCCCTGCTGGAAAAGATCGTGGCTGCAGTGGGAGAAACCGGGGATGTATATATCCATAAGGTAAAGGCCCACTCCAAAACTGAGCCACGGGGGGAAGGTAACCAGTAGGCAGACCTGCTGGCAAGGGAAGATGCTCGTACAGGTCGCCCATGGGACCCATACGAGGCAGGCAGGATAGCAGCAGCAAGAAGCAAGCCAGGGGCACAAGGGAGCGTCGGGACGGCTGCGGCCCCGGACCTTAAAGTGGTCCAGATGCAGGATCCGATCCTGAAGGCTGCCTTGGCTGCTATCAAAAAAGGGGGAAAAGGCGGAGGGCCCGTACAGTGCTGCAGATATTGCTGTGCGGGAAGGCATGTTGTTTAAAGGGGACAAATGGGTAGTGCCGCCACAACACCAGAGGGAATTCCTTCAGCTGACCCATGAGGGTCCAGGCGCGGGACACCCTGGGCCGGAATCTACCTGGCAACGGGTAGAAAAGGCAGGGTGGTGGCCAGACCTCCGGGAAGATGTCCGCAACTTCTGTGCGGGCTGTCTGGTTTGCGCTGCAAACAACCCAGACCCTCAGAAAAGGAAGGTGTCTATGGGACACGCCAGGCGGGTATAGGGACCATGGCAGTCGATCCAGATCGACTACATCGGACCCCCACCGGCCGCCCAGGGAGGTTATAAATACTGCCTTGTCCTGGTGGATGTGTTTTCCAAGTGGGTGGAAGCCTTCCCTTGCCGAACAGCTACCGCGGTGGGGACTGCAAAAATCCTGGTGAGGGAGGTGTTCGCTTGGTGGGGTCGACCTCAAATCATGGAGTCCGACCGAGGAAGCCACTTCACCGGCCAGGTGATGCAGGCCACCCTAAAAGTGCTGGGGATAAGAGCCAAATGGCATGTCGCCTACAACCCTCAGTCCTCAGGCCCCGTCAAACGCCTGAACCGGACCCTAAAGGAAAGGCTGTGCAAGGAGACGGGAGTCTCACTGAACAAGTGGGTGGAGGTCTTACCGTTGGTCCTCATGGGAATCCGGGCCAGTCAGTCAAAGAGCACAGGGTACTCACCCCATGAGCTGATGATGGGCCGGATCATGAGAACCCCAGTGCATGTGTTGGCGCCGGTTCTCACCGAAGGGCAGCTCCGAGAGGTGAACCGGGACCGGTTTGTCAGGAATCTGTTTGAACACCTCAAACAGATTCACTGGCAGGCTGCTAGTAACATGGGCAGACAGCATCAGAGTAACCGATTGCTGCTAGAACCCAGCAAACACCACGAATGGGAGATAGGGGACCAAGTCATGGTGAGGAACTATGCTCGGGTCTGGGTTTTTGAAGCATTATATATGGGACCATACAGCATAGTCGACAAGGCTAGCCCTATGGTCTATGCGGTTCGACTGCCTCGCCGGGTGAAGTGGTATCACATTAATCAGTGTAAGTTGTTTGACCCCAAAAGAGGTAAAAAAACAGAGGGGACGAGCAAGGGAAGGGAATCAGGCACTGGGGGAAGAACAGGCCCCGGTGGATTTGGAGGCTCCGGAGGAGGCAGCGGGCACCGAAGCTCTACAGCCGGGGAAGGATCAAGGCAAGGCCATGTTCTTCTTGCCTTTCAGATGTCAACACCTCCCTACTGGACGTTAGTGATGCTGGTATTGCTAAGGATCTGCACCGGGCACCGAGGGGACACCGAGGGGACACCTAGTTTTCGGATGCTCCGGTGGCAGAGCGCCGACAGTGACCACAGGAGAAGGGACTCAGGCGGTGGATGGCCGGGTCACCTACTCCCACGAGGGGAGATGGCCTGGGTGGTTGGGATCGAACTCCACCAAGTACTCCAACCACGAGGGCTTCACCTACGGAGAGGCCTCCATCCCCTGCCCAGAGATCACTGTGGCCACTTCCAGAGTGAGAGTGACAGAAGGCAGGAAGGTATCCCTAACTTGCCAAGGGGACATACCTCTGGGACGGTGGTGGTGGCTCAGAAAGCTCAAGAGGGACGTGGGAGACCGACACTCGGACTGGGAACATCTGGATAATGATACCTACCGAACCATCATGGGGTCATCTGGCGGGATCACGGTGTGCTGGGAGAAATGGTGGGCGTACGACCAAGGAATTTATTTGTGTATGTGGGGATCCACTCGCGTGTGTTCAGAGGGGGTCTCCGTTGCTTTTTATAGGTGGTAGCAGAATGTTGGGGATGGGGTGGTATGGGATTGCAGCGGGGAGGCGTGTGTGACCCCCAATCCCCGGGTACCAGTAAATGCCACTGAACTTGTAGTTCGGGAAAGAAAACCCCCACCCACGGCCAAGCCCACCGTCCCACACGGGTGCCCGACAACAACCAGGGGGCCGGGGAATGGTTTAGTGTTGGTCCCTACCGAGAAACTACTTTATCAGGGGGTACACTACGCAGTGGCATCAGTGGTGCTAAATCTGACAGAAGTCCGCCTACCTACGTGGTGTCCCCGGGAAACCGAGCTGTTATACCAGGCTCTGCTGCGGGAGATGTTCCGGAAGTTCTATGAACTGGACTTTGGGGATGTTAAAGTGACAGACTTGTATAAACAGTGGGATAGGGCCAAACCGGGCAGACAGAGGCGTGGCACTTTAAATGACATTTTCACGGAGTTTAACACCGGGGCGTCCGCCATAAACAGTTTGGATAACATGCAGCTGGCCCTCCAGATAAATGGGTTAAAGAATCAGCTACGCAAAATCCTGGGGGACGAGAATACCGTAGTGGGATCCGCGCTCCATGAAGAGGTGGCAATGACAGTTCACTTAAAGGAGATTATCTCTCAATTGGAGGCACAGGCCAGGGCTGTAAACGCCTTGATTCGGGAGGATAGAAACGCCTCCGATCAAGCCGCCCAAAATGAGGTGTGCGTGCTCTATGGGGCCTGGTTGCTGGGAGAGGGACGGAGTAACCTCGAGGATCTGGGACAGGGACAGGTCCCCTCCTGGATCAGCAACCAGCACTTAGCAGCACTGCACCCTTATGATAATGTTTTGAGTCCTTGCCAACTTCGTGTAGCGTCGGAAGCCTACCCGGTACCGGTGGACTGTGGAAAGTCAAACAATACCATCATGGGTGTGGTGGTCAGGATGCCCTTGATGGGGGCGTCCCCATGACCAGCACCCCTGTACCGAGTGGAGAATGTGGGAGTCATTCGTGGAGGGGTGCATGTTCGATTCCAAGAGGTCCCACCTTATGTCACAATGGGGGAGCACACTGTGACAGGTACAGACCTCTCGGGTTGTCGGAGCAGGGGAGCACAGGTAATCCTGTGCCACCAGCACTTGAACGCTTTTGCAAGGCCACAATGCGGGTTCAGCACTGCTGGGGCAGAGCCTATCAATTGCACAATGGAGGTAATGGCCCCTAACCACATGCCTTCACAGGTAGCATATGTAGGCGGTGGGACATATTGTGTCACCACAAGTGCCCAACGGTATGAACACGGACCGGGAAGGTGGTGTCCAATACCGTACAGCAGCTTTTGCTTTAAACCCAGGGCAGAGGTTCAAGTGGCACACACCAGGATCACACCCATCCCTGAACCTTCCACGATTCACCTCACGGTACAAAACAACCTCAGCTATCGACAACAGTATGTCACCCAGTTTGGCTATCCCATTGCCCCACTACCTGAGAAACTTACAGCCCTCCTCCAGGCAGTGGATTTGTCTCAAAAACATTTTTACACCATGGAGCAGAAAACTGAAATTCTAGCAGAGGAGAATGCCCAGATTAAACCCCCAGCATGGTGGGATTTGGGAATACGGGAGACATACCTTCATGGATCCGGGTGGGATCGCATGCCTTAGTAATCGGCCAACTCCTGATTGTAGCTTATCTGCTAGTTACAAGCTGTAAGCTCAGGAGAAAAAGGAAAAGAAAGCAGTTCCTCAGGCTACTACACAGACAGGAGAGCCGTTGCTAAACACTCAAGGTGTGTAAAGAAAGCTTGACTGCGACACTTAGGCGGTTTTGTTATTCCCAGGGATGATTGCGTTTTCATACATGGCCCCTGGGGAGTTTGCAGGGCAGGTTTCTTTGCTTTACGTTTGAGACTGAAATGAGACTCAATGTACAATTACTGCTGTAACCTTAAGTACATATATGTATATTGCTGCCGTGTATTGTAACCTGTTGGATTCTGTGTTTTGTACCCCGTTAAAAGGAATTACGATATATATCGACGGGATCAGTTTAGAGTTAGACTGGGGAAAGTTGGGCAATTTGGGAGACCTAGGGTTTTCTCACCACCCTGAACTTTGACACACTTGAGTGGTGTCTGACTGCGTCAGATGGGGGATTATGTAGGGGAGGACGAAAACCCCCTCATTTTACCCAGAAGGAAAAGGGCTGTGGGATCGGTCTGTGCTGTGAATTGAAACCGATGGAAGGAAAACTTTGGGACACAAATGGAGACCCCCCCCCCCCCCCAGTGTTTGGACTCATAGGAAAGGGAATTTAATTTGGAACTATCTACCAGAAAGTTTGAAATCCTAAAGTGCACATGGAAGAAACTACGAACTTTAATCGAATTTGGGATTTTTTAAAAGATGCAGGTTGGGTCTGCAAGAAAAGGGGTGGGGTCAATATCAAAAGGGCCAGTTTGGACATTGGAACTAATCAAATTGTCTGGGAACTGTATACCCTCGAAACTCGCCCCTTGAATACATTAGCATTTAAACAATGCCACATACATATTCCACCACCTTTTTCCATCAGGCATAGAAATATCTGGCTCAGGCCAGACTAGCACAATGGCTACAGGAGGCCAATGCAATCAACACCCACTCAAACCTTGAGTAGGTTAAGATCAGTGGAAAAAAAAACCCCAATCTAAAACTACTGCATTTTTCCAAATCAAAAAGTCCACCAATGAGAAGAATCGACTTCAGCAGGAGAGGCGGACTGGATAATCTGGGTATAAAAAAAGGGGTTTCTGACGTAGTGGTATAGAGGAGTGATGATTTTCCCTGCCCTCGTCATCCAACAACCACAACCAGCAAGCCTTTCGACACTGAAGGAAAACCAGTGTCCGAAGACACCGAAGATAGAAGAAACAAACCACCAGACTGCGGAAGGCACAGTAGTGAGTATAACCTCTGGTCCCCAGATCTCCCAACTCAGTTAGGCCAGGAAAGGTGGGAGGTTGGGCATTGTACTGCTAAACTGGTGTAAAGATTTTCGTTGTGTCCGTTTAGTGGGATTTAGGGGGATTGTTTTGTTGGTGTATTGCTGTTTGTCGAGTTACACCTTGTCAAATAAATTGGAAGCCTAAAGTTCCTCTTGGAATCACCTTGTCTCAGTTCTATTGTATTACATCTCCTGATCGTGAGTCTTATGTCAGAACAGTGTAAGGGAAGCTAGGAGCGCCTCGAAAACGCTCAACTGTGTGTCACAGGATAGGGAAGAAGGGGTTAGGAATGTTTGACACACTCAGGTGCCTCACAGGCTAGGCACAAGCTGTGGGGACGCACGAGTCTCAAAACCCCCTTCATAAGCTGTGGACACAGTCTCTCCAGGGGTGCTCTTGCAGCACTCAGGGTACCTCACAGGCCAGGCATAAGCTGTGAGGGCAGAAGCCCAGAGAGAGACACCCAAGGCACAACAACCCTGTGAAAATCCCTTGCACTGTTGAGGGGAGGTACTGCAATCTACAAGACTCGACATTTAAAAGCTAAAGTTATTTTGTTTAACCCTTTCTTTCTCAGCTCGCAAGCAGAAGAGAACGGGTTCTGGAAAAATCTCGAAATAGCCCGGGGAAGGTTTCAGTAGGTAAGGTAGAAACAGCGCTAGTCGATCGAAAAAGGTTCCTGAAGGTTCTTATGTGATAAGATTAGAAAAAAAAAGCGCTAATCGATCGAAGGTTCTTATGTGATAAGCGTTTTATTGTTTTTAATTCGGAAAAGGTTCTTATGTGATAAGAGTAGGGAAAAAAAAAGAGAAGCGCAATCGATCAAAGGTTCTTATGTGATAAGAGTTAGGGTATGGAACCATAAGTTTTATCAGTTTTATAAGTTTTATTAGGATAAGTTAAGAACTCGGTCTGTAGTGGCGTACAACGCAGACTGACAATTGATTATTTGTTTAGATAGAGTTTAAGGTTATGATTTGTGTACTCGCGTGAATGTTGTTTGTCCTAGTTGTCCTTGTTATACTGTCGTGTGCAATACCTTTGTGCAACATTGCAATTAGAGAAACGGGAAGAGTCACTAGGGAAAATTGTGATTCGGAAAGAAAAAAAAACAAGGATTGATTGAGAAAAGAAACAGTAACTGATTGATCAACTACGGTTGGTTCGTGCCAACATATCTCACACATCCAGACTGAGCCCGAATTAAGAGCCTTTTCAGGCCATGTAACGGCCAGGAGAAGTGGGCGTAGAGAACTCGGTTGGCCGAAAGGATTGTGAGATCAGAAACTGTGGAAAATCTTAATCATCCAGAATGGGGGCTGGAGCAAGTAAACCACCACCAAAAGGGACCCCAGCCCATTTTATGCTCCAGAATTATGATCAGTCTTCAATTGACCACCTAAGAGAATGGGTAAAATGGACTAAGGGTGAAAACAGGCCATTTCCACCCGATGGTTCATTTAATTTAGAGAGAACAACATGTCTAGAGGAGTGTCTTATAAACAGAGATCCAGGTAGAAGAGGGGAAAAAAAAGGAAAGTAATAGAAAAGGCCTGGGTTCCGATTCTTCAAGCCCATGTAAAATTAATAGAGGAAGTAAATCAAATGTAAAAAAAAGAGAACCTGAAAGTGACTTATAGATTCAAAAAAAAATAAACTAGCCAAAAAAAAAGCTTTATTGAATGGAGAGAGACTTTTGTGAATGTCTTGTCTTTGAATGAGAGTGCTTCTGTGTTTTTTCCTTGTGGCTGGAAACCTGTTTGGAAAGGTTGTGGAGCTGTCTGTTTGTTTTAGCTCCACCCAAAGTGAAGTTTTTTAACCCTTCATAGTGTTGTCCTGTATGTGGGAAGTTTAAGACATTTTAAGTTAGAAGCGCAGGTGTGGATTTATTCGGATGAGAAGTTACGGAGCTAGGAAATGCACAAAGGATGGGTTTGTTGAGACATGGTCCCAGTGGTTAAAAGTTGTAATGCCTTTTTTTAAAAAAAAAGCCTTTGTGGGTCTCTCGAGGTGCAGGCTGGGGGAGTACACTCTCATTGTCCTTTGTGTAAAATCTTGACGCGGAAGCTTCTAGCTCAGTAAGAGGATTTGTTTTTTTGATAAAGAGTGGCAGTACAATAGTTGAATTGGGATTTTGAGATATTTCAGGTGATCTCCTTGATCAACATTTTGGGTGTATTGGAAAAATCTTGGGTTTGGAAGCCTTTTAATAAAATTAGAAAACAAGTACTTTACATTCCGTGATCTGTGAATCACTATAAGCATAAATGAGAAGTCTGTGTAACACACCGATTCTTCCAGTTCAGAAGCCCCCACAAATGGAGGTTTGTCCATAACCTACGAGCTGTGAATGAATCTACCATATTCTCACAATGCTTAAAGAAGGATTTGGAATGAAGTGTCCCGAAATGCTTTCCAGAATCTTAAACAGTCCCTCACTTCAGCACCCGCCTTGGGATTACCAGATTGCACTAAGCTATTCAACTTATTTGTGCATCACAAGTCGGGTTTGCACAATCTGTTTTGACTCAGTTAGATAGGGACAGGCAGCGACCGGTAGCGTATTTCAGTACCCAACTAGACCCAGTGGCACGTGGACTACCAGGATGTCTTCCTTCGCTGACAGCAGTTTATTATGCTATGCAACAGGTTCAGACAATAACTCTAAATCATCAGACCATTTTGTACATCCCACACTCGGTCGAGATTTTACTTACTAAATGTGCCACCCAGCACCTAACCTCCGCAAGAACCACTAAACATGAAGTTGAACTGTTATCAAATCCGAACCTTATAATTGCTCAGACCCGCCACCCACTATTAATGACGTGCTGGCCTTTCAGACACAGGCCAGTACGGAGGAGGTGGTGACCTGGACGAAGGATCAATGTTATAAAAATCCAGAAGGAATATGGGTTCACCACGACGGCCGCGTGGTGGCTCCCAGATCCTTACTTCCATGGATTCACACATGCAGGCTGAGGGGGGATGGCAGGTTATATTTTGGTAACTTGGTATGCACCAGGTATTTCGGCAATTGCAAAACAAATCTGTGAAAATTGTGTTACCTGTCAGACAATGAATCCGGGTAAGACGGAAAAAGTAGAATCTGCCTCCCACCCAAATCCAGTCGGGCCTTTTGTACATTTACAAATGGATTTTATTGAATTACCTATGTGTATGGGATTCATAGAAACATAGAAACATAGAACATAGGTGCAGGAGTAGGCCATTCGGCCCTTCGAGCCTGCACCACCATTCAATCTGATCATGGCTGATCATGCAACTTCAGTACCCCATTCCTGCTTTCTCTCCATATCCCTGGATCCCTTTAGTCATAAGGGCCACATCTAACTCCCTTTTGAATAAATCTAACGAACAGGCCTCAACAACTTTCAGTAGTAGATAATTCTACAGGTTCACAATTCTCTGGGTGAAGAAGTTTCTCCTCATCTCTGTCCTAAATGACTTACCCCTTATCCTTAGACTGTGACCCCTGGTTCTGGACTTCCCCAACATTGGGAACATTCTTCCTGCATCTAACCTGTCCAGTCCCATCAGAAATTTATCAGTTTCGATGAGATCCCCTCTCATTCTACTAAATTCCAGTGAATATAAGCCTAGTCGATCTAGTCTTTCTTCATATGTCAGTCCTACCATCCTGGGAATCAGTCTGGTAAAACTTCGTTGCACTCCCTCAATAGCAAGAATGTCCTTCCTCAGATTAGGAGACCAAAACTGTGCACAGTGTTCAAGATGTGGCCTCACCAAGGTCCTGTACAAGTGCAGTAAGAACTCCGTCCTCCTATACACAAATCCTCTCGCTATGAAGGCCAGCATGCCATTTGCCTTCTTCACCGCCTGCTATTTCCACCAATGGAAATAGACCCTTATCCACTATGTCCAGGCCCCTCAATATTTTGTACACCTCGATGAGGTCTCCTCTCAACCTCCTCTGTTCCAATGAGAACAAACACAGCCTATCCAATCTGTCCTCATAACTAAGATTCTCCATTCAAGTATGTATTAGTTATTGCAGATGTGTTCTCTAGATGGATTGAAGCCTTTCCATGTAAAAAGGCCAATGCCACTACTGTTGCTAAATGTTTGTTAAAGGAAATCGTACCGCGTTTTGGAATTCCTGCTAAGCTTTCTAGTGATAACGGATCACATTTCACAGGAACTGTTATAAGAGAAATGTGTAAAGCTTTGCAGATTAATCAACGTTTTCATTGCAGTTATCATCCACAATCAGCTGGACTTGTTGAAAGATATAATGGAATGCTAAAAAATAAGCTGGCAAAATTATGCAATGACACTGGACTGAAATGGACAGAACTGCTGCCCTTAGCTTTGATGGTAATGCGATCTGCAACCAACAGAACAACAGGCCTGTCACCGCATGAGATAGTTATGGGACGTCCCCAACGACTACCTTTTACAACACCATTTACTGCAAAACAAACGGACATCCACAAAATGAAGGAAAATATGTTGAATTATTGTACTGCACTAACCAAATATATTTCCAGCTTTCATTCACAGGTAAAGGAAGCTCAAGTCGAGCCAGCGGAAGGGAAGTGTCATAACCTGGAGCCCGGGGAATTCGTTTACATCAAGATTTTGAAAAGAAAAAGCAGTCTACAGCCAAGATTCGAAGGACCATACCAGGTCTTGCTGGCGACCAATACTGCAATCAAGGTAAAGGAAAGACCAACATGGATCCACGCGTCCCATTGCAAACGGGCACCCGACCAGGAGGAAGGGAAGAAGGAACCAGAGGAACAGAAAAAGGAAGACTGAATAAGGAACTGTATGGACTATGGGGACTATGGGGGCTGATGGTGCTGGGCTTGACAGGGTTTTACTTTGCATTATTGATTACACCAGGGGTACAGATCCGCCACCGAAGGGAACTGCAAGTAAACGTATTTATGGCACTGAGTCATAAGTATGCTTAAGAAAGAAACTTGTCGAGTTGTTGGATATGTTCCCATGTACCTCTCTACTCCGAAGGGGGTATTCCCCTGAGATCTGTCCCCTTTAGCGAATCAGAAATGGTAGAATGGTTGACAGTGCAAAATAGGACAAATCTAACCAAGGTGTCAGAAACGAAGGAGCAAACAGAATGGAGGTCAGCAGGGTATAAACTTACAGCCTTCCAGGGATGGTACCAGCCCAATTATGATAATAACCGTTAGCCTCCCTTCCTAAGTATTACTCCCGGAGTAGAAAATCCCGAACGTATAATATGCTTAGTGAGTAATGAAACTAAAGGACCAGAAATGGGACACAGCAAGTGTTCCCAAATGACTAAATGGCAAGCCACAACTAATCCCACTGATGGGAGAAAGATAGCAACCGTTGGCTGGACAATGGTCCATAACAAAGCCGCAGGTGAAGGGTGGGAAGGTGAGACCACTCGAGTATGGATGGCGTGAAAGGACCAGGAGCTGACGTCCTATAATTGCACCTACTTTATTTGTGGCCATAAAGCCTACCCATGGTTACCAGCCAACTGGACAGGGTCCTGTTACTTAGGATATGTGCTACCCTTTATCAGATCAACAAAGACTCTAAGGGATGCCTATGGAAGTCATAGATTTAAACGGGATTTGACATGGCTAAACGGAATATTCAAGGTAATGGTGCCACCCTATGGAATACCATCAACCGAATGGCAGTTACGGAACTGGCTAACTTAGTCGAATCAGTAGCCAACGCAACTTCCCAAGCCTTCGAAGGAGTAAATGATAAAATGGTAGCTATTCGAACAGTGGCTCTCAAATCGTGTGGCCTTAGATTATCTCTTAGCCGAGGAAGGAGAGACATGCGCATTAATAGGTGGAGAATGCTGTACGTATATCCCGGATAAATCAGAAGAAATCGGCAGTCTAGCTGAATACATCAGGAAAAAGGTAATAGAGTATAAACAGACAGTTGGCCAGGACGGTATCACCTTGTGGGGTTGGGCATCAGGATGGTTGGGGTCCCTGGGGAAATCTGTGGGACAGGGTTTGATCATATTCCTGCTGATAGTCTTCGCCCTGTATCTATTATTTGTCGTCGTTAAGTGTTGCTGTGCCAGGGTGGGAAAAACCATGTTACCTACCGAGACCACGGCTAGAGTTATGGTAGCAACAACTGCTGAAGGCTCTTGTGTGGAAATGGAAATAGAGAGAGTGTACAAGATCAGAATGGATTAAGTTGTCCTTGTGAAGGACAAAATGGGGGAATGTGGAAATGTATTTTTATCTAAGCTGATACCATACGGTATTTGTGTGCCCTTTGCAATATATATATAACAAAATGGAGTCCTGGTCCTTCCAGAACTTTCTGCATTTTAGCAGTCAGCTTGC
The DNA here is from genome assembly GCF_044704955.1 of Pristiophorus japonicus. Taxonomy (NCBI): domain Eukaryota; kingdom Metazoa; phylum Chordata; class Chondrichthyes; family Pristiophoridae; genus Pristiophorus; species Pristiophorus japonicus. The sequence goes on from NC_091977.1 coordinate 535,176,269, forward strand.
ATAAACAGCTAAACCTGGTTTGAGATGGCTGATGGCCACCAGACAGCTAGGAGACAAGTCATGCTGAGACAAGTACCCCCCATGGTGCTCTCCTATTGTCTATACGACACCAGTTCCATGCCACCCCACCCTTTTCGAAGTACTCAAACCACCAGCCATTATCTCTTGTAGAGACCTCATCCATTTGATGCAAACAGATAACTGACTAGGAAACTGAACAATCCTGACACAATGCAAGATAGGTAATAGCTCATTACCACACTCTCATGGAGTAATGGCCGGCTGGCCAACTAATAACCTTGACAAAAGGAAATATCTGGAAACCATGTCAGGACAAGGATGTAGTAATTAACTCTTTATCTGTATTCACTGACTAGGAGACAGAGCCAATACACAGGGAGAGGCCAAACTTGGGTTTTACTGTATAAATATCTTGTGAAACTGTACCATTTCGGAGGTGTTCACTTAGCCCTTGACTGAGTGTGACCTGCCGCTTGCGAGCAAGTAAACTAAAGAAACTTCTGCCGGAGCTGTAAGTGTCGGAGTCATTCTTTTCGGAGGTCGAGATTTCGACATTCCCCTCGTTCCCCCTCGTTACCCCTTCATTACCCCCACGTTCCCCACTCATTCCCCCCCATTCCCCACTCGTTCCCCCTCGTTCCCTCTCATTGCCCCCTCGTTACCCCCTCGTTTCCCACTCGTTACCCCTCATTTACCTTCGTTACCCCCTCATTCCCCACTCATTTTACCCTCTTGTCCCCCACTCGTCACCTCCTCGCCCCCCCCACCCATCTCTCCTTCATTCCCCCTCGTTACCCCCTCGTTCCCCACTCATTCCCCACTCATTCCCCTCTCGTTCCCCCCTCGTTCCCTCCTCGTTCCCCAATTGTTTCCCCTCGTTCACTCTGTTTCCCCACTCGTTCCCCCTCATCCCCCCCTCGTCCCCCCTCAACACCCCCATTCCCCCCTCGTTCCCCACTCGTTACACCCTCGTTCCCCACTCATTCCCCCCTCGTTACCCCCTCGCTCACTCCTCGTTCACCCCTCATTCCCCACTCATTACCCACTCGTTATGCCCTCGTTTACCCCTCGTTCCCCCCTCATTCCCCAGTCATTCCCCCCTCGTCACCTCCTCGTTCCCCCTCGTTCCCCCCTCATTCCCCCTCGTCACCCCCTCGTTCCCACTGTTCCTCCCTCGGTCCCCCATCATTGCCCCTCATTCCCCCCTCGCTTCCCCCTCTTGTCCCCCACTCGTCACCTCCTCGAACCCCCCACCCATCTCCCCTTCATTCCCCTCGGTACCCCCTCGTTCCCCACTCGCTCCCCTCTCATTCCCCTCTCGTTCCCCCCTCGTTCCCTCCTCGTTCCCCAATTGTTTCCCCTCATTCACCCTGTTTCCCCACTTGTTCCCTCTCATTCCCCCTCATCCACCCCTCGTCCCCCCCCTCATCACCCACATTCCCCCCTCGTTCCCCACTCATTACACCCTCATTTCCCACTCGTTCCCCCCTTGTTCCTCCCTCGTTCCTCCCTCATTACCCCCTCGCTCACTCCTCGTTCACCCCTCATTCCCCACTCATTACCCACTCGTTATGCCCTCATTTACCCCCTCATTCTCCCCTCATTCCCCAGTCGTTCCCCCCTTGTTCCCCCCTCGTTCCCCCCTCGTCACCTCCTCATTCCCCCCTCGTCCCCCCCTCGTCACCCCCTCATTCCTACTGTTCCCCCCTCATTCCCCCCTCATTACCTACTCGTTCCCCCCTCATTAACCCCTCGTTACCCCCTCGTTCCCCCCTCGATCCCCACTCGTTACCACTTCATTACCCACTCGTTACCCACTCGTTTACCCTCTCATTCCCCCCTCGATCCCCCCCTCATTTCCTCCCTTGTTACCCCCTCGTTCCCCCTTGTTCCCACCCATCCCCCCTCGTTACCCCCTCATTTACCCATCATTCCTCCCTCATTCCCCCCTCATTCCCCACTCATTCCCCTCTCATTTCCTCCCTCGTTCCCCCCGTTCCCCCTCATTCACCCCTCGTTACCCCACTCGACCCCCACTAATTACCCCCTCATTACCCCCTTGTTCACTGCTCGTTACCCCCTTGTTCCCCCCTCATTCCACCCTCGTTCCCCTCTCATTACCCCCGCGTTCACCCCTCGTTCACCTCTCGTTACCCCACTCGACCCTCACTCATTACCCCCTTGTTTACCCCCTCATTACCCCCGCATTACCCCCTCGTTCCCCGCTTGTTCCCCCATCATTTCCCCCCTCATTATCCCATCATTCCCCACCGTTTCCCCTCGTTCCCCACTCATTCCCCCCTCGTTCCCCCTCATTCCCCACTCATTACCACCTCGTTACCCCCTTGTTTACCCCCTCATTCCCCCTCATTACCCCCTCGTTTCCTCCCTCGTTACCCCCTCATTCCCCCTCATTCCCACTCATTCCCCCCTCATTCCCCCCTTGTTTAACCCCTCGTTCCCTCCTTGTTCCCCCTCATTTACACTCGTTCCACCCTCATTTCCTCCCTCATTTCCCCCTCATTCCCCACTTGTTACCCCCTCATTACCCCCTCGTTCGCCAATTGTTCCCCACTCGTTACCCCCTCTTTCCCCCCTCATTCCCCACTCATTCCCCCCTCGTTCCCCACTCATTCCCGCTTCGTTCAGCCACTTGCCCCGCAGAACATGGAAAAACCAAAACGTTCAAAGTCAAGTCTAGCCTTCGGCATCTCGGGTCCGAAATTGATGAACTCACTGCCCACTGCCGCAGACTGCCGCTGACATTTCTCTGCTGTGAGCAATTTAGTGGCTGGGCATTATGCCAGATATGGATATCTTGGTTGAATGATGAGTGAAACTATATTAGAATCATAGGGGCTGAAATTAATCACCTCCCCGCCCACTGCCGCCCACTGCCCCCAACATTCCTCCTGAAGACCCGCCCAGTGCCACTTTCGGGGGGGGTGGGCCTGGAGCGGGCGGGAGGGGAGAGCCGCCGGGAAGAGCCCGCCGACGTCAGCGGACGGCCGAGTGGCGCAACTGAGCTCCCGCCCGCCGAGCTCCCAGATTCCTGCGGGCGGGAGTCGGCGGGACTCGGAGACAGAACGGGGGGCGGGGCCGCTGGCTGGGGGCGGGTCTGTCCCCGACGGTGAGTCTGAGGATCCTGAAAAAAAGGCCAGTGAACATTTATTATTGGTTTTTTCCCACAGCGACTTACCTGCACGGGGTCCCCTGGAGATGTTCCCATGGTTTTTTTTCCTGATGATTTTTATTTTCAGGTCTCCGACCCTCCGTGGGGCCCGACTCCATCCTCGGTGTTACTTGGGCGGCAAGGCCTCTGCCGCCGAGAATGAGACCTCCCGCCCGCTGCCGCCCAGATTGGCGACGTACGTCGTCCATTTGCTGCCCGCCGACCTTCGAGGGACCTCGGCCGTGAATATCCCGCCCACAGTACCGTCCGGTACCTCGGCGGCCACCGGCGGCACTTTGGGCGACATTTGGCGGGCGGGGGCCTTCACCAATTTCGGGCCCATAAGATTCTGAGGGGGATTGATAGGGTAGGTGCTGAGAGGCTGTTTCGCTCTGGCCAGAGAGTCTGGAACTAGAGGTCACAGTCTCAGGATAAGGGGCTGGCCTTTTACGTCTGAGATGAGGAGGAATTTCTTTACTCAGAGGGTGGTGAATCTTTGGAATTCTCTACAACAACAATAACTTGATTTGTGTAGCACCTTTAATGTCGTAAAATGTCCGAAAGCACTTCACACTAGTGTTATACGACAATTTGACACCGAGCCACATAAGGAGAAATTAGGACAGGTGACCAAAAGCTTGGTCAAAGAGGTCGGTTTTAAGGAGCGTCTTGAAGGAGGAAAGAGAGAGGTGGCGAGGCGGAGTAGGAAAAGGAGGAGGCCATTCAGCCCCTGGAGCCTGTTCTGCCATTCAGTGAGATCATGACTGATCTGTGACCTAACTCTATCCACCCGCCTTGATCCATATCCCTTAATACACTTGGCTAACAAAAATCTTTTGATTTCAGATTTAAAATAATTAACTGAGCTAGCATCTACTGCTTTTTGTGATCCCAGACACCCAGGCGCAAGTTTTCCAAGACTTGTAAATGAGGTCCCCTGGAGGTTGAGACTGGGGAATTAATAATATAGAACAGGCAAATGGCAGAGACGTGAACAAATATTGGCTTCACGGAACAAGACACCAAAAACATCCCCATAGTGGATAATCAAGGGGTTATAGGTAGGGAGGAACTTAATAGAATCACTAATGAAGTAGTACTAGGTAAAATAATGGGACTAAAGATGGACAAGTCCCCTGGACCTGATGGCTTACATCCTAGGGTCTTAAGAGAAATGGCTGCAGAGATAGTGGATGTATTGGCTGCAATCTACCAAAATTCCCTCGATTGGAAAACCGCAAATGTAACGCCCCTGTTTAATAAAGGAGGCAGAAAAAAAGCAGGGAACTATAGACCGGTTAGCCTAACATCTGTCCTCGGGAAAATGCTGGAGTCCATTATTAAGGAAGCAGTAGCAGGACATTTGGAAAAGCATCATTCAATCAAGCAGAGTCAGCTCGGTTTTATGAAAGGGAAATCATGTTTGACAAATTTGCTGGAGTTCTTTGAGGATGTAACGAGTAGGGTGGATAAGGGGGAACCAGTGGATGTGGTGTATTTGGATTTCCAGAAGGCATTCGATAAGGTGCCACATAAAAGGTTACTGCACAAGATAAAAGCTCACGTGTTTGGGGGTAATATATTAGCATGGATAGAGGATTGGCTAACTAACAGAAAACAGAGAGTCGGGGTAAACGGGTCATTTTCCGGTTGCAAAACGGTAACTAGTGGGGTGCCGCAGGGATCGGTGCTGGAGCCTCAACTATTTACAATCTATATTAACGACTTGGATGAAGGGACCGAGTGTAATGTAGCCAAGTTTGCTTATGATACAAAGATGGGCGGGAAAGCAAATTGTGAGGAGGACACAAAAAATCCGCAAAGGGATATAGACAGGCTCAGTGAGTGGGCAAAAATTTGGCAGATGGGCTCAATTTTGGCTAGGAGTTGCTCCGTTTTTTTTGGAGTAACTTGGTTTATCTGGCGTAACTTAAAAATCCCCATTTTCCCCAATCAATTTGCACCAGCGTAACTGAGTTAGTTGCGATTTTTGTCGATTCGTTTTTTTCTCAAAAGCGGGCGTTACCAGCCACCGACGCCAGTTCTGCCCATTTCGGCAACTTTGGCCGGCTAATGGTTACTCCATTTCTAATTAGGCCAGCGTGTGTGGCCACTTCAGAAAACCCTTGCGGAGAGTAAAAGAAATCGGCGCAGGTAGGTACATCGGAGGCCATTCGGCCTGGGCTAGGGGCGGGACACAGAGAGGACCTGGACCTAAACCATCAACCCTTACAAACCACCAAACCTTGCAAACAATAAGTAATAAGAATTCAATAAGAAATAACAAATTGAAGTAAATCCTACCTTCATCTTCAAACTCGGCCTGGGAAGGCAGCAGGCCAGCCGGTGCGGGAGGCCATTCGGCCAGGGCTAGGGGTGGGACAATGCACTGGGAAGGCAGCAGGCCAGGGCTAGGGGTGGGACAATGCACTGGGAGGCCACTTGGCCAGGGCTAGGGGTGGGACAATGCACTGGGAGGCCACTTGGCCAGGGCTAAGGGTGGGACAACGCACAGGGAGGCCACTTGGCCAGGGCTAGGGGCGGGACAATGCACTGGGAGGCCACTTGGCCAGGGCTAGGGGTGGGACAATGCACAGGGAGGCCACTTGGCCAGGGCTAAGGGTGGGACAACGCACAGGGAGGCCACTTGGCCAGGGCTAGGGGCGGGACAACGCACTGGGAGGCCACTTGGCCAGGGCTAGGGGCGGGCAGGGGAACTGATATCAATCACCAGCAGGCAGGAGCACTATCAGTTCTCCTGCCCATCCCTAGCCCAACAAAGGAGACAGAATAAATGCAGAGAACTCTACCTAAAGGACCCCAGCAACACAGGGAGGAAGAACATCGCCAGAAACTGACAGAGAGACCGACATCAATTGGGACTGTTGCAGCGCTACTGTTCATGCGTGGATATCATCAGCGGACTCCACTGCGCATGTGCAGACGTCCCGACACATTTTCCAGCGCAGAACACAGGCTCCACCCCTCGACTCAACTGGTCACACTGCGTGACTACAGTGAAGAGGCCGGACAGCGGCCAAAGTGGCAACAAAAATTTTCAGCCCACTTTGGAACATAGATGAGCGGCTCAACTCTGGTAAGTGCGCCTAAAAACGGGCTCGGCCAAAATTGAGGCCATAATGTGGGAAAATATGAGGTTGTCCACTTTGGCAGAAATAATCGAAAAGCAAATTATAATTTAAATGGAGAAAAATTGCAAAGTGCTGCAGTACAGAGGGACCTGGGGGTCCTTGTGCATGAAACACAAAAAGTTAGTATGCAGGTACAGCAAGTGATCAGGAAGGTAAATAGAATGTTAGCCTTTATTGCAAGGGGGATAGAGTATAAAAGCAGAGAAGTCCTGCTACAACTGTACAGGGTATTGGTGAGGCCACACCTGGAGTACTGCGTACAGTTTTGGTCTCCGTATTTACGAAAGGATATACTTGCATTGGAGGCAGTTCAGAGAAGGTTTACTAGGTTGATTCCGGGGATGAGGGGGTTGACTTATGAGGAAAGGTTGAGTAGGTTGGGCCTCTATTCATTGGAATTCAGAAGAATGAGAGGTGATCTTATCGAAACGTATAAGATTATGAGGGGGTTCGACAAGGTGGATGCAGAGAGGATATTTCCACTGATGGGGGAGACTAGAACTAGGGGGCATGATCTTAGAAATAAGGGGCCCCCCATTTAAAACTGAGATGAGGAGGAATTTCTTCTCTCAGAGGGTTGTAAATCTGTGGAATTCTCTGCCCCAGAGAGCTGTGGAGGCTGGGACATTGAATATATTTAAGGCGGGGATAGGCAGATTTTCGAGCGATAAGGGAGTAAAGGGTTATGGGGAGCGGGCAGGGAAGTGGACCTGAGTCCATGATCAGATCAGCCATGATCTTATTAAATGGCAGAGCAGGCTCGAGGGGCCATATGGCCTACTCCTGCTCCTATTTCTTATGTTCTTGTGTTCTTATATTCTTAAAATATTATCAGGGAATATATGTGAGTTAGTGATATAAAATAGGGAAGACAATGACATGCGGTAACCTCCTACAAATTAATCTGATTTCGTTTCAGTTTGATCGCAGTGCCAGCTGTGGCTCAATGGGCAGCTCACTCGCCTCCGAGTCAGAAGATTGTGGGTTCAATATAAATCTAGGCTGACACTCCAGTGCAGTGCTGAGTGAGTGCCGCACTGTCAGAGGTGCCATCTTTCAGATGGGAAGTTAAACCGAGGCTCCCGTCTTCTCTCTCAGCTGGACATAAAAGATCCCGCGACAGTATTTCGAAGAAGAGCAGGGGAGTTATCCCCGGTGTCTTGGGGCCAATATTTGTCTCTTAACCAACATAACTAAAACAGATTATCTGGTCATTATCACATTGCTGTTTGTGGGAGCTTGCTGTGCACAAATTGGCTGCCGTGTTTCCCACATTACAACAGTGACTACACTCCAAAGGTACTTCATTGGCTGTAAAGCGCTTTGAGATGTCCGGTGGTTGTGAAAGGCGCTATATAAATGTAAATATTTCTTTCTTTCTTTTAATGTGCGGCAGATACATGAGGAAAGCTCGTCGGATTGGTTGGTCTTTTCCTGACTCTCATTGTTGCATATTTGGCAATAACTTCTACTTTATAAATCTCCCTGTAAACAACACTCTCGCATCGTCATGATAAGAATGGCTTGCATTGATAAAGCTCCTTTCACAACCTCAGGATGGACCAAAGTGCTTCACAGCTAATGAAGTACTTTTTTTGAAGTGTATTCACTGTTATAATGTGGGAAACGCAGCAGCCAATTTGCACACAGCAAGCTCCCACAAACAGCAATGTGATAATGACCAGATAATCTGTGCTGGGACCCGAACTATTTACAACCTATGTTAACGACTTGGAAGAGGGGACTGAATGCAACGTGGCCAAGTTTGCTGACGATACAAAGATGGGAGGAAAAGCAATGTGTGAGGACGACACAAAAAATCTGCAAAAGAACATAGACAGGCTCAGTGAGTGGGCAAAATTTGGCAGATGGAGTATAATGTTGGAAAGTGTGAGGTCATGCATTTTGGCAGAAAAAAATCAAAGAGAAAGTTATTCTTTAAATGGAGAAATATTGCAAATTGCCACAGTACAGTGGGATCTGGGGGGTACTTGTGCATTAAACACAAAAGGTTAGTATGCAGGTACAGCAAGTGATCATGAAGACCAATGTTATCTTGACTTTTATTGCAAAGGGAATGGAGTATCTGTGGAAGACAGGGAAGTCTTACTACAGCTATATAAAGGTATTAGTGAGGCCACACCTGGAATACTGCGTGCAGTTTTGGTTTCCATATTTACGAAAGGATATACTTGCTTTGAAGGCAGTTCAGAGAAGGTTCACTAGGTTGATTCCGGAGATGAGGGGCTTGACTTATGAGGAAAGGTTGAGTAGGTTGGGCCTCTACTCATTGGAATTCAGAAGAATGAGAGGTGATCTTATCGAAACGTATAAGATTATGAGGGGGCTTGACAAGGTGGATGCAGAGAGGATGTTTCCACTGATGGGGGAGACTAAAACTAGGGGACATAGTCTTAGAATAAGGGGCCGCCCATTTAAAACTGAGATGAGGAGAAATTTCTTCTCTCAGAGGGTTGTAAATCTGTGCAATTTGCTGCCTCAGAGAGCTGTGGAAGCTGGGACATTGAATATATTTAAGACAGAAATAGACAGTTAATTAAACGATAAGGGGATAATGGGCTATGGGGAGCAGGCAGGGAAGTGGAGCTGAGTCCATGATCGGATCAGCCATGATCGTATTAAATGGCGGAGCAGGCTCGAGGGGCCAAGTGGCCGACTCCTGCTCCTATTTCTTATGTTCTTATAATCTGTTTTAGTGACATTGATTGAGGGATAATTATTGGCCGGGACACCGTGGATAACTCCCCCGCTCTTCTCCAAAATAGCATTGTGCGATATTTTCCGTTCACCTGAGTAAGCAGAGTTCAACGTTTCACCCGAGAGACGGCACCTCTGACAGTGCAACACTCCCTGAGCCCTGGCACATCACACTAGATTTTTGTGCTCACGTCTCTGGAGTGAGAGTTGAACACACAACCTTCTGACCCAGAGGTGAGACTGCTACCTACTGAGTCACAGCTCACGCACACACGATAGCCCAATTCAGTTTGCCTCTAGCTTAAATGGATTTTAATTGCCAATTTTGAGCTGGGAATGTAAGGAACGGGTTAATTCTTCAGCTTTGAGGTGAGTTCCTGTCAGCGATGTTCACCGTTCGTAAAATGGATTGCTGTCAGAGAATGTTTTAGCTGATAAGGAAAGGCCACAAACTCTCTTTGTTTACCCAGCCTTGATCTCCCAGCGGTGAGATATCTGTGGACATGCTCGGACCATCAAGTCGCGGAGCTACGACAGCAGATAACGACTCCTCCGAGGACTGATGAGTAGCGGCCCTAAGGGAGCCCTTGTTCCCTGTCTGCAGTTGAATGGATTGATTGACAGCTGGAATCGTAGAATGACTTAGCACGGGCGGGAGGCCATTCGGCCCATCGCGCCTGTGACAGCTCTTTGATAGAGCTGTCCAACTTCAGTCAAGGTGAAGGCTTGCAGAGCGATTCTTGTCAAAACCGAAGCTATGACATCTGATTGGATGTGGCAATGTAGAACCTTGTGTGGAATCTCGCAAAGCCACATTGAAAGCAAGGATGAAAAGGTCGGGGATGAGAACAGAAACTTCAGAATTCAAGGCCGGGTCGGCCCAACCTCTCAAATTTGAAAACTTTAATGTGTAAATTTTACAGCCACTCACTTTACTATAAGTGTGCTCTTAAGTACATGTGTAATTATTACAGTGGAAAGAGTGCGCGGCAAACCTGTCCCACCCACCCTTTCCTTCAACCACTGCCTGTCCCACCTGTGACAGGGACTGTGGCTGTCATATTGGGCTGTTCAGCCACCTAAGGACTCATTTTAAGAGTGGAAGCAAGTCTTCCTCGATTCCGAGGGACTGCCTATGATGATGATGAATTATTATTATTAATAATAGTTATCATTGTATGTTCACTCCCGATGAAAGTCAATAAGTGCCATTGAAGCAACAGTGACTACACTTAAAAAGCACTTAAGAAAAAATTCATTCACAGGATGTGGGGGTCGCTGACAAGGCCAGCATTTATTGTACTTGAGAAGGAGGTGGTGAGCCGCCTTATTAAACCGCTGCAGTCTGTGTGGTAAAGGAGTGATCAAGGAGTGAGATGTACTTCTTCATGTATAGCAGGCACCTCAAAACGCTGCGAAGTACCACCAATGCTGCCTCTGCAAGATCCTGCAAATCCATTGGCAGGCAAGACGCACCAACGTCAGCGTCCTCGACCAGGCCAACATCCCCAGCATCGAAGCACTGACCACACTCGACCAGCTCCGCTGGGTGGGCCACATTGTCCGCATGCCCGATACGAGACTCCCAAAACACGTGCTCTACTCAGAGCTCCGACACGGCAAGCGAGCCCCAGGTGGGCAGAGGAAACACTTCGAGAACACCATCAAAGCCTCCTTGAAAAAGTGCATCATCCCCACCGACACCTGGAAATCCCTGGCCCAAAGTCGAGGAAAAGCATCCGGGAAGGCGCTGAACACCTCGAGTCCCGTCGCCGAGAGCAAGGCGAAGCCACGCTTCCAAAGCGGAAGGAGCGTGCGGCAAACCAGACTCCCCACCCACCTGTTCCTTCAACCACTGTCTGTCCCACCTGTGACAGAGACTGTAGATCCCTCATTGGATTCTTCAGTCACCTGAGAACTCATTGTTAGTGTGGAAGCAAGTCATCCTCGACTCCGAGGGACTGCCTAAGAAGGAGAAAAAAGAGTGAGTAGTGACGAGGACTAGGTCGGGTGACTAGCTCAATGCCGGTTGGTCCATCCGGTTTGACTCCTTTTCATTGGCTGTATGGCATTTTGGGACGTTCCGAAGTTGTGATGGGTGCTATGTAATGCAGGTTCCTTCTTTATTTAAGTAAGAACAACCATTAACTAATGGGACAGTTCTTATAATTACTTCCTCGTTGCATTCGCTTCTCCAACAGAAACTGTTCCACAGTTTGCTTCTTCTTATGGGTTTCACAAGAAATATTGTGACCTCTAGTCATGGGGCTCGGCGCCATCCCATATGGTGCTGGTGAACAGTCATGGTTATCTGGCTTTGGAGGGGGTACAGAGACGATTCACTAGGCTGATTCCGGAGATGAGGGGGTTACCTTATGATGATAGATTGAATAGACTGGGTCTTTACTCGTTGGAGTTCAGAAGGATGAGGGGTGATCTTATAGAAACAGTTAAAATAATGAAAGGGATAGACAAGATCGAGGCAGAGAGGTTGTTTCCACTGGTCGGGGAGACTAGAACTAGGAGGCACAGCCTCAAAATATGGGGGAGCCAATTTAAAACCGAGTTGAGAAGGAATTTCTTCTCCCAGAGGGTTGTGAATCTGTGGAATTCTCTGTCCAAGGAAGCAGTTGAGGCTAGCTCATTGAATGTATTCAAATCACAGATAGATAGATTTTTAACCAATAAGGTAATTAAGGGTTACAGGGAGAGGTCGGGTAAGTGGAGCTGAGTCCATAGCCAGATCAGCCATGATATTGAATGGCAGAGCAGGCTCGAGGGTCTAGATGGCCTACTCCTGTTCCTAATTCTTATGTTCTTATGTTCTTATTCTCTGCTCCAAGGAGAACAATCCCAGCTTCTCCAATCTATCCATGTAACTGAAGTCCCTCATCCCTGGAACCATTCTCATAAATCCCCTCTGCACCCTCTCTAAGGCCTTGACACCCTTCCTAAAATGCGGTGCCCAAAATTGGATGCGATATTCATTTGTGATTGTCTATTATCCAGAAGGAGTTTCACTAAAAATGTTGCTCAATCACTCCTGAACGGCCTGGCTCTAATCTTAAGGTTAAGCCCCCTTTTTTGAGAGTTCCCCTCCCACTACCCCCAATCCCCACCAGAGGAAATATGTTCTCTCTATCTATCCAATCAAATCCTTCAATCATCTTAAAAACCTCAATTTATCGTTAAAAAAAATTCCATCAGAGGAATCCGCGGGAAGCCTCTGACTGCAATGTTTGGGCCAGGCCGGGGAGCAGAAGGAGCAGCATGGCGGCCTACTGCTCCAGGAAGCAGCACATGCTGGAGCAGGAGAGCAACGGCAGTGAAAAGGGACGTCATCAAGGTCCAGGTCAGTGATTGGTGCGTGGGCAGGTACAGCAGGAGGTGAAGAAGGCAAATGGTATGTTGGCCTTCATAGCTAGGGGATTCGAGTAAAGGAGCAGGGAGGTCTTACTGCAGTTGTACAGGGCCTTGGTGAGACCTCACCTGGAGTATTGTGTTCAGTTTTGGTCTCCTAATCTGAGGAAGGACATTCTTGCTATTGAGGGAGTGCAGCGAAGGTTCACCAGACTGATTCCCGGGATGGCAGGACTGACATATGAGGAGAGACTGGATCAACTGGGCCTGTATTCACTGGAGTTTAGAAGGATGAGAGGGGATCTCATAGAAACATATAAGATTCTGACGGGACTGGACAGGTTAGATGCAGGAAGAATGTTCCTGATGTTGGGGAAGTCCAGAACCAGGGGAAACAGTCTAAGGATAAGGGGTAAACCATTTAGGACTGAGATGAGGAGAAACTTCTTCACTCAGAGAATTGTTAACCTGTGGAATTCCCTACCACAGAGAGTTGTTGATGCCAGTTCATTGGATATATTCAAGAGGGAGTTAGATATGGCCCTTACGGCTAAAGGGATCAAGGGGTGTGGAGAGAAAGCAGGGAAAGGGGTACTGAGGTGAATGATTAGCCATGATCTTATTAAATGGTGGTGCAGGCTCGAAGGGCAGAATGGCCTACTCCTGCACCTATTTTCTATGTTTCTATGTTTCTATGTTTCTATGAGCGGCGAGGTCGGGGCGAAGGAGCGGCGAGACTTAATAGAGGGACGTGATCGGGGCCCAGGGGAGGAGAGAGATCGGGGCCCAGAAGAGGCGAGGGCCCAGGGGCAGCACGGGTCCAGCCCACACTGTGCGATATGTGTGCGCACTGGGTCCGTGCAGCAGAGCTGGTCTCCAGTCGTCCTGGTTAACCCTTGCCACTGGACCAAGACCTCGCTCTGTCAAGCCCGTGTGGTGGCTGGTGTGCAACGGTCACCCCACGTTAAAAAAATCCACGCACAGGCATCTCCCACCCTTCAACATGTAGTTCGGGACCTGGAATATTAGGTCCTTCATTGAAACACCTGTAAACTTTTTGACTTGGAAGCAAGTCATCCTCGATTCGAGGGACTGCCTATGATGATGTCGTAGTCAATCGATTTTGTCAATTGTGTTAAAAATGTTAGTAATTTACAAAACAGATTAAAACATGGAAAAATACATTACTGTGTTCGACAGAATCATTCTTTGATTGATTGGGTATTGTCCCTCCTGCCCACATTGGCCAATACACACAGCAACCCTTCAATTATGCATCGGGATATCTGTTATATCCTAAGTCCCAGCACCTAATTCATATGCTTCTCAACAGCTGCTCCATATCATTTAAGATGACACATTGACAGGTTTTGATATTTATACATTTTCATAACACCTACATCATTAATTTTCATTGCACCACGATGATAAGTCTTTTCTGACTCATTCAACTCTACTTCCTTCATCTAACCAGACATGAATAATAACCAGACTTTAAAAAAAATCCATCAGGAGTCAATCTTACCAAAGTCACGCTCAATCTTTGAACTCACAAAAGAGAGAAGAGACAGCCTTCTTAGACTAAGTAAGCCTTAGCTCAGTGAGAGTATGATCACCACTCTCACCTTTGAGCCAATCAATCCCTACAAGCCCTAGTCTCATCATCATAGGCAGTCCCTCGGAATCGAGGAAGACTTATTTCCACTCTAAAAATTAGTTCTTAGGTGACTGAATGGTCCAATACGGGAATTACAGTCTCTGTCACAGGTGGGACAGACAGTGGTTGGAGGAAAGGGTGGGAGGGTGAGACTGGTTTGCCGCACGCTCCTTCCGCTGCCTGCGCTTGCTTTCTGCATGCTCTCGGCGACGAGACTTGAGGTGCTCAGCGCCCTCCCGGATGCACTTCCTCCACTTAGGGCGGTCTTTGGCCCAGGGACTCCCAGGTGTCGGTGGGGATGTCGCACTTTATCAGGGAGGCTTTGAGGGTGTCCTTGAAATGTTTCCTCTGCTCACCTTTGGCTCGTTTGCCGTGAAGGACTTCCGAGTGGAGCGCTTGCTTTGGGAGTCTCGTGTCGGGCATGTGGACAATGTGGCCCGCCCAGCGGAGATGATGGAGTGTGGTCAGTGCTTCAATGCTGGGGCTGTTGGCCCTAGTCTAGAGACTCGTCCGCTGCAGTAATGATAATCCGTGCCTTTGTTAGCTTGAGACTCGACTAAGAAAAGATATACTTGCTTTGGAGGCAGTTCAGAGAAGGTTCACTCGGTTGATTCCGGAGATGAGGGGGTTCACTTATGAGGAAAGGTTGAGTAGGTTGGGCCTCTACTCATTGGAATTCAAAAGAATGAGAGGTGATCTTATCGAAACATAAAGATTATGAGGGGGCTCGACAAGGTGGATGCACAGAGGATGTTTCCACTGATGGGGGAGACTAAAACTAGGGGGCATGGTCTTAGAATAGGGGGCCGCCCATTTAAAACTGAGATGAGGAGGAATTTCTTCTCTCAGAGGGTTGTAAATCTGTGGAATTCACTGCCTCAGAGAGCTGTGGAAGCTGGGACATTGAATAAATTTAAGACAGAGATAGACAGTTTCTTAACCGATGAGGGAATAAGGGGTTATGGGGAGCGGGCAGGGAAGTGGAGCTGAGTCCATGATCGGATCAGCCATGATCGTATTGAATGGCAGAGCAGACTCGAGGGGTCGTATGGCCTACTCCTGCTCCTATTTCTTATGTTGTTATTCTAATGGTTGCTCTCCCCCCTTGCACCCTCCATAAATTTGGACTCATCTGAAACTCTACTGCCCGATTCCTAAGTTCCACCGAGTCCCGCTCACCCATCACCTCCTGTGCTCGCTGCCCCGTGTCCTAACTCCCACCCAGTCCCGCTCACCCATCACCCACTGTGCTCGCTGCCCCGTGTCCTAACTCCCACCCAGTCCCGCTCACCCATCACCCCCTGTGCTCGCTGCTCCGTGTCCTAACTCGCCCCGAGTCCCGCTCACCCATCACCCCCTGTGCTCACTGCCCCGTGTCCTAACTCCCACCCAGTCCCGCTCACCCATCACCCCCTGTGCTCGCTGACCCCGTGTCCTAACTCGCACCCAGTCCCGCTCACCCATCACCCCCTGTGCTCGCTGACCCCGTGTCCTAACTCGCACCCAGTCCCGCTCACCCATCACCCCCTGTGCTCGCTGCCCCATGTCCTAACTCCCACCCAGTCCCGCTCACCCATCACCCCCTGTGCTCGCTGACCCCGTGTCCTAACTCGCACCCAGTCCCGCTCACCCATCACCCCCTGTGCTCGCTGCCCCATGTCAAACTCCCACCCAGTCCCGCTCACCCATCACCCCCTGTGCTCGCTGACCTACATTGGCCCCCGGTCCAGCAACGCCTCCATTTTAAAATTCTCATCCTTGTGTTCAAATCCCTCCATGGCCTCGCCCCTCCCCACCCCTCCCTATCTCCGTAATCTCCTCCAGCCCCACAACTCTGCCGAGATATCTGCGCTCCTCCAACTTGCCTCTTGACCATCTTTGATTTTAGTCTCTCCACCATTGGCAGCCGTGCCATCAGCTGCCCGGGCCCTAAGCTCTGGAATTCTCTTCCGACACCTCCCTGCCTCTCTCTCCTCCTTTAAGACGCTCCTTAAAACCTGCCTGTTTGACCCAGCTTTTGGTCACCTGTCCTAATATCTCCTTGCATGGCTCGGTGTCAAACTTTGCCTGATAATCGCTCCTGTGAAGTGCCTCAGGATGTTTCATTGCGTTAAAGGTGCTCTCTGAATGTAACTTCTTGATATTGTTGTCGGTGGGGATGTTGCATTTTATCAAGGAGGCTTTGAGGGCGTCCTTGAAATGTTTCCTCTGTCCACTTGGGGCCCGTATTGAAGTAAACATGGGTTTATTTCTAGTGGTACAGAATTGAAAAGTAGGGAAGTTATGCTAAACCTGTATTGAACCTTGGTTAGACCACACTTGGCGGGGGGCCGAAATTCAGCAGCGTGAGGAAGCTAGCGCTGCTCCCAACATTTTTGGGGCGCGATTGATTCTCAGCTGAAAAACGGGAAAATGGGTTCCAGGGCTTAGGAGGGGTCGTTCAACCTGACTGCCTGCCTCTCTTCCGCTCTTACATCCGGTCCAGGGTGTCCTTGGAGATGGAGCACGCGGTGTCCACCGGTACGCTCGCGGTCTTCCGCGAGAGGTGGGCACCGGAGGGACTGGAGTGCATCATCACGCCCGGCAACCAAATTTTAATTTGATTTTACGTTTTAAAGTTTAATTTGTTTTAATTGCCGGTGCTTTTAGTGTCCCCCTCCCCTTTTATAGGGGGCACTGGGGAAAATTGTGATTTTAGTGCCCCAAAAAAAAAAAACAAAAAAAAAAAAGAAAAACACAAAAAAAAAACCAAAAAAAAAAAAAAAGGGGGGAAAAAAAGGGCCTTGAAAATGTCTGGAGTGTCACCCAGGTCGGGTGGCACCGTTTATTGTTTTTATGTTTTCACAGGTGAACTCAAAAGAGTTTCCAGGGCTTAGGAGCTGCTCCAAAGTGCAGTTTCCAGCGGCGTGGCTGCGTTAATTGAAGCAGACATTCAGCATGCTGGTAATGTGTTTTTAATGAGCCAGCTGCTCCCTGGCCTTCTCAAAGGTCAAGGTTTGCAGCTCGGCCCTGAGGGGGGAAGGAGTTGACTTTGAGCTGGTGAGATAGGAGCGAGGAGGGTAAGCCGCTTCACAGAGGCCGAGCGGGACACCTTGTGGAAGGTGCGGAGGGCAGGAGGAGACGGGTTGTATCCGGACGCGGGGAGACCAAGTCGCCAGGCCGTCACTAATGCATGGAGGGAGATAGCGGAGGAGGTCTCGAGCACTTCCCTTCATCAGCGGACTCCCGTGCAGTGCAGGAAAATATTCCACCTTAATATAATCCACCTTACGAAAGTGAGTACCTCTTCCACCAACAGCTGACCTTGCATCTCCTTCAACATGCTCTTATTTCCCATCCTCACTCTTTCGTCACTCAAGCAGCATTTCATTGCTCACGCCTCTGTACGTATGTGTGTGTGTTCTCGCAATGGCTCCCTTTCGTCTCACACTTACAGCTGCAGGGACACACACTTGTGCACTCATTTCTGAGGTGACATCACAGTGGGACTCACCAACCAGGCTTTCTTCTGCCGGCCAAACTGGCTCACAATAGAGCCGAGCAAAGGAGGACCGGGAAGTGGTGAGGCAGACACGCAGGTCCTCACACCTCTGGAGCTGAGGCGCTGCTCAGCGGACATGGTGCGTTCCCTGTGGGCCAGGGTAGTGCTGCCGCCGATGAGGGTAAGGGAAGACCCGCCTTTAATGCACTCTCTCCTTGAATGTGCCAGCACGTACCGTGTCTTTCCTTCATGGAAGTCTGCGAGTTGCATCCTCCATGTCTTCATCACCCACCTCCCCCTCACGGCAGCCCTTCTCCCATCTATAGAAACATAGAAACATAGAAATTTACAGCGCAGAAGGAGGCCATTCCGGCCCATCGTGTCCGCGCCGGCCGACAAAGAGCCGCACGGCCCTCGGTCAGCAGCCCTGAAGGTTACATATAAACCTATGGACAACGAACAATGGCGGAAAGGTAAAGAGCACCCGGCCCAACCAGTCCGCCCCACACAACTGCGACACCCCTTACACTGAAACATTCTACACTCCACCCCAACCCGAGCCATGTGATCTCCTGGGAGAGGCAAAAACCCAGGCCAATTTAGGGAGAAAAAATCTGGGAAAATTCCTCTCCGACCCCATCCAGGCGATCGAAACTAGTCCAGGAGATCACCCTGGCCGTATTCGATTCCCTGCAGTACTTACCATTATACCTGCGCCGACCAACAAAGGTTATCCAGTCTAATCCCAATTACCAGCTCTAGGTCTGTAACCCTGCAGGTTACTGCACTTTAAGTGCCCATCCAAGCATCTCTTAAAAGTGGTGAGGGTTTCTGCATCCACCACTCTTCCAGGCAGTGAGTTCCAGATCCCCACAACCCTCTGCATAAAGAAGCCCCCCCTCAAATCCCCTCTAAACCGTCCACCAACCACCTTAAAACTATATCCCCTCATAATAGACCCCTCCACCAATGGAAATAGACCATTACTATCCACTATGTCCAGGTCCCTCAATACTTTGTACACCTCAATGAGGTCTCCTCTCAACCTTCTCTGCTTCAATGAGAACAAACCCAGCCTATCCAATTTGTTCTCATAACTAAGATTCTCCATTCCAGGCAGCATCCTAGTAAATCTCCTTTTCACCCTCTCTAGTGTAATTACGTCCTTCCTATAATACGGCGACCAGACTTGCACACAGTACTCCAGCTGTGGCCTAACCAAAGTATTATACAATTTAAGCATAACCTCCCTGCTCTTATATTCTATGCCTCGGCCAATAAAGGCAAGCATTCCGGATGCCTTCTTAACCACCTTAACCACCTGGTCTGCTACTTTCAGGGATCTGTGGACAAGCACTCCAAGGTCCTTTTGTTCATCTACACTATTAAGTGGCCTACCGCTTAATGTATATACCCTTTCCTTATTGGCCCTCCCAAAGTGCAAAGTGCTTGCAGACGACACGCCCCCTGTGGGCTGCGGTATTGGCGATGCTGATGTGGGCAGACTGGATAAGTGAGGCCGTCCTTGAATGCGCGCTCTACCTGAGCGTGCCGGTGCCTACTGTGCCGTTCTTTCTGCAGGCTCCAAGCGTCAATCACCCACCTCCCCCTCACTGCAGCCCTTCTCCCATTTACGCTTGCAGGTGGCAGACCGAGTGGCAGCACAGCCAGTGCAGCGGGGAGTGGGGAGAGACGTCGCACACCAGCTGGAGGCCTGCAGCGCAACCTTCTCGCCTTAATCTCAGCTCTCAGCAGTGAGGACATTGACGGTTCAAGCCCTGCTGTGAGCATCCACAGCACTCCTCCTCCTCCTCCTCCTGTGCCTCTTCCTCCTCCTTCTCCTCCTCCAGTGCCTCCTCTGCCTCCTCCTCCTCCTCCCCTCCTCCTCCTCCTCCTCCTCCTCCTTCTGCACCTCCTCCAGTGCCTCCTCTTCCTCCTCCTCCAGTGCCTCCTCTGCCTCCCCTCCTCCTCTTCCTCCTCCTCCAGTGCCTCCTCTGCCTCCCCTCCTCCTCCCCCTCCTCCTTCTCCCCTCCTCCTCCTGCACCTCCTCCTCCTCAGGTGGTGTTGCTGGATCGAGCTCCAGCGGCTGTCCCCCTCATGATGACCAGGTTGTGCAGCATGCCGCAGACCGCGACGATGATGGAGACCCGTTGGGGAGAGTACTGCGAGGTGTCACCAGAGCGGTCCAGAGCACCGGAACCTCTGTTTGAGGATGCCTATGCACTGCTCGATGATGCACCTGGTGGCACAATGAGCCTCATTGTACGCATGCTCTGGCACTGTCCTAGGGTTCCGCAGTGGAGTGAGCAGCCAAGTGGCCAGGGGATATCCCCTGTCCCCAAGCAGCCAACCGCAATCCTGACTCGGGCCGGTGAAGACGGCGGACACACTGGTCAGGAGCAGAATGAACCAATCAAGGCTGCTGCCCGGTACTCGCATCAACTGCCAGGATCCGATGCTGGTGGTCGCACAGGAGCTGCACATTCAGCGAGTGGAACCTCTTACAGTTGAGAAAGGTCTCGGGGTGGTGTTGTGGCACCCTCAGCCCAACGTGTGTGCAGTCGATCGCACCCTGCACCCTGGGGAACCCTGCAATGCGGGCAAATCCGGTCTGCCGCTCCATCTGCTTGTCCCTCGTCATCGGAAATTAGACGTAGTCCAACCTTCTCCTGAACAGTGGCCACCTGGCGGACAGAGCAATGAGCAGAGAGTTGAGAGATGTTGCCAATGTCTGCAGCGGCAGACTGGAAGGATCCCGTCGCCTCGACGATCAAAGCGATGGTGACCTTGGTCTCAACGATCAGGGCAGTCCTGAGCCTTCTGCGAGGCTCGAGATCTTCCCGCAACACATTGCAGAGCTCCCTCGGTACCTCCCTTCTGAATCTCGGCCTTCGCAGGCGTTGCTCCTCACTGAGCTGGAGGAAGGAGAACCGAGGTCTGTAGACCCTTTGAGTGTAGGGCCTCCTTCCCCCACCTCTGTACTGGCCACCTCCTCTGGCAGCCGAATGACGGCCATTTCCCCGGTCCTCCTCATGGTCGCGTGCCTCTGCAAGCTGTTGCTGGCAAGACTCCTGGCCCAGTATGTGGTGTGTGGGGGTGGGGGGGCTGGGGCCTGAGTCCATGATCGGATCAGCCATGATCATATTGAATGGCGGAGCAGCTCTAGATTATATATGGGTTACAATGCTGGTTGAATACATGACAATATTGAATGGCGGAGCAGGCTCGATGGGCCGTATGGCCTACTCCTGCTCCTATTTCTATACCTCTATACTATCCTTTTGTGTTTCATGCACAAATATCCCCCCCAGGTACCGCTGTACTGCAGCACTTTGCAATCTTTCTCCATTTAAATACAAACTTGCTCATTGATTTTTTTCTGCCAAAGTGCATGACCTCACACTTTCCAACATTATACTCCATCTGCCAAGTTTTTGCCCACTCACTTAGCCTGTCTATGTCCTTTTTGCAGATTGTGTGTGTCCTCCTCACACATTGCTTTTCCTCCCATCTTTGCATCGTCAGCAAACTTGGCTACGATATGGGTGGTGTGGCCACGTAGCAGCGGTGCACACCCCCTGATGACATCACCGCGGCCGCAAGCCCTTTACCGCGGTTTCAGTCGGCCGATTCTGCTCACCGCTGAAACTCCCCCCACCGTGCTGAATATGCGTCGGTGGGGCTGGGGTGGGGGGGGCGCAGGGGGGAGCAATAGAGCAGAACACATCGGCCGATTGGCCGGTGAAGACCCGTGGTAACGGTCCCTCCCCGGACACTGAATTTCAGCCGCTTGGAGCACTGCGTACAGTTCTGGTCGCCATGTTATAAAAAGGATAGAGAGGCACTGGAGAGGGTGCAGAGATTTACAAGGGTGGTACCAGATATACGAGTGTTATACATATCAGGAAAGGATGAACAGGCTGGGTCTCTTTTCTCTTGAAAAAAGAAGGCTGAGAGGGTGACCTAATAGAGGTCTTTAAAATGATGAAAGGTTTTGAAAGAGTGGATAGAGAGAGAATGTTTCCACTTGTGGGGAAGAGCATAACCAGAGGCCATATACGATCGTCACCCAGAAATCCATGGGGAATTCTGAAGAAACTTCTTTACCCAGAGAGCGGTGAGAATGTGGAACTCGCTGCCACAGGGAGGGGTTGAGGCGAATAATATCGATGCATTTAAGGGGAGGCTGGACAAGCATATGAGGGAGAAGGGAATAGAGGGTTATGCTGATAGATTTAGATGAGGAAAGACGGGAGGAGGCTCGAGTGGAGCATAAATGCCGGCATGGACTGGTTGGGCCGAATGGCCTGTTTCTGTGCTAATATCCCGTGTAATCCTACATTCAATAACAACAACAACAACTTATATTTATATAGTGCCTTTAATGTAGTAAAACGTCCCAAGATGCTTCACAGCAGTGTTATAAGGCAAAACAGATAAATTTGACATCGAGCCACGTAAGAAGAAATTAGGGCAGAAGACCAAAAGCTTGATCAAAGAGGTAGGTGTTAGAGAGCATAGGAAAGAGAGGTAGAGAGGCGGAGAGGTTTAGGCAGGGAGTTCCAGACCTCGGGGTCCCGGCAGCTGAAGGCACGGCCACCGATGGTTGAGCGATTATAATCAGAGATGCTCAGGAGGGCAGAAGTAGAAGAGCACAGACATCTCAGGGGGTTGTGGGGCTGGAGCAGATTGCAGAGATAGGGAGGGGGCGAGGCCTTGGAGGAATTTGAAGATGAGGATGAGAGTTTTGAAATCGAGGCGTTGCTTAACCGTGAGCCAATTTCGGTCGGTGAGCACAGGGGTGATGGGTGAGCGGGACTTGGTGTTTGTTATATATGTGGACTTGTATTTACTCTGTACAGCCACCAGAGGGCTCTTCCCTGAGAGTCCAAAGGGATCCCATAATCCCTTGGGAGCACAATATTTAAAGAGGCTTCACAGGTTGGAGAGACACTCTGGAGACCTGCAATAAAAGACTAAGGTCACACTTTACTTTGAGCTCACAGTGTTCAGTCTGACTCTTTCTCCATACACAACAACTGGCGATGAGATACAGATAGCGAACCCAGAGATGCAGAGAACAGTGGTGACATTTTCAGAGAAATTTTTGGAGAGAGATGTTTTGGAAACTTTTGTGGAGCGACTCGACCCATACTTCATGGCCAATGAGCTAGATGGGGAAGAGAGCGCTGGCCAAATGAAGGGCGATCCTCCTCACCGTCTGTGGGCCACCAACGTACGGTCTCATAAAGAATCTGCTCACTCCAACGAAACCCACGGAGAAATCGTACGATGATTTGTGCACACTGGTCCGAGAGTATTTGAACCCGAAGGAAAGCGTTCTGATGGCAAGGTACCGGTTCTACACCTACAAAAGGTCTGAAGGCCAGGAAGTGGCGAGTTATGTCGTCGAGCTAAGACGCCTTGCAGGACATTGCGAATTTGAAGGACATTTGGAGCACATGCTCAGAGACTTTTTCGTACTTGGCATTGGCCACGAAACCATACTTCGCAAACTTTTGACTGTAGAGACCCCAACCTTGAGTAAGGCCATAGCGATAGCCCAGGCGTTCATTGCCACCAGTGACAATACTAAGCAAATCTTTCAGCACACAAGTGCTGCTACAAGTACTGTGAACAAAGTGATGTTGTTTTCGAATTGTAATGGACAGGGCAGGTCACACATACCTGCAGCTACTCGTTCACCATCAAGGGTGGTGAATGCAAGGCCATTAACACCTTGTTGGCGCTGCGGGGGTGATCACCATTTCCATTCATGCCGATTCAAAGAGTACGTTTGCAAGGGCTGTGGAACAATGGGACACCTCCAACGATTGTGCAGGTGAGCTGATAAGCCTGCTAAACCTGCAAACCACCATGTTGCAGAGGAGGACAGATCCACAGAGGATTACGACGAAACAGAGCCTCAGACTGAGGAGGCAGAGGTACATGGGGTCCACACATTCACCACGAATTGTCCCCCGATAATGCTGAATGTTAAACTAAATGGACTCCCGATGTCAATGGAGCTGGCGCGAGCCAGTCCATCATGGGCAAAAAGACTTTCAAAAGGTTATGGTGCAACAAGGCCTCAAGGCCAGTCTTAACTCCAGGAAACTAAGAACTTACACAAAAGAATTGATTCATGTAATAGGCAGTGCTACCGTAAAGGTCCCCTACGATGGAGCGGTGCACAAGCTACCACTCTGGGTGGTACCGGGTGATGGTCCCACTCTGCTCGGCAGGAGCTGGCTGGGAAAGATACGCTGGAACTGGGACAATGTCTGAGCGCTATCGCCCACTGACGACACTTCGTGTGCCCAGGTCTTAAACAAATTTCCTTCGCTGTTCGAACCAGGCATCGGGAAATTCCAAGGAGCAAAAGTGCAGATCTACCTAATTCCGAGGACTCGACCCATCCATCACAAGGCTAGAGCAGTACCGTACATGATGAGAGAAAGGATAGAGATCAAGCTAGACCAGCTGCAAAGAGAGGGCAATATTTCACCGATCGAGTTCAGCGAGTGGGCCAGTCCTATTGTCCCAGTCCTCAAGGGAGATGGCACCGTCAGAGTATAGAGTACAAAGTAACTATCAATTGTTTCTCCCTGCAGGACCAATACCCACTACTAAAGGCCGCTGACCTTTTTACAACGCTGGCGGGAGGAAAGACATTCACGAATCTGGATCTGACCTCAGCCTACATGACGCAGGAACTGGAGGAATCATCGAAGGCCCATACCTGTATCAACACGCACAAAGGTCTTTTTGTTTATAACAGATGCCCATTTGGAATCCGATCGATGGTGGCGATATTCCAGAGAAACATGGAAAGTTTACTGAAGTCGGTCCCACACACCATCCAGGACGACATCTTGGTCACAGGTCGGAACACAGTTGAGCATCTGCAGAACCTAGAGGAGGTTCTCAGTCGACTCAACCATGTGGGGCTCAGGTTAAAACGCTCGAAGTGCGTTTTCCTGGCGCCTGAAGTGGAGTTCTTGGGAAGGAGGATTGCGGCGGACGGCATCAGGCCCACCAACGTGAAGACGGAGGCAATCGAGAACGCACCGAGGCCACAGAACGTGACGGAGCTGCGGTTGTTTCTGGGATTCTTGAACAACTTTGGTAACTTCTTACCAGGTCTCAGCACACTGCTAGAACCACTACATGTCTTTCTATGAAAAGGGGGCGAATGTGTTTGAGGCAAAAGCCAAGAAAATGCCTTTGTAAAAGCGAGAAAATTGTTATGCTCAGACAAATTGCTTGTGTTGTGTGATCTATGTAAGCGTTTGGTACTAGCATGTGATGCGTCGTCATATGGCGTCGGGTGTGTATTGCAACAAGCCAATGATTTTGGGAAACTGCAACCGGTTGCTTATGCATCCAGGAGTCTGTCTAAGGCTGAGAGAGCCTACAGCATGATTGAAAAAGAAGCGTTAGCGTGTGTCTATGGGGTAACGAAAATTCAGCAATACCTGTTTGGTCTAAAATTCGATTTGGAATCTGACCATAAGCTACTTATATCCCTGTTTTCCGAGAGTAAAGGGATAAATACCAACACATCGGCCCGCATCCAGAGATGGGCGCTCACATTGTCCGCATACAACTACGCCATCTGCCACAGGCCAGGCACAGAAAACTGCGCCGATACTCTCAGTAGGCTGCCATTGCCCACCACGGGGGAATAAAATGGCACAGTCCGCAGATCTAACCATGGTTATGGAAGCATTTGAGAGTGAGCAATCACCCGTCACTGCCTGGCAGATCAAAACCTGCAGAATCCAGGACCCCTTATTATCTCTAGTCAAAAGCTGTGTGCTTCACAGGAGCTGGTCCAGTGCCTATAAAAGATCGGGAGGTGCGTGGAGAGGCGGAGCTTGTGCAGCTACAGGGAGAAGGCAAAAAAGAAGTAGAAAGAGATAGAAAGGTGATGTCACAGCCAAGGGGTTAAGTGATTGGCTGGTGATTGGTGAGTAGTTTTTCTTTTTTCTCTTCTATAACAGTGAATAAGCTTTAGCATTGTTGTTGCCAATTTAAGTGTATCTAAGGGTTAAGTCATGGCAGGAGAGCTCGGACACGTGATATGCTCCTCCTGTACCATGTGGGAACTCAGGGACACTTCCGGTGTCCCTGACAACTACGTGTGCGGGAAGTGTATCCATCTCCAGCTCCTCTCGGTCCGAGTTGCGGAATTGGAGCTGAGGGTGGATTTACTCTGGAGCATCCACGATGCTGAGAATGACGTGAGTAGCACGTTTAGTGAGTTGGTCTTACCGCAGGTGAAGGGTCCACAGCCAGATTGGGAATGGAAGGCCAGCAGGAAGAGCAGTTACAAGGAAGGTAGTGCAGGGGTCCCCTGCGGTCATCCCCCTGCAAAACAGATACACCGCTTTGAGTACTGTTGAGGGGGATGACTCATCAGGGGAGAGCAGCAGCAGCCAAGTTCATGGCACCGTGGGTGGCTCTGCTGCACAGGAGGGCAGGAAAAAGAGTAGGAGAGCAATAGTGATAGGGGATTGAATTGTAAGGGGAATAGATAGGCGTTTCTGCGGCCGCAACCGAGACTCCAGGATGATATGTTGCCTCCCTGGTGCAAGGGCCAGGATGTCTCGGAGCGGGTGCAGGACATTCTGAAAAGGGAGGGTGTTGTGGTGCACATTGGTACCAAGGATATAGGTAAAAAAAGGGATGAGGTTCTACGAGAAGGATTTAAGGAGCTAGGAGCTAAATTAAAAAGTAGGACCTCAAAAGTAGTAATCTCGGGATTGCTACCAGTGCCATGTGCTAGTCAGAGTAGGAATCGCAGGATAGCTCAGATGAATACATGGCTTGAGCAGTGGTGCAGCAGGGAGGGATTCAAATTCCTGGGGCATTGGTGCCGGTTCTGGAGGAGGTGGGACCAGTACAAACCGGACGGTCTGCACCTGGGCAGGACCTGAACCAATGCCCTAGGGGGAGTGTTTGCTAGTGCTGTTGGGGAGGGGTTAAACTAATATGGCAGGGGGATGGGAACCAGTGCAGAGAGACAGAGGGAAACAAAATGGAGACAGAAGCAAAAGACAGAAAGGAGATGAGTAAAAGTGGAGGGCAGAGAAACCCAAGGCAAAAAACAAAAAGCGACACTGTACAGCAAAATTCTAAAGGGTCAAAGTGTAATAAAAAGGCAAGCATGAAAGCTCGGTGCCTCAATGCAAGGCGTATTCGGAACCCAGGAGAGGGCTCTGAGCTAGTTAGAGTGGGTGAGAGCTCAGATGAACAGGACCCCAAGAAAGAATGCAAAAGGCAGGAGGCAACAGAGCAGAGTAGCACTGTGGTAAGTGTAAACCACAAGGTGATAGGAAGGGACAATATGTATGAATATAAAGGGGCTGCAGGAGTGGTCAAAACTAAAAATCATGGTTTAAAAACTAGTATTAAAATACTCTACCTAAACGCACGCAGCATTCGAAATAAAGTAAATGAGTTGACGGCACAAATCATTACAAATGGGTATGATTTGGTGGCCATTACAGAAACGTGGTTGCAGGGTGGCCAAGACTGGGAATTAAACATACACGGGTATCTGACAATTCGGAAAGATAGACAAGAAGGGAAAGGAGGTGGGGTAGCTCTGTTAATAAAGGATGATATCAGGGCAGTTGTGAGAGACGATATTGGCTCTAATGAACAAAATGTTGAATCATTGTAGGTGGAGATTAGAGATAGTAAGGGGAAAAAGTCACTGGTGGGCGTAGTTTATAGGCCCCCAAATAATAACTTCACGGTGGGGCGGACAATAATCAAGGGAATAATGGAGGCATGTGAAAAAGGAACGGCAGTAATCATGATGGATTTTAACCTACATATCGATTGGTCAAATCAAATCGCACAGGGTAGCCTTGAGGGGGAATTCATAGAATGCATATGGGATTGTTTCTTAGAACAGTATGTTACAGAACCTACAAGGGAGCAAGCTATCTTAGATCTGGTCCTGTGTAATGAGACAGGAAAAATAAACGATCTCCTGGTAAAAGATCCTCTCGGAATGAGTGATCACAGTATGGTTGAATTTGTAATACAGATTGAGGGTGAGGAAGTAGTGTCTCAAAGGAGCGTACTATGTTTAAACAAAGGGGACTACAGTGGGATGAGGGCAGAGTTGGCTAAAGTAGACTGGAAACACAGACTAAATGGTGGCACAATTGAGGAACAGTGGAGGACTTTTAAGGAGCTCTTTCATCGTGCTCAACAAAAATATATTCCACTGAAAAAGAAGGGCGGTAAGAGAAGGGATAACCAGCCGTGGATAACCAAGGAAATAAAGGAGAGTATCAAATTAAAGACCGATGCGTATAAGGTGGCCAAGGTTAGTGGGAAACTAGAAGATTGGGAACATTTTAAACAACAGCAAAGAATGGGACTCAAGGTAGACAAGTCCCCTGGTCCTGATGAAATGCATCCCAGAGTATTAAAAGAGATGGCGGAAGTTATACCAGATGCATTCGTTATAATCTACCAAAATTCTCTGGACTCTGGGGAGGTACCAGCGGATTGGAAACAGCGAATGAAACGCCTGTTTAAAAAAGGGGGTAGACAAAAGGCAGGTAACTAGAGGCCGGTTAGTTTAACATCTGTAGTGGGGAAAATGCTTGAAGCTATCATTAAGGAAAAAATAGCGGGACATCTAGATAGGAATAGTACAGTCAAGCAGACATAACATGGATTCATGAAGGGGAAATCATGTTTAACTAATTTACTGGAATTCTTTGAGGATATAACGAGCATGGTGGATAGAGGTGTACCGATGGATGTGGTGTATTTAGATTTCCAAAAGGCATTCGATAAGATGCCACACAAAAGGTTACTGCAGAAGATAAAGGTATGCGGAGTCAGAGGAAATGTATTAGCATGGATAGAGAATTGGCTGGCAAACAGAAAGCAGAGAGTAGGGATAAATGGGTTCTTTTTGTGTTGGAAATCGGTGGTTAGTGGTGTGCCACAGGGATCGGTGCTGGGACCACAACTGTTTACAATATACATAGATGACCTGGAAGAGGGGACAGAGTGTAGTGTAACAAAATTTGCAGATGTCACAAAGATTAGTGGGAAAGCGGGTTGTGTAGAGGACACAGAGAGGCTGCAAAGAGATTTAGATAGGTTAAGCGAATGGGCTAAGTTTTGGCAGATGGAATACAATGTCGGAAAATGTGAGGTCATCCACCTTGGAAAAAAAAAACAGTAAAAGGGAATAATATTTGAATGGGGAGAAATTACAACATGCTGCGGTGCAGAGGGACCTGGGGGTCCTTGTGCATGAATCCCAAAAAGTTAGTTTGCAAGTGCAGCAGGTAATCAGGAAGGCAAATGGAATGTTGGCCTTCATTGCGAGAGGGATGGAGTACAAAAGCAGGGAGGTCCTGCTGCAACTGTACAGGGTATTGGTGAGGCCGTACCTGGAGTACTGCGTGCAGTTTTGGTCACCTTACTTAAGGAAGGATATACTAGCTTTGGAGGGGGTACAGAGACGATTCACTAGGCTGATTCCGGAGGTGAGGGGGTTACCTTATGATGATAGATTGAGTAGACTGGGTCTTTACTCGTTGGAGTTCAGAAGGATAAGGGGTGATCTTATAGAAACATTTAAAATAATGAAAGGGATAGACAAGATAGAGGCAGAGAGGTTGTTTCCACTGGTCAGGGAGACTAGAACTAGGGGGCACAGCCTCAAAATACGGGGAGCCAATTTAAAACCGAGTTGAGAAGGAATTTCTTCTCCCAGAGGGTTGTGAATCTGTGGAATTCTCTGCCCAAGGAAGCAGTTGAGGCTAGCTCATTGAATGTATTCAAATCACAGATAGATAGATTTTTAACCAAAAAGGGAATTAAGGGTTATGGGGAGCGGGCGGGTAAGTGGAACTGAGTCCACGGCCAGATCAGCCATGATCTTGTTGAATGGCGGAGCAGGCTCGAGGAGCTAGATGGCCTACGCCTGTTACTAATTCTTATGTTCTTATGTTCTTATGTCCCAGTGGAAATGCAGGAAGAGATAAAGCTGTTCCAGTGGCGCAAAGATGAAATGTCTATACAGGCAGGCTGCCTTCTGTGGAGTAATCGATTAGTCGTCCCCAAGAAGTGCAGAGACACCTTCATCAAAGACCTCCACATTACCCACCCAGGCATCGTAATGATGAAAGCGATAGCCAGATCCCACGTGTGGTGGCCTGGTATCGATGCAGACTTAGAGTCCTGCGTACACAGATGTAATACATGCTCGCAGTTAAGCAATGTACCCAGGGAGGCGCCACTAAATTTATGGTCTTGGCCCTCCAAACCATGGTCTAGGGTACACATTGACTATGCAGGCCCGTTCTTGGGTAAAATATTCCTTGTGGTTGTAGATGGGTACTCCAAATGGATTGAATGTGAAATAATGTCGGCTAGCACGTCTGCTGCCACTACTGAAAGCCTGTGGGCCATGTTTTCCACTCACGGCTTACCCGATGTCCTGGTGAGCGACAACGGGCCATGTTTTACCAGTGCTGAGTTCAAAGAATTCAGACCCGTAACGGGATCAAACATGTCACATCTGTCCCATTTAAACCAGCGTCCAATGGTCAGGCAGAGAGAGCAGTGCTAACCATCAAGCAAGGCTTGAAGAGGGTAACTGAAGGCTCACTGCAGACTCGCCTATCCTGAGTCCTGCTTAGCTACTGCATGAGACCACACTCACTCACTGGGATCCCACCTGTTGAACTGCTCATAAAAAGCGCATTTAAGACAAGGCTCTCGTTAGTTCACCCTGATCTACATGAACAGGTAGAGAGCAGGCGGCTTCAACAAAGTGCACACCATGAAAGCGCAAATGTGTCATGCGAGATTGAAATCAATGATCCTGTATTTGTATTAAATTATGGACAAGGTCCCAAGTGGCTTCCTGGCACTGTCGTGGCCAAAGAAGGGAGCAGGGTGTTTCAGGTCAAACTTTCAAATGGACTCATTCACCGGAAACATTTGGACCAAATCAAACTCAGATTCACGGACTATCCTGAGCAACCCACCTTGGACCCTACCTTTTTCGATCCCCTAACACATACACCAGTGGCAACCGGCACCACGATTGACCACGAAGAAGCACCCATCATCCACAGCAGCCCTGCAGGGCCCAACACACCAGACAGCCCAGCAGGGCCAGCTGCACAGCAGCCCAGCGAGGGCCCAACAAATGATTCAACAACACCAGCTTTCACACCGAGATGATCAACCAGGGCAAGAAGGGCCCCAGATCGACTCACATTGTAAATAGTTACACTGTTGACTTTGCGGGGGAATATTGTTATAGATGTGGACTTGTATTTACACTGTACAGCCACAAGAGGGCTCTTCCTTTGGTGTCCCAAGGGATCCCATAATCCCTTGGGAGCACAGGTATTTAAGGAGGCTTCACAGGCTGAAGAGGCACCCTGGAGACCTGCAATAAAAGACTACGGTCACACTTTGCTTTGAGCTCACAGTTTTCAGTCTGACTCTTTCTCCATACACAACAATAACAATGACAGAAAACAGTCCAAACAAAGGCCCAGAAGTTAACCATGTGTCTCTAAAGACAAACCAGTAAGAACCCATGTGTCGTGGATCAGCTCTTTCAATAACCCTCCTTTGTATTTCTGGGAGAGTTTATCACCTGACGAGTCCATCATCATCATAGGCAGTCCCTTGAAATCGAGGAAGACTTGCTTCCACTCTAAAAGTGAGTTCTCAGGTGACTGAACAGTCCAATACGGGAATTACAGTCTCTGTCACAGGTGGGACAGACAGTGGTTGAGGGAAAGGGTGGGTGGGGAGTCTGGTTTGCCGCACGCTCCTTCCGCTGTCTGCACTTGCTTTCTGCATGCTCTCGGCGACGAGACACGAGATGCTCAGCGCCCTCCCGGATGCTCTTCCTCCACTTAGGGCGGTCTTTGGCCAGGGACCCCCAGGTGTCGGTGGGGATGTTGCACTTTATCAGGGAGGCTTTGAGGGTGTCCTTGTAACGTTTCCTCTGCCCACCTGGGGCTTGTTGCCGTGTAGGAATTCCAAATAGAGTGCTTGCGTTGGGAGTCTTGTGTCGGGCGTGCGGACAATGTGGCCCGCCCAACGGAGCTGGTCCAGTGTGGTCAGTGCTTCGATGCTGACCTGGTCGAGGATGCTGACGTTGGTGCATCTGTCCTCCCGGTGGATTTGCAGGATCAACTTAAAGGGACTGGGCACAGAAAGGCAATTAGAGGGAACATGTTGTAGACCAATCATTCCTTTCCTTGAAGGGATTAACAGCCATTGTCTTGGATAATGGCCTCTGATGACTGACAAAGGCAGAATAACCGCGGTCACAAATAATTAGACTCAGAACTGAAACGAGGGTAAAGATTAATGCCTTGGCTGGCACCTGAGCACCAATCAATCGCACGCCAATAAAACTCCAGCCCAGCTTATAATTGCCACGGGTAAATGGCTTATCGCCAAGACAGGGCTTGTTTCCGCTCACATCTCAAAGTGTTCCTGACACGACACGGTGCAAACATTAATGCAACAACAACTTGCATTTATACCACGCCTTCAACGTGGCAAAATGTCCCAAATGTCACAGGAGCGATTATCGAACACAATTTGACACCGAGCCACATCAGGCAACATTTGGACAGGCGACCATCAACCTGGTCAAAGAGGTCGGTTTAAAGGAGCGTCTTAAAGGAGGAGAGAGAGTTTGTTTGTGCACTGTCATTGAATAGGGACTAGCTCCTGCCTCCCCCCCACCAAAACAACACCGATGAACACAACGCTTTCGACTGACCTACCGACACTGCACCTCTGTGATGGACGTCTACCTTTTCACTAAAATTAGTGAACACGGAAAAAAATGTGGGGCCGAAGTTGTCTCTCCCCACCCCCAACCTCCCACAACGTGTCTCTCCCACCCCCCTTACACCGTGTCTCTCCCCACCCCCAACCTCCCACAACGTGTCTCTCCCACCCCCCTTACACCGTGTCTCTCCCCACCCCCAACCTCCCACAACGTGTCTCTCCCACTCCCCTTACACCGTGTCTCTCCCCACCCCCAACCTCCCACAACGTGTCTCTCCCACCCCCCTTACACCGTGTCTCTCCCCACCCCCAACCTCCCACAACGTGTCTCTCCCACCCCCCTTACACCGTGTCTCTCCCCACCCCCAACCTCCCACAACATGTCTCTCCCACCCCCCTTACACCGTGTCTCTCCCCACCCCCGACCTCCCACAACGTGTCTCTCCCACCCCCCTTACACCGTGTCTCTCCCCACCCCCAACCTCCCACAACGTGTCTCTCCCACCCCCCTTACACCGTGACTCTCCCCACCCCCAACCTCCCACAACGTGTCTCTCCCACCCCCCTTACACCGTGTCTCTCCCCACCCCCGACCTCCCACAACGTGTCTCTCCCACCCCCCTTACAACGTGTCTCTCCCCACCCCCAACCTCCCACAACGTGTCTCTCCCCACCCCCAACCTCCCACAATGTGTCTCTCCCCACCCCCAACCTCCCACAACGTGTCTCTCCCACCCCCCTTACACCGTGTCTCTCCCCACCCCCAACCTCCCACAACGTGTCTCTCCCCACCCCCAACCTCCCACAACGTGTCTCTCCCACCCCCCTTACACCGTGTCTCTCCCCACCCCCAACCTCCCACAACGTGTCTCTTCCACCCCCCTTACACCGTGTCTCTCCACACCCCCAACCTCCCACAACGTGTCTCTCCCACCCCCCTTACACCGTGTCTCTCCCCACCCCCAACCTCCCACAACGTGTCTCTCCCACCCCCCTTACACCGTGTCTCTCCCCACCCCCAACCTCCCACAACGTGTCTCTTCCACCCCCCTTACACCGTGTCTCTCCCCACCCCCAACCTCCCACAACGTGTCTCTCCCACCCCCCTTACACCGTGTCTCTCCCCACCCCCAACCTCCCACAACGTGTCTCTCCCACCCCCCTTACACCATGTCTCTCCCCACCCCCAACCTCCCACAACGTGTCTCTCCCACCCCCCTTACACCGTGTCTCTCCCCACCCCCAACCTCCCACAACGTGTCTCTTCCACCCCCCTTACACCGTGTCTCTCCCCACCCCCAACCTCCCACAACGTGTCTCTCCCACCCCCCTTACACCGTGTCTCTCCCCACCCCCAACCTCCCACAACGTGTCTCTTCCACCCCCCTTACACCGTGTCTCTCCCCACCCCCAACCTCCCACAACGTGTCTCTCCCACCCCCCTTACACCGTGTCTCTCCCCACCCCCAACCTCCCACAACGTGTCTCTCCCACCCCCCTTACACCGTGTCTCTCCCCACCCCCAACCTCCCACAACGTGTCTCTTCCACCCCCCTTACACCGTGTCTCTCCCCACCCCCAACCTCCCACAACGTGTCTCACCCACCCCCCTTACACCGTGTCTCTCCCCACCCCCAACCTCCCACAACGTGTCTCTCCCACCCCCCTTACACCATGTCTCTCCCCACCCCCAACCTCCCACAACGTGTCTCTCCCACCCCCCTTACACCGTGTCTCTCCCCACCCCCAATCTCCCACAACGTGTCTCTTCCACCCCCCTTACACCGTGTCTCTCCCCACCCCCAACCTCCCACAACGTGTCTCTTCCATCCCTCTTACACCGTGTCTCCCCCACCCCCAGCACCCCCCACCCCGCCGCCCCCTCACACAGTGTCTCTCTCCCCCCATAAAGAATGCCGACTTTTGGCAGGATGGCCGCCGCTAGCTGCAATTGCCCTCCGGGATTTTCCCGGCGGTGCCCCGATCCTTCCCCTTACCGCCCCGCTGTTGCCGATCCGTGTTAAGCGCGTCATCACGGTTATGTCTTTAGATGCTCTGATAATGACTCCACGAGGCAATGTCTTGTACTTGAACTGTAGTGACCTTAGTCCTTTATTGATAACTCCAGACTGAGGATTACACCTGGTGGCCTGCCTTTTATACTAGGCCAGGCACACCTGTACAGGTAAGCTACAAGTCTCCCACTGTAGTGCCCTCTGGTGGCACACCTTGTAATAGCGCAAACAGTAACCGTGTAGGATACATGACAATCACCGTGTGCACCGTGCGCCGATCTAACCCCCCGACGGCGACACTCCCCTTGGAAAATCTTCGGCCCGTCCGGCCGTGCCAAAACAAGTTTTTCCCTGGTGGCCCGGTGAGGTTGTGGCCTTCTGCAACGGCGGTGCAGCTTCCCTTAAAATGGAGGGCACACTGCCGCGGCCGCCGTGATTTCTTTTTGCCGGCCGTACATTTATGCCCCCCAGGTTAGGCCGGGCCGCCAACAGGCAAACTGTCTAAACCCCCTCTTGGGTGCCAGGCCACTGGTCCGGCCGAAACCCTCCCTGGTCGCCCAGTGGCGCGGATGCTCTCCCCTGTAAGTGAAGGGGAGTGCCGTGGTGAAGCGGTGCCATGATGACATCATCGCGGCGGTGACTCTGCAACCCCCCCCCCCCACCCCCCGCCCAACTTCCGCCCCTCAGTTCCTGTCACCGCCGCATCTTTGCCCCTCAGGTGTAGTCACCGCCCCCCATTTACACCGACTTCCCGATCAGAACTGCAAATGTAACGCCCCTCGTAAAAAGGGAGGCAGACAAAAAGCAGGAAACTATAGACCGGTTAGCCGAACATCTGTGGTGAAGATGTTGGAGCCCATTATTAAAGAAGCAGTAGCAGGACATTTGGAAAAGCAAAATTCGGTCAGGTAGAGTCAGCATAGATTTCTGAAGGGGAAGTCATGCTTGACGAATTTGCTAGAATTACTCGAGGATGTAATGAACAGGGTGGATAAAGGGGAACCAGTGGATGTGGTGTATTTGGACTTCTAGAAGGCATTTGACAAGGTGCCACATTAAAGGTTGCTGCACAAGATAAAAGTTCACGGGGTTGGGGGTAATATATCAGCATGGATAGAGGATTGGCTAACGAACAGAAAACAGAGAGTAGGGATAAATGGGTCATTCTCTGATTGGCAATCAGTAACCAGTGGGGTGCCGCAGGGATCAGTGCTGGGACCCCAACTATTTACAATCTATATTAAAGACTTGGTGGAAGGGACCGAGTGTAACGTTGCCAAGCTTGCCGATGATACAAAGATGGGAGGAAAAGCAATGTGTGAGGAGGACACAAAAAATCTGCAAAAGGACATAGACAGACTCAGTAAGCGGGCAAAAATTTGGCAGATTAAGTATAATGTTGGAGTGTTTGAGGTCATGCACTTTGGCAGGAAAAATCAAAGAGCAAGTTATTATTTAAATGGAGAAAGATTGCAAAGTGCTGCAGTACAGCGGGACCTGGGGGTACTTATTCATGAAACACAAAAGGTTAGGATGCAGGTACAGCAAGTGATTAGGAAGGCCAATGGAATCTTGGCCTTTGTTCCAAAGGGGATGGAGTATAAAAGCAGGGAAGTCTTGCTACAGTTATACAGGGTATTGGTGAGGCCACACCTTGAATACTGCGTACAGTTTTGGTTTCCATATTCACGAAAGGATATACTTGCTTTGGAGTCAGTTCAGAGAAGGTTCACTAGGTTGATTCCGGGGCTGAGGGGGTTGACTTATGAGGAAAGGTTGAGTAAGTTGGGCCTCTACTCATTGGAGTTCAGAAGAATGAGAGGTGATCTTATCGAAACGTATAAGATTATGAGGGGGCTTGACAGGGTGGATGCAGAGAGGATGTTTCCACTGATAGGGGTACTAGAACTAGGAGGCATAATCTTAGATTAAGAGGCCGCCCATTTAAAACCGAGATGAGGAGAAATTTCTTCTCTCAGAGGGTTGTAAATCTGTGGAATTTGCTGCCCCAGAGAGCTGTGGAAGCCGGGACATTGAATAAATTTAAGACAGAGATAGACAGTTTTTTAAACGATAAGGGGATAAGGGGTTATGGAGAGCGGGCAGAGAAGTGGAGCTGAGTCCATGATCGGATCAGCCATGATCTTATTAAATGGCGGAGCAGGCTCGAGGGGCCGTCTGGTCTACTCCTGCTCCTATTTCTTATGTTCTTATGTTCTTATGTAAAACAAAGAAAGGAATTTCGCAAAAGGGACGACCTGAACCGCAGCTGTGGTAAAAACTATCGAGACGGGGTTTTGGGCGATGGCCAATTTCTACCCTATGTGTTCGCTGTAAAGACCATGGGCTAGACTTTTTCCTTTGATTCTATCATTTTACCCACTACCGATGTCAAGCTGACCGGTCTATAATTCCCTGTTTTCTCTTTCCCTCCTTTTTTAAAAAGTGGGGTTACATTGGCTACCCTCCACTCCATTGGAACTGATCCAGAGTCTTGTTGTTGGAATGTTGGAAAATGACTGTCAATGTATCCGCTATTTCCAAGGCCACCTCCTTAAGTACTCTGGGATGCAGTCCATCAGGCCCTGGGGATTTATCGGCCTTCAATCCCATCAACTTCCCCAACACAATTTCCCGACTAATAAGGATTTCCCTTAGTTCCTCCTTCTTACTAGACCCTCTGACCCCTTTTATATCCGGAAGTTTGTTTGTGTCCTCCTTAGTGAATACCGAACCAAAGTACTTGTTCAATTGGTCTGCCATTTCTTTGTTCCCCGTTATGACTTCCTCTGATTCTGACTGCAGGGGACCTACGTTTGTCTTTACTAATCTTTTTCTCTTTACATATCTATAGAAACTTTTGCTGTCCAGCTTAATGTTCCCTGCAAGCTTCCTCTCGTACTCTATTTTCCCTGCCCTAATCAAACCCTTTGTCCTCCTCTGCTGAGTTCTAAATTTCTCCCAGTCCCCGGGTTCACTGCTATTTCTGGCCAATTTGTATGCCACTTCCTTGGCTTTAATACTATCCCTGATTTCCCTTGATAGCCACGGTTGAGCCACCTTCCCTTTTTTATTTTTACTCCAGACAGGGATGTACAATTGTTGTAGTTCATCCATGCAGCCTCTAAATGTCTGCCATTGCCCATCCACAGTCAACCCCTTAAGTATCATTCGCCAATCTATCCTAGCCAATTCACGCCTCATACCTTCAAAGTTACCCTTCTTTAAGTTCTGGATCATGGTCTCTGAATTAACTGTTTCATTCTCCATCCTAATGTAGAATTCCACCATATTATGGTCACTCTTACTCAAGGGGCCTCGCACAACGAGATTGCTAATTAATCCTCTCTTATTACACATCACCCAGTCTAAGATGGCATCCCCCCTAGTTGGTTCCTCGACATATTTGTCTAGAAAACCATCCCTTATGCACTCCAGGAAATCCTCCTCCACTGTATTGCTTCCAGTTTGGTTAGCCCAATCTATATGCATATTAAAGTCACCCATGATAACTACTTGAAGGAATGCTAGATCCCGAGGGTTAATAGGTAGTCACCTGGTTGAATGTATGTGCCCCTTTATCCACTGTGTACAACAATCACTTGCATTTATATAGCGCCTTTAAGTAGTGAAAACTCCCAAGGTGCTTCACAGGAGCAACTATCAGACAAAATTTGACACCGAGCCACATAAGGAGATATTAGGGCAGATGACCAAATGCTTGGTCAAAGAGGTCGGCTTTGAGGAGCATCTTAAAGGGGGGAAAGAGAGGCGGAGACGTTTAGGGAGAGAATTCCAGAGCTTGGGGCGCAGGAAGCTGGAGGCTCGGCCACCAATGGTGGAGCGATTAAAATCGGGGGATGCTCGAGAGGACAGAATTGGAGGAGCGCAGAGATCTCGGGCAGGGCACGGTTGTGGGGCTGGATGTGGTTACAGAGATAGGACGGGGGACGAGGTGTCAGAAGGATTTGAAAACAAAGATGAGAATGTTAAAATTCATGCAGAGCTCAAGATCAGGAGCAGTGGAATAAAATATTTCCTACTTTTTTCTCCACAGTCTTGTGAAATTAGATCAGTCACCTCTTCAATGTCGATGAAAATGGTGCCTTGTCCTCTGCCAGGAAAATCATCTTTTAGTTTCTGCAATATTTTAGAAGTCAAATGATTAATAGCTCCTGTCACTTTCATCGCCGCATGTTGAGTTATTGAAACCGCTGAGGATCCTTCTAAATCAATTTGAATATACTTCAGTAATAACTCCCCAGAAAACCTGAACTTTGATATGCATTTTTTCATCAATAGGCACAAGTATATCATGTTAAATCTGTACAGTCTCTCCAAGTGAAGTCTTATGGTTGTTGTCTGTCTACATGTCATCAAAGACGCACCAATGTTAGCGTCCTTGACCAGGCCAATATCCCCAGCATCGAAGCACTGACCACACTCGACCAGCTCCGTTGGGTGGGCCACATTGTTCACATGCTCGACACAAGACTCCCAAAGCAAGCGCTCTACTCGGAACTCCTTCGCGGCAAACGAGCCAAAGATGGGCAGAGGAAACGTTTCAAGGACACCCTCAAAGCCTCCTTGATAAAATGCAACATCCCCACCGACACCTGGGAATCCCTGGGCCAAAGACTGCCCTAAGTGGAGGAAGAGCATCCAGGAGGGCGCTGAGCACCTCGAGTCTCGTCGCCGAGAGCATGCAGAAAGCAAGCGCAGGCAGCCGAAGGAGCGTGCGGCAAACCAGACTCCCCACCCACCCTTTCCTCCAACCACTGTCTGTCCCACCTGTGACAGAGACTGTAATTCTCGTATTGGACTGTTCAGCCACCTGAGAACTCACTTTTAGAGTGGAAGCAAGTCTTCCTCAATTTCGAGGGACTGCCTATGATGATGATGACATGTTTTTTATTTATTTATTCGTCCTTGTGATGTGGGTGTCACTGGTAAGGCCGGCATTTATTGCCCATCCCTAATTGCCCCTTGAGAAGGTGGTGGTGAGCCACCTTCTTGAACCGCTGCAGTCCGTGTGGTGAAGGTGCTCCCACAGTGCTGCTAGGGAGGGAGTTCCAGGATTTTGACCCAGCGACGATGAAGGAACGGCCGATATATTTCCAAGTCAGGATGGTGTGTGACTTGGAGGGGAACTTGGAGGTGGTGGTGTTCCCATGCGCCTGCTGCCCTTGTCCTTCTAGGCGGTAGAGGTCGCGGGTTTGGGAGGTGCTGCCGAAGAAGCCTTGGTGAGTTGCCGCGGTGCATCTTGTAGATGGTGCACACTGCAGCCACAGGAGTGAATGTTGAAGGTGGTGGATGGGGTGCCGATCAAGTGGCTGCTTTTTCCTGGATGGTGTCGAGCTTCTTGACTGTTGTTGGAGCTGCACTCATCCAGGCAAGTGGAGAGTATTCCATCACACTCCTGACTTGTGCCTTGTAGATGGTGGAAAAATGTTGTGGAGTCAGGATTTAAGACACTCTTCTTGTAACCCTCCCCTGATGTGACCGCGCTTTTAGGCAGGTCCTGACCCCGCTGTGAACACTGACCCCGCTGTGAACCCCATCTTGACATGGACTGAATTTAACGCTGCTGTGAACCCTGTCTTGACTTGGCCTAACCCTGACCGTGCTGTGAACCCTGACCCCCACTGTGAACCTTGACCTGTCTTGTGCTGACCCTGGTTCTCCGGCAGAAACTGACATGATCACCGCCCGGTTCTCACGCGGAGGCTGAACTGAACGTGTTGTTAGCCGGGAATTCCAGGGGATTCGGTCCCGTGGCAACAGAACCAGGATTACGGACAGCTCATGACTTTCAAAAAGGGCTCATCATCATAGGCAGTCCCTTGGAACCGAGGAAGACTTGCTTCCACTCTAAAGGTGAGTTCTCAGGTGACTGAACAGTCCAATACGGGAATTACAGCCTCTGTCACAGGTGGGACAGACAGTGGTTGAAGGAAAGGGTGGGTGGGGAGTCTGGTTTGCCGCACGCTCCTTCCGCTGCTTGCACTTGGTTTCTGCATGCTCTCGGCGACGAGACTCGAGGTGCTCAGCGCCCTCCCGGATGCACTTCCTCCACTTAGGGCGGTCTTTGGCCAGGGACTCCCAGGTGTTGGTGGGGATGTTGCACTTTATCAGGGAGGCTTTGAGGGTGTCCTTGAAACGTTTCCTCTGCTGACCTGGGGCTCGCTTGCCGTGTAGGAGTTCTGAGTAGAGCGCTTGCTTTGGGAGTCTCATGTCGGGCATGCGGACAATGTGGCCCGCCCAGCGGAGCTGGTCAAGTGTGGTCAGTGCTTCAATGCTGGGGATGTTGGTCTGGTCGAGGATGCTAACGTTGGTGCGTCTGTCTCTCAGGGCATTTGCAGGATCTTGCGGAGGCAACGTTGGTGGTATTTTTCCAGCGACTTGTGTCTACTGTACATGGTCCATATCTCTGAGCCATACAGGAGGGCGGGTATCACTACAGCCCTGTAGACCATAAGCTTAGTGCCAGATTTGAGGACCGAGGCTTCGAACACTCTCTTTCTCAGGCGGCCGAGGGCTAGCAGCCTGCTAACAAGATAAAGAAACCATAGAACAATACAACATGGAAGGAGGCCATTTGGCCCCTCATGGCTCTTTGAAAGAGCGATCCAATTAGTCCCACTCACCCCTGCTCTTTCCCCATTGCTGGTGTAATGTATACTGTTGGCATGGAGAAAGAGTCAGATTGAACACTGTGAGCTCTAAGTAAAGTGTGACCGTAGTCTTTTATTGCAGGTCTCCAGAGTGCCTCTCCAACC
Source organism: Pristiophorus japonicus (assembly GCF_044704955.1). Classification (NCBI taxonomy): domain Eukaryota; kingdom Metazoa; phylum Chordata; class Chondrichthyes; family Pristiophoridae; genus Pristiophorus; species Pristiophorus japonicus. The sequence goes on from NC_091977.1 coordinate 535,217,444, forward strand.
TGTGAAGCCTCCTTAAATACCTGTGCTCCCAAGGGATTATGGGATCCCTTGGGACTCCAGGGGATGCGCCCTCTGGTGGCTGTAGAGAGTAAATACAAGTTTACAAATATAACAACACTCCCCGCCAAAGTCAATAGTGTAACTATTTACAATGTGAATCGATCTGGAGCCCTTCTTGCCCTGGTTGATCGTCTCGGTGTGAAAGCTGGTGTTGTTGAATCATTTGTTGGGCCCTCGCTGGGCTGCTGTGCAACTGGCCTTGCTGGGCTGCCTGGTGTGTTGGGCCCTGCAGGGCTGCTGTTTCGTGGTCAACCGTGGTGTCGGTTGCCACTGCTGTCGATGTTGGGGGATCAAAAAAGGTAGGGTCCATGGTGGGTTGCTCAGGATAGTCCGTGAATCTGAGTTTGATTTGGTCCAAGTGTTTCCGTTTGAAAGTTTGACCCAAAACACCCTGCTCCCCTCTTTGGCCATGACAGTGCCGGGAAGCCACTTAGGACTTGTCCATAATTCAACACAAATACAGGGTCATTGAGTTCAATCTCGCATGACACATTTGCGCTATCATGGTATGCACTTTGTTGAAGCCGCCTGCTCTCTACCTGTTCATGTAGATCAGGGTGAACTAACGAGAGCCTTGTCTTAAGTGCTCTTTTCATGAGTAGTTCAGCAGGTGGGATCCCAGTGAGTGAGTGGGGTCTCGTGCGGTAGCTAAGCAGGATTCGGGATAGGCAAGTCTGCAGTGAGCCTTCAGTTACCCACTTCAAGCCTTGCTTGATGGTTTGCACAGCTCTCTCTGCCTGACCATTGGACGGGGCAGATGTGATATGTTTGATCCCGTTACGGGTCATAAATTCTTTGAACACAGCACTGGTAAAACATGGCCCATTGTCGCTCACCAGGACATCGGGTAAGCCGTGAGTGCCAAATATGGCCCGCAGGCTTTCAGTGGTGGCAGCGGACGTGCTAGCTGACATTATCTCACATTCAATCCACTTGGAGTACGTGTCTACAACCACGAGGAACATTTTACCCAAGAACGGGCCTGCAAAGTCGACGTTAACCCGAGACCACGGTTTGGAGGGCCAAGACCATAAACTTAGCGGCGCCTCCCTGCGTACATTGCTTAACTGCGAGCATGTATTACATCTGTGAACGCAGGACTCTAAGTCCGCATCGATACCGGGCCACTACACATGGGATCTGGCTATCGTTTTCATCATTACGATGCTTGTGTGAGTACTGTGGAGGTCATTGATGAAGGTTTCTCTGTCCTTCTTCAGGACCATTACTCGATTGCCCCACAGAAGGCAGTCTGCCTGTATAGACATTTCATCTTTGCGCTGCTTGAACGGCTTTATCTCTTCCTGCATTTCCAGTGGGACACTGGACCAGCTCCCGTGAAGCACACAGCTTTTGATTGGAGATAATAAAGGGTCCTGACTTGTCCAGGTTTTGATCTGCCAGGCAGTGACAGGTGATTGCTCACTCTCAAATGCTTCTATAACCATGGCTAGATCTGCGGGCTGTGCCATTTCCACCCCCGTGGTGGGCAATGGCAGCCTACTGAGAGCATCAGCGCAGTTTTCTGTGCCTGACCTGTGGCGGATGGCATCGTTGTATGCGGTCAATGTGAATGCCCATCTCTGGATGCGGGCTGGCATTGGTATTTATCCCTTTACTCTCAGAAAACAGGGATATAAGTGGCTTATGGTCAGTTTCCCATTCGAATTTTAGCCCAAACAGGTATTGATGCATTTTCTTTACCCCATAGACACACGCTAATGCTTCTTTTTCAATCATGCTGTAGGCTCTCTCAGCCTTAGACAGACTCCTGGATGCATAAGCAACTGGTTGCAGTTTCCCAAAATCATTAGCTTGTTGCAATACACACCCGGCGCCGTATGACGACACATCACATGTTAGTATCAAACGCTTACATGTATCATACAACACAAGCAATTTGTTTGGTCATAACAATTTTCTCGCTTTTCCAAAGGCATTTTCTTGGCTTTTGCCCCAAACCCATTCGCCCCCTTTTCGTAGTAAGACATGTAGTGGTTCTAACAGTGTGCTGAGACCCGGTAAGAAGTTACCAAAGTAGTTCAAGAGTCCCAGAAACGACCGCAGCTCCATCACGTTCTGTGGCCTTGGTGCGTTCTCGATTGCCTCTGTCTTCCTGTTGGTGGGTATAATGCCATCCGCCGCAATCCTCCTTCCCAGGAACTCCACTTCAGGCACCAGTAAAATGCACTTTGATCATTTTAACCTGAGCCCCACGCGGTTGAGTCAACTAAGAACCTCCTCCAGGTTCTGCAGATGCTCGATTGTGTTCCGACCTGTGACCAAGATGTCGTCCTGGAAGACCACTGTGTGCGGGACCGACTTCAGTAAACTTTCCATGTTTCTCTGGAATATCGCTGCCGCTGATCGGATTCCAAATGGGCATCTGTTATAAAAAAAAACCTTTTTGAGTGTTGATGCAGGTGAGGGCCTTCGATGATTCCTCCGGTTCCTGCTTCATGTCGGCTGAAGTCCTATCCAGCTTCGTGAACATCTTTCCTCCCATCAACGTTGCAAAGAGGTCGTCGGCCTTTGGTAGTGGGTATTGATCCTGCGGGGAGAAACGATTGATAGTTACTTTGTAATCGCCACAGATTCTGACGGTGCCATCTCCCTTGAGGACTGGGACAATAGGACTGGCCCACTCGCTGAACTCGATCGGTGAAATGATGCCCTCTCTTTGCAGCTGGTCTAGCTCGATCTCTACCCTTTCTCTCATCATGTATGGTACTGCTCTCGCCTTGTGATGGATGGTTCACCACCCCGGAATTAGGTGGATCTGCACTTTTGCTCCTTGGAATTTCCCGATGCCTGGTTCGAACAGCGAAGGAAATTTGTTTAGACCTGGGCACATGAAGTGTCGTCAGCGGGCGATAGCGCTCGGACATCATCCCAGTTCCAGCGTATCTTTCCCAGCCAGCTCCTGCCGAGCAGCGTGGGACCATCGCCCGGTACCACCCAGAGTGGTAGTTTGTGCACTGCTCCATCGTAGGAGACCTTTATGGCAGCACTGCCGATTACAGGAACCAGTTCTTTTGTGTAATTTCTTAGTTTCGTGCGAATTGGAGTTAAGACTGGCCTTGAGGCCTTGTTGCACCACAACCTTTCGAAAGTCTTTTTGCCCATGATGGACTGGCTCGCGCCCGTGTTGAGCTTCATTGACACTGAGAGTCCATTTAGTTCAACATTCAGCATTATCGGGGAACAATTTTTGGTGAATGTGTGCACCCCATGTACCTCTGCCTCCTTGATCTGAGACTCTGTTTCGTCGTGATCCTCCATGAATGTGTCCTCCTCTGCAACATGTTGGTATGCAGGTTTAACAGGCTTTGCAGCTTGCCTGCACACTCATTGGAGGTGTCCCATTGTTCCACAGCCCTTGCAAACGTACTCTTTGAATTGGCATGAATGGAAATGATGATCACTCCCGCAGCACCAACAAGGTGTTAATGGCCTTGCATTCATTACCTTTGATGGTGGACTCTGAGACATCTGCGGACATGTAGCTGTAGATATGTGTGACCTGCCCTGTACGTTACGATTCGAAAACAACATCACTTTGTTCACTGTACTTGTAGCAGCACTTGTGTGCTGAGAGATTTGCTTCGTATTGTCACTGGGGGCAATGAACGCCTGGACTATCACCATGGCCTTACCCACGGTTGGGGTCTCTACAGTCAAAAGTTTGCGAAGTATGGTTTCGTGGCCAATGCCAAGTATGAAAAAGTCTCTGAGCATGTCCTTCAAGTTCGCAATGTCCTGCAAGGCATCTTAGCTCGGCTACATAACTAACCACTTCCTGGTCTTCAGACCTTTTGTAGGTGTAGAACTGGTACCTCGCCATCAGAACGCTTTCCTTCGGGTTCAAATGCTCTCGGACCAGTGTGCACAAATCGTTGTACGATTTCTCCGTGGGTTTCACTGGAGTGAGCAGATTCTTCATGAGGCCATACGTTGGTGCCCCACAGACGGTGAGGAGGATCGCTCTACATTTGTCAGTGCTCTCTTTCCCATCTAGCTCGTTGGCCAAGTCGCTCCACAAAAGTTTCCCAATCATCTCCCTCCGAAAATTTCTCCAGGATGCCTACTGCTCTCTGCATCTTTGGGTTCGCTATCTGTATCTCGTCGCCAGTTGTTGTGTATGGAGGAAGAGTCACACTGAACACTGTGAGCTCAAAGTAAAGTGTGACCTTAGTCTTTTATTGCAGGTCTCCAGAGTGCCTCTCCAACCTGAGCCCTCTGGTGGCTGTGCAGAGTAAATACAAGTTTACTTCTATAACATATACAACTGTGAGTATGCTCACAGCTTTGTAGAACTGTTGACGTGCAATACGTTTTTAAGTCAGTTCACGGGCTCCCAGGCCGCCTGCAATTTCTGTGGTCTAGAGGAGTCCGTGTTCCATGTGTATGTTCAGTGTGTGAGGTTGCAGCCCCTCTTCCAATAGTTGAAGGGGCTGTTCCTCATATTCTGGTTGCACTTCAGTCCCACGCTCTTGATCTTTGGGCACCCTGTGTGGAGGGGAGCGGGCAGGTCGGAAGGCCTCCTCATAGGACTGGTCCTGAGCCTGGCCATGGTGGCCATCAACCGGTCCAGGCAGCAGGCGGTCGAGGGGGTCATTCAGCCTGACTGCCTGCCCCTCTTCCGCGGTTACATTCGAGCCAGGGTGTCCCTGGAGATGGAGCACGCGGTGTCCACCGGTACGCTCGCGGGCTTCCGCGAAAGGTGGGTGCTGGATGGACTGGAGTGCGTCATCACCCCCGGCAATCAAATTCTAATTTGATTTAAGTTACCGGCAAAAGTTTAATTTGATTAATGTGTCAGTTTAATTCCCCCCCCCTTTAATAAGGAGTCACTTGTATTAATGTTTGTCATCCAATTTACCCCTTTACTAAAGGGACATTTGATTTACAGGTGCAACTAAAATAGTTGTAGAGCTGTTGAGTTGGGAGTAGCTTAGCCAGTCATCTGATGTTCACAAGACTCAATAAAACCCCAGCCAGTTGGGTTCAGGGGATCCACGATGAGGCATGCAGTTGTGAGCCTGGTGGATGAACTGGTAATGTGTAGTGTGATTGTTAAACCCATTTCTAATAAACCAACTAGTTCTTAATAGCAATGTGTTGCTACGAATTCTCAAGCAAACAACCCATGAAGCAAGTACATTAAATCCCTTTAAATTTTTCCCCTTCAAGCTTTGAGTCAATCCCCTTTTGAAAGTTCCCATTGAATCTGCTCCCACCGCCCTTTCAGGCAGCGCGTTCCAGATCACAACAACTCGCTGCTTAAAAATATTCTCCTCCTCTCCCTCTGGTTCTTTTGCCAATGACGTTAAATCTGTGTCTCTCTGGTTACCAACCCTCCTGTCACTGGAAACAGTGTCTCCTTATTCACTCTATCAAAACGCCTCATAAATTTGAACTCCTCTATCAAATCTCCCCCTTAACCTTCTCCGCGCTAAGGAGAACCATTCTAGTAAATCTTCTCTGAACCCTCTCCAAGGCCTTAACATCCTTCCTAAGGTGCGGGGCCCAGATACAGGTTCTCCTCAGTTACCCTACCTAAACCCAGTCATGATTTTTAACACCTCTATGTGACCAGGACAGCTGATCTTCCCGCATTTCGACCTGCCCATGAGTTTGGGTCGTGGGGGCGGGGTCAGGTGCAGTCTGAGACTAGAGTCTGCCTGGGAGTGGGGTCTCTGTACTGCTTCTTACGTTGAAAATCTCTTCCTAAAAAAAATCAATATCAATTGCTAGTAAAAAAGGGAATTATGTAAAAACATGGCCAGTCAATAATTTCTAAAATGTCATTCATCATCCTCAGTTTTTTGCAGCAGGAATATAGAAACATAGAAAATAGGTGCAGCAGTAGGCCATTCAGCCCTTCGAGCCTGCACCACCATTCAATATGATCATGGCTGATCATGCAACTTCAGTACCCCATTCCTGCTTTCTCTCCATACCCCTTGATCTCTTTAGCCATAAGGACCACATCTAACTCCCTTTTGAATATATCTAACGAATTGGCCTCAACAACTTTCTGTGGTAGAGAATTCCACATGCTCACAACTCTCTGAGTGAAGAATTTTCTCCTCATCTCAGTCCTAAATGGCTTACCCCTTATCCTTAGACTGTGACCCCTGGTTCTGGACTTCCCCAACATCGGGAACATTCTTCCTGCATCTAACCTGTCCAATCGCGTTAGAATTTTATATGTTTCTATGAAATCCCCTCTCATTCTTCTAAATTCCATTGAATATAAGCCTAGTCGATCCAGTCTTTCTTCATATGTCAGTCCTGTCATCCCGGGAATCAGTCTGGTGAACCTTCGCTGCACTCCCTCAATAGCAAGAATGTCCTTCCTCAGATTAGGAGACCAAAACTGAACAGAATATTCCAGGTGTGGTCTCACCAAGGCCCTGTACAACTGTAGTAAGACCTCTCTGCGCTTTGTCCTATTTGTATATATATATATATATATATATATATATATCACCATGCGAAGAAATATATACAGTATACCATAATCAACAACTCTGGCACAAATTCAAACCGGAGAATCAATTGGTGTATTAGATCAGCGATGCTCTTATTGAATGGTGGAGCAGGCTTGAGGGGCTGAATGGCCTACTCCTGCTGCTATTCTAATGTAGATTAATATCTGCGCTGTAAATTGTAAAAATACATAGATTTGAGTGACAATCAGTCATTGAAAGTTGGCATGCAGGTACAGCAGGCGGTGAAGAAGGCAAATGGAATGTTGGCTTTCATAGCTAGGAGATTTGAGTATAGGAGCAGAGAGGTCTTACTGCAGTTGTACAGGGCCTTGGTGAGGCCTCATATGGAATATTGTGTTAGTTTTGGTCTCCTAATCTGAGGAAGGACATTCTTGCTATTGAGGAAGTGCAGCGAAGGTTCACCAGACTGATTCCCGGGATGGTGGGACTGATATATGAGGAGAGACTGGATCAACTGGGCCTTTATACACTGGAGTTTAGAAGGATGAGAGGGGATCTCATAGAAACTTATAAGATTCTGACGGGACGGGACAGGTTAGATGCGGGAAGAATGTTCCCGGTGATGGGGAAGTCCAGAACCAGGGTACACAGTCTTAGGATAAGGGATAGGCCATTTAGGACTGAGATGAGGAGAAACATCTTCACTCAGAGAGTTGCTAACCTGTGGAATTCCCTGCCGCAGAGACTTGTTAATGCCAGTTCATTGGATATATTCAAGAGGGAGTTAGATATGGCCCTTATGGCTAAAGGGATCAAGGGGTATGGGGAGAAAGCAGGAAAGGGGTACTGAGGGAATGATCAGCCATGATCTTATTGAATGGCGGTGCAGGCTCGAAAGGCCGAATGGCCTACTCCTGCACCTATTTTCTATGTTTCTATGTTTCTATGTAATCATTTAAAACAATGACAACAAGAACTTGCATTTATATAGCACCTTTAACGTAGGAATACATCCTAAGCCACTTCATAGGAGCGATAATCAGACAAAATTTGACACCGAGCCACAGAAAGAGAAATTAGGGCAGGTGACCAAAGACTTGGTCAAAGTGGTAGGTTTTAAGGAGTCTCTTAAAGAAGGAGAGAGAGAGGTAGAGAAGCGGAGAGGTTTAGGGAGGGGAGCTTGAACAATGGCAGACCGATTAAAGTTGGGATTGCTCTAAGGGGCAGAATTAGAGGAGCACAGTCATCTTGGGGGGGAGGTGGTGGGGGGGGTTTGTGGGTCTGGAGGGGATTCATCACCAACATAGGCAGTCCTTCAAGTTGAGGATGACTTGCTTCCACGTCAAAAAATTCACAGGTGTTTCAATAAAGGACCTAATATTCCAGGTCCCGAACTACATGTTGAAGGGTGGAAGATGCCTGTGCGTGGATTTTTTTAACGTGGGGTGACCGTTGCACACCAGCCACCACACGGGCTTGACAGAGCTCGGTCTTAGTCCAGTGGCAAGGGTTAACCAGGACGACTGGAGACCAGCTCTGCTGCACGGACCTAGTGCGCACACATATCGCAGTGTAGGCTGGGCCCGTGCTGCCCCTGGGCCCTCGCCTCTCCTGGGCCCCGAACTCTCGCCTCTTCTGGGCCCCGATCACGACCCTCTACAATCTCTCGCCGCTCCTTCGCCCCGACCTCGTCGCTCCTGGTGTACCTGCCCGCGCTCCAATCAGCGACCGGGACCTTGATGACGTCCCTTTTCACTGCCGTTGCTCTCCTGCTCCAGCACGCACTGCTCCCTGGAATGGTATGCCGCCATGATGCTCCTTCTGCACCCCGGCCTGCGAGCATCATCGGAGGAGGTTACAGAGATAGGGAGGGGCGAGGCCATGGAGGGGTTTGAAAATAAATATGTGAATTTTAAAATCGAGGCATTGCTCAACCGGGAGCCAATGTAGGTCAGCGAGCACAGGAGTGATGAGTGAACGGGACTTGGTGCGAATTAGGACACAGGCAGCTGAGTTTTGGATGACCTCAATTTTACAGAGGTTAGAATATGGGGAGTCAGCCAGGAGTGCATTGGAATGGTCAAGTGTAGAGGTAACAAAGGCATGGATGAGGGTTTCAGCAGCGGATGAGCTGAGGGAGAGGTGGCAGACGGGCGATGTTCCGGATGGGGAAATAGGCGGTCTTAGCAAAGGCGCAGATATGTGTCTCACCTCGGAGTCAAATATGACACCAAGGTTGCGAAGAACGTAGACAGATATCTGGCTGAAAACACCATGGGCTGGAAGGTTTCTCCTGCGTGATCCCACTGAAAATCAGGTTAGGTAGTGTGAAGAATGAGGGAAACTACAGGCTGTGGTATCTTCTGTACCACCTCACAAACACACAGGCTCTAAGATGGCTGATAACTTCAGGGACCTGTCAGGTGACCAGTTCCCTCTTTATTGGTGCAAACAGCAATGGCTGCATTACCACAGTGGTCCACTGGGTGGAGCGATATATATATTGCAGCGACCAGTTGCCACCTCGTCACCTGACCTCTATTCGTCTACCCCATTCCAATAAAAAGAAAAAAAGTGAGACTTGCATTTATATAGCGCCTTCCATGACCACCGGACGTCCCAAAGCGCTTTGCAGCCAATGAAGTACTTTTGGGAGTGCGGTCACTGTTGTCATGTGGGAAACGCGGCAGCCAATTTGCACACAGCAAGCTCCCACACACAGCAATGTGACAATGACCCAGATCATCTGTTTTTTAGTGATGTTGATTGAGGGATAAATACTGGTCCCAGGACACCGGGGATAACTCCCCTGCTCTTCTTCGAAATAGTGGCCGTGGGATCTTTTACATCCACCTGAGAGGGCAGATAGGGCCTCAGTTTTAACATCCCATCCGATAGACGGCACCTTCGACAGTGCAGCACTCCCTCAGCACTGCACTGGAGTGTCAGTGTAGATTTTTGTGCTCAGGTGTCTGGAGTGGGACTTGAACCCACAACTTTCTGGGCCAGAGGCGAGGGTGCTACACTTGCTGAAACCATCCCTGCCTCTTCCTTCCCACGTGGGGGCGGGTGGCGCAGGCCTAGTGGGTTTACCTCCTGACTGCCTGTGTTACCGCCGCTGGGGAACATAAGGACATAAGAATTAGGAACAGGAGTAGGCCATCTAGCCCCTCGAGCCTGCTCCGCCATTCAACAAGATCATGGCTGATTGTGGTAGGTTTGGAGTAGCAGCGGTAATGGCAATACTGAGGGAGTGCTGCACTGTCGAGGCCCCGTCTGCCTCCTCAGGTGAATGTAAAAGATCCCGTGAGCATGAGAGTCCTGGGGTCAATATTTGTCCCTCAACCAACATCACTAAAAAAAACAGATTAACTGGGTCATTATCACATTGCTGTGTGTGGGAGTTTGCTGTACACAAATTGGTTGCCACGTTTCGTACATTACAACAGTGACTACACACCAAACATACTTGATTAGCTGTAAAGCGCTTTGGGACGCCCTGAGTCCGTGAAAGGCGCTATATAAATGCAAGTCCTCTCTTTATGAGGGAACAGATTTAATTTGTTTGAATAAATTATTAATTATTCTCTCTGAACAATGGCAGGGAAGATTCACTCATCTTTTAAAAAATTATTTATGAAGCTTACAAAGTCTCAATTAGGCAAAATTGAACCATGTGTCTTCTTTAATCAAATCCCTTCAGTTCACTGGCATCATTCCAGCACAAGATGTCACTGTTGAGCAGCAACATGTGGAACCAGCATTAAGTCACACTCGAGAGCAAACAATGCATTAACCCACACAGATACATGACCAAAATGGCAGTACGGTGACACACCGGTCTGGAGTTTCCGCGCGTCTTATCAGCGCAATCTGGGTGAAATCGCCGCACGAAATAGCAGTGTAGGAAATCGTGAATCGGCAGAAACAACTTGAGACCAAAAAGTCTTCTTCAGATGGGTGTTAGAATTGAAGCAGGCAGTAAAGAAGGCAAATGGCATGTTGGCTTTCATAGCGAGAGGATTTGAGTATAGGAGCAGGGAGGTCTTACTGCAGTTGTACAGGGCCTTGGTGAGGCCACACCTTGAATATTGTGTTCAGTTTTGGTCTCCGAATCTGAGGAAGGACATTCTTGCTATTGAGGGAGTGCAGCAAAGGTTCACCAGACTGATTCCCGGGATGACAGGACTGACATATGAAGAAAGACTGGATCGACTAGACTTATATTCACTGGAATTTAGAAGAATGAGAGGGGTACTCATAGAAACATATAAAATTCTGATAGGATTGGACAGGTTAGATGCAAGAAGAATGTTCCCGATGTTGGGATGAAGGAGGTGCAAAATTCACAAGAACCCCCCGCCCCCCCCCCACCCCCGCCAGTGTTTGGGCTCATTCGAAAGGAAATTTAATTTTGGACTATCTACCGAAAAGTTTGGAACTCTAAAGTGCTTATGGAAGAAACTACGAACTTTAATAGAATTTTGGATTTTAAAAGACAAATTCAAGGCTGTGGGCGGACCTAAAAGGAACTAGCAGGAGACAACCTGATTAAGTGAAGCTACCTGGGTGTGAGGACTAAGTTAACCTGTCTGGAGGAATGAGTATTCGAGAATCCTTCTCCACAAGAGACATTAACATCACAAAATCACCCAGAGATAGCTACCCATCAACAGTGACTGCACTCCAAAAGTACTTCCAAAAACAGTACTCCAAAAGAGCGCAGCAAGTCCCGCTCACCCATCATCATCAGAGGTAGTCCCTCGGAATGAGTCCTTAGGTGGCTGAACAGTCCAATACGACAACCACAGTCCCTGTCACAGGTGGGACAGATAGTCGTTGAGGGAAAGGGTGGGTGGGACTGGTTTGCCGCACGCTCCTTCTGCTGCCTGTGCTCGATTTCTATATTGCTGTCCGTGATGAGATTCGAGGTGCTCAGCGCCCTTCCGGATGCACTTCCTCCACATAACTCCAAAAGAGCACACCAAGTCCCGGTCACCCATCAACCCCTGTATTCACTGACCTACATTGGCTCTCGATTAAGCAACGCCTCAATTTCAAAATTCTCATTCTTATTTTCAAATCTTTCTGTGGCCTCGCTCCCTCCCTATCTCTGTAATCTCCTCCAGCCCCACAACCCCCCGAGATGTCTGCACTCCGCTAATTCTGCCATTTTGAGCATCCCTGATTATAATCGCTCAATCATTGGCGGCCGTGCCTTCTGTTGCCTGGACCCCAAGCTCTGGGAACTCCCTACCTAAACCTCTCCGCCTCTCTACCTCTCTTTCCTCCTTCAAGACGCTCCTCAAAACCTACCTCTTTGACCGAGCTTTTGGTCACCTGCCCTCATTTCTACTTATGCGGCTCGGTGTCAAATTGTTATCTCATAACACTCCTGTGAAGTACCTTGCGATGTACCAATATGTTAAAGAGGCTATATTGGTTGTAATCTACAAAAATTCCCTGGATTCTGGGGAGGTCCCAGCAGATTGGAAAATTGCAAATTTAACGCTCCTATTTAAAAGAGAGGCAGACAGAAAGTAGGAAACTATAGACCAGTTCGCCTAACTTCTGTTGTTGGGGAAATGCTGGAGTCCATTATTAAGGAAGCAGTAGCAGGACATTTGGAAAAGCATAATAAAGTCAAGCAGAGTTAGCATGGATTAATGAAAGGGAAATCACATTTGACAAATTTGCTGGAGTTCTTTGAGGATGTAACGAGCAGGGTGGATAAAGGAGAACCAGTGGATGTGGTGTATTTGGATTTCCAGAAGGCATTCGATAAGGTGCCACATAAAAGGTTATTGCACAAGATAAAAGTTCACGGGGTTAGGGGTAATATATTAGAATGGATAGAGGATTGGCTAACTAACAGAAAAGAAAGAGTTGGGATAAATGGGTAATTTTCCAGTTGGCAAACAATAACTTGTGGGGTGCCACAGGGATCAGTGCTGGGTCCTCAAGTATTTACAATCTATATTAATGACTTGGATGAAAGGACCGAGTGTAAGTAGCCAAATTTGCTGATGATACAAAGATGGGTGGACAAGTAAATTGTGAGGAGGACACCAAAAATCTGTAAAGGGATATAGACAGGCTAAGTGAGTGGGCAAAAATTTGGCAAATGGAGTATAATGTAGGAAAATGTGAGGTTATCCATTTTGGTGGAAAAAAAATAAAAAACAAATTATAATTTAAATAGATAGAAATTACACAATGCTGCAGTACAGAGGGACCTGGGGGTCCTTGTGCATGAAACACAAAAGATTAGTATTCAGGTACAGCAACTAATTAGGAAGGCAAATGGAATGTGGGCCTTTGTTGCAAGGGAGATAGAGTATAAAAGCAGGGAAGTCCTGTTGCATCTGTACAGGGTATTGCTGAGGCCACACCTGGAGTACTGCGTGCAGTTTTGGTCTCCGTATTTAAGGAAGGATATACTTGCATTGGAGGCAGTTCAGAGAAGGTTCACTAGGTTGATTCGGGAGATGAGGGGGTAGATTTAAGAAATAAGCTTGAGTAGGTTGGCTCTATACTCATTGAAGTTTAGAAGAATGAGAGGTGATCTTATTGGAACATATAAGATACTGAGGGGGCTAGACAAGTTAGATGAAGAGAAGATTTTTCCACTCGTGGGGGGATCTAGAAGTAGGGGAACATAGTCTCAGAATAAGGGGTTGCCCATTTAAAACTGAGATGAGGAGGAATTTCTTCTCTCAGAGGGTCGTGAATCTTTGGAATTCTCTACCAGAGAGAGCTATGGAGGCTGTGTCATTGAATATATTTAAGGTGGAGATAGACAGATTTTTGAGCGATAAGGGCGTAAAGGGTTATGGGGAGCGGGCAGGGAAGTGGAACTGAGTCCATGATCGGATCAGCCATGATCTTTTTAAATGGCGGAGCAGGCTCGATGGGCCAAATGGCCGACTCCTGCTCCTATTTCTTAAGTTCTGGGTAAAGAAATTTCCCCTCATATCCTCACTAAATCTCCTACCAATTACTTTAAATCTATGCCCCCTGGTTATTGAGCTCTCTGCTAAGGGGAATAGGTCCATCCTATCCACTCTATCTAGGCCCCTCATAATTATATACACCTCAAACAGGTCTCTCTCTCAGCCTCCCATGCTCCAGAGAAAACAACACCAGCCTTTTCAATCCTTCCTCTTAGTTAAAATTCTCCAGTCCAGGCAACATCCTCGTAAATCTACTCTGTACCCTCTCTCGTGCATCCTGTGAATGAATAAAAATGACGGGGCACTCAAAGTGTTTACCCCACCTGTTGCTCTCTCAAAGGGCTGGAGTTGGCTTGTTGTACAGGCTCAAAGGACATGAGGTACTCCCAAGGCCATGTCACTAGTCAGAGTGAATTGTTATTTAGACGGACACAGATACACTGGATCTGTGTTTATTGATTTATTGCAGACATCCATGGGTTTACAGTTAGACAAAGACTGGATCACGTACTGGAGTAAATTCAACATTTCACACTGTAATGTATTTGCTTCATGGGTTCTTTGCTTAAGAATTCACAGCAACACATTGCTCTTAAGAACTAGTTAGTTTATTAACAAAGGTTTAACAATCACACTGCACATTACCAGTTCATCCACTAGGCTCACAACTGCATACCTCATCGTGGATGACCTAGACCAAACTGGCTGGGGTTTTATTGAGTCTTGTGAACATCATGTGACTGACTAAGCTACTCACAATGCAACAGCTCTACAACTATTTTAAATAAACTAGAAATCAAATGCCCCCTTAAAAGGGGCACTAGATCCGACAAATTATCAAATTAAACTTTAGACATTTAGATCAAATTAAATTTGCTTGCCGGGGGTGATGATGCACTCCAGTCCCTCCGGCGCCCACCTCTCGTGGAAGGCCGCGAGCGTATCGGTGGACACTGCGTGCTGCATCTCCAGAGACACCCTGGCTCGGATGTACCCGCGGAAGAGAGGTAGGAAGTCGGGTTGAATGACCCCCTCGTCCGCTCGCTGCCTGGACCGACTGATGGCCCCCTTGGCCATGCCCAGGAGCAGTCCTACAAGGAGGCCTTGCAACCTGCCCACTCCCCTCCGCACAGGGTGCCCAAAGATCAGCAGCATGGGACTGAAGTGCAACCAGAATTTGAGGAGCAGCTCCTTCAAATAATGGAACAGGGGCTGCAACCTCGCACATCCGATAAAACCATGGAACACGGACTCTTCCAGACCGCAGAAATTGCAGTCGGCCTGGGAGCCCATGAACCGGCTTAAAAATTTATTGCACATGACCGCTCCGTGCACCATCCTCCAGGCCAAGTCCCCAATAAATAGTGGGAGGACTCCCGCGTAGAGTGCACTCCATCGGGGACCCACGCCTCCTCCGGATGGCAAGATGGTGCGCCTTGGCGTGTCCGGACGGCAGACGAGGATGGCAAGATGGAGAGTGTGCAAGAGCAGCCCGTACAGGAATCCCCTCCGCGCAGAACTGAAAGGCATGGAGGGGATTTGCCCGAGGCGGCTCAAGTTGTGAGGCGCCCGCTCCTGAGGGAGGTGCAACAGCTCTACAAAACCTGTGAGCGTACTCGCAGGTGCACATAATTACACATACCCGCTGAACTACTCTACAATCTCCACAAATGCTCCACAAACGACTCATTAATATTCTGCAAAAATCCGCAATGTTGAAGTGTCACGTTCCTCTTTATAACCAGTGATTATTTACTTGCAAGATTAGCCCTTGAGTCTTTCTTGTTACACAATGCCAACATGGCATGAAATAAAAATTATTTTAAGTGGGTCTTTAAAATAGTGAAGGAAGAAAATGCGCCTGAGTGATTCTGTGCTAATATTCCCACAGTATAATTGCAAGGCCAGCATGATTTCTATCCTTTGTCCCTTTCTCACAGCTCAACCTTTCTTTGCGAAGAATAGAGCACTTAAATCTATTTCTATAATTCCCGTGGCATGTTAATAAGAAGAAGCATAAAGAAAGATTTGCATCTCTGTCGCGCCTTTCACGTCCCAAAGTGCTTTACAGCAGATGAAGTACTTTGTCTAGTCACTGCTGTAATGTGGGAAATGCGGCAGCCAATTTACGCACAGCAAGCTCCCACAAACAACAATGTGACAATGACCAGATAAACTGTTTTTTAGTGATGTTGATTGAGGGATAAATATTGGCCTCTGGACACCGGAGATAACTCCCCCTGCTCTTCTTCGAAATAGTCCCATGGGATCTTTTATGTCCACCTGAGAGAGCAGACGGGGCCTCGGTTTAACGTCTCATCTGAAAGATGGTACCTCTGACAGTGCGGAACTCCCTCAGCACTGCCCTGGGAGTGTCAGCCGAGAATTTTGTGCTCAAGTTCCTGGAGTGGGACTTGAACCCACAACCTCGCGACGCTGGAGATAAGGGTGCCACCCACTGAGTCATGATTGAGAGCTAAAATAGGAATCCATAATGCATGAATCTCGTCGCCGATGCCTGCTCTCGCTGATAATAGGCTCCCGAGGTATGGAAAGTGGTCCACGTTGTCCAGGGCCGTGCCGTGGATCTTGATGACTGAGGGGTAGTGCTGTGTGGCGGGGTCAGGTGGTGGAGGATGTTTGTCTTACGGATGTTTAGTATAAGGCCCATGCTTTTGTACACCTTGGTGAAGATGTTGCCGATGACTTGAAGTTCAGCCTCTGAATGTGTGCAGACGCAAGCATCGTCCACGTACTGTAGTTCTGCGACAGTGCGCCAGCGCAGCCTTCAGCCGCCTGAGGAAGAGAGTGTTCGAAGATCAGGACCTCAAATCTGGCACCAAGCTTATGGTCTACAGGGCTCTAGTGATACCCGCCCTCCTGTATGGCTCAGAGACATGGACCATGTACAGCAGACACCTCAAATCGCTGGAGAAATACCACCAACGATGCCTCTGCAAGATTCTGCAAATCCCCCTGGGAGGACAGACGCACCGACATTAACCAGGCCAACATGCCCATCATCGAAGCACTGACCACACTCGACCAGCTTCGTTGGGCAGGCCACATTGTTCGCATGCCCGACACGAGACTCCCAAAGCAAGCGCTCTACTCGGAACTCCTACACGGCAAAATCGATCCCTAGGTGGGCAGAGGAAACGTTTCAAGGACACCCTCAGAGCCTCCCTGATAAAATGCAACATCCCCACCGGCACCTGGGAGTCCCTGGCCAAAGACCGCCCTAAGTGGAGGAAGAGCATCCGGGAGGGCGCTGAGCACCTCGAGTCTCATCGCCGAGAGCATGCAAAAACCAAACGCAGGCAGCGGAAGGAGCGTGCGGCAAACCAGACTCCCCACCCACCCTTTCCTTCAACCACTGTCTGTCCCACCTGTGACAGAGACTGTAATTCCTGTATTGCATCAAAACAAACTCAATACAACCCCATAAGGCAGAGTTCGTCAGCACCTCCGTTGTGTCTGTGCATGGAATGAATAGGTCATCATCATCATAAGCAGTCCCTCGGAATCGAGGAAGACTTGCTTCCACTCTAAAAGTGAGTTCTCAGGTGACTGAACAGTCCAATACGGGAATTACAGTCTCTGTCACAGGTGGGACAGACAGTGGTTGAGGGAAAGGGTGGGTGGGGAGTCTGGTTTGCCGCACGCTCCTTCCGCTGCCTGCGCTTGCTTTCTGCATGCTCTCGGCGACGAGACTCGAGGTGCTCAGCGCCCTCCCGGGTGCTCTTCCTCCACTTAGGGTGGTCTTTGGCCAGGGACTCCCAGGTGTCGGTGGGGATGTTGCACTTTATCAGGGAGGCTTTGAGGGTGTCCTTGAAACGTTTCCTCTGCCCACCTGGGGCTCGCTTGCCGTGTAGGAGTTCCGAGTAGAGCGCTTGCTTTGGGAGCCTCGTGTCTTGCATGCGGTCAATGTGGTTACTCTGACCAATGAATAGGTACCTCATAGGTAACAACAACAACAGCTTGTATTTATATAGCGCCTTTAACGTAGTAAAATGTCCCACGAGACGAGCCATATAAGGAGATAGTAGGACAGATGACCAACAGATTGGTCAACGAGGTAGGTTTTAATGAGTGTCTTAAAATAGGAAAGAGAGGTAGAGAGGCAGAGAGGTTTAGGCAGGGAGTTCCAGAGCTTGGGGCCTAGGCAACAGAAGGCACGGCCACCGATAGTGGAGCGATTATAATGAGGGATGCTCTGGAGGGCAGAATCTAAGGAGCGCAGACATCTCGGAGGGGTTGTGGAGCTGGAGGAGATTACAGAGATAGGGAGGGGGTGAAGCTATGGAGGCGTTTGAAAACAAGGATGCGAATGTTAAAATCGAGGCGCTGCTTGACCGGGAGCTAAAGTAGGTCAGCGGGCACAAGGGATCATGGGTGAATGGGACTTGGTGCGAGTTAGGACACAGGCAGCCGAGTTTTGTATGAGCCCAAGTTCACGTAGGGTGGAACGTGGGAGGCCGGCCAGAAAAACGTTGGAATAGACAAGTCTGGAGGTAACAAGGTCAAAAGCAAATGAGAACCATTGTCTGTTTATAGATTGCCCGTGAGTGCACTCCATTAACATATGCTACAGTATTAAGTGGAGGAATCTATGGTTCCCAGAGGCAACATACCTGTCTGTAGGAGGTCCATATATGAGGATATGGCTAATTAAACACTGATAGTACATTCTGAAAAATCAGACCAAGCGAATGCAGAGTGAATCAAAATATGATTCAAAGTATTAAGTTGTCCATCTCAAGAATATACCACTGCTACAATAAAATCAAAAGCCACCCACGGACGGCACTGAACAGTGCTTAGGACACTGATATTCAAAGATAACAGCAAGGGCACCTTAAAACCATCTCTTTCATTACCGTGAATGAAATACAACCGGCAGAAGTTTCAGATTATATCACAGTGCATTCCTACAATTCTGCTGGCCCCGTCGTTAATTCTGAAGAGAAACATTTTGCCATATTTCGTGAACTTCGCCTCAGTTTGACCTGATCATTTATTTTCCCGAAAGAGGGTGAGCGGGACTCGGTGCGAGTTAAGACACGGGCAGCCGTGTTTTTGGGCAACCTCAAGTTTACGGAGGGTAGAATGTAGGAGGCCAGCCAGGAGTGCGTTGGAATAGTCAAAAGCAAAAAAAAGAACAATTGGCCTTTTTACGGAAGGGTATATTCCTGGGTAGCATAGGAACCGGAGGAGGCCATTCCGCCCCTCAAGCCTGTTCCTCCATTCAATTAGATCATGACTGATCTCTATCTAACACCATCTACCCGCCTCGGTTCCGTAACCCTCAGTACCATTGCCTAACAAAAATCTGTCAATCTCAGTTTTGAAATTGTCAATTGACCCCCAGCCTCAACAGCTTTTTTGCGGACGAGAGAGTTCCAGATTCCCACTGCCCTTTGTGTGAAGAAGTGCTTCCTGACATCGCCCCTGAACGGCCTGGCTCTAATTTTAAGGTGACGCCCCCTTGTTCTGGACTCCCCCCACAAGAGGAAATAATCTCTCTCTCTACCCCCATCAACTCCTTTAATCCTCTTAAACACCTTGATTAGATCGCCCCTTAATCTACTACACTCGAGGAAATATGCAAATGGTGCTCGCTGTAATCAATGCGCAAATCGTTTAGCAACTTTTGGCGAGGGAGGGATACCCCGTGAGGTGCGAATCGCCACAAATTGCTGGCCGATTTCGCCCCTCCGCCATTAGCTTCGCGAAAATGCCATCTCACTCTCAACCTGCCCGTGAGTCTCATGAAGGTGTTGCACTTGCACTTTAATTGCCCATTAAACTCGCCGCAGAAAGTTAAGGCTAGTAATTAACAGCGTAAGGATCCTTTCACCAATGTGAGGAATATTAATGACTTGCTCAACCTCTCTTCCCAGAAAATGAAGAATTAAAAATGTGCAGTCCCATTCCGTTCAGCTATAAATTATTGCTGGAAATTTAAAAAAATTCAGAATTTGAATGTTTATATTTTTTTTCTTACTTTTTCTTTCTTTCTTAATCCAATCTTTCTTTCTCTCTCTCTCTCTCTCTCTATTTCTCTTTCTGAACCCAATTTGACTCTAATTCATGCTCCTTCTCAGTCCGTCCTCTGGTTATTTCTCAATCCTTAAATCCCATTGCGAATAACATAGACCGTTGGTCCCATTGATCACCAAGTTCCCATGTGGCACCAACTCCATTCCCGAGCCACCGACTCGATCCCTCTCCGTGGCAACGTTCTGAGACTGTTCACAACCTTGGAGTCATATTTGACCCCAGATGATCTTCCGACCACATATCTGCACCAACACTGAGACCGCTTATTTTCTCCTCTAGAGCATCTCCGGACTCTGCCCCTGCCTCAGTTCATCTGTTGCTGGAACCCCCATCCATGCCTTTGTTACCTCTAGACTTGACTACTCCAATGCACTTCCACATTCTACCCTACATAAACTAGAGATGATCCAAAACTCAGCTGCCCGTGTCCTAACTCGTGCCAAGTCCCGCTTACCAATCACCCCTTTGCTCGCTGACGTCCATTGACTTCTACATAAGAACATTAGAAATAAGAGCAGGAGTAGGCCATACAGCCCCTCGAGCCTGCTCCGCCATTTAATATGATCATGGCTGATCTGATCATGGGCTCAGGTCCACTTCCCCGCCCGCTCCCCATAACCCCTTATTCCCTTATTGGTTAAGAACCTGTCTATTCAATGTCCCAGCTTCCACAGCTCTCTGAGGCAGCAAATTCCACAGATTTACAACCCTCTGAGAGAAGAAATTTCTCCTCATCTCAGTTTTAAATGGGCGGCCCCTTATTATAAGATCGTGCCCTCTAGTTCTAGTCTCCCCCATCAGTGGAAACATCCTCTCTGCATTCACCTTGTCAAGCCCCCTCATAATCTTATACGTTTCAATAAGATCACCTCTCATTCTTCTGAATTCCAATGAGTAGAGGCCCAACTTACTCAACCTTTCCTCATAAGTCAACCCCCTCATCCCCAGAATCAACCGAGTGAACCTTCTCTGAACTGCCTCCAAAGCAAGTACAGGTTGAGCGTCCGAAATCCGGAAGCCTCGGGACTGAGGCCGTTCCGGATCCCGGGCATTTCCGGGTTTTTGGAACGTCTTTGCCTGGGCCGAGGTAGGTGAGGTCGGCCCCCTGATGTCAGGGGGAGAGGGGGGAGCCGGTTGGGCTGGGGCGAGGTCAGACCGCCGAGGGCCGGGGCGAGGTCGGGTCGCCGAGGCGGGGGGAGTCCGGATTTCAGAACATTTTCCGGTTTCCGGACGACCACGCCACAGATCGGCCCGGTGTTCGGATTCCAGAACATTCCAAATTTTGGAACTCCGGATTTCGGATGCTCAACCTGTATATCCTTTCGTAAATATGGAAACCAAAACTGCACGCAGTATTCCAGGTATGGCCTCACCAATACCCTGTATAACTGTAGTAAGACTTCCCTGCTTTTATACTCCATCCCCTTTGCAATAAAGGCCAAGATACCATTTGCTTTCCTGATAACTTGCTGTACCTGCATACTGTCCTTTTGTGTTTCATAATTAACAAAAACCTGGATTTTGAAACTCTCACCCTTGTTTTCAAATCCCTTCATGGCCTTGCCCCCTCCCTATCTCTGTTACCTCCTCCAGCCCCACAACCCCCTCTGAGATATCTGCGCTCATCCAGTTCCAGTCTCTTGAGCATCCTCGATTTTAATCCCTGGATCCTAAGCTCTGGAATTCCCTCCCTAAACCTCTCTATATTTCTCACCCCCTTTAAGATGCTCCTTAAAACTTACCTTCAAACAGGAAGCAGAGAGTCGGGATAAACAGGTCCTTTTCAGAATGAGTGCCACAGTGTTCAGTGCTGGGACCCCAGCTCTTTACAATATACATTAATGATTTGGATGAAGGAATTGAGTGTAATATCTCCAAGTTTGCAGATGACACTAAACTGAGTGGCGGTGTGAGCTGTGAGGAGGATGCTAAGAGGCTGCAGGATGACTTGGACAGGTTAGGTGAGTGGGAAAATGCATGGCAGATGCAGTATAATGTGGATAAATGTGAGGTTATCCACTTTGGAGGCAATAACACAAAGACAGAATATTATCAGAATGGCGTCAGATTAGGAAAAGGGGTGGTGCAACAAGACCTGGGTGTCATCGTTCACCAGTCATTGAAAGTTGACATACAGGTAGAGCAGGCGGTGAAGAAGGCAACTGGCATGTTGGCCTTCATAGCTAGGGGATTTGAGTATCGGAACAGGGAGGTCTTACTGCAATTGTATAGGGACTTGGTGAGGCCTCACCTGGAATATTGGGGCCAAGTTTCGGCCTGAGTTGCTCCTGTTTTTTTGGAGCAACTGGTTTAGAATGAGAGCAGGGGTACGGTCGGGTGGGAGGAGCCTTATCCACGCAGCCCTAGTGAAGCCATTCGGCCAGGGCTAGGGGCTGTATGCTTCGGGCCCCTCCCACAGTTTTGGACGCCTGGAGCTACTGCACATGCGCGCCCACTGTAGCGCGCATGTGCAGAGGTCCTGGCATTGTTTTCAGCGCGGGGACCTGGCTCCGCCTCCCACAGCTCGTGCTGCGCCATGCCTCGCTCCAGAGGACCAGCAGGGAGCCGGAGAATAGGTAAGTTTTTTTTAGACGCACTTTCTGGCGCGAAAAACGGGCGCCCAGGTCCGGGCTGCGCCGTTTTAGGCACGGCCCGAAACTTGGGCCCATTGTGTTCAGTTTTGGTCTCCTAATCTGAGGAAGGACGTTCTTGCTATTGAGGGAGTGCAGCGAAGGTTCAACAGACTGATTCCAGGGATGGCTGGATTGACGTATGAGGAGAGACTGGATCAACTGGGCCTGTATTCCCTGGAGTTTAGAAGGATGAGAGGGGATCTCATAGAAACGTATAAGATTCTGACGGGACAGGACAGGTTAGATGCGGGAATAATGTTCCCGATGTTGGGGGAGTCCAGATCGAGGGGGACACACTCTTAGGAGAAGGGGTAGGCCATTTAGGACTGAGATGAGGAGAAACTTCTTCACTCAGAGAGTTGTTAACCTGTGGAATTCCCTACCGCAAAGAGTTATTGATGCCAGTTCATTGGATATATTCAAGAGGGAGTTAGATATAGCCCTTACAGCTAAAGGGATCAAGGGGTATGGAGAGAAAGCAGGAATGGGGCACTGAGGGAATGATCAGCCATGATCTTATTGAATGGCGGTACAGGCTCGAAGGGCCGAATGGCCTGCTCCTGCACCTATTTTCTATGTTTCTATGTTTCTATGTTTCCCTCTTTGACCAAGTTTTTGGTCCCCTGTCCCAATATCTCCTTACGTGGCTCGGTGTCAAATTTAATTTGATAATACTCCTGTGAAGCACCTTCGGACGTTTTACTAAGTTAACAGCGCCACATAAATATAAGTTGATGGTTTTTTTTCAGATCGTACTTCCAGCAACATTGTGGGCAAAATGTCTTAAAACCTAATCATAACCAAGTCTAATGAAACAGGCAAGGCATGAGATGCCCTGCTCCAGCATAATCAGGGCCTTGATCAGGGCAGAGTGTCGGTCTGTGTGATAGTGACATCGATGTAAAAAAACCTGGCAAACACTTTAAATTTTGAACAGAAATAAAAGAAAGACTTGCATTTATATAGCGCCTTTCACGACCACCAGACAGTTCAAAACACCTTTACAGCCAATGAAGTACTTTTTTGGAGTGTAGTCACTGTTGTAATGTGTTGAGAAACGCGGCAGCCAATTTGCACACAGCAAGCTCCCACAAACAGCAATGTGATAATGACCGGATAACCTGTTTTTGTTACGTTGATTGAGGGATAAATAGTGGCCCCAGGACACCGAGGAGAACTCCCCTGCTCCTCCTCGAAATCGTGCCCGTGGAATCTTTGACGTCCACCTGAGAGAGAAGACGGGGCCTCGGTTTAGCATCTCATTCCAAAGACGGCACCTCCGACAGTGCGGCACTCCCTCAGCACTGCACTGAGGTGTCAGCCTAGATTTTTGTGCTCAAGTCCCTGGTGTGGGGCTTGAACCCACAGCCTTCTGACTCAAAAGCAAGAGTGCTACCCACTTTAAAAAAAAAAATATATTTATTGAACATTAAGAACATTAACAACATCGTGATCATTCTATTGTTTCATTCTGCCCCTCTGCACAGCCATTCCTCCAACACATGTTAACATCAAAACCTGAAGTTTAAGTTGTCTCCTGTAAATTATAATAATCTATTGTACTTTACAAATTAATTATAAAATACGATCTTTAAATTATTTTCTGAATAAAACATCCACAGAACCTTATAATGATCTTTTAGTTTATATTTAAAATACTCTTTTAGGTTTATTCTCCTCCCCTTAAAAAACAGAGCATTCCTTCTTTGCATAATCACAAACCTCGCCAAACTGAACATGACATTAATTGCCGCTCCGCTAGACTCGGGCAGACTTTCCTGCAATCCCCATCTCAAAATGGAGTCCCACAGGATTCCCAATCTTGCTCTTCGGTCCTCACCCAGCACGAAAACCTCACACAACTGTCGGACATAGTACTTAAAATCCTCTAACTGCAGACATAACACCAGCAAATGGGACAGAGTCTCATCCCGCGTCCCACACACGGGACACCTCCACTCGCCCAATCTGACATAAGACTATCATGGTAAAAATACGGTTATGTGTCAATTTGAAATCCAGTTCCATCCTCTCTGGACATTTAAAATTCACCCACACTCCCTTCCAAATCCTGTTGAAGTCCAGTTGTGGGTACATATTCTGCCAAACTCCTGACCAGCAGGTGTCTGAAATCTCCATTCTCTAAATACCCCATAGAAATCTCAAGTATTAAGTTGTCAACTTGGACCAACTCCTCCCCTTTCTCCAGCAGAAAGCTTGGAAAATCGGGACGTATTATACCTCCTTTGGAGATTTGCGTATTTATTTCCTCCATCCAATCCTGTGGCATTGGCCTCACAATCTTCTCATACATGATCATAATAGTTTTTTCCTCTACCTCGTGATCCTCTTCCCAAACCATGTCCCTCACTACTGCTTCCAGCAACCAACCTGGAATTTCCTCATATAATACATCTTTCACATATATAATGTCAGCTTTTATAAAAGCTTGATTAAATAACACCTCTCCTTCAATGTTGATCCACCTGTTCTAAAAATTCCTCAGCACCTTTGGGCATAAACTGCACACTTTAAAAAAATTGGGCCCAAGTGTCTGCAACTTCCTTATAAAATCTAGGGGGAGCTTTAATCGATTTCAAAAACATATTGTTGTATTCCATATAAAATATTCCCTGTCCTCCTATCCCACTTAATTTATAAAAATGCTGGTTTCAATGCTTCCAAAAACTTGGATTTGACTTCTGAAGAATTCGCTTCACCATTTAATTCTAAAGGATTTTTTCTTCAAATCAGTATCTGGGAAATTGAGTCCTCCCTGATCTCGCTGTCCAATGATGGTGTTGTAAGCTAGCAAGGCTGGTTCCCCTTCCCATAAAAACTTTACACAAGCCTGTCGGATGGACGATTCAGCCCACTCAGGATCATCGTCCACCGTCAATAAATACCATCGTTTAGATAGCAGCTGACACCACTGTCACTCTTCCTTGCACTTTCAACCACCGCCTTTTCCACCTTCTCAAAATCTTTTTAATTTTCATAACCTTCGATTCCCAATATAGTTGATCCACTTCATCCCACTCCTTCTTGCACCCGATATGTACCCCCAGACCTTCTAAAACCCCCACCACCTTAAAAGGGCTTTCCTCCAACCATTCTCCGCCACTCCTTCCCACAACCAGGCATTGGGACTTAGTACAATTTACTCTGGCTCCTGAAGCTCTACAATACTCCTCCACTACTCCCATAGTTATCCTCACTGACCATTTGAATTTGGGCCATCATCCCTTTTGTCTCTCTAATCTCTCCTGTCTTCCCCGCTATCACAGACCTTCCCTTTTGTTCTTTCTTCCCCTCCCCCTTTCAGTACTGGTTAAGAATCCGTCTTTCCGAACACTCTCCAGTTCTGACGAAGGGTCATCGACCTGAAACGTTAACTCTGTTTCTCTCTCCACAGATGCTGCCTGACCCACTGAGATTTCCGCTTTTTCTGTTTTTATTATAAAGGCAAACCTTCACCTGGTATTATGCAGAACCCGGAAGTACAGCACTCCTTCCATTGTCTCGAATTTTATACTGTAGGGTAATGACGTCATCCCCTCTGGGAACCGCACCTTTATATAACAGGATCCATTGGCTACCTGCGTTCCAGTATAGTATCTCCTCTTTATTACCGAGCAAAGTGTGATGTCCCACATCTCCAACTTTTTCATCAGCACATCGTCCTCAATATAAGAATGAACCCTTTTCGGAATACAATAAAGATACAACCAAGTACTTCTCACCAACCTTTAGGCTCAGTAAAAGACTTTCCACCTCCTCTCGGCCACTGACCGTCACTTCGAATCCAACGTTCGGCTTTGGTCGGCAGGCAAAGCAACTTCCCTCACCGCAGTGCTCATGTACTGCCTGAATAATATCTCAAGCTCGCATCTCCTTATCCTGGCACTGAACCACCACTGTGATTTCTTTCCCAAGCCTCCTGGGGTCCCGGCCTAAATCTTTCGGCCTTTTATTCTCCCTTCTCAAGACGTTCTGTCCCCTGATTAAATTCACACTGGGAGCATTGTCCTCTGAGGGCCTGGCACTCCAGGCCCCTCAGCAGCATCTGGCTGATGTTTATGGGCCATAAAGGCTCTAAAATTTGAAAAAAAAACAACCCAAAATCCCACCACCAACTTTTCACAAACTCACTCCAGCTCCTGCAGTGATCAGCAGTACCTGCTCACTCCTAGCCCCTCCCACCGAGAGAGTGTTACCCACTGAGCCAAGGCTGACACAGGGGGAAGAAGACATGTCCTTGAGAAGTGATTAGAAATGGCATTGCGATGATGTTGTTTCAACAGGTTGTTGCAATGAGGCAAGGTGGATTTAATATTCCTAGGGGGCCGAAATTCATCACCTCACCGTCCGCTGCCGCCCACTGCCCCCGACATTCCTCCTGAAGACCCGCCCAGTGCCACTTTCGGGGGGGGGGGGCCTGGGGCGGGCGGGAGGGGAGAGCCGCCGGGAATAGCCCACCGACGTCAGCGGACGGCCGAGTGGCGCAACTGAGCTCCCGCCCGCCGAGCTCCCAGATTCCTGCGGGCGGGAGTCGGCGGGACTCGGAGACAGAACGGGGGGCGGGGCCGCTGGCTGGGGGCGGGTCTGTCCCCGACGGTGAGTCTGAGGATCCTGAAAAAAAGGTAAGTGAACATTTTATATATTTTTTCCCACAGCGGCTTACCTGCACGGGGGTCCCCTGAAGGTCCTCCGACAGTTTTTGTATTTTTCTATTTGTGATTTTTATTCCCAGGTCTCTGACCCTCCGTGGGGCCCGACTCCATCCTCGGTGTTACTTGGGCGACAAGCGCCTCTGCCGCCGAGAATGAGACCTCCCGCCCACTGCCGCCCAGATTGGCGACGTATGTCGTCCATTTGCTGCCCGCCGACCTTCGAGGGACCTCGACCGTGAATATCCCGCACACAGTACCGTCCGGTACCTCGGCGGCCACCGGCGGCACTTTGGGCGGCACCTGGGCGGGCGGGGGCCTTGACCAAAATCGGCCAGTCATGTGTTTTAATGGCCAAGTCACTTGGGTTGAAGTGAGCTGATAGCTTCTGGCTTAGTGTGCGACGTAGTCCAGGTAGTTGATTGTTGTACAGATAGAGGAAAGTGCTCGACGTTTAAATTGATCCTGAGAAGGAGCTGAGCTGATCGACTTGAATCCGATGACACACTTGGAGGTTAGGACCCAGACCATGAGGCAGCCTATAGAGTTCTAAATCCTGTGAACCTTTGACAGCTTGATGCAGTCGTGAGAGATAACATTTGATTAATTATGTAGAGTTATACAACACAGAAACGGCCAATCGGCCCAAAGGGTCCACACTGCTGTTTATGCTCCACTGTTAGTGCTCCTCTATTATGCTAATCATTCTCACTATTAAATCCAATTATTCATAGGCAGTCCCTCGGAATCGAGGAAGACTTGCTTCCACTCTAAAAGTGAGTTCTCAGTTGGCTGAACAGTCCAATATGGGAATTACAGTCTCTGTCACAGGTGGGACAGACAGTGGTTGGAGGAAAGGGTGGGTGGGGAGTCTGGTTTGCCGCACGCTCCTTCCGCTGCCTGTGCTTGTTTTCTGCATGCGCTCGCCGACGAGACTCGAGGTGCTCAGCGCCCTCCCAGATGCTCTTCCCCCACTTAGGGCGGTCTTTGGCCAGGGACTCCCAGGTGTCGGTGGGAATGTTGCACTTTATCAAGGGAGGCTTTGAGGGTGTCCTTGTAACGTTTCCTCTGCCCACCTGGGGCTCGCTTGCCGTGTAGGAGTTCCGAGTAGAGCGCTTGCTTTGGGAGTCTTGTGTCAGGCATGCGGACAATGTGGCCCGCCCAGCGGAGCTGGTCGAGTGTGGTCAGTGCTTCGATGCTGGGGATGTTGGCCAGGTTGAGGACGCTAATGTTGGTGTGTCTGTCCTCCCAGGGGATTTGCAGGATCTTGCAAATCGTTGGTGGTATTTCGATGAATCCAATGGGGAATTCAGGAGAAACTTCTTTACCCAGAGAGTGGTGAGAATGTGGAACTCGCTGCCACAAGGTGTAGTTGAGTATATTCAAAACTGACATCGATAGATATTTGGACTCTCAGGGAATCAAGGGATTTGGGGATCGGGCGGGAAAGTGGAGTTGAGGTCAAAGATCAGCCACGATCTTATTCAATGGCGGAGCAGGCTCGAGGGACCAAATGGATGACTCCTGCTCCTAATACTTTTTTAAAAATACATTCATGGGATTGTATAGAGCATGGAAATTATGATGAACCTGTATACAACATTGGTTCGGCCTCAACTGGAGTATTGTATCCTATTCAGGGCACCACACTTTAGGAAGGATGTAAAGGTTTTAGAGAGGTTGCACAAAACATTTACGAGAATGGTTCCAGAGATGAGGGACTTCAGGATCGGTCCAAGTCAACATGGATTTATGAAGGGGAAATCATGCTTGACAAATCTTCTAGAATTTCTTGAGGATGTAACTAGTAGAGTGGACAAGGGGGAGCCAGTGGATGTGGTGTATTTAGACTTTCAAAAGGCTTTTGCCAAGGTCCCACACAAGAGATTAGTGTGCAAAATTAAAGCACATGGCATTGGGGGTAATGTTCTGATGTGGATAGAGAACTGGTTGGCAGACAGGAAGCAAAGAGTAGGAATAAGCGGGTCCTTTTCAGAATAGCAGGCAGTGCCGAGTGGGGTACCGCAAGGTTCAGTGTTGGGACCCCAGCTATTTACAATGTACATTAATGATTTAGATGAAGGAATTGAATGTAATATCTCCAAGATGGCAGATGACATTAAGCTGGGTGGCGGTGTGAGCTGTGAGGAGGATGCTAAGAGGCTGCAGGGTGACTTGGACAGGTTAGGTGCGTGGGCAAATACATGGCAGATGCGGTATAATGTAGACAAATGTGAGATTATCCACTTTGGTGGTAAAAACAGGAAGGCAGATTCTTATCTCAATGGTGACAGATTAGGAAAAGGGGAGGTGCAACGAGACCTGGGTGTCATGGTACATCAGTCATTGAAAGTTAAAATACAGGTACAGCAGGCGGTGAAGAAGACAAATGGCAAGTTGACCTTCATAGCGAGAGGATTTGAGTATAGGAGCAGGGAGGTCTTACTACAGTTGTACAGGGCCTTGGTGAGGCCACACCTTGAATATTGTGTACAGTTTTTATTGTGTTCCTAACACAGATGAGGCTGCACACAGGGAGATTAAAGTAACAGTGACCTCAGTGTTTAATAAGGCACTCCAGTGTGAAGAACAGGCCTTAGGGGCCGACTTATATACAGTGCTCCCAAGGGATGCTCGGATCCCTTGGGACTTCAGGGGATGAGCTCCCTGGTGGCGGAAAATGGGAGTGCATGCTTTACAGATACACAACAGTTTTGGTCTCCTAATCTGAGGAAGGACATTCTTGCTATTGAGGGAGTGCAACGAAGGTTCACCAGACTGATTCCCGAGATGACAGGACTGACTTATGAAGAAAGACTGGATTGACTAGGCTTATATTCAATGGAATTTAGAAGAATGAGAGGGGATCTCATAGAAACATATAAAATTCTGATGAGATTGGACAGGTTAGATGCAGGAAGAATGTTCCCGATGTTGGGGAAGTCCAGAACCAGGGGTCACAATCTAAGGATAAGGGGTAAGACATTTAGGACCGAGATGAGGAGAAACTTCTTCACTCAGAGAATTATGAACCTGTGGAATTCTCTACCACAGAAAGTTGTTGAGGCCAGTTCATTAGATATATTCAAAAGGGAGTGGTATGTGGCCCTTACGGCTAAAGGGATCAAGGGGCATGGAGTGAAAGTAGGAAAGGGGTACTGAGGTGAATGATCAGCCATGATCATATTGAATGGTGCTGCAGGCTCGAAGGGCCGAATGGCCTACTCCTGCACCTATTTTCTATGTTTCTATGTTACGTGGATGGACTGGAGAAGCTGGGTTTGCTCTCCTTGGAGTAGCAACGATTGAGAGGAGATTTGATAGGGGTGTCCAAAATAATGAAGGGTCTGGACACAGTAGATGGGGAGAAACTGTTCCAATAGGTGGAAGGGTACCGAACCAGAGGACACAATCCTTTGGCAAAAGAACCAAAGACGACAAAGAAAAAAATATTTTACGTGGCGAGTGGTTAGGATCTGGAATGCGCTGCCTGAAAGGGTGGTGGAGGCAGACTTAAATCGTGGCTTTCAAAAGGGAGTTGGATAAGTAACTGAAAGAAATAAAATTGCAGGGCTACGGGGAAAGGGAGGGGGATTGGGGCTGGCTGAGGTACTCGATAGGCCGAATGGCCTCCTTCCATGCTGTAACCATTCTATGACGTGGGCGTCCAGAAACCCCGGCATTTATTGCCCAGCCCTAATAGCCCTCGAAAAGGTGGTGGTGAGCCGCCTTCTTGAATATAACGGAGTGTTTCGCTGGGCCATTTCAGAGGGCAGTTAAGAGTCAACCACATTGCTGTGGGTCTGGAATCACATATAGGCCAAGACCGGGTAAAGACGGTAGGTTTCCTTCCCTAAAGGACATTGGTGAACATAAGAAATAGGAACACGAGTCGGCTATTTGGTCCCTCGAGCCTGCTCTGCCATTCAATAAGATCATGGCTGATCTGATCATGGACGCAGCTCCACTTCCCTGGCCCGCTCCCCATAACCCTTCACTCCCTTATCATTCAAAAATCTGTCTATCTCCGCCTTAAATATATTCAATGACCCAGCCTCCACAGCTATCTGGGGGAGAGAATTCCACAGATTTACAATCCTCTGAGAGAAGAAATTCCTCCTCACCTCAGTTTTAAATGGCCAGCCTCTTATTCTGCGACTATGTCCCCTAGTTTTAGTTTCCCCTATGAGTGGAAACATCCTCTCTGCATCCACCTTGTCAAGCCCCCTCATTATCTTATATATTTTGATAAGATCAACTCTCATTCTTCTGAACTCCAATGAGTATAGGCCCAACCTACTCAGCCTATCAACAAAGATGGGTTTTTACGACAACCATTGCTGATATTATTTATTTATTCCAGCTTTATTTCAATGAATTTAAATTCCCCAGCTGCCAATGGTGGGATTTGAAGTCAAGGCTCTGGATTGTTGGTCCAGGCCTCTGGATCACCAGAGATGAATACAGTAGATGCATTTAAAGGGAAGCTTGATAAGGAAGAAAGGAATAGAAGGATACGCTGTTATGGTGAGTTGAAGAGGGGAGGGAGGAGGCTGGTGTGGAGCATTATCACCGGCACAGACATGTTGGGCCCAATGGCCTGTTTCTGTGCTGTAACCACACTGTCCGCATGCCAGACACGAGACTCCCAAAGCAAGCACTCTACTTGGAACTCCTTCACGGCAAACGAGTCAAAGGTGGGCAGGGGAAACATTAAAAGGACACCCTCAAAGCCTCCCTGATAAAGTGCAACATCCCCACTGACACCTGGGAGTCCCTGGCCAAAGACCAGTCCGCCCTAAGTGGAGGAAGAGCATCCGGGAGGGCGCTGAGAGCATGCAGGAAGCAAGCGCAGGCAGTGGAAGGAGCGTGCGGCAAACCAGACTCCCCACCCACCCTTTCCTCCAACCACTGTCTGTCCCACCTGTGACAGAGACTGTAATTCCCGTATTGGACTGTTCAGCCACCTGAGAACTCACTTTGAGAGTGGAAGCAAGTCTTCCTCGATTCCGAGCGACTGCCTGTGATGATGACTATGTAAAATAAATAATCATATAAATATTGCAAACTGCTGTTATACTGTCTTTGCCTACTGTTCATGTGTTATGGTTAATGCTCCTATTTCATAATGTGTTAATCTGAAGTCTGATCAATGTTTGTTTGGCCACTTTCTGAAGGTTACCGTGCCAGGACAAAACCAACAAGGTAAATACAGTCCCGAGGCTTGCTGTTTGACCCCTGGGCTCATGACTTTCCCTGGCTGGAGAGTCTAGAACCAGGGGTCACAGTTCAGGATAAGGGGTTGGCCATTTGGGACTGAGATGAGGAGGAATTTCTTCACTCGTAGGATGGTGAATCTTTGGAATTGTCTGCCCCAAAGGGCTGAGGATGCTCAGTCCTTGAGTATATTCAAGGCTGAGATCGATAGATTTTTGGACTCTAGGGGAATCGAGGGATGTGGGGATTGGGCGGGAAATTAGAGTTGAGGTGGAAGATCAGCCATGATCTTATTGAATGGCGGAGCAGGCTCGAGGGGCCATATGGCCGACTCCTGCTCCTAATTCTGAGGTTCTTATCATCATAGGCAATCCCTCGAAAATGAGGAAGACTTGCTTCCACTCTAAAAGTGAGTTCTCATGTGACTGAACAGTCCAATATGGGAATTACAGTCCCTGTCACAGGTGGAACAGACAGTGGTTGAGGGAAAGGGTGGGTGGGGAGTCTGGTTTGCCGCACGCTCCTTCCGCTGCCTGCGCTTGATTTCTGCATGCTCTCGGCGATGAGACTCGAGGTGCTCAGCGCCCTCCCGGATGCACTTCCTCCACGAGATGTTCTTATACTGACCCTATAAAGTACAGATTATTTTCTTCTGTTGTCTAATAATATCTAATAAGCTAGTGCGAGTATGAAAGGGTCAATCTCCCATTGCAATGTGTATACGGGCAAATCTGCTGTTCTGCAATTGGGTTTGAAATAGAATGTCACAGGGCAGTGCCGTAGCCAAAAATAGCAGCTTGCTGGGAATTTCATGTCATGCGACTAATTTGGCTAATTTATGACACAGCTTTGCAGACTATCACGAATCAATTAACAAAGCACGATGCAATATAACATTGCAAATCACTAGGTAACACAATACTGAAAAGCAATAATGCGATAACATCATGGAGATATTATTTTTGAAGATTGCCAGACATTAGAAAATCATTATGATGCTACAGCATTGTTCGTCGCATCAGCTGCAGCCCAGTGGGTAGCACTCTCACCCCAGAGTCCGCAGGTTGCAGGTTCCAACCTCTCTGCAGAGTAATTGAGGACAACTCTACGCTGACACACCAGTGCAGTACTGAGGGAGTGCTGCATTGTCGGAGATGAAATGTTAAACCGAGCGCATGTCTGGCCTGTCATAAGAACATAAGAATTAGGAGCAGTAGTAAGCCATATGGCCCCTCGAGCCTGTTCCGCCATTTAATAAGATCATGGCTGATCTGATCATGGACTTGGCTCCACTTCCCTGCCCGCTCCCCATAACCCTTTACTCCCTTATCGCTCAGAAATCTGGCTATCTCCACCTTAAATATATTCAATGACCCAGCCTCCACAGCTCTCTAGGGCAGAGAATTCCACAGATTTACAACCCTCTGAGAGAAGAAATTCCTCCTCATCTCAGTTCTAAATGGGCGACCCCTTATTCTTAAACTATGCCCCCTAGTTCTAGATTGCCTAACGAGTGGAATCATCCTCCCTGCATCCACCTTGTCGAGCCCCCTCAGTATCGTATATGTTTGAATAAGGTCACCTCTCATTCTTCTAAATTCCAATGAGTATAGGTCCAACCTGCTCAACCTTTCCTCATAAGTCAACCCCCTCATCTCTGGAATCAACCTAGTGAACCTTCTCTGAACAGCCTCCAATGCAAGTATATCCTTCCTTAAATACGGAGACCAAAACTGTACGCAGTACTCCAGGTGTGGCCTCACCAATACTCTGTACAGTTGTTTCTCTGCTTTTATACTCTATCCCCCTTGCAATAAAGGCCAACATTCCATTTGCCTTCCTGATCACTTGCTGTACCTGCATGCTAACTGTTGGTGTTTCATTCACAAGGATCCCCAGGTCTCTCTGTACTGCAACATTTTGTAGTTTCTCTCCATTTAAATAATAATTTGCATTTTTATTTTTCCTACCAAAGTGGATAACCTCACACTTTCCCACATTATCATCATCATCACAGGGCAGTCCCTCGGAATCGAGGGAGACTTGCTTCCACTCTAAAAGTGAGTTCTCAGGTGACTGAACAGTCCAATACAGGAATTACAGTCTCTGTCACAGGTGGGACAGACAGTGGTTGAGGGAAAGGGAGGGTGGGACTGGTTTGCCGCACGCTCCTTCCGCTGCCTGCGCTTGCTTTCTGCATGCTCTCGGCGACGAGACTCGAGGTGCTCAGCGCCCTCCCGGATGCACTTCCTCCACTTAGGGCGGTCTTTGGCCCAGGGACACCCGGGTGTCGGTGGAGATGTTGCACTTTATCAGGGAGGCTTTGAGAGTGTCCTTGTAACGTTTCCCTTTCATAAAACTATGCTGACTCTGCTTGACTGTATTATTTTCCAAATGTCATCCTACTGCTTCCTTAATAATGGATTGCAGCATTTTATCACCGACGGATGTTAGGCTAACTAATCTATAGTTTCCTGCTTTCTGTCTGCATCCTTTCTTAAAAAGGTACTCCCACAGTGCTGTTACGGAGGGCTGGCCCAAGAACCCCTAAGTGGAGGTAGTGCCTCGGGCCTCGTCGCCGAGAGCATGCAGAAATTAAGCGCTGGCAGTGGAAAGAGCGTGCGGCAAACCAGTCCCACCCACCCTTTCCTTCAACCACTGTCTGTCCCACCTGTGACAGGGACTGTGGCTCTCATATCGGACTGTTCAGTCACCTGAGGACTCATGTTAAGAGTGGAAGCAAGTCTTCCTCGATTCCGAGGGACTGCCTATGATGATGATGATGATCGGGAGGGAGTTCCAAGATTTCAACCCAACAACGATTGATGGCTTCTTCAACAGCACCTCCCAATCCCGCCACCTCTACCACCTCGAAGGACAAAGCAGCCCGCTTGATCGGCACCCCATCCACCACCTTCAACGTTCACTCCCTCCACCACCGGCGCACCGTGGCTGCAGTGTGTACCATCTACAAGATGCACTGCAGCAACTCGCCAAGGCTTCTTCTGCAGCACCTCCCAAACCCGCGACCTCTACCGCCTAGAAGGACAAGGGCAGCAGGCGCATGGGAACACCATCACCTCCACGTTCCCCTCCGAGTCACACACACCATCCTGACTTGGAAATATATCGGCCGTTCCTTCATCGTCGCTGGGTCACAATCCTGGAACTCCCTCCCTAACAGCACTGTGGGAGCACCTTCACCACACGGACTGCAGCGGTTCAAGAAGGCGGCTCACCACCCCCTTCTCAAGGGGCAATTAGGGATGGGCAATAAATGCCGGCCTTGCCAGCGATGCCCACATCCCAGGAACAAATAAAAGAACAAGTCAGATGGCTT
This sequence comes from Pristiophorus japonicus, assembly GCF_044704955.1. Taxonomy (NCBI): domain Eukaryota; kingdom Metazoa; phylum Chordata; class Chondrichthyes; family Pristiophoridae; genus Pristiophorus; species Pristiophorus japonicus. Next base: position 535,252,838 of record NC_091977.1, read on the forward strand.
CCACACCAATAATTACTTTGCGAGCTGGAAAAGATTGACTGGGACATCCTTCATTTTGAATATTTGCCCTCTGAAATTGAAAAAAAAAAAATGTCGTTCAAGTCCAAACTGATTCAATCTCATAGCTTTCTTTAAATATGAATAACCTCGCAATTAAGCCTGTAACTTATGGAACTTGCTATACTGTTTTAGGACAGGGCGGGCCCAACATTCCTGGCACCATTGACTGCTAAACTCCAGGTACATTACAGAACGTGGGAACATCAGAACAGGAGGAGGCCATTCAGTTCCCCGAGCCAGTTCTGCCATTCAATCAGATCATGGCAGATCTGTATCTTAGCTCCATCTGCCCGCCTTGGTATCATAACCCATAATACTTTTGCCCAACAAAAATCTATCAATCGCATTTTCAATTGACCGGCCCAATTGCGGGCCGAGTTTGGTCAAGGCCCCCGCCCGCCCAAAGTGCCATCGATGGCCGCCGAGGTACCGGACGGTACTTTGCCGGGATATTCACGGTCGAGGTCCCGCGAAGGTCGGCGGGCAGCAAATGGACGACGTACATCGCCAATCTGGGCGTCAGCGGGCGGGACGTCTCATTCTCGGCGGCAGAGGCGCTTGTCGCCCAAGTGTCGCCGAGGATGGAGTTGGGCCCACGGAGGGTCGGAGAGCTGAAAAAAAAATCATCAGCAAAAAAAAAACTATCTGAGGACCTTCAGGGAACCCCGTCCAGGTAAGTCCCTGTATAGAAATAATTGAAAAACATTCCACTGACCTTTTTTACAGGATCTTGACACTTACTGTCGGGGACAGAGCCGCCTCCACACAACGGGCCACCGCCGACTCCCGGCGACTCCCGCCCGCACCAATCCGGCATCTCGGTGGGCCGGAGTCTACTTACCCGCATCGGCCATCCGCTGACGTCGCCGGGTGCTTCCCGGTGGCTCTCCCCTCCCGTCCACTACGTCGAAAGTGGCATTGGGCAGTAGGTGGCAGTTTGTGGTAGTGGGTGGCATGGGGTGGCAGTGGGTGGCAGTAGGTGGCAGTGGGTGGCAGTGAAGGCAGTGGGTGGCAGTGGATGACACTGGGTGGCAGTGGGTGGCAGTGGATGGCAGTGGTGGCAGTGGATGGCAGTGGGTGACACTGGGTGGCAGTGGGTGGCAGTGGGTGGAAGTGGTGGCAGTGGGTGGCAGTGGTGGCAGTAGGTGGCACTGGGCAGCAGTGGGTGGCAGTGGGTGGCAGTGAGTGGCAGTGGGTGGCAGTATGTGGCACTGGGCAGCAGTGGGTGACACTGGGTGGCAGTGGGTGGCACTGGGCAGCAGTGGGTGGCAGTGGGTGGCAGTAGGTGGCAGTAGGTGGCACTGGGCAGCAGTGGGTGGCAGTGGGTGGCAATGGTGGCAGTGGGTGGCAGTAGGTGGCACTGGGCAGCAGTGGGTGACACTGGGTGGCACTGGGCAGCAGTGGGTGGCAGTGGGTGACAGTGGGCAGCAGTGGGCAGCACGGGGTGGCAGTGGGCGCCAATGGGTGCCAGTGGGTGGCAGTCGGAGGCAGTGGGCGGTGAGTTCATCAAAAATGGCCCCTAGTCCTCAACAGCTTTTTGGAGGAGAGAATCCTGGATCTCCACGACCCTTTGTGTGAAGAAGTGCTTCCTGACATCGCTCCTGAACGGCCTGCCTCTAATTTTAAGGTGACGCCTCTTGTTCTGGATTCCGCCCAACCAGAGGAAACATTTTCTCTCTAATTCTCATTGCGTTTTAAAAAGGGCAGCTACCAAATCAACAAAAGAGTGAACAAAACAAATCATATTTGTTCCTCTATCGTCGCAATGGTCCATCGCTAGCGAGTGACAGTTAAGGCATTATCTATTGGATGATCAGTCGGAGCCAATTCCTACCCTGCCTCTTTGTTCCAAAAATTATTTCCAAGCTTCTTAAGTACTTAAAAAATAAACATTTTCAGTGCTATGGGGAAAGAGAAGGGGAGAGTGGGAAATAATTGGATTGCACTTTCAAAGAGCCGGCACGGACACGATGGGCCGAAAGGCTTCCTTCTGTTCTGTGTTCTTCTATGATTCTTCTCTGCTTGATCTCCGCATCTGCCCATAGGCTATGCTGCAACAGATGTACTAGTGTTGCATAAAGTTTAGGATAATTAGTGTCTATATACATAATTGAAGCCCCTAGTCATACTTTTAACCAGATACTCATGAATCTCACTTGAAAGTACTTAAGTAGAGCTGCATTAATTCCTTCTGATTGCCGTCTACGACTCTATTATAAAGCAATAAATATTTCTAATCTCTAATCTCTCTTGACATCTACTAGTTTTTTGGGCTGTGTATTTTTGTTCTGCAGTCAGTTAATTTTGATAACCTGCTTATTTATGTGTATATAATATCCTCACCTTTCACTCATTTGAGTTGTTCTGGTGAACAGCAGGGCTGTGGGGAAAGAGCATGGGGAGTGGGACTAATCAGATCTATTGTGTTCCTGACACAGATGAGACTGCACACAGGGAGGTTAAAGTAACAGTGTCCTCAGTCTTTATTAAGACACTCCAGAGTGAGGAACAGGCCTTAGGGGCCGGCTTATATACAGTGCTCCCAAGGGATGCTGGGATCCCTTGGGACATCAGGGGATGAGCTCCCTGGTGGCAGAACATGGGAGTGCATGCTTTACAGATACACAACAAGATCGCTCTTTCAAAGAATCAGCACAGGCACGATTGGCCGAATGGCCTCACTCTGTACTGCATGAGTCTCTACTTCTGTACGCACTGCCATGATAAAGGTATACAAGGTAGTTCCTGATTTAAAAACCTGTATTTTGTCCAATCTCAATTTTATTAGTGTTGGTCCACAGAGCTGCGGTGATACCCGCCCTCCTGTATGGCTCAGAGATGTGGACCATATACAGTAGACGCCTCAAACTGCTAGAGAAATAGCACCAACGATGTCTCCGCAAGAACCTGCAAATTACCTGGGAGGACAGACGCACCAACGTCAGTGTTCTCGATCAGGCCAACATCCCCGCATCGAAGCACTGACCACACTCAACCAGCTCCGCTGGGCGGGCCACATTGTCTGCATGCCTGACACGAGACTCCCAAAGCAAGCGCGCTACTCAGAACTCCTACACAGCAAAGCGAGCCCCAGGTGGGCAGAGGAAACGTTTCAAGGACACCCTCAAAGCCTCCCTGATAAAGTGCAACATCCCCACCAGCACCTGGGAGTCCCTGGCCAAAGACCGCCCTAAGTGGAGGAAGAGCATCCGGGAAGGCGCTGAGCATCTCAAATCTCGTCGCCGAGAGCATGCAGAAAACAAGCACAGGCAACGGAAGGAGCATGCGGCTAACCAGACTCCCCACCCACCCTTTCCCTCAACCACTGTCTGTCCCACCTGTGACAGAGACTGTAATTCCCGTATTGAACTGTTCAGTCACCTGAGAACTCACTTTTAGAGTGGAAGCAAGTCTTCCTCGATTCCGAGGGACGGCCTATGATGATGATGATATTAGTGATGATTAAATAACAACAAAAATTGCATTTATATATCCCTAATTGCCCTTGAGAAGGTGGCAGTGAGCTGTCTTCTTGAACCGCTGCAGTCCGTGTGATGAAGATGCTCCCAGAGTGCTATACTTCTTTGTAGCGGGTTGGTACAACTGAGTGTCTCACTGGGCCATTTCAGAGGGCAGCTAAGACTCAACCACTTTGCTGTGGGTCTGGAGTCACTTATCGGCCAGTCCTAGGTAAGGACGGCAAATTTACGAGAAGGACATTAGTGAACCAGATGAGTTGTTATGTCAATCCGGTAGTTTCATGGTTACCATTACAGATACCAGATTTATTTAATTAATTGAATTTAGATTCCACAAGCTGCATGGTATAGTTTGAACTCATGACCCTGGGTCATTAACCCAGCCTCTGGATTACTGGTCCACGATGCAACCGTCCCCGATTTGGAAATTTTGCAAGTGCCTTCTCTGGTGATCCAAGTAAATTATAGGAATAATTCTGTCATCCAAGGAGGGAAGGGAAGATGGGTCACAGATAGAGCTACAACATTGTAGCCCTGATTCTTTGATACATATTCTGAAATGGAAACCCCAGATCTGAGCAAGGTTGAGAAACTTCTTCACTCAGAGAATTGTGAACCTGTGGAAATCTCTACCACAAAAAGTTGTCGAGGCCAGTTCGTTAGATATAGTCAAAAGGGAGTTAGATGTGGCCCTTACACATAAAGGAATCAAGGGGTATGGCGAGAAAGCAGGAAAGGGGTACTGAGGTGAATGATCAGCCGTGATCTTATTGAATGGCGGTGCAGGCTCGAAGGGCCGAATGGCCTACTCCTGCACCTATTCTCTATGTTTCTATGTTTCTATGAAGCATAGGATTGCCCTTATATCTCCTAATTAGCCCGCATCCTCTGATTTTGTTACCCCTTTACCAAATGTTCATCAAGGTCATCATCATCATCATAGGCAGTCCCTCGAATCGAGGATGACTTGCTTCCACGTCAAAATGTTCACAGGTGTTTCAATGAAGGACCTAAAATTCCAGGTCCTGAACTAAAACTTGAAGGGTGGAAGATGCCTGTGCGTGGATTTTTTTATCGTGTGGTGGCCATAAAGGTATATGGTCTATGACTTACTGCTTCCAAAACCATGTTAACTACCCCTTATTGTAATGTATGCACCAAGAACTGGGAGTGGCCCAGCCACACATGAGATGTTTACAAGCCTCAATGGGTTCAATTTTCCCCAGGAGTTACTCTGTTTTTTTTGGAGTAGGCTGCTTTTTCTGGCCGAACTTAAAAATCCCCATTTTCCCCAATCAACGTAACTCATTTAGTTACGTTTGTTTTTAGGTTAGTTTTTTTTTCTCAAAAGAACATAAGAACATAAGAACATAAGAATTAGGAACAGAAGTAGGCCATCTAGCCCCTTGAGCCTGCTCCGCCATTCAACAAGATCATGGCTGATCTGGCCGTGGACTCAGCTCCACTTACCCGCCCGCTCCCCATAACCCTTAATTCCCTTATTGGTGAAAAATCTATCTATCTGTGATTTGAATATATTTAATGAGCTAGCCTCAACTGCTTCCTTGGGCAGAGAATTCCACAGATTCACAACCCTCTGGCAGAAGAAATTCCTTCTCAACTCGGTTTTAAATTGGCTCCCCCGTATTTTGAGGCTGTGCCCCCTAGTTCTAGTCTCCCCGATCAGTGGAAACAACCACTCTGCCTCGATCTTGTCTATTCCTTTCATTATTTTAAATGTTTCTATAAGATCACCCCTCATCCTTCTGAACTCCAACGAGTAAAGACCCAGTCTACTCAATCTATCATCATAAGGTAACCCCCTCATCTCCGGAATCAGCCTAGTGAATCGTCTCTGTACCCCCTCCAAAGCTAGTATATCCTTCCTTAAGTAAGGTGACCAAAACTGCACGCAGTACTCCAGGTGCGGCCTCACCAATATCCTGTACTGTTGCAGCAGGACCTCCCTGCTTTTGTACTCCATCCCTCTCGCAATGAAGGCCAACATTCCATTCGCCTTCCTGATTACCTGCTGCACCTGCAAACTAACTTTTTGGGATTCATTCACAAGGACCCCCAGGTCCCTCTGCACCGCAGCATGTTGTAATTTTTCCCCATTCAAATAATATTCCCTTTTACTGTTTTTTTTCCCAAGGTGGATGACCTCACATTTTCCGACATTGTATTCCATCTGCCAAACCTTAGCCCATTCGCTTAACCTATCTAAATCTCTTTGCAGCCTCTCTGTGTCCTCTACACAACCCGCTTTCCCACTAATCTTTGTGTCATTGAAAATTTTGTTACACTACACTCTGTCCCCTCTTCCAGGTCATCTATGTATATTGTAAACAGTTGTGGTCCCAGCACCGATCCCTGTGGCACACCACTGCCACCTACGCCAGTTCTGGCCATTTAGGCAACTTTGGCCAGCTAATCGTTACTCCATTTCTACTTAGGTCAGCATATGTGGCCACTTCAGAAAACCCTTGCAGAGAGTTAAAGAAATCGGTGCAGGTAAGGAAATCGGCACAAGTAAGGAAATCGGTGCAGGTAAGGAAATCGGTGCAGGTAAGGAAATCGGTGCAGGTAAGGAAATCGGCACAAGTAAGGAAATCGGTGCAGGTAAGGAAATCGGTACAGGTAAGGAAATCGGCGCAGGTAAGGAAATCGGTGCAGGTAAGGAAATCGGTGCAGGTAAGGAACTCGGTGCAGGTAAGGAACTCGGCGCAGGTAAGGAACTCGGTACAGGTAAGGAACTCGGTGCAGGTAAGGAAATCGGTGCAGGTAAGGAAATCGGTGCAGGTAAGGAAATCGGCGCAGGTAAGGAAATCGGTGCAGGTAAGGAAATCGGTACAGGTAAGGAACTCGGTGCAGGTAAGGAACTCGGCGCAGGTAAGGAACTCGGTGCTGGTAATTGTAGCAGATGCCCGGACAGCAGCAGCAGGAAAGGTAAGAGAGGGGGGGAGAGAGAGATGGGGGAGGAAGAGAGAGGTGGGGGGAGGGAGATGGGGTGGACGGAGGGAGAGGGGGTGGGGGGAAGCCTATGACCCGGAGGGTGGAGATCACTTGTCCTGGGCTCGGGACGGGGGAGCGGACTGGGAGGCCACTCGACCTGGGCTAGAGGCGGGAGAGCGGACCGGGAGGCAGGAGAACTGAAGAGATCGCACCGGGAGGCCACAGGGCCAGGGCTAGGGGCGGGCAGGAGAACTGACTGAACTCACTGGCAGGCAGGAGATCTCACATGTTACCATGGCAGCCTGATCTTTTTGCCGCAGATCAAGGCTCCACCCGCCTCGGGTTAGGCCATGCCAAAATGAAGAGATCCTAAGGAGAAACTTGAAACTTACAGCCCTTTTATTTTGGCCTACTTGGGCCTCAAAAAATCAGGCGTTACTCTTCAAGTACGCCAAAAGAATGCTTTGGGGAAAATTGAGCCCAATAAAACCCCAGCCGTTGGGTTTAGGGGATCCACGATGAGGCAGGTGGTTGTGAGCATGGTGGATGAACTGGTACTGTGTAGTGTGATTGTTGAGTTTTGCTAATAAACCGACTAGTTATTAATAGCAACGTGTTGCTATGAATTCTTAAGCAAAGAACCCATGCAGCAAATACGTGACATGTATTATCCCTGTGCTCTTTAGAGAAGGGTTTATTGCAATGCTATAAATATCCTTGAGCACTTTTGTCTCTCGACCAACGCTAAACAAACGAGTCTGTGCTTTTTTGGGACTGTACCCCACTCCTTTGTTGAACTCCAGGGTCTGTTTCCAGTTCTCGGGGTAGCACGGATATATTTATGGACTGCGTTGAGAGATTTTAATCGGAACGCAGCCAAAGTTTTCACTGCTTTCCTGGAGGATCGCAGCTTGCATTCCGCGATCGAACGTCATGTGGGGATGGTGAGGGGGGGGGGGGGGTGCAAGGGGATTGTGAGATGTTCTGACATCTTGCTGTCATGACTGTTGACGTCTTGGCGTTATGTGGCCATTAAGAATGTCCCTGTTGTAAGGATGAGATCAATAGGAAGGCAGAATAGTGTGTAGGTAAATAGCAGGAGTTTGAGATTCCTATAATTTGATTCTTTGGGAAGTGACAATTAGCAGATTAACAAGGTCCAGTGACTGACAGAGGAATACTAATTTGACAAGTCTACATCTTCATTAAAATACAATTATCAACAGACTCTTTCACTGGATGGCACTTTCACAACACCACAGTTACACAGATCAGCAGATACTATAGCTTGCGTTCGCTGCAAACTTCATTTAATGAATTCCGAAAAGCTTAATGATAAGAAAGCCAAGATGCAAAAATTCACATTGGCTTCCTCATAGTCTACAATTTTTCAACGTGTTAAATATATTCACTATTTAAAACAATAATGTTGGAACACGGAGGAACCATCATCATCATCATCATAGGCAGTCCCTCGGAATCGAGGAAGATTTGCTTCCACTCTAAAAGTGAGTTCTCGGGTGACTGAACAGTCCAATACGGGAATTACAGTCTCTGTCACAGGTGGGACAGACAGTGGTTGAGGGAAAGGGTGGGTGGGGAGTCTGGTTTGCCACACGCTCCTTCCGCTGCCTGCGCTTGTTTTCTGCAGGCTCTCGATGATGAGACTCGAGGTGCTCAGCGCCCTCCCAGATGCACTTCCTCCACTTAGGGCGGTCTTTGGCCAGGGACCCCCAGGTGTCGGTGGGGATGTTGCATTTTATCAGGGAGGCTTTGAGGGCATCCCTGTAATGTTTCCTCTGCCCACCTGGGGCTCGTTTGCCGTGTAGGAGTTCCGAGTAGAGCGCTTGCTTTGGGAGTCTTGTGTCGGGCATGCGGACAATGTGGCCTGCCCAATGGAGCTGGTCGAGTGTGGTCAGTGCTTGATGCTGGGGATGTTGGCCTGATCGAGGATTGGTGCGTCTGTCCTCATGTGGGAACATAGAAAATGGAAGAGGCCATTCAGTTCTTGACCAGCACCTCCCAAACCCACGGCCTCTACTGCCGAGAAGGACAAGGGCAGCAGGCACATGGGATCACCACCACCTCCACGTTCCCCTCCAAGTCACACATCATCCCGACATGCTACTGCTGTTGGGGAGGAGTTAAACTAATGTGGCAGGGGGATGGGAACCAATACAGGGAGACAGAGGGAAACAAAAAGGAGACAAAAGCAAAAGACAGAAAGGAGATGAGGAAAAGTGGAGGGCAGAGAAACCAAGGCAAAGAACAAAAAGGGCCACTGTACAGCAAAATTTTAAAAGGACAAAGGGTGTTGAAAAAACAAGCCTGAAGGCTTTGTGTCTTAATGCAAGGAGTATCCGTAATAAGGTGGATGAATTAACTGTGCAAATAGATGTTAACAAATATGATGTGATTGGGATTACAGAGACGTGGCTCCAGGATGATCAGGGCTGGGAACTCAACATCCAGGGGTATTCAACATTCAGGAAGGATAGAATAAAAGGAAAAGGAGGTGGGTTAGCATTGCTGGTTAAGGAGGAGATTAATGCAATAGTTAGGAAGGACAGTAGCTTGGATGATGTGGAATCTATATGGATAGAGCTGCAGAACACCAAAGGGCAAAAAACGTTAGTGGGAGTTGTGTGCAGACCTCCAAACAGTAGTAGTAATGTTGGGGAGGGCATCAAACAAGAAATTATGGGTGCATGCAATAAATGTGCAGCAGTTATAATGGGTGACTTTAATATGCACATAGATTGGGCGAACCAAACTGGAAGCAATACGGTGGAGGAGGGTTTCCTGGAGTGCATAAGGGATGGTTTTCCAGAACAATATGTCGAGGAACCAACTAGGGGGGAGGCCATCTTAGACTGGGTGTTGTGTAATGAGAGAGGATTAATTAGCAATCTCGTTGTGCGAGGCCCCTTGGGGAAGAGTGACCATAATATGGTGGAATTCTACATTAGGATGGAGAATGAAACAGTTAATTCAGAGACCATGGTCCAGAACTTAAAGAAGGGTAATTTTGAAGGTATGAGGCGTGAATTGGCTAGGATAGATTGGCGAATGATACTAAAGGGGTTGACTGTGGATGGGCAATGGCAGACATTTAGAGACCGCATGGATGAACTACAACAATTGTACATTCCTGTCTGGCGTAAAACTAAAAAAAGGGAAGGTGGCTCAACCGTGGCTATCAAGGGAAATCAGGGATAGTATTAAAGCCAAGCAAGTGGCATCAAATTGGCCAGAAATATCAGCGAACCCAGGGACTGGGAGAAATTTAGAACTCAGCAGAGGAGGACAAAGGGTTTGATTAGGGCAGGGAAAATGGAGTACGAGAAGAAGCTTGCAGGGAACATTAAGACGGATTGCAAAAGTTTCTATAGATATGAAAAAAGAAAAAGGTTAGTAAAGACAAACGTAGGTCCCCTGCAGTCAGAATCAGGGGAAGTCATAACGGGGAACAAAGAAATGGCAGACCAATTGAACAAGTACTTTGGTTCGGTATTCACACAGGAGGACGCAAACAACCTTCCGGATAAAAAAAGGGGTCAGAGGGTCTACTAAGGAGGAGGAACTGAGGGAAATCCTTATTAGCCGGGAAATTGTGTTGGGGAAATTGATGGGATTGAAGGCCGATAAATCCCCAAAGCCTGATGGACTGCATCCCAGAGTACTTAAGGAGGTGGCCTTGGAAATAGCGGATGCATTGACAGTCATTTTCCAACATTCCATAGACTCTGGATCAGTTCCTATCGAGTGGAGGGTAGCCAATGTAACCCCGCTTTTTAAAAAAGGAGGGAGAGAGAAAACAGGGAATTATAGACCGGTCAGCCTGACATCGGTAGTGGGTAAAATGATGGAATCAATTATCAAGGATGTCATAGCAGCGCATTTGGAAAGAGGTGACATGATAGGTCCAAGTCAGCATGGATTTGTGAAAGGGAAATCATGCTTGACAAATCTTCTGGAATTTTTTGAGGATGTTTCCAGTAGAGTGGACAAGGGAGAACCAGTTGATGTGGTATATTTGGACTTTCAGAAGGCTTTCGACAAGGTCCCACACAAGAGATTAATGTGCAAAGTTTAATCACATGGGATTGGGGGTAGTGTGCTGACATGGATTGAGAACTGGTTGTCAGACAGGAAGCAAAGAGTAGGAGTAAATGGGTACTTTTCAGAATGGCAGGCAGTGACTAGTGGGGTACCGCAAGGTTCTGTGCTGGGGCCCCAGCTGTTTACACTGTATATTAATGATTTAGATGAGGGGATTAAATGTAGTATCTCCAAATCTGCGGATGACACTAAGTTGGGTGGCAGTGTGAGCTGCGAGGAGGATGCTATGAGGCTGCAGAGCGACTTGGATAGGTTAGGTGAGTGGGCAAATGCATGGCAGATGAAGTATAATGTGGATAAATGTGAGGTTATCCACTTTGGTGGTAAAAACAGAGAGACAGACTATTATCTGAATGGTGACAGATTAGGAAAAGGGGAGGTGCAACGAGACCTGGGTGTCATGGTACATCAGTCATTGAAGGTTGGCATGCAGGTACAGCAGGCAGTTAAGAAAGAAAATGGCATGTTGGCCTTCATAGCGAGGGGATTTGAGTACAGGGGCAGGGAGGTGTTGCTACAGTTGTACAGGGCCTTGGTGAGGCCACACTTGGAGTATTGTGTACAGTTTTGGTCTCCTAACCTGAGGAAGGACATTCTTGCTATTGAGGGAGTGCAGCGAAGGTTCACCAGACTGATTCCCGGGATGGCGGGACTGACCTATCAAGAAAGACTGGATCAACTGGGCTTGTATTCACTGGAGTTCAGAAGAATAAGAGGGGACCTCATCGAAACGTTTAAAATTCTGATGGGTTTCGACAGGTTAAATGTAGGAAGAATGTTGCCAATGTTGGGGAAGTCCAGAACCAGGGGTCACAGTCTAAGGATAAGGGGTAAGCCATTTAGGACCGAGATGAGGAGAAACTTCTTCACCCAGAGAGTGGTGAACCTGTAGAATTCTCTACCACAGAAAGTTGTTGAGGCCAATTCACTAAATATATTCAAAAGGGAGTTAGATGAAGTCCTTACTACTAGGGGGATCAAGGGGTATGGCGAGAAATCAGGAATGGGGTACTGAAGTTGCATGTTCAGCCATGAACTCATTGAATGGTGGTGCAGGCTAGAATGTCCAAATGGCCTACTCCTGCACCTATTTTCTATGTTTCTATGTTTCTATGACTTGGAAATATATCGGCCATTCCTTCAGCGTCGCTGGGTTAAAATCCTGAAACTCCCTCCCTAACAGCACTGTGGGAGCACCTTCACCACACGGACTGCAGCGGTTCAAGAAGACGGCTCACCAGCACCTTCTCGAGGGGCAATTAGGGATGGGCAATAAATGCCGGCCTTGCCAGCGACACCCACATCCCAGGAACGAACAGGAAAATAGCCCGTCCCGCCATTCAGTGAGATCCTGGCTGATCTGTATCTTAACCCCGCCTACCCGCCTTGGTTCCATAACCCTTAATGCCCTGGCTTAACAAAAATCGATGTGTCTTGGACATTTTCAATTGCCCCTCCCCCCTCCAGCCTCAACAGCTTTTTGGGGGCGAGAGTTCCAGATTCCAACTGCCCTTTGTGTGAAAAAATGCTTCCTGACATCACCCCTGAATGGCCTGGCTCTAATTTTAAGGTTCTGAACACTCTCACCGGAGGAAACAGTTTCTCTCTATCTATTCTGATGTCATGTATCCAGACATGTTTACTGCTTGTACTATTACATATGATGTGCCACAGGTGGGCACTACTAAGGGAAACTTGTACACCCGCTGTATGGTCACTAAGGTGTGCCACCAGGGGGCACTGCAGTGGGAGACTTGTAGGTTACCTGTACACGTGTGCCAGGCCTAGTGTAAAAGGCCGGCCACCATGTGTGACCCTCACTCTGGAGTTACATTAAATGGACTAAGGTCACTACAGTTCAAGTACAATACATTGTCTCGTGGAGTCATTATCAGAGCATCCAAAGGCACAACACCTATCAACTCCTTTAATCATCCAAAACACCACTATTAGATCACTCGAGGGAGCACAGGCCCAGTCTTCGCAACACACCATTAAATTGCTATTCACATAAGGCAGCAAATTACCCATTTTTCAATAAGACAAGCGATCATTCTGCTCTACACAGACCAGTTACTTTCAAAATAGAAAGAGAAAATGCTGGAAATTCGTTATTACACCGAGGAAGGGTTTCGCACCGGAAATATAAGAACATGCTTTTCCCATTTACAGATGGCGAGGCATCTTCTGGGTATTTCCAGCACTTTTGCTGTTTGTTTTGTGAATTTCAGGTTCCCAGCATCTGTTCCATCATAGAATCATGGAATGATACTGCACAGAAGGAGGTAATTCGGCCCATTGTGTCTGTGCCGGCTCTGTGACAGTGCGTTCCAATTTGTCTCACGCCCATTGTCCTTTCCCTGTAGCCCTGCCTATTTTCCTCCTTCAATGTATTTAGCCCAATTCCCTTTTGGAAGTTACGATTGAATCTGTTTCCACTGCCCTTCCAGGTAGCGCGTTCCCGATCAGGCAGGGCACCTCTAGTTTTATCTCCTTTAATTTGCATTGTTATTCTAGAGATCTTTTTTAAAAATGCATTTGCGGGATGTGGGCGTCGCTGACAAGGCCGGCATTTATTGCCCATCCCCCAATTGCCCCTTGAGAAGATGGTGGTGAGCCGCCTTCTTACATAAGGACAGTAGTAGTGATGTTGGGGAGGGCATCAAACAGGAAATTAGGGGTGCGTGCAATAAAGGTGCAGCAGTTATAATGGGTGACTTTAATATGCACATAGATTGGGCTAACCAAACTGGAAGCAATACGGTGGAGGAGGATTTTCTGGAGTGCATAAGGGATGGTTTTTTAGACCAATATGTCGAGGAACCAACTAGGGGGGAGGCCATCTTAGACTGGGTGTTATGTAATGAGAGAGGATTAATTAGCAATCTCGTTGTGCGAGGCCCCTTGGGGAAGAGTGACCATAATATGGTGGAATTCTGCATTGGGATGGAGAATGAAACAGTTAATTCAGAGACCATGGTCCAGAACTTAAAGAAGGCTAACTTTGAAGGTATGAGGCGTGAATTGGCTGGGATGGATTGGCGAATGATACTAAAGGGGTTGACTGTGGATGGGCAATGGCAGACATTTAGAGACCGCATGGATGAACTACAACAATTGTACATTCCTGTCTGGCATAGAAATAAAAAAGGGAAGGTGGCTCAACCGTGGCTATCAAGGGAAATCAGGGATAGTATTAAAGCCAAGGAAGTGGCATACAAATTGGCCAGAAATAGCAGCGAACCTGGGGACTGGGAGAAATTTAGAACTCAGCAGAGGAGGACAAAGGGTTTGATTAGGGCAGGGAAAATGGAGTATGAGAAGAAGCTTGCAGGGAACATTAAGACGGATTGCAAAAGTTTCTATAGATATGTAAAGAGAAAAAGGTTAGTAAAGACAAACGTAGGTCCCCTGCAGTCAGAATCAGGGGAAGTCATAACGGGGAACAAAGAAATGGCGGACCAATTGAACAAGTACTTTGGTTCGGTATTCACGAAGGAGGACACGAACAACCTTCCGGTTATAAAAGGGGTCGGGGGGTCTAGTAAGGAGGAGGAACTGAGGGAAATCCTTATTAGCCGGGAAATTGTGTTGGGGAAATTGATGGGATTGAAGGCCGATAAATCCCCAGGGCCTGATGGACTGCATCCCAGAGTACTTAAGGAGGTGGCCTTGGAAATAGTGGATGCGTTGACAGTCATTTTCCAACATTCCATTGACTCTGGATCAGTTCCTATGGAGTGGAGGGTAGCAAATGTAACCCCACTTTTTAAAAAAGGAGGGAGAGAGAAAACAGGGAATTATAGACCGGTCAGCCTGACATCGGTAGTGGGTAAAATGATGGAATCAATTATTAAGGATGTCATAGCAGTGCATTTGGAAAGAGGTGACATGATAGGTCCAAGTCAGCATGGATTTGTGAAAGGGAAATCATGCTTGACAAATCTTCTGGAATTTTTTGAGGATGTTTCCAGTAGAGTGAATAAGGGAGAACCAATTGATGTGGTATATTTGGACTTTCAGAAGGCGTTCGACAAGGTCCCACACAAGAGATTGATGTGCAAAGTTAGAGCACATGGGATTGGGGGTAGTGTACTGACATGGATTGAGAACTGGTTGTCAGACAGGAAGCAAAGAGTAGGAGTAAATGGGTACTTTTCAGAATGGCAGGCAGTGACTAGTGGGGTACCGCAAGGTTCTGTGCTGGGGCCCCATGTTTACACTGTACATTAATGATTTAGATGAGGGGATTAAATGTAGTATCTCCAAATTTGCGGATGACACTAAGTTGGGTGGCAGTGTGAGCTGCGAGGAGGATGCTGTGAGGCTGCAGAGCGACTTGGATAGGTTAGGTGAGTGGGCAAATGCATGGCAGATGAAGTATAATGTGGATAAATGTGAGGTTATCCACTTTGGTGGTAAAAACAGAGAGACAGACTATTATCTGAATGGTGACAGATTAGGAAAAGGGGAGGTGCAAAGAGACCTGGGTGTCATGGTACATCAGTCATTGAAGGTTGGCATGCAGGTGCAGCAGGCGGTTAAGAAAGCAAATGGCATGTTGGCCTTCATAGCAAGGGGATTTGAGTACAGGGGCAGGGAGGTGTTGCTACAGTTGTACAGGGCATTGGTGAGGCCACACCTGGAGTATTGTGTACAGTTGTGGTCTCCTAACCTGAGGAAGGACATTCTTGCTATTGAGGGAGTGCAGCGAAGGTTCACCAGACTGATTCCCGGGATGGCGGGACTGACCTATCAAGAAAGACTGGATCAACTGGGCTTGTATTCACTGGAGTTCAGAAGAATGAGAGGGGACCTCATAGAAACATTTAAAATTCTGACGGGGTTAGACTGGTTAGATGCAGGAAGAATGTTCCCAATGTTGGGGAAGTCCAGAACCAGAGGTCACAGTCTAAGGATAAGGGGTAAGCCATTTAGGACCGAGATGCGGAGGAACTTCTTCACCCAGAGAGTGGTGAACCTGTGGAATTCTCTACCACAGAAAGTTGTTGAGGCCAATTCACTAAATATATTCAAAAAGGAGTTAGATGAGGCCCTTACTACTAGGGGGATCAAGGGGTATGGCGAGAAAGCAGGAATGGGGTACTGAAGTTGAATGTTCAGCCATGAACTCATTGAATGGCGGTGCAGGCTAGAAGGGCCGAATGGCCTGCTCCTGCACCTATTTTCTATGTTTCTATGTTTCTATGTTTCTATAAGGACATAAGAAATAGGAGCAGGAGTCAGCCATTTGGCCCCTCGAGCCTGCTCCGCCATTTATTACGATCATGGCTGATCCAATCATGGACTCAGGTCCACTTCCCCACCCACTCCCCATAACCCCTTATCCCGTTATCGGTTAAGAAACTGTCTATCTCTGTCTTAAATTTATTCAATGTCCCAGCTTCCACAGCTCTCTGAGGCAGCGAATTTCACAGATTTACAATCTTCTGAGAGTAGAAATTCCTCCTCATCTCTGTTTTAAATGGGCGGCCCCACTTTCTAAGATCATGCCCCCTAGTTCTAGTCTCGCCCATCAATGGAAACATCCTCTCTGCATCCACCTTGTCAAGCCCGCTCATAATCTTATAAGTTTCGATAAGATCGCCTCTCATTCTTCTGAATTCCAATGAGTAGAGGCCCAACCTACTCAACCTTTCCTCAGAAGTCAACCCCATCATCCCCGAAATCAACCGCATGAACCTTCTCTGAACTGCCTCCAAAGCAAGTATATCCTTTCGTAAATATGGAAACCAAAACTGCAGGCAGTATTCCAGGTGTGGCCTCACCAATACTCTGTATAACAGTAGCAAGACTTCCCTAGTTTTATACTCCATCTCCTTTGCAATAAAGGCCAAGATTCCATTGGCCTTCCTGATCACTTGCTGTATCTGCATACTATCCTTTTTCACGCATTCCAGGTGTGGCCATACTCAATGACTCAGCATCCACAGCTGTTTGAGGCAGAGAATTCCAGAGATTCACCATCCTCTGAGTGAAGAAATTCCTCCTTATCTCCATCCTAAATGGCCGACCCCTTATCCTGAGACTGCGACCCCTGGTTCTGGATTCCCCAGCCAGGGGGAAACAACTGGCCACCATCTACCCTGCCAACCTCACTCAGAATATTCTCTGTTTCAATGCGATCACCTCTCATTCTCCGAAGCTCCTGAGAGTATCGGCCCATTCTTCAGCCGCTGCAGTTCTTGTGGTGCATCATCATCACAGGCAGTCCCTCGGAATCGAGGAAGACTTGCTTCCACTCTAAAAGTGAGTTCTCAGGTGACTGAACAGTCCAATACGGGAATTACAGTCTCTGTGGACAGACAGTGGTTGGATGAAAGGGTGCGTGGGGAGTCTGGTTTGTCGCACGCTCCTTCCGCTGCCTGCGCTTGTTTTCTGCATGCTCTCGGCGACGAGACTCCTTGAACCATCCATGCAGGTCAAACAGCTACTGCATCGTACCTCCAGCAAAAAGCACCATTTGTTGAAACGGGTCCTTGTGCTTATCTCAGGCTGGTCTACAGTGGCGGAGTCCGGAGCAGCACCAGACGGGGAACGGTTCCATCAGGGATTCCTGCTGCCACGCGAGCCCCACCTCATCAGGTTTTGTGGCCTCTCGGTCCCATAACCTCCCAAAGTGTGCGCATGTCTACACACGCGCCACGTGCTGATCGCAGTGCATCGAAACATACAAAATTCTCACAGGGCTTGACAGGGTAGATGCTGAGAGGTTCTGGCTGGAGATTCTAGAACTAGGGGGCACAGTCTCAGAATAAGGGGTCGGCCATTTAGGACTGAGATGAGAAGAAATTTCTTCACTCAGAGGGTGGTGAATCTTTGGAATTCTCTACCCCAGAAGGCTGTGGAACCTCAATTGTTGAGTATATGTTTGATTCCCTTCAATCCGGTTTCCGTCCCTGCCACAGTACCGAAACAGCTCTCATCAAAGTCACAAATGACATCCTTTGTGACTATGACAAAGGTAAACTCTCCCTCCCCATCCTTCCTGACCTGTCAGTAGCCTTTCACACGGTTGACCATTCCATCCTCCTCCAACGCCTCTCCACCATCGTCCAGTTGGGTGGGACTGCACTCGCCTGGTTCCATTCTTATCTATCTAATTGTAACCAGAGAATCTTCTGCAATGGCTTCTCTTTCTGCCCCCGCATCGTTACCCAAGGTTCTGTCCTTGGCCCCCTCCTATTTCTCATCTACATACTGCCCCTTGACGATATCATCCAAAAACACAGCGTCAGTTTCCACATGTACTCTGATGACACCCAGCTCTACCTCACCACCACTTCTCTCGACTCCTCCATGATCTCTAAATTGTCAGACTGCTTGTCCAACCTCCAGTACTGGATGAGCAGAAATTTTCTCCAGTTAAATATTGGGAAGACCGAAACCATTATATTGGTCCCCACCACAAACTGCGTTCCCTAACCACTGACTCCATTCCTCTCCCTCGCATCAATCTGAGGGCGAACAAGACTGTTGGCAACCTTGGTGTCATATTTGACCCTGAAGTGAGCTTCCGGCCACATATCCACAGCATAACTAAGACCGCCTATTTCCACCTCCGTAACATCGCCCGCCTCCGCCCTTGCCTCAGCTCTTCTGCTGCTGAAACCCTCATCCATGCCTTTGTTACCTCTAGGCTTGACTACTCCAACTCACTCTTGGCTGGCCTCCCACATTCTACACTACGTAAACTTGAGGTCATCCAAAACTCAGCAGCCCGTGTACTAACCCACACCAAGTCACGATCACCCATCAACCCAGTGCTTTCTGACCTACTGGCTCCTGGCTAAACAATGCCTCGATTTCAAAATTCTCATCTTCGTTTATAAAAGACTCCATGAACTTGCCCCTTCCAATTTCTGTAATCTTTTTCAGCCTTGTTATATAGGTAGACTTGTATTTACTCTGTACAGCCACCAGAGGGCTCATCCCGTGGAGTCCCAAGGGATCCCATAATCCCTTGAAAGCACAGGTATTTAAGGAGGCCTCACAAGTTGGAGAAGCACTCTGGAGACCTGCAATAAAAGGTGATACTATACTTTGAGCTCACAGTGTTCAGTCTGACTCTTTCTACATACATAACAACTGGCGACGAGATACAGATAGCGAACACAAAGATGCAGAGAACAGTGAGCATCCTGGAGAAATTCTCGGTGGGAGATGATTGGGAAACATTTGTGGAGCGACTCGACCAATTTTTCGTGGCCAATGAGCTAGATGGGGAAGAGAATGCTGCCAAACGAAGGGCGATCCTCCTCAGCGTCTGTGGGGCACCAATATATGGCCGCATGAAGAATCTGCTCACTCCAGCGAAACCCACGGAGAAATCGTACAACGATTTGTGCACATTGGTCCGAGCATTTGAACCCGAAGGAAAGCGTTCTGATGGCGAGGTACCGGTTCTACACCTACAAAAGGTCTGAAGGCCAGGAAGTGGCGAGTTATGTCGCCAAGCTGAGATGCCTTGCAGGACATTGCAAATTTGAAGGACATTTGGAGCACATGCTGAGAGACTTTTTCGTACTTGGCATTAGCCACAAAACCTTTTGCAAACTTTTGACTGTAGAGACCCCAACCTTGAGTAAGGCCATAGCGATAGCCCAGGCGTTCATTGCCACCAGTGACAATACGAAGCAAATCTCTCAGCACACATGTGCTGCTACAAGTACTGTGAACAAAGTGATGTTGTTTTCAAATCGTAATGTACAGGGCAGGTCACACATATCTACAGCTACACGTCCGCAGATGTCTCAGAGCCCACCATCAAGGATGATGAATGCAAGGCCATTAACACCTTGTTGGCACTGCGGGGGTGATCATCGTTTCCATTCATGCCGATTCAAAGGATACATTTGCAAGGGCTGTGGAACAATGGAACACCTCCAACGAATGGCAGGTGAGCTGCTAAGCCTGTTAAACCTGCAAACCACCATGTTGCAGAGGAGGACAGATCCACAGAGGATCACGACGAACCAGAGCCTCAGATCGAGGAGGCAGAGGTACATGGGGTGCACACATTCACCAAAAATTGTCCCCCGATAATGCTGAATGTTGAACTAAATGGACTCCCAGTGTCAATGGAGCTCAACACGGGCACGAGCCAGTCCATCATGGGCAAAAAGACTTTTGAAAGATTGTGGTGCAACAAGGCCTCAAGGCCAGTCTTAACTCCAGTTCGCATGAAATTAAGAACTTACACAAAATAACTAATTCCTGTAATAGGCAGTGCTACCGTAAAGGTCTCTTACGATGGAGTGATGTACAAGCTACCTCTCTGGGTGGTACCGGGCGATGATCCCACGCTGCTCGGCAGGGGCTGGCTGGGAAAGATACGCTGGAACTGGGATGACATCCGAGCGCTATCGCCCGCTGACGACACTTCATGTGCCCAGGTCTTAAACAAACTTCTTTCGCTGTTCGAACCAGACATTGGGAAATTCCAAGGAACAAAAGTGCAGCTCCAACTAATTCCGGGGGCGCGACCCATCCATCACAAGGCGAGAGCAGTACCGTACATGATGAGAGAAAGGGTAGAGATCGAGCTCGACCGGCTGCAAAGAGAGGGCATCATCTCATCGATCGAGTTCAATGAGTGGGCCAGTCCTATTGTCCCAGTCCTCAAGGGAGATGGCACCGTCAGAATCTGTGGCAATTACAAAGTAACTATCAATTGTTTCTCCCTGCATGACCAATACCCACTACCAAAGGCCAACGACCTCTTTGTAATGCTGGCAGGAGGAAAGATGTTCACGAAGCTGGATCTGACTTCAGCCGACATGACGCAGAAACTGGAGGAATCATCGAAGGCCCTCACCTGCATCAACACGCACAAAGGTCTTTTTGTTTATAATAACTGCCCGTTTGGAATCCAATCAGCGGTGGCAATATTCCAGAGAAACATGGAAAGTTTACTGAAGTCGGTCCCGCACACCGTGGTCTTCCAGGACGACATCTTGGTCACAGGTCGGAACACAGTCGAGCATTTGCAGCATCTGGAGGAGGTTCTTAGTCGACTGAACCGCATGGGGCTCAGGTTAAAATGCTTGAAGTGCATTTCCCTGGCACCTGAAGTGGAGTTCCTGGGAAGGAGGATTGCGGCAGACGGCACCAGGCCCACCAACGTGAAGAAGGAGGCAATCGAGAACGCACCGAGGCCACAGAACGTGACGGAGCTGCGGTCGTTTCTGGGTCTCCTGAATGAATTTGGTAACTTCTTTCTGGGTCTTAGTGCACTGTTAGAACCATTGCATGTATTACTATGAAAAGGGGATGAATGGGTTTGGGGCAAAAGCCAAGAGAATACCTTTGTAAAAGGGAGAAAATTATTATGCTCAAACAAATTGCTTGTGTTGTATGATCCATGTAAGCGTTTGGTACTAGCATGTGATGCATCGTCATATGGCGTCGGGTGTGTATTGCAACAAGCTAATGATTTCGGGAAACTACAACTGGTTGTTTATGCATCCAAGAGTCTGTCTAAGGCTGAGAGAGCCTACAGAAAGAAGCATTAGGGTGTGTCTATGGGATAAAGAAATTGCATCAATACCTGTTTGGGCTAAAATTCGAATTGGAAACTGACCATGAGCCACTTATACCCCTGTTTTCCGAGAGTAAAGGGATAAATTCCAATGCATCGGCCCACATCCAGAGATGGGCGCTCACGTTGTCCGCATACAACTATGCCATCCGCCAGAGGCCAGGCACAGAAAACTGCGCGATGCTCTCAGTAGGCTGCCATTGCCCAACACGGGGGTGGAAATGGAGCAGCCCGCAGATCTAGCCATGGTTATGGAAGCATTTGAGAGTGAACAATCTGCCCGGCAGATCAAAACCTGGACAAGCCAGGACCGCTTATTATCTCTAGTCAAAAGCTTTGTGCTTCATGGGAGCTGGTCCAGTGTCCCAGTGGAAATGCAGGAAAAGATAAAGTCATTCCAGCGGCGCAAAGATGAAATGTCTATACAGGCAGACTGCCTTCTGTGGGGTCCCCAAGAAGGGCAGAGACACCTTCATCAATGACCTCCACAGTACCCACCCAGGCATTGTAATGATGAAAGCGATAACCAGATCCCACATGTGGTGACTTAGAGTCCTGCGTTCACAGATGTTATACATGCTCGCAGTTAAGCAATGTACCCAGGGAGGTGCTGCTAAGTTAATGGTCTTGGCCCTCCAAACCGTGGTCTATGGTACACATCGACGATGCAGGCCCGTTCTTGGGTAAAACGTTCCTTGTGGTTGTTGACGCGTATTCCAATTGGATTGAATGTGAGATAATGTCGACCAGCACGTCTGCTGCCACTACTGAAAGCCTGCGGGTCATGTTTGCCACTCACGGCTTACCCGATGTCCTGGTGAGCGACAACGGGCCATGTTTTACCAGTGCTGAGTTCAAAGAATTCATGACCTGCAACGGGATCAAACATGTCACATCTGCCCCGTTTAAACCAGTTTCCAATGGTGAGGCAGAGAGAGCAGTGCAAACCATCAAGCAAGGTTTGAAAAGGGTAACTAAAGGCTCCCTGCAGACTCGCCTATCCCGAGCCCTGTTTAGCTACCGCAAGAGACCCCACTCGCTCACTGGGGTTCCACCTGCTGAACTGCTCATGAAAAGAGCACTTAAGACAAGGCTCTCGTTAGTTCACCCTGATCTACATGAACAGGTAGAGAGCAGGCGGCTTCAACAAAGTGCATACCATGATAGCGCAAATGTGTCATGCGAGATTGAAATCAATGATCCTGTATTTGTATTGAATTATGGACAAGTATTAAGTGGCTTCCCGGCACTGTCATGGCCAAAGAGCAGAGCAGGGTGTTTCGGGTCAAGCTTTCAAATAGACTCATTCACCGGAAACACTTGGACCAAATCAAACTCAGATTCATGGACTATCCTGAGCAACCCACCTTGGACCCTACATTTTTTGATCCTCCAATATACACACCAGTGGCAACCGGCACCACGGTTGACCACGAAGAAGCACCCATCATCTACAGCAGCCCAGGAGTGCCCAACACACCAGGCAGCACAGCAAGGCCAGCTGCACAGCAGCCCAGCGAGGGCCCAACAAATGATTCAACAACACCAGCTTTTACACCAAGATGATCAACCAGGGCAAGAAGGGCCCCAGATCGACTCACATTGTAAATAGTTACACTATTGACTTTGGGGGGGGGGGAGTGTTGTTATATATGTGGACTTATTTTTACTCTGTACAGCTACCAGAGAGCTCATCCCCTGGAGTCCCAAGGGATCCCATAATCCATTGGGAGCACAGGTATTTAAGGAGGCCTCACAGGTTGGAGTGGCACTCTGGAGACCTGCAATAAAAGACAAAGATCACACTTTTCTTTGAGCTCACAGTGTTCAGTCTGACTTTTTCTCCATACATAACAAGCCTCACAACCCCACAAGATCAAATTCTGGCCTCTTGAACAACCCTCATCATAACTGCTCAACCATCGGTGGCTGTGCCGTCAGCTGCCTGGGCCCCAAGCTCTGGAACTCCCTCCCTAAAGCTCGCCACTTCTCTACCTCTCTTTCCTCCTTTAAGACGCTCCTTAAAACCTACCTCTTTCAATAAGCTTTTGGTCATCTGAATTTCTTCTTTTGTGTCTCGGTGTTAAATTTATCTCTTGTAACACTGTTGTGAAGCACATTGGGACGTTTTACAACATTAAAGGCGCTATATAAATAAAAGTTATTGTTATATTCTTATATTCAAGACAGAGATCGCTAGATTTTTGGATATTAAGGGAATCAAGGGATATGGGAATAGTACAGGAAAGTGGAGTTGAGATCTGCCATGATCTCTTTGAATGGTGGAGCAGGCTTGAGGGATCAAATGGCCTAATCCTGCTCCTAATTCTTAGGTTGTTATGTTCTTATCAGTGACAAGTGTCATAGCCTATGGTCAGTAGAGTACTGAGGCAGTGCTACACTGTCAGAGTTGCTGCCTAACTCACGAGATGTTAAACCGTGACTCGGTTTGCTGTTCAGGTGGAAAAGAATGATTTTGAATCTCATGAAGTCCCTAAGTGCTTTGAGGCACATCTCTGAGGAAATCGCCCATGAGAAGCAGTCAGAAATAGGGCGGTAGGTGGGCACCCTGGAAAGAAAGTTAAGTTAGAGTTTTGTTAATTATTATTTTTTAAATTCAAAAACAGCGATTACCTTTAAAACTATCTTGGGAAGGTTTTTTTAAGTTTTTGTATTGTTTTAAGTGAAAAAATATTTTTTGAGTTTTTCCCCCTCACTAGGCCCAACCGCAGCCTGGGTCTAAATTTTAGGTACTTATCGTCCATTCCGATAAGAATCGCCCGTTTTCCCTAGTTTCAGTTTTAACCGTTGAGAAACCGCCGAGAATCCTGGTGCAAGATCCATTTTCTCGCCGGGCGGTATTTCTAAGACCCTGCAGGATGATTGGACAGGTTAGGTGAGTGGGCAAATACAGGGCAGATGCGGTATAATGTATAATGTAGATAACTGTGAGGTTATCCACTTTGGTGGTAAAAACAGGGAGGCAGATTATTATCTGAATGGTGACAGATGAGGAAAAGGGGAGGTGCAACGAGACCTGAGAGTCATGGTACATCAGTGATTGAAAGTTGGCATGCAGGTACAGCAGCCGGTGAAGAAAGCAAATGGCATGTTGGCCTTCATAGCGAGAGGATTTGAGTATAGGAACAGGGAGGTCTTACTACAGTTGTACAGGGCCTTGATGAGGCCTCACCTTGAATATTGTGTCCAGTTTTGATCTCCTAATCTAAGGAAGGTCATTCTTGCTATTGAGGGAGTGCAGCGAAGGTTCACCAGACTGATGTCCGGGATAACAGGACTGACATATGAAGAAAGACTGGATCGACTAGGCTTATAGTCAATGGAATTTAGAAGAATGAGAGGGGATCTCATAGAAATATATAAAATTCTGACGGGACTGGACAGGTTAGATGCAGGAAGAATGTTCCCGATGTTGGGGAGTTCCAGAACCAGGGGTCACAGTCTAAGAATAAGTGGCAAGCCATTTAGGACCGAGATGAGGAGAAACTTCTTGACCCAGAGAGTGGTGAACCTGTGGAATTCTCTACCACAGAAGACCCAGTCTACTCAATCTATCATCATAAGGTAACCCCCTCATCTCCGGAATCTTCTTAGTGAATCGTCTCTGTACCCCCTCTAAAGCTAGTATATCCTTCCTTAAGTAAGGTGACCAAAACTGCACGCAGTACTCCAGGTGCGGCCTCACCAATACCCTATACAGCTGCAGCAGGACCTCCCTGTTTTTGTACTCTATCCCTCTTGCAATGAAGGCCGAAATTCCATTCGCCTTCCTGATTACCTGCTGCACCTGCAAACTAACTTTTTGGGATTCATGCACAAGGACCCCCAGGTCCCTCTGCACCTCAGCATGTTGTAATTTCTCCCCATTCAAATAATATTCCCTTTTACTGTTTTTTTCCCCAAGGTGGATGACCTCACATTTTCCGACATTGTATTCCATCTGCCAAACCTTAGCCCATTCGCTTAACCTATCTAAATCTCTTTGCAGCCTCTCTGTGTCCTCTACACATCTCGCTTTCCCACTAATCTTTGTGTCATCTACAAATTTTGTTACACTGCACTCTGTCCCCTCTTCCAGGTCATCTATGTATATTGTAAACAGTTGTGGTCCCAGCACCGATCCCTGTGGCATACCACTAACCATCGATTTCCAACCCAAAAAGGACCCATTTATCCCGACTCTCTGCTTTCTGTTAGCCAGCCAATTCTCTATCCATGCTAATATATTTCCTCTGACTCCGCATACCTTTATCTTCTGCAGTAACCTTTTGTGTGGCACCTTATCGAATGCCTTTTGGAAATCTAAATACACCACATCCATCGGTACATCTCTATCCACCTTGCTCGTTATATCCTCAAAGAATTCCAGTAAATTAGTTAAACATGATTTCCCCTTCATGAATCCATGTTGCTTCTGCTTGATTGCACTATTCCTATCTCGATGTCCCACTATTTCTTCCTTAATGATAGCTTCAAGCATTTTCCCCACTACAGATGTTAAACTAACCAGCCTATAGTTACCTGCCTTTTGTCTGCCCCCTTTTTTAAACAGAGACGTTACATTAGCTGCTTTCCAATCCGCTGGTACCTCCCCAGAGTCCAGAGAATTTTGGTAGATTATAACGAATGCATCTGCTATAACTTCCGCCATCTCTTTTAATACCCTGGGATGCATTTCATCAGGACCAGGGGACTTGTCTACCTTGAGTCCCATTAGCCTGTCGAGCACTACCCCCCTAGTGATAGTGATTGTCTCAAGGTCCTCCCTTCCCACATTCCTGTGACCAGCAATTTCTGGCATGGCATTTGTGTCTTCCACTGTGAAGACCGAAGCAAAATAATTGTTTAAGGTCTCAGCCATTTCCACATTTACCATTATTAAATCCCCCTTCTCATCTTCTAAGGGACCAACATTTACTTTAGTCACTCTTTTCCTTTCTATATCGGTAAAAGCTTTTACTATCTGTTTTTATGTTTTGTGCAAGTTTACTTTTCTGACTGGAGTCAGAACGTCTTATGGTTCCATGGAAGTAAACTGGGATATTTCAGGTAAAAATCTTCAAACAAAAATCTTCACATCCATTTTGATAGAATCATACAGCTCTCCCACTCTTCCCTGCTCTTTCCCCACAGTCCAGCAAATATTTCCTTTTCGAGTATGTATTCAATCCCCTTTTGAAAATTCCTATCGATTCTGCTCCCACCGCCCTTTCAGGCAGCGCGTTCCAGATCACAACAACTCGCTGCGTAATTCTCATCTCCTCATCTTCCTCCTGACTCTTTTGCCGATTATCTTAAATCTGTGCCCTCTGGTTACCGACCCTCCTAGTTTCTCTCTCTATCTACTCTGTCAAAATATCTCACAGTTTTGAACAGCTCTGTTAAATCTCCCCTTCACCTACTTGATGATCGTAATATCCCCCAAAATTAATTACATCCATTTTTTTTCAGTCATAGTTTCTTATCGCCTAATTTATCACACAATTTTACAGTGATGTCCCATCAGGTTACCTCATTTTCTAATTATAAAGTTCCCACTAAATTAATAATCCAACAAATGCTATCACGTTGGGGAAAAAAAAAACGTAATCGTAATTAAGTGTTACGGAGAAATTGATCTGTCGCAATTCTTTAGGACTGGCTCCGGTTACAGTAAAAGGTAACTGGACCAAATAACTCTCTGTAACTGGAAAATTACATGCCACCAAGCCCACAGGGAACATAGCATTCACTTCAAGTCTTGAAGATTCATTTGAGTCAAGTGGACACATCAAACCAGTTGTAGAGCCACCTAGTCATCAGAGGCAGTCCCTCGGAATCGAGTAAGACTTGCTTCCACTCTAAAAGTGACTTCTCAGGTGACTGAACAGTTGAATACGGGAATTACAGTCTCCGTCACAGGTGGGACAGACAGTGGTTGAGGGAAAGGGTGGGTGGGGAGTCTGGTTTGCCGCACGCTCCTTCCGCTGCCTGCGCTTGTTTTCTGCATGCACTCGGCGATGAGACTCGAGGTGCTCAGGGCCCTCCTGGCTGCCTCAAAGAGCTGTGGAAACTGGGATATTGAATAAATTTAAGACAGAGATAGACAGTTTCTTAAACGATAAGGGGATAAGTGGTTATGGGGAGTGGGCAGGGAAGTGGAGCTGAGTCCATGATCGGATCAGCCATGATCTTATTGAATGGCAGAGCAGGCCCGAGGGGCCGTATGGCCTACTCCTGCTCCTATTTCTTATGTTCTTATGCTCTTCCTCCACTTAGGGCGGTCTTTGGTCAGGGACTCCCAGGTGTCGGTGGGGATGTTGCAATTTATCAAGGAGGCTTTGAGGGTGTCCTTGAAATGTTTCCTCTGCCCACCTGGGGCTTGCTTGCCATGTAGGAGTTCCAAGTGGTGCACTACTAATGTGCACCACCTCGTGGACTACTGATGTAATAACAATAAAGCCATGTGCTCTACACAGTTCTACCTGGGAGCCATGTTGTGCACTTGTGTGTATAAGCTGTGTCCCGAGATATCACAAAACCGTTGCCAAAAATGTTCCCACCATGTGTCGCTGTTCAAACATCCCATAGCATGATCAGATTTCCATCCCTTAATGTGTAGCTGTTAATGCAACTTCTGCATAGCAAGAAGTATTGGCCGTGGTTCAGTGGGTAGCACTCTCGCCTCTGAGTCAGGAGATTGTGAGTTCAAGCCCCCCCTCCAGGGACTTGAGCATGAAATCTAGACTAACACACCCAGTGCCAGTATTGAGGGAGTGCTACACTGTCAGATGGTGTTGTCTCTCGGATTACATCGGATATACAGCACAGAAACAGGCCATTCGGCCCAACCAGCCCATGCCGGCGTTTATGCTCCACTCGAGCCTCCTCCCGTCTTTCCTCATCTAAATCTATCAGACTAACCCTCTATTCCCTTCTCCCTCATGTGTTTATCTAGCCTCCCCTTAAATACATTGATACTATTCACCTCAACCCCTCCCTGTGGCAGCGAGTTCCACATTCTCACCGCTCTCTGGGTAAAGAAGTTTCTTCTGAATTCCCCATTGGATTACTGGGTGACGATCTTATATTGAAGGCCTCTAGTTATGCTCTTCTCCACAAGTGGAAACATTCGCTCTGTATCCACTCGATCAAAACCTTTCATCATTTTAAAGAATTAGGTCACCTCTTGGCCTTCTTTTTTCATAGCCTGTTCATCCTTTCCTGATATGTATACCCTCGTATTTCTGGTATCATCCTTGTAAATGTTCTCTGCACCCTCTCGAGTGCCTCTATATCCTTTTTATAACATGGCGACCAGAACTGTACGCAGGATGAGATGTTAAACTGAAACTCCACTTCAAAAAGGACTTGATTGGCTGTAAAGTGCTTTGGAACATTGTGAAAGACTTTATAGAAAAGCTAATTATTTCTCTCCTTTCTCGAAGGCCTGTGAGCAAGGCTGAGAGTTGGGGCCTGAATGCCATCCAGCAGGGTCTATGCATCTGAATTGAGTGGTAACCTCCATAACCCCAGCCAAAACATCTAGCCACCAGCCCCTGGTACACCCACACACACTGTGCTCCGAATGTACAGGGACCTGGGAGTCCCTGGCCAAAGACCGCCCGAAGTGGAGGAAGAGCATCCGGGAGGGCGCTGAGCACCTCGAGTCTCGTCGCCGAGAGCATGCAGAAAACAAGCGCAGGCAGCGGAAGGAGCGTGCGGCAAACCAGACTCCCCACCCACCCTTTCCTTCAACCACTGTCTGTCCCACCTGTGACAGAGACTGTAATTCCCGTATTGGACTGTTCAGTCACCTGAGAACTCACTTTTAGAGTGGAAGCAAGTCTTCCTCGATTCCGAGGGACTGCCTATGATGATGATCGGGAAGAGTCCGTATCTGTCGGGCATTGAATGAGTATACCAACAGGACAAGACGAGCTGCCCTATCAAGTTTGCCCCACTGGACAAGCATGACTAGATGCTTCCAACCCTGCTCCCTCACCGCTCCCCCCCCCCCGCACCCCCCCACCCTCCGCAGCCACATAATGGGGATATTGAGGAAGTCCAGGACCAGGGGACATATTCTAAGAATAAGGGGGTAAGCCATTTAGGACTGAGATGAGGAGAAACTTCTTCACTCAGAGAGTTGTTAACCTGTGGCATTCCCTGCCGCAGAGAGTTGTTGAGGCCAGTTCATTGGATATATTCAAGAGGGAGTTAGATATGGCCCTTATGGCTAAAGGAATCAAAGGTAATGGAGAGAAAGCAGGAAAGGGGTACTGAGGTGAATGATCAGCCATGATCTTATTGAATGGTGGTGCAGGCTCGAAGGGCCGAATGGCCTACTCCTGCACCTATTTTCTATGTTTCTATGTAATCTCCTGGGAGAGGCGAAAAACCCCACGGTCAATGGGCTCCATTTCCCCCGGTGCCCATTTTTGGCGCTGATTTATTTGTGCCCATCTGCGCCGAAGTTTGGACTCTCGCCAAAGAATGATTTAAATTTGGCGCGGCACTCTCCGAAGTTAGTCTGGGGCGGGGGGGGTGGAGCATCAAATCCGCGGTAAAAACTCTCAGGGCATGCGCGAAAAGCTGAAGTTGCCAAGGCAACCGCCGACGCTGAAGTAAGCTGAAGGCTCATAATGACATTGACACTGAGGGATTAGCGATCGTAAGACAACTTTACCAAGACATAGAAATATAGAAACATGGAAACATAGAGCGCAGAAGGAGGCCATTTCGGCCCATCGTGTCCGCTCTGGCCGACAAAGAGCCGCACGGCCCTCGTTCAGCAGCCCTGAAGGTTACATATAAACCCATGGACAATGAACAATGGCAGAAAGGCAAAGAGCACCCGGCCCAACCAGTCCGCCCCACACAACTGCGACACCCCTTACACTGAAACATTCTACACGCCACCCCAACCGGAGCCATGTGACATAGACATCATTAGCAGTTGATCACTGCTGTATTCCGTACCCCAAAATGATGAACCTGCTCATTTATATATCGAACAATCCAGCATTTAAAAAGTGAAATCCACTGGACCCGCTGCGGACCCCGGGCCAAATGGCCCTCCCGAACGTCAGCGGGTCCAGCCCGGGGGAGCAG
This sequence comes from Pristiophorus japonicus, assembly GCF_044704955.1. NCBI lineage: Eukaryota > Metazoa > Chordata > Chondrichthyes > Pristiophoridae > Pristiophorus > Pristiophorus japonicus. Next base: position 535,283,129 of record NC_091977.1, read on the forward strand.
TCCTTGTGGCCCAGAAATCTTCTTCCCTTGCTCCAAAAAGAGTTCCCTGCGAAAAACAAATATTTTATTGTGTATTCTTATCGCTCCTGTCCTCTTGTGCCCCGCGGCGATTCCTTAAGTTAACGCACGGGTTTTTTTTCGCGGGGCTTTTGGGCAGTGTGTGCCGCGCTGAAAGAAATCCTCGACGGCCAAAATCGATGAAGTCCAAAAAAACGCCGCCCGATCCCATTTTGACTCGTGTCTGCGCCAAAAATGTTTAAACAGCCTCACATGGTCGGCGCCGGCGTCTAAACGTTGTCGAAAGTTGCAAAGTGAGTATTTCATGTCAAAAAACGTTTGGACGTCAAAAAAACGGCGCACAATCGTGGCAAAAATAGAGCCCAATAAAAGAGAAAGAAAGACTTGCATTTCTATAGCGCCTTTCACGGCCTCAGGATGTGCTTTACAGTCAATGAAGTACCTATTGAAGTGTCGTAGTGTAGTAAACGCGACAACCAATTTCATAGAATCGCAGAAATTTACAGCACGGAAGGAGGCCATTTCGGCCCATCGTGTCCACGCCGGCCGACCAAGAGGCTATCCAGCTTAATCCCACTTTCCAGCTCTAGGTCCGTAGCCCTGCAAGTTACGGCACTTCAGGTACACATCCAAGTACTTTTTAAATGCGATGAGGGTTTCTGCCTCTACCACCTTTTCAGGCAGTGAGTTCCAGACCCCCACCACCCTCTGGGTGAAGAAATTTCCCCTCAAAACCCCTCTAAACCTTCTACCAATTACTGGTTGTTGACCCCTCTGCTAATTCTGAAAACATTTTTTCTATAACTGTGATCAACATTTAAAAACATTTGCGCACAGCAAGCTCCCACCAACAGCAATGTGGTAATGACCAGATAATCTGTTTTGTAGTGATGTTGGTTAAGGGATAAATATTGGCCCCAGGGCACTAGGGATAACTCCTCCTGCTCTTCGACGAAATAGCGACACGGGATCTTTTACGTCCATCTGAGAGAGCAGACGGGGCCTCGGTTTAACGTCTTATCTGAAAAACGGCACCTCCGATGGTGCGGCGCTCCCTCAGCACTCATCATCATCATCATCGGCAGTCCCTCGAGTCGAGGATGACTTGTTTCCACATTAAAAAGTTCACAGGTGTTTCAATGAAGGACCTAATATTCCAGATCCTGAACTACATGTTGAAGGGTGGAAGATGCCTGTGCGTGGATTTTTTTAACGTGGGGTGACCGTTGCACACCAGCCACCACACGGGCTTGACAGAGCTAGGTCTTGGTCCAGTGGCAAGGGGTTAACCAGGACGACTGGAGACCAGCTCTGCTGCACGGACCCAGTGCGCACACATATCGCACAGTGTGGGCTGGGCCCGTGCTGCCCCTGGGCCCTCGCCTCTTCTGGGCCCCGAACTCACGCCTCTCCTGGGCCCCGATCACGTCCCTCTGCAATCTCGCGCCGCTCCTTCGCCCCGACCTCGCTGCTCCTGCTGTAACGGGCCATGCTCCAATCACCGACCTGGATCTTGGTGACGTCACTCTTTGCTGCCGTTGCCCTCCTGCTCCAGCACGTGCTGCTCCCTGGAGTGGTACACCGCCACACGTGGCTCCTTCCGCTCCCCTGCACTGGGAGAATCAGCCTGGATTTTTGTGCTCAAGTATCTGGAGTGGGACTTGAACTCACAATCTTCCGACTCAGCGAGGGAGTGTTTTTTTATTGCATTGGTACCATTATTGTCTCAAGGACCAATCATTGCTTCATTGAGCAATGCAGGGCTTATATCACAGAACTAGTAGTGCTAAGGGTTGGCGTGGACACACAAACCGATGGCAGTGGTGGTGGGGTGGGGGGGTAATTCTAACTTTGAACGATGATGTAATGCGGGCAATAGCCCAATGTACGCCCCACCCAATCTCCCATTGAGTTCACAATGGGCCCAAGTTTCCACATGATTTGCGCCTGATTTTTAGGAGCAACTGGTGGAGAACGGACTATTTTTAGAAATCGCAATTCTCCACATTTTTTTTTCTGCAGTTCTAGTCAGGTAGAACAGTTCTAGTTTCGAACAGAATTTTTTCTTCAAAAGGGGGCGTGTCCAGCCACTGACGCCTGATTTGAAAGTTTCCACAGTGAAAATGTACTCCAAACTAAAGTAGAATGGAGCAAGTGAAGATTTTTGTAGAACTGAAGAAACCTGTTCTACACATTAAAAAATCAGGCGCAGGTTACAAATCAGGCGTCCAGAACGAGGGGGAGGGGGGGAGAGGGTGGGAAGGGAACTCATTAAATTCGACAATAAATCCTTAGTTATACTTCTACAAATATTATACAAATAAATCCAACCTGAATAAACATTTATAAGCCAAGAAAAGATGAAATAAACCATCTTCCTACCTGTGTGAAAGTGCTTCAGCCAGGGAGAATTCTGCAGCCGTTCGTGCCGCTGAGCGGGAGAGAGAGAGATAGAGAGAGGCGGGGGAGGGAAGAGAGAGAGAGAGAGAGGGAGGGAGAGAGAGAGAGTGGGGGGGGGGAGGGAGAGAGAGAGGGGGGGGGAGGAAGAGAGAGAGGGGGGGGGAGGGAGAGAGAGAGAGAGAGAGGGGGGGAAGAGAGAGAGAGAGAGGGAGGGAGAGAGAGAGAGAGGGGGGGAGGAGAGAGAGAGTGGGGGGGGGGGGAGGAGAGAGAGAGAGGGGGGGGAGGGAGAGAGAGAGAGGGGGGAGGGAGAGAGAGAGAGGGGGAGGGAGAGAGAGAGGGGGGGAGGGAGAGAGAGGGGAGGGGGGGAGGAGAGAGAGGGGTGAGGGAGAGAGAGAGGGGGGGGAGGGAGAGAGAGAGGGGGGAAGGGAGAGAGAGATGGGGGGAGGGAGAGAGGAGGGGAGGGAGGGAGAGAGAGAGAGGGGGGAGGGGAGAGAGAGAGATGGGGGGAGAGGGAGAAGAGAGGGGAGGAGGAGGGAGAGAGGGGAGAGGAGAGGAGAGAGGGGGGAGGGAGGAGGGGGGGGGGAGGGGGAGGGAGGAGAGAGAGAGAGGGGGGAAGAGAGGGGAGGAGGGAGGGAGGGGGGGGGGGGGAGGATGGTGGTGGGGAGCACGAGGGGGAGAGAAGGGGGAGAAGAGAGGCGGGGAGGGAAGGAGAGGAGAG